>NC_090403.1:40728594-43228594 GCF_036365525.1 Heterodontus francisci
GCTGTAAAGCGCTTTGACATATCCTGAGGTTGTGAAAGGTGCTATATGAAAATACTAGTCTTCCTTTCTATCTGAAAACTTTCCAGATGGATATCCTCAAAAAGCAGAAATCAGTGGGAATCTGACTGTACTACTACATCCCTTCAATGTGCTTTAATCTTAGATTAACTGTATTTTGAACTATTTCAGGATGCCATTCAATTAATACAATGTGTACTATGTGTACCTGTCTCTCGATGCAGAAATCAACAAGTGTATGGGAAAGGCGTCCGCTGCTATGTCCAGACTAGCAAAGAGAGTGTGGGAAAATGGCGCACTGACAGGGAACACAAATGTCTGAGTGTATCAAGCCTGTGTCCTCAGTACCTTGCTCTACGGCAGTGAGGCCTGGGCAATGTATGTCAGCCAAGAGCAACGTCTCAATTCATTCCATCTTCGCTGCCTCCGGAGAATCCTTGGCATCAGGTGGCAGGACCGTATCTCCAACACAGAAGTCCTCGAGACGGCCAACATCCCCAGCATATACACCCTACTGAGCCAGCGGCGCTTGAGATGGCTTGGCCATGTGAACCGCATGGAAGATGGCAGGATCCCCAAGGACACATTGTACAGCGAGCTCGTCACTGGTATCAGACCCACCGGCCGTCCATGTCTCCGCTTTAAAGATGTCTGCAAATGTGACATGAAGTCCTGTGACATTGATCACGAGTTGTGGGAGTCAGTTGCCAGTGATCGCCAGAGCTGGCGGACAGCCATAAAGGCGGGGCTAAAGAGTGGCGAGTCGAAGAGACTTTGCAGTTGGCAGGAAAAAAGACAGAAGCGCAAGGGGAGAGCCAACTGTGTAACAGCCCCGACAACCAATTTTATCTGCAGCACCTCTGGAAGAGTCTGTCACTCTAGAATTGGCCTCTATAACCACTCCAGGCGCTGCTTCACAAACCACGGACCACCTCCATGTGCTTACCCATTGTCTCTAGAGACAAGGAGGCCAAAGAAGATTATTGACCATTGAAAAGGAATCGGGTATAGATATTTTGAGATTTGCAAATGCAGGTAGAAATTGAGCGTGAATGCTTTGTACTAGCTGCAACCTAAGTTAGTCAGGCGCTCTCCACTGTCTGCCACATTCTATTACTGCAGAGGTTGCATTATGAAGACCAGTCCCAAACAATTTATATGTCCTGAAGGAAATGAGCTGATAAATCCTGTGATGAATCAGTTACATTCAGCATGCAAGTATGATATAAATCATCATGTTTTCAAAATGTATTCTGTTTTGAACATAAAATTGCAATTATGTAAAGACAAATATACTTAATGTTGAACTAGATACTATTAGCAAACAGAATAACACACCCCACTGTTGTTATCTGCGCCATCACGAAGACTTTCTATTTCCATATCACCGATTCTGTCCCTGCCCCAGCTGCTGAAATCCTCATCAATGTCTTTATTACCTCCAGACTTGGCTATTCTGAAGCACTCCTAGCCAGCCACCCATTTTCTATGCTCTATTAAGGTTATCCAAAACACTATGGCTCTTGTCCGAACTTGCACCAAGTCCCACACACATATCTCCCCCATGCTCACTGACCTACATTGGCTCCCAGTTAAACAACTCAATTTTAAAATTCTCATTCTCGTTTATAAACCTCTCCATGGCCTCACCTCTCTCTATCTCTGTACACACCTTATAATTAATCTGACAAATTTGCCCTAATATCTCCTTATTTAACGGTGTTAAATTTTGTTTGATAATATTCCTGTGAAGTGCCTTGGGACATTTTACTATGTTAAAAGGTGCTGTACAAATCTAAGTTGTTGTTGTTCTTCTTCTTCTTTGGCCTCCTTGTCTCGAGAGACAATGGGTAAGCACCTGGAGGTGGTCATAACTCTGAAGCTTTAGCTTTTTCTATCTTCAATCAACTCAAGGTATTTTACGTAACTTGGGATGTTTTACCACATTAAAAAGGTACTGTATAAATACAAGCTATTCTTATTGTTGATTGATTTCAATAACATCACAGTGAATTCATTTCCCCACGTTGGCCCTGTATTCCTAGTTTGTTTCAAAACAAAAACAGTAAAGAAAATCTGCAATCTGTGCAAAGTATGAGAAATTATTGTATGGAGAAGATGCTATCAAATTTTATATTAATGTAACCTTTCTCCTCATCTTTCCCTTAGTGGGCTGCTCCAAACCTTGAACTTCTCCATGATTGATCATCCATGCTGCTGCATGATTAGTTGCCAGAATTAAAAGTAAAGCTGATCGGTACCTTTGATAATCCACATAATTTCATGCTTCACTTTCACTGTGTTTCTATATTTAGATTTTTTTTCTCATTATCTACGTCAAGGCACCAATGCTAGGAAGAGAGATAAACGGTTTTCTATTGAACTCAAGAGCTGCAATCAGAATGCTCAGACCTGGGATAGCATGAGCATAGGCTCAGTAAGAGTTCCTTTACTGTACCCTCTACAAACACAAAGAAGGTTGCTTGAGCACACCATGCAGAGACTGTAGGTAGGCGCAATCTCTTTCATTGTTGCTGTTAAATTAGACATTAGCTGGTCTAAAAAAAGAGTAACTCATGTTGACATTCTTTCTGATAGCAAACGAAGGCCTAGTCTTCACTGTATACCCATTACAGGTAGCATAATCAAGATCTGGAATTTACATGCATTACCATGGGCACAGGTTTGCATCATGCCACATGTAGATCTGTGTGCAACAATGTTCTATGCCATCAACACATCCAATAATACTTCATCATGGCCAAAATGCTGAGGAAAGCATGTCTTCAGGAGAAAGCACCTTGACGTGCAGGAAAAAAAAAATCGCCCGGATTGGGGTTTTTCATCTCTACCCTCACTGCCATAAAATTTTCCTGTTTATTAAATGAATGGGTGGGGGGGAGGTGAGTGAAGTAGGGGTAATCACACAAGTGGGAACCATTAACCTATGAATTAGATTAATGAATGGACAGGGGAAGAGTAAGGAATCTGGAAACTGAAGGATGTTGTTAATTGATAAAAGATTAGGAACAAGATAGATAGATAAAATGAGGGCTAATGGAGAGACAGAAAAAGATGGGGCTGGATGGATGGATTTTAACTGGAAGTAGCAAATAAGTTGAGCATCTACCTTAAAGGGCCTCCCGTTCTTTCCTGCTAGGATTTATTGAACAGGGAACCGCACCCCCCCTGACAGGAACCACACTTAGATGGCTGCTAAAATGCCTTCAGGGTCCTGCAGACATTATAGGACACCAAATTAGTATTGTTATGACCAGGTGAGGAAGAGGTCTAGGGCTCCCTTCTCGGCCTTTTCCTGATTTGGCCGTAACAGGGTTTAAATTTTAAAAGAATGTTTTTAGCTTCCCCTTCTTGAGTCCTTGCTCACTGATCTCTAATTGTAACCGCAAAGAAATCAACCAGACAGGTTTTCTCAGATTTAAACAAGAAAAGTGTAAGTTTATTAACCTTAATACTCTCAGTTCAAACTACTAAAAATACATGATGCTAGCACACATATGCGATATGCACATGTGCAAATAGATACAGAGGAGGAGAAAGAATGTAAGGGGGAAGATTTAAAGTAGTAGATGGAACTCAGTTACTGGTTTGGGGTTGGATGTAAAGTCTTTGATTGAAGTTAAGTCTTGCAGTTCTCGTTGGGGCTGAGTCTACACTTTCAAGCTTGTTTAGCTGGTACCAGAAGGCTGCTGGAGTCTTCTGTCTGGAGCTCAAGATACTTCCAAGGATCCCGGCACTTTGCATGAGAGAAAGAGAGAGAGAGAGAGAGAAAGAGAGAGAGAGGGAGAGAGAGAGAGAAAGAGCGAGAGGGAGAGAGAAAGAGTGAGAGGGAGAGAAAGAAAATGAGAGAGTGAGAGAGAGAGTGAGAGGGAGAGTTGGAAAGAGAGAGTGAGAGTGACAGAGAGAACATGAGAATGAGAGAGAAAGAGAGTTCTTCTTGAAGTTCAATTGCAGTTTGCCCCTTTCTGTATCAGGCACAATTCAATAAACTCTAGGTTGACGAGCAGGTTCATCATGTGACTAGTTCTTTGTTTGAAACAGCCTCGCCTGTGAGGTTTGTGGATTCTTCCAAGCTTACCAGACACACTTAGCGGGTGGGGTGAAATGCTGGCTCTTACACATTCAATGACTCTCAATGTCTCTTGATCATCACTATTGACAAACCCATCTGGCTAATTGGATCAGGGAGTACTTCCATTGTCTCTCTAGGCAACTGTCTCTCAGAATGCAAATATGCAGCCATGTTCTCAGACAGTCAGTCCTGTGGTCTTTTAAACAAGTTTGTTTAAGGTTCAGTACCAGTTCAAATAGTGTTCTATATAACGATATTAATAGGTTTCCATTTTGGCAGGTGTGGTTTCTGTCACAGTATTTATTAATGATACACCAAAGTGAGGCAGGTGGGCACCTGAGCCACCTACTAAAAAGACCTAATTAATATGGTGGTGGAAGCTAAGTGGGAATGGGGCGATAAGTCTTTGCACAACGATTTTAACTGCACACCGATCCCATTCCAGTCAGGTGGGGCGAGTTAAAATCCCACTGTAGGAATATCCATTTTAATAAATGACCTAGTATTTTCAGCAGTAGCTCAGTTGGTAGAACTTTTGCCTTTGTGTCAGGGTTCAAGTACCAATTCAGAGACCTGAGCACAAAGAAGCCTAAATTGCACACTCCAGTGCAGAACTGAGGGAGTGCTGGACTGTTGGAGGTGTCCTCTTTTGGTGAAGTCATTAAATCGAGACCTTATCTCCCTTCTCAGATGGATGTAAAAGATCCCATGACACTATTTTGAAGAGCAGCGGAGCTATCCTTGGTGTCCTGCACAATATTTATCCCTCAATCATCACTAAAAACAGATCATCTGGTCATTATCCATTTGCTTGTGTGGGATCTTGCTATGTGCAAATTGGCTGCCACATTTCCTTCATTACAGCAAGTACACTTCAAAAGTACTTCCTTAGGCTGCAAAGCATTTTGGATGTCCTCAGATCATGAAAGGCACTGTCTTTCTTTTTCTTTCTTTTCAGTAAAGCTGAGAACTCCTGATTAGGCATCACAGAAAATTAAAGGATGGAACAACTGCAGCTGTCAATCCAAAAGAGTGATAGCTTCCTCAATACTTTTCTTTCAAAAAATAGCTTTTATCTTTGTTGCATTACACGAACAGTGAGTTTGTCCTTACATAATTTGAATAAAAAGTAAGACAAGGTGTTCAGGCTTTTAAGCTTGTTCAATCATCCATTTCCTTTAGTCCTGTTCTGAATCCAGACCAGAGCCTTACTTTAAATTTTCATTTGTTACTATCAGAACAGCAATGGCTCGAGAAATAACTTGGTCCATCTTTCTGGCTGACTAACTTAATGTCCTTGGTGTTTCTGACTGGAGCCTGGCAGTGAGCAGTAGCACAAAAGTTGAGGAGAATGCTATGCTTCACCGAGACTGTTACCATAAAACTAACAGAATACGATACTCCAAATCTTCCTCTAAACTATTCACAAAGGTCACGTATCATCTGTTAAAATTAAATCCCAAAAGTGATTCTTGTCAGTTCAGTTAATGAAACGTATCTGTTTATTGCATTTCCTAAAAGATGTTGACTTTTTCTACCAGCATACCCATTTGCTATTTTATAACTTACTTCCAACAGAACAAATCATCTCTATTTTGTGCAAAGCACTGTTCTGTCCACTGCTTGCTGGTGAAGTAAAATATTCCTCTTTAAAATAATTCATAGAATATCAATGTATGTTCATAATGTGGCCAATATACAAAATATATATCAACACACAACATAGCTGTAGAATAAAGACCGTTAAAAATGTGCATACACAATGTGCTATAGGGTAAGTTCATTACCTGTACTCCCAGAGGGGAGACACACTCAAAGGGAGTGTGGATCAAAAGGTACAGCCACAACACTGTAAGGTACTTTTGCTGATCCCATGCTCCCAGTGGGGACCCATGCTTGAAGGGAGCAGAGCTGAAGTTACAGCACTGTAACATTCTTTCTCTAAGCTGACCTGCTTTTGAAGCCAACTCTCTGCTGAGGATACAAGATCATAGAAATTTACCTTTATAGACCAATTCTCTGACCTATGCTCCTTTCAAGCATGTCTCCTGGCTGTGAGGGTGATCAATGAACTTATTTTTTCAGGTGCCAATTTACAGTATAAAACACATGAATTTCCACTGTCTAATGGGGTAAATGTACTGCATCGGACGTTGCGGCATATCAGTGCATTGTAGTGAAAGGTAATTGTACTCTGGTTTGAATACTTCAAGACTGTTATTGCAAGTAGTAGTATTGTCTCCATCCCTTTATAGCTTATGTGTAACATTATTTTTCTTGGACATATCATATAAAGTAAATTAAATAAATTTTTAAAAGGATAAATATTAATGTTTTAAGAATCATATACCTCAGCTGTGTGAAAACACAGTTATTGGAGAGACTGCCTTGGTTATGTTTGAGGAATTTCTATTTGCCTGTAGGTTGTGCTTGCTTGATTACAGGTCAGCAAATAGAAACCAATATTAGGACCATAGGAGCAGGAGTAAGTCATTCGGCCCATCGAGCCTGCTCTGCCATTCAAACAGATCATGGCTGATCATCTACCTCTACGCCATTTTCCCCACTGTCGCCATATCCCTTGATGTCATTAGTATCCAGAAATCTATTGATTTCTGCATTGAACATACTCAATGATTGAGCTTCCACAACCCTCTGGATTCATCACCCTGAGTAAAGAAATTCCTCCTCCTCTCAGTCTTAAATAGCCTGCCCTATTCTGAGACTGTGTCCCCTTGTTCTAGGCTCACCAGCCAGAGGAAACATCCTATCCACATCCACCCTGTAAGAATTTTATATGCTTCATTGAGATCACCTCTCATTCTTTGAAACTCTAGAGAATACAGACCCAGTTTCGGCAATCTCTCCTCATAAAACAATCCCGCCATCCCAGGGATTAGTCTGGTGAACTTCCGTTGCACTCCTTCTCTGGCAAGCATAACCTTCCTTAGATAAGGAGACCAAAACTGTAAACAATACTCCAGTCTTAGAAAAGCTTTATATAATTGCAGTAATACATCATTACTCCTGTATGCAAATTCCCTTGCAATGAAAGCCAACATACCATTTGCCTTCTTGATTGCTTGCAGCACCTGCATATTAGCTTTTAGTGACTCATGAACAAGGACACCAGGTCTCTTTGTACAATACTTCCCAACCTCTCATCATTTAAGAAATACTCTGCCTTTCTGTTTTTTCTACCAAAGTGGATCACTTCACGCTTAATGACATTATATTCCATCTGCTGTGTTCTTGCCCATTTACTTAGCCTGTCCAAATCCCCTTGAAGCCTCCTTGCATCCTCCTCACAACTTACATTCCCACCTAGTTTTGGGTCATCAGCAAATTTGAAAATATTGCAATTAGTCCCCACATCCAAATCATTTATATAGATTGTGAACAGATGTGGCCCAAGCACTGATCCTTGCAGTACCCACTAGTAACAGCCTGCCATCCTGAGAATGACCCATTTATTCCTACTCTCTGCTTTCTGTCTGTTAACCAATTCTCAATCCATTGCAGTATAGTACCCCCAATACCATGTGCTCTAATTTTGTTCACTAACTTCCTGTGAGGGACCTTATCAAAAGCCTTCTGAAAATCCAAATACATTATATCCACTGGTTCTCCTATATCTATGCTACAAGTAACATCCTCCAACAGGTTTGTCAAACATGATTTCACTTTTACAAATCCATGTTGACTCTGCCCAATCATATCATTATTTCCCAAGTGTCCAGTTATCTCATCCTTTATAATAGATTCTAACATTTCCCCTTATTCCATTTTTCTAGTAAGTCATTCAAAGCCTGTCTGGAAGTAAAAAATTAGATTTATTTTAATCAACAGCTTAAGACCAGAGCAAAAAGAAATATTTGATACTTTAGTAAAATTCATTTTAGATGAACCATATCTTCCATAACAATGGAAAGTTATGTGACGTCAGCCATATGACATAACCTTGACATCCCACCTGAAGACCTTGGATGGGTTCAAGCCTTGGCATGACAATGGCTATAAAATATTCTTGCAACTATTTTAAATGATGGAGTCATCTAATCTTTTGTGTCCATGAAAGCCAAATTTCAGCTCCACCAGAATGGTAGCTTTGAGTACTGGCAAATGAAGCACTTCGTAATTGACCAGAACAGCTGGGTGAGAGTCACGTGGCCACTCACAGCCCTGGAACCTTATTTCCCAATCAACAAGCACACAGCAAAACTAATTTTGAGGGAATATGCAATCATGTCCCTAAAGAAAGCAAGACAAAGTCAAAAAGAGACAGCTGGCGTGAAATCAATCCAAGGGTGATTGAGATTCCATTTGTGAAGCAGTAATAGCTTAAAGGATTAATATGGTGACCTACCAACCCCTGCCTGTCTACACAGATAGAAGCAGCCTTCAGCACAATGTTGTTGAGTTGCATCGCGTTACATTGCATGTACAGTACAGAAACAGACCATTTGGCACAACAGGTCTACGCCGATGTTTACACTAAACACCAGCTTCCTCCCACCCTATTACGCATAACCCTATCCACATATCCTTCTATACCTTTCCCCCTCATGTGCTTATCTAGCTTCCTCTAAAATGCATGTCTCAACTGCCCCTTGTGGTTGTGCGTCCCATATTCTTACAGGTCTTTGGGTAAAGTAGTTTCTCCCGAATTCCCTATCGGATTTATTAGTGATTCTTAGATTTATGACTTCTAGTTTTAGATTCCCGTCAGGTAGGAAAAAAAGTATCTACCCCATTAAATCCTTTCATTACATTAAAGGCCTCTATCATGTCACCCTTCCTAGAGGGTATAGTAAAGAGTGTACAGGTCTTTTCATTTTCTGTATAGTGAATCCTACTGAGAGGCTGACAGGAGGACTCTCTGACCCAGTGTGGATTGATTTCAGCATGAAAGATAGCTTATCCTGAGAAAATAATTTACTCCTTGATTTTAATCTACATATAGATTGGACAAATTAGATTGACAAAGGTAGCCTGGATGATGAGTTCATAATGTGTTTTCAGGACAATTTCTTGGAGCAGCATGTTCTAGAGCCAAATGAAGAGCAGGCTATCCTAGATCTGGTACCGTGCAATGAGACAGGATTAATGACCTCATAGTAAAGGCGTCCCTAGGTAGCAGTGATCATAATGGGCTGACATTAGGTGGTGGGCAAAACATGGCGGCTCATTCAAATAGCTGGAGCAGACAGCACCATCCCTCCGCTGACAAGTCCCCAGGTCCTGATGGACTTCATCCTAAGGTCTTAAAAAGAAGTGGCTACTAAGATAGTAGATGCATTGGTTTTAAATTTTCCAAAATTCCTTAAATTCTAGAAAGGTGTCATCTGATTTGCTATTTTCCAATGTGCCTCCTCTATTTCATGGAAGGATGGAGACAGAAAACAGGAAACTGCAGGCCAGTTAGATTAACATCTGTCATTGGGAAAATGCTGGAATCTATTACTAAGGAGGTCATAGCAGGGGACTTAGAAAATCTAATTGTAATCAGGCAGAGTCAACATGGTTTTTGAAAGGGAAATCATGTTTGACTAATTTATTGGAGTTCTTTCAGGAGGGAACAAACAACATGGATAAAAGGGGAACCTGTGGATGTGGTGCACTTGGATTTCCAGAAGGCATTTGACAAGGTGCCACAAAGGTTACTAAGCAAAATAAGAGCTCATGGTGTAGGGGGTGACATATTAGCATGGATAAAAGGACTGTTTGGCTAGCAGGAAGGATAAATGTGTCTTTTTTGTGTTGGCAAGCTGTAACTAGTGGAGTGCCACATGCATCAATGCTGGGGCCTCAATTATTTACAATCTATGTCAATGACTTGGATGAGGGGACAGAATGTATATTTGCTAAATTTGCTAATGACACAAAGATAGGTAGGAAAGTAAGTTGTGAAGAGGATCTGAGGAGTCTGCAAAGGGATATAGATATAGGAAAACATTTGGCAGATGGAGTATAATGTACAAAAATGTGAAGTAATCCACTTTGGCAGGAAGAATAGTGAAGCAGCATATTATTTAAATGGAGAGAGATTGTAGAACGCAGAGGTACAGAGGGATCTGGGTCTCCTGGTACATAAATCCAAAAGGTTGGTATGCAGATACAAGAAGTGATTAGGAAGCCAAATGGAATGTTGTTGTTTATTGCAAGAAGAATGAAATATAAAAGTAAGGATGTTTTGCTACAGTTGTATAGGGGTTTTGGTGAGACTACATGTGGAGTACTGTGTACAGTTTTGGTTCCTTAATTGAGAAAAGATATAAATACGTTAGAAGCAGTGCAGAGAAGGTTCAGTGGACTGATACCTGGGATGGGGGTGTGTGGGGTTATCATATGAGGAAAGGTTGGACAGGTTGGGTCTGTACCAATTGGAGTTTAGAAGAATGAGAGGTGATCTTATTGAAACACAAAATCCTGAGGAGACTTGATAGGGTGGATGTTGAAAGGATGTTTCCCCTTGTGGGAGAGACTAAAACGTGGGGACACAGTTTAAAACTAAGGGTTCATGCATTTAAGACAGAGATGAAAACAATTTTTTTTTTCTTAGAGTTGAGTGTCTTTCGAACTCTCTGCCCCAGAAAGCGGTGGAGGCAAGGTCATTGAATATTTTTAAGGCAGAAGTAGATAAATTCTTGACCAACAAGGCTGTCAAAGGGTATTGGGGGTAGGTGGGAAAATGGAGTTGAGGCCAGCATCAGATCAGCCCTGATATAAAGGTGGAGCAGGCACCAAGCGGCCAAATGGCTTACTCCTGCTCCTAATTTGTATGATCGTATGAGGCCAAACCAGCTGAAATTTTTTAAGACAAGGCACTTGTTCCTGGCCCATTGCCTGATAACGTTGTCAACACTGTTACGATCGAGGTTGGAGGAATGCACTGTCTTTCTCTAGTTCCACTACTCCACTGGTCACAACACCCATTTAAATGTTTTACCCAGTTACCGATACAGCCAATTATGTACTTTATATTAGTTTAATAAAAATCTGCCAACCAGGTTTTATAAACAAAATTGTTGATTATAAAACAAGACTTATTCAATAAAGATGCAAAGCTTATTAACACAGTTTGAAATATGAAAATATAAATATCTACTCAAACATTCACACACACACACAGGTTAAAGAAAAAATAAAAAAGCTTTCTCTGCAGAGATCAACTTTACAAAAATGCTATTTTGGCCAAATAATTGTTAATTCTTGAAGAAAAAAAGGATAAGATAGGGAATGTTCCAGATGACTTTCTGTTTGGTGGCCTGGTACATGTAAACGTGTGTCACTTGACACATGCAGTTGTCACTGCAATCTTTTTGGAAGCAGTTCTGTTCAGGAGACATTGAGGAGTAGTCCTGCAGGCTTTTCAGGAGAATTATTGCATCTGTGGTTTCAGCTATCACACTGGATTCTCAGAAGATTTTTCAAAACAGGCGGAAAAGGATGAGTTGAGTGGCTTCTCTCTTAGATGGATACACACCAACCAAACTCAAAATATCCAAAAATGATACCAAAACTTCTGACAATCAAACCCAGACATGTGACTTCTCTAAGTCCAAACAGTTCCATAGTCCATAAGGCTCTGGTTGTTTACTTAGATTAAGACATGTAACTTCCAGAAAGTGTTTGCTTTGAAACAAAGTCCCAAGTGTCCTTCCAGTGACCGTTTTAAAAAAAAATGTCCAAGCATCTTCTCACGTATTTTCCACAGTCTTAAACACAAGTCCTGAAAAAAATAATGGAAGCACCTTCAGGACAACATCTACACTTAGTTTGCACACCAAGCACCTGGAATAGGCTTTGAGAAAAAGTGCTTTGCCAAATGAGGATTTTAAATCCATTGGTTGGAAACTTGGATTAATCTTTTAAAAACAAGAGCCAGAAAGAAACTGAACAGCTAAAAATGGCCACCACCATTTGCATCTGAATAGCTTACACATCAAGGTTTCAAAGGAGAGATGGATGTCTGAACAAAACCTCATGAATTTGGAATCAGCTACAGCTTCACTTCTAATGGCAAAACATTCAAAGCCGTCTTGGAGCATCAATAGTGGAAGATAAACATCTCCAGGGGTAAACATTGAAACAATGAGACCCGAGAGAGATTGGGAATTCCTAGACTTAAATCTAATTAAATTGCAAATGAGGATATTGGACAATCACGTGACTACCTTCCCATCTGTGAAAAAAATCTAGCAGCCTTTTGCTACAAAGGAACAAGTTCCTGAGACTTTGATGTGTGCAGAACCCCTAGGGGTTCTCGCTTTGTCTCTAGGTGACCTTGGGTATTTGAAGCTTTCCTGCTGTTTGGAAAAGATCCAAGACAAAGACCCCCAGGAAGAAGACCACTTGCTCCACTGTCTCCAAGAATATCTACCAAGCAAGAACTTCAGGACTCCAGATTCAGCCAGAAGACAATTGAATAACAGACACCACAGACTGTATATACTTTTTATTTGACCCATATTCTATTCCAGTTACTATTCCTCTCCACTCTATAATCTACTTGTGCGTGATTCTTGTGTGTGCGCGTGGACGTGCAGAAATGTAGCATAGTTTATTATTTTACTTAGATTGGGTTTCTGTTTAAGTACAATAAACTCACTTCTTTCTTGTTTAAACTCAAGAAAACCTGTCCAATTGGTTCTTTTATGATAACAAAAGTAAAAGGTGAAACACTCACTGGAGTGGTAAGCACATCCGCTGTTTAAAAAGAAATAAACCCTGTTGCACTCAAAGGAAAAGAACAAGAGGGGAACCTTGCAATCCTTGCTCACCTTATCATAGCACCACCTAAAGCTTTTCGGCCGATAATTAGTATGGGAGATTTTAACTACACAAGTGCCTGGTTTCTGCCAGTGAGTAGGCTTAAAAGTCCCCGTTCCCTCCAATATTATAATCACTGATGAATCTTTAAATTTTATGTCTCTATTTTCATTATCTCAGATTTTCCATGGAACTTGTCTTTTGTAGTTTATTCTGCTATTCTACATCTGGAAAGTGTTTTCGTACATGACTGAACAAGAATAACACAGGAGGTGGAGATTATAATATGGCACCATGCAAGTTTCTTTCCCCACCTGCACCCCCAACAGTTTCAGGGCCCTTTACTGGATGGCAATGTCTATTGAAGGTCATAGCTCATGCCACTAATAAAGCAGCAAGTTATCCTGGTGCCATTTATATCTAGAATGATTACCACCAATTTTTCTCCTTTCTGCACTAAATCATAGATTAAATGCTTTGAATGAAATTGGCAGACAGACGAGACATCTTGCTTTCAAAGTATTGTAATAAATTGCATAACCTATTGATTTTGTATTCAGTAAATGAAAGCAGGAAGCTTTCAATATATGTTTGTTCACAAGATACAGTTACAGACTGAAAATAATCTTTTAAAAAGTGGAATTCATGGAAATTGGTTGAAACAATAAGTTTTAATTGACACTGTTTGATAACAATCTCAGAATTCTGTTAGCTGCCACAAAAAAAAACCTAAAATTTTAGGCAACATTCAATGCATTGTGGGTGCAGCAGGTTATTGACAACAGGAAGTGGGCTTTTCCTGTGGAAAAATCAGGCTGCCTTGGACACCCACTGGCATTAAACTAGATGTGGGGTAGAAGGTTCCACAAGGCTCTCATGGGAGGAAAGGGGATGGAATTTCAGAACGTTTAGAGTCAAGAAGGCTGTGATTTATCTTGAGGCCTCCTGGCCTCACAGGGAAATAAAAAAACTCACCTGAAATGGCCTTTCCTGCTCCAAGATCCACCTCTTCCTTGACTTTACCTGGAGGGAAAGCCTCTGTGGTTTCCCCACTCAAGCTAACATGAAAATAGCAGTTAGGACCTGATAACATCATTGACTCCCGATCTGCATATGTTAACAAGGATCCCGCTGGTTTTGAGCGACCGGCTTAACTGGTACAGAAATGTCAAATGCCACTGATTTGGGAGCATAATACCATTGATACAAGATGTCAAAGTGCACAACATCAGGAAATTTGTTTTAAAATTCTTGAAATTTATTCTCAGACTCACTAAAAAGCTGAAATATATTTGGCTCACAAAAGGGAATTGAGCTGGTATTGAATAGATCACCAAATTCTTCTGGTCTACATTTAAATTTATTGCTGCATTTAGGTTACTGAAACATTTCAATAGATGTTTTATGTAAATTTCAGGATAACATTTACAGGATGCGTGCGCCTTTTGGCATATTTCCTGCATTGATGCGGTGAGGGCAGGGAGGAGGCAGACAACTATTTATTTAGAATAAATTTATCAAATGTCCAGTGCTGAAGTAATCACCAACATTTTTTTTTTCATTTATAAAACGTCAATGGAAATTGGATATATTTGTTACACCAATGTGTTTTGTTGAATGATAATTTTCTTTGGTCCACTGACTGGAGATCTGAATTTTTTTGTAAGAAATTTAAAAAGAACAATTAAAACAGGATGACTGCTGGCAGCTTAAGATGATCACCTAGTTTGCTTCACTGTATCATCCTACATTGCTAAGGACTATGAGGAGGGAGACAAAACGTCTGCTACTTCCCAAGTAAGAACCAAGAGCCAGGAAACTTAAAAGGAATTTCCTATTATTTTCAGCAAGCAGAGAAATACTGCTAACTGCTCTGTTTGAATCACTGAGGGACTGTCATGTGACAAGTTGCTTTCCATCTGTGGTATTAAGCTGGTGTTTTCTCTGCAACAGAGGAGAAGCAACAGGACTATGACATGAGCAGACCCTACGTGGGGGTCCCTCTTTCTCTCTCTCCATTCCAGCTTGAAAGCTTTCAAGTCCAGTTTGTTGACTGAGTACCTTTGCATACTCCGGCTACAATCGGAAACCCCATTGGAGGAAATCATCTGCATCGCTATCTTCAAAGACTCACCGAACCAGTCATCTACTTCTACAAACTAAAAGCCTCAGACCACTGAATTCAGCTGGAAGCCAGCCGAATCACCAAACTTCACAGTCTCTATACTTTTTATATGGACTCTAACTCAACCACTGACCACCTCCAGGCACGTATCCATTGTCTCTTGAGATAAGGAGGAAAGAAAGAAAGAAAGAAAGAAAGAAAGAAAGAAAGAAAGAAAGAAAGAAAGAAAGAAAGAAAGAAAGAAAGAAAGAAAGAAAGAAAGAAAGAAAGAAAGAAAGAAAGAAAGAAAGAAAGAAAGAAAGAAAGAAAGAAAGAAAGAAAGAAAGAAAGAAAGAAAGAAAGAAAGAAAGAAAGAAAGAAAGAAAGAAAGAAAGAAAGAAAGAAAGAAAGAAAGAAAGAAAGAAAGAAAGAAAGAAAGAAAGAAAGAAAGAAAGAAAGAAAGAAAGAAAGAAAGAAAGAAAGAAAGAAAGAAAGAAAGAAAGAAAGAAAGAAAGAAAGAAAGAAAGAAAGAAAGAAAGAAAGAAAGAAAGAAAGAAAGAAAGAAAGAAAGAAAGAAAGAAAGAAAGAAAGAAAGAAAGAAAGAAAGAACTCAACCAATTTACCTTTCTCCACTCTGTAACCCATTTGTGTGCATGTAAACCTCTAGTGTGTGTGCGCGTGTATGTGTGTGAAAGTTGGTGCATTGTTTATTATTGTATTACTTCAGTTTAGGTACAAAGTTAACCTCTTTCTTTGTTAACGCAAGAAAACCTGTCTGATTACTAACTTGCTATGATCATAACAAGAACCAACCAAACACCCAATGAATTGGCCAGTGCATCAACTTGAATTAAACCTTTTGTGGTTTAACAAGGAGAGGGAAAAGAGGGAAGCCTTTCAACCCCTCCTCACTTGACCGTAATTATATATTATATATATAATATATATAAAAAAAATAAAGGAACTAGATAACACCAAGGTTTTTCATGAACCTAATTTAAATACATACAATCACAGGTACTTTTTAAACACCAGTATCATTCAGTCAAATCCCTTATCAGCAGATTAGTGCCATTATGAAATATTTAGTGTTTTTGCTTTATCTGCATGTTCTGTGGAAGGCTGGGACATAGCTGTCAGCTGAAGTATAGACAGCAATGAATATTAACATTAAAATTATTTGCGATTGCACAAGGAAGGAATTTATTTTCAAAAGCTGTTGGAAAGGTTTTGACCCAATGATATAAAATAATACATGCTATATGTTAAAAGGTCTAAAAATGTTTCAAACACAATGAACTACTTTGAAGTGCTGTGGCTTTATGTAAGCAAGTGCAGCAGCCATTCTGCACCTTTAAACTTTCACAAAGAGCAATGAGATCTGTTTTGGTGGTGTTGTTTGAGGGGAAGGTTGTTGGCCAGGTTACAGGAGACATTTGTGCTCATCTTTAAAAAGTGTAATGGTATTAAAATCCATCTGAATCACTACAAGACGCAGATGGAACCTCAGTTTAATGTCGCATTGAAAGGATGAAATGCAAGTAACAAATATTTAATAAGGCAAAATTAAGTCTCAAATTTGAACGTAAACATGAACATTTTGCAAAAAATAAGAATTTGTGTTGCACACGAGGTTAAGTTAATATTGACTTATTAATTATTTTATGAAATGCAGTATATCAGGAGTATTGGCCAGAAGTTTAACTATATGTTGTGAAACTAGCTCTGCTATTACACAACTGGAGCTATATACAAAGGATTTATTAGTCATCTGTTCAAACCTGAATATCAAAAGCCTGCTGTGCAACACATCACTACAGAAAACAATAACATGTTTTCACAACAGTACTCACATTTTCCATTAGTGCCAGTACTTAGATGATAAAGTTCTATGCTATGGTGCTTTTGTATATTCCAGCACAAAAATGGCAGTGTAATTTATGCATATTTTCCCGAATCTAACTGATTTAAATATCTATAGTATATTAAATGTCTTTGGTATTGAGCACACTCGCTGTGTCACACTTATTCCCTGTGATGTTTTTCTCGTCAGATTTCCCCATTTTTCTTTGTTGCTCTGCCTATATGACTCATCATGGAATAGACTGCAGCTAGAACAACAACTTGATCCTTGGCTTTAAGTCACATTTTGAATCAACTTTGATCTAATGATAGCAAAACTTGAAGTACAACAAATTACAGTGAGATAAGAGATTCTTGCCTGCATTCAGCAATATAAAAAAAACTTAAACTGGAGGAGGAAGAAATAATGTAAGGTGTTTTGATGTGATATGCTGGGGAACAATATTACTTTCTGTCTTTATGATTTATAAATCAGGGCTAAATTGTGGCGAGTCGAAGAGACTTAGTAGTTGGCAGGAAAAAAGACAGAGGCGCAAGGGGAGAGCCAACTGTGCAACAGCCCCAACAAACAAATTTCTCTGCAGCACCTGTGGAAGAGCCTGTTACTCCAGAATTGGCCTTTATAGCCACTCCAGGCGCTGCTTCACAAACCACTGACCACCTCCAGGCGCGTATCCATTGTCTCTCGAGATAAGGAGGCCCAAAAGAAAAAAGAAGGATTTATAATATTCCTACAATCCATAATCTTTGCACAAAATTTCCCATTTTGTCTTCATAAAAATTAATTTGAAGAATTCATTTTTGAAAATGGAAAATGTAATTTAATTTTCTGTTATCTTTGCCATGTAACAGTTTTTCATGCATTCAAATAATATTTGTACAAAGTAAAATTGAATCTGTAGCTATCAATAAGGCTTGTGCTGTTAGGAGCAGATGCTAGTTTAAGGGAATGGCTGGTCCACTTTGAAATGAGGTAGAGGGATACACTATGTTCACCAGCCTGCACTTTTCCTCCCAAGAACAGATCATTTTATGATCTTGAAAAATATTCATGCAAATGTGCTTTATCATCTAACCTTTAGAAATAGAATAAGTACTTTCCTGTATCACACAGTTAGCCAAATGTAAAAGAAGAGTGCAACCAACAGTACGAGTTGGCTTGAATGCTCAGTAGAAGGAACTTACAAAAAAGGAAAGTAGTGCTTTGCAAGGTGAGCAGCTGTTTATTTTTCTTCTAATTATTACAAATTCCAATGAAGGTTCCATTGTGTTTTCTTGGTCGGAAAATTAATTAATAGCCACATTAGATTCTGTGTAATATACACAATACTGAAACACATATGGGTAAAGCCAATAGTTCTTGGTGGAATAGACATCCAATAAAACTCAAATGCAAAATCAAGCAACTACTTTACAATGAATACATTTCTACTTGTGAAAATAGACTAAAGTTGTTGGGCCGAGTAGGCATGTAAATGATGGAATACCTTTCTAACCCTATGCAACCATAGGAATCCTATTCAAAAGGTCACGTTTGAAAATGTTAGGCTACAGCCTGTGAATTGGATCGTTAAGTTTGAGCTAGGGAGGAGGAAAGGTTGGAGAAATGTAGTAGTTTTACCTATAGTCACCTTCCCCAGGGGATTTAATATCTGGGAACGATCCATGACAAGGCAAATTGTGCATGGTCTGTATTTGTCCCATATTTTATGAAGATCAGTTATTCTCTTGATATCTAATATTTGTTCCTTTAAAGCAGCTGCAGGAGCTGAGGGATCTGGGGGTATATGTGCACAAAATTGTTGAAGGTGACAGGGCAGGTTGATAAGCAGTTAATATGCCACATCGGATCATGGACCTTATAAACAAAAGCAGAGTACGAAAGCAAGGAAGTTATGAAGAACCTTTAAAAAACACCGATTTGGTCTTAACTGCAGCATTGTGTCCAATTCTGGGCACCACACTTCAGCAAGGATATGAAGGCATTAGATAGGATGCAGAAAAGATTGACAAGAATGGTTCCAAGGATGAGGGACTTCAGGTTACGTGGATGGATTAGAGAAGCTGGGGCTATTCTTCTTAGTGAAGATTAAGAGGAGATTTGATAGAGGTATTCAAAATCATGTGGGGTCTGGACAGAGTAGATAGGGAGAAACTCTTCCATCAGCAGCCATGTTGAGAACCAGAGGACATAGATTTAAGGGGAATAACAAAATAACCAAAAGGCAACATGAGGAAAAACTTTTTTTTAATGCAGCGAGCGGTTAGGATCTGGAATGCACAGCCTGTGTGTGGTGGAGGCAGATTAAAGAGGGGAAATGGTGACGTAGTGGTATTTCACTGGACTGGTAACCCAGGGTATTGCTCTGGGGACATGGGTTCAAATCCCACCATGGAAGAAGATGGATTTGAACTCAATTAATAAATCTGGAATTAAAAGCTAGTCAAATGATTGCCATGAAACCATTATCAATTGTCATAAAAAACCCATCTGGTTCATGAATGTCCTTTAGGGAAGGAAATCCGCTGTCCTTACCTGGTCTGCCCTACATGTGACTCCTGATCCATGGCAATGTGGTTGCCTCTGAAAGCAAACCACTCAGTTGTATCAAACCGCTACAAAGTCAATAAGGAATGAAACCAGATGGCACTGGAAATGACAACGGCAAACCCAGTCCTGTCAACCCGGCAAAATCCTCCTTACTAACATCTGGGGGCTTGTGCCAAAATTGGGAGAGCTGTTCCACAGACTATTCAAGCAACAGCCTGACATAGTCACACTCACGGAATCATACCTTACAGACAATGTCCCAGAAACTGCTATTACCATCCCCGGGTATGTCCTGTCCCACTGGCAGGACAGATCCAGCAGAGGTGGTGGCACGATGGTATACAGTCAGGAGGGATTTGCCCTGGAAGCCCTCAACATCGACTCTAGACCCCATGAAGTCTCATGGCATCAGGTCAAACATGGGCAATGAGACCTCCTGCTGATTACCACTTCCTGCCCCCCACCCCCCGGCCCCCATGACAGTATTGGTAGGAGTGCCAACAGCACAGTCCTTATGGAGACAAAGTCCCATCTTCACATTGAGGATTCCCTCCATCATGTTGTGTGGCACTACCACCATGCTAAATGGATCTAGCAATGTAAAACTGGGCATCCATGAGGCACTGTGGGCCATCAGCAACAGCAGATTTGTAGTCAACCACAATCTGTAACCGCATCCCCCACTCTACCATCAAGCAGGGGGATCAACCCTGTTTCAATGAAGAGTGCAGGAGGGCATGCCAGTGGCAGCACCAGGCATACCTCAAAATAAGCTGTAACCTCGTGAAGCTACAACCCAGGATTACTTGTGTGCCAAACAGCCTAAGTAGCAGGCAATAGACAGAGGTAAGTGATTCCACAACCAATGGTCAGATCTAAGCTCGACAGTCCTGCCACATCCAGTCATGAATAGTAGTGGACAATTAAACAACTAACAGGAGGAGGTGGCTCCACAAATATCCCCATCCTCAATGATGGGGGAGCCCAGCATATTAGCGCAAAAGATAAGGTTGAAACATTTGCAATAATCTTCAGCCAGAAGTGCCGAGTTGATGATCCATCTCTGCACACTCCTGAAGTCCCCAGCATCACAGATACCAGTCTTCAGCCAATTCGTTTCACTCCGCATGATATCAAGAAACAACTGAATGCACTAGATGCTGCAAAAGCTAGGGGCCCTGACAATATTCTGGCAATGGTACTGAAGATCTGTGCTCCAAAACTAGCTGCGCCCCTAGCCAAGCTGTTCCAGTACAGCTACAACACTGGCATCTACCCGGCAATGTGGAAAATTGCCCAGGTATGTCCTGTACACAAAAAGCAGGACAAATCCAACTCAGTCAATTACCGTCCCATCAGTCTACTCTCAATCATCAGTAAAGTGACCGACATTGCTATCAAGCAGCACTCGCTTAGTAATAACCTGCTCACTGACACTCAGTTTGGGTTCCGCCAGGACGACTCAGCTCCTGACTTCATTACAGCCTTGGTTTAAACATGGAACAAAAGAGCTGAATTCCAGAGGTGAGGTGAGAGTGACTGCCCTCAACATCAAGGCAGCATTTGACTGAGTATGGCATCAAGGAGCCCTAGCAAAACTGAAGTCAATGGGAATCAGGGGGCAAACACTCTGCTGGTTGGAGTTGTACCTAGCGCAAAGGAAGATGGTTATGGTTGTTGGCAGTCAATCATTTTAGTCCCAGGGCATCACTGCAGGAGTTCCTCAGCGTAGTGTCCTAGGCCCCACCATCTTCAGTTGCTTCAATGACCTTCCTTTAATTATAAGATCAGAAGTGGGGATGTTCGCTGATGACTGCACAAGGTTCAGCACCATTCGCGACTCCTCACATACTGGAGGAGTCAGTGTAGAAATGCAGAAAGACCTGGACAATATCCAGGCAGAGGGATCTGGATGTCCTGGTGCATGAATCGCAAAAGGTTAGTATGCAGGTACAGCACGTAATTAGGAAAGCTAATAGAATGTTATCATTTATCGCGAGGGGAATTGAATACAAAAGTAGGGAGGTTATGCTTCAGTATTGGTGAGACCACATCTGGAGTACTGTGTATAGTACTAGTCTCCTTATTTAAGGAGAGATGTAAATGTGTTGAGGCAATACAGAAAAGGTTTACTAGACTAATACCTGGAATGGGTGGGCTGTCTTACGAGGAAAGATTAGGCATGTATCCGCTTGAATTTAGAAGAGTAAGAGGCGACTTGATTGAAACATACAAGATCCTGAGGGGTCTTGACAGGGTGGATGTGGAAACGATGTTTCTCCTTGTGGGAGAATCTTGAACTAGGGGTCACCCATTTAAGACAGATGAGGAGAAATTTCTTCTCAGAGGGTCGTGAGTCTTTGGAATTCTCTTTCTCAAAAGGCAGTGGAAGCAGAGTCTTTGAATATTTTTAAGGCGGAGGTAGATTGATTCTTGATAAGCAAGGGGGTGGAAGGTTATCGGGGTTATGTAGAAATGTGGAGTAATCAGGTCAGCCATGAACTTATTGAAGGCGGAGCAGGCTCGAGGTGTCGAGTGGCCTGCTCCTGCTCCGAATTCATATGTTCGTATGTATGTTCGAATGGTAAATGGCAGATAACATTCGTGCCACACAAGTGCCAGGCAATGACTATCTCAAACAAGAGATGGGTGCAGCTCCAACAACACTCAAGAAGCTTGACACCATCCAGGACAAAGCAACCCACTTGATTGGCACCCCATCCACAAACATTCACACCCTCCACCACTGACACACAGTGGCAGCAGCGTGCATCATCACTGCAGCAATGCACCAAGGCTCCTTGGACAGCACCTTCCAAGCATGTGACCTCTACCACCTAGAAGGACAAGGGCAGTAGAGGCATGGGATCACCACCACCTGCAATTTTCCCTCCAAGCCACAACACCATCCTGACTTGAAAATATATCGCCATTCCTTCACTGTCACTGGGTCAAAATCCTGGAACTCCCTTCCTAACAGCACTGTGGGTATACCTAACCTAAATGGATTAAAATGTTTCAAAAAGGCAGCTCACCACCACCTTCTCAAGGACAATTAAGGATGGGCAATAAATACTGGCCTAGCCAGTGACTCCCACATCCAATGAACGAAAAATAAATTGAGGCTTTCAAAGGGAATTGGATAATTGTCTGAGGAGAAAAAAAATTGCAGAGATATGGGGAAAAAGGCAGGGACGTGGGACTAGGCGAGTTGCTGTTGCAGGGAGCTGGCACAGACACAGCAGGCTGAATGGCCTCTTTCTGTGCTGTGACCATTCTATGATCTTCATTTCTAAAGTTTGGTCGAGAAAATCTTTTTTAATTGGTTAAAACAGCATTGCTGGTGATTGCTTATGTTGCCAGTCATAGATTGTGTAGTTTGTTTTGGGACTATGTTAGAGGAAGTGATGTCAAGTCACATGACCAGTTCATTGTGGATGGAGCCCAACGTAGTAAGACGTCTTCAAGACTAGCCCATGCAGTTAGTATTGTGTATATATGTTCCAGTTGTTATAATAAAACCCCATGCTTATTTTGAATATTATTTGTGTTCCCACGACTCTTAACAGATCACACACCAAGGGACAAGTAATATTACAGTTTAGCGCATTGAGGGAGTGCTACTTTGTCAAAGATACTTTTTTTTTGCTAAAACATTAAACCAATACTGCATCTCCTGTCCAGCTGGCCTTTAAGATCCCGTTCAAAGTAGAGCAGGGAGTTCCACCAGTGTCTTACCCAGCATCTCTCTCTCAACTGATTGGTCATTCTTTTTATTGTTTGGAAAGGAGAAAAGGGAGACTTGAATTTATATGTTATTCCATCTCAAATATCACAGTGTACTTTGCACAGAATATAGGGGCCTTGCTGGCACAGGATGTCTGCCTAATTCGCCCATGTAACAGTGACTCACTTTATGAAGCATTGTAAGATGTTTAGACATGGAGAATAAGCACAATACAAGGACAAGTATTTATATGTATATACACACACAGACACACGTCAAAGGACGTAGCTGCAAAGCTAATCAAATGGAGTCATGTGAAAAGCACAGAACAAAAATCAACAAAGGCTGTGCGTTTGTCTACAATAGGATGGAATTCTGTCACATTAGAGCCATTTGCTGTCTGTACATTGTAACAAGTAGTACAGCTTTTGTGAAATTCTGTACATCAAGGCCAATGTGAGGAAAGCTGAAAAGACAGCAATGTAAGGAAAAAGCTTTTGGTGACCCACCGCAATTACACAGAAATATGTCTGAAAGTGGTTTCTACTGGCTTTTATTGAGTACAAGAATAACAAAAATCAGATTCCGAACTGCTTTCAGTTTGTAGCTTGTATGCAAATTGCTATTTCATTCCTACTAGCCAGACAGTTGTGACCTATTCATTATGGTTATGCTAGTACTGAAACAGTTGCCTATTTTAAATAAACTAATTGGGATAATATTGGGTTGCTCAGTGTCATTAACCAAAAGGCAATGGTGTAAGTGTTCTCAAACTGAGGATTCAGTTTATGAAACTAAACTAGGCTCTCATATTAAATCAATATACTATTATCAGTGTCGATAAGACTCAGGGGGAAAAAAAAAACTGTGCTCGGGATCCAATTCCTGATTACTATTCAGCCCTGTTGGACATTCATATATGTGGACATAAGACAAGGACACAATCATGCTCAGCTGTAATTGCACCTGCAGTCAAATAGCTTGCCAACACTAACTGTGAAAACTTTCCCATCAATGTTGGCCAAAGGACAAGCTGCTGGACAACTCCCATAGAACTTTTGAGAATTGAGAAAAATTGGCGTGGGAACACGTAAAACTCTCAGCCAGCTGGCAGACCCAGGGAAGTTCCTGAGCAAGCCAGCTTACACAACATGGTGCTGGAACAAATGTGAATATTGCAGTAATAAAGCTACGTGAGTAACCAGCACCATTTGCAGTTTTTTTTTACTGCATTTAACATTAATAAAAAATGAACCAAGGTGCCACAAATGTGTGGAACATGAATTCACACAAGAGATTGGAATTGGATGAACAAACTATTTGGGTTAGGTAGGGAAGGAATATCACACTGGAAGAGGTTGGGATATAGGGTGGGACATGCATGGGAGGATTTAAAGATGAGTACAAGAATCTTGAATTAAATGTGTTGGGAAATGGGAATCAACATAGGTTAGCGAGAGCAGAAATGATGGACGAGTGCGGCTTAGTGTGGGCCAGGGAACATCTCGCAAAGCTTTATTGCAATATTACCCTATGATCCAAAAATCAAAACCATAAAAACTATTTTAAATAAAGGTTGTAGACATTTCAGTTTTGATCACCTGCTCTTCTCCCAGTTCTCTCATCCATTTTTCTTGATAAGTGTAGTTTTACTTTTTTTGCTAGCTAATTTTACCTAATGTATTATAACTCTTTATTCACCTGAATTACTGCCCAATGCTAAATGTTATAAATGAAGATTGCTATTCATTATTCAGCCTGGAAGCAAATATTTTCTGCAGAATTTCTCTTCACTGACATTAAAGCCAAAAAGAACGTGCATCTACATGGCACCTGTTAAAACCTCAGAACATCCCAAAAATTGCTTTGCAACCAGTGAATTACTTTTGAAGCATAATCACTGTTGTAATGCAGAAATGTGACACCAATTAGAAAGCGGGAGAGAGATACGGGGCAGAATTTTACTATCCCCCACCATGGGGTGACGGGCTGGAAGGTGGGTGGGCTAGTAAAATGCTGGGGAGCTGCATCGGGACGGCTCCTCAACGCAGTACCCTGCTGGGAAGGTTTCCCAGCATTGGGAACTGTTGTATTATCTCTTTTTAGACTAATACAGAAAAAGCTGAAGGGCAGGCATAAAAGGTTGAAAGGAGAGCTTTCATGGAGACTTGTTGTTGCTTCAGCTAACTGTGCAAGAGAACTGAATCACGTGATATGGCATCACTTCCTGTGATGACATACATATTAGCGCACAAATTTAAATGATTATATTTAACATACTAACAAATACACCATTACAACAGGAATGGCAGCCGCTCTGCTGTCCACTGAATGGAGACGGTCAGTGAATTTGAATGATTAATGGCCCAATTAAGGGAGACTGTCCTGGGCCACTGGCATTTTGCCAGCTGTGGAATGGCCCTCCACTGCGAGGGGAGGCCGCCAGCTGTAAGGACTTCAAGGCTGGGTGGAGAACACCCATTGGAGCCCGAGGCTCCATGGTGCAGGAAGGAGGCCATCAGCAGCAAATGAAGCCCCCATGACCCCAGCACTACTGCTGGAGGGGTTTCCCCTCAATTCACCGGGCCCTGCCTGCGTGGCCTATGTAAAATTTATTTAATGCTCACCCTTCAGAGAGTGCCACAAAATGGAGGCGCCCTCATGTTCTCCTTGTTGCCTCAGCAGCAGCCACCCCTCTCAGTGGTGCTGTCGCTAATTTGAATTCACGCTGGCAAAATTTCAAAAATTGAATTTCACTGGTTAGGTGTAATGTTCAACTCTCAACCCCACCTAATGCCTCCTTCTTCACAATACATTTCTGGGGTGCTGGGTTCTATTCTCATTTTTATTTTGTTTAAAAACGACTTTAGCAGTGAAATCATTTCATTTTCTATCTCTGCTTTTGTGCTCATCATAAAAGAGGCATTGGTAAGACAGAGCTACCAATTTAACTATAATAGAAAATCTTCTATTGCCCAACACTAACATCCAGGATGAGCAAAAAAAATCAGTTAAGAAAATAAATCTGAGAATTTAAATTCAGATGATGATTGGGAAAAAAAAAGAGCATCAGCTTTCATTAAATATTAGACAGACTCAGAATACCAATAGCTAATCAACATTAATTTAGCATCTATAATGTAACATTCCCAGTCGCTTCATAGCAGCGATTATCAAACAGAATTTGACACTGAACCACATAAGGGGATATTAGGGCAGATGATCAGAAGGTAGGTCAAAGAAGTAGGCTTTAAAGGAGCATCTTAAAAAGGAGGAAAGAAAGAGAGAGGCGGAGAGGCTTAGGGAGGGAATTCCAGAACTTAGGGCCTGGACAGCTGAAGGCACGGCCTCCAACGGTGGAGACATTAAAAATCGGGGATGTGCAAGAGGCCAGAATTGGAGGAGCGCAGATAACTGAGGGGTATGGGGCTGGAGGAGATTAGAGATGTGGAGGGGTGAGCAGATGGTTACATGGATTTAGTCATTTGTTCATGAGTTTACATTATTTTTCTTAAACTAATACAAGTGGACATTTAAGATTTTATTTGCCTGTCTCAAAAAGCTAACTTGTGATTTTAAGAGTATTTCTATAGTCATAGATTAAGAGAATGTCTTAAAACTACACTCTTAAATATGGTTTGTAATAATGTACTCGGATTCAGTGAGCTGAGGAGCAGTTAATTCTGCAACATTCTGGCTAAATGTTTTGAGATAAATGCCTATCTCAGCAGTATTGCTGAAACATGTGGTGTTACTTCTGCATTAAATTCAAAAGCCCAGGAAGAACATTACAAAGAAATTATTAAAATGACAGTAATACAGTCACAGTATATTTGCAGTTGGTCACCAAACCGGCAATTTGATTCACATCAGGATTTCTGGTGGAAAACATATCTGTCAGTTAAGTCAGAAAGAGGTTGTCAGATGTAATGAAGTCACAGCAAATGTTAAATAAAACCACAGAACCTGCAGTGCATAGCATTCGTAGTAAAGGAACTGGCTGTTTTGCCAACCAGAATATCCATTTTAAATGAGCATTATTTACATTTTGCATCGTCTGGACCATCCAAGAGTGTAAGCTGTGGCTCAGTTTTTCGCACTCATGCCTCTGAGTCATACGGTCCTGGGTTCAAGTCTGACCTCGGGGCTTGAGCACAAAAATCAAGCTGACACTCCAGTGCAATACTGGGGAGCACTGAACTGTTGTAGGTGCGGTCTTTCAGATGAGATGTTAAACTAATGCCCATCTGCCTATTCAAGTCAATGTAAAAGATCCCATGGCACTGTTTTGAAGAAGAGCAGGGGAGTTATTCCCAGTGTCTTGGCCAATATTTATCCCTCAATCAACATAAAAAACAGATTATCTGGACATTATCACATTGCTGTTTGTGGGTATTTTCTGTACACCAATTGGCTGCTGCACTTCCTAAGTTACAACAGTGACTACGCTTCAATAAAGTACTGCATTGTCTGTAAAGTGCTTTGAGACATCCAGTGTTTGAGAAAAGTGCTATATAAATACAAGTCTACCTTTCTATCTTTATCATCTCTGCCGATCCACCTGTTGCTTTCCACCTAAAACAGACGAGTAGCTGAGCAGCAACATTAAATTGAGATTTGGTAGTTAAGTAAAAACAGAATGTGCTGGAAATACTCAGCAGGTCTGGTAACATCTTTGGAGAGAGCAGAGTTAACATTTCAGGTCAGTGTTCAGCGTTCTGATGAAAGGTCATTGACCTGAAATGTTAACTCTGTTTCTCTCTCCACAGATGCTGCCAGACCTGCTGAGTATTTCCAGCACTTTCTGTTTTTATTTCAGCTTTCCAACATTTGCAGTATTTTGCTTTTAATTCGGTAGTTAAAATCTGACGGGCTTCAGACTCAGACTCCCAAGCGGGAATACAGTCTGCTCCTGCCGGCTTCGGAGCAGGAGTTACAAATCAAGCAAAGCTCAAGTTTCTTTACATCTTTCTCGCAGTCCATCCTCCTGGACTGCATCTCAAAGACAAAAAATGTGTTATTGCCACTGCCCTTTGAGTAATTTATAACAACAACACAACACCAAAGGTTGTTACCAGTTCAGTATCTCCAGTGTTGCAGGGGTGACTAGAATGTGCCAATGTGTACTGACAAAGATGTTTCAAATTATAGGGTAAATTCATCTCCCACACTCCCAGGGTAAGCTTGGACATAGGGTTACCACATTGTAGCACCAAATCTGTGAGCCATGCTCCCCTCATGGTACTCTGCTAAGAGAATGTGATTGGTGAATATTCCCTATAGTATATTAATATGGTTGCAAATATCTTCACCCCAACTACAATTAATGCAAGTGTACCATTATTTGTAGTTTGAATGTGCTCCAGTATGTACACAGCAGAACCTGCTGCTACAGTCAACTCTTAAAAAGAATAAAGCAGTCAGAACCTGCAAAGGAGCAAATGGAGGATGAGCATCATCAGTATCTCAAGCACGAATCTTCAGGAATGATCTCCGCAGATGAAAGGGACACAGATCCTATTACCTGAGGCACCCTCATAGTTTATGAACAACGTTATTAGAGTCTAAATTAAATGAGACAGGAGGACACTCAGTGAAGGAATGCAAATCATTTTGAAACCTAACTCATCAAAGTGAAATCCTTTGTTAAACTGTGGACTTTCTCATACCACTTTCTCTGCCTTTTCTTCATTCCCTCTAGCCTTGTGTTAACCTGCTAGTTGTGTGTCAATTGTTTAGTTATATGCAGGTGGAGGGTGTTAATTGGGGTCTTACTTGAACACTTATAAGCAAACAAGTACTGAGACTGGTGGAGGTTTGCGTGAGGAGCTACTTTAAAAAAAAATCCTTTTGCTCTGTAAAATAAATGTGAAACTGTGTAAAGATAGGCTCCAGCATCATCCTTCTACAACAAGCTTTCTGGAATTTAACACCCCATCTCTCACCCACAATTTCCAATCAGCAGTGCATGTTCACAAAGTTGGCTGTAGTTGAGTCAGAATTCAAAGAATGTTGCTTGTTTTCATGTTATGCTGTATCTCACCCATCATAATTAAATCTTGGGGGAGGTTCATTTCAACACTCGAGAGGTTGATTGTAAAACGTGTTACAGACGACCCAGTGAGTGGTCAATAGAGAGGTCTTAGATTTAAGGTAAGAGGTAGGAGGGTTAGAGGGGATTTGAGGAAAAAAAATTTCACCCAGAGGGTGGTTGGAATCCAGAACGCACTGCTTGAAGAGGTGGTAGAGACAGGAACCCTCTCAACATTTAAGAAGTATTTAGATGAGCACTTGAAACGCCATAGCACACAAGGCTATGGGCCAAGTGCTGGAAAATAGGATTAGAATAGTTAGGTGCTTGATGGCCGGCACAGACACTATGGGCCAAAGGGCCTGTTTCTGTGCTGTATAACTCTATGACTCTATGACTATGACTCATTGTGCACCAAACATCAGCCACATGGTTTGCCAGTAAGGAATGTGACAATCTTCCATTAAAAAAAAAGAGCAGCTGCCCCTCACCCTTAATGTTAAGGTAATAAAGCAGCTAAATGAGCTCCAGATGAAAAAATAAGGAACTTAAATTTATATAGTGCCTTTCACGACCGCAGGATGCCCCAAAGTGCTTTTACAGCCAACAAAGTATCAGGGGAAACAACTGATGCATGAACAATATTGGATATACAGGATATTCAAGAAATGTTGCAGATCTGATGCCATGAATGACACAGAAGATCATGATCTGTGGGAGGGAGAAGAGTCACAGGTTGACCAAGGAGAAGGTGACAACAACAATTACTATGAGATCAGTAAGCACAGTAAGAGATGCTCCATTTAATACATCAAATTATTCTAAATGTGAAGGTTTCTAAAATAGACCCACTTATTTTTCAAGTTTCTATTTTTTTTTGGATTTCTTATTGCAGTGTTTATCAGTTTGATGAACATGTTGCACTCAAACCAGTTTAATAAATATTTGTTTCACAATTCCAAATACTCCTCTAAATGGGTTTTATTTTGTTGCCTATGATATGCATCCCCACTTTTGGGCAATTTTTTTGCAGGAAAAAAAATTGGATATTATATCTGAAGATTTACAGAAATTTAATTTAGCTTTTCAGGTGTATGAAATGGGAGGAAATGTATTTGTTATACAGTTGTGGCCAGCTTCACCCAAGGTTCTGTATTTTAAATGATGCCAAGCAGACACTAGTCAGATTGGATTTCCTTAAAATAACTGAGCAAGATTTATTTGCAATCACTGAAATGTTTTGTGTGAGAGTGAGAAAAAGCACAAAAGTATAAAACGGAGATCAATATATTCCTCCTCCATTGCTCGTCTAAGCCAGTGACCAATTCCGCTCGCTTGAGGGAGAGGGAGCAAAAGGAAATTAAGGGCACAGCATGCAATTTGGTTTCAAAGTAATTCTGCATGCAAGAGGTTCTAGCCTTAACAACTGTGTACTTCAACATTATTATACTGCATTGCTAACTGTTAACAAGGACAATCTAACAGTGAGAGAAACTAAATGCTCATTAATAAAGCATATAACAGTAACCACCTTAAATGTACACGAAGTGAAGTCATTCTGTTTCTGATTTTTTTTAAAAAGGAAACAATGAGCTAATCTCTAGTTCCAACATTTATGTTAAGACTCACCTCATGACTCCACCACTTGCAAGGCACAAGTTGGGAGTGTGATGGAATACTCTCCATTTGCCTGGATGGGTGCAGCTCCAACAACACTCAAGAAGCTCACCATTAACCAAGACAAAAACAGTCTGCTTGATTGGCACCCCATCCACTATCTCAAACATTTACTCCCTCCATCACCAGCGCAAAGTGGCAACAATGTGTGCCATCCACAAGATGCACTGCAGCAACTGGTCAAGGTTTCTTTGACAGCACTTGAAACCCACGACTTCTACCATCTAAAACAACAAGGGCAACAGACGCACAGGAACACCACCACCTCCAAGTTCCTCTCCAAGTCAAAAAAACACCCTGACTTGGAAATATATTGCAGTTCCTTTATCACTGCTGGGTCAAAATCCTGGAACTCCCTACCGAAAAGTACGATGGGAGTATCTTCAGCACATGGACTGCAGCAGTTCCAGAAGGCGGCTGAACACCATTTTCTCAAAGGCAGTTAGGGATGGGAAATAAATGCTGGCCTTATCAGTGACTCCCTGATCCCATAAATGAATAAATAAAAATGGAGTATTTCAAAATGAAAGAGGATTGTTCAACGAAAAACATACTACGGACACTAGAAATCAGAGTTACTTTCCTAGCAAATTGAAACAAAAAGGACCAGAAAAGACTGCACTCCTTCTGTTTGTTCACAAAATAAATGCTCCTCAATCACCCATTCCCTCAAATGTCTACACAACTCTCCCTTTCCTTTTTTACATTATCTGCCACTCCATGTATGCCATGTCACATGTTCAACTCCTGTTGCGTAAAGTTGTTCAAATACAAACTGTCTGGCGAAAGCAAGATATTTGCTTTCCTGAAGAGATTGCTACTGTCTTTTACAGCTGTATCAACAAGTATTTGAGAGAGAAAATAAACCCACCAATTTTGGGCACTCAGCAACCTGGATGAAAGAACCACTCCAGAGCACATCGCCAATGACATTTGTGGGAAAAGGAAACATCTTTGGAGGTATCGTTCTGACACAATTTGACTGCTTTTTTGCAGGAGTTTATCTGCTCTAATTAAACTGGAAAATTTATTTGCCTTCAATTTATGGAGCCTATTGGTTTTTGCTTTCCTGCTCCAACATACATGGCATGGTGTGAATGTAATTAATTGAAATCTGCAGTATTGGGTAGAAAATAAGCAGTATTACCAGCTTTGCTACTGTGTAGATTATGAGACATAGTGCAGTTGGTTTGTTAAGGTGCACTGACCATGAAACAAATGGTAATTAAAGATATTCTGCTCAATTACATACAGAACCCAGACGGTTGGAAGAAGAGGAGCAACATCTTGAATTTATATAATACCTTTAAAGCAGAAAAACATGCAGAGGAGCTTCACAAAGGAGAAAAGGATTGTGCACTTAACATTTGGGGGAGGGTACCAAAAGCTGGATTGAAGCAGTGTGTTTTGAGAAGGCTTTTAAAGGTAAGAAAATAGAGAAGTAGAGAAATTTGGGGAGGGAGTTTCAGAGAGCGGAGAAAAGGTGTTAAAAAATCAGATATGGTCTGATTGTGGGCGTGGAATTGTGATTATCTTGCGTCTGATGGGAATGAGGATTGTGGCATGCGGCCCAACGTTAGATACACTGCTGACTGGCTGCACACTAAACAGGGCAGCAGATTCGTGTGAGGCTAGCACCAATTAAAGCTGGACTGCACTCCTTAAAGATTGGGGGGGGGTGAGGTGCTTTTGGCTGCAGCAACTATAAGTGTCTTTGAAAGTGTCTCTCAGAAGGAAAATAAAAAGGGGAGCAATGGAGCAGCAGGCCAGGGAGAAGACTCCCAGGTTCTCCAATACAGTGCTGGAGGCCTTATTTCAGGATGTGGAAAAGGAGAGAGGTCACGTTTCAGCAGGGGGGATGCTGGGGGGGTGGGGGGGTGCGGGGTGGGTGCAGAAGGCCCTGCAGAGATACACTTAGAAGGGAATAATAGCAGAAAGCCGAAAAGATCAATGCAAAGAGTCTGGTCCCAAGGACCTGGCTGCAGCGCTGCAAACATTTCCATGACCTCATGGGATCGGTCAAGATCAGTGAATACACCTTCAAATTCCATATCCTACTCCTGGCACTACCAATCTTAGATTGCTCAAATGCACCACACCCCCCAGTCACCCATCAGCAATCTCTACCAAATCAGGTATCATCCTTAACATTCATAGACTCCACCTTCCCCTCAGTTACCACTGCTGTAAGCCTCACACCCACATCTTGCAGCTTCCACATACCTCCAGCTGTTCAGCTATGACAGGCAAATCACCCAGACACAATGCAACACACTCACTGACACTCTTCTCTGACAGGACGCGATGGCACGTGCTAGGGAGGGAGTAGCAAAGAACCAGTGAGAGACAGGTATGGCTGCATCTCTTGAGCCCATGGAGGAGATGGTGTTCCAAATTATTGGCACAGCAGGCACTGAGGCCATTACAACTGGAGACACTGAAACCATCCTGGATGACAGTATGTTCCTGCCTTATGTAACTAATCAAATCCCACTTCACCCTCATCCTGCAATTTGGAATGAAGTAGAAGTGGCAGATAGCATAGCCATGCAGCCCTTGCTTTCCACCAAACCCACCTTCCACCCAACCCACTTATGTTTTCAGATACCTCAGAACTGCCGTCTGGCCAGCCAGTGCAACCTAATAATGAATGACATGAAGAAGAGGAAACATCTGAAGAAGAAGCTCGGTCATTTGATCTGACACAGCCATCAGCTCAAATACTGGCATTGCAAAGAAAAAAATCTGTATGTGGGGAGTCACTGGGTATGACTAAGCTGCTGCAAGGCCAATGGGATTGCAGATGTGCCAATTCCTAGAGGACCAGATCACAGACAAGTTCTGCTATAGAGGATTTACATAAGGATTTTGATGGGACGGTGTGCAGGAACAAGGCTGGTGGGCATGCACACCAAGATGCTTGGTGCATTAGAAGGCCTGCCACAGAGTCCACTGGCACTGTCAAAGAACATGGATGAGTCAGGCTCCAAATTGGCACAGGGCTTCACACAGAGCTTGGAGCCCATCCTTTCCAGCATAGAAGTGCTGGCCAATTCCATGACAGCACTTATGGACCCGGCTTGATGGGCGATGATATAGCAGCTTCCACTGCAGCACAGGAAGAAGCCACCCAATGTTTGAGTGCTGCAGTGGAAGCTCAGATGGAGATCCAAGCTGGTTGCCATGCAAGCCCAGTTTGGTACCATGCAGGCTCAGACTACTGCCATCATGGCTACAGATGGCATTGCTTCAAAGGGGCTTGCAGGCTCTCACAGCAGTCCAGCAATCTGTCCGCCAGCAGCAGATTACTATGATTGTGGAGGTGCCACCCCAGGGGAGTGGCAGTTGCTCCATGCTGCACGAATCTGCTGTCCTCTCTCTCTCTTAAGATGACAGCATTTGTTCTCCCCCCCCACCCCCCCCCCCCACTACAGCCACTTGAGTGCCCTTGCTGTTATCTCTCAGCCAGCCAGCCAGCCCAGAATACTCCAACTTGTGCCGAGGTGGTGCAGTCTGAAGACTGGCCCTCAAAGCCAAGAGCTGCTTGAGAGAGGCCTGCAAAGGCATCTGCAGTCTCCTGCAGTGCAAGTCAGCAGCTTTACACCAGCCAGGCTGCAGCTACTGGGATAGTACTGTGTAGGAACACGAGGCCAGGCAAGGGCACTCGCTAGACAGACACTAAAGGAAAAGCACAAGGGTGAATAGTTGAGTATTTATGTCTTATTGGCTCTGTTGCTGGATAAAATTGGTATGGAATGGTTGGTTTGTGGTATCCTTTATTTTAGGCTTTTGGCCAAAAGGATGTTGTGATGGTCCATAAAACAGGGATGGAAACAGTGATCTGGGGATTTTTTTTCCCATCCCAGGAGAACCAAAGTCTGATCAGATGATCATGGAAAGTACATCCAGAGCAATGATTTCCAGGATGCCTCTCCCCTGCCTCCTCTTCTCCCTCCACCTGCTACTCCTTTTCCGCCTTCTCTTGAGGTTGTCGCCAAAGGCACGATAACAAGCTCTGCATCTTCAGGATTGCCAGGTTGTGGAGGGCACAGCAAACCACCACGAATTTCGAGACATGCTCTGGCGAGTATCGGAGGACTCCCTTTTGAGCGATCCAGACTACAGAACCATTGTTGGAAGTCGGTCACTAAGGTTCTGCTCCACAATGTTGTCTTGATAGTCACCGGCAGCAGCATCCTCACCCTGCTCTGCAGCTGCAGGTGCAGTTCACCTCCTTAGTGAAATGTAGCCACCTCAGACACAGCTCTTTGTGGCGGTAGAGGTACTCCCTGAAAAGCCTAGGTAGATTCAGCCTTCTGTTGAGAGCCCTCTGCGTACAGCTTCTCCTCGCTACTGCCTCATCTCCATCTCCATCTCGTGCAGCAGGCCAGAAGGAACTGCAACCAAAACCCGCATTACTGAAAGCAAGTTTTCTGGTCAGAAACCTTGAAAACTCACTGCACTCCTTGCAAAGGTCCAGCATCACTTCCTTTTGACTCAAACAACTTGTGTGCGCTCCTCCAACAAGACTCTACACAGGACTTCCACTAACTCTGCAGCAGCAAAAGGAAGTCAAAAGTACCTCACCTGAAAGTTCCACGGTGATCCCTTTAAATAGCTCTAGTGGCGGTAGGGGGGAAACAGTCCCTCCTGCAGCTAAACACATGTTTAGCTATGTGCGCTTAAGAGGGCATTAACAGAACGTACAAAGTCCAAAATGGCAGGTCGGGCACCAAATCAGTGTTAAGACACTCACCGATGTCACAATCTCACTAAAGGATGGAACAAGGGAGGAGGATACACAGTAGGCATGAGTCAAAGAACCAGACAAAGTCTAATAATGTATTTTGTTGACTGTACTGACAATTTGTTTGGCTTTCAAAAAAACTGCTATAATTTAATCCAGCAGCTTGTCTGAACATACTAATGAAAAGAACTCAGAATTTGCTCTGGAGAATTTGGTTAAAGATGCTGTTAAGATGCTTGCTATAGATGCTAGAATGGGAGCTAACAGATGGGTAAACAATTTCACCTCTTCGAACTCCTATATTAATAGCCATGGATTTCAGGAACAAGATGATCAAGGAGATTCAATTACATGGGGCAGTACTCTCACAGGGATTAGAAAAGCACAATGGATAGTGGCTTCAGTTCCTTACTTTTGTGCTTTCATGGTATTACAGGTGATAAATTCATTTTAATTCTTGTATATGAACTTTAAGAGATTAACAGCATGAATGGAAATGCTAAAGGGCAATGGAGCTTCAGCATCAAGCAATCTCACAGCTTCAATTTTTTTTAAAGAACTATGTCAGTGTGCAAGAAAATATTGCTAGATAGAAATTAGGAACATAGGAACTAGAGTTGGCTATTTAGTCCCTTGAGCCTGTTCCACCAATGAGGTCATGGCTGATCTGCAACCTAATCCATATGCCTGTCTTTCTCCATATCCCTTAATACCTTCGGTTCACAATAATCTATCAATCTTAAAATGAGAGCTGTTTGAGCGGAAAGTTAATTGCCATGACAGTAGCCATGGATTATCTATAGTTTTTGTAGTAGTTATGATTTGAGAGTTTAGACTAAAGCTGTTCATGCGGGGCTGATTCAAGTGCATACAGCATGACGACAACCATGCATTCTTTGCTGAATACAGCAGTCATGCTGCATGCAATTATCAGTCCTGCATTTACATCAACTTATGCTTTATACACAAACCCTTTAAAACACGTATTTGAGAAATATTAAAAGTGTAACACACACAAAACTATTTCCTAATTTGGCAGCATCAGTGATCTCACTCAGAGGCTGCCAGTTAGCTAGAGTGGGAAATGGAGAACTTTCACACTGGTGGAGTTGGCTGACATGACTATAGCTGACTCCCATTGTTAGGACAATCAGAAGGAACCTCACTGAACACCTAACTGTGTCTGATATGACTTGGGGGTGTTTGATGTGGACAGTGTGTATCTGTAATATAAAATGTTTCACTCTCCAGCACAAATATTCCATATAAAATTATAAAATTCATCAATGAGCAAAGTCACAAATGAAAATCCATGAGATAACAGAGTATATTTTAAAATTTAAGTGGCCTTTAAAATTATGAAGGGGTTCAATATGGTATTTGTGTGGGAGTCTAAGTCTAGAGGCCATAAATATATTAATGAATCCTATAAGAAATTCAGGAGAAACTTCTTCACTCTAGGTGGTGAGAACATGGGATTCACTACCATACAGAGTGGTAGAGGCAAATAACAGATGTATTTGAGGAGAAGTTAGATAAGTATACAAGGGAGAAAGTAATAGAACAGCCTGTCGATAGGGTTAGATGAAGTAAAGTAGGAGAAGGCTTGTGTGGATCATAAAAACTGACATAGACCCCTTGAGCTGAGCAGCCTGCTTCTGTGTTGTAAATTCTATGTAATACACTGTCCTGCCATGCACTGTTCTGTAAATGAGGAAGATGAGCAATCAAGTTGCATAAAAATGATGTCGGTATTTAGCCCTTTTTTAAAATAGAATACCTGCCAATAAGGGAAAGGAGTAGATCCTTCATCATCCAGAGTTATATATGCCACTGTGTATTGCTGATATACTTGTCAAACACCTGGTGGTCTTATAAGGAGGGTGATAGGCCACTTGGAGCAATATTATGTCCATCATTTGTAGTTTAGTGAACGAGGTGCATTTAGTGTTGCGATTGTGAGTTAATCTTCTCCCTGCAATGCAATTTAAATCCTGTTGATTGGCCTTTGAAGATATGTGCCACATTTTGCATTTTACCTATTTGACAATGAAGAATTTTTTGGATCCGGTTATATGATGATGTTACTGCAAGCAGTTCACTCTCAGGAACACACAAGCAATCTAGGATGTCAATGACATCCATTAGCCAGAGTAGCAGACAGGGTAGTTAACTGAATTGTGTTGCTCTCATAACAGACCAGTTTGAGATTATGGGAATCACCTGTCACCTCCTAGAAATATCTGAACCTACAATGTTAAAATGGTTTCTATTAATGGAGCACAACATAATTAAAGTGAGGAAGATCCTCGTTTGAACTTGCAGTTTTTTATTGGCAGTTTGAGGGACTAATTGTTGACAAAGAGAGCTGGAGAAAAGGCAGAGGTTAAGTTTTTGGCTCTTCCCTTGTGAGACAAAATATCCATCTTTTTTATAACTAAGAAAAATAGGTTTTTGTTTGACAAGGGCATTAAGGGATATGAAACAAAGGCAGGTAAATGGAGTTGAGGCACAAGTAAGCCAAGATTTAATTGAATGGTGGAACAGCCTTGGGGAACTGAATGACTTGCTTCTGATTCTATGGGCTGAATTTTACTCTCGACGGACGGGAACCTTCCAAAGACTGAAAAGTCGGTAGCGAAACCGCCTCCACCTGGCCTGAGGACAGTAAAATGCGGTCCGGATGTAGTTGATCTGAGGCCGGACTTCCACATCACTGAGGCAGGATGTTCTGCCTAATGGAGCTGCTGGCCAATCAGCAGGCTAGCAGCTCTCTGTCCCAGCACCGCCATCGGGAGTGGTGGCCACTGCTGGGACTGCAGCCCAGCTTCAAGAAGGAGAGGAAATACAGCCAGCTTTGCCGGAGGTGATTGGTCAGGCCCCAGTGAGGCAAGAGTGGTCAATTGTGGGGGGCGTGGGGTGTTGTGAGGGGGATGGGGGAGCGGTTGGGGCATCGGGGGCAGCCCTCCATCGGGCACAGGGTGCCTGATCATGAGGGCCCACCCCCAACCCCCCAGGCCATCAGAAAATCGCCTGCTTTTGTCAGGCGGCTTTTCTCAGGCCTGGGCTGCCCAACCAGCCAAGGGTAAAATCCCCATGGTGGTGGGTGGAAGCCCTTAAGTGACCATTAACTGGCCACTTAAGGGCCTTGATTGGCCTGGGGCGGGTGGGCTGGTTTTCACAGCCGCCGCCCCATGTAAAATGGCGGCGGAGACGGGAGCAGGTTGGGAAGGGCCCCCCTGAGCCTCCCACCATTTTATGCCCCCTTGCCCGCACATCACCAATCCGCTCTTTGGGGGGGGCGTAAAATTCCGGCCTATGTTCCAGTTTGCAATTGGTTTTAATTTGAGAGAGAGAGATATCTCAGTCAGTAATATTAATTTGCCATATCAAAGGCAAAGTTTACGTAATATGCTATTTTTGGGAAGAGCAGTGGGAAATATTTAAATCTCACTGTGAAAACAGTACTCTTTATTCATGTATTATATTGTAAAATAAATCAGTTTGTTGGTTTACAATTAGCTTTATTTCAGAGTGTTTTCCGTCCAGATTCCTAAACACAGGGAAAATGTATATCAGGGTGTTATGCAGAATTACAGTATCTCTGCAGGTGACACTATTGTATAATTAAATATTGAGCATTAAAACTAAACTCCTAATTATAGGGGATGCAGAGCCTGCATATAGAAGTGACTGGTGATGCTGAACTTCAATAACAACTTATATTTCTATAACACCTTTAACATAGTAAAGCATCCCAAGGCGCTTGAGACAGGAGAATTATAAACTAAATTATGACACCAAGCCACAAAAGGAGATATTATGTCAGATGACCAAAAGCTTGGTCAAAGAGGTAGGTTTTAAGGAGGAGGAGAGGTGCAGGGAGGATATTCCAGAGCTTGGGCCTGAGGCAACAGAAGGCACAGCCACCAATGGTGGAGCGATTAAAATCGGGGGCCAGAATTAGGGGAGCATAGATATCTCAGAAGGTTTATTTATTTAGAGATACAGCACTGAAACAGGCCCTTCAGCTGACCAATAACCACCCATTTATACTAACCCTGCAGTAATCCCATATTCCCTACCACCTACCTACACTAGGGGCAATTTACAATGGCCAATTTACCTATCAACCTGCAAGTCTTTGGCTGTGGGAGGAAACTGGAGCACCTGGAGAAAACCCACACAGTCACAGGGAGTACCCAGAATCGAACCCGGGAGCTGTGAGGCTGCGGTGCTAACCACTGCGCCACTGTGCCGGTTGTGGGGCTGAAGGAGATTACAGAGTTAGGGAGAGGTGAGGCCATGGAGGAATTTGAAAACAAAGATGGCCTTCCCACGCAGAAGCCAATTGAGGCCCTCAAGTCACCAATTAAAGGCAGCTTCCTGCTTCTTCTTCCATTTCACTAACGTTGGAGGGACCCACTACCATGTGGAGCCACGGACCAGGTAGATCTGGAGACCTCCAAGGGGGCTTGGGGGTGGTCCCTCCTTTGGGGCCACCCATGGCTCAGGGAAGGCCGTCCTCACCATCCCCCACCCCGCCCTCGCTGGGTCTTGTGACCCCACCCCACTTACCTGCATCGCAGGGTCTCCTCTATCTTTGCCACTGCAGGCCTCCTATAGTACCTGCAGTGGCCACCACTCCCTGTGTCACTGCTGGTACCGCAGAGCTGCTGGTCATCTGATGGGCCAGCAGCTCTGGAGGTGGCAGCTTGACCCTTAAAGGGACGATGGGCAGTTAATTGGCTGTCCTTCGTGGAATTCCGCCGGGGCTCTGACAGAGGGCCGAGGCGGGGTTGCACCTCCCCTCTGCCCATGTTTTCTGGCCCGCCACCAGGACCCGTATTGCTGGGATAAATTTCCGGCTATTGTCATTGACCTGAACTCTGGTTCTCTCTCCACAGATGCTGCCAGATCTGCTAAGTATCTCCAGCATTTTCTGTTTTTATTTCAGATTTCCAGCATCTGCAGTATTTTGCTTTAATAGTTGATTGTGTCTGCTTCTCAACCAAACCTGACCTTGTCCATATTCAATGCCCATAAACCTGTATTTCCAGTAGGTGGCATTAGAAATGAATCAAGAAGAGGAACCTGAGGAAATATTATTCTCTCTCTACCCTCATTTATGCTGAGGCTATGCATAATACAACAACAACTTGTATTTATATAGCACCATTAATGCAGTTAATACCTACTGTCACTCCAGCCGAGATCGGTTAAATCAACATAAATCAGTGATAGAACAAGCAGGTACTTTTTCAAGTAGGAAGCCTATTTCTATTTTATTGCAATGAACAGCCAGTGAATTTATACTTAACCTCCTCACAGGAAATCAGAATCCACTCAGTTGTCAGAAAGCACTGAAAGAGACAGCCTATAGAATGATTGGAGGTGCTCTTTTCCAAAATTGAGCAGAGATTTCAATAAGGTTGATTTGCAAACTGTTATTAATCTATATCTTTAACAGAGCTTCCATCGACTTGATCCGTGTTCTTTCACGATACTATTTGGCCCATTCAACTATCATGAGGCTTTAATTTGTGTATTGCTTTTCTGTTTTTCCAGAAAGCTCTTTGTTCAGGTTAACCTATTCTGAATGCCGAGTTAATTGAGTATTTCAGATTATTTTGAAGTGAATTTGCCAATTGTATTTGCTAATGAATGTCGACCACAACCCTCAATGGTACCACATGTCAAAGCACAAAGTTATTCAATTACTAAGAACACTTAAGAAGATATTAGCAAACTGTCAGTTGACATTCACTGAGATTCAGACACATTCCCCCCATAAAAACACAAGTAGGACTCGGCCATTCAGCCCACGAGCCTGTTCTGCCATTCAGTGAGATTATGACTGATCTGGCTGCCGAAGGTCAGCTGACTTTCAGCTTGTGTAGTCAAGGACTGACTCGCTGTCTGAAAGGACAAAAGATTAAGAGGTGTCATCAATGTCCATCCAGAAACCATAGGGAAACTCTTTTGAATTGAATGGTTTTCTCCTGAAACAAAAAAGATGATTGTCTTAACCCTCCTCAGGTTGAAGATCTTAGAACAATAAACAAGATGAGGCTGATCAACCTGGACCCCCACCATATTTGGAAAAGGAACTGAGAGAAGTCACTTGATGGGGCAGCCATGTTGGGCTCCTTTTAAAAATCTTAAAAATACAGACTTCAGTAAAAGCAGCTAGCAGACCAGGCAGTACAATCAGGCCTTAAAGGAACTGGAGACTATAACATCTTAAAGTCTCCGAACCTGTTCCTTTTCAAGTCCACCAGTAGAGAAAACCAATCTCCTAGTAATAAGTCTACAAGCAACTAACTTCATCACCCACTGAAAAATCCACCTCTTTGAGAGAATCTTGTAACGACTCCGATATATGACACCGGCTTTCGAATCCACCTAACTACACTTCAGAAGTGAAAACGTCCTCTTCACTGGGTCCACAACGCATGCCCTTTCCCCAAGATAAGCCAAATCATGTGACTTATGAACTATTCCTTTGCTTGTAATTTGTTAAAGTGCACAATCCTTTTTAACGGCTTTCTTTCTCAAGTGTGTGTGTGAGCGGTGAGTGAATGACATAGCGTTAGACTTTTGGATTGAACAGATGAATAAAAATAATCCTCCTTGTTTAAGTCCTTGAAAAGCATGCTGCTGGTTATTCAAATTGGCCATACACGCAGGGGTTAAGAAACACACACATCTTCCTTGTCAAAAAAACACTGATTACGGACAGTAAAGGGAAAAGAACTAGGGTTTCAGTTCTGTCTCAATTCTGACTGTAACACTGGCACAGAGTTAATATACAACGGAAATAGAAAATGCTGGCAATAGTAGGTCAGACAGCGTCTGTGGACAGAAGAACATCGTTAACATTTCAGGTTCTTGTGACCTTTCATCAGAACACTTTTGTACAGAGTTAATGTAGCTCAATTAAGTCCAATAACAGTAAAGACATGTAGATTTCCCTGTACATCTCTTGTCAATGCAGAACATGGAATGTTGACGCTAGATCACTTTATACAACCTAAACTACGGTTAAAATGTATTTACAATTAAAAATGACTCGGAAGCAAAAATATTACAGGCAAAAATAGAAAAAAGCAGAACACTTCTGCAAAGAACAGAAAACAGACATCAAGTGGTTAATCCACCATTTTCAAAAGGCAGGCTTCATCTTTCCTTATAGTTTCTTAGGATACAATGCAACAATATCTTTGGACAAACATGCCTTTTGGATCAGGAGTAAACTGCCAACTGCTATATTAATGGGAGTATACATTTTTCTAGATTATTGTACCTGACATGAGCAATCTGAATTGATGGAATGTTACAATGTTTGACTGTATTTTGGGTGCTAAAACCCATAACACCTGAACACTAATTAGAGAATTAAGAGATTTGTTTAAATTAGAAAAAAACATTTGTTATCTTCCATAGTCAGTGAACAACTAAATCCCAAATTACAGCCAAGTTAGTGAAACATTTAAGATATACATGTACAGACGGCAATATACGTTATATTGGAGAGATATGTTATAAATTATTGCAGTACTACTGTGGGCTTCCTTTCGCTTTTCAAGTCTAATAAATCCTATTAAAGCATCTGCCAAGCTCCTATTCAACATGCAAATGAAATATGCTTAAGCTTTTTCACACTTAACCAATATATAAATGGCTGTTTTTCCACTTTTGAGTAGCGTTATGAATACATTAATCAATGAATACTGCCATTGAATCTTTAAATCCTTTCCTTTTGTTTTACTACATCTCAGCAATCCCACCTTGTTAATACATGTACTCCCATTTCAAAGAATGTTCACTTCATTTCTTATTATCTTGGATTATCTTCCATTTAGCTTCTTTTCCTTCGCCATTTAATTTGTTTTTAAAATTAGTAATGCTAATAAAAGTGCTCGGTGCCTTTTTTGGTTGAGCAGATCAGAGGTTTGAATCCCCGCAGGGACTTATCAGACTGATTTGTGCTCGTTGATCTACACTGGCTCCAGGTCAATCAATGTCTTAATTTTAAAATTTGCATTCTTGTTTTCAAATCCCTCCGTGGCCTCGCCCCTCCCTATCTCTGTAATCTCCTCCAGCCCCACAACTGTCTGAGATATCTGCACTCCTTTAATTCTGGCCTCTTGTCTATTCCTGATTTTAATTACTCCGCCATTGGTGACTGCACCTTCTGTTGCCTACGCACTTAACTCTGGAATACCCTCCCTACACCTCTCCGTGTCTCTACCTCACTTTCCTCCTTTAAGACACTCCTTAAAACTTATCTCTTTGACATCTGACCTAATGTCTCCTTAAGTGGCTCGGTATTATACATTGTTTTATAATGCTCCTATGAAGCATCTTGGGATGTTTTATTACATTAAAAGTGCGACATAAATATAAGTTGGTGTTGATCTGAGGTGTAGAGGATAAGTACTTATTTTAGGATGTGGGGTAAGAGACTGTAAGGAGTTTACTCATCACACAATCACAAGTAGCACACAGTTAAAGGAGACAGCAGCAATGCCTCATGCTAACATATGATGGTGGCAAGAGAAGACTCGTTCATCCAATGGATTGTTCCTTCACTGGAAGAATGATTTATAAATTGTGTTTCCCCACCTTGAAATATTTTATTTTGTCAGATTAGAATTGCATTTAGTTTCCTGAGGGAAGTGAATAGCCACAGGTTAGATTGTGAAGTAGAGTGAACTGTTCAATCCCCACTACCACCACCACTCAAAAGAGTTATCATGGAGAAACAGTAGGAATTCAATTATCACAATCAACATCATTTGAACAAAGAAGGTGTAACATGCAATTATGTGATACCTCGTCACATCCTCTGGACATCCGAAGTACTTCAATCAATTAATTACTTTTGAAATGTTGTAGGCATACACAGCAGTACAGTAACTTTAGAGAAACACGTGTTACTATTACACTTTTCAAATATTAATGGCTCATCGTTGCAATTCCGATGTTGCTCTTAAACCACATTATTGCTAAAACTGTAAAATGTTTAGCTCAATCTATCAGTTTATTGCACTTCTGTTAAATAAAGTTGTGTCTGAAGTAAATTTTTTCTCACTGTGCAGCATGCTATGCTTTACTAGATCCACTTTTAAACAAACATATATTTTAAGACTGCTTGATTGTAAAAGTAAATTGTGTTCACCCATCACCCTGTGCTTGCTGACCTTACACTGTGTCCCAGTTAAGCAACGCTTTGATTTTAAAATGCTCATCCTTGTTTTCAAATCTCTCCATGGCCTTCGCCCCTCCCTATCCCTGTTAATTCCTTCAGCTCTGCAATCCTCCAAGAAATCTGCAATCCACCAATTCTGGCCTCTTGAGCATCCCCGGTTTTATTCGATCCACCATGGACAGACATGTCTTCCATTGCTGAGGTCCTGTGCCCTGCAATTCCCCCCTAAACCCCTCCGCCTCTCTACCTCTCTTTCCTCCTTTAAGACACTCCTTAAAGCCTCTTTGACTAAGCTTTTGGCCATCTGTCCTATATCTTATGTGGCTCAGTGCCAAACTTTGTTTGATAACACTCCTGTGAATTGCCTTAGAACGTTTTACCATGTTAAAAGGTACTACATAAATGAAAGTTATTGTTCTAATTGCTGGTAGATAGGAAAGGTGTCATTGTAACATCTTTCCTGTACTTAAACAGAGGAAATAGTGTGCAATTTCTATTCAAAACGACCCAAGGCACTTCAAAGGAGTGTTATCAAACAAAATTTGACACCGAGCCACACATGATGATATTCGGGCAGATGACCAAAAAGTTTGGTCAAAGAGGCAAGTTTTTAAGGAGCAGTTTGCAGATACAAGAAAATAATTATGAAGCTTTACCTTTCTTTATCTTCAATCAAAGTCAAGGTATTCTACATAATTATAGTGTTCCACCCTATTGATGGTATTTTTGGTCATTTTTGTGAAATAAAGATAAACATCACTTTTTTCAATCAAACTCTGTACAATAACATTATTATACAGCTTTTGATCATTACGCTATATTTATGTTTTATAATATTCATTCAAATATTGAAAGCTAACATCATGCCAGTAAAATGGCTGCACCATCAGCCAAAATAATTAAAAGAATAATCGCAGTTTAACAAACAATCATCCAGACTGTTCTAATCTAAGCTGTAGCCTCTTTGATACTGGCCCAGCGTTTGAACTCTTTTGACAATTCGCACAAATATTGATATTGCCTTTTACTGTTCTTGTAAACAACAGTTGGAAAATGCTACATGCTGAGGAAAGGAGATTATGTGCTCTCAAGAATAGCAAAATATGGAAAATATCCTGATATGATACCTGTGAGCAACGTAAGGAGAAGACAGTGGTGCAGCATGGGCTAGATAAAGGTGCATTACAGACTTTCATCCTGGATTGAATAGACAGGTCAGATTACAAACCCATTGGTGATAATTTTAGTTTAACTTGCCAGGCAAGAAATCCATGAATTCAGGAGGAATCCTGATTTTAATTCCCGCCCAATTCCATGGTGCATTGACTTCAATGGAGACTACAATCGGGCAGGGTGTAAAACCAAAATTGCACCTGATGGGCGAGTTCGGCTAAAATTGCCCCCTATTGTGTCTTATAGGGGAACTAATTCATTCCTTTGCATATCATAAGCGATAACACAAGAATGTTTGGTTCTGATCACCAGAGGGAGATATAGAACAACACGATTGATCCTTCACATCAGGACAAAGAGAAAGAAACCTGGCCATTTTAGTCTTGAAAGAAGGCTACTGAGAGAGAGGACTTCACAGAGGTATATTGGATAGTGAAAAGCTGAACCTGAAACACTACTTCAAGTTAACCCATAAGAGTTGCAGAAATTGACACAGGTCCATGAGTAAAGAATGAATTCAGAACTGATGTCAGGAAGTTCTTCTTCATACAGTAAGTGGCCAAAATGTGGAATGGACTTCTGGGTAGAGTAGTAATGCCAAAAAAACAAAAGCACATTGATTTTCTTTCAATAAATATGCATTTTGTTATTTCTTGTCCTCTTCCCCTTCAACATTGGCAATGGCTGTCAAAAGGTTGGAATGTCTTTTTGAGTCTTTGAGATTTTTGTCCCCCTATGCTGCCACGTCCCTTTAATTCTCTGGAAAGAAAGTATACATCTTTATATCGCATCTTTCACAACTTCAAAATGTCCGAAAGCACTTCACAGCTGATGAAGTACTTTTGAAGTGTCATCACTATTGTAATATAGCAACATGCAGTAACCAATTTGTGCACAGCAGGATTCCACAAACCACGCTGAGATAAATGGACAGTTAATCTGTTTTTAGTTATGTCATTTTGGGGATAAATATTAGCCAATTCACTGTGGGAATTCCCCTGCTCTTCTTCCAATATTGCCTTGGGATCTTTTAGATCCACCTGTGAGGTTTTGATTTAATATCTCATCCAAAAAATATCAGCTGTGACAGAAGAGAACTCACTCATTATTGCACTGAAATGTCAGCCTAGCTTATGTGCTCAAGTCTCTGGAATGGGCCATGAATCCACAACCAGTTGACTGAGAGGTGAAAGTGATACCACTGGGCAAAGATCACCCACCACCTGACATTCCTTCAAATTGCACTTATGGAGAATTTTCTGTTACCACCATCAATGTCCATACCACATCCACCCAAATCAGAACCTGAAGCAGCAAGTAATTATGTAAATGAGTTGAGCCATAAAATGTTGGTTCTATTAGCATAGAGGTATCCAACCTTTTCCCGTGGTGGGGGGTGGGGGGGCGCACATTACAATTTTTGTCCTACATAGGGGGCCAGCGAGAAAATTTCAAAAAGATAAAGACATTAAAAATTAATTTTACTATGAAAACAAATGTGTATTTTTTGTGAAGAAGTTTTAAATGAGAAAACTATTTTATTGAGTTACTTTCTCATCACTATGTTGAACACTGATTTAGTGACATACCTGGCATTGTTTTTTCTTGCATAAGTACTGAATCTCTGCCCATACACTTGATGTAGCTGAGTATTCTGGATAGATATCCAACTGTCAGGGGTGATCTTGATCTCTTTCTCTTCCCTCCCTCTCTCTCACCCCCTATTTCTATCTCTCACCCCCTCTCTCCTTCTCTCTCTCTCCCCCCATCACTCTGTCTCTCTTTGCTTCCTCTCTCTGCCTGCTCTCTCTGTCTCTCTCTTCCCCCTCTCTGTCTCTCTCTGCCCTCTCTCTCTGTCTCTCTTTCCCCCCTCTCACCTCCCCACCCCCACCCCTCTCTCTCTTTGACCGTTGTTGAGAGTGGGAACGCAGTTTCCGAACTTTGGACAGATTCATGGTTTGCCGGCGGGCTTTTAAAAAAAAAATCAGAACCTGTCGGAAAACCCCAAAGCTGTCCTGACAGGTGCTGGGAGCGGGAACAGCAGTTTCCCAACTTTGGACAGATATGGGGTTTTCCGGCAGGTTCTGATTTTGATTTAAAGCCTGACGGAAAACCATGAATCTGTCTGACGTTCAGAAACCGCTGTTCCAGCTCCCAGCACCTGTCAGCCGTGAATATGGGTATAGTTTACATCCGCGGGCCAGATGGAAACCTTTGGCAGGCCAGATCTTGGCCCACAGGCCGTATGTTGGATGACCCTGCATTAGTACATTATGGGTTAGATTTTAACTCCCTCCACCCAGTGGAAACTGGACAGTAGTTGAATTAAAATACCGATGGTAAACGTAATACCCTGCTAAAACTCCACCAGAATAGTTCTCAGGGCACCCAATTGAATCAGATGGAAGCCTCATTACTATATGGAAATCACATATAGGATCCCCAATGCCATTTTGACTGCCTACTGGGCAAACTTGAACACTCCACTCAGATAAACCTGGTCAGACTGCAGAATAGGCCTTTACAAGTGCTAAAATTATCTTTTGTGGGGCCAGGAGGAGCAGAAGTGTTCCTCGGGGGTCCAGAAGAATAACGTGGGCACTCGGTTTCCACCCCCACCATGATTATTGGGCTGGCATGGAGCTCAAGGGCTCCCATGGAGCACCTATTTCTGCCTGCACCTGGTAATGAGGGCAGGCCTTAGGAAAGGCATACTCAAATTTACTTACAAAATACTCATTTTGATTTTCCTTTTTGCAGTAGAGCTGGAGAACATTGCCTGGAATTTCTACAGGGATTTTCCTGATCTACTTCCATAATTTTTGCGGAAGATCATGAGAAATGGCATTATCAGCTTTTTGTATCATTTCACCAGGATTTCTGCCAATTCTCTGAGTGTGGGAGTTGGAAGCACCCCACAGAAATCCTCCCCTAACCAGCCGTGGCCCATTTGTATTTTCATTGGTTTAAAGAATGCCTGTTAAAGCAATTGGAGTATACCTACGCTTTAGATTTTTTTTTTTGATTCATTCTTGGGCTGTGGGCACTGCTGGCAAGGCCAGCATTTATTGCCTATCCCGAATTGTCCTTGAGAAGGCGGGAGTAAGCCGCCTTCTTGAACAGCTGCAGTCCTTGTGGTGTAGGTTCACTGTTAGGGAAGGGGTGCATCTTTTATACGGTATACACTGCTGCCACTGTGGGCCAATGGTGGGGGGAGTGAATGTTTAAGGTGGTGGATGGCGTACTGATCAAGCAGGCTGCTTTGTCCTGGAAGGTGTTGAGCTTCTTGGGTGTTGGAGCTGCACTCATTCAGGCAAATGGGGAGTATTCCTTGACACTCCTGACTTATGCCTTGTGACTGTGGACAGGCTTTGGGACTCAGGAGGTGAGTTACTTGCTGCAGACTTCCCAGCCTCGAACTAGCTTGTAGCCATGATATTTATGTGGCTATTCCAGTTAAGTTTCTGGTCAATGGTGATCCCCAGGGAAACATAAAAACAGACTGTAAAAGTTTCTATAGGTATGTGAAGAGAAAAAGATTTGTGAAGACAAATGTAGGACCCTTACAGTCATAAACAGGGGAATTTATTATGGGGAACAAAGAAATGGCTGACCAACTAAATGCAAACTTTGGTTCTGTCTTCACAAAGGAGGACACAAATATCGTACCAGAAATGTTGGGGAACACAGGGTTTAGTGAGAGGGAAACTGAAGGAAATCAGTATTAGTAGAGAAATGGTGTTGGGGAAATTAATGGGATTGAAGGCTAATAAATCCCCAGGGCCTGATAATCTACATCCCAGAGTACTTAAGGAAGTGGCCCTGGAAATAATGGATGCATTGGTGGTCATCTTCCAAGATTTTATAGACTCTGGAACAGTTCCTACAGATTGGAGGGGAGCTAATGTAGCCCCACTATTTAAAAAGGGAGGTAGAGAGAAAATAAGGAATTATAGCCTGACGTCGGTAGTGGGGATACATTTTAGGGTCCATTATAAAAGATTTTAAAGCAGAGCACTTGGAGAACAGGGGTAGAATCGGAGAGAGTCAGCATGGATTTACGAAAGGGAAATGATGCTTGACAAATCTACTAGAATTCTTCGAAGATGTAACTAGTAGAGTTGATGAGGGGGATCCAGTGAATGTGGTTTATTTGGACTTTCAGAAGGCTTTCGACAAAGTCCCACATAAGAGATTAGCATATAAAATTAAAGCTCATGGGATTGGGGGTAGTGTATTGCGATGAATAGAAAATTGGTTGGCAGACAGGAAACAAAGAGTAGGGATAAATGGGTCTTTTTCTGAATGGCAGGCAGTGACTAGTGGGGTACCGAAGGGATCGGTGCTAGGACCCCAGCTATTCACAATATATATTAATGATTTAGATGAGGGAACTAAATGTAATATCTCCACATTTGCAGATGACACAAAACTGGGTGGGAGGGTGAGTTGTGAGGAGGATGCAGAGAGGCTTCAGGGTGATTTGGACAAGTTGAGTGAGTGGGCAAATGCATGGCAGATGCAGTATAATGTGGATAAATGTGAGGTTATCCACTTTGGCAGCAAAAACAGGAAGGCAGATTATTATCTGAACAGCTATAAACTGAGAGAGGGGAATATGCAGCGAGACCTGGGTGTTCTTGTACACCGGTCACTGAAGGCAAGCATGCAGGTGCAACAGGCGGTAAAAAAAGGCAAATGGTATGTTGGCCGTCATAGCGAGAGGATTCGAGTACAGGAGCAGGGATGTCTTGCTGCAATTATACAGGGCCTTGGAGAGGCCACACCTGGAATATTGTGTGCAGTTTTGGTCTCCTTATCTGAGGAAGGATGTTCTTGCTATAGAGGGAGTGCAGCGAAGGTTTACCAGACTGATTCCTGGGATGGCGGGACTGACATATGAGGAGAGATTGAGTCGGTTAGGATTATATTGGCTGGAGTTCAGAAGAGTGAGGGGGAATCTCATAGAAACCTATAAAATTCTAACAGGACTTGACAGGGTAGATGCAAGAAGGATGTTGCCGATGGTGGGGGAGCCCAGAACCAGGGATCATAATCTAAGGATACGGGGTAAACCTTTCAGGACTGAGATGAGGAGAAATTACTTCACACAGAGAGCGGTGAGCCTGTGGAATTCGCTACCATAGAAAGCAGTTGAGGCCAAAACACTGTATGTTTTCAAGAAGGAGTTAGATATAGCTCTTGGGGCAAAAGGGATCAAAGGATATGGGGAGAAAGCGGGAGCAGGTTACTGAGTTGGATGATCAGCCCTAATCATAATGAATGGCAGAGCAGGCCCGAAGGGCCAAATGGCCTACTCCTGCTCCTATTTTCTATGTTTCTATGTTTCTAGGATGCTGTTGGTGGGGGATTCAGTGATGGTAATGCTGTTGCATGTCGAGGGGAGATGATTAGATTCTCTCTTGTTGGAGATGGTCATTGCCTGACACTTTTTAGAAATTCTTTCATGGGAAGTGGGCATCGTTGGCAAGCATTTGTTGTCTATCCCTAATTGCCCTTGACAACTGAGTGGCTTGCTCAGCCATTTCAGAGGGCAGTTAGGTCAACCACATTGCTGTGGATCTGGAGTCACATGTCACGGCAGATTTCCTTCCCTAAAGGGCATTAGTGAACCAGATGAGTTTTTATAACAATCGATGATGGTTTCATGGCACTATTACTGAGATTGGCTTTCAATTCCAGATTTTTATTAATTGAATTCAAATTACACCAGCCGCCCTGGTGGGGTTTGAACCCATGTCCCCAGGCCATTAGCCTAAGCTTCTGGATTACTAGTTCAGTGACATTAACTCTATGCCACCATTGCCCTATGTGGTGAGAATGTTACTTGCCACTTATCAGCCCAAGCCTGAATGTTGTCCAGGACTTGCTGCACGTGGGCACGGACTGCTTCATTATCTGAAGAGCTACGATTGGGACTGAACACTGTGCAGTTATCAGCGACCATCCCAACTCCTGATCTTATGATGGAGGGAAGGTCATCGATGAAGCAGCTGAAGATGGTTTTGGCCTAGAACACTACCCTGAGGAACTCGTACAGGATGTCCTGGGGCTGTGATGATTGGCCTCCAATAACCACAACCATCTTCCTTTGTGCTAGGTATAACTCCAGCCAGTGGAGAATTTCCCGCTGATTCCCATCAACTTCAATTGTATTAGGTCTCCTTGATGTCACACTCGGTCAAATGTTGCCTTGATGTCAAGGGCGGGCATTCTCCCCTCACCTCTGGAATTCAGCTCTTTTGACTATGGTTGGGCTAAGACTGTAATGAGGTCTGGAACGAAGTGGTCCATGCAGTTTACACTGGCAGCTCATATGAGAGCCAAACAGTGAAAAAGCATTGTCTAATATAAGCTTAAGATGTAATCATATAGATTGGCATTGTATTAACAGAGCAGGTCTCAGATATCCATTTTCAGTATTCTTCTTCCAATGATTGCACATGCACTGAGTTAAAAGACACATCAAATTCACACAGCCATATTTATATTTACACAGTACTGCAGCAATTTAATGGCCAGGCTTCTTCACTATCCCACTGGAAGACTACCTGCTTGAAACAGGAATAAGGAGGCATTCAGCCCGCTGCTGCCCCCTTAAGGCACGGAGGATGTTGGGTTCAGGAGCATTTTGAAGGTGGAAAGAGGGGTGGAGCCCAGGAATGGTGGAGGCCCAAACTTGCTTTGTTGTACCTGAATCAGCACGCCTGCTCTTTCTGGGCCCACAAATATAAGTTTTGTACTTGCCCTCTGCCAGTTTCACTGGTCTGAATGTCTATCTTGGAAGTTCCAGCTAGTAGGCCTTTAAAATTTCCTTAAAGTCCTGCTGAGTGATTGGCATATATTTGTGAGGTATGTGCCAGATTAAGGAGGATGCATCAACCGTTCGGTGTCAAAACAGCCACAAGATATCCTGGCACCAATAACTGCGTTTCTTTGACTCCCAGCAAAAACTGGCGGGAAAGAGTTAAAACCCCCCCTCGTATGTCTTAATGCTTTTCATTGCTTAAAAAGATTGGTTTTCCATCAGCCTCAATATCTTTGTATACATACAGCAAGCCTCATTGTGAAATTAACTATAAATAACAGCAGAAAACAATCATGAAAGGAATGTATCTGCATAATTAGTTTTGAATGTAGTCGGTGAGCTTAAAACAATGCAAAAGAACTTAAGAGTACAAAATTATCAATCTGAAATTGGAGGACTGTATCAATTTCTGAAAAATTCTTGCAGTAAGTTAAGTCAATGATTCGTTATTTTAAATTCATTTGCAGGATGTGGGCATTGTTGGCAAGGCCAGCATTTATTGCCCATCCATAATTGCCCTTGAGGAGGTGATGATGAGCCACCTTCTTGAACACAACTGAATGGCTTGCTGAGCCACTTCAAAGGGCATTTCAGAGTCAATCACATTGTTATGGGTCTGGAGTCGCATATAGGCCAGACCGGGTAAAGACAGTAGATTTCCTTCCCTGAAGGATATTAACGAACGAGATGGGTTTTTAACAACAATTAGGTAATTTCAGAGCATGATACTAGCTTTATATTCCAGATTTATTTATTTGAATTTAAATTCCCCAGCTGCCATGTCTCCAGATTATTAGTTCAGGCCTCTGGATTACTAATCCAGTAAGATAACCACTATGTTACTGTACCTTGTAAATAGCCGGAAGTGCAGAAGGTTTTAGTTTAGACAGGCATCAAGATCGGCGCAGGCTTGGAGAGCCGAATGGCCTGTTCCTGTGCTTTGTTCTTTGTTACCATGATTGCATACAATATTCTAAAGATGAACTTGCCAATTATGCAACACAATAGAGGTCATTCGATGTAACAAAAAGTTTAAGCAATATTTTTCTTTGTGAAGAATTTTATTTTAAACTTTTGGAAGTTTAGAAGCATCACATAACAACGATGAAAATCAAACTCGCGCATCTTTCTGTTTTCTTTTTTTTTTAAAAGGCTGACGATCAGCCCATTCAAAATTATATTTCAGTTCATAGAGTTTATGTTCTGTATTTACTTGGTCAGTTCAATAATGCTTTTGCTCCTCTTCAGAGAACAATTCTGTGTTTCTCCTTTCTGCCAGAGTAAATTATTCTTTGAAGAAATGTTTGCCAGAGGTGAGCTTTCTGAAAATACTAAATTCCAATAAGTGTTTCTATGATTTACTCTAGATCACTTAGTTCACTTGACTACCTTGAATTTGGAGCAGTCATTCATTTTCATTGTTAGTTTCTCTCAGAATATGGCTTTTTCATTGCTTTTCAATGGCTAATTTCATTCCTCACCATCATTTTGAAATGTTACTAAATGAATCCTGTGTTGTTTTAGAATTCTATGAGGATTTCTAATACTGTAACATTGAATGTTAATGGAATAACAACTAGATTTATTATAGCTTTTCACAACTTTAGCTGTTTTTAGCAGCTCTACTATATTACAGCTTCATTGCAAACTAACTTAAATTGTTTAGTCTGGATCTAACCAATTGTTCAATTGCAAAATTAATACAGCATTTAATACTGTTAAGGGAACATAGTCAAACCACCATCATTGCAGAGCAATTTTAAATAAAGGAATGCATATGTAACATTTTATTTATAATTCAATCCTGTAATTTAAACATGTATTTTGGTTGGTGAAAATTCACTGTCAATGCAAATGGAACTGTTCAAAGGTGCAAAATTGGATCTTATGCAAGAGCTCTGGTGTAGGGTATCTTCTGTCAACTGGTCATTGAGCTGAAATGTTAACTCTGTTTCTCTCTCCATGGATACTGCCAGACCTGCTGAGTATTTCCAGCATTTCCTCTTTTTAATTTATACTAGAGTATTTTCTGCTGCATTAATGGTAACTGCAGCTCGAGCAACAACCAAAGGGAAAACTGAACCTACGCCAAAACATAATATAACATTTTTATTCGTTCATGGGATGTGGGTGTCGCTGGCTAAGCCAGCATTTATTGCCCATCCCTAATTGCCCTTGAGAAGGTGGTGGTGAGCTGCCTTCTTGAACCGCTGCAGTCCATGGGATGTAGGTACACCAACAGTTCTATAACGATAACAGTTTATTCCATTCCATTTATTTTGAGTGCTCTCAACCAAAATGTAGAGCATTGGGAGGCTAAATCGGATAGCCTTCAAAAATGGACATGGGGATCACGAAGTGCAATTATTCTGTATCCGCTTCTTGCAATGCAGGAAGCACACCAACTTTGTGCTGCCTGCTCAGCACAATTTCAGCATCCAGTCTAACTGTGGTGTTTGTGGCAAGATGCATCAGCAAGGAGCCAATTGAATGGCTCATACCTCTCAAAGCTAGCTTGCACTACTTGAAGCTAGCCTGCACCTCTTGAAGGGGAGGTGTATTGTGGCTGGAGCAGGTGCTGGCAGTCATGCAGGAAGTCAGTTTGACTTGGGAAACATTGAAGAATAGCACCACAGGGGAGAGAGAGCAGGCTCCAAGGTTTTCAGTGGGAGCAGATAGCCATGGAGGTCAATGCCAAGAGTCAAGCCCCAAGGACCAGGATGCAGTGCTGCAAGGGGTTCAATGACCTCACACAAGTGGTCAAGGTCAGTGTACATATATTCTTCAAATGCCATATCCTACCAACTGCACCATTCACCTCAGGCACTGCTCAATTCGCCACATTCCCATCACTCACTTACCTACAATCTCTATAAATCATGATTCAAACCTAACATTCATATGGTCCACTGCACTCTTACACATTAACACTGCTGCAAGACTCACACCCACATCTCACAGCTTGCACATACAGATAGCTAGCTATTCAATCATACAACCACATCTGCCAAACAGATTGCTCCACACTCACTGACACACTTCCCGCTCTCTTGCAGGACAATATGATGCATAATTGGTGGCAGCAGGAGTTACCCAGAGGGGACCAAGTGCACCTGCATGTCCTAACTACATGGAGCAGACAGTGCTGGCCTTTAATGGGACACCCATTGTTGAGGCCATGGCCAGCAGTGGGTTGGAAACCATCGGAGATGACGATATCTCACACCTTCTTTCTCACATCCCACCTCCCATTCATCCCACGCTCTCTTCTGATTTGCAAGCTGCAGATGGTGTAAGCATGCACCTCTTAAATGGAACTAAGGTGGGATACCTGCCATTAACTTGCATGGTTCACTATCTATGGTTGCACATCGGTTGGATGTTAAGTAAATAGAATCCCTTTTGATTCTGGTGCATGGTAGAGTTGACAGGAGGCTCTCTGGCAAGAAAGAATGAAATGTAGTTAGCTCTCTTTGAATAGAGAACCTCAGTGACCTCCCTTACACAACAGTGGACAGCAAACTGTGAGATGTTGCAAATATCTTCAGCTCCACCCTGGAAAGCTCATCACCGCAGTTACCTTCATAGCCACTAGCAATGCAATCTTTTCCCTTCTTTGAGGTTGCAGTTGTGGCAGCAGGTTGCAGTGAACACATCCTTACTAAGCGCAGGTGTCCCACCCATTGTTCTTTGCTGCATTTCAGGTAGGAGAATTGCTGTCTGAACACCCTGGGTGGTTATGACTTCCTGCTGAGAGCCTTTCTCCCCCTTCTCCTCCCTCTTCCAGCAACTTGTCCTGCTCTGACTGGCCTCTGTTCATCCTTCAAGTCATATTGTATTCCAAGGGAAATGCCTACCAGTGCACCCATGGCTGGGAGTAACTGGTTTTTGCAGAAGCCTTGAAGTCAGCAAAAGTTTCGTCAGCACCAGTCACACCACTCCCTGTAGATGTGAAACAACAATAGAAAGCACCAAACACTTGTAGAATCGCAGTGACAGCTAGAAGAATTCAACCAGCAACTAACCTGTAAATAGTTAATGATCCTTTTAAATATTGCTGATATGGGGTCCTTCCTGCTGCCGAACACATGATCAGCTGTGCAAGGTTAAAAGAAGGCTTTAGCTGGAGCATTGAACTCCAAAATGGCATCGCTGTGGTATTAAATCAACGTTTTTATGCTACACTACCGTCCTCATCAAAATGGCTTGCAGGGTGATCCAGCCCAAAAGTGTGCTTTTGTCACAGACTCCATTTTGGAGCTCAAAGATCACTCAAAAATCAGAGTTAATGGGTCCAATTTTTCATCCTTAATGTGCAACCAATAAAAATAAATCCCTTTGTTTAGAATTGATTGCTACCTCTTGTGTAATGGTGATTGAAGTAAAAAAAATTAGTCAAACTACCTTGGTACATTGTTGTATTCACTTGTGGAAGTCTAATTGAGTCATGTAGGATCCTTTAACACATGGCATAATTGATTTTGAACTGAACAATATGGGTTAATACATTGCTTTCAGTATTAGTATTTGTTTGCAAATAAGAATAGGACCAGTAATGAGTTTTTAATTCTTCAGGAACAGACTGGCACCCTAATCTACATGTGAAACCAACTAACACTTACCACCACCTGCCTCACTCTGTAACTGGAACACCAAGAGGCAAGTCCTGTAAATAGTTAGCTCTACACTGCATATACTTGTTAGCTGTTAATAAACCTGTTTGAGATCTTCACAATGGTGGTGTAGCCCTTCTTACAAAGTCACACTGTAGTCTCTGCTTTTGGAACTTTCTCCCCTTTGGATTATCTCACCTTATTTCATTCCTCTTACCTCTATTAAAATCCCATCTAAGCCCTCCCCAATTTTCTAATTGTGATATCGGGTTGAATTTTCAGGACTCACTGAAGGCGGGAACAGAGGCAGGGGGTGGAGCCCCGAAAATACCGGTGCCAGCCAGCATATCAGTTAGAGGACACCATTCCCAGCGCCGGCAAGGGTAACCAAAGCAGGGGCAGGTGGGGACAGGAATTCTGCTCTCCTCATTATTGAGGCCAATTAACTTAGTTAAAAAGCTCAATATGAGGTTTTTGGACTGTAGTGTGGAATATTTAAAGAGGCACACATGTTTCAGCAGCTGTCAGTTTCTGATCAGTTGAAGGAGGCAAATACAGAATGGAGAGCCAGTCAAAGGTTGTCCTGGGCATCACACCGGCCCCATAAGAGGGTCATCAGGGCAAACATAGAAACATAGATAGAAACATAGAAAATAGGAGCAGGAGTAGGCCATTCAGCCCTTCGAGCCTGCTCCACCATTCATTATAATCATGGCTGATCATCCAACTCAGTAACCTGTTCCCACTTTCCCCCCATATCCTTTGATCCCTTTCGCCCCAAGAGCTATATCTAACTCCTTCTTGAAAACATACAATGTTTTGGCCTCAACTGCTTTCTGTGGTAGCAAATTCCATGGGCTCACCACTCTCTGGGTGTAGTAATTTCTCCTCATCTCAGACCTGAAAGGTTTAACCCCTATCCTTAGGCTATGACCCCTGGTTCTGGACTCACCCATCATCGGGAACATCCTTCCTGCATCTTCCCTGTTAAGTCCTGTTAGAATTTTATAGGTTTCTATGAGATCCCCCCTCACTCTTCCGAACTCCAGCGAATATAATCCTAACTGACTCAATCTCACCTCATACGTCAGTCCCGCTTGGAATTCCCAGCTCGGAATTAGGTAAGAAGGTGCCCTTGGTGCGGTGCACTCTGGCATTGAATGGGGTCACCATCGCCCCGGCATCGTGGGGGCAGAAGAGCAGGGGGGCAAGGCTTCCAAGGACAATTGGGCAGCCATCTGACCAAAAGGAAGGCTGCAGCTGGCAATATCAGATTTTGGGCCCAGTGATGATGAGGGGAAATACCCTCCACAGGAAGGGCAGTACCCTGGGCATCAGGAGGGCACAGTAGTGGAAAGAGGAAAGGAAGGCATCGAAGTCCATATCCTCACCAGAGAATCTACTGCCAAAGATGGAGCCACCTGGAGATGACCCAGTGCCGCAGGAGACTGCAACTCTCCAGGGGGATGGTCACAGACATCGGTGACCTCGTTGCCGAAGACCTCTCACCTCACAGCATTGGTCAACCCGCTGTGGCCTTGAACTTCTTTAATTCTGGCTCTTTCCAAGGATCGGCTGTGGGCCTTAATGGCATCTTGCAAATGGCAGCACACCACTGCATCTCACAGGTCACTGATGTCCTCTTTGCTAGCGCTGGGCGGTACATTCATTTCAAAGCAGACACGGCCTTGTAGGGACAGAGGGCATTGGGTTTTACCACCATCGCAGGATTTCCCCAGGTACAGGCCATCATTGATTGCACTCATGTGGCCATCGATCCACCCACCAACGCGCCAATCAGAGCCATCAACAGGAAAGGCTTCCACTCCCCAACATCCAACTGGTCTGTAACCACAAGAGCTTCCTCCATGTGTGCGTTCGCTTTCCTGGCAGCTGCAATGACTCTGTCATCCTCCGTCAGTCTAGGCTCCCTCAGATCTTCACTCCAACTCCCAAAGTGTGTGGATGGATCCTAGGGGACAAGGGAGTATCCCTTCTACGGGAGTCCCAAACAGAGGCACAGGGGCAATACAACCAATATCAGCTGCTCAGTAGGGCAACCATTGAGCAGGCCATCAGGCTTCAGAAGATGCAATTCCAGTACCTGGACGGGTCGGGTGGCACCCTCCAATACCCTCCTGCAAGGGTCTTGATCATTCTGGTGGTCTGCTGTGCTCACCATAACATGGTCCTCTAGAAATGTGTGGACCTTGAGGACCATGAGGCCCTGGAAGGAGTCTGCTCATCAGGAGAGGTGCAGGAGCAGGAACTGAGAGGAGGAAGAGGTGGTGAAGGGAGATGATACTGAACAGAAAGGCGCTCCTGTTGCACAACAAGGTAGCCTCCTTCTACCACCCTCCAGGACGAGGACCTCCCTCATCTCCCTCACAGCCTCCAGCATTAGATCCAGGTTGGCATTGATGAAGTGATGGGCAGCCCGCTGTGGAAGGCTTTGGTACAAACAGCAGCTCTCTCCCTCTGGACAACCAGCAGCCTCAGTGATGGCTGCCATGGGGAATCTAAATCAGTCCCACACTTCATCTGACCCACCCACATTCCCACGCCCATTGGCACTAATTGGACAGGAGACCCGTCTCCATACCAATTAAGGACATCCCCATGCCAAAATCTTAACTCTAAATCAGTTTCCCACCAGAGTTGGGTTTCTGACCCAAAAACAAACCCGGTTCCTGTTTCCAAGTCTCACTCTGTAACTGGAACACCAAGAGGCAAGTCCTGTAAATAGTTAGCTCTGCATTGTATATACTTGTTAGCTGTTAATAAACCTGTTTGAGATCTTCAATCAACTGAATGCCACACATCTCATTTATGTTGCATCAGACAACATAAAAAGCTTCTCTTTACACGTCCTGTTTCCTTTCTTCCCTCAGCCTGTGATTTTACTCTCTATTGCAATTCCCCATTCACCCTGTCTACTCTGGAGTCACTGCACCTTAACTGCAAAAGAACACTGTCTACTGAATGGGCTGTTCTCTTGTGATGTCTCTACAAGTCTCTACAGGTCTTCAAATTCACAGTTTATTTATGCCAAACTATGGCTGTTTGCACTTGGCTGAAAACTGGATTGAAACTACCCATGCTTATTTTATGTAGGGCCGTAGATAGAGGACCTGTTCATTAAGCTAGTTTGGGTTGGATTTGACCAGGTCAGAGAATTGGAAGGATAATATCCCAACCTATTGTGCCCCGCATGGAGTCTCTTAACAAGAAATATCTTCTAACTAGATCTATTCATCACAAGTAGAAGTCTAAGGGTGATAAAATAGGAATAAGAGTTTGTAAAAATAGAGCAGGATAAGGTTCTCACAAAAGAACTGCGTGACGCAAAGGATAATGAGCAATAGTGTATCTGAAGCGAAGGAGAGAAAGAGATCTTCTGACATAAATGGGCCTGAGGACAGCAAATGTCAGGGTAAGTGGCAGTAATGATAATTGTCCTGGGCCCAGGAACTAGAAAAAAGCAGTTCAATTGCTTTTCAATGCCTTCAATCAGGACATTTTCTCTGGTGTGGGTGGAGGTGGGGGTGTAAGAGCAAAGAGCCACTAGACTTACTCTTCATTATGGGTGGCTGCCAATAATAGGAACTGAGCTGAGCTAAGATTTCACTTGTTCTACTGATTTTTACAGCAACTTTAATGGAACAAGTCTCAGTTTGTGGGTCTGACTCAGTTTGAACAAAAACAAAGAACAAAGAACAGTACAGCACAGGAACAGACCATTCGGCCCTCCAAGCCTGCGCCGATCTTGATGCCCGCCTAAACAAAAACCTTCTGCACTTCCGGGGTCCGTATCCCTCTATTCCCATCCTATTCATGTATTTGTCAAGATGCCTCTTAAACATCTCTATGGTACCTGCTTCCACCACCTCCCCTGGCAACAAGTTTGGGACAAATGGAACTGGGCACTTGGACTGACTGGGCTGAATATTGTTCAGATGGTAGAAATCCCGCCGCCAGGGCTGAAAGCGGGACGCGACCTCCCTTCAGCTGGTGGCAGGACCTGATATAGCACATAGCCGGCAGCAGCCTCTTAATTGGCCATCGCTGAAGCTGCTGTCCAACTAAGGACGCAGCCTGCCCCCAAGAGCTGCTGGCCCAATCAGGGGGCTGGCAGCTCAGCACCACCATCAGTAGCGGGGGCCAGTGCTGAGGCTGCAACACCAGGGTGAGGGTGCCTCAATGGCCAGGAAGTCAGGCCCTGCAGATTGGGGGGGGGGGGGGGGGGGTGTCACTGAGTGCCGGCGCGCCTTTTCCAAGAGGATGGTCATTGCCGCCGGGGGGGGGAGGGGTCCTCCATGGGTCATAAATTGTCCATAAAGGAGGGCCCCCAACCCCAGAACACGCTGGGAGGCCGCCAGGTTTCACCCAGTGGTCTCTCTATGCAGAGGTGGGCTCTTACCCACAGAGGCAGGAAGTAGCCCTTAATTTGCCACCTAAGTGGCTCATTTGGCCTCCCAGCTGGTGTCTGAGCTGCCAACTTTCTCATCACTGGCAAAATGGTCTCATGACGGGAAGATGTTGGGCACCCACCGCCCACTGCCACCCACACCACCCCCCCCCCCCCCCACCACCGAACCCAAGAGCCTATCCGCACCATTTTGCCAGCTTTCTGCCTCACAGCCCTTTCCCAAAGGGTCCGGAAAATTCCAGCTAGTGTGTTCCCCACTGGCTAAATACAAAAAAATCAAAGGCACTGAAGGCGGCCAAATCACCTGAGCACCATACTGGAAGAGGCTGCAAGCAGGAATAGCCAAATGGTAATAAATACATTGGGGTACATCTCCATTGATTCTTATTTCTGTTGGCTTCAATGGAATTAGAAATTGGGAGAGATGCAAGACGGGTTGCCACCTCACTATCATCTGTTTTACGTTATCGCAAAATCAAGATATTCTCCATTTAGTTTATGAAAAACATATAAAATTCAACTATAGATTGGTTACAATGAAGGTCTCTCTGTTTTGCCTGAATTTTGGCATTAAAATGTTAGAATGTGAAATATATGGTGTTGAATGTGATTAAGGTAGTTGGAAATAAATCAGTTTAATACGTTCTGTTGTTTATTTATGGAGCTGTCATTTTAAATGTAATTTTATGCAGAAGTAGTGTATCAAAATTGAAATGATGGTGAATAAAATCTGACCGACCTTGTTTCATCAACTTTCCTGAGACTCTAAATGTAACCTTCAGGCTACAGAAAGTAATGAGTTTACCACCAAACTGTAATCACAAAAGTGCCGGAGTTGTTAACATTCGTCACACATTGGCTGAAAGAACCCATCAGCGAATGCTATTTTTTTTGTTTAGGGTCCCTCAGGTTTCAAATTAAACTGTGAAACACTCAGACAGCCACATTGAATAGTTCAGTTGCGAGAAAATCCTTTTATTTTGCCAATTTACTCATTAAGCTTTCATTGTTTCAGTGCCATCACCTTTAGTTGTTTAAATGTTGTACCACAAGTTGTAATGTGATGTATAGGCCTCTGAAGTTAGTGGTGACATTTAATCAAAATGATGCATCTTTCTATGATTTGCAGGTGGGGTCATTGCTGTAAACAGCACAAAAATGCGGTTCTTTTAGGAATTACACTTATCAGGAAAATTCCTTTATTCATTGTTACTATTTGGACACTAAGTCACTGCATTGGGATAGATTTTGTGCAAACTATGTGATTAAAAGGAACAAAAAGCTATAGAGTGTAACATGGTTACTTTCTGAAAATGGCAGCAAAATCTGTTTGATAGTTAGCAGAAATCTCAGTCTGCTTAAAGAAGGTCCACAGAATAGCAGGATGTTCAACCCTCCTCCCCCCCCCCCCCACCCCCTCCCCCCAATATGTGAAACAGACTCTCAGGTAAAGCAATTGCTTGCAGCATTGGTTACCACATTTAAAAAGAAAAGCTGGCTAAATCACTGGTTCTGAACAGTTTAAAAGGTTACGTTTTGTTTGTCACTCCAGACCTGAATTCATTACTTCTAACTCTTTATTTTTCTTGTCCCCTCTTGGGTTCTTCTCTCCCATGTCCCTCCCCTCCTGTCCTTCAGTCACACCACCTTTTATTTCTCCCATCTTGGGTACTTTGCCCTTTCCAATCCCTAGCCCGACCCATTAAAACTTCTCTCCTGTCACATACTAGCATTGAACCCGCCTTGAGTAAGCCCACAGCTACCCTGTGTGCTTCCCTTGGCATTGTCCAAAGGGCTCAATGAGGCACCCATCGCTCCCTATTTATGAGCATCAAACCCAACTGCTCCAATCCCCCTCTCTCGTCGACTACCCACCCGGCGCACCCAGTGGGGGTTTCCTCAGCAGTGTCCGTCCCATCCCACTCACACCACCCATCACTATCCCCTTTGACCCTGGGGTCAATCATTATCCCGTACTACATTTCCCTCCAGAATATCCATTTACTTGCAACCCTGCCACCTCTGATCTTATTGTGGATGATGGCATTAACATCTTGGCTTTGGCTGAAACTTGCCTCACGAATGGCAACACCTTACCTCTTACCAAAACCTCACCACCAGATTACATCTGTCGACACTGGCTCCATATCCCCCAAAGCCACAAATTTAAAATCATCATCTTTGGATTTAAATTACCCATGGCGTCAGACCACCTTATCTCTGCAACCTCTGCCAGTCCTATCTCTTCTCCAAACACTGTTCCTCTGATTCTGGCCTCTTGTGCATTCCTCTTCATGTTGGCACCACAGCTTTCAGCCATTTTCACACCACTCCCTGGAATTCTATCCTTAAATCCCTCAACCGATCTCTTCCTTTAAAAACCTCCTCAAAACTCAACTCTGTGACCAAGTTTTTCATCACCTTCTCCTAATCCCTCTTTCTGTGGCTCAGCACTCTTTTCCATACATCCGAGAAACCCTTGGAACATTCAATACATTTAAAGCAATGAATAAATTTAATTTGTTATATGTTCATTTTAATAAGAAAAACGTTGTTAGTAATAAAGTGACTTGCTCCATAATTGATTTTGCACTGTATGATTTTGATTTCACATTTATTCACTCAGAACTTCTTGCTTGTTTTCTTAGGTCAAACTGTTAACTTGGACCTGGGGCTTTATGAATAGTTCATGTCTGTATCACTGAAAGGAAGCTTATTGATCAAATTGCCTTCAACAACTTTTTTTACGCAACAAGTGGTTAGGATTTTGAATGCACTGCCTGATGATATGGCATATACAGATTCAATCATTGCCCTCAAAAGGGAATTGGATAAGTACTTGAAAGAGAAAAAATGCAGGGGAAAGGGGAAAGATATAGGGGTGGGACTAATTGCTCTTCAAAAGAGCCAGTGTTGGCTCGATGGGCTGTTGTACTAGTCTATGATTGGAACCTGTGTAGAAAATTTTGAGGCACATTTCATAGATGAAATCTGCAGGGTAAATCTGGACCACATAGGAACATAAGCTCTGTAATTCCATCCCTAATCCTTTCTGCTTCTCTACCTCTCTCTCCTTCTTTAAGTCACCCCTTAAAACATACCTCTTTGGCTAAGCTTTTGGTCACCTGTCCTGTCGCTTCTTTGATGAAATAACAGATGTGCGTAGTGCAATAGGTGTTGTATATAGGAACATAGGAGCAAGAGTAGGCCATTGAGCCCATCGAGCCTACCCCGTCATTCAATATGATCATGGCTGATCATCCACTTCAATGCCTTTCTCCCCACACTATCCTCATATCCCCATATGTCATTGGTATTTAGAAATCTGTCAATCTCTTATTTAAACATACTCAATGACTGAGCTTCCACAGCCTTCTGGGGTAAAGAATTCTAAAGATTTACAACCCTCTGAGTAAAGAAATGTCTCCTCATCTCTGTCCGAAGTGTCTTCCCCCTTATTTTGAAATTGTGTCCCCTGGTTCCAGGCTCCCCAACCAGGGAAACACCTTAGCTGCATCTACCCTGTCTAACCCTTTAAGTATTTTGTAGCTTTCAATGAGATCACCTCTCATTCTTCAAATGTCTAGAGAATACAGGCACAGTTTCCCCAATCACTCTTCATAGGACAGTCCGCCATCGTGGGAACAAGTCTGAAGAACCTTCGTTGCACTCCCACTATGGCAATAATATCCTTCCTATCCAGATTGGTGACATTGACTACCACATCCACTTGCTCCCACTGCCTTCTAAGCACTTGTCTGGAAGGCCTCCCGGCCTCCAGAAGGAAGAGAACCTCTCTCCTCCAGTCCACCTCAAACGCCAACAACTCCAACGAGGCATCTGATAACCTTTGGGCACTCCCTCGAGTGTTGCATCATTTTGGGCCCTTCTTAAAGCAGTTTTGGCTCTGTTGCAGCCAAAATGAACCTCACTTTTAAAAGGTGCAAGCTAACTAAGTGGTGCAGGACTCTATAAACTTGGGCCCCCTGCGGAGGCATACAGTCACTGAGCAGCACATTCAACGTCACTCTGCATGCCACAATCATGGAATGATCAAGCAGCATGAAGTTTGCTTGCTGCCTATATCACCTTAATCAGGCGCGGGTTAATCGTGCATACAGGCCCGCATGCAATTTCAGGGGCTCTCCAACTTAGCTTCCAGTATGTTTCCACCAAAGTCATAGTGGACTTTTGGGAATATTCCTTTGGATATTCTTCCTTTAGAATGATACATACTCAGAAGGAGACCCATTCATGCCCATGGCAGATTCCATGTTGAATCCCAAAGCATAGATAATGACCTGGAATTTAAACTTTGTTATGAAAACAAGAAATGCTGGAAATACTCAGCAGGTGTGGCAGCATCCGTGGAGAAGCAGAGTTAACGTTTTAGGTCAGTTCGCAGTATTTTGCTTTCATTTAAACTTTGTTGTTCCATTTAGTTATGTTTGTGATGATTACTTATGTCTACCATGAGGGAAAATTAAATGATCGAGTTAACTTTTTTCAGAAAAAAATAGTGTGGTCCCCTTCACATATGAATCTAAAATAACTGCAGCAATGTGAAGGGAGACAGTGGTGTAGTGGCAATGTCACTAGACCAGCAATCCAAACACCCAGGCTACTGCTCTGGTGACAAGGGCCCGAACCCAACACGGCAGACAGTGAAATTTGAACCCAACCAATCTGGGAACCAAAAAGCCAGTCCAATGGTGACCATGAAAGCACCATCGACCATTGCAAAAAGGCATCCGGTCCACAACGTCCCCGAGGGAAGGAAATCTGCTACCACCACTCGGCCCAGCCCACATGTGACTCCTGACCCACAGCAACGCAGCCAACTCCCAAATTCCCCCCGAAACAGCCCAGCAAGCCACCCAAAGAATTGGACATTAGTTTAAAAAAAGCTGTTATCAAGGAGTTGCAATGGTTTATTTATTGAATGCAGTCACTATGCATAAAATTATGCTTATCAACATCTTGAAAAGAATTGGGCATTATTAAACTTAATAAGTTAGAACAGAGAAGGTTTCTCATTGTAGTTCATTTGATCACCAATAGATGTGCAATCAAACTGCCTTTTGCCAGAGTCGTTTGTCTTTCAAAAATAGAAGAGTACTTTAAATAAAACATGAGGCAGCAAAATATAGAAGTGCTCTGCACAAAAATGAGACCAGATGATATTTTATACCAGATCATACTAAATAAACATATGCACTTTCCATTAAAAGTCATGCAACAGATCACAAATGATGATCTTACCTGCCTTCTTGTTCAGTGACAGTAATGCATTGATGTGGGGCTGTAGTGCATAATTCAAAACATAAAAGCTTGATTTTCCAGTAAATAAGTCATCTTTTATTACTGGTTAATTTTTTTTCCTATCGTTGCAAAGTTGCTGCCATGCATTAATATGTTAGAGAGCAACACTGTTACTAAACTATAGGTTAGAGTGAGCTTATAATAGATTTAAGCGATGTTACATTGACCCAAATTTTGGCAAAGCACAGGTCCTTGGTGATATCACAACTATACAACAATTTTATGGATGAGAAACTTTTCCTTTAAACCTTCTAATACTTAGCTCTTAGGGAAATTCAAATGCAAGGAGATAGCCATTTTTAGTGGCCATTATGTGCTGTGAGAAATGGATTGTTGGAGGAATGGAGATATCACATTTTTAGGTGTTTAGATTTCTACAAAGTTCTGTCATAAATTTTTAAAAGATCACAGATCATTTTTCAATCTGCCAGTCTATTTCCTGCATTGCAACACAGGAAAAGTTACTGCAGTCACCATCGATGTCACTGAAGGTCATATTCTTCAGAGGAGCAAGGCTGATTCTGCCAACTCTTTCTCTCTACGGAGCTAAAATTGTTGCAGGTGTTTTTTTTTTGTAAAACATGAAGGAGGCTAACTGAATAACATATAAACGACAAAAACACAAGTGTAATATTGCTAATAGGGACAACAGGTTGTTAAAAAAACAGTATGTTACACTGGCACCCACTGGATATACTATTCACATAATGAAACTGCTTGGAAATGTTAAACATTTTACTCCTTTCGTATTTTTTTTTTGTGCAGATAGTTAATTCCAGGCACAGTCCAACAAAGCATTCTGGTGTGGACCATTACTATTTCCAGATACCCCATAAGATATGGTGCTGTTTTGGTTGTGGGGTCAATTTAATTGCTGTTGTGTGGTTCTATATTTAATGAATCCTGGAGGACACTACATCCATTGGTCTTCTGAAAAGTACTTTTAAAGTAATTTATAAATTACATTGTTTTCAGAATTTACTATGAAGTGTCAACCTGTATATCAGGATTTCTGTGAAAAGGCATTGAAAGAAGACATTTTGTCCTGTAGTCTTAGCTCCAGATATTCCCTCTACTCATCATTTTCAAAAGCTTTAAAAAAATTATTTTTTAATATTATTTAAAAGTGTTACATTTTTCCAATAAATTCGGAAGTATAAAGCCAGTTAATTACCTGTGACAGCCTTGTCAAGAATGGAGAAACAAAGCTCACAAATCTAAGTCTAAATATCAGTGAAGGCTGGGATTTAAACTTGTGACCATCAAGATTGAAATGCAGGTAGTGGCCATTTAATTCTAATACAAAAAGGTACTAGGGTTAGAGGGAACCTCATTGAGTAAATATTTTATAATTCTATTTGAACACTGCACAAAACATATATATAAATGTATAAAACATAAAACTGTGATAAATAAAGTCATAAGTAAATTCATTGCAATATATTGATTTACTGTTCTGAAAAAATACCTTGCATCTTGTCCCTTTGGTTTCTTTTGAATTTAATTGCCACCGAGACATCGACTCAATGGTGAACTAAGGCATCTTTTGAGATAGATCATGAGCCTCCTACTCTCTTCCAGTTCTAATTTCTCATTAAAACCTAGTTAAGCATATTTTTTCTGATGAAATAATACAGCTTTGCTAAAAGGACCATCTGTTTTCCTCTCCAAGTCTTATAAAAATCTGTTCCAGTGGCAGAATTTGATGTTTGATACACTGCCAAATTTCTCTTTCATTTTTACTGAGGGGCAGGAAAATTAAACCACATGACTAAGATTGCCTTGTACAGTCTTATTCTTCAAATGATGGCATCATAGGAGCCTGGCTAGTAATCAGGATGTGCCTTGCAATCCTCCTATTCCTTCACAAATAACAATCCAGGATCTACAATTGCTTAGTTCTCTTCCCTCTATACTGACTTAAAAATTACTTTTCCTTAAAAATATCCAGGCATAAAATAACAATGAAACTGGTATTAGATCCGGATTGAACTAATCGATTGAGCTGACACAGATCAATGGGTCAAAAGGCTTCCTCCTATGCTGTAACATTCAACAATTCTTTGGCTTTAATTTGCTCATTATTAAAATGCTACCAATCACAAATAGCCCTATTACCATCTAAGTACATGCATCCTTCCACCTCCCGGGTGATGAGACAGTTTGTGGCTAGATGCCATTTAACATCTTCAAAAAAAGAGCTGGAAAGAGGTGCCCATTTGTGGATGGGTCAAGGACAACTTGACTCACTGAGGCCATCAAACTTGGATTGTCAGCAACCACAATCTCTCCAAAGAATCAACAGGATCTGCCAAGGAAATGTCACCAAGTCAAAGGGACTAGCAGAGCTGAGAATGCTCTAAAATGAAGAACAGGGCACCAGCACAACAGTTCAGGCTATAATAAAAAGGTTAACTTTCTGCAAGTTTACAGGTAGTCCCTGCTTACTTGGGAAACATTTTCATTTAAATTATTTCTTCCTACTGGCAAATACAAAGCAAATAGGAGGAAACTATGTTGCAGCTGGACTAGGAATAAGTTCTGGAGGATGCAGTATAAACTGATCTTTTAAGACCCAAGCCATACCCCACCTGAGGTTGAATTCTGATCCTTTAGCCACTCTGAGGGATGGGGGTGGTGACCTGGACAGGTAATGCCTCAGGCAATTTGGAGGTTGATGATCAAGGACACTGATAAAACAATTGGCCCTGAACAGGGAATCCCTCCTTAGTTAGGAAGAGCTTTTTGCTATTCTAGATAGCTAGATGCATGCAACACCTTAGCCCCTTCACCAGCTCGACCAGTCCTAGACAGAAGGATCCAACATGGTGTGACTGGATTTTTAAAGAATCCTACAGTATTTAAGTACTTTTACATTGTTTTGGGTTGTGTTCATTCTGAACAGTCAAGTCCAACTCGATCAGTTGGACAGATGATGAGTTCGGGAAACATAATTTGAACAATTTTCACATCTCTAGATAACAAAAATGGATAATCATGTTTCCTGCACTTCTTTGCATCTTTGAAATCAACAGAGACAGTGATGTCTCCCTACCTCAAAATCCTGGATCAAGTCTGGGCATTCCTTGAAATGGATCAGAGTAGAAATCAATCCTGGTGCACCACTGTCTCTTCATTATCATTTAATATTGGTAGTTCCTAGTTTCTGGCAGTTGTTGGAAAGGTCTCTTACACCTCCTACAACTTGAGATCATCAGGCTGTAGGAAAACCTTTTTCTTCAGCAGCCCAATGAATGCATTGCTTACTGGACCTGGGTCTGTATAATAAAATATAGAACAGCGAGGTAGTGCTCTGTGTTCAATTATCTTAGGCACAATTGTTACAGGGAGAAGAAAACTGTATCCAAACTAACCTATTTTACTTTTATCAGCAACCCCATCCTCCCCCCAGTAGAAACAGGGTGCCTGCTCAAAGCCACAATACCAAATTTTAAATATTTAATTGCTAAGGTGCTAAGTTCAGGTACTGAGATATTTTGGGACAATTGTGTAACGCTGGAGTTATAGTAAGTCAGGAGTTGCTCAGATAATTCACAATCCACTGAAAGAGAAACAGACAAGGCAGGAAACTAAAAGAGCTAAAAACTATCCTTACTGCTGCTAAATCTCATGAAAAAAAATTGCAGGTCCTGGTTCTGTAATTTGTTTTAAAGTAACACTGGGAGCTTAGCGTTCCTTCTCAAAACTGAAGGAATAAAAAAAGGACTGACGTATCACACAGGCCCTGGGCTTTTAAACAGCGCAACAACAGGAAGTCACCTGGGATTGAACCCAATGACATGAAAATAAATATGTCCTTCCTCACAACACAATCAATGTTGGGCCAGATGCTACATTGTGGGAGGAATACTTCAATAGTGAATAATGTTTGATTTCTTCACAAAGGCTCACAGTGCACTCATCTGTTCTTATTCAGTATTATAGGCACTTCCCAATACATTCAGTCCTGTACAGTCCTTGACTTTTGCAGTCAATCATTTTATTGTGAAATTTGTTGAAGCAGAAAACAAATGAAGTCATAACTTCCAATATTGACCTTGTGTTTGTCATGTTAGAATTTCATTGAAGGAGGAGTTTCATTATACTGGGAGCCAGTAGTTATACTGTAAATGGTATTTAGGGTGTGTTAGACTTGTCATTATAAAGAAGTATACAGGGTATCCAATCCATGCCCTGCATTCTTTATCTAAGTCACTTCTCAGCATTATCTAGTCTCTGGAGCTTCACCTTTTGATTTCTCCCAAGAACAGAAACAGCTGATTTCCAGTTGTGTCATGGGAACTTTAAAAGAAAACTCACTGCCACCTTTCTAAGCAGGACACCACTGGATTGATCTATGCCTCCCACTCCCTGCAACACCTTTCTCCTTCTGCTGAGATCCATAATATGGTGCCTGGCTGTTGGAACCAAGAACGACTGGAATGAGCAGAAAACCAACGCACTGTAAGAAAGCGAACAGCACGTTGTAATTTTTAAAAAATTCCTATGACTTCACATGTTTGTAGTTTCTGTTTGTGTTATTTTCAGAGATGAATGCTTTTCATTTGCAGTGCTCTCCACACCTCACTTCGAGCTATGTGCCAGGCTTTGGAGTGGGAAGAAAGACAGCACGCTTTGGAGTAACTGATTGACCCAGGCTCCAAATGCCTCTTTAATGTGCCTGCTTGCCTGAATTCCAATGCTGCTAGTCCTGTTATTTCTACAGTCCTGACTGACTCCGAATGCTGCGACCTCTAACTCTCCCAAAGTTTAGAAATGGAAAGAGAAAAATGGAAAATGATAAAATGCAAAAAGGAAAAGTACCAGAGAGGACAGACAGAAACAAGGAACGAAGAGAAACCATAGTTGAAGGATGAGATAGAGAAACATTCAAGCGTTTGTGAAGGAGCAAAGAGACAGGATGCAAAATTTGGCTCCATAGCGCCCAAAACCTCAGCACTGTGGATGCAATTTTGGTTCCAAAATGAAGTTCCAGTGCAGTCTGCCATTTTGGGCAGCCATTAGGAGCCTGTGCCTGAAGTAGGCAGAGTAGGAAGATCATGGACTGCAGTGAGACCCTGCAAGTCCCTTTGAACACTGGCATCTGATGGCAGCAGTCTGAGCCTGTATGATAACAAGCTGTGCTTGCTTGGCTACAAGTTGCAATTTTAGAGCCTCTGGCTGAGCTTCCACTGCAGCACTCAGACTTTGGGTGGTTTCTGCTTGTAGTGCAATGGAAGCTGAGAGGTTGCCCATCAGACATTGCATCATAGTCAGATCCACGAGTGCTGCCATGATGTTGGTCACCTCTTCCATGCTGAAAAGAATGGGCTCCAAGCTCTATGCAAAGCCCTGTGATATGTTGGTGCTGAACTTTTCTATACTCCTTGACAGCGACAGCAGCTTTCTGACAGGCCTGCCAATGAACGAAGCCCATTAGCCTTTTTGGTACATTGTCCAATCAAAGTCCTCATTTGAGTTCCCTGCAGCAGAGCTTGTGCTACCTTGCCCTCAGGGGAGCTGACACCTGCGCTACTGTTCTCCCCTGCCCTGGCTGCAGGCCACTCATGCCTGGTGACTCATTACGTGCAGATCCCTTCTCATATCATCAGTGACCTGCTCCTCTTGCACTTCACCCTCCTGTATCAGTGCTTGACCAGGTGGCTGTTATTGGGTAGCTGAAAGGAGAAAGACACAAAGGTAGGTTTGCAGTGAGGGAAGGGGTGAAAGGAAGAGTGCATGCTTACCCCATCTGCAACTTGTATATCAGAAGACACTGTGAGAAAAGTGGGAAGTGGGATGTGAGAAGGTGGATTAAGTAGGAACATACTGTCATCTTCTATGGTTGTAGCCCCACTGCTGGCCACATCAGTTGCTCCAATGATGATCAGCACCTTCCCCTTCATGGGGGTAAAAACATGCAGCCGTGCTAGTCAACCACGAACCCCAGTTAGATGCTGCTGCCTGCAGTTGTGCATTGCATTGTTCTACAAGAGAAAGTGTATCAGTGAGTGTATTGCAATGTGTTTGGGTGATACGACTGTCATAGTTGAATACCTAGCAGAGTGTATAAGCTGAAAGATGTGAGTGCCAGGCTTGCAGCAGTGACAAGTGTGTGAGGATGAGGTGTGACTATGAATGGTAAACATCAGTCATGCTTGACAGAAAATGTAAAGGGGATTGGTGAATGGAGCACTGTGTGAGGCTACTGGTTCATTTGCAAGGATATGGCAGTTGACGATACATTCACTGACCTTGACCACTCATGTGAGGTCATTAAACAACTTCTTGCGCTGTTTCCAGATACTCAGGGCTGGGCTGCTTGCATTGAGTGCATTGAGAGCGATGGCTATCTGTTCCCTCCTGGCCCTCTGTGGGAAAAGGATCTCTCTCCTCCTGTCCACTGCCTACACCAAGGTCTCGAGCGCTGCATTAGAAAAGACTTAAAACTTGTTCTCTGTCCTGTTGTACATTTTCACTCTTCTTCCTGCTCAGACTCTGTTCCACAAACCATTTCAGCACCAATTACACCCATTTAAGAGATGCAGACTTTAAGTAGTGGGGGCTAACTTTAGGTGGAGCTAGCCTTACACAAACCTGGGCCTGCTGCTGAGGCGTGCAGCTACTCAGCAGTGCATTTAGCTCTAATCTTCTCTCTTTCTCGCACTGCGGTGCTGGTTTACTGCTCAGTGGTGCTAACTCTCATCCGCAACTTGATCATGTGGCCATTCTGCATGGAAAAACCTAGACAGTGAATGCTACCCAGCTATTTGTTCACTGGGTGTATCACAGCTAAGCCTGATCCTGTCATCTGACATCTGCATGAGTATCATAGAATCATAGAGTTGTACAGCACAGAAGGAGACTATTCTACCCATTGTACACACTACCATTATAAATGAACAGTCAGCAAATGGTTTAGTGCTACCTGCAACAACACGTATGGGTTCGGGTCAATCGTACATTGTGATCCCTGCCCTGTTATTGGGCCTTATCCAATTTTTCCCCCAAGGAATTTAATATATAATATGTACATATAATATATATAAATATATATATATGTAGACAGAGAGAGAGAGATAAAGACACACAGACAAAAGTAGGAGTAAAGAGAGAGAGACTGAAGTGATGGGGAGAGAGTCAGGATGAAGAACAAGAGACTCAGCAAAAAACATAGAAATGAAAGAGAGTAAGACATAAAGTAGGGAAAGAGTTATAAATGACATAATGCAAGCATTATGGGTTGCACTTTGTGTTCATCTTCATTCTACCTGACTTAAGAGCAATTCAACCGAGGTGGATCACTCATTAGTTGTGTCAAAGGATCAAGCCCAAAGCTCTAAAAAGTTGTACCCTCCCCACAGTAAATGGTTCTTCTGAGATTGGAGGTGATGCAGATTGTTGAGGCAGAGTAGGAGGAGCTTTGCTCTGCTTCACTCACTGTATATGAACAGAGTGTGCTTGGTGCTGACACTGGGTGCGAAGAGTGGGAGAAGTGTTCTGTTCCAGTGCTAAAGTACTTTAACCTGAGCACAAAATACACTGAAAAACAATTTTTAATAATGTTGTTCTACTGTCATCTATAATAAAGAAATTAAAGCATTGTCCACACAGACTAATGGCTGGAAAGATTATTGTCAACTGTACTCTTCACCATTCTTCAATTACCAGGAGTAAGAGAATCAGTGGCAAGACCACATAAATCTGAAACTGACCTTGATTTTTTTTTCATTAATCCCCTCATTTATAGATTTGCCAATTGTGTGGCATGCAACTTTTAGATAGGTGCAATTTTTATTCAATTAAAATAGAAATGCTCTGAGAACAGGCAGCCACAAGGAGATAACCTGTGTTTCTTAGTGACCAGATGAGTAGGCTTCATTGTATGGTTTTTCAGAGATCAAAATGCCACAGCTACAATCAACTATGTTGTAAGTTATCAGAATGGAAGCAATATACATTCAATTTCAAAGTAATGGATGCAAACTCTTTTCATTATTTTGTGGCCTAAGTACACAGCTGGATTCCTGATTCAGGTGTCTTGTTGCACTAGGGCCAGTTTTTCATGTCAGCAAAAATTTTAAAAGTATTTTTTCTCTAATCTTCTCTATTCTACTCATTATATCTGTGCTGGCCCTTTGAAAGAACTATCCAATTAGTCCCACTCCCTGCTTTTTTCATGTAGCCCTACAAATTTTCCCCCTTTAAGTACTTATACAAATCTCTTTTGACAGTTATTATTGAATTTGCTTCCACCACTCTTTCAGGCAGTACATACTGGCTCATAATAACTTGCTCCTTAAAAAATGTTTTCCTCATATTGCCTTTGGTTCCTTCCTTGAATCGGAGTCCTCTTGTTACTGACCATTCTGTCACTGGAAGCTGTTCTCTCCTTATTTACTCTATCAAAACCCTTCATGATTTTGAAAACCTCTATCAAATCTCCCCTTAACCTTCTCTGCTCTAGGAAAACAACCCTAGTTTCTTTAATGTCTCCATAAAACTGAAGTCTTTCATCCCTGATACATTTCTAGTAACTTTCCTGTCTGATGAAAGGTCACAGACCTGAAATGTTAACTCTGTTTCTCTCTCCACAGATGCTGCCTGACCTGCTGAGTATTTCCAGCACTTTCTGTTTTTATTTCAGCTTTCCAGCATCTGCAGTATTTTGCTCTCCTCTCTAAGGACTTGTCATCCTTCCTAAAGTGTGGAGCCCAGAAATGACCACAATAATCCAGCTGGGGCCTAACCAGTTCTTCATAAAAGTTCAGAATAACTTTCATGATAGGAGCATTTACGGATGTTTATTTACTTCAGTAAGTGTCAATGTTTCATTCAGTTTCAGAATGAAATTTAGATGTTTCCTTACCAATTCATTTCTGGCAATGTTTCAAATATCTGAGTGGTTTAAGACAAACTGCTCTAGGTAGGACCACAAGATGAAGTTTGTCAGTAGAGGCTGAATGCTGCAGTTACATTGATTTTAAACCTTAACATGGGCATGTCTTTCCATTCTACATTGGATCATAAAGAACCCTGAAACTAGTTAAAAATTAGAACATTACCATAGGCCCTGGATATAAACAGGGGTTGAGTTGAGATGGGAAGCCAAGACATTTTAACTCCATAGTGTGCGTCTGTTATAATTGACAGGTTCCTCACTTGGAAGTCAGCCTGATTGACGGCCTTGCTTCCAAGTTGAATGGGAGAACTCCAGTGGAGGCCTCAGGAGCAGATAGGTCAGACTTGTCAACTTGTCGGGCGGGGGCCAAGTCCTGGGGAGGAACTGATCCATGATCCCAGGCAGGGGTGTCCAATGCCAATGAGGGGGGGGGGGTCAGATCTCTAACCTTGGGTGCATCTGATGCAACAGGTTGGGGGGTGGGGGGTGCTTGGCAGGTCAGGGGAGGGGTGGAAAGCAGTCCTACTCTCCTGGCCCACAAGCAGTGCTATAAAAGCAGTTGACAGCTTCAGGGAGTAATTTTTACATCCCTTCAGCTGCCAGGTTTCCCAAGGCCTAGGAAACCTGGCTGGCCATTGTTAAACCTGCAAAGTTTATTAAATCAGAGGCTGCCAGTCTCATTAAAATTTTGAACTTTCCAACCCATCTCCTGCAAGTGGGTTGGCTGTCCACCCTTTCTCTTGCCTCTACTAAACCCAGAATGGGGCGGATTGGAGGTGGGTTGGGGTCGGGTTTCACATTTTTAATTTTTAACATCTGACCCGACCCCAACCCATCCATTTTCGGGTGTTAAAATTCACCCTTAGAAGTCACTGTCTGACAATTGGAAGTGTCAGCCCATGTTGATTTTTCACCTCCTTAGCTTAGGTACATTAAAGACAATTTTAAGCTTTGATTGCTACCCAATTGGTATGACTAACACAGTACAGAACATACATTGAACCTGGGACTTTCCTAGTCTGTATGACTCAGACAGATATCAGACAGTGAATTTATCAACTGAGCCATACAAAGAATTCCAGCAAGGGGCTTTACTCAGCTCTTTTAAAAGTTAATTTGAAGCCAAATTACTTCAATGGAGTTTGCCTGGGCTTTTCTAGAAATATAAGAGATGCCTTTTCTGCTTTACTTTTACATTGGGCTATCTTAGTATTCCATCTATGAAGCATGTTCAACATGTATCTTCACAGTTACCCCTCAACTTAGTAACTAAAACATTGTAGTCACCTAGTTGTGCAAACTGAGAATTTATACCCTAAACAGCCCAATGCACTTGACTAAGGTCTTAAGTCTCTGATTTTTATATATTTAAAAAAAAACATGCTGTAGTTGATAATGTCTGCTTTTAAGTGAAGCGATCAGAATTCATTTTCCTCAGTTTGGCAGGCAAATTGTCCTCCATTCGCGACCCTGTGGGCTGCAGGCCATATTCCCTTTGTAGTAGATCCCCCGTTGACTGAGTGATGGATTCCGAATTGATTTTGAAACCCTTCAGTGGGAGTCTTTCCTCAACACCAGAATTGCTGGGGTTAGAGCTTAACCTCTGCAGTTTTAGAGGGAGGTCCCCAGTGCTGCAAGTTTTTTCTCCTATATCTGCAGTCATCCTCAGAACTTTCTTCTGCAGGTCTTCCTTGCAGGTGCTCATTTTCTGAAGCTTGGCTGGTAATTTGCTGCCCTTTTCCTCAAGCGTATCGACACAGTCCAAGGAGAAGATTCTTTCCTTTCTGTTCTTGCTGTTGCTGATACAGGGAGTGGCACAGAGTGACGTAAGCGACAGCTTCTCATCTTGTTCCTTTACACTATAAGGAGAAGTGGGGACCTCAAATGTGGAGTGGAATTGGGAATAATCTACACGGAAAAAGCCTTCTTCTAGTGACATGACTGGAAGGAACCTGTGGCCCCAAAGAACTTCATCTTCTGTGTACGAGGTCCTCGCTTGGCATGTCATTCCTGCAAAACAGAATAATAGAATTAAAGTTTTCTAAATAGAGTTTGCAAAATTAGGCCATTATTCAATTATAAGAGAAAATGCTAATACAAAATGCATTTGAAAAACATAAATATCAAGTTATGTTAGTTGAACATAAATGACCGAAAGTGCCTCATTATTGCTCCTATTATGAAAACAGATTTCTGATAATCCTATAGTAAATCTTTTGTGCCAAAGTACAGTTAATACTTTATACGTAGTAGATGATCAGGTACTGCTGTCGCCTAATAAACACATATCTTAATTTGCCACAACACACCAGGCTTTAACCATGATTCTGCTCAAGTTAAATATTTTACAAATTATGGAAATAACAACTGATGAGAGACTTGAAAATATGGATTGTAATCAAATGGAGCACAAATGTTTGAGCAAACCCAAGAGGAATGGTCAGAATTATGAAAGGGTGTGAGATAGTAAACAGCAAAAAGATGATTTCCACCTTCTGGTGAATCTGTAATAATGGAGCATAAACTGACGATTAGTACCAGAAGCATAAAAGGGAGATTAGAAGTAATCTTTTCCAACATAGTTATTAGAATATGGAATGCATTACCACAATTGACTACTGAAGCCACTTCAATCACAATATTTCAGAGGAAATTAAATAAATCCTTGAAGGAGAAAAATATTAAAAGGTTCAGGGAAAGAGCAGAAAAAAGTAGACTACTAACCAGTTAGCTCGCGTTTACTTTATTGTTCAAATTAATACCAAGAGGAAACTTTGCGCGTCAATACCATTTATCGGTGCTCTACCCTTGTGGCACAAATATAGGACTGGACTCTAATTCCATGGGCTGGATTTTACCGAGCCCACGATGTCGGGCTCCGTGGCGGGGGTGGGCGGAAGATGGTTGCGGCAGAGGCCCGCCATGGAGCTTGATGTCGGGATTGCCCAGCATGTTCCTCCCAGCAGTGGAGAGGCGCCATGGTGGACCTCCCCGCCGCTGGACGACAGGACCTGCATCTACATATTTAAATCAATGAAATGAATACATTTAAATGAACATATCTGCAATCGTCAGGGCCCCGACGTGATCCTCAGTGCAGCAGCCGGCATTCCTGTGCCTTCAATTCCCCATCTGTGGAAAGCTGGCATGACAGTGGTGGGGAGGAGTTAAGATTTCCAGTGCAGCAGTTAGGGGGATGGGGTAGAATAAACATAATGACTATAGGGGATGGTGGGAAGGGGTGAACTTTAAACTTTGTGCAGTCTTGTGGGGTAAAGGTCAGATTTAAAATGTAAGTGTTTTGGGGGCGGGGGAAGGGAAAATAGTTAATGTAATTGTTATTGGGAGGTGGGAAAGGGGCGTTAGAATTTTATTTGATAAATTTTGGGAGGGGGGTGTATCTTTAAAGTTTCAAATTGACTGGCAGGGCTGGCTGCCCTTTAACAATGGCGCTATGCCTGCGCACAGGCAGTTGACGTCATTGCTGGCGTTGGACAGTCAGCCCCCTCCATGTGATTGGTGGGGTGGGGGTGCCGCCCCCGCTATTTAAATAAGCGGCTGTTTGACGTTGCGGGCCACCTTTTGTTGAGCTCGTGCCGGGAGCGACGGCGTGCTCTTAAAATCCAGCCCCACATTTCCCATGTGGTGAGCTCCCAACCTGGGTGAGAGTATTAAAGGGAAGTAACTCTCAGAGGGAGGGGATATTATCAGAGGTCAAATTAACCCATAACCATTCCTTCGTTAATTATACAACTGATTCCAGTAATTGCTCAATGTGGGACAAGTGATAGACCTGCCAAAGTGAAATTCTCCTACTTATGAAGCAATCTCCATCTTGGAAAATATGCTGGAGTTTAATTAGTAAATCATTAGTATGTCAGGTATCAGCCATGGCTCAGTAATTGTACTCTTGCCTCCGAGTCTGAAGGCTGAGTTCAAGAACTACTCCAGAGATTAGAGCTCAAAACTCTAGACTGGCATTCCACTGCAGGACTTCGGGAGTGTGGCACTGTTGGAGGTACCACCTTGCAGATGAGACAACAACAACAATTTGCATTTCTATGGTGCCCTTAACATAGTAACACATCCCAAGGCATTTCACAGGAACATTATCAAACAAAATTTGGCAAGGTCCCATCTACCTTCTCAGATGGATGCAAAATATTCCATGGCACTACCTCCCAATGGAGCAGGGGATTTCTCCCCAGTGTCCTGGTCAATATTTATCTCATAACCAACATCACAAAAAAACCTAGATTATCACATTGCTGTTTGTGTGACCTTGCCTGTGCTCAAATTGGTTGCTGCATTTCCTACATACAACAGTGATTACAGTTCAAATGCATTTCATCAGCTGTAAAGTGCTTTGAAATGTAGTTCGATCATGAAAGGCATTTTATATAACAGCTCTTACTTTCTTTCTCGTGGGGGTTCTGAAGATCAAAAATAAATAAATAAGTGGACAAAGGGGGCGGGCAACATCTTAAAAAAGGCAGTGCTGAAAAACATTGAAATTTCTTCTTGAGTACAGCTACACAGAACATAGATAAGTCTCAGACATGATTTCAAGTACATAATATTATCATATTCAGTTCTGTTGACAGGTTAACTTGTCATTTGCCTTTCCAGATGCTGAGGGTTGCTGCGTATTTTCTGTTTTTAGCGAAGATTGTCATGCCAGTGTGATTATAATATGATTCAAACCTCTTTAAAAATGCACAATGAGCAGAAATCTGCAGACTCTTTCCATAAAACGTTTGACATAGAGATTAGCTATTTATAAGCTTTCCAGTTGTACATAAAGTACACACGGAGTATCACAAAGACACAACAAACAGTACAAGAATGAACAAGGTCGAAAAGAAAGCCGGCTGGAAATCTGGAATAAAGACATTAAATGCTGGAAATGAACAGCAGATCTGTTGTATTTGGAAAGTGAAAAGGCAGGGTAACATTTCAGGCATAACCCTTCATTGGGATCTCTATTCTAAGGTGAATGAGATCTGTTACTTATTTCAGATTTCATTGTATTTTCATCATTCCTTTACTTACATGTTGGTTTGGTACTCTGCCACCTTATTTAATCTAGCCAGAGAGGTTCTTAGTCTGTAGTAAACAAGCTGCACCGCTTGAACACCTCTTGAGTGATCCCCACCCCCTTCGCAGGGGCACAGCCAATTGTCCCTGGTGAGGTCCCACAGATTTACCTCTACTCCGGGGTCTCTTCCACCTTGCCGGCCCTGGCTGGGTGCTGTCCCTGTAGTGGTCACCGCTCCCGGTGGCACTGCTGGGACTGAGGATCTGCCGGCCCGCTGATTGGCCAGCAGCTCTTGGAGGCAGGACTTGTTGCCTCAAAGGGGCGCGAGGCCCAACCTCTACCAATTAAGGGCCTGAGCCACTCAAAATCGCTATGTGGCTTCCAGGCCCGTCGGTGGGCGGAGTCTCTGCCACGAGGTAAAATTCCAGTCATTAAATCGATCTGCACCCTTCGCTTATTCTCCTAGTACTATTAAACATTCAAAATATTCAATCTAACCTGCCAGGAAATTGCTTGAGGAAAAAAAATAATTGTTTGAAAATAGAATCGTAGAATCATGCAGCACAGAAGGTGCTTTGGTGCATGGTACCTGTGCTGGTTCTTTGAAAGTCCTTTTCAATTAGTCCCATTCCACCGCACTGTCCCTCAGCCCTGTATTGTTTTTCCTTTTCAAGAATACATCCAATTGTTTATTGAAAGTTATTATTGAATCTGCTTCCAACACCCTTTCAGGTAGTGCATTCCAGATCATAACAACTCATTGCATAAAGAAAATGCTCCTTATCCCCCCTATGGTTCTTTGCCAATTGTCTTAAATAAATCTGTCTTCTCTACTTACCAACCATCCTGCCAGTGGAAACAATTTCTCATGATCTACTCCATCAAAACCCCTCATAATTTTGAACACCTCTGCTAAATCTCCCCTTAACCATCTTTGTTCTTAGAAGAACACAATCCCAGCTTTTATGGTCTCTCCGCATAACTGATGTCCTGCATCCCTGGTACCAGTCTAGTCCTCTCCAAGGCGTTAATAGCTGCCTAAAGCCACACTTCTCCAGCTGAAGCCTAACCAGTGATTTATAAAGGTTTAGTCCTTGCCTTGTCTTAAAGATGTCTTGAGTCAAGCATCTTGACAATATTTAGTTGGGTGAAGTACAAGAGAGATGAAAGCACACATGAAATATGTTATGTGGGAAGCATTTGAAAAGTTGTTTTGGACATCAGCTGCTGAAAGGGTTAAAATAATCATGCAGAATAAAAGCCTTATCCATAATGAATTTCCGATTCTTAAAAATCTATTCTTAAAGATCCAAGACTACAGCTTTGAACTGAAAGAAAATTATGCTTGCGTTGCAATCTGCCAGATTTTGGCAGAAGGGTTGCAATAAAAATTGGTGCAATGTTAACACTGCAATCAAAATTAATGACAGCAGGAGCATCCAAATCCAAATTAAAATCCTAGTAATTAGACAGCTCCAACATGCTCTGACATTATTGTAGAACTTCCTTGCTAAATTGCTGTTGCAATGCATTTTCAACTTGGATCTCCTGAGGCAGCAGCAATTCCCACCTTTCCTTACAACCCTAATATGCATTTAATTCTCTTCCTGTCCAAGACCTCCCTATGGGTTTCACTTTATGTGTATATGCATCCGCTTTAGTGCCACCTACTACTGCTTCCTTCCTTCTGCTGAACTGGGGGAATGCTCTATCACAGCAGTTTTCTCCATAACCTGCTTTAATGCCAATTTGCTGTCAGCAGCTGCCTCACTCATTGTAAGAGTTTTCACACCCACTGTGAGATGAAGCACTCTATTGCCACCAGAGGAATGGGCAGTAATTGATGAAATCAGTCCAGTGAGAATTGCGGCATGCAAATGATAAAACTGTCAGCAATAACCACCTCCCATCATTGCCGCCAAAAGAAGCATACTTGCTGCTCACTGATCATAATATGGACACCATGCAAGCCCACGGGCCTAATTCTGAGCACCGAATGACTGAGTTATCAAGAAAGACTAGAAAATTGCATGCACTTCAGCCTTCAAAGAAGGTGACTAATAGAGGATCTTATACAGCTACATGAGATAATAAGCAGGAAAAAAACTGTTTTATCAGCAGCAACGAAATCCTGTCATCGGGATGTAAAGCGGGTGACGCGGCCACAGCGATATTGCCAGGGCTGTCCAATTAACGAATGGTAGGCGTGAGAGCCTGCCAGTTAAGAGACATGGGCGGGTGGAAGTACCGGGTAAGGCAAGGCATCTTCTAAAGGCAGCAGGTCTGGAGGAAACTGATACTGCTAGCAACTGGAGTGGTCGGAAAATGGTAGAAGGCAGAGCGAGGGTGGTGCCCAGGTTCTCTGATGCCTCCCTAGAGGTGCTGCTCCAGGTGGCATTGGCTCGGAGGGAAGTAATTTCCCTCAGGGTGGTAGGAGGAGACCGGCTCACCAGACGGAAAGGACATGGATGGTGATAGCAGAGGAGGTGAGCAGCCATGGGGTGGTCCCATGTACATGGCTGCAGTATTGAATCAAGATCAATGACCTGATGCATTCTGGTATAACATTAAGCTTGTAGCCTTAAATGTATCTAAAAATGAGTATGAATTTGGAGAAAGGGGTGCCTACCCAGTCAGTGGCAATGTCCAGACAGCAGCATTGGCTGCCACATGCATGGGACCCTCTCCGTGGAGGACACCGGTTAGTCAGAGTTGGTCCCTGCACTGCCTGTATCAAATGGCCATATGCAGGAGGCATCCCTGTGGCACCAAGATGGACAGCTAGGCTGCCACCAACATAAATATGGTGCGTGTCTATGATGGGTGAGTGGCAATGTTAATTTATATGCTTGAAGGAGAAGACAGCTCACAATGCTCAAAAAAAAGCAAGAACTGGAGGCAGTGTCCCATATATGGCAATCCTCACACCAATGGAAGAAGAGGCATTGGGGCTGGGAGGCCTGGAGGCAGGGCAGGCTATCGCTAATGGTGGGATGGGTGTGAAGCCCCGAAAGAGTGAGTGGCCTAATGGATGGGCACAAGAGACCCTCTGGCGAGCATAAAATATAGTGCTCATGTGTGCACCACTGGTCACATAGAGCTCCAGATGATGGGTAGTTGGAAGGACATGTTGCCCTCTCATCATTCTTCTCTCTCTCAGGTCAATGTGCAAGAACAGGCAGCTGCAGAGCCTATGGGACAGACTTCCACCTCTGAGGAGGAGCAGGAGACTTCAGAGGGTGCAGCGTCACATCTTTCCCCCGTACCCTTCACCAGCGCAGATACTCTTACGTCAGTGGCTAGTCATGTGCGAATAGCAAAGGGGTCACAAACTGCTCAGCACACCACATACACAGCCGAGCAGCTGACAGACGCAGTGACAGTTGTGGCCACTCACACTCAGAGGACTGTGGGAGGGCATGGCAATGCCCAGCTTCAGCTTGATAACTTGCTTCTGGAGTCATCAACAAGTCGGCAGATGCTGGAGCTGCAGCTTGAGGTGCGTGAACATCTGGTGGAGCTTCCAGAGGCTTTGCAGACCCATTTGCAAACGATGAAGGAATCCATCCAGACCATGAGTGCAACCATCTCTGACGTGTATGCGTATGGCATCCTCCATCCAGAGAGTGGTGCCCCTCATGGACAGCCACATACAGCAAACCATGCAGTGGATTCTGGAGTTGCACGGAGACCTACATATCATTGTCTCCTCTATGAGCTCTGTGGAGCAATGGCTGGGCGAGATGGGGGGGGGCGGGGGGAGGTGGGCAGTGGAAAGATACACCTAGAGTCATCGCCAGGTGCTCAAACTCCTCAGGTGAGCAGGGAGGGACAAATGTGCCCTGATAGGGTTGAGGAGCAGCTGCCTGAAGCACCTGGGTGCTCCTCTCAAGGTGCTCCTGGCGTGGATGGCTCAGGAAGCTGCAATGATAGAGGCGCTCCTGCACCTCAAGGCCTCAAACAACTGGAGGACAACTGCCAGGGCCATCAAAAGCCATGGAGCAGAAAGGTAAACAGCCATCCTCCACCTCAGCTGACAGTGCAGGGGGCGTGCTACGTAGCAGCTCCCACAAGCACGCAAGAAAGTCCATCTAGCTCCACTCGGGTTTCACAGAGTTGTATTATGTAGTTCAATGTCATCTTGCTGTTTGTTGTTAATGAAACCTGATACGCTGCACCACAAAAAGAATTCTTTACTCATTTATCCTTTACTGGACCATTAACAGTTCTATGGCCCTTGCAAACGGTGTAATGGCAAGGACCACTCCCCATGAGGTTGATGCATTTTCCATGCCATGGCCTGATGGGTCCAGTGAGGTGGTAAGGACATTCAAGGAAAGGGCAACAGGGCTATAGAGTGTAGAAAATTTATTTGCTTGCATGGCTATGTAAGGAAACTCATGAAAAATGTGTCTGTATTCGTGAGTCACGAGTCTCCCTTGCATGTATCTCATTACATCTTGCCTGTGGTCCCTTGAGGTCTTCATCAAAGTCCGCCTGGTCACCATCCCCCTCCAAATCCTCATCCCCAGCGGAGGCATCGTGCTCCAGGATGTTCTCATTGTTGAAAGCTTATCCCCTCTCTAGCGCCAGGTTGTGCAGAGCACAGCACACCACCAGTATACACAACAGCCTTGCTGCAGCATATTGAAGGGCTCCACCAGATCTATCAAGGCATCTAAACCACATGTTCAGAAGCCCTGTGGCCTGCTTGATGGTCACTTGAGTTGTTCCGTGGCAGCTGTTGTATCACTCTTCTGCATCTGTGCTGGGGTTCCGCACAGGCGTAAGGAGCCATGTCTTTAGGGGTAGCCCTTGTCACCCAGTCTCCATCCTTGAAGGCACGCAGAGGGCCTGGAAAGGTTGAACTGCCTTAGTATGTAGCATTGTGACAGCTTACCCAAACCTTGCACAGACCTGAAGGATCCATTTACAGTGGTCGCAGACCAGTTGTACATTGAGCAAGTGGTAGCCCTTCCTGTTGATGAAGACTGCTGCCCAGTTTGTGGGAGGCTTGATGGCCACATGTGTGCAGGTGATGACACCCCGTATTTGGGGGAATCCAGTGATGGCCCTGAATCCTACAGCCCTCTCAGCCTGACTGTCTGATCACTGCGAAACTGCATGTATTGGCCGGCCTTCTTGAACATGGCATTGGTGACCATCTTGATGCAGCGATGACCTGCAAACTGGGAGATCCCACAGATATCTCCAGATCATCCCTGGAATAATCCAGAAACGTAGAAATTCACTGCCACCGTGACCTTCACCACCACAGACAATGGGTGCCCACCACTTCCCTTTGGACTCAGGTCCTCCTCCATCATGACGCACAGCTCAGTGATTGCCTCCTTGAAGAGGTGCAGTCTTCAGTGACACTGCTGCTCAAACATTATCAGGAGGCAGAGCCTCTGACAGTAAACCCTCTCTGGTAGGCAGCATCATCTACGCAAAAGAGGCAGATTGCGTGGCCCTCTGCACCCTCCTCATTCATGCCCCCTTCCAGCCACGTGACCCCTCTAGGTGCTGCAGTCCCATGCCAGGTGGCTGCACCTCTCTCCCTCTCTGATGCTCCTCCTCACTGGAGGTCTCAAAGCCTGAGTGAATGAGCCCCATTGCAAATTGCTGCACTTCTTAAGGCCTCCCAGACCCTCCTTACTCTGTACATACAAGTGGCAAATCAGAGATGACACTCACTCAGAATGCCTCCGTTGTGCTTGCCAAGTTTGGCTAACCTCTAGATTGCTACAGCCGCTGTTTACTCATTATCACAATGCCAAGCTACCTCTCGCAATGGTTGCCAATGCAGCCAAAACTGACCTTTTGCTGAGCTTCCGCCTCTTTATAGCTGGCAAGGCGCCAAAGCATCATTGTTTTCGTGCGCCCCTCGCAAAATTGTAAATAGCTAGTAAAATCACCATTCACTGCCTGTTCAACAGGCTTAATTACCTTCCTGCCAGCTTCAAGCACCTCCTCCACCTGACAGCCCAGCCACCTCTGGGAATATCCCCTAGCGACGTAAACACGTCAGGCTTCCCTCCCAACACTAACCATTGCCATTTTGCACCCTCCCACCACACCCCACACCCCCACCCCGCCTCCCAGCCCATCTCCATTATGCTGATAAAATTCCACCCAGTAAATCTGTGTTACTTTTAAGTTAAATGACGAATGCAGAACAAAGAGATACAAGTACAAACTGGTAAAAGGCAGTTTCAAGACTGATGACAGGAAGCACTTATTCACACAATGAAAATAAAAATCAGCAGTGATGTATAACAGGCAGCTGATTGGCGTTGTTTACACTGTCTCCAAATGTTAAAATTACTTTCAAAGGTTGATCAATACCTGCAATTGTTCTGCATGTGAACAGGGCACTGAATTCACAAACTGTAGAATCATTCAAGCAGGCATTTCAATGCTGTCATGTGGGGAACTATTGGTTTCAATGGAAGAATGAGCGAGAAGGGCCAGTTACAAAATGAAAGAAAACCAAAATAGTGAGGGATAGAATTGATCCGATTTTTGTTGTTTGAAGTTTGCACTTTATGAAATTGGGTGTTGATAACCAGGAGGAAATGTATAGATAAGTTTATTTCATCCACTTTCACTGATAAGAACACAATGAACTGATCAGTCTACAATGCACTGATTAGACTAGTTTGTACCGATCAAAATATAACACACTGATTAACAACAACAACCTGTACTTATATAGCACCTTTACAGTAGTAAAACATCTCAAGCCACTTCAAAGGAGTGTCAAACAACATTTGACACCAAGCTGTGTAAAGATATTAGGGCAGCTGACCAAAAGCTTGGTCAAAGAGGTAGGTTTTAAGGAGCATCCTAAAGAAGGAAAGAAAGGTGTTTCGTCTTTATGTTGTTTTCTGGTTCCCAGATGTTGGAAAGAATCACACTTTAAAACTTGGAAAAGGCTGGAGTCAGTCTTGTTTATTTCAGCACCATGCTCTGGCTATAGACCTGACTCAACTGGTTCTTGTGTTACATATGACATGACTCCCCAGTGCATCTGTGAATGTGGCCCCCCCACTGGAACACTTGCACATAACAACTAGTTCCTAGCTAATTAGGTCCCAACACTTTACCGATAGTATAACAATATATAACTTATATAACAAAAGGTAAAGAAGTGGAGAGGTTTAATGAGGGAGTTCCAGAGCTTAGGGCCTTGGCAGCTGAAGGTATGGCTACCAATCAGCAGACAATGCTATAAGTTAGCAGCACAATAACGCTGAATGTGTTGGAAAAGGAGATTTTGAATGATCCTTCCAACTGCAGAGCAAAAGACTCTCAGTGTTGACCATCACTTAAGCTTGGAACTTTTTACAGACAAATATAGCTTCCCACAAAAAATATAATGGCCAGATCTTGCTGGAGCCGGGCATCTCACAGTATGTACCATTAGTTAAACTTTTCGCCGCATCCTTCAGCTCATAAAATGTTTGTGCTATAACTTAGTGGAAGTCAAGGGCAACAGGGCATCTGGGACCTTGATGAACAACAGTGGGACCAACAGTCTGTCTCCTTAACCAAAAGATTTAAGGATTGAGAAAGAAATAGAGAAAGAATGAAGAAGGGGAATGCATTGGAGTCAAATCAGGTACAGAAAGAGAAAGATTAAGAGAGAGAGAAAAAATGAGACAAAGGAAAAAATAAGGGGGAAAAAATTTAATATTTATAATTTGGTATTTTTAAAATCTAACATTTGACTACATAAAAGAATGAGATTGAACCTTTTAAGTTGTTCCCTTTCTAGACCAGAAAGGTTGATTGGTATTGTATTAGCACGTTAAAAAGGTGCATACACTGTTAAGATCCAGCCCTAACTTTCTGCAGTGAGTTTAATGAACAAGTAGTGTGCAAATGCAGCAAGTTCTTAAAGATAATGCGGAGGCTATGGGCAAGATGCAGTTTGTGTGAAGCAAACAGCGGAACAGCATAAATCAACCAACAACTTCTGGGAGCTGGTATTTCTTAATCCCCTGAATTTCCTGGAAGACTTGCACATTTATAATGGAATGCATCATTAACACATCGTTTTCTTTCCAGCACAATCTGCTTGTATAAAATTAAAAGAACAAAGAGTGGTGGAAGACTGCATTCAAATCCTGTCCAGTCTGTTGGGATGTAAATCTTCCTGTGTCTTCAATGAAATTAGTTTGGTTACCCTCAATCCAGTTGAATTGGAGACCAGCACAAGTCTCCAGCTTAAATCTATTGACAATTTAATACCACTACGTGCAAAATTGCCTCTCACTTAGAAAAGCTATAAAGATGTTTGTTGTGGAAAATTAAAGTGAAAATATCACACTGAGGCAGTATGGGGTCCAATTCTGATACTAACATTTAATTACTTTGTTAGGCCTCTTCCCATTGTTTCATTCGGCCTAACATGCTAAAACTGGAGTCCAAATGAAGTTGAAGAACTTTTTAACGCAGCGAGTGGTAATGACCTGGAACTTATTGATCACGAGGTTGATGGAAGCAGAGACAATCAATGATTTCAAAAGGAAATTGGATGGACACGTGAAGGAAATAAACTTGCAGGGCTATGGGGATTGAAATGACTGGATTACTCCAAGGAATGCTAGCATGGACTGGATGGGCTGAATGGCCTCCTTCTATGCCGTAAATGACTCTATGACTCTACTCTGTGAAAGATGTTGTATTCCCCAGCAACACACCTTATTTCCATAAGCACAATTCATCATTTATTAAATTATTTTATAGCACTCCATCTGTATCTTATGTTTGATTCAACCAACTTTATCGCTTATGCTTTATGCAGTTAGTAGCTCATTATAAGTTCATAATAACATATGTCAGGGATAAGAGGCCATTTAGCCCACCAAAGCTAATCCCTCTAGGGCATTACATCTCCAATCACAGGATCTAATTGTATTCTGAATTACCCAATCATTTTTGTCTTTATTAAATTACTTGGTAGATTATTCCAACATTTATCAGTCATTGAGTACAGAAGTCTTTCCCGATATCTGTTCCAAATATACATGTCATGAATTTCCATTTACGTCCTCTGGTCTTGATTTCCTGGTGTACTTTGAAATACTGGCTTGACTTCATACATTCATTTCATGGTTTATACAGTTAAATACCTTCTTTCTAGACTGTAAAGCTTAAACATCTTTATATAACATCGGGTTTTGTTAATTGTACTCTGTTACATAATACCACTCGATAGACTAGACGTTATGCTGTGTGGTATTAGTGTACAAGAGCTTAATGCGTCCCTTTGCAATAAACATTTCTGCTATTTCAACAGTCATAATTGTGAGGCGAGTTTCCTTGTATTTCTTACGAAATATAAGATTTTAGTTCAGTGCTCTGTAAATCATTGAGAATTCAAATCGCTATTGTATTCAAAAATAATACATCAGTCAAGTGTCTGAAATTTAGTTAAAACACCATTTGACTTGAGATCTTCATGTTCAACTTCATTACAAACCTAGAGCTAAAGTTTATTCAGTGCTGGAGCACAAACCATGTAGCACTATTTTCTCCATATTTCAAAATAAAAGCTCCCACAACTAACTTTTGGAGCATGAGAAACGACATTTACACCAATCTGGCAGAAATGGACAAAAATGAAAATCTCACCTCAAGCATCAGAATGATTATTTTATAACTGCAGTTACACACTAAATTTGGGCAGTAATACACTACATAAATTCTGAGAAACTGCATTCGCATCAGATCCTTCTTACCCTTTGCAAGACTGTAGTGAAATACTGGGGTGAATCTTAACAATTTGACCAGCTTGCAAGTATGGGAGGCTGACAGTATGTTGGGAACCTGGAAGTTTGAGCAGCAAGTTTTTCAGTGGCTTTTTAAACTGAGCAACAGCATTAGCATCCCGCTTCTGGGTTTCCTGATCATTTAGAGTAGGAAGGTGTGGTCACAACCCACACCTGACTGCTGAAGTTTCAGTATTTACAAGGATTTACAGAGTAAGAATTCTACCACAGTGAAGAGAGAGACAGCTACTCGAGTGACTGAGTCTCAACAAGGGGAAGGTTGCTCCACAGTTCACACATGCATCACTGGACATCATGATATGGCTGTAGGGGCCGCCAAGATATCCTGTTCCCAGCAGATGGGAGGAAGAAGCCAAGCACGCGTGATTGGAAGTGGCAGAGGAGGTGAGTAGCAGAAGTCTAATGCTTGTACAGTGCCACAAGAGGTTCAATGACCTCATTAGGGCAGGAAGGGTGAGTGGCATGCCAAGTTCAAGTGTCAACCCCCTCACTCTGACTTCCCCAACCTCTCCTGCACAGCACTCCTCAGACCAACACACCTTGCAGGTGCACCCATCCCTCTCTTTCAAAGCACCTCCTCACATCGCCACCTGACCAGCCAACATTGACACTCATCCTAATCTTGTCATATCACATCTATCCCTCATAGTGACCCTCCCTAAATGTGTACTCCCATCCTCTCAACACATTCCATTTTTCATACTCATAACTCTCTTGCTTCTCTCCTTGCAGAAGAAGAGCATGCAGAATATCAGCAAGAGGCAGAGAACCAGGAGTGCCCCATCAGTTATCGTGACCCTGACTGCTGCAGAGGAGGATGCACTGGAGATAAGCAGAGTCTCAGCATGAATGGTTATTGGCAATGGAGACCTACCTTGTGACAGAATTAGATATCACACAGCCACGTGGCACAAAGCACTCAATCAACACAGACAAAATCACTGTATGTGATGTCACTATCATTGCCATTTATATAAAATAAGAGTCGTAAGCCTGGGCTACACATTCAAGTACAAAAGAGACCATTTACACACTCATGTTGACTTGATGTTAGCAGACAATGAAAAATGATGAACTGCACAATGAGAACTGAGAACTCTCTCATCTTGTCAGTTCTAATTCATGTCTTTCATCTCCCACAGGTCCTTCAAGCGTCCCTCAGGAGCTGGTGCCAGAGGAGGACAAAGAGTCCTCAAAGGAGGTCACGCACCCTGAGGAAGCACCATCACATGACTCATGTGCCCCCTCCACCAGGGCTGAGGCCTCCAAGTCAGGGAGTTGGGTTGTCACATGGTGATCCACACATCACAAGTGAGTAGCAGCAGGTGTCGGGAGTCAGGGACAGCAGCAGAGAATCCCCTTCGGAGGGTGGAGGACCCTAAAACTCTGCTCATCTGGATGCAGATGCTGAGCCTCAGGGGTCATCGACAAAGAGGATTATTCTGAAGCAGCAGTAGCAGACAATGTGTGAGGTTCCATCAGCATTTCCAGAGTAACTGTGCATGATTTGAGAGAGATAAGAGGAGTCTGTCTCCACCATGAGCGCCATGATGCCTTTGTGATTGTAGGATCGGAATCCTCTCCAACTGGGAAAAGTTATGGACTATAAAATCCAGACCCACAGACATGCTTTGACCTCATGTTTGGATTACATTACAAAAAGCCAAACTGTGGCCAGCAGCACAGGCTGGGCAGAAAAGGGTTAATTTGGATGTTTAGTAAAAAGATAGTGGCTCATCAAAAGGAATTCAAACATTGATACCAAAGGAAAAGCCATCACCTGCCATCGGCTAATGCAATCAAGAGACTGATTACCCTGCACAATGGTGCAAGGGACACGCCTTCGATATGATAATAAGGCCACCATCATAGACAATAGTACTGGAATCTGGCCAATATAACAACTCAAGGAGAGGGGTGAGATATCAACTTTGGAGCCAGGTGCTGTTACTGTCTCAAAACAGCAGGAGAATTTGTTTAAACAACATGAGAGTATGAAGATTTTGTTTGAGTTATTTCTGTCACGGAAGAACTGTACTCTAGGCACTCATCCATGGTTGAAATAACTCAAACAAATCTTCAGACATCTGAAGAACTGTATTGTTGGCACTGATCAGATGTCTGAAGACTTGTTTGAGTTAATTCTGCCACGCAAGAACTGTACTGTTGCACCCAGTATGAATTAATCACATTCTTCGTAAACTAAAGGATGTTTACCTGCTGGACACAGCACAGAATGAACAATAGAACATATGTCTTAGAAGTCCTGAGTTATTTTATTATAAAAAGCAGCCACTTCGGAGTGACTGGGCTGCAGTCAGGAAGAAGGGTCAAGACAGGTCATCTTGACTCAGGACCTACAATTAATGCCAGACCGACCAGCTGTGTTGGGGATTGTAAGTATTTCAGCCAAATAGTAGTGATCTTGGTCTGAGGGTATTGGGACAAAGGGTAGTGCTTTTGGCTGTAATTGGTTCAGCCAATTCGCAGTGATATTGATCTGAGGGTTTGGGACAAAGCGTAGTGTTTTGCCCATATTTGTGGTTCAGCCAAATCATAGTGATCTTGGTCTGAGGGTTTTGGGACAAAAACATAGTGTTTTTGCCTGAAATTTGTAAGTTTGAGCCAAGTCGTAGTGACTTTGTTTTGGGTATATGCGAACAGTGGTCAAATCACTGAAGGGTTCAGCTGGGAATTGGAGTGTCAATTTTAAGTCACTGCAGGAGGTTTTTTACTGAGGACAGTTTTGTTTTATTTCTGTCTCAACTAACCATAGAGGTTTCTGTGTCGGGATATTATTGGATTCAATAAAACAATTCATGGTTAAGCCAAACCCTGTGTCATGTGCAATTTTGATCTTTTAATTCCTAAAGCCCAAGAGCTATCGTAAGGGGGTATGGGAACGGAACCTCTTACACAATGATGTCTACTTCGATGGAAAGAGTGGCTACCTGAATGGAGCATCAGATGCGGCAGGCAAAAGAGTGCATGCTCGCCCCTCACCAGTGGCCTACACACTCTGTCTGCCAGCTTAAATAGGATAGAGGAAAGTCTTGCTTTGGCCGTTCACCACCTCACTGAAGTGCAGCCAAGTCCTCTCTAGCACTTGGCTAGCAGAAAAGTATGAGTAGGCATAAGGAGGAAGATGGAGAGAGTGGAATGGGGACTCTGCTCAAAGCACTTCCGTTTCCCCCCCTTACCCCCCTCAATCAGAGCCCCAAATGCAGCCTCCTGTCCCAATGACTGAGTCTGTCCCTGCACAGGTGCAAGTGGGGCAATCTTTGGCAGGGTCCTCATGGACTCCAAAATCCATGAGCATCTGAGCAATCAACAGCAGGGGAACAAGCAGCTCGACTCTAGCTCTGCTGAAGCCACAGGGGTAGCACCCTATAGAAGTAATAGGAAAAGGAAGTGTAAAAATTTGTAGTTGCACAGGGTAATCACTTAAGTGTTTAACACTGTTAAATTGTCTATTTTATGTTCAATTTTATTTTATTCTTTCATGTGACATAGGTGTCGCTGGCAACGCCAGCATTTATTGCCCATCCCTAATTGCCCTTGAGAAGGTGATGGTGAGCTGCCTTCTTGAACGGCTGCACCATAAACTGTATTTTAAAGGTCCATTGTCCAAACATCCCCATTGTTGCTTGCCAAGAGGCCTTCAGCCTTGAAGAAAATGTTATGAAAAAGTTAGTGCGAGGGATGGATTGTTGACTGTGTGAATACTTTGTGCTGGGGCACAGTGGGTTCGGCATTGGTAATCAGATGGCTTGACTGCCACAGGTTAGCTGAAGCGTGCCTGAATGAGTTTTTCCCAGGCATCCCTGGCAGCTATGTGAGCAACTGCAGGGACCATGGCCACATCAGGCATCCTCTTCCTCCTCCTCGGAAGATGCAGAGCAATCATCACCTACCTCCTCCTGGAACTCCAGTCCTTTCTACTGCGCTATGTTGTCAAAAGCACAGCACATCAATATCATTCTGGACACCCTTGCTGGTGCATACTGAAGGGCACCCCCAGATCTGTCCAGACACATGAATTGCATCTTCAGCCTCCTGATCGCTGGCTCAATGACAACACTTGTGCTCATGTGGCTTTGGTTGTACCTTGGGTGTCAGTGATAGGGCTCCTCACAAGTGTAATCAACTACTTCCTTAGAGAGTAGCCCTTGTCTGCAAGGAGCCATCCGCTGACTATGGTTGGAAGTGTGTATGTGGGGGTCTGGAGTGGCACAGAATCAAGGCATCATGGCCACTTCCTGGGTATGCTGCACACACATGTAGGATGATCATTCAGTGGTTACATACCAGCTAAACATTAATGGAGTGGAAGCCCTTTTGATTGATGAATACTGTTGATGATCTGAGGGTGCCTTGATTGCCACATGTGGCAAGCTAGCCAGAATAGGAAATAGGAGGGCCTTCTCTTTCTGAGTGGCCTCATCAGTAGAGAAGAGGTGTAAGTGGTGGGATGGCAAACATGGCATTCGTCACCTGGGAGATGTACTTGTGCACAGAAGATTGTGAGATTCTGCAGATGTCACCAGCAGATCCTTGGAAGGAGCCGGAGGGAAGAAATTCAGGGCTGTGGTGACCTTGACTATCACTGGCAATGGTTGCCCACCTGGTCCACTTGGCGGGATATCCTCTTCCAGGAGGATGCAAACATTTTCAATGAACTGACATGAAAGTCTGAGTCTTCTGAGGCACTTGTGCTCAGTCATGTCCAGAAAGCTAATCCTCTGCCTGTGTACCCTGAGCTGGAGGTATCACCTCCTGCAAGTTGGAGCTCTGTGCCCCCTCCAAAGCAATGAAAACACACTCTCACAACAAATCCTGTGATCAAAAGCCTTTCAATTAGGAAAAGAAGCATCTGTCATATCTCTGGACTTAAAGACTTTCTTGCCTGTCAATTTCTCCGCCCCATCAATCACTGCTGTCCTCTTGCCTCGTTCAACTTGGTGAGTTCTAGGAAAGACCAGGAAACTTGTGCGCTGGCAGTTAAAGCCAGAACCAGGGTTAAAAATGCACGTGATTGCCTTTAGGCATATATTAATATTAGACCCAACTGTCACATGAGGATTTCCCACACACTAACAAACGCACTTGAGTTAAATGCAGAAGTCGACGGGTTCCTGTCGGCTTTCCCACACGCTGGCAATTTTGCTCTTTTAACCTCCCAAATGCACTGACATCTGCCGACCCTGGCAGGTTAAAAAAAAAAACAGTGCCTGAATGTCATTGCTTAGGATTCTACGATGTACCACTAATGTCACAGTTTCAAATCTGGACCAAATCTGAGCAGCAGAGGCTGAAGGTCATGTAGTGCTAAACTTAGGAATTGCTAGACAAAAAAAAGGTCCATATAGTTCACTTTCTATCATTCTACCCTTATGCTTGCTGATCTACATTGGCTCCTGGGAGTCCAGCATTTTTAAAATTGTATTTGTTTTCAAATCCCTCCTTGGCTTTGTCCCTCCCAATCTCTGTAACCTTCTCCAGCCCTACAACCATCCAAAGTCTCTGCACTCTTCCGATTCTGGCTTCTTGCACATCCCTGATTTTCATCGCTCCACCATTGGAGCTGTCTAGGCCCTAAGCTCTAGTATTCGCTCCCTAAACTTCTCCACCTCGCTACCCATCTCTCCTTCTTTAAAGCACTTCTTAAAACCTACCTCTTTGAGCAAACTTTTGGTCATCTATCCTATTGTCTCTTTATTTGGCTTGGTTTCAAATTTTTTTGGTAACACTCTTGTGATGCAACTTGGGACTTTTTACTACGTTAAAGGCACTATATAAATGCAAGTAGTTATGATTGGTAGTCGCATGATACAACAATCATGGAGTTGTTAACTAATCATAGCAATCAATCTCTAGCAAATAGTCTGCAACAGACTCAGACATGACATGTAGAAAACCTCAGTGGTGGACAACTTTGGGAACTACAGGTCCAAAGTCAGCTTTTTCCTCCCAATGATGCTACATTTCGCGCATGACATGTTTGGGTATGAATAATATCAAGTGCAAGGTGTCAGGGTGAAACAAATAAAATGACTGCAGATAAATCCACATAAATGTAAATCTTTGGAATAAAAACTTGTAGGACATGCTTAGAATCCATTCCAAACTATTGCGTAAATGAATAATAAAACACCATATCCAAAAGGCCTGTAAAATACTGTACTCCTCACTCAATGCGCACAGCCATATGCATGCATTGAGAGAATCCAACCCTATTTCCTTGTTCTTTCCTCCCATGGAATGGGAGATGGCATCAGTGTGTTCAGCCCTTATGTTTGCACTGCAGAATTGTAGAGTCACGTTTCATCATAAGGGAAACAGTTTTAGCAGTGCAAATGCAGGGAATTGGTGCATGGATGTTGCTCTCCCATAGCCTGAACCACAGAAGAAATTTAAAAGGGGTTAAAGTTAAGGCAATTACCTGCCCAAATCTAGGTAAATGATATCAAGACCCAGGGATCATAAGAGTGAAACTTGACTCTGTAAACTGGTTACTGGAATTTAGGGGCAAATTCTCAGTGGCCGAAGCCCATCAGATGGCTGGAGGCAGCTTCCCGGCAGTAAGCCAGACTTAGCGACGCGCCCTCCAATTCCACCCCTCCACACACCTTGGGGCCACAAATGTCAGAGGTCATCCTGTGGAGGGGGAGCCCCTCCATAACAATAGCCTGGCAACTGTGGCCACAGTTTATTCAACCTGGCACGTCCATCTCCCTCCTACATAGCAGTGCCACCTAGAGCCTCAGGCACTTCCATTGCCCGTCCCGCTTGCGCAGCCTACCCATCGTCCTTAATTGGATGGGGGTCCTGGAGGCAGCCTGTTAATTGGTCACCTCCAGTAAGATAAATCATCAGGGTCGGGACCCAAAAATGGTTCATTACGTCTCTCTTTTCTAAAAAGTGGATTGAATATACACTCTTAGCAGGTTGAGGCTCAGGCTTTGAGGCAGACAGGTTTATTTAAGGGAAACCATTAAATTAACTGTATACAGTATAAAACAATGAATTATGTACTTCACTATTCTCCTGAATATGTAAAACAATGTCATTCACTTTAAAGGAAAGATGCTCCCAGGGAGTACATCTCACGAAATCACAAGCTGCCACCCATGATTTTCCTTGCATTTGTTTTAATTTCACAGATTGGAAATTATGTTGCATGACCACAATTTCTCCAGATGTACTCTGTGTGACCACTATTCCCTAGTAGGGTGTCAGATTGTAGAACTACCCCTTTCATTTCAATAGTCTTAAAAATATAAGTTAGTGTGTCCATATATAAAATTATTGAGAGTAAAAAATGTTCACAGAATCTTATTTTTTTTTTAATAATAGAACGCAACTCTTCCTTCAACTAAACACAGGATCATGGAATCTGCTCTAAGGGTTTAAAATCCATTTGAGGGCTTCAGACAGCGCTACAAACAATAAAAACTAATTTTTGGGGCCACACGCCCAACTACTAAATTGCAGGATTGAATTACCCTCTTAAATTCCCAGAGCAATATCTGTTAGTGTTTCTAACATACACACAGGTGGATTGGATTTTCTTTCTAATTATTTTCTCCGTGTTGCATTGTCATATTCTAGTTCTGCTGCTGGTGCTGTTTAAAGCAGTCATGTGATGTAGGACCTGAAAGAAGGACAATCTTTGTAAAATATATCCTGATTTGGAACTTAGAACTTGGAAGTACAATGAATTACAGAAAGAGATGTGCAGTAGATGTGACATGCAGCATTGTAAGTGCCTTGCACTCCCAATTTTACTTGCATCACTATTAGCTATTGGGCAATGCTCTAGAATCTCCATGTCAGATTGCTCTATAGAACGTGAAAGGGCTTTGAAATGATCAGGAGCAGGATGTAGCAATCCAACTTTACAGCAAATATGATGAGTGATGAGAGTCGAATCACTACAAGAGGATTTGGAAAGCACAAAAAAAAAAAAACATGCCCAGAGGTAGACAACACTCAACGGACGGAATTTTACGCCACCCCAGCAAGCCGGATGGTGGTGGTGGGGGGTGGCGGGTGGTGTAAAATGGGGTGGGAGGCTACGGGAGGCCTTCCCAACCCGTTCCAGCCTCCGCCCAACTTTACGAAAGGCGGTGGGCGAAAAACGGGCCGCCTGCCCCAGGCCAGTCAAGGCTCTTAAGTTGCCAATTAACGGCCACTTAAGGGCCTTCGCCACCTCCACGGGGATTTTACCCATGGCAAGTTGAGGCCTGGTGAAAGCTGGCAGCCTCTCAGCGCCCCAGGGATGGGCCCTGACAAACAGGCACATGGTGCCTGATTGAGGGCCTCCCTGCTTCTCCAACCACCCACAGGACCGAAGACACCCCCCTTTCCCCCAAACGACCACCCTTGCCTCGCTGGGGCCCGACCGATTACCCCCGGCGAGGCAAACCAAATTTATCTGCACTCCTGGCTCCATGTCCTCGGCTGGGCTGCAGTCCCAGCAGTGGTCACCACTCCCAGTGGCGCTGCTGGGACTAAGAGCTGCCGGCCTGATGATTGGCCAGCAACTCAATGAGGCAGGACTTCCTCACTCAACAGGTGGAAGTCCCGCCTCGGAACAATTAAAGCCTGGGGACCCGTAAAATGCGGGACGGATCCCCAGGCTAGGCGGAAGTGGGTTCCCCACCGACTTTTACATCGGTGGCCAGCTCCCCTCCGCCCAACGTAAAATCCAGCCCAAAATTTCTAACCTGACATGCCGTATCACTGAGCATTCCCACATGCAGTGGACACATCGGGTAGAATCTTATCAAACTCGCAGAGGTGGTTTTTGGAGGCAGGAGGGCAGGGATTTTTGAAATATGAGCGCCAGGTCTTCTACCCTTCGCATTCCCACCTCCAAGCGATCTTGCCAGAGGTGGGGTGATACCAGCATCAGCCGCCTGCCCAGCAGCGCCGGGTAGCTAGTTATAAGCAATTGTGCCCACTTAGGGGCAAATTCCCAGTGGCAGATTGGGTCCCCCCACTGAGGCCCATCAGATGGCTGGAGGCAACTTCCCAGTGGTAAGCCAGGGATGGCGAGGCGCACTCAAATTCCTCCCATCCACCCCGGGGCCACAAATGCCAGAGGCCGTCTTGTGGAGGGGGAGTCCCTCCATAATGATAGTCTGGCAGCTGTGGCCACAGTTTATTCTACCTGGCACCTCCATCTGTCTCCTACATAGCAGTGCCGCCTAGCGCCTCAGACACTTCCATTGCCCGTCCCGCCTGCGCAGCCTGCCCACCGTCCTTAATTGCATGGGGGTCCTGGAGACAGCCTGTTAATTGGTCACCTCCAGTAAGATAAACCATCAGGGTAGTGACCCAAAAATGGTCCCTTGATGAAAAACTAAGGCAGTAAGATTGCACCCATTATCTCTGCTGGGGCTGCAACAGAAAGGTGATGTACTTTGAGTTAGGAAAGGAAAGCTGGAGAATGGCTTAACCTGTTTTATCTTCATGCACCCCCTAGATTTTGGTTTAGAGGAAGTCATAAGTGCAGGTGCATAAGTGCATTGCCAGTCTGCCTTGCTTCTGGAGGACTAATATTTGATGTATATATTGAGAACCTTATGCCTGGGCCCCTCTATATGTCATATTTTCATTGGTTACCAGGAACTGCTCAAATTTAATACCACTCTATCTGAAAAGCCCTTGATACACAAACAAGAATTGTAAACAAAGCCAATTACGAAGGTATGAGGGGAGAACTGGCTAAGGTTAATTGGCTAAATAGACTGGAAGATATATGGTGGTAAATGAACAGTGGGAAACATTTAAAGAAACAATTCAAAGGGTTCAACAAAAGTATATTCCACTCAAAAACAAAAACTTCAAGTAAGATCCATCTGTGGTTCATTTAGGAAGTTTATGAGAGAATTAAACTAAAAGAAGAGGCTTACAATGTTGCAAAAATAGTAGCAAGTCTGAGGATTGGGAATGTTTTAGAAACCAGCAAAGGGCTGCCACAAAGTTGATAGAAAGGGAAAAAATTGAATGAGAGTAAACTAGCCAGCAATATAAAAACAGATTGTAAGAGCTTTTATAAGTACATAAAAAAGAGAGTAGCTAAAGTAAATATTGGTCACTTATAGTCAGAGACAGGAGAAATCATCATGGAGAATGAGGAAATGGCAGAGGCATTGAACAAATATTTTGAGTATGTCTTCACAGTAGAAGACACAAGTTCCAGCCCAGAAACAGGCAGTAACCTAGGGGCTAAAAAGAGTGAGGAAATTAAGGATATTGATATCAGCCGAGAAAAAGCATTGGAGAAACTTGAGGGACTAAAATCGAACAAGTCCCCAGAACCTGATGGCCTACACCCCAGGGTTCTAAAAGAGATAGCTGCAAAGATGCGCTGGCTATGATTTTCCAGAATTCCTTAGATTCAGGAAAGGTCCAGTCAGATTGGAAGTTGGCAAAAGTTACACCACTTTTCAAGAAAGGAGGTAGAGAGAAAACAGGGAACTACAAGCCAGTTAGCCTATCAGTCGTTGGGAAGATGCTGGAAACTATTATTAAAAAAGTCTTAACAATGCACTTGGAAAAGCATAGCATGATTAGACCAATCAGCATGGCTTTACTAAAGGCAAATCCTGTTTGACAAATTTATTAGAGTTTTTTGAGGTTGTAACTAGTAGGGTAGATAAAGTAGATGTAGTATACCTGGATTTCCAAAAGACATTCGATAAGGTGCCATATAAAAGGTTCACAGGCAAGATAAGGGTTCATTGTGGGGGTAATATATTAGCATGGATAGAGGATTGGTTAACAGACAGGAAGCAAAGAGTGGGCATAAATGGGGCATTTTTAAGTTGGCAGGCAGTGAATAGTGGGGTGCCACAAGAATCAGTGCTGGGGCCTCAGCTACTTACACTTTATATTAATGACTTAGATGAAGAGACAGAGAGTAATGTATCTAAGTTTGCTGATGGTACAAAGCTCGGTGGAAAGGTAAGCTGAGGGCAGGATGTAGAGAGGCTGCAAAGAGATATAGACAGGTTAAGTGAGTGGGAAACAAGATGGCAAATGGAGTATAATATAAGAAAGTGTGAAGTTGTTCACTTTGGTCATAAAAATAGAAAAGCAGAATATTTTTTTAAAAGGTATGAAACTGATAAGTGTTGATGGTCAGAGAGACTTGGGGGTACTCATACAAGGAACGCACAAAGTTAGCATACGGGTGCAGCAGGCTATTAGGAAGGCAAATGGCATGTTTTCCTTTATTGCAAGGGGATTGGAGTACAGGAATAAAGAAGTCTTACTAAAATTGTACAGGGTATTGGTGAGACCACACCTGGAGTACTGTGTGCAGTTTTGGTCTCCACATTTAAGAAAGGATATACTTGCATTGGAGGCAGTGCAGTGAAGATTTACTAAATTGGTCACTGGGATGAGGGGGTTGTCCTATGATGAGAGCCTGAGTAAATTGGGCCTATATTCTCTCAAGTTTAGAAGAATGAGAGGTGATCTAATTGAGACATACAAGATTCTGAAAGGGCTTGATGTGATGGAATATAGGTATAATAGGATAAATTAGGTAGAATTTAGATATAGTTAATATATTAAACCTTTTAGAATTAAAGATTGAATAAATGGTCAATTTTCAAGACTCACTGCCATTCCCCTTTAAGAAGGTAGAGTTAAAAAATGTCAAGGTCTTTCAATGTCCCTGTTACAATAGAATATGAACCACAAACAAGTTGGGAAATCCATTTCAGCGTCTCTGTTGCCAGAGGCTTGGAGGATAAACACACACATTGAAATATCCTGTGTGACATCAGTAAAAGGTCGCCATAAATTTAATTAATTGATGGTGTTGGTAAATATAGGCAGATTGACCCACAAAGAAGGTTCAACCTACCATAAAACACAATTATAAATAATAAAACAATAAAATGCAATAGTACTTACAGGAACCAAGAGTTCAAGTAGACACAATTATAAATAGTTTGACCAGATAAATGCTCACAACTTCAAGAGCAAGGGGAATTCCAGTAAAACATTAAGTGGAGATGTTAGTTAATGATGCTTTCAGGACCATATTTGGTAATAAGAAAAACACACACAGAAAGGTAACACCTATATGCTAAAAGGTCAGATGACCCCTTAGAAACAGTATAAACATGAGGATATTTGAAGCAAATATTAGAAGTGTTGAATTCCTCAAACAATACTTCTCACCCCATGACTTACTCGGGGAATTTAAGGTAAAAATTTACTTTAAATTTTGATGGAAATTCTAAGATATTTTGCTGTAACATTAGCAAGGTTAAACTTTTGGATTCTGTGTTCGAGATAAGATTATGTGTTACCTCTCTTAGTAATATTTGATATTGTGATATACTTATCCGCTGAAAAGTGTATTGCATGTTAAATTCTTTAATAAATATATAAAAGTTAATAAATCATCTCATGTAGCATGCTGTATACTACTACAAGAACCCCCTCTCTGTGTCTGTTTAGGTGAAGAGATATGTATTGAAGAGAGTTTCCCAGACCCTTATAATATCTGGGATATTTATGACTTTGCCATAATTATTAAAAATAGGCTATCCGAAAGATGGTAATATTCTCTGTTAGTTTTCTTTCTTTGAGGGAAAACTAGTTCAATTCTTTGGGCCCAAATAAGAGTCTGTAAGAATTTGTCTGGTTTGAACTTAATTAAAGGAGATTCGTAGGGATGTACTCCTGATTTGGTTTAGTCCCTACAAGGGGTTAAAGTCATAAATCACTTCATTGATAGGGTATAAGCTAAGAGATTGTTTCTGCTGGTCAGGGAATCTAGAATGCAGGGGCACGGTCTCAGGATAAGGGGTCGATCATTTAGGACTGGGATGAGGAGAAATTACTAAACTCAATGTGTTGTGAATCTTTGGAATTCTCTGCCCAGAGGGTTATGGATGCTCCATCTTTGAATACATTTAAGGCTGGGATAGATAGATTTTGGGTCTCGCAGGAAATCAAGGGATATGGGGAGCGGGCAGGAAAGTTGAATTGAAGTCCAAGATCAGCCATGATCGTATTAAATGGCAAAGCAGGCTCAATGGACGACATGGTGTACTTCTGCTCCTATTTCTTGTGTTCTGGTAAGAATGCCCAAATAAGTGAGTTGATGTATGCGCATCTATGATCACTGTCAATTATACGCAATGCATCAAATCATATTTCATATCAGCATTCTGATGAGTTTTCATTGTGGGCAGTTCGAGGTTTAGAATTTAAGTGTACAATTTTCCAGGCTGTTGTGGTTTGTGATTCAATCACTGTGGACAAGCTTGGAGAAAACATATTCCAGGGGTGGGGTATATGTTCATTATTTAATTATCAGACACGCCACGAATCAGCAGCTGACATGAAATCTTACTCCATCTCAGTTCCTTGCTGAGTGAATCCCTCTGATCATTTTCTGACATGGATGCTTGTTTGAACTTTGACCTCACCCTTTTAAAAGCAATACCAGCCATCTTGATGGTGCATTTAATAAAGCGTTTCTTCATTTCATTCTATTGCTTAGATGGAAGCTATTTTTCAACCTTTGAACCATCTCTAGGAATACATTAAAACTTAACAGACTTCCTCCATTTCAAATATCTCTCCTGGTCACATCAATTCAACAATAAATAAAAACTGTTTTGCTCACAACAGACACTGAGAAGAACTCATATCAGCAAAAAGAATATCACTCCAAAGTAAAAAGTTAGCTGTCCTGAATAAAAATTATTCACCCCAGTACAATGAGTTGACTGCAGTGTAAATGCTGTTGTAATACTTCTACAAATACTGAAATCAATACATGATTATAGAGTAGGCAAAGGATCTCCAGTGATGTTACTTATAGGAAGTCAGACACTACAAGCATTTCGAGTCATAGAGTTATACAGCACAGAAACAGGCCCTTCAGCCCATCGTGTCCGTGCCGGCCATCAAGCACCTAACTATTCTAATCCCATTTTCCAGCACTTGGCCCATAGCCTTGTTTGCTATGGCATTTCAAGTGCTCATCTAAATACTTCTTACATGTTGTGAGGGTTGCATGAGTTAAATACAGATGGAATGGATTTATTAAACATAAGTTGCATTGGTAAATATAAGGATTTTTTGAAGTGATAGATTGATGTTATACAGAAAATATAGTAGATGAATAGCTAACACAGACTTTCAAGCTTGACACTTTCAAATGTGGCACTTCCGAATAGGACAGAAGTGGTACGCGTGAGTATTATATATTCCAGCTGATCTCCCATGTTGTTATTCATGAGTAGTTATGGATCTAAAGCATAGTTGCAACATTCAACTGCTAACCTGGCATGTCCTTTTAAGGTAGTAAAGAAATGCTTTAAATTGATCCCGAGCTCAACGGGAGATTAATTATCGTTGCTGTTGGAATTTCTCTAGATTAAGAAAGCAAAGAAAGAAATCAAACCATTGCTAATGACCTCCATCATATCTCAGGGTCAGAAGCAATTATTAGAAAATAACTGAATGCCTTTCTCTTTTCTTTGTCTACACTTTGAGAGATTGTTCAGTTATGATTTACCGGCATTTGGTTCAAAATTTAATGGTTGGAGAGTGGCTCTTGGACAGAATCTTTCAAAGCTTTTCCTTAAATAGAATGTGAGTTACAAGGCAATAATTCAATCATGCAGTTCTGATATAAATGGTGAGGACAAATCTCAGGTCATTCACCAACATCAGTGGAGCCCTGGCTTTAATTTATTTCATTGACTTTGCCAGCTGTTAGTTATTCTTTATAACATAAAGGGATTTAATTTCCTCTGTGTTCTATTTTTTAAATAGTGATTGACAATGTTTTATTAAGTTCCCAGGCTAGCAAGTGCGTTTAAAATAGTGCAACAGCAATTAAATGTAAACATAATGGGCCAAACCTTGCTGGAGCAGAGTATTGTGCGGTGCACACCATTAGACTTTTTTCTGCATCATTCAGTCTACAATGAAACCGTCAGCAGGCAATGAGCTAATCAAGCTACATTACACTAATCAGGAGCTAACACTGTAGAAATGCCATAACCTGCAGTACAACAATGCTGAATGTGCTGGCAAAGCAGATTGTAAATGACACTTCCAACCACAGAGCATTGGACACTCAGGGCTGATGTTTACTGGCCCTCGGATGGTGGGAGCGGAGGCTGGATGGGATGGGGTGGCCACTAAAAAGCAGGGAGCCTCATCAGGATGGCTCCCTGACAGTGTCCCATGGGCAGGAGGTGGGCCCAGGTGTAGATTGGCTGCCTGCTCCACAGAGGTGGGCAGCCGATTTGCATAATTAAGTGTTGTGTTAAGAGCCATTAAGGAGGGGGGGGGGCACCGGTATTTTGCTGACAACAGGCCGCACCCCCCCCCCCCATCCCCCCACCACCCACTGCATGGGAATCCAGATACTCCACGGCACACAGAAAGGGCTGCAGGCAGGAAAGCCAGCCCCCACAGCCCCAACGATCCTCCCGGAGGACTTTACGATCTGAGGGGTCTTCCGCTCTTGGCATCACTAAGTTTTTATTTAACGCCCCTCCGAGGCTTGAGATCTTCTATCTGCCTCAGGAGCGCCCATCATTCCCAGTGGCGCTGCAGGGGCTTCAGAGATGCCAGCTCTCTGAATGAGCCAGCAACATCGGGAGCACATCCATCCTCCTTAATTGGATGGCAGGTCTGGAGGCAGCCAAGTCGGAGGCTGCCTCCAGGAAAATTACCAAGCAGGTCTCGCTTCTGGCAAGTGCGGGCTCAGAAACACCATTTGATCCCAATGTCAGGACCCCTTAGACCTAGGTAAAACTCTGCCCTCATGTTGAGTATCATTTGAGCTTGGAAATTTCCTACAAATAAATATAGCCTCACCCCTCCAAAAAACATAATGAGCATCTCATGGCACATGCCATTAGCTGAACCTATTTCTACATCCTTCAACTCGAAAAATTTTTGGCAACGTAATTTGCCAAAGACACGTGCTGATAATGGTAAGGCAAGGACAATTTAGCATCTGGGACCTTAAAGAAGGCTGGGATCAACAGTCTATCTCTTTCACCAAAGAGATTTAAGGATTGAGAAAGAAGCAGAGGAATAATGGAGAAGGAGGGGGAATTGGAGCCAAATCAGGCACAGAAAGAAAGAGGGAAGGAAAGACTGGATTAAGACAGAGAAAAGAAAACAGAAGGGAAAAGTAAGAAAAGTGTGAAAATATTTTGGGCTGGATTTTCGTGCAAGGACGGGAAATGGAACTTGGGAAAGTTTCCAGGTCACGACCCCTCCCCCGTGGGAAACAGAAAAGAGTCATGAGTTTAACAGGGGGGTACCTTCTTGCTGTAAATTTGCACTGTTTTCCTTCCCGGGCACAATGTAAATAATGACATTGTGAGATTCCTTTGATTGATGGCAAGACAAGAGCTCTGAAGCGGTGAAGGAGTGTAAGAGTTTGCCAGTGGTGACGTCAAAGCCTCTGACCAGATGTGCTTCCTTCATTGGCAGTAAGAGTTTAGATGTTCCAAGCTGCATCTTCAATGGACGTGTTAGCACAGACCCCTCAGAGTGAGATCCATATCATGCCCTTCATCCTGGGTCAGAGGGGATCAGCTGAAAACATTCCTGAATCAAATGATCCCTGGCATTCATGGCATCCTGACGAGACCTTCATAACCTGCACCATGCCCAGTCACCTCCCTGTGCAGCCAGACCACTGCGGAATTCTTCATTCTGCTCCTCAAACCTCTCTTCCGCCTCCTCTCCTCGGCCGCAAAGTACTCAAGGTGCACACCTCTCTAGAGGGCCATGTTATGGACAGCACAGCAGATCACCACAATAAACAGGGTCCTTGCAGGAGTGTTCTGCAGGGTGCCACCTGACTGGTCCAGGCACTGGAATCGCATTTTCAGAAGCTCGATGGCCTGCTCAATGGCTGTCCTAGTGAGCAGGTGGCATTGGTTGTATCGCCTTTGTGCCTTTGTCTGGGGGTCCTGTAGATGGATGAGTAACCCATCTCTTCAAGGGATATCCCTTAGGATTCAGCTGTGGACTTTGGCAGTGTGGGGTGGGGGGGGGTGTGGAGGGAAAAGATGTAGCAGCCTGGACTGGTGGAGGATGAAGCAGCCAGGAAAGCTACTACACACATGGAGGAAGCTCTTGTTGTGGTCACAGACCAGCTGAAGACTGAGGGACTGGAAGCCCTTCATGTTTATAAATCTCACTGGGCGGTCACTGGGTGCCTTGATGGCCACATGGTTGCAATCGATGGTGCCCTGCACCTGGGGGAAGCTAGAGATTGCAACGAAACCCACTGCCCTCTGTGCCTGCAAGGCTGTGTCTGTTGTGATCTGAATGTACTGTCCATCCCTGGCAAATAGGGCACCTGTGACCTGCGAGATGCAGTGGTGTGCTGCCATTTGTAAGATTCCAGCAAGGTTCCCAGCTGATCCTTGGAATGGACCAGAAGCGACGAAGTTCAAGGCCACAGTGACTTTGACAGCTACTGACAGGGCATGGTGACCAGTACTGAGATGTGAGGTCTTCAGAAATGAGGTCATAGATATTTGTAACCACTAGCCTGGAGTCGCTGTCTCCTGTGGCACGTATTGTCAGACAGAGCTATCTGGAGATGTCTTCGACAGTAGATCCAAGCTGAGGGTGTGGCCTCTGTGTCCTTCCTGCCCCTTGTTCCTCTCCCCTGCCCTCCTGATGCCCGGGGCACTGTCCTTCCTGCAGAGAGTGTTGCTCTTCATCATCACCGAGCCCAAAATCTGAGAATTGTGTTCCATTGCCAGCTGCTGCTTTACTTGTGGTCAGGTGGCTTCCCAATTGTGCTTGGTTAACTTGCCGCCTGCTCTTATATCCCTGCAATGCCAGGGGGTGGCGACTCCCTAAACTGCCCAATCGCTTACTGCTCACACTCCCCACCATCTGCACAGCGTCAAGGGAATCTGTTTGTCAATGGCTGAGATTCCTCTGTGCTGTTTACCCTTTTATGGAGCCGATGTAATTCACAGGGGTGGACATGACTGGCTCCCCACTGTGTACCCGTCTCCCTTCACCTGGTCAGCCCCAGACAGTGCATACAGCCTGTGCGCCTCTGCAAAAATCTCAACAGCCCCCATTAATGAGCTCCTCAAATCATCTTAATTAGCTTTAATCAGGGATCAGACAGGATCGTGATCCCACCCTCCCCCAGCCCTGCTGAACATGGCTGGTACCAGGAATGGAGTCAGGAAACCGGCACGCCAGGCAGCACCAGTCTTCTCGGCCCCATCCATCTTCGATCCTGCACCTGACAGGACCTGAAAACACTGCCTTCTATATTTGACATTTTTAGAATCTCTAACAATTTGCTATATACAAGAATGCGATTGAGCAGTTTAACATGTTCCCTTTCTGAGCATTGAATTGACAATTATCATGCTGTTAATAGCGTAAATGGCTGGAGAAAAGAGGAAATGAGTGCATCACATCAAAGAGAGAAAGACACAGTACTTCGGTGGCATCATTAGAGCAGAAGGTAGAGACAATTATTGGAAGGAAAGATCGACAGAAAATGTGGGAGAGGGAAGCAAAGAAAATGGATGACAGATAAAATGGACTGGATGCAGTTGATCTATGCAGAATATGTAAGGACAGCACAGGACAGAGAGAGGTGGAGATCCATGGCACAGTCAACATTCTGGGAAGAAGATGACATCAACAAACAAATAAAGAGGGTGTTTATGCTCTTACTCTACATTCCAAACTTTCTGCGGCATGTTTAGGAGCCATTAATGTGCAAATCCAATAAATTCTTAAAATTATCAGGGAGGCTCAGCATAAGATACCATTTGGGCAAAGCAAACAGGAGAGTGGCGTAAGTTGACCAGTAGGTTTTAGAGATTCATATCTAAGGGTCTGTCACTTAATTCCCTTGACATGGTGGCTGATTTGCACATTAATTGCTGTGCATTGTTAACATGCCATTATTTTTTTCCAGCGGGACCCGGCCCATTAGTTAATCTGGTAAGGTAATGCACAGGAGAAATTCAACTCCATATTGTACAAATAATTATTAACAAACCTCACAGGACTAACCTTCTGGCTAACCTGGAGTTAATTAAATTGTGCTCACAGAACAGTTTTTGGGAAGAGACGGCAACTGAACTTCAAGGAGGAAGGTCTCCCTCTCTCTGTCTCTCTCTCCCTCTCTCACGCAAAGTTCGAGGGACCCACAGAAGTAACTTAAGCCTTAAGACAGAAGACCAGTGAAACAAGTTTGAAAGTGTGCACCAGGCCCCAACGAGAACTGCAAGAGTTAGCTTCAAAGACTTTACATCCATCCCAAAACCAGTAACTGAACTCCATCTATTACTTCAAACCTTTCCCCTTTAATTCTTTCTCCTCCTCTGTCTCTTTTTGTGTGTGTGTTTATTGCATATGCATGCTAGTGTGGTCACGTTGTGTATTTTTAGTAGTTTTAACTGAGTTAGAGTTTTAAGGTTAATAAACTTACACCTTTCTTGTTTAAATCTGAGAAAACCTGTCTGGTTAATTTCTTTGCAATTACTGAGGGGAAGCTAAAAACACTAAGTTTTAAAAGTTAAACCCTCTTACAACCAAACCAAGAAAAGGCTGAGAGGGGAGCCCTTCCTCACCTGGTCATAACAGCTGTTTCTCTGAGGTTTCTACAGATTCTTCCATCGATGAATGGTGAGGAGAACCCCCACAGAAATTCAACTCTGCATTGTGTAACTGGCTTTTCTCGCTCTTTTTGATCATAAGTCACACTTCAGTTTGACTCATTTGGTCGCATGCTCAGCTTTAACTCAGAAGGTTGTGGGTTAAGTCCCACTAAAGGAGTTGAGCACATAAGCTAGGCTGACACTCCAATGTAGTGCTGATGGAGAGACAGAGACAAAGATAGAGAGAGGGGGAGACAGCAAGAGAAAAAGGCAGAGATGGAGACACCCAGAGACAGAAAGAAAAGAGTGACAGTCAGAGAGAGAAGTATAGAGACACAGGCCTTGATTTTTACAGGAGGGTGGGAGGCAAGGAAGGGCGGAGCCTGGGAGTGGGCAACAAACCCAGCAAGATTGGGGCATGGAGGCACTGCCGATTTTGGTGAGAGGACCTTATTTGAATAATTGTGGAGTCCCACCAGACACCTGGCCAGATTGACTTGGTGAGCAGGAGTCAGAGCATGGTCGAAATTGGGGTCCCACGGAAATGGTGCCTGTCACTCAGTGGCTGGATGGGATTCCCTCGCATCACCGTGGAAGGCGGCAATCAAGCCAGAAATGAGGAAGGCCGGGATTACTGTGGCTGGAGATTCCCCAAAAATCATGGGGATTCCAGGGCTGTGAAGACCGAATGACTCCTTGAGAGGCCTGGGGGAACACTCCTGCCTCTCCTGGCCAACAAGGAGCTCAAAGACAGGCAAAGGTTTAAACTTGCCTGGGTTCTTTTCAGGCCAGATGGCTCCTCCCACTTTTGTTCTGCTGCTGAGTGACAGATAGTGCAAGACTCCCTCTGCATGGGCCTTAAAATTACATTGTAGTGCTGATGGCATCATCGGGCCATGACTTTTGAATCTCCCCTGCCTGATTTTAGCAGGAGCCTTGCTCAGGCCTAAATCGGCATTGTTAATATCATGGAGGATGGGATCACAGCAGCTTGCAGCCGGGGATCTCAATTTTTAGGACTTTAACCCTTTGATCGACTCTTGCCTGCCTATTGGGACGGGGCGCTTAAAATCCAGGCCACAGATTTAGACTTTGACCTCTCATATTATTCATGTTCTAAACCACAAATAAATTACAGATTAGCTAACTTTGCCTAGAAGGTAAACATATCACTTTGTAAAGCCATTCTGGATAGGTTACAGGCTCAAGTCCTGTTAATGATAATACTTTTTGACAACATTCATTTAATGCAACACTTGAATTTCCTGTAATACAAATTTCATCCAGTCATAATTCATTATCAATCATATATTGATGGTTCCTAACCATTCCATGCCATATTTTCAAAACTAGCAATAATATGGATGTAGCCTCTGGCTGACTGCACAGGGAACAAGATTGCCAAATATTTGGGGAGTGTAACGAGAATGAAAGATTGCCCGCCTGAGCCACAGGACAAGCAGATTGATGCCCCGTTTAACATTTTAGCTGAAGAATGACACCTCCGATCCTGCAGTGGTCACTTAGATTTGTAGCTGGGCTTTCAGCCTAAACTGCGTGTGTAATTTCAGGAGTTGGACTTGAACTCACAGCCTTCTAACTGAGGTGAGGATGCTTCCAACAAAGGAAGACATGAAACTACGCTTTTAAAGATATTCGTTAAAACCACTGTGGTAGGACTGTGGTGGTGGAAAGCCTGGAAAACAGGCTGGGTCCCAGCCTATATTGTCAGTACCTGCAAGGCATTGTAAGGGGACGAACCTCCATCCACATCTTTCTAGAGCATCTGCATCAGAGAGAGCAAGGTCAAGGCATAAACCCCCTACAACGGGAGTGCCTACAGCTTGTTGTCTCGGAGACCCTGGTGTAACTTCAGAGGCTGGTGTGTCAGGAAGCAAGAGGCATAGCAGCCTAAGTCAGGAGCATCTTGGGGGTGTCAAGGTCTGGGAAGCAGCCAAAATCCAAAGACAATAGGCAAGTTTGATAACGTGAAATTTAAAAGCCCCCCTCCCACAATACCCCACAAGGGAATATGGGGATCCCACCATATTTTTCTGGGCAGACAGGGGCCCAACAGCTCCTCTGGTCTGGCACCAAGACTATATTTTGTGGCATCCCAGGTTGGTCGCTGTCCAGGATGTGCCTCTTATGTTAATTAGTTATTCTTTCCCAGACCTGCAAACTCCAGTGAACTCAGTGAGAAAAGGGTACTGCCAGGCTTAATACTGGCATAAGTGTTAGGATTGCAAGTCTGCACATTTAGGGGCCAAGATCTCTTCAGAGGAAATGACACTACAGATAATGGGACCAAAAATACTTGCTGGATGAATTGCAAACAGCATCAAGATGAAAGATCTGTTTTTGATATTGCTGCCACAGGGAGACATATTGTCGGGGACATTTGTCTGCTGATCTTCAAATAATGCCATTGGATCTTCAACTTAACAAAACAGAGACTTGATTTAACATCGCATCTCAAGGAATTTGCCTCAGTTTCAGCTCCATTGCAGCAAAACAGAAGCCACCCAACATCTGAGGTATGCAGAGGCAGCTCCGACTGAGGTCATGAAATCTCAGCTTCCTGCCATGCAGGCTCAGACCGCAGCTATCATGGCTGTGGATAGCAGTGCTCAAAGAGGCTTTGAGGACCTCACAGCTGCCCAGCAATCTATCCTCCAACAGATTACTAAGATTGCTGAGGTGTCTCCCCGGGGCAGTGTCAGTGGTTCCATAGAGCAAGAACCTGCTCTCCTCTCTCAGGGCGACAGCATTCATTCTCCCATACCTCTCACTCCACCAATGCCCTTGCCATTGCCCGTCACCCAGTCAGCCCAGACTGCTGCCGCCCAGCCTGAATTGATGCAGTCTGAAGCCGAGCCTTCTAGGGCTCAAGAGCAACCTGCAAGTCCATCTGCGTCTCCCCTACTGAAAGCCAGCAGCTTTTAAACCAGCTATGCTGCGACTGGGATAGTACTGCATAGGAGCACAAGGACAGTCAAAGGCACCCGCAAGACAGGCACTATGGAAATATACAAGTGTGATTAGTTGCCTTTTGGATGGAATATTGGATGGTTTGTTTGATAAAGTTAGTTTGGAATGGTTGTTTTTGGTGGCTTTTATTTCAGCATTGCAGCCAAGAGGAAGCTGTGATAGTCAGTGACAGAGGGAAGGTAAGCTTTGTGTGACTGGTATACAGTGGAGATTTGGGTTGCGTTCAGTGCAACCATAATCACGGACTAACCAACTGGAAAGAGAATGTGTTGGTTGCCTTCTTTCTTCCTCCTGTTCCTCCTCCTGCTCCTTAGCTGTTTATAGCGAGGCCGGTGCCCTGATGATGCCCTGTAGTCAGAGAGAAGACATTGAACTTCTCTCTCTTGGTACAAACAGCGCCATTTACCTCCCTGATGCAGCAGTGGATGGCAAACTGGCAGAGGTTATAGATTTTGCCTGCTGCAGCCTGGAAGGATCCCAATACGAAGAAAGTCAGGGCCACAGTCACTTTCACAGCCACTAGCAGCACTGCTCTTGCCCTGCAAGGGGTGGCAGATTTCCGTGAGCAGCTCCTTCATAAGACGGAGTCAACACTCAGAGTGCTCTTGGCTGAGGTTGAGGTTACAAAAATGCTCCCAGAGGAGCCTGGTTGGGTAAGTCCTCCTGCAGAGAGCCCTTCTCCCCATTCTCCTCCTTCTCCGTCTGTGAGCAGCTTGTCCTCTTCTGCTTACGTTAACTCTGCTTCTCTTTCCACAGATGCTGCCAGACCTGCTGAGTGATTCCAGCATTTCTTGTTTTTGTTTGTCCTCTTCTGTGCTGCCTCTACTCCAAGTCCCTTTCATGCTGTATGCCAAGGGGGATGGTTACTACAGAACCAATGACAGGGAGCAAGTGATCTGACCAGAATCTTTGAAGTCAAAACAAGGGCCTTCTCCCTATGCAGTACCAGTCCCTGTCGACTTCACCAACTTTAACCAACTCCCAAACCACCAAGCACTTCTACAAACTCAGACAGCCAGTAGAAATTAATTAGTAACTAACCTGAGATTGGATGATGATCCCTGTCGGGGTCGGTGGAGGTGGGGGAGGGGTGTCCTTTCTGCTACTGAACATATGATCAGCTGTGCACGTTTAAAGAGGGTGTTAGCTGGAGCGGCAAGGCTTCAAATGGCAGCATCGGTGTCAAATCAGTCTCACACACTGACTGACATCGCAAACTGCCTACTAGAGTCATAGAATGGTTACAGCACAGCAGGAGGCCATTTGGCCCATCGTGTCTGTGCCGGCTCTCTTCAAAGGCAACTCAGCTAGTCCCGTTCCCCACCCTTTTCCCATAGCCCTGCAAATTTTCTCTCCTGAGGTGCTTATTCAACTTGCTTTTCAAAGCCACGATTGAATCTGCCTCCACCACACTCTCAGGCAGTGTATTCCAGATCCTAACCACTCGCTGTGTAAAAAAAGTTATTCTTCATGTTGCCATTGCTTGTTTTGCCAATCACTGTAAATCAGTGTCCTCTGGTTCTCAGCCCTTCTGCCAATGGGAACTCTGCCTGCTTCCGACATACACTCCTAATGCCCGCGCTACCGACCTCCCCAAAATAGCGTCTGGGGCAGCCGTGCCAGAAGTGTGCAGGCGCAGCATGGACACCATTTTGGAATCAAAATGGCACACATAGCACCAAAACTACGGGTGCTATGGAGCCAAATTTTGTGGCCTATGTCTCTTTCATATTCCATTGCAACAAGAGCGAAGAGCAAGGAAGGAATGTTTCTTCCTTGCTGTTGAGAATTCGTGACATCCATCCCTGATCTTAGAGTCAAACCCATTTACGGAACAGAAGGAGGCCATTCAGCCCATCAAGTCCAAGCCGGTTCTCCAGAGAGCTATGCTGTCAGTTCTACTCCGCAGCTCGATCCCTGTAGCCCTGCAAGTCTATTTCTCTCAGGTGGCCATCCAATTCTTGAAGTCATTGATAGTCTTCGATTCCACCACCCCTGTGGGCAGCGAGTTTCAATCATTACCACCTGCTGCATAAAAAAGTGCTTCCTCAAATTCCCCCTGCATCTTTTGCCCAAAACTTGCAATCTGTCTCCCGAAGTCCTTGCACCATTTGTTAATGGGAACAACTTTTCCTTGTCTAACTTATCTAAGCCTGTCATAATCTTGCGCACCTCTATCAAATCTCCCCTCAATCTCTTTTTTTTAAAAAAGGAGAACAAACCCAGCTTTTCCAACCTAACCTTATAACTAAAATTCTCCATCCCTGGAACCATTCTGGTAAGTCTCCTCTACACCCTCTCAAGGACCTTCACATCCTTCCTGAAGTGTGGTGACCAAAACTGGATGCAATACTCCAGTTGGGGCCTAACCAGAGCTTTAAAAAGGTTCAGCATAACTTCCCTGCTTTTGTACTCAATGCCTCTGTTTATGAATCCCAAGATCCCATATGCTTTACTAACCATTCTCTCAATACATCCTGCCACTTTCAAAGATTGATACACATGCACCCACACCCCCAGGCCCTTCTGTTCCTGCACACTCTTTTGAACTGTACCATTAAGCATATATTGCCTCTGCCTATTCCTTGTCCTCCTCGTAAATCTCTCTCAGAGACTAGCTGTATGACATGCGTAGAAGTGTCACATGAATTGAGCTAGGAGGGACAGTGGGTGGAGTCACTTCTGAGTTTGCAGTTGAACCACACTGATGGAGAGAATGCTTGACTGGTTGAAAATAGAAAAACATTTTCCATTTTCCAGCCCCGTCAAATCTCATAAAGAGAATACAAAACAGATCGTAAAAAAGTGTTTTCTTTATTGCCCTATCACAAGAGTTGCAAAACACACATACACCACAATGAAGTAGAAAATGGCCCATAAAAACCATTTGCTATATCAAATTTAATAAATGGATTTTAGTCCTTTTACCTGGAAGAATACAGTTAGTTTTCAAGGATAATTTACAGATGCTGATTACAGATAAATGAGCAGAGTGGAATATTCAGCTTCTTCCAGCTGAGGACAAATAGTTGGATTCTGAGATTTCAAACTAAGATTTACAGAGTCATAGAGTTATACAGCACAGAAACAGGCCCGTCGGCCCACTATGTCCATGTCAGCCATCAAGCACCTATCTAATCTCATCCCATTTTCCAGCACTTGGCCCGTAGCCTTGTATGCTATGGCATTTCAAGTGCTCATCTAAATACTTCTTAAATGTTGTGAGGGTTCCTGCCTCTACCACCCCTTCAGGCAGTGTGTTCCAGATTCCAACCACCCTCTGGGTGAAATTTTTTTTCCTCTAATCCCCTCTAAACCTCTTGCCCCCTACCTTAAATCTATACTCCATGGTTGCTGACACCTCCGCTAAGGGAAAAAATTTCTTCCTATCTACCCCCCTCATAATTTTGTATACCTCAATCAGGTCCCCCCTTAGTCTTCTCTGCTCTAAGGAAAGCAACTCTAGCCTATCAAGTCTCTCTTCATTGTTGAAATGCACCAGCCCAGGCAACATTCTGGTGAATCTCCTCTGCATCCTCTCCAGTGCAATCACATCCTTCCCATAATGCGGTGACCAGAACTGTACACAGTTCTCCACCTGTGGCCAAACTAGTGTTTTCTACAGCTCCATCATGACCTCCCTGCTCTTATATTCTATGCCTCAGTTAATAAAGTCAAGTATCCCATATGCCTTCCCAATCACCTTATCTACCTTTGCTGCTGCCTTCAGTTATCTATGGACAAGTACACCAAGGTCCCTCTGACCCTCTGTATTTCCTAGGGTCCTACCATCCATTGTATATTCCCTTGCCTTGTTTGTCCTCCCAAAATGCATCAACTCACACTTCTCAGGATTAAATTCCATTTGCCACTGCTCTGCCCATCTTACCAGCCCATCTATATTGTCCTGCAATCTAAGGCTTTCCTCCTCGCTATTTACAACACCACCAATTTTCGTGTCATCTGCAAACTTACTGATCATATCTCCTATATTCACGTCTAAATCATTAATGTACACTACAACCAACAAAGGTCCCAGCACCAATTCCTGTGGTACACAGGCTTCCAATCGCAAAATCAACCCTTTACCATCACCCTCTGCCTCCTGCCACTAAGCCAATTCTGGATCCAATTTGCCAAATTGCCCTGGATCCCATGGGCCCTTAACTTCTTGACCAATCACCCATGCAGGACCTTATCAAAAGCCTTACTGAAGTCCATGTAGATTACATCAACTACTTTACCCTCATTTATGCACCTAGTCACCTCCTCGAAAAATTCAATCAAATTTGTTAGACATGATCTCCCCCTGACAAAGCCATGCTGACTATCCTTACCACTGATGTTAGACTCACTGGCCTGTAATTACCTGGTTTATCCCTACTACCCTTCATGAATAATGGTACAACATTCACTGTCCTCCGCTCCTCTGGCACCTCTGCTATGGCCAGAGAGGATTTGAAAATTTGTGTAAGATCCCCTGCAATTTCCTCCCTTGCCTCACATAGCAGCCTGGGATACATCTCATCTGGGCCTGGGGATTTATCCACTTTTAAGCCCGCTAAAACCTCTAATACCTTCTCCCTTTCAAAGCTAATTTGTTCAAGTATATCACAAACCCCCTCCCTGATCACTACACCTACGTCGTCCTTCTCCAAAGTAAAAACAGATGAAAAGTAATCATTTAAGATTTGAACCTACGTTCCCACTTCCTGACACTCAGAATCCATTCAAATCATGAATAAAATTCCTTTCAGGGCAAACATGGAAAATTCCTGTTGAATCACTGTGAAAATTAGGCCGATATCACTGTGGGCTGGCAGAGACTTACAAGGGCAGGATCTTCAGAGGCGACTGGCGATGGGAAGGAGGCACACGGACACATAATTTCACGCCGCTGACCAATGTGCCAGTTTTCCGGCAAAGTCACACCCCCACCCCCACCCCCACCCCCAAGACATTTTTGGGAAGGTTGGATCAGGCACCGAATGGCTACCCACTCGCATGTGGCGCATAGCTTGCTAAGTTAATTAATAGTCCAATTAAGGTCACTGATTTGAGGCTGAAAGGAATTTGCCCACTAGACTGTGGGCCCCCCCTCCCTTCTTGGCGAGGCATCAGACTGGGCGCCAGCACTCAAAGATGTCTTTGAGGCCATGCCCACACCTACCTGGCCATAGCTGCAGTCACAGACTGCCCTGTGGAGGGGTCTCCACCTCTACGATGGTGGGTCTGGCAGCTATGGCCATTTTTATTTTCAAATGTTTTAAAACTGCTGAGCGGATGCCTTGCGGCTCCTTCAGTTCTGGAAGGCCTCCTATTGGCCCTCCAGCTTTGACAGTCTGACTGTTGCCCTTAATTGTATCGTGAGCCTGCCCTCTGGCCATTAATTAGCCAATTCAGCAACAATCATCGTCGGGTTGCTGCTCTTGATATGGTGCAGGTTCGGGACCCGCATTTAATGCCAACCCAAAGTGGAAAATCCTGCCCCAAATTGAATGTATAAACTGACACTGGGCAGCAGGGAAAATATCTGAGATCCTGAATGAGATCGTAAAAACACCCAGACATCCAGGTTTCTCCACTTCATGCCTCGGAAAGCTTATTTAAACAAAACATAAAAATGGTGATGCAAGCACAAATACAATTGCAATGTTGCAAGCTTTATTCAGAAGTTCCTCAAAGAAGTAAAAGGCTCAAATTTCCTCTTCAGGGCAATAGCAATGGGCGTTTTGTGAATCAGACCTTGTACATGTCCTTTGTCTGCATTCCTGACCTGCTCCATTCTACACGGTCAAGTACAAGTTGAGCACAGGAGCTATTTACAGTCTTGTTTTATGCCTATCTCAGGTGAGGGAAAAGAAATTGTGACAGTGCTTTGTCACAACGTAGGTTGTCTCAATTAATTCACTGCATGATTGCATGTCCACTGATATTTTATAATACTAAACAAATAATGGTGTTAGCTTGCTTGAGCATGAACTCAATCATTTTGAAATTATGCCTTTTTCAAAAGTAGATTAGTAACATGCAAAGCAAGTAGGATCAATGTGGATATTTTTCAGAGCTCTACTTGTACTGTACACAGTTCTAATTTTGCATTTCAAAATTTTTCTAAATAGTTCATAAGGAAAAATAGTCCCATATTTCTTTCCCAATATAGTCTATAAATGTAGCTGGGTTTTGCTCCTTATACATATCAAATTCTATTTTCGCTTTCTGTGCTCCAAATGATAGGCCTGTGCCTGATTTTAACCCATTCAAAACCCATCCACTTAAACAGAGTTAAAATCGGGCCCAGGCTAAGGTGTCAACCAATCAACTGCAAATTTAGGGTCATTTACTGTTATGCGAGTCTAGGCAGCAATTTTTTCTTCAGAAAATAAGGTAGTCACAGAAAGTGTGATTGAATAGTAATAACAGCCAACACTGTACTGGTGAGATGGAGGAAAGCAATCTCATCCTTCAAATTGACGGTTGTTATTGAAATGATGAATTATTTTACATGAAATTTGATATTTCATTACCTTAGCGTTTTCACGTGAACTAGCACAGACAGGAGCAAAACAGAAAAGCTGCTATTTATTCTTCAGAGAAGACTAATTTCTTTGTGAATCAAGGCCTGGTAGTCAGCCCCACCTCACCAATATACCCACTGTGAGATGCACATAGTCATTGTGTGGATGTTGGATTTGGTGAAACTCACATACAGCATTCGTGAAGGGGACACTGATACAAAGCAGCAGTAAGACTGCTTGAAAAATTAAGCAACAAAAAAAAAATCAAAATTAATACAACCTTACGCACACTATCAACATCACAACAGAGCCAACACTTCAAAAGTACCTAATTGGCTATAAATCGCTTTGGGACCTCCTGAGGCCATGAAAGGCGCTATATAAATGCAATTCTTTCTTTCTTCTTTCTGTCTGAACCAATAGGTTTAATTTTAATCGGCCCTTGGAGATGGGAATGGAGGCAGAGGTTGGTGGGGGGGGGGGGGGCATAAAATCAGGATGGGAGAAGTGGACCGGAGGTCCAACATTGTGATATCTCATCCCGATTTTATCGATGGTGGCAATAATGGAGGGTGGAGATCTGACACTGGCACAACGGGCAGGCAATTAAGGTAGTTAAGAAGCCTATTGACAGAGATTTTATTTGCAGTTTTCAATCTTATTAACAGCTTCAGAGCCTTGTCTGGTTGAAGGAAGCCACATGAAGGCGGGAGCTCATTGCTGGCGACAAAGGGAAGCCATCGGGAGAGGCAGCGTCAACTGCCAGGAAGGGTGGAGAAGGGAGGGCATCGGGAATTGTCTGAGGACTGGGGGCAAAGGTACCAGCACTGTGGGGGAGCCATATAGGGGGGACAATGGACAAATGACACCTCGAAAGAGGAGACAAGTGCATGAAAGTAGGGGTGAGGGGGCTATAGGCTGTGAAGACCTTGCACTTGAAGAGAGGCCACCTATCGTGGGCCTCATTCATTCAGCCTTCAGGGAAAGAGTGCATTAATGCTTGTGGTGCCTTTGTCCCAGGACAACTTTGTTATTTAATGTCTCCTGCCCTCTGCCCTATCACACACCATCCCTTTTGTCCTTTGTTCTCTTCCCCACTATCCCCCAGCACCCCCACACCTGCTCCACTTGTTTAAAACCTGATTCTTTTCTAACTTTTGCCAGTTCTGATGAAAGGTCACAGACCTAAAACATTAACTCTGCTTCTCTCTCCGCAGATGCTGCCAGACCTGCTGAGTATTTCCAGCACTTTCTGTTTTTATTAACTCTAAAAGCACTTTTGGTGAAAACCTGTAAAGATAGCTTAAAGAGGCATTTCAGTTTGCAACTTTAATATTACTGATGAAAGCTTGGGGATTACAGAAGCCAATATTATTTCTTTATTTTTGTGTTTACTCTTGGAATGTGGGCAACGCTGGCAAGGGAACATTTATTGCCCATCCCTGGTTTTCCCAAGAAGGTGATGGTGGACTCTCTCATTGAACCACTGTATTCCTTGTGGTGATGGTTCTCCCTCCCACAATAGTGGTCGGTAGGGAATTCCTGGATAGTAACCCAGTGATAATTACTATATGAGCATGTATTGAGCTTGTATCAGGACATCCCAGTTAAATAGTGGAGAGAGAAATTTGATATAAACACACTAAGTTTAGAATACTATTGCTCACCATCATCTCTAGGCTTTAGGTAAATCATACTGAATGGAGTCTCTGCCGACACACTTCTTTACTGCATCAATGTATTTCGCTAGAGCAATAGAAAGTTTCTATTTGCCCTAACATGGTCCTAAACTTAGGTCGGCACTCTCAGGAGGGTAGGAGGGGCAGGGAGGTAGGTGATTAGTGTACCTCTGAAAAGCTGCAGTAGCAAAGGCTCAGGAACAGATCACCCACAAAATCTTCACCATCGAGGAGAGTAAAGAGAAAAATAGCTTCCAAAATGGAAGGGGGTGGGGGAAAGCAGCCCACGATAGAACAGACTTTGCTGAGTAAAAGGTTACAGGAGCCTGTTAGAAATAACGTCCTGGATTATTTAGAAGTTAAGAAAAAAAATGGCTTGACAATGCACGGAAACAAACACAGACTTACCAGTAGTCTCAACAATTCCCTCCAGAATCACCACAATTTCAAACTGATCACTTCTCAAAGATCGTTGAGACAGGTCAAAGAAGGGACTTTTAGGATTTATTTCATGACAAATAGTCAGCGGTGATACAAGGAACAGTTGGTCTGCACCAGTCCCAAATCCAACATCCAACTCACACTGATCCAGGGGCAAGAACTCTCCTTCTGGGGTCTGCCTGGACTGAAGACAAGAGAGAAAAGACAATATTAGATTTGGAGCTAGTTCTTTGTATTGCTCCTGTTTACTCATTCAGCATAATCATAGGGTTTTTAACATTACATCAAGCTGATGTATTTTTAACATATATTCAGCTCTGCGAACTGTTAATAGCTTTCAACAGTAAAGTAATTGATTTTTTTTTAGAATTCAGAGTAATTTGCTCATGTTTCACCAATCAATAACCTTCACAATAGCTGTTATAGAGTTCTGCATATCATTGCACAAGATTAAAATATAAAAGAACAAGAGATGAAAAGAAGATATGTGTGTTAATTGTCAGGCAAGCCCCACACCTACCAAGACTGAGGCACAGATTATTTTGCCACATGAAGATTAAAACTTAAAATTGCAAGCCCCTGACTGGAAGGACATTTGTATAGTACTAGCAGTGTTGGAACAATGGGGACCCAGTTGTTGCTTCCCCAATACACAGAAGAAGTGGTCAGACCAGTTTTAGTCACATGACTACCTGGCTGTTGCAGAGAATTTGAACATCCAACCAAGGATCTGAACTCAGACAAAGCCATGTGATCATGGAGTGAAGATCTCTCCTGGATCTGAAGCAAGAATTACCTCCTCTCCCGTCTGCCTGCTCCATCTCCATCTTACAATTTATATGGATGATTTGGAGTTGGGGACCACGTGTAGGGTGTCAAAGTTTGCAGATGACACTAAGATGAGTGGCAGAGCAAAGTGTGCAGATGACTGTGAAACTTTGCAGAGGAACATAGATACATTGAGTGAGTGGGCAAAGGTCTGGCAGATAGAATACAATGTTAATAAATGTGAAGTCATTCATTTCGGTAGGATTAACAGTAAAAAGGATTATTACTTGAATGGTAAAAAGTTGCAGCATGCTGCTATGCAGAGGGACCTGGGTGTCCTTGTGCATGAATCGCAGAAGGTTGGTCTGCAGGTACAGCAAGTAATTAGGAAGGCAAATGGAATTTTGTCCTTCATTGCTAAAGGGATTGAGTTTAAAAGCAGAGAGGTTATGTTGCAGCTGTATAAGGTACTGGTGAGGCCGCACCTGGAGTAGTGTGTGCAGTTTTGATCTCCTTACTTGAGAAAGGATGTACTGGCACTGGAGAGGGTGCAGAGGAGGTTCACTCGGTTGATTCCGGAGTTGAGGGGGTTGGTTTATGAGGAGAGACTGAGTAGATTGGGATTATATTCATTGGAATTCAGAAGAATGAGGGGGGATCTTATGGAAACATATAAAATTATGAAGGGAATAGATAAGATACAAGTAGAGAGGATGTTTCCACTGGCAGGTGAAGCTAGGACAAGAGGGCATAGCCTCAAGATTAGAGGGAGCAGATTTAGGACTGAATTAAGAAGGAACTTCTTCACCCAGAGGGTTGTTAATCTATGGAATTCCTTGCCCAGTGAAGTAGTTGACACTTCTTCAGTAAACATTTTTAAAGCTAAGGTAGATATCTTTTTGAACAATAAAGGAATTAAGGGATACGGTGAGAGCGCGGGTAAGTGGATCTGAGTCCACGAAAAGATCAGACATGATCTTATTGAATGGCGGAGCAGGCTCGAGGGGCCGGACGGCCTACTCCTGCTGCTAGTTCTTATGATCTCCTTCCCACAGAACTGAATCTTGTGAAAACACGTGAAACTCAAAGAGAAAAAAGTCTCCTATGTGAACAAGGTTTAAGAAGAACACTGGGCCCCGACAAAAGCAAGACTACTTACTAAAGGACTAAACAGTGAGCTCGAAGCACTGTAACAAGATATTGCCTCAAACTGTTCCACCTCATCTTTTCTGTCCCTATCTGCATGTATATATTGCATGTGCATGCTAGCTTGGGCACGTCGTATATCCATAGGCGTGAACCGTATTAGAGGTTAAGTTTAAGTTTTAATAAATTTCATTTTTTTCTTCTTTAAACCTGAGAAAACATGGTGTGCTCATTTCTTTGCTTTATAATTGGAAAACTGTGAACAAGAATTCACAAAAAGGGAAGTTCAAAACATAGTGTGTTTAAAATTAAACCCTGTTACACTAAGACCAGGTAAAGACAGCAAAAGACCCCTTGACACATTTCTCACCTGGTCATAACATAACAGTTATGTCTGCATCAGGAACTCTATAATCATCTACTATATGGGAGTCTAGCAGGGAGCATTCCTGGTAGTTTATGGAAGGAAAGAGAGGAGAGGAACTGATCTATCAGTCAAGAGGAGGAATCGAGGGGAGAAAGAAATCCCACATTTAGCAGGGAGAGACGAAAAAGCTACCTCCAAATCCGAATGGTCAAGTGGAAAGTAAAGCAACACCTATTGCAGGTTTTATAGGATGTGGTCATAGAATCACAAAGAGAATCAAATTCTCACCAGCTGTCTCCTGGAACAAATAACAGCTGGTAAATACCAATTCAATAAAGATCACAAGTAGGAGTGGATGATTGTTGCGTTCATCTTCCATTTCTCCCTTTCTTTCTGATTCCTTCATTTGTCCTTCATCATTGTCCTTTATTTCACTTTTTCAATTCTTTTTGTTCATTCTGCTTTTTACTTTCTTTCCCTTTTTCAAGTTTCTTTTTCATTTTAGTAGATTTTGTTTTGCTTCTTTACATCCTTTATGCTCTCTCGCTCTCTCTCTCTCTCTCTCATTCCCCCTTATCTTTTATCTTTCTCCAGAATACACTAGGATGCTAAACATACAATGTACTAGCACAGCAGTATTTGATTGCATCTAACATTAATGGGAACCAATCCAACAGCCTAACCACATTAAAATGAAAAGTTGACAATGGTAATCTACCAGTCAGTATTCCATCCCTCGGTACATATAATTTAAACCCAGTGCAACCATTTAATTCTAGACGCATTTCATCACTATGTCTACTCTAAATAAAAGCATCAAATTAGTGCCATGTTTGAAGACTGTTTTATGCTGCATCAAATTATCTGTTCACAATTAAGGGTTTATTTCCCTTTCGTTCTTAATTTCAGTAAAAAAAATTTGATGCAAGTAAACAAGTTAGCAAGACCGATAGAAAGCAATAACAAACATTTTGTACATTGTCTTCGGTACTTTGAAAACTTGCTCATAAAATAAAGCTGATCTTAAAAAGAAACAAGATACATTTTCTGAGGTTTTTAAAGGTCTTTAATGACAGAATCAGACAGCCATGCACAGAGTTTGAGTGGGGAGTAGAAATGAAAATTGAGTTTTGAACTGTCATTCAGAACTATTGGGAATGGTAGTGCAAGCATTAAATTATTGGACTAGTAATGTAATGGCCTAGTTATGGAGTGTGGTAGTGCAGCTGTCAAGTAACTGGATGAGTTATCCAGATGTCCAGTTATGAGGTATGGGAAATGCAGTGGTTAAATTACTGGACTAATAATCTGGGAACCTGGTTACGGGGGTACTCTACAGTCGTGGTGCCAGAGGACTGGAGGACAGCTAATGTACCATTGTTCAAAAAGGGAGAAAGGGATAGACAGAGTAATTACAGGCCAGTCAGCCTAACCTTGGTGGTGGGAAAATTATTTGAAAAAAGTTTCTGAGGGACAGGATAAATCTTCATTTAGAAAGGCACGGATTGATCAAAGACAGTCAACACACATTTGTTAAGGGAAGGTCATGTCTGACTAACATGATTGAATTTTTTTGAGGAAGTACCAAGGATGAGGGGAGTGTATTTGGTATAGTCTATATGGATTTTAGCAAGGCTTTTGATAAGGTCTCACATGGCAGACTGGTCACAAAAGTAAAAATCCATGGGATCCAAGGCAAAATGGCAAGTTGGATCCAAAAATTGGTTCAGAGGCAGAAAGCAAAGGGTAATGGTCGATGGGTGTTTTTGTGACTGGAAAGCTATTTCAGTGGGGTTCCGTAAGGGCTCAGTACTAGGTCACTTGCTTTTTGTGGTATATATCAATGAGCTGGACTTGAACATAGGGGGTATAATTAAGAAGTTTGCCAACGATACAAAAATTGGCCATGTGGTTGATAAAGAAGATGAAAGCTGTAGACTGCAGGATGTTATCAATGGACTAGTCAGATGGGTGGAACAGTGGCAAATAGAGTTTAATCTAGAGAAATGTGAGGTAATGCATTTGGGGAAGGCTAAATGATAGGGTACTGAGAAGTGTAGAGGAACAGAGGGACCTTGGAATGCATGTTTACAGATTCCTGAAGATGGCTGGACAGGTAGATAAGGTGGTCAAGAAGGCATACAGGAAACTTGCCTTTATTAGCTGAGGCACAGAATATAAGAACTGGGAGGTTCTGCAGTAACTGCATTAAACACTGGTTAGACTATAGCTGGAGTACTGCATGCAGTTCTGGTCACCGCATTATAGGAAAGACGTGATTGCACTAGAGAAGGTACAGAGGAGATTTATGAGGATGTTGCCTGAACTGGAGAATTTTAGCTATGAGGAAAGATTGATAGGCTAGGGTTGTTTTCCTTGGAACACAGAAGGTTGAGGGGCAACCTAATTGGAGCGCATAAAATTATGAGGGGTCTAGATATAGTGGATAGGAAGGCCCTATTCCCCTTGGTTGAGGGGTCCATAACCAGGGGACATAGATTTAGGGCAAGAGGTAGGTGGTTTAGAGGGGATTTGAGGGGCAATCTTTTCACCCAAAGGATGTTGCAGAACAGGAACTCATTGCTGGAAAGGATGGTAGAGGCAGAAACCCTCATAACATTCAAAAAATACTTGGATATGGAATTGAAGTGCTGTAACCTACGAGGCTACAGGCCAAGAGCTGCAAACTGGGATTAGGCTGGATAGCTACTTGCTGGCCAGTGTGGACATGATGGGCCAAATGACCTCCTTCCATGCTGTAAATTTCTATGATTCTATGACTAATATTCCAGACGGCTGATTATGGGGTATGGTTGTGTTGTGGTTATGTTACTGAATTAATAATCCGGAAAACATGGGCTGAATTTTCCCACGGACATCAGGAACTCAATGTTGGGACCATTTCTGGGTCCCAAACCTGCGCATTTCAGATGAGTGCCCAATGGCCTCATATTTTATGGAAGGCTGCCAGTTAATTGGCCACCTCAGCATTCACTGTCCAATAAGTGACAGGGGGCGGGTTCTGAAGGCGGGAGCACAGGACATGGTGGCCCATTGCAATGGAGTCCGACAACCCCCACTGTGAGACAAGTGGATGCGTTTCTAACGGTCAGGCAGATGGAGCAGTACAGAGGCACTGCAGCTACCATCAGTGTCAGTGAAGGGGATGAAAAGTAAAATGTGCATCTCCTTGATTTCATTACCCAATGCCAAGGGGGTGATATGGGCAGACAGCAGCTTTACCATTTGTTGCCAGTGAGCTCTTCAACGGCTTCAAAAGTAACAGGCTCCGACCTCCAGTTGTGAGGTCGCCTCCTCTCACCTGCTGGGGAGTGAACACAGTGGGGGTGGGGGGCCATGTGCCGTTCACAACATTTCAAGTGTATCCAAAAATAGGAGCTAATTGCCCCTTTTTAGTGTATAATTGTCTACCCACTGCTACCACTGTGCGCCCGCCTCCAGGCAAAAGTGTATGGAGGCAGAAAGATGTTGTGGAGCTGACCTGGTGCACAGCGTTCCAAATTACCACGCACCCCTCCGCCTATAAAGGCACCTCCACAAAGCTGGGAAAATCCAGCTCCATGAATTCAAATCCCACAATAGCAGCTTGAGAATCTGAATTCAATTTGATCAAAAGCAAGTTATCAGTAAAATTGACCATGAAACTGTCAAATTGTGACAAAAACACAACCGGTTCATTAATGTGTTTTAGGAAACCTACGGTCTTTGCACAGTCTGACTTGCAGGTTACTCCAGTACCAAGACGGTCGATTCTTAGCTGTCTTCTGAAAAGCCCCAGCAGGCTAATTAGTGATATTGAACTGATACCAATGATTCAAGCAGACAGCTCACTACCACCTTCAACTGGGGTGGGCAATAAATGTCACATCCCAATAATTAAAAATAACCTGGCTTAGTGATAATTAAAGGCAAGATCTGGAAATATTAACAGAATTAATAATTACTGTTTAAAAGTAATCACTGACAGATGCAAGGGATACAGCTTTGATTTTCTACTCCCACCAGTAGTCTTGATTCAACTTCCAATAGAAGTCTGGCTTTTTGGTTCATTCCCAGATGGCGACTTGCTACTTGTGAGACTAAATTTGTTAATTTCTTATTGTAGCAAATGTCAGGGAAAAAATTTGAACACTTAAAACAGCTTCAAATAAATATTCACCTCCAAATGAAGTTTGGAGGCTCATTTGTCACTCACGGAAATTTATTTATAATGTTTCTGCGGAAGAACAGGATCTCTGTGGTACTATCTATTCAGGCCTTCATGACTGCCATTGAAATTAGACTTCCCAAATATGTTAAAAATTTCAATTTTTTGCATAGGAACATTGCAGTCAATGGAATCAAATATTAGGTGTTGTGTAGAATGGGCGGCCAATCTGATATCGCCTGTTTTGCATGACCTCCCAAGACAAATTTCTATCCCAAAGGCTTTAGTAGATGGTTCTTGGACTGAATCAATTTGTCTTGAGTTGAGTAACAGAAGGGGAACTTGTTACACTATTCAGAGCTTTTTACAGAGGCCCAAACAGTGAGAAGGAGATAGGTGAGCAAATTTGTTGGCAAATTTCAAAGGGTGTGTAACAAAAATATAGAAGTAATATTAGGACTCTAATTACCCTAATATAAACTGGGAAAAACATAGGGTTATGGATAGGGAAGGACGGAATTTCGGATATGTGTACAACAGAACTTTCTCAATCAATATGTTTCCAGTCCAACAAGGAAGGAAGTAGAGGCATAGTCATTATGGTACAGAACAGGGCCATTTGGCCCATGGAGTCCATGCCAGCTCTCTGTAGAACAATCCATTCCCTCACTCTATCCCCGTAGCCCTGCAGGTTTACCTCCCTCAAGTGCCCATCCAATTTCCTTCTGAAATCATTGAGCGTCTCCACTTCCACCACCCTCGTAGGCAGCAAGTTCCATGTCATTATCATTCCCTGCGTAAAAAATTTCCTTACACACCCCGCCCCTGCATCTCTTGCCCAAAACCATTAACCTGTGTCCCCTAGTCCTTGTGCCATCAGCTAATGGGAACAGCTTTTCTTTGTCTACCTTATCTTTCTTTTGGGCCTCCTTATCTCGAGAGACAATGTATACGCGCCTGGAGGTGGTCAGTGGTTTGTGAAGCAGCGCCTGGAGTGGCTATAAAGGCCAATTCTAGAGTGACAGGCTTTTCCACAGGTGCTGCAGAGAAATTTGTTTGTCGGGGCTGTTGCACAGTTGGCTCTCCCCTGGCGCCTCTGTCTTTTTTCCTGCCAACTACTAAGTCTCTTCGACTCGCCACATTTTAGCCCTGTCTTTATGGCTGCCCGCCAGCTCTGGCGAACGCTGGCAACTGACTCCCATGACTTGTGATCAATGTCACAGGATTTCATGTCGCGTTTGCAGACGTCTTTATAGCGGAGACATGGACGGCCGGTAGGTCTGATACCAGTGGCGAGCTCGCTGTACAATGTGTCTTTGGGGATCCTGCCATCTTCCATGCGGCTCACATGGCCAAGCCATCTCAAGCGCCGCTGACTCAGTAGTGCGTACAAGCTGGGGATGTTGGCCGCCTCGAGGACTTCTGTGTTGGAGATACGGTCCTGCCACCTGATGCCAAGTATTCTCCGGAGGCAGCGAAGATGGAATGAATTGAGACGTCGCTCTTGGCTGACATATGTTGTCCAGGCCTCGCTGCCATAGAGCAAGGTACTGAGGACACAGGCCTGATACACTCGGACCTTTGTGTTCCGTGTCAGTGCGCCATTTTCCCACACTCTCTTGGCCAGTCTGGACATAGCAGTGGAAGCCTTTCCCATGCGCTTGTTGATTTCTGCATCTAGAGACAGGTTACTGGTGATAGTTGAGCCTAGGTAGGTGAACTCTTGAACTACTTCCAGAGCGTGGTCGCCAATATTGATGGATGGAGCATTTCTGACATCCTGCCCCATGATGTTTGATTTCTTGAGGCTGATGGTTAGGCCAAATTCATTGCAGGCAGCCGCAAACCTGTCGGTGAGACTCTGCAGGCACTCTTCAGTGTGAGATGTTAAAGCAGCATCGTCAGCAAAGAGGAGTTCCCTGATGAGGACTTTCCGTACTTTGGACTTCGCTCTTAGACGGGCAAGGTTGAGCAACCTGACCCCTGATCTTGTGTGGAGGAAAATTCCTTCTTCAGAGGACTTGAACGCATGTGAAAGCAGCAGGGAGAAGAAAATCCCAAAAAGTGTGGGTGCGAAAACACAGCCCTGTTTCACGCCACTCAGGATAGGAAAGGGCTCTGAGGAGGAGCCACCATGTTGAATTGTGCCTTTCATATTGTCATGGAATGAGGTGATGATACTTAGTAGCTTTGGTGGGCATCCAATCTTTTCTAGTAGTCTGAAGAGACCACGTCTGCTGACGAGGTCAAAGGCTTTGGTGAGATCAATGAAAGCAATGTAGAGGGGCATCTGTTGTTCACGGCATTTCTCCTGTATCTGACGAAGGGAGAACAGCATGTCAACGGTCGATCTCTCTGCACGAAAGCCACACTGTGCCTCAGGGTAGACGTGCTCGGCCAGCTTCTGGAGCCTGTTCAGAGCGACTCGAGCAAAGACTTTCCCCACTATGCTGAGCAGGGAAATTCCACGGTAGTTGTTGCAGTCACCGTGGTCACCTTTGTTTTTATAGAGGGTGATGATATTGGCATCGCGCATGTCCTGGGGTACTGCTCCCTCGTCCCAGCACAGGCAAAGCAGTTCATGTAGTGCTGAGAGTATAGCAGGCTTGGCACTCTTGATTATTTCAGGGGTAATGCTGTCCTTCCCAGGGGCTTTTCCACTGGCTAGAGAATCAATGGCATCACTGAGTTCCGATTTGGTTGGCTGTATGTCCAGCTCATCCATGACTGGTAGAGGCTGGGCTGCATTGAGGGCAATCTCAGTGACAGCATTCTCCCTGGAGTACAGTTCTAGGTAGTGCTCAAATCAGCGGACCATTTGTTTGTGTTGGTCAGTGATTATGTCCCCCAATTTAGATTTGTGGGGGGTGATCTTCTTGATGGTTGGCCCAAGAGCTCTCTTCATGCCATCATACATTCCTCTGATGTTTCCGGTGTCTGAGGCCAGCTGAATATGACTGCATAGGTGTTGCCAGTAGTCATTTGCGCAGCGCCTGGCTGTTCTTTGTGCAGTGCTTCTGGCTGCTTTAAGTGCTGCGGATGTTAAATCGCTGGGGGCTTTCTTGTAGTTCAACAGTGCAATGCGCTTAGCGGCTATGACAGATTCCAGCTCTTCATTATGAGATTGAAACCAGTCTGCATTTCTCTTCGCACTTTTACCGTAGGTGGTCAAAGCTGACTCATAGATGGCGTCTCTGATGTGGGCCCACTTGGTCTCAGCATCCCCTGTGGGAGTGTTTTGAAGGGCTGTTACAAGTGAATTTAGAAATTTTTGTAACAGCTGTGGGTGAGAAATTCTGCTGGTGTTGATGCGCGGGTGGCCCTTCTGCTTGGAATGATGCAACTTCTTTGGTCTGAGTCTAACCTTGCTGCACACCAGGGAGTGGTCGGTGTCGCAGTCTGCACTTTGGAAGCTGCGTGTGATTTGAACACTGTTTAAGGCGGCTCGCCTTGTGACAATGAGGTCTAGCTGGTGCCAACGACGTGATCTTGGGTGCCTCCATGAAACCTGGTGACAGGGTTTAGTGTGAAAGAACGAGTTGGTGATGCAGAGGTTATGATAGGTACACAACTCAAGCAGTCTTTGCCCGTTCTCATTCATCCTTCCAACGCCATAGCGCCCAAGGCAGGAGGGCCATGAGTCATGGTCGGCCCCAACCCTGGCATTAAAGTCCCCCAGCAGGAATAGGTGTTCGGTGTTGGGGATGCTGCTAATGATGTTATGGAGTTGCTCGTAGAACTGGTCTTTAGCTTCAGGAGGGAAGCAGAGTGTTGGAGCATAGATGCTGAGTAGGTGTACTGGACCAGAGGTGGTGAGCAGTCGGATGGACAGTATGCGTTCCGAGCCATTTGAGGGAGGCTCTATCATGCTGAGCAAGGAGTTTCTGATGGCGAAGCCCACTCCATGCTGTCTTGGTTCTTCAGGATCCCTGCCCTGCCAGAAGAAGGTGTAGTCTTTTCTTTGTCTACCTAATCTAAATCTGTCATAATCTTGTACATCTCTGTCAAATCTCTCCTCAATCTCCTCTGCTCCAAGCAGAACAACCGCATTTTCTCCACTGTAACTTTGCAGCTAAAATTCCTCGACCATTCTGGTAAATCTCCACTGCACCAGCTCAAGGACCCACTTCCTAAATTGTGGTGACCAGAACTGGATGCAATAGTCTAGTTGTGGCCTAACCAGAGCTTTATAAAGGTTCAGCCTAGCTTCCCTGCTTTTGTACTCAATACCTCTATTTATGAAGCCCGAGATTCCATATGCTTTGCTAACTGCTATCTCATTATGTTTTTTTTTATTCGTCTGGGGGATGTGGCATCACTGGCTAGGACAGCATTTATTGCCCATCCCTAATTGCCCTTGAGAAGGTGGTGGTGAGCTGCCTTCTTGAAGCGCTGCAGTCCTTGGGGGTGTAGGTACACCCACAATGCTGTTAGGAAGGGAGTTCCAGGATTTTGTCCCAGTGACAAGGAAGGAACGGCAATTTAGTTCCAAGTAAAGATAGTGTATGACTTGGAGGGGAACTTGCAGGTGGTGGTGTTCCCATGCATCTGCTGCCCTTGACCTTCTAGGTGGTAGAAGTCACAGGTTTGGAAGGTGCTGTTGAAAGAGCCTTAGTGAGTTGCTGCAGTGCATCTTGCAGATGGTACACTCTGCTGATACTGTGCGTCGGTGGTGGAGGGAGTGAATGTTGAAGGTGTTGGATGGGGTGCCAATCAAGCGGGCTGCTTTATCCTGGATGGTGTTGTGCTTCTTGAGTGTTGTTGGAGCTGCACTCATCCAGGCAAGTGGAGTGTATTCCATCACACTCCTGAATTGTGCCTTGTAGATGGTGGACAGGCAATGGGGAGTCAGGAGGCAAGTTACTCGCTGCAGAATTCCCCACCTCTGACCTGCTCTTGTCGCCACATGGCTGCTCCAGTTCAGTTTCTGGTCAATGGTGACCCCCCCAGGATGTTGATAGTGGTGGATTCAGCGATTGTAATACCATTGAAGGTCAAGGGGAGATGGTTAGATTCTCTCTTGCTTGAGATGGTCATTGCCTGGTACTTGTATGGCGCGAATGTTACTTGCCACTCGTTAGCCCAAGCCTGGATGTTATCCAGGTCTTGCTGCATCCGAACATGGGCTACTTCAGTAACTGAGGAGTCGCAAATGGCGCTGAACATCGTGCAATCAGCAAACATCCCCACCTCTGACCTTATGATGGCGGGAAAGTCATTGATGAAGCAGCTGAAGATGGTTGGGCCTAGGGCACTACCCTGAGGAACTCCTGCAGTGATGTCCTGGGACTGATATGATTGACCTCCTACAACCACAACCATTTTCCTTTGTGCTAGGTATGATTCCAATCAGCAGAGAGCTTTCTTCCCGATTCCACTGACTTCAGTTTTGCTAGGGCTCCTTGATGTCACACTTGATCAAATGCTGCCTTGATGTCAAGGTCAGTCACTCTCACCTCACCTCTGGAGTTCAGCTCTTTTGTCCATATTTGGACAAAGGCTGTAATGAGGGCAGGAACTGAGCAACCCTGGTGGAACCCAAACTGAGTGTCACTGAGCAGGTTATTGCTGAGCAAGTGCCGCTTGATAGCATTGTCGACGACCTCTTCCATCACTTTGCTGATGATCGGGAGTAGACTGATAGGGCGGTAATTGGCCAGGTTGGATTTGTGCACAGAACATACCTGGGCAATTTTCCACATTTCTGGGTAGATGCCAGTGTTGTAACTGTATTGGAACAGCTTTGCTAGGAGTACAGCTAGTTCTGGAGAATAAGTCTTCAGCACTATTGCCACAGCCTTTGCAGTATCCATTGCTACTTTCAAAGATCTGTGCACATGAATACCCCAGGTCCTACTGTCTGTACACTCTTTAGAACTGTGCCATCAAGTCTATATGGCTACTCCCCTCTCAACTTAATGTATTTGGCCTGGTTCTCACTTGAAAAAAATCACCTGACATGCATCATACACCTTTTTTTTTAACATATATTCTCTATCGCCTTTGTTATCCAAGGAGCACTGGCTTTGGTTCCTTTAACTTTCACCCTCATTGTAACGTACCTAGCCTGTATCTGAAACATCTCCTCCTTAAAGACCACCCATTGTTCCACTACAGTTTTTCCTGACAGTCTTTGGTTCCTTTTACCCTGGCTAGATACCCTCTCATCCCATGAAGTTAGTCCTCTTCCAACAGTGTTGGATCTAGTTCTGGAAAATAAGTAAGGCAAGTGGAGTTTGCTGTAGTAAAAGATCATTTAGCTAACAGTTATTACAAAATATTTGCTTTAAAACAATTACGGAAATACACCGGAAAATATCAAAGGTAAAGGTGCCCAACCGAGGAACAGCTAATTACAGTGAATTAAGATCTAGCAAAGGGAGATTAGAAAAGGCAATTGCAGGGTAAAGCCTTAATGGAGCAATGGAGGACATTCAGGGAAGAGATAGCTCAGATACAAAGTAGGCATATTTCTATGAAGGTAAAATGTGGAGCATCCAAAGTTAATATGCCCTGGATGGCAAAGGAAATAAAAGTTAAAAAAATATGGAAAAAGGAAGTTTATGACAAATGTCAGGAGCAAGACTGAGTAAATGACCAGGAACAGTACAGGAAAGAATTGAAAAAGTTAAAGCGAGAAGCAAAGAGAGATTATGAGAAAAGATTACCAAGCAACATTAAATTAATGCCCAAAATATTTTATAAACTTATAAATGGTAAGCAGTTAGCTCAGGAAAAATTTGGGCATAGTCACGACCCAAAAATAAATCTTCATGTAGAGGCCTACATGGCATGAAAGTGTTAAAGGAGTGCTTTGCATCTATCTTCACAAAGGAGAGGAAAGGAATGGACAGGATAGTAATAGATAGTGAAGGTATACTTGAAAAGGTTAGCATTACCGAAAGTTGGTAAGTCACCTGGTCCAGATGGAATACATCATAGGTTGCTAAAAGAAGCAAAGCTAAAAATAGCAGAAACATTGGTCATAATCTTCTAAGCCTCATTGGATGCCGGAGGGTTATGAATGCTTTACCACTACTAAAGAAAGAGGAGAGGGATAAACCAACAATCTACAAGCCAGTCAGCCTAATATTGGTAGTGAGGACGTTCAGGGACCCTGAAAGATATGGGTTAACACGGACAGTCAGCGTGGATTTATTAAAGGTAAATCATGTCTGACTAATTTGATTGAATTCTTTGATGAGGTACCAAAGGAGATGATGAAGATAGCACAGTAGATATTGTACATATGGATTTTGGAAGATATTCTGCAAAGTACCCACACAGGAGACTTATTAAGAAGATGGAAGCTCATGGAATTAAGAAAAAAGTGACAGTATGGATACAAAATTAGCTCAGTGACAAGTAGCAAATGGTTATGGTGGATTGATGTGATTCAGACTGGGAGGTGGTTTGCTGCGGTGTTCCCCATAGATCAATCTTGGATCCAATATTCTTTGCAATTTTTATAAATGACCTTAGACTCAGGTGTGGGGCTCAGCAATATAAAATCTGCAGATGATACAAAACATGGCATGGTAGTACATCATGCTAAGGATAGCTATAGACGTCAGGATAACATGGACAGGATGAAGAAATGAGAAGAAGCATGGCAGATGGAGTCCAGTGCAGAAAAGTGTGAAGTGGTGCACTTTGGAAGGACTAATATGAAAAGGTAGTACACTAGAAATGATATGATTTTGAAAGTGTAGATGAGAAGAGACACCTTGGTGTCCATGGATACAAATCGTTAAAGGTTGCATGACGTCGATAAGGTGGTTAAACAAACAAATGGATCGCTTAGGTTTATAAATAGAGGAATATAATACAATATAAAAGCAAAGACATGATGCTTGAATTTTATGAACCACTGGTTAAATCTCAGCTGAAATACTGTGGACAATTCTGGGCACTACACTCCAGGAAAGATGTAAAGGTCTTAGAAATGGTACAGAGGAGGTTTACTAGGATGGCACCAGAGATGATGGACTTCAGTCATGAGGACAAGTTGGAAAAGTTAGGAACATCCTCCCTGGAAGAGAGAAGGTTAAGAGGTGACCCAACAGAGGCTTTCAAGATGATGAGAGGTTTTGATAGCGTAGATAGAGATAAACTATTCCCTCGGGCAAGTGGGTCAATAACTTGAGGTCATAGATTCAAAATCATTGGCAAAGGATCTAGAGGAGAGGTGAGGAGAAATTCTTCCACTCAGAGTTTAGAGATACAGCACTGAAACAGGCCCTTCGGCCCACCGAGTCTGTGCCGACCATCAACCACCCATTTATACTAATCCTACACTAATCCCATATTCCTACCACATCCCCACCTGTCCCCATATTTCCCTACCACCTACCTATACTAGGGGCAATTTATAATGGCCAATTTACCTACCAACCTGCAAGTCTTTTGGCTTGTGGAAGGAAACCGGAGCACCCGGAGAAAACCCACGCAGACACAGGGAGAACTTGCAAACTCCACACAGGCAGGACCCAGAATTGAACCCGGGTCGCTGGAGCTGTGAGGCTGCAGTGCTAACTACTGCGCCACTGTGCCGCCAGTGTTGTCGGGATCTGTAATACTCAGCTTGAAAAGATGGTGGCATCTAATGCCATGAATAATTTTTAAAGGATGTTGGCCAGGTACTATTCAGAGAATACCATAAACCATAACAGATTGTACATTGCTGTCCTTAAATTATTAAAATTTAATAAAGAGGAATAAAAATCCCAAAAGACATAAAAACACAAAAAATGTTTTTTTTTCTGCTTTCTCTAGTACCTTATCAAGATGTCAGAGCTGTTCAATGACAAAAATTAGGAGCCAAAATATGACTTGTGTAACAAATTAACAAATCCTTTGAACCATTGCTCAATTACAGGAATCAACAAGGTAATAAGAACCCTGAAGCTCTTGTGTAGATAACTCCAATTCTGGACAGCTTTGTTGTCTGCTGCGTTACTAGCAAAAATAGGGATCAAATGCAAAATGAACTTTATAGTGTCATGCTAGGCCCCCACCTGTCAAGAATGAGGCACATTAGTTTTGTCATGTACATTGATTTTAAACTGTTACTGGAGTGAAGAAAGGACTTGTTAAACAGATCAGCCATGGCTGGAAAAGACATTTGCATATTAAGAGACGGTGCTTGGAAAGACAAAGGGCTACAGGTGAGGTCTCAGAGGACTGGAGAATAGCCAATGTTGTTCCTTTGTTTAAGAAGGGTAGCAAGGATAATCCAGGAAATTATAGGCCGGTGAGCCTTACGTCAGTGGTAGGGAAATTATTAGAGAGGATTCTTCGGAACAGGATTTACTCCCATTTGGAAACAAATGGACTTATTAGCGAGAGGCAGCATGGTTTTGTGAAGGGGAGGTCGTGTCTCACTAATTTGATTGAGTTTTTTGAGGAAGTGACAAAGATGATTGATGAAGGAAGGGCAGTGGATGTTATCTATATGGACTTCAGTAAAGCCTTTGACAAGGTCCCTCATGGCAGACTGGTACAAAAGGTGAAGTCACACGGGATCAGAGGGGAGCTGGCAAGATGGATACAGAACTGGCTCAGTCATAGAAGACTGAGGATATCAGTGGAAGGGTGCTTTTCTGAATGGAGGGATGTGGCTAGTAGTGTTCCGCAGGGATCAGTGCTGGGACCTTTGCTGTTTGTAGTATATATTAATGATTTGGAGGAAAATGTAGCTGGTCTGATTAGTAAGTTTGCGGACGACACAAAGGTTGGTGGAGTTGCGGACAGTGATGAGGATTGTCACAGGATACAGCAGGATATAGATCAGTTGGAGACTTGGGCAGAGAAATGGCAGATGGAGTTTAATTCGGACAAATGTGAGGTAATGCATTTTGGAAGGTCTAATGCAGGTGGGAAGTATACAGTAAATGGCAGAACCCTTAGGAGTATTGACAGGCAGAGAGATCTGGGCGTACAGGTCCACAGGTCACTGAAAGTGGCAACGCAGGTGGATAAGGTAGTCGAGAAGGCATACGGCATGCTTGCCTTCATCGGTCGGGGCATAGAGTATAAAAATAGGCAAGTCATGCTGCAGCTGTACAGAACTTTAGTTAGGCCACACTTAGAATATTGCGTGGAATTCTGGTCGCCACACTACCAGAAGGACGTGGAGGCTTTGGAGAGGGTACAGAAGAGGTTTACCAGGATGTTGCCTGGTCTGGAGGGCATTAGCTATGAGGAGAGGTTGGATAAACTCGGATTGTTATCACTGGAACGACGGAGGTGGAGGGGCGACATGATCGAGGTTTACAAAGTTATAAGCGGCATGGACAGAGTGGATAGTCAGAAGATTTTTCCCAGGGTGGAAGAGTCAGTTACTAGGGGACATAGGTTTAAGGTGCGAGGGGCAAAGTTTAGAGGGGATGTGTGAGGCAAGTTCTTTACACAGAGGGTGGTGAGTGCATGGAACTTGTTGCCGGGGGAGGTGGTGGAAGCAGGTACCATAGAGACGTTTAAGAGGCATCTTGACAAATACATGAATAGGATGGGAATAGAGGGATACGGACCCCGGAAGTGCAGAAGGTTTTAGTTTAGGCAGGCATCAAGATTGGCGCAGGCTTGGAGAGTCGAATGGCCTGTTCCTGTGCTGTACTATTCTTTGTTCTTTGCTACTCCGGACACATTCAACCCATAATGGACCTCGATCACCAGGTATTGTGTGTAAGAGGAGCATTTCAGAGACTGTTAAGGTGATACAATCCAAATATGTGGTCAGACCAGTTCGTCATATGACTTACCTGCTTGGCAACCTGGGCTTTTCTGAATTGTACAAACAGTTTGAACTGAGAAAGTTTGTTTGCTCCTGAACTGAGAAGATCTCTCCTATCTGCTCCCATCTCTTTCTCACAAGCCTCTGAATCCACTGAAGACACATGAATCGCAAGAGAGAAAAGTCTCCCTACAGTGACCAAGGTTTAAGAAGAATACTGGGCCCCAACGAAAAGAACTACCTACAATCAAGGACTCTACAGTGAGCTTGAACAACCATCACAAAAATTCTTCAGCTATTGCCTCAAACATTTCCACTTTATTTGCATGTGTGTGTTGCATGTGCAGGCTTGCGTGGGTGCGTCATGTATCAGTAGGCGTCAACCGAATTAGAGTTTAAGTTCAAGTTTAATAAATTTCAACTTTTCTTCTTTAAACCTAAGAAAACCTGTTTGTACTGGTTTCTTTGCCTTATAATTGGAAAGTGGTGAACAAGGATTCACCAAGGGGGAGCTAAAAACATGGTGTGTTAAAAATTAAACCCTGTTACGGTAAGACCAGGTAAAGGCTGAAAGGGAACCCTAGACTTCCTTCTCACCTGGTCGTGTAAACCATGGCGTGGAGTCAACTCCCCCTTGGCCCCTTTATTCCCTTCACCCACTTGATCCTTGCCGTCACATGGGACTAAGTCCTCTTAATTCAGGCTCAGGCTGGGTGTTTGGGATATCGGGTTACAGGAGAGCCACCCTCCACCTAATCCACCGGCTGCAGTTAATGGCTTCGTACAAAGAGGAGGAAACTCAGTCCTTGCTTTAACTATCAATTTACTTTATTCACGTTGTTGCACAATGTAAGAATAAGGCTTATACACTTGGTTAGACAAAAGCATGCAACTCAAACTGGGTTATACAGTTAATAACAAAGTTAACTAGAATTGATAAGCACACCCACTAGGTTCCTCTGACCTTTCCCTGACCTAACAAAGGATAATACCCGAAAAAGGGGAGAGCTGACGCTGGCCAGGCATTCCGTTTTCTCTCTCTTTTACGTCGTCGCCGCGTTGCTCACGCAGGGTCTTCCACTTCCGCGATGGTTGGGCTCCGGAGTTTCTCGCTGGCTCTATGCCCGAGATTTTCCATACTTATTCTCTTTCTTATCTCTTCAAAACTGAGCTGTCTCTTTCCTGTTGGTTTAAGCCTGCTCACCTCGTTCGTATCTTCTCCTTATTGGCCCAGGCCCAAAGACCCCGGTATCACACCGTGTCCAAATAAGGCTCTATTCCTGTGATCTCTCCTTTGTCTTGTCACATAAATTAATTAGTTCAAACTGGTTTTTACCAGCACAGACCAGTGTCTGGGCACAGGTTACTATAGTTCAGAAACAATCCAACAGTGTCTGAGACTCTGTATTTCTTGCAGCCCCTGGCCAACAGTCGTAACAATAGTATATATGATAAATGTAAAAATAGGTTCATGGGAGTGATGTCAATGCTGAAATATCCCCTCAGGATTCAGGGTTTATTATTTGGTTACAAAACATTCTAATGGGTTTTCTGAATCCTCGGATGAGTTTTGGTCTCCATATTTCATGAAGAATATACTTACATTGGAGGCAGTACAGCAAAGGTTCAGTAGATTGGTCCTTGGGGATAAGAGGGTTGTCCTATGATGAGAGGCTGAGTAAATTGGGCCTATATTCTCTGGAGTTTAGAATGAGAGGTGATCTCATTGAAACACAAGATTCTGAGGGGGCTTGACAGGATAGACACAGTGGTTGTTTCCACTGGCCGGGGAATCTAAAACGTGGGGGAAGAGTCTCAGGATAAGGGGGCGATCATTTAGGACTGATATATGGAGAAAGTACTTCACTCAAAGGGTTGCAAATCTTAGGAGTTCTCTACCCCAGAGGGTAGTGGGTGCTCCATCGTTGAATATATTTAAAGTTGGGATAGACAGGTTTTTGGTCTCTCAGGGAAATAAGGGATATGGGGGCGGGCAAAAAAGTGGAGTTGAAGCCCAAGATCAGCCATAATCATATTGAATGGCAGAGCAAGCTCGACAGGCCATATAGTCTACTCCTGCCCTGATCTCTTATGATCTCTTATGTTCTTATTCCCTTCTAATCATTCCCAGTTACCTGTTTTTGGTTACTCAGCATGTTTTGCACTGTTTTCTGTGGTACTACAGGTGCCAAAACAGAATGTGAACTAAACATTAAAACAATGACCTAGACAGTAACCAGCTCTCAACCCTTCATATGCACTGAACAGAAACATTGAATTCAGCTGATCTCTTCTGTTCTTCAGCACTGTAGCAAAAGACATAACGAACAGATGAAGATTATTCTGTTATTCGTGTTTCTCTTCTACTAGTGTGAGATGACTAATCCTGCCTGTGTGTCTACACAGAGCTCACCAACAGCTGCAAAATGTGCATAGTAACTGTAGACTGGCACAACAGCCCAGCAACAGAACATACAGGTCAGTTTTGTGTAACAATACGAGGACTTACAACCTTGGTATTTAAATGGTCATTGCTCTCATGTTTCTGCATTACTCTATTGGACTTGGCTAAATTCATATTGGAATCAGTAGTTTAACAAGAATAAAATGGCTGAGTAAGGCAGGAATACATAACCTCTCAGGGGACAAATTGGTCGTCGTTGCACTCATTTTCTGGATGGAAAATACGGGGGGGGGGATAAAAATGACTAGTTGTGGGGCTATGCCCAGTGCCCCAGAGATGCCTGAAAAAATGTGATGCCATGTTGGCCTTTGATGCTTTTCAGGGATCCAGGGCAGCCACTTAAATAAGCATTAGGCCCCTTGTTTATGTTAAACAGGAGTTGAAAGCTTATTTTAAATTCTGTCAGGAAAATTGGGCTACCCTGGCAGTGGGTCTGATCCACAGGTTTTCTGAGTACAGTTGCAGCCGCCATCAAAAAGACAAGTTTAAATTATTTTTCACAATTCTCTTGAAGCCAGGAGGAGCAGGCATGTATGCCCCACTGCACTCCTGATGTCTGCTATTGTCCCCCTCCCTCTGTCCTTCCCTGTCCGCACCACATCCCCCACCCACACACACCAAAAGCACTTACCTGAAAGCCACTACCAGCTAGACAAATGGGACCAAAATTAGTAAGCTACCTGTGGAGTCATGACAGGAGTTACAGGTCTGTGAATAAATATTTACTGTACACCTTCTAATTCACTTACATGTAACTACTTTAACAGATTTAACAGAATTACCTCTATGGTGACAAAATAAATGAAATGCAAACTCAAACGAAATCTGTCCAAAATGATACATGTGATTAAAAAAAGGGAGATTCCTATTTTTTTTGTCCTGTACAATTCTGAAATAGTTAGATTTAGCATGTCAACCATCTTTCCTTGCCAAGTACAAAATTAAGGTCAGCCTATAGAAACATGCTTGTTTGGTTGATCTAGGATGTGGGGTTTTGATCCACCTGTGAATTAAATTCTGCCTGGAATAGTCATTAACAGATCCTCAAAAGTCAGAAAAGGTGAACATTTGCTCATGAGCATTTTATGCAATAGTTCACATAAATGTAATTTACATCATGGCTGATTAACAGTTCTGACTTCAGAGACTTTTGGAGTTTGTGTGTACTGGGGGATTCTCCCGTAGATTCCTGGGTTCAAAGTTCAGACCTCTGGCCTTAAATTCTGGTGATGTAAAACCTAGCAATGCAAGCTACCATGTCATCCTTCCAAAATTACCAAGCAGTTACCACTTCCATTCAGAAACTCAGAGTTTGGATCTTACCTATCTACCAACATACGGCCACTAGAGCCTCTTCTACACTGACTCAATAGGAAAAACCATGTGAAACACAACATGCAATGGAACCAGCAGTGTTACATGGCCCTCGACATCAGAGTGCCAATGATTGAACCCTTCCCTTTCCAGATTCCTCCACATTAGACATACACAAATTTAAACCATAAAATTTTTCTTCAATAGAACAGTTTTAAAACAGACTGGTCAGTCATATACTAACATACTATTAGGCCAACTGGAATTGGATCCTTCCATGGCAGAGAGACAAACATTTTTCTCACTAGGCCATCAGTTAGGAACATAACGTTTTATTAAAAACATTACTTATGGATGACATTTTCACACAAAGTGGTATTTACTCCTTCTGCAAATGTGCAACAAAGTTATGGGGCATAAAAAAAATGGAGCTGTATACACCCTCATTCAGATGCTGAGCGACATCCTGTCCTTTTTCCAATTTCATTATTTTGATGGAAAAGTGGAGCTGAACACAAAGTGCCATAATGTGTATAGTCAGTAAATAGTCCTCTTAAATCATTTTGACAACCTTAGCTCAGTGGTAACACTCTCAGTCTAGTCAAGAGGTTGTTCGTTCAAGCCCCACTGCAGCGATGTCTATGCATAAACATAGCTGACACTGCAATGCTGCACTGTTGGAGATGATGGGGGCTAAATTGAGCTGCGTAGCACCCATTTTGAGGCACCACACAGCCACATATAAACAAAAGTGTGGTCTGAGATGCTTATGCACACTTCCAATGTGAAGTGCGCAAGACATCATCTTGGTAAAGGACAAACAGGAGGCAGTCTTTATCCCTATCTGAAGCAGGTGTTAATTCATTTGCATATGTAAATAAGGAGTCTATCACCTGCTTCTGGTCCCTGCTGCAACTTTGGTTTGCCCTGAAGCAGCCAACGCCAGTGCCACTCGCTTCTGGGAAAACCAACTCTAAACACCACATAACTAAAAAAGAGAGAAGTACTTACCATAAACACCGTCATTCCCAGTCCCAAGATCACTAACCTCCCTCCCAGACCTGACCCAATCTTCCCATGGTCTCGATTGCCTAACCCCTCACCCTACAGTACTCCGAGGCCTGCAATTTCCCTAATGATCCCCGATCGCGGACTCCAAGGCCCACCCATTCCTCCTCCAAAGCCCCACAATCCAACCCCATCAATTATCTGGAATTGGAGCACTAACCTGTTGGAGCTCCAAACACAGAACTATCTGCATTATTCCAAGGCCCAAAACCCGAGGCTCCTTAAACCTCACCATTTGATGGAGGGTGGGGGGAGGGGCTATGTGGGTGAGATACCCAAAAATAGGTGCGGCCAATACTATCTCCTGCCATCTTTAAGATGAGCGGCGGAGATTTCTTTGGGCCTATTTGTGAACCTGAAATGAGTGCCACGCAGAGTACCTGCAGTCATTACAAAATTGGACCTCCTTAACATTATTTGGATGAAATGTCAGCATCCATTGTGCCTCCAGGGGAAGCTGACCTATATTTTAAAAATGAAGTTTAGGCCATTTGCCTCACCAGCAGAAGCCCAAAACTAAGTCCTGCAAAGTGTGTGTTTGTGTGCATGAGGAGCGCAAATGGGTGTGCAGGAAAGAGGCTTATCATGAGTGCTGTGGAGTTGGGAAGTACTCCTTTAGAAGAATCCCAAGCAGACCAGGCGCATCTCCTTCCCTACTCTGTGATGTCCAATTAGGCGGAGGTGGCCTTAAACTGGCGACTGATTTAGGTGGCCACCTAGGGATGCCTGAAAAATAGCCTGACTGGTATCAAGTCGGATGTCTTTCAAGTGGACTTTGCGCACAGGACATTGGTCCTTCAAAACTGGCTCTCACTGCACCAATTTAATGCCAGTAAAATGAACACAACGGAATCCAATTCCGAACCCAAGATATTCAGCGGACACTCTGTCAGGTAGATGTAAAAGATCCCTTGCCTCTAGTCAAAGAGCAGCAGTATATTTCTCCTAATTTCCTTGTCTATACTTATTTCTCAACCAAATTAACTGGTCATTTATTTAATTACTGCTCCTGTGACCTTTCTGTGCACAAAATGGCTGCTGTGTTTCACAACATTAGAACAATGACTGCACTGGCTGTGAAACACTTTGGGATGCCTGTGAAAAGTGCTAGTAAATGCTTTCTTTCCCCTTTGCATTCTTGATTTGCTTCTGGAGTCCTCCCCCACAGGTAATGTATCACCTCTGGTATATTTCAGCCTTGCTTTTTTCAATTATTTGATTGCTGCAAGTTCACAGAATCATTAACAGTAAAAGCATTTTCAGCAAAGCTTTTTCACAATACTTGGTATGAAAGGGAATATCACAGTATACTTATTACATTTCTGAGTATTTAAGAGAGTTCAAAGATGAAAGACTGTTACTTTAAATTCCTGAAATGGTGATTGTTACTAATTGAAAATAAAGAGAAATGTTGATAGCCTGTACTCAATGCTTTTATTTGAAATGTGGGATTGATGCTATTTTGAAACCTTTGGCTTCTTAAAGCTCCTTTGTATCCTTGGAGACTGAACACCTTAAGAGTCTAAGAAATATATTTTTCCCCTTAACATATTTCTTTTCAGTACAATGCACTATGACGTGCAAGCATGACAATGTGGAAGTGGTTCAATTCACAAGGCAGTCAAAAAATAATAGGAAATGCCATGTTTTATTAGTGAACAACAGTATTGTTGTAGACTTCAAAAGGTTTGAAGGCGTTGAATGATCTTGGCAATAGAAAGGATAATTTCTGGTAGCTGCAAATAGAGGGTCAATTCTGAGATTATTGGCATGATGGCAGACCAGGAACTTCACTGTGATTTTTATAATAAGCTAAGATTTTGAACTTGATGTAAAATCTTGCTAATGGTTCAAAATAGCTTTGATAAAAATGGTACGATTCCACACTGACCCCAGGTTCGAGCTCTATGTCTTGTGCAAACAACTCATTTTATACCAGAAATTTGTTGCAAAAGAGCTTTAAATCTGAGTCCACCTTGATTACAAAATTCAGCTCTATACAAACTGCTTTATATTAACACAGAGTCTACAATCTAGGCTGTGTACAATCCAAAGCAAAGATCTGCAGCTGAAAGTAAATACATTACAAAACATATGTGTAACTGGTATATCTTCACAACATGCAGGGCTATGGCTGAAGTTACATGCAATAAAAAAAGCAGATTATATGTTAGAAAACCCAGGCCTAGAACTCAGCTTATATGCACAGTACAAAAGAAAGGTCTAAAACAAAGGGTATCTTCATTACACACTGCAAGTCTATAGCTGAAATTGTACATTTCCATATAGATTTACACAAATTAATTTCCAGCCAATTGCTTACTAAATTTAAATGCGGCCGTCAGTGATTAATTCATTCACAAAATCCCATTAGAGATTTGCAACTATCTATGACAGCCCCAGAACATCTTTATACGTGATCAATATTACAAAATCTGTACAAAATCATATGATTATAAAAATGGCTTACAGAAAAAAATTGTGACTCGAGTTTTTAGCAGACCCTTAGAACATCCTTTCATTGAGTGTTTGTGTTTTTTAGACTCTACTTTCTAAGGTACCCATTTATCATACTGATAATTTTAAGTGTATTATACCAACTTTTTAATGCCAACATTAATAGAATATATTTTAGTTATTTGCTTTGCATTACTTATATTTAGGTTTAATGGATTATTCTGTATTTCTGTTACCTATATTTCTACACTTCAAGAATTTGTCTTCACTCTTGAGTTGTACACTGAATTTTTAAAATCTTTAACATGGCAATCATTTGAAACTCTAACTTATTGACACAGCATTACTTACAAGCATGCTTTCAAACTTACCATTGATATGGGGAGTGTAACATGCTCGATTTTCTCTACAATTGCGGTAAATAACTTTGCATCATAAAACAGTGACACATACAAAATGGAAATTGCACAAAAGCTTGCATGATTCTGGGGGAGACAAATCAACCAAATGTACTTTAGAATTTAGTGACCCAGAAATTCCCTGGGGATTCTGCCAGATTCCTACCGGAGTTTCGGCAGAGCTCCCCAGGAGAATGGCAGACAGATTTGCTGGCTCTCAGCAATTTCTGAGGGTTTCATCACTGCCATTTAAAATTCAGAATTTCCACCTGCCCTTTACAAGATAAATGAGGGGCAAGAGGTTGGGCTAGGGGGGCAGGAAACTCCCTAGGTCAAATGTTCCTGATACTAATCTTCATTTGTGGTTCCTGCGGTGGATGGTATGCCAAGCGATTTCAGGCATCCTGGTGCCAGTTGTCAGCTTTGGCTCAGTGGTAATGATCTAGTCTCTTCAGTTAAAATGTTCAAGGCCCATTCCAAAGACTTCAGCGCATTATCTCAGTTGCCTCTTCAGAGCCGTACTGAGGGAAGGAGGCACTGTTGGAGGTGCCATCTTTCGAATGAGAGATTAAACTGACGTCCTGTCCACCCTCTCAGGTGAATGTATAAGATCCCATGGCACTATTAGAAGAACAAGGAAGTTCCCCTGGTGTCCTGCTAACATGTTTTTTTTCAAACAACACCACCAAATATACTTTAATTGGTGATTTATCGCATTGCTGCTTGTGGGACCTTGCTGTGCACAAATTAGCTATCATGTTTCTCTACAAAAGTGACCACTTCAACAATACCTCATTGGCTGTGAAGCACTTTGAGGCATCCAGAGGCAGTGAAAGCTGCTATATAAATGCAACTTCTTACTTTATGTGGACCCCACCAAATGCTCCAGGCCAGAAATGTTGCCTGATTCCCCAAAGACCTCCCTCCCAATCTTTTATTTAAATATTTGAAGATCTGCCCCTGCCAAGGAAATACTAACCAGAGGGAGGCCTGGATAACCCACACTTGCACCCCCATCCCCCCAAAACCTGCCCCAATAATGGTTGGGTGTCAGCTTTTCCAGCAGGCCTGGTCAAATGGGTGGACAGAGGTATTTTGCAAAAGGCACTTGTACCCACTGGGCCATGGAACTGGGTTGTCCTCCCACTCACCCTGTAAACTCCGGCTGCCAGGATTTCCATCTAATGAATTTTGGGGCCACTGTTTTTATTTGGGTAATAATTCAAATTAGGTACCAACCATATAAATGCAAGCAACAAACTGAAATTCCATACTTTCACACACTGAACAATACTTCCGACAGGATAGAGGAACAACAAATGTCTTACTGACACGTTAAGCATTAGCTGTTAATATCGGCAACAGCAATTTCTAGCCTACTGTCCCCCATCATTTCAATATCTACCAACACATCTGGGCAGCAGGGAATATTTGTATTATTTGAGCATATTCAGATGAAGTCTGGTTATGAAGCTAAGTTTGAAGGAGACAAGTACTGAATGCACTTGCAGTCCCCATACTGACTTTCCTTATTAACTCTTCCACTGCTGAATTCGCCTGAGAACTGAGAACAATACTTCTGCTGTTTAAATGTTTCAGTCAGTAAATGCTAAATGCTTTAAAATTAAATTTGCAACAATTTCCATTACTGATGCAACAAAATCTTGCAATAACACATTTAAGATAAATATCAGTTTAGTCTAACAAATTATCCACAGAGCAAAAACTAGTTAGACAGAGTGTCTGGTTTGACTTAAACACATTGCAATTGCTTTTACTGGCAAATTAGTTTGTTGTGCTTACCTTTATCACTTTGCATCTCATCTGAGCAGAGACCATATGGCTGTTTCTAAGGTTCCCTACTCGAAACATCAGGCACATTTTGCCATCACGCTGGGAGATGACTGCGCTGTGGCTGAACATCAAAGTCTCTGCCCTTTTCTTTGGCTGGGACATTTTGATGAACATACACCCGATCAAGAAGGCGTCCACGATAGAACCAAGCAAGGATTGGAACAAAAAGAGGATGATGCCCTCGGGGCATTTCTCAGTGATGTATCTAAAGCCATATCCAATAGTGGCCTCTGTTTCTATGAAGAAAAGAAAAGCAGATGGAAAATTGTAGACATTGGCCACACACGGGGTATAGTTCTCGCCATGAGTCTGGTTTATGTCTCCTCGGATATAGGCTATGATCCACCACATTGAAGCCATCACTAGCCAGGCTATTGTGTAAGTCAGAATGAAGATTAGGAGGTTCCATCTCCACTTCAGATCCACTAAAGTAGTGAACAAATCAGAAATGTACCTACTTGTCTCTCCACCCAAGTTCCCATGCTGTACATTGCAACGACCGTTCTTGTCTACAAACCTTTGCCTTTTCTTTTTTATGGGAGCATTGTAGGTGGAAACCCTGGAAGTGTTAACAACTTGATAGTCTTCACCGAATTTTCTACGGAGTGCAGACATCCTTTCAGCAGCACACTGAGACCATCAATCCTTGTCCAGTGTTGTGTTAATCTTGAGGCAGCCCTAGTCTTTGTGTTATAAGACAGGTCCCCTTTCGAATCTGGAAGTTGGAAAGGCACTAAATGACATTGTTTAGTTGCTAGGTAGCCTAGGATTTTCACTTCGAAAGATGTTTCCCTGTTGCTAGGTAGCTTAATGCTTTCAGACAATGTAGGAAACTGGGGGCTGTTCTTGCTTCAGCTGCTCTTGTGGTGATCTGTGAAGGTAGAAGGCTCAGGAGCATGTGCAGCATTGTTACAGGAATGCTGCTGTGGTCTTGGAGACTCCCTGGGAACTGTATCCAGCATCACAGCGATTCTGGAGATAGGAGCTGTACACAGCAGCCGGCTGACCAATTGGAGCAGACTGCTGCCTTGCAATGGTCCCTCAGGGAAGTGATAAACAGAATGAGTGAACAACAGGGAGAAAAAAAAAACAGACACATAAAAAGATAAAGTAAAATTAAAATGAGATGGGGAAACGGAATTGTGAAACTGCATATCAAAAAGAGAGCAAGTAACAGATAATGTAAGTGAAGATTGAAGATCAATTTAGTAATGCAAAGTTTAAAATATTCAAAATATCATCAAATAATATTACCATGTTTATTTCATATTAAATTATGGGTTCGATGTTCATTAATTACGTCTTAAAAATCATTTTAACAGTGTGATACTGCAAATTAAAAGTCCTTTGTTCCAAGATACAACTTGAATAAATTTGATTCCAATATGTTGGTAGAATAAAGAGAACAAGAAAAAGCGAAGCAAGGTTGTAAAATCCAGATCTATTAGAAAACAAATAGTAATTTGTAATGGATTGAAATGAAAATGAGAATACTATTTCAACAAAACATAATGCTGCCCCCTACAGATGGAAGTCTAAGAAACCAGAGCCTTTAAAGTATACTGTGCGACTGCGTTTGTCTGAAATTCTGCTCTCTTGATTTTGGAAGAGGTTTTAAATAGGTTAATAACTCCAATAAAATAGCAGAGAAAGAAAACATAAGTACGTAATATCAGATAATTTCAGGACCCAGACTTAGGTCCGAACATTCTCCAGCTTGTGAAATCTTATGAAATAAACTCGCATAGAAAAGAGTGGCAGATAAATCAAAGCAGCAACGGGTTAAACTTCCATAGTCTAAGCATCCAAACCCCTGAGAAAGGGGAGTTCGAAAATCTTGTGAAAATGTGATTATGGACATGAGGTTTTCTTAAACTAACACTGCATTCTGCAGCTACGGAGGAGCATCAAACGGTTAACAGTTGCAGAAGTTCGAACCTGGAATAAGTGAGCAGTGGAGAGCTCCAGAGGTTTCTGGTATCGATCATTTACTCAGCATGTTGTGATGAAGGGATTGAATCAGGACTGATGAGCTCGCAATCATAGCTGCTACACCAGGCAATGGGTCAACCACCAAAGAATCAATTATAACATGGTGAGGAACACTTCCAGAGGAGGCTCAGGCTCATCAATGTCATTGTGACTGAGGTAGACCACTTGGTTCAGGAAGGCCTCTGGGACAGTCAACTATCTGCCACTCATGACCAAGGAAGCTTTTGATTTCCATCAACTTTTATACAACAGGGGCATTGCAGCACCCACCATTAGAAGCCTGCTACAAGCTTCTCTCACTATACCTCTCATAACATGCCACTCAGCAAGAACCAGCTGCAGACCAGCCATTGGAGGCAAGGGAACATTTTATAGGAGCATTTTATTGCTCCGTTCTTCCAATAAGCTCTGCGGAAAATAACCAGCAACAAAACTGCTTGGATTTTAACTCGCAGTGTATGCCAAACAGGGGTGTTCAAAATTCCCCCTTATTTTTTTCTCTAGGATATATATATATATATACACACACATAGTTGTGACTCTGCTATTTTCCATGCCTGTTAGCTGTCTGCTACATATATTACTGTTTGGTCTCTGGACAGCTAACACTGTATTTTCTACATAATAAAAGAATGACAGACTGGAAGATGTAATAGCGGTGAATTAATTTTGTTAATTAGTACAGTTCCTCTGCTGATGGGTTTAATTTTTTTTGTCATGTTTGCTGCTTGTGTGTCATGAATTCCCCATGATAATTGTGGATGTGCCTGACAACTGAGTGCTCCCTTAGATGAAGAACTGGTGGGTGGCTACACTGGTGAACTGCAAGGATCTAATTGCAACTAACCATGAAATCAGGGCAAGGAATTTATGTTATCATTAGGGCTCTGTGCTTTCGGATGCAGCATCCAAAAAGTGCAAGCACCTCAACATATCAGTTCACTTTATAGAAGGGCCAATCAAAACTTCTCATGGCAGGTTTCCAGGATCTTGAATGACCACACTGGACTTCACATCCATTCCAACTGTGACTTGTGTGTTGGGGTTCTCCCAGTATCCAGATGGAAGGATTTCCAGGGATTCTGTGGCATTGGAGAGTCCTTCCTTCTGCACTTACTGTTTCTAAATCAAGGGTCAAATTTTGGATGGATAGAAGTTCCATCCATCCCAGGTCTCATCAAAACTGCTAGTGAAGGAACCTCTAGGTGAGCCCAGTATTTCCTGGGCCCATCCAATTTTGCTTCCTTTGTGCTGCATATGGCCAATTTCTGCTTGTGCCTCAGGCCCTGAGGGAATACATGGTCAATATATGGCATTCTTGAAGCACCTATGAGCAAATTCTGTGTGACAATGTCTCTGATGTTGGCTCATTTGAGATGATTGCAAGCAAATTTCCTAATTCTGCAGTATCCGTAATAAATCATAAGTGGGTCCCTGGATATTAGGGGTTGCTTTTCTTTGATGTAGAAACAGAACTGAATAGAACAACATTACCCAACAGCTTTGATTGAATTAGCAAAGCAGCAATAATGTCTAACCCCATGACAATGTTGTCACAGTGCTATTGAAATGATTACAGACCAGCAACATCTTGGTTACACTAAACACATGACTGGTAGTGGGTCTTTCCTTATGGTGTCCATTGATTTGTGGAAACATACAAAATGGGCATTGCGAAAGTTTTGGAATTCCTCCATTAATTTCCTACATTATAACACTAATTACACTTCAAAAGTAGCTTCATTAGCTGTAAATTACTTTGAGTCACCCAGTGGTCATATAAGGCACTATATAAATGCAATTCTTCCTTTCTTCAAGTCTTCCTTTCAATATGGGTACCTAAAATCATTCTCCAAGTGATTTGAAGCTATCACTGAGTACATTATATATCTTTTACACTGTAATTTATCCCCACATAGATAAATGCGCTGCGCTCCTACTTCACATTAATTTAATATTTCTGCCTTTCCTTTGTGTTTCTTTTTCAAACATGTGACTTCTTCCACATGGTCATCCAGGTCCTCAAATTTGGGGAGCAAGCATTGCCTGTAGATGAAATGTTGTTATTCTTAGCATGAATGTTACAGGGCTGTCCCCCTCCTCATTTCCATCTTTACATAACTATGTTCACTCAAGCCTCCTCACTCTAATTGTCTGTGCTGTACTCGCTCATTCATAGACTTAAGAATTACAATTTATTGTAATGTAAAGGATGCTAAGTCTATTATTTCTATAAAAGTCCTGAAGAAACACCCAGAGATCCCAGTCCCACTGACGAAACCAGCATAGCAAAGCATTATTACTCCAATGCTCTTTTTGTTGGCCTCCTATCCTCTCTCTTATGTAAACACAAATTTGTCACACGTAACCTGTCCCATAACATGTACCCACCTGGTCATCACCCGTTTTTAGCAGCTCTACACATTAATAGGCATTTTATAAATACAGGTTGTTGTCATTGTTGGAGATGATATTAACCCTGGCAACAAAACACAGACGTGACATGCACCTATACACCGCAGAATGACTGATGCTTATGCTCCCTAAGGAAGCTTTGATTTTTTTGAGGCATAAAGTTTCAGGAGGACATGGTGACTTTGACAATGATTACAGTGCTGTCCTTTTGATGGCGGTCATCTGCAGGTTAGATTCCAAAAGGCAGCATATGCCCATCATTGCCTCCTTCATTAAATAGTATCTATGAAGACAAGTTCCCTTGGATATTCTCTAGAACTAGGGGGTGACAGTCTCAGAATAAGGGGTCAGCCACCTAGGTCTGTGATGAAGAGAAATTTCTTCACTCAGAGAGTTGTGACTCTTTGGAATTCTCTACTCCAATGAGCTGTGAATGCTCAGTCGTTGAGCATATTCAAGATGGAGATCAATGAATTTTTGTGTACTAAGGGAATTAAGGGATATGGGGACTAGTGCAGGAAGTTGGAGTTGAGAAAGAAGATTGCCCATGATCTTGGAGAATGACACAGCAGGCTCAATGGCCAAATGGCCTATTCCTGATCCTCTTTCTTATATTCTTATGTAGGTGGGTATGGCTGATTCTGCAGACATGGCTGCATGTGTAAAGACAGATGAAAGCTGTCTTTTTTAAAAATTTGTTCATGGGATGTGGGCATCACTGGCTAGGCCACCATTTATTGCACATCCATAATTGCCCTTGAGGTGGTGGCGGCGAGCCGTCCTCTTGAACCGCCGCAGTCCATGAGATGTTGGTACATCCACAGTGCTGTTAGGAAGAGAGTTCCAGGATTTTGACCCAGCAACAGTGAAGGAACAGCGATACTGTTCCAAGTAAGGATGGTGTGTGGCTTGGAGGGGCACTTGAAAGTGGTCGTGTTCCCATGCATCTGCTGTCCTTGTCCTTCTAGACGGTAGAGGTCATGGGTTTGGAAGGTGCTGTTGAAGGAGCCTTGGTGAGTTGCTGCAGTGCATCTTTTAGATGGTACACACTGCAGCCACTGAGCATCGATGGTGAATGGAGTGAATGTTGAAGGTTGTGGATGGGGTGCCAATCAAGCAGGCAGCTTTATCCTGGATCATATCAAACTTCTTGACTGTTGTTGGAGCTGCACCCATCCAGACAAGTGGAGAGTATTCCATCAAACTCCTGACTTGTGTCTTGTAGATGGTGGACAGGCACTGGGGAGTCAGGAGGTGAGTGACCCCCCAGGATATTGATAGTGGGGATTCAGTGATCGTGTGACATTGATCACAAGTCGTGGGAGTCAGTTGCCAGCATTCGCCAGAGCTGGCGGGCAGCCATAAAGACAGGGCTAAATTGTGGCGAGTCGAAGAGACTTAGTAGTTGGCAGGAAAAAAGACAGAGGCGCAAGGGGAGAGCCAACTGCGCAACAGCCCCAACAAACAAATTTCTCTGCAGCACCTGTGGAAGAGCCTGTTACTCCAGAATTGGCCTTTATAGCCACTCCAGGCGCTGCTTCACAAACCACTGACCACCTCCAGGCGCGTATCCATTGTCTCTCGAGATAAGGAGGCCCAAAAGAAAGAAAGAAGAAGAAAAGAAGTGATCGTAATACCATTGAAGGTCAAGGGGAGATGGTTAGATTCTCTCTTGTTTGAGATGGTCATTGCCTGGTACTTGTGTGGCACGAATGTTACTTGCCACTTATCAGCCCAAGCCTGAATGTCGTCCAGGTCTTGCTGCATATGGACACAGACCGCTTCAGTATCTCAGGAGAGGCAAATGGTGCTGAACATCTCTAGTGCAAACAAATCTGTCTTGTGTCCCTCTTTCCACCTCCATAAAGCACAAAGAGAGTACGACTTGAAATACAAATTTTCAGAGTTTAGGTTGCGACAATGAAATATGCAGCAGCACTGCTATAAATATTCACTTTCTGAAAGTATACATCCTGCTCTCCCTTCAAAGATCTTTCACTTGGGGAACTGTGCATCTGGTGCATTCCCCACAACAGCACTGGGGCATTGTGCCAGCTTCATTTAAATGTAATTATTGTGGAATTTAATATTTACATGAAACTTTTGCACAGAAAAGACCAGAGAGAAAAATCCACTCTGTGATTTGTGCAGGATTCCAATGATGTGGCTCTCTGCCCAATGTCCCATCCCTCGTTTGCCCAGTCCATGTGAAGGTCATCCCACTCGTCAGAAAATCTAGCCATGTATATATAGCAAGGCAATTTTCAAGAGTTTGAAAATATTGCCAACATTCTGAATTTGGCCTGGACAACAGACATATGGGTATTTGCGTGTATAATTTCCCAGGTTTTTAATCACAGTTTCATAATTTTAAGGAAACAGTAAGAAAAAGGAACGTACCTCTCCATAAGAATGAAGGGCAAAAACTAAGATGGAGACTCATCTCCAAGCCACCATCATTGACAGAGGCTTGGGAACTATCCAGAAACCTGCTTAGCTACAAATGGTATGTGACACCAGGAGATCAGAGAAGTGAGGAAATTGAAAAAAAAAGAGGTATAGACTTATCATTCAAAACAACAGTTGACCATCGCCTCTAGGATGAGGTATATAGTTCAATAACAGAGTCAAGAAATTCCAAATCCTATGCAATATGACCAATACATATGTTGGTCAACACTGAGCATTTGAATTCAAGACGCTACTGCTGGTTACTCTTTAAACCTATCAGTCGCCAAATATGATCTATGATTGTGTAGAGTGAGATGTCCAATCCTTGTGGTTATTCTAGGTCTGTAGTAAAACTGTAGCACTAAAGTACGGCAAAATACGTCACAAGAACATTCCTTGACAATATTTTCATGTACTAACAAATCCAAATGATATTCTTTCTGTTGTCAGTAGTAACACAATAAATCCTGTTACATCTTTCACCTGTCCAACTCTCACTCCTTATAATGGAGCCTTCCACTATAATGCACAATTCGCATATTTCTCAACAGCCTCTTCACTCAATATCTGAATTATTCATACAATTAACATATTGCACACCAACTCCTTCCAAACTTTAGGAACAGTATTCACCTTTTATTAGCATATTGTACAATGCTGGCCTCATCCAGAACCCCAGCATTACACTGTTACTAAGAATATTACATCCCTGATTACAGTTGCTGGAGAAAAACAATTGTGAAGGAGCTGGGTGATTTTATTCCTGTATAAATTATATATTTTCCCCCTTAAGGGCACAGATTATCCAGATTAAGAAACCAATTTGCCGTTTACATATATGAAAACACAAAGTTAATATATGTAAATACTTAAATTTGCTTTAATCGATTTGGTCAATAGGGAATTAATTTCCTAATCCATCTGATCTCATCTCCCCCACGCTTTGGGCCAGATCTTGTTATCCTGCAGCTGGGAGCGACAGCGGGTGCAGAAAATGGCGGCTGCCCCGCACAGGTCACGCGCTGCCATGGTTCTGCAGCAGGCGGCCACTTCACATACTGACAGCAGACGCCACCACCACTCCCACCCCCCCCCCAACACACATGGCAGGGGCAGCTTCGGCGATGCCGTAAACAAATGCATAGTTGACCCCTCCCCATCTATAAACAAGATGCTGAGTTGACCCCTTCCCTCCTTGATGGTGCCAGCTTCTCGTGCACGGGAAAGTGAAAGCATGAGTGCTGCACATTGAGCTCAAGATCAGGAACGGATGGAAAGATCGGGGCAGATGACATTGAAATTTATGCAGAAAGGTATTTTAAATATTTAAACTAGGGTCCCGTCACAGAGCTTCCCCGCCTCCGGGAAGATCGGGTCCAACAATCCCAGCGCGGGATCCTGTGGCAGCCGCTGCGGATCCTCCAGATCCCCCAGCCACTAAACCCGATGCCGGGCTGAGAACAAACTCCAGCCCTTCCTGTGGGCTGGTTAGAATGACAGATGAAACAATGAACTTATGCCACCCATCACCGTCCTGTTGCCTGCCTAAGCTGGCATTTGTTGACTGCTGTCTGCTTAGCCACTTGCAAGAAAAGTGTTGACCGCTGCAAGATAGCAGATGTGGTATTTCAATTGTAAGTAATTTTATAACTAGTGGATCTGCCATGACATTACTCACACTGCAATTGTGAAAGTATAAATATTAAAACCTGCAGCTGGGAAATATATATATGAATAATCTGTTTGTGCAAGTTGTATGGACGTGAACTGATTACTGAAAAAATTGATTTTCGGTTTTCATTTCCAGTAATTTACAACACTGATTTTTTTCAAAAGTATCATTGATTAATGAGATAAGGGGGTAATTTTCTGCCCATGTGTTTTTGGCATAGAGCATTCAATGCCAGGACTGATGAGGGAATATCTGGCTGGTGGTTAGTGCAGCTGTTATGCAGTCTATCCCACTTTCCATCAATTGTAATACACAGAAAATCAGGAAGGCTTCGTGACAGGCACTCTAATCCAAGGTCACTGACCCGAAACGTTAACTCTGCTTCTCCCTCCACAGTTGCTGCCAGACCTGCTGAGTATTTCCAGCATTTCTTGTTATTATTTCAGATTTCCAGCATCCGCTGTTTTTTCTTTTATTTTAGACTCTAATCCATCATGCCTGATATTCTGATATGTGCTCTGGCTAAGCAATGCTCTATATTGGAAGCACATCTGCGGAAAATTATTCCAATAGCATTAGCATAGTTGCGCATATACACTAACGACTAGAAATGTATGCATCATACATAAATTGGATGCATTGAAGATCTGTCTCACAATGGCTTGTGTTTGTGATTCTCACACACCCTGATCAACTGAGAAAACACCAAGTAAATTTGAAGTATTCCCCTAATGGAAGGGAAAAGGTAATCAGAGGGAACATCAACACATACCATTGTCCCATTGTTCCAACCATCCAGCTATGGAATATAACTGGCAGAGGATCTTGGTCTTGGCTACTTTATGCAATGTGCAGTAATCTCGATAATGTTACTTTAAAAAGTTTCCAGGATCATTATTTCCTGTCCACTTCTTAGATCAGTAATCTACATATTTTGCTTAAACACATAAGAAAGAACATGAAAAATAACATTTGTATATTGAGTGCAGAAAAAAACAGAATAAAAGATCATTCATTGACAAATTGCAACCTCTATGTAATATGACTCTATAAAAGACACACACATGCATCCACACCCACACTTGACTGTCTGATAACTTGGTTGAGGAATATTACACAGTACGGGTGGACCTAAAGAGGGAAAGAAGTTTTTTTTTGAACGAGGACAACGTTTTACCTCATTCACTGTTTGAACAATAGACCACAGCACATAGACCAACACTTAATAAAAGGACAACTCCTTGTCTACTGCTTCTCATTGCTGACACCAGTTATTTTAGGTCACCCTGCCAATTATCTGCTTATTAGGGGAAGGTCAATGTTGATGGCTTTGGGCAATGCTGTGAATTTGAACGTATAAACAATAATTACAGGTACACTTGTGCAAATATGCTGGATGCATTTAGTAAGTGTTAAGAGCCCATTGTATTTAAAATTATGTTTCTTTACAGCTAGCTATGAAAGTGCGCAAATAATATTGGAAAAAAGGAGATTGCCTTGCTAAAACATAGTGGGGTGAAATTGGTGCCTATTGCACCTGTTTTCAATGGAAGATGGTGAAGAAAAGACTGGTAACAAAGCCCATTGCCCCTTGCCATAGATGTGCTTATACTACGGGCACTAGCATATTGGAAAAGGGTAGCTTCTCTGGCATTCCTGGCATTTGTTAATGCAGGGTATAATGAGGATGTTTAAGGACCCGTCATCAAAATTCATCAGCACTGAATGGAGTATGTGCTAGGCGATTTATGGGCTGGGTGAATTATGCACTGGGCAGGTTGAACTCAGGTTTTCAAGCATTGATTGCAGCCCCACCAGTAGGTATGTTTTTGAATTTTAACTTAGCTTCATATGGAGGACCAGCAGTGCTCCTCCAAACTTCAAAGCACTCCGGAAAACCATTGTCAGTCTTAGACCACTCACCTACCATTCTCTTCCTCCCCTCAACATCTTAGCAAAGGACTGTTGCCAATGAGGAACTGGAAGCCATTGCACTGGCGAGCTGACTCTGGAGGCCTGATAGACACCCCCCATTCCCTGGAATTCAGCTGATTAAACCCGAGACCCAAGATCCAAGATCAGTCAAGCCTTGGGCCTCCACACCATACTAACAGTGCACTAACCATTAGGGGGAGGTGGTGAAGTGGTAATGTCACTTATCTAGTAATCCAGAGGTCCCGGTTAATGCCTAGGGTTCAAATCCCACCAGGGCAGCTGGTGGAATTTAAATTCAATTAATTAATAAAATAGTCTGGAATTGAAAGCTAGTCTCAGTGATGGTACCATGAAGCTATCATTGATTGTCGTAAAAACCCATCTGGTTCACTAACGTCCTTTAGGGAAGGAAATCTGCGGTCCTTACCTGGTCTGGCCTACATGTGACTCTTAACTGCCCTCTGAAATGGCCTAGCAAGCCACTCAGTTGTCAAGGGCAATTAGGAATGGGCAACAAATGCTGGCCTTGCCAACTACACCCGCATCCCGTGAAAGAATATTAAAAAATCTCAATTCCTGTGCCTGGTGAGGCTCAAAGCGCACCTTATACTGAGCCTCTAGATCAGTTACCATTGACTAGGTGGAGTAGGATGGAAGATTGGGCCACTGGAAAGTCAGCAAAGCCTCTTGAGTGACATTAAAGGGGACCGGGAATGGGGAAAACTGGGAAGGGTTGAGAATAGGCAGGGCCATTAGGTTGGGAAGTAGCAGTGCACAAGGGGATAGTAACAGTAATCAGGGGAAGGGCAGGGGGGGGAATGTAATGGCTGGCAGTGGTCCATGTTCTTTGAATGTGGAATCAAGAGGTTCATTTCTGTTCCTCCTGGATCCATGTTCAAGTAAATATATTTTAAACTGTTACCTTGTTGGAGGCACCTTTAATTTCCTGAATGCACCTGGTGCCAGGAGCCTTAGGGCAAACCAATCTTGCAGTGGGAGGCTTCAAACAGGAGTTAGGCCCCTTACTTGCAGATGCATTTCAGACATGGGCACTGTACAGACTTTTTTGGCTTTTACTAATGTGGCAGGTGGCAAACTTCTGCTCATATTGTGTATGTGCTTCCTGCCAGCCATATTAGAGGGTTATGTAGCTGTCCAGCTCCCAATTTCTATGCCAATAGCTCTGGGCTTCCACCAGGCACCAGATTTTCCAACTGGATGGGGGAGATGGACTCCAGCTCATTCACACTTCCCCCACCCCATACAAATTAGATGCCATCTTACTGACACCGTAAAATCTGATATCAGCACTGGAGGGAATCAGTGCTTGTGATCCCCCATGTAATCATTGGGATCACACCCAAGGATTTTTGGGGCCTTTAACCCTTGGTAATTTTTACAAGCCCAGTCAATTCAAGTGCTGATTTCAGTGACTTGTACAGGGTAAAGAGTTCTACAAATGAAACGCAAGTGACTCAATTAGCATAGCCACATCCACTAATTGTAGGGTTTAATGGGATTAGTAGACTATCTCCAGCTCCAGAAATGCCAGGAGAATTTTCATCTCAGACCTCTATCATTTGTATCAGGTGAGGAATAGCTGTGTATGTGCCCTCTGATACCATTCCCCACTTTTATTCACTCTGGGGCAGGCAGTCTGAAAATATAGGATCCATGAAACAGATATGAAGTCAAGATTTCACAGCCATTGTTCTAGCATGCCAGTTGGTAGCAAATAACATAGGAACATAGGAAATAGGGGCAGGAGTAGACCATTCAGCTCCTCGAGCCTGCTCTGCCATTCAACTGGATCCTGGCTGATGATCTACCTTAACGCCATTCCAATATCTCTTGATATCTTTAAAATCTAGAAATCTATCAATCTCTGTCTTGAATATACTCAATGACTGATCCGCCGCAGCCTTCTGGGATAGAAAATTCTAAGATTCACCATCCTCCGAGTGAAGAAATTCCTCCTCCTCTCAGTCCTAAATGGCCTACCTCTTATTATGAGACTGTGTCCCCTGGTTCTAGACCCTCCCCCAGCCAGGGGAAATATCCTTCCTGCATCTACCCTGCCAAGCCCTGTAAGAATTTCGCACATTTCAATTAGATCACCACTCATTCTTCTAAACTCTAGAGAATATTTGCTCAGTCTCTTCAATCTCTCCTCACAGAGATTTCAAAGCTAAATGTGCTTTTACTGTGCAGACACTTCTGCAGCATGTCCATCAATCATAGAACAACCTCCAGCTAAAGTTGCACAATGTTTTGCAGTTCAATATTACTACGTGGTTAGGTATCAAAGGATAGGGTGCAAGTGGAAATAAGTGGAATAGAGGGTACAGATCAGACACAATCTAACTGAATGATGGAACTGGCTTGAGGGGCTGGATGGCTAATCCAGTTCCCATGGTGAATATCAGAATAGATACTTCTTTGAACTGAAATCTTTGAGAGCTTTGGCATCACGTGATGCTTTACTTCTCATTAAGTTACAAAGCACCTCTCATCTATTTGGAGCTTTCAAATTTAACAACAATTAAATATTTAAAAACTGAGAACAGTAATTACTGCTGTAATGGATTACAGTACATCTCATGTGTCCTCTCTTGTGGCATTAGAATTATCATAATAGAGAGACTGAAGAATCATTTTGAATTCTTGTTATGTTCATGAGTTGTCAAAGCACTGAAGCTTAATTTCTAGTCCTAATTCATCCAAGCTGCATCTTCCCTTCACAATTTCCTTGACACAGGGAAGATGCTTTGATAAATTGATGAAACAGAAGATTCAGAATGTGCAAAGAAATAAGATTTCTCTATTTTTAAAGTGAGAAATCTTAGTGAAAGGCCATGTTGCATAGATCAGGATTCCAACAGTGTGGAACAGAGATGAAATGAGAGAGAAGTGGTAGTGAAGTAATGCATAATAGGTTAGTTTTTTTTTTAAGATTCTGAATCGTACAACTCTTATGGTGAGGGAAGTAGGAAGTTCCATAGTTTTGAGGCCCTGGAGAAGAATGAGTTTGAATAAGAAACGGTGCGATTAATTTTGATGTTGACACTTTGAAGATGCAGGAATGAGGAATAACATAGCAAAGCATAAGTTAGGCATCGGGAGGAACAAGCAAGGTCAATTTAGGTGAGAAAACTTGGCAAAATAGAGAAAGAAAAGAAAAATAGGTATAGTTTTAAAAATTATTCATGGATAATTAAGTGGAGTTATTGCATCAATAGTTAATAGCTGGAAATAAATGAAACCTAAGAGTCTCAAATTATAAGATGCATGCGGATAATTTCTTGTCTTCAGCACATGATTAGTAATCTGGTGGAAAGTGCAATTATAAAATCTGACTGATTTTCATCCCATTGCGGCATATACCCATCATTTGAAGCCTGAGATTACATCGTTCAAACCTATCCCTTCTATCTTTTATTATAGGTATGTAACATAGCTTTGTTCATTTTTTTAAACCATTTTTCCCTGGATGTACTAAGTTTTCCACTGATAAATGGTAACTTTTGTTTTTCAGCATGTTTAAATTCACAAGCAGGTAGATTAAATACTTCTACTCGAGGGAAATTTAATGCGAAGAGAGTGATGAGAGGAACTTTCTATAATGTACAATCCCTGTGTTGGGGACAGGCTGCTGTGACTTCACAAACTGATCTAAATGATCTTTGGGACAGCATTGCAGAGAGTTTACAGAGAAATAATTTCAAAGTTGATTATAAGGAGTGTAGATTTGTATTCTACATTATAATTGCTGTTAGAATCTATATACTGCCTATGTGGAGTTTGCAAGTTCTCCCTGTGTCTGCGTGGGTTTCCTGCGGGTGCTCTGGTTTCCTCCCACAGCCAAAAGACTTGCAGGTTGATAGGTAAATTGGTCGTTATAAATTGCCCCTAGTATAGGTAGGTGGTAGGGGAATATAGGAACCGGTGAGGATGTGGTAGGAATATGGGATTAGTGTAGGATTAGTATAAATGGGTGGTTAATGGTCGGCACAGACTCGGTGGGCCGAAGGGCCTGTTTCAGTGCTGTATCTCTAAATCTAAAAATCTAAATCTAAATCTATATTACAGTAGTTTAAAAAATGCTTCTCTTTTGTTAATCAAAGAGTGACCCCTTGTGGAAATATATTAAATTGTTTCACATGAAACAAAACTCCCTACATCTTGGTAGGGTTTAAATTGAAATAAGAAAAAGGTTTATAGGTTGATAACGTAAAGTGAGAAACTACTTTTGGCAGTAATGGCATTTGTTCTAACAGAGTTTTAACCCATTTATTTCAAGGACTCCAAGGCCCTCTGGCAACTATGATTGACCAGACTCAGCCATGGCCTTTATTCATGCAGTGCATGTATTTCTGAGACCTCGAAATGTGGTTCCGTCCTTCAATTACTTCTTTATTGCATTACTATGAGCATCAATTTCATTATCATTCATAAGACCCTGGGAAAGAAAAATCTTGAAGTAGAAATTAGAATTTACTCTTAAGAGGTCATAGAAAGAGTTACAAAGATAATTTTGATGTTGGGCCATGTAAAATGCACAATATTAGTTTGGCCACCCATTAAATACCTCTCATCATTTATGCTTCTATTAGGCATTGGCATTTAACAGGTGACTGAGCTTGTTTTATACTATCATCCAAGGTCTAAATGATCAATTAGTGTTTGAAATTGGAAAAAAAAATTGCACCATGTAGTGTAAACACACATTTTTTGATAAAGTAGATGCATCTGGGCTCAGCAAAAGGCCATCGCCATATCTAAACTTGGGAACCACCTGTTGCTGACACTGGATGACAAATTAAGGAATGTTTTCAACTTGCCTATATTTGCCAATTTACCGTCTGATTCACACAAAGCTCACCAAAACAATCACACTTAAAAAGAAACCACCCAGAATCTCAGCTAATATAAAGCAATATGTCAACCCAGTACATAGAGTTAAAGAGACGGTTCCACAAGATGCTGATTTACTGCTGGATTAATAATTATGGCAGATTTTATAATAGACCCATTGTCCTTCCCTTCTTTTTCCACTTCATATATCTTCGAGCTGTTGAGCAAAAAGTCTGGTAGACACATCAATGACGCCCAGGGACACTTGTTTTTAAAATAAGCCAGAAGGAATTGCATAATGATCCGGTTTATTGGGCAAAACTATTGAATACATATCAATACTGATGATTTGATTTTGTTTAATGCATCAAATGAAGATGTCATCGATCATAAACATTAAATGGATTCTGAGTAATCAGTGTTGGCCATGACACATACAACTGAAAAAAGCAGGACCAAAACTATTGATATCCACACCACAGCATCTCAACTATATATAAAAAATGTGGGTGAAACTTTATCTTTGGTAGAATCCTGCTGAACTTCCGATTTGTGTTTCTGTAAATTGAGTTGGCCATGATTGAAATGGGCCATTATTTTGGAGTCAGCCTAATTTTATCAGGCTTTCCATAGGATTCCTGGTTGTGATAGGAAGCCAACCTTGGAAAGAGGTGGATGGGGTACAGGTGGAGTTATTGTTGCTGTAGGCTTTGTATAGCTGCAGCAGCAGAGCAGTTCCACCTGCTTCAGGCTAGCTGGACAAGAAGGCAGTTTTTAAAGAAAATTTCCACTTCCCTGAGAGGGATTTAAATGTTAAATCACCTGCCACTCAATAGAGAAATTCTGGATGTCTCTTTCAAACTGCATTTAACATTGCTATGTTGGTAATGATGGGAAATGCATCATACGACATATGTAATTAGAAGTTGCTATTAATTGCATTAGAGAATCACAGAATTGGTGGCAATTGTCAGCTGGCTAATAGGATGATTTCCTGTCCAATTTCACAATCACTAATTCCAGATCCACTCAAACCGTGGCGAGCAGGGATTGAAAGATGATTGCACATATGTCTAACACAAACCGCCATCGCACTTTAAGTGCCATATTGCAAATTTCAGTTATGGACTTTAAAATGTATAAAGAGACAAAGACAATTATTTGGAGTATAAAAATTCCCCAGGCAATTTGAAATATCTTAACACAGGAACCAAAATGTACATGATTTCTGACTTATTTTGTCATATAACATGTTCACAGATAAGTCCGCAGTCTACCCATTTTCCTATAAAGCAGAGTTTAAAATGTGTGGTTCCAGCATGCAATAAAAAAAGAAAACGAAAAGGATTAAAATTTGCAGTCTGAGGAGCAATTATATTCTGACCATATCCATTGCTATTTGTGGCCTTAAAGGGACACAGGCTTCACCTTGTTAGCAGAAAAATACATTCTGCACTGCCTGGTTCTACACTTCCAAAATTCTAAAACAATATACCAGCCAACATTACTATGAGCAATGGCGAGGGTGATCTGATAATATGGCAAACCTATTGATTGATACTGCTGATAAACATTAATCATGGATTTCTCTCTTTGAAAAGCAGGCACTCAATCAATTGATTCCAGTGAGTACTCAAATCAGGCTTTGATGGTCAAACTGGGAAGACTGAGCACCCTATATTTTAAGATCAAACAACCATTAACGAGAAAACTCCATTGACGTGCCTGCAAAAAGTCTCTGGACAACTTTACACAAGATAAACAACAAAACCCGTTCCTTCACCACTCACAGCGACATCCCAGCCAATCAGTTTTGTTCGTCAAGCATAAAGCACTCAGAGTTAGTTACTAGGAAATTAACATGATGAAAAATTATAATCAGTGCATATATTTAATAAATCGCATGGTCACTTTTCATAATCCATGAAAACAATAGACTGAATTCTGTAAGCCCGCCGCTGAAATTGGCGTGGACAGAAAAATGGCAGCTCACCCGTGCAGGCCGCATGCCAAACAGCTGCCGTGATTCCAAGCGTGGCAACTCATTGAAAGAGCCAGGATGGGCTACCCTGCTCGCCCCCGCCCTCAATCATGTAAAATGGGCGGCTGTCGTCCCTGGCAATGGCACCATCTGCCTGTCTGCAGGCGCCGACGCCATTTTTAAAGGGCTGTCAGCCCTACACTTAAATATTTAAAGTGGAATTGAATTAAAATAAATAAATAATTTTCTTTTGCCCTCCCACCCCCCTCCAACATTAATTATTTGCCCTTTCCTTCTCCCAAAACACTCGCCTTCACAATCTGACCTTCCCCTCACAAACTTTAAATCATAATCCTTCCCACCATTCCCTACACCCATGACATTCATTTGACCCCATTCCCCCTCCTCCCGCACTGAGAAACTTACCTCCTCCCCCCTCCCCACCAGTGTCGCGCCTCGTTTCTCCAGACGGGGAGCCGACAGAGCAGCAGTGCCGGCCTCCAAGGTGAAGATCGCAGCGGGGCTTCAGGAGGCAATGGGAGACTCATGAATTCAGGTAATTTAATTTATTAAAATATTTAAATGGCAGTCTCGTCGCCGAGCAGCAGTGGGGTGGGGGGGGGGGGGGGTGGGGGCACCACCATGAGGCCTCGCCACCACCAGCAATATCGGGCCAGGCCCTGCCGGCATCGAGGTCCATGGCAGGCCTCATCCAGGGCCATCTTCAGGCACCCCCCCCAACATGGATCCAGACGTCAAGGCCTCTGAATCCAGCTCCAATGAGTTAAACAGAAAACAAAAATAAAGCACAGCATCTTCCAAGAATTAAGCTTTGAATGTTTTGCTCCTCTCTCCTGCTGTAACCTGTCTTAGAGTGGTCAGTATCCAAAACGATGACTTTGTGCACCCCCGCAACCACCCCCCACACCTCCCCTGTTACAGGACTGCAAGTTGCTAAATTAATTCCAAGTTACATTACTGTCCAAACTATTGCCGCTTTTAAAGCCTTCCAACTTATGAAACTTGAACCTGTCCCTTTATTCCAACATCAGGAACATTCCCCTAATCCACACATTTGTAATTTCCATTTCCTGGAACACTTTTGCTCAACACTTTATCACAGTGACAAAAGGTCAGGATGAAAATGATAGCGTGATTCTTTATGGGTTAAGGTCATAATAATGTAATTCTTCACAAACAGCTGCAATGTCACAAAGTTCCTGTTGGAAATTCCGCCCACAGTTTAAAGTCACTACTCTCAAAGATGCCATTAGCGGGCCATAGCAGCCCTCAAGTACACTGCTGTCTATTTGGCATGCCTTTTCACAACTGTATACACGAAAAAAAATTCTAAATTTATGGCCCTTAAAAGAAAAGATCCAAAAAAAATGAGCAGTCATGGACTGGGCAAGTTACAAATGTCCTTTTGGTACTGCACGACTCCACATGAGATGTTTAAATGGAATAACTAGGCAGAATAAGATGATCTGTAAGACACCAATGCATTTGATATTGATCGTTCAAAATTATGTCCACAGTAGCCTACCTGCTTATTTTCTAAATCAGAGTGTCGAGTATAGGGCTTTGGGTATTACGAGAGAGAAGCAGGGCAAAAACACAATCAAATAAGTAGAGGGAATACAATATAAACCATCTTGCCCATTAGAAGCAAGTTACCAACTGCTTACCAAGCAAACAGATTGGAAGTGTAGATACCTGGGCCAGCGACTACCAAGGGGCTTACCTGAAGATCCTTTACTTAATTGCATCAAATGGTGAGCCAACAAGATAGAAACAATTTGGATTTCAGCCTCCTTAAATGTCTTGATCCTGCCCAAAAACTATCACCACACTCCACAAGTAATTAATTGTATGAAGATCTTCATACATACCCCATCACAATTGTGATAAGGTGCTATAATAATACAGTTTTTGTTTTAAAACAGAGAACAATGAACAAATTAATTTTCATATAATTCTAAAGATTATAGAGGGATATCATTGTATTCCTTCCCTGATGCTTACAGACCCATTCAGAGGGACGAATTTTTAAACGGCTGCGGAGGCAGTGCCGGAGGTAGGGCATGTAATGTAGTGCAGTGATGACTTCACTTTAAGAAACCTTCCATTCTGCGGTCCGGTCAGCTCTATTGCCTCCTCCTCCATCAGCATAAGGACATGCAGCCCACCTCCAGTCTTCTCCTGCAGACAGAGGGAAGGAAAATGTTGGACCCCTAATGACATCAATCCCAATGCATAGGCTGCTGGGAATGCAGTTGCCACTGATGGGGGCACACAGACACCTCCAGCATGTCTTTCCTTCCCAGGGATCTTACAAGATTCAAATACGATACAGGGCCTGCTTTCAGGGTCACCGTGTCAGCCGCTGACAGACATATTGCATCCCTTGTCCCTTTGTCCACGTCTGGGGGATAGATTGCTCTTGTCCCATGCAACATCCTACTTCAATGGATGCAAAGCTCAAGAGGATGAAGGGATTAAATGATACGCACTCTTGCAGCCCGGATGAGGTAATTGAGCTGCTTGCGGCACAGTGTTCATGTGTGCAGGGTTATGCCACGGCTTCTGACCTCCTCAGTGATCTGAAGCCAGGCCTGCTTTGTTTGGCTCGCTGGTCTCCTCCTCCCATCCCTTGGGAACAAGAGGTTCCTCTTCTCCCTGACAGCCTGCAGTAGCACTTGGAGGGAGGCATCAGGAAAGCATGGGGCTGCACCAGGTCTCCTGTCAGCCATCTCTAATAATCCAATGTCACCTCCTTCTCTTCCAGGCTTTCCCAATGCAGAGTTCAATGCAGGGCTGGCAGACCTCTAAAAATGGTAGCACCTGGCGCCATGCTCCCTGCCTCCAGGACCAACTCCCAACATGCAATTGGTCAGAGTTCACGGCTCAGTTGTTTTAATTGGCCGGCCGCCGCTAAATCACGTGCAGCCAGCTGCTCCATCTTTCGACATGTCATGTGCCCAGCTCTGCAACTGATGGTGGGACCAGTATTCAAAACATAAAACTTAGCCCAAAGAGAGGGAAAGAAAGATTGGATTAAGAAAGAGAGAGAAGAGACAGAAAGGAGTGTAAGAATAATTATTACATTTTAAATTTAAGAAGAACAGTTTCGATTGTTCCCTTTTTGCACCTCTAAGTTTGTGTAGCAGGTCAGAACCTGCCATCGTGTCATTAACAGGGTCTTTCCGACATGAATTGCAGTCCTAAATGACTGTGACAAGATTAATTTTTATTTATGGTGCAAATGCAGCAATTTCATGACACTCAGTGAATGTCACTGGGGAGGTTGGTGGAAAGCTCAATTTCTGCAATGCTAGTGTCAGAGTGGCACAGATTTGTGGCAACTCACAATTTATGGCATACCTCTTCCTCATCACAAAATGCTGTTTCTTTTACATAACAATAATAGCAGGCACCGTGAACTCACCATTAAGCTTCCAGCAATTTCTGAGCCATTACATTCCTGCTTAATTTTTGTGCAGGGCATAATGTAATCATAATATATATAAAAGGTAACCGCTGCAAAATTTATTTGCAATGACATTCAGTTGAGAAAGATTATTTGCACTGATTCAGACAATAGTTGGATCACAATTTATTCAAGTATTCAACTTAATGATCCAATTACACATTACAGTAAAGTACTGGTTCAGTGCAGTGTGGAATTATAGAATCTGCACCTCATCGTTAGAGATTAAAAGTCCTGTTCAGGACAACTGAAAATCAGAGGAGAGCTGAGGGGTTTCCAGAGAGGGAGAGAGAGAGAGAGAGAGAGAGAGAGAGAGAGAGAAAGAGAAAGTATATCAATCAAAGATATTCCTGAAGGCTCTTAATGAATGATTGCAGATGGTCTAGTGCCATTATCTGCCAGTCCAGCTGAGCAAGGCTGTGAGGCAGAGGGCAAACCTTTAACTATAAAAGGAAAAATCTATCCACTTAGAAAAGCTTTGAAACTGTATCACATTTCAAAATGCCAAGTTTGTTTTAAGAGAAAGGCAAGTTCTGGGTCGCAAGCTTCCCTCATCGAACTACAATTGACCTCAGGCTGTGTTTAGTGACAACTATTTGAAACCATGAAAAACAGAAGAGCTTAAAGATGCCTTTACTTTCACAGCAAAATGATGATTATAGATTACTGTCATCATAAAACAGCATCTTATTCATCTTACCATGAGTAATGCAATGGGTGATTTTCAAGATCATTTCAAAAACTCAGGCCAACAGAACTCACTCATAACCTTTGCCTACAATTTGATTGGGTTGTAATTGGGAGACTCCAGTATTTTCATATTCAATGGCTCCTTGCCACTTTGTCTTTTTAGGCATTCTGTACATGCAAAATGCCACAAAAATAATAATAATTGCACTGATATATATAAAGAATGCAACAAATATTTGCTCCATACACCTTTAGTTCAAGTACAATCCTGGGCTGGTTATGTTAAATATATGATAAGTAAGGCTTTCCACAGGCAGAATGGAAAATTTTAAAGCAGGTCTTGTAGACAGTATCTGTGACTGGAAGGGTTGGAGATTTGGAAGGGCATCTGCTGCTAATGGGCCAGCAGATGGCTTTTCCTTTCTAGATCAAAGTTCAAGGAGTTAGCTTCATAAATCTCCCCAGCAAAAACCTCCTATCCCTGAGGTGCACTTCACCTAATTAAATCAGCTTGAGACTTTCAACTGCAGTTCTGTAAATTGTCACAGACTTTCAGTGTAGGTAGTGGGGGCCCCCGAGGTTGGTGTGGGTATGAAATGGGAAAACAATGGCCTGGTTCTAACTTTCTCCTAAGGTGTTATTTTGAAGTAATTTGTAGGTGTTAAGATCATGGGAAGAAAGTTCATTAAAAACAAATGTTGGTTATTATAAAGTGGTTGTCTCATTAGAGTAACTCACCTCCTGACTCCCCAAAGCCTGTCCACCATCTACAAAGCACAGGTAACGAGTGTGATGGAATACTCTCCACTTTCCTGGATGAATGTGTTTCCAACAACACTCAAGAAGCTCAAAACCATCCAGAACAAAGCAGCCCACTTGATCGGCACCCTATTCACCACCTTCAACATTCACTCCCTCCACCACCGATGCACAGTGGCAGCAGTGTGTACCATCTACAAGATGCACTGCAGAAACTCACCAAGGCTCTTTCAACAGCACCTTCCAAACCTGTGACCTCTACCACCTAGAAGGGCAAGAGCAACGGATGCAAGGGGAACACCACCATCTGCAAGATCTCCTCCAAATCACTCACCATCCTGACTTGGAAATATATTGCCATTCCTTCACTGTCACTGGGTCAAAATTCTGGAACTTCCTCCCTAACAGCACTATAGCTGTACCTAGACCAGATGGACTGCAGCAGTTCAAGAAGGCAGCTCACCACCACCACATTCTCAAGAGCATTTAGGGATGGACAATAACTGCTGGCCTTGCCAGCAACACTGACATCACAAGAACGAATAAAAAACTATTTGCATGCTCTACAGTTTACCAATCTGCTGCAAATTTTTATGTACTAGTCAAGTTTATTCTAACAGCAGCTTATCAACATCTTTAAGTGAAGAACAAATATTGTATGAAAATTAACAAATGCCAGAATGTGAAAACTACATTCACAGGTAAAAATATTTCAGTTCCTAGTATTTGACAAAAGGTATGCCAAAACTGTAATCCATTATTAAATGCTTTATTTTGGAGAAAATATTTGATGAACAAGAGATGAAATTATTTAATTAATCCTGCCACACCCACACATTCAGAGTAATCGAGGTGTTTAACATGATTAAAGCATTTGATAGGGTAGATATAAAGAAACTATTTCTTCTGGTGGGGAATCGAGATGAAGAGGGCATAACCTTAAAATTCGAGCTAGGCCACAGGTAATGTCAGGAGGCATTTCTTCACACAAAAGGTAGTGGAAATCTCTCTCTCAAAAAGCTGATGAGGCTGGGTAAATTGAAAATTTCAAAACTGAGATAGCTAGATTTTTGTACCTCCAATGTTTGGCGATCAAAATCCATTTGGGTTAATTGAGCCAGGAATAGCCCTTTGTCTCCACAAGCAGCGTCTCTTAGTATGCAAATGTCCTTCCAGCCCGGTGTCTGGTGATCTTCAAACAAGTCATTTCTTCACTTCAGTAACAGGTTAAAATCAATGTTCATATGACAAAATTAATATGCCTCATTCTTGGCAGGTGGGGGTCTGCATGACACTAGGTAAGGATATTAAATGGGAACAGCTAAGACAGGTAAATGGATTTGAGATACAGGGTAGTCATGGTCTGAAAGATGGGATTGAGAAGGAGAGATATAAAAGTGAGAGAAAGAAAAAGTTAAAAAAAAAGATATTTTAATGTTTAGTAAATCTCCAGCAATAATTAAATTCAGAAGGACTGAGACTCCCCACTTGTAAAATAAAATTTTAAGGGCCCGATGCAGTAATTAAGACTTAACACATGTTAAAAACTCATTGCACCTATATGCAACAGCGCTAACTTTTTCTGGCATGTTTAGTGGGTAGCTAGCAGGCAAGTATGGTAATTTCACGCCCTTCATGTAGTTCAATGCCAAATCTATCAGCAAGGCACTGGTGTGGCGAAGCTTGGGGAGGAGCGGGACAAACCGGACAGCAACTTCCTGATTTCAATGCATGTGCAGATGCTGGAAGTTGCTGTCTGATTTATTCCATGATAATGGTGACCACTGAGAGCCTCACCATTATTTCTCTCACAGAATTTGGGCCAATACCTTCAGGAGAGAAGAGGAGAAAAAGAAAGGGAAGACATACTTTTTATTAAACTACCCCATTGAACAATCACCGCTTTCTTACTGTGCACCTTCAGGAGCGTAGTGCTAACTGAAGTTCTTATTCATGAAACAACTTTGCACAACTGTAAGTACCCGAAGCCAGGAGCAGAAGTATGGTTGGCACACCTTGAAAGCCAAATGAAAGAAATGCAATGAATTGACTGCAGCTGTAGATGTCTAGGCATCTGCTATCCCCTGCATTCTTTCCAAAGCAATTACTCAAAAGGGTGCCCCTCCCATATCCAGTGGTCAACAGGGCATGTCCTAAGGTTTCATCTTCAGTTCCCTGTTAATTCTCATTTACACGTTGCCCGTCAGTGATGTTCTGTGTAGACATAAGGACAACTTCCAGATGACATCCCAATTTTACCTGTTCATCACCACAACTGATTCTATAACTGCTACACTGCTGTTCAACTGCCTAACCAACATCAAGTCCTAGGCCAAGGACCTTTCTCCATGTAATACCGATAAGGCTAAAGCATGTCTGTTCAACTTCCACAAGAAAATGTATGCATCAGGTACCTATTCCATCCCCTTTCTCAACTATTCAATCAGGCTGAAAGCGACCGATGGTCTGCTTGACTTGGCTGCATTTCATGTCCAATCCTTCATCGAGTTTGCTGCTTTCATCCTCCAGCAGCCTTGTAAATGTCTCTGAACACTCTGTTACACGAAAGGCACCATGAGAGTGCATGTTTCTGCTGAATGTAGAAAAGCACATTATTGGGTGTGCGCTGTAAGCTAAACTTTCCTTATTTTAATGTTTCTCTCTGATGGTCTTTAAAATCTTCTCCCCTTACCCATCCATCCTTGGAGGCGATGGCTGGAATGGTGTTGGAATACAATTCTGCACACAGCAATGACCCTACAGTACTGTGACCAAGCAATCAGCTGTTCATGTATGAGCTCAGGCAATTAATGAAAGCATGCTGTTTGACTATGGGGACTATCAAATCAAAGGCTGTTCAAGACCCTATGTGCCTCATACACAAGTATGCACACACAAACACACACCCATCTGGAATTTCATAGAATCACAGATTTGTTACAGCACAGAAGGAGGCCATTCGGCCCATCATGTCAGTACTGGCTCTCCGAGTGAGCAATTCACTTAGTGCTACTCCCTCATCTTCTCCCCGTTACCCTGTACATTCTTCCTTTTCAGGTAACTTTTGAATGCCTCGATTGAATCTCCCTCCACCACACACTCTGGCAGTGCATTCCAGATCCTAACCACTCGCTGCGTGAAAAGGTTTTTCCTCATATCGCCATTGCTTCTTTTTGCCAATTACCTTAAATCTGTGCCCTCTCGTCCTTGATCCTTTCAAAAGTGGGAATAGTTTCTCCCTATCTAATCTGTCCTGCATCCTCATGATTTTGAATACCTCGATCAAATCTCCTCTCAGCCTTCACTTCTCCAAGGGAAGCAGTCCCAACTTCGCCAATCTATCTTCGTAAATGAAGTTCCTCATCCCTGGAACCATTCTCATGAATCTTTTTTGCACCATGTCCAATGCCTTCACATTTTTTCCTTAAATATGGTGCCTGGAATTGGATGCAATACTCCAGCTGAGGCCGAACTAGTGTCTTATACAAGTTCAACATAACTTCCTTGCTCTTGTACTCTATGCCCCTATTAATAAAGCTCAGGATACTGTATGCTTTATTAACTGCTCTCTCAATCTATCCTGCCACCTTCAATGACTTATGCACATCTACACCCAGGTCCCTCTGTTCCTGCACTCCCTTTAGACTTGTACCTTTTATTTTATATTGTCTCCCCATGTTCTTCCCAATCAAAATGAATCACTTCTGTCATGCAGGCCCCCACCTGCCAAGCATGAGGCATAATAATTTTGCCACATGGACATTAAATTTCAAACTGTTGTTGAAGTGAAGAAAGGACTTTCTTTAAAACATTGCCAGATCTTGGCTGGAAAGACATTTGCATATTAACATACAGTGTTTGGAAGGACAAAGCAGCCATTCCCTGACACATTCAACCCACAATGGACCCTTGGCTGGAAATATATTTGCATATTAACAGACAGTGCTTGGAAAGGACAAAGGACCATCCCCTGACACATTCAACCCACACTGGACCTTTGATCACCAGACATGGAAGGTGGGGGAGCTCGCTTTCCAGGTTGACTGCTAAGATGGCCAACTACACAAATGGGCATGGTCAAACCAGCTAGTCACATGACTAACCTGTTGGGCAACCTGAGTTTTTTTGAATTTGTACAAACAGTTTGCTCCTGAACTGAGAAGATCTCTCTCCTGTCTGCTCCCATCGCTTTCTCACAAGCCTCTGAATCCACTGAAGACACATGAACCCCAAGAGGGTAAAGTCTCCTACAGCGAACAAGGTTTAAGAAGAATACTGAGCCCCAATGAAAAGCAAGATCTACCTACAATCAAGGACTCTGCAGTGAGCCCGAAGAACTGTAGCAACAACTCTTCAGATATTGCCTCAAACTTTTCCACTTTATTTTTCTTCTGCTCTTTTCTGTCTCTATTTGCAAGTGTGTATCATGTATGCATGCTAGCATGGGCATGTCATACATCCGTAGGCGTTAACTGAATTAGAATTTAAGTTTAAGTTTAAGAAATTTCAACTTTTCTTCTTTAAACCTAAGAAAGCCTATTTTTGCTGGTTTCTTTGCCTTATAATTGGAAAGCAGTGAACAAGGATTCACCAAGGGAGAACTAAAAACAGTGTGTTTAATATTAAACCCTGTTATGGTAAGAACAGGTGAAGGCTGAGAGGGACCCCTGGACATCTTTCTCACCTGGTTGTCACACTTCACATTCCTCCACATTGAACTTCGTCTGCCCATTCCACCAGCTTGTCTATGTCCTTTTGAGGTTCTATACTATCCTCCTCATAGTTCACAATGCTTCCAAGTCGTTGGTACCAACATGAACCACAACTTCTGGCTCCCTCCCTTCCCCCTGCAGAATATCCTGCACCCTCTCCGTGATATCCTTTACCCTGGCACCAGGGAAGTAACACACCATGTGAAGACTCACGATAATGGTTACAAAAATGCCTATCTGTCCCCCTGACTATGGAATTACCTATAACAACTGCATTTCTGCACTTTGCTGCTCCCTCCTGTACAGTCCCTTGCCCGTTGGTGCCATGGTCTGGATGGCACCCCTTCCAGGTGTCCACACCACACATGCACACGCACACACAATGTATATATGGTAACTTATAAAATGCACCTCAGTTTTTAGTTTTTATACTAATGAATCGATCAAGTCTTCTATTATATTTGATTAACTTAGATTAAATTAAAAGCTTACTGGTATACTCATCCCGGCTTTCTGTTTCCCATGTTCTCCGTTGATTATGGCGCCACTTTTCAATTTTTGATTTGGCTCTGGACCTCCTGCTTCTCTCCGAGCTTTTGGTGTTTTTTTTTTAATCGTCTCCTCTCCCGCTGCTTCTCTCCCATTTTAAACAGGGCTTTCCAACTTCCTGTCATAAATTCAATAGATCAGTGGATACCCTGAAGAAACAAGGTGAGCGGCCGTCTATGCTGTTTCTGCCGATGTTACTGCGTTGCCAAGTTTTGTGTCATCTGTGAACTTCAGAATTGTACTCCCTTTACTCAGATCCAGGACACCTGCATATAAGAAGGAAAGCAGTGGCCCTAATTCCCACCACTGGGAGTCCCCACTGCATACTTCTCTCCAGTCAGAAAAACATCACCGCTGCTCTCTTACCTCTTAGCCAATTACATACTCAAGTTGCCACCATCCCTTTAACTCCACGTGCTTCTATTTTCCAAATAAGTGGTACTTTATCAAATGCCTTTTGAAACTTCATGGTAAGAGATTAGAAAGTGTAGATGTACAAAAGAGACCTGGGTGTCCTTGTCAATAAGTCACTGAAAGCTAACATGCAGGTGCAGCAAACAATTACAAAGGCTACTGGTATGTTAGCCTTTATCACAAGAGGATTTGAGGACAGGAGTAGTGAAGTCTTGCTTCAATTGTATAGAACCTTGGTTAGACCGCACTTGGAGTACTGTGTGCAGTTTTGGTCCCCTTACCTAAGGGAGGATATTATTGCCATAGAGGGAGTGCAACGAAGGTTCACCAGACTTGTTCCTGGGTTGGCGGGACTGTCCTATGAAGAGAGATTGGGGAAACTGGGCCTGTATTCTCTAGAGTTTCTAAGAATGAGAGATGATCTCATTGAAACCTACAATATACTTCAAGGGTAGATGCAGCTAAGATGTTTCCCCTGGTTGGGGAGTCTAGAACCAGAGGACACAATTTCAAAATAAGGGGGAAGCCACTTAGGACAGAGATGAGGAAAAATTTCTTTACTCAGAGGGTTGCGAATCTTTGGAATTCTCTACCCCAGAGTCCCGTGGAAGCTCAGTCATTGAGTATGTTTAAAGCAGAGACTGACTGATTTCTAAATACAATTGACATAAGGGATATGAGGATAGTGTGGGGAAAAAGGCATTGAAGTGGATGATCAACCATAATTGTATTGAATGGTGGGGCAGGCTCGATGGGCTCAATGGCCTACTCTTGCTCCTATGTTCCTATATACAACACCTATTGCACTACGCACATCTGTTATTTCATCAAAGAAGCTACAGGACAGGTGACCAAAAGCTTAGCCAAAGAGGTATGTTTTAAGGCAGGACAGGTGACCAAAAGCTTAGCCAAAGAGGTATGTTTTAAGGGGTGACTTAAAGAAGGAAAGAGAGGTAGAGAAGCAGAAAGGATTAGGGATGGAATTACAGAGTTTAAGGCCCAAGCTGCTGAAGGCATGGCTGGCAATGGTGGAGTGAAGAAAATTTGGGATGTGCAAGAGGCCAGAATTGGAGAAGTGCAGAGATCTCTAGAAGGTTGTAGGGCTGGAGGAAGTCAGAGAGATAGGGAAGGGGAGGCGATCGATGCAAGGAGGAAATCCCAATCCTTCACACCTACACAGTTTTAACTGAGGTTACTGGATAGGGATTGTGAATGGGAATAGTGATCAAGGTATTCATTCCCATGTTTCCCATTTAGCAAGATAATCAGAACTCCCCACCACTGCTCCACAATAGTTCATGATCAAACATTGACCTTCCTAAGATGTATAGCCCAGTGCTGCATTATGCAAGGCATGTACATACTGAGCCAATTGAAGAATAAGCATTCAGAGAAAGATTTAACTAGAGCAGCAAGTCATTATGTTTCAGTATTGAATGCTAAAGTACATATGGGCAAGGGTAAACATATAGGGGGTGAATTTCTGCAGAGCTTCTCCCATTAACACTGATTTAGCACCTATTGTTCCCACTCATTAATTACAACATTTAACCCAAATCACCTCAACTCTCAGTTACTCCAAACTCCAATCTTTCTTGGTTTTACATGTGCCAGTTGACATCATATGAAGTGTCATACATGATAGGTGATAAATGAAAACAAAGATCACTGCCTTTTTATCTTTTACTACCATCACTGTGGAATGTTTATTTTCAGCTGAGAGGGCATGTAATGATATTGGAGTAGATTTTTATAATTCGCGCTCAAATTGCAGACCTACATTTAAACAAGAACAACTTGTGTTTATATAGCGCATTTAATGTCATAAAACATCCCATGGCACTTTACTGGAGTGTAATCAGACAAATTTGACACCGAACCAAAGACGACGACATTAGGACAAGAGTCCAAAAGTTTGGTCTGAGGTAGCTTTTAAAGAGGGTCTTAAAAAGGAGAGAAACGTGGAGAGGCAGAATGGTTTAGAAACAGAATTCCAGAGGTTAGGATCTAGATGGCCAAAGGCATGGCTTCCAATTGTGGGCTGACGGAAGTTAGCAATGCACAAGAGGCCAGAGTTCAAGGAGATTACAATATAGGGAGGGGCAAGTCCATGGAGGGATTTGAACACGAGGATGGGAATTTTAAAATTGAGGCATGGGTGGACTGGGAGCTAATGTAGGTCAGCAGATGCAGGGGTGATGGGTGAATGGGACTGGAATCTTTCTGTGCATTAATTATAATGGAGTGCAGACTACCACGCCTGAACTCCCACTCTGTAATTCCACTACCTAATGCTGTGTGTTGGAAGTGCTAGTTCATAAAATTGTATAACAGAGACCAGAGATCAATATGCTCTGTGATCATTATGTAGTCTAGTAGCTAAATAGGTTATCAATTGACAGCAATTAAATTCAATCCAGTTCCATAGTGTTTTAGACTGTATCTGCATGCAAAACGCATTGAGAAAATAAAAAGATACAGAAACAGTAAACAACTCACTCAGTCTGCTGCATATCAATGGATCAGTTTCAAGGGTGACCAGAAGGAAACCTATAATAAAAACAAGAAATGCTGGAATCACTCAGCAGGTCTGGCAGCATCTGTGGAAAGAGAAGCAGAGTTAACGTTTCGGGTCAGTGACCCTTCAGGAAACCTGTACCCACCTGTTGAAGGGTGTGCAAAAGCACTTCACAGTGACTCTCCATCCCTCACATTTACTCAGTCACTCCATGGGGGAATGGCCGACTTAACACCAAGTACATCTCCATGGCAGGACATCTGAAGAAAGAACTCTATACAGTGCCTTTCACTACCTCAAGACATCCCAAAGTACTTTAACGCAAATACTTTTGAAGTGTAGTCACTGTTATAATGTAAGAAGTGCAGCAGACTAGCAAGATCCCAGAAAGAGCAATGAGATAATAACCAATCTCTTTAAGTGATATTGGTTGAGGTATAAAAATTGGACCAGACATGAAGAAGAATTCCTCTGTTCTTCGAATAATGCCAAGGGATCTTTTACAGCTACCTCAGACAGCCTCAGCTTAATGTCTCATTGAAAGATGGCACTTCTGTCAGTGCAACTCTCCCTCAGTACTACAATTCAGTGTCAACTGAAATTAGATGCTCAAGTCTCTGGAGTGGGACATGACCACACATCTTATTGACTCAGAGGCAAGACTGCTACCGATGAGCCAAGATTGACACATCAGAGCTCAATAATTCTAAACCGATAGCAAACTACATCCTTCTACCCATTTGAAACTCCAGTGTCCTGTGCAACTATAATGCAAACTGCTCTTTGTTTTTGCTTGAAACAAAACCAATCAACACTTGGTCCATAGTTGTTTAGCTTTCACAGCCAGGTCATAATATGAAGATTAATCTTAAGATTAATAAAACATAATCCCAAACAAAATATTGGAACACATTCCCAAATGGTAAAAGGTTCAAAAGGTACTCTCGCATGATAAAGATATATATTCCCAGCTCCTCTTTGTTTGGGGGCTTAACAGAAATTTAAATGATTAGTGGCCCAAGCATTAATCCTACCTGTCTAGTTTATTAATAACAAAGAAATATATTAAACAAAATTGAAAGAGTCAGTCAGCCAAGTCATTTACAGCTATGGAAAATGTGTTGTGAGAAGTAAAGAACCTCAAATGAATGGTCTCTGAATTAGGGCTCCAATGTTCACATTCCAGGATATATCGGATACATTAGCAAGTTAAGAAGAGGACCTTACAGAAAAGGATAAAATAGAATCAGAATCATAGAACGTTTAAGGCACAGAAAGAGGCCACTTGGCCCATCGTGTCTGTGCCAGCCAAAAAACGATCCACCTATTCTAATCCCACCTTCTAGCATTTGGTCCATAGCCCTGCAGATTACGGCACTTGAAGTGCATATCCAGACAACCTTTGAATGAGTTGAAGGTTTCTGCCTCAACCACCTTTCAGGCAATGAGTTCCAGACCCCAACCACCCTCTGGGTGCAAAAGTTTTTCCTCATCTCCCCTCTAGTTTTTCTACCAATCACTTTAAATCTATGCCCCCTAGTCACTGAGCTCTCTGCTAAGGTGAATAGGGACTTCACCTCTACTCTATCCAGGCCCGTCAAAATTTTGTACATTGCAATCAGATCTCCCCTCAGCCGTCTCTGTTCCAAGGAGAACAACCTCAGCCTATCCAATCCTTCCTCATAGCTGCATTTTTCCAGTGCTGGCAACATCCTCGTAAATCTCCTCTGTACTCTCTCCAGTGCAATTACATCCTTTCTGTAATGAGGTGACCAGAACTGCACACAGTACTCAAGTTGTGGCCTAACCAATGAGTTATGCAGTTCCAGCATAACCTCCTTGCTCCTGCATTCTATACCTTGGCTAAATAAAGGAAAGGATTCCATATGCCTTCTTAACCACCTTATCAACCTATCCTGCTACCTTCAAGGATCTGTGGACATTCACTCCAAGGTCCCTCACTTCCTCTACACTTCTCAGTATTTTCCCATTAATCTTGTATTCCGTTGCCTTGTTTGACCTCCCCAAATGCATCACCTCAAACTTCTCCAGGTTGAATTCCATCTGCCACTTTTCCACCCAACTGACCAGACCATCAATATCTTCCTGCAGTCTACAGCTATCCTCCACACGGCCAAGTTTTGTGTCATCTGCAAACTTCTTGATCATGCCGCCTACGTTTACATCCAAATCGTTAGTATATACCACAAAAAGCAGGGGACCCAGTACTGAGCCCTGTGGAATGCCACTGGAAACAGCCCTCCAGTCGCAAAAACACCCATTAACAATTACCCTTTGTTTCCTGCCACTGAGCCAATTTTGTATCCACCTTGCTGCATTTCCCTGGATCCCATGGGATTTAATTTTTTTAACCAGTCTGCCATGTGGGACCTTGTCAAAGGCCTTGCTAAATTCCATGTAGACCACATCAACTGCACCACCCTCATCTATCTTCCTTGTTACCTCTTCAAAAAATTCGATCAAGTTGGTCAAATAAGGTCTTCCTTTAACAAATCCATGCTGACTGTCCTTGCTTAACTTGTGCCTTTCTAAGTGACAGTTTATCCTGTCTCTCAGAATAGATTCCAATAATTTGTCCACTACTGAGGTTAGACTGACTGGCCTGTAATTATTCGATCTATCCTTCGCTCCCTTTTTAAACAGAGGTACGGCGTTAGCAGTTCTCCAATCCTCCAGCACCACACCTGTATCCAGTGAGGACTGGAAAATGATGGTCAGACCTTCTGAAATTTCCTCTCTTGCTTCTTTTAACAGCCTGGGGTACATTTCATCGGGCCCTGGTGATTTATCAACTGTCAAGGATGCTAATCCCATTAATGCTTCCTTTCTCTCTAGGTTTATCACATCCAATACTTCACATTCTTCCTCAACTACAATATCTGCATCGCCCCCCTCTTTTGTGAAGACAGATGCAAAGTATTCATTAAAAACCATACCAACATCTTCCGCCCCTACACATAGGTTACCTTTTTGGTCTTTTATGGGCCCTACTCTCTCCTTAGTTATCCTCTTACTCTTAATGTATTGATAAAACATCTTTGGGTTCATCTTGATTTTGCTTGCCAATATTCTTTCATGCCCTCTCTTTGCTTTCACCCCTCCACTTTCTGTACTCCTCTCGGCTTTCTGTAGTATTGAGTTCTCGATGTCGGACATAAGCTTTCCTTTTCTGCCTTATCTTACCCTGTAAGCTCCTTGACATCCATGAGGCTCTAGATTTGGCCGATTCACTCTTTTTTTGTGGGAACATGTTTACTCTGAACCCCTTGAATCTCTCCCTTGAATGCCTCCCACTGCCCTGACACTGATTTACCTTCAATTAGCTGTTTCTAGTCCACTTTCACTAAATCACTCCTCAGTTTAGTAAAATTGGCCTTGCCCCAAATGAGAACTCTAACTCCTAAATATGTCTGGTATGTTTAGTCATAGGAGGTTACTCATAGTCTCAGCCACAATTCAAGTAGCTAGGGAAAAGGATGCTTTATATGGAGCTATAAGGAGCCCCCATCGCACCCCAGACTCACAGCTCTGTATGAGGTTGCCAATCTTAAAATGAGATGGCAGCATGGATTTTCTTACTCCCTGATGATCCATTTCCAGTAGAAAATGGAGGGCAATACTAATGGTTGGGGATACAACAGAATGGGTCCTGAACCCACTTCTACCCAAGTTCTGCTCAAAAGTTTGTGAAAGGAACAAAATCTATGATCCGGAGTTCCGAAGAAGGGTCACTGACCCGAAATGTTAACTCTGCTTCTCTTTCCACAGATGCTGCCAGACCTGCTGAGTGGTTCCAGCATTTCTTGTTTTTATTTCAGATTTCCAGCATCCGCAGTATTTTGCTTTTAAAAAATCTATGATGTTGAGATTGTCTACTGTAACTGCATTGAGTCATCGCACCCCGATCACAGCACTGGCTGAGAACAGGGAAATGCAGCACAGATTAGAGATTGAATGTGTGACCAACCTACTGCAGTTTTAATTAAGTTAGACCCCCAAAAAGTACCCTAACCTCTTCAAAGTAGATCAAACAATCATTAGATTGTGAATAATTTAAAGAAAAAAACAAACAGAAAATGAATCAGCAACAAAACAGCATGGTCATCAAAACACACATATATCTATGATTTCATCAGTGAATCTTTAATTATGAAGAAAAGCAGATATTGAATTCTATTGGGCTTGTGGGAAAGATTTTGATACCAAAAAGATAATTATATGCAGCACTTACTTTAATGCTGCACTTTAAACCTACTGCATGCATGTACACGATAGATACTGCTTCAAATTCAGGATCTTTAAATGGCTGTGGGACACCTGGGGGAAATCTCACAGTGACACCAGCTGCAGTGCCTATTACCATCTCAATACCAAACGAGATTCACTCGAGCAATGTTTAACATTTTATTTCCCTGCAGCAGCACAAAAATAAATACCCCAAGCAGTTTCTGTACTCGTCTCCCTAATCCAATGGCTTTTGTTTTTCAAGGTCTTTTTGCAAAGGTGATTAACTTTGGGCCCATAAGGATGAGCCGGTGAAAATTGCTTTGCACAAGAGCTACCCGTTCAGCTTTACGTCTTCAACACGTGGGATGCTTGCTCAGTCAGAGGCTAGGATTCAGGGAAAAGTACAGCAGCAGACATGCAGTAGTAGAAAAGATCTGGATAATAAAGGCTCAACGTATTCTCAAGCGGTAAGTGGCAAGAGTTAAACAGCAACCATTACAAAAATCATAGCAGATTTTGATTTAAAAAATTAATAGCATAAAATAGATAATAAAACATGCATGTTAGAAAACACCTAATACATAAGATTTATTGTTATAGTTTTTAAGCATATTTACTATTCTATTCAATGATATAATGCATATATTGAAAGATTCACTTATCAATTGAAATATAAAAATGATTTATTGTGCTATACTATACAATGTACTAAAGGAGTCATTGTATAGAGAAATACTGTAAGATTTACTGTTCCATTTAAATATGTAAGATATAGTAAGCTTTCTTGTTCTGAGATATATGATATACTGTTACATTTACATAAATACTAAGATTTACTGCTCCGGTGAGTTACATAATATACATTAAAATTAATTGAACTAGATGGATGTTTTTACTGAGTTTCAGTTTTTAATAGTTATTTGTAATCAGCTTGTATGATATTAATCTATAAATTGCTAGACCTGCCAAGTGAGCTTCCTAACATTTGGGACAGGATTTTGCGATCTGGGTCGAGGCCCCGACCGAGTCAAATGGGGGTCCCAACCCTGCACCGTGTCAGGAGCAGTCACCTGACAGTGATTTTGCCTGAATTGGCCAATTAGTGGCCAGAGGGCACGCTCACCATCCAATAAAGAACAGTTGAGGTGGGGGGGACTTTCGAAGCTGGTGGGATAAGGAGGCCCTCCAGCACTGAAGGAGCTGTAGCCTGCCATTGCAGGTAAGGGACAGAGATTTGAGACGATCTCTCAGCAACTTTAACACATTTGAAATAAAAAATGGCCACAGTTGCCAGGCCACCATTTTGGAGGGGGTTCCCGTACTGTGGCCGCAGCTGTGGCCAGGTAGGTTGGGGGTGGTGGGGCCTCAAAGACATCCTGGAGTGCTGGCCCCCCAGCCTACTAGTAGGAGGCTGCCTCCAGGCAGCTGCCATGCACCCGATGCCACAGGGGATCCCAGTCGGCCTCTGATAAATGGCCTTTAAACTATCTTATCTAGCTAACAACCGCTTGCGGGTTGGTAGCCGTTCCGCCCCTGAACCGATCTCCAGCAAAATGATTGGGGGCGGGCTGGTGCCAGCAGACTAGCATGCCTGCCAGCAGTGTGAAACTACGCAGCCGCCCACCTCCATTCTCGCCTCATATCGGGGCATAAATCCTGCCCTTGAGGCTAGAAATCACTGTTGGCAATAATAAAGGACAAATACTCAATCCATTCATTGGGTTCATGCCTCGTTTTAAATAGTGGACAGAAGAAAACCATGTGACAGTGCGAAGCATGCACTCACGATTACCAGCAGTAGTTTCTAGTCTTTGGTTCAGTTCCATGCGGAGATACTGACTAGGACAAGGTGCATTTTCTTAGTTTGCCTTTCTAACAGTCCAACAGTAAGATATACAAATAGCTGTATTGTCTGCATCAAATGAAATGAGAGGAAACAGGATTGAGTTTGCAAAAATAAAAGTAATAAAAAAAAGCTAGGAAATTTTACAATATAAAGATGAGGTATTCTAAGTAAGATTAACTGTTTATATAGGACCAGCTGATCTATCATAGTGGGATAAAACTATTTGATAAGGAAAATCAGGCAGTTTTTATAATGACAGCCTGATCTCCGTCACCAGTTTCATATTTCAGCCGTTTATCCCCACGGTGTTGCTCCAGGCCATTTAAAAGAAAAGATGCCCCTCTTGCTGCAATTAGCTGTGTTTCTTTATCTCTCTCATTCTTTTAATCTTCTCTCTGACTTTCTGTGTCATTCTTTCTCTTCATGCATCTTGGATGCTTACTCTCCCAGTTGTTAACTTTTATCAGTGTTTTGTTCTCATGCTCTTCTATAAGTCTCTTCATCACTTCTAGATGTCTCCCACCAATTATTTCTGTCTCCTTTCACAAGGAACAATTTCTTACTCTCTGAATGCTGCTCAAATCCTTGCCCACCCTAATTGTCTGTTTATAACTTCATTTCTCACTCTTGTCTCTCTGTCTTTCCCACTCTTGCTGTGTACCCCTCACACAAATTTTCCCTGTAAGTCTTTTTCTCTTTCTGCCCTTAAGTCGCCCATTCTTTCTATACCTCACACATAGCTTCTCACAGTTAGATAATGAGTTATTCCATATTTCAAGGCTGTCACAGATCTATATTGATAATACTCAGTTTTTGTCTGTCTGGACTGTTTTGATTGGTCAGTTTAAGGGGCGCATGCATTGGTGGGTTTATATGGTGTGCCTGGAGCACATGGAGGCACATGGGGTGTGCAGAGGACTGGAGCGTGTGACACACATGCGGCTGACAACGGTTGGTGGCAATGGGGTCAGGTGGGGGGTGTTGGTGGAGAACAAAAGCATTAGAAGGTAAAGGGAGCCCAACAACCAAGTTACCCTGGCTGGAGAGATTGTTTCTGTGAGGGATGCGATGGAATTGATGGGAGGGATGGGGATGGCATTGGAGGGGTGGATGAGATGATGGTATTAGTTAAGTGTGGGGAAAATGGGGGGGGGGGGACAATTATTTGATACAAATTATTCAAAAGCTATTCTTTGTGCTAAACATTATGATTCACTAGATTTGAATGAAAATGTTTTAGAAAACCTGTCAGGTGAATTAAAAGAATACATCAGGATTGATTCTATAGACGAAGATGATGATGACAGTCTGTATCCTCCAGAGTTTTCTACACAGTCTAACTCCAATGGACCTACCACACACAAACTGAGACTCAAGGACAGAGCAGTTATAATGTTGCTACGAAACTTGAATCGTAAACCAGGACTTTATCATGGAACAAAATTGGAAGTTATGAAGCTGTTTCTTTAATGATAGATGCTGAAATTATAATAGGCAGATTTCAAGTGTTTATTCCTCGAATAATATTGAGCCCATCAAATGTAAACCTGCCTTTCTAACTAAAGAGAAAACAGTTCCTAATTAGACCTTCATATTCTATGACTATAAACAAGTCACAAGGCCAGACTCTTAACAAAATTTGTACTTATAATCCGAGCCTTGTTTTTAGACACAGACAGCTTTATGTAGCTTTTTCCAGAGTGAGAATTTTTGATTTTGAGGTTTTTGGTGAAAGAATGACTCAAAATCCTGATTTTAAAGAAGTACTGTTGCAATAAAGATACTAATTTAACTGCAAATGTTTTGCTGGTGTCCAATATTAATTAATTATTCTAGATTTACAGTCCATTCTTAGCTCATGAGTAATTATTTTACATTTGTAGTCTGTGCTCAGAAAAATAATTATTCCATATTTACTATTTTGGGATATTTTAAGAGAAAGTAAAGCCCTATCTAAAGTAGCAATTATGAGTGACAGTTTGGGTACATCAACCAGTTAGTTGGAAGATGAGCGAAGAGCCAGCTTCCCACACAGGGGACATTTCTAGTGTCTGGTGCTGTATATCACCATATAACAGGTGATGAGGCCCAAAGATACTTCAGGAAGTGATAATGAGGCTAAGAATGGGATAAGGTACTGGCACTCCCCAGTATTGTAACTGGAATATCAACTGAGATGATGTATTCAAGCCCTGGTGTAGGGCTTGAGTTAACAACCTTCTAAATCAGAGGCTAGAGTACTACCATTGAACCAAACCTGCAGTTTTATTATAGATGCCTGTCTCAGATAACTTATCAGACAGTGTAGTCTACAGCATATTTGTAAAAAGCACTGGTCAGCTTGCAGACCAACCTATGTAGAGACCTGTGCATTGCATTGAGCTGCATTTTATTCTGACGATGGGGGTCCTGCCGCCGGCCCGGCAGACAGGGGGCAGACCCCGCCTTGACCCTCTGTCAGACTCCTGAAGCTATTTGACAGTAGGCAGCCAATTAACTGCCCACCTTCATGGACAACGTCCCTTTAAGAGACGTGCTTCCGCCTCCAGAGCTGCTGGCCACTCAGGAGAAAAGCTAACACTATGCCCCAGTATCCTCCAACATTAAAAGTTAACCATTTGGTTAGTAGAACTGCGCATATGCATTTAAGCACACAAGCAGAACCCCTTAAATTCAATGGGCAGAATTTTGTTCTGCCCTTAGAGGTGGGCACAGAGACGGGGGAAGTGGCGAGGTGGGGAGGAGCTGTGATTGCTGCCAGGGGGCCCTTCCAGGGGCCCTGGATTTCCCCCAATGGAGGGATCTCACATGACCCCGCTAGGAGACTGCCAGGCTTTACCTGGCAGCATCTATCCATGGCAGCAGGCCCCTCCGCCTTCCACAAAACTTAGCTGGAGGCCGGAAGAGGCCCTTAAGTGGCCATTAATTGGTTACTTAAGGGCCTCAATTGGCCTGGGGCAGGAAGTCTGTCTTCAGCCTTCCCTGTCCCTGACAAAATGACAAGGGGCCCGGGCAATGTCAAGAATGTTGCTCCTGCCAGTTTGTTTGCCCCCGCACCCCGTTCTGCCCATTGAATTTCAGGGGCTCTCTGCATGTATGCTTAAATGCATACACACAGTTCTACTCACCAAATGGCTAACTCTTAATGTTGGGGGAGACTAAGGCACAGTGTCAGCCTTCTCTTGACATTAAAAACACTAAATAGAGGGATTATAAAGTTGGTTTAAGCACTTTAGATTGTGGCTGCAGTTAAATTGTACCCAATGTGAGACTAGTCTACAAGATGTGGGGGTAAAATTCATTAAGGCCTGTGTTTAGGCATGCAGCCTTCATGCTGCCTCCTCATCTAAAAGATTTCAGCCTACAGCCTTGCACAGAACATGCTGCTGACTGGCTGTGCGGTCAACAGGGGCCCAGCATAGTGGGTGGCTAGCACGACCCACATCTTAAAGGCAGCCTGCCTCTCTTAAAGGGGAGCTGCAGTCATTCCACAAATGACTGTGGAAGCCTTGGATATAAGGAGATGCATACCAAATGGAGCAACAGAAGAGAGAGAGAGGACTCCTAGGTCTTCTGATGCAGCACTGACGGTATTAGTCCAGAAGGAAAGGAGGAAAGACGACATGTTTCTGCAGAGGGGCAGGAGGCCCTCAAGGCACACCGAAAAGGGAATGGGAGCAGCTAGCCAAGGAGGTCCATTCCCACTTCTGGCTCCGAGGACCTGTCTGCAGTACTAGAAGAAGTACAATGTCCTATCAGGGTGGTCAAAATCAGTATGTGCATCTTTCCATCGCCTACCTACCGTACCACCAACCTCTCACAATGCTGAATGCACCACACCCCCATCACTCACTCATCAGCATTCTCCAGTAATCAGTAATCATGCTTAGCATTCAGATACTCCACCTCATCCTTACATACATCCACACAGCGGCATTATGGAGTCCAATTTTGTGGCTGTGATCTCATACGTCTTGCTTCAGTGAGCTCCTGAGTTAAATCACCAACCTGACACCCGAGTTATACGGCTGCGGTTGCATTGACATGCATCTGGAAATGCTTTGAATTGGCATGCTTCTGGCAATGTAACTTCAGCCTTAATTGTTGGCAATGTTTTTATTGTTAAGAAGGCTCTGAATATGTGACTTGCTTTTTAAAGTGTGATTTCCACGACTTTGGGGATATCTTCATCCCAACAATGTCATACGCAGACAACAAGATGATGCTTTCACAGTTCAGTGAAAACATCTACCACATATCAGTAAGTACAGAAATTTCCCCTCGTTGAGATTCTTGCTTCAAGAAAGGTAGCTGATCTGTATTATTGGCTATGAAGCCACTTGTGAATGGGCTGACAGGTTGCTGTTGAGTTTTGAGATGAAAAATAGTGTGAGGCGAGAGAAATAAATATACATTTTAAATATCTCCTGCATGGCAGGAGTTGGTCTAAATGACTTTTTTTTTTAATTTACTTAGATGATTAAGGAGTAATCTACGGTAAAAGTGCTTCCCTCCTTTCAACAAAATAAAAATCTCATCATCAGGAACCTTTTAAATTAATTATCATGAATTGTGATCGGCTTAATTTTTCTCCCCATCCAAATGTATTAATTTTTTAAAAAAACATTGTTTGAATGCTGAATGCCTAAAGCACAGGGGAAAACATCTCAGCGGAGTTACTGAGCCGGGCAGTGTCAATGAGCCACATTAATGCTGCAGTTATTAATCGAGGATGCTTCAACAGTGGGACTATTTCAACACTGTGCATGTTCACGAACCTCAATAGGATGAATTCTACAATCCTGCACTCCCGGCTGGGTACCTTGCTTAATGGAAGTGTGAATTAGAGAGAGGCTTACAACAGTACAGTTCCAATTCTCCTTTCCACACCTTCATCAAGCAGGGCTCCTTGTTGGGGCTGTAGAACTGCTGAATTGCAACAGTAACAAACTACGTTTATAAAGCATCTTTAACATAGTAAAAATGCCCCACAGGAGTATTAATAGACATAATTTGATGTAAGCCACATAGGAGATATTGGGACAAGTGAGAGGTAGGTTATAAGGAGCATCATAAAGGAGGCAAGGAAGCTCGAGAGGCTTAGGGAGGCAGCTGAAAGCATGGTCACCAATGGTGGGCCAACTGAAGTGGAAGAAGCACGAGAGGTCAGCGTTGGAGGAACACAGAGTTCTTGGAGGGTTATAAAGCTCTATGTTATAGAGGTAGTGGGTGAAGCTACGGAGAGATCTGAAAACAAGGATGAGAATTTTAAATTCGAGATATGGCTGGACTGGAGCCCATGTAGGTCAGCAAACGCAGGGGTGATGTTTGGTGCGAATTAGAATATGGGCAGCAAAGTTTTGGATGAGCTCAAGTTTATGGAGGGTGAAGGATGGGACGCCAGCCAAGAAATCATTGGGATAATCGAGTCTGGAGATAACAAAATCATGGATAAGGATTTTAACAGCAGATGGGCTGATGCAGGGGCAGAGATCAATATTACAGAGGTAGAAGTAGGTAGTCTTGGTATTGGAGAGGATTTGGGCCAGAATCTCAGCTCAGGGTCAAATAGGATGCAGAGGCTGTGAACAGTTTGGTTCAGCCTCAGACAGTGGCCAGGGAGGGGGATAGAATAGGTGCCTAGGAAACAAACTTTGTAGAGGGAACTGAAGACAATGGCTTCGGTCTTCCCAATAGTTAATGGAGGAAAACGTCTGCTCATTCAGTATTAGATGTTGAATGACCAGCATGGCAAATAGGCAGCAGAGCAGCTGAGAAAGGTGGAGGTGAGGTAGAGCTGGGTGTTGACGACATACGTCTGGAATCTGACGTAGGGTCAGGAAAAGGTCATCGGGACCATTTCCAGGTCCCGATCCCACTCTGGGGGAAAGCAGTCACAGGCCCCAATTTTCACAGGACGCCCTGTTAATTGGCTGAAGGGCGGGTTGGGCGGCCAATTAGCTGCCATGGGGCTGGGAATGGAAGCAGGACAAGCGAGTGCGAGCCCAATTTAAACAGACCATGACAGCCAGTATTGTGACTGTCATTTTACTTGTTGAATTGCAACAGCAAACATAAAACAGGAAAGTCAGAGGCCTGGAACCTGGGTCAGGGCTAACCCCACTTTGCAAACACAGACCACTCTGTGAGGCAGTGAGGGAGAGGAGGGAGGTCCACTTTCCAAAGGGTGGCAGCAGGCCAGGCATGAATTGAGGTTGCTGACAATGTCAGCAAACCAACAAACAACAGTGTCCATGGTAATAAAAAAATTGAGGTCCATGACTGGTAATTTCAGGGATGAGAAATTTCCAGTTGGCTTCTTGATTCCAATCAGACTGATTTAAAAAGAAAAAAATCACAGCTGAATTGGAATTTCTAAGCTCATCTAAGTTTATCTAATGCTCATTAATGCTCCTTTCCATAAACATAGCTGACATGCTGAAAGCAGGAACAGTGGTTTCCGAACTTTGGACAGATTCAGGATTTTCTGGTGGGTTCTGGTTTTATTTTTAAAAAGCCTGCCAAAAGAAACATGAGTCTGTCCAAAGTTCAGAAACCGTTGTTCCCGTTCCCAGCAAAGGCCAGATAGAAAGCAAGGCAGGAGAGAGAGAATGAGGCATGAATACAAGAGTATGGTGTAAAATGATATTGGCAAAAACAGGATGCTGCTGACCCATATACAATAGTTAGTAAATACAATGTAATGGATAGTTTTAGTAAACCTTAATCTATGAAGAACTGTCTACAATTCCTTAACAAAATCCCTACTGCAATTGCAGTTTTAAAAACTGTCGGGAAAGACATAGTAAAAATGTAATATGTTTCAAATACATGTTAGATACAGTCATTAACTTTTTTTTTGCTGTGAGTTGGATTAAAGGACAAGTTTTATAAGTATGTCAAAGATCAGTAATTGCAATGTACATCATTTATTATCAAGTTTGAGGGCAGATAACCGGAGTGGCCAATGTCATTTGTCTGTATCATATAATTACATTATGTTAATAGTGCACATTTGCCATCAGATAAGAGATTTGGCTTGGACATAAATTGGATAATCTGGAGTGCAAGCTTACAGATAGTGACTAAACATTTTGTAACTGAATAATACATGCAGCAACAACCACTCAAGCATTTGCAAAGAAGCTTTTATGAATAATTGTCTTGTTAGAGCTAAATCAGAATCAACAGTGATAGACTGAGATATAGACAAATTGAATTTAAGAGTATCACTTTCTTGGAGGAACTGTAGGGCACTCTTTATTTATAATTGTGTTTATCCAATTTTGTCACTAGCTTTAGTGAGTAAATGACATTTTGTCTGTGAGAGATGCTGCTGTTTCTAGATTTAGAATCCAGGACATAGTTTAACAGTCTGTCAGGTTGAATAAACTAGTCTTGGCTACCTACCATTAATCTCTGTCCCTTCCTCCCCCAATCCGCTTTTCTGTTTTACATGCGTCTTCTGAAGTACTATCTGTATTAAGATTTGTAAAGCAAATTAGTTATGGTGGAGAAAGAAAAACTGCCTTAAATTTAAAAGTGGAATCCTGGAATTGCAAGTAACAAATTTCTTAAATCTCAATTATATTAGGTAGCTGCAAGGTCAAAGCACAGGAAAGCTCCCCTTCCCCAAGTAAATTAATAATTTTCTGGTTTCAGCAAACAGCTGATAACTATTACATCTGACTGACTATTGTTCAAAGAAGTAGCAGAATGATTGATAGAAGTGACAGCGGTCCCACCCTTGGGCAGGATTTAGTCTAGTTGCTAAGACAGCGATAAACACATGTGGGAAGTTGTCCTCCAGACACTAACCCCCATTCATGATTTTTCTGGAAGCACCAACCAGAGATGGTGGCATAGTGGTAATGCCATTGAACTAGTAATCCAGAGGCCCAGGCTAATGCCCTGGGGTCACGTGTTCAAATCCCACCACAGCAACTGCTGAAATTTAAATTCAACTAATCAATAAAAATCTGGAATTGAAAATTCTCAGTAATGGTGTCATGAAATTATAAATGACTGCCATAAAAACCCATCTGGTTTACGAATGTCCTTTAGGGAAGAAGCTATGCCCTCCTCACCTGGTCTGGCCGACCTATGACTCCAGACCCACAGGTTGACTCTTAACTGCCTTCTGAAATGGCCTAGCAAGCCATTCAGTTGTCAAGGCTAATTAGGGATGAGCAACAAATGCTGGCCTGGTCACTGATACCTGCATCCCAAGAAAGAATAAAAAAAACAGAGGAAATGGTCAGTATTTGTTAATGGTGCCACTGACCATGAAATAAATCATATACTAAAATGTCATTTATTTCAGCAGCAAACGCAAGTGCAATTAATGGGATGATAATACTGTGGCCTTACAATGCATTGGTAAGAGAGAAAATGGATATTGTAAATGGTATTCTACGCCTGCAGACTAACCTAAGCTACAGTCTGTTCACAAGTGGCATCAAAACAAATAACCGCCCACACACCCAAATGTGATTAATTCATGCTATAATTTTTCCAGAGCAATTTTTTCAGTATTGTGCTCTCAGCTAGTAATTTTTTTTTAAAGTCTATTTTGTTCAGGGTCAATTTATAACTGAGCAAAGCATATTGTTTTTATGCAAAATAGGGGCATGGTGTTTAGTTAGCACAGCAGGAATATTAAAATAGCAGTGCACAGTCCAGAACCTGCTTTACTTGCCTGTGACAAGCCTCAGTATCTTGAACTAAAAAAAATTAAAATAGTCCAATGAGACCCTCACACCACATAGTCTGGGTAGAGGATTGCGCCCGCTCACAGAGGGAAATTGCAAAAAAAATTAACTTATTTCTGCATAAAATCATTTTATTTTAAATATTCATTTCAGCTTAAACTCTGTGTTTATCTGCTAGATGAGGTCTAAGTATTGTGGCAATTGAGGTAATCAAAGGATGTGGAAAATAAACATCAGCAGGAGCTGTTATTTTGCATTCCAGGCTCCACTATTATATTCTCTCGGGCTTTCCCTAGTTGGAGTTTTATTGGTTATGACTGGTCACCAGGCAAAGAGCAGGGAGACCCCATTTTGCACCACTCAAGTGCAACCCCCAGGCAGGTCAAGCAAGCAGCAGAAACAATACTGACTTTTGTTCAGACTGTGGCAGTGGTGCAGAGGAGGGGCACCACTTACCTGCAATGAGGATAATTAGAAAAAGTAACAGGTTTAAAAATAGGAGCTGGCTGGTCAGCTCTTGAAACACTTCTGCATTGTGGGAATTCTGAATGCACCTGTTCGAAGGCAAATGTTCAGCCATTTCTGTGTAAAATGTAATTAAATGTTGAAGACAAAAGATTGTACAAGGCTGGCACTCCAGTGCGGTGCTGAGGAAGGGTTTCACTGCCAGAGGTGCTACCTTTCAGATGAGACTTTAAACCAAGGCTCTGCCTGGCCCCCCAGGTGGACTTAATAGAACTCCTGGTACTATTCTGAAGAGGGAGTTATCCACGGTGTCCTGGCCAATATTTACCTCTCAATTAACATCACAAAAAGAGACTGGGCTGTATTTTACAATCCCGCCGCCAATTAAACAATGGCGGTCTGCCCGCGCAAACCGCATATCACAGAGGTACTGCGATATTAAAAACGGCGACTCATTTAAATGGCCAAGGCAGACCGCACTCCGTCCCTCCCCTGCCGATGACGTGGAGGGGGCGGCCTGGCGGGCTGTCCCCAGCAATGGCGCCAGCTGCCTTTGCGCAGGCGCTGACGCCATTTTCAAAGGGCTTCGAGCCCTACAATGCAATGTAAATATTTAAAGCTACATTGATCTTAAAAAATTAAATAAATTGATCTTGACTCTCTCCCACACCTCCAATAACCATCAAATGAATTACCTGCCCTCTCCCCCCTCAAAATACTTGCCTGTGCACCTGACCTTTCCCCCACTAAGTTCATAAACTTTACCCTTCCCACCATCCCCTACACCAATGAAAGGATTCTGACGGTGCTCCCCCCTTCCCCCACATTGAAAAACGTACCTGCTCCCCACTCTCCACCTGTGTTCCGCCTCGGATCCCCGGACAGGGATCCAAAGGCACGGGAGGGCCGGCCACCGGCACCAATATCACAGTGGGACAGACAGCGGGAGTGAGAAGGTAATATTTGTTCATTTAAGTTTATTTAAACTTAGCTCCCATTGCTGAGCAGCGGGGGTGGGGAGGGGGGGCCCACCATGAGGCCTCGCCGCCGCCAGCAATATCAGGCCGGGCCTTCCCAGCGTCGAGTCCCGTGGCGGCCCTCTGCCGGAGGCATTTTACAGCCCCACCCCCCGTCCCCCGACGTCAGTGGGGGGGGTCTGTAAAATTCAGCCCACTATCTCGTCAGTATCACATTGCTGGTTGTGGGAGTTTGCTAGGCACAAGTTGGCTATATTATAACAATTTCGACACTTCAAAAATGTACTTCATTGGCCGTAAAGCACTTTGGGACATCCAGTAGTTGCGAAAGGTGCAGTATAAATGTGTGTTCATTGCATGATGCGCATTTTCTTGTTGTCAGTCCCTCGAAACGAGGATGATATCTGCCAGGCTTCATGATTTGGGTGTCCTCAGGTAACTCAGCAGGCCAATCATGGAGCCACAGGTCTTTGAGCATGAAGGGTAAGGGTTGCTCTGAGGAAGGGAGATTCTCGCCCCAAGGTTCTGCTCTCTCTCCTTCTGCTTTTGATGCTTCTCCACATCCCGGCTTATGCAGTCATTTTCCAACTGTGTTGCAGCTTGTTGATGAGGCACTGCTACAAGGTACAGTTTGCGGTAAATTACCCCCACGCACTGATGTGTCCGAGGAGAATTACGGCCCAGCTTGGAGTCTATATGCAATGATTGTATGTCAGCAATTAACGGTGTACATAAATGTTAGGGTTCAGGAGACTGGAAACACATATTTTGATGAACAGCTGAATAACTGATAAGCCCTCCAGCCTGCTGAAATATTCTGCATAAGCAAAAAGAGTTTAATTTGATGCCTATGTTCCATATTAGCATTTCATCAGATACATGCAGTGCTCTTTCATACTTTGCATTATCAGTGTATGATATTATTATGACCCGGTGAGAAAGGGGTCTAGGGGTCCCCTCCCAGCCTTTGCCTGATTTAACCGTAACAGGGTTTAATTTTTTAAAACACAGTGTTTTTAGCTCCCCCTTGTTCACTGCTTTCCAATTGCAGGGCAAAGAAATAAAATCAGTAGGTTTTCTTAGATTTAAACAAGAAAGGTGGATGTTTATTCACCTTAAACTCTAATTTGGTTAATGACTACGAATACATGACGCGACCACGCTAGCATGCACACACAATAAACACATAAGCAGATAGAGACAGAAAAAGTAGAAAGAATAAAAGGGAAAAGTTTGAGGCAATAGCTGTGTTGTAATTACAGTCATTTGAGTTTGATATGGAGTCTTTGGTTGCTGGTAAGTCTTGCCATTCGTTGGGGCCCAGTACACCTTTAACATGTTTCGATGTAGGAGTCTTTTCTCTCTTGAGATTTAAGCGACTTCAGTGGGTCCGGAGGTTTGTGAGAAAGCGAGAGAGAGCCAGCCAGAAGAGAGGCTCTCTTGTTCCAGGTTCAGTTGCAATTTGCCATCTCTATCTTCAAACTGTCCTGTGTCTAGTTCAAAAAGCCTGGGCCAGCATCTCAGTCATGTGACCAGCTGGTTTAACCACTTCTGCATTTGTGGATTCTCCATCTCACTGGAATGCGAGCTTTCTTACATCTTCAATGTCTGGTGACCAAAATCCATTTGGGTTAATTGGACCAGGGAGTAGTTGCTTTGTCTCTCCAAGCACTGTCTCTTAGTATGCAAATGTCCTCCAGCCAAATGTCTGGTGATCTCTTTAAACAAGTCATTTCTTCACTCCAACAACAGTTTAAAATTAAGGCTGCGTTCGCTGACAACACTACCACTAGGTGGTGCTGCTGTGGCACATGCGCAAATGCAGCATGTGCCACTAAAACATCACAGTCTGCGACTTCAGGCAGCTGCCAGGACTAAAGACGGCGCTGCTCAAATAATCACACGAAAGCAACCTGACCTAAACACATGGCAGCACACAATGGCGGGAGGGAGAAAGCGAGCGAGCGGGCTGGGGCCGAGGGTGGGGGGGTGGGGGGGGGGGGTAGGTGAGGAGCGGAGCAGGGGAGTGGAGCGGGCCGGGGACGGGGTGGTGGGGGGGGGGTGTGGAGCGCCGAAAGAGCGGAGCGGCTGGAGAGAGCAACGAGGGGGGGGAGGGGGTAGCGGAGTGGCCAGATAGAGCAGCAAGGGGGGTTGGGGAGCGGAGCGGCCGGAGAGAGCAGCGAGGGGGGGAGGGGGGAGCGGAGCAGTCAGAGAGAGCAGCGAGGGGGGGAGGGGGGAGCGGAGTGGCCAGATAGAGCAGTGAGGGGGGGAGGGGGGAGCGGAGAGGCCAGATAGAGCAGCGAGGGGGGGAGGGGGGAGGGGGGAGCGGAATGGCCAGATAGAGCAGCGAGGGGGGGAGGGGGGAGCGGAGTGGCCAGATAGAGCAGCAAAGGGGGGGAGGGGGGAGCGGAATGGCTAGATAGAGCAGCGCGGGGGGGGGGGGAGCGGAGTGGCCAGATAGAGCAGCGAGGGGGGGAGGGGGGAGCCGAATGGCCAGATAGAGCAGCGAGGGGGGGAGGGGGGAGCGGAGTGGCCAGATAGAGCAGCGAGGGGGGGAGGGGGGAGCGGAGTGGCCAGATAGAGCAGCGAGGGGGGGAGGGGGGAGCGGAATGGCCAGATAGAGCAGCGAGGGGGGAGCAGAATGGCTAGATAGAGCAGCAAGGGGGGGAGGGGGGAGCGGAATGGCCAGATAGAGCAGCGAGGGGGGGAGGGGGGAGCGGAGTGGCCAGATAGAGCAGCAAGGGTGGGTGGGGAGCGGAGCGGCCGGAGAGAGCAGCGAGGGAGGGAGGGGGGAGCGGAGCGGTCAGAGAGAGCAGCAAGGGGGGGTGGGGAGCGGAGCGGACAGAGAGAGCAGCGAGAGGGGGTGGGGAGCAGAGCGGCCGGAGAGAGCAGCGATGGGGGGAGGGGGGAGCGGAGCGGTCAGAGAGAGCAGCGAAGGGGGGTTGGGGAGTGGAGTGGCCGGAGAGAGCAGCGAGGGGGGGGAGGGGAGCGGAGCGGCCGGAAGAGCGGAGCGGCTGGAGAGAGCAGCGAGGGGGGTTGGGGAGTGGAGAGGGCAGCAAGGGGGGGAGCAGAGCTTGATGCATGGGTGAACACCCGTTAGCGTTGCATTGCAGTACGCATAAAGCGCATGCGCTGAGGCCGACCAGGCACGTTGCTCAAAGATGCACACGTCACGCGATGATGTCATCAGCGCATGCGTTAACCAGTCCTGGCAAGTCGGAACGCAGCACAGGCACAGAGAGCAGGAGCCTGCCTGTACATGTGCGCACCTTGGCGCAACCTAATGACGTCAGCGGCCGGCTGCGTTGTCAGGAATCACTTTGTAAAATTAATGTCCATATGATGAAATTAATATGCCTCATTCTTGGCAGGTGGGGGTCTTCATGGTGGTATCATAGTCCTGTGGGCCATTTATAAAGTTCCTATTGATTTACATATATTTTAAGTGTGGGTAAAAAAAAAAGAATTTTAGTGACCAGATTTAGGATTTACCCATTCATGATACAACATAACTGGAATCAGCCCTTCCCAGACCTACGATATGCAAATAAGGAACATAATGCAAGTACAAATAGAACTGAGTTGCTTGTGCATCAGGGGCTGGATTGCCAGTGATAGTGGGGCTGCGACCCATAGGCTTCAATTTGAAATTCCCAAGTTGCATATATACAACTGAAAAAAATCATACCTTGTAAAGCTACCATGATCAATCATAAAATAAGAATGTAATGAAAGATTCAAAAATCCTTTTAAAAAAATAAAATCACAACAACTTGTATTTATCTAGCACCTTCCACATAGAAACTATCTCCCCCCCCTCCACCACTTCAGAGGCATGATCAGAAATAAATGAACACCAAAGGAGTTATTAGCCCAAAGGCTGTTATTATTCAGCCAACTATTGGACATCAACCTTATCATGTATTATGTAAAGTATACATCAATACCTCAGTAACTTAAAGATCCCCATATGAAAAGATAGTATTTATCTGGCATCATGAACTCCAATTTTATGGCAAAACCTTATTTGTAATACTTATATCTAGCTTTACTAGTCTACTCTCAGTACATTTGATAAAAGCATATCAATGGCGAGGACAGATTTAAAAACAAAAAAAAAAAGAGTACAAAGAGAAGTCAGGCAGAAATTATTTATCCAAACAGTAATAGACAGTGTGAATAAATTACCAGTCAATGCCATTGAAGTGACAATATAAGTGAGTTGAGGAGGCAACCCAGAGAGGGAACGAATTGACAGACATAGTGAGACACCAGTCTTTAAAAATTATCAAAAGAGATTGACCTGCTGGTTCTAAAGGTCTTTTTGTGTTGCTAAAATTTCTTCCACTATAATAGTTTTGAGAAAAGACCAATTTGAAAAAATGTAATCATTTAAAAAGGACTTGCATTTATACAGTCCCTTTCATGAATGATCTCAAGATGTCCCAAAGTGCTTTACAGCTGATAAAGTACTTTTTTTGAAAAGTAGTCATTGCTGTAAGGAACGCAACAGCCAATTTGCACACAGCAAAGTCACATGCAATAATGACCAGAGAAACTATTTTTAGGGGCAAGATTTTTGTTTGGAATTGGGACCCCTATGTTAGAGATCAAATGGAGGTCCCGACCCCTCACTATGTCAGGAACACTCACCCGACAGCAATTTTTGCAGGATTGGCCAATTGGTGGCCAGAGCGCACGCTTACTGTCCAACAGAGGACCTGATCTTGGAGCACTGGCCCCACACCCTGGTCTGTCATTGGGAGGTCACCTCCAGGCATCTGCCATGTTCCTGACACCACGGGTTGCGGGCCCGCAGGCCCACTAGCCTGGAAAATTCCAATTGGCCTCTGATCAATGGCCTTAATTGGCCATTTAATTGTGCTAACAAGCTACCCATCAGTTATGGGCATGTAGCTGTTCATTGCCTGATCCGGCCTCCAGGAAAACGGCCAGGGGCCGGGACGATGGCAGAGAACTGACATGCCGGCTGGCATTGGGAAATTCCATCCCTGCCGGTCTCCATTCCCACCCCCATATCAGGGCCAGAATCCTGCCCTAGGTGTTGGCTGAGCGATGAATATTACCCAAGTGTTTGGCAAGAACTCCCCTGCCTTTCAAAATAATGTCCTGGCACATTTTACATTCATCTGGGAGGGCAGACAGAACCTTGATTTAATAACTCACCCAAAAGTCAGCACATCCGACAGTGCAGCTCTCCTTCAGTACTACAGTGGAGTGTTAGCCTAGATTTAATGCTCAAGTCCCCGGAGTAGGACTAGAATCCATAATTTTCAAACTCAGATGTGAGAGTGCTATGACTGAGACAAGGCTGAGGTCCCGGTTTCACTCAAGTGCTTTTAAAAGGTATGTAGGTAGAGCCACTGTTGATACCTGTAAAGAAAGAAGATGGCAGTGGAAGTATTCAGAGGTGCTACCCACGCTGATCTTAATGGGAGTTATCATCAATGACAAAATGTAGGAGAGACACAGAGGCAGAGAGAGAACTGATTTTTGACTGCAGGCATGTTGCGACAGTGTCTACATTTCACAAATTACCATTAGACCAAAAGTTGTAGAGGCTAAAAGCAAGACTCGAGATCTCCAGGGTGCTGTCACTACTGTTGGTAGAAAGCACTAGCTTACAGTTCTTATTGGGTTAAACATTGTTGACAAGTATTTGTTGGTATTAGTGTCAAGATGAGCTTTACACACTTCATTGAATTAATGTCTTCAAAAGCACAAGGGAATCATGTTGTTCCTCCAACAGGCAAGAAACACTGATGTCATCAAAAAGCTCCTGCATGATTAATGAACCCTTGTTGCTGGAAGACCAGTGAATTTTCTTTCTGCGACCATCCTTTGTTTTGCTCCTATTAATTTATAGTTCGAAAATGAATACACTCTGTCTGAAAGATGTAGGAAATATATTTCAAGAAAGGTTTTGAAAGGTAGGTAGCTCCTTTGAGAATTGTGGTACTATTTCTACACCAGAAATATTGTGACATTACTATGTATCTCAAATATTTTACATTGTGAATTATTGCATTGTGTTTAAAACGACCTAGGGTTGCATAAGAGAGACTTTTGAAGGAAAATTTGTCGAGAACATTCTATAGCAGATGGGCTATTTACATATAGCTTAAATATAATTTTAACCGAGGCAATGCAATGCTTTGAGCTATTTTGGAGAAATACTTCCAGTATGCCAATGGCTAGATTTGACTGTAAGATTCAATTTAGTGGTTGTGATTTATTTATTAGCTTTACTTTGTTTGATAAAGTAATCCCATACATCCATACTGTTCATGTGGACAATGGCAGAAGGATAGGACTGTGTTTTCAGTGAATTATACCATGTAAGGTGAAAAATCTTATAGGTACCATGTGAGTGGTTTTGAAAAACACACACATGCACAGAGGTCAGCAATGCCTAGTTAACGAGATAATAAATGGCTTGCATACATTGATAAAGAATCAAACTGCATAAGTGGTTTTAATTTTGGCATGCGCTTTGTCAGCTTTTATGTTATGTTGCATGGGTTTATAGAGACATAGAGGTTTATGGTGTTATTAATAGTGATATTCATTGCTTTCTGTGTGAAGTTCTGTATACTTTATAAATTAATGAGAGAGTAACTGCCAAAGCAATAAATACGTCATTTCTTGAGATATCTTGTTTGGAAACTGATACTTTGAAAAAAAATAAGCATTTTATTTTCCCCTTTAAGGAATAGGTATTTTTGATCAATAGCCTGTATGTGCTTAAAAAATATTATTGAACAGATAAGGGCTGACACCTCAATCAGGTACTCCTGATGAGAAGTGACAGACTTAAGGTGCGTGGTCCAAAGACCACCATTTTCTGACCATTCATTTAAGCAGATTGAAACTGAAAGCACATCATTTCCTGACTAGTGCTCCCTGTGCGGAATCAGGAATTGAGAATCAGCACTTTAATGTCTTCACATTACACTCTTTTGTACACTGTTTTAGTTTTGTTTATTCTTTCATGGGATGTGAGCATCAGTGGCAAGACCAGTATTTATTGCCCATCTCGAATTGCCCTAGAGAAGGTGGTGGTGAGCTGCCATCTTGAACCGCTGCATTCCATGTGGTGTATGTACACCAACAGTGCTGTTAGGGAGGGAGTTCCAGATTTTTGACCTAGTGACAGTGGAGGAAAAGTGATATAGTTCCAAGTCAGAATGGTGTGTGGCTTGGAGGGGAACTTGCAGGTGGTGGTGTTCCCATGCATCTGCTGCCCTTGTCCTTCAAGGTGGTAGAGGTCATGGGTTTGGAAGGTGCTGTCGAAGGAGGCTTGACAAGTTGATACAGTGCATTTTGTATATGGTGCATACTGCCACTGTGTACCAATTGGGGAGGGTGTGAATGTTGAAGATGATAGATGGGATGCTGATCAAGCAGGCTGCTTTGGTATTGAGCTTTTTGAGTGTTGTTGGAGCTGCACTCATATAGGCAAGTGGAGCGTATTCCATCACATTCCGCACTTGTGCCTTGTAGATGGTGGACAGACTTTGGTGAGTCAGGAGGTGAGTTACTCACCACAGAATTCCCGTCTGTCCTGCTGTTGTAGCCACAGTATGTATATGGCTGGTCCAGTTAGGTTTATGGTCAATGGTAATCCCCAAGATGTTGATGGTGGGGGATTCAGTAATGGTAATGCTATTGAACGTCAAGGAGAGATGGTTAGATTCTCTCTTGTTAGAGATGGTCATTGCTTGGCACTTGTGGTGCAAATGTTACTAACTACTTATCAGCCCAAGCCTGAATGTTGTCCAGGTCTTGCTGCAAGTGGACAATATCTGAGGAATTGTGAATGGTATTGAACACTGTGCAATCATCAGCAAATAACCTCACTTCTGACCTTATGATGGAGGGAAGGTCATTGATGAAGCAGCTGAAGATGTTTGGGCCTAGAACACTACACTGAGGAACTCCTGCAGTGATGTCCCAGAGCTTAGATGTCTGGCCTTCAACAACCACAACCATCACTAACTCATTTAATAGCAAAAGAATGTCACATAAACTCACTAAGCATTAATCTAATGTCACCAACAACAACTTGCATTTAAATAACACCTTATATAGTAAAATGTATAAAGGGCTACATAAGAGCATTATCAAACAAAGTCTGAGTGAGCCACAATAATTTCTAGGCTACATTGTGGTAAAATCATAGTCTTGGACGTGTCGGTTTAGGTCACTGAGCTGTTCTAAGCTATCAGATTGGTTAAGAATTACTACCTATAAGAAGAAAGTAGGACTATTCAGGACTAGAAGAGATTTTTGCAGCCCATCCCAAAATTCAGAAGTATCATACAGTGTGATACCACTTGATCACATTCTCTACCATAGGACAAATATTAAGAGGGAAGGAGCACCTGCATTTGAACAGACGTCTTAACTCGACAGTTAAATGCATTGCCAAGAACTACAGTCATTTCCATAAAAGAAAATATTATTTTCAACTGCTGATTTTTGATTCGGGTCTAGGTAATACAAATTTCAGCTAAAGCACTTAAATCATATTTCATTATAAGAATAATGAAATAATTCCATGTATCGGTCTATATGTCTCTAAAACATGCTAGGTGCCTGATTTAGTGGTTGTCCATCTCTTGATAAATATCTGTTACCCTTGAGCTTTCTGAACAGTGAAGTTAATTCCAATCAAATTTAGCAATAAGGAATGAGACAAAATCTGTAAGGTCCACTCCTGATCACGCAAATTCATTTTTTGCACTGAAAACATTTGAATTATTCAACAATTTAAATTTAGCAATGTAAATAACACACAGTGATAATTCAGTACTATTGTTTTGAGTCATCAGATAATCAATCAACTAGGGGACACAATTTAAAAATAAGAGGTTTCCCATTTAAGATGGAGATGAGGAGAATTTTTTTCTCTGAGGGTTATTAGTCTATGGAATTCGCTCCCACAGTAGGGAGAGCAGTAGAAGCTGGGTCATTGAATATATTCAAGGCTGAGTTAGATAGATTCTTGATAGACAAGGGAGTCAAGTGTTATGTGGGGCAGGCAGGAAAGTGGAGTTGAGGCAACGTTCAGATCAGCCATGATCTTATCAAATGGCGGAGCAGGCTCAACGGGCTGAACAGTCTATTCCTGCTCCTAGTTCACATGTTCGAGTGGATGTACTAGAAATACAGTTTGAATTGGTGCAAAATCATTGTAGCTGCACTTGTTTTTCCTTACTCTGCATGACTGACTGCACAATGTTAAAAATTAGAACTGTTCTCGAAGATCAAAACCCATGGGATAAAGCTTCAAAGACTAAGTGGCTTTGGTGCCTGCAAGTTGCTATTTTTGAGCAATAATGGTGTCTGAGTGAGTCCCTGTGCATCTGAATTTTCAGTATCCACTGATTGAAATATTATGCAAAAATATACATTTTATACAAATGGTTCTGCAACCTATCTCACAATGGCAGTCCAATTGCACAGACACATTTAAAAATTCCTATTTCCAAGACTATTATGAAATGGAGCCTTTTTTTCCTTTGAATGAGCAGAAGGAATGAAAGAGCAACAGAATAGAAAGTCATGTCAAGCACAGACATTCCATGTATGATTTCATTGAGATTGAAGAAATTCAACAAAAACCTTCTTTCTGAGCAGATTCAATGGTCTGGTGTTACAATGCTCTGTATTGTAGTGTATCTGATTTGTTAAAGTGCCCAAACAGACAACAAATAAGCTGTTCTGTACTTTGTCATTCACCAAACCATTTCATTAGAGGAGACAGCAGCACTAGTAGCTGAATTTATTGTCAATTTCTCCACAGAAATGAGACAAAGCTGAGAGTACCCAAGTATTAATAATCCAAAATCATGGATATGATGGGAGCTGAGTTTCAGATGGGTACAGCTTTCCTGTAGAGTTTTAACGCCACAGCTTGTGTCTTTTAGCCCTGACAGGTTCCCCACCCCGAAGTCAGCCTGATTGACAGGCTTGGCTTCCAGTGGTGCAGGGAAGGCTCCAGAGCAGGCCACAGGATCAGGTAGGTTTGATCATTGACCCTCCCAGGGTTGCCCAACATCTGACCCTGGGAGCCTTTGTATGGGGGTGGGGATGGAGCTTGGAGATGGTGTTAATTGGGCAATATCAGGTTAGCTGCCCATTATACATCCTGCCCAATTTTTCCTTTCATTGAATAGAATATTGACTCCTCTTTCTCCCTCCCCCACTGCAAAGCATTTTTATAGGGCTTCAATGTAGCGTGATTGAAATGTCAGTGCATTTATACCACAGGTACTAGTGCGAAATGAATACTTGCTTGTTGTGATGTGGAGCCAACAGACCAAAGTTGGGGTAAATTTGCGATGACTCCAAATCCAGAGGTGAGATTCTCTACAAAAATTAAGTTTACTCAAGACAGTAGTAACAGTATTTGTATGACAACAGTAAGCAGTTATACAACCTAGCTACCCTGGAATCGTAAGCCCAAGTTCCACATAATCTTAGTGAATATTTGTTTAGGGATTCCATAGAATCAGTCCCTGGCTTCCAGCAGTAAGATGGATTATCCGGACACCCAGAGAGCTCAAAAAACCATTGACTACAAGCCCTATATCTCAATCCAATATGCCAGGGTCTAACTGCATACGTTCTGGCCTTGTCACTAAACTGTGGTATATTGTTAACCATCTGTTTTCTGTAAGTATCTGGTTCTTGCAGCTAGTTCCTAATTAAGAGCCTGCAACTTCAGCTAGTATGTCAAGAGCCAACACATCACAATGACATATTCACTTGCCATACACTGGCAGGGTCTGCTGGGAAAATAGTCAGCTTTCTTACAGTTGGCTCTAAATCACTCTCTGACCAGGTAAAGCCTTGTTCAATCATGCAGGGCATACACTTGGCATCAAATCTGTTTCTGTTCCTCCTTTATTTTAATTTAGCCAGGCGATGCTTCAAAACCATCATCACTGCTTCATAAAATTGACATTTGCCTAACTGCCATGCTTTGATTCAAGTAAATGTTAAATAGGTTGCTGCAGAAAGCAAGCAATTAACAGCAATTATGGCACTATAACTTCATTCCTCATCTCCATTTTGAAAATGAGAATTTGAATGTGCAGTTGGGATTGGAAAGTGATTTTATAGAAGCAGTTTTCTCACTTCATGCTCTCAGAATAAAAAGCCTTGCCTGCGAGAGAGTACATTAGAAAATTGTGCCTTGTGCATGTCAAAACCTCCCATACATTGTCTTCGCTGAGCAAGGCTCCTCCACTGGGAACACAAAGTCAGCAAATTATCTTTTGGACAAATAGGTTTTCTTGGTGAGGGAGAATGTCCTCCATGTACCATTATCTCAATCTTACCAGGTGTCATGGTGCAATACGGAGATGCAAAGTGTACATGCATTGGACAAGCTCCATGTTTTTAGACTTTTAAACTTGAAGTGGGTATAGAGAGACCAGATTCATAGACCCATATTATTATGGGTTGGCACTGCTGTTGAACAACCATCATTTATATTTGAGTGCAACTGACAGAGGGAGAACTGCAGTTGACTGCCATCCTTTGTGAAATAATCTTACTCTCTGGTTGGTCTCCACTTTTCTCACACTTTCTGAAATAGAAAGCAATACATCTTCCACAGATCGAGATTACGGGTTGTCTAAAGAAAAATAGGATTCCAGAGAAGATATGATGCCTGGCATTTCAAAAACCAATAGAACAGCATAAATCAAAACTGCAAATGCTGGGAATCTGAAATGAGAACAGAAAGTGCTGGTAATACACAGCAGGCCAGGCAGCATTTGAAAAGAGAGAAGATAGAGTAGGTGGCTCCAATGTCCTACAATATTGGGAGGTCTTTTCGGTATCCGGCCACGGAAAATGGTCGTGCTGGTGGGTACATTCTCAATTGAGAGGTGTGGGCAGCAGCCTCCTGCTGTCCAACATTGCACTGCCACCTGCCAGCCAGCAAGCACACCCTGGTGGGTTCAGCCAGGAACCCTGACTAGCCCTCTGCAGGTGAGACCCGGGGGAGTTAAAATCTCCCTGGCCTCACTCTTGCCAAATTCGTGATGAGCAGCTGCCGAACTCTGCCGACCTCCTCCCCCGACGTCCTCCCCACCCCAATCCCACAACTACCTTCCTGATTGCATCATTGAGAGAAATGTTTTGGAGAATTTTCGGTTTTTAACGGGATAAAAGGAGCTGAATTAACACAGGGACTGTGGTAATGACACATTTAATGAAACGCCCTGCAATAATGACTGTACCTAGCAACCTTAATTCAACTCCTACACATTGCTCAGATCATTAACTCCTCCAAGTTGGTTCCCCTGATGATCCCATCAATCAATTTTAAAAAATATTACTGCAAACAAAACATTTGTTTTTGTTACGACCAGGTGAGAAAGAGGTCCAAGGTTCCCTTTCAGCCTTCACCTGGTCTTACTCTAACAAGGTTTAATGTTAAACACACTAGGCTGCATTTTACTGGCCCCTCAACACCATGGGTTGCGGTGTGGGGGCCGGTATAATCCTGTGGGGAGAGGCCCAGCTCAAACCGCAATGCCGAGAAGGGCCTGCCGCATATTACCAGCAGCGGGGGGACCTCGGTGCAGCCCCTCCACCCGCTGTCAGGCGGCGGGCCCTTCATATACATATGCAAACCATACCAAATGAGATGCAAATAAACTTACCTGCAGGCAGCAGCCATCTCACGTCGATATTCCGGCCACTGTTCGTGCTTTGCGTACCTTCGGAACTCCACACAGAGTTCCAGGCGAGAACCTGGTGGGGAGGGGGGAGCAATAGAATTTTCAGGGCGGGAGGGTGGAGGAGCGGGGAAACGATCTTTACTGGCTAATGGGATGATGGGAAGGGGTTGTGGGTCAAAGGGAACAAATCTTGGGAGGGAAAGTTCAAATACTATTAAAGGTTTATTATGGGGGATAAAAGAATGCGATTAATGTATAATCTACCCATTGGGGGATGGTGGGAGAAGTGATTTCTATCTGACATGACATTGTATAGTTACATCCCAGAGTTTGGGACCTTTAAATTTTAAAAGGCTATTGAAGGGCTTACAGCCCTTTAAAAATGGCGCCGGCACCTGCGCGATGGCGCTGGGCACCGTTGCCGGGGACACGGCGGCGGCCCCCTTACATCATCAGGAGCGGCTGCTCAGCCCCCTCTATTTAAATGAGCCCCTGCGCGTAATATCGTGGGGGCTCCGGGACGGCACATCCACGCAGGATGCACACCGTTTTCAGAGTGCGCCACTGCGCCCACTGTGTTTTTAGCTCCCCCTTGGTGAATCTTTGTTCACCGCTTTCCAATTATAAGGCAAAAATACCAGCACAAACAGGCGTTCTTGGGTTTAAAGAAGAAAAGTAGAAATTTATTAAACTTAAACTCTAATTCGGTTGACACCTATGGATACATGACGCGCCCATGCTAGCAGGCAGATGTGATACACAATTGCAGATAGAGATAGAACAGAGCAGAAGAAATAAAGGGGATAAGTTTGAGGCACTATCTGAAGAGTTGTTGTTACAGTTCTTCGAGTTCACTGTAGAGTCCTTGATTGTAGGTCGATCTTGCTTTTCGTTGGGGCCCAGTATTCTTCTTAAACATTGTTCGCTGTAGAAGACTGTTCTCTCTTGAGATTTGTGTGTCTTCAGTGGATTCAGAGGCTTGTGAGTAAGAGATTGGAGTGGACAGGAGAGAGATCTTCTCAGTCCAGGAGCAAATAGCTTTCTGCCCAAACTGTTTGTACAAATTCAAAAAACACAAGTTGCCCAGCAGGTTAGTCATGTGACTAGCTGGTTTGACCATGTCCGTTTGTGTATTCAGCCATCTTAGCAGTCAACCTGGAATGCGAGCTCCCCCATCTTCAACGTCTGGTGATCAAAAGTCCATTGTGCATTGAATGTCAGGGAATGGCTGCTTTGTCCTTCCAAACACTGTCAGTTAATATGCAAATGTCTTTTCCAGCCACAGCTGATCTGTTTAACAAGTCTACTTCACTCCAGTAACAGCTTAAAATCAATGTTCATGACAAAATTAATGTGCCTCATTCTTGGCAGGTGGGGGCCTAGCATGACAGCTTTAAAATAATCTCCCACTCCAGTTTATAAAATATCAAACATGTTTCTTCCAGAAAAGTGATTCCTGTTCATCTGCAATTGAGAAATAACAAGAATATATTTTGCATTTGAAACAGTCACTGAAAAAATATGCATGCTCAAATGTAGGAGTACCTTGGACCTCAAAGGGTTAACACTGACTGCAAAAGTGCTAAGCCTTGTTACAGTAAGCAGCATAGAACAGCAATGTTACATTAGGTCCTGGCATAAGAAGTCAGATTCTGTCGTAGCTAGCTGTTCTCATACCCACGCCCTGGCCCTTTCAAATAAGGCTCGTGTCTTCCTTACTACAGGAAAGCAGCAGAGCGATTCCACTAATTACCCTGAATAGATACACAGAGGATTTATTTCACTTGTGTTGTGTCTGCAAAATGTGCATAGCTTATTGAAATCTCAGACTGGTTATTGCTGAAGCTACCACAGGCTCGTGAGTATCCCACTTTCATTTTGGTGATTTTTGTAAGACAGGACATTACCAAAAATCTAGCAGCCTGTGTTTTTATTTTGACTGATCCTAAATGCTGTAGCTCGATGATCAATTATGCAGCGGCATTGTTAAACGCTCGCAGAACCTATTTGGCTGAGACTTGCGTTGCAACACATCAAATTCGATGAGGATGAAGGAGGGAGGACTCTAATGCAGCTGTGGAGGTTGTTTTAAATTATTTAGTGTTAAAACATAATAAATAATGATACAATCCAAGAAAAATCAGTCAGTGAATTGAAGTGAATTGGGAATGGGTGCAATTTCAAAATGTACCTAAGGTACAGCAGTTTGAAATGCTTTCATGTTTTGTGGTCCAATCTGGTCTGGCAAATATCTGATCATTGTTTTATTCCTTGAAGATTCAGACAGATAGCATCATTTTCAAGATTAAAAAAAATTCTGCTGCTGTGTAATTCTATTAACTGTTGATCTTTGTTTTTTAAAAAAAAGCAATTCCAAGTGCAGTGCTTTGGTCAAGCAGGTATATATTTAAAAGATTTTTTAAAAAGCCTAAAAAAGCTGGCATAAAAACTGTGATAAGCTTTCTTCAAAGAATATGAATGGGAATGACTTCTCCAGATATTCCCTTAATTCAGTTTTTACTGCAGTCAGCATGACGAATTTAAAGAACAGATGTTTTAGGATGGAAAATGTAGGAGGGAAAATTCAGCAATAAAAGCATTAAAAAAAACAGCATTTTTCAAAAATCTTAATTCTCAGCAGATATGTTATTCTGTAAATATTTTGTTCTTGATGAAAGGTGGTAAGCTCATAAAGGAGATCACATAAAGATAAAATGCCAGAGGAGAGCAAGAGTAGTTTTTCCAGGTCAGATTAGTGCCTTTAAATCCAAATCACATCTGTTATGATATTTAATATATCCTAGGCCCTGTTTAGATTGTTAACTTTGTTTAATCTTGGGCACATTTTATGCTTCACGTTGGCAATTGATAACTTGTCATTGTTCCTGTGTTGGTATATAGAAGGGCCGCTCTCCTTGAAAATATAGGGTTCATAGGCTGAAGTCATAAATAAATACATATTACTATCCTTTCCTTTTGGGCCTCCTTATCTCGAGAGACAATGGATACGCGCCTGGAGGTGGTCAGTGGTTTGTGAAGCAGCGCCTGGAGTGGCTATAAAGGCCAATTCTAGAGTGACAGGCTCTTCCACAGGTGCTGCAGAGAAATTTGTTTGTCGGGGCTGTTGCACAGTTGGCTCTCCCCTTGCGCCTCTGTCTTTTTTCCTGCCAACTACTAAGTCTCTTCGACTCGCTATATACTACTATATAACTGTTAGCTATTATATAAGCCTCCTATAGATTACGGTAGTAAACTTGAGGAAAATGCAATAGGATGTCATAGACAGTTCAAATAATGTTTGTGAGCTCCCCAATGTTTCAGTGTGTAAAAACACCACCTGATGCAGTACTGAGTGTTACAGATTCCTATGGTCTTCAGTTTAATTCCTTGAGCTAACTGATCCCAGGTTTAGCAGGAAGATAAGCTTCCAACCACACGTCTGCTTCTTCACCAAGATTGCTGACTTCCACCTCTGTAAAATCACCCAACTCATCCTTCCTCAGCTCATCTGCTGCTGAAGTCCTCAAAGCCTTTATTACCTCTAGATTTGACTATGTCAATGCTCTCCTGGCTGGCCTCCCATCTTCCACCCTCCAATAACTTGAGCTCATCCAAAACTCTGCTGCTAGTATCCTAACTTGTGCCAAGTCCAGTTTACCCCATCATCCCTGTGCTTGCTAACCTACACTGGCTCCCAGTCTGGCAACATCTCGATTTTAAAATTTTCATCCTCATTTTTCAAATCCCTGCCTGGCCTCGACCTTTCCAATCTCTGTAACCTCCTCCAGCCCCGCAAGCCTTCACAATGTTTTGCACTCCTCCAAATATCTGGCCTCTTGTGTATCCCCAATTTTAATCTCTCCACCACTGGTGGCTGTGTCTTCAGCTGTCTAGGCCCTAAGCTCTGGAATTCCCTTCCTAAAGCTCTCTCCCTCTCTTTCCTGTTATGAAACAATCCTTAAAACTGACCTCTTCAACCAAGCTTTCGGTCATCTGGCCTAATATCTACTTAGGTCGGTGTCAAACTTTTGGTAGCTTTTGCCCTTGTGAAGTACCCTGGGATATTTTACTACTTTAAAGGCAGTATATAAATGCAAGGTGTTTTTGTTGAAGGGTTGCTACAGCTGCCTTTAGTTGTCCTGTGTAAGGGAACTTGACAGAGAGGAAGAGTAAGGCATATGTGGCATGAAGAAATGTTATGATTGTATCAGGAGTGTGAATCCTAAGTCACTGGATAGCAAAGTAAGCATGTGTGGGCAATGCACAATGACAGGAGCAGACTTAGCTGTAAGGTTTGGTGACACTCTCTGTAGGTTTTCACAAAATGAATAACTAATTGGGCAATGTAATAAAGGAATTGTCCCCCAGCATGAAAGAACACCTTCAGGATAGGAGGGGAGAAATTGAAGGAAATAGAATGAAAGGAAATGATGTTATCACAACCTAGGCTGGCACTTCAGTGCAGTACTGAGGGAGTCCTGCACTGTCGGATGTGCCATCTTTTGGGTGACATATTAAACTGGGTGCCTGTCCGCCCTCTCAGCTGGACATAAAAGATCCAAAGGCAATAATTAAAGCAAAAAAAGGAGCGTTCTCCCTATACCTTGGCCAAAACTTATCCCACAACTAATACTGGAAACGGATTATCTGGTATTGATTTCATTGCTGTTTGTGGGACCTTGCCCGTGCTCAAATTGGCTGCCCCATTTCCTACTTTACAAAAGTGACCACACTTAAAAGGTATTTCATTGGTTGTAAAGTGCTTTGAGCCATCCTATGGTTATGAAAGGAAGTATATAAATACAAATCTATTTTTTTTTTAAACTGTGTGTTACCTGAAAATCATAAGTCTAATTTGCTTCCCACAGTCTCTTGAATTGAGTTTGCCCTGAGAAATTTTGAATTAGATTCAGTTATGCACAGAGTGCCCCTTCGGGGTACCCATTTCGAAGCGCATTTCTACTGCAATTTTAGCATAGCTATAAAGTGATCTGACTCCAAAGGAAAGCAGTGAGAAATCCCCTGGTGAACCCAGTCTCACAGTGCTTCCATCAGGTGTGAAATATCTAGTACGGTGTCAAACCTGGGTTACTCTCTAGCTGTTTGATGCTGAAGGATAGAACACTCAGATCAGGCAGAGAATGGTTAGATGCAGAGTAAAGTTTCTGTTACTCCCTGCCAAAATATACCTCAGCCCCAACCTCAGAATAGCAGCTCCTAATGTGCAAGTCGTTACCAACATGGACCAATTTGCTTGTTTCCATGTTGTAATTTCTATGTAACAGGTCTGATGCTCCAATTCCTGTGATGATATCCTTTAGCTTCTCTGAGTGAGTTTTCCCAATTTACTGCCAAATTAGAGGCAATTTTGTGATGTGGGCCTGTACCCAACAAGGAACTGGGTCAATTCACCTCACATAGAAATCTTAAAGCTAGAAGACAGAGGAGACCTTCATTCCACACCTACACCATCACCCAATCCAATATTGTCTCTACAACTTGTCTGCAACACAGAATCATGGAGAAAATGAGCAGACAGTCGGTACAATACCTACTTGTTTCAGCTTTCTTTCTGTCCTCCGGATTCCTTCAGTGATTGGATGATTTCACCCATCCCCTCAATTAATCCATTGACAAATCATACTAAAAATTTCAGCTGATTAAGATATTGTGAGACAGGGCTGAAGGGTTTTTACATGAAAAACCCAAGACTGATTCACACACAAAGGCCTTTTATACAAGTCTTGATAAATATACAATTTGGATCACTGCAGATTATCCTCCTAGCTCTTATCTTCTCTACTAAATTTCAACAACTAAACTGAAACACAAACAATTCTAACCAGAAATACAAACTCCTGCAATATGGAGCTCTCCAAATTCACAGCAGCCATCTTCTTCTGTTTGATATCCACCTCAATTCATCAGTTCTCAAAATTGTTAGGAACAAAAATGTTTTTAAAGGCATGACTAATGTCTTAGGTAATTTGATCAATGGAATTTCAACCAGTGTTTTACAAAAATATGCATACAGTTTATAATGATGATGTTTATTGAGGGAGCTTTCTGTTGTTGAATGGTTAGAACATAAGAAATAGGAGCAGGAGTAGGCCATTCAGCCCCTCAAGCCTGCCCCGCCATTCAATAAGATCATGGATGATCTGTCCCAGGCCTCAACTTCTCTTTCGGGCCTGCTCTGCCTAACCCTCGACTCCCCAAGATATCAAAAATCTATCTACCTCCTCAAATACATTTAGTGACCTAGCTTCCACAACTCTCTGAGGTAGAGAATTCCAGAGATTCACCACCCTCTGAGAGAAGAGATTCCTTCGCATCTCAGTTTTAAATGCGTGCCCCCTTATTCTGTAACTATGTCCCTAGTTTGAGATTCCCTCACGAGTGGAAGCATCTCTCAACATCTACCCTGTCAAGCCCCCTTAAAATCTTATATGTTTCTATAAGGTCACCTCTCATTCTACTAAACTCCAATGAATAAAGGCCTAACCTGTTTAGCCGTTCTTGATAAAGACAACCCCTTCATCCCAGCCTAGTGAACCTTTTCTGAACAGCCTCCAGTGCTAGTATATCCTTCTTTAAATACGGGGACCAAAACTCTATGCACTACTTCAGATGTGGCCTCACCAACACCCTGTGCAGTTGTAACAAGACTTCCCCATTTCTAAACTCTAACCCCCTAGCAATAAAGCCCAAAATTCCATTTGCTTTCCTAATTACTTGCTGCACCTGCATACTAACCTTTTGTGTTTCATGCACAAGAACACCCAGATTATTCCGTACTACAGTATTTTGTAGTCTTTCTCCATCTAAATAATAACCTGCCTTTTTATTCGTCCTACCAAAGTGGATTACCTCACACTTTCCCACATTGAACACCATCTGCCAAGTTTTTGCCTAGTCACTTAACCTACCTATATCTTTGTGTCCTCATGAACTATTTTTGTATCATCAGCAAATTTGGATACACTACACTCTGTCCCTTCCTCTAAGTCATGAATATAGATAGTAAATAGTTGAGGCCCTCTGACCGATCCTTGTGGCACCCTACTAGTTACAGCTTTCCAACCTGAAAAAGACCCATTGATCCCGACTCTCTGCCTTCTGTGTGTTAGCCAGTCCTCAATCCATGCCAACACATTACCCCCAATATTCGGAGCTCTTATTTTGTGCAATAACCTTTTATGTGGCACCTTATCAAACGCCTTCTGAAAATCCAAATACACTACATCTACTGGTTCCCCTTTATCCACTCTGCTTGTTATATCCTCGAAGAACTCTAACAAATTTGTCAAACACGATTTCCCATTCATAAAACCATGTTGACTCTGTTTGATTGCATTATGTTTTTTCTAAATGCCCTGCTATTTCTTCCTTAATAATGGACTCTAGCATTTTCCCAATGACTGATTTTAAGCTAAATGGTCTGTAGTTTCCTGCTTTCTGTCTCCCTCCTTTATTGAATTGGGGTGTCACATTAGCGATTTTCCAATCCACTGGTACCTACTGGAATCCAGTGAGTTTTGGTATATTATGACCAATGCCTCCACTATCTCTGCAGCCACTTCTTTTAAAAACCCTTGGATGCAGGCCATCAGGTCCTGGCGACTTGCCTGCCTTTAGTCCCAGTTTGTCCAGCACCTTTCCCCTCGTGAGAGAGATTGTTACAAGTTCCTCCCTCCCATTTACACCTTGCTCATCTATTACTGTTGAGATGTTTATAGTGTCCTCCACCGTGAAGACCGATGCAAAATATTGGTTTAAATTATCTGCCATTTCCCTGTTTCCTGTTATTAATTCCCCAGTCTCATCGTCTAAGGGTCCTCCACTTACTTTAGCTACTCTCTTCCTTTTAATATACCCATTTGTTTTTATATTTCTTGCCAATTTACTCTCAATTTTGTCCCTCTTTATTAGTTTTTTAGTCATCCGCTGCTGGTTTCTAAAAAATTCCCAATCCTCTAGCGTACCACTCATTTATGCCGCATTGTACGCCTTTGATTTTGATTTGATACTCTCCTTAACTTCCTTTGTTATCCACGGGTGGTTCATCATTCTCTTCGAGTCCTTCCTTCTGACTGGAATAAATGTTTGCTGAGTGTTATGAAATATCTGCTTAAAAGCCTGCTACTGCTCATCTACTGACTTCTCCCATAGTCTATCTTCCCAACCCGCTTTAGACAACTCTTTCTTCATACCTCTGTAATTGCCCTTGTTTAAGTTGAAGTTGTTTAAGTGTCTTTAAACTTTATACCAACATCCTGTAGAACTATGAAGTGCCACATTGAGATGTTAATTCATAGAGTTACTTCACCAGTGGTTAGAAGTGTTTTATAAAACTTTTTTTTTTAAATAAGTGCTTCTAATAAGTTTCCCTTCTCTTTAGAAGCTGCTGACTCTTGCAAGATGCCAGAGGCTGACAGTGTCCATGGACTATTGCTTCATGGTCCATGGGTGCTAAGCAGGGTTGCCAACTCTCCATGGACATCCCCCAGGGCTCGTTCATGTTTATTTGCCTTTCAAAGATCGAGTCCCTTTTAGTTGAGGGTTTTGCTCCCCATCAGCCAATGTGAAAAAAAAATGTGTTTATTCACTGGCAGGGTTTGACTGGGTATTGGGAAATTGGGAAATTTCTCAACTGCCCTCCTGAGAGGTACCACTCAGTCACGTTCCCTTGATCCTCCACCACCTGTATGCGTGGTCAATTTTTCATAATCTTAAACAAAAGCAGAAAAGTCGGAAACACTCAGCAAGTCAGGCAGCCTCTGTTGGCAGCTATGCCACAGGCACAGGGAGCTGGAGGGTAGGAATTTAAATGTCACTCAAGGATAATTGACATGAGGAAGAAAAACAAGTCCAGCAGGGTTTGCTAATCAGTTTATTCCCAGAATGGTCTGATAATTGTGACATCGGAAGGCTACAGACGTAGCAAAAGATGCAGTGAAAATAGCGGGTTGAAGGGGCAGCGGGGGGCATGGGAATTGAGGCAGATGGAAAAAGGAAGTGAATGGATTTTTTAAAACTTACCACAAGTACTTCTGTAAAATGACTACTGCTGCAGTTAAAATACAAACAGGCATTATTTGCAATCTTTACTGCCAATGGTGCTCACACAAGCTCCAGCACAGCCTAACCTGCTAGCGGAAATCTGGCCAACCCAGTCCTTGCCCTAGTCCAGATACATACAAATTGGCCACAGCATTGACACCATTACCCACCTGCATGGTAGTTTTACGGCTCTTCATCCTTCTCCTCGTCCATCACCAAGCTGCCCTCGTGTCGCTTGCTTACCTTAATTATCTATTTCACCTGCAGCCCACTCATGCATGCTACATTGGAGCTGCTGTGGACTAGCTTCTGGATCACCATGTCAAAGCTCATCCTCCTCTTATCGTTGTGCTAGCGCTGCCCATGAGCTTCATTTCCATATTTTCTCTCGGGTTGGTCAGTGCAGTCCTTGGGAGACCAATCTTTAATTTTGGCAGGCTCCCAGACAATCCAGGAGTGTTGGCAACCTCAGTGCTTAGCCTCCTCCAATACCTGATCCAAATGGCTATTCGTCATGTGGAAATACAATGGAAAAGAAAGATAAGGCAAAGTGAATAATGGGCAACCAATCCAATACCCACTTTCCACTCCCTCCAGAGGTCAAGTTACCCCCTCTATATATATTTATTATGGGAAAAAAACACTGTGATTCATTCCTGCAAAAGAAATCTTTGTTTAATAGCAGGACTATGAAATAAGATCCAATATTCTCCCTGTAAAACCCAATTGATTGAGATCCTAAAATGATACTCTCACTGTACTGAATGAATGGCTACACATCTAACCCCAATGGGAGCACAATGCTGGCAAAAACACAAGGTCACACAAGAGAATGGGAGCATTACCTCAAACTAGAGGATGGTACTCTAGGCCCAATCACAACAGCATCGCATTCGAGCACTGACTCGGAAGACAGGAAGGTAGAGGAAGGAAAAATGTGATCTCCACTGTGCGCCTCTGCGTAGTAAAAACTTTAACAAATGCTTTATGTTTTTTTGCATGGAGTTTTCCCCCTTGTTTCAATTATCTCAAAGTTATAATAGGTCATTAAACGTTATGGAAAGCGCCTGTTCACATGGATAATTAAAAGGAACAGTTTTGGGCAGTTGAACAGGGGCGGTCCAGTTTAGTTTTATACTGGTGAAATCTGCATGAAATCAAAGTAAATATTCTCTTTTCTGGCTTAGCTGTGAAACATTCTGTCGACTTTCCCTTTGCTGCATACCACTTTCACAAACTGCAATTGAAATTCTCTGTATGTGGGTCAATTGCCACATTTTATGATGATTACAGTAAAATGATGAACTTAATCAGATTGATTGATTGATGTTGCTGCCAGATGAAGGTGGCCCTCAGTGCTCATTTACTTACTGCATCTGAATAATCTTTAACTCCTTTGGAATAGGGGAAGCCTACTAACAGGAAATGTCAACCTGCCAATATTCTTATCAGATAAGAGGTAGATTTGGCGAGCTTGAATAGATACCCTTAAAGTGTTATAAAACATTTGGAACCATGCTCGGTGATGGTAAAGGAAAATTATGCAAATACTAGATTGCTGCATTGGGAAAAACTGTATACAGTATTTTAAGATCATTGAATAAGTTATTCTCTATTTTACTCAATCTATAACATGGTAAAAAAATTCCAAGGAAGATCTTATAGCTGGCCTGTGATTTAACAAAATACAAAGTGCCATGGTCATGTGAATTTAGATCAGATTATTCAGGGCAGTGGGAGGAGGAGGGGGAAGGGTGTCTTTTGAAATGCTGCATCACACAGTGGCTAAGCTAACGGTTAACTGCTGTGATTTCCTTACACACATACACAGCTCCCCAGGTCAGCTGAGTAAATCAGCGAAGACAGGATGCTTCCTGCAGAGCTAGGGAAAAGGAAAATAGGCAACATCTGTCTGTGCCATCCTCACAACTGTTAGCAACTGGTTCAAGGGTTATTATTCTGGGATAGGTTTCCCTGCCTATCCACTGATAACAGGGGAAGAGGGCAGTGCAGGTGATGCAGTTAAGTAGTGAGAAGATAATGAATAAATATTAAGGGAGAAAAATAAAACAAAAGAAAGATTCAATCATGAGGCACTGTTTACATTTTGAAAGAAATAAAAGGAAACAATTTATACAATGCCTTTCATGATCTCAAAACACTTTACAGCCAATGAAGTACGGTTGAAATGTAGTCAGAGTTTTAATGCAGGAAATTCCACAGCTAATTTGCACATAGCAAACTCCCACAAAAAGCAATGTGATAAGGACCAGATCATTCGTTTTAGTGAGGTTGATTGAGGGATACATATTGGCTAGGACACTGGGGATAACGCCACTTCTCTTCTTCAAATTCATACAATGGAACCTTTTACATCCAGCTGAGCAGGCAGAGAAGCTTCAATTTAACTGGAGCGTCAACCTGGATTTTTGTGCTCAAGTCTCTGGAGTGGGACTTGAGACCACAACCTTCTGGGTCAGAGGCAAAAGAAAGCCACAGCTGACATTTTGTGTATGTATTTGCATGGGAATAATTCAGAGCATCATTGTTGCTGATGATGTTTACATGAACATTGAAGATGATGGTTTCACATGAAGGACACTTTATTGATAGCATAACAATTTTCAAGGTCATTTTTCATGTGGTTAGCAGGCTAGCATCTGTGATGTAACGTCTCAGACATTTATTACGTTAGAATTAAATGAGAGGAATTAATGTAATTTGTAACATTACATGGTCACCAAGAATCCGTGCCAGTTTTGCGTCAGGCCAGTTACAATTTCTCCATGGTAACAGAAGTGCTTTTCTTGGGCCAGGCAACCACTCAAGCACATCAACATTTTCTGAGACCATGTCAACAGTTAAGAATAGATTAGAATGAGCATCAAAAGGAAATGGGAATAAAGTGATATGGAACCAGGGCTGTAGGTACATGGGATTTGTACTACAATTTGCGTGGAATGTGAACACCAATGGGAACTGTTTAGACTGAGCATTTCCATGTTGCAATTTTTGTCTAATTAAATGTCTCCAGAGAAGCTCAGAACTGCTAATCCAATCTGAACACTAAGTTTTAAAAAAAATAGGAATACAAAGCACCATCACTTCATCTAGCATAGCAGACACCATCAAAAATCAAACGGAGGAGCAACTTTTCATCTTCGGCCTGTTGCCCAATTTTCTTTCCTTTTATCTCCACTTCTTTTGAAGTCACTGACTCATGTCTGATTATGGCCCCAGGGACCATAAATTACCTAACCCTTCTTCTTAATCTTCATCTGTCAGCCCCTAGACAGCAAGTGGAATCAAGTAATTTGACTGCATAGGGCATCACACCAAGCCAGTTCATACCTCTGGTCATTGTTCACACACATCATGGGGCTGGATTTTCCGCGCACACTGGAGCTGGGATCAGAGGGAGGTGGAAGCTAACAATAGCTCTGCCGGCCAGCGTGCTGGTTCCCTGGCTCCATCCTGCCTCTGGGCCATTTTTGCGGAGGCGGGATCGCAGGCTGGCAAAGGTTACCTGGCCACATGCGATGGGTAGGTGATCAGACTTATTAAGAGCCTAATTGTGGCCAATAAAAAGGACGACAACTAGAATTTTCCAGTTAGCCTCTAGGTTCACACAACGGCAGGGGCCAGTTTAGGTGCCTGGAGGTGGGTGTATGTCGACAGGCCAGGGGGCCAGCATTCCAGGCATGCATAAAGGCCCTCCCTGCCTGGGTGCAGGAGCAGCCACAGGCCTTCCCATAGAAGGGTTCCACCCCTGTCCCTCCATAATGGTGGCCTGGCTGCTTGATATATTTTTTACATTAAGATTTCAAAAAATTGGAAGAGAGCGCACTCTCTCTTACTTACATTCCATTATAGCCGACTGCTCCTCTGAAGCTGGCAGGCCTCTGATTGGCCCTCCCCAGCTTAGAGATCCCACCCACCATCCTTAATTGGCAGAGACAGGTTCTCTGTCCAATTAACGGGCCACCCCCTTGCAGATCCCAATTAATGACTCTTTTCCCCCCAAAAGGCAGGTTCGGAACCCGGAAACAGTCCCAACCTCTGTTTCCCATCCACGCACGGAAAATCCACCCCATGCATTTGCCAGCTGGCATCACTGTACAGTAATGAGATGCAGCAACCCAGTCTAATTTATCTCCCCTGCCTAGCCCAAGAATGCTGAGGCTATCCTGGCTGAGACTAGTCAGACCAGAGATCAAAGCTGAGATCTTCCTACTCGCTATGTTACGGTACACAAAACCACATTCTTCTACTCCTGGCAGTATTGAATGGGCAATAAATTCTGGCCTTGCTAAGAACACCCACATACAGTGAATTAATAAATTAAAAAACAAAACATAATTAAAGAAAGATTCTGAATACAGTATTAAATTTGTCAGGTTATGTTATTTATCTTGTTCCAACTTCAAGTGCTGTTGGTTTGCATCAACTGCTCAAATTTACTGGTCAGCTTTTGACGCCAAAAAGAGGCATATGGTAAATGTTGATGAAATCATTGAAGATGTAGATACAGGTCGCTGAGCTTTTTAGGAATGGGTTTTAATAAGGAATCCATTAGACAACACAGCTTTAAAAGCGTGCAATTATACTGCAGATTTCAGACTCACGGGGGCCAGACTTTCAAACACCAGCGGGGTCAGGACCGGGCGTGGATGAGATTTAAAAATCACAGTCGGAGAGGGCATCTCTGGATCCGATCGCCTCCGGGACAGACTCCAATATTTAAAGTGAGGGTGGGGAGTGGGGTTAGAGGGAATCGGGAACCCACTCACATCCAATTAACAGCCTATTAAGCTCCAAAAGGAGCTTCCTGAGGGGCTGGTAAGGTCAGGACTGCAATTTCAGATTTTGGCGAACCCGAACATTCTGATGCATGCTGGTTCACAGCTGTCTGATTCACAGGGAGGGCGAAGGGAAACTTATTTTTTTGAGCTTGAAAATTATGGGGCCCTCAGGGGCATCCTGTACTGGATCATGCACATTACCTCAGTGATGGATGGTTGAACTCCAACTTATTGTTTTATGCTGCTGGCCCTCTAAGGAGCTGCTTGCTCTCTTTGGCAAGGCAGTGGCAGGCTCCATCATGGCTGCTGTCTGCCTTGTCCGCTCACATTCAGCGGACAGCTCCCATCTCCTAGAGATGCTCGGCGCCAGTAATTGGGCGCTGAGCTTGCCTCTTGCCCAATTAGGGCATTTACATTTCAAAATAACCGTCGCGTGAGCGATGCAGTTGAGACGCAGAGTTGGGGCCAGGGGTTCCAAACCCCATCTTGAAAATCTGGCCCACTGTGTAAGGTTTGCTGCTCAGTGTGATTTTGAACTGTCCAGATCAAGACAAATCCCGGCTTTGATCCACAGTCGATGCAGAGTTTGTTATCTCGGTTAGGGAGCAGTGCTGGGAGGGCAGTGGGGGCTACAACTGATGTCAGCACCCTTGTACTAGTGAGGTGAAAAGAACATCCAACCTTTACCCTCTACTGGGAAGTGAACGTGCAGAGGTACTATGTGAACAGAGGATTATGAGTTATTTTAAAATTCTGCCTAGACTAACTGTTTAGGTTTCACTCAAAGAACAATGAGTAAAGAACAATGAGTACAGAACTGGAGGGCAATTGGCAATTTTATAATGACAACTGGAGGAGTTAGTGCCTTAAGGGAAAAGAGGAGATATCTTTGAAAGGTTTACTGTATCACTACAGCTGGGTGTGATCAACACAACAACATTGCCAAAGAATGCTGTAGTTGCTCAAAGATTAACACAATAATTACCATATTTTCAGCAATAAGAGCATTACCTTTCAGAATGGCTCAGATTTATCGGAATGACTTGTCAGGTCAACCTGCAACTGAATTGTCCATGCACAGGAATTGTTATAGGCACTTGTTGCATTCTTGCTATCTTTCCAAGTTTCTTTTCTTCCCCCTCTGGCTGGCCAGGTCTGTATTACTGTAAAATTGAGAATCAGAAATACTATGCACTGGATTTATATGACAAATGACAGCAGTTGGCAGTTTATAAACCTATTTTCTTGTGATCTGTATCTTCTGCAGGAGTGCCAGTGAATGAAGCAATAATATCCTCAAAACGTGAAGGTTTTCCTTCAGATTCAGTGTACACACCATGCCAGTTCTGTCAACAGCAGCAGGTACAATATGATTCTTTCTTCTATACTCAAGGCATTTGAAATTGATTTACCAGAATTCAATTACAATTCTCTAAATGAGTTTCTTGCTTAATCCTTAGAACAAGCACAGTTATTTAAAATAGTCATTCTATAGCTGTTTTGCTAAAACAAAATCCTGTTTTTAACCAAAGTTTGAACTATGCCTTGATATGTGGAATGTAATGAATATTGAAAATGCATCTTAAAACCCAACTATCATTCTTTCAGTTACTTATTAGTCTGGAGTTTGAGGACCTTAACCTTCAGGATAGCCATCCACATATTGCTTACTGGGTACTTGCTATATTATCACTGCAAGTTGCAACAGAAATGTAAGCCTGAAACAGAACAAATGGTTTCGATAGAAACGCAGGATCATAGGGTAATACACGATCTTTGAAGCCTTGAAATTCCGACTCTTAACTGATCTCAGCTCAAAACTCTCCCCAAAATTTAGAACAAGAAATCTCTGTGCACAAGTTAATAATATAAGAAAGAAGAATGATTGGAGTGAATTTAAGAGAAAAATCCACATATAGCAAATATGCTGTTGGTTTGCTATAGGTTACAATAACGGTTTGTAAATAGATCCAGGAAAATAAATCATTTTAGATCATCAAAGAACGTCTTGTTTGTTACGGAGGTGTTTCCATCACAGCGTTAATAAAAGAGCTGTGAGTGATTAATTGAGAAGCAAGCGACCTCATTGTCCTCTTCAAAGTCCAAAATGGAGCCCCACAATAGGCACTTCACCAACAAACGTGTGTAATATATATTTTTCATGATGCTGGAATTCATTCTGAAGTTTAATACATATAAAATAAAACTCCTATTTTGGTAGCTGTTTGTAAATGAAAGCAATTAAAAGGTAAATGAGGACAAGAAACATATGCAGTAATTGTCTATTATAATGTAATAGTAATAGTCACGTATTATTCACTATAATGATATTAAAGGAGATATTCTATGTAAAAAACCATAAATCTACAGAATTTAACTTAAAAAGGGTCTAATTGTTGCATTTCTTTTACTTTAAAAGTGACAATCAATATGTTGAAGCATATGCTACGAAGTCAATAAAAAAAAGGAATGAAACCGGACGGACCACCCGGCATTGACCTAGGCACCGGAAACGACAATGGCAAACCCAGCCCTGTCGAACCTGCAAAGTCCTCCTTACTAACATCTGGGGGCTTGTGCCAAAGTTGGGAGAGCTGTCCCACAGACTAGTCAGGCAACAGCCTGACATAGTCATACTCAAGGAAACATACCTTACAGACAATGTCCCAGACACTGCAATCACTATCCCTGGGTAAGTCATGTCCCACTGGCAGGACAGACCCAGCAGAGGTGGCGGGACAGTAGTCTACAGTAGGGAGGGAGTTGCCCTGGGAATCCTCAACGTCGACTCTGGACCCCATGAAGTCTCATGGCATCAGGTCAAACATGGGCAAGGTAACATCCTACTGATTACCACCTACTGCCCTCCCTCAGCTGATGAGTCAGTACTCCTCCATGTTGAACACCACTTGGAGGAAGCACTGAGGGTGGCAAGGGCACAAAATGTACTCTGGTTGGGGTCTTCAATGTCCATCACCAAGAGTGGCTCGATAGCACCACTACTGACCGAGCTGGCCGAGTACTAAAGGACATATCTGCTAGACTGGGTCTGTGGCAAGTGGTGGGGGACCCAACACGAGGGAAAAACATACTTGACCTCGTCCTCACCAATCTGCCTGCCGCAGATGCTTCTGTCCACGACTGTATTGGTAGGAGTGACCATCGTACAGTCCTTGTGGAGACGAAGTCCTGCCTTCACATTGAGGATACCATCCATCGTGTTGTTTGGAACCATCACCGTGCTAAATGGGATAGATTTCAAACAGATCTAGCAATGCAAAACTGGGCATCCATGAGGCGCTATGGGCCATCAGCAGCAGCAGAATTGTACTCAACCACAATCTGTAACCTCATGGCCTGGCATATCCCCCACTCTACCATTACCATCAAGCCAGGAGACCAACCCTGGTTCAATGAAGAGTGCAGGAGGGCATGCCAGGAGCAGCACCAGGCATACCTCAAAATGAGGTGTCAACCCAGTGAAGCTACAACCCAAGACTACTTGCATGCTGACCTGTATAAGCAGCATGCAATAGACAAAGCTAAGCGAACCCATAACCAACGGATCAGATCTAAGCTCTGCAGTCCTGCCACATCCAGCCGTGAATGGTGGTGGACAATTAAACAACTACCTGGCGGAGGTGGCTCCACAAATATCCCCATCCTCAATGATGGGGGAGCCCAGCACATCAGTGCGAAAGATAAGGCAGACGCATTTGCAACAATCTTCAGCCTGAAGTGTCGAGTTGATGATCCACCTCGGCCCCCTCCTGAAATCACCAGCATTACAGATGCCAGACTTCAGCCAATTCGATTCACTACGCATGATATCAAAAAACGACTGAAGGCACTGGATACTGCAAAGGCTACGGGCCCTGACAACATTTTAGCAATAGTACTGAAGACCTGGGCTCCAAAAATTGCCATGCCCCTAGCCAAGCTGTTCCAGTACAGCTACAACACTGGCATTTACCCAGCAATGTGGAAAATTGCCCAGGTATGTCCTGTACACAAAAAGCAGGACAAGTCCAACCCGTCCAATCACCCCCCCATCAGTCTACTCTCAATCATCAGTAAAGTGATGGAAGGTGTCATCGACAGTGCTATCAAGTAGCACTTGCTTAGCAATAACCTGCTCAGTGATGCTCCATTTGGGTCCTGACAAGGCCACTCAGCTCCTGACCTCATTACAGCCTTGGTTCAAACATGGACAAAAGAGCTGAACTCAAGAGGTGAGGTGAGAGTGACTGCCCTTGACATCAAGGCAGCATTTGACCGAGTATGGCATCAAGGAGCCCGAGCAAAACTGGAGTCAATGGGAATCTGGGGGAAAACTCTCTGCTGGTTGGAGTCATACCTAGCGCAAAGGAAGATGGCTGTGGTTGTTGGAGGTCAATCATCTGAGCTCCAGGACATCACTGCAGGAGTTCCTCAGGGTAGTGTCCTAGTCCCAACCATCTTCAGCTGCTTCATCAATGATCTTCCTTCAATCTTAAGGTCAGAAGTGGGAATGTTCACTGATGATTGCACAATGTTCAGCACCATTCACGACTCGTCAAATACTGAAGCAGTCCATGTAGAAATGCAGCAGGACCTGGACAATATCCAGGCTTGGGCTGATAAGTGGCAAGTAACATTTGTGCCACACAAGTGCCAGGCAATGACCATCTCCAACAAGAGAGAATCTAACCATCTCCCGTTGACATTCAATGGCATTACCATCATTGAATCCCCCACTATCAACATCCTAGGGGCTACCATTGACCAGAAACTGAACTGGAATAGCCATATAAATACCGTGACTACAAGAGCAGGTCAGAGGCTAGGAATCCTGCGGCGAGTAACTCACCTCCTGACTCCCCAAAGCCTGTCCACCATCTACAAGGCAGAAGTCAGGAGTGTGATGGAATACTGTCCACTTGCCTGGATGGGTGCAGCTCCAACAACACTCGAGAAGCTCGACACCATCCAGGACAAAGCAGCCCACTTGATTGGCACAACATCCACAAACATTCACTCCCTCCACCACCAACGCACAGTGGCAGTAGTGTGTACCATCTACAAGATGCACTGCAGCAACGCACCAAGGCTCCTTAGACAGCAGCTTCCAAACCCGCGACCTCTACCACCTCGAAGGACAAGAGCAGCAGATGCATGGGAACATCACCACCTGCAAGTTCCCCTCCAAGTCACACACCATCCTGACTTGGAACTATATCGCCGTTCCTTCACTGTCGCTGGGTCAAAATCCTGCAACTCCCTTCTTAACAGCACTGTGGGTGTACCTACCTCACATGGACTGCAGCGGTTCAAGAAGGCAGCTCACCACCACCTTCTCAAGGGCAATTAGGGATGGGCAATAAATGCTGGCATAGCCAGTGACGCCCACATCCCATGAATGAATAAAACAAATTAATCTACTGAAATGAAATTGTTCATTAAAAAAAAAATTTGCACTAAGTAACAGGAAAAATTTATATTGCAGAGATGATTTGGGAAGGGCATTTCTATCGTAATTGTAATTGTATTGTAATTTCTATTGTAATTGTCCCTCTGTATGATTCTGAGGCATGACTGATTGAGTGGAGGCAGAAGGCTGCAATAGCTATCTTTCTACAGCTGGTGTGATTAGTTTGATATATTTAATTCCATTATCAACTTTCCTACAAACAACTCATGTTCCTTGTGCTAAAATACCAGTTAACTCTGCTCCTGCACAGTTTTCAAGGGGAAAAAATTAAGGAGCTGTGTGTTTTTCAGTAAACAGGTAGAAAGCAGTGAAATCTGTGAATTCCGTACCTCAAGGCACAGAAATATATTTATTTTACTTTAAAAATGACCATCAATATGTTTAAGTATAAACACTAAGGCAGGTACAAATGTAGAGTACACAAAGACAGCGAGGTAATCAAAAACTACACATAAGCGTGATAGCTCATAGAAAACCAAGCAAACATTCGTACCATTCTTTTCCTGAAGGCAGTGAAGGATCTGGGTATCTCATCCCAGGAGCTAGACTTCATCTTGATTGTGGGTAGGGATGGGGTTAGTTTTTAGCTAATCTCTGGAAAGTATATCAGTCATTGTGGGTCAAATGCCCATTATTTAAAAAACTGTCCAATTTTCCTTTCCACTAATTTCAATTTTGCTAACAGTGCCAGACCTGCATCATCAGTTTTACTGCCCAGCAGTAAATTGGATAATTACCCCCAGATGTTGAGTGGTTATTTAACCATTGGGCAGGAAAACCAAGCCCAATCTGGTCCTCACCCACTACCCCCACACACTTACTGCCAGAGATCACTGGATAGATACAGGAGTAAGAAACCCTCCTCAGCCCAAGGACATCAATCTCAGTTGTGACACCTCCATACCAACACTTTGACCTCACTGTTACCAAACTACACAATGCATTATCCACTGAGCAATTGAAGTCTAAACCAAACAACATTATTTTGATTTATTTGCATTTATATACCATCTTTTACATTTCCAAGATGTCCCAATATGCATTATAACCAATAGATTACTTTGAAAATGCAACCAATGTTGTTGAAGCCAATTTGTGCACAGCAAGGTCCCACAAAGAGCAAATAGGTGAATGACTAAATAATCAGTTTTGGTTAAAATACCAGGAGAACTTCCTGATTTAAGGAAGGAAACTTTTTTTGTCGACATGAGCAGCTAGAGTCAGAGTTTGAAATATCATTCGAGAGATACCTCAGATAATGCAGCAATTCCTCAGTTATCAATGTAGAATATGTACTGAGGTCCATCGTGGGGCATGAACCCATTGACTTCGAACTCAGAAACTAGTGTACTATCATTGAGATAATTTGACACTGACAGAACACAATTAGCATAGCTAACAAATAATGTAGTACCTGTGGCCAAAATAATACCATCATAAATAGAAAGGATTGAGCAACTATCAAAGTTAAAAGATCATTTTCCATATAATAAAACATAAGTTCAAGGTAAAACAAAAAGTTACCCAAATGCAGAGAAAATAAAAGACAAACCTAAATGAGGACTGTGTCCCACAGCAGTTGTCAGGTGAGAGTAATTAAATCAGCCAATTAGGGAAGTACAAGAATAGAGATCAAGTGATAATGACTACAATAGCCCCAGGTGATTCGTTCATTATTCAACTATAAGTATGACCTGATTTGGTGAAATGAGAAATCTCAAATTTTCTACTTTTGGAAACATGAAATGTTAACTCTTTGATGACTGAATGTCTGCAATTTCAAAGTCGAAAAAATTCTGCAGAGAGGATTACTGTAAAGTATAATTAGTGATTCACAATATCAGAAGACTAATCTCAGAATAAATTTTAAAAGCACATTCTTGATGCAGGAATGCTGCTTTGCCTGAAAACTATTTAGAGATAATTATACCTTGAGGGTTTAAACTAATAACTAAAGTCTATTGCAGTTATTAAAGATCAGCAATATAAAGTTACTTTATCAAAATATAATATTGTAATTTTTAACAGGATTTCCAATTTCTTCTCCACAAGTTATAAATGTTTGGGTTATGCTGAGGCGGTTGATCTCAGCTGGATATAAACAAAGAGCATGACATCTGCAACTGCAATAATGAATGCAGATGAAACCATTAAGGCCTAATTTGTGTATATTTCCAAATTGCAATTTACACTGAAGATGGAATGTCACATTTTGCTAGAAAATTGTAGCTGACATACTGCACAGCATCCACTATCCAACATGCAGTTAAATACATCAAAAGAAACTCTCCCACTTACTGACTTCAGCATGTTTGAAATTTGAATGTTGTATTACTGGATAAATATTTGGTGTAAATCACAGACTAGCTTCAACCAAAGAATTTGTCAGTATTTGTCCAGCAATTAATTTAACACCATACAAATTTTCTCAAGGACAGCAGTCAATGTAAACCCTGAGAGATCGCAGGTCTGATTTTTGTTCTGGGGTGGGGACCCCACATCGGGAGAAGTCCCAACCCGGCACTTTGTCGGTGTCTGACACGCAACGTGATTTTTGAAGGGCTAGCCAATTAGTGGCCAGAAAGTGCACTCACCATCCAATTAAGGACTGCAGGTGGGTTCCCAATGCTGGAGGGCCAATAGGAGCCCCTCCAGCACTGAGAGCGCTGCTGATGCAGGTAAGAGAGAAAGAAGCACCCTCTCAAACACTTTAAAATTTTTGAAATAAAAACTGACCACTGCCAGAGCACCTCTCTCCAGGGCAGCCTATGGCTGCAGCTGTGGCCATTTACAAGTCGTGGCTCTAAAAAGCCAGGAAGCCACCTCCTTTTATCGGCTGTGTTTCAGCCACCAGAGCAAGTGACGGGTAGCTGTTTCTCCCCACCGAACCAGCATGCTTCAAAATGGCCTGGAGGTGGGAACATGCCAGCAAACCAGCATGCCAGCCAGTGGCAGGGAATTTCGGGTCTGCCCGCCTCCATTCCCGTCTCCACCACCCACTGAAAATTCAGCCCCACAAGTCCGATGGGACAGATGGGGTAAGAGGAATCAAATTAAAATACTTCTGTCTATAAGTACCAAGAAACAATTTTAGGAATGTAATTCTACTGGGGATTTTTCAAGCCCTTCCCTTTCCTTTGTGGCCTATAAAACCTCATATCAGAAATAAAAATAAAGTGCTGGAAATATTCTGCAGGTTTGACAGCATCTGTGGAGGGAAAAACAGAGTTAATGTTTCAGATCGATTACCTCCTGTCAGATCATATCAGTCTTGGTTCATTGTGAGCATTTTTTCCTCTGTGTCAGAAGGTCACGACGTCAAGCCCAACTCTTGAGCACATGATCTAGGTTGACACAACAAGGCGGAACTGTTAAGAGGTCCTGTCTTTTGAATGAGATGTTAAACCAAGGCCCTGACTGTCCTCTCAGGTGGATATAAATGATCAATGGCACTACTTGAAGAGGAGCAGTCCTGCCACATCCAGTCATGAATGGTGGTGTTCAATTAAACAATTAACAGGAGGAGGAGGCTCCACAAATAACCCCGTCCTCAACAATAGGGGAGCCCAGCACATCAGTGCAAAAGACAAGGCTGAAATATTTGCATCCATTTTCAGCCATTAGTGCCGAGTGGATGATCCATCTCGGCCTCCTCCTGAGGTCCCCAGCATCACAGATGCCAGTCTTCAGCCAATCCAATTCACTCCAGTGATATCAAGAAACAGCTGAAAGCACTGGAGACTGCAAAGGCTACGGGCTTTGTCAGAGGCCCTGACAACATTCTGGTAATAATAACGAAGATTTGTGCTCAACTAATCGCACCCCTAGTCAAGCTGTTTCAGTACAGCTGCAACACTGGCATCTACCCGGCAATGTGGAAAATTGCCCAGGTATGTCCTGTACACAAAAAGCAGGACAAATCTAACCCAGCTAATTACCATCCTATCAGTCTACTCTTGATAATCAGCAAAGTGATAAAGTGATGGAAAGGGTTGTCTACAGTGCTATCAAGCAGCACTTGCTCATCAATAACCTGCTCACTGAGCTCAGTTTGTGTTTTGTCAGGGCCACTCAGCTCCTGACCTCATTACAGTCTTGGTCCAAACATGGACAAAAGAGCTGAACTCGAGGTGAGGTGAGAGTGACTGCCCTTGACATCAAGGCAGTATTTGACCGAGAATGGCGTCAAGGAGCCTAGCAAAACTGGAGTCAATGGGAATCAGGGGCAAACTCTCCACTGCTTGGAGGCATACCTAGCACAAAGGAAGATGATTGTAGTTGTTGGAGGTCAATCATCTCAGTTCCAGGACATCACTGCAGGAGTTCCTCAGGGGAGTGTCCTACGCCCAAGCATCTTCAGCTGCTTCATCAATTACCTTCCCTCCTTCATAAGGTCAGAAGTAGGGATGCTCGCTAATGATTGTACAATGCTCAGCACCATTCGCAACTCCCCAGATACTGAAGCAGCCCCTGTCCAGATGCAGCAAGACCTGGACAACATTCAGGCTTGGGCTGATAAGTGGCAAGTAACATTCACACCACACATGTGTCAGGCAATGACCATCTCAAACAAGAGAGAATCTAAACATCTCCCCTTGACATTCAATGGCATTACCATCGTTGAATCCCCCACTATCAACATCCAGGGGATTATCATTGACCAAAAACTGAACTGGACCAGCCGGATAAATATTGGGCTACAAGAACAGGTCAAAGATTAGGAATTCTGCGGCGAGTAACTCACCACCTGTCTCCCCAATGCCTGTCCACCATCTACAAGGCACAAGTCAGGAGTGTGATGGAATATTCTCCACTTGTCTGGATGGGTGAGCTCCAACAACACTCAAGAAGCTTGACACCATCCAGGACAAAACAGCACACTTGATTGGCACCCCAACTATCACTTTCAATATTCACTCCCTCCACCACCGACGCAGCAGTGTGTACCATCTACAAGATGCACTGCAGCAACTCACCAAGGCTCCTTCGACAGCATCTTCCAAACCCACAACCTCTACCACCTAGAAGGACAAGGACAGCAGATGCATGGAAACACCACCACCTGCAAGTTCCCTTCCAAGTCACACACCATCCTGACTTGGAACTATATCGCCGTTCCTTCACTGTCGCTGGGTCAAAATCCTGGAACTCCCTTCCTAACAGCACTGTTGGTTTACCTACACCACAAGGACTGCAGCGGTTCAAGAAGACAGCTCACCACCACCTTCTCAAGGGCAATTAGGGATGGGCAATAAATGCTGACCTAGCCAGCGATACCCACATCCCACGAACAAATTTTAAAAAAGTGTCTTACCAGTATTTCTTCCTAAACCAACATCACTAAAACAGTTTTATTTGTCAGTTTATTTACCACATTGCTGTTTGTGGAACCTTGTGTTGTCACATTACAACAGCGACTATAAAAGTAGTTCTTTGGCTGTGAAGTGCCTGAGGTAATCTCAGGTTGTGAAAGTTGCTATATAAATGTAAGTTCATTTGCTCTGATGCGTTTTCAAATATTAACAGAAACAAACAATTCAGCAATAAATTTACAATAAGCAGTTCACGTTTCAAAGATGTGTGTTCAATGGGTATCGTGATGTGTGCTGATCAGTATACACAAGCTCAGTGATACTGTTCAGTAATCTTCTCCCCACAGACTCAGTTTGAGTCATTATTAATAGCTTGAGGGACATAGGTGAAGTATCTAATTAGTGTGACTCGTCCCATTGATTGCCTTGACCATAAAAGGGCACGGTTATCCCATTGGGGATGATATAGAGGTATACAATTATGCAGCCACCTTAACTATAACCAACAGCAAAGTCACCATGGACATAGCCTGCATAGCAGTCTCAGTAACACTGCTAGGTCTGATGAATTTATTCAGTGTAATCCTCATATACACTTTAAAAAATTCTGCAGCAAATCTTTTTATCATATCTTGCTTGCTGAGGTTAAATTTGGCTGTTGCCAAAGCTATGTTAGCAAGTATTTGGTGAAATGAAGTAAGCATCAAATTTGAGTTTGGTTATATTAAACAGTAAGCTTTACATAAAATTGATGCATTCTTTGATTCAAAGAGTGATTTCAAGTCTATGTAATCCTTTGGATTGCATTCCTCATTTTTTAGGTTGTGAACTCAATCTAAAGTTGACTACACATTTAATAAATTACAAAAGAAAATGAAACATGACCAACAGCTTCCTGTAACTGAGCTGGAATTAATGTTTCAATTGAATTATAAGTAAAGAATTTATATTCATTGCGCAGCTTTTATTTCCTCAGGACATCTGAAAGCACTTCACATTCAATGATGTGCAGTCACTGTCCTAATGAAGGCAAACACAACAAACAATTTATATACGACAAGGTCTGACAAACAACTTTGAGATAAATGACCAGATAATATGATTTAGTGGTGTTGGTTGAGACATAAATCTTGGATAGGACACTGAGAGATATGCCCTGCTGTTAAAAGAATCAGTCAGTGCAGAGAAAATGCAAATATTTTATTGCTGTAGATATTGGTTTTGATGGATTTATAAAGTATTATCTCCCAGCTCTTTATTATGTAAGTACGAGGTACGAGTATGGTCGTACAGTTGTATGGTGTAAGTAACAAAAGATTAGTATTCAGATTTTCATGATGATAAATGCGTAAGAATTAAATGGGAAATGCAATGTGATTTCATTCAGTTATATGGTTTAGGAATTAAGACAATGAAATGGATGCATTGTATTTAAGTACCTTCTCCTTAGATCAAAGGAGGCTAAGGGGAGATTTGATAGAAGTGTTTAAAATCATGAATGGTTTAGATAGAGTAAATAAAGAGAAACAGTTTCCAATGGCTGAAGGGTCAATAACCAGAGAGCACAAATTTAAGGCAATTGGAAAAAGAACTAGAGGTGACATGCACAAAAGCCTTTTTATGCAACAATTAATTACAATTTGGAATGCACTGCTCGATGGAGTGGTGGGAACAGATTCAATAGTAGCTTTCAAAAGATAATTGGATAAATACTTAAAGGGAAAAAAAAAGTTGCAGAGCTTTGCGGAAAGAGTGGGGGAGTGGAACTAACCAGATAGTTCTTCGAGAAAGCCGGCCCAGACTTGATAGGCCAAATGGCCTCCTTCTGTGCTGGACTATTCTATGATTCTATAATTGCATTCTATTGGGCGGCACAGTGGTTAGCACTGCAGCCTCACAGCTCCAGCGACCCGGGTTCAATTCTGGGTATTGCCTGTGTGGAGTTTGCAAGTTCTCCCTGTGTCTGCGTGGGTTTCCTCCGGGTGCTCCGGTTTCCTCCCACATGCCAAAGACTTGCAGGTTGATAGGTTAATTGGCCATTATAAATTGCCCCTAGTATAGGTAGGTGGTAGGGAAACATAGAGATAGGTGGGGATATGGTAGGAATATGGGATTAGTGTAGGATTAAAATAAATGGGTAGTTGATGGTCGGCACAGACTTGGTGGGCCGAAGGGCCTGTTTCAGTGCTGTATCTCTAAACTAAACTAAACTAAACTTAACTCACACAGTTCACAGGAATTGAAATGATTGCAGGAAACTTGCAATAAGAATTATGCAATCTTAATAGGGCTCATTCATATTGCTTCCAAAATGTTAATCCACTTTTGGATTTAGAAATGCTCCTGTGTGAACAGCACTTTGATAAACATATTGTTTTACATTAAATATGAAGTGTATTCCATTGAATAATCATCAACTGATAAATGTTAGTAGGGGGAGGTCAGAAACCTATTCAGTTATACGTATCTCTCAGTTATCCCTTGTTATCAATTTGCATGGTGCTGTTTAAAGGAAGCCCTGAAGCAAATGTTTTGTGTCCAAATGATGTGCTACTATAAAATTCTTTTGGAGATTATGAATGGAGAAAGTGGATTATGCATAGCATTTCCTATTCATAACATCGCTGGAGTTACATACAAAACCCCCAAGTTTCCGTGAGTGTTCTGCTGAGTTCCAGACATAACTCCAATAGAACCCACTGGAGAAGGCAGGACTTAGTTACTTTGGGTCCCCTTGATTCTGGGAATTCCTGGTTGCACTTGTAAGTGGTGGAACTTCCACACACCCCTTACAAGGCCAATGATGCCAAGGGATGGACAGTTCCTACATTTAGAGTTCTCATTTCCCCAGAAAAGTCAAGACTCAGCATGATAAGCTACAAGTAATGAAGCATACCAATGGGTGCAACTGGGCCTCATTGTGACATAAGGTGGTGGGGATTTGAGGATAGGCTGTGTTCGGGCTACAACTAAACAGAAGAAATATTGGTATGTTTTCAGACCTTAAGTACTGAGGTGGGAGGGAGCCTGGGATAGCTCAAGTAATGCCCCCCCCCCCAACTGAGAGGTGGGTACCTGATTTTCTGGCTGCATGGGGCAGACAGACACCAGAATAATGGCCACAGTGGTGCAGGTGCCAGCCAGCCCTTTGCCAATTAGGTCCCCATTTGCTGACCTCACAAAGTCTGGCAGGAGGGCATTGTGGACACAGGTGTAATGATGAGGATTGTGATCCATGGATTTTTTAGGGATATACGGCATCATACGAACAGACGAATTAGGACCAGAAGTAGGCTCTAACCTGCTCCGCCATTCAGTAAGATCATAGCTGATCTGTTTGTGTCTCGAATTCCACACTCCCATCAACCCCCGATAATCTTTGATTCCCTTGCCTAACAAGAATCTATTTACCCCCACCTTAAAAATATTCAATGACTCTGCCTCCTCCACCTTCTGAGGCACAGAGTTCCAAACTTGCACAACCCTCTAAGAGAAAAATTTCTCTTCATCTGTCCTAAAAGGGCGACCCCTAATTTTAAAACAGTGACCCCTAGTTATGGACTCACCCACAGAGGAAACATCCTTTCCACATCCACCTTGTCAAGACCGTTCAGGATCTTATATATTTCAATCAAGTCTCCCCTCACTCTTCGAAACTCCAGTGAAAACATGCCCAGTCTGTCCAACCTTTCATCTCAATCAGTGAAACAATGGTTGACTTAAGGTGTTGTTAAATATACAGATATACCCCTTTGGTCCCAAATTCCTTACTTAGTCTGCTAAATAACAAAACGTTTGGAATAATGCTCAATAGTCAGGAAATCAAGACTAAACACCAGAAAGCCCTTAGGGTATTGTTACAACCAGGCGAGATAGGGGTCTAGGGGTTCCTTCTCAGCCTTTGCCTGGTCTAACTGTAACAAGGTTTAATTTTAAAAACACCACGTTTTTAGCTCCCCCTCAGTGACTCCTGGTTCACTGCTTTCCAATTGTAAAGCTAAGAAATCAGACAGGTTTTCATAGATTTAAACAAGAAAGGTGGAAGTTTATTAATCTTAAACTCTAATTCGGTTAATGACTACAAATATGCAATGCAACCTTGCTAGCATGCATACATGATAAACACAGACGCAGATAGAGACAGAAAAAGTAGAAAGAATAAAGGGGAAAAGTTTGAGGCAATATCTGGTAGTTATTTACAGTCCTTTGAGTTCAATGTGGAGTCTTTGGTTGCCGATAAGTCTTGCTATTCGTTGGGGCACAGTGCACGCTTTAACTTGTTTCGATGTAGGAATCTTCTCCCTCTTGAGGTTTAAGTGACTTCAGTGGGTCTGGAGGTTTGTGAGAAAGCGAGAGAGAGCTGGCCAGGAGAGAGGTTCTCTTGTTGCCGTTTCAGTTGCAATCTCAGTCTGAATTCAAACTGTCCAGTGTCTAGTTCAAAAAGCCTGGACCAGTCAGTTAGTCATGTGACCAGCTGATTTAACCACTCCTGCGTTTTCTCTTGGTGGGTGGGGGGGGGGGTATAGTGCTGTCTCCCACCCCGACAAGATGTGGATCACCATTGCCCAGCCCAATCTCTGTTAATTGAATCAGTGAGCAATTCTTTTGTCTCTCCAAGCACTGTCTCTTAGTATTCAAATGTTCTTCAGCCAAGTGTCTGGTGATCTCTTGTATGACAAGTCATTTCTTCATTCCAGCAACAGTTTAAAGTTAATGTTCATATGACAAAGTTAATATGCCTCATTCTTGGCAGGTGGGGGTCTTCATGACAGTATCATTGTGGTGTTTTCTGTGCAGGATTACATGAAATTCTGGCTCTTCTGACAGCACAGCTAAGACCAGATGCCAATCTCACAGCAGAAATTGGCTTCCTTACAGAAGTCTTCAACGAACATAGTTTCAACTCGCTAATGAAGGTATAGTATTGCAAATGGGGTAGAACAGACCGCAGTGTTATACCTTAGCTATGTTGTACTATAACATAAAATACCCTGCTAGCCCTGGCTTCAGCAAGAAGTAGTTTAAGATTTGATTGGTGGGAATAAATGGAGACCCGTGTTAATGAACTTGGTATTTGTTTCAACTTGACTTGACTGAAAGTTTAGTGCAGAGTAATATTGATGGTAATACTGTGAATTGATCTACAGGAACAATTAGATTTGATGGCTTCCATTCTTATGTATTTTCATTCTGTCCATTCTAGCTACACACAAGTCAACATATATGCAATTTTTTTGCATACTGTCACGGAGGTGCTTCCATTCTTAATATTTTTTCAGGACTCGTGTTTAAAAGATTGTGAAAATTGGTTCATTTGAAAGACCAAGGAGATGCCTGTATTTGTTTTTTTTGAAACGGTTACTGGAAGGACACTTTGGAATTTAAAAAAAAACTGGAAGAGACAATGAAATTCTAAAATAAACATAAGGAGCCTTGCTGGCTATTGGAGTTGTTTACGGAAAAGTCACATGTCTAGGTTTATGGTTGTCAGGAATTTCGTCTTTTAGATTTGGCTTGGACTGTTTGAATGCTCTGTTGGTGTGTAGTCTGCTAAGACAGAAGCCACCCAACTCATCCTTTTCCACCTGTTTTGGAAAATCTTCTGAGAATCCAGTGTGATAGCTAAAACCACTGATGCAGCAATTCTCCTGAAAAGCCTGCAAGACTACTCCTCGATGTTTCCTGAACAGAACTGTTCCAGAAAGATCACAGTGACAGCCGTCACTGTGTACCCAGACCCCAGACCCCAGACCAAAGGCCATCTGGAACATTCCATATCTTACCCTTTTCCTTCAAAAAGTGACAATAACTTGGCCAAAGTACTTTTTAAAAGTTGATCTCTGCAAAGCCAGTTTTTTTTCATTTTTCTTTAACTGGGGTGTGTGTGTGCATGTGTATTAGGTTATTTTGGAAGGGTATATATTTATACTTTCATATTTCAAATGGTCCATTAATAAGCTTTGCATCTTTATTGAATACGTCTTTTGTTGTTTATTAAAGAAATCTGGTGGCAGATTTTTTAATTCTGAAACTAATATCGATAAAGTATATATTGGCCGGATTGGCAACTGGGTAAAACATTTAAACATACGTCGTTACCAGTGGAGTAGTAGAACTAGAGAAAGACAGTGCAATCATCCAACCATAACAATACCTTTACTGAGATATTTGTTTGAACACTGAATGCACCAGAATGCCAGTTCTATGCCTGAGCGGCAAGTTGAAAATATACCCCAGAAGCCCGGCTCTTTCTGTGCTGTTCATTTAATCATAGATTCATCTGGATGGAGTTAAAGTTGGTTAAATAGTCTCTGTTTCCATTACAGATTCATCAGAAGCTCCAGCAGTTTGTCAGGCAAGGGCCATCTCCTGCCCTACATAATGCAGCAGCTTTAGCAGAGGATGTAAGTAGCTACAATCAGGGTGCTCAGCAACAGAAAGCCATTACTCTTCAGAGTAACACTGTGTGCACAGTTTTGCTATAGGAAATGTTGAGATCCACAGGATCATCACCCTACAGAGAATAATACTTCTCTGCACTGCATTTACCATTAGTTAGTGGGAGGTGACACCAACAGTAGTAGACCAGGGTAAATACATTGTTCTGTTCATAATGCTGAACTTAGAAAGGCAAAATGAAGCTACCCAGGATCACCCTTTCTGTTCAATATAATGGCAACTGTTAGGAAAGTGCAAAGTCTAATTTTTTAATACCTCTTATAGTTTCTTCTTTTCTTTTGGGCCTCCTTATCTCGAGAGACAATGGATACGCGCCTGGAGGTGGTCAGTGGTTTGTGAAGCAGCGCCTGGAGTGGCTATAAAGGCCAATTCTGGAGTGACAGGCTCTTCCACAGGTGCTGCAGAGAAATTTGTTTGTTGGGGCTGTTGCACAGTTGGCTCTCCCCTTGCGCCTCTGTCTTTTTTCCTGCCAACTACTAAGTCTCTTCGACTCGCCACAATTTAGCCCTGTCTTTATGGCTGCCCGCCAGCTCTGGCGAATGCTGGCAACTGACTCCCACGACTTGTGATCAATGTCACACGATTTCATGTCGCGTTTGCAGACGTCTTTATAACGGAGACATGGACGGCCGGTGGGTCTGATACCAGTGGCGAGCTCGCTGTACAATGTGTCTTTGGGGATCCTGCCATCTTCCATGCGGCTCACATGGCCAAGCCATCTCAAGCGCCGCTGACTCAGTAGTGTGTATAAGCTGGGGATGTTGGCCGCTTCAAGGACTTCTGTGTTGGAGATATAGTCCTGCCACCTGATGCCAAGTATTCTCCGAAGGCAGCGAAGATGGAATGAATTGAGACGTCGCTCTTTGCTGGCATACGTTGTCCAGGCCTCGCTGCCGTAGAGCAAGGTACTGAGGACACAGGCCTGATACACTCGGACTTTTGTGTTCCGTGTCAGTGCGCCATTTTCCCACACTCTCTTGGCCAGTCTGAACATAGCAGTGGAAGCCTTACCCATGCGCTTGTTGATTTCTGCATCTAGAGACAGGTTACTGGTGATAGTTGAGCCTAGGTAGGTGAACTCTTGAACCACTTCCAGAGCGTGGTCGCCAATATTGATGGATGGAGCATTTCTGACATCCTGCCCCATGATGTTCGTTTTCTTGAGGCTGATGGTTAGGCCAAATTCATTGCAGGCAGACGCAAACCTGTCGATGAGACTCTGCAGGCATTCTTCAGTGTGAGATGTTAAAGCAGCATCGTCAGCCTCTTATAGTATAGTGACCATATTTTCATGCCTCATATTAAGAGCAGAAAATTGATTGTACTCGCAGCAACTTGTACAACACTATTGTAAAATCTCCTTTAAAATGAAATTTCATTTGTCCTAAATAATGTAACTATAGCTGGAGGTTCATTAAGGCAGGAAGTGGTTGAATGAACAGTGGATTGTGTAGGGATTTGAAATTAAATTAGAGATAAATCCAGGGCAGAGTTGAATCATCACTTAGGGAGCAAAGGGACAACACAATTCTCAAGGCAGCTGAAAAAGAAAAGGAATGAAAATTTTTTTTCTCTTGCCTCAGAAACTTGAACTAATAAGAAAAGATGAAGGAGGAAAAAGAATATTGTAAAAAGAATTTGAAATGAACAAGAGCAGAAACACAACTGACCAGATAGAGATATAACCAATTGAGACTGAGTAACAAAGAGGGTTAACCTCTTCTTCGAACTAAATCTATGGAGAGCACTTTTAGCAAATGTAATTAATTAATTCAGTAAATGGCAAGTTGAAGTACTTTATGACTGGATGCTTTGGTTTCATTGTTTAGAGTCATAGAGACACTTATTGCACAGGACGAGGCCATTCAGCCCATCAGGTCCATGCCTGCTCTCCAAGGAGCTATTCGGTCAGTCTCACTGCCCCGCTCAATCCCTATAAGTTAAATAATGTAAGGTTGCCAGATTTGCACTATAACTGGGCAGTAGTTAATTATAAAATAACTATTTTATTTAATTTCATCATAAGTAAAATTGAATATTTGATTCTCATTCTTAAAATGCCCATATAAATATAAATCGGATTTCCTTTATATCGCTCGTTATAAGTAGACTCCACAATATAACATTTTTGATGATGGATATTAGATTTTTAATACATTCAAATTGGAACAAATCAAGAATGTGGCAATTACGCAGTATTAAAGAACGAAGGTAACCATGAAGTGTACATTAGGTTTAACTATTTGAAACTACCATTGAACACAAGGTACAATTACACTGTGATGCCAATGACAAAGATATATCTAGAATACACTAAGACTAATGCAATTACAAACCAGTTAGTTTCTTATTTAGAAATCTAGGCCATTGAAGTGGCAGTAAATGAATTCAAGAGGTAATTAGATATTTTTCTAGAATTGAAGGGTATGGTGAGAAGGCTACTGGATGTGGCTGGGATAGCACCGTTCCCACTCGCAGATGTTTCTTCAAAGCTTCTGATTCATTCAGAAATATAAACATATAGAAAGCTAGTGAGTGAATCACAATTATCAGCAACACTGAGACTGATCAAACAGTGACAGACTGGTTGGGCATTCTAGTCTTTTTCCTGTTCTTAACAAGCCTTAAGGTCTTTCATTTTTTTAAATATTCATTTTCAGGATCTGGGCGTCACTGGCAAAGCCAGCATTTATTACCCTTAACTGAGTTGCTTGCTTGATCATTCCACATATACAGCTAAATTTTACATGTCCGGACGTAAACTATGGCGATCTGCCCATGCGAACTGCTCATCATGGAGCCTCCGCGATATTAAAAGCGGCGGCTGATTTAAATGGCCGGGGTGGACCAATGATGTGAAGGGGGCGGGCAGTCCATCCCTGGCAACGGCATCAGGCACCAATGCCATTTTAAAAGATTTAAAGATATAGGCATTTTAAATTTAATTTAAAAAACTAAATTAATGTTTCTAGCTCCTCTCCCACCATACAGTTCATTCATTGCCCTCTCCACAACCCCCCCAAAATACTTACCTTGTGTACCTGACCTTCCCCCGCCAAAGTTTATGAACTTTTAACTTCAAGCCCTTCCTACCATCCCCTACATCAATCAGATTAATTTGACCCCGCTCCCCCCGCCCGCACTGAAATACTTACCTGCTCCCCCCTCCCCACCAGTGTCCCACATTGGATCTCCGGATGGAGATCTGAAGGGGCGGGAGTGCCGGCCACCGGCACCGATATCGGAGCGGGACAAACGGCGGGAACGGGTAAATGATTAATTCATTAATTTGTATTTTTAAAAGTATTTAAATTCTGCTCCCGTCGCCAAGTGATGGGGCAGGGGGTGCCGCCACGAGGCCTCGCCACTGCCGGCCATATCAGGCCGGGCCTTCCCGGTGTTGAGGGCCATGGCGGGCCGCTGCCGGAGGCATTTTTCGCTCCCCCCGCCCCCCCATCACAACCACCAATGTTGTGAGGGGGCTGTAAAATCCAGCCCATCAACCAGATGGGCAAGGACAACAGATTTACTTCTCCAAAGGGCATTAATGAACCAAGAGTGTTTTTACAACAATCCAGTAGTTTCATGGTCATTATTACCGATACTAGCATTTATATACTAACTGAATTTAAATTCCCCAGTTGCTGTAGTGAGATTTGAACTCATATCACTGAATCCTTAGTCCAGTAACATAACTACTATTATCCCCTTTCATGAGTCTTACTGAATGGTGTATGGAAACCTAGAATTTGAAGAAAAATCAGGCCTCGCCAGCAAAGGACCTTATGGTATTTTAATAGAAATAATTTGGTAAATGGTGTTTTTCTCCATAGTTTGTCTTTGTTGTGAACATTATTCCTTACATTTGGAATAAAGGATTAAACTTCTGTGCTCACAGATTAGACAGCTCTCACCAAGACAAGAAAGAAAGCTTGAACATTGTCATTTTTAGAAATTCTGTCATGGGATGTGGGCATCGCTGGAAAGGCCAGCATTTATTGCCCATCCTTAATTTCCCTTGACTACTGAATGGCTTGCTAGGCCATTTCAGAGGGCAGTTAAGAGTCAACCATATTGCTGTGGGTCTGGAGTCACATGTAGGCCAGACCAGGTAAGGACGATAGATTTCCTTCCCTAAAGGACGTTCGTGAACCAGATGGGTTTTTACAACAATCGTTGATAGTTTCATGGCACCATTACTGAGACTAGCTTTCAGTTCCAGATTTATATTAATTGAATTTAAATTCCACCAGCTGCTATGGTGGGATTTGAACTCATGCCCCCAGGGCATTAGCCTGGGAATTGATTACCACTGCGCCACTGTCTCCCCTTAATTGTGCGATAATGTGCTTTTCTTAACCTGGAGATTGTTCCTTTTTCGTATTTTTTTCTATGGGCTTTCTGTATGTCTCTAAGGTGACAAATGCTCAATAATTCCCTTTGTTGTCTTCATATTGATGGAAATTCTGGCAGAGATAATATAGAATCTACAGTCAGAACCATGGTAAGCCTGCTAAAAATACTGGGTTCTATGCTTCCTAAGAAGACTTGTCAGTTCGGATGTCCTTTTTCCCATTTATTGGGCCCACTTTGTAGAATACAGCTTTGGGAGAGGTCATGTTCAAACATGAAGACAAAGTCATATTATGCCTGTCAAAATTCCAAACTGGATTCTTCATGAGGTGACAAACCAGACCATTACTCCTGTCAGTTATATTCTACTTCAAATAGTAGCTCTGAATATAAACTTTTTGAACAGTGTTTAAGAAAGACAGTCTCAGTAACTGTCTATTAGCCTTGCTATACTACATGTTAAAAGTATAACTGACAGTGATGTTGCTAAACTGACATAGATGGGGGGATGATAAGGTAAATCAAGTAGTCGTGATTAGGCAGCGTTCAGAAAAGTAAAAAGGAATTTCTAAACTTAAGTTCTGTGTTCAGCACCTGGCCCTGCATAGCCTCATGCCGGGCCCTCAGTAGGGTCACACCGCCTGGCCCTACATAGGGTGACCATATGGTCCTACATAGGGTATTGCCATTCTTGCGTAGGTTCATTGCCGGCTCTCTATAGGGTCACTACTAGGCCCTACATAGGGTCAGCACTGGGCCCTGTGTAGGGTCACTGTATTTCTAATTCATTGTATGTCAAGAATTTGAGACAGTGCTGAGAATTGTTTAGATGATAGATAAATATGTGTCATTATATACATCTTTGTTATCGTTTATTTTTTAAACTTCGTTAGATATCAGAGGAGCTGCAGAGCGGACCAAACAATAATGACATAAGGGAACTGATGCAGTTATTGGCCAAACCACACCTCCAGGTAAGAATGCTGTGTAGTGTTATAGCCACACATTATTTAGGAAAAAGCAGCTCTTTGTAGGCAAATAATTATCTGTTTTAGTTTTAGATTATTTAATTAATCTTTGTATGAGAAATCCTGTGCTTCAATGCCATTAATTCCTAGTAGAATCCTCCCACATAATCAAAATCCACATAAAGGATGTTTACTATAACAAAGCTTAGAAAGTGGGAGAGAGCAAAATTAGATCAAAGGTTGGGAACATTCTTTCAGCCTTAGCTCAATGGTAGCACTAGCACTCTCTTGCCTCTGAGTCAGACGGTCAAGGGTTCAAGTCTCACTCAAGAGATTTCAGCACACAATCCGGGCTGACATTTTAGTGCAGTACTGAAGGAATGCTACACTGTCAAAAGTGTTGCTTTTCAGATACGACATTAAACCAAGGTTCTGTCTACTCTTTCAGACAGTTGTAAAAATCCCATGGCCCTATTCAAAAAAAGCAGGAGTGATGTCCTTACCAACATTTATCATGCAATCAACTTTACTAAAACAGATTATCTGGTTATTTCCCTCATTGATGTTTTCGGAACCTCACTGTGTGCAAATTGATTGCTGCATTCCCTGCATTACAAACAGTAACGATACTTCAAATGTACTTTATTGGCATGGTCGCCCTTTAGAACATCCTGTGATCATTATAAGTGCGTGCTCTTTCTTTTCTTTCCCCAATAAAACTTAAAACCAAGAAAAGTTTCATACGATGAACATCAGATCAAGCTACTGGAGTAGGATTATCGTTAAGATTGTCTACTCTTTCCTCCTTTCCAGCCCCCTCACAGAGCATGGTTCTTAAGGTATCAGCAGCCACTGGAGATGTCAGTCAAATAGCCATTCATTAATTGTGAACCTTATCAGTGCAGCTGTAGTATCATAGCTGAGCTCAATCATGTCCTCACCTGTCATCTAAATATGTACAATGTCTTGGCAGCATGGGTGATAAGAACATAAGAAGTGAGAGCAAGAGTAAGCCATACGACCCATTGTAAAGGCCTGCTTGGGTCTGCAAATGAGACCCGACCCGAGCCCGACAGAACCCCATGCGACCCCAAGCCCGACCCGAGTCCTTCCATTTTTCCTGCGCCGGACCCAACCCGACCATCAGTTAACCTACCTTCCGTTTTTCACTTTGTTCCTTACCTGCACAAGCTTAAAATAACTGTCACAAAACCACCTTTAAAGTCCAAAAGGTAAATTAACATGAGAGTCACTTACCTGAGATGGTGATAGAGCGTATCAGATCTGGCCCGACCCGACCCGAGCCCAAATGTCAGACCCGGAAGTGTGACCCGACCCGACCCAACCCAACCCGAACCCAACACATGTCGTCGAGTCCCGTAGGGTTTGGGTCAGGTAGCAGGCCTTTAACTCCTTGAGCCTCCTGCACCATTCAATTCCGATCATGGCTGATCTACCTCAATTTCAGTTTACCACCCTATCCCTATATCTCCTGATTCCCTTAGTATCCAAAAATCTATTGATCTCAGTCTTAAATATACTCAATAACTGAGCATCCACAGGTCTCTGGGGTAGTTAATTCCTAAGATTCACAATGCTCTGAGCAAAGACATTTCTCCTCATCTCATCCTAAATGGTCAACCCATTATCTGGAGACACTGCCCCTAGTTCTAGATTCTCTATAAGGGGGAAACAGCCTCTCAACATCTACCCTGTCAAGCTCTCTAAGAATTTTATATGTTTCGATGAGATCACCTCTCCTTCTAAACTCCAGAGAATATAGGCCCATTCTACTCAAGGAGTCAATTACTACAGTAAGGAGGGATGATATCTTAGAAGGTTCCTCAAATGAGGCCATATGGGTAGAACTTAAAAACAAAAAGGGAGTGTACTACAGATCTCCAGTCAGGGAGAGATACAGGAGCAGATATGTAGGCAAATCTCAGAGAGGTGTAAAAATAATAGGGGAATAATAGTAGGGGATTTCAAATTGCCCAATATCTACTGGGACAGTCTTAGTGCAAGAGGCTTAAAGGGGGCGGAATTCTTAAAATGCATACAGGAGAGCTTTTTGAGCCAGTACGTAGAAAGTCCTCCAAGAGAAGGGGCAGTACTGGACCTAATCCTAGGGAATGAAGCCGGACAAGTGGTAGAAGTGTCAGTGGGGGAATATTCTGGGGATAGTGACCATAACTCTGTAAGATTTAAGGTAGCTATTGAAAAGGACAAAGATGGACCAGAAATAAAGGTACTGAATTGGGGGAAGGCCGATTTCAATATGATAAAACAGGATCTGGCCAAAGTGGACTGGGAGCAGCTATTTGTAGGAAAGTCTACATCAGACCAGTGGGAATCATTCAAAGAGGAAATGGTGAGAGTTCAGAGCCAACATGTGAGGTGAAGAGTAGGAGCCACAAGTCCAGGGAACTCTGGATCTCAAGGGATATAGAGGATCGGATCAGGAAAAGAAGCAGGCTGATGGCAGATTCAGAGCGCTGAAAACAGCGGAGGCACTAGAGGAGTATAGAAAGTGTAGGGGGGGTACTTAAAAAAGTAATTAGGAGAGCGAAGAGGGGACCTGATAAAACACTGGTGGGCAAGATGAGGGAAAATCCTAAGGCATTTTATAAGTATATTAAGGGAAAGAGGATAACCAGGGAAAGAGTAGGGCCCATTAGGGACCAAAGTGGCAATCTGTGTGTGGAGCCGGAGGACATAGGTGAGGTTTTAAATGATTACTTTTCATCTGTGTTCACTATGGAAAAGGACGATGTAGGTGTAGAGATCAGGGAGGGGGATTGTGATATACTTGAACATATTAGCATTGAAAGGGAGGAAGTATTAGCTGTTTTAGCAGGCTTAAAGGTGGATAAATCCCCAGGCCCAGATGAGATGTATCCCAGGCTGCTATGTGAGGCAATGGAGGAGATTGCAGGGGCTCTGACACAAATTTTCAAATCCTCTCTGGCCACTGGAGAGCTATCAGACATTTGGAGGACAGCGAATGTGGTACCATTATTTAAGAAGGGTAGCAGGGATAAACCAGGTAATTACAGGCCGGTGAGTCTAACATCAGTGGTTGGGAAACTTCAGGAAAAAATTCTGAGAGGCAGGATTAATCTCCACTTGGAGAGGCAGGGATTAATTAGGGATAGTCAGCATGGCTTTGTCAGGGGGACATCGTGTCTAACTAACTTGATTAAATTTTTCGAGGAGGTGACGAGATGTGTAGATGAGGGTAAAGCAGTTGATGTAGTCTACATGGACTTCAGTAAGGCTTTTGATAAGGTCCTGCATGGGAGATTGGTAAAGAAGGTAAGAGCCCATGGGATCCAGGGCAATCTGGCAATTTGGATCCAAAATTGGCTTAGTGGCAGGAGGCAGAGGGTAATGGTCGAGGGTTGTTTTTGCGAGTGGAAGCCTGTGACCAGTGGTGTACTGCAGGGATTGGTTCTGGGACCCTTGCTGTTTGTAGTGTACATTAATGATTTAGGCATGAATATAGGAGGTATCATCATTAGGTTCGCAGATGACATGAAAATTGGTGGTGTCATAAATAGTGAGGAGGAAAGCCTTAGATTACAGGATGATATAGATGGGCTGGAAAGATGGGCAGAGCAGTGGCAAATGGAATTTAATCCTGAGGTGATGCATTTTGGGAGGACTAAGAAGGCAAGGGAATATACAATGGATGGTAGGACCCTAGGAAGTACAGAGGGACCTTGGTGTACTTGTCAATAGATCACTGAAGGCAGCAGCACAGGTAGATAAGGTGGTTAGGAAGGCATATAGGATAATGGCCTTTATTAGCCGAGGCATAGAATATAAGAGCAGGGAGGTTATGATGGAGCTGTATAAAACGCTTGTTCGGCCACAGCTGGAGTACTGTGTACAGTTCTGGGCACCACACTATAGCAAGGATGTGGATTGCACTGGAGAGGGTGCAGAGGAGATTCACCAGGATGTTGCCTGGGCTGGAGCATTTCAGCTATGAAGAGAGACTGAAAAGGCTAGGGTTGTTTTCCTTAGAGCAGAGATGGCTGAGGGGAGATATGATTGAGGTATACCAAATTATGAGGGGCATTGATATGTTAGATAGGAAGAAACTTTTTCCTTTAGCGGAGGGGTCAATAACCAGGGTGCATAGATTTAAGGTAAGGTGCAGGAGGTTGAGGAAAATTTTTTTCACCTGGATGGTGGTTGGCATCTGGAACGCACTGCCTGAAGAAGTGGTAGAGGCAGGAACCCTCACAACATTTAAGAAGTATTTAGATGAGCACTTGAAACGCCATAGCATACAAGGCTACGGGCTAAGTGCTGGAAAATGGGATTAGAATAGTTAGGTGCTTGATGGCTGGCACAGACATGATGGGCCGAAGGGCCTGTTTCTGTACTGTATACCTCAATGACTCAAGCTCTCTTCATAGGGTCACTGGATAAGGATCAAGAGTGGGATTCCTGGGTCCTTATGAAAGTCAATTTTAGTAGCAATATTAGTGCCAAACTGAGATCAGCTTGTAAAGCATACACTGGGCATCCAACCTGTGAACTTGTTGTCTGTATGGTTCATTACCAGCTGGTGATGTATTAATCATTACTCCATCAGCCAAGCATGTTTATTTTCCCCTCCTCATTTTAGACCATGCAAACCACACAATATTCTTCAACGAAGAGAAAGAAGGCAGCACACTATTTGCTGCTGGGTTAGCACTACGCTGAAACCAGCCATTAGAAGTTACACATATAACTTAGGTCTACATGCCCTCTATATTTCACCTGGGGAAATAATTGACTTCAGTTAGCATTTCTTCCCCTCAATAGCCATGCTGTGTACGGCAGGCAAATGTTATGAGTGACAATTGGAATCAAAAGGCATTAGGCAGATTGCAAATCCATTCAAATATACGGAGCTGTCTTTATTTTCAAAGCAACATACGTCAAAAAAGAGAGAGGCTGGTGTCAGACCAAGGCAGTCTGACAACAGAATCACAATCAAAAGCTTATGTGCTGAAGCCCAGTAGCCAAACACAGTAATACACCAATGCACTACCTGTTGACCATGGAGAAAACCCATTCTAAAAATACTTAAAGCTTGGAAAAGTACCATACAAACTTTTATATTTTATACGTTGCAAAGTTTTATTCCCTTAATTTGCAGAAATATAAACAGTCCCTTGCATTCAATTGTTTTGTGTTTTGCAAAGCCTCTGAGCAGCAGAAAACTTCATCCAATTATACTACATTTGCCATCATAATACAGTGATATTTCTTGCTTCTCAGTGCCAGCAATCCTAAAGGGATTTTATTAGTAACCTCACTGGACAGGAAATCAACATAACAAATACATTAACAAGAAGCAACAACAGGGTTCATCTGGGGCCTAGCAATGTCTGATGTAAGCATGTAATTGACTTTCATTCACAGATAAGATATAGACCAAGAAATATAGACTGTATGGTTGGGCCCTGTCAAACACATGCTTAATTTGAGTATTATTATGATTCTGAACTTTTCTCCAATGATCTGATAAATGTATTTATAGCTTATTACAGACTGAGTTCCCAAGATTTTCAACACTTTTCAAGACCAAGGCTGGAACAAACACTGATTTAAAATGACTTGAAACTATCAATTATTTAATAGCAATGGAGCAGACATAGTTATTTATATGGAGATTATGAGGTACATATTATGATATAAATCAGTACACCAACTTAAGACGGAAGCAGTGGACTTCAGTACAGGGATTTGATGATGTTATATACTATGGGTTAGGTTTGCCAACCAGCATGATTTGAGAGTGCAGATAACAGGAAATTCACTATCCAATTATTATACCAAGTAAGTAAGCTAGAGTCTTGTCGATTTTGGGAAGTAAATATGAAATCAATGCATGTGCTTCATTTAATCAAGGGATGTCATGCAGTGCAGTCACGGGTCACAACATCAAAGGTCGTCATTTCTGCAGTATGCTGCAAATATTGTCAAAGACCTCTAAACCTGGAGATGGTGATGGAGGAGGAGGTCACCTGCAGTCAATAGCACAGGACCAATACTATCAGCAACTCTGAGAACGTTGCTGCAGAATAACCTTTAAAAGCAAAAAGAGCAGCGTTGCAGCTGTTCACCTCAATACCTAAGTTACCCTTTTACTAACAGTTCTGTTCACACATGCATTGGCCTAAAATAACATTCTCAACATTGTCCGATGCACTACATCAACTACGATAGACACAATTTCAAAATAAGGGGGAAACCACTTTGGACAGAGGTGAGGAGAAATTTCTTTACTCAGAGGGTGTGAATCTTTGGAATTCTCTACCAAAAGGGCTGTGGAAGCTCAGTCATTGAGTATGTTTAAAGTAGAGATTGACAGATTTCTAAATACCAGTGACATAAAGGGATATGGGGATAATGTGGGAAAAAGGCATTGAAATGGATGATCAGCCATGATCATATTGAACAATGGAGCAGGCTCGATGGGCTGAATGGCCTACTCCTGCTCCTATGTTCCTATGTTTAGAAGCCCACCCATGGATTTGTTGCCACCTTATTCTGCAATAGTAAAAAGAAAAGCTCTGAACAAAGTAATAATAAAGTAATAGCAAAATACTGCAGATACTGGAAATCTGAAATAAAAACAGAAAGTGCTGGAAATACTCAGCAGGTCTGGCAGCATCTGTGGAGAGAGAAGCAGAGTTAACGTTTCAGGTCAGTAGTAAACCTGATTCATTACTCTACTAAAACTGAGTTTTTAAAAAAAATCCTGGTGCTCTGGCCAAAATTAATCCGTCAATCAACATCACACAAAACAGTTTATCTGATCATTATCGCATTGCTGTTTGTGGGAGCTTGCTGTGTAGAAACTGGCTGCCATGTTTCCTACACTACAACAGTGACTACACTTCAAAAGTACTTCATTGGCTGCAAAGCCTTTTGAGACATCCAGTGGTCGTGAAAGGCGATATAGAAGTATAAGTCTTTCTTTTTCTTTTTACAGGCATGTATGGTAAACAATAAAGGATTGTAAAGTAGTCTGAGTAGGAAAACGATGTTTTCATTTACTTAGTATAAGGTACTGGTGGATAGCCTGACCTCTAATCGATTTCCTAGGTCTGCAAATATTTCCACATTTGGAGCTAGTCTCTCTGGGTGGTAGATACAGCATTGCCATAGAGCACCACCTCTTTCCAGGCACTCTGTATGATTCTTTTATGGGGAAAAGTGCTCTGGAGTGCCATAAAGAACAACCTTACCAATCGCTGCTTCTTCCAGCAGCACATTCAGAATGTCAGGAAACTTTGGTGCTCTGTCACACTGCTTCTCCATTGCTACATAGTGCAGTGCTGAATAAATGTTGGCAAACTTTTATTGTCGCTTTAAACACAATCCTCTTTAAATAGCTACAGCAATGCCAAACGCCATGCCCCTTAAACAGTCAGCGAGTAATCACTCATGAGTTACATGGTGGAATCTTGTGCTGTATGCTTATTGAGGTTTCACTGTGGAAAATTCAGCAGGGGAAGCCATTTGTGACACACACACACAACAGTGTTCCCATTGTCTCCACGCTCATATCAGCAATTCAAACCCCAAGCACCAATATTAAACAGTGAATAACCATCAAACAAATCCTGAGATAAAATTACAGGCTCAGAGTCTATCTATTATTTTCATAGAATACTTTCACAATGGTATTTATTATTTTTTTTTATTATAATGCATCTTTGGATCCTTTACAGCAATTACCACGGTGAATGGCAGCAAACTTTGCGAGACTGATGCACAATAACATCCACATCACAGTTTAATGGCTGTAATTTAATCAACTTAATTTAATCCACAGTTGATAATTCTGAAATAAAACTGACTCTTTATATAATATATATATAAAGATTTTAAAAATGGTTATTCAGATAATTGCCTCTTACAGCACACAACACAGAGTGGGGGAATACAGGATGATCATAAAGATGTAGAATTGCTGTATTATCTAATGTGAAAGTAAATTGTGTTTACCAATCACAGGCTGTGCTCTCAGCCCATGACACAGTTGCACGCAAGGCCTTTGATCCTGTGCTACCACCAATGCCAGATGACCTAGAAGTTGAAGACGAGGAGGAATCTATGAAGATCATCCGCCTTGTGAAAAATAAAGAACCACTGGTATTCTGAATTTATATTTACACTTGTGTTCGGAATCTTAATAATTCTGAAATGACTTAATTAACAGAACTCATCATATTTGAGCAAGCTTGTTTGCATGCAAGCATATAGTCAAGTTTTTAATTGTTTTATGATGTGATTGAAATCAGACTACAGAAGAAAGTTTTCTGTAATTTTGGATCTGGGGCCTCAATAAGTCATTTATTTATTTATTTAGAGATACAGCACTGAAACAGGCCCTTCGGCCCACCATCAACCACCCATTTATACTAATCCTACATTAATCCCATATTCCTACCACATCCCCACAATTCCCCTACCACCTACCTATACTAGGGGCAATTTATAATGGCCAATTTACCGATCAACCTGCAAGTTTGGCTGTGGGAGGAAACCGGAGCACCCGACGAAAACCCACACGGTCACAGGGAGAACTTGCAAACTCGGGTCGCTGGGTCGCTGCGGTGCTAACCACTGCGCCACTGTGCCGCCCGACTGTCAGGAGGGCTGATGTAAACCCCAAACCAGCCTTAGTCCTGACTTACATCTCATCAACTGTGTCCTGCTCCTTTGTTCCATGCCACGATTGTTCTCTGTTTGTTCCACAGAGAACCTGGAAAAAAGATCATACTGAATAATTAAGCATGGTTAATAATTCAACTGTAATAATTTATAACCATATAAATGTTTAATATACCTGGAAGTGCAAACGTAAGATGAAAACAGTTAATGTTCTGGGGATTAGGTGATGTACTGAGTAAGAACTTGGCCTTTTTACCATGAGAAAACCTTTTAAAAAATTCTAAGTGAAATGAACTGAGGCAGTTTTAATTTAGGTTAGTGGTTAAAGGTGTACAGTTTAAACTGTCACCTTTAACATTGATAGGCATTAATTCAGCAAACTGGCCCAGAAAGGCTATGGTAATGGAGAGTATGGGAATTGAATTTGTCACAATTGTGCAGGAAGGTGAGAGCTTTTTTCCTATATAGGATATAGCATGAAGTGGTCAGAACAATCATTATTCCTCAAGGGATGTCAACTGCATAACTCATTCATGGCAGAATGAAATAAAAATGAAATTAACAGCTAAAACATCTAGTATATAATGTAGTTATTTATCATTTCAAACTGCTTTCATTTTAGATTCAAAATAACCATTAAATGCATTTAATTGAACTGGTGGCAGATGAAGTGATTTTTGCCGAGAGCAAGGGTAACATCACAGTGTAGAATCACATTAGGATCAAACTAACCATTTTTTCTGGTACTGTATTTGCAAAGTATAAAAGTTCATTTTGATAATTATAGTAGAAAATGTCATTGCTGTTTAGAAAGATTTTAAAATTGTACCAGAGCCTGACCGTTAAAGCACGACAATATTGCTGCATTTAAGGTGAAATATAAAACAGGAGACATTTTAATCTACAGTCCTGTCATTCTTTAGTTTAATAATCAAAAGCGTTTACCCAGAAGCACTAAAAGCCTTTTAAACCTGTCCTGCCATGTTCTGATTAAACCACAGTATGATTAATTGATTGAATAAATATAGGTGAAGGATTAGTAGGAAAATTGAAATGCCAGGACAAACATCAATCCTCGCAATTTAGCTACAATATACATTCTTTTAAAACAGGGAGCGACAATTAGGATGGATGAACAAACAGGCGCTGTTGTTGTCGCACGGATCATGCGCGGTGGGGCCGCAGACCGGAGTGGTAAGTGTCCTTTATATGGATTCTGTTCTCCTTGGGAAAATATGCTTTTTCATAGAATGATGGAATAATATTGCACATTAGGGAGCCATTCGGCCCATCTTGCCTGTACTGGCTCTTTGAAAGAGCTATCAATTAGTCTCACTCCCTTTCCCTTGCCCCATAGCCTTGAAAACGTTTCCCCTTCAAGTATGTATCTTTTTTTAAATTCTAATTTAGCACTTTGTCACATTGACAAGGCTGCTCTGCATTAGTTTAACTGAAGAAAGACCCTGGTCTTTTTTTCTCCCCATCTATTACTGCACAGGTCTTCTGCCCTGCAGCAACTTGATGGTAGTCTCCACTGTGGTTGCACTAGATTCTTGGCATAACTGCAGGGGGCAGAAGAAGAAGATTCTTTGGCAGCTGTTTCACCAACTCCCCACTTGCTTCTGCTACTTGTAGGTTTTCTGCCAGTAGTGACAAAAAACATAGAATATGTCCGCCCTATTGAGGCCATGCATACTCTAATAATGTACAAATGAAAGGAAAGCATCATCCAAAGTATTCATACCCTGGATACATTGGAACTTAGGAATGTTGGTGTATTTTTGGCATCTGTAGTTGCTACAGTCTGGATCATGGATGAATACAGCGAGGGAGCTTTATAAATTTAAAGGGCCGCCTTGGCCCACCAGCAATATTTAACCTAATCTGACCCTTGAAAATTGCCTTGGCAGAATTATGTCCTGTTGAGTTGGAATGGGAATCTATCATAGTAGAAAATTCTACCAAGTTTCTGATTACCTTTGCTTTTGCAGGCCCATGACAAGACCAGTAGGCAGATAGAAGAGAATGTCTCCTCCTTTCCATTTCCCAGACTCTCACTCCTTCTAATCACTTCTCACCACCTTCATTTTTTTCCCATCATATTGAGCTCTCCAGCTTCTTTTCCTAAATTCTTATGCTTTTCACTGATTTCTATGTTTCTTTCATTGCTTTGCACTTTTTCTTCATTTCTTTCTTACTCCCTTGGTTAGAGAGATTTGTAGTTATGCCACAAAAGGTGTCTCATGACAACCCTTTGGCATTGGTAACACATTCCAGGATGCACAAGTTCTAATTATTTACTAGAAATCTTCACTTATATTGGGGATATTTCCCGAGTATTGCTGGTGAACATGCTGCATTTCGGAAAATGATTCTCAGCCACCAGCATGTACTCAGACCACTACTCCATTAAGTATTACTTTAAAAGTAATTGTCTGGAATTTCCTTTTCCAAAGCAGCTTGGTTTTAACACCCTGCTTACGACAAAATAATTAATTTTGGAGTGAAAAATGAGGTGATACTGTGATATGAGAGTGTAATATTGCATTAAAACTGCAATATTTCAAAGTTTTACATTCCTTTGGGTATAGGTCAACCTCCAATACCATGTCCAGATAGCCATTCTTTATGTGTGAGGCTAGAGAGTGAATGCTGTTAAGCTTTTGACTGTGGAGGGTTTCACAGCTGTGCCCAGCAGTATCCTCATCTGACATTTACACACATACACCAGCAATCAACGGGAACGGGAACCCTAGGCCAGTTATAGCACCCACAACTGCCTTCTCATTGGGGAACAGCTAACTCAGCACGGGCTGGGAATTAAACTTTAGATTTTCCAGCCTATGTTACTCAGTTACATTTCTGCACCAACTGAGCTATTAGTGGTGCCCCGGATAATCACTCCCTTTAACTAAGCATTCCTTTTTTAAGATGTACATTCATCTTGTTTTTGTTTCTGCAGGTTTAGTTCATGTTGGAGATGAACTAAGAGAGGTCAATGAAATTCCAGTTGAGCACAAGACACCTGAAGAGATCAGTCAGATTCTGGTATATCATTTCTCTTTGTAAACAAATCTTTAAAGAAGATTTTAATTGTACATTTGTTATTTTTTTCTTTTGAGTAAGCATTAAACCATCTTTTATGTTTGGTCATCTAAATTCTACAGCAGTTCTAAATATATTTGTTGTAATAGTCTTATTTATTAAACAAGAAAAGACTAGGTTAGTGTTGCAATTGCAGACATGGACTATATGATTTGTTATAAAATATCTTGACTGACCTGATAGCAATTTAGCTGGAGATTCCGATTTCAGACTTGACCAGTCTTGACCTGCAGTCATGCATGTATTGATTTCCTTAACTGTTAACTGGATACTCAGTGAAGATGCCTGATGATCTTAAACTTTGCTCTTTGGTGTGACAAATCAAGAACAATGGTCCTATTATCAGATTATGAACAATCTCTATTGATCAATTTAGAGATTGGATCTCGGGCAAACAACTCACACTGCTTCTCCCAGTGGAAGATGGTACTGCAGAGCAAAGCAATTACACGTTAATAAGACAGAAGGATATAAAAAAACAGAGACAACATGTCTTAACATACACATTTGGTATTAGAACATCTCAAAACTTGAATGAAGTGCCAGAACTGAATATACAAATTTATAGAGTAGATTACTTGCATATAACATTGAAAATTACTGTGCATGATGTAACTATCAATGCTTAACACATTTGTCGCAAATTTATTTCTCCACCTTTTTGACTGTGGTGTTAATTTATTTGTATGTGTTAACATCTTTTTTTTAATTGCTTAGATAAGGATATGGTGTAGGTGAAATGTTTGTTGATAATGCCACATCATTAATTTCCATACCAGTAGGGTAGAAGGTCCAATAGCAAAATTCATGTATAAGCGCAAACAAGGACATAATAGCATTCATGGCATAAAGATAGTAAGTAGTACTTTACTGATGAGGAATATGCTGCTTTATTGTTGTAAAACATTTCTAGACACAATTTGACAGCAGCAAAAAGTGGAATCCTTTGTAAAATTTTGAATGTGACCTAATTTTAACCCCAGATAAGCAAAACATTCACCGAAGCTGAAAGCTGAGTGCCACCTCCAGCTATGAGCAAAGGAAAGTGAAAATGTCCCACTGGTATAGTAATGACATGACATTTTTACATTTTATCTATGCAGGCCCAGTGTCAGGGTTCAATAACCTTAAAACTAATCCCGGCAGTCAAAGAAGAGGATCCACTTAATGAAAGCAAGGTAAGGAGAGGCTTGCTCGAGTAGTAATAACAGATGCTGTCTTTAATTAAATTGGTCGGTCATGCTGCTGTGTCAATAGCTTAACCAGAGCTTTTGAAAAAGATTATTTGAGCAGTGAACTGTCACAAACACTGACACGCATTAGACTTGAATGGGTCAATAATTGATTATTTGTCCAATAACAAAAGGGCTGGGACAGTAAAAAGCTGACGTAACTGAGGAATTAACAAAGTTGATCCAGACACATTATTCACTATGGGGAAAGATTCAGATACCAAGGGACACAAGTTAAATATTAGAAACTATGGGGGGGATTTTATGTCGGCAACAGGGGTCTCAGCCATCGGCTGAAGAGCTGGCGAGAGCCCCATGTCGTCTCCTTTGGGGAAAGCCCACCGCATTACATAGACACTTAAGTGGAAGTGGCGGGCCTTCCCTGGATTAAGGACCCAGTGATGAAAGTCCTGCCTGCTGACAGCTGCCGGCCAATCAGAGGCTGGCAGTTCTTTTACTGAGCAGCGTCACTGCGGAGGCGCCAGTAGAGCACCTACACACGGCCTAGGATCGTTGAAGAACCCAGGCCACAGGTGAGTCATGGCAGGAGGGGTTTCGTTGTGTGAGGGCACAGGGGAGGGGTTTGTAGGGGGGTCGGCAGCAAGGGCAAAAGGTGGCTCTCATTGGGCTCCCCCCCCCCCCCCCTTCTCGATGCCGGGTCCTCGATCAGGCACTTATGTGCCTTTGAATAGGGGACCCCCTCACCCCGGAGCCGACAAGCAACCTGCAAGGATTTGCTTACCGTGCTCCCCGTGTGGTGACAAGCCTGCCTGCCGGTGGGCTAATACCAGCGGAGGCAGGATGAGACCCTTAATTGGGCATTAATTGCCCACTTAAGGGACTCAGTTGGCAGTGGGGGTGGGGGGAGGGAAGGCCGTCAACAGGCCTTCTCGCCATGAACTTAATTGGGGTGGAGGCAGGAAGCTGGCGGGGTCCCCACCGCCACCATCCCGCCTGATTAAATGCGCTCCCACCTTCAAACTTGCCACAGAAGAGAGCATAAAACCACCCACCCCCACCACCTCCCCACCCCCCTCCATGTCACTAATAGGTCAATAAATATGGAATAATTTACCAGGAAAGGCCAAAGATTTGGATTGGTTTTGAGGCATTTGAATGCATTATTGGAAAGAGAAGGGCTTCAGGAGTATGGTGAGGAGGAGACTAAGTGAGGTTTAAATAATCAAAATTGGGTGGGCTTGGTGGGCCTAATGAGTATTTCCTAAAAAAAATTCTTATGTTCTCAAAATAATTGGCGCCTTTCAGAAAATGTCGCGAAGATACTTATCTCCTTCCTGTAGTGACACACTTAGTCCAACTGCTGGTTTTACTCATCAAATCCTATTCTTATCATCCTTTCACCTGTGCCAGCGAAATATTCCAGTTGGTATGGAAGGTTGATGCCTCAGTCATCCCTTTTTATCAGGGCTGGTACTGCATCTTGGTTCCATTGTGTCTACTGTTCTTCAAAAATTCCGCACATCACACCTAGCCCTTTGATCAGCCAAAAGCATTCTAAAGCAACTTGATCTCTGCTCATATGGTATGAAATTCTACTATTAAAGCTGATAAATGCATCTTCAGAGAATGAAGCTCCAATTGTTGTCTTCCTGCCTCCTCAGAAGTCATTCCATCTGGCTTCTCCTAAAGACGTATCTTATCATTTTGGTGAAATCATTTTCCACCCATCTTCTATCCTGATGGTGCAGTTTCTAGTTTTTCCAAAGACTGATTTTTTGGGCCCACTGTTTTCATCCCAGAGATTTCAGTACAGAACCTCTCTACTGCAATATAATCTACATTGTGACTAATGTCAAGTTATATCTCCACTGGGTCTGTTGAAACCTTCACTTTCTGGACTGCAATAAGATCTCTGGTTCGGATTGTATCTCTATTTGCCTCAAAATGTGTGCTTCTGAACTTGCTCCTGTCATACACTGTCTGTTCAATCCTTTACTGCCACATCTATCTTTCCTATATTATCTTACCTGTGTTGCGATTGATGGCTTATCCTGGAATTCTTTTTCAATTAACTCAGGAGTATCTTCTCTTTCACTCTGTTTCTTCATCATATAAATGATCAATTCCACTCATCATCGAAGCCTATCTACTTTCTTTGCAGATGATTCCACTCTCCAGTCATCAACTTCCTTTACATTGAACCCAGTGAGGATGTACAATCGGTAATCATTACATGATGCAATGGCTCAGTTACGATATTTTGATCTTTTCCATGCTCTTTAAAGGGATGATAAAATTCTTATTTCTTTCAAGTCTGCAAGGATGCAGTTCTTTTAAGTCTTTTGTAAGTCTAACCAACAGCTAAAAGCTCTTATTAATGTTGTTTTCACCCCTTTGGCCTTCAACTATCATTATTGGCCTTATGATTTCTGACCACAAATGGAATTTTCATAACTCCTCCATTGCTAAAGCTGGCTCCAGGAAGTTTGATTTCTCTTTCAGGCTATACAGTTTTTTCCTCAACAACTCTGAACTTTCTATAAAGCACATCTTTCCAAGGCTTGAAACCTGCTTCCACGTCTGAAGAGGTTGTTCTAACTGCACTGCAGCACTCCTGGACAGACTGCAAAAAAAAAAGCGCATTATCTGATCGATGATCTCTTTCTTACTGTTAGCCTCCAACCTCTCTCTCCATTTTAACCTTTCTTGTCTTTCTTTATTTTATCTGTACAATTATGGCCCATACTCATCTGAACTTTCCTCTTTTGTTCTGAATATACGAAGGTGATGAGCAGGAGAAGATCAGTGGGTTTATCAAGCCTGCCCCACACTCATGAAGACTGGAGCATCATGAATAAACACTTTATAATGTTTACCCTCCCCATGCCCCGCAGCCATGTAATCCCCCTGTAGAGGCAAAAAAGTATCTATAAGAGAAAAGAAATCTCAACAGTTTCTCTCAGACCCTCTCAGGCAATGGAAACCAAACCAGGAGATCACATTGACTGTACGCACATTAACTTTTAATCCACTTACTTATGTGATTCGATCTCCCCTCCAGTCAAAAATTGGTCCCGCTTCCTCTTGACGCGATGCAGAAATTCAGCACACACCACACACACCGGCAACACAATCCAGAGACTCACTACTCTCCAGGAAATGAAGAGAAGCCGAACATCTAGAAGCCTGTTCCTACTGTTGGAAACTGTTCCTTCTCACTATATCATCACTATATTGAAGTCAAGAGCCAGTGCATAGTCTCTAAGTTTAGCTGACTTTTCCAGGGCCTCAAAACTGTGGCATTCATGACATCTATCAGACTTTTCTTCCTCCTATAAACATTAGGCTTTTAAAATTCAAGCTTGGCATCATCTAATCAATGCTTCTTGATCTGCCTTATCTCTCTTTTTCAATATTGATGGTGCCCTGCGGTGTCGGCCTCATCTTTCACCTTAGCTTCTCAATAAAACAAATCTCACTCCACTACAGGCTGATGTGTACATCTCATTGATCAGTCCATTCTAACACTAGAATTCTAATTGTCCATTATGTTTTCAAATGCAGCACATCAAAGGCAAGTAGATGCGATAGTCTAAATGAAATCTAATTGAACTCCTTTCAATGTAGAAGCTTATCATGCATGGAACAAATTTGTTCAAGATCTATGACGCGTTCATAAGTTATTTTGCTTCTATCATTTTCAGACACCTGGGACCATCTGCTATCCAACATTCCACAGGAACGCAAGAGAAGTTTATTATTATAATAATACACATCACATGATATTAATAACTGTTAATGTTACTTTAAAACCTTGTAGCCAGGTTTATGTATTTTATTCATTAGCTCCGTTATACACCTGAAGGTGTTGGCTAATGTTTGTTTTTATTCATTCATGGGATGTGGGTGATGCTGGCCAGGCCAGCATTTATTGCCCATCCCTAATTGCCCTTGAGAAGGTGGTGGTGAGCTGCCTTCTTGAACCACTGCAGTCCATTTGGGGTAGGTATACCCACAGTGCTGTTAGGAAGGGAGTTCCAGGATTTTGACCCAGCAATGCATTGGGTAATGCATTGGGTGCTCTTCAATACCTTACCCAAATATTCATTCTTCATGCACAAGTCTGCACAGTGAGTGTCAACTGGCTATTTTATTATGGGGAATTCACAGCCAAGCCCAATTGTATCTTCATCTGATGCTCACACCTGCAAACTTGCCAGCAGGATTTACTGGCTCATGAGCAGTTGTGGGAACTCTAGCTGCTTTTTCTTTCTCATCTCTAATCCAAAGCACTTAAACCAACTGTGATGTCCCTATTACTACTTGGCTGTAGTCATAAACCTGGAATCCTGATCTATGTGTCTTGGTTTCAAACCCGGAGGTGAATTTATCAAGTGAGTCGCCAGAAGAATCAGGGCTATAAACCTAAAATAAATATTGGGCTGGAATTTACACTTCCGCCACCGTAATTGGCGGTGGATGAAAACAATAGCAGTCTGCCCGCGCGGGCCGCACGTTGCGGAGCTGCCGTGCTATTAAGCGCGGCAGCTCATTTTAAAAAGCTGGGCGGACCCCCCCCCCCCCAGCCACCCCAATGACATGGAGGGCGCGGGCTGTCCATCCCCGGCAATGGCGTCAGCTGCCTGTGCGCAGGCCCTGACGCCATTTTTAAAGGGCTTTGAGCCCTAACTTTCAATTTAAATACTTAAAGAAAAATTGATTTAAAAAATTTAATAAATTGATCTTGTCCCTCTCCCATCCCCCACAATAACCCTAGATTTAATTACCTGCCTTCTCCCCCGCAAAATACTAACCTTATTATGCACCTGACCTTCCCCCACCCCCCAACAAAGTGCATCAACTTTACAATTTACCCCTTCCCACCATCCCCTACACCAATGAGATGAATTTGACCCCGCTCCTACCCACTCCCTCACATACCTGCTCCCCACCAGTGCTCCACCTCGATCCCCGAATGGGGATCTGAAGACATGGGAGTGTCGGCCACTAGCACTAATATCACACTGGGACAGATGGCGGGAGTGAGAAGGTATTTAATTTGTTTATTTAAATTAATTTAAATATTTAAATTGGGCACCCGTCACCGAGCGGCAGGGGTCTGCCATGAGGCCTCGCCACCGCTGGCAATATTGGGCCGGGCCTTCCCGGCGTCACTGTGCGTGGCGGGCCTCTCCTGGAGGCCTTTTTTGGCCCATCCTGCCATGACCCCCAACATGGGGGGGGTCTGTAAAATTCACCTCATTGTATTAGACCTGTCAGATTTCCTGCCACAATTAATCTACACTGTAGATTTTATAAAACTATTAGTTGGATAGTTTTCTACAAACCATTCCCTGTCTCTGTTTTGATCCTTGGTACCACTTATTTCTGTCCAACTAGGAAAGAGCTGACTCGCCCCGAAATGTTATGCTACAGCATTGTATTATTGTCATAGCCATGAATGAACTAGTGGCATTTCCATGTAAGACATGCTGTACCATGTTGAAGGCTTTTGACCTCTTATCTTCTAAACATACCATGGAAGGAAAGAGGCCACATTTAGTCAATGAAAAGCAGACTGTGACAAAAAAGTGAGTGCAAGAAGTTAAAAAGCAGAAATTGATCTGTGCTGTCGATCATACCTAACATAGATGTGGAGCTGAATTCTGCATTCAGTGAACTCAGAAGACTGAACTTAAGTTTTTGTTGGGGATCAGCAGATGAGTTACAGAACCGGCAACTCAGTGAAAAGAGATGGTTGAAGGCATGTGAAGCAGAACGCTCTGTAAAAGACTACGCATCAAGATACAATTGATGCTAACTGAATTTATAGTCAAATAACATTAAGTCGTAAGATAATTCTCTTGATTGTGAACAGAGATGCAAGAAGATTCAAGTACAGCAGCATTATAAGTTGATATTTTATACTTGGATTTTCAGAAAGCTTTTCACAAGGCTCCACGTCGACGATTAAGGGCTAAGGTAAGGAGCCACGGAATAGGAGGTAAAGTATGCTGCTGATTAAATAATTGGCTCAAAATTAGGAACTCTTCAGGCTGGAAAGAGATTAGGAATGCGACACCCCAGGGTTTAATGTTGGAGGCTTTACTATTTTAAATCTTTTAGGAAGTAGGGTCAGTAGGAGACAGATGCAATTTAATATGGTGAAATAAAGTAATTGGTATGGGGCAAGGAACCACAAGGGATCAGAGTGCATAAACTTGCAAAACTGTCAACAGGGGAAAGAAAACAAATAATATAATGGATTTTTTTTGTAGAGTGCAAATCAAAATAGGTTATATTGTTTTATAAGGCGTTAGATTCATCTGGAGCATTTTACATTGTTCTGGTCACCTAATCATAGGAAGGATATTACTTTTGGCAGGGTACAAAGGTGAACAATGAGTATCATTTCAAGTATCAGAAGTTAAGAAATAATTAAGAGAGCTGGGCTCCTTTGGCAAAGTGGTGTCCTGATGGAAGTTTTCAAGGTTATGAAAGAATTTTGTTCACTGTGGCGAATGCCTTGAATATTAGGGGACACAAGTTAAAAATAAATAAACAATAAAGCCAGGCAATTTTTTTTCACTTAAGAGAATAGATATGCAGAATAAGTTACCTGGGAAAGCCACACCAGCATTATTAGACAATGAACTGGTTCTAAATTAATGACTTTTTTCCCCATAGGTACACGTGAGAGCCTTGTTTGACTATGACCCAAGTGAGGATAAAGCAATTCCCTGTAAGGAAGCAGGGTTACCTTTCAGGAAAGGGGATATACTTCAGGTTGTGAGCCAGGATGATTCTGTGTGGTGGCAAGCAAAGCGTGTGGGAGATGCAAGCCTCCGGGCAGGCCTTATTCCATCAAAAAAATTTCAAGAAAAGTAAGTATTTGCACATATTTTTTCTTAGTGGCATTTGGGTCAAGGATGGGTAGAAACCACCATTAACATTATCCGGTTTATCTACCAAGTTAAGTGGCTAAGGAATGGATATTCAACTACAAGGCAAGTTTATCTCTGAAGGCTGATATACCTCATGCCTTTATCTGCCAAAATTGGGCTTGTTCTCAAATGACAAAAGTCCTGCTTCACTAACAATGCAACACTAACATTATCCAACTCACCTCAATTGTACTTCTGCTAATACTGTGGTGGAAATAAAGTTGGACATGCTCCAGGTGGCTTCCGTCTACTACATTCAGTTAATAATAATCAGAAATGATTGCCCTGTAAAATGTTGACATGTTAAATTTGTAATTCAAAAGTGACGCTTCTGGGACAATTACATATCTTAGATGTCAGTTATTTAAATCAGACGTCATTTGTAAGATTACATTATAACTTAATTAATTGGAAATGCTGTACAATCCTATATGCTTTGTAAAGCAATTTTTGATACGCCTTAGTGCTCTTTTGTTGCCAAATTTTCTGCCATAAAATGATTGTGCGAGGTTTTCCTGTGAGAAAACATGGAGCCAGATTTTCCATTCATTACACATGCACTTGCTGATTGCCTTTTTATGGGCTTTTGCACTAGAGGTCACTCTCAGCCAACTGTTGAAACATCACAAGACCCTCTCCAGGGAATTGCTGGCCTGTGTATCTCCTTAACCAATCAGGTTGAAGAATCGTTAGCAGTGCAGGGTCTGAAACAGGAAGTGTAAGTTAGATTAAATTCAATCGGGTACAGCAAGCAAAATAAAAGCGAGGGAAAGAGAAATTGAATTAAGAGAGAAATAAAAGAGACAGAAAGACAAATAATTAAACAAATTAAATGATATAATCATTAAAATTTGGAAAAATGAGACTCCACACTTGATAATTTTTGTGCCAGAGAGATTGTTTGGCAGTAGTTAAGATTTAAGCATACAGTTAAAAGGGTATTTACACTGGAATGGAAGGCCCCAATTTTTCCTGGTGTGTTTAGTATGTATGGGGTGTATTTTTAGGACCCTCCACTGAATGCAGGAATGGAGGCGGGGAAGATCCCCGAAAATACTGGCATCAGCTTGCGTGTCAGTTGCAGGTCATCGTTGCCGGTGCTGGCTATTTTGGTAGAGACGAGTTCGTGGCCCAGGAAGACCATCCGCTCCCACAAGATGGGTAGGCAATCAGGCTCATTAAGAGCCCTGTTAAAGGTGAGTTAAGGAGGCCAACTGGTCCAGTTTCCTGACGTGACGAGGGGCAGATCAACTGTCTGGAGGTCGGCATCCAGCGGCAGGCCAGGATGCCAGCACTCCAGGCAGGCCTACAGGCCCTCCCTGCCTGCCTTGCTAGGGGTACAGCCAAAGGCCACCCTGTAGAGGGGCTTCCCCAACACCCACCTCCCACTCCCACAGTGGTGGCCTGACTGCTTTATCTGTTTTTTTTAATTAATGTTTTTAAGAGTGGCTGAGAGGGCACCTTTTTGATGAAGCGTCCTCCCAGTTACCTACCTTGTACTGCAGCCGGATACTTCTCTGAAGCTGGAAGGCCTCTGATTGGCCCTCCAACTTCGAGAGCCCGCCCACTGCACTTAATCGAATAGGAAATCCATCTCCAAGCCAATTAAGGGCTCACCGACGTGAAAATCTTAACTTCGATTAATTTCTTCCCGGAAGCAGTTTTCTGACCTGGAAACAAACCTGGCTCCTGTTTTCCTGCCTCCATGGCGAAGATTCAGCCCTATCTATCAGATAAGTACAGCAACTTCATGTTTTTCAGTGTATTTGAATGATGAGTCTCTCGACATTGTGTAGCTTCTGGAGGAGCAAGCCACCTCAGGCAGCAACTTCCTGATTTACGCAATTAAATGCGTTTGTGCAGTTGCTGAAAGTTGCTGAGTAATTTACATCTTAAAGGCAATGAGTGCTGTTAGCCACACCATTATTTCAACAGCAAAATCCAGCTTATGCTGCGTGAGAAAATCCCCTGCAGTGATGTAATGACAGCCCACATCATTGTATCTCCAGAGTGCAGAAGTTGGATCATCATTCAAGAGGTTACTGCAGAAAATGAACATATACTGGCTTATGTTGGGTATGAGTACAGAGTTGTTAGTTAACCTCTGGTACCTTGGCCAAGTGTTCATATGTCAGTCTGGAGAGTTAGTGCCAGCAGGTTTTTCAATTATGAGACAACAAAGGCCAATCTTGTTCTTACTTACATCCAAGCACATGCAGTAGGTTTTTTATGGAGATGAGGATAATTGTCCCCTCCCGAATTCAGGAGCAATAGTATTATTCATTGCCCCAGCTGAGACTTGCCAATTCAACATTGATCTGGTATACAGTCCTGGGTTATATGACTCAATACCTAATTGGATGATGTATTTCCAAACTAAGCCATTGGAGTATCCACAAGAGCACTTTTTACACAATCTCTGAACAGTAAATCTACATTTAAAGTATGTGAGCACTGACAAATCCCAGTACTCATAGATATCTGTTTCATTGGTATAGTTTGAAGGTGTTGATGAAATACTTTCTCTTTAATATTCTCTGTCTTATTTACAGACGACTTGCCTACCGGCGAAAAAACGTTAATTTGGAACAAGAGAAAAGCAGTAAAAGGTCATCTTGTAAGGAGGCAGCAAATAAACTTACTTTCATTTTGTTTTCTGTTGTCTATGCTTTAGCTATCCAAGGTCTAGTCCAGTTCAAAAAAAATCTTGCACAGGGCTGCAATGCTGAGGTTCCTGTGGATCAATTCCAGTTGGTGTAGCCGCCACGTCGTCGAGTTTGAGTCCCAAGAATGTGTGTGATTCAAACACGTCTGCCTCATTTGGGTGAGCTCTGGGTCTCAACTGGTGTGCTGGATGGAAATAAGTTGTTCCATTTAAGTGCTACTGTCTGGCTTCTGCAAGAATCAGAGAGCAAAGCAGCACTGATGCTGCTCCTGAGACCTTCTCCTGCTTGCTTACCTCAATGTGTGGCTGCCTGCATCCTGTAAGGATGACTAAGGTGAGAAGAGCATAATCCAAATGTTGTCAGCATTATCATTTTAGAAAGGTATACAAGACACAACAAACATTATTTTAAAATAGTTTTTAAGTGTGTGAATGGAAAGTTTAAATAACCATTATTTAGTACAAAGGCACTTTTCTAGTATCTACCCAATCTCATTAGTTTCTAGATAAATGTATTCCATTTTCAGACTCTTGGAAGATGATCATCCTCGCCTGTGAGGAATAGCCAATAAAAAAATAAATTCCATTTATTCATAGCAGTTATTCATTATTTCAAAGAGGCAGTGCTAGCCTTTGTCAATATGTAATATTAGCTGAAATTTTACGCTGGGTGGGAAGCCCCGCTCACCAGCCAGAAAGTTGGAGGTGAGACCACCTCCACTGGGCCTACGGAGCCAGGACAGGAGTTTTCACTCCCCAGGCCCTTAATTGGCATTGAGCAGGACTTCCACCTCCTTGAGGCAGGAAGTCATGCCTAATGGAGCTGCGTGCCAGTCAGCAGGCTGGCAGCTCTTAGTCCCAGCAGCACCACTAGGAGCGGTGGCCACTGCTGGGACTACACCCAGTCATCGGAGGCAAGAGGAAGGACAGCCCCAGAACTCAGAATTTTGGGGCTTTGATGGGGACAATCGGCTGGGCCGCAGTGAGGCAAGGGGGGTCAGTTGGTGGTGGTTGGTGGGGGGTGGGGGGGAGTAGGTGGGGGGAGTGTTGTGCATTCTTAGGACCTTTGCCATCCAGCTGCCAAGGGTAAAATACCCACAGCGGTTGGTGGAAGCCCGTAAGTGGCAGTTAATTGGCCACTTCAGGGCCTTGATTGGCCTGGGGTGGGTGGATCATTTCTTGCCGCCGCCGCCCCACGTAAAATTGCAGTGGGGACCGAAGGGGGGGGGGGTGGGTGGCGGTGTCGGGGCCGTAAAATTCCAATCATTGAGTTATTAGCTGCTGCTGCTGTTGTCTAGAGAATAGAGAAATTTCAGAAAAGGGGAATCTAAATCATTACATAGGACCGATTTTGCAAAATTAATGATTAATTATACCCATAGTACCTCAGCTAATTAAGACAGTGAGCTGCTGAGCTGTGTAGACCAAGAACATTGCAGGTTTAATCCCTGGTCCATACTGAGTTAGCTGATCTCAGCCGGGTGGCAACTGGGCCACCACAATTGGTGTCAGTGCCCCCAAGTTAGGAATTAAAAAAATCAACCAAGCCTGCCACTGCCGAGTGTTATCCAGTGACCTCTGCTTGATGTGCTTGTGTGTGGGCTGCAGGAAAGGATAGAATTGGATTCAGTTGTGATGCTTGCTGTTACTCATTGTCTAGGCTCAAACCATCAAGAATGGATAATTCATGTGTGTGACCTACATCTGCAGTACCAAAACATAGAATCATAGAAACTTATAGCACAGGAGGATGCTAGTCAGCCCATTGTGCCTGCGCTGGCTCTTTGAAAGAGCAGTCGTGCTTAGTCCCACAACCCCACATTTTGTCTGTAACCGTGTAAATTCCTCATCCTCAAGTACCTGTCCACCTTCCCTTTTAAAATTATTTATGGAATCAGCTCTGCCACCTTATCAGGTAGAGCATTCCAGATCCCAACAACTCTCTGGGTTTCTCCTCATCTCCATCAAAGAGTTTCAATTGAAATAAAAAGGGAAAACAGCAAATGCTGAAATTACAGGAGAAATTGTTAGAAATACATAGCAGATCAGTCAGCATCTGTAAGGCTGACATGCAATGAGATTTTGGCAATGCACTTTTCATCAGCAAAAGTCTGAATCCAATGAAGGGTGGGCACACAAAATTTCAGTAATAGCTCTTGTTACAGAGGTTGAGTGACCTCCGCCTACTTAAGGCAGTTAATTGATGGTTCATTCTGTTACAGCTGAAGTATTTTGTTGGCAAAGGAAGTTCCAGTTGGTTTAAGTTTAAATTTCTGAAAAGCATTGATTTGATACTTATGTCCTAGCTAACCAAATAAGCCAGATCAACTTTTACTGGCAGATTTGAAATACTTCAATATTTTCATTTTTCCCCATTAATGCTATCCTCAGATGACCAAAGTTGTGAGAAAGGTGGGTACTCTATGTCTTCTAAATCGCATACAAATTTATACAGAGCATGTCCAGCTACAGTAATTGTATATCTTTAGTACTATTAATATTTAGACATCTTTATATTTTAATATTTTAGATTTGTTTCTAAGTAGCTCAAAAAGATTACAGATGCATTAAGGCATGGACTGTAAATATTTTAGATTTAAAATTCATAATGTAAAACAGAATTTCATTCAATATTGAATACCATATAAACAGTGCTCCACTATTCTTCCATATGAAAATATGAAATGGACATTGGTTATATAAAAAAAGGCTTAATATCTGACGTGCAAACTGGAAATGTATCATTGTAAAGTATCACAACAAATGTATGTTGCTGAGAAAGCAGACAATGTTTGTTGCTGATAAGTCAAAGCTAAATTCTTCTTAAAACTTCATCTAAACAGTTTTAAAATCCTTTCGATAGACAGTTACTATTTAGCTCTTATTTTTGAGCTTGTCTGAAGAATATTTATTATAAGAATCACAATAGCTGCCTTTGGTATTATTTAATCATGTTATTCTCTCAGAAGCAATGGCATTATGCCATTTGTAAAACAGGACATTAATTTACAAGCCAAAAATTGTCAATGACACTGGACTTTTGAATCAATATCAGTACCGTGGAGTCTCCTCCAGGCGTTACATTGTAATGGGGATAGAGAACTGATTCATGCAGAAGGGGAACGGAAGGCTGCTTTAATCAGCTGGAGATCCTTTATTTTGTTGTAGATCATACTGCTGGCTCTGTTTTTGGCACTAATCAGTCAACATTCTCAAATCGCAATCAGACTGCAGTTTCCTGGTTTTGCTTGCTTTGATGCACAAGTGACAGTACACCAAGAATGGCAACCATTACACTGTTGAGATATTCTAATCCAAACTTCAAAGATAGGAAAGAGCAACAGATCAGCTATGCGCAGCGTATACAAAGCATATTTTTATATATGAAACATTTGAATTTACATTGCTTTCCCATTCCTTCTTTTTGGTATTCTTCTCCTTCCTTTGTTTTTTCGTTTTTTCTTTTTACAGTGACTTTTATTTAGTTGCTTCCTCCCTCAGCATGTGCTCCCCTCAACCCACTCCATTTCTATGTGGTCCTTCTCACTCTTCTCTCCATCCCAGTCTCTCAATCCGGAATTTTATGCTCCCCCCACCACCCCCCTCCCACTCCCTCCAAAGAGCGGGTTGGTGGCAGGGGGTGGGGGGAGCATAAAATGGAGTGGGAGGCTCGGGGGGCCCATCCCGACCCGCTCCCGCCTCCACCACCATTTTACGCGGGGCGGATGCGGCGAAAACCGGCCCGCCTGCCCCAAGCCAATCAAAGCTCTTATGTGGCCAGTTAATGGCTGGTTAAGGGCATCCGCCCTCTGCCCACCGCCATGGGGATTTTACCCTTGACTGGTAAAGGGGCAGCCCGGGCCTGAGAAAAGCTGCCTGACAAAAGCAGGCGGCTTTCTGACGGCCTGGGGAGGGGGGGCCTCATGATCAGGCACCCTGTGCCTGACGGAGGGCCGCCCCCAATGCCCCAACCATCCCCAAAGCCCAACACGCCCCCGTCCTCCCAAACGACCACCCTTGCCTCACCAGGGCCCGACTGATCACCCCCGGCGAGGCCAAAAAAACTTACCTTTTCTCAGGGCATCCTTCCTCTTCTTGTTGATGCTGGGTTGCAATCTCAGCAGTGGCCACCACTCTCGGTGGTGACTGCTGGGACTATGAGCTGCCAGCCCATTGATTGGCCGGCAGCTCCATTAGGCGGGACTTCCTGTCTCAATGAGGTGGAAGCCCCGCCTCAGACCACTTAAAGGCCGGGGGACCGTAACATGCAGTCTGGATCTCCAGGCCAGGCGGAGGCGGGATCACCGCCGACTTTTCAGTCGGTGGACGTCTCCCATCCGACGAAAGTAAAATTCCAGCCTCAGCTTTTCTGTCTTGCTCTTCTCTCTTTTTATCCACCTCCCAACTAAAACCCTGGACCTAAAGCAACCACACCAGTACTCACAGAGGCTCTGGTTAGTAGCTAAGTGGCATAAAGGAACACTCATGTCTTGCTGGTATTTTCAAAGACAAAAGGTAACATAAAACAGTGTTTATTAATTCAGAGATATGATTACTGCCCATATCAGAAAAGAATTATGGTTAAGTAAGGGAATTTTCATAAACCTTGGAATTGTGACAAATTAATCTCACACAGAACTGTTTTCAAAACTGAACCTTCATTCTGTAACTGTATTGAGAATTATTAACCAAACAAGATTAATCTTCCCATACTAACTTGATAACTTACTAACTATCTAGTGAAAAAGTAGATAATGAAAAGATTAACCAGAGTCAGCCACTAATACATCCTAATCATTACTGTAGATGTAAAATCATAGCAAGACACATTGAAATTACTCAAGGATTTACTGTTCAGTTCAAGGCTGAACAACTCCAGGAAATATGAGTTGTGACTTATTGACCCTGCAATGTGTTCCTATTTTTACCCCTTGTACATGATTGCTGTGTAATTGCTATTGATTTGCTGTTGTCAAGCATTGATGGGTTTTCTCAAGCAAACCTTTCTGCCTTCTGACTTTGATCATTCCTTCTCCTTCTATTTACTGCTTCCCTGTCTCTTCAGAGGACTGTGATTGTGATGGGTATTTGAATGGGCTGTACGTAGGTGAGAGTCTAGTTTCTGCTAAACCATCTCATGCATCTTTTAAATTTAATATCAAGACCACTGATATATGATTTTCATAAGAAAACAATCAAATCTAATCCCAAAATACCGGTTAAACATCTCCAAACCACTAACAAAAGCGGAATATGGTCCTTCAGTAATGGTATAATGATATAAGCCAATGGCCCAATTACAAATGAATGGAATTTTTAAATGTGATTACCCTAAAAACTAGGAAACATTCCAGATTCTGAGGTAATGAAAACAGAATTTGACTTCTTCAAATGTCATAAAACAGTGGTCCTGGTTATATTTGCTTTCCTAGACATTTGGCAGGCCTACCATAAAACCCCATTCAAAAATGTAATCTCATTAGAATTATAGTACTTTATTGTCATTTTTGCTCTTATTTAAAAAGATTTCTGTAAATTAAGTATGTTTTGTTTCTCAGTTCATCTGTATCTTTTGTTCGGTGCTGTGTGTAAACAGTTACATGGGCACTAGTATAGTACCTCTGTATAAACCAATGCCTGCATTATCTAATATCAACACTATGGTAACATTTTTGTATTCTTCTCCCCCATTTATTTTCTCCTTTAATCCAATTTCTTAAGACACACAGGGGTAAAATTCCACAGGTGCCAGTAGCTTTCCACTGCCTTCCCCAAACAGCTGTTCTTCATGTGCCAGCCTGGAGAGTGAAGCCTAGATTTTCTGACCACTTGTTATTTTAATGCTGATGTTAACTGATTCCCATCAATTGGAAAACTTAGATTTGAGTGGCTGCATGCCACTGGGTAGGCTATCACTGCTGAGCTCAGTCCTGAGGTTAATTTTTCCAGAAGCTTTTAATTGACAGTGATTCAAAATTAAATATTCATGTCCCTGGAGCAGTGCTGTCTAATGAATCTATATTGTTGAACTTTTAAAAAATCAAACGCAGAGATTGCGGTTGTTTGGGTTTCATCCTCCTGAGAAACTGACTCCAAACACATGAGGCTGGATTTTAATTCCGAGATCAAGATCCTGACACCCGGCTAATTTCTGGGTCCCGATCTCACACCATGTCCGCGTGGCTGACTTGATTCTATCTTCAAATATAAATGATCTAGGCAGTACAGAGCTTGAGTATTGCTGAAAAAAGAGACATGCTGTCAAATCGTTTCATCTTGCACTCATCAAGACAGATGCAAGAATGCCAAATTTCAAAGGGAGCAACACACACTATAAGATCGGCCTTATCAACAGTCTCCTAAATAGAGCCCGAGTCATTTGCTCACTGTGCAAGCTTGATGCAGAAATAGGGCACATCAAAGCTATCCTGTGGAATAATGGTTACCCTGATCAGATCATTGCTCGTTGTGTATCGTACATACTCACAAAAGGGCTTGCTGCCACTTTTGGACCTAAAAAGTGCCCAGTCTACCTCAAATTACCCTGCAAGAGTAAGGTATCTCAAAGATTTGAGTAACAGGTGAAGCTAGATGTTTCACACAGCTATACTATACAATAGCACCACAATTGGTATTTTCCACTAACAGAATGCTGTCGTCAAGCCAAACAGGCATTCTGAATACCACACTAATCAATAATATGGTATGTATATGAATTCCAGTGCGATGCTGGTGCGATGCCAGGTACGTAGGCTGTACGTCCCAAGGACTGGTGGATCATATCAAACAGCATGTCCCTTTGGCTGTTCGCAATAGGCAGAATACTGACCGTACTCAACCAGGTCGTACTTGCAAAATGCAAACCACAATGCTAGATGTGATTGCGCAATTGGATAGCACTTACTGAACAATCCCAAGTGTGCTAAGAATTACACTAACAACCAATTTAAGATCATCAGTCGGGCTCGCAATGTGGCTCACTTACGCCTGCTAGAAGCTACATATATTCATATGCAGGGACCTATCCTCTGCAGGCAAAAGGAACATGTCCAGGCTTTGCGCCGTTTTTGAATTGAACAGAAGTGTGAGGGACAATAGTTCCCTGGTGCATTCTCCATAGTAATGTCTCGACCAATCAAAATCGACTTGTCAACTGATCAGCACCCTTTTCTCATGCAGTATAAATTGTTGCTCCCTTTAAAATGTCATTCTTGCGTCTTTGCTGATGCATTCAAGATGAAAAGCTTCGACAGCATGCCTTTTTCAGCAATAAATGATCTAATTGGGCCTGGAGGAAGTGTAACACACAATCAGTGGTACCGGGACCTGCATGAAGGCAGGAAGCGGCTTCAGATTGCAGTGTTAAAAGACAGACAGGAGCTATGACAGGGCTTGCCGTTGCCTTGCAGAATGGTACAGGCAGCAAATCAGAGGGCCAACAGCATTATGGTGCAAACAAATGGCTAAACAGTGAACAGGAACCCAGGTGAAGCACGATGTTCCAAACACACTTTTTTCCAATTTCTTTGAATAATTATTGACATTAAACAATGTCTAACCACATTGCTCCCGACAATTAATCACGTATGTGCACTGGATGGTTTGCTCCTTCTGCTCTCCTCTTTGAAAATTCCCATCTGGTCCTCCAAAGCCCATAAACAAGCTCCTCAAGGAATTTAGCAGGTAGTTAATTGGAGGCAAGCAGGTTCCTGGCTTCCCACTGAGCCGCCTTCTGGGAACGCAATCTTTAAGTCGTGCCTGTACTCAGGCTCACCCCAAAAGTCCTTTGAAAATCCAGCCCATGGTTACTTTGAGATAACATTTATATTTTCTTTTTGAAATAAATTTTCCAGTGGTCTTCATTCTAAAGCTTTCTTAAAACAATGCAGGAAAGTGAAACTTACAGATTGTTAGGAAAAGGCCCACACACCTTTAATGGCACACTGAGGGTTAACATGCTAACTGAAAATTGTTAGCGAGCAGTAACTATTTTGCTGTTGATTTAAATCCATCAGTTTTAAAGCATTCTTTAATTACGGTCAAGTAAAAATGGCTGTCATTTGGTTGTTGACTCAGTGTTATCCAAAATTAAAGCAAATGTTAAATCAAGTACTAGAATTGAGCTACAAAAAATGTGCAAGATATGTCTTAAAATTTCCCATCAGTGAACATTAAGTCCAACCGCTAAACAAACTCATACAACATTCTTATGTGTACTTAGCTAATCGGAAATTTTGGCTTAAATGTAAATCTCAACTTCTGACACATTCAGATCCATTTCCAGATCATATTGCTTTTTTGTATATCAGTTCTTATGAATTTTTGATCCAATTTATTACAACTAACCAGTTATAGTTTGTTATAATAGAGTTTAGTGTCCTGTCCATCCCAACCACATTGCTCCTTTGGTCTCACAGGACCACACTTTCCAGGTTTCAAAAAGTGTGAAAAAAGGACAACTATGAAAAAATATTGTTAATGGCATTGATTGTAATCAAATGTTTTCTCTCGACTATTCAAATCTCACTGAAGCAAATTATTCTGCTTCTACTGCACCTTACCACCAACTTTGAAATCTTTGGTGGCTTCTACATTTTGTCAAGATGTATTTGTCTCACTATCTCAAGAACTGTAAAATAGAAACATTTTAACCATTTTGTGCAGATGACAATAATACATCCATTTGAGTGAATCTGCACGTTACATAATATAAATCATTTTCGCTGCTGTCACTTCCTGTCATGTGATGTACTGTCACAGTAAGTATTTTCATCACAGTGCTTCTTCCAACTCACCTTCCATGTCATGTGATGTGTGATGTTTCAGATTCATGTGTATGCTGGGGAATGTGATGTATCTGGACTTTCAGAAAGTTAAGGAAGTGTAATGAGTGGAGTCCTGGGCTTCTGCTGTTTCTAATCTACTTAAAGCACCTGGATTCAGAAATACCATGCAAATTAGTCTAATTCAAGGATGATACTAATTTGGGAGGGGGCAGCCAAGGAACCATGGAGATTCTAGACAACATGTACAACTGGGCAGCATTAATGTAAATAGAATTCAATGCAAATAAAATTCAATGCATATAATTGCAAGGCATCACACACTGAGAGAAAAACTGGGGGTGATAGGTACTCAATAGATGAAGTTTAACTGTCCAGGAAGGAGACTGGCGAAATATCTGGGAATTATTTAGATTGAACATTGACCATGTTCAGTCTTTGCAGAGCAGCAACCAACGAAATAAAAAGAATACTGAGCGACTTTGCCAAATCAGTAGATGATACATTTGTGGCCACCATGCTGAAGTCCTGACCAGGGCATGCCTTGGGTACAGCATTCAGTTCAGGTCACCTTAGGCACAACATTCAGTTCGGGTCACCTTGGGTACAGCATTCAGTTTGGGTCACCTTAGGCACAGCATTAGTTTGGGTCACCTTCGGCATAGCATTCAGTTCGGGTCACCCATACATAAGGGAAACATCTAAATCTTGGATGAAGTGTAGAGTGCGGCCACGATCTAAACTCTTGCATCAAAGGACTGAATTATGAGGAAAGTTTGTACCTTGAGAGGAAGTAAATGAGAAAGGGACTATACAGATATATATATATATATATATAATGCTAAGTGGAATAGAATAGTTAATCTGAAATACTATTTCAGTAGGAAAAGGGGACATAGGCAACAAGCTAGTAAAAAGCAAGTCCAGGGTATCAAGAAGTGCTTCCTCAAGCAAAAATTGTTACTACTTGGATGATGTTCCAAATAAGTTAATGGAGGCAGCTGGGGATTGTAACTGCAAACAGGTTTTCAACAGGTTTCAGTTAGTTTTCCAGCCGCCATTGCCAGTATGAGGCCATGGTAATGTTAACTGCCAGGCTGTATTAACATGTCGCAAGTCCACTTCCTGCCTGGAATGGGTGGTAAGTGGGTGGTAAGTGGTTTTCCACCTCTGGAAAATAAGACAGCCTTTGACCATCTACCAGCACTCAGACTAGGAATAGATGTAGCAGCACTCTAAGCAACAGCAAACATACCACAATATAAATTTAACATGATCTGAGATAAAGCAAAACCTCAAATCAATATTCAGAAACGCAAATTTAAACTTGAAGGCAATGAGGGAAGAGCTAAAGAAATAAACAAGGGGAATGAAGGAAGAGCTCTGAAGAAAAACTGAATTGAGGACAAAGTTATGGACATTATACTCAGCATGGGGGATAAGTACATATCAAGGACGAGTGAGCACAGATTAAAGAACTATGATCTTAAAGAGTTTAATATGATAATAGCAAGACAAATAAACAAAGAAAATAATCTCTATAAAGCCTGTATGGAAAAGGGTGAGGAAAACCACTGGGAAGAATACTGCACTATCAAAAATATGTCAAGAAAAAGCATACAGAAAAAAAAAGGAAGTATGAATAAGTATAGCTGCAGAAGACAAAAACAATGATATAACAGCAAGAAAGTTATCACAGAAAACCTGAGATCCTTGAGGATACAAATGGGGTTGAAATTGAGTATGAACAAAAAAGAGCTAACAGACTAAATTATTACTTTCTGGAAGTATCCACTAGAGAAGATGCAATTAGAATACCATTAAAGGTAGGAGGGTCAACAACTAAACTTAACAAACTTGATAATATTTGCATGGACCCAGATAAGCATCATGAGGGAGTCAATGAGCGTAGGGGAGGTGCCATGCTATAAAACAAGCCAATGTGGTGCCATATTTTTCAATAAAGGTGATAAAACAACTCAAGTAACTACAGACCCTTTAGTCTTATATCAGCTACTGTCAAAATAATAGTCAATCATGAGAAAGTTGAGGATTACTTATATAAAAATAACCTAAGTTGCAGTTAACAACAATAGCTTTTTATATAGCACCTTTAAATCATGTTAAACTGCAAACGCTCATGCACTCTGTTTATTTAAAATGTAGAGAATAAATTCTACGTCTGATTTGAGATAATAAAGCATTTTAGATAAGCGTTATAAAGCAAAATTTGCCAACCAGTCATAAAAGGAGATAATAGGGCAGATGACTAAAAGCTTGGTCAAAAAGTCAGGTTTTAAGGAGCGCCTTAATTGAGGAAAGAGTGATAGAGAGACAGAGAAATTTAGAGAGGGAATTCCAGAGCTTAGAGCCTTGGCGGGTGAAGGCACCATTGGTGGAGCAATTAAAATTGGGGATGCTCAAGAGTTCAGAATTAGAGGAGCACAGATCGCTCAGAGGGTTGTGGGGCTAGAGAAGATTACAGAGATAGGGAAGGGCAAGGCCATGGAGAGATTTGAAAACAAGGATGGGAACAATATGGGAAGAACACAGGATTCTGTGGAAAGATTGGTGACATGAGCTGAATGGACTCTGTCAGCTGTATGGATCTCTCTGATCTGTCCAATGGACTCAGAACATTTACTTACTTTAATAGAAAACCTGCATGTCAGTTTACAATGTGTTCACATAGCACTTTATACAGTGGTATATTGCACATGTATTTACATGTGGTGCCAAAGTTTGACATACTGAGCTCCATTGAGCTGTTGCTCCTTTCTAAGTTTTCCTTGATGTTGCATTTCAGCTGGTTTACGGAGAAGTTTTCGGCTAAGTAGGAAAGACCGACAAGCAAACCAAAATGAAGAGAAACAGACTGAGCAGAACGACATAGAGTACCTAACCTACGAGGATGTGGTTGCCTACCACCGTCGCCCTAATGATGCGCACAGAATGGTGGTCCTCGTTGGTAAGTTCCATCGTTCAATAAATATGGCATGATCATATGAACACTTTCAGACTTATATAATTCCATACAATTATGGGGATGGCAGAGATGGAAAGTGCTACAAGGAGGAAATAACACCAAGCTCATACTACTGCCCAGTGCTGTGCTAGCATAAGACTTCTTAATGGGTTAAACTGGTTAAAAAACAGACCTCTTGAATGCTGAAATGGCTGAATGGCCTACTCCTGCTCCTATGTTCCTATGTAATCAAAATCTAAAGCTATATTAGCAGTACACAGTAATATGGAGATCAGACCTAATTAGAACCATTATATTTTACCTCCTGCCTTTTGTGCATATTTTCAGGTTCTATCGGAGCAAAGGTTAATGAGATGAGACAAAGAATAATAGCGGACAATCCAAACCGCTACAATGTGGCTATTCCTTGTAAGTGTAAGAGTTTGTTCATTTACAATATTTCAAAAATAATTTGCAAAATTATTCCCATGAGCATTAGGAAAAATTCTCAGGACAGCAAGTCATCACTACAATATTTCAATATAATGCAAATTTTCTGTGGAACAACAGTTAGATTGAAAATACATTACATTTAGATACATTTACAAATACATGTACAATTAGAAGGTTTCATTGACATCACAGATCCCAAGCGAACCTCTGCAGATTTATACCATCAGCAGGATCTTGAGATTACAGGCTGGATTTTCCCTCCGGGATGGCAAACAGACATTGGGACTGTTGCCGGGTCCCGAACCGCATCCCCCCCATGCCCCCTTCCCGAGGGATTTTCACATGGATGCCCCCCCCCTCAATTGGCATGGAGACATGTTCTCCATCCAACTAATGGCGGTGGCGGGTTCTTGAGGTCAGAAGGCCAGTCAGAGGCCTTCCAGCTTGACAGCAGCAACAGGCTGTAATGGAAGGTATGTAACAGAGAGGGCACTTCAAGATGGAGGCACTCTGTTGATGACTTTTTTTACATCTTTAATTCAAAAACAGATTCAGCTGCCAGGCCATCACCACTGGACGAGTGGATGGGGGTGGGGGGGAGATGGGAGAAATTCCTCTACAGGACAGCCTGTGCCTGCTCTCACACCCAGGGAGGCAGAGAGGGCCTCTATGCCTGCCTGGAGGGCTGCCCTTCGATCATGCTGCCAGGTGCCCACCTCCAGGCACCTAAACTGGCCCCCGTCGGTACTGGAAACAGGAGACCGGCTGAAAAATTCCAGTTGGCCTCCTTTAATTGGACTTAATTAGGCGCTTAACGAGCCTAATCAGCTACCCATCATGTGCTGGCAAGTAGCCCTGTCAGTCCTGATCCTGCCTCCACAAAAATGTCCTGGTGGTGGGATGGAACCAGGGAACTGGCACACGAGCTGGCAGAGCTAATTTTCAGCTCCATCTGTCTCTGATCCTGGCCCCATTGGGGGCCAAACATCCAGCCCCTTATTGCAGCCAGTAACAGGTTCTCAGTCAATTAGTATTCCATACAGTATATGTACAACTGTTTTTAATATCAGTAAGTCTCAACATTTTTCTTTAGGATGAGCTAGTCTGTACAAGATATCAGGAGAGCAACTTGCGAACAGTGAACTCTTTCTACCCATAGAGCGCTGAAACTGTCTTTAAAGTTCTCAGCACTTCAGTATAAAAACAGATTTACATTTCTTGACCTTTTTTCCCTAGTATAAAATGGAGGTGAGTATTGTTGGGTTAATTCAAACCTTCATTTTAGATATAGGTCCTTTCCTCACCTTCCTGTAGTTTTAGGTTTCTTGGCCTACAGCTGTGTTTAATGGAACTATCCAGCAGGTGGCAATATATGATGCTCTGACCTGAGTAAATCTCATAAACTACAAACACATTTTAAGCCTGGCTCAGGTATAAAATTAAAACCCGACCCAAACCCGACCCGAGCCTGAGCCCTTAAATTTTGTTTTGCGCCCAACCCAACCCAACACGAAGCTCCTTCATCAGTTCCGACAGCAGGCTATTCCTGCAGCTGGAGTTGTGCGGAACCATGGGTAAGCCTGATCCCGTGACCTCTCGGAAGCAGTGTCCAGCCCGACCTGATCCGAACCCGAATGGGACTTGGAATTTCGACCCTACCCCACCCGAACCTGACAAATGTAGTCGGGTCTAGTCACATTCGGGTCGGGTAGCCAGGCTTTACTGTGTGCGCTCACCTTTGGTACAAAAAGATTCATCTGGGTGCATTCGGAAGGCCCATTAAGGTACATTTCTGTCATAGTGTTCCCACTGCAATCAGTGCTGCTTATGAAGATAGCACCACAGTAGGCGTTTTTGATTACCTCAACAAGCTAATGAATCTCTAATTGCTTGGTCTGTGGGAATAGCAGCTTCCATTGAGCATAGTAACAACCTTTTTTAAGTGTTTTTTAAAAAGATTTTTAGAATACACTTTGCATAAAAAAATGAAAATTAACTTTTCCTTTTCAAATCATTCTGTGGAAAGCTGATCAAAAAGTTCTGGCACATGACATATCACTTGTCGTCCTGTCAGTACAGGAAGACCTTTAAGTAAACAATTTATTCTAATCAATAGCAGGAAGAAAACAAGTTCGGACCTAAACTGTAGCGTAAATGCTGGGGCTAATTTTCAAGAGAGGTTACCTGGAGAGATAAGGTCCAATGTTGACCTCCAGAGTGTTTGTAGACAGATATTGTGACAACGTGACAAGCATAGCGGGCAGTTTCTTGTTTGCTTTCCACATCCTAATATTCACTTTATCCATCTCAAAAACTTATAAGGATGAGTGAATCCTGCTGGGATTTAAACCCAAAACCTCCTGGCTCTGAGTGTGATGTTCAACTATCTGAACTACCCATAATCGCATTAGCTCAAAGACAGGCATTAACACCATGGGCAAATAAAGAAGCGACCCTGTGTTCTATATTCAAAAATTATTGTATTTCTAACTGCATATTTTACTTAAATGCAGCAACAACACGGCAAAAGAAAGTCCACGAGAGGCAAGGACTGGAGTATCATTTTGTCAGTAAACTGTCATTTGAGGCAGATATTCAGAGGAACAGGTAGGCTCGCCTTAGTAAAGTAATTAGCCTTTAAGCATCAGGAAGGCCAACTTCCATTATATAATGAAGTCCTTCATATCAATTTATTTTTGGCAGAGGGGATTAAAAATAGTTAATCTTAAATGGGATTTCATGTTAACCAATCTACCTGGGACACTGCTATGATAATGAATACTTTATTGTTTCTATTAGTCAACAACTCCATTGGATCATGTGACTACCAGGACAGTCAAAGGTAAACTAGATGGACTGTGGTCTTTTTTTCATCCAGCAATTCTTAGGTTCCTAAAGAGTCAGCTTAAGGCAAACATATTGATATCAAAATGTGTTAGTTTTTTTAAACAAACATACTACATTGTGTTTATTTTGTCTCTTGACTTCCTCCCTCTTCTAAACTTTCTGACCTAAGCTGGTTACAGCTCCTCTCATTGTCATTCAGGAGTATTTTTCAATGGGTTAAAATGTGGTCTTAGTTTCTTATGTTGCATCCACTTGGGCAGATGTGTTGCAATCATTTATGCTGCATTTAAGAAGCGGAGGGTTCTAATGCTGCACAGCCCACTCTGTTTCATTTCTGGCTGATTCTATAGCATCGTAACAACATAAAAACCAAACTTGCCCACCGAACGAGGAAGGCTCCTGCAATTCAGAAAGACTGAGCCACTCTGCCTGCTGGCGGCTAGACAACATGGCAACCTCTGTCTCTGAAAGTACAATCTGCTGATTGTTACTGGAGAAAGCAACCACTTCAATCATAAAGCTTCTGGAGGCAAAAAGCACTGGCTCATTTGCTTTTCCGTAATATTGTTGAAGCCAGGACTGCTTTTGATTCAGTGCTTTTAAGTTAAACTTAGCTTTACAGCCCATGTAAGAACGATCTTCTTCACCTCTAAGAGCAGCATGGGCCTGTAGTAATTGTTAAATAACTGATGCCATCAACAGCATTGTGTCCTTTAGTCAAGTGGACAAAACCTTGTATTTATAAAGCACCTTGTCATATGCGTAGAACATCTCAAAGCATGTCAAAACCAATTAATTACTTTTAAAGTCATTGTTGCTCTTTGTTCTTTATTTTAGATTTGTTGAGCATGGTGAATACAAAGACAATTTGTATGGAATAAATGTAGATTCCATTCGAACAATTATATTGAAAAAGAAGATTTGCTTATTGGATGCAAATCCTCAAGTAAGTGCTTTGGTAACTGTTGCTTTCCATTACAATCAAAGCAATTAGAGTGAGGCAGAATATTTCACAGTACTATGTGGAATGTGAAAATATGTCCATCCAATAAAACTTGAAGGCACATTCATCGTAACTTAGATCTTACTTATATTGTAGAGCCACCTCTACAATCTTGATATTACAAATTCACTTCATTGTCACTGCAGGAGGATCAGAGACACAGACACCAGTATTCAGGCTGTGCATCTACATAGGAGTGAGGCTCTGGCTTAGTGGTAGCATTTCCATCTCTGCATTTGAAGGTGAAAGGTTTGAGACCCACTCCACCATCCCACCATCTGCAAGCTCCACCTACCTCACACCCACCACCCCCAAGCCACACACCATCCTGACTTGGAAATGTATCACCGTTCCTTCATTGTTGCTGGATCAAAATCCTGGAAATCCCTCCCTAACAGCACTGTGGGGGTGCCCATACCAGATGGCCTGCAGCAGTTCAAGAAGGCGACTCACCACCATCTTCTCAAGGGCAATTAGTGATGGGCAATAAATGCTGGCCTTGCCAGGGATGCCCACATCATATGGAACGAATAAAAAGAAAACTCTGGCCACTAAAGACTAGAACATGGGGCTGAATTTTCCCAGCCCTGTGGAGATGAGTTTGGAGGTAGGCGGAGGGTTTCCAGGAAAATAGGGGCAAGCTACATCACGATGGCTCCCCAACACATTCCTGCCGCCAGGGAAGTTTCCCAGGGGTGGACCAGGATGAAGATCGGCTGCCTGCTCCATGGATGCAGGCAGTCAATTTAAATAATTATGGCCACAATTAGGGGTGATTTTCCAGGCTCACTGGCATTTTGCTGGTAGCAAAGCAGCAGCCCTGCCACATGCGAAGGCCACTCTGCAGCAGGCTAGAGGACCGTCCGAGCCAGAGGCTCCAAGCCCCATTGACGGGGCCACAGGAAGGAAAGGCCACCCCCGGAGAAATAGCTCAGCTGGTAGGGTTCCCGGCAAGTACAGGCTCAGGACCCCCAATTGGTCCCGATGTCAGGGTCCTTAAGCCTGTGGGAAAATGCTTCCCATGGTCTCTAAGCACTGAGTTGATGTCCAACAGAGGTAGTTGCATTAGATGAGAGGAGATGCTACAACTCCCCCAACCCTCATCATAAAGGACAGGTGTGGCTCTTTCCCCTGGGTTGCAGCCTCCCTAAGAGAAGTCATTCTGAAAATAAACACCAGGAGGAAGGCAACAGGAAACCACCTCAGCTATTCATCCTTAGTAAATGGCTCAAGAATCTCATGTGTGATGAGTTGGCATCTGTCCTGGGGCAAAACGTGATGGATGGGCATCTGCATCACTTACATTCTTGAAAAAATGTACCCTTAGATCTCAAGTGTCCAATGTGATTTGACCATTTAAATTACACAGAAAGTTAAATCTAATGTGATAGAGATTCCATTTGATCAATTCTATTTAAAAAGATTTTCTTAGTGAATGGACAGACTCAAATAAGCATATAAGTGTTTTAGTAATCTGTTCCTCTCTGTCATAACCAGGCATTTATAAATGTCAGCTTGGCTCAGTTGGTAATACTCTAGCCTCTGATGGGGTGGGTTTAAGACAAACTCCTGGACAGAGCAGAGAGCAGGGAATTCTCCTGGTTTGTTGGCCAACATTATCCCCAAACAATGTCAATAAAAACAGATTACAGTGTTACAGAGTCATTATGGCACAGAAGGAGGCCGTTTGGCCCATCAAGTCCATACCAGCTCTCTGTAGAGCAATCCAGTCAGTCCCATTCCCCTGCTGTATATCTCATTGTTATTTGTGGGATTGTACTGTGCGGAAATGGCTGCAGTATTTGATGCTACATAACTGAGTTATTCATTGTTAAGAATGTTGAGGTCTTTCAGAGAGAAGTGATAGATAAGGGCAAGTCTTTTTTAAATATACTGGGGTAGACTGATGTCTCATATTGGATATAGTATCAATTCTACAGTTATATCTTTTCTATAGTTCTCATTTGAATATAAGCAAGTTTCTCTTTTGCTGAATTTACAGACAATCAAACACCTCAGGACAGCAGAATTTAAACCATATGTGATATTTGTCAAGCCATTTCTTCAAGAACCAAAGACAAACACATCAACGGCTGAAACGTCAGGAAATAACATTGTTAGAGAATTAGAAGTAAGTCCAATCAATTCAAAGCTGCATTTATAAATATTTTTGTTAAGAATTTCACTTTGACTTTCACAAGCCCAGACAGAGAAGAGAATGGAAAAGGAAAGAAGCAAGAAAATTATTCCTTACTTTAGTTCCTTCAAAGTCAAGTATGTAGCATTTTACTGTAATTGCAGAATGCATGTTTGCTACAGGCTGTACACTAGCAATGTTTGTAAATCACTTTAAAAGCATGCAGTTCATGTAAGTAAATAAAAACAAGAAATGCTGGAACCACTCAGCAGGTCTGGCAGCATCTGTGAAAAGAGAAGCAGAGTTAACATTTCGGGTCAATGACCCTTCTTCGGAACTGACAAATATTAGAAAAGTCACAGGTTATAAGCAAGTGAGGTGGGGGTGGGGCAAGAGATAACAAAGGAGGTGTAGATCGGACCAGGCCACATAGCTGACCAAAAGGTCATGGAGCAAAGGCAAACAATATGTTAATGGTGTGTTGAAAGACAAAGCATTAGTACAGATTGTCTTTCAACACACCTTTGCTCCATGACCTTTTGGTCAGCTATGTGGCCTGGTCCAATCTACACCTCCTTTGTTATCTCGCCCCACCCCCATCTCACTTGCTTATAACCTGTGACTTTTCTAATATTCGTCAGTTCCGAAGAAGGGTCACTGACCCGAAACGTTAACTCTGCTTCTCTTTTCACAGATGCTGCCAGACCTGCTGAGTGGTTCCAGCATTTCTTGTTTTTATTTCAGATTTCCAGCATCCGCAGTATTTTGCTTTCAGTTCATGTAAGGGTCATTTCAATGTATATGATCTGCAGTAGATTTCAAACCCATATAAAAAGCATTATTTTTCATCACTTACAATAATTTACTATCTTTAGTGGCAATAACAATGGAGCCAAGTAATAGTGTTGCTAATTTCACCATGGGAACTGATGTGGAGGAGTTTCTGAGCAGTATGAGGGAACTGATTTAAGGTGGCAAGATTTCTGAAACATTATTTAATTGTAGCAGTTTCATTTGTTAACTATTCCTGAAAGATCCCCCAATAGCCTAATGGATGAAGCCACTACCTCAGGGAGCACTGAGCCATGCAGGAGTGTAACACGGGCAGTAGCAGATCACTTGTCCATTATGCACGCCGCCTGTCTTTCCTTTCTATTGACTTCAATAGAAGAGTCATAATCTTCAGGAGAGAAGGGCAGAAAATTGAGAAGGTGGGGTGGGGAAGTCTCCCTGACTTTGAAGCTCCATATTTAAAGATCTGAATCACACAATACATTCCAACACTGAACTAAAAAGACAATCAAATGATAAAGAGGCCACTGAGGGTAACTTACACCTTTTATATTCACATCAAAAAATATTATGGGCTGGATGTTGCTCTCAGTGGCAAACGTATACCGCCAGCCATTTGCTAAGTTTGCACTTGCCCATAGAAATTCTGTGAGATTTTTCACTGGAACCTACTGTAAATTAGGGAGCCAAAAAGATCTCCAGGAGATCTAGGACCTGTGTGATCAGGGCAATCAGCTGTGTATCTTATCCAAACAGACTGAAGAATCGTTAATAAGAAGCGCAGAATCTGAACCAAGTGCAAATTGGAATATTGAATTCAAGGTCAAATCAGGTACAGAAAGCAAAATAAAGTGAGGGGGGGAAAGAAAGATTGGATTAAGAGAAAGAGATTTAAAAAGACAGAATGAAAAGAAAGTCTTCAAATTTTATTTTTTTAAATCTCCAGCAATTAAAATCTGAAGGAATGGGACTCCAAACTTGTAAGAGTTAATTTTAATTAATATTAAAAATCAAATCTCTCCATCACTACTCTTGTATGGTAGTAACTACACATTATATCACTGTCTTAATAAAGGAATATAGCTCCTTGCAAGTCTCTAAGTCTATCTGGGAGGCCTTGCCCTTGACTGGAGCAGTGCGGTCAGGAGGTTCACCTGCAATAGTAGAAGTCACCACAACTGAGCTACCATCCTCTCGCATGACTTGTAAGGTATAAGCTCTGCATACACCTGTCTGTAAAGCATCCTGCAAAACAAAAACAGTTCTAATTATGATGAAATGTTAAAAGGATACTTACACTGGAATAGATAAACCCTAACATTTTCTGGCAAGCTTAGGCTGTATCTATGATATTCACCCCGATCAATGTATTTTAATAGGGTGCCAGATGCTAAGATGCCATTTTCGGGGAGCCTTTGGAAGAACGTTGCATCTCGGACAGCAATTTCCAGATTTCCATATTTAACTGCACATGTGTGGTCACCAGAAGTTGCTGTCTAATTTCTAAATAAATAAGGGTGATTGCTGTTAGTCTATTATTTCTACAGTAAAACGTGGTCTATAATAATTGTCTGTGGAATCTATGTGTTTTGAGTCATTCGTACTCGTGAAAGGATTTCCATTTCCAAAGAGATTTCCTATCCTTTTTATTCAATCTCTGTTTGTATTCAGAACTGTATTGGTCTTACAGTAAAAATTCTGTTCTCCAATTGCAGGAAGAGAAATATCAGGAAATGATTCAGTCAGCAGCTTATATTGAAGAGCAATATGGTCATCTCATCGATAAAGTCCTGGTGAAAGGCGACCTCCAGACTGCATGCAGTGAATTGAAAATAATTCTGGATAGCATAGAAAGGGACACATTTTGGGTACCGGCTAGTTGGGTCCGTCCGTAGCTCTACCAATCCATGTTAACAACATAATATAGTGCCACCTTCTAATCTTCGAACAAATACAAATAGGTGGCTTGACATAAATTTCATCGCTGAAGTTGGTGATAGCTTATGCACGTGAAAAGCAAATGTATGACTACAGTGCACTCCAATCAAGTGTAGAATTGAATTTCTGCACTCTTTTGATTGCTTGTTGGGGTATATGCTATTAAGGACTCGATACAAACAATTGAATCTATGAATACAAATTATTTTATTTGGAAAAATAATATTTCTGTTAATAATGCTGGACTGATCAGGATTACATTAAAAAAATCAAGTTCAGTATTAACATTTGGGGCCTGGTGGGAGTGGGGAGGAATATTCCCTCTGTGGGCTTGGGCTAGCAAAACATATTCTTCAAAAAGGTGTTTTTGATCTTATCCAGAGGAAATCGTCCTCCAACTGGGTCCTATCAAGTAAGTAAATGATGAAGTGATCGACGTTTGTAAAAGGAAAGAATTACACTCGAAGAAAATACTCCTTACCTTTATAATATACTTAAGTTACCATAGAATTGAAGAAAGGAAAACTGCAGTTAGTCGAAGACCAGAGAGCAAATTTTATGAAATTGCACTCCCAGCAGCTAAGGCGCCCATTCATAAAACCAGCTTGTGTATACCTACAAAGAGGAAGTATGTAAAACATTAAATTAAGTGAAGCATGCACAGGTGCAATTTATCAAACAGTCATTATGCATGTTGGCAATTAGCTTTTGTAAAGAAGAATGTTTGTGACAACCAAGTAATTTTTAGAAGATTAAATATTTTTAAAATTCAGTGGACCTTTTTCTTTAAACTAAGTCCTTGTTTGCCACGACACAATTCCATTATATGGAATATTTCATTATATCTTACATGTGCTATTTCCCTTCATGAAGAGCGATTATGGAATAAGCAGAATGCCTCCCTACAGCTGAATATAAGCATCTTCACTCATGAAAAATCATCTTCGATCATTGCACCTTGACTCATGAGTTGAAGATGTTCAATGTTTCTGAAAGAATTGCCTGTATTTGCTAGTTACTTTCATAACTAGAAACCAGACAACCAGCTCTAATTCCATGAGACTTAAGGTTCTGACAAAAATTCAAACTGCAATATTTTTCAGCAAAAATCTTGCTAGAAGTCATTACATCGTAAAATTCTTTCTGTGAAAAGGAAAACTTTCAATGAGCACGATCAATGAAGAACTATGTCATCGAGGGAAGACATTGCTAAAAGCATTCATTGTGACCAGTATTTCATCATAAATTAATTATTAAACGATGTTTCCTTTTAAGAACCTTTCATCAAATAGAAGCCAGTTTTCTTCTGAACTTTAATGGAAACAACAAAAGAGATGAGGAATGAATGTCAAAACTGGTGGAAGACCAGGGAATCGGCTGAGACTGCAGTTTTCAAATCAGATTGGGAAAAAATCAAATGCAAATCTGTCAATTTTATTTTTGAAAAATCTTCTGTTACTCAATAAGGAACTCATTAATGAACCTGTATGGAAAGGTGCAGCAGTTTTCTCTGGGAGAAATTAAAACAACCTGGTAGGAATTTACACACCCATTGAATTGGAGTTAATTCAACTAAACATTTACATAGTAACTGTCCAATGTGGGTTTGACTCTGATTTTTATATTAACTGGTGCAGTGTTAGTGTTGTGCCCAAGACTGCCAAATCCCTGAGAAATTAAGCACTCCTCTCTGTCTCCAACCAACCACCACCTGGCTTTTAAACAATCAACTAGTCTGTGGTCACCAGCATTTTAATCAAATGAACATTACTTCATCCATAGGCAATTAAGCAATAAATTGCTCAAAACTGTTATTGCACTGCTCAGCTACATATTTCATCTTCCCTGTGAAAAATCACGTCAGACTTTAGTTATTTGGATATGTTATTATAAGTACAAAAAGGCTAGAACTACCCAAGAAATTAATGTGATATATTTTCACCACAAACTACACACATAGAAAAGCATATCATTTTCAGTTGTAGTTTAGTCTTTGTTTCTGACACATGCCTAACAGTAAATACTTCTGTTTCAATGCTTCTAGATCTACAAATTCAGTCTTTTAAAATCCTGAAATGAACATATCATAAATCAAGCACAACCAATGAACTGCTCTTAGCTTTTTAAATTCATGCACTTGCCCTTCCATTAAGTTGGGTTAACATCCTTAGCTATGACTTGGCCCATTAAGTGGTGGTTAATTCTCTTAAGAGAATCCAAATGAGCTTTATTGCAGTTGAGTCCTGGTTGGCCGGGTTTCTGGTTTAGTTGCTACTTACCCAACACAGCTTCGAGGCACAGATCATCGGTGAAAACAATTCAGATGAACAAGCTCAATTACACACAAGAGCATACCTCCAGAATCATCAAGAATAGGAAGTGATTCCAAGGCTGGAACCTATTCCTCTGTTTCAGATGTATAAAAGCACACAAACTTTTCACTTCCTCACCATGTTACATTCTATCCCAGGCATTTTCATAGCAGAAAATGAAATTCCATACAAATAAATAGCAAATCCTTATTTTACACAGCACAATTTTCAAAGGAAGTTTTAATATTTAGCACAACTCCAACTTCATGTTGTCATGCTTCAGCAATGTTGATCTCATAAAATTATGAACGGTGCCACTTATTTAGGCAACCATGACTAATTTGTCAGTGCTTTTAGCAGACGATGAATATGAAATTCCAAATGCCAACACTTATTTTCTATTGCTTTCTATCTTTTGTATATTTTAATATAATATATTGCAGGGAAAGGTTGTGGGACTGGAGCTGGATACACAGATATGGAGGGGTGAGACCAAGAAGGGACTTAAAAACAAGGATGTGAATGTTTAGTTTAGTTTAGAGATACAGCACTGAAACAGGCCCTTCAGCCCACCGAGTCTGTGCCGACCATCAATCACCCATTTATACTAATCCTACACTAATTCCATATTCCTACCACATCCCCACCTGTCCCTATATTTCCCTACCACCTACCTATACTAGGGGCAATTTATAATGGCCAATTAACCTATCACCCTGCAAGTCTTTTGGCATGTGGGAGGAAACCGGAACACCAGGAGGAAACCCACGCAGACACAGGGAGAACTTGCAAACTCGACACAGGCAATACCCAGAATTGAACCCGGGTCGCTGGAGCTGTGAGGCTGCGGTGCTAAGTTTAAATCTGAAGTTTTGATGTAAGGACCCATTGTTGGTCAGTGAGCACAAGCATGGGTAAATGGAACTTGGTGCAGGATAAAATACAGGCAGCAGAGTTTTGGGCGAGCTGAGGTTTACAGAGGGTGGAGCATCAGACTAGTCGAGTCTAGTGGTGGTAAACGCATGCATAAGTGTTTTGGCTGGAGATCCAAACTTTTCTTTAATCTAAAAATTTTACACAAAATAAATATTTGAAGTATCTATTCTTTTGAAAAAAGAAAAGAATCACTATCGAGATTTGGTTCCCATTTTAAACTATTTCAAACTGAATTCATCCCACAGGTCTAAGAATACATAAACTAGTGTTCACACATTAGATTAATAATAAATTCTCTGTGATGTCACAATAAATGGTCAGATCTTTTGTGACATCATAAAGCCTTCGTTGTTTAAAGTTGAAACCATTTTGAAATGAATTGAAAATAGGTCTGTTTGTATTTGTTGTGGAAATTTCAATAAAAAACTCACAACTGTTCACAATGTTTAGACTATGGGACCTTCTTCACTCAAGGACTTTTCCCACACTGAAAAACTGCTAATATTTAAAATGCAATATCTGTAAATATTCTAATGTAAAATGTATTCAAAAGCACTTCAACCAATTAAGTACTTTCTGACATACAGTCACTGTTGTAATATAAGAAATGCAGAAGTCAATTTGCACACAGCAAGCTCCCTCAAACAACAAAGAAATACATGATCACATTATCTGTTTTAGGCCAGGACCGGGAGAATTCACCTGCTGTTTTTGAATAGTTCCATGGGATCTTTAATGTCCACCTGACAAAGCAAACAGGGTTTCAGTTTAATGCCTCATACAAAAGACGCAATCTCTGACAGTACTGCACTGAAGTGTGAGCCTAGATTATATTCCCAAGTCTCTGGAGTGGCACTTGAACCACAATCTTCTAACCCAGAGAGGAGAGTGCTAGCTATCAGTCAATTATAAACATAATAGAAATGCAATTTTTTTTTGCTTAGACTGAGATTTTTTGTCACATGAGGTGCTCCACTCATGTCTGATGCCCTATTCACACCTACCCTGTGAACTTGTTCATCAGTTCTGCATCTTTCTTGATCTTCCTTCTCCAACTTAGGTGCTTTCCTTCTCTTCATCTGTGGGCCTCTGACTTCCAGTCCAGTACCTTCCTTAGAGTTCTTTCTCGTCCCCAACTATCTTAACCGTCTTGCTCCCAAGGTTGTTGACTGACTCACTCTAGGCCCATTGTGGAATTCCTTATACGATCTTGCCATTATATTTTTGTTATTTTTCTTCAGCATTGAGAATATAAGTTCAACCATTAGCATTATTATGTCTGTAAGACTGTTGTTAGAACATAGCAAAAAGAATAGCGTATGAAATGGGATTTCTGGTACAGTAGAATAATAATGGGAAAATAATCTCATATGTCTACTGTTTTGACTAATTATCCTAATAGAATCTGGCATTATATACAATTATGGATGGTTCAGAGATATAAGACTATAATTCAATTAAGTGCTTCAGACCATGTGAACATCAGTGACTTTTGAACATCACAAGAATCTTGAAATTAAATTACAGCTTTTTACTCAATTCTTATAAATTGTTCTCAAAAAATACAAAGGCAATATGGTCAGTGGTAATATTATACCTCCACAAAGAAGGTTAACCAGGAAACATATCAATAATGAGTGGGTTAATGCAGGTCGGGTTAGCACATCTTTATGACGTTTCTTTATTCACTATTTTAACACAGCTGCTGACCCTATTTTAAATGGGTTAACATGTCTACTAAAATAGCAAAAAGGATGGTAGACAAATGCACTAAATGCTTGTCTACTAATATCACCGTGCGTCATTTCTAGGCTTTTGTTAATGCTAAAGCGACTCAAGTAAAGTCTATCTTTGAGTTTTCCAATGAGCCTTTACTGGAGGACATACAAAAATATTAGCATGTTGCTTATGTCATTACAGATGCGCTATCCTCTAGTTTCTACAGAGAAAATTATTTAACTTCAATGGCCTTTTCTGTTAACTAATTTCTTTTTCCCTTTTAAATGTTCAAAGAATTATAGTCATTACAATGAGGTATATCAATGCTCGTTCAAGGAATACATTTATAAAATCAACATAAAGCATTCCAGGTACCATTTATTACATAGAATTACATGGAATTTTACAGCACAGAAGTATGCCATTGGACCCAAGCAGTTTACGCCAGTGTTTATGCTCCCCAGAAGCCCCCTCCAACCTTAAGTGCAGAGCTTTCTACTCTGTACCAAATCACCACCACCTCAGTAGAACACCTTTAGTGGTAGCTCTATTTTTAGGTATGGGTGTTAGCTGTGGTAACACTTTTGCTTCTGAGTCAAAAGGCTATGGGATCAAGTCCCAATCTAGGGCCGGAATCTTCTTCTGCGGTGGCGGGCGGGCAAAGGAAGCGGTGCCTGGCCCACGCCGGCAGCATGTCAGTGAGCCACTGCAATCTTCAGCATGGCGGCTCCTTTGAATGGAGGGGGCGGCCTGCCTGTCATTGGCAATGGCGTCAGCTGCCTGTGCGCAGGGGCTGACACAATTTTTAAAGGACTTGTAGCCCTTCCGGGATTTTTAAAGAAATTGGGAAATAGTTCTGAAAAAAATTAAAAATGGTATTTCTGGACCTCTCCAACACCCCACCACCACACCCCCCCCCCCCCCCCATCCAATAACCACAATATTAAATGCTTTCCCTCTCCACCCCAAAACACGTACGTTTTCCAATTGACCTTTGCCCCCCCTCAAAGTGCATCAGCTATCAACTTTACCCCTTCCCACCATCCCCTCTACCAATGAAAGCCCTTTATCGCTGCTCCCCCTCCCGCACAGGAAAAATTACCTGCTCCCCACTCCAAACCAATTTGCCGCCTCGATTGCCCAGACGGACATCAGAAGGCGTGGGAGTGCTGGCCAGCTACACAAAGATTGCACCAGGATCGGAGGTCAGGTATTTAAATTTATTCAAATATGTAAATGCTGGGCCCATCGCCATGCAGCAGGGGGGCCGCCACGAGGCCTCTTCGTCTCCGTGAAGGTCGGGCCAGGTCCTCATGATGTCGGGGTTGGGGGCGGGCCTCCTCCAGAGCGATCTTCAGGCCTTCCCCACCATGGACCCTGACGCCTGGGGGGGAACTAAATTCAGCCCTAGGACTTGAGGAAAACACGAAGCTGATATTCCCCATGCATACTGAGGGAGTGTTGCACTGTTGGCGGTGCTGTCTTTAGGATGAGACGTTAAATGAAGGTCCTGTCTGCTCTGGCTATGTCTTTGGGATGTCCTGTGGTTACGAAAGGTGATATATAAATGCTAGTCTTTCTTTTACTGACCCCTGAGTAAGACAATTGTTTTATTCCCAAACTATAGGCAGTTTTTCTGTGATTAACTCATCACTAAGAAGTGGGTTGAGAATACTCAAATCCATTTCACTTCATATCCTTGGAATGCATATTAAGGTCAGCTTCCCTGTTAGGAATGAGTGATCTGATATTGTACTGAGGTTTGGGATTTTTAACTCCTCATCCTCTACTAACATTTGTGTTATGGCCAACAAAAGCTGACCAAGGTTGATGGAGAGTCTTTCAACTAACAGGGAAAGCTGGATAATTCAGCTACTAGAAAGATCACAGAGGTTGAATTCGTCACATTTTTCACTCGTATAAAAATACAATCACTGAATCATTACAGTGCAGAAGGCGGCCATTTGGCCCATCGTGTCTGCATCGTGCTCTCTGAAAGAGCAATTACCTCAGTCCCAGTCCCCTGCCTTCTCCCTGTAACCCTGCACATTCTTCCTTTTCATATAACTGTCTAATTCCCTTTTGAATGCTTCAATTGAACCTGCCTCCACCACGTTCTCAGGCAGCACATTCCAGACCTTAACCACTCGCTGCGTGAAAAAGTTTTTCTTCATGCTACTTTTGCTTCTCTTATCAAATACTTGAAATCTGTGCCCTCTTGTTCATGATCCTTTCATGAGTGGGAACAGTTTCTCTCTATCTACTCTGTCCAGACCTTTCATGATTTTGAATACCTGTATCAAATTAGCTTTCTTTTCCCCAATGAAAACAGTCCTAACTTCTCCAATCTATCTTCATAACTGAAATTCCTCATCCCTGGAATCATTCTCGTGAATCTTTTCTGTACTCTCTCCAATGCCCTCACATCCTTCCTCAAGTGCGGCAACCAGAACTGGACGCAATACTCCAGCTGAGGCCGAACAAGTGTCTTATACAAGTTCAACATAACGTCCTTGCTCTTGTACTCTATGCCCCTATTAATAAAGCCCAGGATCCTGTGTGCTTTATTAACCGCGCTCTCACCCTGCCCTGCCACCTTCAATGACTTACACACATGTACACCTATGTCCCTCTGCTCCTGCACCCCTTTTAGAATTGTACCCTTTATTCTTTATTGTCTCTCCATGTTCTTCCTACTTCACTTTTCTCTGCATTGAACTTCATCTGCCACCTGTCTGCCAATTCCACCAACTTGTCTATGTCCTTTTGAAGTTCTACACTATCCTCCTCATAGTTCACAATGCTTCCAAGTTTTGTATCATCTGCAAACTTTGAAATTGTGCCCTGTACACCAAGGTCTAGGTCATTAATATATATCAGGAAAAGCAAGGGTCCCAACACTGATCCCTTGGGGACTCCACTACAAACATTCCTCCAGCCCAAAAAACATCCATTAACCGCTACTCTTTGTTTCCTGTCACTTAGCCAATTTCGTATCCATGTTGCTCCCATCCCTTTTATTCCATGAGCTACAAGTTTGCTCACAAGTCTGTTGTGTGCACTGTATCAAAAGCCTTTTGAAAGTCCATGTACACCACATCAACAGCATTGCCCTCATCAACTCTCTCTGTTACCTCCTCAAAAGCACCAGCAAGTTAGTTAAACATGATTTTCCCTTAAGAAATCCATGCTGGCTTTCCTTAATTAACTTGCATTTGTCCATGTGACTATTGATTTTGACCCGAATTATTTTTTCTAGATGTTTTCCCACCACCAAAATTAAACTGACTGGCCTGTAGTTGTTGGGCTTATCTTTACACCCTTTTTTGAACAAGGGTGTAACGTTTGCAATTCTCCAGTCCTCTAGCATCACCCCTGAGTCTAAGGAAGACTGGAGAATTATGGTCAGCACCTCTGCGATTTCTACCCTTACTTCCCTCAGTATCCTTGGATGCATCTCACCCAGCCCTGGTGCTTTATCCACTTTAAATACAGACAAGCTATTTAATACTTCTAAACCCCTCTAGTGTGTGACTTACCTCTTCTGTCAACATTGCCTGGGTTGCATCTTCTTCCTTGGTAAAGACAGATGCAAAGTATTCATTTAATACCTCAGTTATGCCCTCTACCTCCATGTGTACATCCCCTTTCTGGTCCCTAATTAGCCCCACTCCTCCTTTTTTCACCCTTTTACTATTTATATGCCGACAGAAAACTTTGGGATTTCCTTTAATACTAGCTGCCAGTCTCTTTTCATGCTCTCTCTTTGTTTCTCTTATTTGCTTTTCCACTTCCCCTCTGGACCTTGTATATTCAGCCTGGTTCTCAATAGTATTTCCTACCTGGCATCTGTCATAAACACACTTTTTCTTCTTTATCTTAATCTCTACCTTTTGTCATCCAGTGTGCTCTGGATTTGTTTGCCCTACTTTTTCCACCCGAGGGAACATACCTTGACTGTGCCCAAACTATCTCTTCTTTGAAGGTAGCCCATTGTTCATCTACCGGTTTTCCTGCCAGCTTTTGACTCCAATTTATTCGCCCCAGCCCCATTCTTACCCCATTGAAGTTGGCCTTTCCTCTGTGAATTATTCTTACCTCAGATTGCTCTTTGTCCTTTTCCATAGTCAGCCTAAACCTTATGCTACAATGATCACTATCCCCTAAATGGTCTCCTACTGCTACTTGATCCACTTGGCCCACCTCATTCCCAAGAACCAGGTCTAGCAGTACCTCTTTTCTATTTGGACTAGCAACATACTGTTGTAAAAAATAGCTGCATGTGAGGTGTTCTTTCACAGCTGAAACAAAGAAGTCCACAAACATGTGATGCATCACTACCAATCCAGGAGAATGGACAAACTAACAATATGCCCGATGGCAAAGAAGAACTAGATTTCTTTAAGGACAGTCTGTTCAAAAGTTAATAATTCTAACTGAGCCAAAACAAAATTAAATAGATCCAGATTGCTCCAATCGTGTTTGAATCGGAGATCAAATCTAGTCCTCAATTTGATGAACACAAATACTTTTTCTAAAGTAGTGAGTAGTTCATGCATAATATTCTGCACATATGTTCTGTGACCAGGTGGGAGTTTTACATTGCACAGAACAAGTTGGTGTTGGGATGAAGATTTCTATGTGGTCCAATCCAGGATAGCAAATACAGTTCCCATTTATTGTGGGTGGCGCAGTGGTTAGCACTGCAGCCTCACAGCTCCAGCGACCTGGGTTCAATTCTGGGTACTGCCTGTGTGGAGTTTGCAAGTTCTCCCTGTGTCTGCGTGGGTTTCCTCCGGGTGCTCCGGTTTCCTCCCACAGCCAAAGATTTGCAGGTTGATAGGTAAATTGGCCATTATAAATTGCCCCTAGTATAGGACAGGTGGGGATGTGGTAGGAATATGGGAATAATGTAGGATTAGTATAAATGGGTGGTTGATGGTCGGCACAGACTCGGTGGGCCGAAGGGCTGTTTCAGTGCTGTATCTCTAAATAAATAAAAAATAAATTATTCTGCCGAAAGCATGCAAGCAAATGGCATCATACGTCCATAAATTTTCTCAAAATAAATGATCTGCGGTTGGGGATGTAAGCTTTGGCAGGGTCTCTGGGTACATGTGACTCATTATTATAGTCAGTCCTTGAAATAAACTAGATATTTCACCAGTGCTATGGGAATCAAATTCCACATAGATAAAGCACTGCTGTAAAATCTGCGGTTTTGCTTAATATACACAAGCTCCCAAAGGTAGCATAACATTAACTTGATATCCTAGGGTTAATTGACTATGAGTGTTCAAGTTTCACTCTGAATACTTGCAATCATTAGAACATTGAAAAAATGTCAGTTCAAGAGTTCTTTCACCAGTATTAATAACCAATCAATCGCAAGCACTCCTGGCAAAAGTGACTCATTAGAGTAACCCCTGCAATGCACCATCTAATGTTCTATTTATTATACACATAGCTGTTTCCAATGTAACATGGATATATATCCCTTGGCATAGGCCAACAAATGATATCTGCAGTAAACGGCTGTCATTTTCTGTACAGTTACCAACTAACCGAACAGTAAAAATGTCACTTACAGTCACATAGTGGGGTTAAGTTTGACTTTGGGTGATTGTATCAAACGGGCAATATCGATCAGCCCATTATATATCTCTAATGAATGGGATGTTGTGTACACTTTTGCCTAAAGTTAGAGTTACCCCAATTAGTGTATAAATAGTGCTTTGCAGAGATTAATTTTACAAGCATGGAAAAGCCCATAGTTCACAATGATCACAGATGCAAATGATCAATTCCAGTATTTTACTTGATACAAAGAATGAATGGAAAGTGCCACAATGGTGAGATGTCCTATTTATTACATAGATGTCTTTTTCAATGCAGTGTGGAACATCTCGTCTCCCCTGTTGCTTTCCAGCAGTTGCTGAAACTCTTATCTTCAATGCAGTCAGTGATTACCTATAATAATGGAAATCATCATTAATCATATAAATATAACCAGAGAAAAAGTGAAAAGTGAAATCAATTATATTCAATTGTATCACGGATGGCCATGTACAAATGATTAAATTGGGACTATGTATCTGGCTTGAATCAAAGCCAAGCAGTTTTGTTCTTAATTATAACCTGCACAATATTTTTGACACTGAACAATATTTTAAAAGGTGGCATGTTTTAAAAAGTAAGTGTATAATTTAACTTTTGGGGCTGAATTTTATGGGCCCGCTCGGGATGGGAACAGGGTGAGGGGGACCATAAAATTTCATTGGAAGGCTGAGGTGGGGGGCAGACTGCCCGTCACCTTCCTGGTTCCTTCCAGTTAAATCCAGGTGGGGAAGGTCAATGACAGCCTTCCCCCCCCCCCCAGGCCAATTGAGGCCCTTAAGTGGCCAATTAAAGGCCTCTTCCCATCTCAGCCTTAGTTTAATAGAAGGGAGTGGGGCCTTCCACCATGGGGAGATGCCATTAGGTAAAACCAAGTGGTCTCCTCGAGCGGTCAGGAGAGTCCCTCCTTTAGAGGCAATCCCAACAGAAGAGTGCAATACTCTAAACATCTTCTAGGCATGTCCCAAAACTACAACTTTATTCACAAAATGCATATTGAGGAATTGGAAAAAACAATCATCAAGTGCACCATTAAGCTAGACATCCAAGGCCATTGCTTAATGGAACTCTGAGGTGTCCCAAATATACCGATATGGGAAAATTCTAGGATTTCTCCTCTCCACAGTTCAACACTGCAGCCCACCATATGGAATTTCTTAATGACTTTTCCACACACCACCAATTAAAACAGTAAATATGTATATAAATTATTAAGATTGCAAATAACTCATAGCTCTGTATCTAATGCCAAAATTACTCTTCAAATGATATGTCGCAATAATATAAGACAAATTACTTTCATTTTGGCCCAGTAGATCAGTGGTTCTCATTTTCGTCCACTGACAACGTAGATAGGGTAAATGACTCCACGAACTAACTACAGTCCTACTCCAACCACTTTAGCTTGCCACTGCAAAAAATCATCAGAATTAATGGGAAGAATGGCTTTGCTTTCGATGAGACACCAGTGAGGTGATGTCTGCTTCCAAGCTGGAGAGCTTCAGTCTCATGTCAGGCTCCAGGTTCAGCCGGTTCCTCTCTGTTTTCAGCCCCACAAAGTGTTAAAAATCCGATGTTGTAACAGTGGCATGAATTTTGCTTATAAAACTACATTGTCGTTGCTTGTGCTTATGACGACTTGTGCTACTCACACGGGAGCCAGTCTGGTTGTGTGACATCACGCGAGTGGTGGGGATGAGGATTCTGGCCTGTTCTCCTGTATGGCCTGGGCTGTGGCATTGCACGTCAGTGACTTGCCTCCTGGACCAGCCCATAGACAACTTGGAGGACCAGCGAACAACACTTTGAGAACCACTGCAGTCGATGATGCACTGCACATCAAATTAATACATATTTGCAGCGGCAATTCAAAACAAAACTATTGTTTCAACATTTTTTGTTTTACTGAAATTATACGTGAGCATATTCAAGAACTTACCAATCCTCGCCAGGACATTGCTCTTCATTGTGCCATCTGTAAAGACACAATTTTTTTCTCAAAAGAAACTCTGGAAATACTTTTTAAATGAAATTAGAGTTAACCTTTCAAGGCTGAGATCGATGGATTTCTACGAGGGAAAGGTATCAAGGGAAATGGAGTAAAATTGGGTAAATGGAGTTAAGGTACAGGTCAGCCATGATCTAACTGAATGGTGGAACAGCCTAGAGGAGCTGAATGTTCTACTCCTGTTTCTATGTACCTTGATCTACACACCGCACCACCTCTGAAGCTTTCTACTATGTATTTAGAACATCAATAAACACAGACAATAAGGACATAGCCAAGTTTTGTATTATTATGATTATTAGTACTACAGTAATATAAAAACAATATTTTCATGCAATATGTGGACATAGATGAAAACTTTAAAATTATTCAAATGACACAAGCCTACAGAAATGCATCTTCTGTTGGAAATTTAAATTGCACAATATTTGAAAGGATGCATGTAAATCTTAGCAAATATTTATTTAAACAGATCATATACCCTACATTTCACAGGAACAAGATGCAGATGAAATTGGTTGTCCTCTCCATCTCTCAATAGCTTTTGGTGATAAGGGAACATAGCATGTATCTGTGTCTGTTTATATACAGATCCAGGTTTTGCTTCCAGTAGCAAAGGAATGAAATAAAAACAGAAAGTGCTAGCAAAACATCTCATGAAAGGTCACAGACCTGAAATGTTAACTCTGTTTCTCTCTCCACAGATGCTGCCAGACCTGCTGAGTATTTCCAGCACTTTCTGTTTTTATTTCAGATTTTCAGCATCCGCAGTATTTTGCTTTTATTTTAGCTGTTCACCTTACTGTCAGCTGTCCACAGACATTTTGCAAGTTTATCAGTGGAGATTTCCACTAATTTAGGGTCTTTTCCAGCATGGTGCCCTCTACTGGGGATCTGTAGGGTCTGTGAACAAGGCAAGCAACAGTGTGGCTCTTCAACCAGTCAATTGACATTTCCTCACTGACACACAGACAACAAGATTTAAAGTCATTCAAAACCCACCCACTTGCTCAGAGTTAAAATCATGCCTACACTGTAAAGCTTGGCTAACCGACCCGAACCCAACTAGACCCGACTACCTGTGTCGGGTTCAGGTTGGGTCGGGCTGGACAGTGCTGCCTCCGGGAAATCACGGGATCAGGCTCACCCATGGTTCCACACAACTCCATCTGCAGGAATAGCCTGCTTTCCGAACAGATGAACAGGATCACAAGTATTAGCATTTGGATAAGGTACAGCACAATAACATGTTTGATATCATTAAATTTATTGCGATATTCGTGTCGGGTCCGGCGCGAAAAGAAATTAAAGGACTCGGGCCTGGGTTGGCTGTGGTTGGGTCGGGCGCAAGTCAAGTTTCAATTTTATACCCGAGCAGGCTTTTACCACAGAGTATAAATAAGGAATTATAAAGCAGGAAATATAAATTACATTTAAATGATATACAGAAAGCAAAATAAAAAATGGTAATACAGATGGGATTAAGGGAGGGAGATAAAAGGGAGAAACAGAAAAAGTTAAAACAATTAATTTTATTATTTTTTAAATCTGCATTTTAATTTTCTTCTGTGGGAATGAGACACCACATTTGTAAAATTATTTTTTCTAGGCCAGAGAGGTGTTCAGCAGCAATCATCACTTATCATGCTGTTAAAAACTCATTTACTCTTGAATATACCAGCCCTAATTTTTTCAGCTGTCTTGAGTGTGGAAATAGTTGGCAAGTACCTCAAATAGTGATTTCAATGCCGAGTCTATCGGCGAATACTGCTAAAGCACACCATGTGGAGGAGCAAGGTATCTCTTACAAAAGCTTCTGGATTTCTGCATTTAACTGTGCATGTGTGGACACCAGAAATTGCTGTCCACATTTACCTTGTAATATCAGTGAATTCTGATAACCTCACCAATATTATGACAGCAAATTCCAGGCCATAATATATGTAAAGTGATCAAATGCCCCTCGTCTCAGGGTTGCCCTTTGAGTTCTTGATGCCAATTCAGTTCAGTGAACTGAAGACAGTTTAGCACTCCTGTGCATTTTTATGTTAAATTTATTAAAGAAAATACAGACTTGAAACTTGTCATAGATCTCTGTCTTTCAATGCTCTCTGTCTGCCCTGATCAAAAACCTTTTGTTTACATAACCCCTTGAAAATTTGTTTAATCAGGGATGCTGGTGACCACTTATATGGAGCTCAGATGGCTGCCATTATCCACTCCCATGTTTCCACTATCCTGTAGCTTCAAGAGTATTATATTCATCACGTTGAGAGTACAAACTGTTTCAACCAATAATTTTCACATACAGCTAGTTAACTGTTTTGATCAAAATAACTCAGTCTAGTTTGAGAAGGGATCCTCTATGAGAATTTCAAGTCTTTTAAAAGTTGTGAGTGAAATAAGAATGATTAGATCTAGCTCAACAATGCTTTTATAGTGATGTAAGGCACTACCTTTTGGGTCACTGGATTATAAGAGTATCTTCCTGGTTCATTTGCAATTCTTTGCAGACGTTTTGCAAAGTTCAGGTTGGCATCTGCAATTTTTCTCAGCTCCCTGTATCTTCCTTCCTTGTTCAAACTGTAAAACGTTATCTCATCAGACAGTACAGACTTTGAAGTACCATTGAAACATGCTCGTGTGTACTTATTAAGGATATATGTTTAACCATTAAATGTACATGTTTTTTGATGGAACCCATTTGGATATCAGAGCTCCTCATATCAATTCCATTGTCTGAATGCCAGTTGAAAGACCTTGGTACACTGGGAGCACTCATTGCAACCTCAAGCACAAGCTATCCACAATTTTCCATCTATTAAAAATAGAAAGAAAATTGGAAGCCACTGGTGATTGAATTTACTATAAGTGTTTCTGGCCTGTCAATCGTCTACGCCTGGTCACTATCTTTCTATTAGAGTCATCGAGTCATACAGAATAGAAACAGGCCCTTCGGCCCACCGCGTCCATGTCGACCATAATGCCTATCTATACTAATCCCACTGCCTGCATTAATTCCATATCCCTCTATGCCTTGCTCATTCAAGTACCTGTCCAGATGCCTCTTAAATGTTGCTACTGTTCCTGCCTCCACCACCTCCTCAGGCAGCTCATTCCAGATACCCACTATTCTTTGTGTGAAAAATTTACCCCTTTGATCCCCTTTAAATCTCCTCCCTCTCACCTTAAATCTATGCCCTCCAGTTTTAGTCACCCCTACCATGGGAAACAGACTTTGGCTATCTACCCTATCTATGCTTCTCATAATTTTATATACCTCTATCATGTCCCCTCTCAACCTCCAGGGAAAACAGACCCAGCCCATCTAATCTCTCTTTATAACTCAAGCCCTCCAAACCAGGCAACATCCTTGTGAATCTTTTCTGCACCCTCTCTAGCTTAATCATATCTTTCCTGTAGTGCGGCGACCAGAACTGCACACAGTATTCCAAATGTGGCCTAACCAATGTTATGTACAACTGTAACATGACATCCCAACTCTTATACTCAATGCCTCGGCCGATGAAGGCAAGCATGCCATATGTCTTCTTCACCACCCTGTGGTGTTGCCACTTTCAGGGAACTATGTACTTGCACCCCAAGGCCTCTCTGCTCAACAACACTCCCTAGGACCCTGCCATTCACTGTATATGTCCTGCCCTGGTTTAACTTCCCAAAATGCATCACTTCACCCTTGCCTGCATTAAATTCCATTTGCCAATCCCTTGCCCACTTTCCCAGTTGATCTATATCCTGTTGTAACCTTAGACAACCTTCTTCACTGTCCACTATACCACCAATTTTAGTGTCATCTGCAAACTTACTAATCATGCCTCCTACATTCACATCCAAGTCATTAATATATATGACAAACAACAGAGGGCCCAGCACCGATCCCTGCGGCACACCACTGGTCACCGGCCTCCAATCTGAAAAACAACCCTCCACTACCACCCTCTGCCTCCTATCACCAAGCCAATTTTGTATCCAATTTTTATTTTATTTATGACCCATCATTAACTTAGAGATAAACAACAATCGTAAAATTCTGGCTTGTTTCCATTTAACCTCTTACACCATTTAAAAACTCAACTAGAGAATAATGAACTATATTGACTGGCATAATGATAAAGAAATGATACAGAGCAAGTGACATACCTTCCACGTGTTTGATCATTCCAGCAATCTACCTCTGGTGGAGTGTGCACAAGTTGAGCCAGTCTTTGTATCATCTTTAGATTCTCCTTTTTAATTTCAGCAAACTGTAACTCTTGCTATAATCATAGGAGCAATCGGTTCTAATTAAATGCATATCTGATAAATTACTATATTTGTTGGATGGAAACTTTAATGCAGATTACTTACTGTTTGGTATAATATTCTTAATTCCTCAAATGTAGTTCATCCTCCACATGAAAGGTTATTTTTGAAAAACCAAGGTGAATATTAACATAAGAAAAACCAAAGACACGAAAAGGCCATTCAGCCCATCAAAGCACATCCTTCTATTAATTCACTGATTACATCTGGCTACATACTGAATGTGCTTAATAAAGTTGTTCCCACTACCCTGCAAATTACTCCTAGCAATTCTTACCCCTTCGGTACATATATTTGTTGGCCTGAGGCCACTACTTTTTGTAGTTTTTTTATGTTTTTTCATTTTACTTCTGCCTTGCTTTTGCTTTGCTTTTGACTTTTTTAAAAAACCTGTATTAAAACATTGATTTAAGACTAAGTCTGATTGCACTCTGATTAAGTCAAGTAATTAATCAATTATGTAATCAATGGCAATCAATAGCATGAACTTGTTTTTGCCCCAAGAACCTTTTCCTTTTGTTTTGCTGGTCAGGGTAGGCCATACACAGCTGTTGTTTTGTCTAAACTACTGTTTTCTTGAAAATAATGGTTGTTTCCTATTGTTTAAACAGAAGTCAGTTCTTACGGTATCCAATGACCCTTGAACTACAAGCTAGGACAATGGATAACCTTGCACATGGGGTGGTGCACTATGGTGTGGTATCAGAAGATGGAGTTTAATTGATGGACAGTATAACCTAATTGATGGCAGGTGAGAGACACCATCAAAGGATGTGTCAATAGCCTGAATGGCCTTGCAGTGCCTGAGAAGAATTTGATAAGGACTCCGGATTGTCAGACTCTTGTTTTGCAAAAGTCTGGATAGAAACCTTGGAAAGCTGGAATGAAGCCAGAAATTGGACTTAAAGGGGCACAGCACCCAACATTCGAGGCTGCAGCCGGAGGGGACTAGCCAACCACTGAAGACTACAGAGGAAGGGATGTCGAAGGAGTGACCGACTGGAGAGTCTGCCCCCGTGCGAGGTTCTCTGGAGACTTGGTGATTTGGTGATGTATGTACCAAGGGGGAATGGTACCATTTTAGGGAGCTGTCATGAACAGAATAATTTGGGTTTATAATAGTGTGCTATAAGTTTTATTTTGCCTTTCTTTACTCTTTTCCTTCCTTTTTAATAAAGTTATCTTTCTTTCCTTTTTACCATTAATAATTGTTTAATAATTACTCAATAAAATTACTGTTTTTGCACTTTATTTGGCATTGAGTCACTCATTCCTGTTACATCTAGAGTATGGGTCTGAACCTAAGTGATACCCCGCAAGGGACTCTTGCAACCTACACATTGTTTTTTGATATTTAAATTTATTTTACACTCATATAAATTTATATCCTGTGCTCTGAATTTCCTTGTTTACTTCAATACAATAGTTCTGCATCTCCTTTGTCTGCACCACATAACCTCATGTTTTAATGAGCTTGTTGTTAATCAATTGTTGTTTCTAATCTACACAGCATGAATATATTTCCTACAAACAGGGTAGACTCTACATCTAGACTGTTATCTTAGTTTCATGGGCTAAATAGCCTTTTCACATTCCATACTTTATACTCTAAAACAACTATCCCAATGGACACATCGGCTCCAATCTTACAAAAGCAAAATACTACAGATGTTGGAAATCTGAAATAAAAACAAAAAATGCTGCAAATACTCAACATGTCTGGCAGCATCTGTGGAGAGTGAAACAGAATTAACAGGATGGATTTTAGACAGCCAGTAGGGGATGTCCCGATGCCAGCCCTATAAAGGCGAGGGGAACACCACCTCAACTGTTTTGGGGACCCCAGTTGCATTTCATGGCACTTGGGCAATTAACAGCCTGGCCCCATCCCTTTAAGGATGGGAATCCCACCCCCAAAAGCTACCAGCCAGTCAGAGGGCCAGGAGCTCAGCAGTCTCAGCAGTGCCATGGAGAGTGGTGGTCACTGCTGGAAATGCAGCAGTCACTGCAAAAGGAGCAGCCATGGAGCCTCAGACAGCAAGTAAATGGGGGCGGCCTCACCAAGACCAGTCAGGCAAGCCCCGGAAAGGAGTGGGTAGTTGAGGGCAGTGAGGTGGATGGCGGCAGAGGGGCGGCCTTTGCCGCTGGAGACCCTCCGCGGGCCACAAATTGCCCACAGATAGCCCACCACCAACCACCCCCCCCCCCTGCCCCCCCACCCCCACAAGTCCTCAGAGGCCGCCTGGAGTTCCTGGGTGGCCTCCTCATGTGGCAGAGGGCCCCATGGATGCTGGTAAAATGGTAGTGGCGGCGGGAAAAGGCTCTTAAGTGGACAACATTGAATGGTGCGGGAAGGTGATGGACACCTCACCCTCCCACATTCCCTTGCAATTTTATGGCCCCCCCACCCCCACCCCGCCACCTCGCCCATCCCTAGAGTGTTTATAAAGATCAACCCAACATTTCAGGTCGATGGCCTTTCATCAGAACTTTTCCCAGGCTGTATCCACAAGGGTCCTTGTGATCGAGGCAAGGCAAGATCACAGCAGAGGAGGCCTGGGGACTGGTAAGTGATATAAGCAATTTTAACTGCTCAGCTGCCTGATTTGCGCCAGGTATGTTGGATTAAAATCGCTTCAATTGTACTGGCACTATATTGGGTCCTTATTCCCATACAGGCTACAGGAAGAGCTCCAATTAGCTAAGTGCGCGATGCTCAGGCCATGTTAGCAATGACCAGATGTGGGGGGTGGGGTGCGGAGGGGAAATCACTGGACTCAGGATCACAGGACTTGAGATTGCAGGACAGTGTGGGACATGGGGAATCACGGAATTCATGGGGTGGGATTTTGAGCTCCCACTGGGACTGGGAACAGAGGCAAACAGGAGCTAACAATAGCCCCGCCAGCCAGTGTGCTGGTTCCCTAGCTCCAGTCCGGACCTCTGTTTCCCACCACCACCCACCCCACGCCCCCCTCCCCTGAGGGAAAATCCTGCCTGGGAAATTAATAGATTTGGGGATCAGTGGATTCAGGGGTACGTGGGTCTCGAGGGATTTCTGGGGGAGATGGATCGGGAGTTAGGCCAGTGTCTGGAGGCTGGGAAAATTGGAGAGTTGAGGAAGATCGAAGTTTGGGGCTAGGACCTGGAGATCAGGTGTGTTGGAGATCTCGGGGCCAGGCGGCATTGGCGTTGAGGTGGGGGTGGGGGGCAGGGAGGGGTGGGAGGGCGGCAGGAGTGGCAGAAATCAGGAGGATGGAGTACAGGAAACTTATCTTTGTAGGCAACTTGGAGAGTTGGTTTTCCTGAGCGGAGCCAACGATGATGCTGGCAAACCACTGTTGCAGCAGAGACCTTGAGCTGTTGTTAGACCCCTTATTTGAATATGCAAAGAACTAAACACTTGCTTCAGGCATGGGTAAAGGATGCCTCGTGTGTCCTTAACTAAAATTGCAGGCGGTGCACTTCCAGTTGGAAATGTGCATGCACTTCCTACCTGCCATTTTGGGGACTTAGGAGACCGTGTAGTACCTGAAAAACTGCCACTACACGACTGAATTTCTAGGCCACTGTAAGCAAAGTGTACAATGAATCAAATATATAATTCAGCTAATAAATTTGGGGGGAAAAAGCATTTTTATTAAAATGCCACATTATTTGATAATCGACCTTCAATAACCATAAGTTAAACAACAGTTTGTTGCAACATTGTGGGGCTGGATTTTCTGTTGGAGGCGTGGCTCCCGGCGCCAGGCCGAAAAGGCAGGGGAAGACCCACCTCTGCCTTTTCACAGCCCCCGGAGCGATCCTCCATCATTTTTAAGGCTAAATGTCCTATGCTGGGTGCTCCGTCCCTTTGAAGAGGGGATCCCGCCTCCAAGAGCTGCCGGCTTATCACAGGGCTGGAGCTCAGCAGTATTGGCAGCCCCACCGAGAGAGGTGGTCACTGCCCATACTGCAGAGGCCTTGGACCCAGGCCCAACGCTGGAAACCCGGACCTCAGGTAAGTGAGGCAGGGTCGCTGGGGCAGTCATGATGAGGTGGGGTGGTCGTGCAGTCCTGGGGGAGAGGGCTCCCAGGGGCTAAACTGGTTTTCGGGCGGGCTCCTCTATGGGCCACAGATTGCTCATGGAGGAGGGATCCTCAGGCCTGCAGGGAGGGTGCCTCATGTTACAAAGTGTTAAGATTGCAGCGGTAGTGGGACGAGGCCCTTAACTGGCCGTTAATAGGCCACTCTGCCGCTGACCCTGCCTCAGGGGGCCACATAAAATCCCCGGTCATGCTTTCATTTCTACAGCTAGAGAAACAGAAAATCATTCTACTAATTATGCCTTTTAAAATATGTACATTAAAAATTCACCTGCGCCACCCGAGGAGATTTTCCTTGTTTCTTAACATATGCCCGAGATGGCTTGTCATCAATCATTGCTTTTGCTGAAGAAGTGAAGGATAATCAGAATAATGTTGGAACATCTAAATGGTTCACTCACATAGCTGCACTGATGCAATCTGCACACAGTATGTGGACCTGAAAAAGTGCACTTGGATTTAGAGTAAATGTGTTGACACATGCATTTAATCTGACCAATATTTATAAAAGACAAGTTATCTCTAATGAGTTCTTTGTTACGCAGCCGAAAGGAGCAGGCTGGGAGCAAATCGATCGGGGCGTGGTGTGCCCATCGCCTTCCCACTGCCATTGGCATTTTACCAGTGTCAAGGAAGGTAGCAGACATCCAAAGGCCAATTGAGGCCCTTAGTGGTCAATTAAGGGCCAATAAAGGACCTCTTCCCGCTGCCTCTCGTATTTTACCAGCAGCAAGGGAGGGCCCTCACCCATGTTGTATACCATGGTAGCCTCTATGCGGGCTTGGGTGTGGGGCCCTCCTGAACAGGCACCCAATGGCCCATAGAAGGCCATCCTGGCAGCAAGGGCCGCCCCCGCAGAAACACCCCCCCCCCCGTTCAACATTAATGGGGCCTGCCTGACTGGCCCTGGTGACCCCGACCACACTTACCTGGATTCCAGGGCAGCAGCCATGGTGCTGCTTTGGGCCAAAAGCAGTCCCAGCAGTGGCCACCACTCCCAGTGGCGCTGCTGGGACCAAAGGGCTGCCAGTCCTCTGACTTGGCCTCCGCCGCTCTGTAAAATCCCACCCAATGAAATGTATTGACACCGGAAATGTAGTGGAATTTGTATATATGGATTTTTAAAAGGTGTTTGATAAGATGCTGCAAAGGAGGTTTTTGCTAATATTAAGAAATATCAAATTAAAGGGAATGTGGTAGCATGCATACAAAATTAGATAATGGACAGGAAAAAATGGTTAATAAATGTTTTTCAGAGGGGAAGGGTATAAATATTGGTGTTTCCCTGGAGTCAGAGTTAGGACCACATCTATAATCTAAAATTGACCATAAAAGGCACAATATCAAAATTTGCAGACAGCACAAAAAAAGGAAGTATCACTAACAATGAGGAGGACTTTTAGAGACATTAGGAAACCATAGACTAAATAATGGATTGACCTAATAGATATTAGGTTAAAGGGTCGGCACAACATCGTGGGCCGAAGGGCCTGTACTGTGCTGTACTGTTCTATATGTTCTATATCAGATGAAAATTATTGTGGTGAAATGTGATTTTGGGAGGAAAAATAAGGTGAGGCACTAGGCATGAAATGGCAAAAGGAGTAGAGCAGAAAAGAGACTTCGGGTTTAGATTTACAAATCTTTAAAAATGGGAGGACAATTTTAAAATTTGCCAAAAGGCATTCGATAAGGTGCCACACAAAAGGTTAATATGCAAGATAAGGACTCATGGAGTTGGGGGTAATATATTAGCATGGATGGAGGATTGGTTAAAGGACAGGAAGCAGAGAGTAGTGATAAACGGAGCATTTTCAAGTTGGCAGGCTGAAACTTGTGGAGTGCTTCAAGGGTCAGTGCTGGAGCCTTAGCTATTTACTACCTATATTAATGACTTAGATGAAAAGGCCAAGAGTAACATATTTAAGTTTGCTGACGATACAAAATTAGCTGGGAATGTGAGCTGTGAGAAAGACATAAAGAGGTTGCAAACAGATTAAGGGCCACAAGGTGGAAGATGGAGTATAATGTGAGGAAGTGTGAGATTATTCACTTTGGTAGTAACAATAGAAAAGCAGAAATTTTTTAAAAGACATGAAACTTTTAAATATTAATGTTCAGAGAGGCTTGGGTGTGCTAGTACAAGGAACTCAGAAAGTTGGCATGCAACAGCAGCAAACAATTAGTAAGTCAAATGGCCTGTTGGCCTTTATTGCAAGGGAATTGGAGTACAAGAATAAGGAAGTCTTGCTACAATTGTATAAGGCTTTGGTGAAACTACACCTGGAGTACTGTGTGCAGTTTTGGTCTCCATATCTAAGGAAGGATATACTTGCCTTGGAGACGGTATGGTGAAGATTCACTATATCGCTTTCTGGGATGAAAAGGTTGTCCTATGATGAGAGGCTGAGTAAATTGGGCCTGTACTCTCGAGTTTAGAAAAATGAGACATGATCGTGTTAAAACATTCAAGATTCTGAAGGGGTTTGACAGGGTAGACACTGAAAGGTGTGGGAATGGCTGGGGAATCTAGAAAACGGGGGCACAGCCTCAGGATAAGGGAGCAATCGTTTAGGACTGAGATGAGGAGAAATTTCTTGACTTAGAGGGTTGTGAATCTTTGGGATTGTCTACCTCGGAGGATTGTGGATGCTGCATCGGTAGTATATTCAAGACTAAAATCAATAGATTTTTGATCTTTCAGGGAATAAAGGGATATGGGGAGTGGGCAGGAAAGAGGAGTTGAGGTAGAAGATCAGCAAGGATCGTATTGAATGGCGGAGCAGGCTCGACAGACCGAATGGTCCACTCCTGCTCCTATTTCTTATGTTCTCAGAAAACTTTAAAGATTAAGCATATGGAATCTCGAATTTTATAAATAGGGGCACAGTACACAAAGAAAAAAAGAGGCAGAGTCAAACCTGTACAAGTCATTATTTCGGCCACTTTTTTTTTTACAACATTACAGCGCAGTACAGGCCCTTTGGCCCTCGATGTTGCGCCGACCTGTGAAACCATCTGACCTACACTATTCCATTTTCATCCATATGTCTATCCAATGACCACTTAAATGCCCTTAAAGTTGGCGAGTCTACTACTGTTGCAGGCAGGGCATTCCACGCCCCTACTACTCTCTGAGTAAATAAACTACCTCTAACATCTGTCCTGTATCTATCACCCCTCAACTTAAAGCTATGTCCCCTCGTGTTTGCCATCACCATCTGAGGAAAAAGACTCTCACTATCCACCCTATCTAACCCTCTGATTATCTTATATGTCTCTATTAAGTCACCTCTCCTCCTTCTTCTCTCCAACGAAAACAACCTCAAGTCCCTCAGCCTTTCCTCGTAAGACCTTCCCTCCATACCAGGCAACATCCTAGTAAATCTCCTCTGCACCCTTTCCAAAGCTTCCACATCCTTCCTATAATGCGGTGACCAGAACTGCACGCAATACTCCAGGTGCGGTTTCACCAGAGTTTTGTACAGCTGCAGCATGAACTTTGAGAAGGTTTGCTGGGAATTTCCTCAGGACATCTGCATCTTCACCCTGGTAAATATAGCGGAAATTCAGCAGAAACCCCATTGACGTGTAATGGGTCTCTGCCGAACTTCCAGCAAAGTTACACAGAAAAAGCGGAAGAAGGCCAGGAAAATATCTGGTGATTTTGTCCATTCTTGAATGCCCTGCTTCAGGAATGATGTAAAGGCCATAGGTAGATTTACTAAGATGATAACAGGGATGAGAGTCTTTAGTCATGAAAAGCAGAGTTAGTGAAAAGGGGATCTGATAGAGGTTTTTGAAATTAGAATGTAAATAGGGGAAATGTTTTCCATTGGTTGATAAGCTGGTAACTAAAGGGCATATGTATAGGACATCATCAAAAGAATGAAAGAAGAGGTGAGGAGAATTTTTTTTAAATGCAGAAGTTTGTTAGGATATAGAGTACACTGCCAGAAACAGTTGCAAAAGCAGAATGCATAATAGCTTTCATTTGTTCATGGAATTAAGGCATTGCTGGCAAGGCCAGCATTTATTGCCCGTCCTTAATTGCTCTTGAGAAGGTAGCTTCCTTCTTAAACCACTGCTCCCACAGTGCTGTTAAAGTAAGGAGTTCCAGGATTTTGACCCAATGACGATGAATGAATGGCGGCGATTTATTGTGTGGCTTGGGGGGAAACTTGCAGGTTGTGGTGTTCCCATGTGCCTGATGGCCTAATCCATCTGGATGGTATAGGTTTCAGTTTGGAATGGGACAGACTGCTGCTACAATGTATCAGTGGTGGGGAAGTGGATTCATGGGAACACCATCACCTGTAAGTTCCCCTCCAAGCCACACACCATTCTGACTTGAAACTATATCGCCGTTCCTTCACTGTTGCTGCGTCAAAGTCCTGGAACTCCCTTCCTAACAGCACTGAGGGTGGACCTACACCCCAAGGACTGCAGGGGTTTATAAGAAGGCAGCTCACCACCACCTTCTCAAGGGCAATTAGAAATGGACAATAAATGCTGGCCTAGCCAGCGAGGCCCACATCACACGAATGAATAAAAAAAATTGTTTAAGGTGGTAGTTGGTGTTCCAGTCTACCTGAAGATGGTTGTAAATGCTTCAGCCTTGATTTTTGCACTCAACTGCTGGGCTCTGCCATCATTGAGGATAGGAAGTCTCCTCCTCAAGTTAGTTGTCTAATTGTAAACTACCAGATGTGGCAGGATTGCATTGCAAATATTTGTAAAATAAACATTTAAAAGCTTATGAGAAAGGGGAAGGAGAAATGAGACAATGGATATCTCTTGCACATAGTCGATAGAGGTATGATAGGCCAATTGGTCGCATTCTACGCTGTTGCAATTGTATTATATATTGTTTCATGTCACCAATCTGAGTTAAAAGGTTATGATTCTGACTTTCATTAAAATAATAATGACTTCTGCACTGATGCACCAACAAAAGTGGTTTTCCTGCAATGGAGTCAAAGTGATGATCAAACTAATTATATCCTTAGGGTCAGAGTGTGGCCAATCTGAATTTTCTAGTGTAACACTCTTTTATATGATTTATTTTCCAAATTCTAAAAATATAGCCACCTTAAAAATCTCTCAGTTTCTGTAATATCTTGGTTGTCACTGTGATATAGGATCCCTGTGAAGGGCTGCTGAGCAATTCTGTTAAAGACACAGAAGTTATTTTAGGTTTGCAGTTACTGATTACACTCAAAAATTGTTGTAATTGAATATGCAACTTTTTGCACTTATTTTAACTACCGTACCAGTAATATATGGGCTCTGATTTTAACACCCCTTCCCCACCCAGTCTGGCGGAAACTGGGCAGTTAAAAGGTGGATAATCAATTACCACCTCTGATTCCCCTGTACCTGAACCATCTCCATTTTAAAGACAGCCCATTGTTCCATTATAGTTTCCCCTGCCAACCTTTGATTCCAATTTACCCGGACAAGATCTGTTTTCACCCCACTGAAATTGTCCCTTCTCAATTAATTATTTTTGCTCCAGATTGCTCCTTGTCCTTTTCCATAACTAACCAAAACCTTATGATACGATGATCACTGTTCCCTAAATGTTCCCCTACTGACACTTGATCCACTTCATTCCCCAGAACCAGATCCAGCAATGCCCTCTTCCTCATTAGGCCAGAAACATACTGATCTAGAAAATTCTCCTGAACACACTTCAGAAACTCTTACCTCTCTCTGCCCTTTACACTATTACTATCTTAGTCCACGTTAGGATAATTAAAGTCCCCCATTATATCTACTCCACAGTTTTTGCTCCTCTTTGTAATTTCCTTGCAAATTTGTTCCTGTATATCTTTCCCACTAGTTGGGGGCCTATCGGCTACTTCCAGTAGTGTAATGGTACCGCTATTGTTTCTTAGCTCTAACTAAACAGATTCTGTCCTAACTCCTCTCAGAAATCCTCTCTCCAGCACTGTAATATTCTCCTCAATCAATCCAACCACCCCACCTCCTATCTTTCCTTCCCTACCATTCCTGAACTTGTATCCAGGAATATTTAATACCCAGTCCCACCCTTTTTTGAGCCAGTTCTCCATTATCACCCCAACATCATATTCCCACTTGGCCTTCTGCACCTGCAACACACCAAGTTTAGTTTTTTAGTTTAGTTTAGAGATACAGCACTGAAACAGGCCCTTCGGCCCACCGAGTCTGTGCTGACCATCAACCACCCATTTATACTAATCCTACTCTAATTCCATATTCCTGTCACATCCCCACCTGTCCCTATATTTCCCTACCACCTACCTATACTAGGGGCAATTTATAATGGCCAACCTGCAAGTCTTTGGCGTACATAAACCTAATTTTGATCTTAATGCATTCCCCCTTACTCTGACCCCACCTAATAACTTACTATTTCTTACTCTAGCGCTATCAGTCTCTGCTAATTCTTTGTACACCCTGTTTTTCTTCTATAATGTTATATCCTGGTTTCCATCCCCCTGCCAAGTTAATTTAAACCCTCCCCAGTAGCACTAGCAAACTGCCCCGCAAGGACATTGGTCCCGGCTCTCTCTGTTGAGGTCTTTATAGGTCCCACCTCCCCCAGAACTGGTGCCACATTCCCAGGAATCTAAAGTCCTCCCTCCTACACTATCTGTCCAGCCATGACTTCACTTGCTCTATCCTCCGATTTCTATACTCACTAGCCCATGGCACCAGGAGTAGTCCAGAGTCCTGCTTTTTAATGTCTTTTCTAGATCCCTAAAATCTTCCTTCAGAACCTCATCCCTCTTTCTACCGATGTCGTTCGTACCAATGTGGACCATGACCACTGGCTGTTCACCCTCCCCCGCCTCAGTGTGCTCTGCAGCTGCTCAGCGACATCCTTGATCCTGGCACCAGGGAGGCAACATACCATCCTGTATTCACGTCTGCGACCACAGAAACACCTGTCTGTTCCCCTAACTAGAGAATCCCTCTTGCTTTCCCAATCTTCTTCCTGCCCCCCTGAACAGCTGAGTCAGCCATGGTGCTGTGGACTTGGCTCTGGCTGCACTAACCAAAGGAACCATCACTCTCACCAGTATTCAGAACTGAATACTGGTTGGAGAATGAGATGCACTCTGGGGACTCATGATCCTCCTTGACTGTCTGGCAGTTACCCATTCCCTCTCTGCCTGCACACTCTTAAGCTGCAGCGTGATCACATCCAGAAACATGCTATCCATGTATCTCTCAGCCTCATGGAAGCAACACAGTGACGTCAGCTACTGCTCAATTTCCAAAACCCAGGGCTTAAGCTCCTCCAGTTGACGATACTTCCGGTGCATGTGGTTGTACAGGACACGAGAAGTTTTCTGGAGGTCCCACATGGAACAGGATGCGCATTGAACAGGACTGAGGTGCCCTGCCATGTCTGTATTTATTACACTATGAACTGACTTAACAGAAATAAACTTAAGACTTAAATAGATAAACACTCACCAGCTGCTTCCTTTGTGCGGATGTCACTTTACTTTATAGGGAGGTTAATTTAAATAAAATGTAAGGCTTACTTAGACTTAAGCTTATTTAAACGTACCAAATTTAAAACTTACCAAACTTAAAAACCTATTTGGCAATTAACTAAATTTTTTAGTTTAACCCACTGTCCTTGCTGAAATAAAGACAATTAACTCTTAACCAACCCTGTGACGCCACTCCTGAATTTCATTTTTTCACTGAATACATGCTGCTGCAGCTCAGCACTCTGCATGCCCAGGATCCTTGTCTCCCACTCTTCACAACCATACTCTGTGTGTGTGTGTCTTGAAACAATGTTACTACATTTACCTGAAAGGGCAGACAGGACCTCAATCTAACATCTCATCTGAATAACAGATCCTCCAACAGCACAGCACTCCTCAAGCCTCAGGAGTGGGATTTGAACTCAACTTCCAGACTCAAAGGTAAGAGCGCTATCAAGTGAGCTACAATTGATGGAGGGAAAGTAGTTGATGAAGCAGTTGAAAATGGTTGGGTCCTGCAGTAATGTCCTGGAGCTGCGATGATTGGCTTCCAACAACCCATTTTCCTTTGGGTTAGGCATGACTCCAGCCAGTGGAGAGTTTTCCCCATAATTCCCATTGACTTCATTTTTACTCAGTCAAATGCTGCCTTGGTATCAAGAGCAGTCACACTCTCCTCACCTCTGGAACTCAGCACTTTTGTCCATGTTTGGACCAAGGTTGTAATGAGGTCTCCAGCTGAGTGCTCCTGGCAGAACCCAAATTGAGCATCAGTGAGCAGGTTATTGGTGAGTAGGTGCCGCTTGATAGCATTGTCGATGACACCTTCCATCACTTTGCTGATGATTGATAGTAGACTGGTGAACCAGTAATTGGCCAGATTGGATTTGTCCTGCTTTTCCTCGACAGACGTACCTAGGCAATTTTCCATTTTGTCATTTTCATGGTGGTTTCAAAGTCACCATTACCGAAACTAACTTTTTATTCCAGATTTATCTAATTAATGGAATTTAAATTGCTCGGCTGCCATGGTCAGATTCAAATTCATGTCTCCGGACCATTAGTCCAGGCCTCTGGGTTATTAGTCCAGTAACATAACCGTTCCTGATTCCATATACAAAGTCAGAGTTGTACTTTTCTTTGTACTGTTTTTTGTTTTGTATTTGTTCAGACCAAAATCTTAACACCCTATTCGTTTCTACCTAGAAAGAGAGGTCAAAAATCTTCAATAACGAGTACAACATAACCCACAGGTTTTCTCCTGCTCAGTGTCCTTGAGCATCCACAACTTTCCTTGAACACACAACTTTGCTTGATGTACATGTGCTTGGAGTTGACCCTCGCTAAGTGACGCCATCTGACAGATAGGGGTCCATTCCTCCATTGAATCTAGATCTGCCTCCAATCTATTATTTCTCATTTCAGATCCTTACAGCTGCACATATCTTTATCCCATCTGCAATCCATCAGACAGTTCCCACAATACCTTCAGCTAGATCATTGATAAAGATAGTAAAAAGCGCAACATCCTTCATACCAATCTCTGCAAGATCCCACTTGTGACCAATCCCTTTGGCTGCCTTTTCCCTCCTTAACCCCCTGCATGAAGCCAACTGTAGCACCCCTATTGCTAGGGAATTGAATAAAGCCACAAGGGTAGTAGTAGGAGTAGTAAAATGTATTCTTAACTCCACAGAGTTCAGAAGGGATGAATCAGGCATGGTTCCTGCTCTTGATTGCTATTCAATGATTCTCACTGGAAGTGTGCACGTGAGCATGTTAGGTGAGGACAGGGTTGGTCTTGAGAAAAGATCAATCTTGTCTATCGAACACTTTTCTGTCAAATAGCTCTGCTCACTCAGACATGAAGATTGTCCACTTGGGATAAGGCACCAAAGGATGATTGACACCTTCTTCAACAGAGTCAACATCTGGAAAGGAGGAGGATGAGAAAGAAAAAACTGACAGGAAAACAACAAGAGCTGATCTGGAAACAGGTCAACTGAATAGCCAGCTAAGAGATTCACTACATAAAAATACCCTGCCTGAAGAATGTTAGGCGCATCTGTTAATTGAAACTAGCAGAGACCCGCAACACATTTGCAGTCAAATTAGTATCTTGATTGCAACAAGTTTCGTAGCAACATTATAACTGCTCCTTCCTTGAGTCTAGGTTTGGGCAATGTCATGTCCATTGGAGTTAGACTGTGTAGAAGCTCTGGAGGTTATAGACTGTCATCATCTTCTTCGTCTATAGAATCAATACTGATGTATTCTTTTAATTCACCTGACAGCTTTTCTAAAATATTTTCATTCAAATCTAGTGAATCTTCATTTTTAGCACAAAGAATAGCTTTCGAATAATAAATTGTATCAAATAATTGTCTGCCATTTTGCCACATTTAACCAATTTCATCATCTCATCCACACCTCCATGCCATTTCTTCCATCTATCCCATGCCAACCCCATCCTGCTCTTACCATTCCCATCCCTCCTATCAATCCAATCCCATCCCATCCCTCATGAAAACAATTTCTCCAGCCAGGGTAACTTTGTTGTTGGGCTCCTCTTACTTCCACTGTTTTGGTTCTCCACCAACACCCCCCACCCTGACACCGCCGCCACCTCCACCGACTGTTGGCAGCCACACGTACCTCACATACTCCAGTCCTCTGCACAATCCATGTGCCTATTTTTATGCCAGGCACTGCCCACCAAATAAATCCACTAACAGAGGCGCCCCTTAAACTAACCAATCAAATCAGTTCGGACAGACAAAAATTGAATATTATTATTCTAGATGGTTCTATTGTGGCCTCACCAAAGGAGCCAATCTGTAAGAGAAAAAAAGTTATGACAAAGTAACTAGAATTGGTTACTTCACCTGGAAAATACTTACTCTTCCTGTTTGCTGTCTTCTTTAAGTGCATGTATATTTAACTCATTAAACAATATATATATATCTGTATTGACACATAATTTACCTGAATATGAAACAGAGGTGTCATAAATATATTTGTGACACAATTGAGTCATATTCAGATAAACTGATCGCATTTCAGTGCCTAGCTATATTAATATTAATCATTGCCATTTAAGTTTTAGCAATATAAAGTTATTTTTGATGTGACAATAGCACAAAATTATTTTTACCTCAGGAATACTTTAATCACTCGCACTCTCACCTGTGAGGCAGAAGATTGTGTATCAAGCCTCACTCCTGGATTTGAGTGACATAGGCTGATATTACAGGGGAGTACTGAAGAAACTGATGCATTATCAGAGATTATGCCCAACTATTCCAATGCATGTAAAAGTTCCCACTGCGCTATTCAAAGAATGGGGAGCTCAGTTGCTCTGTTCAACCCAATCAGAACAAATTAATAGATCTTTTATGTCATACGCTGTTTACGTGATGCAATTGTGTGCAAGTTAGCTGCCATGCTTGCTTACCTGACACAGTGGGCGGCACAGTGGCGCAGTGGTTAGCGCCGCAGCCTCACAGCTCCAGCGACCCGGGTTCAATTCTGGGTGCTGCCTGTGTGGATTTTGCAAGTTCTCCCTGTGTCTGTGTGGGTTTTCTCCGGGTGCTCCGGTTTCCTCCCACAAGCCAAAAGACTTGCAGGTTGGTAGGTAAATTGGCCATTATAAATTGCCCCTAGTATAGGTAGGTGGTAGGGAAATATAGGAACAGGTGGGGATGTGGTAGGAATATGGGAATAGTGTAGGATTAGTATAAATGGGTGGTTGATGGTCGGCACAGACTCGGTGGGCCGAAGGGCCTGTTTCAGTGCTGTATCACTAAAAACTAAAAAAAAACTTTAAAAAGTGACTTCAAAAATAATTCATTGGTTGTGAAGTGCTTTGTGATATCTTGAGGATGTGAAAAAATGCAATAAAAATTTAAGTCCTTTCTTACCTAGCGGCATGATACATGGTCGCTTCACGACACACAGAATGGGCTGCAGCTGGATACATTGCTCAGTGTATGTGTTTTTTTCAATTTAGACCATCTGGATACTATTCGTACTTGCATGATAAAATGGCAACACACCTGAATTGGAGGGGAGCTCAGAAATTACAAGTCTTACATGTCAATACCAACTTGAGGACTAATATCAACTCATTCTTATATCTGGACTGGTTTCCCACTCACTCCCATGCAGGCATAGCTGCAGTTGTCTTTGCAGCAGATGACAAAGATTTGCACGTAATTCCTGCACACCTATTGTCACCTAAGTGTATCAAAGCCTGCATGATATGGTTGGTGGTATGGTGATTATAGGAGGTCTAGCTCTGGTGTCTGCTGAACTCCCTAGCATGCCTGCTTTCACATAAATCTAATGGACCAAGACGGGACTGTTTTCAAAGCAACTCCCAGTATTTAGTTAACAGCGACTGCATTTCTAGTTAGATGTTATGGTGCACTTTAAGGTGCTGCTACTGAGGGAGATACTTGGCAGAAGCATTCCTCTTTAACGATCTTCCTTCCGCAGAATTCTTGGGAAGGGTTTCTTTACAAGTGGTATCTCTATGATATTGGAAATAACAATTTGCCTGCCTGTGGCAATTTTCATGTATGCAGTAAACATGTGGGTGGTGGGCAGATTGAGGGTAGCAGCCAGCCAGAGGAATCAGCAAGGGGAGCGCACAATTAGCTGGGTCAACCCTTCATTAACATGAAATGCCAGCACAAAACATGCTCCCCATAGGCAGCTCACCAGTTTATTGATGGCAAATCGGAGGTGCAGCTGCTTCCTAACAGTGTTCAGCAGCAGATTAAAGGGAAGTTGAATTTTTTATGTGACACAGAAAGAACCAAAACTGTCGGGCAACAGACGACATAAGTTCGGAACAGCAGCAGCAACAGCAACTACATGTGCTTCCAAATTCTTTAAGGTGAAAACACACAAGAGTCTGCAAATAAATGTCTCTTAAAACCTCCATACTGCTTTCCCTGAAGGCATCTACAGATCCCTTTAAATATCATAATATCATGACAATGGCCACCTCCTGACACGTATTAAAGAACAGGGAGCTGCAATCTAAATGATATCTAAATGATACCACTTCACTCCTATTTGCATGTATTCAATTCCTCCGTGGTCTAACCACAAAATCCCAGCAAAAATCCATGTTTTAAAAGCAACAGGATGGTAAATAGTGTAACTAAAAAAAAACCTCTCTTTAATTTTGAATTACCTGAGCCACTTACCTTTAACATTTGATCTTAATGGGTGGAAGAAACTCAAATATGGTGAGATTTGGCAGGAAGAACAAGATCAAGAGAAGGAACTTTAACATAGAAAAACTTCCCAAAGTGCCTTCCAAAGGTGTAATCAAAAAATAAACACCAAGGCAAAGGAGATGTTTGGAGGAGGTGATCAAAAGCTTTGTCAAAAATGTGGGTTTTAAGGAACATCCTGGAGGTAAGGAAGTGGAGGGGAAGAGGGGTTTCGGAAAGGAATTCCCTTGTGAGGCCTAAAGTGGCTGAAGGCATGCCTGCCACACCCATAATGGTGGAGCAAAAGGAGGAAAGACACATGAGACTTGAGTCAGAGGAACTGAGCATTCAGGAGGTTTATAAAGCTGGAGAAGGTTACAAAACAAGACGAGGAGGAGGTCTTGAAAGGATTTAAACACAAGTATGATCATTTTAATTTGGGGACAAGGAATCAGTGCAGATCAGTGAGGAAAAGGATGATGGGTGAGCAGGACTTGGTGCAGGATGGAATTCAGGCACCAGAGTTTGGGATGATTTGAGGTTTGTGGAAGGATGGAAGAGCAGCAAGGAAACCACTAGAGTAATCAAGTATAGAAATGACAAAAGCATGGATTAGGATTTCAGTGGCTGATGAGCTGAGGAATGGACAAAGGTATATGGATTTAGGTGGTTGTGATGGAGAGGATTGTTAGCTCAGTTTGAATAGGATCCTGAGGTTGCAAACACAGGAATTTCATCCAGACATATTAACCAATTTGTTAAAAATAGAGTAATTTATACCGTTTAATCATCAATTGAAATATTTCCTGAAAGCCTATTAGTCATTTTACACATTTTTTGAAGCTAACATTTGCATATCCCTTCACTTTGGAAAGATAAAGTCAACTCTATTCATCTCTTATATAAAAACAAGAAATGCTGGAACCACTCAGCAGGTCTGGCAGCATCTGTGAAAAGAGAAGCAGAGTTAACGTTTCGGGTCAGTGACCCTTGCTTCTCTTTTCACAGATGCTGCCAGACCTGCTGAGTGGTTCCAGCATTTCTTGTTTTTATTTCAGATTTCCAGCATCCGCAGTATTTTGCTTTTATCTATTCATCTCTTTCTCAGTGTATAATGAGAGCAATTGTTTGAACAGTATATCAGCCTGAAGTGGTTGCTATGAAAATCATTATGACATCAAATGCTTTCTTCCAATATACTGACACTGTAGCAGCCACATTTAGTTGAGATGTTGTGTGGGAATAAAGGGAAATCATTTACCACTAGATGACTTTATGCACTTCTTTGAGTTAACTGCCTTCCTGTCCTCCCTTAATCACTTCCCCAACGGCTATCCCTTAACCTTGCAATTTTTCATTGCAAACTGTTAGCATGACATTGGCTGTCTTAATTTCTGTGATCCCCTCACTCACTCTAACCTGTCTCCCTCTGAACTTGCTGCACTCCATTCACTCAGGTCTAACCCTGATATTGTGATCAAACCTGCTGACAACGGTTGTGCTGTTGTTGTCTGGAGTACCAACCTCTACCTTGCAGAGGCTGAGTGCCAACTCTCAGACACTTCTTCCTACTTTCCCCTGGACCATGACCTCACCACCGAACATCAAGCCACTGTCTCCAGGGCTGTCACTGACCTCATGTCCTCTGGAGATCTTCTCTCCACAGCTTCCCCCCTCATAGTCCTGCAACTCCAAACAGCCTGCTTCTACCTCCTTCCCAGAATACACAAACAGGACTGTCCTGGTAGACACATCATTAAAGCCTGTTCCTGCCCCACTGAACTTATTTCTTCCTATCTTGACTCTGTTTTCTCCCCTTGTCCAGTCTCTTCCCACCTACATCTGTGACTCTTCTGACACCCTACATCATTTCAACAATATCCAGTTTACTGGTCTTAACTGCCTCCTCTTCACTATAGACATCTATTCTCTCTATACCTCCATTCTCCACCAGGATGGTCTGAGGGCTCTCCGCTTCTTCCTTAAACAGAGGCCCAACCAGTCCCCATCCACCATCAGCCTCCTCTGCCTGGCTGAACTTGTTCTCACATTGAATAACTTCTCCTTCAACTCCACTCACTTCCTCCAAATAAATGGTGTTGCTATGGGTACTCGCATGGGTCCTGATTATATGCCTGTCTTTTTGTGGGGTATGTCAACCATTCCTTGTTCCAGTCCTACTCAGGCTCTCTCCCCCATCTCTTATTCAAGCACAATGATGTCTGTTTCGGTGCCGTTTCCTGCTCTCGCCCAGAATTGGAAAATCTTGCTTCCAATTTCCACCATTCTCTTACCTTCAAATGGACCATCTCTGGCATTTCCCTTCCCTTCCTCGATGTCTCTGTCTCCATTTCTGGGGATAGGCTGTCTACTAATATTCATTCTAAGCCAACCGACTTCCACAGCGACCTCAGCTACACTTCCTCACACCCTGCTTCCGATAAGGACTCCATTCCATTCTCCCAGTTTCTCCGTCAACATTGCAGCTGTCCTGATGATGCAACCTTCCATATCAACACTTCTGATATGTCTTCCTTTTTCCTCAACCAAGAACCGCACACCCCCCCCCCCACACTCCACCATGGTTGACAGGGCCCTCGACCGTGTCTGGCCCACTTTCCCAGAACCATGATAGGGTTTCCCCTGTCCTTATCTTCCACCCCAACAGCCTCCATATTCAATGGATCATCCTCCACCATTTCCACCACCACCAAACACATCTTCCCGTCCCCGTTCACCATTCCGAAGGAACCTTTCCATCGCAACACCGCGTCCACTCCTCAATTGCCCCAACACCCCTTCTCATGGCACCTTTCCACGTAAGGTGAAAGTGATTTACATGTACTTTTTTCAATTTAGTATACAGTATTTGCTGCACACAATGGGGAGACTAAACACAGATTGGATGAACACTTTTTGGAAAACTCCATTCAGTCCGCAAGCATGACTCCCAGCTTCCAGTTGGCTGTTATTTTAAGGCTCCACCTTGCCCTCATGCTGACCTCTCTGTCCTAGGCCTCCTGCAGTGTTCAAATGAAGATCAACGTAAGCTTGAGGAACAGCACCTCATCTTTCGATTAGGCACTCTACAGTCTTCCAGACTCTCAGATTCAACATTGAGTTTAACAATTTCAAACAGTAATCTCTGCCCCCATTTTGTTTCCTTTTCTTTGCAAGTTTCGGGTTGTAGTCTAGTTTTTCTCATTTTTGCGTTCGGACAGCAGCTGTTCATCACTCTGCCATTCACATCTCCTCTAGTCACAGTTTTTGTTTCCTTACTTGTCCCTTTGGCCCTGGACCACCTTCCCTTTTGTCAATTAACCTTTGCTGTTTTCCACCTTATCACAGACCTTCCCTTTGTTATTTTTCCACCCTCTCTCCTTTCACTTGTTTAAAATCTATTACATTTCTAACTTTCCCCCTTTCTGATGAAAGGTCATTGACCTGAAATGGTAACTCTCTTTCTCTCTCCACAGATGCTGCCTGCCTGTTATGTATTTCTAGCATTTTCTGTTTTTATTTCAGCTTTCCAGCATCCACAGTATTTTGCTTTTGTACAACTATTTTCCAAATTGGTCCCTTCCCAATTTAGGGGAGTGGAAAAGGAAAGTTAGTTTTATTATGTCCAGTGCCATTTATTGATTCAAAGAAGAATTAATCACAACAGCGAACAATTTTATTAACTGCAGTTTATTTACCTCATATAGAAACAGAGCACAATGATCAAGACAGTACATGGATAGCGCACTTCCATTAGATGTTACTGAACTACCACCTCAGCTTCTTATCAAATCCTTAATGTTGATCTTTCAGCTTTCACTTTTCTTACTTTTTGAGGAGACAGCAGGGAGTTTTTGGTTGATGTCCTGTAAAAGAATATTTGACTTGATTAATAAAAAAGACCTGTGTCTGAGACTAGCAAGTTCATTTTGTAGATGGCATCAAACAGAGAAGAACTGTAATTGTGAAGTATCTATGGCTCTTCTATTTATACTTTAAACAAATGTTTAATCCATTATTTAGTTTCTCACCAACTAAAAAAAACCTGTGTGATGTACATCATGGCTTTCACTCCTGATTGTTGTCCAGTGACACTGCTACAAAGTGCACATTTGGACATCAGGTGAAGACAAACTCAGGCTTAGCGATGATACACCCATACTTTAATGGCCTGTGACACACAACATCTAGGGTCACAAATGAAGAGCTGAGAGACTGAAGGGTTTTAGGTGTGTCAAGAACTACACCCAAACAGTCACTAGCTTGAGTGAAGGAGAGGAGGAGAAAAACAAATACATGCAGTACATTCAAAAAACTGTAAAAGAGATTGATCCTACCTTCCAGCCATCATTCTGGTCACTTGTGCTGTATTTCAGTTTATTACGTTTTGTTCCACCCCTGTCCTTGGAAATGCTAGGGAACCCTGTTGATTGTTGGTTCATTCCGTAACTAAAGGAAATGATTTATGTGGTTAAATAATACAGTTCAGTGATACCATGGAAATGTAGTCCTGTGGAGTGTACTTTCCTGATCAACATGCAGCTTTTAAAAATTGTTATGATCCTGTAGTTTTTTTTTCAGGAAGAATGCGGTGTGCCTTTGAGGCTGGAAAAGGAGCAGTACTGCTTTAAGGCAGCAAACTCCAGAGACTGAGTCAAAGAATGCATTCTCGTTGCCCCGGGATACAGCCACTTAGAGACTGAAGATCGAGAGATACAATGTTACAATTTAATTTTGAACTGGCTTATAGTGGAAACAGACTGTTCTAACTCTCAGACGCAGACAGTCAGCTGGACCAGCATATACTGAAGGAAATGAGAGCTCTCTCTTGGTTTATTTAAACCCTATTTATTATACTCTCAGAATTTTGATGTCAAGCCAGATTAATTTCTTAAAAAAAAATAACCAATTCCTTTAACTACTGAACTGTAATTGTCGAAATTCATCGCTCAAAAAGAAGAGCATCAATTCAACTGCTGAACCCGACAACGGACTGTTATACTGTTGAAGAACCTTTTCCCCCCTATCGGACGGCTGTGAGGACTTCAAGCAGCCTTGAACTATTCCACATTGGAAGATCTCATTTCGGCAGGAGCGTAAATATGCAAGGACATTAATTTTTTTCAATTTTAAATGTTGTTTATATCTTAGTAGTGTTTAAGAATTTAATTTTTCTAATTAAACAGTTAATTTGTTGATCTAAAGACACCTGGTTTGGTTAGCCTCATTCAGGGGTTAATAGATGATCCAATTTGGCTGGGTCTTTCTTTAATTTGGAAAGTTTAAAATGATATGTTAGGTAATCTCTGGCAGGACGGGACTGAATCAACAGTCCGTTTTTCCCACCACAATCAGAATCGTATATTTTGATTGGGGGCTTTGACTTGAGCGGTCGGTCGTAACAAAATGAAAGTGTAATACCACAAATGTTTATGAAAAATGCACTGTTGTTAAGGGTATGATGAGAAGCCTGTTCTAGCTTATTTTGTGATACTTCTAATGTATCAAGTCACAACAAATCATTTTCATTTACCTAAATACAAATTCAAATCATTAATAGTCACTTTTCAACTTTCAAAGAAGTATGTATTGCTTTGAAATATCCTAATTATACATATCTGACATTGATATAATCCCACACTGTAGTTAAACTGATCAATCAATGGTTTGACAACCGCCCAGTATCACAACCAGAGTAACTTCTGAATATGTGTTTTTGCTGTCAGAGCTCAGACAGATTAGTACAGTTAATATCCCTGCCAAAGTGAGTCTGATGCATGTATTGTTGTATGTTAATGTTGTTGCAGCCCAATGACAATACTTGATAATACAGCTTCGTAGTTTGCAAAGTACAATGGCTTCAGATCATTAATTATATTTCATAAATTGGAAACAACACTGGCTTATCTATGGACATTAGGAATAACCAATTTAGTTAGATTGTAAAAATCATAGAATAGTTACAACACAGAAGGAGGCCATTCGGCCCATCATGTCCATGCCAGCTCTCTGCAAGAGCAGCTCACATAGTCCCCTACTCCTCTCCCTTTTCCCTGTAGTCCTGCAAATCTTTTCTCTTCAGATAATTATCCAATTCTCTTTTGAAGGCCTTGATTGAATCAGCCTCCACCACACTCTCAGGCATTGCATTCCAGATCCTAACCACTCACTTGCATAAAAATGTTTTTTTCCTCAAGTTGCTGTTGCTTCTTTTGCCAATCACCTTAAATCAGTATCCTCTGGTTCTCAATCCATCAGCCAATGAGAACAATTTCTCCCTATCTACTCTGTCCAGAACCCTCATGATTTTGAACATCTCTATCAACTTATTTCTTCAAGGAGAACAGACCCAGCTTCGCTAACCTATCCACGTAACTGAAATTCCTCACCGCTGGAACCATTCTCGTGAATCTTTTCTGCACCCCCTTTAATGTCTTAATATCCTTCAGAAAGTGTGGTGCCCAGTACTGGACACAATACTCCAGTTGACGCTGATGCAGTGTTTTATACGATTTATCATAACTTCTTTGTTTTTGTACTCTATGCCCCTATTTATAAAGCCCAGGATCCCATACACTTTATTAACTGCTTTCTCAACCTGCCCTGTAACCTTTAAAGATTTGTGCACATATACCCCCAGGTCCCTTTGCTCCTGCACCCCCTTTGGAATTGTACCCTTTGATTTATATTGTTTCTCCTCGTCTTCCCACTAAAATGAATCAGTTCATACTTTTCTGCATTAAATTTCAAGTGCCACTTTCCCTCCCATTCCACCAACCTGTCTGTCCTCTTGATGTTCATCACCATCCTTCTCACAGTTCACAATAATTCCAAGTTTTGTGTCATATGCAAAATTTGAAATACACCCAAATCTAGGTCATTAATATTTATCAAGAAAAGCAGGGGTTGCAACACTGACCTCTGGGAAGCCAGGGGGAAGAGATGGAGAGCCGTTAATTCCCAGCCTCGTGTTTTCCCAGATAGATTACAACTGTTGGCCATCCCCTCCCCCCACCTCCCTTCTCCCCCCACCCCCACCCACCCTCCTCCCCGGCACCGGATTGAGAGGCTGGCGGCTGCTGATCTCTGCTTGTTCCAGGTCCCGTTTACCGGGTGGTGGTGGCACCCCTCCACCGCCTTTGTTCGGCGGAGAGTTTCATCTGTTGACTTTTTTTTATTAAAATAAAACCACCCAGTTTAATACCTTCCTCCAGTCCTAAAAACAAACATTCACAACCACTCCGTGTCCTGTCGCTTAGCCAATTTTGTATCCATGCTGCTACTGTCCCATTTATTCCATGGGCTCTAACTTTGCTGACAAGCCTGTTATGTGACACTTCATCAAATGCCTTTTGGAAGTCCATGTACACCATATCTACCGCATTAATCTCATCAACCCTCTGTTATCTCATCAAAAAACTCAAACAAGGTAGATAAACGTGATTTGCCCTCAACAAATCTGTGCTGGCTTTCCTTAATTAATACACATTTGTTCAAGTGACTATTAATTTTGTCCTGAATTATTGTTTCTAAAAGTTTTCCCACCACCGACGTTAAACTGACTGGCCTGTAGTTGCTGGGCTTGTCCTTACACCTTTTTTGAACAAGGGTGTAGCATTTGCAATTCTCCTGTCCTCTGGCACCACACTTGTATCTAAGGTAGATTGGAAGATTATGGCCAGTACCTCTACAATATCCTTGGATGCATCTCATCCGGTCTTGGTGACTTAGCGACTTTAAATACAGCCAGTCTATCTAATACCTCCTCTTTATCAATTTTTAGCCCACCCAGCATCTCAACTACCTCCTCTTTCACCATGATTTGGGCAGCATCTTCTTGCTTTGTAAAGACGGATGCAAAGTACTCATTTAGTACCTCAGCCATACCCTCTGCCTCCATGCATAAATCCCTTTTTAGGTCCCTAATCAGCCGAATTCCTCCCTTTACCGCCCTTTTATCATTTATCTGCTTCTAGAAGACTTTTTTTTTTCACTTCTCCTCAGCCTGGTTCTTAATTGTATTATCTACCTGACATCTGTCATATGCACCCTTTTTCTGCTTCATCTTACTCTCTATCTCTTTTGTCATCCAGGGAGCTCTGGATCTGTTTGATCTACCTTTCCCCCTCGTGGGAATGTACCTTGACTACACCTGAGCTTTCTCCTTTTTAAAAGTAGTGCATTGTTCAGTTACAGTTTTAACTTCCAATCTTTGATTCCAATTTATTTGGGCCAGATCCGTTCTCACTCCATTGAAATTGGCCCTCCCCCAATTAATTATCTTTACTCTGAATTGCTCCTTGTTCTTTTCCATAGCTAACCTAAACTTTATGATGCTATGTTCACTGTCCCCTAAAAGTTCCCCTTTTGGCACTTGGTTCACTTGACCCACCTCATTCCCCAGAACCAGATCCAGCAATGCCTCCTTTCTTGTTCGATTGGAAACATACTGACATAGAAAATTCTCCTGAACACACTCTAGAAACTCTTGCCCCTCTCTGTCTTTTACACTATTATCACAGGCTATATTAGGATAATTAAAGTCCCCCATTATAACTTGTCTATAATACTTGCAAATCCCTTTAATTTCCTTACAAATTTGTTCCTAGATATCCTTCCCACTATTTGATGGCCTATAGAATACCCCCAGCAATGGTAACTCTATTGTTTCTTAGCTCTAACCAAATAGATTCTATCCTTGACCCCTCTAGGACATCCTCTCTCTCCAGCACTGTAATGTTCTCCTTAATCAATACAGCTACCCCTCCTCCTTTCCTTTCTTCCCTGTCTTTCCTGAACAACTTGTATCCTGAAATATTTAGTATCCAGTCCAGATCTTTTTTGAGCCAGGTGTCCATTATCGCCACATCATATTTTTACATGGCTATCTGTGCCTGCAGCTCACCAACCTCATTTACCATACTCCGTGCATTCATATACATGCACAGTAAACCTAATTTAGATCTTATTACATTCCCTCTTACACTGACACCACCAATGACTTACTATTTTCAACTCTAGTGCTATCTATCTCTCCCAATTGTCCATGCAGCTTGGTTTTCCTCTCTAAATTTACCTCTTGGTTCCCACACCCTGCCAAGTTAGTTTAACCCTTCCCCAATAGCACTAGTAATTTGTCCTGCAAGGATATTGGTCCTGCCTCCCTTCAGGTAGAACCCTTATACAGGTCCCATCTGCCCCAGAACTGATCCCAATGTCCCAGGAATCTGAAGCCCTCCCTCCTGCTCCATCTCTCCAGCCACACATTCATCTGTTCTGTCCTATTTCTATACGCACTCTATACTCAATGTACTAATGAGTCATCAATGTACTTGTTAAAATAAAGTAATCAACTAATAATTCATTATTAAAGTGCTTTGTCTTTTGTTCAGTTAATTGTTTTTTAGTGCATTATGATAACACTGTTACAATTCAGGTTTTCTCTCAACACTTTAAACTTGGTCTTATGGCAAGCAAATTTTCCAGAAAATGCTGGAAATACACAGCAGGCCTGGCAGCATCTGTGGAGAGAGAAAGAGAGTTAATGTTTCAGGTCAATGACACTTCATCAGAACTCGGGTAGTTTCCATGTCTCCATGAATGCCTCCATGGAGGCTTGCACTCTCATGTGTGACATGAACGGGAATAACATACCACAAGGCTGAGAATTACCATTTTACTTTGTTATTCTGCACCAGATAAACGGGCATTTGAATTGACTATTTAGACAGCCTCAAGGTATTTAATTGCGGAATATGAAAACTCAGTGTCATAAATTCCTGAGATAATTATGGTCAACAGTTTAACAGCAATGAGAGGCTTTAATTTCAATTAAAGGGGTTGTGTGTATCTGTATCAATGTAAACTATTAAGTTGCTATTAAATGTTGGCATTGAGAGTGACTGGGCATTATTTGGTCAGCCCTGCAGGTGAAAGATGTGAATTGGCCTTCATGCTAAAGAGACAAAAGCAATGGAAATTATGCCACTTTTTCTTATTTAACTGAGCTTAGATACAGAAGCTCAGGTGTCTGGATTAATATTGCAAAAGGCAATAAGGAACAAAATGCATAACCATCCAGAGTGCTGTCAATGACAAGAAAAAAAAACTGAAGTGTGTTGTTCAGAATTTGGCTCTATGTACAGAAAGCGTGGAGCTGGATTGCCTGGCAAAGGTGACAGTGCCGTGGCTGAAGTTCTTAACTGGATAATGTCCTAGATGATTTCCTTCACTTCCTTCCAAAGGAATATATAAACTGCCAATTTTTTAAAATCAGTGGGATAGCTGTATGATGGTGCCTGGCAGAATCTGAAAAATGGTAAAAGATGCCCAGTGAGTTATAAGACAGTGCAATAGAAAATCAATGTAACATGTTGGCAAATCAAAAAAGGCGGTCGCTGTTGTATTCTTTTCATAGCTTTGCAAGTTTTCTCCCTCTCTCTTCTGCCCCTCAACACCCAATAACTAGCGGTAGAAGATTAGCCATGATCTTGTTGAACAGTGGAGCATGCTCAAAGGGCCAAATGGCCTACTCCACCTTCTAATCCTTAAGCTGTTATGAGATCAGAAGTGGGGATGTTTGTTGATGAGTTCACATTATTCAGTTTCATTCACAATTCATCAGATAAGGAACCAGTTCGTGTCCACATGTACACAAGATCTAGTCAGCAGCCTGGTTTGGGAAAATACATGGCAAGTATGCACCACACAAGTGCCAGGCACTGACCATTTCCAATGAGAGAGTCTAACCACCTCTCATTGATATTTTATGGCATTTTCATTGTCAAATACCCCACCACTAATCCTGTTGGGGGTGGGGGGGGCCCATTGAACAGAACTTTAACTGGACCAGCCACATAAATACTGTGACTACAGCAGGTCAGAGATGAGTCACTCACTGTATTGTACAGTGTCAGTATGAGTCAGTGACTCCCTCTTGACTCCACACGACCTTTCACTATCTATAAGACACGAGTCAGGAACATGCTGGAATACTTACCACATACCTAAATGGGTGCAGCTCCGACAACACTCAAGAAGCTCGACACCATCCAGGACAAAGTTGTCTGCTTGATTGTCACCACATCTGCCACCTTTAACATTCACTCCCTCCACCACTGGCCCAACATGGCTGCAGTGTGTACCTTTGACAAAATGCACTGCAGCAACTCGGCAAGGTTTCTTTGACGGCACCTTCCAGACCTGTGACCTCTACCATCTAGAGAGGCATAGGCAGTAGACACACGGAAATACCACCGCCTCCAAGTTCTCCTCCAAGTCACACAAAATCCTGACATGGAAATGCATTGCCATTCCTTCATTGTTGTTGGGTCAAAGTCCTGGAACTTCCTATCTAACAGCATTGTGGGTGTACTTATACCACACGAACTGCAGCGGTTTAAGAAGGCAGCTCACCACCACCTTATCAAGGACCTTTAGAGATGGACAATAAATGCTGGCCTTGCAAGTGATGCTTACATTGAATTAATAAATTTTAAAAATTAAATTTTTCTACTATTTTGCATTTTGTTACTGCCAGCAGCTTATTTGGCAATAAACTACATTTAAAAAAAAATATTAATCCATCTAACTTCTCAAAGATTTTAAATATTAAAGAATGAACACAATAGTATCGTTCTGCTAATTTAATGCATATTGAGAGAAGCAATGTAAAACAATGTCCTACGTTTTTGATTCATAGTCCTTCCAACTTGGTCCACCTGGAGTAGGAGCCATTACCTTAGCTAGTCTTTCAAGCATGAGAAGATTGGCTGCTTCAATACTGTCCTTTTTCAGAGGGACTTCCTGTTAAAATAAATATAGTTAATTAATCAAGTGAATATCTAGTAATGGATATTTCTGTGAAATAAATAGAAGTCAAGGGAGTGAAAATTTCACTGTATTTGTTACAGCTTGTGTGCTCATGAGTAATTTTCACTTTTGACCTAGTGCAGTACTTATGGTATTACCATCATCGAATCCCTAAACATCAACAGCCTGGGGATCATCATTGACCAGAATCATAACTGGGCCAGCCACATAAATACTGTGGCTATAAGAGAAGGTTTAGTAGTCTAATACCTGGAATGGATAAAAGAAAAATACTGCGGATGCTGGAAATCTGAAATAAAAACAAGAAATACTGGAACCACTCAGCAGGTCTGGCAGCATCTGTGAAAAGAGAAGCAGAGTTAACGTTTCGGGTCAGTGACCCTTCTTCGGTCACTGACCCGAAACGTTAACTCTGCTTCTCTTTTCACAGATGCTGCCAGACCTGCTGAGTGGTTCCAGCATTTCTTGTTTTTATACCTGGAATGGATGGGTTGTCTTATGAGGAAAGGTTGGACAGACTCGGCTTGTATCCGCTGGAGTTTAGAAAAGTAAGACACGATTTGATTGAAACATATAAGACTCTGAGGGGTCTTGACAGTGTGCATGTGGAAAGGATGTTTCCCCTTGTGGGAGAATGTAGAATTACGGGGTCACTGTTTAAAAATAAGGTGTTTACCATTTAAGATAGAGATGAGGAGAAATTTTTTCTCTGAGCGTCGTGAGTCTTTGGAATTCTCTTCCTCAAACGGCAGTGAAATCAGAGTCTTTGCATATATTTAAGGCAGAGGTAGATAGATTCTTGATAAGCAAGGGGGTGAAAGGTTATTGGGAGTAGGCGGGAATGTGGAGTTGAGGTTACAATAAGATCAGCCATGAGCTGGTTGAATGGCGGAGCAGGCTCGAGGGGCCGAGTGGTTACTCCTGCTCTTAATTCATATGTTCATATGCAAGAGCAGGTCAGAGGCTGGGTATTATGTGGCGAGTGATTCAGCTCCCAACTCCCCAAAGCCCTTCCACTGTTTACAAGAAGCAAGTCAGGAGTGTGATGGAATAGTCTCCACTTGCCTGGATGAGTGCAGCTCCAACAACACTCAAGAAGTACAACATCAGAGGTTAAAGCAACCCGCTGGATTGGCACCCCATCCACCACCGGTGCAACGTGGTTGCAAAGTGTACTATCTACAAGATACACGGCAGCAGCTCGCCAAAGCTTCTAAACCCACGTCCTCTATCACATAGAAGGTTAAAGGCAGCAGGTACGTGGGAACATCACCTCCTCTAAGTTCCCCTCCAAGTCACACACAATCCTTACTTGAAAATATATCGCTGCTCTTTCATCGTAGCTGGGTCAAAATCCTGGAACTCTCTGCTAATAGCATTGTGGAAGTAGCCTCACCACACAGACTGCAGCAGTTTAAGAGGGGGCTCACAACCACCTTCTCAAGGGCAATTAGGGATGGGCAATAAATGCTGGCTTTGCCGGCGACATCCACAGCCCCTAAATTAATTATCACTTTTCATAAGTTTCTGGATTTGGGTGCCATATATAAGTCAGATTTAGATGGGAAAATCATTGGTCTAAGGCATTTAAAGGCAAATTGCATACCCTTTGACTTCCGCCAAATTCATTATTAAAACCAGAGAGTAGGTAGTGTACAGAAAAGCACCAAAAAATCTGGCAGACAGCGGGGGTTGGCAACGCGTCCATACACAGACACCAATGTTTGTGGCAACAAAAAATTGAGGACTGTGGAAACTTTAAATGTCTTGCTCCAAGCCTTTAAACTTGCATTTAAAACACAACTTTAAAGGCTTGGAGCAAGACATTTAAAATTACTGGGAGTGAAAATAATTGGAAAGGATCAGGATCATCTGGGCACAGGCTTGGTCCTAGAACATGAAGCGGCACAGTAGATATTTTGCAGTCAGCGGCGAAGCAAAGATGTTTGCCGCTGACCTCAAAGAAAGCTGTCCACAAAGATGCACCAATCTCTGTGGCGTGGATTTCGCTTTTCCTGACAGCAGTTTAAATCTGGAGCCAAATCAAGGGGATGTCTCGGTGTGCAGCAGCAGTGATGTCAGCAAGCAGGTAAGCAGCAAATCGCATTGAAGTATTCAGACACAACAAACCAGGAAGTTAAAAGTAGTTAATATTCTTCATTTTAATATAAATGTTCAGATAGCCAAATAAATCATGATTGGATTTAGAAGCTAAAGTAATGATAAACAAATAGTTTTTAAAAATTATTTTAAAAATGTGGAATTTTTGTATCATAATGGAGAAATTTGACATTCCACAAATATAACATTAGCTTCTTAGAGCCAGCGAGAATGTGTAGCAGTAATTTATGAAGTTAGTACACAGCTAAAAACCCAATTACACTTCATTCAACGAACTGTAACTTTCTCATGGGTTTTTACAGCAAGACTAACAGCGCAAGAGTGGAAGTTCTTGTCAATTCAATTGATTTCCCATTGGTTGCAGTATGGGAGCAGGGGTGGTAAGGGGCAAGTGCCTCAACAGCACACCCTTTGGACAAGTGTAGAATCACTGACAGCAACTTCCGGATTTCCGTGCTATTCTGTGCACGTGCAGACTCTAGAAGTTGCTGTTAGTTTCAGTGGAGTAATGATGGTCAATTCTGACAGTTTCACCTTCGTTACAGCTGTAAAATCCAGGCCATCAGATATGAGTTATATCTTTACACCATGCCAAAATTCTGTTTCAATTTACAATGGGGCAGACCTTACCTTCAGCTTCTGGTCTCTTGGACGGCTGCTATTCTGATTTACTACATTCCTAATTGGTGTAATTTTTGGCATCCTGGTAGGGTATTTAGGTGTACTTAGGCTAAAAGAAAGCAGTCCTTTGGTTAACAATTAAAATACTGAAATAAAAAGTTCTATTTATGTAGCTTTCTGCTGGGTGTTTCAAGTATACACTTAGAAGAAATATTGAAAAGGGACAACTGATCAGGAGTTCGGTTTTCTAAAATTCGAAGACACTTGTGAGCAACACAAAATTGCCTGGAACTTTTTCCATCAAGTTGGCAGTACTCAGTTTGCATCTCACACTTGCTGATGATCACATAGCAATGTAATTTTGCAGCTTTTTAAATTAAAACTTGTAAACAATTGTGTACTTGTGAAAAACATTTTCTCAAAACCACAACTTTAAAACACATTTCTGAAGTATAAGTATTATAAAAATATTTGGCCAACACCTCGTAGCTCTAAAATACACGGAAGAATCTCATGGAGGTAATCTAATCTCAATATGAAAACAATTGCTTCCATCCACCATGATAACATACCCAAAAGCAAAAATTATATTCAGACTACCAATCAGCGAATGACATTTTTTCCAATTCATGAGCATAATTTAGATCCGACTGAAAAGTTCCATTTATGATTGTTTTTGAAATTATAATCATAACTTTTCATTTACCTGAGCACAAATTAAACTGATGGCTCTTACAGCAGAACTACTTTTGCTTTGCAACACAGTTTAGATGATTCCTACATGCAGACAACGTAGAAAGAAGTCTGTAATTTCTCAAATTGACTGATAAATGTGATCTTTTCATCTAGTGTTGCCACCAAATTACCTCCTATATCTCGAATAGACATTGAGACAATAGAACAAATGTACATATATTTGGCTCTATGCTTTAGTTTGAAAATGGCTTTACATTTCTCAATGCTGTGTAACTAAATCCAATATTGGATGTGTCACTCAGGATTTAGCATAACCACAATGATTACTGTAAAGATTTGGATACATAGGAAGATGCAAAATAAAGTTTGCTTTGGTGCAGTTCGACAGGACTGTAGTAACACACTTTTAATCTTTATGACAGACTTGCTAGTTACAATTCAAATCTAAAGTTCACTCACAGACAACCTGCATTTATATAGCGCCTTTAACATAGTAAAATGTCCCAAGGTGCTTAACAGGAGCTTAACCAGCCAAAAATTGACACTGAGCCAAAGAGGACAACATTAAGACAAGTGACCAAAAGTTTGTTCAAAAAGGTAGGTTTTTAAGGAGTACCTTAAAGGAGAAAAGAGAGGTGGGGAGGCACAGAGTTTTAGGGAGGGGTTCCAGTGCGAGTTAGGATACAGAAAACAGAACTTTAGATGAACTCAGGTTTACAGAGGGTGAAAGATTGAAACAGCCTTTTCCAACCGTAATGGAGCCCTATCAAATCTGTGGTTCAGCCCTTAGGCCCTAATTTTCCATCAATCTGGCCACAGAATCTGGCTCTGGTCTAAACATTTTAGCCTGGATCAGGTTGAGCTTCACTCCTATAGGAGGACTTATTCGTAAAAGTGCGACTCTGCAAAAGCCTCCACCAGTCATAGTCATTGTTGCTGTATGAAGCTGAGCAGCAGAGCAAGCACTAACTTCAATATTGAAGAGCCTATCTACGTAAATGTCTGACTCATTCAGGCAAACTTTACAGTGTACTACAAAGCCTCGCCAGCTGTTACTTAAATCTCAGCATCTTGCTTCTGATATCACTGTGCAAGCTGGTATAATTTCCCCATTACATTTGGGTTTTCTGTTAAGAGGTTCAGACTTAGCCTTCCAGCGTCTAAATCCTTTTGTGAACTGTCTGCCGTTTGAAGGAGAGGCTTTAATTATGACATCACTTCCTTGGAGTTTAAGAATGCACTACAATTGACCTCAACGTTTTGTGCTGAGGAGAATATTAATTCGATAGGGTCGCCACTCTGGCCATTATCCAGTGACGCATGCTGGATATGTACCAGTGTGCACATTTAATAAACTGAACTCAGCTATAATGAACCCTGATCAAGACTTATACATGAACAATGTCCCAAAGACAAGGTACTGGAGGACAGCAATGCCTATGAAAGTGTACCCCAGCAAGGAGCCATTAACTTCAGGATGGGAAAGGAGAGGAAAAATCATTGAGAGAAATTTTTATTTTTAGAAATATCATCATGTCTATCGTTAGCTCACACCTACATGGGTCCAACAAGATTTAGTCCTCAGGCTTTACCTCAGAACTCACAAATACTGCCTCAAAGCTGTTTTAATTATCAGTTTGACAATACTGCAAAAATATTAACCAAAATTCTTAAATGAATTCCCACTGTGCTCACAACCATGAGTTCCAAAGGATTATCAGAAAGGAATGCTTCCCCAGGGATTAAACATTGAGGTAGGTGTACAGAAAACAGATGATAGATGTACCTGATTTAATGAACCAATGTTATTCTTTTAATTTTTACTTTCATTCAGAATATAACATACATTGTTTTGAAATCATTGTTCAGATCTGGCATACTATAGGTACCTACAGGAGAATGTATTGGTACAGCAGGATTATTGGTACAATTGTGCACACACTAGGGACCAAGCCACAGTTTGTAGCCCAAGTTATTTGATGATTGCCATTGGGATAGCAAGAATCCTGCCCATGTGAAAGAAAAGTGGAAAAACCTTCTTCCTAATAGAGAAGATTGAAGCCAGTGGCTTCAGTCCCTGCCACAAACTCCGTTCCCTTGCCAACTCTATCCCCCTCTCTAGTCACAGCCTGAGGCTGAACCAGACTGTTTGTAACTGTGGCATCCTATTTGACCCTGACCCCACATGTTCTCCATCACCAGGTTTGCCCATTTTCACCTATCGCCCGTGGTCACCCCTGCCTTAACTCATCTGATGCTGAAATCCTCATTCATGCTTTGTTATCCCCAGACTTGACTATTCCAATGCTCTTTTAGCTGCCCTCCCACCATCCAGCCTCATCCAAAACTTTGCAGCCTGTATTATCACTCACAGCAAGTCTCATTCATCCATCACTCCTATTCTCAATTACCTAAATTGTCTCATAGTCTGGCAATCCCTCACTTTTACCATTCCCATCCTTGTGTTCAAAACCTTCCATGGCCTCACCTCTCCCCACCTCTGTAACCTCCACCAGCCCTACAATCCTGAGATCGCTGTGTTCCTTCAATTCTGGTCATTTGAGCATTCCTGATTTTAGTCATTCCACCATTGATGGCCATGCCTTCAGCTGCCAAGGCCCTAATCTCTGGAATTCCCTCCTCTAAATCTCTCCATCTCTACCTCTTTTTCCCCTTTAAGCCGCTGCATAAAATCTACCTCTTTGACCAAGCTCTTGGTCACCTGTCCTCATACTTCTTAATGTGGCTCGGTGTCGAATTTTGTCTGAAAACGATTCTGTGAAGCACCTTGGAATGTTTTTACCATGCTAAAGGTGCTATATAAATGTAAGTTGTTGTTGATCATCCTGGGTGTGTCATTGCCCTTTATGTAGTTTTGGGAGGGGGCTTGCTAGTTTGTATGTTAGTTTGGTACGCTGCCAACTTAGTCTAGCTTAGAGAGATTCTTTAGTCGCGAGTAATTAGAACATTAACCTTTATTAAATTATAACTATGTACAGCTTCATCCCAGTCTGTGTGACCCCTCTGAAGCCACGCTGCATCTCTCCAAGTCTTTCTCACAAGTGATCTCTTACATCATCATGATAGGAGGTAGTTTTTACACTTTCTCAACATTAACACATTCAGACCCTTATACTATATCTCCCCCCAAGTCTTTATCTATCTATCTATCTATATATATATATATACACACACATTCACATATTTATTTTTACATACTACCCCATCTCCCCCAAGTATCTGACATCATAGACTCAATCTGTTGGGAGGCTTCACAGCTCTCCCTGATCTTCTTGTAGTCAGATGCGGAAGATTGGTAGTCTTTCTCTGAACTCTTGTTTATTGACTTGAATGACCTTCACTGAGGTTTGTAGTATCCTGTGCTTTCTGCATTTCAGGTTCAACATCTGATTCGTCCAAATGTATGACTGAGTGATGTCTTTTATGAATAGGAATAAGCTTTCTTCTGTTTCTTCTTAAAGTGCAGGGTTATAGGGAGAATGCAGGGTAATGGGACTGAGGAAATTGCTCTTTCAAAGAGCCAGTGCAGACACGATGGGCCGAATGGCTTCCTTCTGCGCTGTAACAATTCTGTGATTCTGTACCTTCTGACATTTTAAATAAGATCACTGTTGACTATCATCTTTCTGGACGATTACTCCTTCTCTGCTTTGGTCTCATACCCAGACATTTTGCCCTCTGTCAACTTCTGTAGGTTCCTGGTTCAATATTTCCTATTATAATTATAGGCTTGTTCTCTTCTGTAAGACTTTTCTCTGTCTTGATCTCTCTGATAATCCTGGATCTGGAAATAACTTTTTGGGGAAGATTGCAAGTTGCATTCTAAGGTTTCTTCCCATTAACGGTTCGGATGGTGCTAATCCACATAAGAATGGAATAGTTCTGTAGTTCAGAAGTTTGAAAATCTTGATTTTTCTTCAACAGTGTTGTAATAGTTCTCTTATAATAAAAGCAAAATACTGTGGATGCTGGAAATCTGAAATAAAAACAGAAAGTGCTGGAAATCCTCAGCAGGTCTGGCAGCGTCCGTGGAGAGAAAAGCAGAGTTAACGTTTCAGGTCACTGTCCTTTTGCCAGACCTGTAATAGTTCTGACTCCTCATTCAGCTTCTCCATTAGACTGTGGACATCTAGGGGAATTTGTTAGATGTACAAATTCACAGTTTTCCGCAAAGTGCATGAAGTAGTCGTCTGCAAATTGCGGTCCATTATCGGACACTGTCTGTTCAGGTATACCATGTGTTGTGAAGATTTCTTGTAACACTCAAATCATTGCTTCAGTTGTTGTTGTGTACATACGTTTAACCTCGATCCACTTTCAAAAGTAATCGACTACAATCAGATAGGATTTTCCATTAAAGGTGAATAGATCCATCGCCAGACGTCCCCATGTGAATTGGGTCGAAATAAGAAGTTCCCTTTGATCCTGTCTGTGCACTGCATATACCTGACAATTTGAAATAATTTCTTCTATATCTTTTGATATTCCCGATCACCACACAGATGCCTGAGCCTGTGCTCTACATTTAGTTATGCCCATATGACCCTGGTATATTTTCTCCAAGATATTTACCTGGAGTGACTCTGGAATCACCAGTCACTCCTCATATACCAGCAAATCATCCATTATGGTAAAGTGTCTTCTGTGTTCGAAGAATATTTTCATCCTCTTAAGACTGAGTAGGACGGTCAACGGTAGCTCTGGACAATGCATCTGCTGTCGTTTTTTACTTGCCCTGTACGTATACCGTTTCATATGTGAACCTCAATAGCCTCAACCGGAATCTCTGGATCTGCGAAGGCATCCTAGCGATTTCCTTTTTATCTAGTAAGAAAACTCGGGGTTTGTGGTCTGTCTCTATGACAACCTTTAAGCTGATAATCTGTAAACTTCTCACAAGCTCAGGTGACTGTGAGAGTTTCTTTCTTTATCACTGCTTATCTCCTCTCAGTGTCAGGTAATGCTCGTGATGCATAATAAACAGGTCTTCAACTTCCATCTGGCTGTTCTCGGAAAAGGACTGCCCCTATCCCTGTAGACAAGGTATCTGCTGTAATTGTGATTGGAAGTGAAGGGTTATAATGCGCTAAGACATCCAGCGAAATCAGCATCTCCTTGATCCCTTGAAATGCTTGTTCCTGATGAGCATCGCAGTACCATGCTTGAGATTTCCTTAATAGTTGTCGCAAAGGCACAGTAACTTGTGCTTGATTAGGTAGGAATTTTGCCAACTGATTGACCATGCCAAGGAACCACTGTAGATCCTGGACAGAAGTAGGAAGTGAGAATTCGCTAATGGCTCTCATCTTTTGCGGATCTGCCATTATGCTACTACTGCTGACAATGTGTCCTAAAAAAACGAATGAACGTCTTTGAAAACTTGCACTTCTCAGTAAGTGTTAGGCCTTCGTCCTGAAGAGTCAAAACCACTCTAACCCTCAGGTGATGTTCTTAATGACATATTACAACTTCAAGGCCCTGTAGAATATTCAACATGGTTCTTTGGAATATTTTCAGTGCTGATGTGATATCGAGTCGTAGACAGTTAAAACAAAATCTTCCAAACAGAGTAATGAAGGTTGTAAATAATCTTGACTTCTTATCCAATGGAAATTGCCAATAGCTACTATTCGGATCAAGCTTCATGAAGACGGTACTTTTGGGTAACATTGCCAAGCTTTCATCCACTGAGGACATTGGATGAACTTTTCATGCCACAGCCTTATTAAGTCTACACAAATGTGAAGATCACCATTAGGTTTAGGGACTGGAACCATTCCCAAACACCACTCTGTAGGTTCAGTAACAGGAGAAATGACTCCCATCCTGGTCATGTCTTCTAGTTGATGGTGGGCTTGCTTCATTAGTGAATGTGGAATCTTCCTAGGCATGAAAAGACATACTGGTTTAGCATCTTTTCTCAAAGTAATACTATATTTGGTCTTCAGTCTCCTTAGACCAGTAAACAATTTCAGGAATTCCTTTTGGAAGTGACTCCTGGATTCTTGTTGCTTAACATCTTCCACTCTCGTTACAAGATGAAGGTCAATACAAGCTGTGCTACTTAAGAGAGAGAATTTGTGATTCCTTAGAATGTACAGTGTTTCTAATATTTGTTTTCCCTTGTACTGGAGTTTCACCTTTACTTCGAGTTCAACCCCTCCTGGGCCATGTAACTGAGTTTCCGTTGGTTACAGGTAATGTGTTGACAACCATGGCTCTTTGTCTGATAAGATCATTAAATTTTCTTTGATGTCCTGTTTAAAATTAATGATATGTTCATTGACATATATATCTGCAGACCAAAATGCCTGATTAGGATCATTGAGCTCACCAAGAAAGTGATGGAGGTTGTTTAACTTCATTAACCACTCTATGCTTAAATGCTTTTTCTTTCGAACTTGCGGGAGTAGAGATTTTACTTGCCCTATTTTCTTACAGTGGAAGCATTCAACTTTGTTTGCAGACCATTGTTCGCACCTGTAGGTATTTTTGGTGCCACATCGCTGGCAGCGTTTAATGGCGTCTTTTACTCCCCCCCCCCCCCAGTGTACCTTTTTTCTGGTGCTTATTTTACAGCCCTCTGGGTAAGGAACTGTACGGTTGCTGGAGGTTACCTGAACCAAGGTCTCAGGATTGCTCTGTTGTTTTTCCGGACCTCTGCTTGTCTCACCAGCTGAATAGCTTTGTCCAGGGTGAGGTGTTCTTTAGATGGCAATAAATCTGATAGGGGTTCATCACAATAGCTATAACGATGCGGCCTCTTATTAATTCTGCTTTAAGGTCTCCATATTCACATCCTTCAGCTAGCCTGTACAGGTCATTGATAAAAGCATCGACTGTTTCACCTGGTTTCTGGATCCTTCTGTTGAATCTTGCTCTTTCTAAAATCTTATTGCTCTGCAGGTTGAAATAAGAATCAAAAGCTTTTAAAACTTCATCGAATTTGGCAGGTATCTCATCAATGCCTCGTCTTGCAATAACATCCGTTATAGGCCCAATAGAATATAGCAATATGTGAACTTGCTCTGCTTCAGACTGGTTGTCTAATTTAGAAGCATTCTGTATCTCAGAAATCCTTTTCACCAGAGTCACCAGTTTTGGGTTTGATTTGGTCCTTCAATGTGTCCAAACCTCTCTGGTATTGTGAATTTGAGATCCATAGCTTCAATTTGTGTTACTTTCACTTTTGAGTTTTTCCCCTTCAATATCGGAAGATTCCCGCGCTTTTCAGCCCCGTACTGACTCCTGCTATGGCCACCATTCCTCCCTTTGAAATCTTGCCACTCGACTTACGATCTATTTCCTTCCTTGCATTAAACTCAGTTTTATAGCGTTACTGCTATACTCCTTTAACTCCTTTCTCTTAGAGAATCGCGTATTTGCAGCCTCATTTGTTTTTTATTCACTCCAGTCACCAACCTCGGGTCACTAAGAACTTTCCCAGTGCTGCCTGCCTTGCCATTAGGGACAAAATTTTTTAACCTCTTTCAGGGTTGCTCACCAGTTCCTCAATTGTTGTTTGGTTCTCCAACTTGAAGCCTGTAATCACTGGACTGGATTTCTACCAACCGATTCCCTGTCTCTGTGTCTGGAGCTCTGGAGTTCTTCCCACAGCCTCTTCTCAAGTTCTGCAGTTTTGGCACATTTTTTCAGGTCAGCCTTTTTCAAATAATTGCTTCAAATTTTTCTTCTGGGTCTTAAGAACCCCCATGATAACCCCGTGATAAGAACCCCCATTCTCAATCTCACTGCTGATCACCATATTGTATGTTTGTTTGGTATGCTGCCACCTTAGTTAGTCTAGCTTTGAGACATTTTTTAAGTCAGGAGTAATCAGAACATTAACCTCTATAACATTATAACTATGTACAGCTTCACACCAGTCTATGTCACTCCTCTGAAGCTATGCTGCATGTCTCTTCAAGTCTCTCTCACATATGTTCTCTTACATCATCATGGTTCAAAGTTTTTTTTCACACTTTCTCAACATTAACTCTTTCTTATACTACAATGCCCTTTTCCATTATGGCACAATTTTCTTTTAGGGGGTGGTGGTGCAAACTTCTAAAAGAGGTTGCACATGATTATTTTGATCAGAGCCTATGTCATAATTTTAAACAGCGCATGTTGCACTGATATTTCATCCATATTTTGGTTGTGAGGAGAACTGGATTTTAGCAAAGCAGAGAAATGCAACTTCTTACAGCAAACAGCATGAGTTTTGTTTGGCATACATGTCTCAGGGAGAGCTGCTCTGCAGTGTATAAGCCCATGAGGTAAAGGCCTGGGTCTGCAAGGAATGTGTGACACAGCAAGGTCTTTGTCGCCTTTTTAAAAATTCTTTCATGGGATGTGAGCATCGCAGGCAAGGCCAGCATTTGTTGTCCATCCCTAAATGCCCTTGAAAAGGTCGCGGGGAGCTGACTTCTTGAACTGCTGCAATCCATCTGGTGTGGATACTCCCACAGTACTGTTAGGAAAGGAGTTCCAGGATTTTGATCCAGCGACATTGAAGAAACAGCGATATAAGTCCAAGTCAGGAAAGTGTGTGGTTTGGAGGGGAACCTGCAGGTGGTGGTGTTCCCATGCATCTGCTGCCCTTGTCCTTCCGGATGGTAGAGGTCACAGGTTTGGAAGGTGCAGTCGAAGGAGTCTTGGTGCATTGCTGCACTGCATCTTATATATGGTACACACTTCTGCCACTGTGCATCGGTGGTGGAGGGAGTGAATGTTTATAGTGGTGGATTGGGTGTCAATCAAGCGGACTGCTTTGTCTTGGATGGTTTTGAGCTTCTAGAGTGTTGCTGGAGCTGCACTCATCCAGGCAATTGGAGAGTATTCCATCACACTCCTGACTTGTGCCTGGTAGATGGTCAACAGGCTTTGGGGAATCAGGTGGTGAGTTACTTTATTTTATTTATTTAGAGATACAGCACTGAAACAGGCCCTTCGGCCCACTGAGTCTGTGCTGACCAAGAACCACCCATTTATACTAACCCTACAGTAATCCCATATTCCCTACCACCTACCTACACTAGGGGCAATTTACAATGGCCAATTTACCTATTACCTCTACCACCAGTATTTATATGGCTGGTCCAGTTAGGTTTCTGGTCAATGGTAACCCCCAGGATGGATTCAGTGATGATAATGCCATTAAATTTCAAGGAGAGATGGTTAGATTCTCTCTTGTTGGAGTTGGTCATTGCCTGGCACTTGTGTGGTGCGAATGTTACTTGCCACATATCAGCCCAAGCCTGAATGTTGTCCAGATCTTGCTGCATATGGACACGGACTGCTTCAGTATCTGAGGAGTTGCAAATGGCACTGACCAGTGTGCAATCATTAGTGAACATCCCCACTTCTGACCTTATGATGGAGGAAAGGTCATTCTTGAAGCAGCTGAAGATGGTTGGGCCTAGGATACCACCCTGAGGAACTCCTGCAGCCATATCCTGTGGCTCAGATGATTGACCTCCAACAACCACAATCATCTTCCTTTGTACTATATGAGTCCAACCAATGGAGAGTTTTCCCTGATTCCCATTGACTTCAATTTTGCCAGAGTTCCTTGATGTTACACTCAGTAATACGAATTAAGAGCAGCAATAGGCCACTCAGCCCCTCGAGCCTGCTCCACCATTCAATAAGACCATGGCTGATGAAATAGTAACCTCAACTCCACATTCCTGCCTACCCCCGATAACCTTTCACTCCCTTACTTAACAAGAATCTATCTACCTCTGCCTTAAAAATATTCAAAGACTCTGCTTCCATCGCCTTTTGAGGAAGAGAGTTCCAAAGACTCATGACCAGTCAAATGCTGCCTTGATGTCAAGGGCAGTCACTCTCATCTCACCCCTGTTGTCCATGTTTAGACCAAGGCTGTAATGAGGTCCAGAGCCAAGTGGCCCTGGCGGAACCAAAGGCTTCAGGATTGCTGCCGTAAAACAGCAACACGGAATGGCACAGACAGAACATTTGTTCTGCGTTGGAGGCGATTCAGAGGAGGTTTAATAGATTGATACCTGGAATGAGCGGGTTTTCTTATGAGGAAAGGTTGGACAGACTGGACTTGTTTTCACTGGAGTTTAGAAGAATGAGGGGAGACTTGATTGAAGTTTATAAGATCTTGAACGGTCTTGACAAGGTGGACGTTTCCTCTTGTGGGTGAGTCCAGAACTAGGGGCACTGTTTTAAAATTAGGGGTCGCCCTTTTAGGACAGAGATGAGGAGAAAATTTGTCTTTCAGAGGGTTGTGCAACTTCAGAACTTTCTGCTTCAGGTGGTGGTGGAGGCAGGGTCATTGACTATTTTTAAAGCGGATGTAGATAGATTCTTGTTAGGCAAGGGTATCTAAGGTTATCATGGGTAGATGCGTGTGTGGAATTGGAAACACAAATAGATCAGCCATGATCTTATTGAATGGCAGAGCAGGCTCGAGGAGCCGAACGGCCCACTTCTGCTCCTAATTCGTATGTTTATATTTTAGAGATGTGCCAAAGAGGGAATATGCTTATTTTGCTGCATAAGATAAAATATGTTTTTTTTATTTGTTCCTGGGATGTGGGCGTCGCTGTCTAGGCCAGCATTTATTGCCCATCCCTAATTGCCCTTGAGAAGGTGGTGGTGAGCTGCCTTCTTGAACCGCTGCAGTCCATGTGGGGTAGGTACACCCACAGTGCTGTTAGGAAGGGGGTTCCAGGATTTTGACCCAGCGACAGTGAAGGAATGGTGATATAGTTCCAAGTCAGGATGGTATGTAGCTTGGAGGGTAACTTGCAGGTGGTATCTGCCATGCATCTGCTGCCCCTGTCCTTCTAAGTGGTGGAGGTCGTGGGTTTGGAAGGCGTTGCTAAGGTGCCTAGGTGCATTGCTGCAGTACATCTTGTAGATGGTACACATTGCTGCCACTTTGCATTGGTGGTGGTAGGAAGTGAATGTTTGTAGATGGGGTGCCAATCAAACGGGCTGCTTTGTCCTGGATGGTGTCGAGCTTCTTGAGTGTTGTTCGAGCTACACTCATCCAGGCAAGTATTCCATCACAATCCTGACTTGTGCCTTGTAGATGGTGGACAGGCTTTGAGGAGTCCAGGTGGTGAGTTACTCGCCGCAGGATTCCTAGCCTCTGACTTGTTCTTGTAGTCACGGTATTTATATGGCAACTCCAGTTCAGTTTCTGGTTAATGGTAACCCCCAGGATGTTGATAGTGCAGGATTCAGCGATTGTAATGCCACTGAATGTCAAGGGGGATGGTTAGATTCTCTCGTTGGAGATGGTCATTGCCTGGCACTTGTGTGGCATGAATGTTACTTGGCACTCATCAGCCCAAGCCTGGATATTGTCCAGGTCTTGCTGCATTTCTACATGGACTGCTTCAGTATCTGAGGAGTCACAAATGCTGCTGAACATTGTGCAATCATCAGCGATCATCCCCACTTCTAACCTAATGATTAAAGGAAGGTCATTGATGAAACAGCTGAAGATGGTTTGGCCTAGGACATTATCCTGAGGAACTCCTGCAATGATATCCTGGAGCTGGGTTGATTGACCTCCAACAACCACAACCATCTTCCATCGTAAATAAGCCTGATGAAGCTAGATTCATTTCAAACTACTGAGCTGAAATATCTGATATCCTTTTAAAATAAGGCACTTTTAGTGTGCAATACTTAGGACAAGACTGATGTCAGGATTTTATTATAAGGTATTCGTTTAAGAACTGGCATTTGTCCATTTAACTGCTAAAAAATTTAAAATATCTCAAGGGTCAATGCTTAATTCCACTAACTGGATCTCTTGATACTGGGAACAATGTAAAAGCCAAATCTCCCTACCTCTTTAAATTATAGTTGCTCCAGGTGGCACCACCTGGGCGTGGGGCCATTATTGTAGCCAGCTTTTCTAGGATGGCGATATTTCCTGCCTCAATTCTGGCAATGTCCCTGTTTGCCTGTAAAAATCCACACACGAACACAGATTTATGCAGTGAAGCCTCAGTATTTCAAATATCAAGGGGCAAAAAGTCACTCTTCTGATCAGGGATTCATTTTCTCATGGCTTAAGCTCCTCTACCTATTCTATTTCAGCTTCAGACAAGACTTGGCTTTAACAAATTTGTACTGTTTAGATTGTTTTTGCTATAGCAAACATTAATTTGTCTCAATTTATGATCCTCAGATTAATCAATTATACAGCTCAGTATAAAATATCCTAATATTTGGCTGAGAAATATAACCTTGGGAGTTAGCCACTGTTCCGTTGGTAGCACTATGACTTCTGAGTGGGTTTAAGTCCTACTCTAGGACTTGAGCAAGAAAAACGTTTTCCATAATGTTAAAATTCCACAATTTAACAAATTCTTAAGGACAAATGCAGACTAGCTTGGACCAGATTATGAAGCAGGGGTCTCTGGGCCTTAAATAATTAGAATTTGCTTACCTACTGATGGTAAAATTCATTTTTTCTCCTCACAAATCACAGTTAAATAAATAAATAGATCTACTGATGAGAAGGCACTTCCACCTTTCACTATGAAATTAGACCATTAAGGGTACCACAATAGGACTTCAGGACCAACAAAGTCATGGGTTCTATTTGGTTGATTTCTTCAAGGATCGTCCTTCAATGACAAAGGCTACAGTTCAAAGCTGTGGCCTGTGACAGCTGAATAAGACACATTGAGTCTGGATGTACATCCAAGCAGGTAAATATTGGTCAGTTAAGGAGCATATTTTTAGAATGTTACAGCATGAATAGAAGTATGTGGACAGATGAGGTGATAATTTATTTTACAAAGTAGTGCAGATACACAAAGTCTTTGCTGTCAGCTGTCCATTGTATAATTTTACAATAAAGAAGGATTGAGGACTTCACATTGACGGGTAACAAATTTGTGCAATGCCAGCTCAGGAAGAGAAACTTCAACAATCCTCCTGTAAAAATATCCATTAACTGTCTAATCAAGTGACTACTTACCAGTCATTTCAGACATATCAAAAATAACACGTTACAAAGATGAATTATCCTTTTTGGATCCTGTTGATAGGTGTGACTTTATATGCTTAGTAAATATGATTTATATTCAACCTGAGTTATATGGAATAAGCACATTTTATAATCACATAATAACAAACATATCTCGAGTGATATTGCTCAGTGATTCGCTTGTCTGTGGTGTTACAAAGGGGTGATTACTGTGGGATGTGAGCATGGGGGCAGGGTACAAACTTACACTGAAATGATTGGGAAAAGAATTCGAGCAATAGCAATTCTTTTTAAAATTTGGCTCCAAGAAGCCAAATAATTAGGGTGTCATTGCTGGTACATACATTCATTCATTTGTTCCTGCACCAGCCTGCAACATAAATAAACCAATCTATTTTTGTCACAGAGGAGAAGGCACTTCCACTTTGCACTAAGAAATTGGGCATTTATCCTTCCCCATGGTTAGTCTGGATTGTGCTTCTGCAGCGGTTTTGTTATTCTATTAAGTACATTAATATATATGGACATTTTTCTATTTCTAACAATTAGGCACAGGGTGTGGTTAACACAGCTACTTTATTCAGCATTAAAGCTGGTTTCACTGAGGTCAGATTTTAGAAAATCAGCATTGTTCTCAGGAAACAAAGTCATTATATAATATAAAAGCAACATTTAATTAGCCTGTATTACATAAACAAAAGCACGCAAACTATATTACATTTCAGTTTTTGTCAACAATTTTCGAAACACAGTTTTAAACATTAGTAGTTTCCTTCATAGTTACAGGGATAAAGTATCCATTATTATCACTGTTTCCATGGCTGTTCATGCTATGACCCTTCTCTATCACTGGATACGGGTGCAAGGGACATTCTTACAAATATCTAGGCCCAGACTACTCCAAAAATGTCCAACCTTGCTCCAATCATAAAAAAGTCTGAGTCGTAGGGACTGCTGCCTTTTTGGATGTAGCCTGCTGTCTTACTAAGACTCTTTATAAAACTAACAGTGATGGATCTGGGAACTCCAGTCCTGGGTCTCTTGGAAAAATCACGATCTTCAACAGAACAGATCGTTAGACCCACTTTAAATGCAGAAAATGCTACTATATTGGTCTGTTTGAAAAATATTTGAAACCATTTCCTTGGTTCCCCTTTCTTATTGGTAGCTTTTGTTCATTATATATTGTTGATAGGTTGTTTTCTTATACCTTTGGTAGATTTTCATTGGACGTTTATGTAATCACATCAGATCAGCACACTCGCTACCTGTTCAGTTGTACTTTTTTTGTGTTTATGTATATGAAATTTAATGCACAAGCATAAATGTAACACAAATTTGCATATACAACTGCAATATAAAACTATATGGGATTGAATTTCTAGTGGAGTAAAAATTAGGGGAGCAGTGGAAGGGGCATATATGTGCCCACCTGAAGGATTTAGTGTAGGTTCCATGCCATTTTCATGGTTGGGCCAAATTTAAATTAATTCAGTGCTTGAGTCGTAAGGACTGGTGCCTTTTTGGATGTAGCCTACTGCCTTACTACTCTGCCAATGCAGAGATGTCCACTATAAGTAGTTGATTAAGACGTGAGAAATCCAGCAAGGCAGCTACTACTTAAAAGGCCAGCAGCACATTAAAAGGGAGGTGCTTTTTATCTTGGGACTCAATGACCTGCAAGATTGTGCAGGAGCAGACAAATTACTTCCAACAAAATCCCAAGGTTTTCTGATACAGTGGCGAAGACGCCCATTGAACAAATGGCCATCAGCAAAAAGGACCTCTTCCAAATTGATGAGCAACAGATGTCAAGACAAATCACTCAACAGGTTTGGAGAGAGGTAATAGAAAATGTCAATGCCAACAGCATCATTTTCAAGATCTGGTGTAGTGCAGGAAAAAAATGAATGACCTGCCCAGAACTTACAAGGTAAGTGCTCTTTATACTCTGCACACCCCTACAGAACCCTACTTCAGCCTCAGCACAATCATTCCCTTCCATTGTTGTAAAGTCAACTGGGAACACTTCACTGCATTTCCTTTCTGCTTGCATTCACACCCTTAAAAACCTGTGACTTCCCTCATGAAACTTGCTGTTTCTTCCAGTAATCTTCACATTTTATTAAACTACCTTGTACATCTGGAAAACCTTTAAAGTGGAAATATATTAACCCATTTCCATGATTGTTACAGAACACATGAGAGGAAACCAGGAATAGGTCTCATCACTTTACAGTCAGTGATACCAATGAAAGAGGCAAAGGGGACGTTACATAGGAAATGGCTAGGTCGGTTACCAGGCACAGGTTGCCAGCCGTTTCCCTTTCTACTTAACTCTTTGTCACATGAACACACACTCAGCATAACATATCTGTTCTTCAACAGATTACTAGGATTGCTGAGGCTCCGCCCTGAGACAGCGACAGTGATTCCATGCAGTACAAGCCTACTGTCCTCTCTCACGTTGACAGCATTTGTGCTCACACCACTGCCACTCCATCAGTACCCTTGCTATTGCCTGTCAGCCAGCCCAGGTTTTTGCAGTCTCGGACAAGATGGTGCAGTCTGCAACTGGGCCTTCTAGGTCCAGAGTTGGTCCAGGTTGCTGTCCAAGGCAATGTTCTCTCTGATACAGTTGTTGCTGTAGACATAGTCATCTGTCCCACTTGAGAGAGACAGTTGATGTATAGCTTGAGGGTCACCACTCCACCAGCATGGGGCAAGGCGAGGAGGCAGGCTTCCACGAACTACCACAGCCGGTACAGGGATTAAACCCGCGCTGTTGGTGTCTTTTTGCATCACACACTAGCCGTCTAGCCAACTGAGCTAACCGACCCCCTCTCTGATACATTACAACAAGATTAAATGCACTACAATCAAATTGGGAGCACTGATGTGGCATGGAAAGAGTTTGGGACAAAAAGATTCTTTGTGGACAGGCTCGTTTGGTAACAGCCAGATATTATGATTACAAATTAGTTACAGGTAATAAATACTCCATCTTTCTACTTCCAATGTTTAAGCACATGGGATGGCAAAAGCATGTGAATAAAAATCTGAATGCTGAAAACTTAATAAAAGGCATTGAAGCTATAACAGTAAAGCTTCTGTGACTGTAGAGATGTGTCAATGACCCATTATTTTGTTTGAGTTAAAAGTGGATGCAGCTTACCCTCTGGTCTTTTGGCACTGATTTTCTGGACATCACACTCCTCGGTTCTTGTGAAATTAGTGGCAGCTTATCCTGTGTTGCTGTGCCGTTCCATCTATAAGAAATCAGTTGCTGTGTCAAATAATGCCAGTGAAATAACAGCACACTAACAATCTATTGCCATTGAAGAAATTTATTTTGATTTATTTTAGACACAAGATTAAAAATGGCAATCCATACACTTAGCAGACTTTCTTATTATAACACAGAGGAAATTATATCCAGATCATGCTCCTAACTTGACCAATAAATAATGAACCAGAAATTGTAGGGCTGGGCAGTTCCACTATTAGAATGACGCATTTACTTCACACACCATTACTCCAGCAATTTATGGAGTAAAAGCGGTACACCATGACTACTGATTCTCCACAAATTGCTGGATGATTTGGTCACTCCAAAGTTAGCCTCTCTATGAATTTCACCATTGAATTTAACGGTGATTGTGAAATTGTAGGATTTACGACATTATTACAAATTATTCCTATCACAGCCATTTAGGATTGGTAATGTCACAGAGAATCCTGGTAATGACATGATCTATGGTGCTCATACGATGCTCAACCTTGAAGGCCCATAACGGGGCAAATGAAGCTGTAGAGTCTTACTCCAGCAGGTAGTGAATTGTTCTGAGACGGTTTTTATTCTTTAAATCTGTCTTGGTAGTCTTTGATGCTAGTCTTGCCATCTACGCTCATGTTAGTGTAGCAAGGCAATAACTTTCAGGATCTAAACTTGTTTCAGCACTCAGAAATGCCAAGTAGATCGATTACTTTCAGACAATAGCATTCTGGAACATTTCTAGGAGTAATTTGAGACATGACGTCTTAACCATAGCATGTTTGGAAAGAAGAAAAATTACTTTGCTCTCCACCACTGAAGTTTTCCTCGTGCCATTTTTAGGTTTGTTGTAAACTAATTGACACAAATTGATTGCTATAATTATCATTGTCATTGTACCAGCATGGTAGAAGGCAAGCTAGATGGACCTTGGTCTTTATTTGTCTAGTAATTCCTACTTTCCTATGAAAGGAGTGCAATGGCAAACCTATTGGGTTATCCACTGTTCTAGATCATGATGGACGAAGTCACTGGTTCTATACTTCATGGGTCAGGAACATTTGTACATTTTGAATGCCTACCCTCATGACATTCACAAAGATCAATAACAATAATTTCTAAGGAAAACTAGGTTACAATATTCTCTCCTGCTGTTATTTTTCTTTGTCTCCTTTTCCTCTCTTAATCAACTCTTCTCCCTTTCTTTATTCCTCTTTCTGTCTCTAATTTTGGCTCCAATTCACACTATTTCCTTCTCTGTCATCCGGGTTTGTGTCCTTCTCTATCTTTTTCTTTCACTGGTCAAGGAGATAAGCCATCAGGCACTGTGATTACAAGGTCCCAGATGTGCCCTATCGGATCAACGTTCCAGCAATTTGCAACGCAAATGTAGATGCAATGGTGAGCAAATATTTTCAATTGTCAAGTATGGTCCACTTGGCTGAAAGTTTGAAAAATGATTAAAAGGTTACAGAGAGACAGAAGAAGGTTAAAAATAATAAAAGGTTAGAAATTATAGTACGTACAATATACAATGGGCTGGAGCTTCAAAAAATGGTGGCCCGCCCGTGTGGGCCACACGCCAAAGAGCCACTGCGATTCCAAGCGCTGCGGCTCATTTAAATAGCTGGGGCGAGCCACCCCCCCCCCGCCCCCATTCAATCACGTGGAGGGGGCGGGCTGTCCGTTCCCAGCAATGTCATTAGCTGCCTGAGCTCTGGCGAAGACACCATTTTTAAAGGACTATTAGCCCTACCAGCTAATTTAAATATTTAAAGATAGAATTAATTAAATTAAGTAAAAACATTTATTTCGCCCCTCTCCCACCACCCCCCCCAACTATTAAATTAATTATCTGCCCTTTCCCCCTCAAAAGCACTTACCTTTACTCGCCCCCAAACTGCATAAACTTTGAACAACAACCCTTTCCACCATCCACATCCATGACGTTAATTTGACCCGGTTTCCCACCGCCACCCCCCCAGCCCCCGCACAATGATAAACTTACCTCCTCCCCCCTCCCCACCAGTGTTGCTCCTCGTTTCCTCGGACGGGGATCCAAAGGCGCAGGAACGCCGGCCGCTGAGCCGAAGATCGCACCGGGACATCAGGAAGCAACATAAGTTTATTTCGATTATTTTAATTGATTTAAATATTCAAATTGTACTCCCGTCACCCAGCGGTGAAGAGGCCGCCACGGTGCCTCTCCGCTGCTGGGAGGATCGGGCCTCATCTGGGGCCGTCTTCAGACCCCACCATGCCACGGATCCAGACATTGAGAGCTCCTTAAAATCCAGCCCATTACGTGCAATGTGCTCGCCAGATCCAAGAAGGAGGTTTGCACTGACCTAAGATGATGACATTTGTAGATAAATTGCCAAAGTCACTTACAGAGAACTGAATTACAGCAACTTATAATTATATAGTACCTTTAACATAATAAAGCATCCCACAGAAGCATTATGAAACAAAATATGACACCGGGCCACATATGGAGATACTGGGTTATATGACCATAAGTGTAATATCACTCATTGCTTTGGTATGCGAACTATTGTAAGAGTCCCAGAACTACAAGTGATATCCAAAGAAAGCGTGGGAATTTATTATAACTTAACTAGTATATATATATATAATATTTATTTATTTAGAGATACAGCACTGAAACAGGCCCTTCGGCCCACCGAGTCTGTGCCGACCAACAACCACCCATTTATACTAACCCTACAGTAATCCCATATTTCCTACCACCTACCTGCGCCAGGGGCAATTTACAATGGCCAATTTACCTATCACCTGCAAGTCTTTGGCTGTGGGAGGAAACCGGAGCACCCGGCGGAAACCCACGCGGTCACAGGGAAAACTTGCAAACTCTGCACAGGCAGTACCCAGAATCAAACCTAGGTCCCTGGAGCTGTGAGGCTGCGGTGCTAACCACTGCGCCACTGTGCCGCCCTATATACACACAGCTACTGCATGATCACATCTACACACACCTCACTCTGTCAGGCTACACCCACAACTTCCTGGTCATGTATGACGTGACATCATTTCCTCCAGTGACCTTCACTTACAGCCTCTTAAGGTGGTTTCTTCTTAAGGTAGTCCCACAACAACTCTTTTTTTATCCAAAGATCGAAACATATGTACAATATACAATGATGTTGCAGTTCAGACTAATTATATATGGCTAAAACAAAAGGTTTTTACAAGTAAGAAAGTTTAACACACTCCATAGAATACAGGAGGTTTGCTTATACATCCCGATCTTGTTATCGTAAACCTCTGCTCGGAGCTGAGCCTGTCTTGAGGACTCCTTTGAGACTGTGATGACTTAGAGCTCTGGTTAGCTTGTTCTTCCTCTGTGCACGTAGCCTCTGTACTTTCATCTTCAGACTTTGTCTTTGAACGTGTCCGTGATGCCACAGGGTTGTCACGTAGTATTGTCCTACAGCTCTCCAAGTTGACTTCAGTTCTGACTAAGAATAGCACCATTGGGTGTCTGGACCTCATACAATCCGTGCTGGTCACGGTATCCTGCAGAGGTTGCTGGGATATAAGTTCCCGACGCATGATTGAAGACTCTTACGTTCTGTCCTACTCACAATCGAGCTAATTCTGGTCCTGCTTGCCTTTCATACAATGCCTTCATCTTCCCTTGTTTGGAAAGCTTAGAAAAATGATGACTGGCAACTTCGCCAATCACCAGCAATCCCTCTGGCCTTCGGGAACTTGCAGCAATGAACTGAAGCCTGAGGAGAGACTCCCGGTCATATCGCCTCTTTGTGTCAAGACTCCCAGCCTTTGTGTTGTCCTTTACACGGACCAACCCGATACATTCGTCCTGGTTATTTTCTACCATCTCCGGTGCATTACTGACGTCATGTTTTGTGATAATTCATCAACCTTGGCGTACTGAAAGTCCTATGACAGCTGGACAGTTGTGTCTACAATATAAAATATTTGTGGTAGTCATTCGGAGCTCCTATAGCTGCACTGCAAGGTTATTGTTCCAAAGCAATTGTTTGGAGAGCCATTGTAGGCAGTCAGCCTGGCCATAGTGCGTTGCACCATATATTTCCGTTTCTTTAACTAAATCCTTCAGTATACAGATGGGAAGAATATTTGCATTTGCTCCAGAGTCGATTTTCTCTCTGAGCTTATGCTTGCTGTGCTTCTGCAGACATAATTCCAATCTTGGCAAATCCCTCAGATTAGCATTGACATATTGATCCAAATTACACGCGCCAGCACAGCTGACGGAGGCTGTGACAGTCGAGACTACTGACAGTCAGAGGACTGTCCATGCTGAACCCCAGGCTGATGATGAGCCTCTGGTGTCAGCAGCACAGAACATGCTGAAGTTGCAGAGATGGGTAGGGGAACATCTGGCGGAGCTGCCAAGGTCAATGCACGACCATGAGCGGGCGATAGAGGAGTTTATCCGTGCCATCATGTCGCTGGCATGTGAGCACATAGCTTCTTCCATTGAGAGGTTGGAGAGCCAGGTCCCACAGATGCGCACACACCTGCACACCATCGCCTCGGCCACAAGCTCAACGCAGCAGTGGCAAGATGAGAGGGGGACGAGCGCCAGGTGTCTTCTCAAGATCCTCATCCTTCTACAGTCAGCAGGGAAGTTCAAATAAAAGGGAGGAGGAGAGGTTGATCTCCACAGCTGGGGGCTCCCCTCAGGGCAGTCCGAGTGCGGTCAGCAGCTCCACCAATGACCCCAGCTCCTGTAGCCACGATGACTGAGAAGGCTCCTGTATCTGTGCAGCAACCCCTCAGCCAGCAAGGGCCCTCCAGGCCTCCAGCAGCCAGAGGACACCCACCAAAGTCATCCCGGGCCTGATCAACAGCCTGCCTCCACCTCAGCTGCCAGCGAAGGGATTGCACCACATAGAAGCACACAAAAGTGTATAAAGAGCACCTAGACATACGCGGGGCTTATGGGTGTATTAATTGTGTTCTTTGCATTGGTTGCTACAAATGTGTTAGAGGTCAGATTCTTTACTGTAAATGGCTTATGCTTTTATTGCTGAATTGTGAGATGCAACCTTCACCCTTGCTCCCTCAATGGGCTGCCAGTATAGGCACAGGCTGTTTGTTCAGCATCTCAGATGAGACAGAGCATGTGGTGAAGCTGAGCACTAGGCACTGGAGTATGATGGGAAGCAGGCAACAAGCAGAATACAGTGAGGTGAGTCTTTATTGAGTCCACTTTGAAAGATCATCATGGTGGCAGTAAGCAGGTATGTATGAGAGTGTGTCATGCCTCCCTTACGTGTCTCTCAATGGCCCTGGCCTCCGGTGCAAGGGAAGCAACAGCAGTTCACGGGAAGTCCACATCAGATGAGAACTGGTGATCAATCATGTCCTCTTTATGTAAGGCCTACCCCTCAACTGTGCTAAATTGTGCAGAGCACAGCAGACCACCACAAAATGCAAGACCATCATTGGGGCATACTACAGGGCTCCACCAGATCGATCAAGGCACTGGAATCTCATCTTTAACAGCCCAATGGCCAGCTTGATGGTCACTTGAGTGGGCCTGTGGCAGTTGTTGTACCTCTCCTCGACAGTAGTGCGAGGGTTCCTCACAGGCACGAGTAACCATGTCTTCAATGGCCCTTGCCCCTAGAATCCATCCCTGAAGGCAAGCGGAGGGCCTGAAAAGCTGTGGCACCTGGGATTGGCGAAGTACCTAGGCATTGTGGCTGCTTGCCAGGAAGCAGGCAAACACCTGCAAGATGCGCTTCCAGTCGTCACAGACCAGTTGCACATTGAAGGAATAGCAGCCCTTCCTGTTGAAGGCCGTTGGCTGCGCCGTGGGAGCCTTGATGGCCATACATGTGCAGTCCATGACACCACGCACCTGGGGGAATCCAGAGATGGCCCCCTCCGCCTGACTCAGGCTCGGTCCGGTACCGGACACAGTCGCCAGCCCTCGAGTAAGGCATTGGTCACCTGCTTGATGCAGCGATGGGCTGGTGCCTGGGAGACCTCACTCATGTCTCCAGTGGAACCCTGGAAAGAGCCGACAATAGAAATAGAGTGCCACGGTAATTGGGGGTCGATCAAAGCCCATGGGTCGCAACGTCCTGCAGCACGGCACATAAGTCAGTGATGGCCTCCCTGGAGAGCCGTAGTCTTTGCGGACACTGAAACTCAGACATCTGGAGGTAGCTGAGGCAAGTCTGGCACACCCTCATGGCATGGCCAGCTACTGCCGCTCTCCTATTGGAGCCTCACGGGCGGGCCCAGCCACATGCAGGCCCTCCCTCCCTCTGAGTCACTGTGTGTGGCATGGGGGTTCACAAAGATGGGGTGTATGAGACCCACGTCAGCTCATGTTTGCCCTTCCCATGCGCTGTTTTTGCAGAGACGAACTTGCCTTGGGACCTTTCCATTGCTACTCCCCTCTGAAGATGTATTAATGTCCCTCAGTGCTCACCCTTGCAGAGAGCACCCAAAACTGTGGTCACTCTGCCCTTGCACCCGAGACTGCGGTCACCCTAACCTACCAGCCGAGACTGTGCCCACCCTGTCCTTGCACCTGAGACTGCACCCACCATTGCAGAGATCCCAGCAAGCTGACAATAGCTTCTGCTCCCCCTCCTCCCTTATCCACTGCTCCCCATGGCTGCCTTCCCGCAGCAGCACTGAGGCCTCACCTCGGTGCCACCACCTTTAAATGGATAAGGATTTAAAGGCGTGGGATTCCCATGCACTGTTGACTGAATCTGAACCCTCCACCACCCTTCAATTCAATGCAAATACATTATAACTAGATGTTCAAATTATCGTCCTGTCCCTTTGTGGTGGCAACAGTGTCTTGGATCTTACCTGCTACTGACAAAATCTGGAACTAACATCACAATGTCCAGTTCCCAGGCGAGTACGCCTGCCTCAATTTTTCGCCAACCCCCTGCAACCACTCCCGCTCTTGCTGGCCGGATAAAATCCAGCCCATACAGTGCCTTTATTCTCAGGATATCCCAAAGTGTTTTACAGCCATATAGCCAACAAAGAACATTCGAAATGGAGTCACAGCCAATGTAATAGCCAATTTCTGCACAGCAATGTGCCACAAACAGCAGTAAAGTAATGATGTGATAATCTATTTCAGTGTCGTTGGTTTGAGGGATAAGTATCGGCCAGTTGAAAGAACTTTTCTGCTCTTCTTCAAATAGTGCCATGGAATCTTTTACATCCACCCGAGAGGACAGACAGGGTCTCAGATTAATATCGCATCTGAAAATTAGCATCTCCGACAGGGCAGCACTCCATTAGAATTATGCTGAAGTGGCAGCCTGGATTATGTGCTCAAATCTCTGGCCTGAGACTTGAACTTAGAACCTACTGCCTCAAGAAGCAAAAGTGCTACCACTGAACGAAGGCGGACACTTTCAGGGATTATTTTGTTGAGTCTTAATCTTAGTGTCACCTTAGGTGTGAAAATTATGATTCAAATTACGAGTCAATGACATGTGCAAAATTGACTTCATTAGTCTAATTAGTGGTGATAAAATGATGCTGCAGCCAAAGGACAGAACTTGAGTTACTGGGCCAATATCACCAAACTGCTGGCCCAAGAATCTAAATGACTACTGACATTTTGATTCCAGTTAACAAACTTCTGCTGGCAGGCTGCTCTCCTAGACATTTTTTCTGTTACTTTTTCGGACCTATAGGTCTTCAGTAAAGCCAGATTTTCAATACTCACGGACTTGTTAATATGCAATCCTGGCTGATTTTGAGTAAGGAATTGGCCTTTCATTTTCAGGATCTTTTTTTAACTCTCTTGTTTTACATTCAAAGGTAGACATCAGGTACAGTCAAAGTAATGAGCTAAAGGAAAACTAGTTTTTATTTATTCTTTTGGCCACATCTATAGAAGCTAATATCTTATCCAACACCAAAGCTTTTGAAAATTATCTTTGATCATCTGTTTGGGTTCTGAACTCAAATGTAACGTAATCTTAGAACTTAGATTTTACTTTACCAAATATGGTATTGAACAACTTTGCTTTATCCACAGAGATGATTCACTCCGTCCACATTGCTAGCTCAGTGCTGGACAATAAAATACAAAGTTTGCCCCTACCACCTGTGCCAATTCCCCACTGGCATTATGGGCTGTCTTCCCCTTTAAGAAGAATGCAAAAGTAAGAATGGTCTCCGGTTGCGGAAAGATGCAGTGAAAAGCTAGGTGTTGCTAGTGATGACAGATACTTAACAAACATTTATGTACCATGCAAGGCCACGTGTGAAAAAACACTTGCAGGTGAAGGTTTTGGGTACAGAGATCCCAACAGAACCGCCTGGACGTTCATGGTAAGCTCTTGAAGAACTTCACAGCAGTAGGTAATTGTGGCAAACATGCTTAGTACCGTGTATTCTTGGAAATTATAGCTGAAACTTCTTACCTTGCCAAACCTAGTAAGGCCAATAAATGTCTTGCAGCACCTATTGGAAAATGCCAGATAGGCAAGCTAGCTGTCATCGTTTCTGTACCAGGAATGAGAGTTCTACATGCAGTCTTTTGCTAAGAGATTTATTGGAGGAAATTATGCTCAGACAACACATGCATTGATGCAAAAGCGATGGGAAATCTCATGTTACAGTTGTTGAACTTAGTAGCAGGGTGGCCGACCGTCAATCTTGCTCTTGATCTCCCTAACTTTGTTTTACGATAGTACAATTATAACCAATCTAGGGTCATAGAGATTGCACCTAAAGTGACAGCCACCTCTTTGGACTGTGTCTGAGCAACGTCTTCATTCCCAAACAGGGCCTTCGTTCTTATCCTGATTTGGATCAGAAATCCATATATTCAAGCCTAAGAACTTTGGGGACTCTGTGTGATGCAGCAGAACACTATTTCTAAACCTGTTTGCCACAAACAAAAGTTCCTGATGATGCCTCTCTCTTTATGCTGTTGCTGACATTTGCATCCTGCAGCAGAAAATGTTTCTCACCCCCTCTCCATCAAAGTGGCAAGCTCCAATCTGAGGCAGGAATAGCACTGACGACCCATCTTCATTATTTAAGTTAAGTCGACCGTGAAAAATTGTTGGGGGTCAGCACTGGATCAGTCAGCTGGGCAGAAGCAGGCTACTTCCAATAGGGATCCCACCACAGGAGAAAAGTCTGGATTCTCAAGGTCCAAAACCAGTTAAAGTTTTGTCAAAATTCTATTTATGACCAGGGTAGTCATGATACATCACTGAAAGGAAGTATGTAACGACTGCTCATGATTCTTCTGGTATGGATATTGAAGCCACTAGTGCTACAACAGTTGAATCTTACAATCATGTTCACCAGCATTTCAGATCCTCTCCACTGATCATAAGTCTAATAGCATTTGTTTCTTGAAGATAAACTACCATAAAAAAAATGACTAACCCATTAATAAAAAGTGTCAGTACATCCTCATTGACACTTATTTTGAAGAATGGCTGTACCAGCAGTAACCAGCGTATAATCTGAAATGGGCATTAAAAAAATCAAGCTCTTTATATTCTCTACCTCATTGTTTTATTCTGCAGGAGATCACCTAAAGAATCAGGCAGGATACAGAAATTATAATATTTTCTCCAAACATATGGAAAAATGATTCCTTTACACACACAAAAATATTAATACACAAAACATACTGAATACACCATATATCTCAAAACAGCACTCAATACAAGATGCCTGAATGCATTGGAATAGACTTTAGACCCACATTTTTACATTGAGAACTTGTACATTCTCCACACAGCCATGTGGATACTTCCTTTGGCACAATAAATGGGTAGAGAATTAAACTACAATATTTTATTTACACTTTTTTTTTTTTTAAATTGTGAAACCTAGGTGAGGCATTAAGGTCCACAGTGCAGAACATCACTAAGTCTGAAAAGAGATGAAGTAGATCAACAATTACTGAATAGGTGATGCCTCAATATTTCAGAAGGAAGGAAGTACTGAGAGACTGAGAGATGAGGAATTACGCAGCTTAGAGGTCCCAATAAAGAATGGCACATTAAAAGACTGTGTTATGAGCCTTGAGGGTTGATCTCCCCAATATTGTGCTGCCAGCATATACGATTAGTATGTTGCAAGAGATTCTGTTGCCTGCATACATCAGATGTTGTCCTACTCTACAGCCCTGAGAAAGTCTCCAAGATAATCTGCCGAATGCTGCATGATTTCATTATTGAGAGGGGAATGTTTTCAGACGGAAATCAGGAAGCTTTATCTGCAGCCTTGGCTGGGAAGAGGATGAGAAAGAAATGACCCACAAATGCACTGCCAGGAAGAGTTACTGACAGGACTTTGTTAAAAGCTCCACTTCGGCCTTAAAAGGCGTACAGACCTCTTTCGCTCATCCCGTACCAACATTGTGGCCTGATCCTTTGAGGTTTGACTACCATTTCAGCATACTATCCCTGAAAATCAAATTACATATGCCCCTTAACAATAATTCTATACAATACTTTTCAAAGAAGGTATCAGTTTATTTCCCTGCTCAAGGTGCATCCCTGTTTCAATGTTTGTTTTTTCTTGGTAGCAGTGTAGGGTGCGTCACATGCTTCCTATTCTCATTGAGTGGAGCAAATATGGGGGGGTAGCAGGCTATTACCCCTGAATGGATACCTTATGACCTGGCTGAGACATTTCTTTCTGCTGGATCACAAAATCCCTTACATCATCAGTGTCTGCACTCGTTGTCTCTTCTGCAGTCCTGTGAAGGGGTCGGCTGTGATGGACAGGTGGGCGAATCATCACCCAGGGAGATCAGTTCCTCATCCACCTCTCTTCTTGCCGTATCCCTGCTGTTTGCAGTCTGTAGCCTCCTGCAAACTGGAGCTCTGGATCTCAACAAAGTGTTGGCAAACAAACTGCATCTGCGCCTAGGCCGTTTGAACTTAAGGACTCTACTGCAGGTCGTATTAGAGTTGCAACTCACTCCATGATGCGCTGCAGGTTCCCAAAATCCTCTAGTATGGGCTTTACAAACAAATGTGGCAGCAGTATTCTGTAAATTATTCAGCATTCCATGGTTCTCAAAGAACCTCAGGAAGAATTTCTGCTCATCAGTTCAGTTCAATATGCAGTTCTTGTATGGATCCATGGATTCAGCAGCAGCTGCACATTTGTCCCTAGCTTTTCTTTCCTCTTGTTAATGCTGTCCTGGTGCCACCTCTACTTGCTCCTTCACCATGTACTCGCTCCTGACTCTCCCTATCCAATTTTCCTGAAGTGAATGTTGTATGCTGTTGCTTGCAGGATTTAGGGTGCTTGACAGGTGTTCATGAAATGGGGCTTTTTCCTAACCCTCTCTGGTGCCAGCATCCTCACCTTGGAAGCCCCCTATGAAAAGAAAAATGGAACGTGTTACCATGGAACATGCAGTCAATAACTGCATAAAGTAGCAAGGCCAACATGGTGCCTTGAAGCTGAGAGGCAGATGTGTCGACCTGTTACTCATTGATAGAGTTTCAAGGGCTAGCAAGAAAAGGAGACTGAAGAGAACACTCACCATGTTGGGTTGGCACCAGGTCATCAAACTCTTTCCTAGACGCTCCACCAATAGATGCTTTCAGCATTAGAAAATAAACAAGATGAATTGCAATGTCCCAGCCTACAGTACAACTGGTGGGAAAATAGTAAAGAGTATGCAGCTAATTTGCCATGATGGCAGAACAAGCAAAAATAATGCAGCAATTCTGTGAGACACATAAAACATTTTGCTTTGAAAGACATGGTAGTTTGTGGGTAAAAGGTTTCAGGATTGAGTTCAGTGCTTTTGAGGTTGTGTTACTGATATGACACCATGCTATGAATTCAATACTCAGTGCATGATACTACAGGCATTCCTTTCCTTTGAGCGAGCACCCTTTAGTCACACCTAGCTTGGCATTTTTCATCATCTAATTGCTCATGTGCCCTACATGCATGGGAAACTGCACGTACATGGCTCGACACGCCCTCCCTTCAGTACTAAATATTGCCACTTTACTGCACTGTACCTTTTCCACCAAAAGTGTCAGTCCTCATTGTGGTTTCACAGAGATGGAGCAACACAGGGCTAAACAAATAAAAGGTATTTCTCCCTCAAGACCTGTGACACTCTGGATACCCTGCGCACCAGAGGCTCCCTGTGCTTGTGGACAGTGAGTAGGGGCCATATGTTAAATATTTCAATGATCTAACCGTATGGTAAGGGTTAAGGAGGCCACCCCAGTGACATGGGACTGCACACAAGTTCCAAGGACATGGGAAGAATTCCCTCATAATTAGGAACTCAATGGATTTGTACCTTAGAAGGAAGAAAGGGAAGTTCAGAGCATCATTAATCATCGTAGAATATATATAATTGAAACCAGAAGTTATCACAGAGAAGTTAGAGGCTTGCGTGATTCCTACAGGCAATATATTTGATCTTATATCCCATGATAGTGTGCAAGAAAACTATTACAGAGAACTGAAAGTTAATGAGAGGAAAATATTTGCCACAAAGAGGAAATCAAGTTTCATGGGGGCAGCTTTAGCAATGGAGGTGATGCACAATTTACACTTGAAATAAGAGATAGAGAGATCAAGAATGTCAATAACTGAAAGTCTAAGGGTAGGGTCAGCAAAGGGGTAGTAGTTGCAGATTGGACTTGCAGGAGATAAGAAGAAACCGCATCTTTGAAAAATTGTAAGATACAAGGGACCTGAAAAACCTCAGTTATTTCAAACCAGTTACACTAGGTATCCAATTCATTTGGGCAGAGCTGGGGTTTCCTGAAGTTTGGGGGTGGATGCTTGTTGTATTCACTGCTTTTATGGGTTACATCACGCACTGGAATTCCCGCTAATTCCACCTCTGTTGCCCAGAGTCTACTGTGTGCGTGCATGTAGGAAGCATAAGGTACTGCCAGGATTATATCCTGGTGGACATAGGGCCTGCAGCATACGAAAAGGCCAGTTTCTTTAGAGCAACTGACTGTTTAAAGATACAACTCTTCCTGGAAAAAGGATAATTTTCTTTCTTAAAAATTCTCTTCATCCGCCACTCCTCCCCAGCGGCTGCACCCTGCCAAAAATGTCATCCTCTAACCCCACATAGTGGTTGCCCAGTTGTACCACTGTTGATACTTCATGGAAGTGCTTCTGACCCTCAGGAACTCAGGCAGGCTCATGGCTGCCCGCAGCTAAAGAATGGACATCTCATTCTATTGTTAGAATAGCAGAGCTGGACCTGCCATCCTCAGGGCCTAGAATGTTACTGCTCTGTTAAAATTAAATGTCATCAGTCACTGCACTGTACCAGGAACTATGGGCATATAACCTGAAGGAATTCCTTGACTTTGGAGTGGAATCTTTACCAAAATAGTGGATAGATTTGGATGAGAAATAGAGGAAACCACTTATCTGGAAAAATAGAGGACAAAGCCCTGTATAATCCCTGAATTAATAAGAACAGGTGAACTGTTAACCAAAGCACAAAGCTATTAGAAAGGAAACTAAATACCCATTAACATAGCTCCAATTAGGCTTTACAGTGGCAACTTATTTAAAAGTGCATGGACTCAGATCCAGTCAAAGATTTGGTAGATAATCCAATTTCAAGCACAGAGATCCACAGGTGGGAAATCTAGGTCAGAAAATAACCAGCTTTGTGGTGCCATGCCGACAGCCATACTGGCAATCTCAGATTCAGAAAGAAGTTTTAAGGTGATATCTAGTTTAAGTGTCAAACAACAGTTTAAAAGAATCACTTTTCTTAGGGATAATGTAAAAAAAATCTAGCAAAAATAGAAATAGCACAAAAACAATGACCTACTTGCTTTTTTTGTAGTCATTCCAGCTGGGTCCTCCTGGGCGGGGTGCCATTATGTCAGCCAACTTCTCCAGCATTAAAATATTTTGATTTTCAATCTGTGCACGTTGACACTCAAGCTTCTACAAGAGCAAGTGGAGTCAATTCTACAATTGTATATTTGACAAATGAACATTCCTTTTAAATTAGATAGTGACAAACTAAACTCATTTTCTATCCATAGCTTTTATATATTATCCAACTCATCTGGGATCATAACCTTGAGGTGCCAAACAGATTCTAACCCCTCAGATGGCCAAGTGCATTGCGCCTCATCCTTATAAATTGGAAGAACAACAATTTTCAAGTTTTCTTTTTCAATAATTTGCACAGGTCCACAATGGAATAATTTGTTTAGATCCAGGACGAGTTTCCTGTTTTTTTTTGGCAACCATAAAGATGCAGAAATTGACAAGTGTAAGTTACAGGCTTGTTACCAAAAGATTATTGTTTTAATTCTACTATGGTCCACGTAGCCTCGAATTTTGGCTTGGCTTGTTAACACTCTTGTCTCAGAGCAAGAACGTGTTGAGCAAATAATAGAGTCTGATGTTTGTCATAACAAGGGAGTGTTATATTGCCAGAGGTATTCCCAATGAGACATTAGCTAAAACTTCGTCAGACTGTTCCAGTGGGTTCAGGCAGACATTAATGATCGCATGGCACTATTCAAAGAGAGAGCAAAAGATTGTCTCCTTGTATCTTGGCCACCATTTCTCACTCACTTGTAGCATTTTACTGTGTTCACTTACAGAACCACAGCTGTTGCATTTCAAAGTAATTTATTGTTTATGAAACGCTTTCAAGTAATTTCTGAGAAATGTGATGAAGCACTATAAAAATGCAAGTCTTTCTTTCCTCCAAAAAGCCTGTAAAGCTTTAATAGTTAAAAGTGGAAAAAAAACTTAAGATGTTTACGCATTGGTCATGTTAACAAGGAATTGTACTAGTTGAAAAAGAGAATGCATCCTATTTATTACCTGCATTTTCTTTCTGTTAACCATTGGGTATAGCATGTGAATTATTAGTGTATTGCTACAGATGCTAACTAGTTTACTTCAGTGACTGGAACTGAGTGCCTCATCGGGTATGATGTGGCCTGAGATAATCTGGGGCAATGGGACCTGATGACCCATGCCAATAAAATGACACCAGAGGTGAACAGATTTAGTCATTAGGTTGTGGCTAGGCCAAAACATTTTCTGAATTTTAAGTTATATGGATCCTACCTTCTGCCTGAGCTTGGCTTCTTCTCGTTCATATTTTGGTGGCCTATAAAAACAATATAGCAGCATGAGATAATGTTCGTTTTAGATATTGTAATATCCTCCATGTGGTTCTTCTCACTTCCGCATCTTACATAAAGTTTGCCCCACCCACCTACTTCAGTTAAACCACCAAGTATCAAAATAAGGAGGAACCTTTAATATTCATTCATTCCTTCCCTAAGGAGCTCTAAGCAGTGGTTAGGTGGGGGTATGACACACAGAGTATTCCAAAAATGTAGACTGCTGATGTCCCAAAAAGTTGTCAATATTTCTTTTTTTCATCATGGTATCCGGTACTAACCTCTGGATACTGAACAAGTATTAATTCTAGATAAAGTAAGATTTTGCAAAGTATGTTAGAACAGGTATGGGGAAGTGTATTTCATTGTTATGACCAGGTGAGAAAAGGGTCTTGGGGGTCCCTCTCAGCCTTTTCCTGGTTTGACTGTAACAGGGTTTAATTTTTAAAACACCGTGTTTTAGCTTCCCCTCAATGAATCTTTGTTCACTGCTATCCAATTGTAGTGGCAAAGAAATCAACCAGACAGGTTTTCTTAGATTTAAACAAGAAAAGTTCTAAGTTTATTAACCTTAAAAGCTCTAATTTGGTTAAACTACCATGAATACGCGATGTGACCACACTAGCACGCATACGCAATAAACACACATGCAGATAGAGACAGAAAAGGAGAAAGAATCAAGGGGAAAAGGTTTGAAGCAATAGCTGGAGTTCATTTATTGTCCTTTGAGTATGATGTAAAGTTCAACCTTGCCATCTCATTGGAGCCCAGTGCACTTTCAAATTTGGTTTGATGGTTTTCTGTCTTGAGGCTTAGTTTCCTTCCGTAGGTCCCTGTCTTTGCTTGAGAGGGAGACAGAGAGACCTTCCTTCTGTGTTGTCTTCAAACTGCAGTCTGACTCAAACTGTTCTGTGAACACAATTCAAAACCAAACCTGGGCCAGCAGGTTAGTCATGTGAACAACTTTTTTTTTAAACAAACTCTCCTGCGTTTTTGTGGAGTCTCCATCTTAGCAGACACCCTAAGTGTCGGTGGGCGGGGGTGGGAGGGGGGGGGGGAAGGGTTGGGGGGCGGTGGTATGGAATTGTGGCTTTTTACACATTCAATGTCTGGTGACCAAAATCCATTTGGGTTAATTGGATCAGGGATGAGTTCCAATGTGTTCTCCAGGCAACTGTCTCTTAGAATGCAACTGTTTCCAGCCACTGCTGTGATCTCTTTAAGCAAGTAATTTTTTCAGTCCAGCAAGTTTAAAATTAATGTTTCATATGACAAAATGAATATGCCTCATTCTTGGCAGGTGGGGTTTTCATGACTTCATAGATATCTGCTAGCCCCAAATGTTACCATTTAGTAAATGTGTGGTGACCACTACAATTAGCTGCTTAACACGTTGTTACAATTTCAGATTTTTAATAGTTATTTCTTTCTAAATGGACTCCAAGCAGTTAAACAAGCCTGGTCTCGTACGATGCAGTAGCTGTAACTTTTCGGAAATTTAGCCTCGCAAAATGAATGAATGCAGCCAGGTGCTACCTTATTGCATGCACCTCAAAAATGGTGGATACTTACTATATTAGAATCATAAATTAGAAATAATTATAGTACCAAAGCTCTGAAAATATGCACAACACCTGAATTAAACTGTACATAAGAAAAAGCTGAATGGGAAGCTACTTACTCTTAGCAATCACTTTCTCAAGAGAAACATGGGCCAGGATTTTACCAGCCTCCTGGAGACAGGCTGGGAAGTGGGACAGCTGGTAAACTGGCAGAAGGCAGCAGGAGGGAATCCCAACATCTTCCCGCTGCCAAGGGACATTTCCAAAGGCAGGAATAGCAGCAGCTCAGTCGCCTGCCAATTAGAGGCGGGTGGCCAATTAATCCAATTAACTGGCCTATATATGGCCATTTTACACCACTGGCATTTTACAAGCGTAGGAATGGTCCCGCCACATAGGGAGACCACTGGGTACATTGATACAGTCTCCTAGCAGCTCCCTGGGGGCGGGGGGTGGGGGTCTGTTTGTTTCCCAGAAGCTCCCTCGCCCCCTGAACAGCATTGGCTGCTGCCTAGCCTCAGCACATTTTTTAAAATTCTCACCGTCCCTTCAAGCTCGCCTCAACACAGAGGCACTCTCTCCACTTCCCTGCAGCCCAGCAGCAGCCACCTTTAGCGGTAGCGATGCTGGAGCTGCAGAGCTGCTAACCCTCTGATTGGGTAAAAGTCCCACCCCGCCATTCGCCCACATGGTGCAGGACCTACATTTGGTCCTAGCAGTGGGACCTGCAGAGTCCCAGTAAAATTCTGGCATGGTCTTTTCTATTTGCAAGATAAAATCCTGGTTGCTGGCAAAGCAAATTCAGTACTTTTATCCTCCTATACTAGTATGCCACTTGGATAAGGAATTCAGAGAGCATACTATCCGAATTCGCACTATAAATCGCTAGAGTCCCCGAACTCCTGGTTTTACTACTTAACTTCTTTCAAATCAGGACTGCCACCAAACATAACAATATTACCATTCTGAAACTCAATCTGGCAGACGTTGCACATGGGGAATCAAAGGCCAAGTACGATTTTCACGTGAAAAGGGCTAGAGGGCAGGGGTAATTGGCCAGATGTGCAGACAATGTTATTTTTATATATAATTTGTTTACAGCATTGTTTATAGTTAAAATAGCAAAATTCACAGCAATCTAAAAATCAGAGAAATGGAGGTGGCTGCAGCTTAGGAACTTCTCTGCAGTGTCAGGCCAAGGAGCTGGGCTATACAAAACTGAAATACTATGGCATCATCACTGGAGGAGTATAAATACAGCTCGACCAATTTACATAGCCAGTTTACCTTATAATTGGGCACAGGAATTTATAATAGAAAAATTGACATTTATTGTGACAAAACAAACTAAGATTTTGTAGACAGGTCGTGTCTGCAGAAGTAAGGTTAAGTTGTACAATGTGAATGTACCAAACTGAACAATAAAATTAAATGCATTTATGGAAGTTTGGAACTTAGTGGAAATAACTTATACAGTCTCCATAGCTCCAACTTCCGTTATACATTTCCAGACAAATTAGTTTATTAGCTATGCGGCACAATATATTCCATCAATTATTGAACAACTGTGACATTAGGTCAGAAGCTTTAATTTTTTTAAAACATTTCTGGAAATCACTGTCCATGATTGACATCACTATCTTTCCTTTTAGCCTCCCAATTACAAATACTTTTAATTGGCCATGAAGGCAGAACCAAGTTCTGGCAAGGAGAATGGATGCCAAGTTGTAATAGGGGATCCATGAGCTATGATAATCACTTCATTTTATATTGCAATCGTTATGCACGCATGTACAATCGGTCTGTGGGTGCCAAGTTTGTCATTTTGGTCAGTATGTATGATCCGGTATTGATAACATTCATTTGCATGACATAGGAAGTTTCTTAACTTAAATGATTGCCAATAATATTTTCCCCAACCTCCTATTTATCTTTCCTTTTAGGACAATGGTAGCTACAAAATGTTATGCTGCTATGTTGTGGTGGATTTAGAAAAGCATTCGACAACTTTGAGCTCAACTTGTATCTAAGGCGTGCAGGCCAGCTAATTCTTCATAAAACATAACACTCTACCATTAACTGGATCTACTCATCCAATAATGGTCATCTTGTTTTCCTGATATTCTCAGAGACATGTTGCTGCCATTTTAAATACGTATCAGAAACTGGAAGGCTGTCCTCATCAATGGCAGATTCATTGCACCTGGAACGGATGCTTTTGCATGTTATTTGTCCATTGGCAAAATTACCAGCAACTGGAAAAATCTGCCACTCATAATGCAGCCCTCAGAGGCAAGTAGTATTCATGGCCTTCTCTGCTACATCAGCAATAAAGCACTTTTCTTAAAAATAAAAAACAGCTTTTGAACATGTACCTTAAAAGGATTTTGAAGTCAAAACAATGACATGTATCTTCTACCTAAAAATGCTCGGAAAAGAGACATTAGGAAAACAAAACAAAATGTCATACCTTTTCAAATTATAAGCACTTGAAACAAGTGCACCCTTTTGAGGGTTCATTATCTTAGCAATCCTTTCCAGTAAGTAGATATTGTCTTTTTCAATGCTTCGACGCATTCTTGCATCATCCTGTTAAAAGTCAATCCACAAGCAAAGTGAAATGAGATTAGTAGAAACTGAAAATGCCTTTCCAATTTGCTAAGCATTTCTACTGTCGCCATTCCTTATAAAGGAATTCTAGGTGTCACAAAGTCAATATTTTTGTCTATGCTCCATCTTGTACCATATTTTGCAGCCCAAGTTACACACTTTCTGCATAATGTGAGATACCTATCTTCTCCATAATCATCTAGTTGTTGTATATTAGAAATTTGCAGTCTGTCCCGATGCAATCAAATTATTGCAACTTTTTATTTTACGGAACATTTCTAAGGAGCCAACTGCAACTGCATGGAGACGTAAAGAATTACAACAGATTTTATAAACTTATACATGATTATTAAAATCAGTATGTCTCATCACCTGTGAACATTCCTTATAAACAATTCAATGTTACACCTGGTGACACCTGTCTGTCATGTTGTAATCGAATTTTCCGACTAATGTGATAGTCTGGTGCACTAGAAAACTGAATATAACTAGTCTGAATGTAACTACAGGCTCCGGCCACTGGTGGCCCTGTGCAGCCCTTTTTTATTCAGCTTCTCAACCTCTTGCATGGCAGAGACCTAGGAAAGGCAAAGAATAGCAAGCGAGATCGAATTTTACTTTTTTTTGTTAAAATTTTGCCTCCTTACAGGCTTCCTTAACTGCAACCTTTGGGCCTTGAGCTCTCCTCTCGAGGCTGCTGCATTTACAGTCTACTCAGTCCTTTCATTCACCTATAGGCCCATACCGGTATAATTTTTCTTCATGAGCCTCCTGCTCCACTCTTTTAGAACATATGAAAATCAGGAATAGGAACAGGAGTAGGCCATTCAGCCCTTCAAGCCCACTCCGCCATTCAATGAGATCATGGCTGATCGTCTACTTCAACACCATTTCCTGCATATTCCCTGTAACCCTTGATGTTTTTAATATGTAGAAATCTGCCAAACTCAATCTTGAACATACTCAATGACTGAGCCTCCACAGCCCTCTGGGGCAGAGAATTCCAATGATTCACAATCCTCTGAGTGAAGAAGTCCTAAATGGCCTGCCCCTTATTCTGAGACTGTGTCCTCTGGTTCTAGACTCCCAAGCCAGGGGAAACATCCCTCCTGCATTTACCCTGTTGAGCGCTGTAAGAATTTTGTATCTTTAAATGAGATCACCTCTCATTCTTCTAAACTCTAGAGAATAAAGGTCCAGTCTATTTAATCTTTCCTCATAGAACAATCCCTCCGTCCCAGTTATTAGTTTGGTGAATCTTTGTTGCACTCCCGCTATGGCAAGTATATCTTTCCTTAGGTAAGGAGACCAAAACTGCACAAAATGCTCCAGGTGCGGTCTCACCAAGGCTCTATATAATTGCAGTAAGACATCTTTACTCCTATACTCAAATCCTCTTTTAATAAAGGCCAACATACCATTTGCCTTCTTAATTTTCTTACCAAAAAATGATATTCCTTCTGCCCCGCACCCTGCTGTCAATTCTTCTTCAGCTCCCCGTTTGTCACAGCAGATGCTGTGCTCTGTATCACCTGGCTGCTCAAATGCCTACAACCAACTCTTGTACAAGACCTGAACAATTCTCACCCAAGCTTAGCAACCGGATTCAGTCTGTTCTTCATTCACCAATCCTCCCATTGGTCTCTCCATTGTCAAGATCCTCATGGCGATCAACAAACCAAAAGAACTAAATTTACCGAACGGACAAGATTTCACCTTTATGATTTACCTTATCAAACTAAAATCAACAGAAATTAAGCACAAATTAACAGACAAATAACAGTCAATTTATGTTTTACAAATTACACATTAGGTACAACAAAGGTAGATCTCACAGATTTATCTGGCAGTCCACTCAGCATATATGACACCAGTTACAGCCACAAAATCCTTCAAAGCTCTGAACTTCTTCAAGTAGGTCTCCAGATCCCATCTTCAAAGATGCAGCCACCGATTCTCATCCAACACCAATCCCCCTTCAATCCTGAACTCCACAGGTACAGTCTCCACCAAAAACGGCACACTACTCCATAACCTCCTCAGCTCTCCTCACGATAGTCTTGATGGCATGGATCCACCACTATTACCTTAAGTAACCGAACAGCTGCAGCCACTCATATTTGCCTATGGGCAGCTCCTAGATTCAGCTTGCCTGCAACCTTGTGATAAGATTAGATGGCTCTGGGTCTGTTTTATCTGGTTCCAACCAGTTCTGTCTCCCAAGAACCCTGCCATTTTTAAGTTTAATTTTTTAGTTAGGGACATTCTCAAAAAAAACAAGCTTTGAAACCAGAGTTATTGCACCCAACAGAACACTCAACAGGTCATTTGTTTAGACAACAGCTTGCAAACACTCCACCACTGTTCTTGCAAACCATGAGCTCCATCATACCACTCCTTGACCTATTTTCAGTCCTCCTTTTCCTCCCCTGCCCAACCCCCAAACCTGCTCTCCAATTTCACTGGCCTATGGCCTGATTCAACCCACCATCAACCCTCATCTCAGTAAATGCTTAATTCCACAAACCCATTCTTATAGGGATGTCCTGTATACAGAGAAAGGAAAGTTCAAAAGGGTTATGATGCTGAGGTTAGTCGACACTGATGAAGACACAATTCTAGCTGCATATGGATATCTAACTATTGCAAATCACCCCTGAAAGGACGCAGGGTAGAAATTGCTTTGAGTGCATTTTCCTGAGCAGAATGAATGTCATGTTTGAAGCGTGCATCCAATTACATAGCCATAAAGACCACTCCATTAATTAAAATGAAACAAGTGGGCTGTCAACACTACTCGCACTGTTAATTGGCAGCTCATCTAATACAGAAGGGCATCAATTGTGCACATTTTAATGCAAAAAGGAAGCCGATACCACAAAAAGGGCACTTTGGCTGTAGAAAACTCCACATGGACAATAGAATGTGCAGATAAAGCTGGAAAGAGCCCACTAGCCCTTGGCACCCTTCAGAGATTTTAGTGGAGGTGGTTGGCAAGAAGAGGGGCATCTTCTGTATCCACTGGGGAACCACTGCGTATGAGCACTAGAATATGAAAACGAGCACTCACGACAGGCACTCAAGTGGTTGCACAAATGTGATTTAGAGATAGGAAATAAAGCATTTGCCAAAAGAATGGAGCCTGTTGGAGTAGTGAAGTAGCGATTTTGCTTTGGTACAGTTGTACAGTTCAAGTGCATTGATATGGTGGTACAATTGTACAATTCAAGTGCATTGAGAGGGTGGCTGTCAAGAATAGGTCAAATGTAAATAAGGGGTGTTTATGCTAGGACCAGGCGAGAGATTGGTCAGGAGAATCTCTCAATAATTTGTTGTGTTACAGCTGGGTCATGTTCCTACTTCCTCTAACTCCTCACTCTCTTCATCTTTCTGTTCCACTTTTTCCTCTTCGGGAATCGCCAAGGCAACTCCATTTTGAGTAGCTAGATTGTGAAGCATGCATTAATTACGAACTCTGAGCTCTTCCGCTGTGGACTGCAATGAAGGACCCCTCCTGAACTGTCCAGACAGCAGAACCATTGTTTTAAAACACCAATGGTTTGATCGATGAGAACCCTTGTTGATGCATGACTCTCATTATAATTGGAGCTTGGCATCTATGCCTGGGTTCCTGACAGGAATAATACGAACTTATGAATTAGGAGCAGAAGTAGGCCATTCGGCCCCTCTAGCCTGCTCCGCCATTCAATAAGACCATGGCTGATCTGTTTGTGTCTCAAATTCCACACTCCCATCTACCCACGATAACCCTTGATTCCCTTGCCTTACAAGAATCTATCTACCTCCGCCTTAAAATTATTCAATGACCCCGCCTCCGCCACTCTCTGAGGCAGAGTTTTCCAAAGTCACACAACTCTGAGAAAAAATTTCTCCTCATCTCTGTCCTAAAAGGGCAACCCCTAATTTTAAAACAGTGCCCCCTAGTTCTGGATTCCCCAAGAGGAAATATCCTTTCCACATCCACCTGGTTAAGACCATTCAGGATCTTATATACTTCAATCAAGTCTCCCCTCACTCTTCTAAACTCCAGTGAAAACAAGCCCAGTCTGTCCAACCTTTCCTCATAAGACAACCCGCTCATTCCAGGTATCAATCTAGTAAGCCTCCTCTGAACAGCCTCCAACACATTCACATCCTTCCATAAATAAGGAAATCAAACTGCACACAGTATTCGAGATGTGGTCTCACCAATGCCCTGTATAACTGAAGCACATTATCCTTACTTTCATTTTCAATTCCTCTCGTAATAAAGGATAACATTCCATTCACCTTCTTTATTACTTCTTGTACCTGTATACTAACTTTTTGTGACTCATGCACTAGAACATCAAGATCCCTCTGCACCTCGGAATTCTGCACTCGTTCTCCATTTAAATAATACTCTGCTTTTTTATTCTTTCTGCCAAAGTGAACAACTTCACATTTTCCTACATTATACTCCATTAACCAGATTTTTGACCACTCACTCAGTCTATCTATAACCGGTCTGCAAGCTCCTTATGTCCTCTGCACAACATACTTTCCTACTTATCTTTGTGTCATCTGCAAATTTAACAACCATGCCATCACTCCCCTCATCTAAGTCATTGATATAAATTGTAAAACATTGAGACTCCAGTACAGACCCTCGCAGGACTACACTTGTCACATCCTGCCAATCAGAAAAGGATCCATTTACGCATACTCTCTGTTTTCTGCCAAACAGCCAATCTTCTATCCATGCTAATATGTCACCCACTACACCATGAGCTCCTACTTTGCGCAATAACGTTTCATGTGGCACCTTGTCAAATGCCTTCTGGAAACTCAAGTACAGTACGTCAATGGGCTCCCCTTTATCCACAGCACATGTTACTCCTTCAAAGAACTCCAATAAGTTGGTTAAACATGATCTCCCTTTCACAAAGCCATGCTGACTATTCCCGATTACCTTGAGTTTTTCTAAGTGCCCAGCTACAACCTCCTTAATGATCGATTCTAACTCCTTCCCCACGACAGAGGTCAAGCTAACTGGCCTATAGTTACGTGTTTTCTGCCTCCTCCCCGCCCCCTTCTTGGAGAGGAATTATATTTGCTATTTTCCAGTCTGATGGAACCTTTCCAGAATCTAACAAATTTTGAAAGATTAACACCAACGCATCTGCTACCTCATTAGCCACCTGGATGAAGCCCATTAGGACCTGGGAACTTGTCAGCCCACAGCTCCATCAGTTTGGTCAGTACTGCTTCCCTGGTGATTGTAATTTCACTCTTCCTTCCACCTCCTGATTTACAGCTATTATTGGAATGTTTTTTGTATCCTCCATAGTGAAGACAGGAGTAAAATATTTGTTCATTGCATCCACCATTTCCTTATTATCTATTAGCTCCCCATTCTCACTCTCTAGAGGACGAACACTCACTTTACTTACTCTTTTCCTTTTTAAATACCTGTAGAAACTCTTGCTATGCATTTTTACATTTCTAGCTAGCTTCTTCTCATACTCTAATTTCTTTCTCCTGATTAACCTTTTAGTCACTCTGCCATTCTTTATATTCTGACCAATCATAGAATCATAAAAAGTTTAAGGTACAGAAAGAGGCCACGTGGCCCATAGTGTGTGCGCCAGCTGAAAAACAATCCACCTATTCTAATCCCACCTTCCAGCCTTTGGTCCGTAGCCCTGCAGATTATGGCACTTGAAATGCATATCCTTTTGAATGAGTTGAGGGTTTCTGCCTCAACTACCCTTTAAGGCAGTGAGTTCCAGACCCCAACCACCCTCTGGGTGAAAATGTTTTTCCTCATCTGCCCTCTAATTTTTCTACCAATCACTTTAAATCTATGCCCCCTCTCTGCTCAGGTGAATAGACCCTTCACCTCCACTCTATCCAGGTCCCTCAAATTTTGTACATTTCAATCAGATCTCCCCTCAGCCTTCTCTGTTCCAAGGAGAACAACCCCAGCCTATCCAATTTTTCCTCATAGCTGCATTTTTCCAGTCCTGGCAACATCCTCGTAAATCTCCTCTGTACCCTCTCTAGTGCAATTATATCCTTTCTGTAATAAGGTGACCAGAACTGCACACAGTTATCAAGTTGTAGCCTAATTAATGAGTTATACAGTTCCAGCATAACCTTTCTGCTCTTATATTCTATACCTCAGCTAATAAAGGAAAGGATTCCATATGCCTTCTTAACCACCTGATCGACCTGTCCTGCTACCTTCAGGGATCTGTGGACATTCACTCCAAGGTCCCTCACTTACTCTCCAATTCTCAGTATTTTCCCATTAATCATATATTCCTGTGCCTTGTTTGACCTCCCCAAATGCATCACCTCACACTTCTCCAGGTTGAATTCCATTTCCCACTTTTCTGCCCATCTGACCAAACCATCAATACCTTCCTGCAGCCTACAGCTATCCTCCTCGCTATCTGCTACATGGCCAGTCTTTGTGCTGGCTGCAAGCTTCTTGATCTTGCCCCCTAGATTTACGTCCAAATTGTTAATATATACCACTAAAAGCTGGGGACACAGTACTGAGCCCTGCAGAACACCACTGGAAACAGCCCTCCAGTCGCTAAAACACCCATTAACAATTACCCTTTGTTTCCTGCCACTAAACCAATTTTGTATCCACCTCGCTGCATTTCCCTGGATCCCATGGGATTTTATTTTTGTTTAAACCAGTCTGCCATGTGGGACCTTGTCAAAAGCCTTGCTAAAATCCATGCAGGCCACATCAACTGCACTACCCTCATCTATCTTCCTTGTTATTTCTTCAAACATTTGTTCAAGTTGGTCAAACAAGATCTTCCCTTAACAAATCCATGCTGACCATCCACAATTAACCTGTGCCTTTCTAAGTGACAGTTTATCCTGTCTCTCAGAATAGATTCCAATAATTTGCCCACTACTGAGGTTAGACTGACTGGCCTATAATTATTCGATCTATCCTTCGCTCCCTTTTTAAACAGAGGTACAACGTTAGCAGTTCTCCAATCCTCCAGCATCACACCTGTATCCAGTGAGGACTGGAAAATGATGGTCAGACCTTCTGCAATTTCCTCTCTTGCTTCTTTTAAAAGCCTAGTGTACATTTCATCTGGCCCTGGTGATTTATCAACTTTCAAGGATGCTAATCCCATTAATGCTTCCTTTCTCTCTAGGTTTATCACATCCAATACTTTACATTCCTCCTCAACTACAATATCTGCATCGCGCCCCCTCTTTTGTGAAGACAGATGCAAAGTATTCATTAAAAACCATACCAACATCTTCTGCCCCTACGCATAGGTTACCTTTTTGGTCTTTTATGGGCCCTACTCTCTCCTTAGTTATCCTCTTACTATTAATGTATTGATAAAACATCTTTGGGTTTAACCTTGATTTTGCTTGCCAATATTCTTTCATGTCCTCTCTTTGCCTTCATAATTTCCTTTTTGATTTCACCCCTCCACTTTCTATACTCCTCTCGGCTTTCTGTAGTATTGAGTTCTTGGTGTTGGCAAAAGCTTTCTTTTTCTGCCTTATTTTACAATGTAGGCTCCTTGATATCCATGGGGCACTAGATTTGGCCATCTCACCCTTTTTCTTTGTGGGAACATGTTTTCTCTGAACTCCTTGAATCTCCCCATTGAATGCCTCCCACTGACAGTGATTTACCTTCATGTTGCTGTTTCCAGTCCACTTTCGCTAAATCACTCCTCAGTATAGTAAAATTGGCCTTGCCCCAATTCAGAACTCTAACTCCTATTCTATCTCTGTCCTTTTCCATAATTATGTTAAAACTGACTGAATTTTGATCACTCCCACCAAAATGCTCTCCTCCTGCCACCCTTTCCACCTGCCCATCTTCATTTCCTAAAACGAAGTCTAAAACTGCGCCCTCTCTTGTTGGACTTGCTACATACGGGACAAAAAAGTTCTCCTGAATGCACCTCAAGAATTCTGCTCCGTCAATTCCTTGCACACCAAAACTATCCCAGTTAATATTGGGGTAGTTAAAATCCCTTATTACTGCCCTATTGTTCTGGCACTTCTCAGAGATTTGCCTATATATCTGCTCTTCTATCTCCTTCTGACTGTTTGGGAGTCTACAGTACACTCCCAGCATTGTGATTGCCCCTTTTTTGTTCCTTAGCTCAATCCATTTGGCCTCATCTGATGAACCTTCCAACATATCATCCCTCCTCACAGCTGTAATAGTTTCCTTGACCAAAATCGCCACTTCCCCTCCTTTCTTATCCCCCTCCCTATCGCGTCTGAAAACCCTGTAACCAGGAACTGGAAGATGCCATTCCAGTCCCTCCTTAAGCCATGTTTCTGTAAAAGCTAGGATATCATACTGCCACATGTCTTTCTGTGCCCTCAGCTCATCTGCTTTATTTGCTATACTCGACCTGCCACTCATCTTTGCGCAGTTATATGCTTTCTCCTTAACTTCTTTAGTTAACCATGAATGGTAGATCCTCCGCTTATAATTTTTCTTTATGGTAGGAATATACTTATCCTGAGTATTTTGAAATATCCCCTTGAATATCTGCCACTGCTTCTCTATTGATCTATCTTCTAGCATAGTTACCTCGTTCATTTCAGATAGCTCAGCTTTCATGCCCACATGGTTGCCCTTATTTAAGTTTAAAACACTAGTCTTAGATTCACTCTTCTCTCTTTCAAACTGGATGTAAAATTCAATCATATTGTGGTCGCTGCTACCTAGAGATGCCTTTGCTCTGAGGTCATTAATTAATCCTGTCACATTACGCAATACCAAGTCTAATATAATCTGTTCTCTGGTTGGTTTCAGAACATGCTGCTCTAAGAAACTATCTCGAAAGCACTCTATGAACTCCTCATCCAGGCTACTATTGCCAACCTGATTTTTCCAGTTTATACGTAGATTAAAATCACCCATGATTACTGCTGTCCCTTTATCACAAGCACCCAATATTTCTTCTTGCATACTTCGTCCTACATTATGATTACTGTTAGGGGGCTAAATAAGTTGCACAGTGAGCAAACAGAAGCTCTTCCTGTTCAGAAACAGAGCTGTCTTCTGATAGGGAGCTTGCAGACTGCATGTCTGCCGTCTATAATATGCTGAACCTGCAGGGATCCAGCAATGCTAGCAAATCCCAGTTCTATTTTTTCCTTGTCAGCATCCATAGGGAAGGTAATGAACTGTTGACAAACAGTGCACCAGTGATCTCCCGAATCACCATATTCCTTATGTCCCCAGAAGCATAAAAGTTTAGAGCCATGATGACCGTAACTGCCACAGGAAGCGCAGTGCATACCCTGGTATTGGGCTCCAAAAAGCACCTTAGCAGACCCAAGGCTTAACTTTATAGAGCCAAGGATCCCTTTATTACCACTTCTGAAAGTTACTTACCAGCTGTTCCACCATGATTTACTAGGTGGGTTAAGGAAGTGACATTTCAGGCAAGCACAAATTCCCCAAAATAAATTGGCTGGTGGCAGGCTCCCTTCCCTGTGGCTAATTAGTGAATCAGTTGGGTTTATACAGTAATTTTTCATTTACAGATATTTTTCAGGTGCTAACCCACAAAGTACAATATCAGGTTGCTTAAATTAATTTTCAAAAATTGCCACATTGGGATCTAAACTCATGACTAAGGCCGCACCAAATTCACAGCTGTTAAAAATGCGTAATGGACCATGAAATCTCAGGCCTTCCGTGAAATTGGCAACTTGGCGAACATCGCACATTTTATTCAGTGACACATGGCTCACCTCGCTGATTAGTAGATGAGGGAGGGCTTCCTATGCAGTCTTGAGAGAAGCAGTCTCACGTATTAGCAGACAAGTGAGAACACCAGAATAAGCAAATCAAAAAAAGCCACAACCGTCACTGCAGCACATTTAAAGAATTTGGAAGCCAAATTCTGCATTCCAACGATGGAATATAGTTTTGTACAAGCTTCAATGTTTCATTGGATCACACATGGTGGGCAATGGTTCAGTGCCATTTAGAGTCTAAAAGCCATCGCAGTAGAAAAAGAGCATTCAACACAGTGCTGCTGGAAAACGGACACGCAAAAAAAACAAGCAACGATTTCACTTCTTTTTAAGAAGGCAACAGACAGTTCAGAAAATCATCAGTTGGTTACAGTGGAACTTGTGGATGCCTTTGCAAGCACCAACATACCATTGGAAAAACTTGATCATCCAAAGCTGTGGGTATTCATTTAAAGTAATGTGCAAAATGGTGGTTGCTTGCCAGGTGCAAATAAACTACGACAGGACAACATACCGAAGGTTTTTGTTGCACACAGTGAGGAGCAGAACTCTCAGATTGTCGCACATGAGTCTTTTGCAATTATTCGTAATGTGTCCATCGATGAGCAAGACAACCACGTGCGGCATGTTCTGTTTGATTTTATGTTTGGTCAGGCCAAAGATGTACAGCCAGAAAAGCTAATAACAGTGCTCAGTTCACTTAGAAGTTGCTAATTACACCAGTTTCCCAAATAATAATCAAAGCCGTTTCAAAATAGGGGCAGATTTCAACAAAGTGTCTCCTAATGCTGTCCGTATTACATGTAATGCACACATAATTTCTCGCCAGTGAGCTCTGGAAGAGAGAGTTTGGTAAAGTCGATAAACTAGTCAGCTACGTTAAAAAGATCTTCAAATACTACCTTAGCCACAAGCTTCGATACAGGCAATACATGGCAGATGCAGCTGAAATGGCTGAAATTGGGGAACAAAACATTGCCCTTCCTCTAAAGCCAGTAATTACACGTTAGAATTCTTGGTTACGGGCAGTACAGCATCATACAGCTCACCTGAAATACTACTCAGACTTTGTCTCAGAAAAGCTCACACTGACACCGAAAACACAGGTTTGAACAGACATTGTCACCCTTCTAAACGATGCTCAGCTTAATGAAGAGATTCAGTTTGTTGCCAAGAACGCTACACAATTAACGGATTTAAGCACTTGGTTTGAATCTTGACACATCACAATCCACAAAGCTTACAATAATGTAATGGATGTACTGTTCTGGGCTGAAGCACAGTCAAACAACAACGCTCAGATACTGTTGAATTAAATGCCGGTACTCAACAGGTGTTTTCTTACACAGTAAAGAAACTCAAACAATATTACCTATACTGGAATGAGTCATGTGGTGAAGAAAAAGCGGATCAGAAGTTTCAACAACATTCTGTGGCGCTCCTAAAGCTATTCGTATCTTTCACGCTGCAGAAATCCACCTGTTGATGGTGGATTTAAAATAATTTAATACAATACCTGGTTTTGACAAGAACTGTAGGCTGGAGATTCCTGCTTATAAAAGCATTGCCAAAGAAGCAGATTGTGTAGTATTACTTGTTCCTTTGGTATGTGAACTATTGCAAGATTCACAGGAGTACAAGTAATATCCAAGAATACATGGGTTTTATTATAACCTAATTGGAACACAGCTGCTACATGTGCCCATCAACACGTCTTACTCTAAAATAAGAGCAAAATACTGCGGATGCTGGAACTCTGAAATGAGAACAGAAAGTGCTGGAACTACTTAGCAGGTCTGGCAGTATCTGTGTAGAGAGAAACAGAGCTAACATTTCAGGTCTGTGACAGACGAAGGGTCACAGAACTGAAATGTTAACTCTGTTTTTCTCTACTGTTACAAAAGTGCTTCCTTTTTTCTAATATTTTATTTTTTGAGGACTTGTGTTAAAACTGAAAAGATTTCATGGATGTGTCTTTTTTTAACCAAGTTCACTGACAGGACAAGTAGTTGTTTGAAAGCCACCTGTGCTGGAAACCACCTGTGATTTGGGCTCTGTAACAAGAGAACCCTTGGTGACTTGAGGGGAAAATGGTTACAGAGAAGCCACATGTCAAGGTTTATGGAGGTCAGGAGGGCAACTCACTCTTTGGGGGTTTGGACATTGTTTTCAGTTTAGTTGTGGTGTGAACTATTTGAAGACAGTTGGTGTTTTCCTGCCAAGGAGAAAAGAAACCACCCAGCTCACCACCTTCTCTACCTTTTTGAAGAAATCCTGCCAAGATACAGAGTGGGAAAAAAAATCCCTGGTGCAGAGTGCTCCTGAGGAGCTGAAAAATAATCCTTAGATTCAAGTGTGTGTTGGTGGAAAAACCTTGATGCCACATTCTCCTAGAAAGCCTACTATAATAATTCTTGACATCTCCAATACGGACTGCTTCTGAAATGAACCCAGTGACCCATCTCCGTATACCCAGATGCCAGACCAAGAAAGGGACAACTGACTTCCTTCCACATCTTCTTTCTTTTATCGTCAAGAATTAGCAAGTATTTAGCCAAAATAGTATTTTTGTCTTCTTTTATAACAGACCTCTGCAGAGTGAATTTCTGTATTTTTTTTCCAGTGTGTGTGTGTGTGTGTGTGTGTGTGTGTGTGTGTGTGTGTGTGTGAGAGAGAGAGTGTAATTGGAAAATTTTTTAAAAAGGGAACTTCTATTTCTTTTTATAATCTGTGTGTTTATGCTTTGCTTCATTACTGGTTAAGTCTTGTTTTATAATAAACTGATAATTTTGTTGTTTATTGAAGAAACCTAGTTGGTGTATTTTATTCTGGGATAAAAAAGAGAGTATATGATTGGCTGTATCGGTAACCAAGTAAACATTTAAATAGATGTTGTGACCTGTGGGAAGTGGAAGTAGAAAAGACAGTACACTCCTCCCACCTCAGTCGTAACACTACACAGATGCTGCCAGACCTGCTGAGTATTTCCGGTATTTTCTGTTCACATGTCTCACTCTGTTGGGCTACACCCACAACTCCCTGGTCATGTGTGATGCGACATTACTTCCTCAAATGACCTTCACTTACCATCTCTTAAGGTGGTCCCACAACATCCCCCTTTCTACCAAAGATCAAAACATATGTATGATATACAATGATGTTGCCGTTCAGATTAACTATACATGATTAAAACAAAACATTTACAAGTAAGCAAGTTTAACGCCCTCCAAAATGTAGAGGTGGTTTGCCAATTCGTCCCAATCTCATCATAAAATTCTTCCCAGAGCTAAGCTCATCTTGATTATTCCTCTGAGATTCTGGTGAGTTGGAGCTCTGGTTAGCATGTTCTTCTTCTGTGCTCATCGCCTCTGTACAATCATCTTCAGGTTTTGTCTTTGAAGGTGTCCGTGATGCCACAGGGTTGTCACATGTAGTGTTGTTGTACAGCTCTCTGAGATTACTTCGTTTCCGTCTGAGAATCGCACCACTGGGCGTCTGGACTTTGTATGATCTGGGCTGGTCGCATATCCTCGCAACCTCTGCAGGATACCAAGTTCCCCACGCATGATTGAGGACTGTAACCTTCTGTGCTACTCACAATCGAGCTAATTCTGGTCCTGCTTGCCTGTCATACAATGTCTTCATCTTCCCTTGTTTGGAAAGCTTAGAACAGTGATGACTGGCAACATCACCAATCATCGACAATCCCTCTGGCCTCTGGGTACTTGCTGCAACGAACTGAAGCCTGAGGAGAGATTCCCAGTCACCACTGCATGTCAAAACTCCCAACCTTTGTGTCGTCCTTTACGTAGTCCGACCCAATACACTCGACCTGGATATTTTGCACCATCTTTGATGCGTTACTGACTTCCTATGTTGTGACGATCGTAAACCTCAGCATACTGGAAGTCCTGCGACAACTGGTCCAGTTGTGTCTACAATATAAAACATTTGTGGTAGCCATTCAGAGCTCCCATAGCTGCACTGCAAGGTTATCATTCCAAAGCACTTGATTGGAGAACCATTGTAGGCAGTCTGCCTACAATTCCCATTTCTTTAAGTACATGTCCTTCGGTATACAGAGAGGTGGAATATTTGCACTTTCTCTGGTGTCAATTTTAGGTCCGATCTTATGCTTGCAACTCTTCTGCAAACATATAATCCCGATCATGGTGAATGCCTCAAATTGCGTAATAGCATTGACACGTTGATCCAAATTAGCTATCTGAAATGCTTGCTCGCTGTTCGCACAAGTGCACTCTTTATCTGTGTCCTCGTGGCAATCTGTCTCTCTGCTGACCTGAGGCACCTGCTTGGGCTTTTGTTGTGTGTTGGCATACCTCTTGTTGCGTTTGCCATCCTGCCTTGCAGATGGTCTCGCTGTATGCAATCTACCACCATTCCTGTGTGCTGTATCTGAGCTTGGCCTTTTGCGCTGCTTTGCCCAATGTCCTCGCATGCCATAAGCTTTGCACTGGTCTTGGTATGCCAGACTACTGTGAATTGGGTGAGTCAGGTCACATTTGCCACAAGGTTTAGCAGTCTTCTGAGCCTTGGTTACCATACCAATTGTTGTAGCCACCCCCAGTGCTTGTAACTGTTGGCACCTAGTTTAAAATTTCCTTCCATCATTGAGTGCATCCATGGTGTGCCCCTTCTTTTCTAGCAGGTCTTTTTACCAGGCCTTTACTGGGGTAGATGCAATTACTAGCTCTATGATCCATTGTAACAATTCAATATCTGCAGAGTCACATTCTTGAGCTTTGTCTCAGCACCTTGCAACAAATTGGTTAATGGGCTCTTCTTGCCGTGATTGGTAGGTCATAAGCTCAAGCCTATGTACTCGGAAATTACCTTCACCGTGAGTTGCTCCTCCAGGAATGTCCATAGCTTGCTAGGGTTCTTCTGACCCTCAGCTGACAATCCTGATGTACTGATCCACTGCAGGTCCTCGTTGGTCAGTGCAATGTTGATTTTTCTAGCTTGTTTCACTGTTTTGTTCACTTCTTGATCCAGGAAACTCAGTTCCATTCACTGGTGAAACAGTTTAAATTCAGACGCTATATACGACACCTTCCAATCCATAATTGGATACCAGAATGCCATTTTCTGGATGATCCTGCTATTTCACAATTATAGGATTTTTCACAGGCACAATTCTTTGGCAGGCTTTCTGCTACACAGGTTTTCTTTTTTTTTATACAGGTACAGCTTTCTTTTTCTTTGTTTAGACAGATTCGTTTCCTGCAGGCCTGCCCCTTTAAGAGTGAGAGCACACAGCTGCTTTCTTTGTTTAGACAGCTGTTTTTTTTAAAAACAGTTTTTTTTCTACCTCTCTGTGCAGAGAGCTGCAGCTTGCAGTACCGGCAGCTGCCATAGCCAGCCTTTTGCTTTGTTCCAGACCTCCAGTAGCGCTGTTGACCTCTGCCCACTCTTTTCGGCTTAGGTCCCGCCTACAAAGCAAAAAAACTGGGATAAAGCAGTTATGGCTGTACTGCTTCTGCTCAAATGTTTCAACACACTGCCAGATTAGTTGAAAGCTTCAATCCCTTGGCAAATTGACTACTGGACATACAGAGTTTCAACACCTCCTGGGGTCCTGTCTACAGTCTTCGTTTACTCCACTGTTTTGGGATCCTCTGTCAACTGCTCTCTGCCTGAATCATCAGTCACTCCAGGTAAGCAAATAGCTGTTCTTTGTGCCCCCTCAGTGTGTTCGCAGAAAAAATCAAAGTTGCCACAAATAATATTTGGTGGTCTTCAGAAAAATAAATCCAAAATGTTGCCACCACGTTATATGACTGGTTCCTTTGGTATTTGTACTATTATAAGATTCACAGGACTACAAGTAACTTAACTGAAACATATATACACACAGCTACTATACAAGAACACCAACACATGTCTCACTCCATTGGGCTACACCCACAACTCCCTGGTCATGTGTGACATAGGAACATAGTAGCAGGAGTAGGCCATTCAGCCCATCGAGCCTGCTCTGCCATTCAAAAGAATCATAGCTGATAATCCACTTCATTGGCTTTTTCCCACACTATGCCCATATCCCTTTATGTCATTTGTATTTAGAAATCTGTCAATCTCTACTTTAAACATACTCAATGACTGAGCTTCCACAGTTCTCTGGGGTAGAGAATTCCAAAGATTCACAATCCTCTGAGTAAAGAAATTTCTTCTCATCTCTGTCCTAAGGAGCTTCCCCCTTGTTTTGAAATTATGTCCCCTGGTTCTAGACTCCTCAACCAGGGGAAACATCTTAGCTGCATTTACCCTGTCTATCCCTTTCAGTATTTTGTAGGTTTCAATGAGATCACCTCTCATTCTTCGAAACTCTAGAGAATACAGGCCCAGTTTCCCCAATCTCTTTTCATTGGATAGTCCCACCATTCCGGGAACAAGTCTGGTGAACCTTTGTTACACTCCCTCTATGGCAATAATGTCCTTCCTAAGGTAAGGGGACCAAAACTGCACAGTACTCCAGGTGCGGTCTAACCAAGGTTCTATACAATTGAAGCAAAACTTCACTACTCCTGTACTCAAATCCTCTTGTAATAAGGCTAACATACCATTAGCCTTTCTAGCCTGACACATCACTTCCTCTTGTGACCTTCACTTACAGCCTCTGAAGATGGTCCCCCAACAGATTGTACTTTGCCTTGGAACTCTGTGGAATGCAGAATCCCCCACATTGCAAGTCTAGCATGGAGCTGTCTGACAATTCAAACCAACTCTGGACATGGAGAGAGCTGTATCTGTGTTTATAATGAAGAAAGAAACAGTTGCAGAGTGCTCCATGTTCATATTCAACCACCAACTTCAGGGAGTAAAGAATGTGACCTGTTTATAGTCAGCTTTTTACAATAGTTTTTGAGTGTACAATAAATGCCATTTGAAACCAGAAACCTCCCTTGTCTTTTTTTTTGTTTTAAATAGGTCGACAGCAGTGATAAACCAGGTAATTACAGGCTGGTGAGTCTAACATCAGTGGTTGGGAAAATATTGGAAAAAGTTCTGAGGGACTGGATTAATCTCCACTTGGAGAGGCAGGGAGGGATTAATCAGGGATAGTCAGCATGGCTTTGTCAGGGGGAGATCGTGTCGAACTAACTTGACTGAATTTTTTGAGGCGGTGACTAGATATGTCAATGAGGGTAAAGCAGTAGATGTAGTCTACATGGATTTCAGTAAGGCTTTCGATAAGGTCCTGCATGGGAGATTGGTTAAGAAGGTAAGAGCCCATGGGATCCAGGGCAATTTGGCAAATTGGATCCAAAATTGGCTTAGTGGCAAGAGGCAGAGGGTGATGGTCGAGGGCTGTTTTTGCAATTGGAAGCCTGTGACCAGTGGTGTACCACAGGGATCAGTGCTGGGACCCTTGCTGTTTGTAGTGTACATTAATGATTTAGACGTGAATATAGGAGGTATGATCAGTAAGTTCGCAGATGACACGAAAATTGGTGGTGTCGTAAATAGTGAGGAGGAAATCCTTAGATTACAGGGAGATATAGATGGGCTGGTAAGATGGGCAGAGCAGTGGCAAATGGAAATTAATCTGAAAAGTGTGAGGTAATGCATTTTGTGAGGACTAACAAGTCAAGGGAATATACAATTGAAGGTAGGACCCTAGGAAGTACAGAAGGTCAGAGGGACCTTGGTGTACTTGTCCATAGATCACTGAAGGCAGCAGCACAGGTAGATAAGGTGGTTAGGAAGGCATATGGGATACTTGCCTTTATTAGCTGAGACATAAAATATAAGAGCAAGGAGGTTATGATGGAGCTGTATAAAACGCTAGTTAGGCCACAGCTGGAGTACTGTGTGCAGTTCTGGGCACCACACTATAGGAAAGATTTGATTGCAATGGAGAGGGTGCAGAGGAGATTCACCAGGATGTTGCCTGGGCTGGAGCATTTCAGCTATGGAGAGAGACTGAAAAGGCTCGGGTTGTTTTCCTTGGAGCAGCGAAGGCTGAGGGGGGACATGATTGAGGTGCACAAGATTATGAGAGACATTGATAGGTTAGATAGGAAGAAAATTTTTCCCTTAGCGGAGGGGGTCAAGAACCAGGAAGCATAGATTTAGGGCAAGGGGCAGGAAGTCTAGGGGGGGGGATTTGAGGAAAATTATTTCACCCAATGGGTGGTTGGAATCTGGAACACACTGCCTGAAGAGGTGGTGGAGGCAGGAACACTCAACATTTAAGAAGTATTTAGATGAGCACTTGAAATGCCATAGCATACAAGGCTACGGGCCAAGTGCAGAAATATGGGTTTAGAATAGTTGGGTGCTGGATGTCCGGCACAGACACGATGGGTTGAAGGGCCTGTTTCTGTGCTGTATAACTCTATGACTCTATTTTCATGATTTGTTGCAACACGGTGAATTTTAAGATCTAAATCTGTGAAATTCACAATTATTGAACTGCAGCAGGCTTGAAATTTGTAAAATCTGACTGTGAATTTGGTAGGTCCCTGCTCATGACCTTTGACTTCAAGTCCAGTACAATACCCCTTGGGTTACCAGACCTGTGGTAAAATTCACTAAAAATATCAACACAGCAAAATACATGCAGCAGGATATATCCAGAATGATCAAAGCCACTGGCTTATGGTTTTCATGGATAAACAGATGGAGCTGTAAATGAGAACGCCCCCACCAACCCCCAAAAATATACTGGTAGAAATCTTCAGATGTCATCTAATAAAACACAATTTGATTTATCTGGTCCTTGTAAACCAGTAGCCCTGATAATGATTGAATTTATTCCATTTGCAATAATATCGCCTTTTTTAAAAATCATTCTTGGGATGGTAGCGTGACAGGCAAGGCCATCCCTCATTGCCTTTGAGCTGCCTTCTTTAGTCGCTGCAGTCCATGTGGTACAGGTACACCCACAATGCTTTCTATAATGGTTTGATACAACTGAGAGGCTTGCCACACCATTTCAGAGGGCAGCTGAGGGCATTGCTGTGGGTCTGGAGTCACGTGCATCCCAGACCAGGTAAGGAAAGCAGATTTCCTCCCCTGAAGGTCAGTAGTGAACCAGATGGGTTTTTACAACAACGAGACATGCATTTTATTCCAGATTCATTATTAAATTTAAACCCCCCTCCCCCAGCTGCCATGGAGGCATTTGAACTCATGTCTCTGGAGCGTTAGTCTGGGCCTCTGGATTATTAGTCCAGTAATATTACCACTATGCTAGTGTCCCCCATCATTTCTCATATAACAAAGACCCTGATGATGGCAATAAAAACAAAAAATCTGTGTGAAGATCTAGAAATGGGGAGGGAATATATTTATTTACAAAAAAGTCAAAAAAATGTTACAGTTGAAGTAAATCCTACCTGGTACTTCATGCTCGGTGGTACTTTATTCCTGCTTGTCGTTCTTTTCTGGGGTAGAATCTGATTAGATTCAGAACGTTTGGGCATTGTGCTCTGTTGTCTGCCTCTTTTCGAACTATAAGAAATGAGTTACCTGGTCAAACAATTCAAGAAATAACAGTACAGTACTGTGACAGTCTATTCCACAGAATTTCATACCATTAAGCTTATAAACATGGGACAAAGCATGCAATAAAAATCTGAGCACAGGAAACCCACCTGGGAGAAAATGTCTTCTATGCAATATGTGTTGCAAAACTGCTAAGGCATTTACAAGAATCACTTATGATTTCCCTACACATAGCACACAGAGGACATTGCCCCAATACAAAACATTGTAAGTGATAGGCAGGTTAATGGAAGCCATAGTTCAGAGTGTGAAGGGGGATCTTTCTTATTAATGAATGCTACATATTTAACTAATGCCATTTTAAGTCAACTAGTCCTCCAAACTAATGCTCGCAGTTCTAAAAGAAGTCAATGAGCTGTGACCTCAAATTATCTTCCAGCATTAGTTTTACTAAGACCTGCTCTAATCATCCTTTTCTGACCCTTCCTTCAACTGAAACTGTATAAAGTGCACCTGGGCCAAAGGCCATTTTCAAATTTGTTTATTAAATAGCCATCAATTATTTAATAAGATTGACAGCATTGATTTGCTGGAATGTATCAAGACTGGTAGTGCCAGGCTGAACTGTGTTTGTTAGAACTTATTTGGAGGTTCAGCTATTTCATTAACGAGGGTTTAGATATACCCATCCACCTTCAAAGCATGTGATGCCGAAATTCTGGTATGAAATAACAACTCTATAGTTTATTAAATACCATGTGTGCTGTGGCCTTTTGTAGAAATATTTAACAGTAACCACACAGTATTAAAATTTTGCCAATGAAGGATATCAATAAACCGGTTAAAAAAAAACTTTGATATAATTTCGAGTTACTCGATCTAAAAATTAGCGTAAAATAAATAAGCTTTGTTTTGTCCTAGATGTTCCTCTAAGAAAGCGTGAAGACATGAAAAAATATTGACAAGTAAAATCAAGGAAAACCCAAAGATGTTATATAAATACATAAAGAACAAGAGGATAACTAAGGAAAGAGTATGGCCAATTGGATACCAAAAAGGCAACTGACGTGTGGAAGGGGAAGACATGGGCAAGGTTCTTAGAGAGTTTTGGGTTCGTCTCCACAAAAGAGGTAGACAATACAGACACTGTTGTTGAGAAGGAGGAGTGTGAAATGCTGGATGGCATAAAAATAGTGAGAGAGAAAATATTAAAGGATTTAGCATCTTTGTAAGTGGATAGATCCCAGGCTGCTTAAAGGAGCAAGGGAAGAATTAGTGGAGGCTCTGACCATCGTTTTCCAATCCTCTCTTGCTACAGGTGTGGTGCCAGAGGACTTGAGGACTGCTAACATTGTACCATTGTTTAAAAAGGGATTGACCAAGAAATTGACGGCCAGTCAGCCTAACCTTGGTGGTGGACAAATTATTGGGAAAAATCCAGAGGGACAGTATAAATCGTCATTTAAAAAAGCATAGATGAATCAAGGACAGTTAGCATGCATTTGTTAAGGGAAGGTGTGTCTAACTTGATTGAGTATTTTTGACGATGTAACAAGGAGGGTTGATGGGGTAGCATGTTTGATGTAGTCCACATGGATTTTAGCAAGGCTTTTGACAAGGTCCCACATGGCAGGCTGTTCAGCAAAGTAACAGCCCATGGAACCCAAGGGCAAGTGACAAGTTGAATCCAAAATTAGCTCAGTAGCAGAAAGCAAAGGGTAATAGCCAACGAGCGTTTTTGTGACTGGAACGTTGTTTCCAGCAGGGATCTGCAGGGCTCAGTATTATGTCCCCTGCTATTGCGATATACATCCATAATTTAGGCTTTAATGTACCTAGGGGGGCATGATTAAGAAGTTTTCAGATGTTACAAAAATTGGTTGTGAGATTGATAGAGAGGAAGAAAGCAATGGACTGCAGGAAGATATCGATGAATAGATCAGGTGGGCAGAAAAATGGCAAATGGAATTCAATTTGCAGAAGTATGAGGTAATGCACTTGGGGAGGGCAAACAAGCAAGGGAATGCACAATAAATGGTAGCATACTGAATAATGTAGAGGAACAGTGGGACCTTGGTGTGCATATCCACAGATCCCTGAAGCAGGACAGGTAGATAAAGTGATTAAGAAGGCATACAGGATACTTTTATTAAAAATGTCACAGGTTATAAGCAAGTGAGATGGGGGTAGGACAAGAGATAACAAAAGAGGAGAAGGTGTAGATTGGACAAGGCCATATAGCTGACCAAAAGGTCATGGAGCAAAGGCAAACAATATGTTAATGGTGTGTTGAAAGACAAAGCATTAGTACAGAAAAGGTGTTAACGGACCGAATATTGAACAGCAGCAAGTGCAAACATGAAAAAAAACAGTGGGTAAGCAAACTGAACAAACTAAGATGAAATGAAATAAATGCAAAAAAAGGTTGTAAAAAATTTAAAAAAGAAAAGAAAAAAGAAAAAACAACTAAAAATGAAAGTAAAATGGGGGGCTGTCATGTTCTGAAATTATTGAACTCAATGTTCAGTCCGGCAGGCTGTAGTGTGCCTAATCGGTAGATGAGATGCTGTTCCTCGAGCTTGCACATTTTCATGTTTGCACTTGCTGCTGTTCAATATTCAGTCCGTTAATACCTTTTCTGTACTAATGCTTTGTCTTTCAACATACCTTTAACATATTGTTTGCCTTTGCTCCATGACCTTTTGGTCAGCTATGTGGCCTTGTCCAATCTACACCTTCTTCTTTGTTATCTCTTGTCCCACCCCCACCTCACTTGCTTATAACCTGTGACATTTTTAATATTTGTCAGTTCCGAAGAAGGGTCACTGACCTGAAACGTTAACTCTGCTTCTCTTTCCACAGATACTGCCAGACCTGCTGAGTGGTTCCAGCATTTCTTGTTTTTATTTCAGATTTCCAGCATCCGCAGTATTTTGCTTTTACATACAGGATACTTTCCTTTATTAGCCAAGGCACAGAATATAAGACTGGGTGGTTATGCTCGCTAGAACTATATAAAACACTAGTTACGCTACAGCTAGAGTACTGTGTACAGTTCTGGTCACCACATTACAGAAAGGATGTGATCGCATTAGAGAGAGTACAAAGGAGATTTATGAGGATTTTGCAATGAAGAAAGATAGGTTCTTTGGAACAGAGAAGACTGAGGGGAGATTCAATTGAGCTGCTCACAATTCTGAAGGGTCCAGTGCCATGGTCCTGTAGTTCTTTTTCGGCAATATGCAGTTTGCCTTTCAGGCTTGCAGAGCATCAGTACTGCTTTAAGAACCAGCAAGCCTCAGGAGTTATAGGAAGATGTATTTTCATTGCCTTAGAAACAGCCATTTGGAGACTGCGATTCAAAGGGTGCATTCTCGTTACCATAGATACAGCCACTGGGAGTGAGTATTAAGTGATACATTTGTTACAATTCAATTTTGAACTGGCTTTTTAGTTGAAAACAGTTTATTCTAACCAAACACAGACACAGAGGACACACAGACAGACAGCTGTGGTGTTAGCACCTGAAAAAAGAGCTCTCAAGCATTTAAATTGAAGGAATAAGATTTTAGTCTGTTTAATTATCTTTCAAAATTCTTTTTAAAAAAAAGTCAAGCCAAAACATAGATCTCTGGTAATTTAAACTGAAGGAAGGGAAGTTGGACTGTGACAATCTTTTATCCCTCAAAAAAACTCTAAAGTCAGATTGATTCTATTGAATGTGTTTGCAAGTCATTAATTGTTGAAATTCGCTGGAGAAGGAAAGCATCACCTACTGTTGGAGCTAGACTATGGTCTGTTCTACTGTGGAAGAACCTTTTTTCCTGCATTGGACAACTGTGAGGACGTCAAGCAACACTGGATTGTAAATTTGCAAGGATTCTTATTTTTTCTATTTTATATCTTCATAGTGTTTAAGAATTTAGTTCTTCTAATTAAAGAGTTAATTTATTGATTTAAAGACACCTGGTTTGGTTCGCCTCATTCGTGGGTTAATAGATTTGGCTGGGTCTTTCTTTAATTTGGTAAGTTTTAAATGATATGTTAGGCCATCTGTAGAGCGACGAGATTGAATTAACAGTGCATTTCTCCCACCACAATCAGAATTGAACATTTTGATTGAGCGGGGCTTTGACTTGAGCGGTCGGTCGTAACATATTTATTGGGGGCTCGCCCGCGATTTGAATCACATATTAATTGGGTTTCTGGATTTGAATCATATCTTAATTAGGGACTCGCTCGCAGTTGAATCATATTTAATTCGGTGGTTCGCGTAAGGGACCAGAATCAGACAAATTTGGAGGGCTCACATCTGGAATCATAGTAATTACTCTTCTCTGGGACAACATATTTAAATTGGGGTCTTGCGTTTGGCACCAGATTATTTGCTCTTGAGTCTGGGATCTTATCAATTGGAAATTCGATTGTTGGGATCTAAATCTGACACCAATTACAAAGAAATTAAAAGAAAGAGGTCTCTTGTATAATAAGGTATGGTCTATACCATTGTTATGGCATTAGTGGTTGTAGCAGAGTTTTTGGGAAAGCAGAATGTTTCCCTGAGTGACTTGATAACTTTAACTAAGAACAAATTAAAAGAATTGGCAGTGAAATTGGGGTTGGAATTGAAATCAGGTTCCAAAAAACCAGAGATAATTGACATAGTAGCCAAACATCTGGAATTGGTAGCAAATGATGATAACAACACAGATGAAGGGCAATACAAGGAACAAGAAGGTAGTAGGTCTGAGAGTGATGCACTGTTATTGGCTAGGATTCAGATAGAAACAAAAAATCTTGAAACAGAAAAAGAATTAAGAAAACTTGAATTGGAAAAATAGGAAAATGAAAAAGAAAACGCAATAGCAATAAGAAAACTTGAACTTCAGAGAGAGATTGAAAGAGGAGAGAGGGAATTTAAGTAAAAAGAGATGGAACTAAGACAAAGGGGTACTCTTAAATCCATGGAAAATTCAGGTTAGGAAGAATCTGAATTTAGATCAGGACCCAGCGAGAAGTGGTTTAAATTTATACAGGCTCTTCCTAAGTTCAAGGAAAGGGACGTAGAGGCATTTTTCATATCTTTTGAAAAAATGGCCAAGCAGATGAAATGGCCAAAAGAAAGCCGGACATTGCTCATGCAGGGCAGGTCGGTAGGCAGAAGCTTCATGAGCTCTGCCATGCTTTCTGAAGAGTCTTCTGCAGATTATGAGATGGCAAGAAAGGCTATTCTCTCTGCGTATGAGTTAGTCCCTGAAGCTTACCGTCAGACGTTTAAAACGTACGGAGATTGACTGGGCAGACAGATTTAGAATTTGAGAGGGTGGAGCAAATGAATTTTGACCGTTGGTTACGGGCATTAAAGATAGAAACCATATATGAGAACCTTCGAGAACTGATTCTCTAAGAGTTAAAATCTCCATTCCTTCAGTAGTGAGAACGCATATAGATAACCCAAAAGTTTTGAAAGCTAGGCAAGCAGCAGAGATTGCTGATGATTTTGAGCTTGTGAATAAGCCAACCTATTTTGTCCGTCACCCCCATAAACCTGAGGAGGATAGAAAGTGGGAGTGTGAAAGGAAGGCAAGTAGCCGGGAACAATAAGGAACAGCTGTGAATGCCCCAGGATCACCTCCTCAGGTCAGAAAGGAAGGTGCTGAGGGTAGAAGTGAGATTCGCAAGCCAAAGTGTTATCATTGCAACAAAACAGGTCATCTTCGTTCAGAGTGCTGAAATTTGCGAGATAAACCCATGGGACTTGTTGGGGTACGTAAAGTTAGTGCAGAGGAAAAGACTCTGACTGAGGGTATAGCAGACCAGGCTACAGCTTTAACAACAGCTGTGAATGTGAAATCAGATACTAAAACTAAGTGGAGTGTAGAGGTTAAGAATAAAATACCTGAGAGTTATAATGATTTTTTTGTCAAAGGGGAGAGTAACTCCGTATCCTGTAAGTGAGGCAGGAAAACATATCATTATACTCAGGGATAAGTGAGCAACCCAAACACTGTTGCTGGGGAATTATGAGGTTTCCACCAGGGAGCGCCTTGAACACGAATGTTTTAGTAAATGGAATTGGCGGGCTGTGTATACCCGTACCTTTGTATAAAGTATGCCTAAAGAGTGACTTAATAACCGGGGTAGTAACTGTAGGTGTTGTCCACAGTTTACCAGTAAAGGGAATTGATCTACTCCCAGGAAAGGATTTGGCAGGATCAAAAAGATCAGCTTCTCCCATGGTTACAGAGGAACCATGTGAAATTAAAGAACGAAGAACAGTACAGCATAGGAACAGGCCATTCGGCCCTCCAAGCCTGCATCTTGATGGCTGTCGAAACTAAAACCTTCTGCACTTCCGGGGACCGTATCCCTCTATTCCCATCCGATTCTTGTATTTGTTAAGATGCCTCTTAAACGTTGCTATCGTACCTGCGTCCACCACCTCCCCCGGCAGCAAGTACTAGGCACTCACCACCCTCTGTGTAAAGAACGTGCCTCGCACATCCCCTCTAAACTGTGCCCCTCTCACCTTAAACCTATGTCCCCTAGTAACTGACTCTTCCACCATGGGAAAAAGCTTCTGACTATCCACTCTGTCCATGCTGCTTATAACTTTGTAACTTTTATAACTTTGTAAACCTCTATCATGTCACCCCTCTACCTCCGTCGTTCCAGTGAAAACAATCAACCTCTCCTCATAGCTAATGCCCTCCAGACCAGGCAACATCCATTTAAACCTCTTCTGTACCTTCTCCAAAGCCTCCACATCCTTCTGGTAATGTGGCGACCAGAATTGCACGCAATATTCTAAGTGTGGCCTAACTAAGGTTCTGTGCAGCTGCAGCATGACTTGCCAATTTTTATACTCTGTGCCCCGACCGATGAAGGCAAGCATGCCGCATGCTTCTTGACTACCTTATCCACATGTGTTGCCACTTTCAGTGACCTGTGGACCTGTACGCCCAGATCTCTCTGCCTGTCAATACTCCTAAGGGTTCTGCCATTTACTGTATACTTCCCACCTGCATTAGACCTTCCAAAATGCATTACCTCACATTTGTCCGGATTAAATTCCACCTGCCATTTCTCCGTCCAAGTCTCCAACCGATCTATATCCTGCTGTATCCTCTGACAATCCTCATCACTATCCGCAACTCCACCAACCTTTGTGTCGTCCGCAAACTTACTAATCAGACCAGCTACATCTTCCTCCAAATCATTTATATGTTCTACAAACAGCGAAGGTCCCAGCACTGATCCCTGCGGAACACCACTAGTCACAGCCCTCCATTCAGAAAAGCACCTTTCCACTGCTACACTCCGTCTTCTATGACCGAGCCAGTTCTGTATCCATCGTACCAGCTCACCTCTGATCCCGTGTGACTTCACCTTTTGTACCAGTCTGCCATGAGGAACCTTGTCAAAGGCTTTACTGAAGTCCATATAGACAACATCCACTGCCCTTCCTTCATCAATCATCTTCGTCACCTCCTCAAAAAACTCAATCCAGTTAGTGAGACACGACCTCCCCTTCACAAAACCATGCTGCCTCTCGCTAATAAGTTAATTTGTTTCCAAATGGGAGCAAATCCTGTCCCGAAGAATCCTCTCTAATAGTTTCCCTACCACTGACGTAAGGCTCACCGGCCTATAATTTCCTGGATTATCCTTGCTACCCTTCTTAAACAAAGGAACAATGTTGGCTATTCTCCAGTCCTCTGGGACCTCACCTGTAGCCAATGAGGATACAAAGATTTCTGTCAAGGCCCCAGCAATTTCTTCCTTGCCTCCCTCAGTATTCTGGGATAGATCCCATCAGGCCCTGGGGACTTATCTACCTTAATGCTTTGCAAGATGCCCAACACCTCCTCCTTTTTGATAACGACTTGACCCAGACTATCTATACTCCCTTCCCTAGACTCATCATCCACCAAGTCCTTCTCTTCGGTGAATACTGATGCAAAGTACTCATTTTGTACCTCATCCATTTCCTCTGGCTCCACACATAGATTCCCTCATCTGTCCTTGAGTGGGCTAACCCTTTCCCTGGTTACCCCCTTGCTCTCTATATACGTATAAAAAGCCTTGGGATTCTCCTTAATCCTGTTTGCCAATGAATTTTCATGACCCCGTTTCGCCCTCCTGACTCCTTGCTTAAGTTCCTTCCTACTTTATTTATATTCCTCGAGGACTTCGTCTGTTCCCAGCCTTCTAGCCCTTATGAATGCTTCCTTTTTCTTTTTGACTTGGCTCACAATATCCCTCATTATCCAAGGTTCCCGAAACTTGCCAAACTTATCCTTCTTCCTCACAGGAACATGCCGGTCCTGGATTCTAATCAACTGACATTTGAAAGACTCCCACATGTCAGATGTTGATTTACCCTCAAACAGCCGCCCCCCAATCTAAATTCTTCAGTTCCTACCTAATATTATTATAATTAGCCTTCCCCCAATTTAGCACCTTCACCCAAAGACTACTCTTATCCTTATCCACAAGTACCTTAAAACGTACGGAATTATGGTCACTGTTCCCGAAATGCTCCCCTACTGAGACTTTGACCACTTGGCCGGGCTCATTCCCCAATACCAGGTCCAGTACGGCCCCTTCCCTAGTTGGACTATCTACATATTGTTTCAAGAAGCCCTCCTGGATGCTCCTTCCAAATTCTGCCCCATCCAAGCCCCTAGCACTAAGTGAGTCCCAGTCAATATAGGGGAAGTTAAAATCACCACCACTACAACCCTGTTACTTTTACATCTTTCCAAAATCAGTCTACATATCTGCTCCTCTACCTCCCGCTGGCTGTTGGGAGGCCTGTAGTAAACCCCCAACATCGTGACTGCACCCTTCCTATTCCTGAGCTCCACCTATATTGCCTCACTGCATTACCCCTCCGAGGTGTCCTCCTGCAGTACAGCTGTGATATTCTCCTTAACCAGGAATGCAACTCCCCCACTCCTTTTACATCCCCCTCTATCCTGCCTGAAGCTTCTAAATCCCAGAACATTTAGCTGCCAATCCTGTCCTTCCCTCAACCAAGTCTCTGTAATAGCAACAACATCATAGTTCCAAGTGCTAATCGAAGCTACTAAGTATCATCACCTCATTCCATGACAATATGAAAGGCACAATTCAGCATAGCGGTGCCTCATCAGAACCCTTTCCTACCCTGAGTGGCGTGAAACAGGGCTGTGTTCTCGCACCTACACTGTTTGGGATCTTCTTCTCCCTGCTGCTCTCACATGCGTTCAAGTCTTCAGAAGAAGGAATTTTCCTCCACACAAGATCAGATGGCAGGTTGTTCAACCTTGCCCATCTTAGAGCGAAGACCAAAGTACGGAAGATCTTCATCAGGGAACTCCTCTTCGCTGACGATGCTGCATTAACATCCCACACAGAAGAGTGTCAGCAGAGACTCATCGACAGGATTGCGGCTGCCTGCAACAAATTTGGCCTAACCATCAGCCTCAATAAAACGAATATCATGGGACAGGACGTCAGAAATGCTCCATCCATCAATATTGGTGACCACGCTCTGGAAGTGGTTCAAGAGTTCACCTACCTGGGCTCAACCATCACCAGTAACCTGTCTCTCGATGCAGAAATCAACAAGCGCATGGGAAAGGCATCCGCTGCTATGTCTAGACTGGCCAAGAGAGAGTGGGAAAATGGCGCACTGACACGGAACACTCAAGTCCGAGTGTATCAAGCCTGTGTCTTCAGTACCTTGCTCTACAGCAGCGAGGACTGGACAACGTATGTCAGCCAAGAGCGACGTCTCAATTCATTCCAACTTCGCTGCCTCCAGAGAATCCTTGGCATCAGGTGGCAGGACCATATCTCCAACGCAGAAGTCCTCGAGGCGGTCAACATCCCCAGCATATACACCCTACTGAGCCAGTGGCGCTTGAGATGGCTTGGCCATGTGAGCCGCATGGAAAATGGCAGGACACATTGTACAGCGAGCTCGTCACTGGTATCAGATTCACCAGCCATCCACGTCTCCGCTTTAAAGACGTCTGCAAACGTGACATGAAGTCCTGTGACATTAACCACAAGTCGTGGGAGTCAGTTGCCAGTGATCGCCAGAGCTGAGGAACAGCCATAAAGGCAGAGCTAAAGAGTGGCGAGTCGAAGAGACTTAGCAGTCGACAGGAAAAGAGACAGAAGCACAAGGAGAGAACCAACTGTGTAACAGCCCTGAGAACCAATTTTATCTGCAGCGCCTGTGTAAGAGTGTCACTCTAGAATTGGCCTTTATAGCCACTCCAGGCGCTGCTTCACAAACCACTGACCACCTCCAGGAGCTTACCCGTTGCCTCTTGAGACAAGGAGGCCAAAGAAAGAAGAAATGTGAAATTAACGAAACGGAGCTATTACAGGAGCAAGTTCCGGGAATATTTCCTGCGTGTGTAGTTACCCGAGCAATGGCTAAACAGGATCCATTGTTGGAGGTACAAGGGGCACCACAAATAGATAGTCAGGCATCTGAAACCTTATTTTGGGATTTAGATAATCCAAATGAGATGTTTAACAGATCATCTATCATTGCAGCACAGCAAGCTGATCCAGAGATCTAACAAATAGCACAGACGGCTCTGTTAGAAGCTGAGGTGAGAGGAGTTCCGGAAGGCTATTATATGGCAAACGGGGTTTTGAGGAGGAAATGGAGACCTCCTCATAGACCTGCCGACAAAGACTGGACAGTTGTTCAAAGATAGAGGTACCACCTAAATATCGCCAAGGATTATTAAGGTTAACACATGACATTCCCTTTTCAGGACATAGGGGAATTCGGAAGACCAAATCATACATAAGCAAACATTATTACTGGCCACGTCTTACAAAGGACGAGAGACAATCTTGTAGGGCATGACACACCTGTCAAACGGTGAGAAAACCACAACCTAACATAAAAGCAGGGGATGAGGTATTAGTGTTGTCACCATCACTGGGAGAACCAGTGAAAGCACGGTTCAGTGGCCCATATAGAGTGATCAAAAGAGTGTGTAAGGTAGATTACTTGATTGACACCCCGATCGCCGGAAGAACCGGTTGTGTCACATTAATTTGCTCAAACAATATTACCACAGGGAGGAGGATAAGCCAGTACAGGTATGTCAAGTAATTGGGACTGTGGAGAAGGAAAAGGATAGTGAGGATGAAGCAGAAGTAGGCCTATGAAATCCTCAGATTGAACCTCCAACTATCCAATTAGCAAATGCAGAATGGCGAGGAAAATTAAACAATAGGCTTTTCTTCTTCTTCTTCTTTGGCCTCCTTGTCTCGGGAGACAATGGGTAAGCGCCTGCAGGTGGTCAGTGGTTTGTGGAGCAGCGCCTGGAGTGGCTATAAAGGCCAATACTAGAGTGACAGACTCTTCCACAGGTGCTGTAGATAAAATTGTTTCGCAGTTGGCTCTCCCCTTGCGCTTCTGAATAGGACAGAAAAGGCTTTTACACAGAGGTAAAACAGCATGTTTGCACAATGTTTCAAAAAGTTTGTAGGGATAAGCCAGGAAGTACAACCTTAGCTACACATGATATGGCGAGAGGGGGAGCCATTTCTTTAAAACGACATCGTTGTCGCTTAGGTCCAGACAGACAGGCCCAAGTGGAAGCAGAGTCACAATGCATGCTGAAGGCAGCTTAGATGAACCGAGTCAGGACAGCTGGAATTCGCAGATGATCTTGATGACTAAACCGGGTGGGACGGCTCAGACTAGCATAGACTCAAGAAAAGTCACTGTGGTAAAGAAGGCAGCCTTCCTACCCAAATTCTCATTTTAAAAAACTGTATGGACAGAGTGGGCAACACAATGTGTCTTAAAGAGACAGATGTGTTGGAAGGATACTGAAAAATTCCTTTGACACCCCAGGGTAAGAAAAAAATCAGTTTCTGTTACACAGGACAGGCTTTTACAGTGTCAAGTGATGCCATATAGGTTGAGGGGTACTCGAGAAACTTCTCAGTAGTGGTCAGTGCTCCTAGCTGTGCAGCTCACTTGGCTAAGGTGATGGACAACAGGGACACTCGGAAGGAAAACACGAAACAACTGCAAGACTATGCCTGTAAATTTGAAATGGGTGAATTGGAACAACATTTTGAAAATTTAAAGCCGAAATGTTCTGGTGGAACTTGTTGCTGTCGTCTAAACATTTTTTTTTAGAAATGTGTATATCTGTAAATGCGTGAAAAAAGTTAGCATTTTTTCACTTTGTATTCCGCTAGGGGCCAAGGTGTCACGGTCCTGTAGTTTTTTTTTTCGGCAATATGCGGTTTGCCTTTAAGGCTTGCAAAGGATCAGTATTGCTTTAAGAACCAGCAAGCCTCAGGAGTTATAGGAAGGTGCATTTTCGTTGCCTTAGAAACAGCCATTTAGGGACTGCGATTCAAAGGGTGCATTCTCGTTACCATAGATACAGCCACTGGGAGTAAGTATTAAGCGATACATTTGTTACAATTCAATTTTGAACAGGCTTTTTAGTTGAAGACCGTTTGTTATAACCGAACACAGACACGGAGGACACATATAACAGACAGCTGTGGTGTAAGCATCTGAAAAAACAGCTCTCAACCATTTAAATTGAAGGAATAAGATTTGAGATTGTTTAATTATCTCTCAAAATTCTAAAAAAAAGTCAAGCCAAAACAGAGATCTCTGGTAATTTAAACTGAAGGAAGGGAGGGAAGTTAGACTGTTACAATCTTTTATCCCTCAAAAAAACTCTTCAGTCAGACGGATTCTATTGAAAGTGTTTGCAAGTCGTTAATTGTTGAAATTCGCTGGAGAAGGAAAGCATCACCTACTGCTGGAGTTAGACTATGGACTGTTCTACTGTGGAAGAAAGTTTTTTTCCGCATCGGACGACTGTGAGGACTTCATGCAACATTCTGTGAGGACGTCAAGCAATATTGGACTGTAAATTTGCAAGAATACTAATTTTATCTACTTTAAATGTTGTTTATATCTTCATAGTGTTTAAGAATTTAGTTCTTTTAATTGAAGAGTTAATTTGTTGATTTAAGGGCACCTGGTTTGGTTAGCCTCATTCGGGGGTTCATCGATGGTACAATTTGGCTGGGTCTTTCTTTAATTTGGAAAGTTTTAAATGATATGTTAGGTGATCTGTGGAGCGACGGGATTGAATTAACAGTGCGTTTCTCCCACCACAATCAGAATCATATATTTTGATTGGGGGCTTTGACTGGAGCGGTTGGTTGTAACATATTTATTGGGCGCTCGTCCGCGATTTGAACAACATTAATTGGGGGCTCGCTCTAGATTTGAAATCACATATTAATTGGGTTTCTGGATTTGAATCATATCTTAATTAGGGGCTCACTCGCAGTTGAATCATATTTAAGTCGGTGGCTCGCGTCTGGGATCAGAATCAGACAAATTTGGAGGGCTCACATTTGGAATCATAGTAATTACCCTTCTCTGGGATAACATATTTAAATAGGGGTCTTGCGTTTGGCATGATTTTGAGCTTGTGAATAAGTCAACCTAATTTGTCCATCACCCCCATAAACTTGAGGAGGATAGAAAGTGGGAGAGTGAAAGGAAGGCAAGTAGCTGGGGAGAAGAACAAACAGCTGGGAATGCCCCAGGATCATCTCCTCAGGTCAGAAAGGAAGGTGCTGAGGGTAGAAGTGAGGTTTGCAAGCCAAAGTGTTATCATTGCAACAAAATGGGTCATCTTCGTTCAGAGTGCTGGAAATTGCAAGGTAAACCCATGGGGTACGCAAAGTTAGTGCAGAGGAAGGGACTCTGACTTAGAGTATAGCAGACCAGGCTATAGCTTTAACGACTGCTGTGAATGTGAAATCAGATACTAAAACTAAGAGGAGTGTAGAGGTTAAGAATAAAATACCTGAGAGTTATAATGATTTTTTTGTCAAAGGGAGAGTAACTCTGTATCCTGTAAGTGAGGCAGGAAAACCTATTATACTCAGGGACACAGGAGCAACCCAAACACTCTTGCTGGGGAAAGATATGAGGTTTCCACCAGAGAGCGCCTTGAACGCTAAAGGTTTAGTTAATGGAATTGGCAGGAAGTATATACCCGCACCTTTGTATAAAGTATGCCTAGAGAGTGACTTAATATCTGGGATAGTAACTGTAGGTGTTGTCCACAGTTTACAAGTAAAGGGAATTGATCTACTCCTAGGAAACAATTTGGCTGGATCAAAAGCATCAGTTTCTCCTATAGATATAGAGGAACCAAGTGAAATTAAGGAAATGGAGCAATTACAGGAGCAAGTTCCAGGAATATTTCCTGCGTGTGTAGTTCCCCGAGCAATGGCTAAACAGGATCCACTGTCGGAGGTAAAAGGGGCACCACAAATAGATAATCAGGCATCTGAAACCTTATTAGGGGATTTAGATAATCCAAATGAGATGTTTAACAGATCATCTATCATTGCAGCACAGCAAGCTGACTCAGAGATCTACCAAATAGCACAGACGGCTCTGTCAGAAGCTGAGGTGCAAGGAGTTCTGGAAGGCAATAGCAAACGGGTTTTGAGGAGGAAATGGAGACTGCCTCATAGGCCTGCCGACAAAGACTGGACAGTTGTTGAACAGCTAGTGGTACCACCTAAATATCGCCAACGATTATTAAGGTTAGCACACGACATTCCTTTTGCAGGACATAGGGGAATTCGGAAGACCAAATCACACATAAGCCAACATTATTACTGGCCAGGTCTTACAAAGGATGAGAGACAATTTTGTTGGACTTGCCATACCGGTCAAATGGTGGGAAAATCACAACCTACCATAAAACCAGCGCCACTAGTTCTCATACCAGTGATTGAGGAACCATTTAGCAGGGTATTGGTAGACTGTGTAGGACCCTTGCCTAAAGCACAAGCAGGGCAACAATACATGCTATCATGGATATGGCTACTCGATTGCCCAAGGCCATTCCTTGCAGAACAATTACTGTTAGAGTAGTGGTAGAAAAGTTAACCTAATTCTTTGAGATATGGGTGACCACTTGAAGTTCAATCAGATCAAGGTTCTAATTTCATGTCTAGAATATTTCAAGAAGTTATGGGCAATTTGGGGATTAGACAGTTGAAATTTTCAGCATATCACCCACAGTCACAGGGAGCTTTAGAGAGATTTCACCAGACTCTCAAAATGACGATCAGAACATACTGTCACGAATATCCGCATGACTGGGATAAAGGACTAGACTTTCTTTCACTTGCCACCAGAGACTCACTGAATGAGTCTACAGGCTTCAGTCCTTCTGAATTGGTTTATGGACATGAAGTACGAGGTCCTCTAAAACCTATAAAGGACAGATTCTTGGAACAAAAGAATGAATCCTCGCTACTAGACTATGTATCAGTGTTCCGGGAAAGGCTCACAAAAGCTTGTGGTGTGGCTCAGGAACAGCTTAACGCACCCCAAGCCAATATGAAAAGATGGGCAGACAAGAATGCAAAAACCTGTGATGTTAAACCAGGGGATGAAGTATTAGTGTTGTTACCATTACAGGGAGAACCATTAAAAGCACGGTTCAGTGGCCCATGTCGAGTGATCAAAAGAGTGGGTAAGGTAGATTACTTGATTGATACCCCTGATCGTCGGAAGAACAACCGGTTGTGTCACATTAATATGCTCAAACAATATTACCGCAGGGAGGAGGATAAGCCAGTACAGGTATGTTGGGTAATCTGGACTGTGGAGAAGGAAAAGGATAGTGATGATGAGGCAGAATTAGGCCTAGGAAATTCTCAGGTTGAACCTCCAACTGTCAGATTAGCAAACACAGAATGGCTAGGTAAATTAGACGATATGCTTTTACACTTAAAGGCAAAACAGTGAGAAGACCTAACCAGGCTTTTCACAACGTTTAAAAGAGTTTGTAGGGATAAGCCGGGATGTACAACCTTAGCCACACATGATGTGGATATGGGGGCACCATTCCTTTAAAACAACATCCTTACCGCTTGAGTCCAGACAAACAGGCCCAAGTGAAAGCAGAGATCCAGTACATGCTGGAAAACAATTTGACTGAACCTAGTCAGAGTAGCTGGAGTTCGCCAGTAGTTCCAGTACCTAAACCTGACAGGTCAACCCGATTTTGTATAGATTATAGGAAAGTTAATGCTGTAACAAAGGCAGACTCCTGCCCAAGTCCACGTTTAGGAGACTGCATCGACAGAGTAGGCAGCGCTAGGTTTCTTACCAAGATTGACTTGTTAAAGGGATACTGACAAGTTCCTTTGACTCCTCGAGCCAAAGAGATATCAGCTTTTGTAATGCCTGACGGTCTTTATCAGTGCCGGGTGAAGCCATTCGGGCTAAAAAATGTCCTAGCAACTTTTCAAAGATTAATGAATCAGGTAGTAGCCAGTGTTCCCAACTGTGTAGTTATCTCGATGATGTACTAATATATAGTAACACTTGGCAAGAACACTTAAACCAATTAAAACTTTTTTTGTAGCCTAGATACAGTGGACAGGAAGGACTTATTACCCTTAGCAGAAAGTCAATAACCAGAGACCATAGATTTAAAATAATTGACAGAGGATTAGGCAGGAGTTAAGGAGAATTTTTTTTACCTAAGGGTGGTGGGGGTCTGGAACTCACTGCCTGAAAGGGTGGTAGAAGCAGAAACCCTCATCACACTGAAAAACACTTTGATACACATATGAAGAGCTGTAACCTACGGGGATACAGACTGAGAGCTGGAAAGTGGGATTAGGCTGGATCCCTCTTTTTCAGCTGGCACAGATACAATGGGACAAACGGCCTCCTTCTCTGCCATATATTTTCTATGTTTCTACATTATTTGAGCTGTAGTGACAAAGCACATTGTGCTGTATTTAACTTTTGAAAACTTTAAAATAAAATGTTAAACAACATTGGACCAATGAAACAGGCTGCCGGCTTATCCAGTGAATGCTGATTCGATGAATCCAAGCGAGAGCTGGACCGGTTTCTGGCTGGGATAGAGATCACCTCGTACAAAGGGTAGGTACTTCATTACATTAATTAGGACCAGAGTGGTCTCCCGGATTAGTTTTGATTGCGTAACGGCAATGTTCACTCTAGGCTGCACAGCAATCATGAAGGTACTATGCAGGCCGCTCACAAACTGTCCCCTTTAAGATGTTGCACAAAAAAATGTAAAGGTATCATGCATTGGAGCAAACAGACATGCACAAGAAAGAAAATTTAGAGGGATCACTGCTAAGGAGTCAGAGAGGAATTTTCCAGATATTTTCACAATTGGCCTGTGTTTTATCTGATTTTTCACCTCTCGCTGGAGATCACATGGTTTTGGAGTGGGGTATATATACTATAATGCATAAGATATTGCTGTTGTGTGGGACAGACTGAACGGACCAGCAGTTCCTTTCCTGTCATGGTTCATATGTAATCAATTTTGCTTAAGGAATCTACTGAAAGGCAAAATAATGCAAAACAAATATCCTACTTTCTTGCCACATTGCTACTCCTGCTGGATACTCCTCCTTGTGAGGTTGTTTTTGAAGCTGATATTTCTACCATGGCCGTATTGGCGTTTTCAGATTCACACATTTCCCTCTGATTTTTAAAAAGAAATACATAGTCAGTTCAAGAATAAGATCTTTTCTCTTTGCTAAGTCTATACCAGAAATGAGGGATGCCGAAAAATCTAAGCTCGTTGATTATTTTTTATTACATCTACTGTCAATATGAAGCACTCAGGTAGTTTAGATGTAATGTACAGTTCTGCCTGATTTAACACAACTAAATCATAAAAGGAACTTAGGACTTTTACTACATTAAAGGCACTATCTAAATGCAAGCTGTGGTCGTTATGCTTCAATCCAAAATTCAGGAGATCATCTGCTATATAACATTCCTATTTTGCACCATCTCAGTGCTGTGTGACTTCCAATGTAGCATCAAATTTTAGGCAGTTTATACTAAAGCAGAACTTGTGTGTACTGGAAAGTGCACTGAGGCTCTCAAACTTGTGTTTCTTTAGTTTAGACTTTTATGACTTTCATTAAAATAAGACATTGGTGCGGGGTCCATCTGGACTCAGCTCTCAGAGATTAAAGAGCAATGTTTTGTGATATCCAATTCTTAACTCTCCTACAAAAAAAAATTAGTAATTTTGTGAAAGTAATTTAGTTGAAAACCTAAACAAAAATCAGAAGAATAGAAAGAGTTAATAGAAAACCCAGGCTATCACAATACAAATGTGCTCTCCAGCAAGCTCCATGCGATGTAATCAAAAAGAAAAAGGAAGCATTCGTAAGGGCTGGAAGGCTGGGAACAGGACGAATCCCTTGAGGAATATAAAGACAGTAGGAAGGAACTTAAGCAAGGAGTCAGGAGGGCTAAAAGGGGTTATGAGAAGTCATTGGCAAACAGGATTAAGGAAAATCCCAAGGCTTTTTATACGTATATAAAGAGCAAGAGGGTAACTAGGGAAAGGGTTGGCCCACTCAAGGACAGAGAAAGGAATCTATGTGTGGAGCCAGAGAAAATGGGCGAGGTACTAAATGAGTACTTTGCATCAGTATTCACCAAGGAGAAGGACTTGGTGGATGATGAGTCTAGGGAAGGGAGTGTAGATAGTCTCAGTCATCTCATTATCAAAAGGAGGAGGTGTTGGGTGTCTTGCAAAGCATTAAGGTAGATAAGTCCCCAGGGCCTGATGGGATATACCCCAGAATACTGAGGGAGGCAAGGGAAGAAATTGCTGGGGCCTTGACAGAAATCTTTGCATCCTCATTGGCTACAGGTGAGGTCCCAGAGGACTGGAGAATAGCCAATGTTGTTCCTTTGTTTAAGAAGGGTAGCAAGGATAATCCAGGAAATTATAGGCCGGTGAGCCTTACGTCAGTGGTAGGGAAATTCTTAGAGAGGATTCTTCGGGACAGGATTTACTCCCATTTGGAAACAAATGGACTTATTAGCGAGAGGCAGCATGGTTTTGTGAAGGGGAGGTCATGTCTCACTAATTTGATTGAGTTTTTTGAGGAAGTGACAGATGATTGATGAAGGAAGGGCAGTGGATGTTATCTATATGGACTTCAGTAAAGCCTTTGACAAGGTCCCTCATGGCAGACTGGTACAAAAGGTGAAGTCACATGGGATCAGAGGGGAGCTGGCAAGATGGATACAGAACTGGCTCAGACATAGACAGAGGGTAGCAGTGGAAGGGTGCTTTTCTGAATGGAAGGATGTGACTAGTGGTGTTCCGCAGGGATCAGTGCTGGGACCTTTGCTGTTTGTAGTATATATAAATGATTTGGAGGAAAATGTAGCTGGTCTGATTAGTTAGTTTGCGGACGACACAAAGGTTGGTGGAATTGCGGATAGTGATGAGGATTGTCAGAGGATACAGCAGGATATAGATCGGTTGGAGACTTGGGTGGAGAAATGGCAGATGGAGTTTAATTCGGACAAATGTGAGGTAATGCATTTTGGAAGGTCTAATGCAGGTGGGAAGTATACAGTAAATGGCAGAACCCTTCGGAGTATTGACAAGCAGAGAGATCTGGGCGTCCAGGTCCACAGGTCACTGAAAGTGGCAACGCCATAGTCAAGAAGCATATGGCATGCTTGCCTTCATCAGTCAGGGCATAGAGTATAAAAATAGGCAAGTCATGCTGCAGCTGTACAGAACTTTAGTTAGGCCACACCTAGAATATTGCGTGCAATTCTGGTTGCCACACTACCAGAAGGACATGGAGGCTTTGGAGAGGGTACAGAAGAGGTTTACCAGGATGTTGCCTGGTCTGGAGGGCATTAGCTATGAGGAGAGGTTGGATAAATTCGAATTGTTTTCACTGGAACGACGGAGGTGGAGGGGCGACATGATAGAGGTTTACAAAGTTATAAGCGGCATAGACAGAGTGGATAGTCAGAAGCTTTTTCCCAGGGTGGAAGAGTCAGTTACTAGGTTTAAGGTGAGAGGGGCAAAGTTTAGCGGGGATTTGCGAGGCAAGTTCTTTACACAGAGGGTGATGAGTGCCTGGAACTTGTTGCCGGGGGAGGTGGTGGAAGCAGGTACCATAGAGACGTATAAGAGGCATCTTGACAAATACATGAATAGGATGGGAATAGAAGGATACGGTCCCTGGAAGTGCAGAAGGTTTTAGTTTAGGCAGGCATCAAGATTGGCGCAGGCTTGGAGGGCCGAATGGCCTATTCCTGTGCTGTACTGTTCTTTGTTCTTTGAAAACATACAGTACAGTAACTTCACAAAATGTGCCGGTATGAAAAACTTTGAAAAGTTTAAACAGGTGAACTGCGATCTTGAAACTCAATGCATACTTGAGCAGTAAGTTTTGCACCTTCAGGCGTGTGTCATTGATTCAATTGCTAACGAACCTCAGAACAAAAATAACAGTTCACCACTGTAGGCAATATTCATCCTGCTGTAAGCTGCTGTAATTAGATTCAGTCAATGATTATGGAAAGTCCTATAATGTGATACAGCTTGGCTTCAAAAAAGCATTCCACGTGAAGTTGTGAGCATTCAAGGTAAAATATGGAACAGGCAAGAACTTGGCTGAAGGGCAAGGATGTGTGGGTGCTCAGTAAAGGAGCAGTACTGCGATGACGGTGGTGGTTGGCAGATGCAGAGAGAGAAGTGCCGAGTAGGATGTCTCAGGAACTGGATTTGGAGCCCCTTTTGTTGCTAATTTACATCAGAAACTGGAGCTGAGCATGCAAACTGGTAAAATTCACAGCTGGTATCAAACTAGAATGGGTAGTTGAATCTGAAGAATCTTGAAGATCGGGAATTACAAAACTGGTTGGGCAAAATACGCAAACGGCAGGAACAGTACAAGCTAAATTTATTATACAGCCGACATCAGCGATTCCAGAGGATATGGACAAGCTTAACTTTTAAATGTTAACTACATTAATTTATTATGCCAGTTACTGTACACCACCAGTGCTTATCATTCCAGGAATAACTGCTCATATGCCTACCCTGAAGTCTCTTGTCTCATGCAAAGGAAGTTGCATCACATCCACACTGAAGGAGACATTGGTCCTTTGTGGTAGTTTTTAGGATGCGTTTTGAAGAATTCAAAGCATTGGATTACACTTGAGATTGAAGCAGTCAGTCCAAAACTGCCCGATTTGATATTCTTTAACCAAGCAGATTTTTAACAGTAATTTCCTATTTTGTCTTGTGCAACTATTTACAAGTGAATGTTGTTACCGGTGTTAACATGTACATTGAAGACAATGTTGACTTGGGTAGTGAACATGACAACTTGGGATATAGGATTCAATTTAATATTTTACTTTTCCCATTCTTCACTATTGTCTTTTGGATAAAAGGAAAGACTTTTGGTTCGACATTTGCTTCTTTGGTTTCAAAATGTTAACATTAAGACTTAAGAGTATGTTGTTATGCAATCTTCCTTTGAAAGCATCAATAGCACTTGTACAATGCAAAATTATGGTTTGATGTCAGGTACTATGCATGTCTAGTGAAAGAGAAGACCCACCCATAATTGACAAAGAGATTCTGAAACATCAATAGAACAAAGATAAAGTGAACTTAGAACATTCACTCAGTTCAAAATCAAGGATTGCTTATTTGCAGATCAACTGCATGATCAAAGCTAAATATGGACAAGAGAGGGGGTTCTCATATTTAGCAAAAGGGGACAAGCATACCTCAAACTCAGTTACATGGCTTACCTTTATTGCAGTTTGTTTGGAGGATAACAAATTCAAAAGAAAAATATATATTAAAATTCTGCTGTAATTTTACCTCATGCGCTTGATCATTGTTGCTGTCACCTGAAGTAGTAAAACAAATAATTATTATAATAATGTACAAAATAGAAAATGAAGCACCTTTTTCGGACAATAATTTCCAAATAAGGTATACTGAATATGCCATGAATAGGTTGCAAAACCGAACACAAGAATCACAGGTAGCTGTTGTAATACTTTTGAGGTAGGACTACAGGATATTCTACTTCTACTATTACATGAAGAGATCATTTAGCAACTATCTTGAGTACATTTGCATGAAGGGGGTGGGGGGGGGGGGGAGTGGAGAATGTAATGATGCAATTATAAATTAATTCACCTCAGAATAATTTTACAATGATCTCAAAACGAAACTTGCACACAGGCTTGCTAAAACAGCCAAATTAACCACCATAGACAAATCTGATACCGTGGCAAGGGGTTGGAGCATTGAGAAGTTACTGTATCTAGAGTATATCTTCAAATAATTGCAATTAATACACTTACCATTTAAGTAGAGGTAAAGGATTCATCTTGATGTAGCAATCTTCAAATTAAAATATGAGCCCAGAAATTACAGTTGATGAAAGCTTGACGTTCTTTTGTCCACTATTTTGGCTGAGGCCTTAACCTATTTAAAAGAAACTTCTCCTTGAACTGATATCAACCTATTTTTTTGGAACATCTCTACCTCCTTCAAAATTGCCCACCGCCCTCCCTCAAAAAAATCCATCTTAAATCTTTCAACTCTCCAGTTATTGCCAGCAAATTTCCCTCCCTGGAGTGTATTGTTGTTTCACAACATCTTTTCTATCACTCCCAAATTAAGAAATGGTTTCTGTCCCACAGCAGACTATTCTTGACATTGATTACATCTGTGGCGATACTCACTGCTCTTCCACTTCCCCTAAGCCTTTAAACCCTGTTGATCATTCTATTCTCCACAATGTCTCTCCTTTGCAGGCCACCTTCATAGAACTGTTCTCTACTGGTTTGGCTTTTAACAATGGTCCTTTAGAGCGGCACAGTGGCGCAGTGGTTAGCACTGCAGCCTCACAGCTCCAGGGACCCGGGTTCGATCCGGGTACTGCCTGTGTGGAGTTTGCAAGTTCTCCCTGTGTCTGCGTGGGTTTTCTCCGGGTGCTCCGGTTTCCTCCCACAAGCCAAAAGACTTGCAGGTTGATAGGTAAATTGGCCATTATAAATTGTCACTAGTATAGGTAGGTGGTAGGGAAATATAGGGACAGGTGGGGATGTTTGGTAGGAATATGGGATTAGTGTAGGATTAGTATAAATGGGTGGTTGATGTTCGGCACAGACTCGGTGGGCCGAAGGGCCTGTTTCACTGCTGTATCTCTAATCTAATCTAATCTAATGGCACTACTCAAATGGTTTCTCCTCCCCTGGTCCTCTGTTCTATCCATATGCTACGCCTTGACTGTACCTGAAAGCTCAAATTTCATATGTGTGATGAGACAAATTGCACATTTTCACTTCCTGTTTTGATTCCAATATTGTTGCTCCACTCTCAGTTGAGTCAAAATTTTGACTGGTTTAAAGTAGACAAAACTAAAGGTATTCAAGCTAATTTAACTTGATCTAACTCCTGATTGCCAGCTCTGGCCAAATACTGTAGTGTGCAACCTGCCATTTGCCTCAACCAAGCTGAGTTTCTTTCAACCCCTACCACTCCCCTAGCTGGTGTTCCTGCTTCCAACACCACAAACGACCATTTCAGAATACCACTGCCCACGTCCTTACATCGCTACTCAATTCCTGAACCTCAGTCCTTCTTAGGACTCCTTCAGCTTTCGCCCATCCACTAATCAATTTCAAACTCCTTCTCTGAACTTTCAAATGCCTCCACAGCATTGCTGCACCCTATTAACATCTTGGGGGTTACCATTGACCAGAAACTGAACTGGACCAGCCAAATAAATACTGTGGCTACAAGAACAGGCCAGAGATTGGGAATTCTGCAGTGAGTAATTCACCTCCTAACTCCCCCAGTGCCTGTCCACCATCTACAAGACACAAGTCAGGAGTGAGATGGAATATTCTCCATTTGCCAGGATGGGTGCATCTCCAACAACATTCAAGAAGCTAGACACCATCTAGGACAAAGCAGCCCGCTTGATCGGTACCCCATCCACCATCTTCAACATTCACTCCCTCACCACCGACACAGTGACAGCAATATGTACCATCTACAAGATGCACTGCAGTAACTCACCAAGGCACCTTCCAAACCTGTGACCTCTACCACCTAAAAGGACAAGGGCAGCAGTTTCATGGGAACACCACCACCTGCAAGTTACCCTCCAAGCTACACACCATCCTGACTTGGAACTATATCGCCGCTCCTTCACTGTCGCAGAGTCAAAATCCTGGAACTCTCTTCCTAACAGCACTGTGGGTGCACCCACACCCCAAGGACTGCAGCAGTTCAAGTAGGCAGCTCATTGCCACCTTCTCAAGGGCAATTAGTGATGGGCAATAAATACTGGCCTAACCAGTGATGCCCACATCCCATGAACGAATAAAAAAAAACTTCAATGATCTCCTTCAGGCCTACATCCCTACTTGCGCCTGTTAGTCCATCCACAGTAGCACTGCTTTCATGTCCATTCTTTGGAACTTCCACCCTAAATCTTTCCCCCTTGACCTACACCCTCTCTGCTTTCAAAAGTCTATTGAAGATCTTCCTTAACTCCATTCCACCTATTCTAGTTACTCCTGCGTAATACTCATTTCATCCCAACATAAATAGCAAACGGGTTATGTTCATGTAAAATGGGTATTCAGGATCACTGTAGTCTTGTTCTCCTCAGTTTTCAAAATCCTATAGAAAATAGAAGACCATCACCAGTACTTCCCAGCATTTTGAAATAATGGAACTGACCCAGGTCCACCACTCCTACTACTAAATGGGGGCTTACCAGATGCCAAGATCAAGAATGTCATTCCAGCATCAGCACTACTTCCATATTCCTGTCAGTGGCTGACACTATTACAAGGCACGGCAGACCAACATGTGCAGCCTAGTTCCTAATATGGTAGCATATCCAGTGTAACCAGTCACACAACATACCAATCCCCAATAAAAATTCACACATTGCCTGGTAAAAGGCTTAAAATACCCCGCAGAATCAGGAATGGTCCTGACGCTGAACCCTAAAATTTAATCCAAACCAATTTCCTAGTATGGCAAAGGTGGATGGCAAAACAATTCAAGCATTAAACTTATTGGTTGAGAAATTTATAGGTAATTAAGACTGTGTGTGTAGCAGTACATAACTGACTTGGGAAAGAACTGTAGGGTTAAAATTTAGTCCAGACATTGCAACATATTTAGGTATATAGGATGATAGTTTATTTGTCCAAAATACAGGTTTGTTAGATTGAGAATGGAATGGCAAAGTCAGAAGTAAACACAGCTCTATTCCATGAACTGTAGATTCTGCAGAGATCATTAATAAGTCAAAAATGTGTTCAAGGCCTGAAGTCACCAATGGAAAAACAATACCAAAATAGAACAGGATTTACCTATCCCAGCTGAGGGCATACATTACTTAATTGTCACATGAAAAGAAGCTGGGCAAGATATTGGAATCATTTGTGCACTTTTTTGGGGGGGTGCTACAAGAGCTCTTAGAGCTCCAAAATGGCATCCGTGGTAAGTGTTCACTCTTTTCAAGCAAATCATGCCAGACGCCATATTGGTGAGGCAGTTAGCTCACGCACAGTGAGCGGCTGCCAGAGGTATGCAGAACAGGCCGATCATGATGTCAGTCAGGGTGCAATGCTGATTTGACAACAGCAGTGCCATTTCAGAGTTTAATGCTCTAGCTAACACCCTCTCAAAGTTCACACAGCTGAACAAGCGATCAGCAGTAGAAAGAATCCACCACGAGTGCTATCTGAAGAAATCAGCAACTACTTATAAGTTAGTTGCTGGTTGATTTCTTCTGGCTGTTGCTTCGATTCTACAATTGTTTGGTGCTTTCTATAATTGTTAAAATGTTGTAACAGTCTACAGGAAGCGGTGAGGCTGGTGCTGAAGAATTCCTTTTGCTAACTTTAAAGCTTTAGCAGAAACCAATTTCTCCCAGACATGGATACACTAGTAGTCATTCTCCTATTATAAAGGATGTGGTAACAGAACACCTGGAAAGCATAAACGGGATTGGGCAAAGTCAGCATGGGTTTATGAAAGGGAAATCATGCTTAACAAATCTACTGGAGATTTTTGAGGATGTAACTAGTAGAATAGATAAGGGAGAACCAGTGGATGTGGGGTGTATTTGGATTTTCAGAAGGCTTTTGATAAGGTCCCACGTAAGAGGTTAGTGTGCAAAATTAAAGCACATGGGATTGGGGGTAATAATACTGGCATGGATTGAGAATTGGTTGACAGGCAGGAACAGAGAGTAGGAATAAACGGGTCTTTTTCCAGGTGGCAGGCAGTGACTACTGGGGTACCGCAGGAATCAGTGCTTGGGCCCCAGCTATTCACAATATATATTAATGACTTGGGTGAGGGAACTAAAAGTAACATTTCCAAGTTTGCAGATGACACAAAGCTGGGGAGGAAAGCGAGCTGTGAGGAGGATGCAAAGAGGCTCCAATGTGATTTGGACAAGTGAAGTGAGTGGGCAAACGTATGGCAGATGCAGTATAATGTGGATAAATGTAAGGTTATCCACTTTGGTTGCAAAAGCAGAAAGACAGATTATCTGAATGATGATAGATTGGGAAAGTGGAGGTGCAACGAGACCTGGGTGTCCTTGTACACCAGTCACTGAAAGCAAGCACTCAGGTGCAGCAAGCAGTTAGGAAGACAAATGGTATGTTGGCCTTCATTGCAAGAGGATTTGAGTACAGGAGCTAGGATGTCTTACTGCAGTTATACAGGGCCTTGGTGAGACCACATCTGGAGTAGTGCGTGCAGTTTTGGTCTCCTTACCTGAGGAAGGATGCTCCTGTCATGGAAGGAGTGAAAAGAAGATTTACTGATTCCTGGGATGGCAGGATTGACATATGAGGAAAGATTGCTGCGACTAGGCCTATATTCACTAGAGTTTAGAAGAATGAGAGGAGATTTCATAGAAACCTATAAAATTCTAACAGGACTAGACAGGCTAGATGCAGGGAGAATGTTCCCGATGGCTGGGGAGTCCAGGACCAGGGGTCACAGTCTCAGGATATGAGGTATGCCATTTAGAACCGAAATGAGGAGAAATTTCTTCACCTAGAGGGTGGTGAACCTGTGGAATTCTCTACCGCAGAAGGCAGTGGAGGCCAGGTCATTAAATATATTCAAGGAGATAGATATATTTCTTAATGCCAAAGGGATCAAGGGATATGGGGAGAAAGCGGGAACAGGGTACTGAATTAGACGATCAGCCATGATATTTTTTGAATGGCAGAGCTGGCCCAAAGGGCCGAATGGCCTACTCCTGCTCCTATTTTTCTATGTTTCTATGGAATACAGCATGACTTGGAGAATGAACAGAGGCCACACAGAGCAGGACAAGCTGCTGGAAGAGGGAGGAGGAGAGGAGGCAGGGAGAAGGGCTCCCAAGAGGAGACCAGATCCAGCACCCCCCTTCCCCACACCACCACCAACCCCACCCCCCCCCCCCACCCCCGTATCTTGTGGATACAGGACATCTCTCTTCCTTTCAAACTCCTCCACAAAGACTCCAGTGTAGCATCTGAAAACACTGCCCCTCGCTCTCTCCCATGTTGCCATTCTTCAATGTTTCCCAGGTCTGAGTCACTTCCTCTATATTTACAGCACCTGCTCCTGCCACAATGCACCTCCCCTTTAATAGATGCAGGCAAGCTTTAAAAAGTGCAAGCTAGCATTAAGTGGTGCTAGCCAATCACAATATTAGCCCCCTTCCAATACATTCAGCCAATCAGCGGTGCAGTTAGAGCTGGCTGGACACTGAAATCATTGAAATGAGCAGGCAGCCCAAAGTTACTGTGCCAACTGCATCACAAAGGGTACAGGTTAATCACACATCCCCACACCGGTTTTCGATATAGCTTCCACGATCTTCAGATTAGTGGTTGCCTATTTCCAAAGAGATGTTCCCTTGTAAAAAAAAATGGTTTCATTACTTATGGAATTGAGCAACCCTGAAGCAAGATGTTTCAAATAGCTAAGTGCATTTAATCTCAAGAGCATCAACAATGCTTTAACTGTTTAACATGAAAGAAAATATGCAACATTGGAACCACTCCTGGGAGACTTTGGTCATCTTGCAAGACTAAATGCAAATAATTTAACAGTTAGATTTTATCTAATATGTCAGAACTGTAGCCATATATATATCACTAAAAATCTAATTTCTAAAAATCTAGTTTTGAGAAAAGAATGCAAGCTTCCATAACTTGCTCTATCATACAGAAATCCATAATAACGAGTGCAAAAAGGACTTCCTCAATGGCCACTGAGATTCTCAATTGATTATCTACTCTGCTTTGGACGAAGGAAAATTGGCCATGCTTTCAAACCAAATCAATAGCAGATAAGAGATGGAACACCATATACATCTTAAGCATAAATCAAGGGAAATCTTCGGGTTTCTTCGATATATCAAGAATTAAACTGTGTATACCTCGCAAGGCGATTAGGCAAGCGTGCAAGCAGAAATTATGTTCTAACCTTTATACTTGGAGAAGTTACTGAGGCATAGGCACCAGAGTGCTGCTATATAATCTTGTATTCCTTTCCTCTCGTAACACCTCACAAACTTCAATTATGTTGACCAGCACCAAAGGCAAAAGTATGGCACCCACTGAAGCCAGTACTACTGATCCTTCCAAATAGGGTACTGTTGGCATTAAAATAACAGAGCAGAAAATTTAGGCTGGTATGTCTGAACTACACTCAGTCCTGATTAACTCCTGATGAATGAATGTATATTTGGTGAAGCCATTCCGCTTCACTGGAATTCCAAGTGTGTACAAACTTTGAAATTTAGGGAGCCACATAGCAGGCCCTTAATTTCAGAAAAAGTAACTATGCTATATAAATTTTGAAGATAACAGTCCACAACTGTGAAAGTATTTAACACTTAACTTTGTTCAATGCTTGTCAGCATTGAATATACAGCCATCAAAAGGTTTGTCATCTTCTAATATTGGTATGGTCCATTTTCAACTAAATTAGGTTGAATCTTTATCCTTTCTTGCAACCCTACCAAGCTTGCAGGGCACAAAATAGATCAACAGAAAGGGCTCCATGAAGCGAATACCAAATTTAAAAAAGGAAAAAATGACATTAAGCACAAAACTTGAGAATTTGACAAAACAAGTCTCCAAAGGTAGGCAGCCAAGGCCAAAGGTAGTCTGGCAAAGTGCAAAGACTTTATTTTAGATTTCCCCAGTGCACTTGAAGAAAATGAGGGTAAAGGAGAACTATTAAATAGCCCATTTTAAATAAAATATGAATACAGATGGCTTCATATTTGCACAAAAGCATGCAACTTCCTGTGAGGTTCGCATATCAATCAAGATGATTTTGTGTACATCATGTCTTTTCCAGTGTTTTCCATGATGCAGTTTTGCATGCAAAAAGATCAATATTTTGTCATTTGAAAACCAAATCTATATTTCTACACTGGGAACAGATATCTGTCAGCAGAAGACTCTGATTTAAGCCTGATTCTTCAGGAGTACCTTCCTGGAGAAAGTTACACTTTCTCTTAAATCGTACATAATTTAGGAACCAATATCAGCAAGACAAATGAACGACTCAAAAAATGCAAGGAAAGGAAAAAAAAAAGAGCTGATAAAGCACCAAATCCCAAAACTGTGGTAGCTGACACCATGATGTATATACGGAAGATACCAATGGTGAATGGTGCAAAATTCAGAAAGCAGAACATCTAAGTATGCAAGGCCTCTAGATAATCTGGTTTTTAATAGTACTAACGATATGGGTAATTTAAGTAGCACATACTAAGCGTTGTAAATTGCACCATCAGGTGCATGCAATGTTAAAAAGGCATACCAGGATATAGCAGTAGTTGATGCAATTGGTCTTGGATATAATTCACACAATTCATCAGGTTACAGAAATCAGATACAACATACACTACAATACTACACTGATGCCACACAACATTCAGCTATTTATAACATTTTCTAAAGTTTACTGACCGCTTTCTATTTTTGTAGATTTCAGATTTGAGGGAACCTGGTCTGTACCAGCCATGGCGGCTCTGCTTATCTGATCTTCCAGTATAATAGGTGACTGACGAAAGACACACGTCACAAAACCCCATCATAGGCACATCGATTTAAGCTTGCCTGAGGTAGTTGCTGTGGACACTGCCATTATTACATCATATAGTTGCTGCACTTGCCAATGGACTTACTGTGCTGCCATGCAATAATCCATTACCTGACCCTCTGTGACCTATGACATCACAAAAGGTGTCCATACCCAGCAATAGATAGCTGACTGGAATCAGCAGCAGTGCTCCAACTGTGAAAACTTAACAATGGTTCACCATTTAAATATAAGCTTATAATAAAGCTTATATTTTTAAAGAGCGCATTAAAGACAAGGTAAAAGAAATAAATGGAAGATTGATTTTAAATAATAAAATATTGCTCTTTATTTTCTTTCTTTCTTTTGGGCCTTCTTATTTCGAGAGACAGTGGATACGCGCCTGAAGATGGTCAGTGGTTTGTGAAACAGCGCCTGGAGTGGCTATAAAGGCCAATTCTAGAGTGACAGGCTCTTCCACAGGTGCTGCAGAGAAATTTGTTTGTCGGGGCTGTTGCACAGTTGGCTCTCCCCTTGCGCCTCTGTCTTTTTTCCTGCCAACTACTAAGTCTCTTCGACTCGCCACATTTTAGCCCTGTCTTTATGGCTGCCCGCCAGCTCTGGCGAACGCTGGCAACTGACTCCCACGACTTGTGATCAATGTCACAGGATTCCATGTCGCGTTTGCAGACGTCTTTAAAGCGGAGACGTGGATGGCCGGTGGGTCTGATACCAGTGGCGAGCTCGCTGCACAATGTGTCTTTGGGGATCCTGCCATCTTCCATGCGGCTCACATGGCCAAACCATCTCAAGCGCCGCTGACTCAGTAGTGTGTACAAGCTGGGGATATTGGCCGCCTCGAGGACTTCTGTGTTGGAGATACTGTCCTGCCACCTGATGCCAAGTATTCTCCGGAGGCAGCGAAGATGGAATGAATTTAGACGTCGCTCTTGGCTGGCATACGTTGTCCATGCCTCGCTGCCATAGAGCAAGGTACTGAGGACACAGGCCTGATACACTTGGACTTTTGTGTTCCGTGTCAGTGCGCTATTTTCCCACACTCTCTTGGCCAGTCTGGACATAACAGTGGAAGCCTTACCCATGCGCTTGTTGATTTCTGCATCTAGAGACGGGTTACTGGTGATAGTTGAGCCTAGGTAGGTGAACTCTTGAACCACTTCCAGAGCGTGGTCACCAATATTGATGGTTGGAGCATTTCTGACGAACATCATGGGGCAGGACGTCAGAAATTGCTCTTTATATAAACTGGATAAGGTGTCAGATCTGCATTTAGTTAGCAGATTTCAATGACTGTAGAAGGCTTCAGCAACCCTGGGTGAGGGGAGAGGAAAAGAGAACAAGCATTATCACGTGCTAGCGCTGCATGTGTATGGACACCAGGGGCTGAATTTTACTAGCCCTCCAACGTCAGGGGCCGTGGTGGGGAGCCGTGAAAATTCTTCCGAGAGAGGCACGCCACGACCCCGATGCTGGGAAGGCCTCGCCGCATTTTACTGGCAGCAGTGAGGCCTCAGTGCAGCCCCCCTCCCCCCCAATCGCTCAGTGGCGGAGCCTTCATTTCAATGTGTTAATAAAGGTTAATGCATGCAAATAAACTTACCTTGTCCCAACAGCTGTCCCATGCCGATATTCCGGTTGTTGGCTTGAACTCCCGTGCCCTTGGATCTCCAGATCCAAGACGTGACTCTGGTGGGGAAGAGTGAAATTTTCAGGGCACGGGGGGTTGGGGAACAGGGAAAACTCTTTCAATTGGTGGGGAGATGGTGGGAAGGGTTGAGGATTAAAGTTATTAAAGGTCCAGGACGGGGGGCAGGTCAGGATTTGAATAAGAGTTTTTTGGGGGAATGGGCTATTAATGTAACGATTATTCCTTGGGGGTGTGGGCGAAGGGCATGAAAATGTTATTTAATGTGTAACTTTAATTTTAAATGCTCACTCCCTTTAAAAATTCAAATGTTAGTGAAGGGCTTGAAGCCCTTAAAAATGGTGTGGCGCCTGCACGGTGGCGCTGGACACCATTTGCGGGGACGGAGCAGCTGCTCCCTCTACGTCACCGGGGGCAGCCGTTCTGCCCCTTCCATTTAAATGAGCCTCCACGTAAAATATCGCGGGGGCTCAGCGACACACAAGTCACACATACACCGCCTTTTTTTCCAAGTTTGCTGCCGTTCTTAGCCCCAGGTGTTGACTGGGCTCCACCATGATGCTCCTGTGGCTGAATGGTCTCCCACAACTAACTATTGAGACAAGAATTGCTATTTGAAAAAGGTATAATCGGATTGCTAATACCAAAGAACAGTACTCCAATGGGGGTTCACCACCTCTGGCAGAACTTTTTTTAAAGCAATCCTTTATTTCATTCACTGATGTGCCTATAAATAGCCCTGTTAACTGCTTGCAACATCAATTTTTGACAAATATCAAGAATATTTTATATGCTGAAGTTATATTTAGTTTTTAGCATTTAGTTTATGGAGAACAATATCCAAGCACCAATTTGGGTAATTTCTACAAGGTCCAATTTAAAGTCATGCAAGTTTCCATATCCACTGTATCACAAGACAGAAATAAGTGTTTCAAACCCATAGGATTTGGTGATAAATTGGTTTTAGTAATGGCCAATTGTCAACAGCTTACTCCTTCTCCAAAAATGATGAGGCATTTACCCTTACATTTTTGTTCTCTATTTTTCCAATTAATTTTTACTGACAGATTTCCTCTCACTAGAATTTATCTTGATTGATTCTTCCGGCTTGCTAATTCATCACCAATTGCTCACTTCCTCTTTGATCAATGCCCTGCACTATCTGCAATATTTTGCTCAATTTTACTCTTTAATTATCTGTCTTTTGGATTTTCTCTCAATGACAATAGCAAACAGGAGGTGATGATTAAACAGAAGCCCCATTGCAGAGCAGTGACTAACTGAGTTCCAATCTATCCTGGCACATCAGCTGTTCACACTATTTATAATTTGGAGGCATGTAATATATTTATTGAAAGCAAACTACATGGATCAGTGAAAATAGTTCAAATTGGAAACTTTACATATTAATGCATTTTGTAGATTGTGAATTTAAATGTAGAAAAACACACAAAAGTGTACGATTTCTCATTCTAGAAATAATCAAGGGAATTCTCTTGTATTATACTTGTGGTATTAGTGCATAATTTAAGGCAATTGGATTGAATATCTTACACAGGTGCTCTGCAAACAACTTTCTATTACATATTGAACAAAGTTCAAATATGAAACGATTAGAGAAATTTAAAAATGTCGGTCTTTGAGGTATACAAAAAGGGCAAGATTCATATAATGTTAACCATCTCCATCAGCATTTTATCTTTGCACACATCTTATTTCAAGTTTTAGTCAGTTGCATAGAAAATGCTGCCCAGAGTTTAACAGAAAACATGGACAAGTCACATCCCTGCAAATATGAAATGTGAATGTATGCATTCAATAAGCTGTTTTCAGGAAAAGTGAAAAACAGCAACACTTCAGGGACTTCAAATAGTTCCGTAGAATGTGTTTAGCACCAACCAGTAAACCAATAGAATCTCAAGTTTCTGTAAAAAAATACAGAAACTACAAATGCTCCACTGAAAAATGCACAGATGCAATATTCCTCCAATTAGGGAAATCTTAATTATCATTTACATCATATAGTCTTCTTTAATAACCATGGCATAAGAGTGAATGGGATGTTGCATCCTACCATCAACTTTGGGCCAAATCACTGCACTCTACAGTAGGTTTTCAAGATCAACATTCCAGTCTAGAACTTTACAATTTTATTTTCAAAGAATAGGTGAGAAGAGTTTTGCAGGCGTCAATACTGAAAGAACACACTATGTACATACAGAACTACAATTTCACTAGGCATGGCTCCGAAAGACTTCCAGAAATTCTGCGTATTTCTTCTTCATCTCTTTAACCCGTTCCGCTGAAGAAAAAGAAAAATGATCATATTCTTGAACAACTTTCAATGTCTTTACTAATGTACAATATTCATGCATATTAATTATTCAGAATCATTGTCTTGGAGTTAGCAGCTTCATTTGACCTAATTAGCTTCTCAATGTCAAGTTTTTAAAAAATAAATCCAGTTGTTTGTATTACCTGTTTCCATGTGTCTGACTACCTACAATAATTGTTACTTTTATATGCTATTGTCTGTGGCAACACACATTTTGGAATAGTGGCAGAGTAGTAGTGTACACCCAGAGCGAGGCAATTAGCTTTAATAGACACAAATTAGATGTACATTTCAATGCAATCCAAACACACTGCAAGTAAAAATTGCAGTTAGTTAAGGTGGGCTTTAGTGATTCACATGACCATGGTGATACTTGGGGAAAAGTGTGCGTTTGGGAATAGAACACTTCCAATATCTATGAGATACTTGTAATCAGATATAACTGAGGTCAGATGTAGAGTAAAACTGCCCCAGCCATATTCCTTAAGCTTCTTCTTTAAGAAGAACATGCCTAATACATGTGTATCAATGTCTTCATTTCACTAACTAGATCATCCTTACAAAGATATATAGTATATAATACTTTTACACGATTTTGACCTGTACTTACACCAACAGTAAAATGTATTTGGCTCCACAGTATATTTCTTTACCAGTGAATCTCTGATTAAGTACCACCACTCAGCCCCATGCAAAATTAGAGTATGGATACTCGATTACTCCAACAGCTATTACAGGTGCAGCAACCAAATGTGAATCATGGCACTCATTGAAAATGCCCTCTACTACCAATATGAATCCATGCACTCTGTATTGCAGATTTGCAACACTTGCAAAGATCATGTTGCCGATTATACACTCCTTTTGTTTCCTCCAAAATTTAGAGCTCCAATACACAGGCTTGCATTCACTATATGACAGCAAGTATTCACACAGGAATAACAGGAAATCAAAGTATTCAGTATTTGCAGCATCTGGCCAGCAGGTGAGGCAATTATTAACAACAAAAACAAGGTTCCCATTTGAGAATTGTAGTATTTACATGCTGAGGATTCACTTCCATCAGGGGCTGGCTATGCTATTCCAGTATCATCCAGGCCCAAATTTCAAAAACTAATAAAGACTGCAAACATAAAATAATAGCAGTGGCAGCCATGGCTCAGTTGGTAGCACCTCTTGGTTCTCAGTCAGAAGTTGTGGGTTCAAATCCTACTCCAGGACTTGAACACAAAAATCAACACTGATACTTCCAGTGCAGTACTGAGGGGTGCTATATTGTCAGAGGTGCTGTCTTTCAAATGAGATGTTAAACAGAGGTCCCTTCTGCCCTTGTAAAAGATCCATAGCACTCTTTCGAAAAGCAGGCAAGTTATCCCTGGTGTCCTGCCCGATGTTTATCCTTCAAACATCACAAAAAGAGATTTTCTAGGTATTATCACATTGCTGTTTGTGGGAGCTTGCTCTACACAAATTGGCTGCCGTGTTTCTTACAACAGTGATTACGCTTCAAAAGCTCTTCATTGGCTGTAAAGTGCTTTGGAATGTCCAGGGGCCATGAAAGGCAGTACATAAATGCAAGTTTTTTTTAATTATGTCAATAAGATCAGAATTATTCACATTATACTCCACTAAATCTACATCTTATCCCAACCAATTTGTATACTGGAGTATTGAAGGTGTAGTTACACCAACTAGTTCTTTTGAATATTTCTGTTCACAGCCTCTGCATTCTATTTGACCTTGGCCAGAATTTCTGACCCAAGACCCTTTCCATTACAAAGTTCCACCTCCGTAACATCATACATCTACACTCCTGTCTTATCCCATTTACTACTGAAACTCTACTGACACCTCCAGGCTCCACTATTGTAAAGCCCACCTAGACAACCTCCACCCTCCCTAAACTTCAGCTCCTCCCAAACTACTGTCCGAATCTGATTAGATACCAAGCCTTGCTCACCCATCACTCCTGTCCTCACTGAACTACATTGGCTGCTCAGCCTGAAGCCATCAAATTTGTTATGCTTGTATAAATCTCATCACAGACTTGCCCCTCCCTATCTCTAATCTCATCCAGCCTTACAAAACCTTCCACTGGCAATGGTCTTTTGTGCAACCCCTCCTCCACCTATTGGCAGTTGTGCTTTCAGGTGCTTAGGCCCCACTTTCTGGAATTACCTCCCTAAACTGCTCCCCTCCCCCACCTCTCTTTAAGGGAGTTACTTAAAACCAGCCTCTTTGACCAAGCTTTTGATCATGCCTAATACCTTCTTTGTTGAGTCACTGTTCAATTAGTCCTTACACCTCTGAGGCAGCTTGAGACATTTATTTTTCTATGTTAAAGGCACTGCATAAATGCAAGTTATATCTAAAGAAGAAAACTGTATTAACCAGTCTTGTATTACAGTCGATTTGGTGAAACGATGTTACATAAAACAAAAACCTCAAGACAGCTAACAGAATGACCCTTCTGCAACCTTGATGGCTCAACAAATTCTGGCAGCAACTAACAGCTATAAGGTTCCAAGTTTGAAGGTGTGCCTGTTAGCAAGCAAGTTTGTCGTTTTCAAGCAAAGTGACAACCGAAATCACAATTTATCTAAATGCTCCTGTTAAGTCAGAGGCAAGGGAAAGAAAAGAAAAATCAATGAGAGTTTGTACTCAACATATAGAGACACCTGCTCGAAATGGAGTATGGGCATCAGGTTAAATGATGCAAATTAATGCCTCCAGTGATCAATGGCCTAATGACCAAAGTTCCCATTAAGCTGTGCACATGCACATCTACTCAGCAGCCTGCAAGGTACAGCGTTCCATTTTAAATACTGTGCCTGCACAAAAATGCTTAAAAGTACACAACAACAAAATTTTTACAAGGAACATTGCTGATGACACTCTGTCATAGCTCGCATGAACAATGATCCAAAAAGCAATTAATCCTGGGTGCTTGGAGCAATGGAACCACACTCAGGAAGCAGCATATTCCTGCAGGAAAATAAGGGTAGTGAAGGAATTTAAAAGTCCTGCTGCGCACCAGTGCCTAAATACATAGTAGAACAAATTAATTAATTGGGGATATTAAATAAAATTATAATTTAAACTTGGTGAACATGGAATGTACGCCAGAGATATGTTTATGTAGCCATGCAAAACTCTAAACATGCACTATGCCTTGAATATGTTGCATGTCACAATTAACGCGGCGATTTGCTGACAATTAAATTTATATCTCAAAGTAAAAAGAAAAGTGAGCCATCACATTTCCTCAATCTTTGTAAACAAATTTCTGCTGGAAAGAGCATGCAATATAATGCACAATTAAAGAGGTAGGCATTGTTCGGGAGATTTCTTTTACTTACGCAGTGTAGCAACTTCACCACCATCCCAGGTTATCACATCTTGCTGCAGTCCATTCACAACTGTCTCCAACTTTCTGCATGCATCATTTATCCCTGCCAAGGCAGCCAGCTCCTTTGTAAAGAGGTAAATGTAGATAGTGGGTTACAAGTACTTCACAATTTACATATTTTCTACACACTAAATTCTGTATTATTATGAACGCTGCACCTTGTAATATGATTATGTCTTAAAAATTGCGATTTTTAAAAGTTCAGGATGGAGTCCAGAAGGTCAGGTGACCTCACCCCAACTCTGCGAAAGGTTACCAGGACAACACAGAACACAGATCAAAGACAGTCTTCTAGAAAACAAAGACTACAACACTAACACCTGAAGAACAATGGGTTTCACCCTCCCAGTCTTTTGGGTCATAAAACAAGGAATCAGTAATTGAAAAATTGCAAATGAACCAGTCAGGTGTTAACACCTGGGGACAAGAGAGAGAGAGAACGCCTGCTCTCTGAAGATATACAGCGGAAGGCTGTGAAAACATGAACCTGTTTTGAGTGGAAACTTGCAAAGGAGCAGAGGACCCACAGGATTAACAGAAATCATATTATTCATGGATGTCCAGGTCGGAAGTGCTCAGGTAAGTGAGCAAAGAAAATATTGATTTCTGGAATGTCTGGGAGATCCAACCCATTGCAACTAGGAGTTTGGAACTTCTAACTGCAAAGGATTTAATCAGCAAAAAGGTCTGTGTAACATATAAATGTGGTATGAGGTTTTCAAGTATTTGAATAGGTAAAGAAAATACCTTTATTTGTAATCTGGGGTGTCAGCTACTTACAAAGTACTATTTAGTTAATTGGGGGCTTCTTTTAGTTTGGTTGTTAGAGCAAAAGTCTAAAAACATGAAATCTTACCACAATTTTTGTTAAATTGGTCTCGAGGTTCATATCTTGTATTTTTCACATTAATGATCTCTAAGGTCGTAACATAAGAACGCAGGAAATAGGAACAGGAGCAGACCATTTGGCCCCTCGAGCCTGCTCCACCATTCAGTATCTTCAGCCATGTCAGTCACAATACAGAGCAACACCAAATAAACTTTGCACAATTGCTATGTGCATGCACTTGCATCTGAATTGACTTGGTGCAAGACTCAATTTTGTGCAAGCTGGACAAATTTTATACAACAGACCTCACATACAAGTGCACTGATTGTTATTGTGTAGGAACTATGTTAAATCATTGTAATAACATCAGACTGCAAACAATTTATCAAACTCCAAGTCTGCCCTCAACAGATTCGGAGATGAACGGAGTGTCTTTTTTATGTAAAACCAGAATATTTTCGTGGAAACTCAGTTTGTATCTATCATTGCTGCCACAATGTGGTTCTGCTTTCCAGGACAGAAGGTAAAGGATATTATGCTGGTTCAGACAGTATTTCAAACAAATAATTGTTTTAAAAGGTAAAAGAGCACCAAAATCTTGTAAGAAACAAAGTAATGAAATTATCTGAAGCACCCTTACCTGAATCAATCACTTCTATTGCAGAAATCAATAATTATATTTTGGTTTTCAAAAATTGATTCTCAACCTTTTGGGGTATGCTGACAGATGGACCCATTATACAATACCTATTATACAATCAATAATTATAGGACAATATTTAAGTTTTAAGAATCTCACTACTGCACTTTAAAATCACAAATGAGTGAAAGACTTACATCAGTACAAGATGTCAGGAGCTTATGTACAGTTTTGCAGAGTAGTCCAAAGTGGCAAAGTTGAGATGGTGCCTTATTACAGTGAACACCAAATTCATGCTCAAATACTACGGAAAACGCAGTCATCAGTTGATGAAAGTCCAAAAGTGTGAGCTTCAAAGTTTGAACGATGGTTTCATTACCTTCTGCGGGGCCCAGGAAAGCAGCCTAAATAAAAACAAGGTTAAAAATAAAAGTTACCAGCATTACAAAGAGAATTCCTTACTCAAAGAGGGTGAACAAATAGAAAATGAGCTAATACAAACTCAAAAAACTGTGGATGCTAGAAATTTGTAATAAAAATACTGTAAATACTCAAGTCAGGCAACATCTGCGAAGGGAGAAACAAAGTTAACCTTTCATCAGACCTTTCAGTCATTGACCTGAAACATTAATGTTGTTTCTCTCTCTGCAAATGCTGCCTGATCTGGCAAGAAATTCCAGAATTTTCTGTGAAATATGAGACATTAGGCAGCACAGTGTGTTTTAACGGTGGGGCATGGTACTGTATCCATCCCAGAACAGTGGAATAAACACTCCATTGATTTGGCTGTAAGGATCCTATCTACAATTACTTTGCAAAGTCTGAACCTAGTTTCCGATGTGAGCCCACAATGCAGAACTGATCCTAAGCGGACATCAATTGAAAATTTAATTCAGATAGCCCATACAATAATTGGTGAGAGAAGTAGTAAATCTCATGCTTATGCATTATGGGGTGCTCTTAAGGTTAGCTTTGCTGGGACAGAGTAAACTCTGCATTTAACTACAACTGAGCTGGAATTGCTAGATACTAATACTGGCCAAATTAGGAAGATGTTCCGATTTCCTAGCAATCTCATTCACCTTTGGTACAAAATTCATGCAAATTCTTCCAGAAACCCTGAAGAATCTATGTACCAAAAATACTGTAAATTCCATCTCCCCCTCTCCCAATTCAGACACATTTCACCTTTCTCTCCTTCCACCCCCTGAATTGAGACACACAAGCTGTTTTTCTACACTTGCACCCCAGCTCACGAAGCATTCTCCCTCGTTCCAGTTGTCAGAGATGCTCACCCAACCTGATGCACCTCAATGCTGGATCTAGCTCCAGCTGATGGATTAAAAAGACTGACAAGCGTCTACATAGTTGCATTTAAAAGATTCAGAGCAGCTGTCATTGAACAATCATTGATAGCTTCTTTCCTTGGTCTCACGCTTTCGACCTCATATTCATGCCATCATTACGACTGCCTATATCCACCTCTGTAACATCACCCAACTTCACTGTCTCAGCTCATTTTTTTTTTTTATCCATTCAGGGGATTTGGGTGCCGCTGGCTAGGCCAGCATTTATTGCCCATCCCCAATTGCCCTCGTGAAGGTGGCGTTGAGCTGCCTTCTTGAACCGCTGCAGTCTTTGGGGTGTAGGTACAGCAAGTGTTGTTAGGAAGGGACTTCCAGGATTATGACCCAGCGACAGTGAAGGAACGGCAATATAGTTCCAAGTCAAGAAGATGTGCAGCTTGGAGGGGTACTTACAGGTGGTGGCGTTCCCACGCATCTGCTGCCTTTGTCCTTCTAGGTGGCACAGGTCGTGGGTTTGGAAGATGCTGTCGAAGGAGGACTGGCGAGTTGCTCAGTGCATCTTGTAGATGGTACACACTGCTGCCACTGGTGGACAGGCAGTGGGGAGTCAGGAGGCGAGTTTCTCGCCACAGAATTCCCAGCTTCTGACCTGCTCTTGTAGCCACAGCATTTATGTAGCTGGTCCAGTTTAGTTTCTGGTCAATGGCGACCCCCAGGATGTTGACAGTGGGGGATTCAGCGATTGTAATGCCATTGAACGTCAAGAGGAGATGGTTAGATTCTCTCTTGTTTGAGATGGTCATTGCCTGGCACTTAAGTGGCAAGTACTGTTTGCACCACACATCAGCCAAGCCTGGATGTTGTCCAGGTCTTGCTGCATATGGACATGGGCTGCTTCAGTATCTGAGGAGTCACAAATGGTGAACATTGTGCAATCATCAGTGAACATCCCCACTTCTGATCTTAAGATGGAGGGAAGGTCATTGATGAAGCAGCAGAAGATGGTTGGGCATAGGACACTACCCTGAGGAACGCCTAGTGATGTCCTGGGATTGAGATGACTGACCTCCAATAACCACAACCATCAGGTATGCATCAGGTATGACCCCAACCAGCAGAGAGTTTTCCCCGATTCCCAACAACTCCAGTTTTTCTCTCCTTGATGCCATACTCGGTCAAATGCTGCCTTGATGTCAAGGGCAGTCACTCTCATCTAATCTCTGGAGTTCAGCCCTTTTGTCCATGTTTGGACCAAGGCTATAATGAGGTCGGGAGCTGAGTGGCCCTGGCGGAACCCAAACTGAGCGTCAGTGAGCAGGTTATTGCTGAGCAAGTGCCGCTTGACAGCACTGCAGACAACCCCTTCCATCACTTTGCTGATGATCGGGAGTGAACAGATAGGGCAGTAATTGGTCGGGTTGGATTTGTCCTGCATTTTGTGCATAGGGCATACCTGGGCAATTTTCCACATTGCCAGTTTTGTCGTTGCACTGGAACAGCTTTGCTGGGGGCACAGCTAGTTCTGGAGCACAAGTCTTCAGCACTATTGCCAGAATGTTGTCAGGGCCATAGCCTTTGCAGTATCCAGTGCTTTCAGCCATTTCTTGATATCACATGGAGTGAATCGGATTGGCTGAAGACCAACATCTGTGATGTTGGGGGACCTCAGGAGAAGGCTAAGATGGATCATCCACTTGGCACTTCTGCTGAAGATGGATGCAAATGCTTCAGCCTTGTCTTTTGCACTGATCTGCTGGGCTCCCCCATTGTTGAGGAAGGGGATATTTGGGGAGCCTCCTCCTCCTCTCAGTTGTTTCCACCACCATTCATGACTAGATGTGGCAGGACTGCAGAGCTTAGATCTGATCTGTTGGCTGTGAGATCACTTACGCCTGTCTACTGCACGCTGCTTCTGCTGGTTGGCATGCAAGAAGTCCTGTGTTGTAGCTTCATAAGGCTCACGTCATTTTTAGGCATGCTTGCTGCTGCTCCTGGCATGCCCTCCTGCACTCTTCATGGAACCAGGGTTGGTCCCCCAGCTTCACGGTAATGGTAGAGTGGGGGATATGCCAGGCGATGAGGTTACAGATTGTGGTTGAACACAATTCTACTGCTGCTGACAGCCCACAGCGCCTCACGGATGCCCAGTTTTGAATTGCTAGATCTGTTCAAAAATCTATCAAAATCTATCCCATTTAGCAAGGTGGTAATGCCATACAACATGATGATGGGTACGCTCAGTGCTTCCTCTCCACAAGGACTATGCAGTGGTCACTTTTACCAATACTGTCATGGACAGATGTATCTGTGACAGGTAGATTGGTGAGGATGAGGTCAGGTAGGTTTTCCCCTCTTGTTGGTTCCCCCACCATCTGCCACAGACCCAGTCTAGCAGCTATGTCCTTTAGGACTCAGCCAGCTCAGTCAGTAGTGGTGCTACCGAGCCACTCTTGGTGGCGGATGTTGAAGTCCCCCACCCAGAGTACATTTTGTGCCTTGGCTACCATCAGTGTTTCTTCCAATTGGTGTTCAACATGAAGAAGCACTGACCCATCAGCCGAGGGGTGGGGAGGGGGGGCGGTAGTAGGTGGTAATCAGCAGGTGGCAATCCTCGTGTTGAGGACTCCCAGGGCAAGTTCCTCCTGACTGCATACTACCTCTGTTGGGTCTATCCTGCTGGTGGGACAGGACATACCCAGGGATGGTGATGGTGGTGTCCGGGACATTGTCTGCAAGGTATGATTCTGTGAGTATGACTATGTCAGGCTGTTGCTTAACCAGTCTGTGGGACAGTTCTCCAGTCTGTGGCACAAACCCCCAGATGTCAGTAAGGAGGACTTTGCAGGGTCAACAAGGCTTGGCTTGCCGTTGTTGATTCCAGGTGGTCCATCCAGTTTCAGTCCTTCTCTTAGACTTTGTAGCAGTGTGATACAACTGAGTGGCTTGCTAGGCCATTTCAGAGGGCATGTAAGAGTCAACCACATTGCTGTGGATCTGGAGTCACATGTAGGCCAGACCAGATAAGGGCAGATTTCCTTTCCTAAAGGACATTAGTGAACCAGATGGGTTTTTACAACAAACAACAATGGTTTCATGATCACCACTAGATTAGCTTTATAATTCCAGATTTGTTAATTGAATTCAAATTCCACCATCTGCCGTGGTGAAATTCGAACCCATGTCCCCAAAGCATTAGGTTACTGGTGACATTACTACTACGCCACTGCCTCCCCACTGAAAACCTCATTCATGCCTTTGTTACCTCGAGACTTGACTATTTCAACGCACTGCTGGCTCGTGTCCCATATTCTACTCTCCGTAAACGTGAGGTCATCCAAAACTCTGTTGCTTGCGTCTTAACTCATACTAAATCCCATTCCCCCTATCACCCCTGTGCTCGTTGAGCTACATTGGCTCCCAGTCAAGCAACACCTTGATTTTAAAATTCTCATCCTTGTTTTCAAATCCCTCCATGGCCTCGTCCCTCCCTATCTCTGTAATCTCCTCCAGCCCCACAACCCTCCAAGATCTCTGCTCTCCTCTAATTCTGGCCTCTTGTGCATCCCTCATTTTAATTGCTCCAGCATTGGTGCCCTCAGTTGCCTGAGCCCCAAGCTCTGGAATATCCTCTCTCCACCTCGCTTTCCTCTGTTAAGAGGCTCCTGAAAACCTACCTCTTTGACCAAGCTTTGGTCATCTGACCTAATACCTCCTTTTATGGCTCAGTGTCATACCTGATTTTATAATGCTCCTGTGAAGCACCTTGGGACGTTTTATTATGTTAAAGGTGCTTTATAAATGTAAGTTGTTGTTCTAAGAACAGACATTGATTGCTCAGGATAGATAAGAAGTTTGAAATGTCCTACAAATCTTACTGTTTTTTTCATTTCTTCAAGGCGTCCATTTGTTTCCTTTAATTCCTCAGAAAGTTCCATCAACAATTTCTCCGTGGAATCAATAGAAGCTAGCGAGCATTTTCTGAAATTTTTAGATAAATAAAATAAATAGCAGCACATAGAATAGCATGCATCTTTCTCCTTTCTGAACACACTTTGCACGTTCCTACCTCAAGGAAATCAAAAAAACTGTAATATAGCTGCTAGGTGTCAGCCTTACATCAGTGGTAGCACTTAGTCTCTGAACGAGAAGGTCATTGGTGCAAGCCCGACTCCAGCGACTTGAGCACATAATGTAAGCTGACACTTTAGTGCATTACTGAGGAGTGCTGTAGTCAGAGAGTTTTGAATAAAATCTAAACAGAAGACCCCGCAGCCCTCCCAGGTGGACTTCAAAAACCACTTTAAAAATTAAAGAAAAGCAGAAAACATTTATCTTTCATCCAACACTACCAAAACAGATAATCTGGTCATTTACTTCATTGCTGTTTGTGGGATCTTGCTGCAAGCACATTAGCTACTATGTTTTCCTGCATAACCAGTGATGCCACTTTAAAAGTATTTAATTGACTGTGAAATACTTTGGGAAGTCTCAAGGATATTAAAGTCACTATACAAATGCAAGGTTCTTTCTTTACTTACCATCAAAGTATAAATTCCATGCTAATTAGAGACTGGGTGGCAGACAACTATAAATCTACCAGTCTCTTGCACCATACACCCATCCACAAGTCATTAAATCTAAAATGTCAATAGCAGCTACAGGAACCACAAAGGGGAACTTTGCTGACACACACTGTAGGATTACAATGAGCCAATGTACTGCATAAGCAATGTTTTTGTAAGTGTATTACACTGCAAACTTCAGATGAGAATTGGCTGCATTTAAACTTGTGTTAATCAAGATCATTACACTCTCTCAGTGGAAAATGGAGCATCCCAGACTTGCTTGAATTGTCAGTTACAGCGGAATGTGTAGGTTTTATCAGATAAACAGTACATCAGGGCTTGGAGGCTATGAATCACAAGCAAACTAGTGCTCAATGACAACATACACTTCTATGGCACCATTAATGTAACAACACATTCCAAACCACTTCACAGACGTGAAAAATAAACAGATGTCTAACTAGGACAGGAGCAGGATTATCAGTGATAGCCAGTGGGTAATGCCAGGGGTTGAATTTTGAGGAACATTTTGATGGGCAGGAAGGGAAAAAAACACATGGGTTTGTTTGGACACAGCACTGCAGAGTCTGGGGCTGAGACAGTTGAATACCCTGTCCTAAAGGTGGAGTAGAGGGGCAGGGAATGCAAAGCAAGCTGGACACAGAAAAGCAAAGAGCAAGTGTTAGAACGAAGGGGATGGAGCAATGAGCTGAAAGGGTATGCAAGGATTTGTAGATAAGGATGAGGATTGTAAAATCAATGTGCTAGGGATGGGCAGCCCATAAAGGTTAGCAAAGACAGTTTAAGAGTTGTAATTTGTAAAGAGTGGAACACAGGAAGCCAGCAAGGGTGGTTATTAGAGTAAAGCAAATCTGAAGGTGATAATGGCACAGATAGGAGGTTCAGTAGAAGTACGGGTGATATATGAAAAAAGACATTAAATGTTTTAGAGGTGGAAATAGGTAGCTGAAATGTGGGATTTGAAGCACAGTTTAGGGTCAAATGACAATGAAACTCAGCCTAAGCAAGCAGCAAGGAAGAGGAAAGGAGTCAGAGCTGCACAATTTTGCTGTCAGCTAAAGAAGCTGCCAGCATGGCTGTAATTGCATTGCCAAGGGAGTAACAAGGGAAACAAAAACAGCCAGGAATTGGAGTCTTTGGGTATTCCTGCAGTGACTGTGCAGAGCAGGAACAGTTAAAGTTAATGCAAGAGACATGCTGCCATCATTGGGACAGATTGAATCAAAATCAGACTACAACTGTGCCAATGAGACGAATTAAAAATGATTAAAATACAGATTTCTTCAGAGGGTAAAATCATTATAATTATTAACTCAAGACAAAATTTTTGTCTTTATATACATTAATTATACTTTCCTGCATTGTAATTTAATCTAAATCTATAGATAAATACAATGAACACAAATTGTTAAAATTGGTAACTAAGTTTTAAGTTTCTAACATTATCTAGTCCATGTTAGTTATTTTTTGAAAATTTCAGATGCCTGTAATATTTCAAACTTTGCTATTACAAACTTGTAGATTCAAAGTAACTTTTCTCAGGGGTTTATCTCATCAATATATGAGCTGTTAAACATATGTTTTCAAAGCTTTAGGAACAGCTGCTTGTGCATTTGAATGTTATAACAATACTTGACTTTGTAGGCAGTAAAACTTCAGATCATAGTCTCTTAAGAGGTTCAGGTTTGCCAAATAAATTTCTACCAAAAGATCACTTGCTTTCTTCCTCGTGATTCAAAGTTGGCCTCAGCTTTCTTAAGGAGTCGGTGTGCGTCAAGAGAGAGGTTGAACTCCAGATTTGCTGGCGAACGAAGATGGGGATCATTTCGAACTTCAATCAGCAGCTGGGAATTCCATGCATGAACAGAACTTAAAAGAAAATAAAGGTTGATCATTATATTTTGAAGTTTTGAGGAAAGGTTTCCATTTACTGGGCGTGGACCCTGTCGCTTTTCCCAGCACTTAATTTTAAGGATCCATTATAAACTCTTAATATACTATTTAAAATGGAGAAATCATGTTATCACCAGGCTTATTTAACATATTTGATATGCTACTTGTAGGATACTTCTAATTAATTTCAAATTGTTCCCACCAGTACTTAATCCTAGTGCATATAGTTTCAAGTGCTCTCTCCAAACACAACCAAGTATCTGTATAACAATTCTACCCGAAGTATAAAATTTATAATTGTATCATTGGGTGTTTTTCATAGTTCAAGTAGATATAGCACAAAATTTCACATAACCATCTTTAGACTTTAGTAAAATTGCAGCTGAAGATGGCTATAATGCAGATGCATTAATATTTCACAGTCCCATTATGCAATATTAAAATCGTATGAACACTGGAGAAATACAAACGGCAAATGTTTTATAAGCTAAGGTGCAATATTCAAGAACTTGTTTTCATATTTTAAATTTACACTAAACAGCACTAGAGTATTTTAACATGTTCATTAATAGCATTTTATTACAATATTACTAGACTTCCGATGGCCCTGCACAGACTCAAAACCAATTGCAGTCTACAGATGTACTCGGTTATAGAACAATGGATAATTGGAGTAATTCAGTCCCCAATTAAAAATGATGCATTCTGACCTTATTTTTCTATATTCTGATTTTATACTTTTATTATTAAATAGCAAAAATTGCAGCAATTTGGAAAGCAGGGTAGAGCTGGTTACAGCATAGGAGTTTCTCTATAGAGTCATAGAGTTATACAGCACAGAAACAGGCCCTTCGGCCCATCGTGTCTGTGCCAGCCATCAAGCACCTAACTATTCTAGTCCCATTTTCCAGCACTTGGCCCGTAGCCTTGTATGCTATGGCGCTTCGTGCTCATCTAAATAATTCTTAAATGTTGTGAGGGTTTCTGCCTCTACCACCACTTCTGGCAGTGCGTTCAAGATTCCAACCACCCTCTGGCTGAAAAAAATTTTCCTCAAATCCCCTCTAAACCTCCTGCACCTTACCTTAAATCTATGCCCCCTGGTTATTAACCCCTCTGCTAAGGAAAAAAGTCTCTTCCTATCTAACCTATCAATGCCCCTCATAATTTTGAATACCTCAAATCATGTCCCCCCCACATCCTTCTCTGCTCCAAGGAAAACAACCCTAGCCTTTTTCAGTCTCTCTTCATAGCTGAAATGCTCCAGCCCAGGCAACATCCTGGTGAATCTCCTCTGCACCCTCTCCAGTGCAATGACATCCTTCCTATAGTGTGATACCCAGAACTGTACGCAGTACTCCAGCTGTGGCGTAACTAGCATTTTATACAGCTCCATCATAACCTCCCTGCTCTTATATTCTATGCCTCGGCTAATAAAGGCAAGTATCCCATATGCCTTCCTAACCACCTATGTACCTATGCTGCTGCCTTCAGTGATCTATGGACAAGTACACCAAGGTCCCTCTGACCTTCTGTACTTCCCTTGCCTTGTTAGTCCTCCCAAAATGCATCACCTCACACTTCTCAGGATTAAATTCCATTTGCCCCTGCTCCGCCCATCTTACCAGCCCATCTATATCTCCCTGTAATCTAAGGCTTTCCTCCTCACGATTTACGACATGTAAATACATGTATGTTTATATTACATATAGTACAAGCGGAGGAGCTGGGAGACACAAAATTGAAGCAAATAGTGCAAGACTGTAGTTACAACATGACAGTTATCAGAGGCAGTTTCCATTATAAAAATGGACATTGGAATTTACAACGGAGCAGGAGGGGGGGGAATTTTTAAGTGCTAATATACTTTATAAAATAAACACCTTACTTTGTACTTTAAGGAAAATTAACAACAGCTTCAGTAATGTTACTTAATCTGAGGCCAGGCAATGAGTAACTCGGCCACCAGGATCCTAGTCATCGACCTGAAATGTTAATTGTTTCTCTCTCCACAGATGCTGCCTGACCTACTGAGTATTTCCAGCATTTTCCATTTTTATATCAGGGTCCTGGGTTTGATAGCAGTCTCTGCTCAACTCGCTGATTTCAGTGAGGACAGCCATAGGGGCATTCCAACTGGCATCAAGTCCCCATGTTCAGGAGTGGCAGAAAATCATTCAGGACTCCTGATAGCTCCCCTGGGATTCCCAGAGGCATTTGTGTGTGTAGATGTCAGGTGACAATGGGATCAGCCATCACTTTCTACCTTGCACCACTGTCAAGACAACCGACACTCGGTCATGGCTCACAATTGAATAGGCAAAGTCCTGAAAGATTTCCATTAAAATTGTACTCCAGTTAGAGGTCAATGTCTTCAGGGGAGATGGGGAGGAGATTGGAGAGAAGACAAAAAAAACATTTTGATGTAATCAGGAGAAGGGAACTAGAGAGGAGACAAAAAAAGTGTAAATTTCCTGTAGTAAATATTGAACAAAAATTGATATTTCATTGAAATTAAATTGTTGCAAAGAACCAAGAAGTTCAATATTTTACTATTTTGATGCATGCTATATTCTTTTCTTCTCCAGCCTTTCTACTGGAACATGCAGCAATTCACTTCAAACAGCAGACTGCAACAATTAGAGCTGAACTCAGTGCCAAGATGCAGGCAACTAGAGTGCTAGGAATAAATCCAATTATTTATGATACATGAATGTGTGGACAAGCTTGTAGAAGTGTAATCGATATCACTCTCTTATAGATGCATACAGCTCAAAAAATTAACAAGAAATGGACGTTCTTGTAAAAAAAAATACAAATGATAGAAATATGAAACAGAATCACAAGACAACAAAAGGAACTTACATACACAATAATGTTCTACTTACTTAATACATTCCAAACCTGTTGATGCTGCTGCAGTAATTTGCTTATATTGTTGGAGGCCACCCAACATTTTGTCCATCATCACCAACTGTCTATAAGGACTTGCCTGACCCTAAAAGCCAAAGAAAAACATTAAACTTTATAATTCTTGATTACAGCAGCATTTAACCCACCAAAAAAGCAACTTTAAGACCCAATACCTTTAAATTGACCTATTTCTGCAAACAGTGTTGTTCACAACCATCTATATTGCCACATGTACTTAGTGCCATGCCAAACAAATTGGGTGACTGGTTACCTAAGCACTATGAAACTTTGGAGTTCAAGTATTTACAGGGCTAACACAACATTGCAAAATACCAATGACTTCTGAGCTATAATCAGAAGAAATGGGGAGGAAATCAGGCTCCACAGCACCTATTGGGTTCCAAAATAAAGCACACAACACACACTTCTGACACAAAGTGCACTGGACATCTTGGTGCAGGGGTTGCGTGCGCAGTTAATAGCCACCAAAACTTTGCAGAGCGGGCAGATCATGACATCAATCAGCATGCAACAATGATTAGATACCAGCGTTGCCATTTTGAAGCTCCACGCTCCAGCTAACTATCTCTCAACCTCACACAGCTGAAAACATATTCAGCAGCATGAAGGAACTCCCACCAGCACTATTTAAGGGGAACAACTTACAGGTTACTTACTGGTTTATTTCTGTTGGTCGCTGCTATAATTCTACACATTTTTGGTGCTTTCCATGGTTGTTTCAAGTTTCAGAAGTGTACAGGTAGTGGTGTGGCAGATGCTGAAGGACCTTTTGCTGTCTTCAAAGTTTTTGCACAAACCATTTGCTCCCAGACAAGGGCGCACTAGTAACATTCCTCTTGGAATCAAGCATTACTGGGAGAATGAGCAGAGGACAAGCTGCTAGAAAAGGGAGGAGAGGAGGGGGAAAACAGGAGAAAGAAGTGGGGCTGCAATCTAGACAGAGCCTTTTCTGCCCGGGTTGTACGTGAAGAACTAAATCAAGTACTATACCAGTAACCTCAACCCCAATTCCCATTCACCAACAGTTCCAGACCTTACCACCTCTCTGTCACTGACCATTATATTGCTTGCTTGGCCACAATCTATAATAATACTCGGCTTTTGTCTGTCCGGATTGGTCCGTTTAGCAGGTGCATCTGTTGATGGGTTGTGTCTGGTGCATGTGGAGTGCGTGGAGGACTGAAGCGCATGATGCATGTGCAGCTGCCAATGGTTGGTGGCAGCGCTGGCAGGGTTAGTGGAAAACAAAAACAGTGGAAAGGGGAATTCAAAACACAAAGTTACCCTGGTTGGAGAGACTGTTTCCATGATGGATGGAGTGGGATTGATAGGGATGGCGAGACTAGGATGGGGATGGCATGGCAGGGATGGATGACTTTTTTTTTTTAATTTATTCTTTTACGGGATGCGGGCATCACTGGCAAGGCCAGCATTTGTTGCCCATCCCTAATTGCCTTGAACGGAGTGGCTTGCTAGGACATTTCAGATGGCAGTTAAGAGCCAAACACATTTGCTGTGGGTCTGTAATCACATGTAGGCCAGACCAGATAAGAGTGGCAGATTTCCTTCCCTAAAGGACATTAGTGAACCAGATGGATTTTTACAACAATCAACAATGGTTTCAGGGTCACCATTAGACTAGCTTTTAGCTCCAGATTTAGGAATTGAATTCAATTCTATCTTCCGTGGTGGGATTAGGCTAGGCATTACCACTACACCACTGCCACTTGTAGTGTGTAATAGTTGACTGGAATAGTTAATTGTAGAAAAATGGCAGGGACAATTATTTGATACAACTTATTATTCAAAAGTAATTCTTTGTGCTAAAAATGAAGATTCAGTAGATTTGAATGAAAAAGTTTTAGAAAAGCTGTCGGGTAAACTAAAAGAATACATCAGCATTGAATCTACAAACAAGGATGATAACACTCTTATAGTCTCCAGAGTTTTTACACAGTCTAGCGCCAATGGGCAGAAATGTGGATTCAAGTTATCATTTTGCTATGAAGCTTAAATTCTAAACAAAGACTTTGTCGTAGAACAAGACTGAGTTAGGATGTTGTTTTCTTCGATGATAGATGCTGTAATTATAATAGGCAGATTTCAAGGAAATAGAATGTTTATTCCTTGAATAATATTCAGCCCATCAGATGTAAACCTGCCTTTTCAACTCAGGAGAAAACAGTTCTCAATTAGACTTTGATATTCCATGACTATTAACAAGTCACAAAATCAGACTCTTGACAACATCTGTATTTATTTTCGTCGGCCAGTTTTTACACATGGACAGCTTTATGTAGCTTTCGCAAGAGTGAAATTTGATTCTGTTGAAGTCTTTTGTGAAAGAATAACTAGAAATCCTGTATTTAAAGAAGTATCATTGCAATCAAGATACTAATTTGACCACAATTTTTTTGCAGGTCTGTTAGTGGAAAAATAAAAGCAACCACAAAATACACATTCCAAACCAAATTTATAAATGAAATCATGCTATATTGCACACAAAATTAAACTAATCACCCTTATGCATTCCCTTTGCACCTATCTCCGTGTGCTTTTGTCCACCTTAGTGCTCCGAGGAAGTGCTAGCCCAGTGGCTGCAGCATAGCTATTGGAAGGCTGCTGACTTCCACTGCAGGAGACTGCAGTTGGCCTTGGAGGATGATCTTGATCAGAAGGCACAGCTTCAGACTACACCATCTCAATTTGGAGAGCAGCAGTCTGGGCTTGCATGGCAACAAGCTGTGCTTGCATCAAAGAAGTCTGCGCTTTCAACGCTTGTATTGAAATGGAAGCCGAAACATCACCCATCAGACACTGCATTATAGTTGGTCCCACAAATGTGTTAATGGAACTGGCCACCACTTCCATGCTAAAAAGGATGGGCTCTAAGTTCTGCGCAAAGTCTTGTGCCAAGTTGGTGCTAGACTTCCATGCTCCTCAGCATTCAACACAGGCTCTCTGGCAGGCTTCACAATGCACCACGATTTCATTGTATACGCCCATCGAAGTCCTCATCTGAGTCCACTGCAACAGAACTGTGTGACCAGATCCAAAGTGAACTAGCACCTATGCTAACCTTGTCTCCTGCCCTGGCTGCAGCACACATGCAGATCCCACTTTTATCCTATCCTTTACTTTATGTACAGTGTCAGTATTTAACTGGTGGCTGAGTATGAAATCAAGTAATGGTGTGTCATCATTATCATCACTGTTTTCTTGGTTTTCCTCCACTGCCTGGCTGAGTTATATTACTCGGGTATCTGAAAGGAAAAAGGGACAAGGATAAGGTGGTTAGGGGAGGGGAGAAACTAAGAAGTGCATGTTTACACCTTCTGCAGCTTGTAAGTCAGAAGCGAGGAAGGAAAGTGAGATGCAAGGAGGAGGATTAGGTACAAGGATACTGACATTGTCAATGGATTCAATGGCCCCCATTGCTGGCCTCAGCTATGATCTAACCACCATTGGGGGGTTAGAACATATAGGCATGCCTCTCCTCCAGTTAGTTCCTGCTGCCTCAAGTTGTATGCCACCTTATGCCGCAAGAAAGAGGGAAATGTGTCAGTGAGCGTCATGTAATACTTCAGGGTGATGTGGCTGTCATGGTTGAATAGCTGGCAATGCATGCAAATTGTAAGATGTGGGTGTGAGGCTTGCAACAGCGCTAAATGTGAGGGTAAGTTGAAACATGAATGTCAAGTATGAGCCCTAATTCAGAGGTTTTTGGTAGGGGAGTGATGGAGGTATGGTTGAGGTTACTGGTATAGTTGGTAGGACATGGCATTTGAAAGTGCATTCACTGACTTTGACCACTTGTGTAACGTCATGAAACTTCTTGCAACATTGCATCCAGGTCCTGAGTGCTAAAACCTACTTCTGTTCCCACTGCCTTCTCAACATGTGTCTTGGGGGCCTCCTACCCTCTGAAGATACAGGGCATCTCTACTTCTCTTCATCTCTTCCACCAAGACTTCCAATGCAGCATCGGAAACCTTGCTGCATGTTTTCTCCCCAGATCAGCCATTGTTAATTATTGCACAGCACACTATTTCCAATGATCTCAGCACCTCTAGCAGCCACAATGCAAGTTACCTTTAAGAGGTGCAGGGTAGCTTTAAGTCGTGCTAGCAAGTAATGATATTAGGACCCCTGCCGATGCGTGCAGCCAATGTTGGCATGCTGCTTGCATTACACTGAACGGGCATGGGTAATCGCACAACATGATCCCGCGCCTGTTTTCCGGGACTGTCTAACCCCCATGGTTTTAAACCGCTTGGCAAGCATTGGCCATTTCCCATTTTTAGGGTTCTGCAATATGGCAGTCTATAATGATAATATACAGTACTAAAGCATAGGTTATTTTGACCGAATTGAAAGGTTCTATTAATGTGGTGCCATTAGTCAGCTAAGTCATTTCTACATTATAGAGGTGTTTGCACGAATATAGGGGATAGAGAAGATCAATTTCCATAATCATACATGCTCCAAAACCTCTTGGGTGATGAGAGGAAACAAATTGTGAAATTCAGCGTCACATGATAATTTGGGTACAATTGTTACAAAAGATTGAATGCAAGAATTAGTTTTCAAACATATAAGAGTAAACATAAGATTTGCAGAGTACCAGAGCTACATTAAACAGCCAAAATTCCCACATCGGGAAAGGCAAAATAAAATTCTCCAATGACAAATTACCTGCTTCTCACACACCAAGTACAACACCCACCAGTAATCTGAAATCTAATTTTAGCAGAGCCTAAATATTAAGGTGAATGAGACAACTTTAAAAATGAATGTACATTACCCGAAAGAGATCAAAGTCCTCAGCACTGCAGACTCCCAAGCTATGCCCAAGCCAAGTCATTTCTGTGAAACAGAATGTGTTAGTGTTTCTCAGAATAAAGCAACTGTATATCAATCAGCTGAGGAATAGTATTAATGTTATACAAACTTAGCATTTATTCTTTCAAATATGACTGCAGTATATGAAAAATATATTGCCCTATATTCCTTTGAGTATAGAAGATCGAGTGATCTAATTGAAGTATTTAAAACGATAAAAAGAATTTAATAGAGTAGATTCAGAGAAACTATTTCCCCGATGTGGGAATCTAGCACAAGAGGGCATAATCTTAAAACTGGAGCTTTAGTTTAGTTCAGTTTAGTTTTTAGTTTAGAGATACAGCACTTTAACAGGCCCTTCGGCCCACCGAGTCTGTGCCGACCATCAACCACCCATTTATACTAATCCTACACTAATCCCGTATTCCTATCACATCCCCACCTGTTCCTATATATTTCCCTACCACCTACCTATACTAGGGGCAATTTATGATGGCCAATTAACCTATCAACCTGCAAGTCTTTGGCATGTGGGAGGAAACCGGAGCACCCGGAGGAAACCCACGCAGACACAGGGAGAACTTGCAAACTCCGCACAGGCAGTACCCAGAATCGAACCCGGGTCCCTGGAGCTGTGAGGCTGCAGTGCTAACCACTGCGCCACTGTGCCGCTCAAGCTAAATCATTTCAGTGAAAAAAAGCACTTTCGCCACACAAAAGATAATAGAAATCTGGAACTAGCTTTCCCCAAAGGCTAAGGGTGCTAGGTTCAACTGCCAGACAGATTCAGTATTCCTCAGGCCCAAATTGCCCTGTTATTCAGTTAACAGTCTCCAGACTGTGACTGGTTTCCCTCCTCTTCATCTCCTGTCTCCTCTTTTTCCCAGTATGTCAGTCACACCCCTTCTCTTCCCTACCTCCCCCTCCAACCCTTCCATTCACTGCAAAATGCCTCTCAAATTTCCACTCCATCCATCAAGTTCAAAAACAAAAATCAGAAAACTGAAGACTATCTCCCTAAAGGTTATTCTGCAATGTTATTTGTACAATGCGACACAACGCGATAAGATAGCATACCGCATTATTCAGTCATATCCTTCAACCAGGTAGTTTCCACCAGAACGCTGTCATATTTCATTCATTAAGGCATTTTTCAAAGCATGCTTTAAAAGCAAACATTTGTGTAATGGATTAAATATCTTGCTTCATGAAATCATGAAAAGCCTAATATTTCGCTGAGATTTTGGTAGTTGGCCAGTAGTGCCGACATTTGATTATGCTTGCTCAGAACAGCCTATGTGTATACATGAAATACAGACTTTGTGCCAAACCCACTTGAATAGCTATATATAAATCATCTTTATCTAGGTGGATTGTTCAACAATTATGAGATGCAAAATTCACCCAGGCATTAGAAACAGCTAATGATGGATGAGAAGTAAACTAGTAATCTGGAATTGCTGCATCACCCAGAGGGAAGGTACCATTTTTTGTTTTGTTTCAGAGGTGTAAACAATTCATCAGAAAAATGCTGTTAAGCAGACCTTTCAACTTTGAAACCCATTTGTGACTGACAGTTCTAACTGATTGCAAAAGACACCATTTTGACATTCCTTTGTCCTAGTTCGGACTTCAAAGCAAAATGCAGGTCTGTCTGCTGCCCATAGTCAATTTTTCACTAATGAAGCTCCATCTTGCCGAGCAATTTAACAAGCCAAAAGTAATGCAAACATTCTGAATATCTGATTTCACATACAATCTTTTCCTCACAGACGTGATCGAAGCTTTGGCATATTTATTATTTTCAAACAGGTTTAAGGTACGGGTGCAAATATCAAGGATTCTTTTACCAATGATCTAATGAAATTTTTCCTTGCTAGCATTTAATTTTACTACATAAACCTGGTTCATAGCTTGTAACCTGAGATATAGTTTGTCAAAATGTTACACGCTCATTAGTTGGAGAAGTCTGGAGTTACTGTTTCCAGTGTGTATATTGATAATAATTGGGCTTACCATTTACCCAAATTACATCACACAAGGTCATACGAACATACAAATTAGGAGCAGGAGTAGGCATGTTCTAATTCATAGGAGGCATTGATTTACCTGTAGTAGTAGTTCTTTGCACCAGACATGAGAAATAACATCTGGGAGTGAGGCCAAATTACAGTAATTCATGGTAACATTAGCAGGATTAAATTTCACTTGCAAAACAAAAATGTAAGTAATTTTTTTCTAAATATGTCTACCAGGGATTTGAAAGAAATGGACAGAGAGCTAGAATACGCTCATTTGGGTGTGGAGGAAAATGAAAGAACATGCACACCAGATGGAAATGCTTAAACTGGAGGCAGCAAAGGACCAGTGTAGGCACGAAAAGGAATGTTACAAACACACAGTGGAGAGGTAACAGGCCAACTTCAATTAGAACATAAGAACTAGGAGCAGAAGTAGACAATTCAGCCCCTCGAGTCTGCGCCGTCATTCAATACGATCATGGCAGCTCTCACCTCGGCCTCAACTCCACTTTCCTGCCTGTTCTCCATAACCCGGGAACCCTTTACTAATTAAAAATCTGTCGACCTCCTCCTTAAATTTACTCAATGTCCCAGCATCCACTGCACTCTGGGGTAGTGAATGCCAGACCCGCGACCCTTTGAGAGAAGTAATTTCTCCTCATCTCTGTTTTAAATCTGCTACCCCTTATCCTAAAACTATGACCTCTTGTTCTAGATTTAATTGGTGGAGAAAGGTTTATCAATGGCAAGTCCTGTAATTGAGGATCCAGTTAATCCAACCAACAAGTCTGAAGATTAACTTCACTAAAATATAATCACGAACATTTTAAAAGGAATGCTAGAATGATTCTCAAGGGCTTTTGGATCATTAGCAAATCACCGCAGTTCGATAAAGGTGTTTGGGCAGAAAGACTAGTACCATCACAATGTGACAAAGTCTTTTCAATGTAGATCAGGTGGTCAGTTTGGACAGTAAACTTGTAAAACATGCAACTGTCACTGCTTAAGACTTGTTACTTGCAGTGTAGGAATGCAAAAATTAGTTAAAAACTCTTTATGATACTTAGGGAATTAGGAACAGAAGATGACTTTGTAACAAGTTATAATGAACTAAAATAATAGCAAGATTGTTTTCTACAAATTGTAAGGGGGGGGGGGGGCTGAATTATCCTCCCTAGTGTACATAACGACAATGAAAGGGTTTACCATTCATATTGGGCATGCTACCTCCCAGGTAACTTGATGCATTAAGCAACATTTCAGTTCATAGGATGGGTGGCTTTGTCTGTGGAAGCAATCCCATCCCATGCAAAGTTCCTGGACAGCAGTATTTGTTTTGCTATTATTTACATGCATTTGGATTCATCCAAATACTTAAGCTGTAATTACTATCTGTAACTCCTCAGATACTGAAGCAGTCTATGTCCACATACAACAAAACTTGGACAACATTCAGGCTTGGGCTGATAAGTTGCAAGTGACATTCACGCCACACAAGTGCCAGGCAATGACCATCTCCAAGAGAGAATCTAACCATATCCCCTTGATATACAATGGCATTATCATCACTGAATCCCCCACAATCAACATCCTGGGGGGTTACCCTGCCTCACTCAAAGCCTGTCCACCATCTACAAGGCACAAGTCAGGAGTGTAATGGAATACTCTCCACTTGTCTGGATGAGTGCAGCTCCAACAATACTCAAGGCGCTGAACACCATTCAGGACAAAGAAACCTGCTTGATCGACATCTTATCCACCACCTTAAACAGTCACTCCCTCCACCACTGGTGCAAGGTGACAGTGGTGTGTACCAACTGCAAGATGCACTGCACCAACTCACCAAGCCTTCGATAACACCTTCCAGACCGACAACCACTACCCCTAGAAGGGCAGCAGATGCATGGGAACACACCACCTGCAAGTTCCCCTCCAAGCCACACACCATCTTGACTCGGAACTATATTACTGTTCCTTTACTGTCACTGGGCCAAAACCTGGAACTCCCTTCCTAACAGCACTGTGGGTGTACCGACACCACATGGATTGCAGCGGTTCATGAGGCAGTTCACCACCACTTTCTCAGGGGCAATTAGGGTTGGGCAAAGAATGCATCCCATGAATGCAAAAACAAAAAAATCAGATTACTGTACCTTGCATTACTGAGCAGTGAATTCAATGTCCTCAGATATATGGAAGTTACAACAAGGAAACTCAGCCCAACCAGTCTATGTCAGTGTTCACCCTTCACACAGTCCAAACCAGTCATGGAAAAGTGTGTTTCTTAAAACCTATTATGGTCCTTTAATTCAAACACAGCTTGCCACAGTTGGTTATTTATAGCTTTCAAATAAAAACTAACATGCTTATTTGCATTCAAGCATGCATAGCCAGATAAAAATTGATGACATAAATTTTAGACAGAATTTACTTTATACATGCTATACTTTATACACTATACATGTGCATTATACCTGCTTCTACATAAAACATCAAAGCATTCAGAGGGAAAATGAAAAATGAAGAAAGGTTAAAACATGGAGCTGGATTTTGCAGTCAGTGGTGAAACAAGGGCATTGCTGAGAGATCATGCAATCTCTCTGACGAGAATTTCAACCCTATCGACATGCAGTGGAACTGCAACTGATTGCAATGTTCTTTACCGGGCATTCCAAGTGTGGAGCAGCAGTCATGTCGTCAGGCAGTCCAAACAACCAGTCACATTAAGGGATTTTCGCAGACCACCCATGCCACCTCCACCAAAACAAGAAACTAAAAGCTAAAATAAAACCCCTTTGAAATTTTTTTTTTTTACATCGAGCATTTACATAAAGATTGGGACATACACATGGGGTGAAGGTGGAAGATAAAATATTCTGGAAAAAAATTTTCTTTTCAAATTAAGCTTTAAAAAAAATCCATCACTCCACAATTATAAAATACTTTTTTCTGGGCTAGTTCTGTTATTTATCAAACATTATTAATCACTTCATTGTTAATAACCCAGTTGCGCCTGATTGAAACCCCTTAACAAAATTATATCTCATTCAAAGGGTGATGTTGGGGTGGGAAAGTTGAATTTCTTGCTGATTTTATGACTGCCCACTTGAGGGGGTGGTGGTGGGATCCACAGCACAGCCTGAGTAAAAAGGCTGAGTCAGTCCACAGTGACAGACTACAAGTTCAAGATTTCTGTGCTAATCTGCACATGCCCTGTATCCTGAAGCTGCAGTCAATTTCAGAGGGGTAATTACACCAAATGCTGACAGCTCGCCGTCGAGCCCCACTTCTCCCAACCCCACAAAATCCAGCCCAAAACAGTGTGGAGGGTAAAGCTTAGGAAAATAAAGAAAATATCCTACTTTGTATTACAAGGTCTGTTCCATAGTCTTGCACAGAGTCAAAACGTAGTTCTGCAAATTTTCTTCCGAGAGGTGGATAGCAGCTGTAAAACAATAAATTATTTAACCTTTAATTCTTTCACTTTTATGATAGATTAGGTTTATGCCAAGCACTTAAATTGCAGAGAATCTACATAAATGAACAGCAATAAAATTGACAATTCAACACCTCATTAAAAGTTAAAACCCAGTACACCAAGATCATCCAAACATTTTGTCTCTGTGGGCCTCTTGGTGTATACCATGAAGTCTTATGGGCCATAAATTGAGTTTAAAATCCATGTTGTTATCAATCTGCTTATACCTCAAGCTGTAAATACCAACACATTTTGGTGTTCTGAGTTAGGATTCATGCAGCAATTAGACAGCAGCTTTAAGAACAACCCTTTCCATATCTTCAGGCATGCAGCAGTATTCAACAGCTAAACGTGAAAAATAAAAGTGGGAATAAAACAAAAACCGCTTGGGCTTTGGGGACACACATGATCCATGGGAATCGTTTATGTACCCTTGCTGAACATTTAGTTTTCAAATCAATGTTACTTTCATTGTCTGGTACATCACAGTTTAGATTAAAATCCCTCAACACTGCTCCAACAGTATAGTCGAGCTTCAAAATATGAGCTCCATTTATTGTGTCAATATGACATTTTTGCTTCCCACATCAGCCATTCAAGAGGTTGCAGACTGATAATATTTCCTGAATTGTGGAAAGATTTTGCTGTGTCCTTACACAAGAACAGAATTGGCAAGGCCCAAATTCTGTTCACTTAGGATCTTTACAACTGGCAGATGGTACGGATGAAAGGCTAATCGTTATGAATATTTCCTTGTAAGGAATTCAAGACACACCAGAGTAGCATCCTGTCCAGCAAGTTGCTAATATCTGCTATAGCCCAGCACAAAATATAAATTTATCTAAAGGTTTCCAAGTTTTAGAAGCTACAACATGGTAACTTAGAAGTATAAATGGGACTTTCAACTAATACCTGATGCATAACCATTCTAAGATTTGAAGTCTATCCACTCCTGGCGTACACAGCAACTGAACAAGCGCATCAGAATCATTCACGCCGATTCCTTCCAGCAATGGGCATTTCAGATTCTGAAAGAGCAATTACTAACATTAGGATAAGGCAAGGAGAAACAGTTCTCATGAAATGGAACTCGATAATATTTTTACACAAAGGCTGCAGAGTTCCTGAAAGCCCTTCCAAAACAGAAATGGAACTTACACTAAAGTTAAAAACATAATGAAATTCCATGTCATTTTATTTATAACTCCATCCCAAAGTACATAAATCCCTTCAGGTGGAAGAGTTTAAATGTGAATGCCTTGAGAAGAGCTCTTCTCTACTTTTTGTGCAATAGGTTCAATTCATTTTCAGAATATACAATGTTACGTATTTCACCATTTTAATTATCAATTTAGCTGAAGGACTTAATTCAACATAGACATATAATCCAAACATATGTATGTGAGATATGACTGAACTACAATCCTTTCCTCCCCTAAGTAAAACTTCATTTTAGTCAAAAAGGAGTCCAAAATTCAAAACAATAGGCCAGTAGGAGTACCATGTCAGCCCCATTCAACCTGTAAGAAGGGTTGACTCTTGTTTATTCATGAAACCAAAATTGTAATTTTCCTGCCACTAGCAGGGCTGCTTATTTACTTGATTTGCTTTTATAATGAACAACCAAATCACCCAAAGCTTTGCTTAAAATGAATCACTGTTTCATCCCATGTAAGGTACATATATTGAGAACTGATTTGCAGATTAAATAAGCAAACTTGGGCTATTACATTGTCATGTATTAGTTGTACTTTCTAGTTATAATTCCACAATACTGTACATGCATTTGATAAAGTAAGGACCTGTGCTCCAGAACTTGCCGCACCCCTAGCCAAGCTGTTCCAGTACAGCTACAACACTGGCATCTACCCAGCAATGTGGAAAATTGCCCAGGTATGTCCTGTACACAGGACATACGGGCCAATTATCGCCCCATCACTCTACTCTCAATCATCAGTAAAGTGATGGAAGGTGGCATCAACAGTGCTATCAAGTGGCACTTACACAGCTATAACCTGCTCAGTGACGCTCAGTTTGGGTTCTGCCAGGGCCACTCAGCTCCTGACCTCATTACAGCCTTGGTTCAAACATGGACAAAAGAGCTGAACTCAAGAGGTGAGGTGAGAGTGACTGCCCTTGAAAGCAGCATTTGAAAGAGTATGGCATCAAGGAGCCCTAGCAAAACTGAAGTCAATGGGAATCAGGGGGGAAACTCTCCGCTGGTTGGAGTGATACCTAGCACAAAGGAAGATGGTTGTGATTGTTTGAGGTCAATCATCTCAGCTCCAGGACATCACTGCAAGAGTTCCTCAGCATAGTGTCCTAGGCCCAACCATCTTCAGCTGCTTCATCAATGACCTTCCTCCAATCATAAGGTCAGAAGTGGGGATGTTCGCTGATTATTGCACAATGTTCAGCACCATTCGCGACTCCTCAGAAACTGAAACTGTGTAGAAATGCAGCAAGACCTGGATAATATCCAGGCTTGGGCTGATAAGTGGCAAGTAACATTCATGCCACACAAGTGCCAGGCAATGACCATCTCCAACATGAGAGACTCTAACCATCTCCCCTTGACATTCAATGGCATGACATTCGCAGAATCCCCCACTATCAACATCTGGGGGTTACCATTGACCAGAAACTGAACTGGAGTAGCCATATAAACACCATGGCTACAAGAGCAGGTCAGAGGCTAGGAATCCTGTGGTAAGTAATTCCCCTCCCGACTTCCCAAAGCCTGTCCACCATCTACAAGGCACAAGTCAGGAGTGTGATGGAATACTCTCCACTTGCCTGGATGGATGCAGCTCCAACAACACTCAAGAAGCTCGACACCATCCAGGACAAAGCAGCCCGCTTGATTGGCACCCCATCCACAAACATTCACTCCCTCCACCACCGACGCACAGTGGCAGCAGTGTGTACCATCTACAAGATGCACTGCGGCAACGCACCAAGGCTCCTTAGACAGCACCTTCCAAACCCGCGACTTCTACCAACTAGAAGGACAAGGGCAACAAATGCATGGGACCACCACCACCTGCAAGTTCCCCTCCAAGACACACACCATCCCAACTTGGAACTATATCTCCATTCCTTCGCTGTCGCTGGGGCAAAATCCTGGAACTCCCTTCCGAACAACATTGGGGGCATACCTAGCCCACATGGACTGCAGCAGTTGAAGAAGGCAGCTCACCACCATCTTCTCAAGGGCAATTAGGGATGGTCAATAAATGCTGGCCTAGCCTGCGACACCCACATCCCCATGAATGAATTTAAAAAATTGTAATGACGAATGCATTATCGTGCTGGCATATTTTAGATACTGTCAAAAATGAAAGTGAATAAATAAATAAACATAGGATAGAAAGCATGAATTGAAAAATAAAATGAAACTGTATATTGTAATGTAGTAGATATTTATAGAGAAGGAATGAGTGTTAGACAAAATGCAATCGAAAATATAAGGGTTCAGGGCATACATATCTAAATTAAAAATATTAGTTGCATGCACTGTCCACAAAACCTTACTTCCTCGTCATTATAATTTTTTTCACACTTGGTGTCAAGAATTTGTATATTTATGGGGCAGCTTGAATTGTTGACATGTCTGCTCGAACAACTGAAGAGATCCTTCTTCATAAATACTTAACACAACAGATTTCTGCCCATTTTGAAACATTATCAGGTTACAATCACATAATAAAATGAGGATTCGCCATAAAAAAACTTTCAAAATATAAGTCCACTTTACAATCATAAATATTTACAACTGAAGTATATTATTTATTTTTGATACTGCAAGCATGTGCCGAGGGGAGAAGGGAAAGTAACATATGTTCTTAACTGATACAACTTCAGGTACCACACTGCTTTTGATCTCCAGCCAACTTACAGCATTGGCAAGATAAATCCATTATGTGATGGATTGATGTTTGAATGACTATTCATATAATTTTGGGTACTCCATGCCCAATTCACCCCTCAACTTGTTCTGATTTTGGTTAAAATGGACCTCGGCTGTTTCCCTTCCCAAATAAAAGTTCAGGAACACCTGCTTAATCTCTTGAAAAACTGCTGTTGTACCTCCAAGAGAAAAATCATACTAAAAAATCTATTTAACATGTGCAATACCTTCAGAGTTTTTGCTTTACTGGAACAAAATAACTTTCTCAATAGCAGCCAATAACTCAGGATATTTTAACCTCTGAATTTGGGATAAGGAATATGCTCAAGGATACCAACCCCTTGAGCAACTAGGTAAACTGATAATTAACATTTGACTGTCAAGTGCCTGACATTAAGGATGCAATCACACTACAATGGTAGCACTGGGCTTCACTTCACAACAATGCTGCAGTTGCAGTGTAAACACAGCCTGAATCTGGAATCAAGACCGACTTGGCATTGAAAGAACATGCAGGAGACTCCCTGGAAGGGACAGTCTCACTTTACTTCAAGATTTGGAACACCTGATTACACTCCACAAGAATGGCATTAAGGCAAAGCTTAAAACCCCTCAGCAAAACCAAACTCGGAACAGAAGTCAGGGAGGGGCCTCTAACTCAGTCCAGTTCACTCTGAATCCTGAATTTACATTTTAAATCTTCATGTCATCTTGGGTGGGACGGAGGTCTTTCAGTTATAAACTCCCATACCAAAGCTGTTTGAATGCAGCCACTAACTCGATATTTACGCCAATGTTTGTGGTCGGGCTCCGCAATGCATCTATCCCGCTCAAATTTAAATAACTTTCCCTTTTCTCTTACCAACAGTTTTTGCATCACCCGCGCTCCCAGCTGCGCTTCTCTCAAACCTGCCGCCATCATAAGCGGCCACCATGACAAGGCGCCACCGTTATGGTACGGTACGGGGAAGATGACGTATCTCCGCCCATTGGTTGGAACGTTTGTCAATCATATAATCGAGCTATTGATTGGTTAACACTGTTGTCAATCTACCTGCTCCCCCCCCGAGAAGGGCGGGGCTAGGACATGCTTGCGCGCATGCGCTTTAACACATCTGATGTCACCAACTGAAAATTAAACCAAAGTGCGCTCTTTTGAAAGGGGCACAACTAATAAAGAACTTCACCACAGTATAAAAGGGACATTTATAAATTTAAGTGATATTATATATTATATTATATATCACATAACAGATATCTTTGCAGCATCCTTAAACACGGGTGAGGTCCCGGAGGACTGGAGAATTGCTAATGTTGTCCCCTTGTTTAAGAAGGGTAGCGGGGTAAATTATGGACCGGTGAGCCTGACGTCAGTGGTAGGGGAGCTGCTGGAGAAGATACTGAGGGATAGGATCTATTCCCATTTGGAAGAAAATGGGCTTATCAGTGATAGGCAACATGGTTTTGTGCAGGGAAGGTCATGTCTTACCAACTTAATAGAATTCTTTGAGGAAGTGACAACGTTGATTGATGAGGGAAGGGCTGTAGATGTCATATACATGGACTTCAGTAAGGCGTTTGATAAGGTTCCCCATGGTAGGCTGATGGAGAAAGTGAAGTCGCATGGGATCCAGGGTGTACTCGCTAGATGGATAAAGAACTGGCTGGGCAACAGGAGACAGAGAGTAGCAGTGGAAGGGAGTTTCTCAAAATGGAGACGTGTGACCAGTGGTGTTCCACAGGGATCCGTGCTGGGACCACTGTTGTTTGTGATATACATAAATGATTTGGAGGAAAGTATAGGTGGTCTGATTAGCAAGTTTGCAGACGACACTAAGATTGGTGGAGTAGCAGATAGTGAAGGGGACTGTCAGAGAATACAGCAGAATATAGATAGATTGGAGAGTTGGGCTGAGAAATGGCAGATGGAGTTCAATCAGGGTAAATGCGAGGTGATGCATTTTGGAAGATCCAATTCAAGAGTGAACTATACAGTAAATGGAAAAGTCCTGGGGAAAATTGATGTACAGAGAGATTTGGGTGTTCAGGTCCATTGTTCCCTGAAGGTGGCAACGCAGGTAAATAGAGTGGTCAAGAAGGCATACGGCATGCTTTCCTTCATTGGACGGGGTATTGAGTACAAGAGTTGGCAGGTCATGTTACAGTTGTATAGGACTTTGGTTCGGCCACATTTGAAATACTGCGTGCAGTTCTGGTCGCCACATTACCAAAAGGATGTGGATGCTTTGGAGAGGGTGCAGAGGAGGTTCACCAATATGTTGCCTAGTATGGAGGGCGCTAGCTAAGAAGAGAGGTTGAGTAGATTAGGATTATTTTCATTAGAAAGGCGGAGGTTGAGGGGGGACCTGATTGAGGTGTACAAAATCATGAGAGGTATAGACAGGGTGGATAGCAAGAAGCTTTTTCCCAGAGTAGGGGATTCAAATACTAGGGGTCACGAGTTCAAAGTGAGAGGGGAAAAGTTTAGGGGGGATATGCGTGGAAAGTTCTTTACGCAGAGGGCGGTGGGTGCCTGGAACGCGTTGCCAGCGGAGGTGGTAGATGCGAACACGATAGCGTCTTTTAAGATGTATCTAGACAGATACATGAATGGGCAGGAAGCAAAGAGATACAGACCCTTATAAAATAGGCGACATGTTTAGGTAGAGGATCTGGATTGGTGCAGGCTTGGAGGGCCGAAGGGCCTGTTCCTGTGCTGTAATTTTCTTTGTTCTTTGTTCTATAATTACCATTGCCCTGTCCCTGTGATGCTCATATGGTTAACAACCCTCCAGGATTGCCCTGGAGTCTCCAGGAATTAAAAATTAATCTCCAGGACACCGCTGCAGGCAACACAGGAGAAAAATCATAGGAGCATTAAATTAATTGTGGTTTTTCTCATTTTATTTGAACACTTTTGTTCATTAAATTGTTGCAGATGGGAAAAGGATGGGGCTGTTGGAGGCAAAGTGTCACGTGATAAAACCTCCAAGTCTACATCCAACCAAAGTTGGCAACCTTAGGTGGCCACCAGTCATGATAGGCCTCAAATGTACTGGTGGACACCGTATGCATCCTCTGGCAGGCATCCCAGGCACTGACAAGTGTGCTCCTGTATTAGTTAAATACTTGAATAAAACAGCACAATTCTGCAGATGCTGGAAATCGGAACCTAAAACAGAAAATGCTGGAAACAGAAAGTAGCACAAATAACATAGAGGACAGAAAAGTCGATGTTTCGGGTGTGTGGAGCCATATTTAGGAATAAAAGATATTACCGATGAACAATATAAGAATGGATATGGTTGCAAATTCTGGTTGGACATATTCCTGGAGGTTTCATCGGGAGGCCTCCAACCAACCCAGCAATTCAAGGAACCATTTTCCCATTTACAATATGTTTATAACTAATACACAAAAATAGCAGAATGGCTAACAAGCTGGCTGCAAAACATAAAAAAAGAGCTGCAGTTAAATATATTTACACAGATTGGTCAAACGTGGGACATGGTTTTCTAGATGCTTCTATACTGGGACCATTGTTGTTTACCATTTTCATAAATGATTTGAACTCGGGGATTGGAAGTACAATAAATGATGGGACTTCACATTGTGCTAAAATGATTGGAACAAGACAATAATCTTCCCATTTTCCGAAAAGTATATGACCTATTACGATATTGTCAAAACTGACCTGTTCAATTTATCATTGAGTCTTCTTTAATATCTTATGAAAGTGCGCAGAGCCTTACAAATTCAAACTGCGAATAATAAGCGTACAGAGATTTTTTTTTGAAAAGTCATGCTACTATGTAGCTTACCCAGTTATGTAAATTTATCTGAGCATCTACTCAGGCAAATTTTCCTCTCCCTCCAACGTTACCTCCATAGTTCAGTCTGCTGTATTAAAAACGTGTTCTATTATTTTTTGACTGGTAATGCTAACAATCCTTAATTTATATGTTTGGTCGTTCAGAAATAAATGTTATAAGAAATAACTAATGAGTTAAATTACACTTTTTAAAAATAAATGCACTGAGGTGACATTTACACTGACACACATGGTTATCATTTTTCAAAAAAGCATATCTCTGAAAATAATAGAGAATTCAAAGATCTAGAAATGTCCTTATAAAACTTAGGGTAGAATCTTTTGCAGACCTGCCAAAGTGTTCAGGAGTTTCACATGGACTGTTGGTAGCAGAGACTATGGAATTAATATAAGCATAGTTATGCAGGAAAAAGGAGTTTTGGTTAAAATAGGTTTGGTAAGTTCTTGTTGATTGCTCCACCCTGTTGCTTCAAAGGAGCACAATGTGCAATATTGTAACGTTGCTGCAGAACAACATGTCCCAATGACTGACTGAGTGGAACAGCATCAATGATTCTAATGTAAGTTGCCAACAATCAATTAAAAACAAAAGCAAAATGCTGCAGAATCTGGAAATCACAAATAAAACAGAAAATGCTGGAAAATACTCCGAGGCAGTATCTGTGGAGAGAGAAACAGAGTTAACACTTCAGACATTGTCTAACCTACTGAGTGTTTCCCAGCATTTTCTGATTAATTTTAGTCAATTACAGAAGATTTTCTGGTTCACATAAATCTAAGATAAAGATATAAGAGCCTTGGTAGTTCTGGTATAAGCACCTCCATCTTGTATCTGATAACACTTCTAGTTCCAATGCAATTCTCCCATAGTTCCAAAAAGGTGTCACAGTGGCTATTTCAAACTTCTGGCCAAATAACAAACTGCCACTCACTAGCCAACATTACCCCCAACCCAATTATTTTTAGTTCGAGGGTGAAGACTTGTTAAATGGATGTTTTGGGTTGGTAATGTGAACAAGCTGGCCTACTGATGGATAGTGAAGAGTAGAGTGCTGGTACAATGATCTCAGATAGTGCATGCTCAAAGAGTAGAGGATTTACCATGAGAGTGGAAGAAGATTGACTTCATATTCAAAACATTACTGGACTTATAATTTAAACTCAAATTGGCTGAGAATTCAGGTAATTTTAAGCTGTGCCTTCTGGGTTGTTTTCTGGAGTTTCCTCTAAGTCAGATTCTGCACATACATAATGGTATGTGTCTTTCTCTTGTCTATCGACCTTTATACTTCTGTGGATGTTTCTTTTCTCTCGATTGCACTTTTGTAAGGCTTCTGGTCTTCGTTTGGAATCTACAGATATTGCTTCCTATTACAAGTCCTTCTTTTCGAGTGAAGGATCCTCTTTCCTTGTTTTCCTTCGCATCCTTGTTTTTCTACACTTTCGCCCCAGTTCACAAAGCATTCTCCCTTGTTCCAGTTAACAGAGATGCTCACCCAACCTGATGCACCTAAATGCTGGATCTAGCTCTGGCTGAATGATCAAAAAGACTGACAAGCATCTACACAGTTGCATTTAGAAGATTCAGAGCAGCTGTCATTGAACAATTATTGACAGATTCTATCCTTGGTGTCACATTTGACCCCGAAATGAGCTTCCGACCTCATATTCGTATCATCACTGTGACTGCCTATTTCCACCTCTGTAAACATAGCCCAACTTCACCACTGTCTCAGCTCATCTGCTGCTGGAAACCTCATTCATGCCTTTGTTACCTCTAGACTTGACTATTCCAACGCACTCCTGGCTTGTCTCCCACATTCTACTTTCCGTAAACTTGAGGTCATCCAAAACTCTGCCGTTGTGGCTTAAGTCACACCAAGTCCCATTCCCCTAACACCCTGTGCTCACTGGCCTACATTGACACCCAGTCAAGCAATGTCTTGATTTTAAAATTCTCATATTTGTTTTCAAATCCCTGCATGGCCTCGTCCCTCCCTATCTCTGTAATCTCCTCCAGCCCCACAACCCTCCAAGTTATCTGCGCTCCTCTAATACTGGCCTCTTGTGCATTTCTGATTTTAATTGATCTACCATTGGTGGCTGTGCTTTCAGTTGTCTGGACCCCAAGCTCTGGAATACCCTCCCTACAACCCTCTGCCTCTCATTTTCTCCCTTTAAGACACTCCTTGTAACCTACCTCTTTGACCAAGCATTTCGTCATCTGACTTAATATCTCCTTTTGTGGCTCGGTATCACACGTCATTTTATAATACCCTGTAAAGCACCTTAGGACATTTTATTATGTTAAAGGTGCTATATAAATATAAGTTGTGGTTGCTGTTGCCTGTTACTGCATCTCTCTTGAGTATGCGTGTGTGGGCAATTTGCAGTTTCAAATCTTTATCATCAATATAGGCCATGAATTTTCTTAGAACTCCTCTTGGTCCATTGTCATAACTTTGCTGGAAATGTGCTGGAAACCCTAGGGTTTCAGCTGCACTTACTTCAAAGTTACAGCAACAGATTAAGAGCAGTTCCAATGAAATTCCTGACCATAATGTTTGATTTTCTTACATCCCAGTGCCTTTCTGGCTAAGCTTACTTTAATGCCTTTGAGTATAGTACAAATTAAGGACATAATAAAAGAATGTTTCAGTTTGATCTGAATACTTTTTAATTGCAACCTACTTCCCCTAATGAGTCAAGAGGTAAATGCACTGGCTGCGATGATTTTGAATCATAACATGGAGGTCCCAGACTCAATGATCGCTGGCCTCTGCACTGAAATTTCTGATCCCAATAGGGATAGTTCTCAAATAAAGACAGAATTGACTATAAAGTCTCTGAATAGTCACCATCTGAACTAGTACGTGAAGAATGGCTTTTTTGTTAAGGTACTGGAAGACTGCACGTCCCATGGACCATAACTTCAAGCAGGCCAGGGACAGAGGGGAACCAAACCTACTTATTCCTACAAAAAATCTATAAGGGAAACTGAACGTGGTAGATTTCTATGTGGAGGTTAACAGGTGTAATGTAATTTAAAGGGCCTGTATTATCTTATCAGCAAAGCACTTGAAAATATGTACATTCCCAGGAAATGTCTCCCATCTCCTTCTTAATATACATAAATGTTCAATCACACAACGTGGTGGAAATCTGAAAGCAGGTGTCTTTTAACCAGATTTTCCCAGGTCCTAAAGTAATAAATTAATAATGCTTATCAAGCCACAATATAAATAATATCTGGAGAAAACAAATTGAATGTAGTCTCTCATTTACCTGACGTTCATTGTACTGAAGTCTGTTTTGTTCACAGGTACAGTACATCTATGTTTAATGGTATTATTCCATGAATTTTCTTAGGTTACCCTGATCTCCAAACATAGAAATGCTGATATTGTTAATGTATATATTTGTAAACTCTGCAGTTCCATATTTTTTCAGAAAAGCCTATAATTGTCTATTATTGAATTTCATGAGTTTTTAATGAAAGGAAACAGTAACATTTGGGTAAGTATGATCTGTAATTACTGACTATGATTTTTATTGTAAAATATTATATGCTTTAAAAATATCTATATTCACTGACACTCAGGCTGCAGAACACAGTGGAACGATATAGCTCAAGGGGATCACTTTTCACTGGGTCTGTACAAAATTATCGGAACCCATGTTTCTAAAAGGGAAATTTGTGTAAAAATATTAGTACTTATTTTCTTTGTGCTGTTTTGAGGATAAAAAAAATCTCTTCCCATATATACACACCATTGTTTTGAAACAACCATAAAACTAGAATAAAGAATGTCCCTGATGGTTTTGTAATTTAATGTGCTATCATTTTGATATTGAGACATACAGCCCAAGAAGGTCCTGATACAATATGCTGAGCTAGCAGATCTCAACCAATGCAGCATTAACATCCCTAAGTCAGGCAGAGATCCCACTTTTGGCCACTATCCATTGACCCTTGCTGAAAGGGAAGTGTGGCTGGACATAGCTTGAGCGTCCCACTATAGTAAAATAGTCTATCAGTGCTCACTATGCAAACTTACTCCTGAAGTTTGACCGCTTAGATCATGTGGCAGAAGGCTGCCAATACGTGAGACTGCATTCCAGTAAAATTTGTTGTCTCCATGAAAGGAGGGAAGCATGTGAGGAGAACAAAACATTTGGGTCAAGATCAATCTTTTCGTTCAAAGAAGCTAAGTAGGAGGGGAAAAAAGCTGTAAGTTAATCTTTTAATCTTCAAATTAATCTTTCTTTTGACCTTGTGGCTACACCTAGGTATAAATTTTAATTTTCCCTACCTGGAGAGTAATCTATCAGAGCAACTCACTTACCTGTTGTAGACCCCTCTACCCCCACCCCCCCCCCCCACCTTCAACAGCCCCCACCCCCAACCACCACCACAAAATCTTCATTTCATTGAAAACGAAATATCTATGGTGAGATTTATTTGAAGCATGTCTTGTTTCTGAAACCAGTCTGGCGATAGTTGTGAAGGACGTATGAGTGCAATCTCATAATCTTAATTTGTAATTTAAATCTACTTTTCTGTATCCAGGAATAAAGTATATTGTATATGATATATATAGGGATACACACCTTGCTTTGGATGTATTTTTGTAATTGAGAAACCTAGATGAAGGGTCTTGGTGCAGGATGTACAGGCATTGAAAGAAATATGAGAGAATATAAAGTAAATCAAAAAGTTGTGGATGAAGTGATGTGATGTTTGATTTATAGAGCTTGCAGGAGGAAAGAAAGGGAGGTGAGGATTTCTACAGATGTATGAGTCTTAATCATAACATTTTGACAATTCAGGGAGGAGGAAGAATCTACAATTTATGTATTCCTAGTTTACATGATGCCAAGTTCTATGGGTATATGGGAAGAGGGTGTTGTTTTTGACAGACTGATATCAACAGAGCTTTCTTCTGTAAACTTCACCAGCATACTGAGATGTTTGAAATGTCAATGCTTGTACCATCCATCAGTCATGGGAAAAACTTGTGTCCCCCAAAAAAAGGTAAAACAATTAGCTTCAGTACAAATGCTATTAAACTGATGATTAGATCAATATCTTGAATTGTTGTGCAATAACCTTGACTGGTACGTGTCTAACTAAACTTCAACTTGAGTATTATTTACCTCATTTAATTATCCATTTCTCTTTTAATCCAAGATTCAGAACAATGGCATTTCTTGTGATGATGATTCTGATTGGCTGCTTTATGCAGGGAAGTCAAGGGCTTAAGATTTCAGCATTTAACATCCAGAGATTTGGCCAATCAAAAGTCGATGATCGCGTGACTCTTGGCATTCTCATCCAGGTGAACACAATCAAAGCAAATATTTTGCGAATAGAAGTAGTTTGAGCACACACTTATTTTCATTTTCTCTTAGATTTTACAAAGGTATGACCTCATCACCATTGAAGAAGTCATGGAAGCTGATAATTCAGCAATAACAGAACTAGTGATGGAACTGAATCGGTACGTAAGAAGCAACTTTAGCCTCAATTTTAACTCAGGGGAGGAGTTATGCAGGCCAGGGCCGAGGTGAACGTTAAATTGTCCCGACCTCGGCAGCCTGAGGCCTGGGAGATTTGAACTCCCAGGCCTCATCTGCACAGGCCCCATTAGTCTCCTGCCCAGAACTGGTGGGAAGTAGCAGCTGGCCAGTGGGTGGGAGAGGAATTTTGGGAGGCCGGAGGCCACCACTACAGAGGACTCAAGAAATAGTCGTGGAAATTTAGGTAAATGGTTGGATGGAGTTTAGAAGGGTCTTGCGGTCTTGGAGAGGTGGGGAAACCTATCAGTCCATTAATCTGTACACCACACCAGCAGTGTATTATGCCAAAAGTTACCATTTTGGACAATGACTATTTGCATTAACTATTAGTTTCCTCTTTCTGATGTAAGGCATGAAGCATTTATGTTACTCTTGAGTAAAATTTTCTGACCAATGGTTGCACTTTTATGGAATTGGATATACTAACTGAAGATTGAAACAGAACTCACCCTTTCTTGGAGACTGAAACAAAAATTTGGATTCATCACATAATGCATCCCATTTTTAGACAGTTAATTTGCCATATTGGATTGCAACTTAAAGATTTTGTACATCCTTCTATCTGAAAGGACATTTGAAGTATTTCAAATAAGTAACAAAACTTATTTGCTTTTCAGTTCAACCAAACTGCAATACAATTACATCATCTCTGACCACCTTGGCCGCAGTTCATATCGAGAAAAATATGCATTTGTGTACAAGTAAGTATTCTGCTTCAGCACAGGTTGTACATCAATTGATCTCCCATCATTGCCGTGATGGAGAGTTGGGTAAGTTGGCTGGATTCATTTATTTGTTCTATACAAATTGTTCTATTTTTTCAACTCAAGTTAGTTCCCCTATTCCATTACTACTTGATTTTCCTTGTTTGGTAAAATGAAAGGCAGGCAGTCGGTAGAATTTACACCAATAATATTCTTTGACTGTCCAGCAAAAGATACATTTGAGTAATGTGGGAAAGTGCCTTTCTGGAAAGCTTCCATGTCAGAACAAGCTAGTTGAATGGCAAACTCCCCTGAACTGAAAAACTAAAAATATGGAAGTTCCTATTCAGTGGTCTACTATTGACACTCCAATTTTCAACTATGATAGCTACAATTATACAAACTATTATTGTTATGTTGTTCCCTTCCATTTCCATTCCATTGATACCTCCCAGTTCACTGTCCAATATATCAGCATTCTGCCCACCAGACAGCTCTCCACTGGCACCTTTGCAACTGGGATCTGTGTAGATTCATCGGATTAATGGGGAATCTTGGGGTGTAAAAAGCAAATAATTTAGTATATTAACTTAACAGATATTCCCATGGTATTGCTTTGGTAAGCTGGATGACACATTCCTTTATAATACAGGAATATTACATCATATCATGGACATCATTTGCCACTAAGGTGCAAGTATTTTAACCTAGCCTGTCCCTTTCAGGCTGCATTGTCCAATTTCTATCTTTAAGGAACATCTTAAGATCAATTAGAGGTTAATTGTTGTTGCTGAGACAAGTTTGAAGATAGGTGGGTACTTGTAGACTTCAAGGTCAGCAGAATTTAGTTCAAAACAAATACCCTTCTTTCTCATTGTCTTATCCTTTTAAGATTTCGTGTGGACTTGGATATATTGATTGATTTTTAGATAAAGCACAATTTTGAATTAACCATTCCAAAGGCAAAAAGGTAATTTATTACAAAAGTTCGTATCCTATCCAGAATCTGTTTTGTCACTATGATCTGATTATCATTTTCGCTCAAGGCTTTTCCAGTTGTGATAATATTTGGAAAATTATATTGTACTTTCAATGATAAATTTATGTGATACCAACAAGCTCAGTGGTGGTATTTAATTGAATTAACATCCTGCTGATTTAGCAAACACAGACCTTGAACTTGACAATAATCTTAATTTTTTTCTGATAGTTTTATGACACAATTTAAGGTGCCAGATCCTGTTTTGAAATCTGTAACTGATTTGTACAACAATAATTCTAATTTCTGTATACATGCCAGGTTTCTATTACAATGAAAGGATTATGCTCCTGACAATATCTAGCATTCTGTCTATGACATTTACACTAACCAAGAGCCTGAAGAACTCTATCCTGTTTGATAACTAATTATTTTTGAGGCAGACCAATTTATGCATCCTTCTACTCTAAATTTTATTTTATCTATTCAAAAAAAGTCCTTTAAAAATGTAGATCTGAATGGCGGCACAGTGGTGCAGTGGTTAGCACCGCAGCCTCACAACTCCAGCGACCTGGGTTCAGTTCTGGGTACTGCCTGTGCGGAGTTTGTAAGTTCTCCCTGTGACTGCGTCGGTTTCTGCCAGGTGCTCCAGTTTCCTCCCACAGCCAAAGACTTGCAGGTTGATAGGTAAATTGGCCATTGTAAATTGCCCCTAGTGGAGGTAGGTAGTAGGAGAATGGTGGGGATGTGGTAGGGAATATGGGATTAATGTAGGATTAGTATAAATGGGTGGTTGTTGGTCAGCGCAGACTCGTGGGCCGAAGGGTCTGTTTCAGTGCTGTATCTCTAAATAAATAAATAAACTAAGCCAACAAAACAGAGTCTCCAAGGTACAATCCTGTGCTGAGAAGCTGCAGCAGTTGTTAAGGTGCTACAATTAGCCTTAGTATTAATTTGGGCATTTAACACAGCATGGGGCTGGCCTGCTCGCAGCAGGTACTTAACTCCAGAAATATTCTTACACTATGGAAACATTCTTGAACCTGAATCAATGCTTTCAGGAGAAACAGGGAGAAAATTGGACAGGAAATATAGATTTTGCTGTTTGAAATGCTATAGGTAAGCATTCAAAGGAACATTCTCAGTTAGACCATATTTAGACCTCATTGAACTTTCAAAATTGTCATATAAATATGATCTTTGGTAGCGCTCAAACACAATTTACTTGGTAATCGAAGATGCCTACTGACTTTGTTCCATTCTCTGCATTTTGTTTTATTTTTGTCAGTGAAAATATTCTCAAGCCTATAGCATGGTATCACTTTGATGATGGCTGTGAAAAGTGTGGGACTGACACTTTCATCCGTGAACCCTTTATAGTGCACTTCCACTCCCTCACTACAAGTAAGGTTTCAGGCGTCTTATCACTAAACATTTATTTTATTGACAAAATCTTGGTTATACTAAAGCTAGTAAATTATTCTGATGAGCCTGGTAACAAATGAAAAACCAAGGTTCAAAACTGTAGTGGAAAGGAGGTGTGCTTCAATCCCGATGAAATATGCTGTTAGTAGCCAGCAGTTTAGCTGAAAGTACAAATAATTTACTGCCACATTACACTGGTTTGAGCACTGACAAGAAATATGGCACTCAGGAAAATTATTTTGTACTGCAGATTTTTAATGTCAGCATTAAGTAGCACTGGGACCCAGTCAGCTACATGCTTGACTTTTACAAAGTCAGTTTGTTGAACAAATTGAACTGGTTTAAGTGACTTTAGTTGCAAAGCCCAGATTAGTTTTATATCATGAGCCATATGACATACAGTGAAGGGTGATTTTTTATTATTATTATGAGACGGTGGAAAAATGGTATCATAGTACTATAAGAATATTTTTTGGTGAATGTTTTTTTTATTTTTTTCCTCTTTCAAACCCAAACCAGGAAGGGAAGGAAGGCAGGCTTCTCCTACTTTTTCCCATTACTTCTCTTCAGCATGACAATGTGCGTCATTAAGTAATTCACTATCTGATGCTCTTTCCCTCTTGGTGAGGGAATACCTGAAGGGCTTGATTTTAACTCACTCAAAACCCATTTACTTCAACAGAGTTAAAATTGGGTCCTTGAACTCTGCTGCTTCCCTCTGACAGGCTGAGATTAGGAACTCACCGTATCGGAAATTATTGGCACAAATGTGCAACTTACTACCCATGTGAAATTGAGCTGGATTTTATTGGCGGCAAGCTCAAAAAACGGTGGCCCGTCTAAGTGGACCGCATGTCAAGGAGCCGCCGCAATCCCCCGCTTATTTAAATAGCTGGGGAAGCCTGCCCACCCCCCCAATCATGAGGACAGGGCGGGCTGTCCATCCCCAGCAATGGCAGCAACTGCCTGTGCGCAGGTGCTGTTGCCATTTTTCAAAGGCGGCCAGCCCTGCCGGCACATTTAAATTTTTAAAGAGGTAACCCCTCAAAATTAAATAAATAAATTTACAATGCCCCTTATGCCCCTTTCCCACCCCCCCAATAACAATTACATTATCTATTTGCCCTTCTCCCCCCAAAACACTTACCTTTTACATCTTCCTCCCCAAACTGCACAAGGTTTAAGGTTTAAGATTCAACCCTTTCCACCATCCCCTACACCCATTACGTTTATCTGACACCCCCCTCCCCCCCACTGCACTGAGAAACTTACCTCCTCCACACCAGTGTGGCGCCGCATTTCCCCGGACGGGGATCTGAAGGCACAGGAGTACCGGCCACCATGCCAAAGATCACGGTGGGCCCTCATGATTGGAGGTAAGTCTATGTAAATGCATTAATTTTATTCATTTGAATATTTAAATTGTGGTCCCGTCGCCCACCACTCGCCCCCCCCCCCCCCCCCACCCCATGAAGCCTCGCTGCCGCTAAGAGGATCGGGCAGAGCCCTCCTAGTGGCGAGCTCCGTGATGGGCCTCATCCGGAGCAATCTTCAGGCTCCCCCCCCCCCACTCCCACCACGGAATACAACACGTGGGGGAGAACAAAATCCAGCCCGTTACGTCAGTTCTCCAACACAACATTTCAACCAATGATGAGAGTTATTTTACTTTTACATCATTATATATCCATTTTAGGACACATTTAAACCTGAAAACTAACACAATTTTGAGACCATTGTGCCCAAAGTGGAAACTCATGGGCATTGTGTTTCTTTTGATATATCTTTATTTGTATGGCTCAAAGGCAATGCTATAGAATGGAATTTTTATGTCTCCTAAATAGAAATCTAAATATAGCTTTGGTTACATTTTTTGTTGTCTTCAAAATAACCTTCAATAAGTGAGATCTAAGAAGTAAACAGTCTTCACAGGCTCTTCCCTAATAACATCTGGTACAATGTGTGTTGACAGTTGTCAAGGATTTTGTCCTCGTAGCCATCCACACCAGTCCAAGTTATGCAGTCAGAGAGGTTGATGCATTATATGATGTTTGGGCTGATGCAAGAGATCACTTCAATACAGAGGTATGGTTGATGAAGCTAAGCAGCAAATGTATTAAAAGGTATCTATAGCACAAAAACAGGTCATTCAGCCCCATAGATCCGCACGGGTGTTTATGCTTCATCCTCCTACCCTTCTTCATTTAACCCTATCAGCATATCCTTCTGTTCCTTTCTCCCTCATGTGCTTATCTAGCTTCTCCTTAAATGCATCTGTGTTATTTGCCTCAGCTACTCCTTGTGGTAGTGAGTTCCACATTCTAACCATTCTGGATAGAGATTTTTCTCCTGTATTATCTATTGAATTTATTAGCGACTATTTTATATGTCTATGTCTATGATATCAAACACTTGCAGAATCTGAAAGAGGCCATCCTCTCAGTCTTCTCTTTTCTGGAGAAAAGAGCCTCAGCCTGTTCCATCTTTCCTGATCAGTACTGATCGGTGTAACCTCTCAGTTCTGGTATCATTCTAGTAAATCTCTTTTCTATCTTCACTGCCTCTATATGCAATCAATATAATTTTAGAAACAAATCTATCACATTTATCTACTCAGCTAAATTATTTCATGCATTTTGTGATCAATTTTTTATATTTACTCCTATTTTTCTCTCCAGTTTTTTTAGGTTTTCCCTTCCCAGTAGTGTGTGGAGTTCCCAGCGAGAGGCAACGGGGTTAGACAGTCTATTTGCTTTCAGGCTTCTGCTAGTACCAATTTGTTACCAACCATTCTTGTGTTTCAGAATACAAGGGCAGCCTTAGCTTGACTTAATCTCTGATTTTCCTTCCATCTGTGGGGGCAGGACCATGTGCACCCTCTCTCTTGATGTGCCAACCTAAATCAGAAATTTGCCATGTTGTGAATTGTGGGTACAGACCCACATCACACCATTCTACTAAATAGAGTACTGGTACACTGGCAATCTGCCTTTGTTCATTACCCTTATTGCTCAGAAAAATTTACTCAGCTAATCTAATAAATAAAATTACTTCAGTAATCTGGGGCTCAATTTACCAAGAACGTGGGATTTTTGAACAGGCCAGTAGTTAAATACTGTAAAGCCTCCAAAATGCTGAAGTTCACTGGCATACCAGGGAATACAGTTCAAGCCCTAGCGTCCTAGAGACCTGGAAGAGGAAGAAATGTGGGAAGCCCAGAGGATCGAGACTAGCCAGTCTCCAACAGAGCTAGGAGCAGGTAAAACTCCTCAATCGTGGCCCATGTCATTTGAGGAGAAAGGGCCATGCAGAGGGCTTTCCCATCCTAGCATTCCCTAGACTCTACCTCCATTCCATTCAGCAATCTGGATGCATTCAGGTACTTGTGAGGGCAGGTGGTTCGTACTGGCCCATAAGTATTACAAGGACATGTTTTGATCAGCCATCCTATAACAGGGGCCTTTCAGCTGTGAACGATACCTCCTGCCCCTAGTGGGTGCCAAATCTGACGTAGGCACCTGCCAAAGCCAGACTAATGAATAAGCCCAGAGCATGAATACTGCAGTGGAGTCAGGAGCAGAGATCAGCGGCAAGCAGCAGTTAATCTTGTGGAGCAGGCCAGAGAATTTTTGGATCCATAGTGTGTCTTTTATCTTGGGTCTCCACCTAAATCAGGGGTCAGCAACTTTTTTTTTAACCTGAAGAGCCTTTTTAAAAAAAATTGCTGAAAATAAAATCTATTGGGAGCTGCAAGATGAAATTTTGGCATTTCTAAACCAAATAGTTGGCAAGTTGCCAAGTGTCTCTGGTAGAATGCATAATTTGCATATATAATAAATAAAGTCCATGTATTGACTTTATGTATCAATAGAAAAAAAACATAATTAAAATAGACCTAACTCTGAATTCTTAAATTTTTTGACTATTTTTAACCATAATTGTTTCAGTAAAGTCATCTTTAAAACAAAGTATAACTTAAGAGGTGTAGAATTTTTTCAGCTATCGAGTCTCATGATACAAAAGTAGCTTCTAATAGCACAATCAGAATAATTTATCGTCTCAGCTATATTAGAAACAATAATGGTCACAACTATAAAACCCATTCCTCGAACCAAAGGCATTATCTAAAACTATGGTGTAGCTGCACTACTCGAACAGGTTTATTTACAGCACAATGACGTTTATCGTTACAATAATCATTTGGAACCGTAAAGTGCAGCGTAATGATTAGCTTTTCATCCCCACAATAAAAACACGGCTCTTACTTTTCTTTTCTTAATTTTTTTAGGCTTTTTTCATGTTAATGCGATACAACTAGAAAAGGTTGGGAGCCACAAATGAGATGTTAAAGAGCTGCATGCGGCTTCAGAGCCGCAGGTTGCAGACCCCTGACCTAAATGCTTCATTAACTCTTAATCAGAAGGAACTGAGGGGGGCAGTTTTAGCCTCACACACCCAGTAGGGGCTGACATCCATTTTACATGCAATGAAATCAATGAAGAATAAAATTAAACTGACTGTAAAACAGATGACCAAGAAGATCCTATCACAACCTAGGCAGGCTAGGTTAAAATTATCCACTTAGTTTCGTCCTCGTACTGCCTGAACAAGCATTATGCTATTAAAAAAAAATCAAACCAAGATGTAAGTTGGCTCACACTGGATACATTCACTTCATTGAACAAGATCTCTGAATTCACATCCACTACCAGCACATCTGTTCCCAAATGTCCCCACACCTCTCTGTGGGTTGAACTATTGACTATTTAGCTTCTGGTCTGTTTGGTCACAGCATATTTGCAGTTGCATCTAGTGCCAATGCCAGGTCCTTCCAGGTGAATTAAAGCACAACCAGATGCAGAGTGAAGCTCCCTCTGTTCATCCTTAATTCCAAATAGCCTACCCTTTAAAAGTAATTTCATTTAAAATTTTGTAAGTCATATTGTGTTATATGAAAGAAAGTGTTGAAAGATGCAGTGGATGTTGAGCACACTTGATCATTTGATTTTTCCCTTAATTTTTGGCCAAACTTTGACCATCTGCCCCAATGTCATCTTATATGGCTCAGTGTTCACTTTTACTTTATAATACTCCTGTGAAGCACCTTGGGATGTTTTATTACATGAAAGGTGCTGTATAAATGCAAGTAGTTGTTGTTAATCATGGTTTGCTCCGTTACAGTAATAGGACATTTCCAATCTAATTCCATTTGTTGTCTCTTGCTTTCCAATGCAGAACATCCTGATACTTGGAGATTACAACTCAGCTTGTAAATACGTCACAGATAGTGATTGGCCCCATATACGACTACGCCAACATAAGAATTTTCATTGGCTGATTAGTGATGAGATAGATACAACTGTCAGTAAATATACAGACTGTGCCTATGACAGGTACTGTTTAGTGCACATGGATGCAAATATTTCTATTGCATGTATTCTATACTTCAGAAGTATGTTCACTGGTTCAGCCCAGTCACATTTCCAATTTTGACATAACCTTGTATGGTAGCAGCCATGGCTCAGTTTGTGGCACTCTCACATCTCTGAGTTAGAAGGTTGTGTGTTTAAGTCTCATTCATGGACTCGAGCACAAAAATCTAGGCTGATGCTCCAGTGCTACACTCTTGGATGTGCCATCTTTCAGAGAGGCGTTAAACTGAGGCCCTGTCTGCCCTCTCAGGTGGACATAAAAGATAGTATTCTGATGAAGAAGAGGGGAATTATCCCTGGTGTCCTGGCCAATATTTATCCCTCAATCAGCATCACAAAAAATTTATCTGGTCATTATCACATTGCTGTTTGTGGGTGTTTGCTGTGCACAAGTAGGCTGCCATGTTTGTGGGAGTTTGCTGTGCACAAGTGACTGCACTTCGAAAGTACTTAATTGGCTGTAAAGCACTTTAGGACATCGTGAAAGGCACTATATAAATGCAAGTCTTTCTTTTTGTTCCTTAGGTTTGTTGTGACCACAGAAGGATTGCTTAAGACCATAGTTCCTGGTTCAGTCAAGGCCTTCAATTTCCAAAAAGCTTTTGACCTCCCATATAATACAGTAAGAATGAAAAAAATGTGTGTCTTTGTTAAGTTGTAAGAGAAATTCCTTACAATGTCAGTAAGTTAGAAACTATTTACTAACACTGGAGAGACGCACTGCAGTTTTGATTTTTATTGTCTTTGATTAAATATAAGAATTAGAAATTTTGACATATTTTTGCTCAATATACTTACATTTTAGATTTAATTCTATATTATAGGTCAAGGAAGTCTCAGATCATTATCCTATTGAACTTGAACTGGAGGATGATCGTAAGTAAATAAGCATTGCTTCTATTGAGGTCATTAAAACTGCTCTACATGGTTAGGGAAAAAAAATAGTTGAGCTTAAACTTTAATAACCTTGGTAAGATTAACCTCTGATAAAAATAAAGAATAACCGGCTTCAAAACCATTATCAATCAATACAATGTTACATCATGTAGTTAAGATAACTTTTTGCATTTTTGAAATAAAATATTTTAAAATTGTTTTCATTAAACAAACAACTTAATGATTGTAAAGTAGAGTTAATGTTTCGGGTCAGTGACCCTTCTTTGGAACCTTCTTCCGAAGAAGGGTCACTGACCCGAAACGTTAACTCTGCTTCTCTTTCCACAGATGCTGCCAGACCTGCTGAGTGGTTCCAGCATTTCTTGTTTTTATTTCAGATTTCCAGCATCCGCAGGATTTTGCTTTTAACTTAATGATTGTGGTTGATTTGTTGAAAACCTAAATTTCACTTCACAGAATCACAGAATTGTTACAGTGCAGAAGGCGGCCATTTGGCCCATTGAGTCCGCACTGACTCTCCGAACGAGCAATTCACTTAGTGCCACTCCCCTGCCTACTCTCCATAACGCTGCACATTCTTCCTTTTCATATAACAGTCTAACTCCATTTTGAATGCTTCAATTGAAGCTGCCTCCATCACACTCTCAGGCAGTGCATTCCAAATCCTACCCAGTCGCTACATGAAAAAGTTTTTCTTCATGTCATTTTTGCTTTTTTTACCAATTACTTTAAATCTGCGTCCTCTCATTCTTGATCCTTTCATGAGTGGGAACAGATTCACCCTATCTACTTTGTCCAGACCCCTCGTGATTTTGAATACCTCTATCAAATCACCTCTCAGCCTTCTCTTCAAGGAAAACAGTCCTAACTTCTCCAATCTATCTTCATAACTGAAGTTCCTCATCCCAGGAAACATTCTCATGAATCTTTTCTGTACTCTCTCTAATGCCCTCACACCTTTCCTAAAGTGTGGCATCCAGAATTGGATGCAATACTCCAGCTGAGGCCGAATTAATGTCTTATACAAGTTCAATATACCTGCCTTTCTCTTGTACTCTATGCCCTATTAATAAAGCCTAGGTTACTGTATGCTTTATTAACTGATCTCTCAACCTGCCCTGCCACCTTCAATGATTTATGCACATATACACCTAGGTCCCTCTGCTCCTGCACCTCTTTAGAGTTGTACCCTTTATTTTATATTGTCACTCCATGTTCTTCCTACCAAAAAGAATCACTTCACATTTCTCTGCATTGAACTTCATCTGCTACCTTTCGCCCATATTTCCTACTTTTTAGAATAAAATCTTATCAACCATGAAGCATAAAAGAGTTTAAAATTAACTAGAGTGCAACAGTTTTAATGTAAAAATTCAAAATTTCCCTTTGGAAATTGTAGTTGACATGAGGGGAATGGGCAATATTTAAAATTGGTGTCTCCAATTCTGAAATTGCTGCCTGCACACCTAACTGGAATAATTTTCTGGTGTATAAAACTGGGTTTGAATCTACTTGCTAATAGGCAGTTTTCCAAAACAGAATGTTAATAAAAATGTTTTCTTCCCACTAATTGATTATGTGCTGCTATTTGGAGAAGGAAGTTTTGACATATAAACAAAATAATTAATTCCCTCATGGTGAATAGAAACTACTTTCTAATAATATTGAGGAAATGCCCCTTCTATTTGGATGAAATATTGCAATTGTCATGTTTATTATGGATTCAAGTAGTGGAAAATAGATCAAATAAAATGTGAAACCTGAACTTTTTCTGGGGTGGTGAGGATACTCCCAGATCTAACTATACAATAAATCTTGTACCTTGATTTCTTGCATCTGCCGCAGACTTTTGTTATATTTATTCTTCATGGGATGTGGGCATTGCTGGTAAGGCCAGCATTTGTTGCCCATTCCTAATTGCCCTTGAACTGAGTGTCTTGCTAGGACATTTCAGAGGGTACTTCAGCCAACCACATTGCTGTGGGACTAGAGTCACATGTAGGCCAGACTAGGTAAGGTCAGCAGTGAGCCAGAAGAGTTTTTAATGACAATCAATGATAGTTTCATGGCACCACTATTGAGACTAACTTTCAATTCCAGATTTTTTATTAAGTAGTTAAATTTATTAATTAATTGAATATAAAATTCTACCTGTTGCCATGAACGCATGTCCCCAGAGCATTAGCCTGGGCCTCTAGATTATTAGTTCAGTGATATGTCACCATCTCCCCATCTTTTGTAGCTATGAGTGAGGAGAGACATTAGGAGAAATTTCATCATGCAGTGGATTGTTGGAGAATGGAATGCTTTGCCATAGGGAGAAATTGAAGCCAAGATCATTACATTAATTAAGTGAAAATTGGGTAACTATTTGAAGCAGAGGAAGACATACAGTTAACTCTCTGATAAGATACTAGGCAATGGAGAGACTATGGAGCACAGGGATTATCTGCATTTTGTTTTAGCCAAGAACCAGTACCGCCACAGGCTTTTTTCTGTGTTAAAACTATAAACTTGGCTTCAGCATCCCTGGACCAGGTCGACAGGAGCAAAGAATATCCAAGCATCTCCCTTTCCCAATAATTACACAGTGATTAAGGATGAGTAAGACAGGATCAGTCTTGCAATGATTCCCTTTGTATTGTGCCCCTCCTGACAGTCATTGCCTGGTTTTATAGTTGAAGAATGGTGACTTAGATAAGATACTGGCACGTAAGGAAGCATACCCCAACAAGAGGAGTTTGGACCTTTATTTTAGGTTTGCTCAGATATAACTTGAGAAGAGGGAAGAAAACTAGCAAAAATTGTCAAAAGTTCAAATGAAAATTACTAAACAAATAAAAAAGTACTTAGTGTTATACCAACCAGGAAGCCATTTTGATAGAATTCCATTTGCCTTTGCTCCATGACCTTCTGGTCAGTTATTTTCTGTGACCTTGTCCTATCAACACCTCTTTTGTTTTCTCTTGCCCCACCCCTGCCTTACTTGCTTAAAACCTATCATATTTCTGGCTCAGCCAGTTCTGAAGAAGAGTCACTGACCTGAAATGTTAACTCTGCTTCTCTCTCCACAGATGCTGCCAGACCTGCTGAGTATTTCCAGCATTTCTTGTTTTTATTTCAGATTTCCAGCATCTGCAGTATTTTGCTTTTATATTGATTAAATTCAAGATTTGAGATGAGATGAAGTTATAAATTTATGTCCACTGCAAGGAAGGTCATCCCCCAGGACTGACAAATCTTTAAAATCTGTTGATGCTCCTGCTGTTACTTAGAAGCAGTGCATTAAATTGAGTTTTGTCATTCTTTCTGACAATTAAGTGCAAAAAAGTGGAATAATTCCCTCAGGCCTGAATACCAAACAAACACATCCCAGGGAAAGCAAAACGTACAGCAGGTGTTTTACTCTCATGCATGATTTTTATCTTGAGAAAGATTTTGACTTGAAAGGTTTAATGAACCATTAAAGAAAGGAAAGACACCATTCAGCCACCTAGCTTGCCTTGTCATTGGTCCACATAGAAAAGTCACAATATGGGCTGTTTTCTGCTGTTGTTTAACCACAATGATGGTGGAGATGAATGCTAAAATTGTTGAGAAACCAAGATATAATTTTTTTATTCATTCATGGGAAGTGGTGTTGCTGACAAAGTCAAGCATTTATTGCCCATCCCTAAGCACCTTCTGAGCAATTTCAGAGGGTACTTAAGAGTCAACCACATTGCTGTGTGTCGGGCGCCATATATAGGCCAGAGTGGGTAAGGACCACAGATTTCCTTCCCTAAACAACATCAGTAGACCAAATGGATTTTTACAACAATCCAGTTTCATGGTCACCATTACTGATACTAGCCTTTTATTCCAGATATATTTAATTAGCTGAATTTAATTTTTTGAGCTGCCATGGTGGGATTTGACTTCTTGGGCTGGATGTTCCCTGGTGGCTTCTGAATCCTAACATTAGGTTGAAATGGGGATCCGAACCTTGCACCGTGTGGGAAAAGGTCACCCATTGTGATTTTCCCCGGAGCGGCCAATTAATGGCCAGAGGGCAGGCTCACTGTCCAATTAAAGATGGTGGACGGGCTCTCAAAGTTGGAGGGCCAATCAGAGGCCTTCCGACTTGAAAGCAGCAGCAGGATGCCCTGGCAGGTAAGTGAGAGGAAGGGCGCTTCACAATGGAGGTGGCCTTTCACCACCTTTTTCAAAAAATAAATAAGAAATGTCATTTGAAGCCAGGACACCACTGTTGGAGGTGGGGAGGGGGAGTCCCTCTACAGGGCGGCCTGCGGCTGCTGCCACACTCAGGCAGGCAGGAGGGCCTCTAAGCCTGCCTGGAGTGCTGGCTCTCTGGTCTGTCGCCAGGAGGCTGCCTCAGCTAAACTGTCTCCTGCCACCTCCAGGAACCTGGAGGCCGACTGGAAAATTCCACTCAGCCTCCTTCAATTGGCCTTAAGTGGTCCTTAACAAGCTTAATTGGCTACCAGCCACGTGCAGGCGGGTAGCTCTGCTGGCCCCCCTCTTTCCTGCCTTTGGGAAAATGACCTAGGGGCAGGATGGAGCCAGGTAACCAGCACGCAGGCTGGTGGCGCTATTTTCAGCACCCACTAGCCTTCGTTCCCAGCTCTAGTGGGGACTCAAAATGCAGCCATATGGGCTGGATTTCACCATAGGTGGAGGGGACTTTGCCACCATCATTAAAGTTGGTGATGAACCCGCGTCTGCCTAGCCCGGGGATCCGACCCGCATTTTACCAGTCCCTGGGTTTTAATTGTCCCAAGGCGGGACCTCCACCCGCTTGAGGGAGGAGGTCCTGCCTCAGTGAGCTGCCGGTCAATCAGCGGGCTGTCAGCTCTTAGTCCCAGCAGTGCCACCAGGAGTGGTAGCCACTGCTGGGACTGCAGTCCAGCCGATGCCATGGAGCCAGGACCTCAGGTAAGTTGGTCTTGCATCACCAGGGGGCTGGTCGGTCGTGGCGGTGAGGCAAAGGTATTTGTTTGAGGGGAGGGGGGTACGTCTTGGGTCCCAGGGGTGTGTTGGGTGGGGGGGAAGCCCTCAATCGGGCACCCTGTGCCCGACTGCCATGGCACCCCACCCCCCCCCAGCATGCGGAAAGGCCGGCAGCTATTGCTGGGCAGCCTTTCATGTCCCCAGCAGGCCCGCTTGCCATGGGTAAAATAACCTTGGAGGCGGGCGAATGCCCTTAAGTGGCCATTAAGTGCCCCCTCCCCCCGCCGACGGTCGTAAAGTTGGCCTCCCGCTCAATTTTTTGCCTTCCCCATCTGCCCCCACACCACCATCCAACCTGCTGGGGCGGCGTAAAATTCAGCCCCATGTTTCTGGATCATTAGTTCAGGCCTCTGTATTACCAGTCCAGTAACATAACCAATATGTTACCAGTTTGAAAGCACTAGTTATCTCAGTTTCAGTGATATTTTCAGTTTTCCATGTTTTTAAAAGAGTAACTGCAATACTTTTCGTTCCTTTTTCATTTAACTAAGTTTAAACTTAAGATTAAAAATGGCAGGAGATCTCAGACCCGTATCATGCTCCTCTTGCTCAATGTGGGAGCTCAGGGACATGGCTGATGACCCTGACTCCTTCACGTGCAGGAAGTGTGTCCAGCTGCAGCTCTTGTTAGACCGCATGACGGCTCTCGAGCTGCGGATGGACTCACTTTGGAGCATGCGCGATGCTGAGGAGGTCGTGGATAGCACGTTTAGTGAATTGGTCACACCGCAGATTAGGATTGCTGAGGGAGAAAGGGAATGGGTGACCAAAAGGCAGAGAAAGAGCAGGAAGGCAGCGCAGGAGTCCCCTGCATCTCCCTCCAAAACAAGTATACCGTTTTGGATACTGTTGAGGGAGATGGCTCACCAGGGGAAGGCAGCAGTAGCCAGGTCCATGGCACCGTGGCTGGCTCTGCTGTTCCGAAGGGCGGGAAAAAGAGTGGAAGGGCTATAGTCGTAGGGGATTCGATTGTAAGGGGAGTAGATAGGCGGTTCTGTGGTCGAAAACGAGGCTCCCGAATGGTATGTTGCCTCCCAGGTGCACGGGTCAGGGACGTCTCAGATCGGCTGCAGAACATTCTAAAGGGGGAGGGTGAACAGCCAGTTGTCATTGTGCACATAGGCACTAATGATATAGGTAAAAAACGGGATGAGGTCCTACATGCAGAGTTTAGGGAGTTAGGAGCCAAGTTAAAAAGTAGGACCTCAAAGGTAGTAATCTCAGGATTACTACCAGTGCCACGTGATAGTCAGAGTAAAAATGAAAGAATAGTCAGGATGAATGCGTGGCTTGAGAGATGGTGCAGGAAGGAGGGGTTCAGATTTTTGGGACATTGGGACCGGTTCTGGGGGAGGTGGGACTATTACAAATTGGACGGTCTACACCTGGGCCGGACTGGAACCAATGTCCTTGGAGGTGCTTTTGCTAACGCTGTTGGGGAGGGTTTAAACTAATGTGGCAGGGGGATGGGAACCAATTGAGGTCAGTTGACAGTAAGGAGGTAGTAACAAAAGCCTGTAAGGAACTAGATAATGAAGTCAGTGTGACTAAGGGGAAGAGCAGGCAAGGAGCAGATGATGAATATAAAGGGACTGGTGGTCTGAGGTGCATTTGTTTTAATGCAAGAAGTGTAGTAGGTAAGGCAGATGAACTTAGGGCTTGGATTAGTACCTGGGAGTATGATGTTATTGCTATTACTGAGACTTGGTTGAGGGAAGGGCATGATTGGCAACTAAATATCCCAGGATATCGATGCTTCAGGCGGGATAGAGAGGGAGGTAAAAGGGGTGGAGGAGTTGCATTACTGGTCAAAGAGGATATCACAGCTGTGCTGAAGGAGGGCACTATGGAGGACTCGAGCAGTGAGGCAATATGGACAGAACTCAGAAATAGGAAGGGTGCGGTAACAATGTTGGGGCTGTACTACAGGCCTCCCAACAGCGAGCGTGAGATAGAGGTACAAATATGTAAACAGATTATGGAAAGATGTAGGAGCAACAGGGTGGTGGTGATAGGAGATTTTAATTTTCCCAACATTGACTGGGATTCGCTTAGTGTTAGAGGTCCAGATGGAGCAGAATTTGTAAGGAGCATCCAGGAGGGTTTTCTAGAGCAGTATGTAAATAGTCCAACTCGGGAAGGGGCCATACTGGACCTGGTGTTGGGGAATGAGCCCGGCCAGGTTGTTGAAGTTTCAGTAGGGGACTACTTTGGGAATAGTGATCACAATTCCGTAAGCTTTAAAATACTCATGGACAAAGACGAGAGTGGTCCAAAAGGGAGAGTGCTAAATTGGGGGAAGGCCAACTACACCAAAATTCGGCAGGAGCTGGGAAATGTAGATTGGGAGCAGCTGTTTGAAGGTAAATCCACATGTGATATGTGGGAGGCTTTTAAAGAGAGGTTGATTAGCGTGCAGGAGAGACATGTTCCTGTGAAAATGAGGGATAGAAATGGCAAGATTAGGGAACCATGGATGACAGGTGAAATTGTGAGACTAGCTAAGAGGAAAAAGGAAGCATACATAAGGTCTAGGCGGCTGATGAAAGACGAAGCTTTGAAAGAATATCGGGAATGTAGGACCAATCTGAAATGAGGAATTAAGAGGGCTAAAAGGGGTCATGAAATATCTTTAGCAAACAGGGTTAAGGAAAATCCCAAAGCCTTTTATTCATATATAAGGAGCAAGAGGGTAACTAGAGAAAGGATTGGCCCACTAAAGGACAAAGGAGGAATGTTATGCTTGGACTCAGAGAAAATGGGTGAGATTCTAAACGAGTACTTTGCATCGGTATTCACCGAGGAGAGGGACATGACGGATGTTGAGGTTAGGAACAGATGTTTGATTACTCTAGGTCAAGTCGGCATAAGGAGGGAGGAAGTGTGGGTATTCTAAAGGGCATTAAGGTGGACAAGTCCCCAGGTCCGGATGGGATCTATCCCAGGTTACTGAGGGAAGCGAGAGAGGAAATAGCTGGGGCCTTAACAGATATCTTTGCAGCATCCTTAAACACGGGTGAGGTCCCGGAGGACTGGAGAATTGCTAATGTTGTCCCCTTGTTTAAGAAGGGTAGCAGGGATAATCCAGGTAATTATAGACCGGTGAGCCTGACGTCAGTGGTAGGGAAGCTGCTGGAGAAGATACTGAGGGATAGGATCTATTCCCATTTGGAAGAAAATGGGCTCATCAGTGATAGGCAACATGGTTTTGTGCAGGGAAGGTCATGTCTTACCAACTTAATAGAATTCTTTGAGGAAGTGACAAAGTTGATTGATGAGGGAAGGGCTGTCGATGTCATATACATGGACTTCAGTAAGGCGTTTGATAAGGTTCCCCATGGCAGGCTGATGGAGAAAGTGAAGGCGCTTGGGGTCCAAGGTGTACTAGCTAGATGGATAAAGAACTGGCTGGGCAACAGGAGACAGAGAGTAGCAGTAGAAGGGAGTTTCTCAAAATGGAGACGTGTGACCAGTGGTGTTCCACAGGGATCCGTGCTGGGACCACTGTTGTTTGTGATATACATTAATGATTTGGAGGAAAGTATAGGTGGACTGATTAGCAAATTTGCAGACGACACTAAGATTGGTGGAGTAGCAGATAGTGAAGGGGACTGTCAGAGAATACAGCAGAATATAGATAGATTGGAGAGTTGGGCAGAGAAATGGCAGATGGAGTTCAATCAGGGCAAATGCGAGGTGATGCATTTTGGAAGATCCAATTCAAGAGTGAACTATACAGTAAATGGAAAAGTCCTGGGGAAAATTGATGTCCAGAGAGATTTGGGTGTTCAGGTCCACTGTTCCCTGAAGGTGGCAACGCAGGTAAATAGAGTGGTCAAGAAGGCATACGGCATGCTTTCCTTCATCGGACGGGGCATTGAGTACAAGAGTTGGCAGGTCATGTTACAGTTGTATAGGACTTTGGTTCGGCCACATTTGGAATACTGCGTACAGTTCTGGTCGCCACATTATCAAAAGGATGTGGATGCTTTGGAGAGGGTGCAGAGGAGGTTCACCAGGATGTTGCCTGGTATGGAGGGCGCTAGCTATGAAGAGAGGTTGAGCAGATTAGGATTATTTTCATTAGAAAGACGGAGGTTGAGGGGGGACCTGATTGAGGTGTACAAAATCATGAGAGGTATAGACAGGGTGGATAGCAAGAGGCTTTTTCCCAGAGTGGGGGTTTCAATTACTAGAGGACACGAGTTCAAAGTGAAAGGGGAAAAGTTTAGGGGGGATATGCGTGGAAAGTTCTTTACGCAGAGGGTGGTGGGCACCTGGAACGCATTGCCAGCGGAGGTGGTAGATGCGGGCACGATGGAGTCTTTTAAGATGTATCTAGACAGATACATGAATGGGCAGGAAGAAAAGAGATACAGAACCTTAGAAAATAGGCGACATGTTTAGAGAGAGGATCTGGATCGGCGCAGGCTTGGAGGGCCGAAGGGCCTGTTCCTGTGCTGTAATTATCTTTGTTCTTTGTTCTTTGTTCTTAAGTAATGAGCTTGCAGGTTGTTAAGATCAGTAGAAACTTGTGCTGCTTTTACAAAGCAATATGAGTATGACTAGAGTGCATTGAGTTCATTTGGAGTTATTCTGACAATATGCATCAAGATATTGAAGCATCATCAGCCCACACTGAATGAACACCCAAGGGCAGCGGGAGCCAATTATGAGGCAATTGGGGATGCTGGCAACAGGCTGCGCAAATATCAGTTCAACTCTCATATTTAACTTAACCAAGCTAAATAAAAGTGGTCAACTACAGAGACTTTGGGGATAATTTTAGCTCCCAAAATGGAGGAATGTGGGTCAGGTGGAAGGGTAAATAGATAAAAATCTGAAACAGGAGCCCAACCTGCCACAACCCAGCTCCATCCAGTTTTAATGGAGACAGGACAAAAGGCAGATGGTCAATCTGCTCTCAGGAGGTGGGTCAGTTGTTGAAACCTTTTAAAGAGGCTGCATGCTTCTATTTTTACAGGGTCTCACTTTTGACCCATGTCAGCCAGGTTTCCCAGGCCTCAGAAAACCAGCAGGTAAAAGGAGGCAAGAAGGGCTGCATCCAGCAGGTAAGTGTCTTTACAGCACTGCTTGTGGGCCAGGAAGAGCAGAAGAATTTGCTCCAGGCTCACAAGCTTACCTATAAACATCTCCCCAACTCCATGATCTCCCCTGAAGCCACCTGCCATCATTGATCCCTACCCAATCTCCTCCTGGTATCCTTCCTATCACCAACACCCCCAACACCTCTCCCCAACCCCACTGTGAATTCCCCACAACCACCCATCCTCCCACCACCACTGCCACCTCCTCCCCCACCCCCAATCTCTACCTCCAACAACCACAAAACTTACCTGATCCTTGACTGTGGCATATGTATGTGTATATAATATGCATAATATATCTGAATTAAAACAATTGGCTGATCATTTTTAATAATAATTTGCAGTCACAGAATGGAGATTTTTTTCTTGCCTTATCTAGTTTTCTCTTCTTGTGTAGCCAACACAACTGATGTAACCTATGAGACGGAGGTGAATATTGGCATCAATGGCGGAATCAGCGGTGGTCCATGCAGCTGCGAAGGTGTAGATATGTTTTCCTGCGCTGGAAGGTGCGGTGCATATTCACCAGACTTACCATGCACCTGCACCGTAAGCTGTTCCAAATATGAGGATTGCTGTGCTGACTATGGAAATTATTGTTAAGGTTTGTGATGGCAGGACTGTTCGCACAGTATCTATCCAAAAGGTGTTAGACCCCTTCTAATAGAAGGTAGGCACAGATTTGTGCTTTTTGACTCTGGTTATTCAGAGAACAAAGCAAGCAGATGGCAAAGCTTCAATTAAAACATGAACATACTAGATCGAGGCCATCTGTTTCACACCTGCATTTTGCAGGAGGGTCACATTCCAGAAAAGGTTAATTGATACCAAACTATCATTTGCAGTTGTCTAGGCTGGGCAATGAAACTGGAGGCACATCTTCAACCGTCTAACAATAAAATTAGCAGGGTCCAAGAAGTCTTAGTAGATTGCACTCTCAAAATGTCAAACCAATGTAGAATAGCAATCAACCAAGCTAACAAAATGTTAAACTTTGCAGCCAGTGGGATATAAATCACAGAAAGTGCTATTCAAACTTTATTGCACGCCAGTCAGTTCACAGCTTGAGTACTGTGTACAGTTGTGGTCACAAAAACTACAGGGAGAAATTCCAGTGCTGGAGGCATTGCCGACAAGAACAATGAGGCCGATATTTTGGGTCGAATTTTTAAACAGCCATGGAAGCGGGATCAGAGCCAGACGGGCCGGCAATTTCCCATCACCAGCCGCCATGCCGGTTTGCCGACATGATCCTGCCTCGGGGCCATCTTTGAAGAACCTGCTTGGAGGAGGGACAGTTACTCACCTGCAAGTAGCAGGCAGCCAGTGAAGCCCCTTAATGGGCCTATTAAGGCCACTGGGCAGACACCGACTTGAATTTTCCAGTCAGCAATCAGGCCAACTACGAAGGCCGAATCCTGGCGGCAGACCAGGGTGGGGGGGCCAGTGCTGCATTTATCATTTTTAATCCTCCCCCCTTGTTGCCATGAGTGCAAGGTGGCCACATCTGCAGCCAAAGGCCACCCTGTGGAGCGGCTCTCCCTTCACAATGACCTCTTTTTATTTTTCAAGTTTTTAAAAAGTCATCAGAGATGACGCCATTGCTGGTGATGGACAGCCCGCCTCACCATGCGATTGTTGGGGGGTGGGGTGGGGGGGTAGGCCGCCCCAGCTATTTAAATAAGCCGCCACAAGGGAGATCGTGGCAGCTCTTTGGCGTGAGGCCCGTGCATGCAGGCCACCCTTTCTTGAGCTCACCGCCAGGATTGGCAGTGGGCAGTTAAAATCCAGCTCTTGGAATTCATAGGGATCAACAATGTTACATCTTCAACTCAGAGGATAATCTTTTCATCCAGTTCTCTGTAATGACAAATGCTTTTACATTTAAGTTTGGAGAAACACCAAATAATTCATGCAATACAGTCTGGCATTGGTACTTCATCTAGCTGGAGATTTGCCACATCTCTTTAACCATTAACAGTATGGAGTCAATACATTGGTCATTGACTGGGCAACTTCTAAATTGCCATTCTCCCCAGGTGTAACTTTGCATATACAGGACAATAAGGTGGGGTCAAGCGCATGCCAGTAAAGGGAGACCAGCTGATTTTATGTCCATGGTTTTCTCATAATTCAGATCTTATTGACACCAAGGGCTGAATTTTTGTTGGTGGGTTCCGATCGTGCCATCAGGAGGAAATGTGGTTCAGGAGCCCACACATGCCAGCATCGGGACCCAGTGGGCAATTTTGAGGAGGCAGCCAATTAAGTGGTTACCGCTGGGAGCCCTGTCCAATTAAAGATGGAGGGCGGGACCATCAGTGGTGGGAGCTGCCAATGTATGTAGGAGAAAGAGGGCAGCAGCCCTGCCGGCATATTTAAATTTTTAAAGATACATTCCCCTCCCCAAAATTTATCAAATAAATTATTAATGCCCCTTTCCAACCCCCAATAACAATTACATTAACTACTTGCCCATCCCCCCCCCAAAACACTTAGCTTTTAAATCTGACCTTCCCCTTGCATTTATTTGACCCCGTTTCCCCAGCCCGCCGCACTGAAAATTTTAACTTGTCCCCCCCCTCCCCATCAGTGTCACGCCAGCTTTCCCCAGACGGGGAATTGAAGGCGTGGCAGTGCTGGCTGCCACACTGAGGATTGCAGCGGGCCCGGAGGATTCAAGGTAAGTTGATTTAAATTATTCATGTCATTAATTTAAATATTTAAATCCAGGTCCAGTCGCCCAGCGGCGGGGCGCGGGCCACCACGGAGCCTTGCCAGGGGGATCGGAGCAGGCCCTCCTGGTGTCGGCCTCTGTGGCGGACCGCCGTCGGAACCATATCCCCCCCCCCACAGAGCCTGACGTCATGACCTTGGTAAAATCCAGCCCCGAGTCTGCTCAAAAAGAACAACCAGGAAGTGGCGAGAAGTAACCTGGAGACCTACTACCAACTCATTTCAAATCCTATGTTCCAAGAATGGGCAAATTGATCATAAAGCTAAAACAACTATATTAAAGTTATATATTAAAACTATATTGTTGCTTTGGGCCCGACTCTGTCTTCAATTGCAGGGTTTGGCTAGATCTGCAATCTGCACAGGCACGTCGCAATAATTTTTGATTTATTCTACTAAATATAATCATCATTAAGATCATTTATAACTAACTAAGCCAGTGCCTTTTCAAGTTTATTGAGATTCTCCCTTGAAATTTTGTAGATACTTCCTTTCCTACATTATATCAGTGACTACACTTTAAAAGTACATCATTGGCTGTAAAGCACTTTGGGGTGTCCTGAGGTCATGAAAGGCACTATATAAATGCAAATCTTTCTTTTAATATCAATCACACCGCTGCCAGGTCAATAGCGCCATTCTGATTCAGTCTCAATGACAGCGATGATCAAAGCAGCAAACTCAAGGCTGTCCATATAGGGGCAGAGCTATGATAATAGAACTCTTTTGCCTCGCTAATAGGCCTCACTTGCTTATAACCTTTGACATTTCTAATATTTGCTAGTTCCGAAGAAGGGTCACTGACCCGAAACGTTAACTCTGCTTCTCTTTCCACAGATGCTGCCAGACCTGCTGAGTGGTTCCAGCATTTCTTGTTTTTATTTCAGATTTCCAGCATCCGCAGTATTTTGCTTTTCTAATAGGACCCTCCCTGGTTCGGCAAAGGTCATAGACGAGCAGTGTAGGGGGCTCAGAAAATTCTGGCATGGCATTAGTACTGGCGTGAGTCATTTAGAGCATAATTGCGTGGTCTAAACCTGTGCTGTAGTAATAGCACAAACCATAGATGAGCCATTGCTACAGTGTAGGTTTTCAAGAAAATCCAGGCTAATTATTTTACCATTTGGATTACTAATGATTTCTTTTTCTTTCAGGTCCCATGTAATGATGGTGAGAAAGTTGCCAGAAGGCATGAAAACCTAAAAAAAAAACCTTGAATGATTTCCAGAAACAGAGAATAAAACTGATAATTGCAATTTGTGTCTGTTTCAGTTTTATTAAACAAATAAACTGATCACCTGAATACTAGGAACCCGAAAAGCCACATTGGTACAAGGTACCAGAGAATAGAAGGATCAAACTGAACCTTATAAGCAGCAATATCAGATAGGTTCAGATCCTGAATACCTGGGAACTACCTGGATCCAAAATCTGTCAGATGGGCAACATTTTCAAAGTGCCTGCTATTTAGATTTCCCCATGCTTCCCCATACATCTTGTGGCATATTTTACAGACACCAACCACCATTCAGTACCATTTTCCATCTGCCAGTCTTAACAAATAAGCGTCAGTAGCTACTTTTCCAACTCCCCACCGGATTTCCCTATATGTACTTTCCAGCAGGAATTGCTGGATAGCAGTAAGAAGCAGAAATCCTGGGTGATTTACCCTTTCCTACCCCAAGGATGTTGAAACCAATTGTAGCACTCCCACCATCAGCCGAGCTGAGATAAATTAACCCAGTACACACAAAAACTATTTCTGTACCCATTCAATTAATGCCATTAATTATAACAAGGGCAGATTTATACTTTAAAATTTAATCTTGACTTCTGACTGAACTGCAATTCTTAGAATTAAGAAGAGCCTGAACTAAAATGATGTGGTGCATTATATTGGCCCTGAATTCTAATAGCCAAGTAAAAAAGTATTAAATCATTCAGCACTGAAAGGCATCATTAGCTCAATGCACCTATTTCTGAATTCCATCATCTCACCTCACTGAATTATTCCTCTCACTCCCATGTAACAAAGACAAATGTTCACTTCTTGCAGCTAAATACATTTTACAGCTAAATGAGCTATGAAGTTGCTTCTTGGAGGCTGATTAATATCTAGGCACCTAACCAGCATAATGATCCAATATTGTCCTGCGTACACTGTGCTATTGAGATCATTTCTGCAACAGTAGCTCCAGATGACAGCTTACTCAAGTACACCGTTTCCTGGGAGAATGAAAAGATTTCAGGTTCACTGGTTGATGGAAATATGAACACAAGCAATAAAATAAAATGAAACGATATCTAATGATACGACAGAATTTACATAAACAAAATCTTGGCTGAGCCTGAATCTGTGCACATGATCATGTGGAGTGAGCGCCATGCAACTTAGCAATACATAATTGGCAAAAATGTGCCACTCCATCTTTTTATGGCAGCTACTTTCAATTGTTAAATTGATAACAGCCCTGAGTACCTTAAGAACAACGAGGAGGGAAGCAGCGCTGGATTTAGTTCTGGGGAATGACATGTGGCAAATGGAACAAGTTTCAGTCGAAGAGTATTCGAGGAATATCATCAAGTTTGGAATAGTTATGGAAAAGGATCAGGAACAATCATGTGTAAAATTACTTAACTGGAGGAGGCAAACCTCAATGAATTGAGAAGGGATCTGGCCCATGTGGGCTGAAATCAAAAATTGGTAGGCAAAACAATAATTGAACAATTATTCTCCTCCTTCACAGAGATGGTTCGGGTATGGAATAGGTACATTCCCACAAAATATTTAGCATTCAAATTAATTAATTAAATAGAATAGAGATGGCTGGGTAGGCGATGTGTTGCAGCTGTAGTATTAGGGAGCTGGTGGATGCCGGTGTGATCTACGGCCACAACTGCAGCAAGTGTTGGCTGCTCAAGGACCTTAGGCTCAGAGTTGATGAGCTGGAGTCCGAGCTGCAGACACTGCACACATCAGGGAGGGGGAGAGTTACCTGGACACTGTGTTTCAGGAGACAGTCACAAGCCTTAGATTAATTACATCAAATTTGGACCATGGTCAGGGACAGGAGGGTGTGACTGCGAGTGAGGCAGGTATGGGGATACAGAATTTAGCTTTGGAGGAGCCTTATCCAATAGGTACGAGGCTCTTGCTCCCAGTGTGGACGAGGGCACAGACTCCAGGGAAGAGAGCAAACTGACAACAGCACCGTAGTTCAGAGCGCCATTCAAGTGAGGGGAGAAAAGAGAAATGTAATAGTAATAGGAGATAACATAGTTAGGAGAATAGATACTGTTCTCTGCAGCAAAGACAGGGAGTCCTGAAGGCTGTGTTGCCTACCTGGTGTCAAGGGTAAGGACATCTCTTCTGGGCTGGAGAGGAACTTGGAGTGGGAGGGGAAGGATCCAGTTGTCGTGGTCCACGTAGATACCAATGTCATAGGTTGGACTAGGAAAGACGTTCTGCTGAGGGACTATGAGCAGCTCGGGGCTAAATTAAAAAGCAGAACCACAAAGGTAATAATCTCCAGATTACTACCTGAGCCACGTGCAAATTGGCTTAGTGTAAATAAGATTAGAGAGGTAAACGCTTAGCTCAAAGATTGGTGTGGGAAATACGAGTTCTGATTCATGGAGCACTGGCACCAGTACTGGGGAAGGCCCCGCCGCCACCCCCCCCTCCCCCCCCCCGCCACCGTCTATCACCATCCTGCCCGATTATACATTCCCCCTGCTTCCAACCTGATGCGGGAGAGAGCATAAAATTCCATCCAATGTCATAGTTTCTCATGTTATTGTTAGGTCCTTAACCTATATAAAAAAAGTCACAGCATTTCCCAACAGATATCCTCAATGTAACTAGCATCACCAATTTAGCAATGCACAGTAAATAATTTACAACATTAGAATGTGTTACGGTTCACAATTTCACACACCCTGTCCTCAATGTTTTTCTTCAGTTCTCGGCTGCACTATATTTTCCATAAGCAGACAGAGGCTCTTAAACGCAGCAAACTACATTTTCATTCTCTGCTGGATAGGGGTTAGCACAGCTCAGGCTTAATAATTACCCCCCCCCAGTCATGCTAAATAATTTACTCAGATATTCACTGCATTTCCCATTACCTGAAAAGGTTAGGAAATAACATGTCATCAGATCACTGTGTCTGGGCTAAACTATTCACGTTTACTTATAGATGAAGGAGTATTTTGAAGGACCAAGACTCAGAAAGACACAAATCAGCACAAAATATGGCACTAGAACTGCAATCAGTTCAACAAAGGACAATTAGATCCTTTGCAGGAAAAAGATTTTTTTTTTAAAGTTTCTTAGCACATTCTTGGTAATACAGTCTCCAAAGGTGATTTATTGCGGTGTCTGCTCAAGGTGTTCCTGCTCATTATCCTCAAAAAGGGGTGGCAAATAGAAGACTAAATGCAACCAGAGGAACCCTGCGTTATATGGGTTTTTAAAAAAAAGTCTACCATTTATTTGCAGAAGTCAAGGAATCAAAGCATTCACAGCTTCACCAGGTGGCAGCAGCTTGAAGTTCTTGTCTTTTTTTTGTACATTTCCTTGAAGCTGTGCTTGGCATCTGATCACAATTAAAATATAATGCCATCTGCTAAACTGCATCAATCAACATGTTAAACAAGACTTAGCACCCAAAGGAACCTTCTAAACACAAGGCATTCTTCTAGTAGCATAATATCTGTTGTCTTCGATTGTTCAATTTAGCAGAGAATGGCCTCAATTTGATCATAGCTATTTTTCTTAGATAAACGACAAAATAAAGACAATTACAAAGCAAACTGTGTGCACCACATCTGTTCCCACTTTGTATACAAACACAGAGACGAAGTAATGCAGGGCAGTCCATGACTTAATGTGCTTGTGTTTTACATCTCAACCAGGTTTTTATTTCTACTGAAGCCAATGGGAAGAAAAATTGGGAGAGATGTAAAGTAATTTCTAAGTTGCTAACACCCATTTTACACTATCGCAGATTGTCAAGATCTACGTTACACTCCCTTCTTTATTTTCTGAAATTATGAACATTCATTTATGAAAACAAGAGTGAGAGACGCCTGATGGGCATGGCAAATGGAGTACTCAATCATGAAATTGTGCCTGCACAGAATAAACAGATGCCAAGTCAATGCATCTTCTCAGGCATCAACAGCAGCATCGGTAGAGGCAAGATGGCTTGACCAATCAGGCTAATTGTTCAGCCAGGAAATCACTTGCAGAGTACGTCAGAAAAAATACAAAGGAAAAGTGCATTACATTTTTCAACATCCATATTTTGCATTCTCCCTACGGAAAATCCTTCAGTTTAAAATCAACCATGATCATTCCCATATTGGATGGTCTTGCTTGCAGTACTCCAGTGATTATAATGAGTGTCGCTTGTTCTATCTTTAAACCTCCAGGGAACTGCAAAATGTGTGAACAGCTGCATCATTAAACAGCTGCTGTTGGAAATTTTTGAATCAAAATATACAGTTTACTGCTCTTTTATGACAGTGATTAAATGCTTTCAACAAAGGCACTGCTGTTCATTCCCCCTGTTCATTAACCTGTTCCCATCAGAATGGTTAAAATGATCACACAATTGCCTAAATCAATACTAGGTGGTCTCAGTAGTCCTATATAAAGAATATTGGAGATTAAATGCTGATTAATTACATTCAACTCTATATGTTTAAATGAAAAAATTTTGAAAACTCCAAAATATTTTCTAAGTACACACAGAATTTATTATTTTTACATGGGAGTGGATAATAGCAACATGTTTATTTCAATATTTTCCTCCTGTTCTTAACAAAAATGAAAAAGGATATAATGGACATATCGGAATATACACAAGAGAAAAGCTGAAGATTTCAGTTTGGATATAAAGCCCAATCAGAACTGGGAAATGTTAGAAATGGAATAGGTTTTGAGCAAGTGAAAGGGTGGAGGATGGGAAGAAGAACAAAAGGGAAGGTCTGTGATAGGGTGAAGGGCAGGAGATATTAAATGGCAAAAGGTTTCATGGTGCAGAGCCAAAGGGAGTGGTAATCGGACAAGTAAAGAAACAAAAAATGTGTATAGAGGAGGTCTGAATGGTAGGATCCTCAAAAGCTGCTGTCTGAAAGCAAAGTCAAGGAAATAAGAGAGAAACAAGGGAGCAAAAAAAAACAAAGAAAATTGAAACGAAACAGGGGCAGAGGCTACAATCGGAAAAAAAATTAAACTCAATGTTGAGTCCGGAAGCTATAAAGTGCCCAGGCAAAAAGTGAGGTGCTGTTCCTCGAGCTAGCATTGAGTTTCATTGGAATTTTACGGCAGGCCAAGGACAAAAAGGTCAGAGTGAGAGCAAGGTGGAGAATTAAAATGACAGGCAGCTGAAAGCTTGCAGACTGAATGAAGATGTTCCGCAAATCGGTCATCCAATCTAAGTTTGGGCTCCCCAATGTAGAGGAGACCACATTGTGAGCTGCGAATAAATTGAAAGAAGTACAAGTAAATCATTGTTTCACCTGGAAGGAGTGTTTGGGGCCTTGAATGGTGAGAAGGGAGGAGGTAAAAGGGCAGGTGTTGCATCTCCTGTGCTTGCATGGAAATGTGTCTTGGAAAGGTTGTTGGGGTGACTGAAGAGTGGACTAGGGTATCGCAGAGGGAACAGTCTCTTTAGAATGTTGAAAGGGGAGGAGATGATGTGTTTGGTACCAGAAAATGGTCGAAACGCCCAGCAGGTCTGGCAGCATCTGTGGATCCTTTGAACTCTCTACCTCAAAGAACTGTGAATGCTCAGTCGTTGAGTATATTTAAGTCAGAGATCAACAGGTTTTTGGATACTAAAAGAATTAAGGGATATGGGGATTGTGTGGGACATGTAAGTGAGGCAGAAGATCAGAAATGATTTTATTGAATGGCAGAGCAAGCTCGAGGGGCTGAATGGCCTACTCCTGCTCTTATTTCTTATGTTCTTAGAGGAAGCAGAAATAGACAATTGATTTAATCTGTATATCTGTACAAGAAGTTATTTTCTAGCAGCATGCTACTGAAAGATAGTCTATATATAATCTATCCTGATTTGATTAATAGATATCTCCACAAGACTGTTATTCGTTCAGTAAAGGGATTTGGATTCTGCAATTGGGTTAGAGTCTTCGACTTGTTCTCAACAATGTCGTTATTTCATATAAGACAAAAGTGGTTCTATATAAGTGTTCTTTGCTGTCATTATTCTATTTCTGTGCTCAGCCTAAATGTAGTGGGAATGATAGGGTAAGAAATTAGTTTGCTGCATTTAACCAGAACACTGATCATATGACAAGTATTGTCGTATTAAGAGGCATTTTTCTTCCTTTACTGTGAGGCAGTAAAGGCTCCCCACACACACTCTTCAACACCACCAGGCATCTCCGTTGCAATTAGATACAAGAAAGTAAACAGAAATAAATGACTGGTAATGATATAGTGCCATCATTTCCTCAGTACATCCCAGAATGTTTCACTGCAACAGCAAACAAGGAGAATAATCTATGAACAAGAATTATACTTCCACATAAATTTAGTACAAAGCAGGGTCATCAGAAAATCCTAGGAAATACAAGTGAAAGCTGTCAGAGATTTTGCCCAAAATCTGGGAATCCTTGAACTACAGGAAAGCTGGAGATCAAATAGAATGCTTCTACTGCAAATAAATTATGACTCATTCAATGCCAGAGGTCTTGGAACTGCTGTCTACATAGGATTAGACAGCCATTGCAGTTCTCATTGAAGAAAACAGCCAAGTCACACAGTGTGATCCCAGAAAATCCAGTAATCCTATGCAGTATAAAACTGAATGTCTTTTTCCAATTAACCAATTTTTCCAATTATAAACAGACAAAATCAAGGAATGCAATCCTAGAACATTGGTACATATTCTGAAATCTCATGTAATAAAAGAGAACTTTATTGACTGAGTCACCATAAAATAACAGCTCTGGTTACTTGGGTGTGTCAGCCGTGGCTCAGTTGGTAGCAATTTTGTCTCTGAGTCAGAAGGTTGTGGACTCCAAATTCCACTACAGGGCTTGAGCATAAGATCAAGGCTGGCACTCCAATGCAGTACTGAGGGAGTGCTATACTGTCGAAGGTGCACCTTTCTGATGATATTAAAAAGCAAGGCCCTACCTGCTGTAAAAGATCCAATGGCACTATTTTGAAAAAGATTGGGGGAAATCATGGCCAATATTTATCCCTCAATCTACATCACAAAAACAGGTTATCTTTTCATTATCACATTGCTGTTTGTGAGAACTTGCTGTGTACAAATTGGCTGCTGCATTTCTTACACTGTAACAGGCCTTCAAAAGTCCTTCACTGTATGTGAAGGGCTTTGGAGCATCCTGTTGTGAAAGCTGCTATATAAATGCAAGTCATTGCTTTTCTTTTTCTCTTACAGTACTCCTTAACTTTGAAGCATTAAACAAAAAGCTTTGCCCAGCCTCACATACGAAAACAAATTCTGTTAGCCAGGTTACAACAAGCATAAAATTTGTACAGGGAGAAGTAAAATTACTCAGTCCATTGGGCTACAGTCGAGCCCTCGTACACTCCTCATTCTTACCAGCATGTGTCCTTGCTGCCTGTTCAGGCTTAAAATAACATGCTTAAAATCCATGTAAAGACAAGTTATCTCACCTCATCATTTATTTTTACACTTAACATATGGTGCCAACAAACAGAGCTGGTGGATGGAAGATGGTTGCATACCCAAGGACATTCTGTACTGTGGGGTAGTCGGGGCCAGACGACCAGTAGGGCTCCACTTCAAGGATGCTTGCAAGCAGGGAATGAAGTCCCTAAATGTCGACTATCGCAAGTGGGAGTCACTAGCTGGTGAAAGAGGAAATGATGACACATCAGCCAGGATTTTATCTGGTCGACGGGGTTTTGATGTCTGGCAAAAGTGATGCCAAGAATCCTGTGTTGCCTCTTCTGTGGGATGCCATCCGAATCAAGTGCCAATTAGGCACTTAACTGGACAGCGGCGGGTCTTCCACAGGATCAAGGACCCCGGCGACGGAAATCCTGCCCTCTGAAAGCTATCGGCCAATCAGAGGCCAGCAGTGATTTAACTGAGCAGCGCCATCACGGAGGTGGTGGCTGCTGCTGGTGGAGCACCTACCCGAGGCCTAGGAGCGGAGCTGGACCCAAGCCACAGGTAGATCAGTGGGGAGGGGTCTCACGGGGTGGGGGTCATGGGAGAGGGGGCGTAGGGGGTTTGGTAGCAAGGGGGGTGGCTCTCAGCAGGCCCCCCACCTCTCAATCAGTCCATCTTTCAGGCACTAATTGCCTTTTAACGAGGTACCCCTCCACCAGAGCAGTCCACACAGGTTCCTCCCCGCCTCCAAATCTGTCATGAGGGAGGGCATAAAATTTCCCCCATCCTGTGGACTGGTGTGCACTACCATGGTGACCAGTGGCTACAGCAGCTTGGCAACAGGCACCGATGCCATAAACAACAACTCACAGGGTCACTTGGCAGTTTCACGTGAGGCACTTATGGCAGAACCTGTCTCTCAAGGATTGGCCTTCACAGCCATCAGCAAAGGTGCACCAGGAGAAGACACCCCTCCTAAATGGATTGTTAGCTGCGTGCCTATCATCTTTTGTAGATGAAAGGATGCCAACCAACCTATTATATGGTCTATTTTTAAATTGTTAGTGTTGTTGGGGGGCTGTGTGGGTTGTTGCTAATTTTACAGATTCTTGGGATTGTCAATTTGGAAGGAGAGTGGGAAAGGAGCTTCTCTCTCCTGGCTCCCATATTGAGCAGCCTCATGGGCTGTTTGTTTGGTGGTGCTGCATTGGACCCAATTCATTTCTCTGCAACTAAGTGTTCATCGTCAAGTAAACTCCACAGCATCTGCCACATTTTGCAGATTAAATAAATTCTACAACAAAATGCAACAAATTATTTTTAAAAATTGGATGTGGCAGTGGTACTGTAGTACAATACCTAAAGCACGATACCTTTAGATGTGCTGCACACTCAGTTCTGTGTGAAAAAGAGCAAATATCATTAGTATACAAAACAATTAGACACACTGCTGAAGTCATATGAAATACCAGATTTCATAAAGTAAATAGCAAGATTCATCTTATCCATTCTTCATGTCTAGTGTGTTGTTTTTACCATGAAATGTTTTGATACATTGGAATGGAATTTCCATGGGGGAGTAATTGGGAAGCCATGTCCAAAGTTACTCCTCTTCATGCGCCCACTTGGCCGATGTTTATTTATACCCAAATTTCCTACCAATCTCTTTAGCATACAGCAGAGTGTGAAAATGGACTAAACAACTGGAAATCACTGTAAACAATCCGGGTCCAAGGCGAGTGCCAAACTCACAAGATATATTCCTTCTTTGAGTATAAAGAAATAAAAATTTTCAAGCTGTCATTCATGCACATTAGGCACAGCATGTTTAAGTTCATGCAATCTAGGAAGCTTTTCAATTTTTTATGTGACTTATACTGATGCCATAAAAATACATGCAAAAGAATTAAATTCTTTGGATCGCAATAAATCAAACAAAAAAACCCAGCTGTTCCCTGCTGTGCCTCAAATTCAGGGTCAATACGTTTGAACCAGCGTAATTGTAGGAAATGTGCACGTGCAGTACTTTAGTCTGAGGACGGAGCCATTATAATGAGCCGAGATATAATTGGGCACAGAAAGGCAAGGAAAATTTGGGCATAGCATAATTGCTTACATAAAGTACTTGTGTCCAATTTTCTGTGCTCTTCAACACCGGGTATCTGCTTTACACCCCAACTACACATGTCTCTGGGAACAAAATACAAATCAAAACTAAAATTAATCACAGATACAAAAAAGGTGTTTATGTGGGTACCAAAATTATGAAAATAATTCTACAGCAAATCTTGCAGAGATTGATCTGGTTAAAAGGGAAAAAATGAAAGAAAATGTGGATCAAATCCTGAAGTACGGGATTAATTGTTTTATCATTATTTCAGGTGCCCAAAGGATACACAGATTTTGATATATAAAAAGCTCATTTTATATTAATTTTGTTATTAAAATACAGCCTTTGATCCTCCTTGGTGTGCTAACTTGACCTTTTATATAAATTAAGTACTTTGTTACAACCAGCTATCAATCCTTGTTAAACTGAAAGATATACGACAAAGGAATATCAATGCACAACCATTGATCCATAACCTACTACGGGATGGCATCTAACACTGCTGTTAGTTAGACTTTCCTTTGCATGTTTTAAAATTTTCTGCACGGCTAGTTGCCGAAGGTGCGAGCTGATAATCTCCCAGCAAGAGAAACTGGGCATCTGGAACCAAAGCAAGTAACAGTGTATCGCCTTAAGCCACCAGGTTGAAGGATTCTGATATGAACAGCGCAAGGCGTGAGAAAGATATATAAATTAGAGTGGCAGAATACAATGCCAAATCAGGTACAGAAAGAGAAATAGAGGGGTAGAAAGATCGGGTTAAGTGAGAAAAAAAGAGACAGAAGTGGAAAGGAAAAAACATTGTCATTTAAAAATTTGACATTTTTAAAATCTCCAACAATAATTAATACCTGAAGGGATGAGACTCAACCATTGTAATAGTTCATTTTCAGTGTCAGAGAGGTTGATTAGCAGTAATTAATACTTATAAAGTCGTTAAAAGGTTGTTGCACTTGAAATGACAAGACTTAACTTTCTGTGACAAGTTTAGTTTGTATCTGCTGTGCAATTGCCGCAATTTCATGACATTCAATGCACAATACTGGTCAGGCAGACAGAGAAATACAAAGCTAATAATGGAGTGACATAATTCAGGCAGCAACCTTTGAATATTCATGTATAACCATCTATCTGCCCTTGCCTGAAGTTGCTGTACCATTTATGCATAAATAATAGTGAGAATCATTAGCCTCACCATTACTTTGGCAGCAAATTTTGGACCATTGTTTTATCTCATTTTTCCGTGGGAAGCAACACGAAGGAAGATATACTAGTACGATGTAAAATTTCAGTGTCTCTGTATTTTTTTTTAATGCTGGATGGGTGTCACTGATTTTAAAGAAAGGTTCAGATACTAACCCAAGTAATTGAGAAGTATTATTGTGCTGACATTATTATAGCATTATATTGGGCACATGGTTTGAAAAAAAATGAAAGTTATTTTTAAAAATGAACTAAAATAAAGCATAGGATATCAGGCAGCTTTGTTTTAATTTGCCCACCTAACCCCACCCACTAATGTCGTAGTGTAGGTAGCAAATTTAAAAATATCACAATTCTTCAAAATGGCCACTGCACAACCTTAGCCCACTCATGCACATGTTTCTATGGGTGGGGGGGGGGGAAGGTTGCGAGGCAGTGCGGGGGGGTTGGTGGGTGTCTGGAGCCAACATGTTTAATTTTTACTTTAAAAATTGGTGCATTTTGATTCATTTCAAAACATCATTTCATTTTACAAGTGATGGATTTTTAATGCAAAAAATAGGGCAAATGTGACATAAGTTTCTCTATATCCAACAGACCAACCGGATCATTGTTTCTCAAAGGCTACCTTAAGAGCTGCTTTCTGTTTGACAGAGCTATTCCTTCTCTCAAACTCTTCTCAGTTCACAACGTTAATATTTCCCTTTAACGTCCTCCTCCCAATACTACCCTTCTTCCTCAATCTAGAAGCAGACTCTCCAATCCATTCTAGTTCATACTGATCTGTCTCTTCCCTTTCTGTTGAAGTGGACATTCTTCTTAACTCCCCATTTCATTGTGAATCTTCTGTACGATCACTTGAGTCTTCTCTTTTCCAGGGTAAACACTCCAAGATTCTGCACCCTCTCTCATAAAGCAGACAGCTAATTCCAGCCATCACTTCAGTTGTCCTTGCCAATGTTTCCCTTCCCTTGAGTTCCCACCACCACTGTAGACCACCCCTCACTCTTCCTGCACAGATGATGAAATGCTACAGTGGGCAAGAATTATTACAATAGTTTTGAGAGATTAGCAATCCCAACCTTACAAAACTGTCAAAAGAATCTGGACCCACAGCAATATCTCATTCTCGGTGAAGAAGTTGACAGCATGTGCAGTGCTCAGACTTGATTCCCCGACAAGTACATCCGGCTACATTCATGGTCGACATTCCACTTTGGAACGATCAGAGAAGTATTCCCTTAAGATGCAAGCACAACACAACACAGAAAACACACGATCAAGGAACAAAGACCTTGAATATTCTACAGAGAGGTAGAAGAAATATGGACAGGAACCATTCCGAGCAACAAATCATACTATGGCACAGACCACAAGCAATAAAATATACATTTATTTTGTACACTCAAGGTTGTAGCTGGGTCACTGAAAATCTGAAAACCTTGTCCACTATCATAATCAACAACATCATCCTAAACATAGATTGGTAGCATCACAGGACCACTACACACCACCCCCAGCTTATTACACCTGGCATCCCTCTCCTTCTGATCTCAGTAAATATAGCAGCTGTATTGCCATAAAGCCAAACAGGATAAACTTTAAATGGTATTGCCCTTCATAAAGATTGGCTTATTGTGTTCAACATGGTGTTTGGTGCAAATACAATTTCACAACGGTGAAATCAAACCTGTTAATGAAAATATTTGTGTGTGATTCAATTCTGGTATAAAAATCATCACATCCAAACTCAAAATCAGGTCCGCTACTGTTGGTGCACTAGCATGTGTTGCATTGATTTACAAAACTATTTCATCCGGCTCACCATACAGCTTTAATTGATCCGTCAGTGCTCCCCATAGGAATTTCTCCCTCCCTGATGAAGACTGAAGACATCCCAAATGGCAAAGACTCAATTGCAATGATCATTAAACTTGGGATCCAATCTTTTAATTGTAGATGTTAATGGCATAGTCATGAAAAGTTGCTTACATTTAAAAAAAATAATCTGCAAACATAAATTTGAATGAAGAAACCTATATTATTGATATACTAACAAGGATATACCCCTGCCTTGAACACTGCTTTGTAGGAACATGTGATTTATAGACACTCATCATGATTTAACATTATGGATTATTCAACCATTTTCCAGAAAGATTGTCTAACATTACAATTCAGACAGTAGTAAATAAACAAACACATGAATTATAACTAAAAGTCTGAGCAGTAAAGTATATTTGTAAAATAAGCATGTGACCATTAGTTTGACTTACAATACAGTACTATGCATTATCCACTAGAGGGAGAGATAGCATTAGAAAAAGTTACATAATTCACAAACATTTATGGAGAAATTTAGCATTTTTACATGCAACTCAATATTTTAGGGCATCATTGAATCTTGAAGTGGTTACAGCACAGAAAGAGGCTATTTGGCCCCTCGTACCCATGCTGACTCTCTGCAAGAGCAACTCAGCTGGTCCCACTAACCGCCTTTTCCCCACAGCCCTGCATATTTTTTCTCTCAGGTAATTATCCAACTCCCTTTTGAAAGACATGATTGAACTTACTTCGACCACAGTCTCAGGCAGTGCATTCCAGATTCTAACCACTCGCTGTGTAAAAAAAGCTTTTCCTCATGTCCCCTCAAGTCCTTTTGCCAATTACCTTAAATCAGTGTCCCCTTGTTCTGGATCCTTCTCCCTATGGGAACAGTTTCTCTCCATCAGCTCTGTCCAGACCCCTCATAATTTTGAACAACTCTATCAAATCTCCTCTCAAATTTCTCTTGTCTAAGAAGAACAACCCCAGCTTCGCCAATCTATCTTTGTAACTGAAGCTCCTCGTCCCTGGAGCCATTCTTATAAATCCTCTCTAATGCCTTCGCATCCTTCCTAAAGTGTGGTGTCCAAAATTGGACAAAATACTCCAGCTGAGGCCAAACCAGTGTTTTATAAAGGTTTACCAGAACTTCCTTGCTTTTGTACTCTATGCCTCTATTAATGAAGCCCAGGGTCCCATATGCCTTATTAACTGCTTTCTCAACCTGCCCTACCACCTTTAACGATTTGTGCACATACACCCCCAGATCCCCCTGCTTCTGCATCTCCTGCACCAGTGTTAACTTGGTAAAGATCCTAACAATGTTGTGTACTGAGCAAAAAATATTAAAGTACAGGTGACTCAGGTTAAGGTCAAGACTCACAGGATCTGCAGCAATGCACTACGAGCCATATTTTTCCCTTACAAAAAGAGTAGACTTGAGTAAATAAGCAGGCAAGAGTTATATAAAGTTGAAACAGACTCCCAGTTTTCACCAACGCAAATTCTTGTTCCCACGCTAAAATGTATTTACCCTAAAATTAGCCAGAGAGGAATAATAATTGCCAATCAGAAGGATTGCATACAGAAGTGCAGGGGGCTGGTGGGGGGAGGGAGTTGGCGGGGGGTGCAGTGGTTAAAGAAAGAGAAGAGGAGGTGGGTGATGGGGAGGCAGCGAAATATCACAAAAAAGTTATAACACAAACGTTTTGCAAATCAGCAAGTTGAACTTTGAACTCCAACATATGCTAGTGTTTTGTTTCAAGTCTGGATTAGTTAACATCAAGTTATATTTCTATAGAACTCCTCAGATGAAGGGAGAAGTCTCAAAGTGCTTTTCAAAAAATGGGGAGACAAAGGATGGGGTGGGGGGAGAAAAGACAGTCAGAGGATGTTTCCGACTATAGAGATGGCGAAGTTTAAGGAAGTAAGTTCCAGAGGGCAGGATGTAGTGGATTGTTGAGCTTCTGAAAGGTTTTCTCTTTGTTGGTAAAGATCAACTTTCATCAGCAACATGACATGAACAAAAGCAAAACATCAGCCCGAGTGTTCATACCACAGAGACACATACTCATTTTGATTTACAATATTCCGATTGCTGAAGGGTATAATTTACAAATCAAATTTTTTAAAACCTTGTGATTAAACCAGGCCATACCAAGGTTACCTAGCACCAACAAGAACCATTGAACATACAAAATAATTATCTTTTAATAGGCCATTCCTTTATGCTGAACCAATGGATCATAAGATTGTTAAACTGATATCTTAATAAGTCATTCCTTGCCGCTAGGTTTAATTTTTGCACACTGAAAATAGGAATGACTGTTTCCACTGCAAATGCATGCTAGGCGGGGGTTGAGAGAGAAACAAAAAAATAAACTTTCCCCCTCCAAGGCATAAAAGGTCTAAGATTCTACAGGAATTGAGTAAAGCTTTCTCCATCAACTAGAAATGGAGGCCTTCCTATTCCCTCATCCTCATTTATGTAAAATATTCATTCGGGTGCTATCTTTTTTTTCTTTTTGGGCCTCCTTATCTCGAGAGACAATGGATACGCGCCTGGAGGTGGTCAGTGGTTTGTGAAGCAGCGCCTGGAGTGGCTATAAAGGCCAATTCTGGAGTGACAGGCTCTTCCACAGGTACTGCAGAGAAATTTGTTTGTTGGGGCTGTTGCACAGTTGGCTCTCCCCTTGCGCCTCTGTCTTTTTTCCTGCCAACTACTAAGTCTCTTCGACTCGCCACAATTTAGCCCTGTCTTTATGGCTGCCCGCCAGCTCTGGCGAATGCTGGCAACTGACTCCCACGACTTGTGATCAATGTCACACGATTTCATGTCGCGTTTGCAGACGTCTTTATAACGGAGACATGGACGGCCGATGGGTCTGATACCAGTGGCGAGCTCGCTGTACAATGTGTCTTTGGGGATCCTGCCATCTTCCATGCGGCTCACATGGCCAAGCCATCTCAAGCGCCGCTGACTCAGTAGTGTGTATAAGCTGGGGATGTTGGCCGCTTCAAGGACTTCTGTGTTGGAGATATAGTCCTGCCACCTGATGCCAAGTATTCTCCGAAGGCAGCGAAGATGGAATGAATTGAGACGTCGCTCTTGGCTGGCATACGTTGTCCAGGCCTCGCTGCCGTAGAGCAAGGTACTGAGGACACAGGCCTGATACACTCGGACTTTTGTGTTCCGTGTCAGTGCGCCATTTTCCCACACTCTCTTGGCCAGTCTGAACATAGCAGTGGAAGCCTTACCCATGCGCTTGTTGATTTCTGCATCTAGAGACAGGTTACTGGTGATAGTTGAGCCTAGGTAGGTGAACTCTTGAACCACTTCCAGAGCGTGGTCGCCAATATTGATGGATGGAGCATTTCTGACATCCTGCCCCATGATGTTCGTTTTCTTGAGGCTGATGGTTAGGCCAAATTCATTGCAGGCAGACGCAAACCTGTCGATGAGACTCTGCAGGCATTCTTCAGTGTGAGATGTTAAAGCAGCATCGTCAGCAAAGAGGAGTTCTCTGATGAGGACTTTCCGTACTTTGGACTTCGCTCTTAGACGGGCAAGGTTGAACAACCTGCCCCCTGATCTTGTGTGGAGGAAAATTCCTTCTTCAGAGGATTTGAACGCATGTGAAAGCAGCAGGGAGAAGAAAATCCCAAAAAGTGTGGGTGCGAGAACACAGCCCTGTTTCATACCACTCAGGATAGGAAAGGGCTCTGATGAGGAGCCACCATGTTGAATTGTGCCTTTCATATTGTCATGGAATGAGGTGATGATACTTAGTAGCTTTGGTGGACATCCGATCTTTTCTAGTAGTCTGAAGAGACCACGTCTGCTGACGAGGTCAAAGGCTTTGGTGAGATCAATGAAAGCAATGTAGAGGGGCATCTGTTGTTCACGGCATTTCTCCTGTATCTGACGAAGGGAGAACAGCATGTCAATAGTCGATCTCTCTGCACGAAAGCCACACTGTGCCTCAGGGTAGACGCGCTCGGCCAGCTTCTGGAGCCTGTTCAGAGCGACTCGAGCAAAGACTTTCCCCACTATGCTGAGCAGGGAGATTCCACGGTAGTTGTTGCAGTCATCGGGTGCTATATGCTCCAATTTAAGAGGTTATGATATGGGGGTGGAGGGGGGGTGGGTGGGGGGTGTCAACCATTTAATTTTACCGACCCGGCAAAAACCGGGACCAGGATGGGGTTCAATTAAAATCGCCCAGGTAACTTAGCCACTGAAAGCTGTCAGGGCACTACCATACACAATTTTAACCTTCTCTCCTAAGCAGGTGGCAAGGACACCTGCCCAAAGCTGACAGCGTCTTTCTTTACATGAATGAATCGACTGAAGCCTGAATCGGGAAGAGGCTGGGGCTTTCCAGCCAAGAGAAGGTCAGTCAGGAACTGCGAGGAAGAACGGGAGGCAAAGAAAAGCCAAGTTGTTTTCTTTTCTTTGTAGGGCCAGGAACCCCACAAGAAAAGTTTAGGGACCTGACTTTAATTCTGTCTATGTGAACGGGTTTTGAGTGAGTTAAAATCTCACTTTATGGTCTGATTTTAGTGCAGCCGGTGGGGGTTCGGACGATGGGTTGAAAGGCTGAGGGGAGCCCCGCCACGGCCCTTAGGAACCTCCCACTGCAGCACAATTCAACGGCGCTTGGGCAATTAACTGCTCGGCGCCGTGATCCCCTTCCCTTTAAGGGCGGGGATCCCACCACCAACAGCTGCTGGCCAATCAGAGGGCCAGAAGCTCACCTGGAGCAGTGGTCACTGCTGGTACTACACCAGGCCTGTGACCAGGCTCAGCGCTGAGGTATGTGAGGCGGACTGGCCCTGGCGAGGGGGCAGTGACATTGGTCTTTGAGGGCGGAGTGTTAGTGGCAGGTCAGCCTTTGCCACCAAGGGCCCTCTGTGGGTGACAGATTGACCACAGAGGAGGAGCACCCTCCCAAGCTTGCAGGGAGGCTGTCTTGTTTTACTGGGCGACTGGGTGTAATTCCAGTGGCGGCGGCAAGAGACCCTTAAGTTGCTAGTGATTGGCCATTTAAGGGCCTCAATTGGCCTCTGGGCGGGAAGGCCATCTGCGACCTTTCTTACCCTTACTTGCCGTTCAACTGGAAGGAGGCGGGCCCTCCACCCCACCCCCCCCACTTCTGACTCTATGGGCCCATCTCCTGACAGCCCATTAAATTCTGCCCTAGGTGTCTCCTGACCCAATCCCCCATTTCTTTCCCAAACACAAAATGCCCCCAGAGTCCGGTCAACTGTGTTTTGGCAGGTGACCTACAAGTTTCTCAATTTTCCATTGCTTCCTGCTCATTATGGGTTCCTGCCCCTCAAGGTCACCTCACTTTAGGAGGGATGTGAGGGTCCTTGAGAGGGTGCAGGGAAGAATTAACAGGATGGTTCAGGGATGGGGGATTTTAGCTGCAAAGTTAGGTTGGAGAAGCTGGGGTTGTTCTCCTTAGAGCAAAGGAGATTGAGGGAAGATTTTATTGAGGTGTACAAGATTATGACAGGTCTAGATAAGGTAGACAAAGAAAAGTTGATACCATCAGCAGATGGTACAAGGATTAGGGGAAACAGATTTAAGATTTTGGGCAAGAGATACAGGAGGGGGGGTGGGGAGGGATGTGAGGAAGAACTTTATTACGCAGCAAGTGGTAATGACCTGGAACTCACTATCTACGAGGGTGGTGGAAACGGGTGACAATCAATGATTTCAAAAGGAAACTGGATGGGCACGTGAAGGAAAATAAACTTGCAGGGCCATGGGGATAGAGTAGGGAATGGGATTGACTGGATTGCTCTACAGAGAGCCTGCATGGACTCGATGGGCCAAATGGCCTCCTTCTGTGCTGTTATGACTCTATGACTCTAAGTGGGCCAGCAGGATGTAATTGAGGCCTGGGAGTTAAAAAAGCCTGGGCCTCATTTCTGGAGCAATGGGCAAGTTTCCTACTCATCCCGCTACCTGCCCACACAAATCTCATCCAGAGTTAAAATCAGTGTTTTTTTAATAAAACTACTTGTCTGTATTGGTGCTAAGAAAACATTTTGAAATTCCATCTAGATTACCTCAGGCATGCTGCAGTCAGCCTCAGTTTATACCAATTATGGTGCTTTAGAAAAAACAGCATGTATTTCACCAAGTTCAGTAATGGGTCAACAGAAGAATTCAAATCATCAATCAAGTCTTTGAGCCCATCACAAGTGCATTAACAAAATGCTAAAGTTCTATCCTTACCTTGTCAGTCAAACATTTGTTTGTAGCTCTAGACTGTAAAGATTCATTTGTTCTGTCAAGACATTGCCATATGATGAAGGTGTACAATCTTTGGGCTGAAAATTCATTGGTTTTCAGGCACAGGGGAGACCGGATTCAAAATCTGTTCCTGTTAAGGCAAGTGCCATGCAAAGTTCCTGCTGCCTCCTCATTTAAATAATTGTAGCATTGGGCAGAGTTGACCCGCGCTACTGGCTGCCTTAGCACTCAGCAGGGAACCCAGCAGCATGTGCTGATAGCACATGGTGCAGTTAGCCTGCCCTTCTTAAAGGCAGCCTCCCACCTTGAAGGGGAGCTGCACTCAGTAGAAGGAAACTGCTGTAGACTGTTTGTATTGACAATGGCTGCAAGCAGGAGCTGCAGAAATGGAGCGGCTGGGAGGAGACAGGGCTTCTAGGTCCACCGATGTGGCATAGGAGGCCATAGTGGTGGAGGCCGACAGTAGGAGAGAGATCAGGTTTCCGCAGCGGGCCCAGGAGACCCTTAAGGATCGACCTCTGAAGGGAATGGGAGCAAGTGACTGGAGTCTGACCCTGAGCATCTCCTGAGCCCTGTGGAGGAGATGGCTATTAGCATCATGGGGCCGTCTGTGACTCAGCCCATTGCATCTGCTATCGCTGAGAACTTTGAAGATGATGGCACATTCCTGTCTTATGCCCCTTCTCAACTCCTACTTCACCATTGTTCTGCTATATGGCATGATGTGTAAGCTGCTGATGGTGTGACCATGGTCTTCTTGCTTTCAAAAACATCCATCCTTCACCTCACCCTTCGCCTTCTGATTTGCTGTTTTCAGACACCGAACATCTACCACCTGCCCAGCCACAGCAGCATCAGGAGGAAGGGTGAGGTAGAAGCAGCCACCAGCTCAGATACTGGCACCGTGCGATCTATAGAGGCTATATATCGTGATGTGCATGCGGTCACCGAGCACAAGTGGGCTGCAGCCAGGCCACGGGGAAAGGATATCTCATGTGCCAGCTCACTGGAGAGCGATGTTGCAGACGAGTTCTTCTGCAGGGGAATCAGATGGGGGCTTTGATGGGTTGGCATACAGGAAAGCGCAGATGAACAGCACTCGCAGATCCACCTGTGATGCAGCATTGGGTGGCCACAGTCTCAACATCCACAGCAGCACAAGTGGAAGCCCCCCAATATCTCAGAGCTGCAGTGGAAGATCAGATGGAGGCCTCAGATGCATGCTTGCTGCCGTGCAGGCTCAGACTGCTGCGCATCTCAGTGCTTATGCTGAGGTGATGCAGTCCTAAGCCGGGCCTTCAAGACCCAGAGCTGCTCAACTGACTCCTGCAACAGTGAAAGTCAGCAGCTTCCCAACAGCCATGTGGCAACCACTGGGGTAGCTCTGCGTAGGAGCACTAGGACAGGCAAGGGGATCCACAAGACATGCATTAAGGAAATGCACAAGGGTGAATAGTTCATTCTTGCTTGTGTAATTGCAAGTGTTGCTTGTTAAAGACGTTAGGGCAAGGTTTTTGTTGCAGGATTCTGGCCAAAAGGACTACCCGATGGGACATACCAGATGAATGGGGAAGGTAGGGCATAATGGAACAATGGTGGTGAAGGGATGCTGTCTTAAGGGAATCGGAGATTAAGTGTGCACGCGCTGTCACCCCGCCCAGAGCAAACATATCTCAGATGCCTGTCCTCTTCCTCACTTGAAGTAGAGCTTGTCTTCTCTGCATCCTTTGCTCCATTTCCCTGGTGTGGTGCAGAGCCAGAGGCACTGCAACTGCAGCCCCCATACTTGCTGCAGCCGTTGTGCGGACACGTCACCAAATACTCTGCCTTTTGTGTGAGGATACAGCAACAGTCTCTACCAAATCCAAGAATTCACCACACCTCCTCCAAAAGTACTGCACAGTACATCCACAAACTTTGCAACAACAGAAGCTTGTCAAAGAACAAAGGGGTCAATTCACCTTACCTGCAAGTTGGATGACTCGCCCTTTAAAGAGCGCTAGTGGGGTGGTCCCTCGTGTAGCTTATGCATATCCTTTTGTGAGTGGATAGTGCACGCAGCCAATGGGCCTGCATGGTCCAATTTTCAAAACTGTGCGTCAAATCAGCTGATTGACATGACATTCTGGCCAGTTGGGATTCTTCCAGCGGATACATGGTACACTCACACTAATGCTTTCGCTGACATGGTTAAATGAGTGGGTCTTAAAGAGCATCTTAAAAAGGAACAAAGAGAGATGGAGAGGTTTAGGGAGTGAATTTCAGAGCTTGGCAGCTGAAGGCACGGCCATCAACTGTGGAGCAATTAAAATCCGGGATGCTCAAGAGGCCAGAATAGGGAGGGGCAAAGCCATGGAGGGATTTGAAAACAAATATAAAAATGCTATTCTATTGGAGCTTCACGGCCGGATTGCCAGGGCCATAGGTTGAAAACCCAAACATCCGCCTGCTTGCAGTTCATTTCTCTCCATTACAAAGTACTCAGGATTTTCTCCCCGCAGCAACATTTACAACAGCCAGCTTTGCATCTCATTTAGAGTTAGGTAGAGATATTCTGCGAGCACTGTTACTAAAACATGGACAATTAAAATACGAGGTTGACAATCAGTTTCCACCGTCATGACATCTGAAAGACTGAGTGAGATCACATAGCAGGTTCAAGGAATTCTCGGGCTCCTAAAACATATATGCAGGTTGAAGTGCTATAGATACAATGAAATATCTAAACGCATCATGATAAATTTCTCAACACTCACGTTTTCAAGGCTGCCTTATATAAGTCATGACTGTCACAGCTGCTGACTTATTCAACGTACTATACCAATTTCCATTTGCTAGCTTATGAAATGAATGATGCAACAGATTCCGTGCATTAGGAATCTCGAGCCAAGATTGAGGACCATTTTGTATTCCAATTTACAACTCTTATTCCAGTGTAAGACTGTACTGGATCACGAAGGCAACAAATAGCCTTTTTTTCCCTCCAAAAGCAAAATACTGCAAATACTAGAAATCTGAAACAATAGCAGAAAGTGCTGGAAATAGTCTGATGAAAGGTCATGACCTGAAACATTAACTCTGCTTTGTTTTCCACAGATGCTGCCCGACCTACTGTGCATTTCCAGCATTTTCTATTTTTTGTCTCGGGTTTTTGTTTATTCATTCATTCACAGGATGTGGGGTGCTGGACAGACCAGCATTTATTGCCTATCCCCTAATTGCCCTCGACAAGGTGGTGCGGAGCTACTTTCTTGACAATTGAATAGCTTGCTGAGCCATCTCAGAGGGCAGTTGCTGTGGGTGTAAAGTCACATACAGGCCAGACCGGATAGGAATGGCAGATTTCCTTCCCATAAGGACATTAGCAAACCAGATAGGTTTTTATGGCAATCCTGAAGATACATGGTCATATTACTGATACCAGCTTTCGAAGAACAGTAAGTAAAAGGATCCAGAAGGAAAAACATACAGACTACATCTTCCAAGATTTCTGCTCATCTCCTCCCTCAGCACAAGAAAAAAAATTGCCACATCTGGTCACAATTTTGGTTTACTGATACTTTCTATGCAGACCACAAAAGCACGAGTTTTAGTCGAGCTTGTACTACCCAGAATCAGAACCTTTACGAGCAAAATGGGCAGCACAGTTGGCGCAGTGGTTAGCACCATAGCCTCACAGCTCCAGCGACCTGGGTTCAATTCTGGGTACTGCCTGTGTGGAGTTTGCAAGTTGTCCCTGTGTCCGCATGGGTTTTCTCCGGGTGCTCCAGTTTCCTCCCACAAGCCAAAAGACTTGCAGGTTGGTAGGTAAATTGGCCATTATAAATTGCCCCTAGTATAGGTAGGTGGTAGGGAAATATAGGGACAGGTGAGGATGTGGTAGGAATATGGGATTAGTGTAGGATTAGTATAAAAATGGGTGGTTGATGGTTGGCACAGACTCGGTGGGCCGAATGGCCTGTTTCAGTGCTGTATCTCTAAACTAAACTAAACAAAATAAACCTTACCCAGCATGAACAATGAATTTTTTCTTTTGCTGTTAGTCCGTATGCTGGAGGCAGGCTGAGTTAGTTTGAGTAGGGTGGGGGAAGGGGGAGGGGAAAGGTGGGGCATGTGCAAGGTAATGATCCTCACTGCACTTTGCTGGAGAAACCACCAGCTCTTAAAAATCAGGAGAAATTCCTGCAGTTTCAGTCACACATTCCGTTTGCTGCAATTCAGAGGCCTTTTTTTTGAAAATAAGATTCTCTTTCTTTCGGTTTTTCATGTGTAAATAGACTTGGTTTGCAGTAAAATACAGTTTTCTGTTAAGTACTACCATTAAATCCCAACCTGCCTCCAACTCATTGACATCAGTAAACAGTGCTCCCAGCAAGGGGGACACAGAAAACAATTTATAAATTTTTACAATACTGGCTAGCTACAAACATCCAAATTAAACTAGAGTGGAGATTCTTAAAACCTGAAAAGTCAGATGTGATTCATCACACCAGAAATATGCTTTATGATGTTAACATTGCAGAAATATGATTAAGTTTATATATAATCAAAGAATACTAAAATTGACTTGAAAAGCCATGTGTCTGCACTGATAAAAACCCAAACATTGACATGACGTATCCACTGCACATCACTGTCTGAACTAACTGTTCAAAGTGCCTCTTAATGGCCTTTTTCCTCAAAAGGTCACAAGAACTAAAAATATTACACGATTTATTACTATTATGGAAGCTGGTAAGAAAATTATTTTGTTGCTGGGTGGTGAATGCATTTTAAACACAAATAACCTTCTTGCTGCTTAGAAAAAGGGTTAAAGATAAGTGCTGCTGGGAACAATTGATTTGGAATGTCTTGCAGGCTCAGTTCAAGAGTAGGTCACACGAAGAGAACAGCAGGCTCCCACAAATGGATATCATGTGGAGGAGAGGGCGGATTTCTTTTTCCTCTTTCCACTTCAAAAGAAATACCATTTAACAAAGGCAGATTCCTTTGTAATCAGTTATAAGTTAGATGCTGAAGCTTGCAGATTCACAATACGAGGCTTAGCTAGTTAGGACCGTGATTAACTGAGCCATATTAGACCAAAGTAGATCCCTGCTGAGATTCCAGCTTGTGCCAAGTTAGTTGCTGCCAGCTGGGACAGTGGCAAGGCCACCACAAATGGCCTTAAGCGTCCCTGGGTTTGGGTGAAAAGGAGGAGAAAGAAAAAGCAAAGTTCTTATTCCTAATAATTATCCAACAAATCTAACCTCGTGTTTGTTTGATACTCTGGCACCTTCGTCTATCTGATAAAGATGCTTCAGCCTGGGTTAGTTAGAACATGGATGATTATATTCGATCTATATTCATCTTCACTAGTAGGTGCGACTCCACCATAAGCCACACATGCATCTAGCTTCAAGTCTGTCTCACATGATCTTTTCCATCACAGTAGGAGGTATTCTTTACACTTGAGATTAACCCTTTTCAGACCCTTATACGACATTCACCACAAATGGTCTGGACAAGGTATGATACAGTAGCATAGTGATTACAATACTGGACTAGTAATCCAGAGGCCCAGCTTTCTCAAATCAATTTTTTAAAAAAATCAGACGGCACCATGGTTTTTTTTTTTAAAGTTAATTTATTAGCTGATTGTTATAAGTACATTGCGAACTTTTATAGAACAGTTTCTTTCCCATTCTAGAAAATAGTCTGCATATACTGTTACTCCACTTAAATCTGAACTAGTTATACAAATGGGTGATAGATCATTTAGAAAGATAATAAATAGATTACACCTAGTTTAGAAATTGTGCAAACAATTTAAAACGTGAAATCAGTGTTAAAAGAGGACTAGGTCAGATTTAGGAGCTCGGTGTACGAAGCATTCATTGTAGAGTTGCCATTTTGTAGTGATGGGAACAGATCATGCTGCAATTATTGTAGTCCTACCTTCACCCTCTCTATCCAGGGAAGGGAGTTGCATTTAAAAAATAACTTAATACTGCAAACAAATCAATACAAGATCAGTATTACCATACATCCATTAAAGGCCATACCACGCACACCATATTCACAAGTAAGACCAGTCTTCAACATAGCCCTTTGAAGAATAACATTTATAGACAGACTGTCCACTTATGATAATTACTGGTTAGTCTTAGTAATAAATGATCTTAGAAATATACAATTATGAAGTTATGGCACTGAAAGACAATTTTGCACCAGTGAGCTACAATATTTCGAGGTACCTTTGTAGTGTCTGTATTTATGCAGCTGGGCAGAAGAGTACAGTACAATGAAAAGGTCCCAAGATCAGATTCAAACTGTAGTTATATTAAAATCAGTAATTCCCAACCTGTCCTTCCTCATCATATAAAAAGATGAAAAGGCAAGAGATGTTAGGAGACCCCATATCCACAGGTCACCTGAAACCAGGTGCAAAAGGCAGCAGACACAGATGAAGCTGAACAAGATAGTTTTTCTGGTCCCAATTGAAGCATCAAAAAAAAAAACACCAACATGTTAAATCTCAGAAGGAACCATGAGCCACTTATAATGTTGGTCCCCACAATTCAGACAATTGTACAATATCACAGCCTTCCATTTTTGATTTGTTACAGCACTGCTTGCAGATCAATATGAATTCTATATCTGAAAATCTTGCACGTTAGTTAAATCACATTGGATTTCAGAAGATGGGGAAACCGGATTAAAGCAGAATAATGTGTTGGTCTGTCAGAAAGAGATTACAATTCTGACAAAATTGTACATAAAAGGTTTCGTTATGGCTAAGAGTTCTGATCTCGTATCACTAATTGCCCGAGATCCCAGCTGACAGCAGTTTTCTGTGCATGCAGACCAAGAGGCACTACTGTTGACGTAGTAACAGCATTAAGTGGATCAGACCCAGTTCATTTATAATAGGGAGCAGAAGCCTCCACATGCTTCATCCTGATTGGATGTGGAGTCAGATAATTTCACACTTTTATGGTGTCCCTCAGCCTCCCATAGTCCTGGTGTTTGGATAATTTTTTCTACCACTTCTTCAAATGCACACTCCACTCCATCACACGTTTTAGCACTGGCCTCTGGAAAAAAAAAAATTATTAGGAATCTCCCAAAAGAAAAACAAGCTAGCATTAAAGCCTGTTTTTACTACTGTTTCCTTCCTCACTGCATTCAGTCATACCATACAAATTAGGAGGAGAAGTAGGCCATTCAGCCTGTCGAGCCTGCTCCGCCATTTAATATCATGGTTGATCTGTTTCTCCAATTCCACACTCCCACGTACCCCCAATAATCTTCGATTCCCTTGCCTAACAAGAATTTATCTACCTCCACCTTATTCAATGACCCCCACCTCCACCATCTTCTGAGGCAGAGAATTCCAAAGTCTCGCAACCCTCAAAAAAATTTCTCATCTGTCCTAAAAAAGTGACCCCTAATTTTCAAACAGTGCCCCCTAGTTCTGGACTCACCCACAAAAGGAAACATACTTTCCACATTCACCTCGTCAAAACCATTCAGGATCTTATAAACTTCAAATCAAGTTTCCCCTCACTCTTCTAAACTCCAGTGAAACAAGCCGTCTGTCCAACCTGTTCTCATAAGACAACCCGCTCATTCCAGGCATCAATCTAGTAAACCTCCTCCGAACTGCCTCCAACGTATTCACATCCTTATACCACTCAATGAATATAATACAATAGATTATATACATACAAAAAAAATCCAATTTATGAAATCTTTCCCAACCAGTCTACAGTGCAATCTTGCACACAGTTCATCTATCCCCTAGCAATAGGGAAGAGAAAAAAATCTGCAGTTAATTCAGGAAAACTCTGGGGAGGTTCCTCTCAGACTCACTAAAGCAACTCAAGCAATGTTCAGGAGATCATTGTTGCCCAGGAAACACCATAATCTCAGAGCGACTGCCTTTGACAGCATTTGACTGTGTGGCAACAAGGAGCCCTAGCAAAACTAAAGTCAATGGGAATCGGTGGGGGGGAAACCGCCACTGGTTGTGGTCATACCTAGCACAAAGGAAGATGGTTGTGGTTATTGGCACCAAACATCTAAGCCCCAGGACATCACGGAAGGAGTTACTCAGAGTAGTGTCCTCGGCCCAACCATCAGTTGCTTCAATAACTTTCCCTCCAACACAAGATCAGAAGTGGGGATGTTCACTGATGATTGCAGTGCTCAGTACCATTCACAATTCCTCATATACTGGTGGAGTCTGTGTCCTCATGCAGCAAGACCTGGACCATATTCAGGCTTGGGCTGATAAGTGGCAAGTAATATTTGCACAACACAAGTGCCAGGCAATGACCATCTCCAACAAGAGAGAATCTAACCATCTCCCCTTGACATTCAATGGCATTACCATCACTGAATCACCCAACATCCTGGGGTTACCATGGACTAGAAATCTAACTGGACAAGCCATATAAATACAGCAGCTACAAGATCAGGTCAGAGGCTGGGAATTCTGCTGTGAGCAACTCACCTTTTGACTTTTCAAAGCCTGTTCACCATCTAAAAGGCACAAGTTATGTGATATGGAACACTCTCCACTTGTCTGGATGACTGCAGCTCCAACAACACTCAAGAAGCTCGACACCATCCAGGACAAAGCAGCCCGTTTGATTGGCACCCCACCCACCGCCTTAAACCTTCACTCCCTCCACCACCAGCACACAATGGCAGCAGTGTGTACCATCTACAAGATGCACTGCAGCAATTCACCAAGCCTCCTTCAACAGCACCTTTCAAACACATGACCTCTACCACCTAGAAGGACAAGGGCAGCAGACACATGGGACCACTACCATCTGCAAGTCCCCCTCCTAGTCACACATCACCCAGACTTGGAACTATATCACTGTTCCTTCACTGTTGCTGGATCAAAAACCTGGAACTCCCTTCCTAACAGTACTGTGGGTGTGCCTACACCAGATGGACTGCAGCGATTCAAGAAGGTGGCTCACCACCACCTTCGAGAGCAATTAGGGATGGGCAACAAATGCTGGCCTTGCCAGTGACATGCTCATCCCATGAAAGAATAAACAAACCTAATCTTGCCTCTCCGGTCTTGGGCTCTAAATAGCAAGTGGCAGTAAAGGAGGCATAGCAAATAAAGAGATAAAAACACAAACATGCCCAACAACCACTGCTCACATTCTTCCTGAACAATTTGGTTACTTGTTTTGAAATAGGCCAAGAGTTCAGGGCTATTTCGAGTGGCATCAAACAATTAATCAAGTCCAATGAAGCTGCAAGACAACTCTGAAGTTCTCTTGAAATGATTCAATGGCTCTTCCTCATTGAGGCAGTAAATTGTGCAGTCACACAGCCCATGAAAATCACAAGTTTCAGTCCCATTCTGAGCCAAGTTAGTGGATTTCAGCAGGAACAGTAATAGGGAGTGTTACAATTGCCCTCAAGATCCCAGTGTTGCAGGGAGGGCAGAGGAGCAATGGTTAGGGTCCCCAATTTGCTCTCTTGCAATGACTGTAGGAAGATTTTGTACATGCACATGAGAACGTCAGGCAAAGACAGGATTGAGCTTAGCTTCAATGGCCTGTCCCCTTCCTCTCACTACTCTAGTTTCTCCCACCTTCAAATAGCTCAAGGTTCACCAGGCTAGGCTTGTGTATGAAGATCAGTCTTTTGGGTACCAGAGAGTGCCCAGATCCTGTAGAACATTACCCTATCAAAGGGCTCAATGCCTTCAGGACAGGTGGCAAAAATAGAACTGGAATGGGGAAGAGAAAAACAAATAACCTAAAAATATGGCACTTACCTATAAAAAGCATTGAATGTTTTCTGGCAAATCTCAATCCTTCATTGCGGTCGACTTCACGGTTTGTCTAACAAAAAGGAATTTTAAACTATTTTTAAGGTTATTAATGTACTATACATTTATTAAATACTAACAGGCAAACAAAATGTATTTAGTTCATTAGTAACAAATCACAGGGCATGAGGTCTGCATTCAGATTTACAAGTGAAAACGGCACAGTGGGAGAATAAGCACAAAAATTCTTTTGCTGCTTTTATTTCCTGATGTCAGTACCAAAGAAGTAACCAATGTTATTCTGGCTAGCATGGAAGGTTTCATACCTAACTCTTTTTCCATCAGATCTGGTACTATTGTGAAGGAATCTGGCCATAATGAGGGGTTATAAGGATAACAGTTATTTTCCTATGATTCAGGGATTAAAAAGTTAAAAGCAGATTTCATCGTTCTAAAAAGGTTAGAAATAGTTCATGGGTATAACTGTGTTGAAGGGCTTGCCTCCTCTTAAAGCATGCAGGCAGCTTCTGATAAGAGGGATTCACTCCTAAAAAAAAAGTCATGAACCTCACATGGTAAAACATAGATAACAGTTTCACAAATGGCCACAGTGCAATAGTTAATGAGATGGTTATATGTGGACAGCCTTAAACCAATCAACTGTATTTTTGACAAAACTGTCCAAATCCAAAAGACTGAATTATAATCTTGAAACACTGTTAGATGACTAATGAGAAATTGACAACAAGAGACTTGCAGCTTACTGCTAGTCTAGCCTCTTAGAAATCAAAGAAGGTGGATCTGAACTAGAAATTAACAGTTATACAGCCTTATTTTGGAAATAAAGGGGGAACAAACCTACTTGCGAAAGAGACAACACTCTCATACATTAAAACAAAATTAGTTATACAACTTGGAAACAGTATAAGTATTGGAACCATAGTGGATTTTTGGATTCGTTGGACTCGCTCCAACGTGTCTCATGGTAAAGGTACAGCTATTGGGGTAAGGCGACAATAGTTTTCCCCTTAACTGGGACACAGGTATCGTGCTAAACTCTGTCGCCTTCTACTCAGGGAAGCAAGGTAAATGTTAGTTTAACAATTGATGGATATCTTAAACATTCAATGAATATTTAGATTCAAAAAATTGGATTCTCTACTAGAAACAAGATAATACTTTATTTTCCCAAAACTATTAAACTTGTGATTGACTGTCTCACCAATAGTGAATTGCATGTTTAGTTCCTTAATAAACTTTCATAGAATTTAGAAATTATACTGTCTCAGTCTTCTGTATTGCTAACTCGTAAACCAGTCTCTGTACACTCTTTGGTGGGGAGGTACATTATGGAGGGGAGATTCCAGGACCCTTATAATATCTGGGTTATTATAATCTGGCTGAAAACTTATTAAAAAGGCTTTCTGGATGACTATAATCTTCTCAGTTAGTTCCTTTCCTTTAGGAGAGTTAAATCAGTCCTTCAGACCCATTCAAGTGTCTGTGGGGTCTGTCCTTCTCAACCTTAAGTGAGAGTGATCATCTGATAAGTATCCCTGATCAGAGAGAGCCCCAAAAAGGGGCTAAGACTATAAACCACTATACTATAAATCACCATTAAAATCACACTTTTTATTTCTTCTGTCTTTCTTGACTATGCTCCCATTGCATCTGGTGTTTGGACCAAAGGACTTCCCAACCATCTTTACCCTGGTGCATTTACACAGGTAATGATCCATTACAGTTGCAAGAATATTAAACAAAAGTTAAGTGCCGATTTCCAAACCCTTCATCAGCCCGTTGTCAAAACGGTTTGTAAATTCTCCTTTACAACGTCATTTACATACAAATGCTAAGTCTCCAAAAAAAAGAGAAAAACCTGACTTTTTTTTAAAAAACAAGCTCACTTTCTGTTCATCTCAGGTTCCTTTAAAGCTCCAAATATGCCATCCTACAAATAACCGTTTCCCCTCCTTGCTGTACCACATCTTTAGCCTAGCGCATTTGAAAATTTGCTGTGTGAGGAACCAAATAATCAAACTTGCTTCCTACCACCCAGATAGTCCCCAGAGACAAGTTACATTTCTTACAATCATTTCTTAAAATACCTCACGTTTCTTCAAATTTTGTTGATTAAAATATTGAGGACATCTTTTCCCCCCCCCCCCACATTTTCTTAAGCTGAAGTTCAATGGTCACAAAATATTGTTTAAATTCAGAAATCAGACCTTTTGCCAGTGAAGGCTTAATACAGTTAAAAACTGATAAATGATGGCATTTAAAAGCTCTGTAATCCAGCAAAATTATGTGGTGTTGCAGGTCTAAACTATTTTAAAAATTTACCTTATCAATCTTGTTTCCAACCAGCATCTTTACAACTCCATGTTTTGTGCTGAAAGTTTCCAATTCATTCAGCCAGTTTTCAAGCTTTACAAAGGTTTCTCTTCTCGTGACATCATACACTAACAAAAAGAATTTTAAAATAAATCTTTAGAAGGAGGAGGAAAGTTACTGCAAGACAACTGCACGAAATAGAATGGTCTGAACAGCTTCTCTTAAAATTAATGAGCTAAAGTAATTCCTGACTTTCAAAATGGCGCCCAGAAATTACATTGCTCAATTAGTATGAAGGGAAATGCAATTAAGGAAGCATTTTACTTTAATAGGTAGTAATTGAAAATTTTATACTAAAATTACTAATTTCCTTTTGGTACATTACCAAAGCAGTCCTAGCAATTAAAATTTCAATTTTTGCTGCAAATTATAATTTTCAAAACAAAAAAGGGACCAACTTGGAGCATTGCATTAGTTGCGAATTGTTGACTTAATCTCTTCCTTAAAATTGCAGAGAAGGGAGCATATGAATTCAACTTAAGCACAGTCCAGACCAAAGCTCCCTTAAATGTACCATCATAATGCACTAAAGGTGTTAATCTTCTGATTGAAAAATGCAAGTAAAACAAATCAAGTTCAAATTTCCTTTTCCTGCACTTATTTTAGCTACTTTATGGAGGATGAACAGGTTGCGTCTCCTTTTTGAAAAAAAGAGAAGACAGAGGTCTAATAGACGCCTTTAAAATATTTTGATAGATTAGACACAAGGCAAGTGTTTCCACTCATGGGGAACAGTAAAACTCGAGGTGATCAATAAAAGATGGTCACCAAGGAATTAAATAGAGAATTCAGAAGGAACTTCTTTACCCAGAGAGTGGCGAGAATGTGGAACTCACTAGCACTGGGAGGGGTTGAGGTGAATAGTATAAATGCCTTTAAGGGGAAGCTAGATAAGCATATGGAGAAGGGAAGAGAGAGTTATGCAGATAGAGTTAAGATGAGGAAGGGTGGAAGGAGACTCGAGTGGAGCATAAATGCCAGCATGTACTGGTTGGGCTAAGTGGCTTGTTTCTACTATGTATATTCTATGTAATATTACAAGTCATGCAATGTTGGGGCTGTCAGCTTTACACTACCAGCAACAACTGCCTCAGAGGCAACTATCAGGAAAACTCAGACATTTTAGTGGTCTGTCTCACAGCACTTGGCAAGTTTACTCAGGGATTGCTATTGGCTGTGGGAGATCCATGCATCAGAAACCAGAGCCCCCAACACTCCAGGTAACAGCTTTTAACTTCCAAATCTTTCCAAACAAAATTCACACTATGAAACACTGTTAGATGATGCTTATGCACTAACTAAACTGTACAAGAGAGTCTTCTCCCAAAACTAAAAAGCGGAAACTGCACTAATCATGCAGATGATGCAATGAGTCCACTGCATCAACCGCTACTCAATGACTTTGCACATGGGTGGGTCTACTTACAAAATACTAATCTGGGGTTCAGATCACTTTCAGCAGCTGAACCCTGATTCAGTATCGGGAGTGGTCCGGCCAAACTTTCCTCCCTTGCAAGATGGAGCAATCCAAAAATTTTGGGTGACAGAACCTTCAATAGCAAATTGATAGACTTCTCCTTACCTAAAATAACACCTTGAGCGCCTCTGTAATAGCTTGGTGTTAATGTCCGGAATCGCTCCTGTCCAGCTGTATCCTATCAAAGCAAAAATCAGTCTAAAATCAGAACCGAAAGAACCTTGCAATGCAAGTGAACAAAAACCAAAATAAAAGCAAAGATATGGTGAGCTCAATTAGCGTATGCAAAATGAACCAACATGCAGTACTAATCCCAAAAGGAGTGACTATCCTCCTCAAAGCTTTCAGATAATTAATTATGCACTATTTACAGCACAGACAGATTTCAAAATTCAAAATGCCTGCATGGGATGTTCAACAAATTTTAAGTTAAATATATTAAATGCTTTGGCCTGAAGTTATTCAAGTCTGGGCAGTGTAAGTACAGCCATTCTGAACACTGTTCAGGTTAAAGAACAAAAGAATGGAAAAAAAAAAAGAGTTCCGCAGTTTTAACATCTTAGGAAAGAGTAAACTGCGAGAAAGTTGTTTGGTTACATCACCTAAATGACAGATTATGACCACATCCCTGTATTTGTTTTCGCCACTACACATTTTCTTCAACCAGGTACGACAGGGTGCGCTGTGCTCTTTTACTCAGCCACCATGAGACACTATGGCTGAATAGGTGGTGTAGTTCTGGGCCTGACTCACTATATGGAGTGGCTCACTCAGAAGTTTCCGATACAAAAAAAAGTAAATGCACATTTTAATCCACAAACTATGGTTACAAGTGCCTTCTATCTTTTAATAATTTCTCCACCAAATGTCTAAAAATAGCCAGATGACCATGACATAATGGTTGCAGTGCTCCAAAGAGTTGGAAAGAGAATAATCTGGAAACCCAGTATTACAGAACTAAATCAAAATGCCAACCCATGTGCCTGCAAGATGTGTGCAATATAATGGTCACAACGTCAACAGGGGAAGAGGCAAATAAAAGTGTTTGGCTGACATAATACAGGCAGTTTATACATTGCAAAACCGACCATTTTAAATTATGCAATTGACTTACCCAGATTGCAAGTTTGACACTGTTTCCATCAAATCTCATTGCTTTCACTTTAAAGTCAACCCCTAAAAAAGAAAGGATTGCATTAAATCAAGGAATATAGGTATTTCCACAGTATCAAATTAGCTTTCATGCATCTTCTTAAGTAAATAAAAAGTTTAAACCTCACCAATAGTTGAACCAATTTCAGAGTCAAATGTGCCATCTGTGAATCTTAGTAGAAGACTAAAATACAAAAAAAAAGTATTTTATAAAAAAAAGTGTATTGTTGCAATTTTGCCAGCTGTGTATCTAGAGCACCAATTTAGGAATGTTAAAAATTAAGTTATGCCTGCATGCAATGCACACACGGTCTCTAAAGGGAGATATCCTAGTTACTCAAGTTCAGAAAGTCAAGGCTTAAAGACACCCACCCCAACCCCAAGTGTCATCAGGGGTACTGATGAAACTAAGTCAGCTACCAGACAGGTTACCATATCTGCCCCTCTAGCTACAATCACTGTGCCTATTGGAGTAATGGCTTCCTGAATTATCTACAAAGTGGGAAGAATTCCAATCTTGAGTCACAGGTCCATCCCTCTAGGTTCCATTAGTAAATCAGGCTAGCTGGTCAATCATGAGCTACATCATGGAACAGAACAAAGAACAAAGAACAGTACAGCACAGGAACAGGCCATTTGGCCCTCCAAACCTGCGCCAATCTTGATGCCTGCCTAAACTAAAACCTTCTGCACTTCCAGGGACCGTATCCTTCTATTCCCATCCTATTCGTGTATTTGTCAAGATGCCTCTTAAACGTCTCTATCGTACCTGCTTCCACCACCTCCCCCGGCAGCAAGTTCCAGGCACTCACCACCCTCGCAAATCCCCTCTAAACTGTGCACCTCGCACCTTAAACCTATGTCCCCTAGTAACTGACTCTTCCACCCTGGGAAAAAGCATCTGACTATCCACTCTGTCCATGCCGCTTATAACTTTGCAAACCTCCATCATGTCGCCCCTCCACCTCCGTCGTTCCAGTGAAAACAATCAGAGTTTATCCAACCTCCTCATAGCTAATGCCCTCCAGACCAGGCAACATCCTGGTAAACTTCTCCAAAGCCTCCACGTCCTTCTGGTAGTGTGGCGACCAGAATTCCACGCAATATTCTAAGTGTGGCCTAACTAAAGTTCTGTACAGCTGCAGCATGACTTGCCAATTTTTATACTCTATGCCCCGACCGATGAAGGCAAGCATGCCGTATGCCTTCTTGACTACCTTATCCACCTGCGTTGCCACTGTGACCTGTGGACCTGTACACCCAGATCTCTGTGCCTGTCAATACTCCTAAGGGTTCTGCCATTTACTGTATACTTCCCACCTGCATTAGATCTTCTAAAATGCATTACCCCACATTTGTCCAGATTAAACTCCATCTGCCATTTCTCCACCCAAGTCTCCAACCGATCTAGATCCTGCTGTATCCTCGGACAATCCTCATCACTATCCGCAACTCCTCCAACCTTTGTCGTCCGCAAACTTACTAATCAGACCAGCTACATTTTCCTCCAAATCATTTATATATACTACAAAACTGATCCCTGCGGAACACCACTAGTCACATCCTTCCATTCAGAAAAGCACCCTTCCACTGCTACCCTCTGTCTATGTCTGAGCCAGTTCTGTATCCATCTTGCCAGCTCACCTCTGATCCCGTTTGACTTCACCTTTTGTACCAGTCTGCTGTGAGGGACCTTGTCAAAAGCTTTACTGAAGTCCATATAGATAACATCCACTGCCCTTCCTTCATCAATCATCTTTGGCACTTCCTCAAAAAACTCAATCAAATTAGTGAGACACGACCTCCCCTTCACAAAACCATGCTGCCTCTTGCTAATAAGTCCATTTGTTTCCAAATGGGAGTAAATCCTGTCCCGAAGAATCCTCTCTAATAGTTTCCCTACCACTGACGTAAGGCTCACCAGCCTATAATTTCCTAGATTATCCTTGCTATCCTTCTTAAACAAAGGAACAACATTGGCTATTCTCCAGTCCTCTGGGACCTCACCTGTAGCCAATGAGGATGCAAAGATTTGTGTCAAGGCCCAGCAATTTCTTCCCTTGCCTCCCTCAGTATTCTGGGGTAGATCCATCAGGCCCTGAGGACTTATCTACTTTAATGCTTTGCAAGACACCCAACAACACCTCCTTTTTGATAATGAGATGACGGAGACTATCTACACTCCCTTCCCTAGGCTCATCATCTACCAAGTCCTTCTTTTTGGTGAATACTGATGCAAAGTACTCATTTAGTACCTCGCCCATTTCCTCTGGCTCCACACAGATTCCCTTCTCTGTCCTTGAGTGGGCCAACCCTTTCCCTAGTTACCCTCTTGCTCTTTATATATGTATAAGAAGCCTTGGGATTTTCCTTAATCCTGTTTGCTAATGACTTTTCATGACCCCTTTTAGCCCTCCTGACTCCTTGCTCAAGTTCCTTCCTACTTTATTTATATTCCTCAAGGGATTCATCTGTTCCTAGCCTTCCAGCCTTTATGAATGCTTTCTTTTTCTTTTTGACTAGGCTCACAATATCCCACGTTATCCAAGCTTCCCGAAACTTGCCAAACTTATCCTACTTCCTCACAGGAACATGCCGGTCCTGGATTCTAATCAAATGAAGTTTGAAAGACTCCCACATGTCAGAAGTTGATTTACCCTCAAACAGCCGCCCCCAATCTAAATTGTTCAGTTCCTATCTAATATTGTAATAATTAGCCTTCCCCTAATTTAGCACCTTCACCCAAGGACTACTCTTATCCTTATCCACAAGTACCTTAAAACTTATGGAATTATGGTCACTGTTCCCGAAATGCTCCCCTACTGAAACTTCAACCACCTGGCCGGGCTCATTCCCCAATACCAGGCCCAGTACGGCCCCATCCCCAATTGGACTATCTACATATTGTTTCAAGAAGCCCTCCTGGATGCTCCTTACAAATTCTGCCCCATCCAAGCCCCGAGCACTAAGTGAGTCCCAGTCAACATAGGGGAAGTTACCTTTACATCTTTCCAAAATCTGTCTACATATCTGCTCCTCTACCTCCCGCTGGCTGTTGGGAGGCCTGTAAAAAACCCCCAACATCGTGACTGCACCCTTCCTATTCCTGAGCTCCACCCACATTGCCTCGCTGCATGACCCCTCCGAGGTGTCCTCCCGCAGTACAGCTGTGATATTCTCCTTAACCAGTCATGCAACTCCCCCACCCCTTTTACATCCCTCTCTATCCCGCCTGAAGCTTCTAAATCCTGGAACATTTAGCTGCCAATCCTGTCCTTCCCTCAACCAAGTCTCTGTAATAGCAACAACATCATAGTTCCAAGTACTAATCCAAGCTCTAAGTTCATCTGCCTTACCTGTTATACTTCTCGCATTGAAACAAATGCACGTTAGACCACCAGTCCCGCTGTGCTCCGCAACATCACCCTGCCTGCTCTTCCTCTTAGTCTTACTGGCCTTATTTACTAGTTCTCCCTCATATATTTCACTTGCTGTCCTACTGCTCTGGTTCCCACCCCCCTGCCACACTAGTTTAAACCCTCCCGAGTGACGCTAGCAAATCTCGCAGCCAGGATATTTGTGCCCCTCCAGTTTAGATGCAACCCGTCCTTCTTGTACAGGTCCCATCTGTCCCTGAAGAGATCCCAATGGTCCAGATATCTGAAACCTTCCCTTCTACACCAGCTGTTCAGCCACGTGTTTAGCTGCACGATCTTCCTATTTCTAGCCTCACTGGCACGTGGCACAGAGAGTAATCCCGAGATTACAACCCTAGAGGTCCTGTCTTTTAACTTTCTACCCAACTCCCTAAACTCCCCCTGCAGGACCTCGTCACTCTTCCTGCCTATGTCATTGGTACCAATGTGTACCACACACCACAATGTGTTCACCCTTCCCCTTCAGAATGCCCCCTGTCCGTTCAGAGACATCCTTGACCCTGGCACCAGGGAGGCAACATACCATCCTGAAGTCTCTTTCACATCCACAGAAGCGCCTATCTGTGCCCCTGACTATAGAGTCCCCTATAACTATTGCTCTTCTGCGCTTTGTCCCTCCCTGCTGAACAACAGTGCCAGCCGTGGTGCCACTGCTCTGGCTGCTGCTGTTTTCCCCCGATAGGCAATCCCCCCCAACAGTATCCAAAACGGTATACTTGTTAGAGGGGGATAGCCACAGGGGATTCCTGCACTGACTGCCTGCCCCTTCTCGCAGTCACCCATCTATCTGTCTGCACCTTAGGTGTAATCACTTCTCAAACTCCTGTCTATGACTGAATACTGAAAATCTGGCAGATTCAGATATTAAATTAAGAGTCCACAAAGATGGCTGACTTGGTTCTGAGTTTACATCACTAGGCGTGTCACCTTGGGGCCATCTCTCCTCACTGGGTTGGTTGCCAGACAACTGACAAGCAAAGGTTTGGACATCAGGTTCCAGGACCTCCTCAAGACTTAAATCAACAATTGGATTGCTGGCCCGTGTATTTTCCAAATCAGCGTCTCGAGCCATACGTGGCCATAATACCACACACTTGAGGGCACCTATCACCTTTTCACATGGGTTAGCTCATTATTTAAGAATGAATGAATCCTAACTGAACACCACAATAATCATTTGCAAAAATGTACTTCCAGAAATACTTGGAACAGATAGATATTCCAAGGCTATCCTGTGCAACTCCCTTCCACATCATTGATGAGGGTATCGAATAGAATGCGCAACTGTAGAAAATCTGGTCACTCTCTTCTCACTGACTCCACCATCACCTTTACATGAATCCAAGAACTAGAATACATACCTCCCATTAAAATTCAAGATTTGGCTACGTACTCCCACAGCGTTGATCATGAGATACAAGATCAAATATCTTTAACATTAATGAGAGTAGCACAAGTGAGGCTTCTTGAGCTTTACAATGTCCTGCAGATCTTGCATAAAGCCACAACCTGTCCTCTATATTCACCAAGATGTAGCTTCCAGACTAGGAACCTTAGACCCTATATGGCCTAAACAGGACTCTGGTGCACCCCCAAGGTTACCAAAGTTTAGCTTGTCCACCATTAGGAATAGCTTGTCCATCATTAGATTCCTATGTATTTGTTGAGTTACAGATCATTACTTTGACTGCTGTATAATAAACATTTTCTGCAATAATAGCCACAATTTACCAAAATAGGCAACACGGTCTTTCAGAACGCGGGACAGAGATGTTAGGGAGTCTCCAGGAATATGTTAAATATATACCGCAAGCCTCCTAAAAAGGAAGGTTTGAAAAATCATTTGAACAAAGTGAATTCTAGAATAACTTATCAAAAAGTAAAAGATTAAATGAAAAATCAACACCCCATCCCCATTTTAATTACATCATTCAAGAATTTCCCCCCCCCCCACCCCCAAAGGTACTAATTCTTGCTGCTGTACAGTTCCACAGCCACTCTCCAATACTTGTCCCCATGATCTTTCTTCACACAAACCTAGAAAAAGGTATGGGCTATTCAACCGCAAGGGGTGCAAGACAGCCTACCCATTTCTTGGCTTGAGATCAGGAGAGAGAATTCTGGTTGTTTTCCCTTCACCTGAACTCGGGGATGCCAAGGCCAATTGAAGGAACCCTACTGCCACCCAGCGGACATCACTAACATCCAGATTAAAGATAAAAGCTAATATGCAAGGCTTAGCCTACTCATTGCTTTCGCATATCAGTTGTAGGAACCCGACTGCCACCCTGATTGGGCATTTTAAGAAGCATCCCTTGGAACTCCCTTCCTTTGTAAAGAAAAGTTTCACAGCCAATGAAGTACTTCTGAAGGGAAGTCACTTATGACATGGAGAAATAAGCAGTCAACTTGTATTCAGCAAAGTCCCACAAACAGAAAAGATAAATGACCTGATAATTAGTTGAGCATTAGCTGTTGGCCAGCACACTGGATCTTTACAGATCATGAGAGGATGCCATAAGATCTTTTATATCCACTCAAGATGGCAGACAGGGCCAAAAGACTGCATCTGACAGTGCAGCACTCCCTCAGTAAAGTACTGAAATGTCAGCCTGAAATAGGTGCTCGCGTTTTTAGACTGGAACATGATCCCACGCTTTCTGACTCAGATGAGGGTGCTGCCACTGAGCCAAAGATGTCACCTTGGAAAATACACCAGAGGTTTAAATGCAGATTAAATCTATTGAACAAAGAACCAATGGAATATGCTGTCCTCCCATTGCCACCCTGGCATAGATTATTCAAGCCCTTCATGTTTTAAAAAAAAATTTGTTCAAGGGACGTGGGCATCACTGGTAAGGTCAGCATTTATTGCCCATCCCTAATTGCCCTTGAACTGAGTGGCTTGCTAGGCCATTTCAGAGGGCATTTAAGAGTCAACCACAGTGTGGGTCTGGAGTCAAATGTAGGCCAGACCAAGTAAGGACAGCAGATTTCTTTCCCTAAAAAGGGCATTAGTGAACCAGATGGGTTTTTACAACAAACAACAATGGTTTCATGGTCACCATTAGACTAGCTTTTTAATTCCAGATTTTAAAAAAATTAATTGAATTCAAATTTCACCATCTGGTCCGGCAGGATTCCAACCCATGTCCCCGAGGCTTTAGCTTGGGCCACTGGATTACTAGTCCAGTGACATTACCACTGCTCCACCGCCTCCCCACCTGCTCTCGGCACTTACTGGGTAAAATTTCATGAGACAAGTTTTTGTTACAGTTGTCAATGTCCATTACACTACTCAAGTCACAAGAGTTTGTTCAATTGTCCATTCTACTTGGAATTAAATGTTAAATTAGGTCAAATACCAAGTTAGCTAGATTAAATTTCCAATCAGAGGGTTTAAGAATGGAGTAAATGAATGTAGGTGTTCTATGCATTAGTTCACCAATGCACTGAATCTAGACCGGGAGCTAAAAATGTAGTTTGTCAGTTACATTCCAAACAAGGTTAATCTGGGACAACACATCCTGTCCTGGTTTAGTAACACACTGTGCAGAAACAATGTGAGTGGTAACATACTTGGTAATATCACACTCTTTGGTATGATACAAGGCAAGTGCTGAAAACAGTTCCATCTGTGACAAAAAGGGTTACAACCTAAACAAATGCCCCCAGTCCTTTCCTATCCACGTGGATTATGGCAATGTAAGCAACTGGGCAATTTCAATGCTACACAACACTAGATTTTTTCAGGAGACCAGAGTTCATTGTCCCAGCATTTCCTGACATAATTCTGTTCTATTTGTCCTTTGGGACATGGAGAGAAATAACAAGGCAGAATTCATCGTCACTCCCTCTTACTCAGTGCACTAATAGTCAACCCTGTGATGTGGAAGTGGAATCTTGTATAGGCCAGGCTAGGTTGGGGATGGCATGTACCCTAATGAAGGACATTAGTAAGGCAGTAGAATTTAAAAAAAGATAAAAACAGAAACTTTTATGGTACCCATCAAGTACCAGATTTATTAAATCCAATTTCACAATTTGCCATTGTAGGGTTTGAACATTTGATCTCTGGGTTACAAATCCAGCACAATAATACCTAGGCCATTACACCCTTATTTAAGGCATCAAAAGAAAAACAACTTGTTAGGAAGGTGCAGTGATCATTTCCACACCTACTCCCCACCTGCTGGTAGGGTCATTGAAGAACAGTTTAGGTAGAGTTTGTTGAAATGGAGGACCATATACATGCGGAGGAAAAGGTACAGCAGGCATGACTGGTATTTGTTGGATTCCACAACAACAACTTCCATTTCCTATAGGGAGATTTTTTAAGGAGTATCAAATCAAGTATTCAGTTGATCTTTTTAAAATAATTTAAAACCGTTTTCTTTCGATCCCTAATCTAGTTAGATGTTCTTGATTATTTGGCTGAGGTGACAGAATTCAATTTTCATCAATCCTCGTCTTACAAAGAGAAGGCAGACATGGCTTCTCTTCCCCCATGCTAGACAACGTTCAGGCTGCATGTGTAAGTTGTCATTGAAAAATAATTCAGGATGACACTCAGTGCAATATGTGGAAGTTTAGCAGCTGGAACAATTTGTATAAAAACTCCTAGAATAAAAAGGAAAACACAAGGCTGAAGCACAGTCCATGCAGGCACATGGCTATAAGTGGGGGAAATTTTCCTTTACTCGAAAATTATGTGGCAACATCGTTTATATCTAAACCTATTAAAAGGCTTCAATTTTAGTCTCAATTGCATTTTCATGAAAAATGAATTATTGATGTATGATTGATATCTGGGCTCATCCTCAGTAAGTGAGTAGGGAATAATTGTAGAACATACCAGTTATGAGGAAGGATATTTTTTTTTTTAATGTAATATAGATTCACTAAGACATTACCAGTGATGTGGGGTTACAGCTACAAAGGAAGAGTTAAGAACATAGGAACAGGAATAGGCTATTCAGGCTTGTAAATCTGTTCCGCCAGTGATCTGAATCTTACTTCCATCCTCCTGCCTTAGCTCCATATCCTTTCATACTGTAAACTAGCAAAAATCTAATCAATCGCAAATTTAAAATTAATTGAGATAACATTTACTGCTTTCTATGAGAGAATGTTCCAGCCTTCTACCATCCATTGCGTGAAGTAGTATTTCCTAACTTCTCTCAAGAACGGCCTAGCTCTGATTTTGAGGTCATTTCCCCTCATCTTAGAATTTTTTTCTGCTGATGGGGGAAATCTATCTATCTATCCTATCAATTCCTTTAAAAATCCCCAAAACCTCAAATCATCCCTCAAGATTCTAAAATCCAGGGAATGCAAGTCTAGGTTATATAATCTCTCCTCAATCTAACCCTTGGTAACATTCTGTTGAATCTGCATTGCATTCATTTAAAGGCCAATATATCCTTTCTAAGGTGCGATGCGCAGAATTATACAGAGTACTGTGGAAAAAGAATTTCTCAATTCCCCTCTAAATACTTAAAATCTCTGCCTCCTGGCTATTGACCTCTCCAAGGGAAATCAGTCCTTTCTATCCAATCCATCATAAGCCCCTCATAATTGTATACACTTCAATGAAGTCTTCCTTCAGCCTCCTCTGTTCCAAAGAAAACAATCCAAGCCTATTCAATCTTTCCTCATTGCTAAAATTCTCCAGGCATGGCACATCCTCAATCTCCTCTGTAACCTCTCTAGTGCAAATCATATCCTTTCTGCAATGTGGAAATGTACAGAGTCCTCTTGCTACGGCCCAACTAGTGTTTTGTACTGTTCTAGCACAACCTCCCTGCTTTTATATTTTATGCCCCAGCTAATAAAGCTAGATTTCCTGTATGTCTTCTCGAGCACTTTAGCTACCTGTCCTGATACCTTCAAGAGGGTCTGTGGACATGCACTCCAAGGTCCCTCTGTTGCTTGACACTTCAGTATCCTACCATTTATTGTGTACACCCATTCCTTGTTTACCCTCCCCAAATGCATTACCTCATTTCTCCAAATTGAATTCCATTTGACATTTTGTCCACTTGACCAGTCCATTGAAATCTTCCTGCAGTCTACAGCTTTCTTCCTTAAATCAACCACAGGGCCAATTTTTTGCATCATCTACAAACTTCTTAATTATGACCCCTACATTTAAGTCTAAATCATTGCTAAATACCATGAAAAGTAAGGGACCCAGCACTGAGGCCCTGTGGAACCCCACTGCAGACAGCCTTCAATTACAAAATCACTGTCAACCTTTTCCCCTTTGACTCCTGCCATTGAGCTAATTTTGGATCCAACTTGCCACTTTCCCTTGGATCCCATGGGCTCTTACTTTTCTGACCAGTCTGCAAAGGGATCCTGTCAAAGGCCTTGCTAATGTAGACCAGATCAAATGTGCTACCCTCATCAGCCTTCAGTGTTGCCTCCTCACTCACTGTGTTTATCCTATTCAAAGTTTCACACTCTTCCTTAACTACAATGTCTGCATCATTGCCCTCTTTCGTGAATCTAATGAAAAGTATCCAATGAGAACTATGCCCAAGCCTTCCACCTCTATAGAGGTTCCCTTTTTGGTCTCTACTAGGCCCTGCTCTTTTCTTGCTCTTTATTTATAAAACATCTGAGTTTTCCTTGATTTTATTTACCATTATTTTTTAATGTCAGCTCTTTGTTTTCCTAATTTCACTCCTTCACTTTCTATAGCTCTTGCTACAATATAGTCTCGGTATTTTGAATAAGCTGACCTTGTATGCTCCATGACATCCAGGGGGCTCTCGATTTGGGAGTGTCAACCTTTTTCTGTCTGGGAAAATTTTTGTTCTAAACATTCACTATCTTTTCCTGGAATGCCTCGCACTGCTCTGATACTGATTCAAAGAGGTAAATCATTCAGTTTTAAATCGATTCAAGGTACGAAAATAAGAAATTAGCTCAACTCATTTCATTCTCAGAACAAACGGCAGCTTATTTGGGACCAAAACAAGCAGCCATTAACCGAGACCAAAACCAAGACGTTATGCAGTAATCACATCGCAAGCAGTTACACTTCTCGATTCTGCTGGAGCATAAGCCGCCTTAAAAGGTCGTGCAGTAGGGTACTTTTATTTTAAATGCAATATAAATGGATTGACCTCTTCCAAGCTTCCCATGTCGGCTCCGGTTGGACCAGTTGTTAGTTAATTTCACAGAGCCAGAAACTGACACGTTGTCTGTTGCCTCTTACCTGGACTTGCCCACTCCACTCTCCCCAATGATTAGAATCTTCAGTGTAGCGAGAATCTCCTCTTCCATTGTCTCGCGAATGTATCAAGATTCCAAACAGAACAAAGGCTCCGCGTCCAGCCTTCACCCAGTTGTTACTTTTACTTGTTACATGTATGTTGCAGCATGCAAATGACGCAAAAGTCTTGACGCGCAACTTCTTCACACGTGTCTTTAACCTTTTATTGCCACTGATCTACCAAGCAGTCATTCTCAAAACAGCGTCGCTTTATCAGGCTGGCTAATGAACCAATGAAATAGCTACAATCGTGAAAGTTGGAAAGGTCGTCTTCAGCAGATTTAATTTATTTTTTCAAAAAATGTTTTTTAATTGCAATCCATAATTGTTAAAGGCTCGCAGTAGACATAACTTTTAAAAATATTTTAATTGCAATCCATAATTGTTAAAGACTCGCCGCAGACTTAATTTTTTAATATATTATTTTTAATTGCAATCCATAATTGTTAAAGGTTCGCAGCAGACTTAACCTTTTTTTAAAGTGTTTTAATTGCAATATATAATTGTTAAAGGTCCACTTTCCTTTTAAATGTAGTGCAGTAATTTTAAATCAAATTAATTTAATTCAATATACTGGATAATTTAGAGAATAGTGAGTGTGTTACAAAGGCTACCGAGCCACTTAAAGGAAGCTCCTGCAATTTCTGAAGTTATATACATCCAAAGATGTTGCTGTCACCTCCCAGCTCATATAATAATTAGTTAATTTTGTGCTTCAGAATTCAAGTTAAACTTATTTATGAATCGCTTAGCACGCTGTGATGTCATATCAGAAATAAGCGAGTTAATTTTGATATAGAGAGCATGTGACCGGAAAAGGGAGGGTCATGTTTCTAGATGAAAATTCTGACAGTATTGATTGCAAATAAAGGATAGTTTACCGACGAAAATATCTTTTCGTAGACTAGAATGCTCTTGTGGGTATTATCTAGGGTTTTAGAATGCTATCAGTGATTTATAACAAAATGATCCAGTTGAGAGATTCTGGTAATCTCAATAAACAACAAGAATGAAGTCGCTCAATGAGTTTATCATTTGTATCTACTCACCTGTTTTCATTATTTGTAGGTGTTTTTGTAGTGATGTTATAAATGTGTTTAAAAGGAACACATTTACAATTTTGTTACAAATAATTTGCCAGCAGAGTGAATAGCTGGACTCACCAGTTATGTGAACCCAGCCTATTGCACATCATCTAAGTTACCCATGCCATTGGCACAATGAGTTAGGGGTATGGAATAGTTCAGGTCTGGAAGGCTGTAACTTCACTTTGTTGGATGTAAATAATCGCTTGGCACTAATTGAAGAAAGACGGGGTCAATATTCCTACCTCAACCAATACAATCAACAACAGATTAACTGGTTGTTTATTTCATTTGTTGTTTGTAAGAGCTTGCTGTGTGTAAATTGACTGCTGTATTTTACCTACATACCAATAGTGACTGGACTTCCAAAGTATTTCATGTTAATATCAGGTGTTTTGGAATATCCCAAGGATGTGCAAAGATGCCACTTAAATGCAGATTTTTGGCAGGGAAGTGGCAGCATCTGGGGCAAACATTTGTCAGCTTTTTTGAAACTCAAACATAATTCCATAAATTGGGCAGCTTTGTAAAGATGTCTGTCTGGAGAATGGGGGGAGTGGGGGAGATTGGAGGATGAGGGTGGGGAGTGGATGGGAGGGTAGAAGTGACAGTGCTTTCCTTTCAGCCATGACTATCATGGATGCATAAAATAGAATCGGTGGGTAACTGGTGGAAAAGTGCTGTCGCCAAACCCCTGTTTGGAGTCTGGCAAAGTGACATGCTGCTGCATGGTGGGGGTGCAAGGAATGTTGCTCTGTTTGGTGCTCCTGGGCATCCTTTCAGGGGAAAGCAGTTTACCATGTTTGGTAGATTGAAGCATCCAGACTTAACGCTATCTTCAAAACATTGGAACAGATTTGGAAGACAGTACATTTTATGGATTCCACTAATGTAACACCACTCAATGGTACCAGTTCGATGCTTCCAGGTTCTATGATATAAAATGTTGACCCTCGCAACTTTTCAGCTCTGTCTTTGCATCTCATGCATATCTGTCCCTCAGTGGGGCACACAGTCAAGATGCAATGGACAAATCAAAGCCTTGCCGCACTTACATCTTACATTGATTCAAACTTCAAGCATGAAAACACAACACAGTCGCATGATGCATGGTCACTTATTGTCACATAGGTTGGGCAGACCTATCACTAGACATTTTTGTTTTGCTTGCAGCATCTGAAGACTACTTTTCAGCACAACATGGTGGTATAAAATTCAAGGGATAAAGTCCCAAGTGGAGAAGGAATCACAAATCACAGTGTCTCAACTCCCTTAGAAGTGTCCAATCTGTATATCCTGGCATATCAGAGCATAGAGCAAGTAGGGAAAGATGAAGCATCAGATCTTCCCCAAACTACAGTGTACTGCCACCCTGTCCTTATATATTGTCCCTCATAGGAACATGAGTAGACCATTTAGCCCCTCCACCATTTAATGAGATCTTGGCTCATCTGCAACTTAACTCCATATACCTGCCTTTGCCCTATATTCCTTAATACCTTTGGTTAACAAAAATCTATCAATCGCAGTTTTAAAATTAACAATTAATCGAGCATCAATTACCATTCGCCAAAGAGAATTCCAAACTTCTACCACCCTTTGCGTACAGAAATGTTTCCTAATTTGACTCCTGAAAAGGTCTGATTCTATGTTTTAGACTCTGCCCTATAATGCTCGACTCCCTGGCCAGCATAAATAGTTTCTCTATCTACCCTTAATATCTTGAAAACTTCAATCAAATCCCCGCTTAACCTTCTAAATTCCAGGGAATAGAGCCCTAATTTGTTCAATTTCTCCTTGTAACTTAACCCTGGGAGTCCAGGTATCATTCTGATAAATCTATGCTGCACTTCCTACGAGGCCAATATATCCTCCCTAAGGTGTGGTGTCCAGAACTGCTCTCAGTACTCAAAGTATGGTCTAAACAGGGCTTTGTATTGCTGAAGCATGACTTCTACCCCCTTGTATTCTAGTCCTCTAGATATAAAGGTCAGCATTTCATTAGCCTTTCTGATTATTTTTTGTATCTGTTCATGACATTTTTTTTTTATTTAGAGATACAGCACTGAAACAGGCCCTTCGGCCCACCGAGTCTGTGCCGACCATCAACCACCCATTTATACTAATCCTACACTAATCCCATATTCCTACCACATCCCCACCTGTCCCTATATTCCCCTACCACCTACCTATACTAGGGGTAATTTACAATGGCCAATTTACCTATCAACCTGCAAGTCTTTGGCTGTGGGAGGAAACCAGAGCACCTGGCGAAAACCCACACGGTCACAGGGAGAACTTGCAAACTCCGGACAGGCAGTATCCAGAATTGAACCCGGGTTGCTGGAGCTGTGAGGCTGCGGTGCTAACCACTGTGCCGCCAAATTTTAATGATCTATTTACCTGGGCCCCAAGTTTCTTTGGACCTCCACTGTGTCTAGCTTTTCACCATTTAGAATGTACCCTGTTCTACCCTTTTTAGGTCCAAATTGGATGAGCTCACATTTGCCTACATTGAAATCTATTTGCCACAGTTTTGCTCATTCAATTAACCTTTCAATGTCTCTTTGTAATGTTACACTTTCTTCTCAACTGCTTACAATACTGCCTATCTTTGTGTCATTGGGAAATTTGGATATGTGCTTTCTATCCCATCCTCTAAGATATGTTGAATATTTGAAACCTTCTTCTCAATTGCTCTCACAGAGTCATACCCACAACCACATAAACATCACACACAGCATTTTACGGTACAAGCTTTGTTTTTGTGGTCTCGAAAGAGCAGCCTGTTAACACCACCAATAGCCAGAGCAAGGCAGCACTACACAGCATCCTGCATCCTCTCAGGGTTGCAAGGACCAACACTATTTGTGGCAACATGCACAGGTGAGGACGAGCAACCGGTGGTGGCAACGGAAGAGCAGGAACCTGCTGGCCATATGAATGTCACTTGTGATGTCCTACACTCTTGGGAAACCCTGCCATCTGATAATTCTTCTGTGCCTTAACATTCTAATGATACCTTTCTGCAGGGTAAGTGATGAAGATATTGCTCTTGCAAGCAAACCTGTCACTTGCTTGATACATTTATGGATAGCCATGTGATTGATTTGGCATATGTCTGCAATGGTGTCTTGGAAGAATCTAGTAAAGTTTAGTTGACCTTCAAAGTCATTGAAAAATCTGTCACTGTAGAAAAAGATGTCTACAGATTGGCCTGAAAGAGCTGGCATAGGTTTGTGGCAGCCTCTCTTGTGAAGTTGGGATGATAGAAACAGGACTCCTCTGACATTCCCAAATAGAATCCTCTTTGTTTGTAATTGTCAGTACTGCTGTAAGGATGGGTGTTTATCTGCCACCTGAGGTATAATCATATCTGCCTTTTGTATCCCATTATAAGCTGATATTTATTGTCCTGATCTTTGAGGGCCATTTGAACCCCCAAAGGAACTGCATCCTGATCATTTTACTTACTAGAAGTGAAGTAGGAGGTAAGACTGTTGTAGGAAAAATGAGTGGTGAGTAGAAGTATTGCAGCGCCAAAAAAAAACAGCAGGCCTAAATGACAACAGAAAGTAATACAGGAATGAAAATTCAAATAAAGCACTGAAATAAGCCAAAGTAAAGCAAACTTTCAAGCCAACTCTCAAAGGCCTAGCCATTCAAATGTTCTTGTACCTGTTTTAAAGAGGCCCGAGCTGGATGTCAAAGAGATCTCGAAAGCAATTTTTAAAATTTCTTCAGGACATTCAGAGCAGCATAAATCAGGCATGCAGACTTCTGTGCCAGAGTCCGCAATCTGCATTCCCATCTAGCTGAGAGCAGAGCCTTGCAAAATTGCTCCTGTGGTGTATAATTCATTATTAGATTTTTACTAACTCTAAGTCAAACACTAGTTATTTCTATACTGTATTACTAGGTTGCAAGCAATACGTGGACTGTCATATTCAATGGATGTTGGTGATTCACAGAGCTACTATTACAGCTTGCTTAAGTAGCTTACAAATTTCAGCACACAAAGAAGGAGATTTGACAGACTCAAGATTGCATTGACTATTGGAAGGCAGTGCTGTGTCCATTTCAAGAATATTGACAAGGCAAACAATCTGTATTAGACATTCCTATTACACTGGTTTCACATTATCTCATTAGTGACAGTTAATTAGTAATGTTCTTTTGTGAATAAGGTGCATTACTCACAAGTGACTTATGTGGGTCTTCTTGGGAATGAAAAAGTATTTGTACTTTCACTGGAATTGCAGGGATGGTCTGTTCATTATGTACAGAGAAGGCTCCAGATTAACAACATTGTTCTAGAATGCTAATACAGCTATCAGTAATTCAACCACAAAAAATCTTTACTGGGATAAATTATTTCAATGATTAAACTTACATTTACTAGCACATAATTCTAACTAGAGGTGAAAAGAAATTCAGGAAAATTGCAAAATAATCTTTTAAAGATTTAAATAATTACATTGAATCCGTGTAAGAAACATACACCCAATTGTGAAGATGAAATTTTGTTAATTTAAATTGCGTCTTGGTAGAGAGTGTTGTATTCCTGCTAACTTTAGACCAATTAGCACAAAAATATAAAAACTTTATTCACAAAAAGTTTATTCGATAATCGAACAGAGGTTTGAAAAATAACTATCTTTGATACTGCATATCCCTTACTCATCAAAGAATGAGTCATCTAGCTGAAGCTCTACAGTTATGTAATAGGAGAGTAGTGGAATACAGAAAATGGAGATCTCTTTGTGAAAGAATAGTTTAGGTTAGCCAATGCACTGAGTTTAATATACTCTATCTAAATTGATCTATTGCCTACAGATTAAAAATAACACTTCAGAAAATATTGGTTAAGACCTCACAGCTCTCTCAACCAGAAGTGTGCCACAATAAGACATCTAAAGGCATAGAAGTAAACCCAAATTTGGAATGAAAATGTACACATAGCTGAAGATGGTTGTCTTGATGCTGCTGTGGGAATGTGATCTGCTGCATCCCACCAGAATTCATGTTGAAGTATCTGAAAAAAATCACTGAAAGCAACACCAATTTCACAACTACATATAATCCATTTTAAGAATGTTGTATTGGGTAAATTTTCAAAGATGATATCCTGATACCTGTTTGAATTGTACCTTATCCGAATTTTGTCTTAAACAGCAAAGCAAAGGTGGGCTTTTGAAACTTGTGTTATTTTATATTGATATTTTTAAATGACTTTTCATCAAATTCATTTTGACTTTTAAGAAATGGGATTGATTTCTATCCCATTGAAAATGTGAAGTGGAATGAACAAATATTGAACAGTCATGATTATCTTTTTCAAATCAATGGTGTTAATAATACTGGTGTTGATTCCTTGTCTGAAATTTTCCTAGTAAAATGTGTATATATTTAATTTTTATATATTTACTATATATAAATATATTTAATAAATATTCAATGATTGTGTTGCTAGCTTGTTAAGGCATTGTCAGTGGTGCACAATGTCTTTACTACTGCGTTATGGACTATCTCAGTAAATATGCCCTTTTGGAACAAAGTACCTCAATAAACATGACCGTTGAAACTGCTGAGCCAACTTGCTTGGTCTCCAAAAAAATCAGCCAACAATTGAACATACTATCAGGTATATTAGAATCACTTCATGGGTTCTGCCAAATGCCTTGAGAATGGGTCTTTGTGTTCCTCTTCTGCAATATTGCGCTAATAATAAACTCATCAGCCAATGTGACAACAAAGAATTGGTCATCTAGCTGGAAGTCATGAGCATCAGCCATTTACTTATTAATTCCTTTACTGTCTGAGAACTTTTGTGTTTGGACCTAAGTAATACTGAGAGGGGAGAGATTAAGTTTAATATCATAATGTTGCCGAACCAAAAGCCAATGTAGGTCAGCGAGCACAGGGGTGATGGGCGAATGAGGTTTGGCGAGAGTTAGGATATGGGCAACAGACTTTTGGATGAGCTCAGGTTTATGGAGGTTGAAAGAATGGAGGCCGGCACGAGAAAGTTGGAACAGTCAAGTCTGGAGTTAACAAAGGCATGGGCACGGGTTTCAGCTGCAGATAAGCTGAGGCAGGGGTGGAGGTGGGTAATTTTTCGGAGGTGGAAGTAGGCAGACTTAGTGGTGACAGGGAAATGCCCAACCCAAAAGCATTGCCAAGTGAAGCAACCAGAAGCTCAAAAACATACCTCCTACCCTTGCTATATAACACATATATATAGAAAAAAATCTCCCTCTTCCACCACTGGCATTATCCTTCTGTCCCATAGATATGACATTCCCCACCTCCCTCAATGTCAATCCTCCTGCCTGCACTACAAAGTTTGTTACATTTTTGTAATGGGTGGGGGAGAGAGAGTGAGCAGCAAGTTTCAATGTGGTGAAGGGGTTGGGTGTGGAGGAGAATGCCCTGTGGTGAGTGTTACAATTTCCCCCCATGGAATGGATACATTCCTGCTGTTTGGTATGTGAGGCTGGTGTCTGGGTGAGTGACTGCCGTCTGCTGGAGAAGGGCGTTGTTGCTCTGGCTGGCAACATCTGATCGTCTCTCGGGTTTTTTTAAAACCCCCACCCCCCCTACCCTCATCTTATCAGGGTCTTCATCCCTTCGTGTCAATTGGAGATGCGGGAAGTTTAACACCGGCGGCGCAGCAGCAACGTTTAACAAACGCCCCCATACAGCGTCTAAAGCAGCGCTGCCCCTCTCTGCCTTTGCCATTGCGTCCGGCGGCAACCACGGATCATGTCAGAGCACCGACTGATGGTGGAGGAACTGAACGAGCTCTTAGCAAACGACAGCGGCTTCTACAGCCTCCCATCCCAGCACTGCAATGAAGTTTACTCCAGGATCTATGTGGGCAATGCGTAAGTGTTGCATTTGCAGCTTACTCCATACTTAAGACAACGCAGCCACAGCCTGCTGTGTAATCTCTTAGTTTTCTTATGAGCAAATCAATTGCAGGTTGAACTGATCTTGATAGTGAGCTACTGTCTCTCTAATCAGTATATTTTTAGCCTTCTAAACATTGTTTATAACCTGTCAGATTTTAGTAGATTAAGTATATAAGAATTCCAACAATTAATTCATATATCTATATACATATAAATGTTGCCATTCTTTTAAAATAGGGTGTTGACTTTGAAATTGCAAATGACCTTTTTTGACAGGATATTTAAGTTTTTGCATACCTCTGTGATTTATGTATATTAACTGGGGTTTCCTGGAACTTGTTTCTCAGGCGAATTGTACAGAAGGGTTTAGTTTGCACCCTGCCCTGTTGCTACCCCAAAGCAATAAATGCTGGAGTTTTCTGTGGGGCTGTCTGTCTACATCAGGTGTAAAGATGATTTCATAGTCCACCTGGGCCTAATGCACAGGGCCGATTGCCACATTGCAATATATCTGCAATAAAGCACAGATTGTCTATGTTGGAAGCTCTTTACTAACTTTGTCAGGTCCTTATCAAGTATATGATGACAATTTAAGTTGAGGTCCCAGGTTGAATACTGGGCTGTGCTGGCCTTCTGGGCGAATCCCACTGCTGCTTACTGGGCAGTGACCCTTCTAGAAAATGTACAAGTGTGCATGTGAAGTAAGATTAAGAATGAGCTCAGCCTTTATACCTGTCACAGTCAAATAGCCTTGACATTAATATTAAAGTTCACATATGAAGAGTGACCACTTTGATGAGATAATGAGGGCCGTATATACCACCTTCAGATGAAGTGGGGAAAAAATTGGAACAGAACTTTAATTTAACCGATAGTGAATTTTACAGGCACCCACCAGAGGCTGTACCTTAATATAACTCTTGCATGTGCAGTGAAGGGGTTATATTAACTTGCAAAATTGTCTCCTAATATGAAAGCACCACAGGACTGGCACAGTGTGTTGCACTTGCAGCCTTCCATGTGCTGAGCCCTGGTACTATTCACTGTACAGTGCCACACAAAGGCTAGGCAGCTGGAGACCTTGGTTGACCTTGGGACAGAATTGGTGGGGACCTGGCAGTAAGGTGTCCAATGTTCACCTGATAATGGTGTGCCAAAACAACCCATAGGACAAACCCGAAAGTATGCACCCTGGCAATGGATTGCAGAGACTATAGCTTTTTGTAATAATTGTTTTAAGCCATTTTTAAAAAGGAACTCATTAAGACAGCCTTTTAAGTGATGTTAGTCTCTTCGGCACGGTAGGGACTGATTAAGTACGTGTAGTGCCTATCTAATGGTGCAACAGTGTTAAAGCAACCTACATTTTCCAAGTACAATACCTTTGTTTTTAATCTAGGTCAGTTAGAAACATTATCTCACTGGCAGAAACAATTATGAATTTGTCATTTTTAATTAATGTGGCAATTTAAATTAATTTGTTATAGCAGAAGGTTCTGGGAATTTTGGTAAGATATGGGATAATAAAATTCCAGCCAGAACTATGGAGAATTTCAAATTGATACAAGGTCTTAAAGGGTTAAATTAGTAAGATGGGAAGCATAACCTTCATTTGTTTTCCCTTCAAAGTAGAAGGTTGAGGGGTGATTTAATTGAGATCTTGAGAATGCTAAAGGCATTTTCTAGTGTAGATACAGAGAAACTATTTTCTCTGGTTGGGGAATCTAGAACGAGAGGGGGTAATGTTATTCGAGCTAGGCCATTTAGGAAAGCAGGAAGCATGTTTACACCCAGAGGATACTGGGAATCTGGAATTCTGTCCTCAAAAGGCTATGGATGCTGGGTCAACTGAAATTTTCAAGACTGAGATTGATAGCCTACCTAATAAAAATCTATCAAGAATTACAGAGGTGGGTGAATGGAGTTGAGGCATAGATCCGCCATCTAATTGAATAGTGAAGCAAGCTCAAGGAGTAAATGGACATTTTTATGTTCCTTGAAATCTATTAATTTGGCTTGTGGGATTTAGGCCCCCCACATTATACTGCAAGGAGAATTATAGTCCTCTGAAATGACACCATTCCCAAAAACCATAAAAGGAGATGCATGCGCTCATTTACCAGTATCTCTCAGTTCATCCTTACTTCACAGATTAATGCTTTAAATCTGCTGATGAGGGGTGGTTGGCCAATCAACTGCAGAAGTTCGAAACAGTACCATAAAAAGTAAATTTCATTCTTCTGGAATTCCTCGATTGTATATGTCAGCCATTCTAATTCCAGACAATTGCTGCTATAAAGAATGCAATGACTAATATCATTAATAATTTATTAAGACAGTAGCAAACAAGTAGAGTGTTGCTCCTGTTGGCTGGAGTGAGCTCACGGTACCTTTATTTAGTTTTGGATGTTGCAAAGGTAAAACAGAGGACACTGAAAGAGGGTTGTGGGGGGTGGGAGTGCAGCACATGAAAGGCCAGACTGTATACAGATTGCTTTTTTATTTTAGCTGTAAGCAGTCACAGCTGATTTACTGTATCAAGTTGTCTGCTGGAGAGTAAAAACAGGCCCAAAAAATGCTGACGTCTGCAAATTCTGTACATAGCAAATTTTGTCTCCACATTTGTCCAATAATTATGACTTTGGGGAAAAGCCAGTTTCGGGAAGACGGGGCAGTGACCACCATGCCAAGACGAAACAGCAGCATCCAGAACTCGACATCAGAAACATTAATCATCAATGGTTCATTAGCCTCTCAAAAGTCAGGCTTTGCCCTTCCTTTCAGTGAACTCTGTTGTGTCCCATATCATCCTGATGTGTTGCTACATCATTGTTAGGCAAGGACAGGATGAGATCTAGATAGCAAGGTTTGTTTAAAAATACTTCTGCTTCTGATAAAGTGTGAAGTAACAACTAGGGCTGGTTTGTTTAACAAAACCTTTATGAAAAGAATTCTGTCAGTTAACATTGGGTGCACTTATGACTCATTTCTGTTCATACAGTGGTTTGAACTACATACAATTATATATCAAGGTGACTTAGCAACATAGCCAAATGTACCTAAAGGCCTTGGAACAAATAGAGCACTCCTGTCACAGAGCAATTGGAAAACATGGTTAAGGACGTTGAGGGACCAGTCTACTTCCAGCATGGTTGGGTGGTTGTCAGAGAAAGAAGGAGTCCTTTGAGCCTGGGGGCATAATTGATCAAGAAATGAATCCAGTGACTTGGTGCTTGCCTGAGTCCAGGTGCAGTGACCTTTTTTGAAATAACGTCTTTGCCAATTCTTTTATTTTTATTTTTTTCTTTACCCGTTTTTCTGGGTCTCTTTACATCATGTACTATGTCACAAAATGAAAGTGAGAGCTGGCAATATGTTTCTTGATCTCAATCAGTGCTGCGCTGGCACTGTCTGTGTCCATTCGTGACCTGCATTCCTTTTGTTTCTTTCGCACCCAGTGCGAAAGTCCTTAGCTTTAATTCAGTGCCTTTGCCTGATTCCCATAGGAGCTCACTAGATGGGGAATTGCAGGCATGTATCTCCCACCCTCGCATCCAGCTTCTGCATGGAAGGCAGCTTTAGTTTAACAGCATGTTTCACCATTGCCCCATCCATCAACCTAGGTAATTAAGCTGCCCCCTCGTGCTCAGAGAATGACTCATTGTAAGCTGGATCTAGTTGATTCTTCAAGTGGTAAAAAGGAGAGGCAAGAGGAGAAAATGGAGTCATAGCTCCGAACTCCAGGCTTGGTAAAATCTATGAAAAACTGACGTCGTGCAGCTAGAAATCATTCTGCCATGGCTTGCTGAGATGAAACCCTTAAGCAGGAAGATTGCATCTGAGGCAACTTGACTCATTTTATATTTATGACCAGCCTGGGAGCATTTGCATGAGTTGAAATAGTTTTTTTCCAAGGAAGTGTGACGCTGGTTGGTTCATTGCGAGCTTAATTACATTCATTTCAGCCTGAGTCCATACGTGGAACACTGCAGTTTATACATATATCTATACCTGTAGCATTTATTACATAGGAAAGCTGCCTTGAATTAAGTAAATGCATTTGAATGAAATATAGTATGGTGGAACTCATGTATTTATTTTTAACAGTAATATAGCCCAAGCAAAATGTTATATCTGCCAGGAACACGCACAGCTAATTATAGAAATCACATCAGTTCACAGTGCAGACAGCTGCTGGTTTGTTTTGTTGTTTAAGAAAGTTCGGGCCACTTGGTGAACAGTCAGGTTATCCCTGGAGAGGCTGTTCAACACACTCAGCTTTTTGCTTGCAAGACTGCTTAAATTTTGTACAATTTGCAAATAAAAATCCTGGGAGAAAAGTCTCCTTTGAAAACTGTGAATGAAATTTATTCCTAATTACTCAGCATGCAAAGTTACAAAACATTCCAGGGAATAGGTGAGGCCTTTTGCTGTTATTCTGATTCTAGGCACTACCTGATATCTCTTTTTTTGAAAAAAGAACTTTTACTCGACTTCAAAATATTTTAATTCCCATATTTGACTTTTTTTGATAGTAATTTAGTTGCTTATTTTAAAAACCAAACAATTCCGAACTCTCCTGGTGTCTTAGTTGTAAGAACACTCTGTTGGGGAATTGATCCAAACCAGCTGGCAAGGCCTGGCTGCCCAACCACTGTCTTGAAATTGCTGCCGGTTGACAGTTTTAACTCCCACGGTCGCATAACCTGCCTACACACTCACTGCCAGATGAGGGCCCTTTGGGCCTGTTCCCTAATGTGAGTCACTGCTTGAAGAAGAAAAAAATGATTACATTAAAAAAAAATTGCATTGTTTTTTTTAAGGAATAACAGTTGTGAAAAGGTTATGAAGGAGTTGCACTCTGTTGCTATGGTGAATGTGAGTGTATCTCCCATTTTCTTTTTACAGTTGTGGATTTTTTTCCCCCATTGCAATGGAGAGCCTGTTGAGAATGAAAAGGAATTTGCAAGGCTTTAAAAGTGATGATCGGCATTGCATTACTGAAGGCACTAGGTGCAATATTTCTGTGTTCTTTCTCTTCTCATCTCCTGTTCAATGGTTGGATTCCTTATTTGATATATATTTTCATTCTGCTGCAGTTAATAATTGCCCTTCTCTTAACTGAGACGTGAGAGTAACCTGAACCTCATGTTGCAATTGGGCAACAAAAGGCCTGAATGCTTCTGCTGGGAGTGCAGGAGCAGGACAGGTCTGACAAGTTTTCCTTTCCCCTTCCTTTGAGATGAAGAATTCACAGCACCAAAGTACCACTGAAACTCTCCTGATGAACGGAGCTGTTACGACCAGATGAGAAAGGTGTCTAGGGGTCTCTTTCAGCCTTCACCTGCTCTTGTAGTAATAGGGTTTAATTTTAAACACACTGTGTTTTGAGCTCCCCCTTGGTGAATCCTTGTTCACCTCTTTCCAATTATAAGGCAAAAAAAATGAGCATAAACAGGCTTTCTTAGGTTTAAAGAAGAAAAGTGAAATTTATTAAAACTTAAACTCTAATTCGGTTAACGCCTATGGATACATGCCGTGCCCCGCACTAGCATGCATATGCGATACACACATGCAAATAGAGACAGAAAAAAGCAGAAGAAAAATAATGGAGAGTGTTGGGCCGATCTCTGAAGGGGGGGTTCTTGTTACTGTGTTTCAAGTTCGCTGTAGTCCTTGGCTGTAGGTAGATCTTGCTTTTCGTTGAGGTTCTTCTTCTTAAACCTTGTTCACTGTCGGAGACTTTTCTCTCTTGAGGTTCATATGTTTTCAATGGTTTCTGAAGCTGGTGAGAGCGAGATGAAAGCAGACAGGAGGGAAGTCTTTTCAGTCCAGGAGCAAACAGCTTTCTGAGTTTTAAAACTCTGTGGCAAGTTCAAATTAAAAAAAAACTCCAACAGCCAGTTAGTCATGTGACTAAACTGGTCTGTTTGTGTATTCGGCCATCTTAGCAGTTAACCTGGAATGCTAGCTTCCCCACCTTCAACGTCTGGTAATCAAAAGTCCATTGTGGATTAAATTGGAGCAGGGAGTGGCCCTATTGTCCTTTCCAAGTACTGTCTGTTACTATGAAAATGTGTTTCCAGTCAAGGGTCTGTTTTTTTTTTAAAACAAGTTCTTTCTTTACTCCAGGAACAGTTTAAAAATCAACATTCATGTGGCGAAATTAATATGTCTCATTCTTGGCAGGTGGGGGCCTGCATGACAGAACCAAATTTGAATGTTCGCCAAGGGTTGGATTTGAACTCTGACCAGGGGAGACCATTTTCCTAACCTCACATTGTTTCTTCACCTCAGCTTTATTTCTCCACTTGTTTCAAAGCATTGCTACACATAATTTAAAAACCTATAAATTTGTTGTAACCGTTTTCTAAGATTGCATCAGCCAGTTTCAAGCAGAAATCGAGATCATATAGGATAGCATGTCAATTTGTAATCTCATCTTAATTATTGTATACTGAGGCAGTAGGGTTGAATGTATTCCTGGAGGTTTCATTCCATGATCTCCTGCCTGCAACTGTCCTGCCCCCATGCTTTCGCCTTTGACCACTCAACGTGTCCATCCTCACAGCGCACTGTCTTCGCACACCAATTGGAAAGTGAAAAGACTCTTTATTACCCAATTGGATGATTCTTGACTTGTCAGTCCAACAGCCTTTTTCACCATCTGCAATATTTTTTAAATAGTAGAATAATAGAATCATAAATTTACATTTATATAGCGCCTTTCACAACCTCAAGATGTCCCAAAGTGCTTTACAGCCATTCAAGTACTTTTTTGAGGTGTAGTCACTGTTGTAATGTAGGAAATGCATATAGCACAGAAGAAGGCCATTCAGCCCATTGTACCTGTACCAGCTCTTTGAAAGAGCTATTCAATTAGTCCCTTTCCCCTGCTCTTTCCCATAACCCTGGATTTTTCTTTCTTTTCATGTATTTGTCCAATTCCCTTTTCAGACAGTGCAATCCAGACATAGTGACAGAAATGTTCAAAGCAAATGAAAAAAATTGTTTTTTAATTGCCTTATAATTTTTTTTCAGGGTTGCTTGCAGCAGTGCTGGAGATTAATCTTCAATTCCTGGAGACCCTAGGCCAACCCTAGAGGGCTGGCAACCCCATGAGGCAGCCATTTTGACTGTGGAACAATTTTGTCCAGAAGTGAATAACTTTCAGTCTTTGAAGGACTAAGGTCATTAATCTTTTATTTTGCAGATTTGTTGCACAAAATCTTATGAGATTAGAGCGTTTGGGGATAACACATGTATTAAACAGTGCAGAAGGAAATTCATTCATGCACGTTAACACCAATGCCGAGTTCTACGCAGGGTCAGGAATCGTCTACCATGGAATTAAGGCCAATGATACAGAAGCATTCAATCTCAGTGCCTATTTTGAAGAAGCTGCAGATTTCATTGACAAGTCATTAGCACAAAAGGATGGTAAGCAGAAAGTGTGTAGCGGCAATGTTATTATACAGTAATTGCTGTTAATTTTATGAATTTATAAGCAACTTTGCAATTGCGCCCACAACCCTGTTGGCACCTTAATGCATTTAGATGCTCTGCCATGCAATGGTAAAACACAGGTTCCATTACCTTGTGGCCTTACATGCAACCAGTTGCCAATGCCAGCAGTCAATAGTTGGATATCCACCAAGCCATAGGGACCTAAAGAAGATACAATAAAATAAATCCCTTTATGGAGCTTTGGTGGACATTATAGATTTATATATGTTTACATTATGTTTTTTAAACTCGAATTATTTCTATTTTGGCAAAGATTGCACTAAACAATGGTACTTTTCAATTTTTTTAATTTGATCTCATGAGAAGACTTGTCTACCTAAATTCAATTATAAATATTTATTGCAAAGGAAACCTCAAAACTGAGCTGTACAGGGGAACAAAAAGACCTTCTGTTTGCAAGGATAAAGTCAGAATGTTCAGAATTCAGAGGACACAAGTGGGCCAATGGCACAGGAATTTGGAATATAAACATATTGTACTGTGGAATGATTGCATAGAGGTTTGCCCCTACAGGAGGGTATGGTAGTGCCTTTGTTATGTTAACTGATGAAGAATGATCACTTGGTTATGTTACTGGACTGGTAGAGGTCTGGACTGATAATCTATAGAACATAAATTCAGTTCCCATTATTGCCATTTGAGAATTTGAATTCAGTTTGAACAAGATCTAGAAAGTAAAAAGTTGGTACATGAAACTGTCAAATTGTCATAAAACCTGACTGGTTCACTAGTGTCTTTTAGGAGAGGAAATCTGCCATCCTTACCTGGTCTGGCCTACATGTGACTCTAGTCCCGCACCAATGTGGTTTACTCTTATCTGCCCTCTGATTGGCATAGCAAACCACTCAGTTGTATTAAACAGCTTCAAGATGAAGGCCTACCACTACCTTCACAAGGCAACTAGGGATGGACAATAAATGCTAGTCTTGCAAGTGACAACCACAACTTGAGAATTTTTTTTTTAAAATCCTTGTTAGCACCATTCCAAAGAAGTAGTCAGCTATGTAGGGAAGGAGGGAGAGTTAGCCATTCTGACATACTTCCCAGCAACCAGACTTAGCAGCATTGTAAGGTTGGGATTGAGAAAAATGCCTGCCATAATGGCAAATATTGTGTGGCATAGGGAGTTTGAAGAGCAGGGGGACCAGAACCAATGTTTCAACTACATAAAAAATAAATAACACATTAACAGTGTTTGACCGACAACTATGAAAAACATTCCTCCCGGTTGACAACAGAGTTAACGCATGCCTAAACCCTTAATAACATATTTAAATAAAAACAATCCATTTAGACATGGATGCTCAATTAGACATGCTTTTCTGGATTTTAAGTAGCCTTGATTATAATTGAATCACACCAGTGGCATCACTGTTGTCACTATACAAATTTTACTCGCCATAAGATTTGATGTATAAATTGGTTTAATATTCAGCAAAGACTAAATATGCAACAAGGAACAATTGCCCTCAAAGGAGACTATAAGCATTGATTCCTGTGATATAGAATTTCACGGGATCTCTTTGTCCTATACAGCTCTGTATCTTTTCCAAGTTAAGGATAGCAGTTAACCTCACAGTTGCTCTTCACCTATTGTAACTGAATCTGGATCAAAAGTAATTTTAGTTCCTACCTTGCAAAAACCCGGCTTCCAAGTTCCCCCCACACAAATAATCTATTATTATTTGGCATGAAGTAGCAAAATTATATGAGCTATTAAATAAAGCAGTAGGTAAGATGGCATGGTGGCACTGAAATACCAGTATTTTGTGTAATGAGGTGGCACCATATAGATGCGTCTGCACAGTTCCATTCACAATTGTGTGTAATGCATAGAGTGCAGTAGAAATAGTTGGATAATAGAGGGAGGGAAATCAGAAATCAGCAAACTGTAGGTCACCAGCAATTTATTATGAATACTAAGTTATTAGAAAATAATGGAGATTGATGTTAGCTGTTAAATTCTTAACCATAACCTTGTAATGACCTACACATTCTGATGTGCCATTAGTTAAGCACTTCCTGTAGATAAAAATTGGGAGGTCGATGTGTTCTGAAAGTTGATCATGTAACATGAGAAGCCAACATCCTTCATCTCTGTCAGTGCCGAAGTTACTGGATCTCAAGGACATTTGATATTATCCACCACTTACAAAGAATAATTGGTAAAGGCACAGCTCAACAATAGTTCAGAAACCAGAGAAAGTAAATCTTTAGAGGGCCACCAAGAAGCTTTGCCAACATATTAACACAAAGTGCTACAACATCATTCCCAGAATGGATTGTGATGTGAGCTTATAGTAAAAAAGCAGTTCTCACTGTACAACTATCTTGGCGATATGTTTGTGAATAATGACCTTTAACCTTTAAAGCCGGACAATATTTTCATTAAAAAGGGAATATTGGTGTAACCTCAAGCCTTAGACTTCCAGGCATCTCCTGAGTTTGTAAACAAGCAACCTAATATAGGTAGCTGGTTTAATTTTCTAAGACCCATTCTCATTCTTCTGCATCAGAGCTGGTGCTGTGAATTTGGGAAGATTAGGTATGCAATAGAATAGAAATTATGCTGATGAATGGCTGAATTGCACTTCCAATCTAATGAAACTGCATGGTTTAGTGCTACATTTTACCTTATGATGCAAAAGTTCTGGTTTGCTAACTCACAACTTCTCATTCATTACTAATTATCCAGTCCACTCCGTGAAAGTACAGGATAGGTAAGGAGCACACATATATGCCTAATATAAAATAGCAAGAGTCTACAATAAATATTTTAATAATTTGTACCCACTAGTGCTGTATTCTATATCCTACAAAAGAGATATATAATGTAAAGTTTCAAATAAGATCAACAGGATAAAGCACGAGAAATATGATTCAGAACTAACATCTTGGTCGTTAGTGATTAGAAAGTCACTCTGAGTCACTTCAGATACCTGTATACTTTGGATTGGCCTTGGCTATGATGCGTCTTTGTCAATGTTGAGTAATGAACCTTACAAGTAAATGTGCCTCAGATGATTAGATTAATGACATTGGTCTTAATTGGGGTGTAATGGCTCTGAAGTGTAATTTATGTTCATGGATTATATGTCAACTTATAGATGTTAAATCTTTAAAGTGGTTTTGGACCAGAAAGTAGACTGAGAGTATATCAGTGTTTTCCTGACCTACTTGCTGCAGTCCCAGTAAGGAAAACAGAATTTTGGAAGAAAATCCAGCTTTTCTTTTTGCGGATCCATTGTGAGCATGATTCCAAGCCAAAAATGGAAAGAGACCTGAGTTTGGAAAGGTGAGGGCAAAATGCAAGCTTGGGTCAGGCTAGATTCACTTGGCAGGTAACATTGATCTAAATCAAGTTTTAATTTTTTTATTGATTGTTTTGGGTGAGAATCGGTAGGTTTGGGTCAGGGCCGCAATGTTTGTGTCAAGGTTAGTGGGTATTGATTGGTTGTGAACAAGGCATACTGAAGCCTATTCACTTACTTCAAGCCATTTACTAAGTGTATTTTCATATTCATCAAGTTTTTTTATATCATCTCTATGACTTCATTCTTAGTCCCAGGAACTTTTCCCAGTAAACCTCTGGTCTTTATTAGACAGTAAGGAAAACCATTTTAACATGATTATTAAAGGCTGCTTGCTGAGATAATAATTTTTGTTTTTCTTCAAATTAATAGTATTGTTGATGCCCATATTGCATCCATAGCCCTCATAGATTTTTGATAATGGGGGAAATGGTGTGCCCTTTTGCTGACAGGTAAATAAATATAGGCAATACCAACCGTAACCAGTTTTGGTAGCCATTAAAGGATAGCGTTAATAGGTTTTTTGAAAGAAATGTCCTTTGCTGAGTGTCTTGAACCATCTGCTGCTATCTGGTACAAAGATCCTGCTGAGTTCATTAAATTCCTTCCTGTTCCTTCAAGAAAGTGTGGTTCCGTGGATATTATAATACCAGCTTGAATTCTTTAGCTGTGCTTCAGAACACAGCTCTTTGATTCAGAGTACACGAACTTAGCCAGTGGAGCAAGATCCCGCACACATAAACATTATTGTCATTTTGAAATATTCGAATGATTCAAACTATCCTCCAAGCCCACCAGAAAATTCCTGACATTTTTGACACATATCCAAGTATCTATATGTGCCTTTTGTATTTTTTTTTTTAAATAAAACTGTTTATTTCCACCTCCGTAACATTGCCCGATTCTGCCCCTACCTCAGCTCATCTGCTACTGAAACCCTCATTCATGTCTTTATTACTTCTAGACTTGACTATTTCAACGCACTCCTGGCCTGCTGCCCGTGTCCTTACTTGCACCAAGTCCTGTTCACCCATCACCCCTGGCTCCCTGTCAAGCCATGCCTCGATTTAAAAATTCTCATTCTTGTTTTTTTACAGCTTCACCCCTCCCTATTTCCACAATCTCCTTTAGCCCCACAACCCTCTGAGATATCTGCGCTCGTCTAATGCTGGCCTCTTCACCATTCCCGACTTTAATCGCTCCACCATTTTTGGCCGTGCCTTCAGCTGCCCTAAGCTCTGGAATTCCCTCCGTAAATGTCTCCAACTCTCTACCCCTCTTTCCTGCGTTAAGATGCTCCTTAAAACCTACCTGTTTGACCAAACTTTTGGCCATCTACCCTAATATCTCCTTATGTGGTTCAGTGTCAGATCTTGCTTTGTAATGCTTTTGTGAAGTGCCTTGGGCACTATATAAATATAAGTTGTTGTTGTTAAATGCAAAAACTTTTAACATAACATGAAAAACAATGAAATAATCCACAAAACCTGGATGACATCTTTTTTATGCAGTGGCAGATGCAGAACAATGCAGGAAAATTGAAACATTGGAAAAACTGATTAACCATTCAACAGTTCAATATAATAAAATCAAAATACTGCAGATGCTGGAAATCTGAAATAAGAACAAGAAATGCTGGAAATACTCAGCAGGTCTGGCAGCATCTGTGGAGAGAGAAACAGAGCTATTAACATTTCAGGTTAGTGACCCTTCTTTCTGAAGAAGGGTCACTGACCTGAAACATTAACGGTTCAATTTACCTGGCTGTCCAGGAGAATAATTGAGACAGGAAGTTTTTTATTGTATTTAATTTGCTGGGCATTTGAGGCTAATTCTATGTCATCCTGTTTTCCCAGGACGAGTGTTTGTGCATTGCCGAGAAGGATACAGCCGATCACCTACTCTTGTCATCGCTTACCTCATGCTCCGACACAAGATGGACGTCAAAACAGCTCTCTTAACTGTCCGTCAGAAAAGAGAGATTGGGCCGAATGATGGATTCCTACGACAACTCTGTCAATTAAATGAGAAACTGGTTAAGGAGGGTAAAATTAAATCTTAAATAATCATTTTGGAAGTAGCCAGCGCCTGGTGTGAATTTACAGATGCCTGAGGTTTTATTGTACCAAATGTTACGTGTTGATTCTAGGGTGAGGACAAAGTTTCATTGTTTCAATTCTTTCTTCAGTGGGATTTTCTTTGTTTGAAGGACACATTTTAAAAAATATAAAGGCATTGTTTCAGCAGCTCAAAGTTATTTTAAACACATCTTTTAATTGTCTCCAATTTCATTGGATCTTTCAAATCTGATTGATGCACATTGAGATTTGGAACTTTATTGTCTTGGATTGTGACCAACAGAAAGTATCAATCCAAGTGAAGAACTTGGAGCAGTGGAAATAGTGTACAGAAATGTTTTGGTGCTCAGCTTCTGCACCTCGCACATTTACTTTCATTGACAGTAACAGCTAGGGGTACTAATTAAGTACAGTAAACCTGCACATTAAATCTGGAGGCTGAGCGACTTGACGCTCTTGACAAGTTAGCCCATTTTGGAAATAAATATCACCCCCTGCTTTTAGTCATCATCAAAATTGCAGGTGTTCCTAGTCTTTCCCTGATTCGGGGCTAGTTGTTCTCCCCATAGGAATGGATGAAAATCTGGACCATAATATATTGCTATAATATTCAACCAATAGATGGTTATATTTGCCATTAGCTCATCTAAGAAAATAAAAAACTCTACATGATTAATATTTTTACCAAGTCCTGCATCATGTTTTCTCCCAATGAATCCTAAAATGTATCTAAGTGGTTTTCCTGTACAAGAAACAAAGCCTTTCTTGTGGCCAATAAAGCACAGACAATTTTTTCTTTTGGTCTTTATACCTTGATGATGGGTTTGAACTCCTTGGGCTGAAAATGATTGACCGCCAGTGCTGACCTTGTTAACTGGTGGCCCAGTTTTTGTGACATTTTTGTTTTGTGCTCAGTCTGCTGCCCAGTCCCCATTTTGACAGTTTGTGAGGTATATTCCTTCAAAAGCTTCAAGTCAGCAAATTTACGGGTGAATCTGGCTCCTTTAATTATAGTAAAGCTCATGACATTAAGAGAACCTAGCTCAATGTGCATCCTGGTCAATTTTAGACAGCTTTGTTTTCAGCAGAGAAAATTGGAAAATGAGAGAGGCGGGGGAGGAGGGAGGGGTATCCAAAGGACCTCCTGAGGAAAGTTGAAAAGTAGCTTTGGTTCTTGCCCTACTTAACTAATTTTGAGTTTGCAAGATGTTGTAATTGTTCTTATGCCTGGGAAGTCTATGTCACTCGGACTGTAGCAATAGGAGCTTACTCGTATTAACAATTGTTCAAGTATTTTATGATATAAGGTGTGTTTTAAGCCACCTGTGGCCTGGACAGGGATCATTTGAGCCTTGCATAACCCAAACTTCTTTGTTATTTCCAGCTTTGCAGGTACAAAGGAAAAGCATTTGCCTGAATCTTGTGCTGAAGTGATCAGTGGTCATTAGATATGTAAAGTCAAGAGCTTTCCTTTATTGTTTACATGTTAAAGTTTAGGTTTTCCTGACACTTGAATGGGTAACAGTGCTGCATTGTGGAGTGCTGAGCTGCATACACCAGAAAGGGTCCCAAGTTAGCTCCCAGGTTCCAGCTCTAGTCCAAGTTAACTTGGCTGGAAGTTGTCCTTATTGTTCATGCACTAGGGAGGGGGATATCAACTCGGGCCCCCATTACCAGTTGCTAGCCAGTGACTCATATTGGAAAGTACCATGCGCAGATGTTGAGTAAATACAGGATCAGACTTGGATGCTGATTGCCATTGCCCCATACTCACATGTGAAGAATAAGTACTTGGAAGATGTACCAGAGCTCGTGGAACTGTACCCTCGAGTGGCTGCCTTCAAGAGGGAATGGGAGAATATTTTGGGCAGGGTGGGGAAATGAGTGTTCAGCTGCCTTTTTATACTGCTTCTGATTTTCATTTTAGGTGGCTCTCAGGCTTTGATTTATATACGGCGGAGTTACAGAACTCTTAATTCACACTTGAGACTCTTTTTGCATTTCATTGTGGGTGAACATCAACACTGGCTTGTAGCTACTAAAAACTGAGTATTGTGAAACAATTAGAGTGTAAGGCTGGTTGGGGATCTGTTCTTGTCTTGCAAAGATCTCACTGTGATAGCACATGGCCCCAACAATCATCAGCCAGCAAAAGTAAGATGAATGATTCTCTTTTTTTTGGGTAGAGAGTATACTGCATTTAGATGTGCAGGAACTGTAGAAAGATTAAGGATTGAAGTTAATCATATACGATAATGTAAGTTAGACTGATGATGTTTTGGGGCTAGGTACCAAATTTAACTTGCAAGTAACCAATGGCTGCCAACTGGTTCACACATTGAATTGATAGTTTTATATTTGTTACGTGAAAGGCTAGAAAAAGTTAAAATGAGGATAATGTATTCAACATTCAACATGTGTGTGCATATTGGCAGGTGGAGTTACTGCACTTATATACACAAAGTAATAATAGCTTCCAGAACAGTGTAGATTCCAGTATATAGGAGCTTCATTGTGCCTACTCTTAACACACAGGATTTACAGCAGACCCTCCATTCTCCACCATGATGGAAGGAAACCCATCACCCTCTCTAGATGAATGAAAGAGATTGTTGAGAGACTTCTGAGGGTTCTCAAACTCTAGTCTGGTACAACAATGCCTAGGGACAAGTATAAAGACATACAATAAAAATAGCAAAGATAAATTATGTTTTTTTTTCACAAAAGAAAGGCAGTGCAGTGAGGTGCCATCTTGCCGAGTCCTTTTCCCCATGAAAACTGGCAGATAATTGGATTGTGAATAATGGAGTTTTCATTGTAACTAGTTTTATATTTTAAAAGTAGTGCCTGGGGTGAAATTGGTCTCTGCCAGCAGCGTGACGTGGTCTCGTCATGAATAGACAGCTGATTTTTCACCTTGCCAGTTTTTATTTTCCATTGACTTGGAAAATATTGCCAAGATTTTGAATTTCAAACCAAGCAACAGTGAGACTAGGAAACGAGTCTCCAAAAAGATTTTGAGCTATCGTGAAATTCATTGGAAAGATGGGGAGCGGTGACAAATCTGCTGCCGATTCACTACTAGCCTGTTTTGTGCTGCTGGCGAGGAACAATTTTACTCCCCTAGTGTTTTTTTCATATTTGACATTAAATGGTGATTTATTTTACAGTAATATTTATGCAGTAAGATACCTGATGTGTGTATTTCATCTTTTATTTAAAGTTGGATTTTTATTTATTGACCTGAGAATGGGTAAGAACCTGTGATACAATTACCTGTATGTTTTTCAATGTTACTGTGACTTTCCCATTTTATTTTGAGAACTGGTATTAAATAGAAACAAATACAGTTAGAGCAGTGGTATGGTGATTGCTTTACCAAATTGGGCTTCCAAATTCTGGTGCTCCCTGTCACTCAAACCTGCTGCTCCATGGGTTTTGCGTGAACATTTTAATCTGATTCCACAGCTCAAACATAGTGAACACTAATCTAGTAATGTCATTTGGAAACTCTATCATAGTGTTTGGAATAACATTTTTTAAATTTATTCGTTTGGGGGATTTGGGCGTTGCTGGCTAGGACAGCATTTATTGCCCATCCCTAATTGCCCTTGAGAAGGTGGTGGTGTACTGCCTTCTTAACTGCTGCAGTCTTGGGTCGTAGGTACACCCACAGTGCTGTGAGGAAGGGACTTCCAGGTTTTTTGACCCAGCGACAGTGAAGGAACGATGATATAGTTCCAAGTCAGGATGGTGTGTGGCTTGGAGGGGTACTTGCAGGTGGTGGTGTTCCCATGCATCTGCTGCCCTTGTACTTCTAGGTGGTAGAGGTCGTGGGTTTGGAAGGTGCTGTCTAAGGAGCCTTGGTGAGTTGCTGCACTGCATGTTGTATATGGTACACACTGCTGCCACTGTGTGTCGGTGGAGAAGGGAGTGAATGTTGAAGGATGCGGTGCCAGTCAAGCAGGCTGCTTTGTCCTGGATGGTGTCAAGCTTCTTGAGTGTTGTTGGAGCTGCACCCATCCAGACAATTGGAGAGTATTCCATCACACCCCTGACTTGTGCCTTGTAGATTGTGGACAGGCATTGGGGAGAAAGGAGGTGAGTTACTTGCCACAGAATTCCCAGCCTCTGACCTGCTCTTGTAGCCACAGCATTTATGTGGCTACTCCAGTTCAATTTCTGATCAATGGTGACCCCTAGGATGTTGATAGTGGGGGATTCAGCAATGGTAATGCCATTGAATGTCAAGGGGAGATGGTTAGATTCTCTCTTGTTTGAGATGGTCGTTGCCTGGCACTTATGTGGCGCTAATGTGACTTGCCAATTATCAGCCCAAGCCTGGATATTGTCCAGGTCTTGCTGCATCTGGACATGGGCTGCTTTTGTATCTGAGGAGTCGCGAATGGTGCTGAACATTGTGCAACCATCAGCGAACAACCCCACTTCTGAACTTATGATGAAGGGAAGGTCATTAATGAAGCAGTTGAAGATGTTTGGGCCTAGTACACTGCCCTGAAGAACTCCTGCAGAGTCACACTGTTGCAGTAGAAAGAATTGCTCACCTGAGGCTGGGGTTGGACAATTGCCCAGGTAGTGTAAGAAGAGCAGAGCTTTGCATCCATCTTATACTCGATCCATTATTGTTTGCTACAATTTGTGGTTGTCAGTGTTTCAGGAAAGATTATGCAGACTGGCAAGGGCCTGGCTGTTTTACCTTTGGTGGATATTATGGTTTAGGTTTGTAGGGCCTACTGCAACACATATTATAGCCTGTAAGTCAATATAGTGCACAAGGCATGTATTTCATAAGTGTTGTGGCATTAAGCAGAAGGCAGTGCAGTGGCTGGCTCTGTATGAAATTTAATTAGTATAATTGATATGCTATAAAATAGGCTTGTCATAAACAGTTGAAAGAAATATTTACGTTACAGCCCATAGATAACACTTCTATGTACGCCAAATGTAAAGTAAAGTTTAAAATGATTGATTTTATTTTAAATATATGTAAATATACATACCGTTCTTCTAGTGTAATCTGAATGTGAACCCTATGTATATTTTAAATTTTCCTTATTTTGCAAGCTAGTCCCTGTAACACTATATAAAATGCTTTTTGTTGTAGAAGTGCAGGCCTTGAACTCAGGATCGGCAAATATTAGTGTGTGAATGCTGAAAATTATTGTGTGTTTCCTTTATCTGCTATTTTAATGGAGGTGTTAGCCTGGTTATTTTAAATAGATTAACACTTCCCTGAAATATGAGGCGAAAAATTCCATGGAAATATTCCTACACTAATATTCATGCAGCATAATGCCAAAGATTGTATTCTCACTATCATGAACTAGTATTAAAAGCGCTTGCCTCAATTGCAAACTAGATCCCTCACATTGCTGTTTGTGGGAGCTTGCTGTGCGCAAATTGGCTGCTGCGTTACCTATATTACAACAGTGACTATACTTCAAAAGTACTTCTTTGGCTGTGAAGTGTTTTGGGATGTCCTGTGGTTGTGAAAGGTGCTACATAAATGCAAGTCTTTCTTTTTCATATAGGCCAAATTGATGTGTACTTATCAAAGGTCCACAACCTATTACTTTGTCCAGAAGCTTAGGAAGCTGACTGTTCTGACTGAGGCATTTAAAAATATTTTACTTTCCAAAATCTTTTCAAAAATATCCTAACTGGCTTAGAGTTAGGCTTCATAATCTTGGTTGTTTTCTTGGAGCTCGCTCCTAATGCGGAGGAGTCTCAAGTTATTCATATTTAAATTTCACTGCATTTGGCGAGCGTCCTAAATTATTATTAATGTGCTTGGGTGTTCAAAGGTTCGGAATGGGGGGCAACCAGTGACCTACATAGCAATAGTACACACTCTGAGGCTTTGGATTCAATTATTGACTTCAACAAAACGTAGTCATGTTTGTTAAGTCTTCAGCTTGGGTAAGCTTTGTTGACCTCTTGCTGTGTATGCGCACACCCATTTTATGCAGCCTCAGACAACAGGCAACAGCTGGAATTATTATTATTATTATTATTATTATTAGAGATACAGCACTGAAACAGACCCTTCGGCCCACCGAGTCTGTGCCAACCATCAACCACCCATTTATACTAATCTTACATTAATCCCATATTCCTACCACATCCCCACAATTCCCCTACCACCTACCTACACTGAGGGCAATTTACAATGGCCAATTTACCTATCAACCTGCAAGTCTTTGGCTGTGGGAGGAAACCAGTGCACCCAGCGAAAACCCACGCGGTCACAGGGAGAACTTGCAAACTCCGCATAGGCAGTACCCAGAATCGAACCCAGGTCGCTGGAGCTGTTGCTAAAACAGTACTTCTTTCCCCTAGTTGGTAACTGTGCTACCCCCATTGTGGTACTAAGCCTTGGAGACTAAAAGAGTCCCAGGCTCGATTGCCAGTCTGTACTGAGTTAACATATTCTAGCCAAGGTGGCAATGAGCTTCGACAGTTGACCTCAGCACCCGTGGTCCAGGGAAGGACCAAAAAATCATCTCAGGTTTCTTCTCTTGATCAGTATCCAGTGGCAGTTGCAAAAGAGTCCATGTGTGTGGCCATCAGGTGAGGATAAATTGGGTTTGGTTGTGAAGACCCCACAGTTAAATAGCTTGCAAAGACTCATTTTGGCCAATTGGACAAGGTACCAGTGTCCACCCATAAAACAGTACCCCAGGATGAGCCAGCATTTCCAGGAGATGAGAACAAATGTTATTGAGCAGTATCTCATGTATAAGAAACTTGTTGGTGTGAGTTGTCATGGTGCAAAAAAGTGGTGAGTATTAGACAGGCACTTTCTTAGCCAAGTGGGTACCATCTAAATTAATTCAGTTGCGCAGATCAATATAGTGTTTGATTACCTTGCCTTGTTCATCTTACAGTAATCTTTAACTTATGCCTCATGCCGGTAGATGAGTGCTCCATGTACAAATAACTCACACTCCCATAGTTGGGGAACTTTGGGGAAGGCAGCAGCACTAAACTGTATGAAAATTAAGAGGAACAGATGATCAGGATGCCTGACTGAACAAGAATGACTATAAGATCTGGACATAACAAAGAATTACGTTGGGATGTTGCAGATGGCTATTGATTTTAGTGACTTCTTCACCAATCAGTTGCACCAGTAAAACAAGCTCCCAGTTTTATTTATCAGACAATGGAAGTTTCTTTATATAGTTCTTGATCGTCACAGTCCGACAACATGGCACACAGATTATACAGAAATGTAATAATATATGATGTATTTGAATATGTATGTGAAGATTGAAAAAGGTTAGTTGACTTTTAACAGAGAGAAATAATTTGTCTTCCCTTCTTGATACTGTAACTGTAAACTGACAAATATGCTAAACCATATCCTAAAGGAGAAAGTCTTTTTGATTCTGAATTAATGGAACAAAACAAAATAACTCTGGGTTCTGTCAAACTATGAATGCGGACACTGGCTGCAGGATAATCCATCATTTTGGATTGATGTCTTTGGTGCTGAAAGCGGCTTAATGAGAATTTGACTGTCGCATGTTTTTCTATTGTTGTCTGTCAACCGTTGATCATTTGTAGATGGCTCTTAACTCTTAAAATGCCAGTCATAGTCTGAACTGTGGAGACTTTAATGGTTTAGTTCATTCAGCAACGGAAGAGGACTGCATTCAAATGCTAATACACAACACTGAAGTAAAAAGATGTTGGAATAATTGGCTGGGAGCATAAATTGCAGTTAAATACTTACAAAATTAAAAACAGAATCTCCCGACTCCAGAATGCATACTGGAGGCATTTAGATGTGCTCGCTCATTCATGTCTGGTGTTTGTTGAAACTCAATGAATCAGACTATTCAGATTCATGTTAATATTTGTCAGTTTACAATTCAAGCCATAGTTTCTCACTTTGCCTAGTTTGCTAATCGCCTTGAAAATATTAACCGCGTGCACTTTGTAATAGAAATGACATTCTTCCAATATACTGTAATTAAGAACACATATCAGACCCTTTTGCTGCTTAAGGGGAATTCAACCACTCACTGAAATCACTAATAGGACGTTGAAAGGGACGGTCTAATTATGGTCAGATTCTGTCTTCCTGTGCCAGAAAAGTCAACCATATTAATGATTACAAAGAATTTTCATGGCAGGAAATTGCTGTCAGTGAAGCTTCATCAACAAGAAGAAAGCTGCCCCCTAACTTGACAACAAAGGACAATGATTCTGCTTATTATATGAATAACATGGCACAGCCAGAAAAAAATTGAGTATATCCTTAGACTAACTGTAGTCACCTTATCCTTTTACTTTTGTTTGCACTTTCCCATAATAAAGAGTAGAGAATGCATTTGCCACTCATGAAAAAGGGAAGGCTTCCTGGTAAGGATCCTTATTGGTGAATGTGTTGTGCATGTCACTTGTATTAAATGCAGACAAAAATAGTTTGCAGTTTGTTCAAGATTATTTGCTCATCCCACAGTTTTGTTCAATGGGATGTATATTTTGGGAAGAGAAATGTTAACTCTGGCATTAACATTCCATTTATCCTTTTTAAATTTCTATCTGGAATCCTAGTCAAAAATTGTAGGTGATCTTACAGCCGTACCTGATTTCCCCATATACAGCAGTGTTTGGTTTACTGTGGAATGAGACCATTTTTTTTTTACAGATGTTAAAGTAATTATATGGAAATGGAACACAAGATATAGGAGCAAGAGTAGGCCCTCGAGCCTGCTCCACCATTCAATAAGATCATGGCTGATTTGATCATGGCCTCAACTCCACTTTCTTGCCTGTTCCCTGTGACCCTTGACTCCCCTTTAGTTCAAGAATCTATCTATCTCAGCCTTGTATATGTTCCATGGCTCAGCCACCACAGCTCTCTGGGGTAGAGAATTCCAAAGATTCACGAAATGATACAGGATATTTCACTGGCACAAGACAATTGATGGGATTATTTCATAAGCAAGTAACGAAAGTGAAAGGCCACAAGTTTTTTTTTGTATTCGTTTGTGGGATGTGGGTGTTGCTGACTAGGCCAGCATTTGTTGCCCATCCCTAATTGCCCTTGAACTGAGTGGCTTGCTAGGCCATTTCAGAGGGCATTTAAGAGTCAACCACATTGCTGTGGGTCTGGAGTCACATGTAGGCCAGACCAGGTAAGGACGGCATAAATTAAACTGGTTTACATGAAGGAATTTCTGGCTGCAGGGTTAAATGCTGTTGGTAGCTCTATCTCACAGGTGGCTTTGTAAGTTAACCTTTGCCTCTCCCCGGACCAGAACCATTAAAAAAAAAAAAATTGTTACATTTGTCCTGGATACAGTGCATCTTGTTTAGTACATGGTGTAGTTTTATTGCTATCATTCTATATACTTGCAAAAAAAAAGGCTTTTCCAGACTTGGCTGTCTTCCATAGCACCTCACTTTACATTGATATGGGCGGAGAAGTAGTCCTGTCTTTCACCACTTAAGGGCGATGTCCTTCTGAGCTGCAGTAAGGAAAGAAAAATTGGGTTCTTCTTTAACCAAGCCGTAGAGGAACGTTCCAAGAACCAGTATGCTGACTCTGATTTAGATTTTCCACCCAGTCACACTCAACAGGCAGAAAATCTATCCTTTTTTTTCACTTGGGCTTGGTATTTGGTGATGTGCGGGGTTGTGGCCTTTGGTATTTAGGGATGTGCGGGGTTGTGGCCTGCCCAGCACTCATCCAGGATTGTATGTGTGAAAGGGAATGGTTTCTTAATCTGCTGCTCTTTCAGTTTTATTTTTCAGGTGGGTAACAACACCTGCCACCTCACAGATGGATTTCCATTTGGCTTCAGCTACTCCCCTCTTGAGGTCTCTTTCCGGGGTTTTTTGCTGATTTACCATCTCCTGGTCAGGTGTGCATAAAAGCTGTATACACCTCCAGAAAACAGGGCTTGTTTTGCCTTGCAGGTAGGGCAGGAATTTTTTCCAAAGGTTAAGATATAAAAGCAAATAAGCAATTCCAACCTCCCACCCATTTCTCCAATAGTTTGTAAAGATATTTAGTGTAATCCCAACACACAGTGTTACATAGATCTGATGTATATGCATTCTGCAAAGGAAATATCAATTCTTGACATATATATTTGGGGAAAAATGCATAATTATTTATCTAGTTCCTTACATATATGTCTTACCCTGGAGGAGAATCACTTTCAAACTGGAAACTTCCCAGCCTAAAATGTTAGAGTCAATAGTGACAATTTGAGTACACATTACTAGCTTTACTTGTATTTTTGTTGAACACAAGTGGTATGGAGAACCTTGCAGGCCAATTAAGATGTAGGCAATGAGTGACACAGCTGAGATTTACATTGATAGCCTAACTACAGCGCACTAAATTTGAGTCTGGATGCAAACCACTGAATTTGTGGAGCCAACGAGTGGTTCTGGAGAATGCTTGATGCAGTTGCAATGTTCTCGATGAGTGCAGGCTGGTGTTAGTTAAAGACAGAACTAAAGATTTTCAAATAAGACCTGGCTAGAAATAAAACCCAGTTACTTAATCAGAGCCACAGTGGGTGGAGAGAAGCTTTAAGCTTAGAACAGTGTAATTTGTGAGTTGAGTGTCCCGTCCACTGCGGAACTCAACGAGTAAGACAGGCTGATTGGAATGTATCTACTCCAGGATTATTTTAGCATGTATAAGTGACAGCTTCCACCTTGAATATAATTCTCTTTATGTAGACAGCGTGCCTAGGCTACATGCTGCCATATTAAAATCTGATTTAAAGGAACTGTAGATTTATATGCCCCTGAGGCCTTACACTTGAATAAATCTTGTATATATTTCTGTGTGTCTATTTATTTCTGAATAAAAACATGTATGTTTTGACAAAAATACAAAAAACCCTGAAATTTGTTGCAAATGTTCTTGATTGGAGATGTGTCTTTTGTTTCTTTTTTGCGTAATGTTTTCCTGTTTAAAAATAAAAAGGCAAAATTCTGGCTATTTATGTCTAAGCTTTTGTTATCGGCTATGTTGAAGCAGGAGAGATATGTCCACTATGTGCTGTGTGTATTGTCCCTGCTTGGGTGAAAGCTGAGATTGTTGCTCCTATTGTTTTAGTGTAAAGGAGCTACACTCTCCTTATGATGGTAATGTGCATCGTTTATATACAGCAAGAGTTCAACTTTAAATGTGCATCACTGAAATGAGAGTTTGAGAACATCGTCCAAGTTTGTAAGTTCATCAAAGGAATCAATGCCATGTTTTTAAGTTGCATTTTGTGCAGAATCGATGATAATGATTTTAAGCAATGGAAGCCTTTAACTGAAAGTAACTGTTAGAGCAGGAGCAGGTCCAGTGACTTTCAGATGCTTCGACTGGCAATTTAAAAACATTTTCAACTACCTTTAAAGGATTTAAAGATTTAATTGTTGGGGAAGCAGGATTTCCATGAATATTAGTGCAAGGACATTCAGTTGTTTGTATTTCAAACACTGGGAATGAGACTGGATTGCTTTACAGAGAGCCAGCACAGACTCGATGGGTTGAATGGCCTCCTGTGCTGTTATGACTCTCTCACATACATACATACATATATATGTGCAATTTTACCATGGGAAAGAGTTGAAAAGTGCAAAAAAATTTAAAAACAGAAAGTCAAATTGCAGATATAAAATGTGCACAGACATAAAATATTATGGATTGTCAAGAAAATGTGCAATGCCAAATGAGGATTTTTAATCCATCAGTTGGAAACTTGGATTAATCATTTTAAAACAAGAGACAGCTAAAAATGGCTGCCACCATTTGCATCTGAATACCTTACACATCAAGACATCAAAGCAGAGAGACGGATGTCTGAACTAGCCATCACTAGAACAATGCTTCATGAATTTGGAATCAGCTAACTGTTTCACTTCTAATGGCAAAACATCCAAAGCAATCTTGGAACATTAACAGTAGAGACGCACCTCCATAGGGTGAACATTGCAACAATGAGACCCGAGAGAAACTGAGAATTCCTAGACTTAAATCCAATTAAATTGCAAACAAGAACACTGTGCAATAATGTTACCACCTCCCCATCTGTGAAAAACTAGCAGTCTTTTGGAAAGAGACAAGCTTCGATGCTAACTAGACAAAACCCCAGTGGGGCTGTGTGTGTCTCTTTTTCTTCAGATATACTGCAAGTTTTGAAACCTGTCTGTGACAAGTCTACCATTGCCACAGACAGAGACCCCGGGGAAGAAAGCCACCTACAACTCTGTCTCCAAGAAAAACCTGAACCAGATGGGCCAGCCACAAAGTGCACTCCACCAGCCAGAGACTCCAAGATCACAAATTCAGCTGAAAGACAACGGAATTACCAGACCCCACATGCTGTATATTATTTTTATTTGTTCTGGATTCTAATACAACCCAACTATCCCTCATCACTGTGCAACCTGTTGGTGTGTATGATTCTCGTGTGTGTGAGTGAAAGTGTAGCATAGTTTTATTATTTTATCTAGATCAGGTTTAGATTTTTTTTAAGTACAATAAACTCACCTCTTGTTTAAACTCAAGAAAACCTCTCTGACTGGTTCTTTTATAGTCACAACAAAGGTAAAATGTAAAACATTCACTGAAGTGGTAAGCACATCCACTTTTAAAAGGAATAAACCCTGTTGCAGTCAAACAAGGAGAAGGGCAAGAGGAGAGCCTTGCAACCCCTGCTCATCTGATCGTAACAGGATATTTATGGTAGTTTGAATAATTCAATCCACATATCCAGGATAATGTTGCTGCTACATTGTGAGATTTCTAGTGTTGTAATGCAGCCTTCATAGACCTATCAATGTAGGATTCCTAGCTGTATTCATGGGTGTCATGCACCATTGCCAGCATACACAATTTGATTAACAATTTATTGCTTTTGCACTTCTGTATTAATGCACAAGATAATTTTTCTTCTGCCCATCGTTATAAGTTGTTCACATTAAGGGTTGAATTTACTGAGGCCGTTTGGAGTGGGAATGGAGGCATGGGGGGGTGCGTAGAATAGTGCCGGAGACACTAGAGACCGATAATGTGATGTCAGTTCCAGATTTAGTCAGTGGTGGGAAAGCACCAAGATAGCATCGCTGCCCCGACACAATGGCAATTTAAATTGTAGTATAGTTAGTTTTAATACATTTGCAAGTAATTGAAAGCGATTCAATGGGGAGCTTAGAATCATGTGGACGATGGGCGGCCCTCACGTGCCTTCAGATTCCTGGCCGTTGAAAACTGGTAGCACCGAGGCAAGGCCTCAGTCCTGTGGAAGGTAAGCAGCCATGACCAACACTGCATAGGGGAAGTGGGGGAGGGGGATGGGTGGTGGGTAGCAGAGGCCATTGTCAGCCTGCAGTGCTGCGTGCTCTGCATGGGTGTCTTGATCTCAGATGGCAATACCGGGTGGGCTGGGTGTTGGGTGGTCTGTAAAGTTGTTTGGGGGGAGGGGGGGAGGAGTCTTGGTTTTGAGTGGCAGTATTGGGTGCCCATACAGCTGGGTGAGAGTGTTGGCTTTCAGTAAGGGTGGTCACTAAAGGTTATTAGCTTGTCTGCTGAGAGAAGTAGCAAAGGGAAAGCTGCCAAGGCAGGTTCATCTCTGCAAGGACAGCGCTCTGGAGGTCTAATGATCACCTGGCATGGTTCTCATGGTTCTCCCTGTCTTATTGGACCCCCATGGCGTGATGCAGCGCCTCCGATTGAGGGAGGGCCAGGTGGCAGTTGTTCTTGCCTGTGAAGCTCCACAATGAGAGCAGCAGCCAGCCATGCCAAGAAGGGCCCACCTATGCCAGAGAGTGTACAGGACTTGAATCAGCTACCTCCATATGTCGGAGCAACATTGTCAGCAATGACTACGACTCTCCAGGGAGGCCATCACTGACTTATGTGCCATGCTGATGGACAAATTATGACCTATAAGATCCGGTGGTCACCCCATGCCCGTGCCCTCGAAGATCACTGCGGTACTTATCTTTTACGTGTCTGGATCATTCCAAGGATCTACTGGGGACATTTGTGGCATCTCCCAGGCTGTAGCCTACCCCTACATCAAGAAGATGACTAGTGCCCTGTTCAAGAGGGCCGGTGACTATGTACTCTACTGCACCGAGCCTGATGGTGAGGCCAAGAGAGTCATTGGATTTGGGGCCCTCACTGAATTCCCCCAGGTTTAGGATGTGATAGACTACACGCATGTGGCCATCAAGACTCCAATGGACCAGTCAGCCGCCTTCATAACAGAAAGGGCTTCCATTCCATCAACTTTCAGTTGGTCTGCGACCACCGACAGCTTTTCCTGCAGGTGTGTGCCCGCTTCCCGGAAGCAGCCACGAAACTTATATACTTCGACAGTCCCAGGTTCCACAGCTTTTCAGCCCCCCCGCTCACATTCAGGGATGCATTCTCGGGGACAAAGTTTACCCATTGAAGACATGGCTACTCACGCCTGTGAGGAACCCTCACACTGCAGCAGAAGAGAGGTACAGCACTTGCCACAGCTCCACCCGAGCAGCCATCACCGGTGAAGGGAGATTTAGAAATCTAAAGAGAAAAGTTGCGGCAATAGAGCAGTGTAGCGATTTGAGTAAAGACAAGAAGGGTGGGCCAGGAAGGGGTACAGAGTTTAACAGTAATAGTGCATTCGCGAATAAGGTCCATGCAAAGATTAGTAGTAATAAAATTAAAGGCTCTTTATCTGAATTCGTGAAGCATTTGTAATAAGATAGATGAATCATCCACACAAATTGAGATAAATGGTTTAGATCTAATTGCCATTACAAAGAATGGTTACAAGGTGACCAAGTTTGGGAAATAAATATTTCAAGGTACACAACATTTTGAAACGAAAGGCAGAATGGAAAAGGCGAAGGAGTAGCTCTGATGTAATAATTGCGGGGGACTTAAATCTTCACATAGACTGGACAAAACAAATTGACAATGAATTTGTAAAATGTTTTTGTGTCAGTTTCCTGGAAAAATATGTTCTGGAACTGACTAGGAATAAAACTATTTTAGATCTAATATTGTGTAATGAGGCAGGGTAAAATAGTAATCCCATATTAAAATATCCTCTGGAAAAAGTGATGATAATACATCTGAATTCCATATTAAGTTTGAAAGCGACATACTCCAGTCCCAAACAAGAATCTTATATTTAAACAAAGCCAATTACGTAGGTATGAGAGGAGAGCTAACAATGATCGATTGGGTAAATAGACTAAAAGGTATGGCGGTAAATAAACGGTGGGAAACATTTAAAGAAATAATTCAAAATGTTCAACAAAAATACATTCCATTAAAAAACAAATCAGCAAGAAAGATCCATCTGTGGCTTACTAGGGAAGTTTTGGATAGTATTAGATTAAAAGAAGAGGCTTATAATGTTGTAAAGAATAAAAGTAAGTCTGAGGATTGGGAGTGCTTTTGAAACCAGCAAAGGGCGATCAAAAAGTTGATAAAAAGGGAAAAAATTAGAATATGAGAGTAAACTAGCCAGGAATATAAAAAACGATTGTAAGAGCTTTTACAAGTATATAAAAAGGTGACGAGTACTAAAGTACACATTGGTCCCTTAGAGGCAGAGACAGGAATTATCGTAAGGAATGAGGAAATGGCAGAAACGTTGAACAAAGATTTTGTGTCTGTCTTCACAGTAGAAGAAAAAGAGGGTAACCAAGGGGCTAATAAGGTAATTAATATCAGCAGATAAAAAGTATTGTAGAAAACTTAAGGGACTAAAAACCGACAAATCCCCAGGACCTGATGGCCTACATTCTAGGGTTCCAAAAGAGGTAGCTGCAGAGATAATGGATCCACTGGCTATAATTTTCTAAACTTCCCTAGCTCTAGAATGGCCTCAGCAGATTGGAAGTTAGCAAATGTAACACTGCTATTCAAGAAAGGAGAGAGAGAGAAAACAGGGAACTGCAGATCAGTTAGCCTGACATCAATCATCAGGAAAATGCTGGGATTTATTAAGGAAGTCCTTATGCACTTAGAAAAAACATAGTAAGAGCAGACAAAGTCAACATGGTTTTACGAAAGGGAAATCATGTTTAACAAATTTATTAGAGTTTTTTGAGGATGTAACTAGTAGGGTAGATAAAGGAGAACCAGTAGATATAGTGTACTTGGATTTCCAAAAGGCATTCGATAAGGTCCCACACAACAGGTTAATATGTAAGATAAGAGCTCATGGAGTTAGGCTAATATATTAGCTTGGATAGAGGATTGGTTAACAGGCAGGAAACAGAGAGTGGGATAAATGGGGCATTTTCAAATTGGCAAGCTGTAACTAGTAGAGTGCCGTTAGGATCAGTGCTGGGGCCGGAGCTATTTGCAATCTATATCAATAGCATAGACGAAGAAACTGAGAGTAATGTATCTGAGTTTGATGGCAATACAAAGTTAGGCGGGAATGTAAGCTGTGAGGAGGATACAAAGAGGCTGCAAAGAAATATAGACAGGTTAAGACTCAATGGGCCGAATGGACTCCTTCTGGGCCGTAATGGCTCTGTATGACTATAACTGAGTATGCAACAGGGTGGCAGATGGAGTATAATGTGGGGAAGTATGAAAAAAATATGATTTAAGAGGCATGAAACTTTTAAATGTTGATATTCAGAGAGACTTGGGTGTACTCTTACAACAAACACAGAAGGTTAGCATGCGGGTACAACAAGCAATTAGGAAGGCAAGTGGCATTTTGGCTTTTATTGCAAGAGGACTGGAGTACAAGAATAAGGAAGTATTGCTACTTTTGTATCGGGCTTTGGTGAGACCACACCTGGAGAACTGTATGCAGATTTGGTCCTCCTATCTAAGAGGACAGCAAGAGGTTGTTTCCCCTTGCTGGGGAATCTAGAGCACGGGGGCACAGCCTCAGGATAAGGGGTCGTTCATTTAGGGCTGAGATGAGGAGAGATTTCTTCACTCAGAGGGTTGTGGATGCTCCATCGTTGACTATATTCAAAACTGAGATCAATAAATTTTTGATCTCTCAGGGAATCAAGGGATATGGGGAGGGGGCAGAAAAGTGGAGTTGAGGTAGAAGATCAGCCATGATCGTATTGAATAGCAGAGCGGGCTTGAGGGGCCGAGAGGTGTATTCCTGCTCCTAGTGCTTATGTTCTTACTATTAAGCACCAGGTGGCGCTGTTGCCTACATATTTCTGAAAGGTATTTCACTGACAAGTTGCTGGCGGTGACTGATGCAGTTTGTCCGCAGTTATATGTTTGAGTGTTTTAAGTCACTATGATACAAGGAGATTGTTTGCAAAAGACCTTTAATGCTGTCATGCCTATCAGAAACATGATAAATTAAGAATGGATGGTAGAAAATAAAACTATGGAAAATAAAAATAATAAACCAATGGAGAACCAACAGTCTGACAACAGAGAATCAGTGGAGAGATAGAGCTGGGAATCAGCAGACCTGTTGAGGCTGACCCCATGTCTCTGTCCTTGCAAACTACCACCCCATGTTCAACCCCAGTTCTGATGAAAGGTCACAGACCTGAAACATTAACTCTGCTTCTCTCTCCACAGATGCTGCCGGACCTCTGTTTTTATGTCCCATGTTCAACCTTCCTGTCTTCTCCAATGTCCTTGAATGTGTTGTCTCCTCTCCAAGTTCATGCCTGTCTTTCTGTCCAATTAGGTTTTCACTCTGCCACAGCCCTGAAATGGTCCTAATCAAAGTCACAAATGGCATCTCTTGTGACTGTTGACGCTATCCCTACTCACCCTCACTTGGTTCCACTCTTACCTATTCAATTGAAACCATGGTATCTCCAGCAATAGCTTCTCTCCTCCACCACCGTCCCCCACCCCCCCTCCCCACCATTACTTCTGGAGTTCCCTAAGGAGCAATCCCAGATCCCCTTCTCTTCCTCATCTACATGTTACCCTTGGCAGCACATCCACAGACATGGGGTCAGCTTCTACATATGGATTAACAACACCCAGCTCTACTTCTTCACCAGTTGTCTCGACCCCCTCCACTGCCTGTGTTGTCAGACTGCTTGTTCGACATCCAGTCCTGGATGAGCTGCAGTATCCTTCAGCTAAACATTGGAAAGATCATAGCCATTACCTTCCGCCACAAACATTTGTCCCCTTGCCGCTGATTCCATCCCCCCATTATCAGACTGAAGCCAGCCGTTCACACCCGCAGCATCCTGAGCTGAACTTCTAACCCCATTATCTTCACCATCGCAAAGACCACCTACTTCCACTGCTGGAACATTGCATTTCTCTACCCCGTCTCAGTGTATCTGCGAAAAGCCTTTATCCATGCCTTTGTCACCTGTAGACTTAACAATTCCAATCCTCTCTTTGTTGGCCTCCCAAGCTCCACACTCCATAAACTTCAGGTTACCCAGAGCTCTGTTGCTCATATCCTAGCACACACACATATCCCATCACCCCTGTGCTTGATGTCCTCTTGTGCATCCCCTATTCCCTTTGCCCCATCATTGGCTGTCGTGCCTTTAGCACTCAAGGGATTATCTTGTCGACTAGGTTTTCAGTCAAGTCTCCTAATATTTCCTAATTTGGCTCTGTGTCAATTTTTGTCTGAACACATTTCTGTGACGCACCTTGGGATGTTTTCCTATGTTAAAGGTATATATGCACATTATTGTTCCTGTTGAATGATGGCGCTAAAGGCAATATGTAGCTAAGAAGGAGGAAAGGGCCAAGGGGACCGTGTAAATAATGGTACAGGGGCTGGAAGAGAAGCCAGTAATGAAGATGCTCTGGCAACAACTGGATAGGAAAGTGTGGCAGCAAGTGGGGTAGTTCCACTGAGCTGCACAACAGAGGAGAGAAAACTCAACTCGAGGTTTATATCATGAATACTAGTCGATTTACAATGGTGTGGCCCACTGTAAGTCACAAGATATATTGTTTTGTAACAAGAGGAACTTTATACTGTACAATGCATGCTGTTATATCCTGCTGCTAAAGTGGACCTTTGTTTGACAGGTACTCTATAGAACATAGAACATAGAACATAGAAAATACAGCACAGAACAGGCCCTTCGGCCCACGATGTTGTGCCGATCCTTTGTCCTCTGTCAAGGACAATTTAATCTATACCCCATCATTCTCCTTTATCCATATACCTATCTAAAAGCCGTTTGAAAGTCCCTAAAGTTTCTGACTCAACAACTTCCCCAGGCAAGGCATTCCATGCCCCGACCACTCTCTGGGTAAAGAACCTTCCCCTGACATCCCCCTTATATCTCCCACCCTTCACCTTAAATTTATGACCCCTTGTAACGCTTTGCTCCACCCGGGGAAAAAGTTTCTGACTGTCTACCCTATCTATTCCCCTGATCATCTTATAAACCTCTATCATGTCACCCCTCATCCTTCTCCGTTCTAATGAGAAGAGGCCTAGAATGTTCAGCCTTTCCTCGTAAGACTTATTCTCCATTCCAGGCAACATCCTGGTAAATCTCCTCTGCACCCTCTCCAAGGCTTCCACATCCTTCCTAAAATGAGGCGACCAGAACTGCACACAGTACTCCAAATGAGGCCTTACCAAGGTCCTGTACAGCTGCATCATCACCTCACGGCTCTTAAATTCAATCCCTCTGCTAATGAACGCTAACACCCCATATGCCTTCTTCACAGCCCTATCCACTTGAGTTGCAACTTTCAACGATCTATGCACATAGACCCCAAGGTCTCTCTGCTCCTCCACATGCCCAAGAACCCTACCGTTAACCCAGTATTTTGCATTCGTGTTTGTCCTTCCAAAATGGACGACCTCACACTTTTCAGGGTTAAACTCCATCTGCCACTTTTCAGCCCAGCACTGCAACCTATCCAAGTCCCTTTGCAGACGACAATAGCCCTCCTCGGTATCCACAACTCCACCAACCTTTGTATCATCTGCAAATTTACTGACCCACCCTTCGACTTCCTCATCCAAGTCGTTAATAAAAATCACAAACAGGAGAGGACCCAGAACTGATCCCTGTGGCACGCCACTGGTAACTGGGCTCCAGGCTGAGTATTTACCATCTAAGACCACTCTCTGCCTTCTATCAGTTAGCCAATTCTTAATCCAACTGGCCACATTCCCCACTATCCCATGCCTCCTGACTTTCTCCATAAGTCTACCATGGGGGACCTTATCAAATGCCTTACTAAAATCCATGTACACCACATCCACTGGTTTACCCTCATCCACTTGCTTGGTCACCTGCTCAAAGAATTCAATCAGGCTTGTGAGGCAAGACCTACCCCTCACAAAACCGTGCTGACTGTCCCGAATCAAGCAGTGTCTTTCCAGATGCTCAGAAATCCTATCCCTCAGCACCTTTTCCATCAACTTGCCTACCACCGAAGTAAGACTAACTGGCCTGTAATTCCCAGGGTTGTTCCTATTCCCTTTCTTGAACAGGGGCACAACATTTGCCACCCTCCAATCACCTGGTACCACCCCCGTCAACAGAGAAGATGAAAAGATCATTGCCAGCGGCTCTGCAATTTCATCCCTTGCTTCCCATAACATCCTTGGATATACCCCGTCAGGCCCGGGAGACTTGTCTATCTTCAAGTTATTCAAAAACCCCAACACATCTTCCCTCCTAACGAGCACTTCCTCGAGCTTACCAGTCTGTTTCACACCGTCCTCTTCAGTAATACACCCCTTCTCATTCGTAAATACCGAAGAGAAGTACTCATTCAAAACCTCACTTATCTCTTCCGGCTCAACACACAGTCTCCCGCTATTGTCCTTGACCGGACCTACGGTCCCCCTAGTCATCCTCATATTTCTGACATACGCGTAAAAGGCCTTGGGGTTTTCTTTTATCCTACCCGCCAAGCATCTATGCCAGGCCATAGTCTAATTACTCCAAATAGATGCACACTGAGGACAATTGCTTGCGATGAAAGAGGTCACCAGATTGTCTGGTGCTTCAGGTCAGAAATGGCCTGCTTTTTTTTTCTCTCTTTTTCATAGTTTTGATGCTTTGAAGTCTGACAGGCAAATGCTAGATGGTACATTTTACTTTTTCCATCTAAATTTATACTGGTAGCAAAGTACCTGGTCTATAGACAGGACTTATCACCTACAATTGTCCAATAAACACTGATGGTGGGCTCTGAAATGTATCTCATAAAACACGAGTTTTTATTTTGGCACTGGTGGGTATCATGGTGGCACTGCCAGTCAGGACATTCTAATCACATTCACCCACCCCGTTCCCATATCTCTTCAACCCCTTTTCATTCTTCCATCTATCCAATATAATATTAAACATGGATGTAGTTTCTACCTCAACCACTAACCCTGGAAATGAATTTCAAAGCCTCACAACTTTCTGTGTGAAGATGTTTGTCCTGGCCTCTGTTCTAAATCTCTCACATTTAACCTTGTATATATATGGCCTCTTATTCTTGATCTTTCAACCACTGGAAAGAGTTGGTTTCTGTCTATTTGTCCTATTCTTTCATAATTTTAAACACTTCTACCAAAGCACCCTGTAATCTGTGTTGCTCTAATAAAAAAGATATAATTTTTCAAGTCTTTCTTCGAATTTTTCTTTCTTCAGCTCAAGCAGCCTCTCTAAGGCCCAATAAACATGTGTAATATTCGTGTTACTTACACTTGCATGCATATCCCTCTCTATGCCTGGCATAGAGTACCTGAAAAAACACAGGTCCACTTTAGCAGCAGGATATAACAGCATGCATTGTGCATATCCCTCTCTCTCAGGCCCATATGTGCAACTTTACTCTTTCACACTCTCTCACACGCACGTACACGCACGGACTGCATGCAATCTCTCAATAAATAATTTTATTTAACAAAAACTGGCCAATTATCTCCTCTGTTGTCTGGCAATATTTGGTTCATACTGGGGTGAGGTTCCGCAGGACCTGGCATTCCACTAGGACTTGATTGAAGTGATCATTTTTCATTTGAGTGGTGAATTTTGGAAAGCTCTCTAACTTTGAACAGCATTGCTGCCAAGTCTGATCCATTTCCTCATCTGACACCACGCTTTCCAGCACAGGATAACAATTGGGAGCTGGTTGATTTCCCCACCCAAGGATGCTGAGGCCAACTGGAATATCCCAATTGTTGCCTGAGATCAGTGAACTTGGCATTAATTGGCAATCCAATTCAAGACCTTCAAAATCTCATGGTTCATCTAACCAACAGAGCTACTGTGGGAACAGATACAAATTACATATTCCCCACATTTATTATACCCTGCTTATTCTTAGTTTTTTCCTGATTTTCAATAAATTGTAATCTCACACAATCCAGTTTTACAGTATTTATTTTCAGAGATACAGCACTGAAACAGGCCCTTCGGCCCACCGAGTCTGTGCCGACCATCAACCACCCATTTATACTTCTTTCTTTTGGGCCTCCTTATCTCGAGAGACAATGGATACGCGCCTGGAGGTGGTCAGTGGTTTGTGAAGCAGCGCCTGGAGTGGCTATAAAGGCCAATTCTGGAGTGACAGGCTCTTCCACAGGTGCTGCAGAGAAATTTGTTTGTTGGGGCTGTTGCACAGTTGGCTCTCCCCTTTCGCCTCTGTCTTTTTTCCTGCCAACTACTAAGTCTCTTCGACTCGCCACAATTTAGCCCTGTCTTTATGGCTGCCCGCCAGCTCTGGCGAATGCTGGCAACTGACTCCCACGACTTGTGATCAATGTCACACGATTTCATGTCGCGTTTGCAGACGTCTTTATAACGGAGACATGGACGGCCGGTGGGTCTGATACCAGTGGCGAGCTCGCTGTACAATGTGTCTTTGGGGATCCTGCCATCTTCCATGCGGCTCACATGGCCAAGCCATCTCAAGCGCCGCTGACTCAGTAGTGTGTATAAGCTGGGGGTGTTGGCCGCTTCAAGGACTTCTGTGTTGGAGATATAGTCCTGCCACCTGATGCCAAGTATTCTCCGAAGGCAGCGAAGATGGAATGAATTGAGACGTCGCTCTTGGCTGGCATACGTTGTCCAGGCCTCGCTGCCGTAGAGCAAGGTACTGAGGACACAGGCCTGATACACTCGGACTTTTGTGTTCCGTGTCAGTGCGCCATTTTCCCACACTCTCTTGGCCAGTCTGGACATAGCAGTGGAAGCCTTACCCATGCGCTTGTTGATTTCTGCATCTAGAGACAGGTTACTGGTGATAGTTGAGCCGAGGTAGGTGAACTCTTGAACCACTTCCAGAGCGTGGTCGCCAATATTGATGGATGGAGCATTTCTGACATCCTGCCCCATGATGTTCGTTTTCTTGAGGCTGATGGTTAGGCCAAATTCATTGCAGGCAGACGCAAACCTGTCGATGAGACTCTGCAGGCATTCTTCAGTGTGAGATGTTAAAGCAGCATCGTCAGCAAAGAGGAGTTCTCTGATGAGGACTTTCCGTACTTTGGACTTCGCTCTTAGACGGGCAAGGTTGAACAACCTGCCCCCTGATCTTGTGTGGAGGAAAATTCCTTCTTCAGAGGATTTGAACGCATGTGAAAGCAGCAGGGAGAAGAAAATCCCAAAAAGTGTGGGTGCGAGAACACAGCCCTGTTTCACACCACTCAGGATAGGAAAGGGCTCTGATGAGGAGCCACCATGTTGAATTGTGCCTTTCATATTGTCATGGAATGAGGTGATGATACTTAGTAGCTTTGGTGGACATCCGATCTTTTCTAGTAGTCTGAAGAGACCACGTCTGCTGACGAGGTCAAAGGCTTTGGTGAGATCAATGAAAGCAATGTAGAGGGGCATCTGTTGTTCACGGCATTTCTCCTGTATCTGACGAAGGGAGAACAGCATGTCAATAGTCGATCTCTCTGCACGAAAGCCACACTGTGCCTCAGGGTAGACGCGCTCGGCCAGCTTCTGGAGCCTGTTCAGAGCGACTCGAGCAAAGACTTTCCCCACTATGCCATTTATACTAATCCTATACTAATTCCATATTCCTACCACATCTCCACCAGTCCCTATATTTCCCTACCACCTACCTATCCTAGGGGTAATTTATAATGGCCAATATTCCTGCCTGTTACTATTTTGGCTGCGTTTGCTGACAACGGAACCACTAGATGGCGCAGTACTTGCGCATGTGCAAATGCAGCCTCATGTACTGAAATGTCACTGTCTGCGACATTTTTGGCAGCTGCCAGTAGTAAAGATGGCACTGCTCAATTTATCACAAAATAAATGAAACCCAAATGCCCACTGTGGCTGCGATCGGCGCCTCCATCCCACCTCCAACAGTCCCCCGCTCCCTCCTGCCATCGTGCTTCTCTTTGCCACTGCCTCCCGCGCCCGTTTGCTTGCTGCACACCTCGCCATGTCTTCGCACCCCCCTGCCCCCAGCCACTCACTCCCCACTTCACCACCCCGCCAAGCCCCCTCCCCCACACCTGTGGTCCACTTGCTCCCGGCCTCGCCGCTTCATCCCCTCTGCTCTGCCTCTGCTCCCCGTTCCCTCCCGCTTCTGCTCCCCGCTCCATCCTGCTCACAGTCTCCCTCCCCTCCCCTGCCTATCTTGTCACTCTGTCTCTCTCCACCCACTTCCCCCGTGCGGTGAAGAAAGGCAGCGATTGCGGGAGGGAGCGGGAGTCACTTTGCACAGGGTTAGTCATGAGCAGATCACCACACCATTCAAAACCAGATGCAGGAGGGAGCAGAGAGCAGAGGCAGAGCAGAGGGGAGGAAGCAGCAAGGCTGGGAACAAGTGGCCCACAGGTAGGTGGGGAGCTGAAACAGGAAGTGAGTGGCTGAGTGGGGAGACGTGGCGATGCCGGGAGTGAGTGGCCCAGCGGTAGGTGGGGTGGGGGGTGAAGCGGGGAGCAAGCAGACATTGGAGAACGCGATGACGTTTTTGCGCGTATGTGCGAATTAGTCCTGGCAAGCTGGGTGCTGACCTAGGCTGCGCATGCGCAGCACCATACTGACAGCAAGAGTCTGTTCTGCTCATGTGCGAAGCTGGGAGCGCTCTGATGATGTCAGCGCTGGGCTGCGTTGTCAGGAGTCACTTTGCACAGGGCTAGTCATGAGCAGATCACCACACCATTCAAAAACAGAGCTTTACAACTTTACATATAGGAGAAAACCTCCTCAAAACTGCCTGCGTTTCTTGTGAAAAAAAGTGACTGCCTTTTTCAGGTGTATCAGAATCTCTGCTACTGTGACATTGATGACAAATGTGGCTGGCAAATTGAAATTGACAACAGGAATCTACTTTGGCATTTCCTTCTCTTACTTCAGAGTCATTCTTAGATATGAGGTTTGACAAGTCATGACCTCCTAACATCTCAAGTGTGCAAATATTTAATGTTGTCAATAGACACTTTGCTGAAATACAAGTTAATTAGTGACAGGTGACTTAAGTAAACCCTTTATCTGACTATCCCCTAATGTTTATTTGAGATAGTCTGTGTATTTGAGGCTGTGCTTGCTCCAATATTGGCTTATCTAGAAAAACAATGTATTAAGATTAGTTTTAAGACCCTTTATTTGCATGGCGTCATTAGTAATGATTTGCAGATGTGAATATAATGATGAGAAAAGATAACTAAGTGAACGATAGGAAACAGATTTTCTGGTTACTGAATCTTCAACAATGAACACATTTTGATCCTGTCCCTCCCTAATGTCAACTTATTGAATCATAGAACCTACAACACAGAAGGCTATTAGGCTCATTAAGCCTGTGCTAATGCTGACTCCCTATTGGAAGTGTCTATTTTAATCTATTTGAAACTTTAATATGAAAGAAAGGGCATGAATTACAGTATAATGTGGCTGCAAGAACCAAGACAGACTTCAGATTACTTGTCTCCCATCTGTTATGGGGGATGTGCAGTGAAGAAGTTTCGCAATTGAATCAATTACTTGTTATTTTTGTCCAATGCCTGAAGTCAAGCCTTCCATCACCACCTCTGTTTATGCCAATAGCATGCTGGCACGGTGAGGGGGAGGGGCTGTGAGAGATAGTAACTGATCAGAAAACCATTAGGAAATTGTAAATTGACCAAACAACTGAATAACCCAAAAGGATCATTCACAGGGCACGTGATAAATGGGGGACCTTTAACTCCTCACTTTGTTTTTTCTGGATAAACTTGACGGAGCTGTGTGTGTCTGAAGAAACTGAGCCAGACTCCACGGTTTTATCTCCAGTCTGTACTCCATCAGTCAGGGTGGCAGTCGACACCTTGCCTGTAGTATCCTTGGGGTATTAGCTGTAGCATCCCTGGGGTACAGAGGGGTTAAAAGCCAGGATCCCTGTTCTTGATTGATGTCCAGTGAGCCTTGCTGCAAATAGGTGAGCAGAGGGCAAGAACAGCTTCAGCTCAACTGTGATGCCACCTATAGTCCGATAGCCTTCCAAAACTCACTGCTAGCCTCCCACATGAAAATGCACATATGGCCAAAGTACTAGATGGCATTTATTTCCCACGGAACCAGATGGGAGTGTGAGTCATTACCCTCAGATGAGAGGATATAGAAACAATAATTGGGGGAACAGCGAGACAGTTGCTAGGGATACTTCCATGTGCGTTTGTGTGTCTGGAGGATAACACTTGTGAGCAAGCACCTTGTATAGGAGACAGAAGGGTTAATTATGGACTTTGATTTATGGTGCTGTTCTGGCTTTGGCACCTAAAGGCTACGTCTGTCTGCGGGGCATTTATCAGGTGGCTATTGTTCCAAAGTGTTCAGGAAGCTTTTCAAAGAGAATTGCTGCCTTGCAGAGGAAAGGGAAACAGCAGTGCTGGAGTTACAAACACCATGCCTAAAAGCCCAGGGGAATGCCTGGCGACTCTCCTTATCAATATAATAATTTGAATAAGAATCACTGACCGCGAAAAAAAAGGCTTGGAGTCACGCTTGAAATGGAGACTGAAATTAGACTGATATAGTTACCAAAATACAATATCTTGCATTCTTTCAGGGGGTGAAAATGTTTACCTCGGATCTAAGACGCCACTGCGTTGGCCGAGATTGTCATAATAAAAACCTTCAGGCGTGATTACTTGTTCCAAACAATTACTCATATCTTTTGTTTAAGATTAAACTGCTCTTGTATCTTGAACCCTGCAATTAGTTGACTACGCTACACAGACCATAATTATACTCCTATTATGGTGCAGAGGTTAGTTTTAATACAAGGCATGTGACCGTCAATTGAAGATTCACCGAAACACAAATAATCTTAAACTGATTTTAGCTTAGGAAGCATGAAACTGGGGGGGGACAAAGTTGATCAGTCCAATGTGTTATGGTAAACTGCAGCATAAGAGACATCCTGCTGTGTGTCTCCCTGATCACTGAAGGAAACAATGATAGTAAAGCAATGCCACAGTCACTGCCTTTGCATTAAGATTTAGTTGTGATTTTCTCCAAAGTCTTAAACCAAACAGTCTGTGTGACAGAGAGCCCGGAATCTCACCGCCTCCGCACGCTGCCCTCGAGGTGGCTGTGGTAGGGAAGAGACTGTTGTCCACCTCCTTCTGGAATGTGCCTTTACAAAGCAGGTGTGGAAAGAGATACAGTGGTTTTTGTCGAGGTTCATCCCGAGCAGCTCTGTAACACAGGAGTCTGTGCTCTACGGGCTGTTCCCAGGGGTGCACACTGAGATAAACATCAACTGCTGCTGGAGGACCATCAACTTGGTGAAAGACGCTCTTTGGTCTGCCCGAAACCTGCTGGTCTTCCAGTGCAAAGAGGTGTCCATGACTGAGTGTTGCAGACTATGTGCTGAGGGACGCACTAAAGCTTGGGGCAGCCGCTGCAAAGGCTCAATAGGGAAAGACCACTGTGTAAGGTCCTCCTACCATAGTGAACTGAGGGGCTGGACCCATGGAAAACCCGTCAGGCTGTGCACACCAAATATGGTTTTGCTGTAAACTGTACATTGTATGTAAAATGGAATGGAAGGGTTGTGAGGCAACTCACTCCTGTATTGAAGAAAACTGATTTCCTTTGCACTTTCTGGAATGTCAACTTGGTGCTATTTTGAACTGTTTTGTAATGTATTTTTTTTTAACAGAGCTTTATGAATAAAGTATATTTTGGGGGGAAAAAGACAGAGTGACAGAGTAAGTATATGTGTGTGCATCCGGGGCGCTATGTGCAACTAAATAAAATACTATTTTGCTTTAGTTGCAGCTTATTAAGTGAACTGATTCTCACTTTCTCTGGAACATTGCAGCATCCATTAATGCGTAAAATTAAAATCCCCTGTCTCAGTAAACTGCTGCATTCATTTGTCACAAATTTACAACTAATTATAATGAACATAATTGCAATTAACATAATTACAATTAACATAATATAATTAACATAATTTTAATTAGCACCAGTGCTCTTGGACCTGCAGCAGAGCGTTCATAACTTCTTCAAGAATGTGCCTTAGGGATTCCAGTTTTCACGAGGGAATGTGACTCACTAATAAAAGCATGCATTAAAATGTTATCTTTTATAAGATATATTTTATCGTAGAACTGAGACAGAAACGATTATTATTTGACTCGTCTTTGACTCTCCTTTATAAGGGAAATCCTTTTCAGAGTTTGCGAGCAGGAAAAGTTGGGAAGAGTGCGCTCGACTTTCCTGTAAATGTGAACGTTGGCAGGTCTTTGGCTCTCAGTCACGCCTCTCAGTGAATGTCACTCAGTCCCCTATGTGAAGATTGGTGTGAAGAAAGCCGACGTAACTCCTGTGCTCCGACGTTGATGACCGGTGGGGTCGGGGCTGCCTTATAAAGGAGGATGTTTGGGAACGTGTTCTTCAGGTTAGGCTTGGGGAATTGTTGGGTTTTTCTGCACCATGGGGCTCCTTCAGTCCGCTCAGCCCTGTCTGATCGCCGCCTGCATCTGTGTCCTGCTCCGGGGCAGCCTGAGCCGTCCTGAAGGCTGGGGAGCTTTGAAAAACGATGCGACAGAAATCATTCCCGAATACCCGGAGATTCCCACCGAGATGAGAAATCACAGCGTCAACCAGGCGAAACACGGAGGTAGACGGCGGAGCCAGTCCGTGCAAGTGCGGGGTAAGAACGCAATCATTCTTAAATCCTGAATAATGAGATGGAAAAGGTTATTGCTAGTCATAGACGGTAAGAGAGCATTGTGATATCCCTAGGTGGTGAAAAGGACAAGCAAAGTTATACATTAAACTTTTTTTTTTAAGTCCCCGTTTCAGTTTGTGGATTTATTACATTTGCAATGCATTTATTCCTCTCTCGCCATTTCTAGTATTGATATTCTTATTTCGTCGCTCCTTCCCACACTGTGCATATTTGCCTAAGTGTCTACTTATCTTGCCAGCTTTTTTGTTATATCTTTTAAATATCGCGCGCCTGCAGAGTTATAGCCAGTAACAAATCTTAAGATATTAAGGTGTAGGATCCTGTTTTCGTGGGGCTTATCTTGTTTGTTACACGTCCTGAAATCAGTGGATATTTCTGTTTGTTAAATGCCCTTTAGATCTGTAAGTGTTCTTGTTCTGGCTGGGTCTGTATCACTCCCTTTAACTGCTGCATCAACTAATATTTCCTGATTATTAATACCCATTAGTTGCGTCAAAGTCCTTTCGAAATAACGGTCTTTTATACATCATGAACGCAGAAAGCAGCAGAGGCATTGCAGTGAAGTTTCAATATGGGAAGAATGTGCAGTTCTGCAACATCACACATCAGAATTCTCCCACCAGATTCATACTTTGCTATAGATGTAAAACCTTTAAAAATATTGAGAACCCTGGATGGATTTTCAACTTTTCAGTGGAAGTGAGAAGAGGTCAGTTTCTACAACAGGTGGACTGATCCATTAGTTTTATATTGAGGCGGCTAGTTGAAAAACTTGGAGTCTGAAATTTGCAGGCAGTTACAGCAGCCCTCTGATGAACCTCATCAGTTTATAGATAGTGTGTCCAGAATCACTTGAATTTGCCTATTTACATCGATCTTAAAGGGCTCAGTACTAGTTACCAACAGCAGCTAAGCAACACAGCAATACTCCAGATTGAGACTACCTGTGAACAATGCCACATGAGTTCTTCTAGTATCTCAAAATGCTACCAGTTGTTCATCTTCCTGTGTGTTTTAAACAGGTTTATTCATTATGATTAGTAATATTTTGATATTTTCAAGTACAGTTTAAACTTTGCTGAATTTGGATTTGTATATGTTCTGTACTAGTTTTGTATTGTCACGTAGCTGGGACGGTTCTATGTGAATCAGTCAGAATGTGTGTGTTTGATGTGGAGGAGCTCCACAATTTTGATTCAGCTGGCTGTTTGCTCAGTCGTGAAAACTCTTGCAAATGAATAGGGACTGAAAAAACAATATGTATGCAAGTACACAATGCTATAATGGTATTTTAAAGTATCAAGTGATTGCAGATTGACACAGCTTTGATGCTGTAAGATGTAGTTTGTTAACTGAATAGTTTTTTTTAACAGTCTTCCCAGCAAGTATTACTGTATTAGTGGAACCGTTCTCCCAAAGTCCAGTACTTCAATATAGATCTCCACTATATGCTCACTCCATTTGCTAGGCATGCTATAATACCTGCATTTATACATAACATCATAATTTCAAATCATCTCAAGATGCTTTGTGCAATTAAATAGTTTGAAGCACAGTGATCTTCATTTATGTAAGCGAAGTGTGAGCAGACTTGGGTCATAATAAAAGTGTCCATCTTGAAATTGATATGAGCAAAATATTTTTAAACTCAGTGATTTGTAGGTTATTAATACCTTTGAAACAATACAACTGAGTAAATAAATGTATGTCAATCAATGAGTAAGATGGAGAAATGTAGCCCAGAATAATTTAATCTCTACTCATATATAAAAAACTATGGTATTATGTGTCTAGCTAGTGGGGCTGAACATATATTGAATTTGACAGACTGTTAAAAAGTAAAAAGTGCACACCAACTAGTGTATACAGACTTAATTGACTCCTTGCTTTCCAGAAGTAATTGCCACATTGTTTAAAAAAGAAACATTTTCATTTATTTACAAAGTACAACTGAAACAGACATTCCTTATCCCAGGGCAAATCTTTACCAATAGATCGCCAAGATACTTATTTTGGTAGCCTATGGCCAATGAGCTAGTGCAAATTTCAGTTGATGTGATCAGTGGGAATATGCATAACAAATCAGTATGCAAGTTAAATATAACAGTTAACTGAGGAAATTGTTATATATTCATTGCTAAGGACTATAAATTGTTAAACGAGCTGAAGTTAGTGCAGTGCTTCCCTTGCAACTCATTTTATTTTATAATGAAGGCCAGTGAGAGTATAGTTATTGAGTTCAGTGTACCAAATTCAAAACTGTACTGGCCGTAGCAGGGAGCATTTTCTTTTGATACAAGTCTTTTCTCTTGTGAAATGGATGAAGTTGTGATTGACTCTCTGACACTTCATCACCGACTCCTGAATGCCCTGATAGTGATTGCATCATGTCTTCTGTAGTCTTGAGATATCAGTTTAAAATCTTCTCCTACTGCTTCATCCAGTGAATAGCTGCACCACACAGACCAGGATCTTTAGTCTGTGCTGAGTTAGGGCAATGGTACATTGGGTCAGTGTCCTTGGGTTAGGGAAAGGGGAATTGTCCATGATTCCCATTCCCATTCCCAACTGCTATCCAGCCACCCCCTACTGGAAAGGTGCATATATGGATGCAGCCAAGATCAGAGCTGGCTGTGCTTTTCTCCCTTGTGATTGAAAAGCCGGCCCACACTTACTCTGTAGTTTCACAAACAAGGAATGGTCACTTGGGAGAGGTACCAGAGGAGCCAATGCTTGCAGGAGAGAAAATTAATGGCCCAGAAAGAATGTAAAGAGAATGGACTAGAAAGGCAAAGCAGGTTGGTCAAGATTTGAAAGAGAAAAATAAACATTTTGGGTGCAACTCTTCATCAGAACAGTTCTGATTTATGGTTGCACATTGCAATTGAACCCATCCCTTTCAGTTACTGATTGACCTGTTGCGTTTTTCTAGCACTTTCTAGTTTTGATTCAGATTCCCAGCGTATACCTGTTTTTCTGATGAAAGGTCATGGACCTGAAACATTAACTCTGTTTTTCTCTCCACAGATGCTGCCGGACCTGCTGAGTATTTACAGCATTGTCTGTTTTTATTTCAGATTTCCAGCATCTGCAGTATTTTGCCTTTGTATCAGTTTTTCTTTTGATTAGGAACACTTTCTTAATTTGAGCAGATTTGAACATGCTGAAAATTATTCACTTTTTTTTCAATTGAATCCATGTTCAATTCATTAATTATTTGATGTATTACTGTATTACACACGTAGCTGGTTTCTATGGTCGTGTCCTTTTACTAATTGCACTGCCATGTCTCTTACCCTGTAGGTGCAACAGAGTTCAGCTGCAGAGAGCTGCGATCCACCAGGTACATATCGGATGGCACATGTCGCAGTCTGAAGCCAGTGAGGGAGCTGATTTGCTCCGGTCAGTGTTTGCCAGCCCACCTCCTCCCCAATTCCATTGGCCGGGTTAGGTGGTGGAGCAGGCATCAGACCTCCGACTATCGGTGTGTGCCAGCCCACTCGCGCAACCAGCGTGTCCGGCTAGAGTGCCAAAACCAGGAGACAAGGACCTACAAAATCCAAGTGGTGACTTCCTGCAAGTGCAAAAGGTACTCCCGCCATCACAACCAGTCAGACAATAAGCACTTTGGGAAGGGAGCTGTCTCAAGGAGGAGAAAGAGCAAGAAGAAAGCAACACCCCCCAAAAACAGAGGCAAAGGCAACCACCATGACCAAGCTGACCAATATTAGAACTATATATCAAGTTTCATATGATGCTCCACTTTACAGAAAGTCAGTGCTGGATGAAAAGTCAATATAGTTACATTTTCTAAAGCACTTACTCTAAAGTGCACCTAACCCCAGCATATGATAATGATTCTTTTTAAATCTGCAGGAACATTGCACTCCCTACTCAGTCTGGGGTTACATATTTCCAAAGTAAACAAAATGTTCAGCCAAAATGTATTATAGATATCCTATTCTAAAACGTCATAGAGTGCTTAACTTCCTTTTTCAAACAAATTCTACCTGTTTTATGGGGGACCTAAAAATGCTGCAGTCTTATTATGTCTAGTAGGATATAACATTACCCTATAGGTTAGTTTGATACAGTATTTAATTTGGAATGAATGTTGGCACCGTTTACAAGCATCAATGCAGTTACTCAGTTGGAAGAAGGCTGTACCTCATTTGAGCCTGTAACAGTTCAACTCTAGATTAAACACCCAGGGTAGCTAATGTAAGTGGTGATCCTAAATGAATCCCATAAACCTCTATTTGCCAATATAGTAGAACAGGGACAGCTAACAACATTAATTCTCAGTCTTTCCAATATAGAAGCAGAAGACTGCAGATGCTGGAAATCTGAAATAAAACCAGAAAATGCTGGAAATACTTAGCGGGTCAGGCAGCATCTGTGGACAAAGAAACAGAGTTAATTTTTCAGGTCGTTCACTGACCTGATACCTTCATTCTGTTTCTCTGTGCATAGATGATGACTGATCGGAGCATTTCCAGCATTTTCTGGTTTTACCTCAGATTTTTTACCCTGTCCACAAGCAACAATAAATTTGTAATTGCCCCCTCCCCCCATTCTTACTGTGGTGTAAATAGGGATTTTCATTATTTTGGAGGAAGGGTAGGCCAAAAAGTGACATGTAATTTCACAGGGAAATAGTAGCTCAACTATTGTACCAGACATGCTGATCGGAGAGCTAGGAGTCTGAATCCCAATCCCAGGGTTCACTGTCACTTATATCCATCCATGATAACAGGCACGTGATGGCCCACAGACCAAATCTACTAATCCTCATAAGCAGGAGAGGATGCATTCTGTCGGGGAGAAGAGAAGAAGGTAGAAAAAATAAATAATCCAGGAACCATTTCTAAGTTCTTATTCCTAATTGGTTTGCTGTATATATCAGATAATTGGTACTTAAAAATGTACGCAGCAATTTCTGAAAAACCCAGACTCCTGAAGCAGTTGGATGTAGGTGGGTATACATAATCCTTGGCCCTCCCCTCCGATGGAAAACGTTCTTTACAACCTTTCTTCTGCAAATAATGCTATTTTTAACATAATTTACCCACTACATTTATGATATTTTATGTTTTGTTGTTTGCTTCTTCCTATATTTCCAATATGAAAGAATAAATGTTAAATCGCTGTACATATCTCAAACATTACACTGTTTGTTAATTTAATAACAGAATAGGATATGCAATCCACACCAATGGCTATCTTGTGAAGTCGTGCTTAAGAGATCTTTGTATGAAGTTTTATGTGTAAAGTTTCCACAGTATGATGAAATGGTACAAGAAACTTTTGTAGCCTCTTAAAGGGATTTTGAGATTAAGTGGCCAAAGTGCATAGACACAAGTAATTGTTTTAAAAAAAAAAAAGAATCATATTTATTTTTCTCATTTAAATTATTTATACTGCCATGTTTCGTGTAGATGCGTGAGAACCATTCTTGCCATATAAAGTATTGTATTATTGCGGACTTTTAAATGTCATCAAAATAAAGTAGCCAAAACTGACACAAGCAATGTCCTTGTCTTGTTTTGTGCATCATTAGTCATCCCAAATTTCAGTTAACTTGCAGAAAGAGCACATTGAGCAACAGAAAGACAGGAATAAACATGCTCTGGGTCTTGGCTGCAGAGCGCTCAATGACTACATATGGCATTATAGATGATAAACTGGCACTGTGTCTGTAAAGGAACCTACATGTATGTAACACTTTTTACAATTAATGAAGTACATTTGAAGTGCAGTCAATGTTGTAAGGTGGGGAAATACAGCAGCCAATTTGCAACAGCGAGGTCCTACAAACCACAATGAGATAACTGACCTGATAATCTGTTTTAGTGATATTGCTTGAGGGATAAATAGAAGACATGACATCAGTAGAGTTCCCCTTCTCTAATCTGTCCATTTATGGGTTTATGATTAGATCTGACAAAGATGAACATTTGTGGTACTTCAGAGTTAGATTTTGAACTAGAGATAGTACCTTAATGAGGAAATTCTGAAAATATATTGGGGTTACTACGAATGATTGATTGGTGGAAGTAGAAGTGCATGAGTTATATGTTGCTTTCATGACTACCAAGTCTAAAAACCTCAAATGGCTCAATAGTTTTCCCAGGAATTTCCATTACTGGAATAGGGGATGGTGGTGCATGAAATTGTATACTCCAATGGATAGGGGAAGCATTGATGGGCCTAATGGTCTTTTTCAACCTTCTTTCCATATGTTCATAAACAAGAACAATAAACCTTAAGATTTGATGTTATGTATTGTATTCCTAATCATTGCTACTACTTGATTACCATACTGAATATATTACTCAGGATATTAGATGGATTTACCATAGGGTTTCTTGCTGTTCATTTAGTATAGCTGTATAGTATTTGTATTATTCAGCTAAGTTATGATCAGTGCATAATTCTCTCTAGCAATCATTTGAGAAATACTATTTCTCTCACTAATGTAGAAATATAGCAAACAAGTATGTTTTTAACATCAGCACAGTGCAACAAAGAAGCAGGAAAAATCAAACTGAAACAAAACTGAAATAAACATGCATAATATTTATCTAAAACATGTTTGAATCATGGTAAAACTTTATTAATTTTTGCTATTTCTACTTTTTAAAAAATATTTTATTGATCATCAATAAAATAAATATGAGCAATGTATATAACCACACAACAGCTGAATGAACATGCTGGGCTATATTTTATAAATCCACACTGAAAATGAGCTTATGTACACAAAATCACTATTTTAAGAAGATCAAAGCGTTTTCATAGCGTTAATAGAAGAAATTGTTTCCACTGTCAGGGGGTTCGATAACCAGAGGACAGAGATTTAAGATAATTGGCAAAAGAACTAAGGGGGAAATGGAATATTTTTTTACGCTATGAATGGTAATGATCTGGAATGCACTGCCTGAAAGAGCAGCGGAAACAAATTCAATAGTAACTTGCAAAGGGGAATTGGATATATATTTGAAAAGGGAAGATTTTCAGGTCTATGGGGAAAGAGAGGGTTTTGGTACTAATCGGATAGCTCTTGTATAAAATTGGCACAGGCATGATGGGCTGATTGGCCTTCTTCTGTGATTCTATACTTCTAATTCAGCTTCAATATTAGAAGTTAAAAGACATTTTTGTTAGATGTATAGTGTAAAATGCACGTTTTGAACATTGTCAATGATTTCAGCTTTCAGAGACCAACACGATCAATTTTGAACTAGAGAAGACACAAACTTTCTTTGTGTAGTTTCAACTTTCAACTGCATTTTCCACTAACAGATATTTGACCCACTTTAGTTATCATGATGTAGGGTAGAATTAGATAGATAGACTCTTCAGGACTGCTGAAACATTATTTCAGACTTCCAGTATTTACAGCTTTTGTTTCTTTTTAACCGTGCAATGACTATAACCATATTAACACAACCAAGAATAAATCTTTTCACCATCCTCATAAAAAATTTCCACAGGTTTGCTTGCATCTTGTCCAAAAAACAGTTTGCACCAAAAGTCCTCTTGTAAAACCATTGATACAAACTGATGCAAAAGTCTCAAACGTATAGAAAGTGGCAATTTTTAAATATGGATGGAATTTAACTTGAAAGACTTTCACCCATAATGTGATGCTGTCAGACTCATGAAGCTGATGAACCTGAGATTTGCTTTGCACAACTTTATCCACATGAAATATTTAAATCATAAAAAATGAAGAATATCTGAATTCGACACAAAGACACAAATATTATATTCCATTGACAGGAAACAACCCCATTTGCTTCCATGGCACTTTTAACTTAATACTTCACATTAAATTCATTGGTGACTTAATGACTGCCTTGGAAATATCTTTTTACATGATACCCAATATTGAAAACACATGTCTGGATGGGAACTGGGAACTAATGCAGTTTTTCCGTGTTACAGGCTCTCATATTTTCCTAGGTTGGAAGGTATGGAAAATTGGCTCTATTTTGCAAAAGTTACTTTGTATTCAAATGGTGAACAGTGCATCACAAGTCTTACCCAACAAGGTTTTCTAAGTATAAAGAAATTGGTTAGATTTTGAAAAAATGCTCATCATTTCATCAACAGCATGGTAAATAAAAGATAGTAAATGAATTCACTACTATTCTGTCAAGTAATTGTGTGGGCTTCAATAATATCACATGCAAATGAAGTTGTGTCCATTTGATTAGTGTCTGTCTTGAAACAAGCATGTTCAGGTACACAATCAAACCACGTTCTAAAGAATGCAGGAGTTAATCAATCACACTCAAATTTGTTTAACTTCATGAACAAGGTGATTGAGCTCATCCTCAACGCTATCTTTAAAATAAAATCTCGCTTTCTGAAATTTGCACTTCATATGCATGTGACTGAATAGGATCAAGTCCAAAAGAAAGGTCCTCAGTGGTGAACATACCGGAGCTATGAAATCAATTTTCACTCCAACTTAAAATTTTCTTTGGCTCCAGAAGGCAAACACAGAATTACCTGGATTGACTTCCAAATGATCCCTGGAGCTACTCTCAAATTCGGTTTAGAGTTGAAGTCATTCCTCCTGACTGCTGACTCTGCTAATCTTCCTGACAATTGGACTTCTCTGTTACTGAAGAAAGGAGCCTCACAGCACAAAAAAAAACCCATCGCAACATCAAGCAAGTGTTCAGGTTGAGCCACGGCAGCAGATTTGTGCAGCACTCATAGGAAAGTACCTTGGAGCTAAATTAAGGGAACTTAGTGTTGAGGTGAGCAGGCACCTTTGTACCCAGTACCAGTACTTCTTTGGCCTCCTTATCTCGAGAGACAATTGATAAGCGCCTGGAGGTGGTCAGTGGTTTGTGAAGCAGCGCCTGGAGTGGCTATAAAGGCCAATTCTAGAGTGACAGGCTCTTCCACAGGTGCTGCAGAGAAATTTGTTTGTCGGGGCTGTTGCACAGTTGGCTCTCCCCTTGCGCCTCTGTCTTTTTTCCTGCCAACTACTAAGTCTCTTCAACTTGCCACACTTTAGCCCCGCCTTTATGGCTGCCCGCCAGCTCTGGCGAACGCTGGCAACTGACTCCCATGACTTGTGACCAGTGTCACAGGATTTCATGTCGTGTTTGCAGACGTCTTTAAAGCGGAGACGTGGACGGCTGGTGGGTCTGATACCAGTGGCGAGCTCGCTGTACAATGTGTCTTTGGGGATCCTGCCATCTTCCATGCGGCTCACATGGCCAAAGCTCACAGTACCAGTACAATAATAATAGTAAGTCAGTTTATTTTCTCTATTGGTTTGTTCATTAATTGTATTTGCAGGATTCCCAGGATCTCTGTGCCCATCCATCTCAGAGGAGTGGATGTTCTGGAATGAGGTGGATTCCCACACAATAATGAGTTCACCCCCTGTCAATAGCGGCAACAGACTGATGAGTTGATAAACTGTTTATCAACAATAAGCATTTACTCAGTTTTAGTAAACTCTCAGCAGAGATGAAAAAAATTCAATGCGGTCAGTCTTTTACTATGCCCATCCCATGCCACTTCAGGACATCCCCTTCTCTGAACAGAATCTATGCTGAGCTCCAAAGGGGTAGACCTTCGACAAGAATTATAGAAAAAAAACTAATGATGAAGGAAACTGAATTGCCTGGGATTTATGGAAGAATAAGTGCATACTATGCCCAGTACTTGCTCCTGCATCAATGTCCCTGTTTTCATGAGACTGACTCCAGGGCACCACATAAATAATTGTAAATAATTGGTTGACTCCAGCCATAGTTTTATTGGCCCACAACAGACATATTGAAATCCTACCCAAAATGAAGACCCGATCCCTTGTAAAGTAACCCTTCAGTACCTGGCAGTCTAAATAATTATTTGTTTCATGAATTTCATAACAGCAACTGAGAAGAAGATAGAATTAGAAATTCTGGGGCCTGTCTGTATGGCATAAACCAGGCAGGCAGGCAATTAAAATTGTTCACATTACTAACCCACCCTGCAGGCACCAGGGACGGGATAGCAACTTTAATCTGCTCAACTGAGCTGGTGGCAAGGACACCCAACCAAAGCTGGTAGGCTTCTTTTTTAACATAGTTTATCACTGGGACTTCAAAAAAATTCTTTCATGGGATGTGGGCATCGCTGGCAAGGCTGTCATTTGTTCCCTAACTACCCTTGACAACTGAGTGGCTTGCTAGGCCACTTCAGAGGGCAGTTAAGAGTCAACCACATTGCTGTGGGTCTGGAGTCACATGCAGGCCAGACCAGGTAAGGGTGGCAGATTTCCTTCCCTACAGGACATTAGTGAACCAGATGCATTTTTACAACAAAGAACAAAGAACAAAGAACAAAGAAAATTACAGCACAGGAACAGGCCCTTCGGCCCTCCAAGCCTACGCCGATCCAAATCCTCTATCTAAACCTGTCGCCTATTTTCTAAGGGTCTGTATCTCTTTACTTCCTGCCCATTCATGTATCTGTCTAGATACATCTTAAAAGATGCTATCGTGCCCGCGTCTACCACCTCCGCTGGCAAAGCGTTCCATGCACCCACCACCCTCTGCGTAAAGAATTTCCACGCATATCCCCCCTAAACTTTTCCCCTTTCACTTTGAACTCGTGTCCCCTTGTAATTGAATCCCCCACTCTGGGAAAAAGCTTCTTGATATCCACTCTGTCTATACCTCCCATGATTTTGTACACCTCAATCAGGTCCCCCCTCGACCTCCGTCTTTCTAATGAAAATAATCCTAATCTACTCAACCTCTCTTCATAGCTAGCGCCCTCCATACCAGGCAAGATCCTGGTGAATCTCCTCTGCACCCTCTCCAAAGCATCCACATCCTTTTGGTAATATGGCGACCAGAACTGCACGCAGTATTCCAAATGTGGCCGAACCAAAACCGATGATAGCTTCATGGCACCATTACTGAAAATAGCTTCCAGATTTTTATTAATTGAATTTAAATTCCACCAGCTGCCATGGTGGGATTTGAACCCATATGTCACCAGGGCATTAGCCTGGGCCTCTGGATTACGAGTTCACTGACATTACCACCACACCATTGCCTCCCTGCCTTTATGTGGTGGCTTAAGCAGGAAGCAACAATGAGTTTCCCACCAGGTTAAACTAGCAAGGAAGTGACTGGGAGGAAGAAGAGGCCTAAAAAGGTGTGTGTTGCATTTTATATGGTGTTTAAAATGATTAAAGGTATCAATAGGGCAGAAATAGGTAGGTGCAGGGAAGCTATTTCCTCTGATGGTGGAGGAGGTGGAATTAAGAATAATAGGGCACAGTTTTCAAATTAGAGCTAGGCCATTCAGGAATAAAATCAGAAAACAGTTATTCACGCAAAGAGTAACTGAAATGTGGAACTCTCTCCCACAAAAGGATGTGCATCCTCGATTAATTGAAATTTTCAAGACTGAGATCAACGAATTTTTATTAGGTTAGGGGATCAAGAGATATGGAGAGAAGGCAGGTAAGAGTTGAGGTCAGTCATGATCTAATTGAAAGATGGAAAAGGCTCAAGTGGCTGAATAGCCTATGTTTCTAATGAACAGATATTCATATAGGACACACTGACCTCCAGATCTAATTTCTGATATGTGTCCTGTTGTGTCAAGCTCTGCACTGGGAGACTAATATAATACTTTTCTTTATATCTTTTACCTTGAAAGCAGAAGTCACTTTGTCCTTCAGTGAGAAGGCAGAAAGCCTTATATTGTACATGTCCTTAATGTTACCAGTGCTTAAACAAAATACTCCAAATTGACCAAGAGAAGCACATGTGAATGAAATAATCTCAATGACAGTCCTTTGTGCCATTTATATTTTTAGAAGGGGGTCCTATAGGTAACATTTCCTATGGTATTCTAAAGGTATTTTGTTCAAACCAAAAACATAGGTGTATAGTTATTTTGAAAATGGTTTGTGGTTATTCAATGGCTTTGTGGAGAGTAAGTGGTTATCCTCATTCTGAAGGAGGTTGTTTTCATCAAGAAAGCCACACAAAGCCCACAGGGTGACCATTTGAATACAAAGCAAAGAACCTCTGTTTACAACAGAATTGCTATCTTTCCTAATTCCCATGATATTTCAGGAAATACCATAACATTCCTTAAGTGCTAATTAAGTTATGATAGAATATGATGGTTTGGATAATAGTGGTGGGGTTAACCAAATGATACAGATCTCAATTCACTTAGCCTGTTGAAGATTGATGTATATTTTTGAGGGGATGAGCCCTATATAGGAAGGATGGTACAAAGCTACAGCTCTGGTAAATAGAGTCACTGATATATCTCAGGTTTGATCTTAAAGCATGTGCACTGAATTACAGAGAAGGGACTCTGTAGTTGGTCTAGGGACCACATAGTTCATCTAGTGGATAAATACTTCAGGAAGGGCGAAGGAATATGGGGATGAATTTTAAGAGCCCACCATTGCTCCTGGCGACGAGCTCAAATGACGGCAGCCTGCCGAAGAGCCGTCGCGATCTTCCGCACAGCGGCTCATTTAAATAGCCGGGGTGGCTCAATTCCCACCCCCAGTCACGTGGAGGGGACCGGCTGTCCATTGCCGGAAATGGCATCAGCTGCCTGTGCGCAGGCGCTGGCACCATTTTTAAAGGGCAACCAGCCCAGCCAGCAAATTTGAATTTTAAACAAACCCCCCCGCTCTAAAATAAAATTGTAACGCCCCTTTCTAACCCGCCAATAATAATTGCAGTAAAGTTTTTGCCCTTCCCCCCCCCAAAATACTTACCTTTGAATTCTGACCTTCCCTCCCCCAGCGTGCACCAAGTTGAAAGTTCACCCCATCCTACGATCCCCTATACTGATGATGTTTATTTGACCCCATTCCCTCCCCCCACCCACTGCAGTAAAAATCTTAGCTGCTGCCCACTCCCCAACAGTGCCACGCCTGCTTTCCCCAGACAGGGAATTGAAGGCATGGGACTACCGGCCGCCGCACCGAAGATCACGGTGGGCCTGGAACATTCAAGGTATGTTGATTTAAATTTTTTCATCTCATTAATTTAAATATTGAAATTGAGGTCCTGTCAGGAGGATCAGGCCAGGCCCTCCTGGCATTGAGCTCCATGAAGGGCATATGCCAGAATGATTTTCCACCTCCCCCTTCCCCCACCACAGAGCTCGACGTCGGGAGCTTGATAAAATCCAGCCCATGGGCTTGACTTCAGCTTGGAACTATTCAAAGACTGAAATTTTGGACTATCTAGAAATCAAAACTGAACAGTGAATCAAAAAGAATGCTCAAATCTATTATCCACATGGACACAGCTTTGAAATCCTAACTAGTCTCATAGGAACCCTGACCTAACTAGGCAGTGCAAACTTTCTTTGAGAACATGCAAAATGTAAGTGTTAAATATATGATAAAAGAGGGCAATAAAGAGAAATGAGTGCTGACAGATGTGCAAAGTAAATACTCCAGTATAATTTAAGTGACCGTAAAAAAGATGAAAAGAGTAATTAAATTTAATGAAATTAGATGGAGTATATCTTGTTCTAATTGCAGACAGGAAGAAATTCTTGAGATACATAATAAGTTATTGTGTCGGCATTGAGGAGAAGTGAATAAATAATGGATGCAGTTGAATGTTTACTGGGCTAATATTAAATATGATTTATTTTGGATTGAGCAGAGTCTTGATCGGTTCCATTTGACTTCAATATTTGAACAATTATGCGACTGACATTTGTTAAATTTGTTGATGATGTGACTAGTGTACCATAAGTCAAGTAACAGCTTTAACTTTTTTTTCTTCGCATTAGGACTACTAAATCATGAAACACCGGAGGTTGCAATGCGGATGCCTTCGCAATGCAAGTTTTGCTTTTTCCAGATGAAAGTTTTGTACAGTGCTTCAATCACATAATGTATAAATTGACACAGTGCATGTTCTGAACATTTCCAACCAAAAATGGCAATTTGGGTCATTGACCCAGTTTGCATCTTGAAATGGGTTAATGGCCTGAAGCAAGGGCTGGGATTTTATCAGCCCACTGGAGACAGGCTGGGAAATGGGATGTGCTGTAAAATGGCAGCGAAAGCATTGGGAGGGAAGTCCGACATCTTCCCACCTCCATAGGATATTTCCAAAGGCGGGAATGACAGTGGCTCAGCCACCTGCTGACTGCAGGCGGGTGACCAATTAATCCCAAATTAATTGGGCTATTCATTTTTACCGGCATCGGAATGGCCCCCCACTGCACGGGGGAGACCGCCAAGTACATCAAGGCAGTTTCCCAGCAGCTTCTCGGATGGTGCAGGGGTGGGAAGGCTTGCCTTCCCGAAGGCTCCATGACCCACGCAGGGACACCCCTCTCCCCGGCAGCCATGGCCACCCCTGCGGCTCTGACGCCGCCACTGGAGGGTTCACCCTCTGATCGCCGGGTCCTGCCCACCTGGCCCTGGCACACTAATAGAATGTGGCTCAAGGTGTCTCAAACATGGAGGTGCCCTCTTCTCCTTGCAGCGTTAGCAGCTGCCACCTCCGTTGGTGGCACTGTCGAGCAGGCCACTGTCCTTAATTGGCTGCTGCCGGTAAAAATCCCCTCTGTGATCCCACTGTTCACCTACACGGGCTGGGGACCCATGGCATGCCGGTAAAATTCTGGTCAAGGATGTGCTTCAGGTTCCCACTAATAGGCCCCTTTCAAAATGGGTTGGAAACATTGTCAGGTTTAACAGGGTGGTATTCCATGACAATATGAAAGGCACAGTTCAGCATAGTGGCACCTCATTAGACCCCTTTCCTATCCTGAGTGGCGTGAAACAGGGCTGTGTTCTCGCACCCACACTGTTTGGGATCTTCTTCTCCCTGTTGCTCTCACATGCGTTCAAGTCTTCAGAAGAAGGAAATTTCCTCCACACAAGATCAGGGGGCAGGTTGCTCAACCTTGCCCGTCTAAGAGTGAAGACAAAAGTACAGAAGGTTCTCATCAGGGAACTCTTCTTTGCTGACGATGCTGCATTAACATCCCACACTGAAGAGTGTCTGCAGAGACTCATCGACAGGATTGCGGCTGCCTGCAACAAACTTGGCCTAACCATCAGCCTCAACAAAACGAACATCATGGGACAGGACGTCAGAAATGCTCCATTCATCAATATCAGCGACCAGGCTCTGGAAGTGGTTCAAGAGTTCACCTACCTAGGCTCAACTATCACCAGTAACCTGTCTCTCGATGCAGAAATCAACAAGCGCATGGGAAAGGCGTCCACTGCTATGTCCAGACTGGCCAAGAGAGTGTGGGAAAATGGCGCACTGACACGGAACACAAAAGTCCAAGTGTATCAAGCCTGTGTCCTCAGTACCTTGCTCTAGGGCAGTGAGGCCTGGGCAACGTATGTCATCCAAGAGCGACGTCTCAATTCATTCCATCTTCGCTGCCTCCGGAGAATCCTTGGCATCAGGTGGCAGGACCGTATCTCCAACACAGAAGTCCTTGAGGTGGCCAACATCCCCAGCATATACACCCTATTGAGCCAGCGGCGCTTGAGATGGTTTGGCCATGTGAGCCGCATGGAAGATGGCAGGATCCCCAAGGACACATTGTACAGTGAGCTCATCACTGGTATCAGACCCACCGGCTGTCCATGGCTCCGCTTTAAAGACGTCTGCAAGCACAACATGAAGTCCTATGACATTGATCACAAGTCATGGGAAGCAGTTGCCAGTGATCGCTAGAGCTGGCGGACATCCATAAAGGTGGGGTTAAAGTGTGATGAGTCGAAGAGACTTAGCAGTTGGCAGGAAAAAAGATGGAAGCGCAAGGAGCGAGCCAACTGTGCAACAGCCCCGACAACCAATTTTATCTGCAGCACCTGTGGAAGAGTCTGTCACTCTAGAATTGGCCTTTATAGCCATTCCAGGCGCTGCTTCACAAACCACTGACCACCTTCAGACGTTTACCCATTGTCTCTCAAGACAAGGAGGCCAAAGAAGAAGAAGAAGAAGAAGAAGAATCAGTTTTAAATGATGTGAGTTCAGGATCCAGTTTGCATTGACTGTGAGGGTATATGAATATCTCTTTCTGTGTCTGGCAAAGAAGAGTTGTGCTCCCCAGCCCAAGAGCACGGCCATGTTTGTTGATTGTTAGGAATGGTTCATTCAAAATTCCAGAAAGTTTATCTAGCTGCTTTTGCACCTTGGAGAAAATGACTTAAGCCCTGTAAGACTTGAAGAGAATATACAGGATGCAGGTTATGTTGAACCCAGCTGCGACAATGAAAGCATTTCAAATAGAGTGTTGACAATTTTTTTTGGTTCATGTTTCAAGACAATCTGGGTGTGGATTGAATCTGTCAATGTGTTTTTTAAAGGATTACAAAAACTTTGGAATGAAGCGGATGCTTCACTGTTTTTCATGGGTGCATTTACACTCAGAAATATTCACACATACAAGGAGAGTGTGTTGGCTTTGCCTGAATAAATAGATGAAGTAAGCTGCTGTCAAATAGCGAGATGCCCTGGAGAAAGGAATACAAAGAAAGTGCAGTGCACGAACTGCCAAGTACCTTCAGCAAGTTTGCTCGCTTTTTCTGGCATATTTTTCTGCTGTTCTTTGACATTTTTCTTTTCTTCACTCATCAGTAATTTCTCGCTTTGTCTTTTTGTCTTTTTTTTTCTTTAAATCATACCCAATTAGTTCACTAATGTCCATTAGTGAAAGAAACCTGCCATCCTTCCCTGGTCTGATCTATAAGTGGCTCCAATTCCACATTAACTTGGTGACTCTTAATTGCCCTCCAAAGTGGCCTCGCAAGCCACACCGTTGTATCAAGCCGCTGCAAATGAAGCAGGTCAAGAAGATGACCCACCACAAACTTCTCAGGGGCATCAAAGGTAAGGCAACAAATGTTGGTCTTGCCAGCGATGTCCACATCCTGAGAGCAAAAAGCAAATTAGGCTGGTCAGAGTTAGCTTTTATTATTCTGCTGAGGACAGCAGTCTGTGACCTGCCACTTTCTCCAGCCCAGAGACTTGAATACATAATCCACTCCAGTGCAGTACTGATGGATTGCTGCACTGTTGGAGATGCTGTCTTCTGGATTAGAAGTTAAACCAAGGCTCTGTTTTCCCTCTCAGGTGAACGTAAAAGTTCCCATGACACTAGTTCAAAGTCAGCAAGAAGTTTCTCCCCCCCCCACCCGCCACATCGGCCCAGCATGATGGCCAATGTTTATCTCTCAACCATCAGCACTAAAAAACAGATTATCTGGTCATTATCACACCGCTGTTTGTGGAAATTTGCTATGGGCTAATTGGCCGATGCGTTTCCTACATTACAACTGTGACTACACTTCAAAAGTACATAATCGGCTGTAAAGCGCTTGGTGATGTCCTGAGGTTGTGAACGGTGCTATATAAATGCAAATCTTTCTTTTTCTTTTGTGGATTTCACTAGTCACACCTTCGTAGCCCTGCCATGATTATTTTAGCAGCTCAAGTTAAATAGTGACACTTCCCTCCAAATTTCTGCTTCATCAATGTTTAAAGTTTTACCAGAGAGATAATTGGCGGCAAACCTTTCCATTTGCTGTGTAAAAATCTATGTGGTTGAAATTTGCCTTTAGCAGTTGTGCAAAATGGGCGATAATTAATCTAAAACCCATTTTACACCCGGCCCGCCTTGACTCAAATTGACTTCATTGGCTCCAGATTTGTTTTGTGTTGTTGCTGAAGACCAATTTCACCCACAATGATTAGAATTTTAACACAAATTGTCTTAAATTTGTCCATCTGCAATTTAAGCAGAGGATGTAAATCCATTTATTTTAAAAGGGTTGACATCTCAGTTAAATATTCATATGGTTCCCTCCAATAGTATAATTTCCAGACAAAAATATAATTTTGGGTTTTACCATTTTTTGTTGATCATTAAATAAAAAGTCACTTTCATTTCTTTATTCAATTTTTTCTTCAGTAGCAGAAAACAATTTTTAATAAAAAACAAATAATTGCAAAGAGAGTGCTGTGAGGTTTCCAGCACTTTGCTTTCCTGAATTCTCTGACAAGTTGAACTTTTACTCTTAGATCATTATTTTCCTGATATATTCATGTGGTAAGTGACTTCACTTGTGCTAGGAAATAAAAAAAAGAGAAAGCAAAGGACAAAGAAAGATCTATCTGCCCATTGAAATTTGCATAAACTGCAAATTACACATATCTTTTATTTGGTACTGTCTCTATAAACAAATAATGTAATACAATGCATTCATTGTAGCCAGACACATTGCTTAAATGTCCTTTAGCTATTGTGTAATTGAGAAGTTCCCAGCCTCCCAGTGCCAAATATTCTACAAATCACAGCATCAGATAGAGTCCAGAGTTTATGGAAGATATGTTGCAATGTATTTCTCTAACAGAGGAGATCTAATGCAAAATTCCTTGTAATTTAAATTTTTAACCCAAATAAGGTTGCAAAAAATTCTCGGTTGTCTTATTTTAGTCAGAGTTGCGTCAATGAATCGTTGCTTCAGTTATTGTGTGGTTACGCAGCGGTACTTTGTTTAACCATCTGTGGAAAATGTGAGTTTGCAATAGTTATGACAAAATATTCATCCTGTGATTGATACCTCTAAAGTAGAGAGGACAGTTCAACCCAGAAAATGAAATACAGTTGGTCTGCATGAACATTTCATTCAAAGCGATGTCTACCTAAGAGGGCAGACAGGGCCTTATTTACTTCTCAATCAAAAGACAGCATCTCTTGTGCAGAACTCCCTCAGTGGTGCACTGGAGTGTCAGCCTAGATTTTGTGCTCAAGTCTCAGGAGTGGGTCTTGTAGTCACACTGCCACAATGTTAATGCTGAAATTGAGTAGCAAAAAAAAATGGCACACTGGTTTCATCTCTAACTTTGCAGGTTATAACCCGTGTAAATGTATGATTTGTAGACTGGATAAAACTGTCATGCTAGAAGAACAAACTTGGTAGTCCGTGAAAGTATTTTTATTTCACTTCTTTTACTTTGTAAAAACCTTTTGCTGAATTTTTGCTTTCACTAAAATGACAGCTGCCAGCACTGAGGATTAATGTATTATTTTAACTTTTTGAACTCAGTTTATGCACCAAGCACACCCATCTCTCATATAGTCACATGCTATCATGTCCTCATTTGGATTTTCCCAGGGTAGGTAGCAATGGATTTACCGCAAATGTGCCAGCAAAGTTGTTGCAACTGGTGAAAAATGAAATTGTCCCTTCACCAATATTATTGAATTCCCTGCTGCCGCTGGTGCAGGCACTGAAGTGGCACAGAGGGATTGCAAAAGGTAGATTTTGATTTCACACCAGTCCTGTGCGCTCTGTTGAGTTTGTACCAGGGATGTAAGAGAGGACACTGTTCAATTGGAAGAGGTTCATTTCAATGTGTCTTAGGGTCATATGAGGGGAGTGGCCAGGTTTCTCCAGACATTACACTGCTTTGCACTACTGACGTACTACAATTTTGTTAGGAAAAAGCTGGAGCAAAGGTCGTGCAGCTCATAGAGAACCCCTTAAAGGTGAACTTAAAGGGCTGATTTTGGCTTCGGGAGACAGTATAAAACAGGCACTAGTGAATCAGCATCCCATTTTGCATCTCACTCAATAGACCTCAATTGGAAATTAAAATCAGAAGAGAGGCCAATTACTAGTTTACACAATTGTCCAAAGTCAAAATTACCCCCACTGTCTGTCTATTCAAATTGATGAACTTCCTGCTGGTTTTTTGCTGTGCCAGTATACTTTTTGATTTGCAAGCGGTCTGAAAACTCTGTGCACTTTTGTCTAATGTTGAACCAAGCAGCTGTTTTTGGGAACTTGACTTCCCCACTCTAAAACATCCAGCCGCCTTGCCTGGCCAAGGCAACCCAAACTCCACCATGGCCATTCCTTTAGAGTTTTCACCAACTCATCTGGCTCTCCCAATTGCCTCCCAGTTACTGCTGTTGCCCCACTGTGCCAGGCAAATGCCCTGGCATCACAGCACCCAGATGTTAATGAGGGAGCAATGCAAAATCTGGCAAGGTCACCGCAGTACGCTAATATTGCAAAGTGCACTGCATAAAGTACGCCTGTAGTGACACTGCATCAGAAATACAATGTCAGGCTTCTAAATACTGACAAGCTGACATTAAATGCTGAAGTTGCCATTTTATCTTTTAGCAAGCACCCAGAGAATACTGATCAGAAGTGGACAGCAATTCTGCCCATATAGTATATCAATCGCCTAAATTAACAAAAAGTAACTTACACCACACAGACCTCCAGGTAATCAGACAGTAATCATTGCTGTGTCAACCTAAGCAACAGACTATTCCATTGGAGGTGAAGCTACAACCTCTTCTTTATAGACTTATCTCTGCTGCTGCATAGCTAAAGAAAATGGAAGGAATTTGAAATGATATTTCACATCTTCAGGATATCCCAAAGTGCTCAACAGCCAGAGTTACTTTTGAACTGTGGTCACCACTGTTTTGTGGATGAATGTGGCAGTCAATTTTCACACAAGGTCCCAAAAACAGTTGGTTAGATATAAATGTTGGCCACAACACCAGGAGAACATGCCTACTTTTCTTTAAATAGTGCAGTAAGGTCTTTTATGTCCACCTCAGCAGACAGACAGGGTCTTGGTTTAATGGCTCATTGGAAAGATAGCATCTCCAAAAGTGCAGTATTTCTTCATTGCTGCACCAGTGAGATTACCACCAGAAAGAGTGGAAAATTGGGTAGCAGACTGGGACCATTTTAAATGCTTTTGCATTTGACCCCTTCTTGAGTCCAGAAGCTGGTTCCTGCTGCTATTGGTGCATTGAAAAAATCAGAAACTGAACAACAGTTTACTTCTACTGCTACCTTCAGATGGAAAATTAAATAACCACTCCCCAATGGTGCAAAAGGGGAAAATCCTGTACTCAACCTCAAAAAAAGTCCCGACTGCTCTGGTATGACTGTTTCCATAGCTTCACACCAGGCATCATTATTGTTTCACTAAGTAACAACACCTAATTGGTGTGTATTTTTGCACAATGTATTCTAAATTCCAGAGAAGTGATTTCATGTTAGGAATTGAAACAACACCCAAAATTTGATATATTTAGTCACCGAATGTTCAAAAGTTTGTATTACAGGTTGTTTCTAATTATGACAGTTGCCAAACCCTTCAGTTCTTGCCAGGGGAGTGCACTAGGAACAAATTCCTTACCATTCACTCTCATCCCAGCATGCATGCAGTACCAATCCAACTGAATGGAGCATGCTGAATGCAAAAGAATTTCTGGGTTTAGCTTATCAGCACATCCTGGCTAGGACCCTTGTGGGAGGTTGCCTCAACAATGAGCAAGCACCTCAGTTTGGTAGGAGGGAGCTTGTGAGCTGTTGCAGGCCTAATTCTCAGCATCTTATGGGCTTTCTGTTTGTGTTAAAAGCCCCAGTAGGAAAGCTTCCAGTGATTCCCTTAGCCAGCTCAGAACAATAGATAATTTATCTTCCTGAAAATTGTATGAGGTTTGCACCAATTCTTTTCAGATCCTCTAATCTGAGGGAACTGTCCACAAGCTCTGTGATCGAACCTCACAGAGAAATCTTTTTGTTGTCCATTGAACGAAAAGTTAGGAAAATAATGTGGGTGGCACAGTGGTGCAGTGGTTAGCACCGCAGACTCACAGCTCCAGGGACCCGGGTTTGATTCTGGGTGCTGCCTGTGCGAGTTTGCAAGTGCTCCCTGTGACCGCGTGGGTTTTCGCCGGGTGCTCCAGTTTCCTCCCACAGCCAAAGACTTGCAGGTTGATAGGTAAATTAGCCGTTGTAAATTGCCCCTAGTGTAGGTAGGTGGTAGGAAATATGGGATTAATGTAGGGTTAGTATAAATGGGTGGTTGTTGGTCGGCACAGACTCGGTGGGCCGAAGGGCCTGTTTCAGTGCAGTATCTCTAAATAAATAAATGTAAGAGGTCTGCATGATCCAGGGAATGTGCATCATGGGCAATAAGGCAGAAACCCAGCATAGCAGATGTTTACCCCATTTGCTGTGTGTTATGTCCAGAAATAGATGCTCAGGGTGCAATTGAGAGGAATGTCAGTTCCATTGGGTGCTGATACATTGAAAGAGAAAAGATGTAGAAACCAATATAGGCATATTAGTGAATAACTGCTTAAGAATTTGTATCGCATGCCTAAATATGCTATATAACGGAGACATTAGTCCATTTATTTTAATAAAATAGTGGATGAAAGAACATTAAATGAACAACTTAAGCATTCCTTTGCTGTGTTACAGCCAGGTGGTAAGGGGTGTGGGCAGTTCCCACTGTTCACCTCCCAATTGATCACAACAAGTGTTTTTGTTACTGGGTTTTATGTTTTATTTGTCAAATAAGCAGAAGCGACAGGTTTTCTTGTAGGTTTAAAACAGAAAATTAACTAGTTATTGAGCAATGTTCATTCCTGAAATTGTCGCAACTGCACCCACACACACATTCACTCGCGTACACGGACACACACACAATAAAAGATAGATAGAAAGGAAAAGGGGTAAGTGGTTTGTAGTGAGGTAGGTTTTTGGATTTTATGGTAAACGTGTTGAATCTTCTCAAAGGTCAATTTCTCTTTTAAAGTTGCAGGTCTGGGTTGTTTGTAGATTTCTCGGGTAGTTGAAACTTCAATCTGGAGACGGAGGATCACTTTTGGTTCTCTGCTGCACTAGTTGAAGTGTAGAATTCACAGCAGTGTGCCTTATTTGGCTTTTGCTGGATCTCTCCCAGCTCCCAGCTGGACAGGCTTTCGTGGCGTATGTTCTGATCTTCCTCTCTCGCTCCAGAGAGCTACCTTTTAAAGACAAAAATCTCTCACATCTTGCCTCTGTTGGAAGTCGCAGAGCTTCCTCCCTGTGATGACCAACAATGGCCCAGGATGTTGCTACTTCACACCTTCTTTGTTTCAGAAGAACCCATTCAATTCAAAAATGTCTCTTGATGTGTTCGGGAGGGTGTAATTGACACCTTTTCACTTGGAATGAATCCTTTTGTCCTTAACAGACAGTAAGACATTTTGAATATACAGAGCCCGGTCATTTGACCTTTGTTGACTATTTTGCAGCACATTGTCCACTTTTAAAGGAAAAGTCAATTCTTATAACTCTTCGGTTTGGGATCTATATTTCAGTCACTGCATGTCACGTGAACATGACAGCTGATAACGTTAGCAGTAACTTAGAGGCTCAGAAAACACAATCATGAGATAATAGCCAGAGCGATTTTTAATTCCATCATTTGGAGTGCTAGGTGGGTTGCTTTCATGTAACTGAATTATCAGACTGGTACTTTGCCAGTGTATGCACATTCCACAGGTATAGTAGTACGGGCTTTGCACCAATGATGAACTCGGAGTGTAAATCAAATGTGAAGCTCCAAACTGATTATAATGAATGAGACACCATCTTTTAAGGAGTGACTCTCTGCTTCATTTCTGTATCAGGTTGGATTCAGGCTGCCTTTACACTATTACTGCAACATCGTTGCAAAGCTAGATTACTTGCATCAACATGATGGATATCCTGTAAATGTACTTTACCTTGCTCTCCTTGGCATCAATCAACAATGATCCCAGAGCAAAGTCTATGCACATTGGCTCAATCTTCCAGCTATAAGAGGCTACTTCAATCTAATGCTATTCGCTATAAATTTTAGTAAGTTAGGAATTGTTGATGTGGTCAGTAAATTTATAATTTTACAACAGACTTTATCATCCTTCTGCCAGTTAAATCTATTTCCCAATGTTATCCTGACTGCTGATAATAACAGGGAGAAAAAAATAATCAGAGACAGGGATCATGGAATTATCCCGCACCCACTCACTATTCAAAATCAGGATCAGAACCATATTTTTCACTTAATTATTACACACTCACCAATCTGAAAGTGAAGGCCTATGTTACAACTATCAGTGTTGTGGTTGACATAAAAGGTAACATTCAAAGAATGAATGACACCCAGAATTCAATGCCACTTGGTAGTTTCAGCACAATCAATGCATACTGGGCATGGTAGCTAGCATAGTGGTTATGTTACTGGACTAGTAATCCAGAGGGAGGCCATGACCATCGATCCATGAGATAGGGATTTAAATCCCACAATGATAGTTGGGGAATTTAAATTCAGTTAATGAAATAAATCTGGAATAAACAGCTAGTATTAGTAATGATGACCATTCCTACATGTTCGGGGAAAGCCCCAACTGATTAATAAATGGCCTTCAGTGAAGGAAGTCTGCTGTCCTTACCTAGTCTGGCCAATATATGACTCCAGACCCCACAGCAATGTTAACTGCCCTCTGAAATGGCCCATCAAGTCACTCGGTAGTAGCAAAACCATAACAATGGACTGCAGCACCTGCTTGAGGGCAATTATGGTTGCGTAATAAATCCTGTGAACAAATATTTTTAAAAAGAGGGTTACAGAGCTATTAGGTGGATATTCAGCCTGGGGGATAGCACTAAATGGGCAGTATTGCAGTTGGTAGCATGTATATTGGCGGCAGATAAAATGCTGGCTGTTTTGCATTATGGCACAAGATGAATTTCTAGCTTTTATTTTTATGTCAAAAAGCACTTTTTAATGTTCCACACTCTCCTATTAGCTCAAATCTAATGTAGCCTCTGACTGCAGTGATTAAACTATTTTTTTTCTATGCTGAATTAATAACCAGGAGTTTAGATTAGCACAAAAGTAAGAATTTTCTATTACATAGTATCTGGCATTCTTTCAATAGCAATGGAAGACTTTCCAAAAATAGAGTAAAAGTTCCATTCTGGCATCACTTTGAACTTGCTATAATTTAGTACATTGTTAAAACAATAGAAGCCTTGAAATACTTTACGCAGAAGGTGACTGATGCGTGCGATCTGGACAAAAAAGGAACAGTTTCATTCACATCACAGGAATTTACAGCTAAAACGATTCAGCCAACAGGAATTTGCTTTTAGTATTCCTCTCTTCAAGTAAACAGTGTTTACTTTAAGATTACTTTAAGAATTTAAGATTAGCATTCTTTTTTAATGGTGCAGAATTTCCTGGAATGGTGAAATTTGTGATTAGGCCATTGTGGACAGATGATCCTCCAGTAGCAAATTAATGGCAAAAATTCACTGGAGAACTGATTAGAATCCACCAAAGTGAACACCGTGATGGATGAGAAGTGTGGCAGCCGATGGTCAATGAGTGACTGGCTTTCAGGGCTTCTTTGGTGAAAGATCAATCTTTGTTGTGCCAATGGCTGTGCAGTTCCAAAGATACAAAATTAATGGGCTGGAAAAGACCAGCTGATCCATCAAGCCTCCCCAATATTCATGATGGAACATCATGTTCTCTCACCTGACTCTGTTCTCCCATAGCCGTGCAATTTCCTGCGAGAGGCAAAAAGTCAGAGAAAAAAATCCAGGGGCAATGATGTAAAAACTAGAAATTTCCTCTCTGACGTCCTCAGACGATCAACACTTTTCTCATTACATATAAATGACCTTCACCATTTTGTGTGTACCCACAAGCTCTGGTATAAGATGACATTCGTTTTAAAGGGAGACTTGGTTTTTAACTTTTATCTTTAATGGGACATTCAAGAAGCAAGGTCATTGAGGTCCTGTTAAATTAGTGTCAAATTGAAGGCGCTGACCTAGAAATATGAGGCGCAGTGTTCAATTTCTGCATCTGCAAGGTGAGGCCTGTGGCACCCCTGTTAGCGGGCCTCAAGCCTCGGTTCTATCAAGCCAGCGAGCTGTGGAGAGTAAGAGTCACCTCGCCAGCTAGGGGGAAAGGTGGGTGATTGGTGGCTGGTGTGGGGGGGTATCGATGTTTGGAGGGAGGAGCTGTGGCAATGGGGTGGGGTGGCGATTGGGGGGAGCAGTGACCTATGTTCATTTAAAGTGAGGTTCTTCATGTTCAGGCACACACCATTCAAAAATTTACCTTGTTGGTGGCAACTTTTAACAGCCACTTTAAGGCCTCTCTGTTAGACTGCATATAGGCCTGGTTTTCCTGATAGCAGCTGCTGCCTCAGAGCAAACCAATCTTGCAGTGGGGACTTCAGTCAGGCGTTAGGCCCCTTACTTGTATACGCAAAGGAGCTCACACCTCTTTCACTGCACTCCAATTTTCTTGTCCTGTCTCTTGGCATTGCTTCGCGGACGAAAATTCTAGGAAGGTTGTAATCATCAGTTGTAGGCCCGCTGGTGGCTAGTCAGGCCTATCTGATACCGCAGATTTTCCCACAGCGAGTACAAGTGAAGGTGTAGTCGCTGCTGGGGGAAATTGGATCTGTCCTTCTCATCCTTTTCTCTTTCATGCTGGTTCTTCGCTCAGTCTCAAAGGTGTCTGTAGCCCTACTGATGTAGCATCTCCAGGCATCACGATCTATGGCCTGCGCTTTCCGCTGGCGATGGTTGATGTGGCACACAGAGAGGGACTTCTTCAGGGAGTCCTTGAAATGTTTGCCCCTTTGTTCCGTTTACCCGTGGTCAGCTCTCCATACAACACAATCTTGGGCAGGCGACTGTTGTCCATCCGGGCAATGTGATCAGCCCAATGCAGTTGGCTTTGCAGGAGGATGGCCTCAATGCTGGTGATGTTGGCTGTTTCCACGACTTCAATGTTTGTGATGCAGTCCTGCCAGCAGATCCTGTATTAATATGGTAAATAGCAAGCTTAGGGCACATAATGAACATACGCTTCCTACTAGCCATTCTGGAGGTTTAGGAGGCAGTTTACCTTCTGATAACGGGGACCTGCATAGCCAAATTTCTAGGACACTGTTCCTTTAAAAAGATACCTTGATTGAATTATCAGTAACTCTGTTTCATTTCGCAACAAATGCTCCAATACACTGCCAATACTTAGTCATTTCATTACAGCAGTACTGACACTTTATTCGAGAAAGATCGGCATGCATCGCCCTTCCATTGCTTTAGCACTGCAATTCCCAGAGGGGCATCAAGGAAATATCATTCTAGCCCCTTTATCAAGACTACATCATAAATTTACACGAAACGTAATGAAATTCTTACACAAGAATCAATTCCAGTGATACATTTGGATTGAAGATTAAATATAATTTGGAGCAAAATCAGGTGCCTTTGGATTTGAGGGCTGTTATTAACATTTATATAATGAAAATCTTTTGAAACCCTCAACTCACCACAGTATTTTGTTCTCCATTAAAAGTTACTTGTCATTAAAACAATGAAATTACCGATAGATTCAGATCTCCAGTTAATTTATGAAACTAACCTGAAACTGGGGATGCAAATATACCAAAAAGGTATAGACAATATTGATGATCCAATATATTCTGCTGGCTTTGCTTTATCATGTAATAGATTTTGTGTTTAAATTGATTTTAAATAGAAATACAGAAACTTATAATAAACCATTTTTTGACTCTTAATTAAAATGGTATGTATATTTCCTTCATGCATCCCTGGGGTTATATAAAACAAACTCTTCAAAGTAAATAACAAGAACCGTTTAACATCACTACCAGGTCACCAGGGATTCAGCAGCAATGTTTTTTTTAAAAATCTAAGTAGGATTGGTGATCAAAGTGGTGTTAATTCAGGAAATTGGCATTGACTGTTGATTTTAATAGGACGGTGAAGCAATGCAACTTCACTCCTCACAGTTTTTAGTAAGGGTTGTGACTGTTTGTGATCACAAAAGGCCCAGGAAACTATGGAGTATCATAAATAAAGGCGCTACACAAACTTTCCTGGAATATCTGTGCTATAATAAAGGTGCCCACTGTTGATGTGCCCACTATGGCGCACATTTTCAGGAAATTTCACGTCAATGTCTATTTCTGTAGATTTGCCTACGTAGCTACAGTCACTGCATGTTAACGCAATCCATTGCTCGTGAAGTATTTTGAGATGCATCTGGGATATGATAATGTACAATAAGAAGGTACGTTTTTCTTCCTTTACTTTGAAAAATCTCAGCAGGAACTTCTGATAACCTTATTAGGGGAACCGCCTGGGAACAGTTACTGAGACAGACAGGAACATGAGTTGAACTAACATCAGCAATTCAACCTTGGTGCAGCAGTAATCTTATTCACTAGCCTGGAGGAGAATCTGATCCAACAGTGTGTGGGAGTCAATTAACTGTGCACAATAATTGACCTCCCACGCACTGTCGGGATCAGATACTCCTTTGGGCCAGTTGTCCTGACGAAATGATCAGCACTCACTGTTTAAACATAGCATAGGAAAAATACAGAAAACCACTGAAAAAATAAAAGGATACAAAAGTTAAAGGAAAATGCCTTGAAAAAATTGCTTGCCAATAAATGAAAAGGAACGAATCAAACACACTAAGGGACCAAGTTTGTCACATTGGCAATCTGGGCCTTTAAAGGGCGTGACATCATCAACGGTGAAGTACCTCTGAATAGGACAGAATGCTGAGATTCCCTTTCAGCATTCTTATTTTTTCCACCATTCGTTAAGTCTAGCAAATGGTGTGGAAACAATTACTGCAGATCAATGACTATCAGTTTAGCACCTTAGTAAGGAGGAGATGAGCTCCTTATTAGCTCACCTGTAACTTGACTCCTATGTGAAACAAACTTTTCACATATATGCAGAGGTACTGAGAAGAAATTTTAGAGCCTAAACAGAAATGTTGACTTGAAAGGCAATTCACAGAAAGAGGTTCCATGAGGTCACGAAGAAAAACAAGCATAATCTAGCTTTCAATTGACAGGTGCATCAAACGAAAAGTGGTGGGCCACAGATATGTTGTCTGTTGCAACATAAATGAGATGTGTGGAGTCCAGTTGGTTGAAGATCTCAAAACAGGTTTATTACAGCTAACTATTATAGAGTACAGAGCTATTTACAGAACCTTACTCTGGGTATTACAGTCGCAGAGTGACTCTGGCTCTGAGTCACATGGCTACCTACTGATACTCAGCTCATTAGCATACTAAGATCTTAAAAGAACATCACTCTTAAAGGCAATCATACAACATTCCCTTTCTTTCCAAAGATAAGTCTTGTATGCTAAAAGTAAAAACAAATAAAATTAGATAACAACAAAATTATTGACACAGGTATAGATATTATGAACTTTACCAGTATAGAGGCTCAAAAGTCCACTTATCGTTTTGGTGGTTTGACAATTATTGTTCGGAGAATTTGTGTCTCGTCTGTTGCTGTTTATCTGAAGTTTCTCCTTCTCTGCATTTAGTTTCTGTTGCTCTGCATTCAGCCTGCTAACATACTCTGTTGCTCTTCTCAAGATGACCACCTTTGAGGCCTTGTCATTCTTGGAAAGTTCCAGCACCTCATCTTGAAGAGCCACCAGACAATGCTTCAACTCACGACTCTTCTGCCTCTTCAGGACATTGCGTGTCCTTCACCTCTCCTCATCCTCTGCATCTGAAGGCTTGGAGCTCAAGGTTGAGGACTTGTTGGGGAGGAACACCTGGCCTCATGGCGGAACCTGTCTGTTCTGGCTCGTTGTGGTGTTGGTGGTACTCTAGAGAGCAGAAGTGAAGGCGCGGCCTAGTTACGTTGTTGCTGTGTTTCCAGACTGCACTGTTTGATGCTCGCAAGAGTCTGTGAGTGGTTTCCAGTCCTTGGAGATTTCCCCTTGGCAGAGCTCTCATGGATAATTATGATGTTGAGGTCCTTACATGCTGATAGTCCTTCCACTGTTGGTCCACTCGTGTCTACAAGGTAAAATGTTTGTGGTTTCCATGCCAACTTGCCACAGCTGCATTGCATTGTTAGTGTGCCTCTGCAAGGGATGGGTGACCCATTGTAAGCAAGTAACTTGGCAGTTGTCGGTTGTATCATTGATTTCCAACAACTGAGGTATATATCTTTGAGTATAGAAACATAGAAAATAGGAGCAGGAGTAGGCCTTTCGGCCCTTTGAGCCTGCTCCGTCATTCATTATGATCATGACTGATCATCCAACTCAGTAACCTGTTCCCGCTTTTGCCCCATATCCTTTGTTCCCTTTAGACCCAAGAGCTATATCTAACTCCTTCTTGAAAACATACAATATTTTGGCCTCAACTGCTTTCTGTGGTAGCGAATTCCACAGGTTCACCACTCTCTGGGTGAAGAAATTTCTCCTCATCTCAGTCCTGAATGGTTTACCCCGTATCCTTAGACTATGACCCCTGGTTCTGGAGTCCCCCACCATTGGGAACATCCTTCCTGCACCTACCCTGTCAAATCCTGTTAGAATTTTATAGGTTTCTATGAGATTCCCCCCTCACTCTTCTGAACTCCAGCGAATATAATCCTAACCGATTCAATCTGTCCTCATACGTCAGGGATCAGTCTGGTAAACCTTCGCCGCACTCCCTCTATAGCAAGAACATCCTTCCTCAGATAAGGAGACCAAAACTGCACACAGTTTTCAGACTGGTAAGATTTGCACTAGTGCCAGTGTCAATCTTGACCGTGAGTGTATGTTTGCCAGCTTTCTTTGGGCACATGTTGTGAATAGTGGCGAAAACTTCCTGTTGTTTGACTTCATTAACATGATGTGTCAGGTTCACAATGTGGATCACCTGTTCATCTTCTGGCTGCGAATTACTCCTCGTTGAGTCTTGTCTCAGGTCCGTTTCGCTGTGGACTTTTGTGTATTGGCGTGCGTTTACACAGGTCTCTGGCACGTTCCTTGCTGCTGTTGCCCTGTAGCTTGCCTGTCTTCTGTTTGTCTGTGTCCTGCTGTGACTTCTGGCTGTGTCTTTGGAGCCAGAATTTCTGCCTAGGTGGGCCCTGTGTCCTGTTGCACCGCTCACCTTGCACGGGCCACGAAATGCGGGCCAATTTCACCATCAGTGGGACAGACTGCACTTACCACATAGCTTGCATATTCTTTTCGACCTGGTTATGGTGCTAATACTGTTGGTTGCAACTAGTACTTGCAGGTGCTGTTGTCCAGCTACAATGGCTTTGTATTTCCTGCCATGTTCCAGCAGTGTAACAATGCTGTGACCTCTCTTTTTTCCCAAGAGGTCTTTCTGAAATGCTTCAACGGGCGTCGATACAATCACCAACTCCATTATTCGGTCCAACAGCTCAGTTTCTGAGATGTCACATTCATTGCCCTTACTGACAAACTGGTCTATTGATTCCTGTGGCTGTTGATTGTAGGGCATCAATTCCAGGTGGTGAATTCTAAAATTCACTCATTATTGAAACTGATCTTGTAGCACTTTCCATTTCTTTGTGGATCTTTCTGGTCCTCATCAGATAGTCCAGAGGTGTTGATTCTGTGTAATCCCTCATTTCCAACTGATTTTAATATTTTTACAGCATGTTTTTTCTGGTTCTACAATCACTTGGCCTGTAAAGCATAATTGCAGTCTTTGTTGGAACAGTTTAAACTTAGGATATCCATGGCCTTCCAGTTCATGCAGAGAAATTTGATATCCATCTTTCTGCTGTTCTTTTGCTTAAAACTTGCTTTAAGACCTGTGCTATCACTCTGCACTGTTTCCCTTTTAAGAAACTTCCTATTATTTATACTAACTGCTTTGACTGACAGGAGCAGGTGTTTGCTAGTGCTGTGTGTTTACCTTGCTTCCAGCACTTAAGTCCTGTTTACACAGCTGCTCACTAGCTGCTAGAGTTTATGTTCTTCACCCTTGAGAGGTTTTAATGTTTTCTTTTACCGTGGCTTAGTGAATGGAAGCTCTTATTTATGCTGGAATATCTTAATGGTTTTATTTTTAATTTTGGCTGCGCGGATGAAGACTCTGCAGTAATTGGGGTTTTCTCCATTTTTTGCTATTGGGCATCTCCTGTTAAAGCCTAGCTACCCGACCCAAACCTGACTACATGTGTCAGATTCAGGTCAGGTCAGGTTGAAATTCTGAGTCCAGCATTCAGGCTTGGGTCAGGTCAGGCTGGACAGTGCTGCTTCTGGGTAGTCACGGGATCAGGCTTACCTATGATTCCCCACAACTCCATCTGCAGGAATAGCCTGCTGCCAGAACGGATAAAGGATATTCGTGTCCAGTTGGGTCGGGTCGAGCGCAAAAAAAATTAAAGGAGTCGGGCCCGGGTCGGGTTCGGGTTTTAATTTTATACCCGAGCCAGCCTTTACCTCCTGTAATGTCACCAACCTCAATCAGCCTGGGAGGAGAGTCGGGTCTTCTCTGTTCTTTTTCGATAGAGGCTTTGAAAAAAAAAACAATCCTTTTAAGGACTTCAAAGCTTTATTTTTAAGCAGTATCCGGCACAATGACTCACCAGATTTACTTGCAGCCTGTCGTTCTACAGCTTGAAGTAAGTTCTTTTTCCACTGTTTGAGCCAGTATTTTTCTTGAACTTTCTCTCTACTGGCTGTAGGAAAGGCCGTTTTCAGAGCTGTTTTAACCATGGTCTTCAACCTTAGGCTTTGTCTTCTCACTACAACTGCCACCATGTAATAGGTTCTTTTACGTTGTCTGATGCAATATAAATGAAGTGCGTGGAGTCCGGTTGGTTGAAGATCTCAAAACAGGTTTATTACAGCTAACTATTATACAGTACAGTGCTAACTATTTACCGAACCTTAGTCTGAGTGTTACAGTAGCAGAGTGACTCTGGCTTTGAGTCACATGACTATCTACTGGTACTCAGCTCATTAGCATACTAAGATCTTAAAAGAATCATACAACAGTAGGCCACAGAAGATTAAAGTGTTGCTACTACCTAAAGGAGTTGTCATGGAATTTGTGGCTTGGAAAGTGGATGAAGTGACAGAAGCCAAAGTGGGTATAAGTGTCGGTGACCATGATAAGTGCTTTCTTATCTTATGCTTTCCAAGGCACCTTCCTGGATAAGAACTGGAATCTGTGATAACTATTCTATCTGCCATGGAGTAGGTACATACTTTGGACTGTCATGTGCTATTTATGTAGCAATCAAGTGTCATCGGGGCTTGTGCAGTCTCTTTCCAGGCCAACCTGAACCATTCAGGAAACTATCGACCAGTTAGCCTAACATGTCATTGGGAAAATGCTGGAATCCATTAATAAGAAAGTGGTTGCAGGACATTTAGAAAATCACAATACAATGAGGCAGAGTTAACATGGTTTTGTGAAAAGGAAATCATGTTTGACAAATTATTAGAGGTCTTTGAGGATGTAAAAATCAGGGTGGATAAAGGGAAACCAGTAGAGGTAGTGTATTTGGATTTCTAAAAGGCATTGATAAGGTGCCACATAAAAGTTACTACACAAGTTAAGAGCTCATGGTGTTAGGGGTAATATATTAGCATGGATAGAGGACTGGCTATCTAACAGGAAACAGAGAGTTGGGATAAATGGGGCAATTTCAGGTTGGCAAACAGTAACTAGTGGATTGACAGGAGCAGGTGTTTGCTAGTGCTGTGTGTTTACCTTGCTTCCAGCCGCAGGGATCAATGCTAGGGTCTCAAGTATTTACGATCTATATTAATAACTTCAGTGAAGGGACCGAGTGTATTGTGAGCTTGCTATCAATTGTTCAAAATGGAAACAACTTGTCCATCAAGCTGCATCATGCTTTGAGTTCAAACGCTTTAATGATGAGGCTGAGCGACGACAGAAAAGGAAAGGAAGCAAATCCTGCACTCCAGATCCCATTACCTTGTGGGACATCCTGCCCCACATGCCCAAAGATCTGCAGTCGCATGAAGACCCATGGCAGAAACTCGCAACCTTGAGTAGCCGTCATCCTTGAATTGAGGGACAACTGACAACAACGATGATTGTAGCCAAATTTTCTGACCATAGAAAGACAGGTAGGAAAGCAAGTTGTGAGGAGGACACAAGGAGTCTGCAAAGGGATATAGATAGGTTCAGTGAGTGGGCAGACATTTGGCAGATGGAGTATCATATGGGAAAATGTGAGGCTGTCCACTTTGATGGGAAGAATAGTAAAGTGGAATATTATTAAAATGGAGGCTGCAGAATGCTGTGGTACAGAGGGATCTGGGTGTCCTTGTACATGAATCATAAAAAGTTAGCATGCAGGTACATCAAGTAATTAGAAAGGCAATTGGAATGTCAGCCTTTATTGCAAGTGGGGGATGGAGTGTAGAAGTAGGGAAGTCTTGCTACAACTGTTCAGGGCATTGATGACACTGCACCTAGAGTATTGTGTACAGTTTTGGTCTCCTTATTTAAGGATGGATATATTAACCTTGGAAGCAGTTCAGAGAAGGTTCACTAGGCTGATTCCTGGGATGAAAGGGCGGTCTTATGAGGAAAGGTTGATGATGTTGGGCCTATACTCAGTGGAGTTTAGAAGAATGAGAGCAGATCTTTTTGAAATACATAAGGTTCTGAGGGGGATGGAAGGGTAGATGCTGAGAGGATGTTTCCCCTTGTAGGAGAATCTAGCACTAGGGGGCACAGTTTCAATATAAGATGTCTCCAATTTAAGATGGAGATGGGGAGGAATTTCTTCTCTTAGAGGGTTGTTAATCTTTAGAATTCACTTACCCAGAGAGCATTGGAGGCTGGGTCATTGAATATACTCAAGGCTGAGTTAGACCAATTTTTGATCTACAAGGGAGTCAAGGGTTATTGGGAGCTGGTAGGAAAGTGGAGTTAAGGCCACAGTCAGATCATCCATAATCTTATTGAATGGCGGAGCAGGCTCAAGGGGCCAAATGACCTACTCCAGCTCCTGTTTCTTATGATCATATGATCTTAGATCCCAGAACTCAACTGCTCCAGAAGACATGCACACAACCATTACAACTGTACAACGTGCTAGCACGAGGACAGAGCCATCCGGAGCTCCTTGATACATTGTCACAGGAGCACTCACAGAGTATGGAAAATTCAAGGTAATTCAAGGTACTGCATTCATCCAGAGATTAGAAGGGCTATGCAAAATTTTCTATTGGAATGAAAACTGTGGAGCCATTGTATGATATATAGAAATGAGGGACTATTCCTGCAAATAAATAGTTAGTGCTTATAAGACAAATATGACAATTGATGATGGTTTAAAAATATTAGCAAAGGGTTTGCAAATAATTTCCAGGGAACTAAGGGATAAATTCAAGAGGTATGCATATGATTAATTAACTTCTGGGAATTTCTCAGGCTTTGCTTAACTGTAGACACCTGTACATCTAGAGCGAGTCAATTACCAAAGATCCAATGCAGCTCGTGCATCTGTATTCATCTGAGGAACAATGCAATTATACTAGTTATATGGCTCCAGTACTGCCTAAATTATCCCATTCGGCCCAAACAATGAGCCTTTAAGTTTGGAGAAACGGCCAAAAGTAGTTTGAATGCACCAATATGGGTTTGACATCACTAATACTATGGAAAAAGGGATCTGTCTTTTTGTATTGTGGAGAGAAAATTTATAAGCTATTTAGGTGCTCCACTGCTTAAATTCAGCAGAAACCCCACTTACCAGAGTAAATAGGGGTTTCCAGCGGAACTTCTACTGAAGTAACAGCGTCAGAGCAGAAGAAGCCCTGAGGCAATTCACCCATCTTATGAATTGAGAATCACAGAGTCTCAGGTTACTGCTTCCTAACTGAATGATCAGATCACAAAGTATGATCGCAATGCTAAAGCAAAAAATGAAGGAGTACGATGATTGGAAATACCACACCCAATCGAGTTAAATCAAAGTTTGGTGACCATGTCCTAGTGAGATACAAAGTATAACAAAACTGCTACCCAAATATTCTGTGAATGACAGACTTGGTTCCACTAGAACTTCCTAAAAAGGTCTCCCTCAAATGGCCAGAATGTATTTTTCTTCAAGAAAGTAAGAACATTGCTAAAACCTCAACATAGGGCGGCGCAGTGGTTAGCACCGCAGCCTCACAGCTCCAACGACCCGGGTTCAATTCTGGGTAGTGCCTGTGTGGAATTTGCAAGTTCTCCCTGTGTCTGCGTGGGTTTCCTCCGGGTGCTCCGGTTTCCTCCCACATGCCAAAAGACTTGCAGGTTGATAGGTAAATTGGCCATTAGCAATTGCCCCTAGTATAGGTAGGTGGTAGGGAAATATAGGGACAGGTGGGGATGTGGTAGGAATATGGAATTCGTGTAGGATTAGTATAAATGGGTGGTTGATAGTCGGCACAGACTCGGTGGGCCGAAGGGCCTGTTTCAGTGCTGTATCTCTAAAATAAACTAAACTAAATATCATACAGTCCCAATACAATGTGGATTATAGTGGTTCTGAACCTGCTGATGTACCCAGCAAAATCCAGAAATAAGTGTTACGGTCAAGTGAGGAGGGGTCAAAGGGCTTCCCTCTTTTTCCTTTCCTTGTTTGACCACAACATGTTTAATTTCTTCTTAAAGTGGATGTACTTGCCAATTCAGTAGGTGTTTGATTACTTACTTGCTGTGATCCTAACAAGAACTAATCAGACAGGTTTACTTGAGTTAACAAAGAAAGAGGTTAACATTATTGTACCTAAATCAAACAAATAAAAATAATAAACAAGGTGCCAACTTTCAGTCACACACACTCTGGTGGTTTACACACATACAAATAGGTTACAGAGTGGGGAAAGGTAGATTGGTTGAGTTAGAGTCCATAGAAAAAAATGGAGTTTACAGTCTGTGGTGTTTGGTGATTCGACTGGCTTTTAGATGAATTCGATGGTCCTGTGGTTTTTAGTTTGAAGAGGTAGATGACTGGCTCGGTGGGTCTCTTGGAGACAGCGATGCGGATGATTTCCTCCAAAGGGGTTTCTGATTGTAGCTGGAGTGTGCAAAGGCGGTCAGTCAACAGGCAGGATTTGAAAGCTTTCAAGCTGGAATGGAGAGAGAGAGAGCCCCCCCCCCCCTCCCCCCACCTCCGCTACTTGGGTCTGCACATGTCAGAGTCCAATTGTTTCTCCTTTCACTGCTGCAGAAAGATACAAGCTTAAAACCACAGATGGGGAGGGACTTGCCATATGTCAATCACTCATCATTCAAACATAGCAGTTAGCAGTATTTCTAAAAAGAACAGGTAGTTCCTTTAAACTTCCTGGGTCTTGGTTCTCACTCGGGCATGAGCAGACATTCCATCTCCCTCCTCACAAGCACTGCAGTGTAGGATACAGTGTTGCAAATTAGGTAACCATCTTAATCTGCCAGAAAAGTCATCCTTTTAGCTGGTCTTTTAAAAATGTATTTTAAAAAAAGATAAATTCAGATCTCCAATCAGCAGGTTAAAGAACATTATCATTCAGCAAAGTACATTAGCATAACACAAGCATCATCTACTCACAATCTCCTTTTCAGGAACAAGAAGGCTCTTGTCATATGCAAAAAATGGCTTTATTTGAAAGTTTATATGTTATGTTTTAGAAAGTCCAAGGGCAGGATCTTTTAGCCCCATATGGGGGCAAGCACGGAGGCCAGCAGGTGCAAAACTTTGTGCCGCTGGCTGGTGTGCCATTTTTCTGGCTCCATTCCACCCCCGACCAATTTTACCTGAGGTGGGATCAGAGTTGGCAGGGCTACATGACATCAAGCTGCAGGGAGCCAACTGAGGATAGTTGACGGCCTATTAAGGCCCATTGTCAGCGACCAAATGGAATTTTCCAGTCTGCCTGCGGGCCATCTGAGGCATTGGGTCTATGCTTGCTGCCTGAAGGCAGCCTCTTGGTGACAAACCTGGGAGGCTAGTGTTGTAGGCAGGCTTTGAGGCCCTCCCCACTTGCCTGGCATCAGCAGGCCCCCCTCTGGAGGGACTCCCTCTCCAAAATGCTGTCCTGGGTGCTGAGGGCATTTTTAAATTTAAAAGTTTCAAACGTTGAAGAGAGGACGTCTCAAAATGGAGGCGCCCCCTTTCTCTCTCATCTGAACTGCAGGCTTCATCTCGTTCCAAACTGGATGGCCTCCTATTGGCCATCCAGCTTCAAGAGCCTGCCTGCCATCCTTAATTGGATGGTGAGCCCTCTGGCCACTAATTGGCCAATTTGGTGAAAATCACTGCCCAGTGACTGCTTCCAATGCAGTGCAGGGCTGTGATCCCCATTTGACCATGATATTGGGGTCCTGGCCCAAAGGGCAAAATTCTGCTCCAATTATCTGTCTTTTTTTAATGTGAGCTTATCTTAACATAAGGGGCAAATATATTCATCCAGACACTCAAGGGGAAACTGAAGTTTTCCATTGGAACAAAGAGCCCTTGGATCAACAAAGCACTTTGCATGCAAATAAAGAATCAGTGTTTTTTAATGAGAATCACAACTGTTTGCGAGCCAATGAGTAGTCACAGATTTCCCAGACTTGAGTCCCAAACAGCGACAGTGGTAGGTACAGAGGTCAGTGTGTTTGGCTTAGAGCTGATAATAATGGAACACCAACACTAAGTGGAGAATGTTAGAACCATCAGGCATCTAGTGGAAAAAGTGGATAGGTTGAAGATATCCAACTCAGGGACCTCTGTGTCTGAGTAGAATATCTAGATTTCAGATATATGTAAAATATACCCAGTGGACTTACATAAAAATGTATATTGGGAAACTGATAATGAATGAGCACCAATCGTGTGAGCTACAGGAAAGTATCCAATGGGCTTCTGCCTGACAATTCTTCGATTTATCGTGGAAGCAAAGGAGGATTATCAATTATAGGAATTAATAAATAAAAATCTGACTAAGGCTGAAGATAGACATATCACAGACATGCATTGAAGTCAGTATACCCTAAAGGATGTAATGTTAGTGGAACTGATTAATGAAAAATTCAATTACCAATACTTGGTGCACGTAAGCACTTGGACAATGGACCAGAGGGAACCGTGTGCCTATAGAACCACCCCACAGCATGAATCAGCAGAGAATGAGAAAAAAACATTCGACAGTACATGACTTACATTTTTTTCTCATAAATGAATTCCCTCCTGAAGGCTTTGGCTGGGATTCAGTTTCACAGGTGCTGGTAACTCCACAGTATGTCAGACACATGGTCAATTTTCTTGGGCGAGCCTAGACGATTAATATTGTCAAGTTATTTGACTGTGGGAGGCTGAACATGAACATCAGTTTGTCATGGACCTATAATTGTTTTTTCTCCTCGGATCAAAAACAGTGTGTATGCCTTTAAGACCTTGTTAAAAAGAGTGCACCTTTAAAGGAGAAAGTTCTGGAAGGTTCTGGAGACACAGTGTGCCACAGCTGCATTTTTGTTACCCTGGGCAACAGTAGGAGAGAGAGAGATCACATGGTAATGTTTCCACTTGGCTGTGTGTGGAACTGGCAGAAACCAGCTGGAACCAGTTAGTTCTGAGAGATTTTCCAGCGAGGCGAACTGAAGAGAAGGAGCTGTTTTATTCTCTCTCAGCAGAAAATTCTACAAGGAACTATAAACCAAGTTAATTCCCTAAGTAAAGAAGAAAAGCCTTCTTTTTCAAGAAACCATTTGTATTGCTATGCTCATCATTGAAAGAACTGTTTAATGCTTACTGCAGCCAAATGCCTATCTACTGAAGGACTATTTTGATCAAATCTATGTGAAAACTTCGAGTGACCTTTGATTATTTTTCACATTAGAAGACCTCATCCATCAGGAATGTAAACTACAAAAACTTACTTATTTTATTTATGCTTAAGAGACAGCTAATTTTTAAAAACTCCACTTTTAAAACTGGTTAACTGTTAGCTTTTTGAGTGAAGGTGTGTGAATGCAGGAGTTTGGTTAAAATAAGACGTTGTAAGGTCTTTAGACATCGGTTTATCTTAATAGTTTTTAAGATTTAGTTTTTTAATAAATAGTTAATTTGTTGTTGTCTAAAGATACCTGGTTTGGTCTGTTTATTCCAGGGGTTATGTTTAATGTGTGTAATAAGTGTTTAATTTGGCTGTTTTCCAATTGGAGTGACAATACTGAATTGACAGTGCGAAGCTCCCACCGCGGTCTTAACAACTTTGTTGGATGCTTGGTTGTCATGCCAATTATTAAAGGGATTGTTTTTATTTTAAGGCAGTAGAGATGGTATGCATTGCACCTGTTTTCTTGAGAGTGTAAAATGGGCACAAATTCATATCGATTTAGCAGTGGGATGGCTTAAACCCATTTTGCACGGGTGTTGGTCCCACTGCTAAATTGATGGGGCCCAATTTTAGGTAGTCCAGGCACCTAAGTAGGTTGGTTAACTTCACCTGGTCTGATGGTCTGAGTACTATATTTGACCTTTGAGACTGTGGGATAAAGAGAGGGGAAAAATATCAACTACGAATTTCAATCCTGAGAACTGCCCAGTGCGCCTGTCAGAAAGTGTGGTTGTTGGTTGAGGATAAGATTATAGTGGCTCTCGTAGATGAATAGACATCTGACAATTACTGCCTAGGCTTTCTCTTGAACAAGGTTCCAGAGAGCTCCACTGCCAGTCGAGCTGTTCCTAACATGAGGAACCACTTTCAGGAGAGGGGAATATAGAGGGAAGAGAAAGTCGAATCTTTAGTTACACTATACCCTTTTCATCGACTTGTGACGTCACATTGTGCAATTTTTTTTTCAGATTTCAGCACTCTTGACTGCCTACTTTTCATAATGGCTTGTTTTGTGTAGCCAAACTTTCATTGCCTCCCATCCCTATTTCAAAACCTTTCCCATTCTTACTGAAGATGACAGCTGTGTTCTTTCAGATGCTGTAACATGAAATAAAAGGCTGTCTGTGGCCACCGAGGATTGAGTTATTACTTTGATTCGAGATAGCAAGAAAAACTGGACAGGAAGGATAGTTTCTATGGCAATCAAATAATTTTATAATAAATATTTGGCAAGCAGGAACAAGTACTGATTGTCCCAAATCTAATCAAAACAAAAAAAAAGTTATTTCCGATTTAAATCTTGGAAAGGGAGAGGTGTATGAATGTCTGCAGATATGACCGGATTGATTAGCGATCTTTATATTGTTACCAAATCCAGTGGACAAAAGCAATAGGAAATGGAGCACTGATGAAATCACTAATATAAGTGATAAGTTTATGAACCAATTAAACACTGCCATAATTCAATGACAGGATGCTGTAATCTTGAGGCACTATGTCATAATCAGCATAAGACCTTGAGACCACCTCGGCCTTTGGACTGTCAGCTTAGCATGCCTACTGCATGTCAGTTATGGGAATAAACATCACCATAGCCCTCTTATTTTTGTCATTATACCCTGCATTTTATAAAACTGGGGCAGAGCACAGGGAATATAGAATCTCTACAGAGTTAGCCAGGCCCACATTCATTAGGAGTGACAATCATTCAATTTTAGTTAAACAAATGGGGCCTATTTTGATGTAAATCATTCTTGAAATAGAAACAAAGTTGCATATAGTTTAAATAGTTTGGAAACTGTACACTCTTTGGATGTCACGTTGAACATTTACCTAATGCTGCTTTCTCTGGGGGTTGCACTGATCTTTTATGGACACAAATCCAGCAGAGCAGATCTGTTGAAAGAGGTAGAACCATTCTTCTGCATTCATGTTTTATCAGAAGAATAAATTTAATTTGTGCACAAAAAATCACAAAGAAGTTCCACTTTGATTCAATTGATAAATTCTCCCATTAACAGCTGATGTGATTAATAACATTGATTGTAGTGTTTGGTCTATAAGACAACACCCGTACTTCTTCATGGAACTATTTTTGTTCCTTACATAGAGTCCTAGAATGAATTCTCCCTTTCTTCTGTGTGCTTACAAAAAGTCATATGTTAGCAAGATGCAGCCAATGAAAACAACACATAGGCCGGAATTTTTCATTAGGCGGGAGGCCCCATCCACCAGCCAAAAAGTCAGAGGCGAGTCTGCCTCCACCAGGACTGGGGAGCCAGACCGGGATTTTATGCTCCCCAGGCCCTTAAATGGTCTTGGGCGGGACTTTTACCTCCTTGAAGCAGGAAATCCCGCCTAATGGAGCTGCAGGCCAATCAGTGGGCAGCTGTTAATCCCAGCTGCGCCACCGGGAGTGGTGGCCACTGCTGGAACTACACCCAGCCATCGCAAGCAAGATGAGGGATGGCCCTGGAAGACAAGTAAGTTTTTGGGGTCTCGGCAGGGACAATCAGTCAGGCCCCAGCGAGGCAAGGGTGGTCAGTTAGGGGGGCAGGGGGAGTGTTGTGCATTGGGGGTGGCTGGGGCTTCAGGGGCGGCCCTCCGTCAGGCACAGGGTACCCAATCAGAAGGGCCCCCCCACCAGCCCACAAGAAGGCCACCTGGTTTTACCAGGCGGGGCTTTTGAGGCTTCTACCATCCGATTGCTGGGGTTAAATACCTGTGGCGGTGGGACGAGGTCCTTATTAATTGGCCACTTAAGGGCCTTGATTGGCCTGGGGCGGGTGGGCTGTTTCTCGCCGCCGCTGTTTGGTGTAAAATTGCAGTAGGGGTGGGAGGGGGTTGGGAATGGTCCCCCCACCTCCCACTGAATCTTACTCTCCCCCCTCCCCCTGCCACCAGCACACTCGTAAGATTCCGGCCATACTGTGAACTAAACTAACCAATAAAACAGTTCGTATAATTACAGGCATGACAGACACAACCAATAAAACACTAAAAATGATGCATACCCAAATAACCATTTCTAGATCTTTCTGACCGGATAGGGACATTCCAACTCTACACTTCCTGTCACTTATAGGCTCAATCCCCAGATGAATATTGTGCCCAAAAAGTACCAATATTGTTAAATGCACCATCCTATTTGCTCTTGCACACTATGTTGAAATAATGATTCATTTCCTGTGGTTAGCTCCTGCTTTCTCAAAGCATCAAAACTCCGTATTTCCTCTGAAAACCTGAAAGCTTTTAAAACACATGTTTTCTATTGGTTCTTGATTTATCTCATCCTCTTTCCTGCTCTTTTGACTTTTATAATGTCTGTGGCTCTTTAGTTAAGTTACTTACGCAGTAAAAATATATCCTTGAGTGCTTTGTGAGGGCTGTGATTTCTCTTTCTCATGTCCTGCTGTACAATTTCACGGCTCTTAAAATCCAATGACTTGCAAAAATAAACATTTGGAATTCCTCCAAGTTAGCTGGAAATTAGAAAATGTGCGCAGGGCTCATTAGCACTGGGTTCCATGGTTTTTGCTTGCCAGGTTCTAGAATTTTACAATATTCCAAATTTCAATCTTTCACCCGAGTCTGGGAATCATGCAGAATATTCCCTTTCATTTAGCCCGAAGTGGTTATGTCATAGCAGAAGATTTCAAGCTGCCTGAAATATTAGACATCAGTGTAATAGCAGCTGACCGATTAATATTAGATATTTTCTTTCTTCTTGTTTCAAATGAGGCTTGTTGACAATGCAGTCAGGGTTTCCCCAAGGTACAGCCTTCTCCCCTTACTTATGTACTACTGCAGCAATGTGTATAACCTAGTTAAGTTGATGATGTTTTTAAGGTAAATGATTCTATCCTGCATCATTACTGTAGAAACCATATCTGTTACACACAATGTAATATAGTGAATAAACTAAAGGCATCCTTAATTCTCATATTACAAATGCTAATCTGTAAAATTGCTCATTTTTATAGGACCATCTTAACACCACAGCCCTCCTCTATATTAAAGGTCTTCTACTTGAAGTCTATCTTTAACGTGCTGGAATTCTTAGCTCTGTAGAGTATGCCCCATTTATCTTGCCCCATTTAAATAGAATCAGCAGCAACAAGTATTTCATGCTCAGTTGTTTAAAGGTCATAAATAAAAGCAAAATACTGCAGATGCAGGAAATCTGAAATAAAAACAAGAAATACTGGAAATACTCAGCAGGTTGGGCAGCATCTGCGGAGAGAGAAGCAGAGTTAACGTTTCAGGTCTGTGACCCTTCATCAGAACTGGCAGATATTAGAAATGTAATAGGTTTTAAGCAAGTAAAGCAGGGGGTGGGGCAAGAGATAACAAAAGAGGTGTTGATAGGACAAGGTCACAGAGAATAACTGACCAGAAGGTCATGGAACAAAGGCAAAAGGTATGTTAACGGTGTGCTGAAAGACAAAACGTTAGTACTGAGAGGGTGTGAATAGACTGTAAAGCACAAAGCACTCCAAGCACAAACATTAAAAAAAACTGAAACAGTGGGTAGGCACAGTAGAAACAAACTAAAAAAATGAAAATAAAATAACCAAATAAAAAATTATTGAACTCAATGTTCAGTCCAGTAGGCTGTAGCATGCCTAATCGGTAAATGAGATGCTGTTCCTTGAGCTTGCGTTGATGTTCGCTGGAACACTGCAGCAATTCCAGGACAGAGATATGAGCATGAGAGGGGGTTGGGTGGGGGGGGGGGGGGGGGGTGGTGTTGGCGGTGGTTGTTGAAGTGGCCAGCAACTGGAAGTTTGGGGTCATGCTTACGGACTGAGCGGAGGTGTTCCGCAAAGCGGTCACCCAATCTGCATTTGGTCTCCCCAAAGTAGAGGAGACCACATTGTGAGCAGCCATTACTGTATACTAAATTGAAAGAAGTACAAGTAAATCGCTGCTTCACTTGAAAGGAGTGTTTGGGGCCTTGGGTAATGAGGAGAGAGGAGATAAATGGGTAGGTATTACACCTCCTGCGATTGCAGGGGAAAGTGCCATGGAAAAGGGACAAGGTGGTGGGGGTAATGGAGGAGTGGACGAGGGTGTCGTGGAGGGAACAATTCCTTCGGAATGCTGATGGGGAAGGGAGGGGAAGATGCGTTTGGTAGTGGCATCATGCTGGAAGTGGTGTAAGTGGCGGAGGATGACCCTTTGGATCTGGAGGCTGGTGGATCAGAAAGTGAAGACAAGGGGAACCCTGTCGCGGTTCTGGGAGGTAGGGGAAGGGGTGAGAGTAAAGATGCGGGAAATGGGCTGGACACGGTCCCTGTCAACCAAAGTGGGGGGGAATCCTTGGTTGAGGAAAAAGGAAGACATACCAGAAGCACTGTCGTGGAAGGTAGCATCATCAGAGCAGATGTGTCGGAGACGGAGAAACTGGGAGAATGGAATGGAGTACTTACAGGAGGCAGGGTGTGAAGAAGTATAGTCGGGGTAGTGTGGGAGTCAGTGGGCTTATAATGAATATTAGTCGACAGCCTTTCCCCAGAGATGGAGACAAAGAAGTTGAGGAAGGGAAGGGAAGTGTTCGAGATGGACCATGTGAAGGTGAGAGAAGAGTGGAAATGAGAAGCAAAGTTGATAAAGTTTTCTAGTTCCGGGCAGGAGCAGGAAGCGGCACCGATACAGTCATCAATGTACCGGGAAAATAGTTGGGGGAGAGGGCCTGAGTAGGACTGGAACAAGGAATGTTCGACATATCCCACAAAAAGACAGGCATAACTGGGACCCATATGGGTACCCATAGCAACACCTTTTACTTGAAGGAAGTGAGTGGAGTTGAAGGAGAAGTTGTTCAATGTGAGAGCAAGTTCAGCCAGGTGGAGGAGGGTGGTGGTGGATGGGGACTGGTTGGGCCAATGTTCAAGGAAGAAGCGGAGATCCTTCAAACCGTCCTGGTGGGGGATGGAGGTGTAGAGAGATTGGACATCCATAGTGAACAGGAGGCGGTTAGGGCCAGGAAACTGGAAATTGTCAAAATGACGTAGCGCGTCAGAAGAGTCACAGATGTAGGTGGGAAGAGACCTGAGCAGGGGAGAAAAGATAGAGTCAAGATAGGAAGAAATAAGTTCAGTGGGGCAGGAACAGGCTGAAACAATGGGTCTGCTGGGACAGTCCTGTTTGTGTATTTTGGGAAGGAGATAGAAGCGGGCTGTCCAGGGTTGCTGGACTATGAGTTTAGAAGCTGTAGAGGGAAGATCTCCAGAGGAGATGAGATCAGTGACAGTTCTGTGGACAGTAGCCTGATGTTCGGTGGTGGGGTCATGGTCCAGGGGGAAGTAGAAAGAAGTGTCTAAGAGTTGGCGCTGACCCTCTGCAGGTTTGATGACAATGTCCGGGTTAGACCTGAGAGAATGGAGTGCAGCAAGTCCAGAGGGGGGCAGGATACGAGGGGCAGAGAAACTGAGACGGGTCGATGTCTCGCCGACAGTTTTCAATGAAAAGATCAAGAGTGGGTAAGAGGCCAGGGGGAGGGGTCCAGGTAGAGGGGGAATGCTGGAGGTGGGTGAATGGGTCTGCTGGTCGGGGGGAGGACTCCTGGTCAAAGAAGTGAGCCCAGAGGCAAAAGCGACGGAAGAGGAGCTCAACATCATGCCGAGCACGAAATTCATTGAGATGGGGGAGTAAAGGGATAAAAATGAGTCCTTTGCTGAGTACAGAACGTTCAGTGTCAGAGAGGGGAAGGTCAGAAGGTATAGTGAATACATGGCAAAGGGTCAGATCAGAAGGGGTCAGAGGGAAGTGAAGGGGAAGTAGGATCTGGAGGGGCATTAGTCCCCATCAGCTGCTGGAGCTTGCATTTCTTAACACCTGAAAGGAAGAAAAAAAGTTTTTTGTTAATGTGTCAGGTAAGATGAAGGATGAAATGAAACTGTGGAGTAGAACAGCTTTGAGATAAGGTGAGGCGGTGCTTCTGGAGAAAGAGGTCCAGTGTGTACATGTGGCGGTGCATGGCACTGAGCGGTTCTCAGTATGTGGTGAGAACAGCAGTCCGAGGAACATTGTATTTCTCGGAGATGCCTATAATCCTGGGTGGATTCGAAACACAAAGGATGAAACTTCAGTTGGAATCCACATGGAATAAATCGGAGCCGGAGACAGTCACTGAGGAAGGAGATGTGGCTGTGAAAACGAGTTTTGGTAGACACTTTATCAAACACCTGGAGGGAAATAGAAAGCAATGAAGGTGAACAAGGTAAAAGAGACAACCTTCTTTTTTGTTATCTCTTGACCCACCCCCCGCTTTACTTGCTTAAAACCTTTTACATTTCTAATATCAGCCAGTTCTGATGAAGGGTCACTGACCTGAAATGTTAACTCTGCTTCTCTCCCCACAGATACTGCCCGACCTGCTGAGTATTTCCAGCATTTCTTGTTTTTGTTTAAAAGTCGTGATTGGCACTTGACTATGGAACCTCTGAAGGCCATACACATTGGGAGAAAAGGTAGGGAACGTAATTACTCATTGCATGGTGTTGAGATAGCTAGCGAATAGGCTGAAGGAGATCTTGGAGTGATAGTAAATTTAACGCTTAACAATGTTCAGTCATTGCAGAGCAGCAAATGACGAAGTTGAGTTATATTACTAACTCAGTAGAGGGTAGGTATGAGGCCTTTTTGCTGAAGTCAAATGGTGTTCTGATCAGGTTGTACCTTAAATTCTGTGTTAAGTTCTAGTCACTGGGGGGCAGGGAAAACATCTGGAACTCTTGCAGATAAGGAAAAAAATTAGTTGATTCCTTGGGATAAATTTTTGTGTTGGAGGCGGGAAACAGATGTTGGGACTGCATCTGGGTCCTGAACCTGCCTCTAGGGGAAAGTACATTAAAGTCACAATTTTCACAGAGGCAACACCCAAATTGGATTGCAGATGGGTTTGGCAACCAATTAGAGGCCATGGGGGTGGGAACAGAGACTTGCTTTAAATCCCACAGCAGCCATTACTGTGGTTAGCGTTTAGTCTGGGAGTGGACTGAAGTGTGCAAAGATGTCATTGGAAAGCTGAAGATCTGGCACCCAGGACAGGGCATGTCGCCACCCCGCCCGCCCGCCCCCCTCCAACCCCAACTCCTGGTTCTCAGAGAGTGACCGAGGTGATGCTTGAGGTCGTGAGGGAGAGGAGAGAGGGCACCTTTCCGGATGGTGGTGGAAAAGACCTCCCACCCAAACTAAATAGACCTGGGTTGAGATAGCTGCCACTGTCAGTGGCAGAAGTGCAATTAGAAGAACATGGATTCAGTGCTATAAAAGATTCAACAACCTCATAGGCTCTGGCAAGGTGAATGCAACCACTAACTCTCAGGGCAGGTCTCAGGGCTTGCACCCTCCAGCAGATACACCACCTAAGGACCCTCAAGGCGCGTGCTGCTCCTGAACATGGGAGGGGAGTATGCCCAGGGCACTTACTGACCCCTCAAAATGGCTCAGAGCCATAGTGCTGATGAGGACCTGTAACCACTGATAAATGCAGCTTCTAATGGATAGGGCAGATGCCATTGGCCAAAGAGGACAGCAGTCCCTTATCTTGCTGTTCTTTGTCCTTGAGCAATGGAGATAGCCAGGATTCTGGATGAGGAGGAAGTCGAGCCTGGCAAGATGGGAACCCATGGAGCAAATGGTGATTACAGCATGCAAATCACTCAATAGTGATTGACTCAATAGTGACCCTTGAAGGGTCACTGACCTGAAACGTTAACTCTGCTTCTCTCACCACAGATGCTGCCAGACCTGCTGAGTATTTCCAGCATTTCTTGTTTTTACTTCAGATTTCCAGCATCTGCAATATTTTGCTTTTACTTCAATCTGTGTCCCCTAGTCCTTGTACCATTAGTTAATGGGAACAGCTTTTCCTTGTCTAACATATCTAAGCCTTTCATAATCTTGTACATTTCTATTAAATCTCCATGGCTGTGCTTCTGCCCCATCACATTCATTCAGTCAATGCTGATGCTCCTCCAGTCTCTTGGCAGCCTGCTCTTAAAGTAACCCCAGTTCAGCTGAAGCCCAAAGCGGCCTGATGGCATTCATACTGACCAGCCAAAAACAGCATGTTACTACTGGCAGGCCATTATCAAGGTCTCAATGAGCCTCAACAAACAGCAGCAGATTTATTATTGATTATTGCAGTCCTTTCTTCAAAAAAAAAATACAAAAAACAAACAGTGGCGCAGTGGTTAGCACCGCAGCCTCACAGCTCCAGCAACCCGGGTTCAATTCTGGGTACTGCCTGTGTGGAGTTTGCAAGTTCTCCCTGTGTCTGTGTGGGTTTTCTCCGGGTGCTCCGGTTTCCTCCCACAAGCCAAAAGACTTGCAGGTTGGTAGGTAAATTGGCCATTATAAATTGCCCCTAGTAGAGGTAGGTGGTAGGGAAATATAGGGACAGGTGGGGATGTGGTTGGAATATGGGATTAGTGTAGGATTAGTATAAATGGGTGGTTGACTCGGTGGGCCGAAGGGCCTGTTTCAGTGCTGTATGTCTAAACTAAACATAAACATCAAAACTGGTAGCTTCAGTCTATCTTCCACTTTTCCCCCCATGTTTCATTTCGAGAGTAGTTCCCACTAAACCATTAGGAAGGATGCCAAGACCTTAGAGAGGGTAAAGAGACTTACTAGAATACTACCAGGGATGCAGGATTTCATTTATGTGGAGAGACGAGAGAAGCTGGGGATGTTCTCCGTAGAGCAGAGAGTTTAGGGGAGATTTAAGGAGATGTTCAAAAGCGTGAAGAGTTTTGATAGAGTGACTATGGAGAAACTGCTTCCACTGGCAGAAAGGGCACAGATTTGAGATAATTGGCAAAAGAACCAGAGAGGAGACTAAGGGAACTTTTTTTTACACAGTGAGTTATTATGATAAGGAATGCATTTCCTGAAAGGGTGGAGGAAGCAGATTCAATAGTAACCTTCAGAATGAATTGAATAAATACTTGGGAAAAAATTGCAGGGCAACGGAAGGAGGAAGGGCAGAGATGGGACTAATCGGATAGCTCTTTCAAAGAACCGTCATAAGCACGATGGGCCGAATGGCCTCCTTCTGTGCTGTAGGGAACACAAGTAGGAAGAATGTTCCCATTGAGTCTTGTTACAGAAAAGATTGCACGGGACACCCGGGCTTTATTTTGCTCTGCTGTGCCACCCAAAATGAGAGAAAACAACAAAATTGAGCACTGAGGCCGTTGCATTTCCACCCTCTTGATTTCCCTCTTTGCACCCCTGCCTGTCTACTACATGCACAGTGACCGGGGCCCAGGTTCCCGACTAATTTTTCTACTTGCCACTCTGTCAAGCCCAGAGACTGCCAACGAAAGGTGATGGCAGATAGTGATGGTGCAGCAGCAAGCCCACAAAGTTGCATGATTGGCAGGGCAGGGGAGAGACAAGGCCTAGTAAAGGTTTCCTTTCCCTCCATAATGGACCCGAAAATCTACCTTTTATCTCTCTTTGTCATGGTTGAGGCCTTAAAAAAAAATTGTTCCAACCTCTTTGGGGTGCTTCCGTTCCCTTTGAATCCTCGGCTGCACCTTTCGCTGCTGAAGTGCGGATTCTACAGCGGCCCTGTGAGAAATTTGCAACCTTGAAGCGGTCGTCTCTCTCTTGGTGGCAGGGATATTATCCGGCTCTACAAGTAGTCTCTGACCCAAGAGGTTGGGTCAGAGTTACGGTAGGGTTCACACTGATGGGTAGAGGTCCCATTTTGCCTTGGCCCCGCTAAGTGGAGTCCAGCCTCTAGTGTGTATCAGCATGGGCATGGAGGTTTACCAGTTTTCAGTGCCAGTTTCTGAGTGGAGAAATAATACATCTTGAAACAATATATCTTCAAAATGACACATGAAAACAAAAGAATCTGTTTCATGAATAGCATTTCTCCAAACACAGAGAAAGTCTGTGCTCACTGCTGAGATCAAGAAGATACGAAACTGTCAAAGGCGCATTTGCCAAAATAAAATTCCACCCTGGCACTAACAGAGAAAAATTGCTGCCTGGCATTCCACTCACAATTTTATCCTATTGTGTTAAAACAGTCTATTTAATTCAAAGTCTTCAAAACTGCCTTTAGGTCTGACAGTTGCAAATCTAGTTGCCCAAATATAATACATTGACAAAAGATTTCTTTATTCATTTGAACGCACTAGAAAATATTGCTGTCCGTGTCACTTAGAGTTCTGCTTGAGGAAATGAGAGAAGAAAAATTCTATACGAGATGCCATAATAATGGAAAGTGTTTGTAGATATACTGGCCCTGATATAAGCTCGGAAGTGGGGATGGAGCAGAGGATGCTGTCTTGAGGTTGGGAAACCCATAAGAATGGGTTTCCATCTGGTCCTGCCAAATTAGGAGACCTTGGTGGGGATGGAAGGAGATCAGAAGGCCCTTGGGGGAGATCAGAAGGATAGGTGGTGGGGAGATCGGAGGTGTTGTTGGGGGTGTGGGGGGGAGAGACATTGGAAGAATCAGAGGAGGAGATCGGAAGGGTAAGTGATGGAGGAGATTGGAGGCCTTATGGAGGAAGATCGAAGGCCCTGGGTTTGAAAGGGCTGCTTGATTGTGGAGATGGTGAAGCAGGTGAATTGGATCCAGCAAGTGAGTGAAAAGGCACTTGGCTCCTGGATCCAGCAGTCCTCACCTCCCTTTAGCTGTCACTTTTCCCAAGGCCCAGGAAACCAGGCCGACCAGGGTTAAATTTAAAATGGTGTTAATTTGAGGCATGCAGCCGCATTATAGTATTTAACTAACCAACCCACCCCCTGGGAGCAGTTTGGTTGCCCGCTTCCCGTCCCTCCTCCATTAAAACTGCAAGTGGGTGGATTGGAGGCAGGTTGGTGTTGAGTTTCAGATTGTTTTATATGCCACCCAACCCAAACCCACCCATTTTGGGGTTAAAATCCTTCCCACTAGTTCTAGTTTTGTATTATTCAAGTCAACCTCAGGCTTTTTAATAATATTGAGAGAGATGAATTGAGGCCACTTACATCTGTTTATGCTTGGTTGTGCTATGGTATTGGTGGTGACGGAAACTATGCAGTTAGCGACCACCCACTTTTTTTTTCTAAAACTAACTAAATGCCTTTGTTGTTTTTATTGAAATATGGTCATGTAGCTATAGATAGGAACTTCTTGGCCTGGAAAAAGAGATCTGGGTATATTTTCCTCCATTCAATATCGCTCGTGAAAAGATTGGTGCCTGTATAAAAGGAACATTCCCAGTTTATTAAAATGCCATCTTTTTTCTCCCAATGTTAATGAAGAGTAAAGTCCAGTACCAGGACTGCAGCAGAATATACCAACTTTCAGTTGCAAGAGAATTTGAAACTACAATGAGGAGGGGGGAAATTCAAGGCTAGAAGTATTGATAATGGGTTTTAATCATAATTGGCTATCTTGCCTCCTGAAGGTGTGTGTTGAGGATGGGAGAAGGAGGACTGTAGTGATTTGCCCTTTGAATGGTATTGAAGTTATCACTAGTATCCTTGGCTTCCTTCAAGGAGTGTTTAGAAATGTTACCCTGTGGATAAGATCTAGATGGTTATTTCTGCTATGAAGCTGGTGGGATTTATTAACTACATTTTATACATCAATGCTTTGGTTACTAGATTGTGCTTTAAAACTATATGTACTTTAATTCCAAGCGTAATACAAGAGGTTTGACAGATATATATTTAAAGCTATGGACCCTTTGTTTTGTGCCATAAAGGAATGTACGTAAATTATTATTTTAGAATGTAACCTATAGGGAAATTATATGAGTTCACATCTTAAAAGTGGAACTGCAGTGAATCTGGTCCAGATTCAAGCAGCTGTCATCATTTTGAGGGATTGTTTTTGACATATCCCTTTATATTTTGTACACGATTCTTTGGGTGTCCTTAACCTTTTTGTATAAGTAGTGAAATCTGAAATTGAACTGACCACTTTCCTGCTTTAATCCCCCAGATGCATTATGCTTGTCTGATTTCCAGGATGTTGTTTGAGAGTCTGTTGATTCTATCCAAGAATAACACACGTTCATTCTTTCCAATTTTTGCTTTGACATTTTTGTTAGAAGCAATTTTAGATCTATATATATACATATATTCTCAGGATATGGCTGTCACTGGTAAGGCTGGCATTTATTGTTACAAAAGCAAAATACTGTGGATGCTGGAAATCTGAAATGAAAACAGAAAATGCTGGAAATATTCAGCAGGTCTGCCAGCATCTGTGGAGAAGGAAACAGTGTCAATGTTTCAGGTCAATAACCTTTTATCAGAACTGGAAAAGGTTAGAAATGTAATAGGCTTTAAGCAGGTGAAATGGGGGAAGGTGGAAAAAGAATAAAAGGGAAGGTCTGTGATTGGGCGGAAGACAGGAGACACAAATTATAAAAGAGTTGGTAGTGCAGAGCCAAAGGGAGTGGTAATAGGACAAGTAAAGAAACAAACAATGTCTCTAGAGGAGATGTGAACAGCAGAATGATAAACAGCTGCCGTCCAAACGCAAAAATAAGAGAAAAATGAGAGTAAAACCAAAACATGCAAAGAAAAGGAATCAAAATGGCAGAGTTTACAGTCTGAAACTGTTAAACTCAATGTTGAGTCCGGAAAGCTATAAAGCTCCTAATTGATCAATTATTGTTGTTGTCCTGAAAATGTGGTGGTATGTCTTCTTTCTAAACCATTGTAGTCCATTCTTGGTAGCGGTTTGATACAACTGAATGATTTACTAGGCCACTTTAGAGAAGAATTGAGTCAACCACATTGGTATGGGCATGGAGCCACATACAGGCCTCCAGGGTAAGAATGATAGGTTTCTAACCCTAAAGATCATTAGTGTACCAGTTGGGTTTTTACAACAATCCAACAACTTCATGGTTACTTTTACTGATATCAGCTTTTTAGTTCCAGATTTTTAAAACTGAATTCCAATTCCCAAACTGCCATGGTGGGATTTGAATGAGTGAATGGTACAAAATATGTGTTTCAGGAACTGTGGAGAGGTATTGCTACTCATAAGGATGACATTAAAACCTTATTGTAAACATATGTGTTGGACAATATTGAGATTCAAAACGTAGACCACATGGAGCTTTGCTACTTTAGATAAATGTACAGATTTGAACAGTGTAGAGGGATTGATGGTTGACTGGCAAATTAAGAGACAAAAAGATTGAGAGAGATGAGGCAAAATATTCCCCCTCCCTGCCCCCCCACCCCACCCCACCCCAGAGAATGGTTGCGGAGAGAAAGAACTGCCAAAAGATTCTTTCTCTGCTTTGTCACATGAGGGCGTCCTGAGTAATCTTGGCATTAAATCAGTAGCTTTTTGAGGTGTAATATAAAGCCATCTGAATGTGATATTGTCCAGAAGTGGTATGACTGAGTAGAATAGGCATTTGCTAGGTTGAAACTTGGATAAACTCAGACTTTTGTACACAGTTGTTAAATGGAAACTTGGATCTCAGCCCATGTTCACTTTGCTACTGATCTGGAGGAGGAAACAGTGATAACAGTGGCTTGAATCTGAACCAGATTCACTTCAATTCCACTAGTACATTGCCATTAGGCTGCTGAGTTTTGTTCATTTAATCTGTACCTCATTATGTCTCATAGTGAGAAGAACTAATGGGGATTTTTCTTGAGTATTATCACCAGACTGCAACAAATTCAGTTATAATTAATTTAGAACAGAAATTCTGTTCTGCAAAACCTGAGTGTAAGGGCACTAAAGAGCCTCTAAGGTGGCTGATATGGGGGCCATAAGGTGAAATGCCAGTTTAACCCACATTTAGTGCAAGACACCATCTTGGTAAAGGAGTTGAAGTTTACACTGGGAACAGTGGTCCAGAGCATTATTAAGCAGCTGGTTGCATGTTCTCACTCATTGAGGAGGGTGCACATCATTTTGGTTAGTGCTTGAGCTAAGGTCCTCTCCTAACAGCAACCAGATGATTGGGATAAACAAGTTGTTGCTGAGAATTTTTAGCACTACTTAAGTATATCACTTTTTACTGTTCACTTGCTTCCGGAGGTTTGTAGAGGACTTTAGAAACACATTGGGAGACTTTCTGGGACACTTTGTCAAGATGTCACCAACACACTATCAACATTTAGTCTGGAAATTCACTGATGACTTCACCTAAAAAAAAGGAAGTGTTCTTATATGAGTGAACAGGAGAGGGGGAGTGTTTGGTAATGGGCATCTTGCTAGGGAACCCCTTGATCTGCATGAGGGATGATACCAGGCAGTAGTTGCTGAAGGAAAGAGGGAACTGAGGGCGAGCAGGGCTCTAGATTCGTGGTGACTTGCTACATGCTTCACAATCTGCCAATCAGAGACCAGCCATAATCATTAGCAATTGTCCCAGAAGGTCAAGCTCAGGAGCCACAAGAGGTGGAGGTGGAGGAGGAGAAGAGGGACAGGGGGTCGAGGTGCACTCCTTCTTCCATGTGGGTACAGGACGTCCCTCCTCCCCAGGTCTCCTCTACCAGGATCTCCAGTGTGCCCTCTCGCTCAGTCCCTGAGACATCCTGAAACCTGCTGCTGTGTGTCAGTCAGCCAACCACAGCTCCCGTGGAAGTGGGTGCCTGGAGCCCACATATACTGTTCTATGAAAATTGCTTCTAATCAGCACTTGAGTGCTAAATCTGCAGATGTCTGTTTTAACACCTCTAGACACGTTCAAATTATAGTAATCAGCAATTAGGACCAGAATTGCATGCTAAAAGCAGACTTTCAAACAAGTGTGTCCTATTAGTATAGCACCCATTTAGCACCTGTTTTCACCCTTCCATCAAAATAACCCCCTAAATGATTAAAATGTATGCTCCATTGCTGCATGCACTACTATTGTGGCTAACCCACTTACTTTAAATGTTTGTACATAAACCTTATGGTCAATATTTATCCCTCAACCAAAATCACTGAAAAAACAGAATATCTGGTCATCGACACAGTTTGTGTGTGTCATCTTGCTGTGCACAAATTGGCTGTTGTTTTACCACAGTACAATAGTGACTACGTTTCAAAAGTACTTCATTGGCTGTAAAGTGCTTTGAGGCATCCTGAGGTCGTGAAAGGTGCTATATAAATGCAAGTTTTTTTAATCTGCTGGAATTTCTACCCTCTTTTTAAACATCAGCACCATAAGAGTCTGCACAATGAATAATTACAAGTAATGTCAGAGAAAATCCTTTTCTGAGACTGTTGTGTTCCATGTAAGTATTTTTTAAAACATAGCTATCTCCTCTTGCAGTAACAAAGTACTTCATTATGTTAGTTATATGTACATCACTTTTAAGATCCTTCTTTAATTTATTCTATGGGATCCTCTTCTACTAAGTGACTGAAGATGATTATTATTTTCTTTTTAAGTATATGATTGTTCCTGTCAATGCCTGATAATCTTCCCCGAAAGCCAATTAATTTGCCTAGTCTAGCCAATATTTGTTTAGCAAACATACATATGAAGTCATATTTCAAACATCACTTACAGTGGGAACTGATTACAATTTATCTGATATCCAATATTGTCAAGGCTTACAAGTATAATTCTTTTGAAAATGCTACAATTTATGAATTATGCTATTAGTTTCATTGAACTATCACCATCAGAAAATGTCAAAGAAGCAGCATTCTCCATGTACTTCCTTTGAAACTGATCAAAACATAATCATTGCAGCAACATGACAGTAAACTCAATGACCATTGATGCATTGAATATCTCCCGAATGGGATTTACGTCTTGGCAGCCACTTTTGCACCAGAATGTAATCTTTTAAGATCAAGTGATGTTCCTTATTGTGGGAGACTCAAAATAATGAGATGAGATTAACATTGTTACAGAGTAATCCTTCATCACCTGCAAAGACAGAACCTGCATTTGTATGCCGGCTTCTGAACAGATATTTGTTACAATTTGAATTGTAACATGTGGCATGATGTTAGAAATAATGATATATTATTAACTTATCAAATACAACTTTAGCAAATGTTCTCATTGCACAAACTGTATTACGCCATCTTAAATGATACCCTACATTATTTATGATAAATAATAATAGCATAACTGCTGTAGTTGGGTTTGTGAAGATTTTAAATTTAAAATGTAAAAATAAATTTTCTATCAAATTTTGCAGAGCCACTATCATTGAGGTGAAATGTCTCACAAAGTTCTATTTTTTTAATGGCTTTTAGAAACAGAGTGAGCATCATGATGTAACTGGTGAATTTCCAATCTAGGGAATTTCCACCGATCGTCATTGATAATACTGAATTGAGAGGATATTTAGTGCCTAGAGATTTGTTGTTGCCCATTCTTCTTACAGGCATAAATGAACGGCTAACCGTACATTATGGCAGGTGGCTTGTAGCCATACTGGTAAAGGCTAAATTATAAGTGTCCAGGGCCCAAGTCTGAAACAGGCAGCAGGTCCTTTGCATGTGGAAATGGGGGCTTGATGCCTGTTTCAGGACCCCTACCTGAAATTGTCCTGCTCCTGAATGCAGCCAACACCAGGCCACCTGTGTTCATGGTATACAAAGGTCTAAATGCAGCCTAACTGAGGGTCCTGTGGAGGCCACTACCACAAAGTACTCACCTGATTGTGAAGCCAAGGGGAGCAGCTCCCGCTCGTCCCCCTCCCGATTGCCTCTCCCCACTGATCGCTTCCCACCCTCTCTTTGATCATCTCCTCCCCTCTCCCGATCACTTCCCCTCCTCCTGATTATTTTCCACACTTTCTGATTGGGAGAGGACGGGAGGCAATCGCTTCCTTTCCTCTTCCATTCCTCTACCTTCTCTCCTGATCACAACTTCCACTCTGCAAATTGCCACCTAACCCCTCTCCCAATCATGTCCCCACCTAGAACCTTTCTGAGCACCAGTGATGGTGGCAGTCTGAAATGTGTATCCGTTCACCAGTGGACTACCTGGGCATGTACAGCAGGCATCTGCAGTTTGAGCTGGCAGGTCAATAATATCTGATGTCACCCCAATGTAGTAAGCCGCAGAGGAACCTGGTTTTGTTGTATTTTACATCTTGCATATACATATTTAGCGTGCAAAATAACTAAACCTATACACAAGTGCATGTATATGTGTGTATATATATATATATAAAGATTTATTTCTATATTAAATAGAAGTATTGAATAGAAAAATTAACTAGCCATGAATTTTGCCACATTCCAACATATTTTAGCTGCAGTATACATGTCAATCAATGATTTCTTTTTAATAATCCATAGGCACAGATCTTTAATATCAGCTTACAAACTGGTGAATCATGGGCAAGGGGGTGATTTTATTGTCAGAACTTTGCCGGGTAGACATTTAAGATTGGACAGGTCATTTACCTCCCCTGGAGGCTCCGAGCCCTGACCTGCTGCTATTTTAACTTGCTTCACTGAGCAGGCAGCAAAGTCACCCACTTGAAACTGGCAAGGTCCTTTTTTGCCATGTACACGCTGAGCCCCAATGATGTCATCAGGACCTGACTGCAATTTTTACTGAACAGGAAGTGACATGAGTTTCTCGCCAGGCCAATCCAGCGAGGAAATGAACCGGGGCCAGCAGAGGTCAAAGAGGCAAGTTAAACATGTGTTTTAAACTATTCTTCTGGCACCAGCAGGAGTAGGTGTGCTCCTCCAGTCCCTACGTGGAAATCTTAGACTTCCTCAGCCGCAGACTTGTCCCACACTCCAGCCGCTCCCCCCTACCCTTAATCGTGGGGATTCCTGTGGGACGGGCTGGTAAAGATGTTTAGAACTGACACCAAAAATTGGCCTGCAGTTAAAATTGGGGCTTTAATGTCTTCTTTCCTCATAGTATAAATAGTATGTGCCATATTACCCATTTTGTGCACCCTATTTATGTGATTTTCTTGCCAATAAATAAGTTATAACAATCACAATCTAATTGATCATATTGTCATATTTAGTGAAATTAGGAGGAAATTGTGCTGGCGCTGAAAGAAATGAACTCCAGTGGTAAAATACAAACAGGCATGTTTGGAACGATAAAGCAAAGGAAAATAAATATAACAACAGTTTATAAAAAGTTAGTGGTGCCTATTTGTGTGCTGAAAGCTGTAAAACATATTTGGGATTCTCCTAACTATGTAGAATATTTCATCTTCACTCTAATATTTCCAAATTTTTAATTATGTTACAGCCAGAAACACAAGCCCAGACATCTTCCTTCCATCAGCCCAGTTAAAAAATGAACTTTAGACACCAAAGGGGGCAAAATATACTGTGTTATATATTGGATGCAGAGTAATTTTTTTTAACCGAAGGTTTAGGTGAAGGTCAAAGATCTACAGTGCAAAATGCCATCAAGGATGAAAAAGGTAGGAGAGAAGATGAAGTAAGTCAAAAGATAGTGTTTAATTGACACTGAACTTGGGTTTCATAGCCCTTAGATTAGAGATGGAGGGGATGACTGGAGCAAAGTAAGAGCTTTTCCATATTCATCATACATTACGTGGAATGAAAGTCTTCATTTAATTTCCATTTATGGCATATGGTGATTTAATATGAATTAAAGTAGAACAGCATTGAAAAAAAGACACAGCTGAGTTTATAATGATGGATATGTTTCATCTAAAACAATAAGACCAATATGAGGAAGGTTAAGAGGAAATGTAATGAGTGGTCTTGTTACAGTAAATAAAGAGACACTGTTTCCAGTGGCAGAAGGGTTGGTAACCAGAGAACACAGATTTAAGGTGATTGGCAAAAGAACCAGAAGCAACATGAGGAAACATTATTTTGTATAGCAAGTAGTTATGATCTGGAATGCACTGCCTGAAAGGGTGGTGGAAGCAGATTCAATGGTATCATTCAAAAGAGAATTGAATAAGTACAATAAGAGAGATAAAAAATGCAGGGCTATTGGGGAAAACAGCTTGAGAGTGGGATTAATTGGACAGCTCTACCAGAGATTGGCACAAGTGTGATGGACTGAATGGTCTCCTTCTGTGCTGTACTATTCTATGATTCTATATAAGTAGGAAAAATGTTTTCTTCTGTCTGCTACCCCCTGCACTGTCACAGTTTGCAGCTCAAAGCCTATGCATGGACGTGTTATAAAGAAGTACATTTTATCACAGTATCTATAATCTATAATTAATGTTCTTTTACTTATGCATGTGTACCTACATTAGAAAACACCGTTGGCTAATCCAACTAAACATTACACGTTATTGACAGGAACAGGAAAACTGAAAACATATCAAAGAACTCTCTGTTTCCGGGTAAGGAGCTGATAGCTTTGTTTCATTTTTAATGACTGATTTAATGGCAGTGTGGGCTTAGCTCAGTTGGCAGCACTCTCACCTCTAAATCAGAAGTTTGTTAATTCTACCCCCCAAAGGACTTGAGCAAATAATTTAGTTTGACAGTCAAATGCAGTGATACAGTGATGGAAGTGCCAGTCTTTGAATGAGTAATTAAAGGGAGGCCCTGTCTACATGTTCCAGTGATTCAGCTGCATGTACTATTCAAAGAGCATGAAGTTCTCCCAGTGTCCTGCCCAACATTCCTCCCTCATTTAGCATCAGCAAAAAAAAGTTAACTGGAACCTCTACTCACTGCTGTGTATGGGACATTGCTACGTGCAAAATGGCTACCCTTGTTTGCCTGCAATTCAAAAGTAATTAATTTAATGAGGTGCTTAGAAAGTGTTTCTGACATATATTTTAGTTTTGTCTGTTTAATATTGCAAGAATTTCTCTGTATTATAAAATATGTGGAATCTGCGACCTGTCTATACTATGGCTGCTTGATGACTGCGAGCTGGAAGCAGCCTATCAGTGTGTACATAAAATACACATTGTTTATCTCACCTCTGTCTAGCTAAACTGTTCAACCATGTCAGACACAAAGGTCACCAGGTGTTGGAAATATTGATTGAAGGGTCATCAATTAATTACACCTATTCATTGTCTTTTAAATTAGCCCATCAGAGATTGAAACCAAGTGCTGGAAATATTCAGCAATTCAGGCAGCATCCGTGGAGAGAGAGAAGTAAGGTTCAATGATCTTTCACCCTCTCAACTTGACACAGCTGAACAAGTGTTCGACAGCATGAAGGATACCCTCCCCCACCCCATACCCCACCAGTGCTACATAAAGGAATCATAAACTACTTATGGGTTAATTGCTGGATGATTTCTTCTGGCTGGTGCAATTCTTGTGTTTTGGGAGCTTTTCGTTACTTAGCTAAAGTTTCAGTAATCTACATAGGGTGGTCTGGCTGGTGCTGAATTACATTTTTGATAATCTGAAGGCTTGTGTTGAAACCAGTTGTTTGTCGACATGGGTGGTCTAGTAGGACTTCCTTCTGGAATTGAGCATGACTGGGAGAATTGAACAGAGGCTACACAGGGCAGGACAAGTAGCAGCAAGGGGAGAAGGGCTCTCAGCAGGAGGCCATATCCGCAGAGGGGGTTTAGAGAGCATTTCTCTTGCCTGAACCTCAGCGATGACCAATGTGTGAGACGTCTGTGCGCTACTAAAGTGGCCATCACTGAAAACTGCCGAGTGCTGCAACCAGAGCTTCAATCTCAGATCAGGGCAAGGACTGCATTGCCTCTGGCTGTCAAGGTGACTATGGCTCTGAACTGTTATGCATCTGGCTCCTTCCAGGCTTCCGATGGCGATATAACCAAAATCTCTCCCTGCATAAGGGAGATCACTGAGACTCTTCATAGACATAGAGGGACAACTTCATCTCATTCCCACTTGCCAGAGATAAGAAGGTGAAGCGAGCATGAGGGTTTGTTCAGATAGCAGGCACCCCCATGGAGCAGGGTGCCATTGACTGGATGCACATTGCTTTGCACGCGCCTCATGTCAACTTTTCCATTTTCCTGAACCAAAAGAGATTCCACCCCCTCTATGTGCAGCTGGTGTGAGATCACAGGCAAAACATCCTGCCCAGCACCCTGGCAGTAGTCACAATTCGTTCATTCTGTGGCAGTCCTCTGTGCCTACTGTATTGGCACCACCGCAGGGGAAATGGTGGCGTAGTGGTAATGTCACTGAGCTATAAATTTAGAGGCCCAGGCGAATCCCCTGGTGGAATTTAAATTCAATTAATTAATAAAAATCTGGAATTGAAAGCTAGCTCCAGTCATGGATCATGAACCTATCATCGATTGTCATAAAAACTCACCTGGTTCACTAATTTCCTTTAGAAAAGGAAATCTGCCGTCCTTACCTGCTCTGGCCTACATGTAACTCCAGACCCACAGGAATGTGGTTTACTCTGAACTACCCACTGAAATGGCCTAGCAAGCTGCTAAGTTGTCAAGGGCAATTAGGATTGGGCAACAAATGCTAGCCTTGTGATGCCAGTGATGCTCACATCTCATGAAAGAATAACAAAAAACACCACAGCAAACCATAAGGTGGTTACTGGGTGATGATGGTTATCCATTCATGACGCTGTTCATGACTCCAGTCTGGAACCCATGCACATGTGCATAGCTGGCACACAATGGGCTTAATTTTTATTCTGGGGTTGGGCCCCTGACATCGGGTGAATTTCCAAGTCTTGACACTGCATCGTATTGACACCTGACATCAAACACCCAATGTTATTTTCGAAGAGCAGGCCAATCAGTGGCCAGGTTGCGCGCTTGCCGTCCAATTAAGGGCTCCTGAGGCTGGAGGGTCCTCCCCCAATGACGCACCGGCAGCGCCAGCATCCAAGGTGGGAGCTGCCAATGTAGGGGCGGAGAACCACGAGGGTGTCTCAAGATGGAGAAAAGATTTTAAAAATAATGCACATTAAAAAGGTCACAGCTGCCAGGTAATCCCTTCACTGAATGGCCATTGGCCATAGCTGTGGCTTAATGGCTGTGGTAGGTGTTGGGGGTGGGGTGGGGGTGGGGGTGTTCACTACGTGGATGGAATACTTCCCCCACCCGACTCCCTACCTGCCCCCCACCCTGGTCTGCCCCTGGGAAGCCGCCTCCATCCCTTAGCCATGTTCTGGCCTCTTTGGGGAGTCCACTTGCCGAATGGAAAATTCTACTCAACGTCTGCAGAGTGACCTTAATAGGTCCTTTAACTGCGAGCAGGTAGCTGGCCAACCGACCCCCCACCCAATCCTCACAGAATGGAAATGGCCCAGAGGTGGAATCATGGTGGGCGATTGGCATGCCAGCCAGTGGCAGGAAATGGCAGGCTTGCCCGCCTCGAGTCCCACCTCCTCCGGCAATCAAAAATTCTGCCCAATGAGAGCTATGCTGCCACAAGGAATATTATAGTGCACACCATCGGCATCTTACAGGAACAGTTCTGCTGCCCGACCCACTCCAAAGGAGTCCTGCAGTATTCTGACCAGGCATCAAGATCTGTGGTAGTATGCTGCACAACCATGTCACTATTAGGGAACAGGCCTTGCCACCATTCATCAGGAGCTACAGCATGAGGAGGAGGAGGAAGTGAAGGAACAGGAAGAGGATGGGAGACTGAAACATAGAGAACCCCATTCTGCCCAAGCTCTGCGACAAAATAATTCAGGAGCAATACCAGTAAACTCACCACAACTCCCCATTCTCTAACAGTCCCACACACCTTACTTTCTTCAAGTAAAAGGTGTTGCTATGGGTACCCGCATGTGTCCTAGTCATGCTTGTCTTTTTGTGGGATATGTCGAACATTCCTTGTTCGGGCCCCCTCCCCCAACTCTTTTTCTGGTACATTGATGACTGTATTAGTGCCACTTCCTGCTCTCGTCCCAAAATAGAAAACTTTATCAACTTTGCTTCCAATTTCCACCCTTCTCTCACCTTTACATGGTCCATCTCCAACACTTCCCTTCCCTTCCTCGATTTCTCTGTCTCCATTTCTGGGGATAGGCTGTCCACTAATATTCATTATAAGCCCACCAACTCCCACAGCTACCTCGACTACACTTCTTCACACCCTACCTCCTGTAAGGACTCCATTCCGTTCTCCCAGTTTCTCCGTCTCCGACGCAGCTGCTCTGATGATGCAACCTTCCACAATAAGCGCTTCTGATATGTCTTCCTTTCCCCTCAGCCGAGGATTCCCCCCCCCCACTGTGGTTGACAGGGCCTTGAACCGTGTCCGACCCATTTCTCGCACTTCTGCCCTCACCCCTTCCCCTCCCTCCCAGAACCGTGACAGCGTTCCCCTTGTCCTCACTTTCCACCCCACCAACCTCCACATCCAGAGGATTACCCTCTGCCGTGTGATGCCACCACCAAATGTATCTTCCCCTCCCCTCCCCTGTCAGCATTCCAAAGGGATCGTTCCCTCCGTGACACCCTGGTTCACTCCTCCATTACTCCAACACCTCGTCCCCTTCCCACAGCACCTTCCCATGCAATCGCAGGAGGTGTAATACCTGCAGTTTTACCTCCTCTCTCCTCACTATCCAAGGCCCCAAACATACCTTTCAGATGAAGCAGCGATTTACTTGTACTTCTTTCAATTTAGTATACTGTATTCGCTGCTCACAATGCGGACTCCTCTACATTGAGGAGACCAATTGCAGATTGGGTGGCCACTTTGCTGAACACCTCCACTCTGTCCGAAAGCAAGACTCCGGGCTTCTGGTTGCTTGCCATTTCAACACTCCCCCCTGCTCTCATGCCAACATTTCTGTCTTTGGCCTGCTGCAGTGTTCCAGTGAACATCAACGCAAGCTCGAGGAGCAGCACTTGATCTGTCGATTAGGCACTCTACTGCTTTGTGGACTGAACATTGAGTTCAATAACTTCAGAGCATGACTGGCCTTTTTAAAAATATTTTTTAACCATGTGCCTGCTTTTCATGTAGACAGAACTGCTCATTATTCTGCTATTAACACTCTCTCTGGACCAATGCTTTGGCTTTCAACACAAGCATTAATACACTCTTTCCTTTGTCCCAGGACAGCTTTGTTATTTAATCTCTCCTGCCCTATCAAACACCTTCCCCTTTGTTCTCTCCCTCACCCCTCTCCCCTTCACTTGCTTAAAACCTAATTCTTTTCTAACCTTTGCCAGTTCTGATGAAAGATGACAGACCTGAAACGTTAACTTTGCTTCTCTCTCCACAGATGCTGCCAGACCAGCTGAGTATTTCCAGCATTTTTGTTTTTATTCCACACACCTTACCTTTCCTCTGTTACTGACCATCACATCATCCTCTTTCCCACAATGCAAAATAAAACCAACACAACATAGACATTCCAATCCAAAAATATAAATTAAACCATGACAATGCATACAAAAATAAACTAATCACACTTGGTCGCCCTTCAGTGTGCCTTTGCTTCTCCTTGTGCTTCTACAAGGTGTTTCTCTAGTGTCCATAGCATGACTGATGGAAGGCTGCTGACCAGTTGAAAAGACGGCAGATGGCTTTGAAGGCCTGACTGCAGATTGCACCATTTTGGCATGAGCTACCGCAGGCTGGGCTGGCTGACTGACAGGCAACAGCAAGAGCACTAGCAGAGTGGCAGGGGTGGGAGCATGAATGTTATCACACTGAGACAGGACAGCAGGCTTGTGTTCCATGGAGCCACTGCTGCACTCCCGGGGAGGCGCCTCAGCAATCTTAGTAATTTGTTTGGAGAACAGACTGATATGATGCATAGAAACCCCTTTTGAACACTGGTATCCAGCAGCAGTCTGAGCTTGTTTGGCAGCAAACTGAGACTGCACCACAACAGTCTCTGCTTCCACTGCAGAACTCACATTTTTGGTGGAAGCTGCTTGTTCTGCAATGGAAACCGAGAAATTGGTTATCAGACACTGCATGATGGGTGGTTCCATGGGTGTGCTGATGGAGGTGACCACCCATTACATTTTGGAAAGGATAGGGTCCAAGATCTGCGCAAGGCGCTGTGTCAAGTTGGTGCTAGACTCCTCCATGCTCCTTGACACCAAGCGCAGACTTTCTGGCAGGATTCCCAGTGCTCCCAGCATTTGGGTGTGTACACTCATCAGCCTTCTTCCGTAGCCTGGCCCTTCAAAGTCTTGAGGACCTCCAAAACAACGAGTCTAATGGTGTAGTTGGCATTTGAAGATAAATTCATTGACCTTGACAACTCGTGTGAGATCATTAAACTTCTTCCAGCACTGCATACATGTTCTCGCAGCTATATGCCTGGCATTGATCTCTGTCGCTATCTCTTCCCGCTGTCTCCTGAGCATGTCTGGGGAGCGTCCTGCCCAATGATGATGCAGGCGATCTCTTCACCTCTTCCAAAAGGCCCCCAATGCATTATCTGAATCATTGATTCATACTGTCTACCATAGTCAGCCATTGTTAAATCTTCCACAGCACACTTTTTGAATATATTCTCACCACCTGAAGCAGCCACAATAGACCTCCCCTTTAAGGGGCACAGGCTGGCTTTAAAGGCACTTGGGATATCAGACACCCTGCTGATATGTGCAGCCAATGAATAATGAAGGGAGTGCTGGCTGCATGCAGCAATCATTTAAAACAGCAGGTAATACAAATTTGGTGTGCTACCTGCAATGTAGTCAATGGACACGTGTTAATCCCGCCTGGAGATTTCCTAATAAAGGCAAATCTGTCATTTAGTTATTTGCCTCTATTGTCCGTAAGCATTTTATTTAGTTGGCTGCACTGTTGTTCTTTTGCAGATGCAAGGAAAAGCTGTCCTTAGCCTTTATCATGTTGCATTGCTCTATCAGTCCTCACAGCCCAGGGCTATCTAAAACTTGACTTCATCGAGAGCACCTTATCCACAGTATCCTATTCACTTTGTGACTTTTTAAAGGACCTGATTTTGAAAGAGCTTCTTAAACAATGGCTACTCTGAGGATTCTATTCGTGAGAACTTTCCAATTATGAAACAACAGGGCCAAACAAGGAATAAAAATATCAACAATGTCACTGTGCAGTGCACGTTGACTGGGAGCAGACTTGTTGGTCTTGCCACATACACCCAAATTCTCGAAACACTATAGTATGAAATAATAATCCTGTCTATTGTTTATAGGAAACATAATATTTACCACAAGCAGGATATGTATTATTTTAAAAAATGACAGATACTTTGTCATTAGGATCAGTTGAATGCTGAGGAGAATTACATTAATAGTTGAATTTCTTTTTGAAAGAATGTAGATGTTTATCACAGGTCTGGGAGGTGGGTGTAACTGGCACAAAAGACTGCAAAGACAAACCTTAGAGCAAAGCAGGACTTAGATTTGATCTTGCAGGGTTTGTAAAGTTGCCCCAATCCTTAAGGCAACGGCACCCGATTTAATTTATTTGTTCTATGGTCTTTATAAATGACTTATCCTTAATCCTGCAATGTAGTTTAATACCAGATTCTAGTGCACATTTCCAATGACAAAGAAGTAGAACATGTGAAAGCATTGAAACCGTAACTTGCCCCAGGCTTTCACAGGCATACTTAACACTTCATTATTTTCAATTATTCTAACTTTAACATGAATAAACATGAGTGATAGAGTGAACTCAAAGGTTGAAATAATCCATGCTTGGCAAGTGAGACGTTGTTTGTGAATGCCTAGTTTTGATTTAATTCTTTCCGTTCAAATACACTAATTCTTTTAGAAAAACCACAGTGCAATCAGGGAGGTCTGTCTGGCAAAGAGAAGATGGGCTTCTGCCACACTTCACTTTGTGCTCTTTGTAGCACTCCCTCATACAAGGTTCAGATTGATGTCAAGAGCAAGTGTCCAAACAAAAGCAGTTTATTTAAGCAGAGCCAAAAGGAAGCTTCAAAACATGAGCTTCATGATTTACACAATGCAACATATATCTTTAACATTTTCTACTTGTTCCCAGCCCTGGTACAACATTGTCAAACCATTTTCTAAACACATCTTGCAACACTTGACTTAAACTTCATATTTTTCTTTACATCTTTATAAGACAGTCAGCTGTGGCTCAATTGGTAACACTCTTGTCACTGAGTTAGAAGGTTATGGGTCTAAGTCCCACTCCAGGACTTAAACACAAGATTCAAGGCTGATTCTCGAGTGCTGCACTATTGGAGATGCTGTCTTTCAGATGAGATATTAAACTCAGGTCCTGTCTGTTGTGGGACAATCTTAAGAGCAGAACACCTTAAGAAGCTGTAAGGTGAAGGTCACCAGAGAAGGTGGTGTCATGTCACACATGACCAGGGAGTTGTGGGTGTAGCCCAACAGAGACAGATCTGTTTCGATATGGCTTGTGCAGTAACTGTTTGTATATATATGTTCTAGTTAAGTTATAAAAAAAAAATGTCTTTGGATATTATTTGTAGTCCTATAAATAGTTCACAAACCAAAGGAACAAGTAATATTACATGGTGGCAATGTTTGGGATAAAGTTTTTTCTGAAGATCACCAAATATTACACTGTGGCAATATTTGATTTTTTTCCCCTGAAGAACACACTAAGAGAGAACAAAGAACAGCAGGTTGCCTGCCTGGAGTGGCTGAAGATTCAGGCAGAGAGTACAGACAGGACCCCCGGGTGGTGTTGAAACTCTGTGAGTATAGTAGGCAATATGCCAGGGGATTGGAGCTTTCAACGGGTCTGGTAGTGGGTGGAAAGATTTGAAAAGCAGTAGCTGAAGCCATCACTGTTTTTTGTTTTCCTAAGCTGAAAAGAAAGGGAAGAACTCGACTGCAGCACTGGAAGTCCACAGCACAAAGTAAAGGCTGGTTGTGGCACCTGCTGGTACTGCAAGCTGCAGCTGGCTGCAGGGAAAAAAACTGTTCAAAAACAACTCAATTAAAAAAAAATTAATGAGCTGTTGTCAAGGAACTGTATTTATTTTCTCCTTGGATTAAAACAGTGTGCTTTTAAAACTCTGTTAGGAGCAGTGTACCTTTAAGACAGGGAGAGAAGCTTTTGGATTTCTGAGGCACAGTGTGCCAGCTGCATTTTGTTACCTAAGTAATAGCAGGAGAGAGAGAGAGGTTACATGGTATAATGTTTCAACTCAACTGTGTAAAAACCGGCTGAAACCAGTTTTGAGAGACTCTCCAGCAAAGCGTGCTACTGAAGAGGAGAGCTGTCTATTTTCTCTCAGCAAAAAATCTACAAGGAGCTACAGGCCAAGTTAATTGCCTAAGGAGGAAAAAACCCTTTTATTTGAAGAAACTGTTTGTATTGCTGAAGTAAAGTTTCGACTGAGAGACTGTCGTTTTTAAAATTCAAGTTGACCTATTGCTGTGCTCATCGTTGAAAGAACTGTTTGATGCCTGCTATAGCCAAAGTGTTTTGAATGCCTATCAGGAACAGACTATTTCATCAAATCTGTGTGGAGACTTCGAGTGGTTATTTTCACATTAGAATACCTCATCCATCAGGAATGTAACCCACAAAGACTTACTTATTTATTTATTCTTAAGAAACAGCTAATTTTAAAACATAATTTTTAAAAAGAAACTGGTTAACCGTGATTTTTGAGTGCATGTGTGTGAATGGGGGAGTTAGGTTAAAATAAGAAGTTATAAGTTCCTTAGACATAGGTTTATCTTAATAGTGTTTAAGATTTATTTTTAATAAATAGTTAACTTGTTGTCTAAAGTTTGGTCTGTTTTATTCCAGAGATTACTAAAGTGTTTAATTTGGCTATTTTCCGATTGGGTGGGAAAACGTTAATAATGTGCTGTGACCTAAGGAGGGATGGGACTGAGTTGACGGTGCATTGCTCCCACCTCAGTTGTAACACTGTCTAAACAAAGAACTGCTCTCTCTATTTAAATAGAACTTGATGTAGTCTCACTCTTGACAAGGCAGGCCTGCAGAAAACAAATCTGCTCTAAAGAAAAAAGTGTGCCTGTGTAAAAGAAAATCTGTAAAAAAAAAAATCCTATATTTATAAAATAAAAACAGGATCATTTAAGACAATGACTTTCAGATATGCAGTTATAGATTGGTAGGTGTCAGACATAGCATCTGAATTTAAGCTGTTTCAACAATCAATGGAACTGTGTTTCCTGGATCAAGAAGTGAATCAACCGGAGAAACAAGCTATCAAAATTAATATCGCACTGGGCAATGAAGGCCTGCAATGGATCAATACATCAGGATTGTCAGCTGTGGATCAGAAGCAAGCTATGGACATTCCTGGAGCAGCAAGGAAGGTAAAGGTTAATTTATGAGTTCCTAGGCTTGAGCTGATGACCTACCAACAAAGACAAGATGAGTTCATTGACCAGTTTACTGCAAGGTGCCGAGACAAAGCTCAAGAATGCGACTTTGCAGATATTGAATTGTCAGAACAGATTATAGAGCTAGTAATCGTGTCTACCCAACTAGAGGCCTTTCAAAAAAGACCTGCTAGAAAAGCAGAAAGGGGCACACCAAAAATGCACTACTCAATGACGGAAGGAAACTTGAAGCCGTAATGGCTGGGCACCAACAATTACAAGCGTTGGGCGTGGCTACAATAATTGGTATGGTAACCAAGGTTCAGAAGTCAGCTAAGCCTTGTAGCAAATGTGGCCTGACTCATCCAATTCACAGATGTATGGCATACCAAAACCAGTGCAAAGCTTGTGGCATGCGAGGACATTGGGCAAGGCAGTGCAGATGGTCGAGCTCAGTTAATGCACACTGAAATGGCGGCAGATCACATGCAGAGAGAACGTCAACAAGACAGGATGGCAAACACAACTAAAGGTATACCAACACACAACAAAAGCCCAAGCAGGTATATCAAGTCGACAGAAACAGATTGCCAGGAGGACATGGGTGAAGAATGCACTCATACAAACAGTGAGGAAGCATTCCATATAGTTAACTTGGATCAACATGTCAATGCTAATTTGCAATGTGAGGCATTCGCCACAATCGGAATTATATGTCCGCAGAAGAGTGGCAGGCATTAAGCTCAGGGTAAAGATCAACACTGGTGCAAGTGCAAATATTCTATCCCTCCGTATACTGAAGGACATGTACTTAAAGAAATGGGAATCTATGGTACAACCCACCACAGCTAGGCTGACTGCCTACAATGGTTCTCCAATTAAGTGTATTGGAACAATAATCTTGCAGTGATGCTATGGGAGCTCCGAATGGCCACCACAAATGTGTTGTATTGTAGACACAACTGGACCAGCTGTCACAGGACTTCCAGTATTCTGAGATTTATAGTTCTGCAGTTCTGAAGAAGGGTCACTGACCTGAAACATTAACTCTGCTTCTTTCTCTACAGATACTCCCAGACCTGCTGAGTATTTCCAGCATTTCTTGTTTTTATTTCAGATTTCCAGCATCCGCAGTATTTTGCTTTTATTTTCGTGCTGAGATTTATGAATTGTCCTGTGCATCTTAATAGTTCACACACCAAAGGAACAAGTAATCTTACACTGTCTGCCCTTTCAGGTGGATGTAAAAGATTCCATGGTACAATTTTGAAGAGCAAGGGAGTTATCCCTAGTGTGCTGACCAATATTTATCCTTCAATCAACATTACAAAAACAGAATATCTGGTCATTCCCACATTGCTGTTTGTGGGAGCTTGCTGTGTACAAACTGGCAGCCACATTTCCAACATTACAACAGTGACTACACTTCAAAAGTACTTAATTGGCTGTAAAGTAATTTGGGCCGTCCTGAGGTCATGAAAGGCAAGTCTTTCTTTTATTTTGTTCTTCCAGGTAATCAGCTGCTTTCCCAAGAGAAGAATGGGAGTGAGCTATTTACCCATTGCAGTGACTTTCATTGTTTTACAACATGCATCATTTACCTAGCAGAGTCGAAGAGACTTAGCAGTTGGCAGGAAAAAAGACAGAAGTGCAAGGAGAGATCCAACTGTGTAACAGCCCCGACAACCAATGTTATCTGCAGCGCCTGTGGAAGAGTCTGTTGCTCTAGAATTGGCCTTTATAGCCACTCCAGGCGCTGCTCCACAAACCACTGACCACCTCCAGGCGCTTACCCATTGTCTCTCGACACAAGGAGGCCAAAGAAGAAGAAGAATCTTCTCCTTACAAGTATTCATACTCTTCATAAACATTCATATTTCTAGAGTATTGTGTAAAGGAAGCTTTTCCAGATCAAAAAAATCAATTTGGTCATGTGTAATGAGCGTTGCTTGTGTTAGAGTTTGGGCAATTATCTTACACGCTTTATATTAAAGTGTTGCTTTGTGTGACGCTACTGCAATAAAAGCAAAACAGCAGACATGACTTCAGATGCAGACAACACTCTCTTTGTGCTCACTTCATTCACATTGCTGGGAAATGTAAATGGCTCCTGCCAGTGTTGCTTGCTGTCAGGAGTGGCATCTTGTCCCACGTGCAGTCTTGCTCTCAGCCCATCTGTACTGGCCAATGATGTAGCTATATGATCTTTACTCACTTACTTGTGTTATGACCGAGGTGGGAGGAGTGCACTGCCTTTTCTAGTTCCACCTCACCACAGGGCACAACATATATTTAAATATTTACCCAGTTACCAATATGGTCAATCATATACTCTACTCTTTGTCCCTGAATAAATACACCAACCAGTTTTTTTTAATAAGCAACAAAATTATCAGTTTATTATGAAACAAGACATATCCAGTAACAAAGCAAAGCATTAACACACAGACTGAAATATGAACATTCCCTTTTTACGTTAGAAGCACACACACATGCACAGGTTAACCGAAAAACCGAGATTTTCTCTGCAGAGCTCTTTTACAAAGAAAAGAGAGAATCCTTTGGCCAAATACTTGTTAATTCTTGAAGAAAGTGGATGAGATATGTTGTGTCCCAAAATAGCATACAGTCTGGCATCCGAGTACATGTAGACAGGTCACGAGGATCTTTTCTGTTGCAGTTTTTTTCAGGTACCGTCGAGAATTAATCTGGCAAGTTTTCCTCAGGAGAAATGTGGCATTTACCAAGACTAGTGGAAGGAGAAAAGCTGGGCGTTTCTCTCTTGGTGGGCTGATCTCCAACTACTTTTAAACACAGTCCACACCCCAATTGAACCAAAACAATATCTCAAAAGCAAAGCCAAACAGCAATTCAGAACCTCCTGACCCTCATAAATTGTAACATGTCACTTCTCTGTAACCATCGCCCCCAAGTCACCAAGGTTTCCGTTGTTTATTGAGCTTAAGGCATGTGACTTCCAGTAAAAGTTTTCAAACAAGACCTCAAATGTCCTTCCGGCGACCTCTTTTAAAAAAGTCTAACATCTATGGAATTACTTCAGTTCTCCAATGAATCCATCTCCACAATTATAACACACGAATCCTCAAAAAAAAAGAAGCACCCTCATAACACTTTCAATATTGAGAAGGTACCTACACTGTTTGGGATCTTCTTCTCCCTGCTGCTCTCACATGCGTTCAAGTCTTCAGAAGAAGGAATTTTCCTCCACACAAGATCAGGTGGCAGGTTGTTCAACCTTGCCCGTCTAAGAGCGAAGACCAAAGTACGGAAAGTCCTCATCAGGGAACTCCTCTTTGCTGACGATGCTGCATTAACATCTCACACTGAAGAGTGTCTGCAGAGACTCATCGACAGGTTTGCGGCTGCCTGCAATGAATTTGGCATAACCATCAGCCTCAAGAAAACGAACATCATGGGACAGGATGTCAGAAATGCCCCATCTATCAATATCGGCAATCACACTCTGGAAGTGGTTCAAGAGTTCACCTACCTAGGCTCAACTATCACCAGTAACCTGTCTCTCGATGCAGAATTAAACAAGCACAGTGGCGCAGTGGTTAGCACCGCAGCCTCACAGCTCCAGGGACCCGGGTTCGATTCCGGGTACTGCCTGTGTGGAGTTTGCAAGTTCTCCCTGTATCTGCGTGGGTTTTCTCCGGGTGCTCTGGTTTCCTCCCACAAGCCAAAAGACTTGCAGGTTGATAGGTAAATTGGCCATTATAAATTGTCACTAGTATAGGTAGGTGGTAGGGAAATATAGGGATAGGTGGGGATGTTTGTTGGGAATATGGGATTAGTGTAGGATTAGTATAAAATGGGTGGTTGATGTTCGGCACAGACTCGGTGGGCCGAAGGGCCTGTTTCAGTGCTGTATCTCTAATCTAATCTAAGCGCATGGGAAAGGCTTCCACTGCTATGTCCAGACTGGCCAAGAGAGTGTGGGAAAATGGCGCACTGACACAGAACACAAAAGTCCAAGTGTATCAAGCCTGTGTCCTCAGTACCTTGCTCTACGGCAGCGAGGCCTGGACAACGTACGTCAGCCAAGAGCAACGTCACAATTCATTCAAGAAATGCTGGAACCACTCAGCAGGTCTGGCAGCATCTGTGAAAAGAGAAGCAGAGTTAACGTTTCGGGTCACTGACCCGAAACCTTCCGAAGAAGGGTCACTGACCCGAAACGTTAACTCTGCTTCTCTTTTCACAGACGCTGCCAGACCTGCTGAGTGGTTCCAGCATTTCTTGTTTTTATTTCAGATTTCCAGCATCCGCAGTATTTTGCTTTTATGTCACAATTCATTCCATCTTCGCTCCTCCGGAGAATCCTTGGCATCAGGTGGCAGGACCGTATCTCCAACACAGAAGTCCCCGAGGCGGCCAACATCCCCAGCATATCCACCCTACTAAGCCAGCGGCGCCTGAGATGGCTTGGCCATGTGAGCCGCATGGAAGATGGCGGGATCCCCAGGGACACATTGTACACTGAGCTCGTCACTGGTACCAGATCCTCCGGCCGTCCATGTCTCCGCTTTAAAGACGTCTGCAAACACGACATGAAGTCCTGTGACATTGATCACAAGTCGTGGGAGTCAGTTGCCAGCGATCGCCAGAGCTGGCGGGCAACCATGAAAGCGGGGCTAAAGCATGGCGAGTCAAAGAGACTTAGCAGTTGGCAGGAAAAAAGACAGAAGCGTAAGGAGAGAGCCAACTGTGTAACAGCCCTGACAACCAATTTTATCTAGAGCACCTGTGGAAGAGGCTGTCACTCTAGAATTGGCCTTTATCGCCACTCCAGGTGCTGCTCCACAAACCACTGACCACCTCCAGGCGCTTACCCATTGTCTCTCAAGACAAGGAGGCCAAAGAAGATTGAGAAGGTCCACAGTGAGCAACGTAAAGTTGCAACAGGACGTCTGAGCAGCTCCGTAACCACAAACCTCTGAAAGCAGTTCCAGTCTTGTGGAGGGTGTTCCAAACCTACCCCATAGTATAAACAGTCTGAATTCAGAACAGAAGCAGCCCTGTTGTATTGCTTATTAAAGAAAAAAGAAAGATTTGCATTTTTGCAGCACCTTCCACAAGCACAGGGTGTCCCAAAGCACTTTACAGCCAATGAAATACTTCTGAAGTGTAGTCAATGCTGTAGTGTTAGAAATACTGCACCCATTTTGCACACAGCAAGCTCCCACAAACAGCAATGCGATAATGGACCGATAACCTGTCTTTGTGATGTTGATTAAGTGATTGATATTGGTCAGGACAGCAGGAATAATTCCCCTCCTCTTCTTTGAAGTAGTTCCATAGGATTTTTTTACATCCACCTGAGAGGGCAGACAGGGCCTTGGTTTAATATTTCATCCAAAAGGCAGTACCTCAAACAGTGCAGCATTCCTTCTGTACTGCATTGGAGAATCAGCCTCAATCCTTACACAAGTCCTAGAATAGGACTTGAACCTGCAAAGTCAGAGGCACAAGTGCTACAAACTGAGTTACAGCTGTTTAGATATATAGGATATCAGTGAGTGATAAGACTGATCAAAAAAATAACTAATTACGTGGAGGCAAAATTGTAAATGCTGTCAATCCATCTCTTTCACTGAGTGACTGGGCCCTGCTGTAACATATTATTGGTTAGGAAATAGAGGAGAATGGAACAGCTAATGGCGATGCTATATTATCACCAGCATCCTCTATAAACACAGGTTACTGCCAATGGTAACATCTGGCACCTGTTTTTTATTCACATTTCCGATTGGAGGACAGTAGGTGGGCAGGTAAAAGTCAATTTTCTTCAAATGGCTTGTTTCCTAAAACTTATGATTTATGAAACATGCCTCACTTCTCTCAGTGCTTTTCTTGGATGAGATAATTAGAGGAAGCTAGAAGGTACAGAGATGAAAGAATGCTTTGTTCTGGGTTTTTTTCCCCCTATTTATGTAAATGTTTTCACCTATCAAGAATTACACCTCCAGATACTTGAAGATCAAAGGAATGTTGAAAATGAAGAATCCTTGCAGGTGTTGACAAAGATATTTCACATTCTTCTTGGCTATCAAACAAACATCGTTTGTCTTAAATTCCCTCAGGCTTCGATTGATGGCATTTCTCATTCTGTACGGTTATGAACCACTCCGAAAAGTAGACAGATTTGAAGAAACCAATGAAAACAAAGTTATGCTGTTCATAACCACCGTAGTTAGTTCCTCTCAAAGCCTGCCTTTTCATTAAACAAGGCTATGCTACGTTTACATCCTCCAGAGACTTCAAAATGGTCTTTTGAAAGAGTAATTTAAAATATACTCTTTTTTGAGGTGAATTTTGTGCTGATCAAGGTGACGAGTTTTATTTCGTAGGAGAAACCAAGCTGAGCCAACACAATCATTTCATTTGGAATTCACACTTCACAGAATACATTGCACAATAAAACATTTCAATATTTATTTACATTTGTAATGATAAAATCAAAACAGCATTTCAAAGGAGTTTTCCATGTAAATGAAAATTGAATGTGTGCTTGGTCTCTGAGCTGCAATCTCAAGATGGCTCCCTACACAGCAATTTCCCTTCGTCATATGACTGGTAGTCCAATCAGTTGTCTCTCTCTGTCTCTGTCTATCTGTCCGTCAATCTCTCTCTCTCCCTCTCTCTGCGTGTGATTGATTCCTATATTGTAATTGGCCAGTCTAGTTGGAGGCTGTTGTTTCTGGAGACAACATTCTTTTATTTCTTCAAAACTATAACCTACATCATTATATTCTATTCAGAACAAAGAGCTAATACATTTTTAAAGCTATTAAAGTGGCATTTGGACTAATTCGTCTATAATAGTGTAGCACAATAGGAGAAGTTGGAGGTTTTTAGGATTTTAGATGGAATCAATAAGAGAGAAACTTTTACTGCTGGTGGAGGAGTCTAGGACAAGGGGACTTAACCTTAAAATCAGAACCAGGCCATTCCAGAGATAAGTTGGGAAACACTTCTTCACACAAAGGGTGGTAGACGTATGGAATTCTCTCTCACAAACAGCAGTAGATGTTAGCTCAATTCATAACTTTGTCTGAGATCAATAGAAGTTTGGTATGCCGAGGGTATTAAGGGATATGGATTTAAGGGTGGCATATGGAGTACAGATCAGCCATGAACTCATTGAATTGTGGAACAGGCTTGAGAGACTGTTTTCCTACTTCTGTTCCTATGTTCCTATATAAGCGCCTTCAAGTGATCCTCCTGATGTTGAACAAATCAAGTGGTTGTATAAGGTTCATTTTGGATTTGACTTGCAATGAATGTGTGCGTGTGAAAGTGGAGAATTCACACATATACAAATGCACTCAGTAATTTCAGTTCAGTTCATCTATTTATATAGCACCATTCACAACCTCAAAACATTCCAAAACTCTTCACAGCCAATATATTAGGATTTTTGTTTACGAACATACGAATTAGGAGCAGGAGTAGGCCACTTAACCCCTCGAGCCTGCTCTGCCATTCAATAAGATCATGGCTGATCTGATTGTAACCTCATCTCCACATTGTAGCCTAGACCCGATAACCTTTCACCCCCCTGTTTATCAAGAATCTATCTACCTCTGCCTTAAAAATATTTAAAGACTCTGCTTCCACTGCCTTTTGAGGAAGAGAGTTCGAAAGACTCACAACCCTCTGAGAGAAAATATTTCTTCTCATCTCTGTCTGAAATGAGCAACCCTTCATTTTTAAATAGTGACCCCTAGTTTTTGATTCTACCAGAAGAGGAAACATCCTTTCCACATCCACCCTGTCAAGACCCTTCAGAATCTTATATGTTTCAATCAAGTCGTCTCTTATTCTTCTAAACTTCAGTGGATACAAGCCTAACCTGTACAACCTTTCCTCATAAGACAACCCACACATTGTCTTAAATTCCCTCAGGCTTCTATTGATGGCATTTCTTATTCTGTATGGTTATGAACCACTCCGACTTTAAAATGACTGTTTAAAAGAATAATTTAATATATACTCATTTTTGAAGTGAATAGTCTAGTAAACCTTCTCTGAACTGCTGCCAATGCATTTACATCCTTCCTTAAATAAGGAGACCAATACTGTACACAGTACTCCAGATGTGGTCTCACCAATGCCCTATATGACTGTAGCATAACCTCCCTACTTTTGTATTCAATTCCCCTTGCAATAAACGATAACATTCTTTTAGCTTTCCTCATTACTTGCTGTACCTGCATACTAACCTTTTGTGATTCATGCACCAGGACACCCAGATCCCTCAGCATCTCAGAGCTCTGCAATCTCTCACCATTTAGATAATATGCTTCTTTTTTATTCTTCCTGCTAAAATGGACAATTTCACATTTTCCCACATTATACTCCATTTGCCAGATCTTTGCCCACTCATTTAACCTGTCTATATTCCTTTGTAGCCTCCTTATGTCCTCTTCACAACTTACTTTCCTACCTATCTTTGTGTGTTCAGCAAATTTAGCAACCATACCTTTGGTCCCTTCATCCAAGTCATTTATATGTATATAAATTGTAAAAAGTTGAGGCCCCAGCACTGGATAGGGCAGTCAAGTGAAAAGCTTAAATCTTTAAAGAGGGAAAGAGATGCTGTGATTGGGTGAAGTGGGCAGCACAGAATTCAGTGAAAGTACCAATAGTTATCTTTCCAAGCATCAAGTTATGTAAGGAAACATGAAATGAAAAAAAAAGCATTTCGCCCATTGAGGCTGATTCTACAAATAAGTCAGGCATAATCTGCACTTTCCCCAAGTTATTTAATTTCTGAAGGAAGTAAATAACCAGGGGTAAAACTTCTAAAAAGAGGAAATTACAATTTTTTTTGACCAGGATATCAGTCTCTAACATTGAGATTCGGGTTATTTAACCCTCCCTAGTTTCAGTTTATCAGTGACATTTCCAGACGCTCAGGAGGACTTGTATCATGCCGCATTTGATCATCCTTATAACTTTTAATCATGTCCTTAAACAGATATTCACCCAGTAGCTTTTTAAGGGAGGGAGTCAACACCGTTAACTGATTTTTGTGGCAGTCAGTTCGACACCACCACCAAAAAAAACTTCCCTACATTCAATCACCCTTGGAACTTGTTAGTTTCATACCCATGACCTCTCATTCTCCAGTCAAAGTTTAAATTAAATGATGTGGTGATGTAATGGCTCAAGGGAGAAGGAAGATCGACACACCTGATAGAAAGTTCCATGATGTTCATGTCCAATGATGATGTTAAATTGTGCCTGGTAGAAATTGAGTTCTCAATTGGTCCTTTGTGTATGCTATTCAAGAAGGTGAACTGGGAATTTAGTCTTTAAACTGCAGGATTTTTACAAGCTGGATATCTTTAGGGTCTGATTAGGAATCTCTAGGGCTTTAGTTGAATTCTTGATAGATACATACTTTGATGCAAATGAAAAGCAACCAGAGCTTAATTAAAGCTGTAAGTCACGTTGCAAGGCTGCTTATCATTATGGGCAGCTTTTGTTTTTATCCAACTGAGAGATGTTTTTGCTCATTCCTAAACCCACCCAGGGCTTTTAAGAGTTTGCCTGTCATCATCTTACTGTCTTACTGAGATGTGGAGGTATAACTGAAGGCAGCCTTTCCATCCCTTCCTGCAATAATAAAAAAAATCATGCTGCAGTATGTTTTATTTTGTTATTGCAGTGTACCCTTTTCCAAAAGCTCTAAAAAATTATCCTCTCATTTTTGATTAGTTTACCTCTCCTGAGAACCCCAGGCACAATTTCTCCACTGAGGAGCCAGGCAATTGGCTCCCCGGATTCTGTTTATCTGGGGTAGATTTTTCTCTTTACTGCCTGGGCGGCAATTTGCCAGTGGGTCACCCACACTTTCGAGAACCTGCCTAATTTTTATTCCATTGATCTTTGTTGAATCTCAGGTGGGGTCTATAATGGGTGGATGATCTGCTCTGCCGCATTACAGCCCAGGCAATGAAGATGAAAATCTACCCTTCTGTTCCTGAGCTGGCTGCTCATGTATCTGAAAATAGAACACAGGCTGATTCACTCTTCGACTTTTTGCACCTTCCTGTAGCAAAGCATCTTATCTTTTCTCTTTGCTTCTTCTGATGGCTTGAGATTAGGAACTTACTCTGTGGGGAATTGGAGGCACAAACCAGTAGCCTACTTGTGGCTCTGAAGAATGTGCAATATATAAGAAAGCGCATTTAGCGGCCACCACAGAGCCCCAGCGGTATTACAGGCGGGGGCACATTAGCCATCATTGCGCTAAACCGCACCCCCCGTGGGGAGAGGCGGGACATTCGGCACAGTGAGGAACCCTTTGACAGTTGTGCAGCAGGTGCTGGGGCCCTATTTAAAGCATCCCAGCACCTCCTTCCTGACAGGTGTCAAAGAATACTTACCTGACTGCTGAAGAGTGGGGCAGCTGTCAATCTGGCAGCAAAGTAAAAAGTCCTGCAGAAATCCAGCAGGTCAGGCAGCATCTGTGGAGAGAGAAGCAGAGTTAACTTGTCCAAGTGCACAGCCAACAAATGCTGCCTGACCTGCTGAGTGACTCTAGCACTTTCCGCTTTGCTGCCACATACTTACCCTGCTGTGTCCCAGTGTCCTGTGAAGTTGCAATCCTCTTCTCCCACTCAAGTGTAACATTCCTTCTTGTAGGCGTGCCACATCTGGGTGAATAATGTTAAATTTGCACATTCCAGGACGTGAGACTTAAATAGACCATAAAAGGTATTACAGAGGTTCACAGAGAACACACCGACACAAATGGGAATGCATGGGTATCACAGCAATATAAATACATCTTTCACTAAATGTTCCTCACCAACATGTGTGTCCTTTTCTCTGTGCAAATGATGTGTGCCAGCATGTAGCACCAATGTCACATCCCTTTGCACCGTTGGCCCTTCAGAAGAGCCAACGTATGCAATAACATCATTGCCACACCACCATTACACATGAGCCTCTCCATGGATGCAGTGACATGCACGTTGGCTCAGTCAGCTGTGCCTCTAATGGTTTACACAGGGATGCTGCAGATGTGGACTGGTGCACAGCAGGTGAGTGAGGGTGATGTGTGGGTCGCAGAGCTCATGTCGATTCCTATGGAGCAGAGAGCCTTTGTCTGATAAGCCACTTCTGTACATGTCTAGCTCACTAATAGCCCTGCATGCAGAGCCTGGGTGCCATCTGCCCTCCCTTGCGTCTTTCATGTTGTAGGTCCTCAGTGTCCTCATAGTCCGAGGAGGAATCCTGTTGATGTCTCTCCTCATCATGCCAGGCCTATTGGGTGCATAGTTGTGCAGAGCAGCAAAGATAGGAGCTGGCCTTTTTGGCCTGTAGTACAGGGCATCACCCCATCTATACAGGCATTGGAGGCATTCTTTCAGCATGCTGATCTCCTGCTCAATGGTGGCTCATGTAGCTCAGTGGCTGGCGTTGTACCTCTCCTTTGCAGCAGTGGTGGAGTCTCTCACCGGTGTCAGGAGTCATGTCTGCAAAGGATAGCCCTTATCTCCAAGAAGTCACCCCTCCATCTGAACCAGTTCAGTGAACAGCAGTGGCAGCCAGGACTGGCGCAAGACCCAGGTGTCATGGCAGCTGCCTGAGAAGTGGTCACACATTCGCTGCAAGCATCTGTGGTGTTCACATACCAGCTTCACCTAGATTGAGAGGGCTCCTTTAATGGTGACATCTGCAGGTGGTAGCCTGGCAGTATGCCTGATGGCCATGAGTACAGACTATCAACATTACAACCTATGGTTCTCCGGCAATGGTGCCAGAACCAATGGCCCTCTGACCTGGCTGTGAGAGTCCGTCCTGACGCGGACATACTCACTGGCCCTCCAGTGCAGGGCATCAGTGACCTCCCAGATGCAGCGGTGCACTGCTGACTATGTGACCCCACAAGATTTCTGGTGGGCCCCTAAAAGTCTGCAGAGGCGTCAGCCTTGAGAACCGCTGCCACTATGAGGAACAAAGGCATGGGCTATCCACTGGAGCCCATGGGCTGCAGGTCATCCTTGAGCAGGACACAGAGACGTGTCACCACCCTCTCTATATGCGCAATCTCCTCGCACACTGTTGCTCTGACATCAGATGGCATGTCATGTGGGGCCTGTAGATGCACGGCAACCATAATGGTGGACTCCCCTTGGGGGCTGCTGCTCCTGACCAGGGGCCTCTACATGGATCATGCCTGCCTGTTGATATTTCCTCTGGTGCATACAGATCCTCGCCTGCAGAGGATCACACAATGTAGGATGAGCCATACCTATTTCCATGTGATAAATAAAGTTGAATCCTGCATGCATTCGAAGGTTCCTAACAGGGCAGGGATTGGTGTTGATGGGTACATCAGCTGCTTTCCTGCATCAACTATATGGTGTGCCATGGCATTGCCCATCTTGGCCAACACTCAGAGTGGCACAACATGATCACATCAAGATCCTACTGGCTGAATCGATTGCCCCCACATAACATCTTAATGTACCTGCCCTTTTTGGCACCCTCCCCACACACAGGGTGCCTAGTGTGCCATTGCCCCCTCACAAACATAGAGTGTACACTGCTAATGGAGGGATGGTACATGGTACTTCCCTTCATGCCAGCACTGCTTTCCCTCCAGTAATCCCAGTTCCTCCTCCCTTCTAGAATGCAGAGTTAGACCCCTGTGTATCCCCCCTCCCTCCTCCCTTTAAGAATGCAGAGTTAGACCCCTATGTATTCCCCCCTCCCCTCCCTCCTCCCTTCCATAATGCAGAGTGAGGACCCGCTGGCTTTTCAGATGGTGAACGGGACGGCACGTGACGGCCACCCATTCAACGAAAAATCCAGCAGTGTCGGTGGAGAGGCGGCGGGTTGCATAATCAGCATAGGTAAGTAATCATTACCATATGTTGATTGTGGTGCCGCCGCCATGCGGCGGGGTGGGGGTGGGGAGTCACACCGACGTCCCGCCACCGGTGGTAAAATGCGGTGGGCCCGTCTCGACATCGCGGGTCAAGGCGGGCCTCTCCCTGCAGCATTTTACTGACCCCTGAGCTGTGACCCGCAGGGTCGAGGGGTGAGTAAAATTCAGCCCACAGTGTTCCCTGAAATCTAAGTAATCAAATTTCAGCACTCTGTAATTGAGTCCTTGGTTTACTGTTTAGAATCAATTTTACAATCAATGCTAACCTTCTAAGTTTCATAAAACTTTTATAAACCATGTTTTAAACTTGGTGTGATGATAACTTTAGGAACCTGACAGAAACCAGGAATAATAACTTCTGTAATTTTGTTTTTAAAACTTCTTCCTTATCATAAAACTCAAATCAGTTTTCATCCTAGTGAGAGTGGTGAACCTGTGGAATTCGTTACCACAGAAAGCAGTTGAAGCCAAAACATTGTACGTTTTCAAGAAGGGGTTAGATATAGCTCTTGGGTTTAAAGGGATCAAAGGATATGGGGCGAAAGTGGGAACAGGTTACAAGGTTGGATGATCAGCCATGATCATAATGAATGGCAGAGCAGGTTCGAAGGGCCGAATGGCCTACTCCTGCTCTTATTTTCTATGTTTCTTTGTTTCTAGTGGATAGGAATGTGCACCCACCTATATTAACCACATCACCAGGTGATGAAGAATCCCTCAAATTTTGGGGAGGTGGGAGAAGTAAGAAAAAGGGGAAAAAAGGTCTTTGAATCAGCCTAAATAACCTTCAGACGCACAAGATTGGGATTTAATTTTCAATTTCAGAACTTTAATTGCATTATTAGAACATCAAACCACTGCCTTTTTTACTGACATATAGATCGGTATAAGATTTTTTGTGCTAAAAGAAATTTTCTCTAAAATTCTCTTCCTTTCTGAAGGCACTGATTCTCTTTAGTAGAGTACAGTTCCATGGGAAACGGTTACTCTTCAGCATGTGATTCAAGATTGCAATATTCATAAAATTACCATCTTCTGCATTGTTTAGCATCCACAAAAGGGAGTTCAATACCTGCTGAGAGTGTAGTTGCAGGACTTCTGTGCATGCACCAGTACTGAGAAGAATTAGCTGAGCAATTATAGCAAGTGGCGTAGTCAAGGGACACCACTCACAATAAACAACACTCTCTTCATCTGTTCTCCCCTCACCTTCCCTCTTTCTCTCTCTCTTTCTCTCCCTCCGTAGCAGCCATTTCCACTTACTCGCTCACTCCCTAAATCGCCCAAAAACAGCAGTGGCGTCCGACACCAGCGCGCCTGCACCGTGAACCACCAATCAGCGCTCACCTCGCCCGGGCAACCTGCTGTCAGTGATACAGGATTACATAAGAACATAACAAATAGGAGCAGGAGTAGGCCATTCAGCCCCTCAAGCCTGCCCCGTCATTCAATAAGATCATGGCTGATCTGTCCCAGGCCTCAACTCCTCTTTCAGGCCTGCTCCGCATAACCCTCGACTTCCCAATATTTCAAAAATCTATCTACCTCCTCCTTAAATACATTTAATGACCTAGATTCCACAACTCTCTGAGGTAGAGAATTCCAGAGATTCACCACCCTCTGAGAGAAGAAATTCCTTCGCATCTCAGTTTTAAATGTGTGTCCCCTCATTCTGTAACTATGTCCCCTAGTTTGAGATCCCCCTACCAGTGGAAAAATCTTCTCAACATCCACCCTGTCAAGCCCCCTTAAAATCTTTTATGTTTCAATAAGATCACCTCTCATTCTTCTAAACTCCAATGGATAAAGGCCTAACCTGTTTAGCCGTTCTTGATAAGACAACCCCTTCATCCCAGGAATCAGCCTAGTGAACCTTTTCTGAACTGCTTCCAATGTTAGTATATCCTTCCTTAAATACGGGGACCAAAACTGTACACAGTACTCCAGGTGTGGCCTCACCAACACCTTGTACAGTTGTAACAAGGCTTCCCTATTTTTAAACTCTAACCCTCTAGCAATAAAGGCTAAAATTCCATTTGCCTTCCTAATTATTGTTGCACCTGCATGCTAACTTTTTGTGTTTCATGTACAAGAACACCCAGATCCCTCTGTACTGCAGTATTTTGTAGTCTTTCTCCATCTAAATAATAATTTGCCTTTTTATTCTTCCAACCAAAGTGGATTGGCGGGCCATGGACCATATGTTGGACAACCCTGATGACCCGATAATCCCGATCCTTTCTTACTTTCACTCCTGGTAATTTTAAATGTTTTGCTCCAATCCTTTAAACTTGTGTTTTAAAATAACTTACCCTTGACTCCCCCATACTTCAAAAATCTGTCAGTCTCAGCCTTGAATATATTCAATGACTGAGCCTCCACAGCTCTCTGGGGTAGAGAATTCCAAAAATTCACAACCCTCTGAGAAAAGAAATTACTCCTTATCTTCATATAAAATTGGCGACCTCTTATTCTGAAACTATGCCCCCCTAGTTCTACATTCCCCCACGAGGGGGACTGATGATAACTGAGCTATGAGGAATAACATGACAAACTAGGCCTCTTCAGCTTTGAAAAGGGATTCCCTTGGGACCCTAAAGAGGTATGTAAGCTACTCAATAGAGTAGAAAAAGTGAGCCCAGCACACTATTTTCAGATATGCTAGTGTAACAGATTCAGGATTGCAAAAGGCAATATTAGGACAAATGTCAGGAAGTATTTATATATGCAGCGTAATCAACAGCTTTGATCAGGCTTTTGTTCACCTGTCCTAGCATCTCTTTCTTTGTCTCAGTGCCAATTTTTGTCTGATTACACTTCTGTGAAGCATCCTGGGACGTTTTACTACAATGGCGACATGAGGGAAGACTTTTTCACACAGTGAGTGGTTGGGATCTGGAATGCACTGCCAGAGATTATGGTGCAGGCAGGTTCAATCGAGGCATTCAAAAGGGAATTAGATAGTTACCTGAAAAGGAAGAATGTGCAGGTTTATGGGGAGAAGTCGGGGGAATGGCATTAAGTGATTTGCTCATTCAGAGAGCTGGTGCAGACACGATGGGCTGAATGGCCTCCTCCTGTACTGTAACAATTTTGTGATTCTGTGTAAAGTGCTATATAAATGCAAGTTGTTGTTATAATATGGTTGAGGCTAGGGCACTGGATTCATTTAAGATACAACTAGATGCTATAATGGGGAAATTAAATGGTTGGTAATCTGGAGGAAGGCAATCAAATGGGCCAAATTGTCTTCTTCACCAAGCTATCTTGTGATCTTGAGCTGCACATTGTTAGAGGGTCAAAGGTCTATTATCTGTTTTTTGTGATATTCAACTGTGATTGTCTGTGCTGTTACATGACTGGATATCTTAATTCTCCACAACCAGAAACAAAATTGTGCTGTTGGTGTGGATACTGGGCAGATTTGACTTTTACAGAAAATGTCTACAATGTGAAATTTCTCTCTACCACCTGATTTTTATACAAAAATACTTGTGTGACACAGTAAGTTAGAACAATATCCTTTCACCTTTGGAGCTTACAGTCAAATCATCAGAAATTATTAGATAAAAGCCTACACTCTGTTGCTTTAAGTATTCTACAGTTTAATGACTTAGTGCTGTACCAACTCCCTTCCTAGTATGCATCCTTACCCTCTCGAAATATGCTATAAGTCGATGTATATATAGCTTAAAGGTTACACATTAATTATCAGATGCAACAATGATAGATCTCTTAGCTTTACTGGGCAGTCCTCTCAGAAAAGATAGCACCAAACAGTCACAAAGTTCCTCAAAGCAATGAACTTCAAGTAGATGTCCAGCTCCTGTCCTCTAAGATGCCAAATGGAAGTAAAGTCTTCTCACCAATAGCCAGCGTTATAGTCTTCCCTTAAACGTTTCAGCCTTGTCGCCTCTTGAACAATCCCCATCCTGATCATGACAGGCTTGATGGAGTGGTTTCACCCATAGCTCTTTCGGTCAATGAAAACAGTTGCGGCAAGTCGTATTTGCCAATGGCCAGCTTCCAGAATTAAGTCTTTTCTCTTTGCAATCTATCTTTCTTTTTAAAACCAACCACTCCCAGCCTGTTTCAAATCTGCAGTTTTGTAAAACTGAGCTCAAATAGCCCTGGTCACACCTTTGGTCATATCACTCTGTATCCTGTGTTTTTAATTGGTCCTAAACAGTTCTGTTTTCCCAAAACTCTGAGGCTTTTAGTTTCATTTTCCAGTGAAGGACTGTCTCAAAAAAAAAGCTTGAAATCAGAGTCAGTGCACCTAACAATACATTCAGCAAGTCAACTGTTCAGATAACAGTCTGCACATATGAACTCCATCACACTTGGAAGTTTAAAATGTTGGCATTTGGTGCTAAAAGTAGAAAAATTTTCATTTGCCAACACTCAAATTTGTTAGCTCAAAAAGTAAAAGAGGGTATTAGATAATTTGAATACTTTGAAAGTCACTTTAGAACTTAGCACTCAAAACAATAACTGCAACATTCTGATTCATGGCACATTGTGTATGATTTAATTTGAATTATGTTTTTTTTTGCCAAAAGCATCCTTCTGTCAAAGTAGCTCATAACTTTAATGTGCTATCCTGCATTAATATAATGAACTAACGATGTGGAGCTAATGGTGCATCAACAGAATAAACTGTTCCCTATTGGGAAATATACAGTCATCGAAGCATATCTGCATTTCCATTCAAGTAATAACTGTTAAGTTGTAGTTTTCTTTTTTAGGACCTTAATAGGCTTTAAACTGACTTCATTTCCACTTAACAAAGAGCGCTTTGGAATATCCTGGCTTAATTGTTAAGCATTAGATCAACAGTAATCATATTAATTTGTAGATTTCCTGAAGGGAGGAACTACCCTGTCTTTTTACCAAATCCCAATAGCTGGGCTGCAAAGAAGAACCAAAGTATTTGGTTTTGCTTTGACATGAAGTAATTAGAAATATGTAGTCCATTTTCCTTAAAATATTATTTTCCAGGTCCTTACCAGTAAGTATATATTGAGATGATTAGAAAGGAGTAAAACACAACTGAGTTGAAAAGCTGAAAAAGCTGAAAAACACCAAAATGAGCCATTTTATGTTTTTTCCCAATTGTTTGAATGTTACTGGATTATTTTGTGTCTGTGGTGTTGAGTTCTTTGAAAAATGACAACAAGAATAAATGAGCGTTGGCACCAATAGGAACAAAAAAATATTTTCATAGTGTTGTTTCATTTTTAAATTAGGAAAATAGCTAGTGGGGAGGCAGATGTATGTTCAAGCTCTATGGGGGTGAGAAAGTGGTCTTCAGATAGTTGAAAGTCTACACAAAGCCATGGAATTGTAGTGAGAAAACAGACTTGCAGAATATGATACAAATTGCAGATACTGGTTTTGAATTTACGAATACTGTACTCATATTTGGGAGCTTCAAGTTCAACTGGTAAAGAAATATAAATGCTCCACACTTTAAACTGAGGATATGGAGTCTCCCCTGCATCCCCAACAATATAGCTCTAATCCAATGAGCCGAATGTACCACAAACAACATTTATATTCTTTGTCCTTTCAATTTTCAGTTTTCCAGTCCTTAAACAATTTAATGATTCCACATTTAAACTCCATCAGAGACCATATTTAGTTGATGCTAGAATATGCCAAACTGATTGTATTTTCCCAGTATTTACATGTTCAATGGTCTATTTAAGTTCATTCAAGAAATTCCAATATCAGTCAAGTACTATTTACCTCTTATGGATCCTTTCAATGATGACTCCATTGTTCATATAATCTGAACAGCTCCTTGATGTGTGGAGAAATGACATGATGATGGTCCTCTGCAACAAGAGAAAATATACTCAAGGTTCAAGTATCGACTAAATGGTAGGTTTTTAAAATAATCTTGTTAGGATCCCTTACATTAAAAATACTCATCAACTCTTACATATTTTGCTTTATTCCCTATCCACTTCTGGTATTTTTTTTAAATAGATAATTTTTCTTCGAATGATCACTGCAATGACACAGTTACAAAGAACACAAGAAATAGGAGCCATACAGCTCCTCAAGCCTGCTCCGCCATTCAATACAATCATGGCTGATATTCTGCCTCAACTCCACTTGCTCGCCGCTCCCCATATCCCTTGATACTCTGAGAGATCAAAAATCCATCTATCTCAGCCTTGAATATATTCAATGATGGAGCATCCACAACCCTCTGGGGTAGTAAATTCCAAAGATTCAAAACCGTCTGAGTGAAGAAATTTCTCCTCCTCTCAGTCCTAAATTATTGACCCATTTTCCTGAGGCTGTGCCCCTGTGTTCTAGATTCCCCAGCCAGGCGAAACAACCTTTCACTGTCTACCCTGTCAAGCCCCTTCAGAATATTGTATGTTTCAATGATATCACCTCTCAATCTTCTAAACTCTAGAGAGTAAAGGTCCAATTTACTCAGCCTGTCATCATGGAACAACACTCTCATCTCAAGAACCCATCTAGTGAACCTTCTCTGTACCACCTCCAAGGCAAGTAGATCCTCCTCAGATATGGAGACCAGAACTGTACACAGTATTCCAGGTGTGGTTTCATCAAAGCCATATTTAATTATAGCAAGACTTCCTTGTTCTTATATTCCAGTTCCCTTGCAATAAAGGTCAAAATGCCATTTTGTCTTAGTTTAGTTTAGTTTAGATTAGAGATACAGCACTGAAACAGGCCCTTCGGCCCACCGAGTCTGTGCCGACCATCAACCACCCATTTAAACTAATCCTACACTAATTCCATATTCCTACCACATCCCCACCTGTCCCTATATTTCCCTACCACCTACCTATACTAGGGGCAATTTATAATGGCCAATTAACTTATCAACCAGCAAGTCTTTGACATGTGGGAGGAAACCGGAGCACCCGGAGGAAACCCACGCAGACACAGGGAGAACTTGCGAACTCCACACAGGCAGTACCAGAATTGAACCCGGGTCGCTGGAGCTGTGAGGCTGCGGTGCTAACCACTGCGCCACTGTGTCTTCCTAATTGCTTGCTGTTCCTACAAGCTAACTTTCTGTGTGCCTTGTATGAGTACAATCAAGTCTCTCCGAACATCAACATTTAAACGTTTCATGCCTTTTAATAAATGTTCTGCTTTTCTATTCTTATTACCAAAGTAAGTAACCTCACGCTTCCTCACATTATGCTCCTTCTGCCACCTTGTTGCCCACTCACTTAACCTGTCTTTGCAGCCTCTTTGGGTCCTCACAGTTTACATTCCCACCTAATTTTGTATTGTCAGCAAACGTGAATACATTACTCTTGGTCTCTTTGTCTAAGTCATTAATATAGATTGTAAATAGCTGAGACCCCAGCACTGATCCTTGCGGCACTCCACTAATTATTGCCTGCCAACTTGAAAATGCCCCATTTATACCTTTTCTCTGCTTCTTGTCTGTTAACTAATCCTCCATCCATGCTAATATATTACCCCCACCTCCATGAGCCCTTATCTTGCATATTAGCTAGAACTGTATTGAAACATTTATTGATAAAATGGGTGAACTGAATTAAAAACTTTTCAGATACTCTTGATGGCCAGAATGTTACATCACCCGCAGGAGCGGGCTGCAGGCAGGTGGGTGGGGGTTTGTAAAATTGAGTGGGAGGCGGATGGTGCTGTTCCCGACACCTTCCCACCCTTGCTGCAATTTTACAAGCGGCGGCGGCGAAAAACGGCCCACCCGCCTCAGACCAATTAAAGCCATTAATTGGCCAATTCACTGCCACTCAAGGGCCTCCTCTCACCACTGCTGGTATTTTGCCAGCAGCCAGCTCAGGCCCCCCAGGAGGCTGCCCAATAAACCCTGGCACCTCCTTGCAGGCTGTGGGGTGGGGGGGCACCTGATTGGGCGCCTTATGCCCCATGGAGGCCCCCCACCACGGCCCAACCGCCCCCACTTAAACACATCTGCCCCCTCCCCCCCACCTCCCTACCGACTGCTTGCCTCGCTGGTGCTTGGCCAATTGTCCCCGGCAAGGCCCCACAAACATACCTTTTTTCCGGGACCACCATCCCTCTTGCTCCACTCCCTGACTGCAGTCCCAGCAGTGGCCACCGCTCCCATTGGCAGTGCTGGGACTGAGAGATGACGGCCTGCTGATTGGCTGTTAACTCTTGGAGGTGGCACTTCCTGCCTCAGAGGGGCAGAAGTCCTGCCCGAGAACAATTAAGGGCCTGGGCCACGTAAAATCGTAGCATGGCTCCCAGGCCCGAGGAGACTTTTGGCCGGTGGGCGGGATCTGCCGTCCAGAGTAAAATCCCAGCCCATAAGTGATAGCACCAAGTGTGTATATCAATTAGCCTCTGCTATAGTGTCGCATTCAGAGACTACTCTAACCCAACCTTCTTTACGATGTTATCACCTGTACTCACTGCTTAAAATACGGAAATGCAGGAATATGCCTATAAAAATATCAAAATTAATCTTAGTTCTTTGCAACTGATTCCAGTGATTTGTTCTCATGTTGCAGTTTATCTTTTTAAAAAGTTAGTGTCACCAGTGGACTGTCAAACCTTCTAAAAATCAGTGATGTGAGATACCTGCTTAAACAGTAAGGTATGACTGATTCTGATGTTTTATTTTAATAATAAACTGTTGAGATCATCCTCAAATTGTAATTTTTTAAAATTCTTTTTTTTCCCCGCCTCAATGGAATGGACTGTGGAACAATGCCACAGGTGCCAGCAGCTCTCCAATGACCATTCTTCATATTCAAGTTTAGATAGCAGGGCTGAATTTCCTACCCCTTTTCTCCACAGATGCTCATTTCATTGGACTTAAAGGGCAGAGACATGGTTCACTGGGTTTCTGCCCCATTATGTTTCCTGGGATTTCTGGAGTAGCACAGATGCGCTAGTGCTTGCACTAGGTGCAGGGCTGGTTAAGCTGCATGAGTGAGTTGAGAAGACATGTTCTTGGGCTCCTGCCTCATCTACCAGTGTGACAGCTAGTTGGCTATTCCAGAGCAGGGAAGACCAAAAAGCACAGTGTTATAATCTGTCTTTAAACCTCTGCCAACTGGAGAGTTAGCAAGGGTTCTGTGAACAGGCCAAAAACTTGGAGGAGTGCATATGAACATACGAGCATAAGAATTAGGAGCAGGAGTAGGCCACTCGGCCCTTCGAGCCTGCGCCGCCATTCAATAAGTTCATGGCTGAACTGATTACGGCACATTTCCACCTACCCCCAATAACCTTCCACTCCCCCCTTGCTTATCAAGAATCTATTTACCTCTACCTTAAAAATATTCAAAGACTCTGCTTCCACCACCTTTTGAGAAAGAGAATTCCAAAGACGCACGACCCTCTAAGAGAAAAAAAAATTTCCTCATCTCTGTCTTAAATGGGCGCCCCTTATTTTTAAACAGTGACCCCTAGTTCTATATTATCCCACAAGGGGAAACATCATTGTCAAGAGGAAGAGGGCGGCTTATGTTAGGATGAGACGTGAAGGCTCAGTTAGGACGCTTGAGAGTTACAAGCTAGCCAGGAAGGATCTAAAGGGAGGGCTAAGAAGAGCAAGGAGAGGACACGAGAAGTCATTGGCGGATAGGATCAAAGAAAACCCTAAGGCTTTCTATTGGTATATCAGGAATAAAAGAATGATAAGAGTTAGAACAGGGCCAATCAAGGATAGTAGTGGGAAGTTGTGTGCGGAATCAGAGGAGATAGGGGAAGCGTTAAATGAATATTTTTCGTCAGTATTTACAGTAGAGAAAGAAAATGTTGCCGAGGAGATTACTGAGATACAGCCTACTAGGCGAGATGGGATTGAGATTCACAAGGAGGAGGTGTTAGCAATTTTGGAAAGAGTGAAAATAGATAAGTCCCCTGGGCCAGATGGGATTTATCCTAGGATTCTCTGGGAAGCCAGGGAGGAGATTGCAGAGCCGTTGTTGTTGATCTTTATGTCGTCATTGTCGACAGGAGTAGTGCCGGAGGACTGGAGGATAGCAAATGTTGTCCCCTTGTTCAAGAAGGGGAGTAGAGATAGCCCTGGTAATTATGGACCTGTGAGCCTTACTTCGGTTGTGGGTAAAATGTTGGAAAGGGTTATAAGAGATAGGATTTATAATCATCTTGAAAAGAATAAGTTCATTTGCGATAGTCAGCACGGTTTTGTGAAAGGTAGGTCGTGCCTCACAAACCTTATTGAGTTTTTCGAGAAGGTGACCAAACAGGTGGATGAGGGTAAAGCCGTGGATGTGGTGTATATGGATTTCAGTAAGGCATTTGATAAGGTTCCCCACGGTAGGCTATTGCAGAAAATACGGAAGTATGGGGTTGAAGGTGATTTAGAGCTTTGGATCAGAAATTGGCTAGCTGAAAGAAGACAGAGGGTGGTGGTTGATGGCAAATGTTCAACCTGGAGTTTAGTTACTAGTGGTGTACCGCAAGGTTCTGTTTTGGGGCCACTGCTGTTTGTCATTTTTATAAATGACCTGGATGAGGGTATAGAAGGGTGGGTTAGTAAATTTGCGGATGACACTAAGGTCGGTGGAGTTGTGGATAGTGTTGAAGGGTGTTGTAGGGTACAGAGGGACATAGATAGGCTGCAGAGCTGGGCTGAGAGATGGCAAATGGAGTTTAATGCGGAGAAGTGTGAGGTGATTCACTTTGGAAGGAGTAACAGCAATGCAGAGTACTGGGCTAATGGGAAGATTCTTGGTAGTGTAGATGAGCAGAGAGATCTTGGTGTCCAGGTACATAAATCCCTGAAAGTTGCTACCCAGGTTAATAGGGCTGTTAAGAAGGCATATGGTGTGTTAGCTTTTACTAGTAGGGGGATCGAGTTTCGGAGCCACGAGGTCATGATGCAGCTGTACAAAACTCTGGTGAGGCCGCACCTTGAGTATTGCGTGCAGTTCTGGTCACCGCATTATAGGAAGGATGTGGAAGCTTTGGAAAGGGTGCAGAGGAGATTTACTAGGATGTTGCCTGGTATGGAAGGAAGGTCTTACGAGGAAAGGCTGAGGGACTTGGGGTTGTTTTCGTTAGAGAGGAGGAGGAGGAGAGGTGACTTTTTAGAGACATACAAGATAATCAGAGGGTTAGATAGGGTGGATAGTGAGAGTCTTTTTCCTCGGATGATGATGGCAAACACGAGGGGACATAGCTTTAAGTTGAGGGGTGAAAGATATAGGACAGATGTCAGAGGTAGTTTCTTTACGCAGAGAGTAGTAGGGGCGTGGAATGCCCTGCCTGCAACAGTAGTAGACTCGCCAACTTTAAGGGCATTTAAGTGGTCATTGGATAGACATATGGATGAAAATGGAATAGTGTAGGTCAGATGATCGGCGCAACATCGAGGGCCGAAGGGCCTGTACTGCGCTGTAATGTTCTAATTCTAATTCCTTCCTTTCCGCATCCACCCTGTCAAGATCCCTCAGGATCTTATATGTTTCAATTAAGTTGCCTCTTACTCTTCTAAATTCCAGCAGATACAAGCCTAGCCTGTCCAATCTTTCCTCGTAAGACAGCCCACTCATTCCAGGTATTAGTCGAGTAAACCTTCTCTGTACTGCCTCCAACGCATTTACATCCTTCCTTAAATAAGGAGACTAGTACTGTACACAGTGCTCCAGATGTGGTCTCACTAATGCCCTGTATAGCTGAAGCATAACCTCCCTACTTTTGTATTCAATTCCCCTCACGATAAACAATAACATTCTATTTTTCTAGCTTTCCTAATTACGTGCTGTACCTGCATACTAACCTTTTGCGATTCATACACTAGGACACCCAGATCCCTCTGCATTTCAGAGCTCTGCAATCTCTCATCATTTAGATAATATGCTTCTTTGTTATTCTTCCTGCCAAAGTGGACAATTTCCCACTTTCCCACATTATACTCCATTTGCCAGGTCTTTGCCCACTCACTTAATCTATCTATATCCTTTGTAGCCCCCATGTCGTCTTCACAAGTTACTTTCCTACCTATCTTTGTGTCATCAGCAAATTTAGCAACCATACCTTTGGTCGTTTCATCTAAGTCATTTATATAAATTGTAAAAGGTTGAGGCCCCAGCACAGATCCCTGTGGCACACCACTCGTTACATCTTGCCAACCAGAAAATGACCCATTTATGCCGACTCTCCGTTTCCTGTTAGCTGGCCAATCTTCTATCCATGCCAATATGTTACCCCCTACACCATGAGCTTTTATTTTCTGCAATAACCTTTGATGCGGTACCTTATCAAATGCCTTCTGGAAAACTAAGTACAATACATCCATCAGTTTCCCTTTATCCGCAGCACATGTAACTCCCTCAAAGAACTCCAATAAATTAGTTAAACATGATTTCCCTTTCACAAAACCATGTTGACTCTGCCTGATTACCTTGAATTTTTCAAAATGCCCTGCTATAACGGCTTTAATAATAGCTTCTAACATTTTCCCAAAGACAGATGTTAAGCTAACTGGCCTGTAGTTTCCTGCTTTCTATCTCCCTCCTTTTTGAATAAAGGAGTTACATTTGCTATTTTCCAATCTAACAGAACCTTCCCCAATTCTAGGGAATTTTGGAAAATTAAAACTAACGCATCAACTATCTCACTAGCCACTTCTTTTAACACCCGTAGATAAAGTCCATCAGGACCTGGGGACTTGCCAGCCCACATGTCCAACAATTTGTTCAGTACCACTTGCCTGGTGATTGTAATTTTCTTGAGTTCCTCCCTCCCTTCCAGTTCCTGACTTACAGCTAATACTGGGATGTTACTTGTATCCTCAATAGTGAAGACCCATGCAAAATATCTGTTCAATTCATCTGCCATCTCCTTATTATCCATTACTAATTCCCCAGACTCACTTTCTATAGGACTGAAGCTCACTTTGTTAACTCATTTCTTTTTAAAATATCGATAGAAACTCTTACTATCTGTCTTTATATTTCTAGCTAGCTTTCTTTCGTACTCTAATTTTACTTTCCTTATTAATCTTTTAGTCATTCTTTGCTGTTATTTATATTCTGTCCAATCTTCTGACCTGCCTCTCATTTTTGCACAATTATAGGCTTTTTCTTTACGTTTGATACTTTCTTTAACTGTTTTAGTTAACCACAGATGATGGGTCCCACCCTTGGAATTTTTCTTTCGCGTTAAAATGTACCTATTCTGTGTATTCTGAAATATCCCCTTAAATGTCTGCCACTGCATCTCTATTGACCTATCCCGTTAACCTGATTTGCCAGTTCACTTTAGCTAGCTCTGCTTTCATGCCCTTATAATTGCCCTTATTTAAGTTTAAAATACTAGTCTTGGACCCACTCTTCTCTCCCCCAAACAGAATATAAAATTCAATCATATTATGATCGATGCCACCTAAGGGCACCTTAACTATGAGGTCATTAATTAATCCTATCTTTTATAGTTACTGCCTCCTCCTCGTGGATGCTATGTTTAACCGGGACCTTCTATCTGTCGATATCTATCAACAGCCAATAGGTCCTGATGTCTAAATTCTGACACACAACCACAGCACATTAGGGAGGCGGTGGCGTAGTGATATTATCACTGGACTAGTAACCCAGAGACCCAGGGTATTTCTCTGGGGACATAGGTTCGAATCCCACCACAGCAGAAGGTGGAATTTGAATTTAATTAATAAATCTGGAATTAAAAAGCTAGTCTAATGATGGTCATGAAACCATTGTGAATTGTTGTAAAAACGCATCTGGTTCACTAATGTCCTTGAGGGAAGGAAATCTGCTGTCCTCACCTGGTCTGGCCTACATGTGACTCCAGACCCACAGCAATGTGGTTAACTTTTACAAAGTTGCCTAGCAAGCCACTCAGTTGTACCTGACCGCTACAAAGGCTATAAAAAGGAATGAAACCGGACGGACAACCCGGCATCGACCTAGGCACCGGAAATGACAACGGCAAACCCAGCCCTGTCGACCCTGCAAAGTTCTCCTTACTAACATCTGGGGACTTGTGCCAAAGTTGGGAGAGCTGCCCACAGACTAGTCAAGCAACAGCCTGACATAGTCATACTCACGGAATCATACCTTACAGACAATGTCCCAGACACTGCCATCACCATCCCCGGGTATGTCCTGTCCCACCGTCAGGACAGACCCACCAGAGGTGGTGGCACAGTGGTATACAGTAGGGAGGGAGTTGTCCTGGGAGTCCTCAACATCGACTCCGGACCCCATGAAGTCTCATGGCATCAGGTCAAACATGGGCAAGGTAACCTCCTACTGATTATCACCTACCGCCCTCCCTCAGCTGATGACTCAGTACTCCTCCATGTTGAACACCACTTGGAGGAAGCACTGAGGGTGGCAAGGGCACAAAATGTACTCTGGGTGGGGGACTTCAATGTCCATCACCAAGAGTGGCTCGGTAGCACCACTACTGACCGAGCTGGCTGAGTCCTAAAGGACACAGCTGCTAGACTGGGTCTGTGGCAGGTGCTGGGGGAACCAACACGAGGGAAAAGCATACTTGACCTCATCCTTACCAATCTGCCTGTTGCAGATGCTTCTGTCCATGACAGTATTGGTAGGAGTGACCACCGCACAGTACTTGTGGAGACGAAGTCCCACCTTCACATTGAGGATACTGTCCATCGTGTTGTGTGGCACTATCACCGTGCTAAATGGGATAGATTTTGAACAGATCTAGCAATGCAAAACTGGGCATCCATGAGGCGCTGTGGGCCATCAGCAGCAGCAGAATTGTATTCAACCACAATCTGTAACCTCATGGCCTGGCATATCCCCCACTCTACCATTACCATCAAGCCAGGAGACCAACCCTGGTTCAATGAAGAGTGCAGGAGGGCATGCCAGGAGCAGCACCAGGCATACCTCAAAATGAGGTGTCAACCTGGTGAAGCTACAACCCAGGACTACTTGCAAGCCAAACTGCGTAAGCAGCATGTGATAGTCAGAGCTAAGCGATCCCATTATCAACGGATCAGATCTAAGCTCTGCAGTCCTGCCGCATCCAGCCGTGAATGGTGGTGGACAATTAAACAACTAACTGGAGGAGGTGGCTCCACAAATATCCCCATCCTCAATGATGGGGGAGCCCAGCACATCAGTGCAAAAGATAAGGCTGAAACATTTGCAACAATCTTCAGCCAGAAGTGCCGAGTTGATGATCCATCTTGGCCTCCTCCCTCAAGTCCCCAGCATCACAGATGCCAGACTTCAGCCAATTCGATTCACTCCGCGTGATATCAAGAAACGACTGAAGGCACTGGATATCGCAAAAGCTATTGGCCCTGACAATATTCCGGCAATAGTACTGAAGACCTGTGCTCCAGAACTTGCCGCGCCCCTAGCCAAGCTGTTCCAGTACAGCTACAACACTGGCATCTACCCTGCAATGTGGAAAATTGCCCAGGTATGTCCTGTACACAAAAAGCAGGACAAGTCCAACCCGGCCAATTACCGCCCCATCAGCCTACTCTCGATCATCAGTAAAGTGATGGAAGGTGTCATCAACAGTGCCATCAAGCGGCACTTGCTTAGCAATAACCTGCTCAGTGACGCTCAGTTTGGGTTCCGCCAGCGCCACTCAGCTCCTGACCTCATCAGAGCCTTGGTTCACACATGGACAAAAGAGCTGAACTCAAGAGGTGAGGTGAGAGTGACTGCCCTTGACATCAAGGCAGCATTTGACCAAGTATGGCATCAAGGAGCCCTAGCAAAACTGAGGTCAATGGGAATCAGGGGGAAAACCCTCCGCTGGCTGGAGTCATACATAGCGCAAAGGAAGATGGTTGTGGTTGTTCGAGGTCAATCATCCAGGACATCACTGCAGGAGTTCCTCAGGGTAGTGTCCTAGGCCCAACCATCTTCAGCTGCTTCATCAATGACCTTTCCTCTATCATAAGGTCAGAAGTGGGGATGTTCGCTGATGATTGCACAATGTTCAGCACCATTCATGACTCCTCAGATACTGAAGCAGTCCGTGTAGAAATGCAGCAAGACCTGGACAATATCCAGGCTTGGGCTGATAAATGGCAAGTAACATTCGCACCACACAAGTGCCAGGCAATGACCATCTCCAACATGAGAGAATCTAACCATCTCCCCTTGACATTCAACGGCATTACCATTGCTGAATCCCCCACTATCAACATCCTAGGGGCTACCATTGACCAGAAACTGAACTGGAGTAGCCATATAAATACCATGGCGACAAGAGCAGGTCAGAGGCTAGGAATCCTGAGGCGAGTAACTCACCTCCTGACTCCCCAAAGCCTGTCCACCATCTACAAGGCACAAATCAGGAGTGTGATGGAATACTGTCCACTTGCCTGGATGGGTGCAGCTCCAACAACACTCAAGAAGCTCGACACCATCCAGGACAAAGCAGCCCGCTTGATTGGCACCCCATCTACAAATATTCACTCCCTCCACCACCGACGAACAGTAGCAGCAGTGTGTACCATCTACAAGATGCACTGCAGCAATGCACCAAGGCTCCTTAGACAGCATCTTCCAAACCCGCGACCTCTACCACCTCGAAGGACAAGGGCAGCAAATACATGGGAACACCACCACCTGCAAGTTCCCCTCCAAGTCACACACCATCCTGACTTGGAACTATATCGCCGTTCCTTCACTGTCGCTGGGTCAAAATCCTGGAACCCCCTTCCTAACAGCACTGTGGGTCTACCTACCCCAAATGGACTGCAGCGGTTCAAGAAGGCAGCTCACCACCACCTTCTCAAGGGCAATTAGGGATGGGCAATAAATGCTGACCTGGCCAGCGTCACCCACATCCCATGAATGAATTTTTAAAAAGTGCCATTGGATCTTTTACAGCCATTTGAGCAGGCTAACAGAATCTCTGTTTTATATCTAATCCAGAAAATAACACCTCTGGTAATGCAGCACTCTCTCAGTGTCGCACTGAAATATCAGCCTAAATGTAAATGAATGTAAACCCACAACCTTCTGACTTAAAGGCAATAGTGTGAACACTAAACCTATCAGTGCTCGTAGGCTTATAAGAGTCTAAAGCACCTTATGAGAAAATAGTAATTAATAAGTGATATTTGCATTGCAAATTATCTACTATGATTAGAATTATTTTTTTTAGTGACGAATAGCGGAACACTCAGCTGTGCCTCGTTTTAATCAACTTTGTATTCCATGGTCATTCTAATAATTAATTCTAATAATTACTTGTGTCAGTTACTTCAATTAAGGATATCTAATACTTTCAGCAGCAACTTTCCCCATCAGCCCAGCTGAGAACTCATTATATATGGAATCAGTGAATATTGATATCAGTAACCCTTGGTTTCCAAACACACTAATAAGAAAATGGACAGCTAAAAAATGGTTGTTTCTTGTGATCTCATCCTCCCTTTTCCTTCCTGGACCGTTTTCCAAATATATTCCCCCATGAGGTTTCTCATTTGGATGATTTTCATAAGCAACAGACTTGATAATAGAGTTGACTAACACCTTTTAATGAGCAAAAATAGATGACTTTAATGGACACTTCACTCAGTGAGTCAGCTGATCACCAATAAAATCCACTTCAGTTGTGGCAAATCGTACTCAGAGTTGTGACCCTGTTGTAAAACCGGAGATGTGATGACTAGACTATCAATCTATCCTCACCAAATAAATGGCAATTTCTATTATTTCATGTTGCATTCTATTATGTAACTTTCTATTGACTGGTTATCTACACTAGCTGGATCTAAAGTATGATCCGAACAGTTCAATAATTCTGCTATGCTGACCCACACATTCCTCTATTGTGAATAATATGCATGGCAAAGTAAAATTTTACAATACATGCGCAAGCGGCTTGTTGTGACAATATCATTTAAGGCCTACTGTGAAAATTCTATGGTCATCTGATAACATTTCAAGGAACTAAATTGTTATTTTAGCACCCATTTCATACAGACAGTGTGGGAACGAAGTGGACAAGGCATTTCCCTCAGAAGGAATGTAGAAGTTTAATTACACTGATTCCATCCCACGAGAAAAGGTTTCATTTTTTGGCCCTGAGTTGGAACGGTTACTAGGTAGCCAGTATTCCTGGAACGCTGGCTGTTTAGTCTAATTTCTGCTATGCTAGAGGGCATTCTAGACTATTCTTATGATGAGACCCGTGGAATGCTATACATCTTCCTGTTGGATGTCATTCATAGACTTTATCAGTGGGTACACTGCTACTTCAAGCAGTTTAATTAATAACTGTCAACTTGCAGCAATTTATCATTGGAAAAAGAGGAGGGGGACCAGAATAAATGCATGGCCAATAAGTTTTAAGTATTAATCATGAGATTTTGTTTCTGCCATTTAGATGTCTCTTTTTGAACTTCAAAAAAAAATGTAACCTGTCTCATATTTAAGAATAAATTACCTGACTTGTAAAGATAGACTGTTGCGATTAGGTCATTTTATGTGTCCGGGCAGCTATCTCCTTAGCTCTATTCAGCTCATTTCATGTTGCATTTTATTTTGCAGTGGTTAAAGACATTTATCTAATTTTTTTAGTGTTGGAATGAACCAGCCATCAAGAAAGCCATGGTTGCCATAGGTTATTAGTCCCATCGTTGTGTGAATTCATAGTTGTCAACCACAAAAATTCACTTCATGAAAGATGAATATTGCGTTGTCATTACAGTGTGGTCTCAGGGCTCTTGCTCACTCACTCATGTTTGAGTGTGTGAATAGTTATCGAACTCAACAATGATTGCAATGTGCTCAATCCCTCTTGTTCATAACAGGCCAGTTATTATGTGCAAATAAGGCATAACTGTTCCAAGCTTTCATGCTGCTTCCAAAGTCAGCTGAAACATTCTCATTCAGATTTTGAAATGATAAAGCTCATAAAGTTATAGAGTGAGGAGTTGAGAAGAGTAAGGAAGTAATGCCATTATGTGAGCAGCTTAGAACACTCTAAGCTGTTACAATTAAGAATTGATACATTGTAGGATCATGTCGCAAGATCAAGTCATTCATAAAGCCTGTGTTCTTACCCACATTAAGCCAATATCTTCATGACCCCTCCCATCTTCAGTTTCTACTGGCTATTAAAGAATCTAATTGAAGATTCTTATCCTCCACTTCAAATCCCACTATGGCCATGCCGCACTGTATCTCCACCATCCCCTTCAGCCTATGTTGTGTATGCACTGTCTGCTAACGGCCTGCTACCCGACCTGAACCCGACGGGACCCGATGACATGTGCTGGGTTTGGGTTGGGTCGGGTCGTTCTTCCGGATCTGGCTTTCGGGCTCGGGTCGGGCTGGGTCCGGGTCGGGCTGGGTCCGGGTCGGACATACACGGTAAGTATTGCATTTTGCTCTGCTGGGAAGTTGAGTTAATTAACTGTCAAAAGTTGAAAAGCCGACATAAGCTGGGAGTTCAGGACATCAAGGAGGGAAACTCTGAGTCTGCGCAGTGAGCATCTCTATGACGTCATCGCGCTCATGCTGCAGCTTCCTGCAGATTCGGAATTGGAAGGTAGGTAAAGTGAACATTCTGGGTCGGGTCAGGCTCAGGTCCGGTCGGGCGCGGGAACAATGCAGGGACTCGGGCTGGGTCGGGCTCGGGTCCGATGTGGTTCTGTTGGGTTTGGGTCAGGTTTTTTTTCCCTGACCTGAGCAGGCCTTTACTGTCTGCTTCTCTAACTATTGCACTGCCCTGCTTCTTCTGCCTTGCCGTTGGTAGCTGCACATTCAGGCAATATGCCTGCTTTCTGGAACTCCAGCCCTCAGCAACTCTGCCTTGTCAGCTCCCTCTCTATTTCAAAAGCCTCCTTAGAGCATTTTCTTTGACTATGCTTTTATCCCCTCCTCCTATTCACCCTGCAGCGTAGTGACCACCATTTATCCACTGTTACATATTAAGCACTACAGAAACGTAAGTTGTTGCAGAACCTCATAGGTACACTGTGGTCTCTAAACAGAAAGCATTTTATTCATTGTATTGATAAAATATAGAAAGACACTTCCCTGGTAATTTAATGATTGAAGGTTTATAATAAAGTTGAATTCAATAAATCTGATAATTTGTGGGCTGGCATCTGAAAATTACCATAAAGACTACCAGATTGTACCGATTGGTTTACAAATGTTCTTCAGGGAAGGGAACCAGTCATCCCTAGTTGGTCTGGCCGACATGTGACTCCAATCCTACATTACCTAGTTGACTATTATTGCCCTCGGCAACTAGGGATGGGCAATAAATAATACAGCCAAAGTTGCCAAATTCATTCCTTGGTTTGTGCTGAATTAGCTAATTTCAGTTGGGGAAGTGGTTGAGTATTACAACTGACTACAATGCAGTACTCCTATTCCCACTTGCGAGTTCCTATATTTGGTTTTGCCAATTTGCACTCACACTCTTGGGGATTTAGAGAGATGGATTGTGGCCCTATAGGGAGAGAATGTCTATTCCATAATAATAAAAAGAAATGCTGGAAATACTCAGCAGGTCTGGCAGCATCTGTGGAGAGAGAAGCAGAGTTAACATTTTTGGTCAATGACCCTTCTTCAGAACTGGCAAATATTAGAAATATGAAAGGTTATAAGCAAGTAAAGTGGGGGTGGGGCAAGAGATAACGAAGGAGAAGGTGTAGATAGGACAAGATCACAGAATAGCTGACCAGAAGGTCATGGAGCAAAGGCAAACAATATGTTAATGGTGTGTTCAAAGACAAAGCATTAGTACAGATAGGGTGTTAACAGACTGAAATTGAACAGCCGCAAGTACAAACATGAAAAAAAAACAGTGAGTAATCAAACTGAATAAACTAAGATGAAGTAAAATAAAATAAACACACAAAAAAGAAAAAAGTAAAAAGAAAAAAATAACTAAAAAGTAAAATGGGGGGGCCCGTCATGCTCTGAAATTATTGAACTCAATGTTCAGTCCGGCAGGCTTTAGTGTGCCTAATCAGTAAATCTGGACTGAACATTGAGTTCAATAATTTCAGAGCATGACGGGCCGCCCCCCCACCCCCCCCCCCCCCCCCCCCATTTTACTTTTATTTTTAGTTATTTTTTCTTTTTTATATTTTTTTCATTTTTTGTGTTTGTTTTATTTTATTTCATCTTAGTTTGTTCAGTTTGCTTACTCACTGTTTTTTTTCATGTTTGTGCTTGCGGCTGTTCAATTTTCAGTCCGTTAACATCCTATCTGTACTAATGCTATGTCTTTCAACACACTATTAACATATTGTTTGCCTTTGCACCATGACCTTCTGGTCAGCTATTCTGTGACCTTGTCCTATCTACACCTTCTCCTTTGTTATCTCTTGCCCCACCCCCGCTTTATTTGCTTATAACCTTTCACATTTCTAATATTTGCCAGTTCTGAAGAAGGGTCACTGACCTGAAACGTTAACTCTGCTTTTCTATCCACAGATGCTGCCAGACCTGCTGAGTATTTCCAGCATTTCTTGTTTTTATTTCAGATTTTCAGCATCCGCAGTATTTTTCTTTTATTTTAATGTCTATTCCATATTGGACAAACAGAAACCTTACAGGACCTATAGAATTTTCAGTTGCTTGAATTGGAGAAAGTTAAACACAATGATAGGTTTCTATGCATGTTGGATACCCGACTGAAATCTTCTGTATAGAAATCCTCAAATATCCAACAATAGCCCTAATGACAATTTTACCAGCATTCTAGTCTGTTTTCAAATGCAAAACTAATTGATAGAAACTCAAAAAGAAGGCAACATAAATACAAAAGCAAAATACTGCGGATGCTAGAAATCTGACAAGAGGTCGCTGACCTGAAAAATGAACTCTGTTTCTCTCTCCATTGATGCTGCCAGACCTGCTGAGTATTTCCAGCATTTTCTATTTTTATTTTAAAAAGGCAACATAAAACTGCCTGCAAGGTGGGTTTTGGAATTTATAATCTCACAAAATTCCTGCAAGCAATTGGTACATAGATCAAACTTGCACGACATGAATACATTTGCTGCATGATCTCGAGAAGCTCTGTACAGATGAACATGAGGTAGAATTTTTCTGAAGGGCAACATTAAGTGGTTAGCACCGCAGCCTCACAGCTCCAGGGACCCGGGTTCGATTCCGGGTACTGCCTGTGTGGAGTTTGCAAGTTCTCCCTGTGTCTGCGTGGGTTTTCTCCGGGTGCTCCGGTTTCCTCCCACAAGCCAAAAGACTTGCAGGTTGATAGGTAAATTGGCCATTATAAATTGTCACTAGTATAGGTAGGTGGTAGGGAAATATAGGGACAGGTGGGGATGTTTGGTAGGAATATGGGATTAGTGTAGGATTAGTATAAATGGGTGGTTGATGTTCGGCACAGACTCGGTGGGCCGAAGGGCCTGTTTCAGTGCTGTATCTCTAATCATAAAAATTATTTAATTACCTCCCACTTCAATAGTGGCATGTTGGAAAAAGTTAGAAAAGAAAGAAACATTGTTTGGTCATTAGAGACTTCAGATTGCAGATCTCTAGGACACACGCATCACATTAATTTTTCTTATTGTATTTTAAATGTTATTTATATTTTACTGTCACGTTTTAATTTTTCCAGGCCTGTGGCTTTTTTACTAAACCTTTTAAAGCTGGATTCTCAAGAAAGTACATTTACATTTTATAACATTGTTACACATATAGATGCAAATTCATCCATAGGTTTTATTAAGCTACTATGTTTAGTTTAGTTTAGTTTAGAGATACAGCACTGAAACAGGCCCTTCGGCCCACCGAGTCTGTGCCGACCATCAACCACCCATTTATACTAATCCTATACTAATCCCATATTCCTACCACATCCCCACCTCCCTATATTCCCCTACCACCTACCTATACTAGGGGCAATTTATAATGGCCAATTTACCTATCAACCTGCAAGTCTTTGGCATGTGGGAGGAAACCAGAGCACCCGGAGGAAACCCACGCAGACACAGGGAGAACTTGCAAACTCCACACAGGCAGTACCCAGAATTGAACCCGGGTCGCTGGAGCTGTGAGGCTGCGGTGCTAACCACTGCGCCACTGTGCCGCCCATATTCATATTCTATGACGTTAGTGCACAATTAAGGGTACATTCATGGTTTTGTCCTATAATGAGGAGATTTTTTTACGTAGCGAGTTATTTTGATGCGGAATGCACTGCCTGATAGGGTAATGGAAGTAGATTCCATAGTAACTTTCAGATGGGAATTGGATAAATATTTGAATAGGGAAAGTTGCAGGGTTATAGGTTGAGAGCAGGGGAGTGGGAGTAGTTGGATAGTATCAACGAGTCAGCAAAGGTATGATGGGCTTAATGTCCTTTTTCTGTGCTGTAAGATTAGTTCACTGCATATTTTGGTGTACAATCACATACATTTTCCAGAAGTGGATACAAATAGTTCACCAATGCCCCTTTCGGGAAGGAAATCTGCTTTCCTTACCTGGTCTGGCCTTCGTGTGATTCCAGACCCAAAGCGATGTGGTCACTCTTAAATGCCCTCTGAAATGGCCTAGCAAGCCACTCACTTCAAGGGCAGTTAGGGATGGGCAATAAATGCTGGCCTAGTCAGTGACGCCCACTTCCCACAAACGAATAAAAAAATACTTTCATATAGAGTTTATGAAGACACTATGCATCCTTACAGCACCGTGTCTGTGGATGGGATATATTGCTACATCTCCTGCATGCTCTGGAAATGATGCAGGGTGGGAAGCAAAAGCAGCTGCTTTGTCCCAGAGTTCTGGAGTGGTCACATTTGGATCCTTTATACTGGTAGTTGTGTTAGTTGGGTTGGTGCTCCTCATGACTAATTAGGCCTGTTTCGTAATGAGATAGAGGTATCACTGCATGGATAATTGGCATTAAAAAAGGGATATTTCAGTTTCAAACTGGAAACAAAATATTTGAGTTGTAATTGCTCTGAATTATTGGAAATGATCATGTTAACACATTTTTGTGAAATAGCTCTGACTGGTAGTTAATAAAGGCATTACCCCTCAGCTAATACCTTCATTCATGTAGTGGACAAAAGAATTTCATAGACATGTAGTGGCACATTCATTACTAATCTCCCACAGCCCAATTCCAAAAAAATGCTTTTTTTCCAAATGAAATCTGAGTATATTTCACTAGTGCACATTCCCAGCATGCAGCTTTGCTCTCTCAGACTGCATATTAGAAACTTGTATACATGATCCTCATCATTTTCCATCCATTAATTAAAATTTTTGTGCTAAGAATATATGTGATGATGTAGTTGGAGTACAGTATGGACTGAATTTTATTCTCCCACCACCGGGAGTGGTGGCGGTCAAAAAAAATGGCGACCTGCACACACGGGCCACACGCCGCCACGATCTAGCGCACGGCAGCTCATCTAAATATGCAGGGCGGGCTGCCCCCCAATCACGTGGCCGTGAACAGTGTCAGCTGCCTCTGCGCAGGCGCTGGTGCCATTTTTTAAGGGCTGCCAGACGTGCACAGAAGCTACAGAGTTGAACCCCGTACCCCGCCCCCATTACACTGTGAAAAGATTTCTGACCTGTTTCCCCCCCCCCCCCCCCATACAATAAAAATAAACGGCCACCCTGTTTCCCCCACTTCCACCAAAACATCTATATTGAAGATTTGACCTCTCTCTCCACGCCCCCCGACTGCACAAAGTGCAGAGGTCACCCCACCCCCCAACTGGAAATGACCACCCCCCAATACTTCAATAAAAATCCTAAGTTCCCCCTTCCCCACCTCAGTGGTGCCAGCTTTCCCTGGACAGGAAACTAAAGGCGTATGAGTGCTGCCCATCGCATGGAACATCCGGTAAAATCACAGTGATTGTATTCATTTCCTTTATTTAAATATTTAAAGTTGGATCCCGTCGCCGAGCTGCATGGGGGGCTGCCCCGGAGCCTCGTCGCCACTGGGAAGATTGGGCCCGCCAATCCCAGCGTCGGGCTCCATGGCGGGACGCAGCCACTGCAATCTTCCGGCACCCCTTGCCATGGAGCCCAACTTCGGGAGCTCAGTAAAATCTTAGCCAATGTGTGCTCCAGTCATTATTAGCATGTTTATGTTTATTGATTTGATATAGGAGATCACTAAGCAGATAACTATAGGCTTAAACAGGTAAGGTTTCTTCTTATTCCATGGATGCAGTATGCTAGAATATTCATTATCTTCATCGTCGCAGATGTGCTGACAACATCAAGCTTTACCTTTTTTCCTCCCCGTTGATCTGTTTCACGCTCCACAGGCCTACCCAACATTATGACCCAGAAAAGCAGAAGTTTTCCACAGATGAGTGTTGGCTAAACCAAAGACATTTTTGTCAGATCCTGTTAGTACCAGTGTATCTATGACCTTCACTCCCCAAACTCCTTGCCAATTGCCATAGGGTTAAGTCCAGACGTCCAAACGCTAGGTGTACTGCTTGATCCTAACCTGGAATTCCTTTCCCACATACTTTCTATCATGAAGACTACTTTCTTACATCTTAGTAACATTGCCTCCTTCCTCAACACAATGCTGCTAAAACCCATGTATTTATCACCCCAAGGAGCAATTTCTCTAATTCCATCCTAGCCAGCCATCATCCATCACAATTCACAATTCTTTCAAAATGTTCTGGCTTGCACTTTCACCCATAGGACACCCTGTACTCCTTTCATCTTTGACCTTACCAAGCTGCACAAGCTCCCCATACCCCAGTAAACTGATCTCAAAACCCTGTCTCTTACTTTTACCAGAGCCTTTCCTCACTGGCCTTAACCCTGCTTTACCATAATAATCTCAAGCTGTGCATCCTCACATGCACTTTTTATTCCAGTTCAAAGCATGTTCCTTGCTATCTTCGATGGCCCTCTTTTAGCCAGTGCCCTTTGCCTTACCTTTCTGCTTCCAAAATTGTGATAGTGTATTAAATATAATCATTTAAATATTTGTTTATGCTAATCTGTATGTCATCACAGAAAGTGATGTAATATCACATGATTCAGTTCTCCTGCACAGCCAGTTAACACTTGTAAACTGAAGCAACAGCAAGTATCCATTAAAGCTCTGCGTTCAAACCTTTATGCCTGCCCTTTGGCTTCTTTTGTATTAGACTAGAAAGAGATAATACAACAAAAATAATTCTTAAAAACACTGGTCTTTGACTGGGCTAATGATATCCTGTCCCACTTTCCCTTTTCCTCACTGTTCAGATTCCATTTTTTTTCTTCCACCTTATAAAGTGTTTTGAAACAGCTGTTTGTATATGAGGTTAAATATTACCTAAAATAAATAAAGACAATTGTTAAAAATGTTCTTCCTAAATGTCCAAACTTCAGCAGTCGGAGCATTTACACCCCAATGCCACACGGTGCTGAACTGAAATACACTTTGTTTTTAGCTTTCTGGGAATTAAGCTTAATGAAATAACAAGAAAATAACATACTTTCAGTATAACTGGAATCAGAGCCTGAAACATCTGGGATTAGTAGTGACCTGATTCTACCTTGCTAGCCTAGAGGAAAGTTCATAGCACAGTATTACTGCAGTTAGGTTAGGTGGCTTCAGATGTGTCAAGCCAAAATATTTGCCTAAAGCCATTAATCTTATTTCTCAAAGAATATGAAGTTCATTCATAGTGAAGCTACAGAACCTTATTTTTTGTTTGGGGTGAGAGGGCTCCTATCCAATTTTCAGTCTGAAAAATGGGGATGGATTTTAACTTTCAACCCTGTTGGAATTTAGAGAGTGACGGATCATCCACCAGTTCTGCACCCTACCAGATTTCCATTGAAATCCATGGAACGGAAAATTGGGTAGGTTCTATAATGAATGACCACCTGATTTCCACCACTGTTAAAAGTTAAAATCTACATATGGAATTTCTAAGCGAAGACTAATCAATGACATATAGACTTGTTTAAAACCATATTAGATACAGTAATTACTCCTGTATTAGGAACCCTAATTGCAACACAACATAGATGGCAACATTGATGATCTGCCTGACTAATTCTTATCCCCTTTTATTCCATAGCCTAGGTGTGCTGAGGCAAAATGTAGCACCTCCACCAGTGCAGCAAGTGGAAACAGCTGACTCAATAAGGTATTAAACCTCTAACCTTCTCATCTATCATATGCTTCTATGTGACTTTTACCAATTGAACCATCAGGGAGGTTCTGACTCTTATGAGAGAAAACAATGATTAGCCTATTTTGGTTTCAACACAAAGCACTGATAAGAAAGTAGAACCTTTTACATAGCTATTCTATTGGTCAATTATAGCATTATATCACATGAACGTTGTAGCCAGAAAATTAAGTAAATGCTGAGATTGATCTCACTCGAAACTCTATAAATCTAAGTGACCTATTTCCGAGCTTTCTGTGGTTTTGCAGTTTGGAAACCTCAGGGTCCCTGATTCTAATCAGACTGTCTTTAACTGGTGTCTCCATAACTCTCAGTTTTAATAACTTATGCCAATTTAGAACATCTGAACACTGATTAGAATAACCCCACGACGCCATCTGACTTAAAAAAAGGTACTTTTATTGGAAACAAACACAATTTAAACAAGAAACACATTTTTATGCATTTAAGATTAAGTTATTTAAAGACAGGAATTAGAGACAGGAATTTATCGTTTGCAAGCCAGAAATCCCAAGATGTATACATAGGCCAATCCATATGAATCTATTAAAAGTCAGTGATGAGAAAAAAATCATTCATCTTATCCAATCCCCGTAAAACCTTAATCTTCCATCATGATGTTATTTATCCAATCTAAGAATAACTAAGCAGTTTAAGTTTTTGTTGACAGTTTCAAAGATGCTGTGTAGGTTGTTCAGAAGATTATTGCTGAGATTGCAATGAATATCATGCTAAAGGACATTGAATAGTTGCCATATGATTATATGGAAGTTTTTAGTTTGCAACCAGAAATTCACAAGCCATTGTCACAGTATGTACCAATATTTGTCAATGATGGGTAAGGTTGAATGGTAAAAATGCAATTTGTATTAAGTTAAATTGTGCAGTGTTCTGCAACCCTCTTGTTTGTTTGAAAACATATAATGTAACAATGTAAGTTGCATTGAAATGCATCATCATATCACTTGCACTTTACTATACAGTAGTGGAAAGATGAACAGGTTTCCCAGTTCACGGCTGAGATTTTGTGTGGCCCCGTGAGGCAGGGTCGGAGGTGGCGGGGTATGGAGTATCGCGACAGGTGGCTGGAGGAGTGGCGGACCCTTCACCAAGTGATCTTCCCGGGGGCGGGATAGGCCAACGACAGCCTTCCTGCCCAGAAGGCAATTGAGGCCTTTAAGTGGCTTATTAACAGCCAATTAAAGGCCTCTTCCCACCATGGCTGGGATCTTACCAGCGGTGGAGGGTGCCTCCGACACACGGGGAGGTCGCCTTGTTAAACTTTTTTTTTATTTCCAAAATATACTTTATTCATAAAAATCTGTAAAAAAATACATTACCAAACAGTTTCAAACAGCACCAAGTCAAAAAATACAAACAGTGCAAAGGAGATCAGTTTCCTTCAATACAATCATGAGTTGCCTTACAACCCTTCCATTTCATTTGTCGTGCCAGATACATTTTTACATTTTACAGCAAATGAAAATTTTCCCGATACAGTTCGAGGGGTTTTCCATGGATCCAGTCCCTCCGTTCAGCTTGGTGGGGGGACCTTACACTGTGGTCTTTCCCCACTGAGCCTTTGTTGCAGCTGCCCCAAGCTTTAGTGCGTCCCTCAGCACGTAGTCCTGGACCTTGGAATGTGCCAGTTTGCAACATTTGGTCGTGGACAACTCTTTGCGTTGGAAGACCAGCAAGTTTCGGGCAGTCCAAAGGGCGTCTTTCATCGAATTGATAGTCTTCCAGCAGCAGTTGATATTTATCTCGGTGTGCGTCCCTGGGAACAGCCCGTAGAGCACAGACTCCTGTATAAGTATCTTGAACCTCGACACACAGAGCGGCTTGGGATGAACCTCGACAAAAACCACTGCATCTCTTTTCACAACTGCTTTGCAAAGACACATTCCAGAAGGAGGTGGGAAAATGTCTCTTCCCCACCACAGCCACTACGAAGGCATTCTGCGGAGGGGGTGAGACTTCGGGCGTGCAGGAAGGATCTGATGGGGAGGGCTCTTCTCACCACCAGCAAAGCTACATCTTTGTGCTTGTTTGAAAGTTCTGGTGATGAGGCATTCCGCCAAATGACTTTGGCAGTCTGCTCGGGGAACCATCTGACAGGATCCACCGTCTCCTTTGCCCGTAGGGCCTTGAGCACATTCCGTGCAGACCACTGCCTGATGAATTTGTGTGACCAGGCTCATCCTTCGCAACACCAGGGACAGATAGAACCTCAGCACGTAGTGACACTTGGAGTTTGCGTACTGGAGGTCTACACACAGCTTGATGCAGCTGCATCAACGAGGTGACCTCCTTGCGGGCTTGGTGGGGGTCCCTCCTTCGTGGGCAAGTTGTGGCCCACAGAGGACCCCCACCAGTAACCATTTTACCCTCCTGGGAGCCCCTCCCCCGGATTACATGACCAGCCCCCTTCGCCAGGGCCTTCGGAATGGCCCGGCAACCCCGCCTCACCTACCTCTGGACCAGGGTTGCAGCGCTGGGCCTGGGTCCAAGGCCTCTGCAGTACTGGCAGTGGCCACCGCAAAAGCGTGCCAAAAAATTCTTCAATACATAACCCTTTAAAAGCAGGCTTCTTTTTGTGAAAAGTCCTACTGTGGAAGGGCAGAACACACATTTGCATCCTGTGTTATCCTCTGCAGCACGAAACTCAACTTGTGAAGTGCGGTGTAAGTGAATGGAACCAGCTATTTCCACATCGGAATGAGAGGAACACACAGAATGAATCACTTGTGGTACTCATATCAACATCCCTAGCAGTATCAACATGGTGTATTTTTGAACTCAGCCCTGCCGTCACAAAGGAAGGGACGAGGCCAAAAGCTTTCCTCGGGATGAATACTGATGGGAGAATTTCCTAGGTAAATGGAATCAAAGGTTCAAGGCAACATTTCTTGATTTACTTCATTCTACTCTTTTCAACATAGGTGTCATCTTGCTCTGTTGGCCTCAGCTGATTTTCTCTGTTTTAAAAAAGAAATGCACAGCCCTAAAATCTCTGGTCAATAGGGTGGCACAGTGGTGCAGTGGTTAGCACTGCAGCCTCACAGCTCCAGCGACCCGGGTTCAGTTCTGGGTATTGCCTGTGCGGAGTTTGCAAGTTCTCCCTGTGACTGTGTGGGTTTCCTCTGGTTTCCTTCCACAGCCAAAGACTTGCAGGTTGATAGGTAAATTGGCCATTGTAAATTGCCCCTAGTGTAAGTAGGTGGTAGGAGAATGGTGGGGATGTGGTAGGGAATATGGGATTAATGTAGGATTAGTATAAATGGGTAGTTGTTGGTCGGCACAGACTCGTTGGGCCGAAGGGCCTGTTTCAGTGCTGTATCTCTAAATAAAATTGTGTCATTTTGGACAGGGAGAAGACCCTGAGAGGAGAAAGGCTGAAAATGAGTAGAAATATTTGTTTTAAAGTATATAATGCAGAAAAGTATATACTATATGTATTTATTCTCAGTCTGCAGCTACTATGCTGTTGGAAAAGTGGCATATTATTGGGTTTAATAGCAGGTTTAATATATTGCTAGCATGTCTGGAATATACGAACAATTAAGGCTGAAGGATTATTCACTTCAAAGGAATTGAAGGCATTAGAAATGTAGGTGGGAAATTGCAAAAAAGATTGACAGTTGAGTTTTCCTTTCATTGAGATGTCAAACCAGTGAAAATGTACACCATCACCTGGCAGACAGCATCACAAAGCAAAGGCTATACTGATTTCACTCGTAACGGAAGGACCCACCCACGTTTAAACTGCATTCACTTCTAAAAAGGATGTTATTACTTAATGTGTTTGAGTGGAAATGATAAAAAATAGTTTAATGTATGTCAACAGCCTGCCATTATCAAGCTATGTATACATCATTCACATGGGTGGTCTTTTTTGTAACAGACTGTCAGCAGTCCAGTGGAATTAGTTAAGAATTGTGTTCAGAGTGTAGTGCATATATTCAGCAAAAGTAAGGAGAAATAAAGAGAATGTCAGTACAGCCATCCCCTGTTCAAGATACTTATACAGGATTATCAAGAGCCTTGAAATTTTGGCATGGGATACTAATGTACAGTTACTTAACGCATTCAGCTTAAATGCCTTCTTTTCAGATTTGAACAGACATGTTGTCCATAATTTGCTTTGGCAGGGCATCTAACAGTGCTTGCCTTTCGTTAGATTTGCCCTTGCATGTTTAGGTTTTTAAATTTTTTGCAAGTTGCTGAAGGTGAGAGCTGATAACCTTGCAGCGAGGGCAACTGAGCATCTGGGACCTGAAAGAACAGAGCAAGCAACAGAGTATCCTGTTAACCCATCAAATTGAAGGATAGTGAAAATAACTGCAAGGACTGAAATGAAAGTATAAATTAGAGTGGGTGAATTCAATGTCAAATCAAGTACAGAAAGAGAAATAAAGGGACAGAAAGAAAAGTTGGATACAGAGAGGAAAAGGGAAAAATTTAACATTTTTAAAAATCTTCCACAACAATTAAAACCTGAAGGAATGAGACTCTATACCTGTAATAGTTAATTTTCAGTGCCAGAGAGGTTAACTGGCAGTAATTGTCACACATCACATTGTTAAAAGGGGTCTTAGACTGAAATTGACAAGGCTTAACTTTCTGTGGCATGTTTAATTCATATCAAATACAGTAACTTCAAGCCGTTCAGTTCATTTCAATAGTGGCAGACCACATGAAGACATTTTTGCAAATCTGACTGTGGAGAGATAAGATTTGGATATTTTGAATTTAACCACACATCTACCCCTCTCCTGAAGTTGCTACATCATTTGTGCATAAATAACAGCAAACACCATTGGCCTCACCATTATTTTATTGGGGCTGTTCTTTTTAGAGAAGAAAGGGTTGAGAGGAGATTTGATAGAGGTGTTCAAAATCAAGAGGGGGCTGGACGGGGTATATAGGGAGAAACTGGCAAAAGGATGCAGAACCAGAGGACACTGATTTAAGGTGATTGGTGAAAGAACCAGAGGCGACATGAGGGAAAACTTTTTACTTTTTTACGCAGCGAGTGGTTAGGATCCGGAATGCACTGCCTGAGAGTGTGGTGCGGGCAATTGTGGCTTTCAAAAGGGAGTTGGATAATTATCTGAAGTGGAGAAAAAAACAGGAAAAGGCAAGAGTGTGGGACAAGCTGAGTAGTTCTTACTGAGAGCTAGCACCGACCCAATGACCCCAATAGCCTCCTTCTGTGCTATTACCATTCTATGCTTTTATTTTGACAGCAAATTATGACCCATTAACACACTTTAAAGAGGTTAAAATGCCAGTAAGACAATGAAGAAAGGAATTTCAAATGAATGGGTTAGGTGTTAGAATGCTGGTTACTCGCAGCAGAATTTGTTTGGAAATAATTTAGGTTTTGCAACAGAATGTGAAAGTTAACTTGAAACACCAATATTCCCACTCGTACAAACAGCCCATCGGTACAAAAATGATCTTAAATCTCCAAACTATTTCTGCAGAATGGAATGTTTTTCAATCAAATAGTTAGTGTAATTTCCTCTTGCTACTGTTTTTGCAGAGAAGGCTGATATTCTAGGCACTGGTAAAGTGAGCCACACTGTAGAAATTTATGCCAGTTAAGATCAAGGGTTAAATTCTTTGGCTCCAAGATTCCAAGGTCCTGGCTACATCGGTGTAAATACTTCGGGCTAGAACTCCCACCTGTCCATAGTGACAGATGTCATGAAGGTGCTTCCATTATTAATGTTTTTTTGAGGACTCGTGTTTAAAAGATTGTGAAAATTGGTTCATTTGAAAGACCGAGGAGATGCCTGGATTCGTTTTTTTTTAAAAGCTTACTGAAAGGACACTTTGGATTTTTTTTTAAAAAAAACACTTACTGGAAGAGACAATGGAGTGCTAAATAAACATAAAGAGCCTTGCTGGCTATTGGAGTTGTTTACAGAGAAATCACATGTCTAGATTAATGGTTGTCAGGAGTTTTGGCTTTCTGATTTGGGCGTGGACTGTTTAAATGCTCAGTTGGTATGTATCCTGCTAAGAGAGAAGCCACCCAACTCATCCTTTGCTACCTGATTTGAAAAATCTTTTGAGAATCCAGTGTGATAGCTGAAACCACTCATGCAGTAATTCTCCCAAAAAGCCTGCAAGACGACTCCTCGATGTCTCCTGAACAGAACTGCTCCAGAAAGATCCCAGTGACAGCCGTCTGCGTGTACCTGGATGCCAGACCAAAGGCCATCTGGAAAATTCCATATCTTTTCCTTCAAGAATTGATAATAACTTGGCCAAAGTAGTTTTTTTAAAATTGATCTTTGCAGTGCCAATTTTTTCATATTTCTTTATTTTTTCCTATAACTGATGTATGTGGTAGGCTATTTTAGAAGGGTAGATATTTATTTTATTTTTATTTTATTTAGAGATACAGCACTGAAACAGGCCCTTCGGCCCACCGAGTCTGTGCCGACCAACAACCACCCATTTATACTAACCCTACAGTAATCCCATATTCCCTACCACCTACCTACACGAGGGGCAATTTACAATGGCCAATTTACCTATCACTTGCAAGTCTTTGGCTGTGGGAGGAAACCGGAGCACCCGGCGAAAACGCGGTCACAGGGAGAACTTGCAAACTCTGCACAGGCAGTACCCAGAATCGAACCCGGGTCCCTGGAGCTGTGAGGCTGCGGTGCTGACCACTGCGCCACTGACCACTGCGCCGCCCAAATTTATACTTTCATATTTCAAATTGTGTGTTAATAAGCTCTGATTCTTTATTGAATAAGTCTTGTTTTATAATAAATCAATAATTTTGTTGTTTATTAAAGAAACCTGGTTGGCGGATTTTTATTCTGAAACTAATATAGATCAAGTATATAATTGGCCGTTTCAGTAACTGGGTAAAATATTTAAATATATGTTGTGACCAGTGAAGTAGTGGATCTCAAGAAAGACAGTGCATTCCTCCAACCTCGTTCGTAACACAGAGGAGAGATCAATACCATTTTTCGTAAAGATGGGCCACTGACACCTATAAGGACACGAGAGGCATCGGCTCCAACTGTGCTGGTCTGTTAGGACATGAAGCGGCTGTTGAAGAGCCAAAGAACTGTAGTTAGGTTTTGTCACTTTCTGGCTGCAGAGATTAAACCTGATAGATGGAGAAGGTAATCAATGACCTCCAAGGGCCCCTTCCAGAACGGATGCCAGCTCTCAGCAGGCAAGACTTCCACTGAGGCACACCGAGGGTGTAGAATTCAGAAACCCTAGGCTAGCTTGGAAGTTCCTCCAGACACATCTCCTTGATGATAGATTTGTTCAGTGCCCCTGCCTCCAGAATTTTGCTACCTTTCTTAATTGAGATGAATCCAGGTGTAACTAGGTCCTTTCCCAAATTCTTGGCCCTCTCCCTTTGGTCGCTCATGTGCCGTCTAATCACTAATTCTAGATTCATTTCATATCCTCTCCTTGGCTTCCTAAATTATGTGCCTTGGCCCTTCGTTTTGCCTGCTCATTTCAAAAAAATATCCAAACCGGAAAATGAGAGTGATCATAAAGAGAGTGCATGTCTACCAAGAATATTGCAGAGCTCAAATGTGTTTCTTTAGGCTGGATTTTGTTCTCAGCCCGATGTTGGGTTTCATGTCGTGGGGCGCCGGAGAATCAGAGTGGCAGTGGCCGCCACAAAGCCTGATGCCGGGATTGCTGGGCCCAATCTTCCCGGCGGCAGCAAGGCTCTGTGACGGAGCCCCCCGCCGCTCTGCGACGGAGCCGCCCGCCGCTCTGCGATGGGGCCTGACTTTAAATATTTCAAATATCTCTGCATAAATTTAAATTTAACTCCCCGCGATCTTACCTTCCACTCCCAAACTTGAGCATGTCGTGCAGCACTCACCCACCTTCACTTTCCTGCCCAGGAGAAGCTGGCGCCACCGCGGTGGGGAAGGGGTCAACTCTGCGTGATTTGTATGGGGAAGGGGGAAGGGGTCGACTCTGCATTGTTTTGAACTGTTTGCAGGGCTGGCAGCCTTTTAGAAATGGCACCAGCGCCTGTTCCTGCATCAGGTGACGCCATGAATGGCGTTGCCAATGCTACCCCCGCCACATGATTGGGGCGGATGGTCGCTTTCAATATGTTAAGTGCCTACCCGCCATATAATCACGGTGGGGGGGGGAGGGGCTGCCATTTTCTGCACCCCCCCCCCACCTGGCACAGTGGGACAAGAAAATCCAGGCCTTTGTTCATATATTTTGATTGTTTAGATTTTATGAGGGGCAGATCATAACACAGGGCAATGCAGGTTTAAGGATGTTTTTGCAAACTGAGGTCAATTAGTATTTTTGAAGAGAATCAATAAGTTCACGTTTCAAGTGTAGATCCATAGTCAGATAAAGGATCTACATTTGAACTGCTTATTTATCTGCTCTCTCCACAGATGCTGAGTGTTTCCAATCTTTTCAATTGTTTCAGATTTCCAGCATCTGCAGTGGTTTGCTTTTAGTTATTTTCTTGTTTCCCTGTTGTCTTCTTAAAAACATGGTGACACTATGGGGCAACCCTGTCAGAGGGCAATGATATTAGACACCTGGTGGATAGCATGAAAAAAGATAATGGGCTGGATTTTAAAGCCTCACCGGTGGCGGGATGGGGGAATGAAGATCGGTACGGTAGAGGCCCACCATCGACCCCAATGGGTACCAATCTCAGTGGTGGCATCAAGGCCTTGTGGCAGCTGCCCGGGCGCTCGGCGACGGGACCCGCATTAAAATATGTTCATGCCTACTTACAATACAGGCCGCAACGATTCAGCCACCACGTTACAATCATTATTCTGGCAGCCGGCAATGCCACGCCTTCGAATCCCCGTTCGGGGAAACGAGGCACGACACCTGTGGGGAGGGGGGAAGGAGGTGATTTTCTCTGTGGGGGAGGGGGGGAGCAGGGTTACAATGCTGCAGATTGGTCGGGGGGGTGATGGGAAGAGGTAAAGGACAAAGGTTCCGACCACTGGGAGGGGGAAAGGTCAAATTTGCAAGGCATGTATTCCGGGGGGAAAAGGGCAGGAATGTTGTGATATGCTGTTGGTGGGGTGGGTGGGAGAATGCATTGAAAGGTCATTTTATTCATTTTTGCAGAACTTTATTTTAAGTGGGCCTTTAAATTTTACATGTACATAGAGGGCTGTAAGCCCTTTAAAAATGGTGCCAGTGCCTGCGCATTGGTGCGGACACCCTTGCCAGCGACAGCTCGCCTGCCGCCTTCACATCATCGCGGGGGGCGGGCGCTGCGGCCATGCAAATGAGCCGCAGCGTTTGAAATCGCAGCGACTCTGTGACGTGGTCCCCATGCATGCGGGCCGCAATTTGTTACTCGCACCGCCTATTTCAGCGGTGGAGTCTTAAAATGCAGCCCAATATGACTGCAATGATGAAACAACAACAACAACTTGCATTTATTTAGCACCTTTAATGTCCCAAAGTGCTTCACAGGAACGTTATCAAACAAAATTTGACACCGAACCACATCAGGATGGATAACCAAAAGCTTGGCCAAAGAGGTAGGTTTTGAGGTATGTCTTAAAGGAGGAGAGAGCTGGAGGGCTGGAGAGATTTAGGGAGGGAATTTCAGAGCTGAGGGTCGAGACAGCCGAAAGCATTGCCAACAGTGGTGGAGCAATTAAAATCAGGGATGACCAAGAGGCCAGAATCGGAAGAGTGTGATATCTTGCAGGGTGATAGGCCTGCAGGAGGTTACTGAGATAGGGAGGGTGAGGCCATGGAGGGATTTCAAAACAAGAATGAGGAGGTTAAAATGAACACGTTGCCGGACTGGGAGCCGATGTAGATCAGCAAGCACAGGGGCGATGGGTGAACAGGACTTGGTGAAAGTTAGGATACAGGCAGCAGAGTTTTGGATAAGCTCAAGTTCATGCATAGTGGAAGATGGGAACCGTAGGCAAGCACCATCCAACCCGTGAACTGTATGTAACCTGATATGTGGGGTAAGTAGTGTGCGTGGCTAAAAGTGGTAAACAAGTCCACAGCAGGGACGTAGGATATATGACGAGACAGCAACGTGGTGTAATTAAACCGTTGAAGGGGATATGGATGGACTAACACCTGCGAGATCTGATGAAGACATGTCTAACTTACTGCTAAATTTATAACAGACAAAAGGTTGACCAACTGTGGCTGACGTAGTACACCCGTGGCATTAGCAACAGCTGACCAACCAATCACTGTACATCGGGTAGTCAGGTCCGGCCCATCCCGAGCTGATCACGCAGGTAGCATGCACAGAACAGGATATAAGAAAGCGTGCTTCGAAGTGCTGGCTAGCTAGCTCAGGACTAAGTAGTCTAATCAACTGCTTGGAGAATCGGAAGGGTAGGACTGTTCATCTGCTCCATTCTGACTCGCGGGATGAACCTAAGTAACCTAGTTTACGTGGATCTGTGAGTATAATCTCTGTTCAAGATAAGATTTTGAAATGCTGAATAAACTTGCTATGTGTGCACATTAATTTGGTTGTCTTAAGTCATTGAAACCCAGAGTAACCTCCGGACCAGTACTGGGGATAAACTACAGAACTTATATTTAATCACATTTCCTAAGGTTTATTGGTTACATTTATCACAGCTTTGTAGATGGGGCATTGTAATGGAAAATCTGTCACATCTGTACAGGTAAAGAAAAGAGTTTACATTTATGCAGTATTTTTTCCCACCCACAGGAGGTGAAAAGTGCTGGAGAAGCAATGAATTACCTTTGAGGTGCAGTCACTGTTTTGCAGGCTAGCTCAGAAGCCAATTTGCATACAAACAGCAATAAGGGCTGGAATTTTATGTTGGGGCGGAGGCCCCGCCCACCGGCCAAAAAGCTTGGGGACGAGCCCGCCTCCGCCAGGCCTGGAAGCCATACATTGATTTTACGTGGCCCAGCCACTTAATTGGTCTCAGGCGAGACTTCTGCCTGTCGAGGCAGGAGGTCCCACCTCCAAGAGCTGCCAGACAATCAGTGGGCTGGCTGCTCTCAGTCACAGCAGCGCCACAGGAGCAGTGGCCACTGTTGGGACTGCACCCACTGAGAGGAGCAGTGATGGAGCAAACCCTGGAATTAAGGTAAGTGTGTGGGGCCTCGCCGGGGACAAATGGCTGGGCCCCACAAGGCAGGGGCTGGGGTGCAGGTCAGTTGTGGGGGGTTGTAATGTGCTCCAGTGGGGGCGGCATGTGCCTTGGGGGGGGGGGGCCTCCATGTGGCACAGGGTGGCCAATCAGGATGGTCACCCCAGCCCACAAGGAGGCCACTAGGTTTTACTGGGCAGCCTCCTGAGATTTTGAGCCGCTCGCCTGCTGCTGCTAATATACCAGATGCGGCGGGAGGAAGCCATTAAGGGGCAATGTGGAAAGGCGATGGGAATGGTACTCCCTCCCTCCCACTCAATTTTACACCCCCGCCTCCAGCCCGCTCCAACGGGAGACGTAAAATTCCAGCCAAGCTAACGAGTCAACATCAAGGGGTGGTGGGTTTGGGTGCATTCAGGGAGTTAAATACCCTAAAAGTGGCATTAGGTTGGGTGCCCACTTCTGGGTTTCATCTGGACAGGTTCAGAGGCGAGCAGGGCACCCCCGTACAGCTGTCGGGCAAGTCATTTAAATATTCTAATAGGTAATTAAAGTACTATTTTAACCAAGCAGTCTGGCTTTAACAGCCAGCGCATCTATTTCCTGAGCTGTCAGCAACTTATCAGAGTCACTGAGGTGAGTGAACACCAAGGAATGTTTCTTCAGTGAAACTGACAGGCTGGGAAGGCTTTGATCAGTGAAACTGAAGAGCTCTAGCCACGGCCAGATGAGAGGCACTTCTTCTTTCAGAGAATGCTATCACTGCTTGGCAGGTGATTGCCAACATCTTAGAAGTCACTTAGAGTCATAGAGTTTTACAGCACAGAAACAGGCCCTTCAGCCCAATGCGCCTGCGCCGACCCTCAAGCACCCGTCCTAACTAATCCCATTTCCCCGCACTTGGCCCATAGCCTTGTATGTTATGGCGTTTCAAGTGTTCATCTAAATACTTCTTGAATGTCGTGAGTGTTCCTGCCTCTACCATCCCTTCAGACAGTGTGTTCCAGATTCCAACCACCCTCTGGGTGAAAAGATTCTTCCTCAACTCCCCTCTAAACCTCCTGCCTCTTACCTTAAATCTATGCCCCCTAGTTATTTACCTCTCTGCGAAGGGAAAAAGTTTCTTCCTGTCTATCCTATCAATGCCCCTCATAATTTTGTATACATCAGGTGCCCCCTCAGCCTTCTCCGCTCCAAGGGAAACAACCCCAGCCTATCTAGTCGGGCTTCATGACTGAAACACTCCAGCCCAGGCAACATCCTGGTGAATCTCCTCTGCACCCTCTCCATTGCCATCACATCCTTCCTATAGTGTGGTGACCAGAACTGTACACAATACTCCAGCTGTGGCCTAACCAGCATTTTGTACAGCTCTATCATAACTTCCCTGCTCTTATATTTTATGCCTCGGCTGAAAAAGGCAAGTATCCCACATGCCTTCCTAACCACCTTATCTACCTGTGCTGCTGCCTTCAGTTGTCTATGGACAAGCACCTCAAGGCCCCTCTGACCCTCTATACTCCCTAGGGTCCTACCATCCATTGTATATTCCATTGCCTTGTTAGACCTCCCAAAGTGCATCACCTCACACTTCTCAGGATTAAATTCCATTTGCCACTGCTCTGACCATCTTACCAGCCCATCTATATCGTCCTGTAGTCTAAGGCTTTTCTCCTCACTATTTATGACACCACCAATTTTCATGTTGTCTGCAAACTTACTGATCATACCTCCTATATTCACGTCTAAATCATTAATGTACACTACAAACAGTAAGGGTCCCAGCACCGATCCCTGCGGTACACCACTGGTCACAGGCTTCCATTCACAAAAATAACCCTCTACCATCACCCTCTGCCTCCTGCCACGCAGCCAATTTTGAATCCAATTTGCCAAATTGCTCTGGATCCCATGGGCTTTTACTTTCTTAACCAATCTCCCATGCAGGACCTTATCAAAAGCCTTAGTGAAGTCCATGTAGACTACATCACCTGCTTTACCTTCATCTACACCTCTAGTCACCTCCTCGAAAAATTCAATCAAGTTAGTTAGACACGATCTCCCCCTGACAAAGCCATGCTGACAATCCCTGATTAATCCCTGCCTCTCCAAGTGGAGATTAATCCTGTCTCTCAGAATTTTTTCCTATAATTTCTCTACCACTGATGTTAGACTCACCAGCCTGTAATTACCTGCTTTATCCCTGTTACCATTCTTGAATGATGGTACCACATTCACTGTCCTCCAATCCTCTGGTCCTTCTCCTGTGGCCAGAGAGGATTTGAAAATTTGTGTCTGAGCCCCCGCTATCTCCTCCCTTGCCTCACATCGCAGCCTGGGATACATCTCATCTGGGCCTGGGGATTTATCCACTTTTAAGCCCGCTAAAACAGCTAATACTTACTCCTTTTCAATGCTAATTTGATCAAGTATATCAAAATCCCCTCCCTGATCGCTACACCTACATCGTCCCTCTCCATAGTGAACACAGATGAAAAGTAATCATTCAAAACCTCACCTATGTTCTCCGGCTCCACACACAGATTGCCTTTTTGATCCTTAATGGGCCCCACTTTTTCCCTGGTTATCCTCTTGCTGCTAACATATATAAAATGCCTTGGAATTTTCCTTTATCTTGTCTGCCAGTGATTTTCCATGCCCCCTCTTCGCTCTCCTAATTACTTTTTTAAGTACTCCCCTACACTTTCTATACTCCTGTAGGGCTCTGCTGTTTTCAGCACTCTGAATCTGCCATACGCCTCCTTTTTTTTTCCTTATCCAATCCTCTATATCCCTCGACATCCAGGGTTCCCTTGACCTGTTGGTCCTACTCTTCACCTTTACAGGAACATGCTGCACCTGAACCCTCACAATTTCCCTTCTAAATGACTCCCACTAGTCTGATGTAGACTTCACCAGGGCATGGAAGCAGTTCATGCAGTTCCTCTTTACACCTCTGATGAGCAACAGAAGCAGCAACACCAGACCAACAGCACCAGCCGCCTTCTCCTCAGTCACATGCTGCTTCAGAGGGCAGAGGGGATGGGCACAGAGCTCCAGCTCCAAAGAGGCGAGACCCCCAACACAGGGTCTACAGGCAGTGGATCAGCTCTCTCAACATGTGTGAGCAACTGTGCTTCAGGAGGCTCAGACTTTCACAGCAGTTCATTGCTGACATCTGTAGCTTACTGGAATAAGACCTCCTTCCCAGCGGAACAGGGGCACACGCATCGCCAGTTGGCACCAATGCGGCTGCCACTGGAGGGACAATCACCCCCCCACCCCCCGGGGTCCTTGTCTCTCGCAAGGTTGTGTGCTCTCTTCTGCAAAGAGAGAATACAGAGAGTTATGAGTGTTAGAAATGGCTTGTATGAATAGGAAGGAAGGACAACATTTGTGGAGAGTGACTGTGAGGATACATATGAGTGGACAATAGGATTAGAGTGAGTGAGAGTGTTGGCTGTTCAGATGGGGATGTGAGGTGCAGAGAGGAATGAGTGGAGCTGCAAGATGTGTTGTTCTGAGGAGTGCTGCACAAGAGAATGCTGGGAAAGTCAGAGTGTGGGGCTTGGCACCTGGAATTGCAATGCCACTCACCTAAGGTCCTGGATCCTCTTGGTGCACTGTCTCCAGGCTGGAGGGACAGTTGACTTCCTCAGCCACTTCCATCCATGCCTGCTTCATTCGAGAGGCTGTCCTCTTCCTCCCATCCTTGGGAGAGCTCACCTCACTGCAGTCTATCCAGATAAGAGTGAGAGACCCGCGGAACAGCCTTCCCAAGTTTCCTCTCCATTCCTCTGCTTGTTGCAGCCTCAAAAATCCATATGCAGTTGAGCCTTTCTGATTAAGCCATCTGCCCACCCTTTCTGATTGGTTGGCGGACCCTGAAGTAGGGTGCTAATACTGTGGCTGTTAAAGAGCCACGGCAAAACCAGCTGGAGATTTCATCAGGTTCCCGATCCGCTAATGGTCCTGCCATTTTGGCAGGGACTAGGTTTTGAGTATTCCGTCCCATGTGTTTCTTTGGGAGTGTTGACTAATAGGAGGTTACATGATTCTTAAGAGGATGAACACTATTGACAGGGGAAAATATTTCTTGAAACATAGGTCTGGATATTTACTGGAATGGGTTACTTGGTTGGGGAGGGGTGGGCCGGCGCTGGGTGGAGTTTTGGATCAGAAACCTGGAAGTCTGGATTTCCCCACAAACTGTAGAATTTTCACTCCACAGTGTGTGTCTTTTGGCCCTGATTGGTTTCCCACCCAGAAGTCATCCTGATTGGCAGGTTTGGCTTCCAGTTGAGCGGAAGCACTCCATCAAGGCCACAGGACCAGGTAGGTCTGATCCCTTACCTTGGGGGGTGGGATCTGATATGAGGGAGGAATGTCCAGCCCCTGACTTTGGTGGGGAGAATCCGCCCCAGCAGGGGAGGTCCAATCTCTAATCTTGAGGGCTTTTGAATGGGGGAGGGCTGATGCGGGAGGGGATCATGGGAGGAGTGGGAGCAGAGTGGATATCACTCCCGCTTCCCCCTGGCCCACAAGCAGTGCTGTAAAGGCAATTATCTTCTCCCCAAAGCTGTCCTCGCCTTCCTTCAACAGCTGGGTATCTCGAGGCCTGGGAAACTCAGCTGCCCATAGCAAAACTCACAAAGCAGGTTAAATCAGAGGCTTTCAGCCTCATTACCATATTTAAAATGCCAGTCTGCCTCCTGGGAGTGGGTTGGCTGCCTGCCCCTTGGCCCGCCTCTGTCAGACTTGGAAGTCAGCAGGTTGGAGTTGGCTTCCTGACACATTCAGAATTATTCCCGATTTAACCCCCCCCCCCCACCTGTACACAATCCCACTCGTTCACCCATGTTAAAATGTCCCCCTTAGAGAAGTCATTTTTCTTCTGCTGCAAGACCTGCTCATTCCAAGACAGCAGTATAAACATGCTAAAAATCGCATCAGGAGAGCTGGTCTCTTTAAACAAATAACATCGAAATCAATGGAACTGAATATCAGGCTGGGTGTATGACAAGCAGATGATGCAATTCCATTGATTTTGCACCTATGTCCCAGATGAATTTCAATCCCATGGGCTCCTAAGGCTTTGCCTGAAAGCTCGGGGTGTTGGTGGGAGATTTCCCAGAGATTTTTCCAAATTGGCTGCAGGCTTTCTCCTCACTCTGTTTTCTGCCTTTCCCGGGAGTATGAGTGGTCAGGTGCTGGGTCAGTGATGTGCATAGTTGCACCATCTTTAGACAGGATGGGCATTTTCCATCCTTTCTTTTTGGATGTTGATGTGTCTTTTATGAAACTAATAGTAGTCAAAGAATCCCATAATTGTGGTAAACTGTATTTTGTGGGAATATCATCAAAATTGTCAACGTTTATATTTGAAAGTGTTATTGCTGTTCCTGGTATGATAAAGATGCTTTCACTTTACAATTGCTGAAGTCAAAACTTACTGGAGTGAGATTTTATGGCAGTGAAAAAAGTAATGAAACAGATTCCAAACGGTGGCAAATAATTAAGTGGAAGAGTGCGCAATGATTCGAGCTGAATTTGCTTTTTATGGTGAGATACTGTAGTTTGAACCTTGTAGCCTTAAAGTAAAGGGTGAAATATCTAGCACTAATACAGTGACATAACCAGCAGGTCAAGGATATTTTTTAAACACATTTTTCCTTGAATAGCTTGGCAGAATACAGCAGCTGATTAATCTTGTGCTTTTTATAATGTGGTGCCTTCTCAGACAGGGAACCTGGCTTTGCATGGAAATGAACACAATGAGGGGCATTAGGCCATGGGAACCCAGTGATAGCAGCCTCCTGTCTAGCCACAGCCAAGGTTTTGAGTACTCACTAAATCAAGCAGGCTGCTCTAAAGCTGTGAAATTTGCTGACAGTTAACCATTTTTTTTTTACCTACAGCAGAGATGCAAGAGGAAGGGGGCAATTGCTCATGCAAGACTAGCTAAACTAATTAGTGTTTTATTTACATCTGTAAGTTTAAAAACTATGTTCGAAGATTCCTTATTATTTTGAGAATGTGTTACAGTTTGGGCTTTCTTTTATTTTTACCCAGCAAGTTGTTATGAACTGGCATACTGTGCCTGAAACGGTGGTGGAAGCAGATTCAGTTATAACTTTCAAAATGGAATTGGATGTATATTTGTAAAGGGACAATTTTCAGGGCTATGGGGAAGGAGCAGGGGGGTGGGACGAATTGAATAGCTCTTTCAAAGAGGCGGCACAGGCACAACTGGCTGAATGGCCTCCATCTGTGCTGCTATGATTTTCCAATTTTTCTTCATAGCAGAAAGGCAGGGTTCTGCCCAGGTTTTCCGGGCATGGATAAAGCCTAGCAAGGGGCCACCACCAACAATGTAAAATGTTTATTTTAAAGTTTGATGTGGATCCAGGAGGAGTAGGAGTTTTCCTCCTGGCTCCATAACACTTCTGAGTGCCACTGGTAGCCTGCTATCGGCTCCCCTCTTGTTCCCCTCCCAGTCTCTCAGACTTACCTGGGTGTCCTTGTCAATAAGTCACTGAAAGCTAACATGCAGGTGCAGCAAGCAATCAGGAAGGCTAATGGTATGTTAGCCTCTACCGCAAGAGGATTTGAGTACAGGAGTAGTGAAGTCTTGCTTCAATTGTATAGAACCTTGGTTAGACCGCACTTGGAGTACTGTGTGCAGTTTTGGTCTCCTTACCTTAGGAAGGATATTATTGCCATAGAGGGAGTGCAACGAAGGTTCACCAGACTTGTTACCGGGATGGCGGGACTGTCCTATGAAGAGAAATTGGGGAAACTGGGTCTGTATTCTCTCGAGTTTCGAAGAATGAAAGGTGATCTCATTGAAACCTACAAAATATTTAAAGGGATAGACAGGGTAGATGCAGCCAAGATGTTTCCCCTGGTTGGGGAGTCTAGAACCAGGGGACATAATTTCAAAATAAGGGGGAAGCCACTGAGGACTGAGATGAAGAGAGATTTCTTTGCTCAGAGGGTTGTGAATCTTTGGAATTCTCAATCCCAGAGGGCTGTGGAAGCTCAGTCATTGAGTATGTTTAAAGCAGAGATTGACAGATTTCTCAATACAAATGACATAAGGGTACATGAGGATAGTGTGGGAAAAAGGCATTGAAGTGGATGATCAGCCATGATCATACTGAATGATGAGGCAGGCTCGATGGGCTGAATGGCCCACTCCTGCTCCTGTGTTCCTATGTTCCTATGTCACAGCCAGTGAGGCAGGTGGCCCAAATAGGTATGCTGGCACTGGGCAAGCTGCCTCTGAAGGCAAGACACAAAGGAATGGTCACCAGCAACAAAGTAAGTTGTGGGAAGCCGATTTCGGGAGGGTCTTGAAGGTGTGGGGGATGGGAAGAGCCTGAGGCAGGGGAGGCCTAAACCTTGCTGAGGGGAACAAAGGAGCACTCCTTATCCTTCAGGCTCCAGAAGGAAAATTTAGAAAAAACCTACCTACTTGATCCTATCCTAGTCCCAGTTTCTATTGCCAGTGTCAGCCATAAAGGCAGGGCTAAAGTGTGGCGGGGCGAAGAGACTTAGCAGTTGGCAGGAAAAAAAACAGAAGCGCAAGGAGAGAGCCAACTGTGTAACAGCCCCGACAACCAATTTTTTCTGCAGCACCTGTGGAAGAGTCTGTCACTCTAGAATTGGCCTTTATAGCCACTCCATGCGCTGCTCCACTGACCACCTCCAGGCGCTTACCCATTGTCTCCCGAGACAAGGAGGCCAAAGAAGAAGTCCCAGTTTCTATTGGCAGTGTCTTAACCTGGAAGAAATGCCACAATGACTTCTCTGCTCAGGCCACAGGTAAAATTGTAGCTTGGGCCCGCTGTACATATTTAAAAAGCTACTGTGTTGGTTCCAGGCAGGTGTCCTTGCTGCCTGTTCAGAAGAGCAGGTTAAAAATGAAGACAACGGGATCAGTGTGGGACTTATCCTCACATCTAGGCACTTGACCATCAGGAATCAAATGTATTTGAGTCAAAGGAGGATAAGCAGGCTAATCATGGTACTCCCGGGATCTGAGAAAATAATTATATTAAGATACATCTTTTATAGACTATTTGGAGTAAGCTTTCACTCTTCCCCATCATCCCATAGCCTTAGCTGTACCTTCATATTTAATTATTTTGATTCCAATCACAGATGTCTATTTTTCAGGATTCTTACAGTGTGAGGTTTAACACACAGCAGAGGGGCATTTTGTTCATCTAGCATTGTGTGTGAATATTGCATAAAGAGGATAGCCTTCTAGCGATTAGAAAGTGTGGATGTACAAAGGGACCTGGGTGTCCTTGTCAATAAGTCACTGAGAGCCAACATGCAGGTGCAGCAAGCAATTCGGAAGGCTAATGGTATGTTAGCCTTTACCGCAAGAGGATTTGAGTACAGGAGTAGTGAAGTGTTGCTTCAATTGTACAGAACCTTGGTTAGACCGCACTATGTGCAGTTTCGGTCCCCTTACCTTAGGAAGGATATTATTGCCATAGAGGGAGTGCAACTAAGATTCACCAGACTTGTTCCCAGGATGGCGAGACTGTCCTATGAAGAGAAATTGGGGAAATCGGGCCTGTATTCTCTCGAGTTTCGAAGAATGAGAGGTGATCTCATTGAAGATGTTTACCCTGGTTGGGGAATCTAGAACCAGGGGACACAATTTCAAAATAAGGGAGAAGCCACTTAGGATCGAGATGAGGAGAAATTTCTTTACTCAGAGGGTTGTGAATCTTTGGAGTTCTGCGGAAGCTCAGTCATTGACTATGTTTAAAGCAGAGATTGACAGATTTCTAAATACAAATGACATAAGGGGATATGGGGATAGTGTGAGAAAAAGGCATTGAAGTGGATAATCAGCCATGATCATACTGAATGGCGAGGCAGGCTCAATGGGCTAAATGGCTTACTCCTGCTCCTATGTTCCTATGTTCCGATCTACAAATATGAATGGGTTAAAGTGGCCTAAATTGGAGTATTTGAGAATAAACCCCAAATTACTAACTGGGACATTTTGATTTGTATATCTTGTGTGCTGCTTATCCCTACAATCTTTAAAATAGATTCACGCATCAAATTTAAATGAAGTGATATGCAACTGATGGTTTTCATTACACTTTTAATATAGAAATAGTATTTTGTCAGCTGTTGTTTTAATTTCCTGCTATTTGCACAGAATCTTTTGAGTCCAGTCCCAGTTCCTGTAGTATTTATTAAGCCAGCTGCATTGCCTAGATACCTGTCAACTTCTGTGTGGCCAATGTAAGCAGTGGCTGTGCTGGTACAGGTGTGCTGTGATTACACTTTACCAGTCAGGATAGTTTTACATTGCATTTCCTGAATTGCAATGTGCTGGAGGAACTGAGATGTTTTTACAGCAACAGACAAAACAAATCCATTGCTCAAGGGAGTTAAAGAAGATCTGTCCTAAAGGAAATGTTAAATCCATTGCGCCATAATTTGCTGTGACAGGGCATCTAATGGCGTCTGTCATTAGTTAGACTTGCCCTTGTACGTTTAGATTTTTTAATTTTTTTGCATGGCAAGTTGCTGGAAATGCGAGCTGAAAACATCACAGCGAGGGAAACTGGGCATCTAGGACCTGAGTGAATGGGGCAAGCTGTGCATCTCCTTAACCAGTGAAATTGAGAGATTGTGAAATTAACAGCATGAGGACCGTGAAGGAGGCGTAATTTAGAGTGAGTGAATTCAATGTCAAATCAGGTACTAAATGAGAAGTTAGAGAGAGGGAAAGAAAGGTTGGATTCAGAGAGAGAGAAAAAAAAACACGTTTTTTTTAACAGATGATAATTTACAACAATTTGCATTTATACAGAGCCTGATGTCATAAAATGTCCCAAGGTGCTTCACAGGAGCATAATTAGATAAAAATTGACACTGAGCCAAAGAGCAAGATATTAGGATGGATGAATAAAAGCTTAGTTAAAGAGGTAGTTTTTAAGGAACATCTTAAAGGAGAAAGTAGAGGTGGAAAGGTGGACAGCTTTAAGGATGGAATTCCAGAGCTTGGGCCCTAGACGGCTGAAGGCAAGACTTGTAATGGTGTGGTGGGGGAATTCCACATAGGACCTGTGTTGGGGAACAGAGTTCATGAAGGGTTGGAAGACTGGAGGAGGCCACAGAGATAGGGAGGGGTGAGATCATGGAGGGATTTGAACATGAGGATGAGAAAATAAAATTGAAGCATTGGTGGCCCAGGAGCCAATGTAGTTCAATATGCACAGGGGTAATGGATGAATGGGATTTGATGTGGGTGAGGATATGAACAGCAGTATTTTTGATGAGCCTCAGTTATTGGAAGCTGGGAGGCCAGCCAGAAGACCATTACAATAGGCAAATTTGGAGATAACAAAAGCATGGATCCGAGGGTTTGAGCAGCAAATAATCTGTCAGCAGCAGAGATGGACAATGTTATGTCGATAGAAGTAGATGGTCATAGTGATGGAGAGGATATGGGGTCAGAAGCTCAGCTCTAGGTTGGATAGGATGCCAAGATTACAAATGGACTGGTTCAGCCTGACACAATGGCCAGAGAGGGACATGACATTGGTGGCAAAGGAATGGAGTTTGTGGTGGAGGCCGAAGATGATGGCTTCAATCTTCCCAATGTTTAATTGGAGGAAATTGCAGCTCATCCAGGACTGGATGTTGGACATGTCGTCTGACAACCCAGACAGTAGAGGGGAGTGAGAGGCGATGGTGAAGTAGAGATTGGTGTCGTCAACATGTTTGTGGAACCTTTGGATAATATCATGAGAAATAGGAGGAGGGCCAAGAATAGACAGAGATAATGGTTCCGGTGCAACAAGAGAAGATATTGCAGGAGATTCTCTGGCTACAAATGGATAGGTAAGAGGGGAACCAGGCGAGGGCTGTCCCACTCAGCTTCTAAAAAGACTCAAACAGCCCACTTCAGCATCATAGTTTTCTTTTTGCAGGCGCTATCACTTTCAACAGCAGTGTCTCCTACAATACTGACAACTAGGATCCCGGGTCTTAGCTTTATTATCTAGGAAGAAAAGCTGACAGAGTTAAACCTTTTATCATTTGAATGAAGACTTGGAGAAGGGAAGGAGACGAGAATGACAAAAGCATAACAACCAAGCAACATTGTTATAAATAAAGGACTCCATGAACCAACGGATAACTATTTTCTATTTAAAGATATTCAGTTATGGAATAGACTGCACCCCACATAATGAATCCAAACACGCTTTTGAAAGGAAAGTCAGATAGTCCTGACTCAACAAGGAGCAATTTGGCAGCAAGGAAACAGGAAGATACAAATGCTGACTGTATCCTGCATGTGGATTCAAATGATTATGCAAGTTAAGTGGTGATTGACTTTTCCCCATTTCTACCTGATAACTTTCTTGTACAAGGCTCCGATTTGTAGCTGGATTGAAAAAAACTAGCGGATTTTTCATTTTTAACAATTCAGCATTCCAGTCACCATTAACATCCTGCCATAGGGTTCAAAGACAAACGTTTCAGCATTCCAATATGCTACTTTTCTTCAGTTGTCTTGACAGTCAGTTTTGGAAGTGAAAAAATGTGGTTAATTGTGACAGTTATAGCCTCTGGCAAAAGAGTTAACTTTGACTCCTGTCATTTGCTCACTGTGTAGCACAGTTGAAAGAACCGACCAACCTTTGTCATCTGATCATGAGATAAATGTTTAGCTAAAACCATGAATGGTCATTTAAAAGCTGTAAAGAAAATCATTAGCAGTGCGTTCAAAATAATAGAAACTGCTAGAAGACACTCCAAACAAATCACTAGAGGTTCCATCTAATGATTTGGTCCATTTAATTTGCTTTCCGCACTTTAACTCAATGGGAATGAGGGTGAATGATCCTGGAACATCATTGAACAGCCTTTCTAAGTACTGTATTTCAGACAAAATGGACTTGAGCTACCAGCACAACTTATTCGCAGTGTGTATTCTTTCCCACTAAAAACAAAACTACACGTTGAGGATCCAGCTCAGGTATGTTTCCATCCTTGGTAAATCATGTTTAATTTGCATCACCAGAAATTTTTAATTCCTTTTAAACAAAGATCTATGCAACAGAATAGGATGAACAAAACTAATAATATTTAATCGTCTTATTATGCACAGATGCAGAAGTGCAACCGTGGACCTCAAAAAAAAATCTGTAATTAACTTTTATTGGCGTTCTCAATTTTTACAGTTCAATCCCTGCGTGACGTATCAGTTTTCATAGAGGCAATTTGATCCCAGTGCATTAATACCACATATAATAAAATGAAATTGGTATGTAAGATAGGAGACAGCTGCTTCCTGGCTACCAGAGAAACCTTGTCACTGCTTGAAATCTGGTAATTAGCAGGTGCCTGTTTCCTGTTATAATTACAGGTATTTAATAATAGTTATAACATTGCTACATTCTCTATTTGGTTTAGGCAAGCAAACGAACATTTTGTTTCACTCACAGAGCTTCCCAACAAGATTGGAGGACCATGGTCCCCATCTTCGAGGCTTTATTAAAGCAACTAATTCTGCAAATTCCACTTTAATTAAAACATGATAAACATCTGGCTTCTCTTGCAGTTAATTGAGTACTTTGGCTGTAAATTCCTTTAAAATGAATATTTTCTTTTCCACGGGACACTTTACTAGCTGTACATGCCAAATTACACACAGCTGCATCTTATATTCCATCCAACAGAGGAAATATTTTTTCCCCTGCCTTATACAAAATTATATAGGAAGCGACAATTAACGTAGCAGAATAAATACATTAGAAATGTTTAACCCTTTCAGTGCTGCAGAACTGTTCCTGCACAAAATTATGAACTGCTTAAAATAACCCTAAACAGTTCTTTTACTTTTCAGAGTTTAGACAAATATGGTAAGGAAGCTTATGGTTACTGATATGTACAGGAAACAAAATGTCTGCATTGAATACTCTGCAAGGTTCACTATTGGATGTGCATTTATGGGAATTAGAGATCACACAGAAAGATTTCCTCTGACTGCTATGTGTTAATGACACTGTAAACAGAGCAGGAAGATTTCCTCCAATCGCAAGTTATAGAACACATTTCAAAATAGCAAACATAGCAAATCTTTCCAACATATTTAAAGTATCATTAACATAAAACATGTGGATATCTTTCCCTCATCAGTTACTCCAGAAAAATGCTTGATGCTTTTGTATTTATTCCTATTTCTTTAAAGAAAATAGAAACATTCACATTTATATAGCACCTCTTGTGACCTCAAGATGTCCCAAAGCGCTTTACAGCCAATGAAATAATTTTGAAGTGTAGTTACGTTTACATTGTAGGAAACATGGCAACTGATTTTCACACAGCAAGCTCCCGCAAATATTATTGAAGTAGGTGACCAGATCATCTGTTACAGGTTGATTGAGGGATAAATGTTGGCCAGGACAACAGGAGAACTTGCTGAATAGTGTCGTGGTATCTTTTACTTAAGAAGGCAGATGGGGGCCTCGGTTTAATATCCCATTTGAAAGAGGGCACCTCTGACAGTGCAGCATTCCCTCAGTAATGCACTGGAATGTCAGCCCAGATGATGTGGTCAAATCTCTCAAGTAGGGCTTGAACATACAACCTTCTGACTTGAGAGGCATGAGTGCTACCACTAAGCCACAGACGACATCTAAAATGGCTAGAAATCCTATATGAATCAGTGATGCACATACTAATAGATTGGAATTCCAACACATGACTTTGATGGGTTGTTAACCATAATTTCCTCTGTTTGTGTTGCTGATTGAACTAGTGATGGAGACCATTTGTTGTAGTATTTAAAAATTCCAATGATCTAATTAAAAATGTCTTTGATTTAAAAATAAAGAACCCATTAATTGTTTCCCCTCTGTCTCTCTCCCTGTCTCTGTTTCTCCCTCTGTCTCTCCCCTCTCTCTGTTTCACCCTCTGTTACTGTTTCTGCCTCTCTCCCTCTGTCTATGACCCCAACAGGCAGTTGAGGGCAGGATGTTGCAACTGTACCAGTAATTGAAGTTACAGCGGTCACAATGCAAGACAGGAGTTAAACTAAAGATTCACACAGGGAGAACAGGATGCAGAGACAAGCAATTCAATCCACCTAATCTCAGCTCATCTCAATTTTTCAACTTGATGCATTTACATCAAACTACAAACTTGGTTATAAAATTCAAATCAAACTTGTTAGGACAATGGAGAATCTTCAAGTTTTTTGACTTGACCAACATTCTAATGACATTTTTTATTAAGTTATGTTTTCATATGTTGACTTTTAAATGGATGTTACTGCAGATTCCAATTGCGTTAACTGCAATTAATGTCAGTAGCTCACTGTTTGAAGTTACATTCTTCTCATACTATGTACTTTCAGTGAAACTCCTATGAGGGAGGTTTCAAATGAAACTTTGAAAAGACTGGGCTTGACTGTTGCCCCACCTTCTCCTCCAGAGAATACTTCACATTTTTTTATCCTTTTATTTGTGCTGTGGTCTGATGAATGTTTCAGTTTCACACAATACTGGACCATTTGACAGTTTTTTGGTTTTGAAACTGGATCCAGTTGTGGTCTCATTGAGGTGGGATGTCAAGTTAGAATATTTTGACAGCACACTGATAACAAAACAATTATGATACTGCAGAAATGCCATTAATTTCCTGAAAATGTCACAGTCTTTAACCCAGTAGGAAGAGCTTTATATAAGATGTTTTGTGTGGAGTTTTAATTTACTACAGTTATTAGGATTTGTATAGTTCATAAGTATTTTGATAAAGGCTACAACTACCGTAGAGTCTGCCAATCATCCGAAACTAATACAGTTATGATACTGTGCCTGATACTATTAAAATGGCTTAAGCTAGAAACCCATGGTTGTAAACATCCCTAATTTCTATTCTGCCTGATGTTAGTGTATTGAAATCACAAGTCAGTCACCAAATTGCACTCTAATTCATTCTATCAAAACTGCCAAGCCTTACCTCCTTCAATCTTTACTGCCTCAAACAATCTATAGGGTTTTAATAACTGCATTTTGGCATTAACTAATTTCTATTTCTTGGCTTATTTCATATCCACTGTTATTAATTTCAACCTTGCTGATATCCTGCATTATCATCCCTGGCCCTTTCACTTAGATTTTGCAATTTAAGGAATATTATGTGTAGGAGGTTGGTGCAAGATAATTCTTCTGCAAATGGAGATCTTCACAAAGGGGGAAAAAAATGATGCATCATGTACACATTTTATTACAAGGCTGGTACATGGCTTGCAACCTTGCCCATGGTCAGCTGATGAACAGAAGTTTATTTCCATACAAGATGATACCTTAGTTGGGAGAGAGAGTTTAGAAACCAGAGTAGATTATTCTGATATTATTGGATATGTAAAATAACTAAAACCATATTAATAGAGTGTTCTGGGTATTATCTGCTCACATTTGCACTTCAATTGTACTCTGTTATTGTTAAGAGTGTGAAGCTATACTGCTCTAGACTTGAGGTAAGTAGTTGGGCGAGACTTGAATGGGCTGTGTTAGGGTCAACTATTTTTTAATTTAATCAGAAAGAGAGCAATAGATAGTATTTTCAAAAATAAACATCCATTTGTTCAGAGAAATTGTGAACATTTTTACAATTTATAAAAAAATAAATTTATAATAAAATTTCTGACACATGATTCTAATGAAAATTAATTGAAGTATTTCACTTTAAAATTCTACTAAAACATTAAGGAAAAAACAAGGTTTAATAGCCTTACATTAGAAGGCAGCACCTTAAATTCTGATGATGCATAACCCTAGTCTACTTGAACCCATATCAGCAGTTTGATATTTATAAAGACATTGAGAGGATCAGCATTGTCTCAGCTGCACACTACCTATAATACAGGCACATGGAAACATTCCACAGCTGGTATAAGTGTTCACTGAAGTATTCTACAGATTTCCTGCCACAAGTTCCATATATAAAGCAACTGTACATATGAAATTGTGGCCCAAGCTTCTTATACTCTTAGTGAAAATAGACACTTCATTTATCCAATTGTTCCACTCCATTTATGGCACGTGTGCTGATCCGATTAGCAGTAATGAATCCTGTAAGTGCCCAAGAATGAAAGTTATTTACCAATTTCAAGTCTAACAGCAGGCTTGCATTAGGTAATTACGGTGTAAAAGCAGACCATTGAGTTCACTAAGACTGACTCTATTGTACCAATTCAGAGGGAGTTTCTGAAAAATGGATTTGAGCTTTAATAACAGCTCCACTTCAGCTGTTGTACTTAATGGTGATTGCTTAGTAAAAATGCATGGATCAAGGGAGCATTGTTCATTCCACAGAAGTGCTCTCATTAAGGGGCTTCTTGTATGCTTCCCAGGGTTACAGAGTACTGGTTTTCCTGTGGAACCCTAGACTATTGTGATAGGATATCTTTGGCAGAAGAGCACCAACTTTGCACGACTCAGAGGTTTGAATCTCGGGTTCAATATTGGAACTTGGCTCCTTCTGCTTTCGCCAGGATATCAGATAAAGCAGTCACATCTTCCAAAAGCATATTGATTTTAGCCAAACAGAAAGAGCACCATTGACCATGCTTGACATGTGGCCTATGGTATTCTAATGTTTAGGCTGAAGAAAAAACGGTATGGTGGGAAGGAGCAGTGGAGGGTCAAAAAGGGTAGATTAAAATATTAAGTTCCCGTCAACTAAAACATTTTAATGATAATAAACAGCAAACACAAAATATGAAGCTTAAAATTACTGTTGGTGATGTTAGTCGACAAGTACTTATCGTGTTTGCTGTGCTTTTGTCCACTACTTTCATGGAGACAATGAATGACTTAAAATATGTGGTTAATATGTGTATTAAAATAGCAGACAGAAGAACATTATACAATGCATACAGACCCAAATTTTGATGATATAATGATGGCGAAACTGTCAGCAATCACCGTCATTGTGAAACAGACAGCAACATCTGATGTCTGCACATGCGGAGTTAAATGAGGAAATCCAGGCGTTGCAATTGGTGATTCTCTCTCTTCCACAGAGAGGGCTGTTGAAGCCCTTGCAGTTGGAAATCAATTAGAAATTACTCATTTGATATGCACCTCCACTTCTTATGTCATTATTTTTGATGTAAAAACCTTTGCAAAAGTTATACCTTGTTAAATGAGATATAACAGGGTTTTTAAACTACATAATAAGTCATTATTACTGAGGAACAACCTCTCTGGCCCTGAAAAACTAATTTTATGTTTGTGGAATGTCCATTATAAAAATATCCATAGAATTTTAAAAGAAAAATTATTTTAAAAAAATTTGATCAGGATATTTCAGTTTCTCCTGAATCCCATGTCTATGTCCCAATCTTTATTTTGCTTTCTGAAAAATTATAAAAATGAATGATAAAATTTGCTTGTTACTTCCTGGTTTGTTGTTTGTGAGAATTCTTCAATGTGATTGGCTGCTTAGCCTGTTCGATGACATCACTGTTGCTGAATATCGGAGCGCCCCTACAGCTGGTGCCGGAATGAAATTAACGTTGGGAAAGGTGAAATTCACACCAAAAAGCTCACTAGATCAATGTGGCAGCTTTGTTTAAGATCAGTGGCAAGTGCTGTCAGTTTGCTGCTGACCACAAAACATTAGTTTATCTGCTAATATCACCACTACAACTTTGGAAAAATAATCCACAGAATTGTCAAGTTAATCATTTTAAAAAGAGCTGTTAGTAACAGACCTTTTTTCTAAAAAAAAGAATTAAAAATTGTCCCCTTGATTTGTTGTCTCCTTATAGACAGCAAAACAAATGCATGTTCAGGATGTGTTTGCTCTTTATACGTTCCTGTATGTTTCAGCATTGAATATCGGCTAGTATTAGACAACTTCTGAATAGCTGGAAGCTAAAAGAAATAAGTTACAAGCTGATCCCTCAGCAATCATTTGTCATTGTGTTAAGAGACAGCTTTGATGGGAGTAATGATAACTTTATTCAAAAGACACAGTTAACAATTTAATTACCAGCTTTTACAGCAAAATGTGTCTGATGACAGTCAGATCTACAGCCTGCATCAACAACAGATCTTATCTCTGACCTCTGATATCCGCAACATCCTCCAATGCTTGCAACACCTGACCTGGAACTGACTTTTCCCTTTTTACCTTGTCCGTTGTTCCTTTTGTACATGGAATTACAAAACTGCTGGAAATCACATACTTAAAATAAGGGCGTATAGAATACACACCCAGACATTATAAACACTAGATACCTTAAATTCTCTTTTTCTTTGCTTGTTCCTGGTTATTTTTTCCTCAGCACATCTGCGAATTCTAATGAACAGTGCAACGTCTCTTTGTTTTCCCTTCAAGAACATTGGCAGTGCTGTTACTGTAGAGAAGCCATATTGCCCCTCTGCCTTCTAATAACAGTGTAAATCTCCTACTGCATGACTGGCTATGAAAAATTACCTGGATGTAAACTGATATATAAACTAAGTTCCCGATGGCTCTGTCAGTAAATACACTGCCTGATGTGGTGTGGAGCAATACAAAGTAAAAAGATCCCTGGTACCTGCTAAGATAGCTTATCTTGGCTGGAATGACAGTTGGGAGACTATAGTTGAATTTGGGATCCCTTGATTGGATAGGCAGATTTTTTTTCTCCAAAAATATACTTTATTCATTAAAATCTGTAAAAATTACATAACAAAAACAGTTTGAAACAGTTCAAATTTGACATTTCAGGAAGTACAATAGAGATCAGATTCCTTCGATACAGAACATGAGGTGCCTCACAACTCTTGCAACCATTTAGAAACATAGAAAATAAGAGCAGGAATAGGCCATTCGCCCTTCGAGCCTGCTCTGCCATTCATTATGATCATGGCTGATCATCCAACTCAGTAGCCTGTTCCCACTTTCGCCCCATACCCTTTGATCCCTCTAGACCCAAGCGCTATATCTAACTCCTTCTTGAAAGCATACAATGTTTTGGCCTCAACTGCTTTTTGTGTCGCAAATTCCACAGGCCCACCACTCTCTGGGTGAAGAAATTTCTCCTTATCTCAGTCCTGAAAGATTTACCCCATGTCCTTAGACTATAACCCCTGGTTCTGGACTCCCCCACCATCGGGAACATCCTTCCTGCATCTACCCTGTCAAGTCCTGTTAGAATTTTATAGGTTTCTATGAGATCCCCCCCCCTCATTCTTCTGAACTCCAGCGAATATAATCCTAACCGACTCAATCTCTCCTCATACGTCAGTCCCAACATCCCAGGAAACAGTCTGGTAAACCTTGGCTGCACTCCCTCTATAGCAAGAACATCCTTCTTCAGATAAGGAGACCAAAACTGCACACAATATTTCAGGTGTGGCCTCACCAAGGCCCTGTATAATTGCAGCAAGACATCCCTGCTCCTGTACTCGAATCCTCTCGCTATGAAGGCCAACATTCCATTTGCCTTTTTTACCGCCTGTTGCATCTGTATGCTTACCTTCAGCGACTGGTGTACGAGAACACCCGGGTCTCGCTGCATATTCCCCTCTCTCAGTTTATAGCCATTCAGCTAATCTGCCTTCCTGTTTTTGCTACAAGAGTGGATAACCTCACATTTATCCACATTATACTGCATCTGCCATGTATTAGCCTACTCACTCAACTTGTCCAAATCACCCTGAAGCCTCTCTGCATCCTCTTCACAACTCACCCTCCCACCCAGTTTTGTGTCATCTGCAAATTTGGAGATATAACATTTAGTTCCCTCATCAAAATTATTAATGTATATTGTGAATAGCTGGGGTCCTAGCACCGATCCCTGCGGTACCCCACTAGTCACTGCCAGCCACTCGGAAAAACACCTATTTATCCCTACTCTTTGTTTCCTGTCCGCCAACCAATTTTCTATCCATCGCAATATACTACCCCCAATCCCATGCGCTTTAATTTTACATGCTAACCTCTTAAGTAGGACTTTGTCGAAAGCCTTCTGAATGTCCAAATAAACCACATCCACTGGCTCCCCCTCATCAATTCTACTAGTTACACCCTCGAAGAATTCTGGTAGATTTGTCAAGCATGATTTCCCTTTCGTAAATCCATGCTGACTCTGCCTGATTCTACCACTGTTCTCTAAGTGCTCTGCTATAAAATCTTTGATAATGGACTCTAGAATTTTCCCCACTACCGACGTCAGGCTGACTGGTCTATAATTCCCTGCTTTCTCTCTACCTCCCTTTTTAAATAGTGGGGTTACATGAGCTGCCCTCCAATCTGCAGGAACTGTTCCAGAGTATAGAATCTTGGAAGATGACCACCGATGCATCCGCTATTTCTAAGGCCACTTCCTTAAGTACTCTGGGATGCATACCATCAGGCCTTGGGGATTTATCAGGCGCTGCTTCACAAACCACTGACCACCTCCAGGCGCATATCCATTGTCTCTCGAGATAAGGAGGCCCAAAAGAAGAAAGAAAAGAAGAAAGAAGAATCCCATCAATTTCCCCAACACCATTTCTCTACTAATACTGATTTCCTTTAGTTCTTCTCTCTCACTAAGCCCTGTGTTCTTCAACATTTCTGGTAGGATATTTGTGTCCTCCTTTGTGAAGACAGAACCAAAGTATGCATTTAGTTGGTCAACCATTTCTTAATTCCCCATAATAGATTCCCCTGTTTCTGACTGTAAGGGACCTACATTTGTCTTCACCAATCTTTTTCACTTCACATACCTATAGAAACTTTTACATTCAGTTTTTATGTACCTGCAAGCTTGCTCTTGTATTCTATTTTCCCCTTCTTAATCAATCCCTTGGTCCTCCTTTGTGGAATTCTAAACTGCTCCCAATCCTCAGGTCTGTTTTTTTTCCTGGCAAATTTATATGCCTCTTCTTTAGATCTAATGCTATCTCTAATTTCCCTTGTAAGCCATGGTTTGGCTACCTTTCCCATTTTACTTTTGTGCTAGACAGGGATAAACAATTGTTGCAGTTCATCCATGCGCTCTTTAAATGTTTGCCATTGCTTATCCACCATCATCCCTTTAAGTAACGTTTCCCAATTCGTCATGGTCAACTCGTGCCTCATACCTTCATAGTTTCCTTTACTAAGATTCAGGACCCTTGTCTCAGAATCAACGACGTCACTCTCCATCTTGATGAAGAATTCTATCATATTATGGTCGCTTGTCCCCAAGGGGTCTCGCACCACTAGATTGTCAATTATTCCTCTCTCATTACACAATACCCAGTCTAAGATGGCCTGTTCTCTAGTTGGTTCCTCAACGTATTGGTCCAGAAAACCATCCCGTGTACACTCCAACAATTCCTCCTTTACAGTGTTGTGACTAATTTGATTTGCCCAATCTATATGCAGATTGAACTCACCCATAATTACAGATGTTCCTTTTTCGCATGCATCTCTAATTTCCTGTTTAATGCCATTCCCAATATCACCACTACAGTTTGGGGGTCTATATACAACACCCACTAACGTTTTTGCCCCTTAGTGTTTCTCAGCTCTACCCATACAGATTCCACATCGTCAGAGCTAATATCTTTTGTTAATATCTATTGCGTTAATTTCCTCTTTAACCAGCAATGCAATTCCACCACCTTTTGCTTTTTGTCTTCCTTCCTAAATACTGAATATCCCTGGACGTTCATTTCCCATCCCTGGTCACCTTGCAGTCATGTCTCCGTAATCCTGATTATATCTTACCCGTTTACATCTATTTGCATGATTAATTCATCCACTTTATTGCGAATGCTCCGCGCATTAAGGCACAAAGCCTTAATGCTTGTCTTTTTAACATTACTTGTCCCCTTCCCACTATTTTTCACTGTGGCCCTATTTGATTCTGGCCCTTGATTTCTCTGCCTATCACTTTTCTTATTCTCCTTACTGTCTTTTGTTCTTGTCTTTGATCCCCCCTCCTCTGACTCCTTGGAAAGGTTCCCATCTACCTGCCATTTTAGTTTAAACCCTCCCCATCCACTCCAGCAAATACTCCCTCCAGGACATCAGTCCCGGTCCTGCTCAGGTGTAACTCGTCCAGTTTGTACTGGTCCCACCTCCCCCAGAATCAGTCCCAATGCCCCAGGAATCTAAAACTCTCCCCCTCACACCATCTCTTCAGCCACATATTCATCCGATATATCCTGCTATTTCTACTCTGACTAGCACATGGCACTGGTAGTAATCCTGAGATCACTACCTTTGAAGTCCTACTTTTCAACTTACTTCCTAGCTCCCTATATTCTGCTTTTAGGACCTCATCCTTTTTTTTACCTATGTCGTTTGTACAAATGTGTACCACAACCACTAGCTGTTCACCCTCCCCCTTCAGAATGTCCTGTAACCGCTCTGAGACATCCTTGACCCTAGCACCAGGGAGGCATCCTGGAGTCTCTTTTGCAGCCACAGAAATGCCTATCTATTCCCCTGACAATTGAATCCTCTATAACTATTGCATTCCCACACTGTTTACTCCTCCCCTGTGCAGCAGAGCCAACCGTGTTGCAACGAATTGGGCTGTTGCTGCTTTCCCCTGAGAGGCCATTCCCCCCAACAGTATCCAAAGCAGTATACCTGTTTTGCAGGGGAATAACCACAGGAGATTCCTGAACTGCCTACCTAGTCCTCTTGCTGTGCCTGGTGGTCACCCATTTCCCCCCCTGCCTGTGGGGTCTGAGCCTGCGGTGTGACCACCTCTCTATACGTGCTATCCACGATTTTAGATTTAGATTTTTTTTTAGATTTAGAGATACAGCACTGAAACAGGCCCTTCAGCCTACCGAGTCTGTGCCAACCATTAACCACCCATTTATACTAATCCTACACTAATCCCATATTCCTATCACATCCTCACCTGTCCCTATATTCCCCTGCAACCTACCTATACGAGGGGCAATTTTATAATGGCCAATTTACCTATCAACCTGCAAGTCTTTTGGCTGTGGGAGGAAACCGGAGCACCCAGAGAAAACCCACGCAGACACAGGGAGAACTTGCAAACTCCACACAGGCAGTACCCAGAATTGAACCCAGGTCTCTGGAGCTGTGAGGCTGCGGTGCTAACCACTGCGCCACTGTGCCGCCTCGTGGATGCGCTACAGTGTCCCCAGCTGCCGCTCCAGCTCCGAAACCCGGGCTTCCAGGAGCTGCAGCTGGAGACACTTCCTGCACACATGCTGGTCCCGGGCACTGAAAATGTTTCCGGCTTCCAATATGGAGCATGAGGAGCACACCATGGCTTTGAATTCTCCTGCCATGACTTAACCCTTTAAATTAAATTAAACCTTCTGGAAGATCTTACTGTCCAATAATATCAGTTACTCTAGGCCCTTCTTCCCTGGTCCTCGTTACTACTGAACTCCCTAAAAAAAAACCTACTTACTATATTTGAAATAAACTTTAAACTTTTAAACTTTTCTTCCTGAGATACTTACCCAGCTATTTAGAGCTATTCCCTAACAGCAGTGACTCACGAACCAATATCCTGTGACGTCATTGTTGGCTTTTTTTTTTCAAAACTCCGGCACACTGCCGCTGTACTTTTAAACTCTGCCGGTCTCACTCAGTCTCGCTCCTTCCCGCTGCCGCTGCACTTTAAAACTCTGCCGGTCTCACTCAATCTCCTTTATATGTAAGGTACATTTGCATTAGACAACAAAAACATTGTTGGTGCATACAGCCCAAGAGGTTTACACGGGTTCCAGCCCCTCAGTAAACTATGGCGGAAGGACCTTATACAGTGGCCGTTCCCCACTGAGCCTTTGTGGCGGTTGCCTCATGCTTTAGTGTGTCCCTCAGCACATAGTCCTGGACCTTGGAATGTGCCAGTCTGCAACACTCGGTCGTGGACAATTCTTTGCGCTGGAACACCAGCAAGTTTCGGGCAGACCAAAGTGCATCTTTCACCGAGTTGATGGTCCTCCCAGCAACAGCTGATGTTTATCTTGGTGTGCGTCCCTGGTTATAGCCCGTAGGGCACAGACTCCTGTGTTACTGAACTGCCCGGGATGAACCTCAACAAAAAACATTGCATCCCTTTCCAGACCTGCTTTGCAAAGGCACATTCCAGAAGGGGGTGGACGACGGTCTCTTCCCCACTACAGCCACCTTGAGGGCATCGATAGGCAGAAAATAATTTTTTTTCCAAAAATGTATTTTATCCATAAAAATCTGTTAAAAATACAATACAAAAAGTTCAAAGCAGTTCCAAGTTGACATTTCAGAAAGTGCAAAGGAAATCAGTTTTCTTCAGTACAGAACGTGAGTTTTCTCACAACCCTTCGATTCCATTTTACATGCAATGTATATTTGCATTACACAGCAAAACCATATTTTGGTGCGTACAGCTCGAGGGGTTTTACACAGTTTCCAGCTCCTCAGTTCACTATGGCAGGAGGACCTTACACAGTGGCCTTTCCCCATTGAGCCTTTGCAACATCTGCCCCAAGCTTCAGTGCGTCCCTCAGCACGTAGTCCTGGACCTTGGAATGTGCCAGTCTGCAACACTCGGTCATGAACAACTCTTTGCACTGGAAGACCAGCAAGTTTCAGGCAGACCAAAGAGCGTCTTTCACCGAGTTGATGGTCCTCCAGCAGCAGTTGATGTTCATCTTGGTGTACGTCCCTGGGAACAGCCCATAGAGCACAGACTCCTGTGTTACAGAACTGCTCAGGATGTACCTCGACAAAAACCACTGCATCTCTTTCCAGACAGAAAATTAGCTAAGACTCATGCTCCGGATTGACTCCCGCAGGGAGTTGGGTGTGAGAAGAGGACAGGATCAGAATTGACTGCCCCCTCCAAAGTGGTCATTCTTCATGTATGAGTATAGAAAATATACAGATGGTAAAATGAGTCAGGGCCGAACGTCACCATCTGCGCTAGAACAGAATCAAGATTTTGATATTGGTGCAATCTCAGTGTTACAGTTAAAAGTACGTAACCAACACATGACAATTTCTGTCCCCAAATATAGCGAAGTAACTGGGAGAGACAGTATAGTTTACAGAAGGTGTTCTTAATACAGAAGGAATTTGTGACAGACATTCTTGCCACAAATGTGCATATAGCTTAAGATTAAAAATAGAATGTAATTCTGTCATAATATTTACAATAACATATCTGAAGCATTTCAAACATGGAATCTTTGTACTTTTTAAAATTAAGACGACAATGTTGCCATTTGAGTTGTAATCTTTAAAGGTTTTGATTCTTGCTGAGATATAGTTGCAAGAACACTATTGTGAGCTTGGACAGTGATGTTGATGGGGTATTTGAGCACACCGTGTTCTCACCTGATGTCCACATGCATGCTTTCTAGCAAAGATCCCTTGTTCCAAGTACAAGAGAAGTCTTGATTCTGTATAGGGCTGGAGCAAGTTACAGAGATAGAGAGGTACATGGCCATGAAGGGATTTAAACACAAGGATGAGGATTTAAAATTTGAGGGAAAGGTGAACCGGTAGCCATAGTAAGTCAGTAAGGAAAGTGGTGATGGGAGAGCGGGGCTTGGTGTGGGATGGGATAAGAGCAGCAGAGCTTTAGATGAGCTGAAGTTTATGAAAGGTGAAGGATAGGAGGCCAGCCTGGAGAGTGCAGGGTTTTTCAAATCTGCAGGTGACGGAGGTATGGGTCCAAGTTTCAACAACAGATGGGCTGAGATAATGGAAAATGTGGGTGATGTTATGGAAGCAGAAGTATGTTGCTTTTTTGATGGAGAGAATATGTAGTCAACTTGACATTGAATAGAAACCCAGAATTATGAACAAGAAGGCTGCACCTTGAAGCAAAAACATCAGTTTAGTTAAAAACAACAGCTCCAGTATTAATGCTGCGATGTGGAAAATGACCGTGTATAGAATTTGGATTGCAAACATACTAAATACGTAGCTCAGTTAGGTAAGGATGAAGGCAAAAATGGTTAGAGTCATAGAGTTATACAGCACAGAAATAGGCCCTTCGGTCCACCGTGTCCGTGCCAGCCATCAAGCTCCTCCCTATTCTCATTCCATTTTTCAGTACTTGGCCCGTAGCCTTGTATGCTATGGCGTTTTAAGTGTCCATCTAAATACTTCTTAAATGTTGTGAGGGTTTCTGCCTCTAACACCCCTTCAGGCAGTGTGTTCCAAATTCCAACCACCCTCTGGGTGAAAAATGTTTTCCTCAAATCCCCACTAAACCTCCTGCCCCTTACCTTAAATCTGTGCTCCCTGGTCGTTGCCAACTCTGCTAAGGGAAAAAGTTTCTTCCTATGTACCCTATCTATGCCCCTCTTAATTTTGTATACCTCAATCAGGTCCTCCCTCAGTCTTCTCTGCTCTAAGAGAAACAACCCCAGCCTATCCAGTCTCTCTTCATAGCTGAAATGCTCCAGCCCAGGCAACATCCTGATGAATCTCCTCTGCACCCTCTCCAGTGCAATCACATCCTTCCTATAGTGTGGTGCCCAGAACTGTACACAATACTCCAGCTGTGGCTTAACTAGTGTTTTATACAGCTCTATCATAACCTCCCTGCTCTTATATTCTATGCCTCGGCTAATAAAGGCAAGTATCCCATATGCCTTCCTAACCACCTTATCTACCTGTGCTGCTGCCTTCAGTGATCTATGGACATGTACACCATGGTCCCTCTGACCCTCTGTTCTTCCAAGGTTCCTACCATCCATTGTATATTCCCTTGCCTTGTTAGTCCTCCCAAAATGCATCACCTCACACTTCTCAGGATTAAATTCCATTTGCCATTACTCTGCCCATCTTTCCAGACTATCTATATCATCCTGTAATCTAAGGCTTTCCTCCTCACTATTTACAACACCACCAATTTTCGTGTCATCTGCGACCTTACTGATCATACCTCCTATATTCACATCTAAATCATTAATGTACACTACAAACAACAAGGGTCCCATCACCGTTCCCTATGGTACACCACTGGTCACAGGCTTCCAATCGCAAAAACAACCCTCGACCATCACCCTCTGCCTCCTGCCACGAAGCCAATTTTGGATCCAATTTGCTAAATCGCCCAAGATCCCATGGGCTCTTACCTTCTTAACCAATCTCCCATGCGGGACCTTATTAAATGCCTTACTGAAGTCCATGCAGACTACATCAACTGCTTTACCTTCATCTACACACCTAGTCGCCTCCTCGGAAAATTCAATCAAATTTGTTAGACATGATCTCCCCTACTTATTTACTTGCTATTCAACTAACAGCAATATCCTCTCAAAAAGTATTCAGCTAAACTGTCTGGAGAAGGATTTAATAAACTCGTTCCATGAGAAGAAAAACGATAGACTGCTCTGTATTTATACATGCTGTACAAAATATATCTTAAAGGGAGGTTTCTTTTCTTGTCTTCCTAAACCACAGTTTTTAAGGTAATAAATATATTCAGACCATACATCTTTAAGACTATCCACATATTGGAGTAACTGTGCGGCTCTGTGAAAGAGGCTATTCTCTTCCTCCATCCTGGCTTTTAGTGAAAAATGTAGAGTCATCCCTCATCCTGGGAAAAGCTCACGAATCATCAGATGCAGACATTTGTGCCTACATTACTAGAATGGAATTAGATGTGGCCTGAGAACTGCATTTGGAGAAGGTCAGAAGTGGAATGAGGGACTGATGGAAACTGATTTGCCCTTTCACATACCTCCACCGCCTGGGAAAATCTCTTAGATGCCATCTGCATAAGCAGGAAATCCCTCTATATTCCCATTGTGTGCTGTGCCAACTGATGAAGTTCATTTGAATAATGAGAGAAGAGATGCCCCAAAGTCATTTCTGTTTAAACAGACTGTCAAAAAAGAAAGACATCCTGTTTTCGCTATGCTAGTGATATGTTTTTGATTAAGTTTTATCTAAAATATGTTTTTTTGTCATCCAAAGGATATGAGACAGACTAAAGCCATAACATTCCGATGTACAGACTCTAAAATTTCAGGGTATTTGCTCCTTCTGGCTGTATTTGCACAGCTCCCCTTCTGACAGGAGGACAAGTGATTTGTGATGCTGACTTCACCTCTATCCCATGAAGCATTGCAATCATGAGTTACTCCGCCTAGTAATCCAGCCAAGGATTGGCAAAACCTACAACGAATGTCAACTGAATGCTGAAGTCGCTCGCATGATCTCTGAAACATTGGAGTACTGCACTCGGGAGGATATTTGAATTTGTTATTATTTCAGTTTGTGAGGAAGATCAAAGAAACTGAATATATGCTCTATAACTTGAGGTTCAAGCAACTAAAAAAGCATAAGGCCATCTGTCCTTTTTGGGTGAGTGTAAATATAGATTATTACCACCCTAAGCATTGTCCTTTCAGATCCCATTCAGACAAGTAAATTTAACAAGCAAGCACATTTTCTAAAAGTTCCCTTTTTCCCCAATTCATGCAGGGCATTCTTTTATCATAAACCATGGATATGCAGTGGTATTGCTGAACTAAGTAGCAAGCCTGAATGTTTAACAAAGACATTGGTGCCACCACACATCCATTACTGTTCTCAAATATAATAGTTTTCAAACCTTTCTGGTGGGGCTGGTTGTGGGTGTCTGAAATATTGATGCGTTCTGGAGACCCCTTGCAAATATTGATTCACTCACAGAGACTCTTATCCTCTTGCTGAAAGATAGCCATCAGCTCCCGAAAGGAAAACAGTGCTAGCAATGCAGAGAACAGTTTTATTACACAGTAACAGAAATAACATGATAGTAGGTCAACCTACAGAAAAAAAAGACGGAACGCAGATTTTCCAAGGCACTGTACTTGTGGTGATCGTTATATCCCTCTCCCTCTCCACACAGATAATTGCCGATTCACTGACCATTAGGGATATACCCAAATACTGTCATGTACATTGTCAACACAGAGACAAACTGATCAATGGATAATACATGGATATGCGACAGTTTTATGGCAGTAATTTATGGAAATAATAGTTGCTGGTCTGTAAGGCAGCTTGCTTTCATTTTATTCCTTCTTTGGGAAATCCTCAACAATTATTTCACTTGAGAAACAAACCTATTGTTAACTACTTACCAGAAAAATTTAAAGGATTGTAACATAAATTATGCCTGCCACGGTTTGACCCTAAACTAGCAGGGAATCACAATCTTTGGTTAACTGTCACCATATGAATGAATTAAAAACAAATATTGGGTTCATTTACCATAACCCGGCCATTTGCTGCTTTTGTCTGAATGCAAGACTCCTCTAGTTTTCAGATTCATATCTTAGATTAGAACTCTTCTTGATTGGCCCTGAGAATTATATTTCTCATTTACATGTTTTGCTATAATAATGATTTTCTGTAATTATTTGTAAACATTTGTGAACAAAGAGCTGTCTCTTTCACATTTGTTTATATGTGCCATAAATTGAGTAATTCATAGCAGAGCAAAACAATTTATATCTCAGCTTTTATATAAACCTCATGACATGACGACTCGATTGCTCTTCAAAGCCAACGTTTGTGGATTTCCTGCCTATTTTTAATCCAGTCTGCACAAGTCCAAGAGTTATTTTGACTTGACTTTTTTCAAAATGTTTTGTCAAAACATTGTTTTATGTTGGTGACTAAATGCCCAGTGCAGACTGCACAACTTGTTTGCCAAAGGTTTAAAGAAAATTCTCGGTTCCGACTGTGTCAACTTCCCTCAAAGCCTGTGGTAATACAGTAAGTCAGCTTTTACTGCTATGTAAACTGTAATCCTCCCTCCAGCACAATCATTCTTTGACTCAAGTGATGAAACAGAATCCATTCCAGGCAAGACTGTATTCAATAGTGTCTGTGTGTGCAGTTATCAATGACCTAAGTAGTATGCACTGATAATCAGGGATGTACAAAAATGTCATCGGAAATTTCAAACAGAAGCAGGGGTGATGCGACACCCTGGATGCCTCTGTCAACGTGGCTCCCAGAGCCAAGACAGCAGTGGTCGGGCCTACCACTGTAGCAGTGTGAGCTGCCACAGAAACTGTCAGACCTGTCAGCAGGGACTCCACCTTGGTGGACTCCACTGTTATGTTCATGGAGCTCACCATGTGCTCCATGTTTGATGGAATGGTCTCCATGCTCTGCATGAAGACCCAACTCAGTTTGGAGCTGGATTCCTCCACACTCTGAGCCATTTTGCACAAGGTCCTGGTAGGCCACCTAGCATTTCCTGCTATATGCCCATCAGCCTTCTTTGGTAGACTGGGCCCTTGAATTCTGTATCTGAGTGCTCTGCAAAAGAACTAGTAAGTGAGCTCCCCCAAAAGCTTAGTGGACAAGTGCACCATTTAGTGTGATACTGAATCATACAGAACAGGAAGAGCTAGTTGGTGTCAATCCAGGCAGCAGTATGACTACTACGTTTGACCCTGGGCTGGAGAAGGGAAAAAGAGTTAGAAATCCTGTTCGTGATCACTATCCAACCCCAAGATGGCAAGTGCAGGAGAGTGGACATTAGACAAAAGCAGGATTGTGCTCAACTGCAATCATCGTCAGATAATGGCCTGCTAATAGTCACTGTCAGGGCTTTAAATTTGTTCTTGGAATGTGGGAAAAGGTGATGATACTCCCATGATGGTGCTAGGTAGAGAATTCCAGGATGGTGGCCCAGTGACAATAAAGGAAAAGTGATCCATGTCTAGGTGTGATTTGCAGGTGAGCAACCCTGATTATGTCCTGCACAATAGACGTTCATTCAGCCTTCAACTCGATTGCTCACCAATTTAAAAGAAATGCAACTTTTAGTTTTCCATCCCTGAAAGCCTCTGCCAGTAAAGAAAATTAATGGGATTTTTGAAGTAATAACAGTTTGCATGTAAGAACCAAGCCCTGAATTGGGCTGTGACAGCAAGCACAACATACCAAAGAGACCACAGAAATTTCCCTCCCTGTTATGGCAGGTCTAAACCCAGACAGGCAGGTGAAGATGTACTAATTACAATTATAAGGCTTGTCATTCAGAGACATACACCTTTGAGGCTTGTATCTATATCTTAAAGATCAAAATTAAAAAGTCAGGAAGCTTTATCCAGTAATTAGGGCAGAATTGCTGGTTAAAAATTAATCCTAGAGCATAAAATGTAAATTGGCCCACAACATCACAGCTGGTTAAGCTATTGTTTATTTCAGTGTGAGATTTTTTTTATCATTGTGGCCTGTAAATTATTCCTGTTGCTAATAGTGGACAAACACTTAGAACGTTCGTACGATGTTCCTCTGTGAACTAGTTTAATTGAGACATCAACCTATTTAAAGTAAGTGGGTTCACCTCTATATAAAAATACAGATAAATGCATTAAACATTTGTTTGCAAGCATCATCAGTCATTTCTAGACGTATACGTTCAGTATATTGTTGAGAAAACATGCTGTGAAAATCTTTTTTTCTGCCCCACAAATTAATTAATTTCTGTTATTCTCCTGAGAGATTCATACCAGGATAAAACTGTGAGGAGAAAGATTTCTTTTTCATGAGAAGTAATCGTTAGACTATTTGCAGGTCCAGAGGAGCTCTTTAGTCCTTGCTCAATGATTTTGTGCACTTTCAATTCTGTGATATAGAGAAAAGATCTACCGGGGTCCACTATGAAAGCTACTCAAGCATGAACGGCACTTTATTACCGTATTGCACGAAAGAATCACTTTATATAAAGGTACGGTTTTAAAGTGGGTCAGTTTACCTTTTTCCTATGTCATAAAAAAAGCCAGAAATGATCAGTCCCTGATATGACTTCAATATAGAGGAGCATCGGACGAGATGTTTAACAGGCAATAGATTCGATATCACTTGCCTCACATTCATCACCAAAAAGTTGAAATTACCCCCGAAACCTTTCCCTCTCTTTCATTTCATGTGCCGAGAATAATTGAGGCACCTGTGCACTTCAGCAAGAGGAGGATAGTCTAGAGGAGGGGTCTTCACATAGTGAATCATTGGCTACACACATGCAGGAGGCTGGGCAGGAGGATTCAATGCCACAGGTGCCAAATCGCTGGAGGGTGAGATCACATACTAGCTCTGTTGTGGAGGATGTAGAGGAAGACTAAGAAAGCCCAGGCTACTGTAGAAAGCTAATGGGCATATGCCAGGAACATCAGACAGCCTACCAGAGTGTTCTGCACAGTGGCTCAGAATATGTACGAGTACAACTCCAATGTGTATTGGGGCTTTGCATAGAGCTGGAAGACCATTGTGTTGTGCATGAGCGAGTGGTCAGCTTCATGAACTGACAGATAGAGGGCTGGATTTTGTGTGGGAGCCACTCCCCCCCCCCCCCCCACAGAGGTGGGATCAGAGGCGGTGGGTGGGGGGGGGGTGGTGGCACGGAGTATCGTGATGGGAGACGGGAGAGGGGTGGCAGGGCAGCGGGTCCATCACCTCCCCATCGCACAGAGATCTTCCCGGGGGTAGGATAGGCTGATGATGGCCTTCCTACCCAGAGGCCAATTAAGGGCCTTAAGTGGCCTGTTAACGGCCATTTGAGGGCCTCTTTCCACCACCTCTGGGATCTTACCAGAGGCCGGGGGTGGGGGGGGGGTAGTCTCCGCCACGTAGGCAATTTGTGGTCAACGGAGGACACCCACTGGGAACCAATTCATCCCCTGGGACCCCCCTCCCCCTGACTGCAAGACCACCTCCCAACATCCCCTCGCCAGGGCTTCCGGACTAGTCCTGGTGACCCCGCCTCACCTAACTCTTGTCTGGGGTTCCTGGGTCTGAGGCCTCTGCAGTACCAGCCGTGGCCACTGGTTCCAGTAACGCTGCCGATACTACTGAGCTGCTGGCAGTTCACAGAGGCGGGATCCCCATCTTTAAAGGGATGGGGTTCCCGCCTCTTGAAACTTTTATTTAAAAAGACCAGGGGATTGCTCCGGGTTGGGGTTGGGGGGGAGTGGGAGGGGTGCGCAAAATGGCAGAGATGGAGATCCCCCCGCTTTTGCAGTCTGACTTCGGGAGCCCCGCCTCCAGCACAGAATCCAGCCCAGAGTTTCTGTTGACACATCTGACAGCTTTGCTGGCAGCTCACACTGTTGTTATGTATGTGAAGAGGTGCAACTATCATGGGGACATAGGAGCAACGGTAGGTCACTTAACCCCTCAAACCTGTTCTACCATTCAATGAGATCATGGATGATCTGTGACCTAACTCCATTTACCACCCTTTGCATGTAGAAGTGTTTCCTAATTGCATTCCTGAAAGGCCAAGCTCTAATATTTAGGCTACGTCTCCTAGTCCTAGATTCCCCAACCAGCGGAAATAGATTCTTTCTATCTATCCTATTAATTCGCCTTAATATCTTGAAAACGTCAGTCAAATTATCTCTTAGACTTCTAAATTCCAGGGACTACAACTCTAGTTGTGGAATCTCTCCTAGTAATTTAACCCTTGGAGTCCAGGTATCATTCTGGCAAATCTGCACTACACTCCCTCCAAAGCCAATATAACCTTCCTCAGGTCTGGTGCCCAGAACTGAACACAGTACTCCAGGTGCAGTGTAACCAGGGCTTTGTATAGCTGAAGCATGACACCTAACCCCTTGTACTCTAGTCCGCTAGATATAAAGGCCAGCATTCTATTAGCCTTTTTGAATATTTTTTGTACCGTCCATGACATTTTAACAATCTATTTACATGGACCCCTAAGTCTCCTTGAATCTCCACTGTATCCAGTATTACACCATTTAGAAAGTACTCTGTTCTGTTCTTTATAGGTCCAAAGCAGATCACCTCACATTTGCCTATATTGAAATCCATTTCCACAGTTTTGCCTAGTCAGTTAATCTATTAATATTTATTTGTAATTTTATGCTTCTGTCTACATTGTATGCAATGCTACCTATCTTTATGTCATCAGCAAACCTGGGGATGTAGCTCTCTACCCTGCCATCTATTAATAAATACAGGAAAAGTTCAGGCCCCAACACAGATCCCTGTGGGACGCCACTAGTCACATCCTGCCAGCTAGAGTACCTGACCATTATCCCTACTTTCTGTCTGCAGCCAATCTCCTAACCAGGTCAATAATTTGCCTTCAGTTCCATGAACTTCAGCTTTAGCTAACAGTCTCTTATGGGGGACTTTACCAAATGCCTTCTGGAAGTCCACATAAATAACATCAATAGACAGCCCCCTGTCCACTACTTTATCACATCTTCAAAAAATTCAATCAAGCATTACCAACCCTTTACAAATTCTTGCTGGCTCTCTCCAACCAGCTGGAAATGTTCAAGGTGTTCAGTTACTCCATCCTTAATTATACACGCTAATAATTTCCTGACAACAGTTGTTAGGCTAACTGATCTATATTTCCTTGGTTTCTGTCTCTCACCTTCCTTCAAATAGTAGAGTGACAAGCGCAATTGTCCAATCTACAAGAATGGTTTCTGAATCAAGAGAACTTTGGAAGAGCATTATTACAGCATTTGCAAAGCTCTCACCTACTTCCTTTCAAACCCTAGGATGAAAATCATCTAGTCCAAGGAATTTGTCTCCCTTTGGTATTATTTCTTCATTACTGTTAATTTGCTTATTTTAACACTGGTGAATCCCCATCTTTGATTCAATATTAGTTTCCCTTGGATGTCCGGCATGTTATCCTCTTCCTCTACTGTAAATACTGACACAAAGTAACTATTTAAAATGGCTGTCATTTCCTTGCTTTCATTAGTAATATCACTATTAGCCGTTTTTAAAGGGATCCACATTGCTCCTTATTTTTCCTAATTGTGAAAGTTTTTTGTGTCGATTTTGATATCCTTGCAAGTTTCTTTTCATACTCTCTGTTTTGTCACCCTTTGCTGTCTATTGCATCTCTCCCATTCACCAGGATCTGTGCTATTTTTTGCATTGCTGTATGGTTTTTCTTTTAGTTTTACATTGTCCCTTAACTCTTTAATCATTCATTAAAGGTATAAGCTCACTCTGTACCACAGGGTTGCCAATGGATAAGTGAATGCATTGGTGATGCCAGGAAGTGGAGCACAACTCAACTGGTAACTCATCCTCAGCGCACTAGTAGTTTAAAACATTACATTGAAGTAATGTTCTTTAAATAAATTGAATTTTTTTCAGATCTTCCCCTTTCTGTCATTTGCCTTCTCCCTACATTTAGATTCTTCTCTGTCACACACTTGGCCCTGACTGAAAGGAAATATGGTGCTGTTTTTGTGCTGAAGCTGAACCAGTTTATTTTCAACGAATGGGATATTCAGGTCTCTGGCAGTAATTGAGCTCTTCATTCCACTGTTCACTTTCGAAATAGGCCTATTCAGCAGGCAATGGAGCTTGGAGGACGACAGACCCATCTCTGAGTTTTCCAACTACTTCAGGCATCATCCTAATGACCATTTCCCTGCCAGGAACCACTACTGAGAACATCAGCAGTCTCATTGGACTGGGTCCATTGAGGTTCAGACTAATTGGAAACAGAACTGCTTGCAGGCTCCAGTGCTAAACATGGCTGGGCCTCGAACCCACAACCGCAAGAATGAAAAGTGAAAGGCTCCTCCGCAGTTGCTGCTGGTAGCTCAATAAATTATCCATGGCTTTCATTCAGTGTTTGGCTTTTTCTTTCGGATTGTGTGAAAGACGTATTGATCTTAAATTGCAAGCATACAAATAGATCCAGATGACACAAGCTATGCCACAACCCCAACGACCACACAGGAGATATTGAATAAGCTATAAGTAAACCATATTTCTGAAGTTACAAAAGAAACCTAAGCCAGCAGTAGGTTTTGTCATACTGCTTATTTAAATAAATGCCCACTCACCTCTTATGTATAACAGGTATTGTCTGATTAGTAATCCTTCTTAAGAACATACTCCCCCTATACACACATACTAGCATCCTTTCTGGCATATTGTTTCACCTCAGATATCAATGCCAATTTAACCACAGGGCAAAATACTTAGCCAAGTCTGTCTCTGGATTTGGCCTATTTCCTGTAATTGTGCTGGAGACAAAAAGAACAGACACTCCTGGTTTTCAAAACATCACAGGCCTGAGACATTCATTGTCAAAGCACTTACATACAATTGTCAGTATCTGGCATATTTAGGATATTTTTTTCCATTCATGTAAAATCCTGTATTTTTTTGCTCTATAGAGGTAGAATAGCCCCCATGAATCTCAGGGGGTGAACCAGTCCAACTAAACTGCCTACATTTTGACAACCCTCACCAAAATATCCTACCTGATAATACACCATTCAGAAAACCTGCCAGAATCCTGTCATTTTGGAGCACAAAGGAACACTGTTTATTGCTCCAGAAAATACAAAACATTGTCCAATAACATGCAAAAGATTTTAAAACTGTTTCTTTCCTTTTCAGGTGATATGATGGCTGCTCCATTTGGTGTTCCTGTTTCCTGAAGTTCTCACAAATGGTTCTTCAGGCATATACAGAAGCAGGTTAAGTGACTATTACCCTCTTAAATTCATTCTTGCGTCTTTCATTATGAAAACATTTGAGTTTGCAGGGCAGAATTCAATTCTAGGAATGTGCCTCTCTGCACTTGCCCTATTGACCTTTGTTATTTCTCCCAAGTTCAGATTCTTGTGATTGGCCAGAACCTAGTGCCAAAGAGCAAAGGTCAACAGATTAACTCATAAAAGCTGATGTTCACTATGAAAGTTTTCTTTTTACATGTATATCTTTGTTTAAAATCAAATAGAATTCTTTTTCGTATATGTCAGGGGAGAAAAGTTTATTTTGTAGCAGTTCTAATCTTTATATCTAGCAATCCAACTTTTTAGGAGAATTAATTTTATCACTTTCCCTCTTTTTTCCACTCTTTTGTCACGAACCTTCACCAAGACAAGGTGGAAACTTATAACCCTTTGCCAGCATTGCCTTTTAGCTACCAGTTAAGAAATGAATGAGAGGAGAATCTGTGTGACTCCTTCTCCAGTTTTTCAATCATTGTATGTAGAATAGGGTTACCAACTCTGGAGGTTTCATCACATGAACTCCCACCTCGCATCGCCCATCCCCCGACACTCACGCCATTGGTCCATCCTCCAGGTGCTATACATGCGCAAGCCAATTGGAAATGGAACAGACTCTTTGTTCCCAATTGTATTAATCATGCCTGTTAGTGAAACGACCTTTCCCCCATCTCCAATATTTTTATAACTAATAAATGAAAGTGTTCAAAGAAAATGGAAAAGAAACACAATTTTGTTTAAGGCCCCTTAGTTCAAGGATTGCTCACAGCCACGTCAAGGAGAATAATCTTCAATTGCAGGAGTCTCGAGGACAATCCTGGAGGATTGGCAACGCTAAGGCAGTACCAGACCACCACTCAGGACCTCCTACTATGAACCACAAGTTCAAAACTATGGTCTATCCTTCTATGACCTAGTGTGTTGGAAGCTGTAGCGCTCTGCATTACGCTGCAGTCTTTAAGTCTAATCTCTTGTGCACTTTCAAGTTACTAATCACAGATCAGCATTTTAGAATTATAGAATCATAGAATGGTTAAACACAGAAGAAGGCCATTTGGCCTATCGTGTCTGTGTCAGCTCTCTGCAAGAACAACTCAGCTAGTCCCACTCTCTGCTGCCCTTTCCCCATAGCCCTGCAATTTTTTCTCTTCAGATATTTATCCAATTCCCTTTGAAAGCCACAATTGAAGCTGCCTCCACCACGCTCTCAGGCAGTGCATTCCAGATCCTAACAACTTGCTGCATAAAAAGTTTTTCCTCACATCACCATTCACTCTATATCAGTGCCCTCTGGTTCTCAACCCTTCTGCCAATGGGAACAGTTTCTATCTACTCTGTCCAGACCCCTCATGATTTGGAGCACCTGTAACAAGTCTCCTCTCTACCTTCTTGAAGGAGAACAGCCTCAGCTCTCCAATCTATCCATGTAACTGAAAGTCTCTCATCCCTGGAACCATTCTCATAAATCTTTTCTGCACTCCCTCTAATGCCTTCCTAAAGTGTGGTGCCCAGAATTTGACACAATACTCCAGTTGAGGCCAAACCAATGTTTTATAAATGTTCATCATAACCTCCTTGCTTTTGTACTCCATGCATCTGTTTATAAAGCTTAGGATCCCATATTTCTTTTTAACCACTTTTTCAACCTTCCCTGCCACCTTCAATTATTTGTACATATATAACCCCAGGTCTCTCTGTTCCTGTTCCCCCTTTAGAATTGTACCCTTTATTTTATATTGCTGCTCCTTGTTCTTCCTACCAAAATGTATCACTTCACACTTCTCTGCATTAGATTTCATATATGTCCACCCATTCCACCAGCCTGTCTATATCCTCTTGGAGTCTATTACTATCCTCCTCACAGTTCACAATACTTCCAAGTTTTGTGTCATCTGCAAATTTTTAAATTGTGCCCTGTACACACAAGTCTGAGTCATCAATATATATCAAGAAAAACAGCGGTCCTCATACCAAACATTGGGGAACCACACTATATACCTTCCTCTAGTCCGCAAACAACCATTCACCACTACTCGCTGTTTACTGTCACTCAACCAACTTCGTATCCATGTTGCCACGGTCTCTTTTATACCATAGGCTTCAACTTTGCTGGCAAGTCTATTATGAGGCATTTTATCAAATGCCTTTTGGAAGACCGTGTACACCACATCAATCACATTACCCTTATCAACTCTCTCTGTTACCTCATCAAAAAACTCAATCAAGTTAGTTAAACACAGTTTGCCTTTAAGAAATCCATGCTGTCTTTCTCACTTGTCCAAGTGACTCTTAATTTTGTCCCAGATTATTGTCTCTAAAGGCTTTCCCATCACTGAGGTTAAACTGACTGGCCTGTAGTTGCTGAGTTTATACTTACAGCCTTTTTTGAACATTTGCAATTCTCTAGTTCTCTGACACCACCCCTGTATATAAGGAGGATTGGAGGATTATGTTCAGAGCCGCTGAAATTTCCACCCTTATTGCACTAAGTATCCTTGGATGCATCTCATCCGGCCCTACTGACTTATCAACTTTAAGCACAGCCAGCCTTTCTAATACTTCCTCTTTATCAATTTTTAGCCCATCCAGTATCTTAACTACCGCCTCTTTCACTATGACTTTGACAGCATCTTCTCCCTTGGTAAATGTTATGACCAGGTGAGAAAGAGGTCTAGGACTCCCCTTCTCAGCCTCTTTCTGGTTTGGTCGTAACAGGGTTTAACTTTTAAAAACACCGTGTTTTAGCTTCCCTCTCAGTGAGTCCTTGCTCACTGCTCTCTAATTGTAATGGCAAAGAAATCAACCAGACAGGTTTTCTCAGATTTAAACAAGAAAGGTGTAAGTTTATTAACCTTGAAACTCTAACTCAGTTAAAACTACTAAGAATACACGATGCGACCATGCTAGCATGCATATGTGATAAACACACATACAATTAGAGACAGAGGAGGAGAAAAAAGGGGAAAGGTTTGAAGTAATAGCTGGAGTTCAGTTACTGGCTTTGGGTTTGATGTAAAATCTTTGATTGAAGTTAAATCTTGCAGTTCTCGTTGGGGCCCAGTGCACGCTTTCAAACTTGTTTCCCTGGTCTTCTGTCTTGAGACTTAAATTACTTCCATTGGTCCCTGGAACTTTGTTTGAGAGAGAGAGAGGGACAAGGAGAGACCTTCCTTCTCTTTTGTCTTCAAATTGTAGTCTCCCTTTCTGTGTGGCACAATTCTAACAAACCCAGGTTACCCAGCAGGTTAGTCATGTGACTAGCTCCTTATTTGGAACAGTCTCTCCTGCGAGCTTTTGTGCATTCCTTCAAGCTCCTGACATTCTCATGTTGGGGGTGGGGGGGTGAAATGCTGGCTCAATGGCTTTCAATGTCTCTTGATCATCACCGTTGACAAAAATCCATCTAGCTAATTGAATCAGGGAGTACTCCCAAAGTCTGCTCCAGGAAGCTGTCTTTTAAAATGCAAATGTGCAGCCATGTTTTCAGCCACTGTTGTGGTCTTTTTAAACAAGTTATTTCAAGTCCAGTAACAGTTCAAAAATAATGTTTTATATGAGGAAATTAATATGTCTCATTTTGGCAGGTGTGGTTTCCGTCACAACTGACAGATGCAAAGTACGCATTTATTACCTCAGCTATGCCCTCTGCCTCCATGCATAGATCCCCCCTTTGGTCCCCAATCAGCCCCACCCCTCCTCTTACTACTCTTTTACTATTTATATGCCTTTAGAAGACTTTTGGATTCCCTTTTATGGTAGCTGCCAGTCTCTTCTCATACCCTCTCTTATTTCCTTTTTCACTTCCTGTCTGAACTTTCTATATTCTGCCTGGTTCTCATAGAATTTTCAACCTGAGTTCTGTTACACACACCTATTTTCTGCTTCATCTTACTCTCTATCTCTTTTGCTATCCAGGGAGCTCTGGCTTTGGTTGCCCTCCCTTTCCCCCTCGTGGGAATGTACCTCATATCTACCTGAACCATCTCCTCTTTAAAGGCAGCCCATTGTTTCTTTACAGTTTTGCCTGCCAATCTTTGATTCTAATTTACCTGGGACAAATCCATTCTCATCCCATGAAATTGGCCCTCCTCCAATTAAGTATTTTTACTCTGGATTTCTCCTTGTTCTTTTGACAGATGTTTGGGTGCAGATGTCAAACCTATCATCCTTCACTGATTTAGAGATAGGTTTATTTATTTTAATTAAAAAATGTTTACCTATTGTTATAAATCTCGCTCAACAATCAATGATCTTTCCAAACTGTCTGCTGTAAGAACAGAGGCCAAGGGTTGTAGGTGAGATGTTAATGCTGATTGCCTGTAATCAGAAGAATAGCTTCCAGAGTTGCATGTACAAAATGACATGATTCTATTTCTTTATTATCAATCTTTAACGAACAGTTGATTTTTAAAAATTTGAGGAGCGATTGCTACAGTAGTGATTGCCAACGATGGGTCAGCACAGTGACCTCGCAGAAATAAAAACGGAAAATTCTGGAAATATTCAGCAGGTCTGGCAGCATCTGTGGAGAGAGAAAGAGAGTTAATGTTTCAGGTTGATGACCTTCAATAATTCTGATGAAACATCATTGACCTGAATCGTATCATTAACACTCTTTCTCTCTCCATTGATGCTGCCAGACCTGGTGAGTGTTTCCAGCATCTTCTGCTTTCATTTCAGATTTCTAGCATCTGCAGTATTTTGCTTTTGTGTTATTGTTTAATTTACTGCCACTTCTCTTCCAGGATTGCCCACAGCCCTTGAAATGATTCTGCTCTTCTCTCCGACAGGATTTCCCTTTGCCTCTTTTACCATGTTCACACTCATTGCTTTCTGTTTCCCTTTTCGTGGGGTCAGGTATCTACCAAAACTCGCTTTCACAGTCACATCTCAGTTCTGAGGAAAGGCCATTAACCTGAAACATTAGCTCCGTTTCTGTCTCCACAGATGCTGACCAACCTGCTGAGTATTTCCAGCATGTTCTGTTTTTATTTCAATTTTCCCACATCCGCAGTGTTTTGCTTTTCTATCAGTGCTCTAATCAGTGTTCAAATCCTGACCAATTTCCAGTGAATTGGCCACTGGACAATTCCATTGCCGTCCCGTACGTCGTCCACTTAATTCCAAGCCCCTTGTTGAATTTGCCATCAATTGCACACAAATATATTTTAACAACCTGTTCTACAATTTAAATTGCACTCCCATCGTGTCGGGGCTCTGGTAACATCAGGAACCGATGTCACAATGTCAGATTTCCGGGCGACGCATCCGACACTATTTGTGACAAATCACGCTAGATACCATCTTGGTAAAGGACAAAACTAGAGGTGTCCTTTATTCATGCCTGAAGCAGGTGCTCGTCTATTTGCACGTGCAAATAAGGGGCCTAACGCCTGCTTCTGGTCTCTGCTGCAACTTTCTTTGCCCTGTGGCAGCCAGCACCGCATGTAAGTAAAACAAGGTAATTACTTACTATAATCACTGCCGCTCCCAGTCCTGAGATCTCTAACCTCACTCCCCACTCCAACCTCTAGGTGCCATCACCACCACGCAGCATAACCCCCCCCCACCTGTGTTGATCTCCTCTCCTCACCAAGCCACCGCGCCGCCCCCTCCTTGCTGGTCCCGACCTCCTAGCCTTCCTTAATAGCAGCCCCAACACCCCCAACAGTACTCCTGAACACTGTGACCTTCCTACCTGAAACCTGACAGAACTCCCAATTCTCCCCAACAGCAATCCCGAGGTCTGCGATCTTCATACTTGAACACTGAAAGCACTCAACAGACCCGCCGAGGTGTGCGATCTTTCTAACTGATCCTCAGTCACGGATTCTGAAACCCACCCGTTCCTCCTCCAAGCCCCAGTGATTCAGCCCAATCAATTAATCGTACTCCCCTGTGCGGGCTCCTACGGCACTGCTATCTATATTATGATGAGTTCCAAGGCCCAAAATCCAACATTTGTGCGCGGGCTGTTAAAACAAAAATAGGCACACCCAAATTTCTAAGTCATGATGTTAAGGCACTTCTGTCGCTCTGTGTGGTCAGTGTCAAGGGAAAGGCTACAGTTGGAATTTTGAGCAGGGTGCATGATCGGAGAGGGGTGTGCAATTAAGCTTCAGTGGGAACCACTAGACTAAAGCAAGCTCAGTCTAACAATGGAAAGATATTCTTGAAGTGCAATTTGTGATATTTTCTAATATTTCAGGCTGCGCAAACAGAAAGTAGAAAAGTCACCCGTTTTGGATGGTTGCTGATAGAATTAAGGGAGGAGATGGTGGAGGCTCTGGTTACAATCTTACAATCCTCCTTAGATATGGGAGTGGTGCCAGAGGACCAGAAGATTGCAAATGTTACACCACTGTTCAAAACGTGGGAGAGGGATAAACCGAGCAACAACAGGCCAGTGAGCCTAACATTGGTGGTAGGGACGTCCAAGACAATCCAAGTCAAAATTGTCATCTGGAATAATATGGGTTAATGAATTACAGCCAGCACTTATTTGTTAAAGTCAAATCATATTTGACTAACTTGAGTGAGTTCTTTGATCAAGTAATGGTGAGGGCTGATGAAGGTAGTGTGGTTGATGCTGTTCATATGGAATTTCAAGATGCATTTGATAAAGTACCAAATAATAAACTTGTTAGCAACATTGAATCCCATGGAATTAAATGGGCAATGGCAGTGTGGATACAAAATTGGCTAAGACACAGAGAGTGGAGAGTAGTGGTGAACATTTGTTTTTCAGACTACGGAAAACTATACAGTGGTGTCCCCCAGGCGAGGATATTAGGACCATTGCTCTTTTTGATATATATTAATGATCTAGACTTGGGTATCCAAGCATAATTTCAAAGTTTGCAGACAACGCAAAACACAGAAACATAGCAAACATTGAAGAGGATAGTAACCGGCTTCAGGAGAATATAGACAGATGGGTGAAATGGAGAGACACATGGCAGATGCAATTTAATGTAGAGAAGTGTGAAGTGATACATTTAGTGGGAAGAATGGGAAGAGGCCATGTAAACTAAATGATACAATTTTAAAGGGGGTGCAGGAAAAGAAGAGCCTGGGCTGTGTGTACACAAATCTTTGAAGGTGGAAGGACAAGTTGAGAAGGCTGTGAAAAAAGCAAATGATATCTTTAATTTTATAAACAGAGACATAGAGTACCAAAGGAAGGAAGTCATTCCAAACCTTTATAAATCACTAGTTAGACCCCAGGTGGAGTGTTGTGTCTGATTTTGGGCACCACACTTTAGGAAGGATGTCAAGTAGTTAGAGAGGGTGAAGAGGAGATTTACTAGAATGGTACCAGAGATACGGGACTTTAGTTACATGGAAAGACTAGAGAAGCTGGGGTTGTTCTCCTTAGATCAGGAAAGTTTAAGGGGAGATTTAATAGAGGTATTTAAAATCATGAACAGTTTTGATAAAGTAAATGAGTAACTGTTTCCACTGGGAAAACGATTTGTAACCAGAGGATGCAGATTTAAGTTAATTGGTAAAATAACCAGAGATGACACGAGGAAAAATGTTTTTGCACAACAAGTTGTTATGATCTGCAATGCACTGCCTGAAAGGGTGTGGAAGCAGATTCAATATTAACTTTTAAAAGGGAATTGGATAAATACTTGAAAGTGCAAGATTTGCAGGGTTAAGGGGAAACAGGAGGGCAGTGGATCTCATTGGATAGCTTTTTGAAAGAGCTGGCATGGACACAATGGGCCAAATGGCCCTCTTCTCTGCTGTATCATTCGATGATTCTATAATGTGAAATTAAAGATCTGTATTTATCTGACCCCATTTTGGAAGCTCCATCCCAGAATGAACTAGTGGTACCCTAATGGTAAGCCCAGGTTTCTGCTGTCTGCGTTTCCTGCTATCCATTATACAGGAACGTTCTTGATATATTCAATGACTCTAAAATCCAAGCGTTCATTTTAAGTAGGTCACTGGACTAGTAATCCAGACTCTCAGGCTAATAGTGTGAGGACATGGGTTCGAATCCCACCATAGCAGATGGTGAAATTTGAATTCAATTAATAAGTCTGGAATTAAAAGCTAGTCTAATGGTGACCATGAAACCATTGTAGTTGTTGTAAAAACCCATCTGGCTCACTAATGTCCTTCAGGAAAGGAAATCTGCCATCCTTACCTGGTCTGGCCTACATGTTACTCCAGACCCACAGCAATGTGGTTGACTCTTAAATGCCCTCTGAAATGGCCTAGCAAGCCCCTCAGTTATATCAAACCACTACAAAGTCTAAGAAAACAAGACTGTTGGTCTACCTACACCCCACCGAACAACTGCAGCAGTTCAAGAAGGCAGCTCACCACCACCTTCTCAAGGGCAATTTGGGATATGCAATAAATGCTGGCCTAGCCAGCGATGCCCACATCCCATGAAGCAATATTTAAAAAAATACACTTAGCACCAAATTGGACTCATAGTTCTTGAGAAATAAACTAGTTATTGAAGTACAGCACTCATGTTTCAGGTTTGATTTCATGGAAGACATTGAAATGTGCTGCAGGCTGCCCAGAGTACATGTTGCTGGAGTTGCTCTGCTGCATGGGAAGATGGGCAAATAACTGTTGTAAACATCCTAGTTAAGCTCATAAAACAATACCCACTTTGTTCAGTCCTCTTGGCACCAGTACACTTCATAAAAGTTTCGTGCAACACCCATTCTTGGTGTGGCTATATCCTGAGGTATGTCTGAGAAAAGTCAAAAAGTTTGTATGTTAGGTACACAAACCTGTAGCCCAGGTAACAATGTATCAAGGCCTGCAGCCAGACTTGATAGTAAAGCTAGTGACTTAATGGACTTGATTTTACCAGCCTTCAGGGGACGGGCTGAGAGGTGGGGGGAAAGTGGGGGGAAGGTGGGGTGGAGGGGGGCCCATAAAATAGCACAGGAAGGCAGGGGGGTGCAGGGGCGGCATGCCAATTGCCTTCCCGCCATCATGCCATCTTGCCAGTGGCGGACAGCCCTCCCGCCCAGAGGCCAATTGAACCACTTAAGTGGCCAATTAAGGGCCTCTTCTCATCTCCATTGGCTTTTTGCCTGTGGCAGGGGGCTCACTGCTGCATGGGGAGACCACCAGGTTAAACCAGGTGGCCTCCCAGTGGGCTCCAGTGGGGGATGGGGGCCCTCCTTTTCGGGCACTCTTTGGCCCACATAGGGGCACCCCGGCAGCAATGGCCTCTCCGCAGCAAGGCGCCACCTGCTCTCACCAACCACCTCCACCCCACCCCAGCAGGGCCTGCCTAACAGGCCCCGGCGTCCCCAGACCCCACTTACCTGGTTGTGACGGCACCATCCACCGCTGCATTCTCATCTTCCAGGTGAAGCCCCAGCAGTGGCCACCATTCCTGGTGGCGCTGCTGAGCTGCTGGTCTTCTGATTAGGCGGCAGCTCTTAGTGGCAGACGGCCATCCTGAATAGGAACTGCTGCACTGGTTGACACTGACAAGATGCAGTCTTGGGTCCCACTGACCACTGAAGCAGTGTTGCCCCCCACCCACCCCCCCCACCAACTTTCAGGCCCATCGGCGGGATACCCGTCGCTAGCACTAAATGCAGCTCAATATTTCCAATGTCGATCCCCTATTTAATGTTGGGATTCGACATCTAATCTAAGATGGCAAACCAAACTGAACTGATTCTGAAAACTAAATATTTGTCCCAATATGGACTTTTTTGATGTGCCTGTCCCTTTAATTGTGTAGTGGAACACTTTAATATTTCTGTCCCCCTTTGATTATGGTGGATGTTGACAGCTAGGAGCAACTTCAAATTGAGATGTTACTGGTGTGCCCCTGAATCCTGTGGTTGTCATGGTGACCTAGTTAGAAGCTTTTTAATCATTTGATTGTCCTTGGATATCTGGTGTTACTACCAATCTGAGTTTTCGAGTGGCCTGGACACGACTCTTATTTGCATAGGTTGTTATTTCTGATAGGACATTCAAAATGTAAACTCTAATCTTGAATTTATTCAAAAGTTTGCTCCTAATTAACCTGAGGTATGTTGAATCACTTAATGCATGGACCAGTGCATCAAATACATAACTCTAATGCAACTGTTCAGGAGTGTTAGGATGAGCTAATGCCTATTCCTAACTGAGTGATGAATTGGAAAAGACATGAAATCAACAACTAAATAAACCACTTAGCTAAAAGTGGACAGTGGATCAATCCAATGGCTAAATATACAGTCAACCATTCAACCTGCTGTCACCCTGAAATAGGTTTCTTTTAAGATACATGTGTCATGGGGATAACCTGCGAACAGTTCATTGGCATGTAGAATTCTGTGGTGGTTGTCAGACAACATTTGATGGCTGTTCATGCAAATCAGAGGGGACTGCACATGTTTTTAAATGGCCACATAGGAACAAGAAAAAAAAAGACTTGCGTTTTCTAGCGCCTTCACAACCACCAGATGTCTCAAAGCACTTTACTGCCAATGAAGTACTTTTTGAAGTGCAGTCAACTGCAGGAAACACAGCAGCCAGCATAGCAAACTCCCACAAACAGCAATGTGATAATGACCAGATAGTTTGTTTTTGTGACGTTGGTCGAGGGACAAATATTGGCCAGGACACCAGGGATACCTCCCCTGGCCTTCTTCAAAATAATGCTGTGGGATCTTTTACATCCATCCAAGCAAGCAAATGGGACCTCGGTTTAACGTCTCATCCAAAAGACAGCACCTCCAACAATGTAGCGCTCCCTCAGTACTGCACTGCCATGTCATCCTTGATTTTTGTGCTCAAGACCTAGAGTGGACCTTGAACCCAAAATCTTGTGATTTTGCGGCAAGAGTGCTACCAACTGAGCCACAGCTGACCCTATCAACCAATGACACTGTTACCCCTGAGCATACTGCATTTTTCATAAAAAATCTTTCAACCATTCCTAATCCTGCCCTTGTTGCAACATATTGAAACAGAGCTTCTGTGCCCTCGGTTATGTGGTGTTAAACCATGAAGTAGCTGATCCTGGCCAAGTTTTCTGCCTCTGTCTTGCAGGATCTAATGGCCTTATAAGTATTCTCACAAGCAGTGATGTTACTCCAAACATATATTACAAATATTATGTGACACAGTTCCCATTTTTACGTCAGTGGCGAATCAGTGTGATCAAACTGAAGATACTCTACTCCTATCCATATAGGGAGCTAGGGCATTAGAACCTCAGCCCTTGAGCAAAGTTTCATTTTGTTTTTAAAGTTAACTCTCCAACCAAGTCAAAATACTTGAATCCAGCATGGGTAAGAATTACGCCTCAGACATTGCATTGCCTGACAGCAGGAGCAGAAAATGCAATGCATGCATTCCATTCTGGCTATCCCACTGTTTGAAGCATCATTCCTCAGACAGTCATCTGATAACAGCTGATCCAAAATGTAACTCTGTTAAAACATCTGGTCTAGTGCTGAGAGTTTAAAAGTTCTGAAAATAGGACAGACTCATAACTTATGAATGTTGGTGGATGGAACAATTGCAGCAATGTCAAAAGGTTATGGGATCAAAGGAATTAACACTTTCAAGGCTCTGTCCCTTTGGGATATGACTTTCAGGTATTTAATCTCCAATTCCTATGCCATCCCAACAAAGCCTTTTGTGACTCCTGTACTGAATGCGTGGGTGGGTGTGTGGGGTGCTGGATCTGGTCCTGGAATTTGCCTTAACCCACATGAATCCCTGTCTATGATCAGAAACTGGTCATAGCCAGTTTCAGTTCTTCCACTCGCTTGAGTTATCTCGCTTGGCAGTTAGCTTGAAAACGGATGCAATTATAGCATGACAATATTTGAGTGACAAGAAATGTAGGAACTCAAAAGTGCATCCATGTGGCTTGGGAAAGCAATGCTGGAATTTCTGCAGGAGAATCATTACAGTTTATTAATGATGTTGCTCATCAGTTGCTGGAATTAATCTGGAAATTCCTGCTGGTTTAAACAAGCCGCTTGACAGTCTCCAAGGCAGCACACACTCCAAGTCTGTGGTAATATTTGAATTCCTAGTTTTCTCCTTCTTTCAGGTCTCCTCATGTGACAGTCGACGTCCCAGCCAGAAGGGCTGGCAGTTTTCCAGACATATGTCCATGCTGTTCTAGATCCAGCTACTAGGAGCAGTTTGAAGGCACTCCAGGTTGGTTGTCCCATCAAGGTCACCTTCCTTCTTTGGAGACAAGTGGTACCACTGCTTAACCCCTATCCCGTGTTGATATTTTCAATAACTTGATGAAGGGAAGGGCATTGAGTTGAGTTACCACTACTAAATTATGGGTGGAATTTGAACTCTATGACTAATATGCTGAAACCTCTGAGGACAACAATGTACCCTTGTTATTCTCACTAAAACTAATGGGTGCTCCTAATGAACATCCTTATGGCATTCAGCACCACAATTCAAATGGCATTGTACGGGAGGATTGTCTCAAAAGATGCATAGATATAACACGAGTGCCTCTGAAAGAGTAATGGAGATGGTATATGGTTGACATGCAGATGTGAATTTGTTATATTGCAATTCACTGGCTTTAAACAAATAGTTTTAAGTATCTGTTTTTAAAACTTATTTGTCTTTTCTGTTACAAAAAAAAGTTTCCTATATTCAGAGGCACTTGAGACGCTTGATTCAATCCCTAGTCTTTTGACTTTTGGCCAATTACATATAGAGTTCAGGTCGAGGTTAATGTCTCCACAAGGTTCAAACTCCAGGAGTTTTCAATGTGAAAATATCGTTTCAGGGTCAAATTCCGAGTTTGCGGGTGAATTTTAACACAAGCAAAAGGCTGGTTGGAAAGCGGGGACATCTGTCTACGTGGAAATTAGATTAAATTGCCCAAAAGGAAGAGGAAAAGGACAATTTCAGCTAAAAATATTGATGTAATCAAAGCAATTTGTAAACCTGTAATAACATTTTGATTGTGCCATTGTTGACTTTTCATGGAACAGTTAAAAGGCTGGCACCGGGTTTAAGGAAGTTTCGTCTCCAAACTATTTCCTTCCTTGACACCGACTATTGAGATATTTACTTACGCCTTTGTACTTCATATACCTGAGAGATCCTTAACACAACAAATCAAACTGAGGTCTTCTCTTATAACACCAGTTCAGATGAAATACTGGAGCTACATTTTATTGCAAGCAAGTGTTGTAGGGCCAGGAAGCATTTTCAGGTCAGTGTAAAGACACGGCAATATGGGTTTTTCTAATGAAGTATATAACTGGGGACAGCTCCCGTAGCTCAAGTGAATGAATTCTCCACTGCTGGCTAGCAGGTACGGTATGGCAGTGTAGTGGTTATTTAGCTAGAACTAATGATTCAGAGACTTAGACTAATAATAAAGTGGAATGTGAGTTCAAATCCTGACCTTGGATATTTCAATTTAATTTAAAAATCTGGTTTCAGTAAGCTGATTATTGTAAAAATCCAACAGGTTTGCTAATATCATTTAGGGAAGGAAACCTGCCAGTCTTTACCCAGTTTGGTTTATATGTGACTCCCACATCAATGTGGTTCACTCTTAAAGGCCTTAGCAAGCCACTCAACAAGGGCAACTAGGGATTGCACATCCCAATAATGAATCCGGAAAGTAATTGGTTTGAGTTCCAGTGCTTCTTGTCAGTTGGATTGTGAATCAAAAATGAATCTCTTGTTAGTTGCTTTCTGTGAGACATTATACAAATCAATCCAGAGACATCTATTGGTTTCGAGAGGAGGCACCAGTCAGTTCTCCACGATGCTTGAAAAAGTTCTGCTCTTCTCTCCGACAAGATTTTCATTTACCTCTTTTACCTCGTTCATCTTTATTGCTATTTCCCTTCTAATGTTTGATCAGGTGTCTACCAAAACTTGCTTTCACAGTCACATCTCTGAGTTCTGAGGAAAGGTCATTGACCTGAAACGTTAACTCTGTTTCTGTCTCCACAGATGTTGCCAGACCTGCTGAGTGTTTCCAACATTTTCTGTTTTTAATTTCAGATTTCCAGCATCCGCAGAATTTTGCTTTTGTCTTGTTAAAATGCTCGTTTAGAGTGTGTTGAAGGGAGAGGGTGCAATATTTAAAGGGGTGAACAGGTTTTAAAAGTTGTCAATTTCTGAACAGCGTAGGGAGGCAAGTACACAGTGGGGAGCAAGTCATGGTTGCCCCAGGGCATCATCTCAGCTCCATTATAGGGACAGCAGGGCAAAGGGGGACTTGGCACACGGTAAAGGAGTGCCCTGCCTTTGGAGCTGTGCAGGTGGCAGGGAGATTGGGCACAGTGCCCAGGCTTTGAAGGGGGTCAGCACCCGTGGCATTGCAGGGGCAGAAGAGCAGGGGGCAAGGCTGCCAAGGACAACTGGGCAACCATTTGCCCAGAAGGAAGGCTTCAGCTGGCAATGGGGGCATGACTGTCAGATCTAGGGCCCAATAGCGATGACAGGCAATGCCCTTCACAGGAAGGGCAGAACACTGGGTATCAGGAGGGTACAGGAGAGGAAGGAAGGGCAGAAAGGCAACGGAAGTCTAACCCTCAACACAGGATTGACTGCTAAAGACGGAGCTACTTAGAGATGACCAAGAACCAGTGCTGAAGGAGACTGTGACTCTCCAGGCAGATAGTCACTGACATCTGTGCCCTCATTGCCAAAGACCTCACACCCTGCAGCACTGGTTTTAAAGTCCTAACAGTTGCCATCAAATTCACTGTTGCCTTGAACTTCTTCACTTCTGGCTCCTTCCAAGAATCAGCTGCAGATCTTAGTGGCATCTCAAAAATGGCTGCACACCACTGCATCTCACTGATCACTGATGCCGTCTTTCCCAGAACTGAACAGCACATTCAGTTAATGATACACAGGCCTCGCAGGGACAGAGGACATTGGGTTTCACCTCCACCGCTGGATTCCCCCCAGGTGCTGGGCATCATTGATTACACTCATGTGATCATCTATGCACCCAGTGACAGGCCAGGAACATCCATCAATAGGAAGGGCTTCCACTCCATCAACATCCAACTGGTCTGCGGCCACAACAAGAGCTTCTTCCATGTGCGCACTCACTTTCCTGGCAGCTGCCATGACTCCTTCATCCTCTGTCAGTCCAGGCTCCCTCAGATCTTCACTCAAACCCCCAAAGTCTGTGGATGGATCCTAGAAAACAAGGGACATCCCTTAAAGACATGACTACTCACTCCTCTACAGGAACCCCAGACAGAGGCACAGAGGCGATATAACCAATGTCACCTGCTCAGCAAGACAACGATTGACGAGGCCACCGGTGCTTCTGAAGATGTGATTCTAGTGTCTGGTCCAGTCAGGTGGTGAGCTCCAATACCCTCCTGCAAGTTCTCGGCCATTGTGGGGGTCTTGCTGCGCTGTCCATAACATGGCCCTCTAGAGAGGTGTGGGTCTTGAGGATGCTGAGGCCCTGGAAGGAGACAGCTCATTGGAGGAGCAGCAGGAGCAGGAGGTGAGAGAGGAGCAGGAAGAGGAGGTGGAGGGAGATGATGCTGAACAGAGGTGCCCCAGCTGCCTGATGAGGTGGCCTCCTCCTGCCACCCTCTGGGAAGAGGACCTCCCTCCTCTCTCTCACAGTCTCCAGCATTAGATCCAGATTGGCATTGATGAACCAAGGGTCTGCCCTGCCCCTGGTGTCAGGCCTCCAACTCCCCTGTGACATCTCGCTTCCCTCTAGTGCTGTGGAAGTCTTTGGCACAATCAGCAGATCTCCCTCAGGACAACCAGCAGCCTCAGTGATGGCTGCCGTGGGGAGTCTAACTGAGTCCCATACTTCATCTGACCCACCTCCGTTCCTGCCTCCACTGGTTTTAAGTGGACAGGAAACCCATTTCCATGTCAATTAAGGGTTCATCCCTGTGAACTTTAATCAGTTTACCACTGGGAGCAGGTTTCTGTCCAAAAAACAGACCCAGCTCCTGTCTCTCACCTCTGTGGCAAAGATTCAGCCCCAAAATTGCTCTCAGGTCACCAAAGGATGTACAATAAATATTTCCAATGCCAGTATCACTTGAATCCCAGTCTAGAAAATACTTCATACAAGGATGCCCAATGTTAAAGGACTGGTTTTAAGCTTAGATATAATGATTTTAGTGAGAAATGTTTAGTTTTATTGTGTGCGTATGTTATAAATGTTATTTATATGGCTACCTGGTCAGCTGGGTTCATAAGTAAGATGCTTTTGGAACCATTTTGGGAAATTAGTTGAGTGACGTAATTGATCTATAGTTTGGGAAATCATTATGGTCAAGTTGTGTGTTTAAGCCAATTCAAAAAAGCATGACGTTTGATTTTCTGTTGTGGCTGTACAAAAGACTGATCATGTAGGTTTGTGTACTGATGATAATTGTGAGGGAATGTTGCAGCATCAGTATTATAGTACAAATTCTGCAGTTTAAGCAAGTGCTACCACTTGGTGGACAGATGGGATATTGCAACAGTACAATGCAAACTAAAGTGTTCTTTAATTGGCTTGTATGTGCATTTTAAAGGACAATTTCACCCTAATTACAATTGCAGATAAGCTGAAAAGGTCACTAACTACTATGGTTAGTTACTGTTGATGTCTGAATGAGTAATGCTGTTGGTGTCAGATACTTTAGATACAGGCAGGCTTTATTATTACAAACTTGTAGCCAAGTAATTCACCCATCAGGGACGGATCTTATCAAGATTGCTATTATAATTGTGTGCATTTTGTTACTGGAGGTCTGCAATTCTTTGCAAAGAGAAGCATAATTCTCCAATTGACAGGAAATACAAAAACACATAAAAAAAACTGGTAATTAGGCTGAGTTTTCCCTAATGCACCTGATTTTAATTATATGTAATTATGTTAGTTAACTAAAAAATAATTCAGAAAAATGCTTCTTGCAGTTCACAGATATAATTTTGGCGCAGTTAATCAGATTGCATTTTGAGATCCAGTGATTTTTGGTCCTTGTGATGCATTATAGAAGCAGCCTTAAACAAAGGGGAGTGCAATACTCTCTTTATGGGACATGTGCAAGATCATTAGACCTCTGCACAGTTTGTAGAGTTGGAATGTGATTCTGCAGCTATTTTCCTGCTCCAAACAGAATTTAGTGGCTCTGATGACACTGCAATTTTTCTGCTAACTTCCCTCAAATCTCTCCTCACTCTTCCCCTCATCTGATGGCATGAAGAGCCAGAACCTGCTATATTGGGAATTGTAGCTATACAATGACACCCTTTATACAGTGCAGTAGAACACCTACACCTTAATCAAGTTGTACACTGAGGCATTTGGTGCCTTTTTACTGGGTTTAATAATTAGCAACATCGAACAGGAGTAGGACATTCCGGCCCTCGAGCCTGCTCCATCATTGGCTCATATTAATTCTTATTTATTTGGACTTTGTGCTAATTGAATCCAATATTGAGGGTCACAGGTAACAAAAATACTACTATAATGTTATTGCACTCAGAGTTTTATGCCATCTATATCCGCAATGCCGCAAAATAAGTGCAAATAAAATAATCCTTAGTTTACTTTTGCGCCTAGGGTTGCAAACTCTGCTTGGACGTATTCCTGAAGATTTCATCACATGATCTCCAACTGCCCCACCCCCCCACATTCCCACCATTGTCACCCGATACACTCATTCTCAAATGACACTGCCTTGCCAAGGTCAGTTGGAAACCAAACAGTGCCTCTTCTTTACCTGATTGGATGATTCTTGACTGTCAGTCAAACAGCACATTTTGCCTATCGCCAATATTTCTCATAACTAATAAATAACAAGTGTTCAAAGAAAATGAAAAATCACAGAATCTTTTTTAATGCTCCTATGATTTTTTTTCGCCAATGTTACTGGCAGCATTGTCCTGGAGATTAATCTTTAATTCCCGGAGACTCCAGGACAATTTGTAAGGGTCGACAACCCAAATTGTGCCTATAAAAAGACCCATCAAATAGGATAAGATAAGAGCAAAATACTGCGGATGCAGGAACTATGAAATGAGAACAGAAAGTGCTGGAAGTACTCAGCAGGTCTGGCAGCATTTGTGGAGAGAGACGCAGAGTTAACGTTTCAGGTCAGTGATCCTTCATCAGAAGTCGCAGACCTGAAACGTTAACTCTGCTTCTCTCTCCACAGATGCTGCCAGACCTGCTGAGTATTTCCGGCACTTTCTGTTCTCATTCCATCAAATAAGGTAGTCCAATTTAAGTGTAGTACCATGCTGGTCAGAACTACCATAACATCCTAGAAGCCTACATGCATCATAATCCAGCTGTTTGAAGGGGATTTTTGAGAAGCTCACTAGTCTATTGAATGATGGGTAATCTGTGGGTATAATTGGATTTCCTTTGCTGATGAAGTTCTATATGTGAGACTTTTAAAAGTCACTAAGACTGCCTATTGCCACCTCCATAACATCGCCAACTGTGCCCCTGCCTCAGCTCATCTGCTGCTGAAACCCTCATCCATGCTTTTGTTACCTCTAGGCTATTCCAATGCACTCTTGGCCGACCTTTCATCTTCCATCCCCTGTAAACTTGAGGTCATCCAAAACACTGATGCCTGTGTCCTAATTTGTACCAAGTTCCAATTGCCCATTTCCCCTTTGCTGGTTGACCTACATTGGCTCTTGGTTAAGCAACACCTCTATTTTAAAATCCTCATCCTTGTTTTCAAATTTTTCCATGGCCCTGCCCCTCCCAATCTCTGTGTAATCTCCTCCAGCTCTACAAACCTCTGAGATCTTTGTGCTCCTCCAGTCCTGGCCTCTTTAACAACCCTGATCTTAACTACTTTACCATTGGTGGCTGTGCTTTCAGCTTCTCAGATCCCAAGCTCTCATTCCTCCTTTAAGAAGCTCCTTAATACCTGCTTCTGTCCAAGCTTTTTGTCATCTGTCGTAAGATCTCCTTATGTGGCTCAGTGTCATATTTTGTTCAATAACTCTTCTGCAAAGCATCTTGGAACATTTTACTCTGTTAAAGGTGCTATATAAGTGCAGGTTGTTGTTGTTAGGGCTCCTGAATTATCCCCACATAGTGGGATTCAACACTGAGCTGATCTTGTCCTTATCCAACATTTATATCTGCTCACTTCCAGCAGTAGTAGCTGAATAGGGATCAGGAATGGGAACCCCAGGCATAAATTTTCCTTCCTGACCTGCCTGATCAACCTTCCCTGAGGAAGTGACAACCCACTGGACAACGGCAAGCCATTTGGTGTCATGGTAACTCGACTTCCAAAAGACTTTTGGCAAAGTTTCACATTAATTAAACTCAAAGCTGTGGGGTTTCAGGGTAGACCCTGGAATGGATAAGAAATTGGTTGAAGGGTAAAAAACATTGCATACTTATTGGAGGAGTTGCTTCAGAGCCAGGGGAATACAGAGTGGAGTGCCTTCGAGGCTCAGTGCTGAGACCAATATTGGTACTAATTTACTTAAATGGCCTGGATTCAGAAACACAGTGCAAAGTGGTAAAATCTAAAGATGGTACTAAACTAGGACAGGCAGTAGAAGCAGAGGAGGCAGATGAGAAAAAATACATAAGAACAATGGCGGATGATATTTAATAGCACACATAGGAATGAAAAATACTTCATCAATGATGTTGAAAAAGCTACAGGTGAAACCGAAAAAGGCCAGAGATTCTTAGTAAGCTCAATACTAAACACATCCAACCAATACAGAGCAGCAATCAACACAACAAACAGGATGGTTGAACTAAAAACAGAAAATGCTGGAAATACTCAGCAGGTCTGGCAGCATCTGTGGAGAGAGAAGCAGAGATAATGTTTCAGGTCTGTGACCTTTCATCAGAACTGGCAAAGGTTAGAAATGCGTTAGGTTCTAAGAAGTGAAGTGGGGTGGAAGTGGGGAAGAGAACAAATAGGAAGCTGTGTGATAGAGCGGAGGGCAGGAGAGATGTCATGGGACAAAGGCAAAGGGAGTGTAAATGGTTGTGTGAAAGACAAAGCATAGTCCAGATAGAGTGTTAATGGCAGAATAATGAACAGCTCTGTCCAAAAGCACAACATGATAAAAACTAAGTTTAAGGCAGGCACATGGTAAAAACTAAAATAAAATAATTTAAAAAAATTAAAAAGGCCAGTCATGCTCTGAAATTGTTGAACTTAATATTGACTGAAGTGAACATCAAAGCAAGCTTGAGGAGCAGCACCTCATCTTTCTATTAGGCACTCTACAGCATTCCGGACTCAATATTGAGTTCAGGCCATTCAGGCAGGCCTTGGTGATGAATTGTGAGGGGGGTGGGGGGTGGTTGCTGAGGGTGGGGAGTGAGAGTATGGAGCCTTCCCGGGAGGGTGGCGATTGCCGCCCGGGAGGTTCTGCCAGGGGCCCTGGATAGCCCCCAAAGGAGGGACCCCTCCTGACCCTACTAGGAGGCTGCAAGGCTTTACCTGGCGGCATCTCCCAGTGGCAGCAGGCCCCTTCACGTTCCACAAAATTAAGGTGGAAGAGGCTCTTATGTGCCATTAATTTCACCGCCCCAGAAAAAATGACAGGTGGCCTGGACAAAGTCGGGAACAGTGCCCCTTGCCATTTTGTTTGCCTCCCCCTGGCCTCTGTGCCCACCTCCAAGGACAGAACAAAATTCTGCCCGACATCTGCAATGTTCAGACATTCACTGGAAAAGCTTTCTGAATCATTGGGGAGCCTTTAGCTTCCACCATGTTTGCCTTTTGTTACTCTATCACATAATGTTCAACCTGTAGAACATATATTGGGCTAGAAATTAGTCTGAGCCAAATTTAGGGCCTAGACTCGGTGCTGCGAAGGCAGCAAAGGCCTAAGGATTGACAGAAAGTGGACTTTGGGCCTCATCCACATACTCAGGACGAAATGCAGCTCATTCCACGTCAGAAACCAATTTTGGGTCGCCCACCTCACCGGCAGTGTCATTCTCAGCTAAGTCTCAGGAGGGCGTTGGAGTGAGGTATGGGAGCTGCTGGCTGGTGCACAGTCATCTCTCCTGTGCTTAGGTTGAGAGCTGCGTGGCCCACTGAAGAATTCTGGGCAGGCCAGGCTTGATGTCTTCCCTGCTCACATGGTGACCAATTTTTAATGGGGTCCATTAACAGGCATTAGGCCCTTAATTTACATATTCAAGGGGCATAAATTCTGCTTTAGGCATCTGTCTCGGGACCTTAAAAATGGACCTCACGAATTTGGTACTAGGACCAATGCCTGCGCAGCTTAGACACATGCACTGATAAATTGGCATGCTTCACTCCCATTTTACACATGAGAAATGGATGCCACACATACCAATTTCTACCCTAACATATAGTACAACGAAAGGAAATGATTGTCAAATTTTGTTCCAGAAGTGAGGAATTGGCATACAATTATAATTCCACCCTTATTACTCTGATAACAGAATCCAATATAACACAATCTGTAAACATATTCCTGGTTATTATAGTGATTATTTGAGCTGTCTAACACCAGTTGTCTGCTCTTCTGACTCTGGCTCCCCTACTGGAATTTGCTGGTTAGAAATATTCCATTCCAGTGATTTCTGGAGCCTACGTCTCTTCCAATCTTTAATGAAGCTTCATCGTCTTTTTCAGTTTTGTACAGCTTTGTTCTGTCCAGTAGAGGGGGATATTGTACTAAAGATTAACAAAAGTGATCAATGAACCTATGCACGTGTACTGCTGTTAGAATGTTTAATGGCTTTAAGATTTAAAAAAAGAGATAGAGAAGACATATTGCTTGTGGTTTGAAGAGAGAATATGTGATGTGGAACTGATATTCCACCAACAGGCTGACTGATAATTCATAAATGACAAAACTGTCAGTATTTTGCGTGAACAGCACCAATGAGAAATGGATGATATCTCACAGATTCCAAGCTTGTCCACTGTTCACATTCCCTGTCAGGTAAAATAAAAACTAAAATGATAAAAGCTAAATTTAAATTTAAATGGGAATTTAAAATGAATTCTAATGACAAATACCTGATTGAAATTATTTTCAAGTTAATTAAGTATGACTCTTTATAATAAAACATCTTATATCCATCATGACCATCCTCTATGTAGCAATCATCAGGCCTACCTATCAGTTTTGTTCTTCCTTTATGCCATACCTGTGCCTGAGCAAGAATCATGATCCATCTCTTGGCCGGCATTGCACTGGGGTACTGAGGCAAACTGAGGTGATGAAGTCCTTGGTCTGTTATCATGGGTTTTCAAAATGTCTGCTTGGTCTTTAAACTCTTTTAAGCTGGAGCCACAGCTTCTGGGTCTTGTGGCTGAGGCACCTTGAAAAGGTTGAGGCAGCCTTGAGTAGGACATTGAGTTTTAGCAAAGATTGAGAGCTGAGGGTCGGGTGGCAACAGCTGCCACGGAGTTGGTATGGAGAGAGGTCCTGTCAGATCTTCAGTGGGGCTGGTGTGGCACTATACTCTGTGCAAAGCCTGTAGGGTATCATCAGCCAAAGCTCTGTGACCCTGGACTTACTGGTCCCTGTTCTTTATATCCCAACCCAGACTCTCCTGGATAAGTTGTATATGCTCCTGCAGCATCCTGGTTGAGTTACCTCAGATAAGCAACTGGTCAAGAAAATGGTCACATGGATCTGCTCTGCAACCACAGCATAGCCTTACACAAGGCGGATACTAGTCAAGATTATACCATAATATTCAAACAGAATGTGGCAAATATTTCTTAAACATACAAGGCAAAGTAGAAAATCTATATAATTCTTCTTCTTCTTCTTCTTCTTCTTTGGCCTCCTTGTCTCGAGAGACAAGGGTAAGCGCCTGGAGGTGGTCAGTGGTTTGTGAAGCAGCGCCTGGAGTGGCTATAAAGGCCAATTCTAGAGTGACAGACTCTTCCACAGGTGCTGCAGATAAAATTGGTTGTCGGGGCTGTTGCACAGTTGGCTCTCTCCTTGCGCTTCTGACTTTTTTCCTGCCAACTGCTAAGTCTCTTCGACTCGCCACGCTTTAGCCCCGCATTCATGGTTGCCCGCCAGCTCTGGCGATCACGGGCAACTGACTCCCACGACTTGTGATCAATGTCACAGGACTTCATGTCGTGTTTGCAGACGTCTTTAAAGCAGAGACAAGGATGGCCGGTGGGTCTGATACCAGTGACAAGCTCGCTATACAATGTGTCCTTGGGGATCCTGCCATCTTCCATGCGGCTCACATGGCCAAGCTATCTCAGGCGCCGCTGGCTTAGTAGGGTGTATATGCTGGGGATGTTGGCTGCCTCGAGGACTTCTGTGTTGGAGATACGGTCCTGCCACCTGATGCCAAGGATTCTCCGGAGGCAGCGAAGATGGAATGAATTGAGACATCGCTCTTGGCTGACGTACGTTGTCCAGGCTTCGCTGCCGTAGAGCAAGGTACTGAGGACACAGGCTTGATACACTTGGACTTTTGTGTTCTGTGTCAGTGTGCCATTTTCCCACACTCTCTTGGCCAGTCTGGACATAGCAGTGGAAGCCTTTCCCATGCACTTATTGATTTCTGCATCTAGAGACAGGTTACTGGTGATAGTTGAGCCTAGGTGGGTGAATTCTTGAACCACTTCCAGAGCGTGGTCGCCAATATTGATGGATGGAGAATTTCTGACGTACTGCCCCATGATGTTCGTTTTCTTGAGGCTGATGGTTAGGCCAAATTCATTGCAGGCAGCCGCAAACCTGTCGATGAGTCTCTGCAGACACTCTTCAGTGTGAGATGTTAAAGCAGCATCGTCAGCAAAGAGGAGTTCCCTGATGAGGACTTTCCGTACTTTGGTCTTTGCTCTTAGACGGGCAAGGTTGAACAACCTGCCACCTGATCTTGTGTGGAGGAAATTCCTTCTTCTGAAGACTTGAACACATGAGAGAGCAGCAGGGAGAAGAAGATCCCAAACAGTGTAGGTGCGAGAACACAGCCCTGTTTCACGCCACTCAGGATTGGAAAGGGGTCTGATGAGGCGCCGCTATGCTGAATTGTGCCTTTCATATTGTCATGGAATGAGGTGATGATACTTAGTAGCTTTGGTGGACATCCAATCTTTTCTAGTAGTCTGAAGAGACCACATCTGCTGACAAGGTCAAAGGCTTATATCTATATAATCTATATAATTAACTCAATATATACCATCTAAATATATAAATAGGTCTACAAATGAGCATGAGAATATAATATTCAAGTAGGTACAGAGCAAGATAGAAAATATTTATAACAATAAATCTTACAACGCAATCTGAATAAATAGCAGTTACAGTGCATGAACACGACGAGTGTAAGAAGATAAATCTTCAAATTCCTGAAATCGGACAGTAATTATCCAGTGACATACAGATGAGGATGACAGACTGCCACCCCCTTGGAAACTGCAGCCCAGAGTCCTTGATGACGGAGATTATAGGAGACAGTGCTTCCACCCCCTCCCTTCCTAACACCTAAGTTCCAATTCCTTTCCTCTCCCTCCACACCTGATCTGTGGTCACGACTCTTCTCTTCCTAGCCCAGCCTCAGCCCTATCTGCAGCCTTGTCGCGGCTTCACGTTGGCCTGGGGACACCCTCGTCAATTTATCCAGGCCTCCGATCCTTTGACCTGACCTCAGACTCCACCAAATCCAACTCCCCCACAGCCTCCGCCCAGTGAGCAACTCTGTGAAAGATTCACTCACAATAATAAAGTTAAATTCACAAAATTTCTCTATTTGCCTTAGAACAACAGTGATAGATATGGTAACCAAGAAGCTGTGAATTTGAGTGTTTTTCTTTCACTCTTTCTTGTTAGGTCAACAAAACTCTCTTAAGATTAAAAGCTGCAAATTGTACCAATTACTCTCCACTATACTTTGGACATCTGGAGTTCACCTTATTGCTGGTGTTACCATAGTTTCTGATTTCAGATTAACAGTAGTGAAATATAAGGAATGGGGTGACAGCCTGGATGCTGTTCAATTGAATAATCATACCTTAAATTTCAAATATAAGTGAGACTTGACTGCTCAGCCTTTGTTGACTGCAGATATGCAATGTACACATAATATACAGGACTTTACAATGCTTACCTTATAGCAAATGTTTTCTCCAGTCCCAACAGAAACATCACTCTAACTAATGAAAGGTGAAGACCTCAAAAAGATAAACCTAATGAGGATAATCACTTTGCTGATCTTACAGGTTCAACACTCGTCACAGCAGCAAGTTGCAGTTAATTTTAAAATTTGAAGGTATTTTTGGAATGAAGTTGATGTGAAAAGCACCTGCAATATATGTCAAAGGAAACATTTGGAGAATGCCTACATCTAATCATTCGCCTGTTTCCATTTCAAGGGAGTCAAGCAGCCACTATAGAGGAGCTGGATAAGATGGAACTAATGGAAGGTTAAGCTGCTCAAATGCCAGATCACAGTATGGGGCCTTCATGATATCTCTATTGCGAAGTGATCAAACGTAAAAGTGAAGGTAACGTTAGAAAACTGACTTTCTAACAATACTTCACTAGCCCAGTATATCATCTGGGGAAGGGAGAAATGTAACTGCCCACACCAAACTGCACACCATCCGCATTTGATAAGCCGACCTGTTCTCATGTCTCTGCCTATAACCTAAACGGGGAAGTCTGGGAGTGGCTGATGCAGTTCATTCCTCTACAACTCTAGTTTCCTGTGGAGAGCTACTGAGATTTTTTACAATGCTTTGCCATGAGGGGAACAGTGGCACAGTACCACGAACGCTAAAAGAATGAGTTTGCCAACATTCACAGAAAAAAAACAAATGGCTTTTGTAATCAAGCAAAGATCTGTACAGCTAATATCTGCAATAGTCAGATGGGCCCAGGAGATAGGCTGCAGTTGATTTTGTCGTCGAGATTTTATAAACACAAAAGTGTCCAACAGCTTTATCTTTTAATTATCGACTGTCAGTGGCTCCATGTACAAGGGCCACAAAATCCCTCAAGGGTTCGGCCAGTCTCCCACTATAACTTTTGACAGAGACCAGTGGAACGCCTTGAAAATCGTCAGAGACCCGGTTGTCTGAGGTCTCCACTGTTTGCGGGAGTTTCCTGTTTGCCTTGTGAAAATTCCATCTGTTCCTCACAGGATGAATGGCCGCAATGAAGTGAAGCCAGGAGGTGGGAGCTCCCAACAATGAGAGTTTCCATCCCTTAGGCTCAGTCAAGATCTGCTGTATTTGTGGTGGACAGTGCACCCACTGAGGAGAGGTGTACCAACATTCACGATGGCAGATGTTGGTCCCACCATTAGGGACTGGCCCAGGTCAGGCTACTTTTCTTTTACCAAAATGACAAAGGAGATTATGGCCGATGGTGCTGGGCTTGGGTGGACCCCCACCACCAACCCCCCCCCCCCCCCTCCCCTCAACAAGCAACAGGTGTTGTAGTTTCTGGCTGCAGTGGGAAGATGGCTGCTGGAGGTGTGTTCAAGGTGGCCCATGAACAACTTGTCCATCTGACTGATCACACAAATGTCACCAGAAAGGCCACCAGCAGGCACGATCTGGGCACTACTGCCAGAACTGCAACGTGTGAATTTTCAGGACAAAGCTTTTTTACTGAGAGGGCATAGGCTGCGGAAGCTTAGAAATTGTCTTGGTTCTGACACAAGGATATTAATTTGAAACATTAACGTGTCCTTCCTCGTTCCACAGATTCTGTCTGACCACCATTTTCTGTTTTTATCCTAGAAGTTTGGAGTATTAGTGGATGAATGCTTAATGAGTTAATATGACATTCCTTCACCACTCTGTTAACACAGGTATTAACCCATTTAACTTTAAATGGTTTAACGCCTCCATTAAAATAGAAGACAGAGGAAGGGCATATGAACAAGTTAAGCCTACATCCACTAATCTTCCTGGCAGTATTTTTTTAGTCTGTATTGTACTGAAACACTCTGCTAAATTTCACATATAGCACCAACATAGAAGGTCACCCATCCTCCCCTTCTCTCTCCATGATGAGGAAAAGGAAAGGGAGGTGGAAGTGTGGGAGTAAGAGGATGTGGAAGAAGAGCCTGTGGAATATTGGCTGGCTGATTTGGATAATTTCCAAATGTGTGCCAACTCTGCTTCACAGAATCTTCCATAAAAGCTCTAACAGCAGTACCACAGTCGAGGGAGGAACTCTGCATCCACCCCAGGGCCTGGGAACATAGATGTACCCTTAAGAGCATTTAAGACTGTGTGAAAGAATTTCAGGGAGTAAGTAAGACCTTGGCTTGAGTTTATTGTATCTATCTTTAGTGTGCTGCATTTTCTATTACTGCTTAGCAACTACTAGATTACAAAATACAAATAAATGTCTTGGGCTGTGTTCACAATTCAAGTTCTGCCCCACATGGATTAGGGATTGTTATATAGTTAGCACAGTCTAGGAGTTCATACAATGTCATAAACTGCATGAACAAAGTTTAACGTTCTCTTATTCTCTATCTCTGTTCTCTTTCTTTCTCTAAGCAGGGAAATCTGGTAGGACTGTTTGTCTCATACTGTAACTATCCCTTGCTCAATGACTATTCTTGTTAGTGTCTGATGTAAGCATAGTTATGGTGCACAGTAGCATTCCCTAGTGGAAGAATGATGGAGTAGTCAGAGAGGAACCAATTCATTGCGCTTCATTGTAATTTTCCTCAGCTGTTTGTCTGGGGTAATAAAAAAATCATTAGCAATATTTCACTATCCCCTCTACCCAGAAAGTACTCCCAGAACAATTTGACACAACACTGGTAATATAACATTTAAGCATTCACAGTAGCTATTTTCTCCTGGAATGCAATCCCCTGCATTGAATGTGGAAATGCTCTTTGAAATGCATCAAGCAAAACTGTTGCTAAGATTTGTCTGTTAAGAGTTGGTCATCTGCAACAAAATGTCTGGTGCATTGCATGTCACTCAGTTTAAACATTCTTTTCACACAGTCAACTACCCTGACCATCTAATACTAACTATCTTTTCTTCATCTTTCCCATGAGGGCTCTAACATGCACGGTATACACTGCAGTCTGTGAGACATTAAACATAGCCCACTACACCAATGAAAAATGCCATCTGTGTAGGGATGCCCAGGAGTCAGAGGTCAGGATGGGGGCAGTTGTGTAAATCATAGTAGGCGAGGTCAACAGGTTCCCCTGAGACCATCCAAGAGAACCCAGGAAGCAGGTCAGTGCCTCATCATTCGGTCATGTGGTACCTTGGCAGAAAGGGTAGAATTTGTTTTTTCTTAAAATGTGTAGACAGTCAAATTATACACTGATCATGTTTAGTTTTCAGTCCAGCAAGGTTTGAAAACCACAATAGTCATATTCAAGCCCATTCAGCTATTCTTCTGCCTTTGATTGTTCAATCCTTCTGAACACATGGCGCAACACAGTTCATTATGTTTTTACCATGTGGAGGTCGAAAGATACTTGCATGTTTGTACTGGTGCCCCAGGAGAGTGGTCTCATCCGCCTCTTTTCACTACTCATAATCTAACCTACTCTCCATCCTGAGGTAGTCCAATTCTGAAAATAGAGAACCCCACACTGTGCACGCGTGAATGAATTAGAATTAGAACATTACAGCGCAGTACAGGCCCTTCGGCCCTCGATGTTGCGCCGACCTGTGAAACCATCTGACCTAAACTATTCCATTTTCATCCATATGTCTATCCAATGACCACTTAAATGCCCTTAAAGTTGGCGAGTCTACTACTGTTGCAGGCAGGGCGTTCCACGCCCCTACTACTCTCTGAGTAAAGAAACTACATCTGTCCTATATCTATCACCCCTCAACTTAAAGCTATGTTCCCTCGTGTTTGCCATCACCATCCGAGGAAAAAGACTCTCACTATCCACCCTATCTAACCCTCTGATTATCTTATATGTCTCTATTAAGTCACCTCTCCTCCTCCTTCTCTCCAACGAAAACAACCTCAAGTCCCTCAGCCTTTCCTCGTAAGACCTTCCCTCCATACCAGGCAACATCCTAGTAAATCTCCTCTGCACCCTTTCCAAAGCTTCCACATCCTTCCTATAATGCGGTGACCAGAACTGCACGCAATACTCCAGGTGCGGTCTCACCAGAGTTTTGTACAGCTGCAGCATGACCTCGTGGCTCCGTAACTCGATCCCCCTACTAATAAAAGCTAACACACCATATGCCTTCTTAACAGCCCTATTAACCTGGGTAGCAACTTTCAGGGATTTATGTACCTGGACACCAAGATCTCTCTGTTCATCTACACTACCAAGAATCTTCCCATTAGCCCAGTACTCTGCATTCCTGTTACTCCTTCCAAAGTGAATCACCTCACACTTTTCTGCATTAAACTCCATTTGCCATCTCTCAGCCCAACTCTGCAGCCTATCTATGTCCCTCTGTACCCTACAACATCCTTCGGCACTATCCACAACTCCACCGACCTTAGTGTCATCCGCAAATTTACTAACCCACCCTTCTACACCCTCTTCCAGGTCATTTATAAAAATGACAAACAGCAGTGGCCCCAAAACAGATCCTTGCGGTACACCACTAGTAACTGAACTCCAGGATGAACATTTGCCATCAACCACCACCCTCTGTCTTCTTTCAGCTAGCCAATTTCTGATCCAAAGCTCTAAATCACCTTCAACCCCATACTTCCGTATTTTCTGCAATAGCCTACCATGGGGAACCTTATCAAACGCCTTACTGAAATTCATATACACCACATCCACTGCTTTACCCTCATCCACCTGTTTGGTCACCTTCTCGAAAAACTCAATAAGGTTTGTGGGGCACGACCTACCCTTCACAAAACCGTGCTGACTATCGTTAATGAACTTATTCTTTTCAAGATGATTATAAATCCTATCTCTTATAATCTTTTCCAACATTTTACCCACAACCGAAGTAAGGCTCACAGGTCTATAATTACCAGGGCTGTCTCTACTCCCCTTCTTGAACAAGGGGACAACATTTGCTATCCTCCAGTCTTCCGGCACTATTCCTGTCGACACTGACGACATAAAGATCAAGGACAAAGGCTCTGCAATCTCCTCTCTGGCTTCCCAGAGAATCCTAGGATAAATCCCATCTGGCCCAGGGGACTTATCTATTTTCACACTTTCCAAAATTGCTAACACCTCCTCCTTGTGAACCTCAATCCCATCTAGCCTAGTAGTCTGAATCTCAGTATTCTCCTCGACAACATTTTCTTTCTCTACTGTAAATACTGACAAAAAATATTCATTTAACGCTTCCCCTATCTCCTCTGATTCCACACACAACTTCCCACTACTATCCTTGATTGGCCCTAATCTAACTCTAGTCATTCTTTTATTCCTGATATACCTATAGAAAGCCTTAGGGTTTCCCTTGATCCTATCCGCCAATGACTTCTCGTGTCCTCTCCTTGCTCTTCTTAGCTCTCCCTTTAGATCCTTCCTGGCTAGCTTGTAACTCTCAAGCGCCCTAACTGAGCCTTCACGTCTCATTCCTAACATAAGCCTTCTTCTTCCTCTTGACAAGCGCTTCAATTTCTTTAGTAAACCACGGCTCCCTTGCTCGACAACTTCCTCCCTGCCTGACAGGTACATACTTATCAAGGACACGCAGTAGCTGCTCCTTGAATAAGCTCTACATTTCGATTGTGCCCATCCCCTGCAGTTTCCTTCCCCATCCTACGCATCCTAAATCTTGCCTAATCGCATCATAATTTCCTTTCCCCCAGCTATAATTCTTGCCCTGCGGTATATACCTGTCCCTGCCCATCGCTAAGGTAAACCTAACCGAATTGTGATCACTATCACCAAAGTGCTCACCTACATCTAAATCGAACACCTGTCCGGGTTCATTACCCAGTACCAAATCCAATGTGGCATCGCCCCTGGTTGGCCTGTCTACATACTGTGTCAGAAAACCCTCCTGCACACACTGGACAAAAACTGACCCATCTAAAGTACTCGAACTATAGTATTTCCAGTCAATATTTGGAAAGTTAAAGGCCCCTATAACAACTACCCTGTTACTCTCGCCCCTGTCGAGAATCATCTTCGCTATCCTTTCCTCTACATCTCTGGAACTATTCAGAGGTCTATAGAAGACTCCCAACAGGGTGACCTCTCCTCTCCTGTTTCTAACCTCGGCCCATACTACCTCAGTAGACGAGTCCTCAACTGAGGTAGTATGAATGGGGACATATGATGTACCAATGTCACAACTCAACACGCACACTCCCATGTTCCATAGAAATGAAAAGAGATTGAAAAAGGTAAAAATGAATCAAAAAAATAAATACTGCAGCCACTAATAAAACAAGTCAAATTATATTGCACCTCCCATATTTTAACATCCATATCAGTGCCAACTCCATGCATCTGTGTGCTGGTATAGTACAGCTTGAGAAAAACACAAAGACATACTGCACTGACTCCACACATTTAATGGGCAAGGACAGGAGGCCACTTAATAGAATGTCAGATCACAAAATCATAAAAGACTGGTTCTGCGATGTTGCCAGCACTTTGGTTGTCATGGCATTTATATTTAAAGTTGTCATTGATGGCACTTCTTCAAGGTAGAAATGTCTTATTCTAACAGTAGATGCCTGCTTCTGACACCACTTGGAGATTGGAGTAAAGTATCATTATAATGGTAACAATTTCGGCATAAAAAAATCAGGCAACTGAGCTTTTAAATTTCAGAAATCTAAGGGTAATTCTGCATTCCTGAGGACATTCCCAGTGCGCCTGTGTGAGACATGTTGCAGCTCTCACTCTCTCTCTGACTGTTGCGTGCTTCCTATGAATGTGGCTTCCTGCTGGAACTGTAGGATTGCAGAATTAACCCTGTAATGTAATATTTTCCTGGCTAGGGGTGCATTTTAATCTTTTCTGTGCGCTGGGTTTGTCAATCCTTGGTGAGGATCATGGCATCAAAAACAAGCAAATAGAAGACTGGTGTCAGACAGCTCTTTGGCCATCTCGATGGTCAACTGCAGAGTCCAGTGTGGTGCTCAGCAGTGCAGAGCATGAAGGTTCGTGGCCTTCAGTCTCTGATCTCCATTGTTAACTGATCTCAGCTTAGGGTGGCACTGAGACCCCACAATTGGCCTGAGGAGCTCTCTGCCGGTGAGAGGGAAAAATAAATCAGCCTGGGTTTCCACTCCTGATCACTACTGGTGAGCCCTTGCTAGAAAGTGTGGAGATTTATTGAGGACAGCAATGGACTTGGCTGTGAGGCTCCCAAACAATTGAAAAAACTGCCCACAAAAATCTACTCAGGCTCATAACTGAAGAATGGCCTCTTAGGCCTGGGCTGACAGAACCTGTAGAACTGTACCCCAATGTAAACCACTGCATTCATGAGAGGAAGACAAAAAACTAGGAGGGAAAAAAAATTGCTTTGTTTTCCTCTGGAGATAACCTGCTGCAGAATCGCTACACTCTGTTTGAAATTGATTTATATCTCATGACCTTGGTTATGTCAGAGGGAAATTGCTGCGCAGCACAGAAGAATGTGTCAGGAAGAGATTTGTGGAATAAAGTTCTTTATAGTTTCTGGACAGTTATTTCCTCAGGGGTTCTCCTGATCGTCTGCTGTACCTTCAGCAGCATATCCATGGAAATCCTGGTGTTGCTGTGAGGATCCTGCACATCATCTGCAGCTGCAGCAGACAATTTGGAGAAGTTCTGCAGAAATTCATGAATGAGCTGCAACCCTCTTGTCCCTATTGCATCAGGTACATGACATCAAAATTGAAAAAACAGCATTAGTCTGCTAAGAACACTTTGCACTCATTTTGATCCCTGTCTGTTACAGTAATGCACAATAATAGATTTTGTGTCACACAGTTTTCTACAATCCTTCAAATTAAAGCAAACAGAAAGAATGTGTATCAGGCTACTTGCAATTATGTTATGACTGAGGCGGGAGGAGTGCACTGTTTATTCCAGTCCCACTTCTCCATAAGTCACAACATATATTTAAATTTTCCAACTTACTGATACAGTCAATCATATACACTAGTTTTCCCAGAATATAACACACTAACCAGGTTTCTTTAATGAACAACAAAAAAATTATCAGTATTATAAAATAAGTCTTAACTAGTAATGAAGTAAAGCATAAACACAGATTGAAATTTTAAAGTCCCCTTTTTTTTTACCTTAACCCCCTCACACTCACACACATACATACATACACCAGTTAATTGGAAAAATAAAATGAATTTTGGTTCAGAGCTCTGTTACAGACAAAAAAAAACACTTGGGCTGAATACTTGCTCATTCCTGAAGAAAACAGCAGATGAGGTACATCGTGTTCCAAAACTGGCATACAATCTAACTTCCGAGTACACGTAGACAGCTAACTGGGATCTTTTAGAACAGTTCTTTTCAGGTGGCGTTGAGAACCAATCTAGCAGGTTTTTCTTCAAAGACAGGAGATGAGATGAATTGACACAATGGACTTCTCAGGATCTTTTAGAGATGATGGAAAGCGAGCTGGGTGGTGGTCTTCTCTCCTTCCTTGACACTTCTTCAGCAGCAGGAGCTAACCTTATCTCCTTCCAGAAGGTAAAACACACTGACACTACAGCCAAAAGCCTGCGTGTTTTCTCTCTCAGGTGTGCGCTGCTGCTCCCGGGCTTGCCCAATCAAGGGGCGTGCTACTGACTTCTCTGCCCACATCTTTCCCTGTTATCAGGGTTTCTGTTCTATTTTTAACTTGAGTCATGTGACAACCAGTAAACATTGTTGCCAAACTTGTTCTTTCGGTGCCTCCTTGAAAAAAATACTGGTCCAACATTTATTCAGTTTGACTATGAATTCCTCAAAAAATATTTTAACAAAAAAAAGCAATCACTTCCATAACAATTATTTGCAAATATTTTTGATTAATTTTCACAAAATTAGCAGAGTCAACACAAACTATCATGAAGACCCCCACTTGCCAAGAATGAGGCATATTAATTTCATCATATGAACATTAATTTTAAACTGTTGCTGGAGTGAAGAAATGACTCGTTTAAAGAGATCACCAGACATTTGGCTGGAGGACATTTGCATACTAAGAGATGGTGCTTGTGGAGACAAAGCAGCTACTCCCTGGACCAATTAACCCAAATGGATTTTGATCACCAGACATTAAAGGTGTAAGGAAGCTCGCCTTCCAGGGTCTGCCAAGATGATAGAATCCACAAATGCAGGAGTTTGTTAAAGCATGACTAACTGGCTGACCCAAGTTTTCTTTGTTTGAACTGCACACAGCACAGTTTGGTCAGACTACAGATTGCAACTGAACCTGGAGCAAGAGAGCTTCTCTCCTGGCTGCCTCTCTCTTGTTTTCTCACAAACCTCCGGACCCATTGAAGTCACTTAAACCTCTAGAGAGAGAAGGCTCCTACATCGAAACAAGTTAAAGCGTGCACTAGTCCCCAACGAACAGCAAGACTTACCGGCAACCAAATACTCCACATTGAACTCAAAGGACTGTAAATAACTACCAGATATTGCCTCAAACTTCTTCCCTTTATTCTTTCTACTCTTTCTGTCTCTAACTGCGCCTGTGTATATTGCGTATGAATACTAAGGTGGTTGCGTCGAATACTCGTAGCCGTTACCCGAATTAGAGTTTAAGATTAATAAACTTCCACCTTTCTTGTTTAAATCTAAGAAAACCTGTCTGATTTCTTTGCCTTACAATTGGAAAGCAGTGAACAAGGATTGACTGAGGGGGAGCTAAAAACAGTGTTTTTAAAATTAAACCCTGTTACGGTTAGACCAGGCAAAGACTGAGGGAACCCCTAGAACTCTTCTCACCTGGTCGTAACGCTAACTCTTATCTGTCAAGATTCATAAAGTGCATGTGAGTTTGTGCACTTCATATTGAAGTCTTGATTTCAAGTGCGGATCTGCTGCTGAAATATACAGGAAACAGCCTCACTTGCAGTCTGGTGCTTTCTGGACAATGAAATGGAATGCAAAAACTAACATTAACTGAATGTCTCTCAGACTATCTGGGCTTTGATATTAAACATTTCCAAATAGTGGAAGAATGTGGATTTAACAATACAAGAACATAATCTACAAGAAGCCTTCTAATTACAAATGTATGTAAAATAAGAAAATAAGAATTCAGAACAAGAGTATGACCATTCAAGCTTGCTCTGTTATTCAATAAAATCATGACTGAAATTCTACTTCAATTCCATTTTCCTGCCCGATCCCCATATTCCTTGATTCCCTTAGTGACCAAAAAATCTTACTGATCTCAGTGTTGAATATACTTCATGACTGAGAGTCCACAGTCCTCTAGGAGAGAATACCAAAGATTTACAACCCTCTGAATGAAGAAATTTCTCCTCATCTCAGTTCTAAATATCCAACCTTTTATCCTGAGACTATGACCCCAAGTTCTAGACTCTCCAGCAGGGGAAGCAACCTCTCAGCATCTAAATTCCAGTTTGTCACATCTATTTCCTGTTCTCATGGTTTAGTTATGCATTTGCGACATTGGCAACCTTTAGAGGCAACGTCTAAAGTCGAACACCAGAACCAACACTGACTTCTATTGTTTTTAAAAGGCAACACTGTAATTCCTGCAAATCAGTCCTCTGACCACTGGTGGCAATGTGACACAAGTCACCCAGATCTGCCTGCCATTTTGTCCCATTGCTACAAACACAGGTAAAAGATATATCATTGTAGATTTGGCTGTTATTGTGCTTGGGCAGAAAGGATTTCCTGGACAAAACTCATAAAGGAAAATTTGGTGGGGATAATTGCCTAAGTATAATAGGGAGAGCATCTTCCTCCATCTAACTGTGGCCAAGGCAGGTGGAGATTCACTAGTTGTTAAAAAAAACTCTTAACAATTTTAGTGAAATAAGGAATAAAAGTTATTAATAATAACTTCAGGATATGGGCACCACTGGCCAGGCCAGCCTTTATTGCCCATCTCTAGTTGCCCTCAAGAAGGTGATTGTTGAGATTATTTTTCTTGTACCGCCTGCCATATGAACTTCCTGCATTTTGACCCAGTGTGATGAAGGAATGGCAATACATGTCCAAGTAGGCTAGGTGTGTGAGTTGGAGGGTAACTTGGAGGTGATGGTGTTCCATGCTGCTGCTGCCCTTATCCTGATCTAGGTGGTGGGTTGTGAATTTGGCAGGGATTGGTGAAGAAATCTTGCCCAATTGCTGCAGTGCATCACCTGGACAGTGCACCCTTTAGCCAGGGTAGAGGGAGGGGATGTTTAAGGTGATGGATAGGCTGCCTTGTCCTGGATGGCATTGAGCTTCCTGAATGTTCTTGCAGTTGTGCCCATCCAGGCAAGTAGAAAATATTTCATCAGAAATATGCCATTCCTCCGTTCGTTATTTTAATAGAGGCATTAATCCATAGTGTTGTGATAGTGTATTTGTTAGTATGCTAAATCTAATTATTTAAATATATGTTTATGCTAATATGTATGTCATCACAGAAAGTGATGCAATATCACATGATTCAGTTCTCCTGCACAGTCAGTTAGCATGTGTGAGCTGAAGCAACAAGTCTCCATTAAAGCTCTGCATTCAACCTTTATGTCTGCCCTTCAGCTTTGTTTGTATTAATCTAGAAAAAGATAATACAACACATAGAATCATAGAATAGTTACAGCACAGAAGGAGACCAACTCACCGAGTCCCACGAACCTTTTCTCTCTTCAACTAAAATTTAAAATAAACAGGTGAATGCCCACATTAAAATAGCAAAAGAATGCCATACAAATGCTCTCTCTCTCTCTCTCTCTCTCTCTCTCTCTCTCTCTCTCTCTCTTTCTCTCTCTCTCTTTCTCTCTTTCTCTCTTTCTCTCTTTCTCTCTCTTTCTCTCTTTCTCTCTCTCTCTCTCTCTCTCTTTCTCTCTCTTTCTCTCTCTTTCTCTCTCTTTCTCCTCTCAGTGAGGACTTCAGGACTGCAACTTCAACTAAAGACACTGAGACTGAGATTTCGTATTTAAATTCCATTTGTTAAGGACTCTACTCCAACCTCCCAACTCTGTTTTTCCCTCTGTAATCTATTTGTGTGTGTGTGAATGTGGGCGTGGATGCGTGGAATATTTTAGTAATTTTAACTGGGTTAGAGTGATAGGTTAATAAACTTACATCTTTCTTGTTTAAACTCAAGAAAACCTGTCTGATTGGTTCATTTACAATTATATTAGAGGAACAGGAGCAAGTGCTCACTGAGGTAGTAAGTTAAATCACTGTGATAAAAAAGATAAACCCTGTTGTAGTCAAACCATAGAAAGGGGCGAAAGGGGGGCCTGAGACCCCTTCCTCACTTGGTCGTAACAGAAATGTGGGGGCTCTAGTCCCGCGTTGTACCCACAGACAAACAAGAAATTGGACGTGGGAAACCAAATTGATCCCAATCAAAAAAAAAGACTTCAATACAGGTTTTCTTGTGGTTTGTGTTGCTAGAGTACTAACATGTCTGTATCCGAAGCCAGTACCTTCCCAAGCCAGAATGAAGTAACTTGGGATAAGTTAAAGGCCCTATCTATGGAAGAGTTCAAAAATGTAGCTGGGCAGTGTGGGATTACTTTCCATGTCAAAGCCAAGAAATCTGATATCTTGAGACTTGTGATCAACCATTTGTTCCTTGAACCTGAAGAGTTGGAGACAGGGTTGGAGTTAGACTCAGACAGGGTAATGTTAGCAAAAATACAATTAGAACAGAGGAGACTTGAATTGGAAGACAGAGAAAAAGAGAGAGAAGAGAACAAAAAGAGAGACAGGAGAGAGAATTTTCTGGAAGGAGCAGGAGGAAAGGAGATTTGGTGGCTTGAATTAGCTAGGGGGTGACAGTGAAAGCATGGCCAATATGGAAGCTACACTGAACTCAGGACTGTGTGCTGAGCTGTTAAACTTCTCCCAATTGATCCCAAAGTTCAATGAGGGGGAATGTGGAAGCATTTTTGTCACATTTGAAAAGCTTGCAAAGCAGTTAAAATGGCTGGCCGAGAGCTGGACACTATTGCTACAAAGCAAGCTAACAGGAAAAGTCCATGAGGTTTATTCACTGTTGCCAGATGAAAGTTCATTAAATTATGAATTGACTAAAAATGCTCTCCTTGGTGCATATGAGCTAGTACCGGAAGCCTACCGCCAGGAATTCCAAACCCTCCGGAAACAAGCTGATCAAACTTACCTGGAGTTTGAGAGAAGTAAGCAGCTGGCTTTTAACTGGTGGTTAAGGGCCCTTAAAGTGCAGCCTATGTATGAAAATCTCAGGGAAGTAATTTGCCATAAGAATTTAAAACTCCCTCTTTCTATAAAGAGCCATGTGGAAGAACAAAAAGTGCACAAAGCGAGGCAAGCCGCAGTTCTGGCTGATGAGTTACTCTCATATACAAGTCCATATAGGAGAGAAAAAGGAGAGAAAAACCTTTCCTAGTCACCCCCACAACCCTGAAAAGGAAAAGAGGTGGGAGGGTGATAGGAGCCCAAACAGTCTTGGGAGAGAAAGAAAAGCAGGACACACAGGGGGCCCTCCTCAAGCCAGAAAGGATAGTGCTGAAAGCAGGAGTGAGACCTGGAGACCTGTGTGTTTCCATTGTAACAAGGCAAGTCACCTCAGAGCTAACTGCTGGAAACTATGGGGGAAGCCTGTGTGGTTAATCAGGACACACCCGACCAGTACAAGAGAAGGGACCCTGATGGAAAGCACAGCAGGGCAGGCTGTGGCTTTAACTGCAACAGCAGTAAGATCCAAGAAAAATACTGCAGTGGGTGCAGGAGAATTTAACGAGATCCCTGAAGGTTATCAGGATTCTGTATACAAAGGGAGAGTAACCCCATACCCCTTGAGTGGGGCAAGCAGGCCCATCGTCATACTCAGGGATACAGGGGCCATCAGATGCCTCTTGCTGGGAAACGGCATGACCTTTCCCCCAGAGAGTGCAGTAAATACGAACATGATAGTGAATGGTATTGGAGGGCAGTGTATGCCTGTATCTTTACATTGGATGCACTTGGAGTGCAACCTAGTTTCAGGACCGGTGACCATAGGGATTGTCCCTAGTTTGCCTGTGAACGGGGTTGACCTGTTCCTAGGTGGCGGGGGCGAAGATGGTAGCCCCCCAGTAGTGAAAGAGAGACCGCAGGAGGTCAGAGAAACAGGGCAGTGGCAATCCCCCGATTGTGTGGTGACTCGGGCCGTGGCCAAACCAGCTTCCTCAGAGGAGAGTGAATTGACACTACAGACAGATGACCATGTTGTCTGGTTGTCTGAAACTTTCTTTGGGAAGTTAGAGGACCCAAGGAATGGGTGAAACCAATCTTCCCTCGTTGAAGCTCAGCAAGCTGACCCAGTATTAAGGAAGTTAGCACAGGCTTCCCAAACTGAAAATGAAGCAGAGGGAGTCCCTGATTGCTACTATGTAAAGAATGAGGTGCTGATGAGGAAGTGGAGCTCTCCTCACAGATCTGAGGACAAAGAGTGGACAGTGGTTTACCAGATAGTGGTGCCGCCGAGAGACCGTAAAGAAATATTAAGAATGGCCCATGAGCTTACAATGGCTGTACATGTTGGTGTACAAAGAACCAAAGCCCGCATAAGACAGTGATTCAACTGGCCAAAACTCCACAGAGATGTGGTGGAGTTCTGTAGGAGCTGCCACATGTGCCAGGTTGAGGGGAAGCCCCAACCTGCAGTGAAATCTGCACGCCTAATTCCTGTACCTGTGTTTGGAGGACCCTCCAGCAGAGGGCTGGTGACTTGTGAGGGACCCCTACCGAGAAGAAAAGGGGACAGACAAGCACGTCTGGCAGTCCGGTCAGCCAACTCGAAATGTTGGAAAAAGTAGACACCACAGCCTCCTACGTAAATGCAAACAAAAGGAGCACCCTACCAGGGCTGCTGACAGCATTTACAGAAACCTGCAGGGACAAAGAAAGTCCCCAAAAGGGCAAACCAACACTGAGGGTGATGCCTCACCTAGTCAAAGTGCCACCGGGGAGTACAGTGGAATCTGAACAGATACCTGTGATCAGGAATGTCCCAGCAGAATTGGGGGAGATTAGCAGAGAGTCCCCACCCACAGTCAAGAGAAAAAGGAAACAAAAATGCCCTAAACTGAGCAGCACTTGTATGGCTCACCAGAACACTGAAAGTGAGAACAGAGTGGATCTACCCACAACAGACTCCCATGATCAGAGTTCAAGCCCAGAGCTAATCAAGTCCAACAATCTCACTTCAGACTCCAGCAAGAACAAAGAAAGGCCCAGAGGAAATCGCAGACACCTCATAGGGGCTTAAAATCAACTCATTACCCAATACCATCATAGGGAGAGACATTATCAAGGTACTTGAACCGGAAGGGTTAGAACTACATGTTGCAGAAACAGCAAGTGGTTAAAGCTTGTGCACAAAGGAGAACTTACACTAGACAATTATGGAAATTTGCAGACACCAAGCTTCCCCAACAGCCACATGTTTATTGAGATGCCCATTCCCAGCTTATTAATACTAATACTAAAGAAACTTTAAACCCATTGGACAACACCTAGCCATCCCAGACCAACCTCAAGGGAAAAAGGGCAGTTTAAATCAGCACAACTGCTGCAGAGAGGAAAACACAAGTTGCAATAATTTTAAGGTTTCTGAGTGGATCAGAGTGAATGAAAAAATGCATGTGTGTTTTCCTGTGTTTTCTCTTTTTAATTCCTATAATGAAATGCTCCCATTGTCGCATTTCATTCTGCGCGGTACAGAGGTGTGACAAAAACCCGACATGCCAAATGGAAAATATTCATTTCATTGTGTGGAACTTTACCTGAGACTTTTACTGAGACTGTTACAAATAATTTTTTAAAAAACAGAACAGCGAGCAGCCAAGATAGCCACGCACAATTTGCACATGAAACCCAAAGGCAGGCTGGAGACAGAGGTGATTACCCAGTCTAGCCAGAAAAATGGCGTGCTCTTGGATTCACTTATCTAGGATAACCTTATCAATGGGGGTTGTCAAAAGCCATCAACACCCATTGACTTTGAAAGAGCCAAACACCCACTACCAAGTATGTTTGAACAGTTTGAGGAGAGCCTTAAATGTCAAAGACCTTTCAGGAAGCTTCTGTTTTAAACACAAAGAGGTGGTCACATCACATGACTGCTTGGTCCACTCTGGAGATTTGTGAGTGATGACTCAGAAGACAGTCAGTAATTGAGACCCAGCAAGAAAGCATCGTTTTCTCTCTCTCTCTCCCTCTCTACAGTAAGTTCCCAGAGAAGCCTTGGTTGCTGCTACTAAGCCTCAAGATAACAGATCCTTATGGTCAACAGCAGGGGATAAAGCCCCTCTTCTGCCTTCCTGAACTGGACAAGCAAGCCTGCAGATGGCCCAGCGAGGATTTCAGGACTACAATTTAAACTAAAGACACTGAGTCTGAGATTCTGTATTTAAATTCCATTTATTAAGGACTCTACTCCAACCTCCCAACTCTGTTTTCCCCTCTGTAATCTATTTGTGTGTGTCTGGCTCTTGTGTGAATGTGGGCATGGTTGTGTGGCATATTTTAGTAAGTTTAACCGGTTTAGCATGGTAAGGTTAATAAACTTACATCTTTCTTGTTTAAACTCAAGAAAACCTGTCTGATTGGTTCATTTGCAATTGTATTCGAGGAACAGGAGCAAGTGGTCACTGAGGTGGTAAGTTTAATCACTGTGTTAAAAAAGATAAACCCTGTTGTAGTCAAACCAGAGAAAGGGGCAAAAAGGGAGCCTGAGACCCCTTCCTCACCTGGTCGTAACACTTTATTCAACTTTCAACCTGACTCAATCCAATCATAATGACTTTTGAAAACCCATTGATAAAAGAAAAAGTTAAACTGTTACTTTTGGCTAATGATGAAGATCAGAAAGTTGCAGCTGCAAGCTATATGCTGAGGTCTCCTATGAAATTTGAAGGAAGAACTGAGTTGACTAGCAGTGGGACATATTACTCATTCAGAGTCCGGAAATATCCACTACAGAATCCTGCAGAAAGAAAAGCGTTTAAAATGTAGGTGGAACGGACCCAGGACAGGGACAGTGAATATCACCTGGCTGTGTTATTGGCAATGAATAATGAATTGCAAAGTACATTCTGTTGTTATCTCACCATTACCCAAATCTATAATTTGTACAAATCCAGTAATGCATTGACTGATTGACTGCACGAGACTGTGTTCTGTTTCCTCTGGGACTTGGTGCTAAAATGTGAAACACACACAGGTCCAGTGCATTGAAGGCTCTGCACGTAGATGGGCAGGTCCGACTAGATGCAGGAAGCCCTACCTCTTTTCATAATGGAACTACGGGGACCAAAAAGGAAGGGATTTAATTCAAAGATTCCTCCCACAGTCCTGCTTGGAATAAGTACAAATTCCCTTATTCTCAGAGAGCTGGATGTTTCTCATGGAGCCACAGAATTAAAAACAGAACAGTGCAGATGCCAAGAAGATCGTAGGGTCAGGCCCCAGGAAAATGCTTTTTGCAATCTTGAAAATTATTATGAGAGTGGTAGAGGGTGCACACTCTGGGCTGGATTTTATCTGGCCCTAGGAGACAGGCTGGGAAGTTGGGGGGAGGAGCAGTGCAGAGAAAATGGCATGGGGTGGCATCTGGCACATGCCTGACATTGTCCTGCCCCCATGTCATTTTGTCAACGGCGAGCACCGTTGTGGTTGTGAAGTCCACTGGGAGGCCAATTAAGCCACTTAACTACTTAAGGGCCATCTCCATCCTCCGCTGGTATTTAGCCAATATCAGAGGGGTCCGCCACCTTGTGGAGGCACCAACAGGTGAGACCTGGCGGCCTCCTAGAGAGCTCGGGAGGGGATCCCTCCTCTGAAGGCAATCCATGGCCCCGCAGCAAGAAATACGCCCCCTCCCTCACCACCGCTGCCCTCACCAACCACCCACTGACCCCTGGGTTCGGCTCCATCATTGCTGTTCTGGGCCTCCTGCAGTATCGGCAGTGGCCATTGCTCCAGGTAACGCTGCTGAGCTGCCAGTCCTCTGATTGGCCAGCAGCTTTTGGGGCAGGATTTTGTTCCTTATAGGGATGGCATACCCAATGGCGGGCAGTTAATTGCCTGTAACCAGTGGCAGGCCCGCCCACCATTGATTTTGGCCGGGGTCGAATGGAGGGCCCCGACAGGGTCGCCCCCAGCCTGCCAGCCCAGTACCGGGATTCGCCAATATAAAATTCAGCCTTATACAGATGATGCAGCCCACTTGAGATCAGTGCTGATAAAATTCCAAAATTATTTACAGTGCGAAATTAGAACAAATCTAAGTTTCAGTAATTATTCACAACAGTGTGAAATACCACAGTTCAGTAAGCAGTGCCAGCCTGTAGGATCAAACTGACCTTAAATCAGGAGCAAAATAGTGCAGATGCTGGAAATCTGAAATAAAAGCAGAAAATGCTGGAAATGCTCAGCAGGTCAGGCAGCATCTACGGAGAGTGGTACAGAGTTAACGTTGCAGGTCATGACCTTTCATCAGAACGGGAAGAAGTTAGAGATTTAACAATTTATAAGCAGAGCTTGAGAAAAAGACTTGTGGGTGGGCGGATGGGGGATGTTTGGGGGTAAGGTGGGAACAAAAGGGAAGCTCTGAGATAGGGTGGAGGGCAGGAGTACTTAATTAATAGGGGCATAGAGTACAAAAGCAAGGAAGTTATGTTAAACCTGTATAGTACATTGGTTCGACCTCAGCTGGAGTATTGCGTCCAGTTCTGGGCTCACACTTTAGGAAAGATGTGAAGGTACTGGAGAGAGTGCAGAAAAGATTCACGAAAATGGTTCCAGGGATGAGAAACTTCAGTTACGTGGATAGATTGGAGAAGTTGGGACTCTTTTCCTTGGAGAAGAGAAGGCTGAGAGGAGATTTGATATTCAAAATCATGAGGGGTCTGGACAGAGCAGGCAGGGAAAAGCTGTTCCCATTGGTGGAAGGATCAAGAACAAGAAGGCACAGATTTAAGGTAATTGGCAAAAGAAGCAATGGCAACATAAGGAAAAACTTTTTCATGCAGCAAGTGGTTAGGATCAGGAATGTACTGCCTGAGAGTGTGGTGGATGCAGGTTCAAGTGAAGCATTCAAAAGGGAATTGGATGATTATCTGAAAAGGAAGAATGTGCAGGGCTATGGCGAGAAGGTCAGGGAGTGGCACTAGGTAAATCGTTCCTCTGGAAAGCCAGCACAGACATAATGGGCCGAATGGCCTCCTTCTGTGCTGTAACAATTCTGTCATTCTATGAAATGACAAAAGGGATGATGGTGCAAGGCAAAAGCGGTTCTTAATTGGACAATCAAGAAATAAAAGATACATTCCATTGATCTACTTATACTTATTAACATTCTTTGTCTTGGCAATAGCTGTCTTACAACATGACGATACTTTCAATGTTTGGTGAAGTAGAACATCCAAGCACATTTCCTGCTGCATGTTGTTAAATGATAGAACTAAGAAATATTTTTTTCCTGCTATTTTTCTTCTCTCCGCTCCCAAAAAGAATGGATTCCTTCCTAGGGCACAATTCCATGTAACTCAATTGGAATCAGGACCTTCTCTATGGTCTGCTCCGCCACGCACTCTTAACCACCTGGCCCATTGGAAGCGCTGATGTAAACTATTTTTTGAACGTTACTGCAGACCCTCAAATGCTGAACTATATTCGAAAGTTGACTGAAACTTTTTCTTCAGTCAAATATTACAGTTTCTGTCACTGTATCTGTTGATATTTAATTCAAGGTAACTAAAAAAAATCCGCTGTTAGTTATTCTTAGCTGGAATATCAGAACATAAGAATAGGAGTAGGCTATTTAGCCCTTTGAGCCCATTAAGAACATAAGTAATAGGAGCAGGAGTAGGCCATTTGGCCCTCGAGCCTGCTCTGCCATTCAGTAAGATCGTGGCTGGTCTGATCGTGACTTCAACTCCACTTTCCTGCCTGCTTCCCGTAACCCTTGACTCCATTGTAGATCAAAAATCTGTCTCACTCAGCCTTGAATATATTCAGTGACCAGCCTCGACTGCTCTCTGGGGTAGAGAATTCCAAAGATTAACAACTGTCTGAGAAAATAAATTCATCCCTATATTCATCTTAAATGGGAGACTCCTTATTCTGAAACTGTGCCCTCCTAGTTCTAGTTTCCCCCATGAGGGGAAACATCCTCTCAGCATCGACCATGTCAAGCCCCCCCAGAATCTGTTTCAATAAGATCACCTCTTGTTGTTCTAAACTCCAATGAGTATAGGCCATTCAATTAGATCATGGCTGATCTGTGACTTAAATCCCTTGATATCTTTTGTTAACAAAAATCTATCAATCTCAAATTTAAAATCAACGATTGATACAGCACCAATTGCCGTTAGCAGAAGAGAGTTCCAAATTTCGACTACCCTTTGTGTGTAGGAATGTTTTCTAATTTCACTCCTGAAAGGACTGGCTCTAATTTTTAGACTATGCCCTTTGTCCTAGACTCCCCAACCAGCAGATACACCCTATCTGTTTCCCTTAGAAGCTTGAAAACTTCAATTAAATTGCCCATAAGCCTTCTAAATTCTAGAAAATACAACCCTACTTCATGCAATAACTCTTTGGAATTTAACCCTTGGAGCCCAGGTCTTATTCTGGTAAATCTATGCTGCACTCCCTCCAAGGCCAATAGATGCTTCCTAAAAGGTGGTGCCCAAAAGGCAGTACAAATGCTACAATTGACCTGAACACTCTTACGACCAAGGTGGGAGGAGTTCACTGTCTTTTCTAGTCCCCCTTCTCCCCAGGTCACAACATATATTTTTAAAATGTTTACCCAGTTACCAATTCAATCAATCATATACTCTACTCGTTATCCCAGAATAAAATCCACCAACCAGGTTTCTTTAATAAACAACAAAATTATCAGTTTATTATCAAACAAAATTTATCCAATAATGAAGCAAAGCAGTAACACACAGATTGAAATATGAAAGTTCCTTTTTTAAATACCCCATACACAAACTCTGAAAAAAATACAGAAATTCTCCCTGCAGAGGTCTGTTACAAAAAAAGACAAAAAAAAACTTTGGCCAAATACTTGCTAATTCTTGAAGAAAAAAGAGAAGATATGGAAGGAAGTCAGTTGTCCCTTTTGGTCTGGTGTCTGGATATACGGAGGTGGGTCACTGGGATCATTTCTAAAGCAGTTCTTTTCAGGCAGCATTGAGAATTACTCTGGCAGGTTTTTCCAGCTTCTCAGGAGAGATGCAGCACCAGGGATTTTAGCTCTCCCACACTGGATCTTTGCAGGGTTTCTTCAAAGAGGTAGAGAAAGAGGTGAGCTGGGTTTTTTCTTTTTCCTTGGCAAGCAAAACGCCAACTGTCTTCAAAACAATTCACACCCCAACTGAACAGAAAACTAATCCAAACCACCCCCGCAAAAAGTCAACCTCTTGACCTCCATAAACCTTGACATGTGGCTTCTCTGTAAACATCTTCCCCAGATCACTAAGGTTTCTGTTGTTTACTGAACTTAAAGCACATGATTTCCAGCACAGGTTGTTTTCAAACAACATTCAAGTGTCCTTTCAGTAATCTTGCTTAAAAAAAAACACATCCATGGAATCTTTTAGTTTTAACACAAGTCCTCAAAAAAACAAAATATTAAAAGATGGAAGCACTTTCATAACAACACCCTGGACTAGTGACAGAATCCTTTAGCCTAGATTCCTGCGTCTGATCGCTGCTCAGTGACTTCTGCTGGAAATTTAGTACGTGTGAATGTTTTGTGAGGTTAGGTTGAAATGTGCTGTGCTGTATAGCCAACTGGCCTGCCAATCCTTGTTGTCAGATACACACATGGCTGGGATTTAACTTGGAGCCGCTGGCCCCGCCCACCTGCTGGAAAGCAGGGGGAGCCCACCTCTGCCGGCCCTGGAAGCGACAACCGGATTTTACGGTCATCAGGCTATAGTTTCCTGAGTCATGGCCTCCGCCTCCTCACCCCGAGGCAGGATGTTACCTCCAAGAGCTGCCGGCCAATCAGACGGATGCCCAGGACCAGGAGCAGCGCTGGTGACCTGGAGTAAAGGTAAGTGGTGTGGCTCGCTGGGGCCAGTCAGGCAGCCACATCAAGGGGTGGGAGAATGATTGACAGGCCGGGGGGGGGGGGCTCTTCAAGTGGGGGTGGCACTTGCCACTGTGGGGGTCCTCCATGGAACACAGGGTGCCCAAATAGGAAGGAACCACCCCACCCCACCCCGAGCTAGCACCCTGGTGGCCTCGCCGATGGCATGAGCACCCACTCCCCCCAACCACCACCCCCCCCCCCCCACAGCTGATAAAATACCAGAGGCGGTGGAAAGAGGCCCTCAAGTGCCCATTAATTGACCCAAGGTGGGGGGCGGGCCAACCGCCACCTGCCACCTCCCTCACCACTGGTGGGCAGGTAGGTGATGGGCGCAGTACATCCCGCCATCCCACCCAATTGAACCCCCCCACCCACCTCCCAGCCCGCTCCCGGGGTGTGTAAAATTCCGGCCATGAAGACTGGCCACTTGGCTGAGATACTGGAGAAACTGTGCAAATGTGTCCCAGATTGAGCAATTGCCTGCTGAAGAGATAGGGAGAAAACTGAACGGAAATTTTCGAAAGGCCATGCAAATATAAAATGGAGGTTAAGTTAACAAAATAGAAACTTGTAAAAATGTGATCATTTGTTTTAAATCTCTGCCCTCAAGATATACTTTCAAAATAAATTGATGGGGAAATTACCCAAACGAAGGAAATGTTAAGCTGAGTTTGAAGCCAGAAGCAATTAATATCCTTTCTGTTAACTTGAGGAGGCTGGATCCCAAAACCCTCAGGAAATCAAACTTCCATAACTCCTTATTTTCTTAACCTTGACTTGAAATACTATTCAAAGTTTCTTTTTTTGAAAGTATGTTTTCCGTGGTAGCAGCACATGAGAAATGAGCAAATCTTCTAAAACAATTACTTTACAAAATTCAAAATTTTTTGTGAGGATTATATCAAATTGACAGCACTATCCCCACCAGCTCCCCCACAGTCTTTTATGGCCTGGATCTTTTCTGATGTGATGGTTAATAATTCATCCTGATGCCTCAGTTCTCATCATTGGCCTGCCAGCCAGCCTATGCTCCTCTTACTATCCTTTTTAAGAATCTTCCCATCCTTGCTCCCACAGCCTCTGATACCCCAGGGTGAATTTATCATCTCTGGTACCTATCAAGTGGGCAGGGGGCATGACTCCACTCACCCGTTGACATTGTCAGGAGGCCTGATTGACTTTAGTGGTCAGGCCTCATTTAAGTACAATAGGTGGGTTCTAGTCCTGCAGCTTATAGGCAGTTTGCCATTGGGAAGGTTGGAGCAGGCAATCGTCTGCAGCAGCAACGTTAAGCGGAGGAGTGGGAAGGGGAGGAAGCATTAGACCAAGAACACACAAGAGACTGCAGGCAAAATGAGTGCTAGCCATGCTTCCATCTTCCTTGAGCTGGGCATTTAACTCGATTGTGTAGTTGTGCTGAATTTGGGAGAAGACCGGAGTGAGCTGAGTTCAATTGCCTCTTATGGCTGAATAGTCCACCAACACTCATTACACAACCACACACATGATGAATGACCACTAACTGGGTACCAGAGGACATCTAATGCCCAAGAGCAATAGAGTGCAACTATGATTCACTGACCTCAACAGAAGAGGAATAAGAGGAACAATTTGTAGTAAAAAAAAGTAATCCAATTTATTGGCCTGGGAAGAGGTACTAAAACTGACAATGAACAGAGATGAATTAGCATTAGGAGATATAGACTATTACATTTTGGGTTCACTGTTCTAGATCCTTCACATTCCATATGTGCTCCTCTTAGATGAGTCTCAACCCCCTCTGAATCTCAAAATATCTTCACTCGCTTTGGAATTTTGATAAACCTTTAGTAATATGCCCAAGGTAACATACAGAAAAATCTTACTGTTATTTATCATATAATTATCACATACCTCCACAGGATCTTTCTCACTCAGAGCAGCAGAGTATCACATCAGATCTTGTTCTGTCTTTGACTATCAAACACATTTATTTAACAATCTTTAATAATACCACACAGTCTTTGCCTGTCCGCATTGTTTTGATTGGTCAGTGGGTTGATTTCGTGGGCGGGGCCTGGCGCATGCGGAGGCATGTGGGGTGCACGGAGAGCTGGAGCGTGTGACACACATGTGGCTGCCAATGATTGGTGTACTGCTGTCCCCAGACAAAGATGTGTGAGGATTCTCCCTGACAGTTATGAAGTTTGGTTGTCTTTTTTTAAAGCTGTGGCTGGACATCAGCGAGAAGCACCAGGATTTGTCCTTTCCTTTCACCTCCCTCCGGTGGTGCCAATGTACGGCAGCTGGGAGACGGATAAGAGTGAGCAATGGCTGCAGGCTCAGTCATCTACCCTGCACTGGCTGTGGTCAGCAGTCAGGATTGCAGGAGGACTGAGCTGGGAAGGTACCCCACCCTGACCCCCATCTCCCCCAACAACTGCGGTAAGTAGTGAAGTTAAGATTCTGTTCCGCTGTGTGTGTCAGCCCTGCTTTGTGGTTAGTTCAGCTACAACCAAACCTATTGTTTTTTAACTGCATGATTTTCAAACTGTCAGCTGAGAAACTGCTGCTTGTGACGAGTGAGGGAGGGGGAGGTTCAGGGTTAATATGAAAATGCGGTGGGATGGGGATGGCATGGAAGGGGTGGATTAAATGTTGGAATTGGTTAAGTATACTAATTTGACCGCAAATGTTTTGTAGGCCTCTGCTAGTAAAAAAAAAGTTATATATCACAAACAAGAGTTATATATCACAGTAGGAATTATACTATCTAATTCCTGAAGTATTATCAAATAATCTCAGCATTTATTCGGGGTATATGCATTTCCAGTAGCCTACGGCTGCAAAATTTGGCTCGGTGGCACCTGTAGTTTCAGCACCACGGGTGCCATATTGGTCCTAAAATGATGTCTGCACCACACGCACACATTTTCGATGCCATCCACGCGGACACCATTTTGGGGAGGCCAGTAATGTGGGCGTTCGGACTGTGCACTGGAGGTATGTAGGGTAGGCAGATCATATCTCCAGATTTGTCGTGGTCTGCTGTGTTCTGCGTAATGACGCCACCATGAGGGCACAGCCTTTTTCACCAGGGATACAGCAAGTGGCTGAGGCTACAACTACTGAGGATGAGGAGGAGCAGGAATAAGGGAAGAGGCCACCAACGCATCCCCCTTCCAGCTGGGGTGTCTGTGATCGCCTCATTTGGCTACGGTTCCACTGAGCACAACCTGAAATCCCCATTCCACAACAGTCACACACTTCATCTTCCCTCTGTCACTAACCATCACAGTGTCATCTTGGCCATAATGCTGAAATAAAAGCCAGCACAAAGAACAAAATTCCCCAACGAACCATCCAATTTTCCACACAAACGTTAACTAATCACCCTTGTGCATTCTCTTAATGCCTGTCATGCGTATGCCCTTGCTTATCCTAGTGCTCCTATGCAGTGCTACCCAGTGACTGCAGCATATCTGGTGGAAGGTACTGACTTTCAGTGGGGGAGACTGCAGATGACCTGGCAGGACACCCGCGAGCAGCTTTGAGCTGAGCAGGTCCACCTTGGCATGGGTGGCAGCAGTCTGAGCTGGCTGGCTGACAGGCGACAGCAAGGTGACTGGCAGAATGGCAAGGGTGGGAGGTCGAATGCTGTCATCCTGAGAGAGGAGGACAGGTTCGTGCGCCTGTGAGCCACGGCCACTCCCCCGGGGCGGCGCCTCATCAATCCTATTAACCTGCTCCAGGACAGATTGCTGGACTGCTGTGGCCCCTGCAAGGCCCATTCAGCACTGGTATCCGCAGCCATGGCGGCTGCAGTCTGAGCCTGCGTGGCAACAAGCTGAGATTTCATGACCTCATTCTGAGCTTCCTCTGCAGCACTCAGACTTTGGGTGGCTTTTTCTTTTGCTGCAGTGGAAGCTCAGGCATCGGCCTTCAGATGCTGAATCCCGGTCAGGTCTGCAAGCACTGTCATGGAGTTGGCTGCCACTTTCACGCTGGAAAGAATGGGCTCCAAGCTCTGTGCCAAGTTGGTGCTGGACTCCTTCACAATCCTTGACAGTGACAGCAGGCTTTCTGGCAGGCCTGCCAATCACCAAGCCTATCACTGCACAAACATATTAGCCTTTTTCTGTAGGCTGCCCCATCGAAATCCTCATCTGAGTTCCCTGCAGCAGAATTCATGTGAGACGTTGCCCTTCAGGGAGCTGGCACCTGTGCTACTCTTTCCCCGTGCCCTGGTTGCAGGTCACTCATGCCTGGTGACTCACTACATGCAGATCCCGCCTCTATGCTAGCCTCTAAAGTTCATAAAGTGCCCATATTTGAGCTGGTGGCTGTGAGAGTGAGATTGAGAGACAGTATTTCTTCATTAGCAACATCCTGCTCCTCTTGCACTTCACATTCCCACACCAGAGCTTGGCTAGGTGGCAGTTCTTGGATATCTGACAGGAGGAAGGCACAAGGGTAGGGTTGAGGTGAGGGAAGGGTGTGTGAAGCAAGAGATACATCTTTGCCCCATCTGCAGCTTGTATATGAGAAGACATTGTGGGATTAGGGGGAAGTGTAATGTGAGAAGGTGGATTAGGTAGGAACATACCCCCATCTTCTACAGTTTCAGCTCTACCACTGGCCACAGCCTCAGTTATGGCTGCTGCAGTGATGGCCAGCACAGTCTCCTCCATGGGGGTAAGGACGCATAGCCATGCCTGTCGCCCCTGGTTAGATGCTGCTGCCTGCGGTCATGTGCCTTCTTGCCCTGCAAGAGACAGGGAAGTGTGTCAGCAAGTGTGATGCAATGTGTTTGGGTGATGTGGCTGTCATAGTTGAATAGCTGACAGTGTATGAGGGTGAGGTGAGGCCATGAATGTTCGGTATGAGTCGTGCCCAGTAGACAATGTTGGACGTGAGTGAAGTGGGGCTGGTGAATGGAGCAGTGTGTAAGACTAGTGGTTCATTCGTAAGGATAAAGCATTTGAGGATACATTCACTGACATTGACCATTTGTGTGAGGTCATTTAATTTCTTCCTGCACTGCATCCAGGTACTCGAGCTACACTTTTGCATTGACAGCAATGGCTATCTGCTCCCATTGCCTTCTCCGTGTCTGTTTGTAGGGCCTCCTGGCCCTCTGTGGGAAGAGGACCTCTCTCCTCCTGTCCACCTCCAGTGCTGCATCAGAGAATATTGAAGCATGTTCTCTGTCCTGTTCAATCTTCTTCCTGCTGAAAGACTCTTCTGCAAACAGTTCCAGAACCTGCTGCAGCCAAAAATAACATCACCCCTTTTAGAGATACAGACTAGCTTGAAGGAGTCCTAGCCTTGCACAAACTTGGGCCCCCTGCTGAGGCGTGCAGCCACACTGCCGAGAGATCAGCACTGGACTGCACGCCACTATCATTATGATAAGCAGGCAGCACGAAGTTTGCGTGCTGCCTGCATCGCAACGAACAGGCGCGGGTTAATTATGTATCACGATCCCAGCTCCCGATGTCAGGCCTTATCCAATTATTCCTCCTATATTCTGCTAGTCTATACTCAGGGAGTAAAATTGGGAACAGATTGAGATGTGGTGAGATTAGAGACTGTATGAAAGACTGTTTTTGTTCTCAAATTGAAGCCCACCAACTCCCTAAGACATTTGTAAAACTCCTTCAACTCTCACTAATTGAAACGAGTACAGAGTTGTCATCATTGAGAAGTTAGAATTTAGATTTTTTTATCTAAAAAAGAATGGGATAAGATTAGAAATCTGTGTGGTTATCTTCCGATACTTAAAAATAGGTTCTTTTTAAAACAGAATGAGTGTCAATTCAAGCCACAGGTGTACTAAGAAGGGAGCATTGAGTCCAAATCTGTAACTAATTAACGTGATTCTTTTTTTTAAACAGCTCAGGCTGGAGTTTTCTATTGGGGCTTATTAAAAAAAAACTCAATTTTCTAGCAATCCTCCCAGCTATAAACCCAGAAATTACTGTTGACGATATTAATGAATGGCTGCTTAACGCATTTGTAGGATGTGGCTTTGTCTAGTGTTTCAGAGAAGGCGTTAACCCATTTAAAATAAACAGGTTAACACCTGCACCAAAATAGCAAAAGAATGTTATTGTCATCCACTAATATTGCCAGCAGTAATTTCTGTGCCATAATTTCTAATGTGGAGCTTGGCTCGGTGGTCATGCTCTCACTTCTAAGTCACAAGGTTATAGATTCAAAACCACTCCAGTATATAATTAGATGCTGTGTTTTGGATTCAATGTTAAACTAAGGTCCTGTTTGTCTGTTCAGGTCAACATAAAAGATCCCACGATAATTTTTCAAAAAAAGGCAGGGAGATTTCCCAGTGTCCCAGCCAACAATTGTTCCTCAACCAACACCAACAAAGTAGTCATCTTACTGGTGTTTGTGTGGGGCCCTGCTGCATTCTTACTGGTGGCCTTATTTGTCTATGTAACAACAGTGATGATAATTCGCATGTAACTCACTGACGGTGAAGTCATTTGCGACATTCTAAGGACATGCCATGGACCATGTAAATGCGAAGCACTATGGACAAGGCAAATTTCTTCTTTCTTTTTCTTTGCACTTGAAAACAAAAGTTTTTAGAAAAAGCATTGAGCCATTCAGAAATATTAAGTAGCAAGTAGGAATATTTAAAGTTTGGCATCAAAGAAAATTTTCTACGAGAAAGAAAAGAAGTATTTGTTGTTTTTCATGCTTTAGAGCATCCCAAAGCGATTTATAGAAATGGAATACTTTTGAAGTGCAGTTGCTGTTTTAATGAAGGAGGCAAAAAGCATTCACAACACCAGCAGATTTCGACTGAAAAATTGAAATCTAATCGTAAATTAAAATGTACATTCATTTTACAGAAAGGAATTGTGGTGTGAAAACCTTTAATTTACAATTTATTCATACCAACCCTTGAAGTGCAGAAAGACCTTTCTCACCTTTCAAAATATGAACGCACTTTCTTTAATGTAACATCTGCAGTAATGTGATACACAATATTGCTGGGACTTTTATAAAATGAAACACATTGCAATATCTTTAAATACAAACATTTTCAAAAAGTGAAAGGTGTAAAATGGGTTAGTTGCGTAACTCACTGAATCCAGAATTATCTCGGAATCAACTTTTAAGTTGTAATACCAGTCTTTTTAAAACATAAACTTGTGTAATTCTCTAAAGGATTGGATTTCTCAGTGATTGTGAACCAAAAGGCACATTTAATAAGCATCAGTTAAAGGAATGAGTCATTGCATCCTGAGGGAGCTCACTCCAGTCTGAGAGTGTCCTTGGGAAAAAAAAGCTATATTTAAAACTGTTTACTTGAACATGAAGTTTGATTAAATTTGGGTCTGTGTCAACTGGTCAGAGTCAAAACTCTGCAAATCTGCAAATCAAAGACATTCCACCACCAAAGAGTTAATTACACGATCGGAAGGTTTTGCCGTGTATTCTAAGTTTAGGACTTTTAGTGATCTCTGTTAAAAATACAGCTGTCCATTTTAAAAGATATAGATTATTTTGTTGGTTCACAGTCACTGCGGCAAGGAATGACAAGGAAGGGGACTTTTTAAACTATTATTTTCCATTGATAGTATCAAGCAGTCTTAAGTTTGTTATAAATCAATATGGTACTCAATAAAATATATTATTTATTTTCTCATTCTCAAGCTGTAAACCAGGCTCTGATACAATGACCAGGTAATCGCTACCAGCTTCTGGTAATGTTATTCTGTAACAGGCCAGTAAGACTACATTTATACTATTGTTATTCATCTCATATTATATGTGTTTAAGTGTCAGGGTGATTCAGTTGGTCACCCTCTTGCCTCTGAGTCAGAAGGCTGTGGGTTCAATTCACACTCCAGCCACTTGAGCTCAAAAGTCTAGGTTGACACTCCAGTGCAATACTGAGGGAGTGTTGCACTGTTGAGGGTGCTGTCTTTTAGTTGAGGAATTAAACTGAGGTCCTGCCTGCTCTCTCAGGTGGATGTAAAAGATCCTATGGCACTATTTTGAAGAAGAGCAGGGGAGATATCCCTGGTATCCTGGCCGATATTTAGCCTTCAATCAACATCGCTGGGAAAAAAAAATTATCTGGTCATTATCACATTGCTGTTTGTGGGAGTTTGCTGTGCTTCCTACATTACAACAGTAACTACACTTCTAAAATGCTACATTGGCTGTAAAGGACTTTGGGATGTCCTGAGGTTGTGAAAGGTGCTATATAAATGTTAGTCATCTATTTGTTTTCCAGTGCAGGTGCAGCTGGCAAACATGAGTTACTGTTGAGCACATTTCAGACTAAGCTTAGCAACAAAGGAACCCAGCGTGCATCTTCATACACATGTAGCAGTAGAAATTGATTATCATTGTGCCCATGTTCTGAAAATGGAGGTAAAACAACCAATTTTGCAGGGTTATGCCCAGCTCCTTATAGATGCCTGAAAAGTGTCCCACACCATATTGGCCACAGACAATTTTCAGGCATCTGGGCAGCCACCTAAATCAGGCGTTGGGACCTGCATATATTAGTCATGGGCTTGGTGCCTGTTATATGTCCCCTCCAAAAACCTGGACTGCTCTGAGTAGAGCAGTCTGTAATGTTTAGATATTTCTTGATGTGGCCAAGCAAGTGCAAAGGTAAGTTTAGATTATTCTTTTAAACTCATGTGGAGCTGGAGGAACAGGAGTGCTTCTACCAGCTCTCCTGATGGCTGCTACGATCTATAATGCATTTATTGCAGTGAGGCAGCTTGTCTGAATTATTGAAATGAGGCCCAAGGTCCAATTTCAGGCTGGCTTTGGAAGCTGCAGTTAGGATGCCCGTTGTATGTGCAATGCTGATTCTGGGTTTGAAATGGGCTGACATGAATTTCCACTCCCCAGGTAGCTCATTTTTGTTTAAAAGAGGGTGTCCACCTTCCAACATTATAAACATTAAAAAATAAGGTCATAAACATTCATAAAACACTCAGTGGTCTTAATGGGCATCTTTAAAATGTGGAATGTGGCTTTGCACAGGGCTAACTAACTAAATGTTAAACTAATCTTAAACTAAATAAAGGTGCAGAAAAGATTCACAAAAATTGTTCCAGGCACAAGGGATTTCAGTTATGTGAATAGACTGAAGAAGCTGGTGTTGTTCTCCTTGGAGAAGGTTGAGAGGAGATTTGATAGAGTAGTTCAAAATCACAAGGGGTCTAGGCACATAGAGAGAAACCATTGGCGGAAAGGTCGAGAACCAGAGCACACAGGTTTAAGGTGATCCGCTGAAGAACGAACATAAGGAAAAACTTTTATTTATGCAGTGAGTGGTTAGGATCTGGAATGCACTGCTTGAGAGGGTGGTGGAGGAAAACACAATTGCGGCTTTCAAAAGGGAATTGGATAAGCACCTGAAGGAAAAAGAAATTTCAGGGCTATGGGGAGAGGGAGTGGGATTAACTGAGATGCTCTTGCAGAGAGCCAGCATGCACAAGACGGGCCAAATGGCCTCCTTTTGTGCTGTAGCCCTTCTATGACACTATGTCAGGATTTTATGTAAATCTGTATTTTTATTCATGTCATTTAAGTTTTAGGCTGTCTCTTCACTGCAATCGACTTGGAAGTTTAGATCTTAGCACTGGCTGACATTAAAACGGTCGCAGATCGATCTGCTTAATAAATGTTGCTTCGGGCTTTGCTGGATTGCTGGCTGAGTTAGGGTTAGGAACTGAGAAACAATTTGGAAGAGGTAAATTTGGCAGACTACTTTAACTACTTAACTTAAACTGTGAGAGTAGAACCAGGGGACACGTGTTAAAATTAGCAAATGGTAAAATTTAGGACTGATATCAGGAAGTTGTTCTTCCCACAAAGAGTAATGAATACAAGGATTCCAGGTAGGTAGAGCCAAAATCTTGCAATCATTTAAGAAACAACTGGATGCTGTAGTGGAGACACTGGGCTGGATGTGACGGGGGTGCCTGGAAAATACCTCTGGAGAGGCCCGCCATGGGCCTTGTTGCAGAGAAGTCCCCGCTCCATATTACCAGTGGCGGCGAGGCCTCATGGCAAATCCCCGCACTCAGCAATGGAACCTAATTAAAATATTTTAATTTATTTAAATAAAGGAATAAGTACTTACCTCGTCGCGACAGCCGTCCTGCTGCAATTTTCCAGCCGGTTGCCGGAACTCCAGTGCCTTCGGATCTCCATTTGGAGATCTGAGACGGAACACTGGTTGGGAGGGGGAGCAGCGAGTTTTTCAGGGTGGGGAACGGGGAACACTAAGGCAATTGGTGGAGGGGATGGTGGGAAGGGGTTGAAGGTTAAAGAATTTAAACTTTGGATGGGGGAAGGTCGGGATCACGAGATTAGTTATTTTGGGGGGAGAGGGCAATTAATAAATTAATTAGTCATGGGGGTGCTGGGAGAGGGGATTGAAACTTTGAATACATTTTTAACTTTAATTTTCTCTCCTATAATTCTCAAAATATAGATAATTCGGAAGGGCCTGAAGCCCTTTAAAAATGGTTGTGGCGCCGGACGTCATTGCCAGGGATGGAGTGCGCACCACCCTATATCATGGGGGACGGGACGACCTCCCCAACCATGTAAATGATCCGCCATGCCAAGTATCGCAGCAGCTCCACGGAGCACTTCTTGTGTGGCGCCGTGCTGTTTTTGAAGCACGAGATCGGCGGCAAGCTGGAAACATTAAGTCCACTGTCTTGATGGATGAATTATGATGGGCCAAATGGCCTTCCTTGTCCATTGTGACCTTGCGATGAGTGATATTTTTACTTCAAAGGGGAAAGAACAGATATTGTTCAGTTTGCCTTTGGCAAGTGTGTCAACTGAGTGCGATGGTGTACTAGCAGTAACTGCAGTGATGATCACTGTATCTCTCACAAACGCACACACTCACACTCATCATGTTTCCTGTTTCAGCCAGAAAGATTGGGTTTGGGCCATTGATCTCTCCACAGGCTTCATCAATGCAGCTCTAGGATCATCTGACAGGTTTGCTTTTCTTTATGAGTTTCTCCAGCTGAAGCAGACTGGTGTCATAAAGTGCTCCCTCTATGGGAGCACTCAGAACAGTTGAAGGCCACCTAATGTGGGAAGGGAATCTGACTGTCAGTCAGTGCTGGGATTCCAAATTATTGTTGACCTTATTAGTTGAAAGTCTGATGCTCAGTGACAAAAAAAAAGGACAGAACAAAACTAACCCTTTCAATCTTGATCCAGCTGAATTCTGCAGGAATTCTCATCATTTCCCTGTACCTGGAGAAATTAATACATGTCTGCTTGCAGTGGAAAACCTACATGTGTTTATTGTGAAAGAGGTTTCACAAACAACAGTATTAAAAACAAGAATGGGTTCAAATGGGTCTCAGCAAATGGATTTCAAGGTTTTGTTTTCTCTGGTGAGCTGTTTCTTATTCTTTCTGAGCCAAACTGTCAGGAAGATGTATTAGCAATCAGTGATAAACACAGAGCTCCCACTGAGCCCAAGAGTGACAGCAACAGGTTCTGAAGCAAATCATCACGGCAACATATTGTGCACATCCGATCCCCACTGGCCACAATGACAGCTTCTCAGTACGTCACTGTCTGTCCACAGTGGAGGCTTTGGGATTACTGCAGAGAAGGCAAATTCGAAGTGCAATCTAATCTTTTAAGAGCTCTGGTATCATTTTACTACCAGATAAAGATCTGATTAATGTTCTCCAACTTCTCTCTGGGCTGTAGAAAAGTAATATTTGGTTTTGAGATTCCATTCTTTTGGGAGATAAAGCCAACGGTTATATGGCACTACCAATCTGGGATCAGAAGCTAGTGTCTGACGTGGAGCTGGCAAAACCCCTGCGAGATGTGTGCTCGCAAACTGCACTCAGGGCTACCTGAAAAAACTCCATGCCTTCACACAGCTGTGTTCTATGACAGTACATTTTTTTAAAAGAAAGAACTTGCATTTATATAGCAACTTCCATGACCGCAAGATGTCCCAAAGTGCTTCACAGCTAATGAAGTACTATTTGAGTTTTTGTAAAGTAGAATATGTGGCAGCCAATTTGCACACAGCAAGCTCCCTCAGACAGAAATGGGATACTGACCAGATAATTTGTTTTTAGTGACTTTGGCTGAGGGATAAATATTTGCCAGGAGAACTCCCCTGTTTGCCTTTGAATAGTGCCATGGGTTCTTTTAGATTCACTTGAGAGGGCAGACAGGACTTCTGTTCAATGTCTCATCCGGTTATGTGCTCAGGTTGCTTAAGTGGGACTTGTACACACAACCTTCTTTAACATTAAAACAGCGAAGGTAGACTACCTTCTCAAAATTTTGAAAAAAAAACCTGTGTAAGTTTATGAAGCCTGAGGGTGTGCAAAGGACTACCTGAGTGCATTTCAAACTATATTGCAATAGTGCTGCCAGTTTCATATCAATGTGCCACGGAAATCACAGTGCACTAACATCAAAATGACAGTATAACATACCCTCAGTCTTCCTTTGGAGACAACAAGGAAAATGCCTTTGCACTTACACACTTGACAAGGCGGCTTGCCTGCTGCCAAAGTATATCAGAAAATTGGAGGTGTGTTGCCCATGATTTTCAATTCAAATGAGAGAATATCATATTCCTTTCACTTATAGAATTATTATTGTTTAGGACTTTCGGAAATTTTTTCAAGTGCTTTACACTTTTTAGTATAACAACAGGTCAACATTCTATTAGAAGGTCACAGACCTGAAACGTTAACTCTGCTTCTCTCTCCATAGATGCTGCCTGACCTGCTACGTATTTCCAGCACTTTTCTGTTTTTATTTCAACATTATGGGGAATTGGGTGGATGAAGTCTGGATAAAGGGTATCTAATCCAAGGAGGTTTCCAACGCAACACTCCCATTTTCTATCAGTTTACGACAATCCTGATCCTATAATTCTGATCCCTAATTGCACTATGTAGTTTTGGCAAATTAGTTATGGATTTATCTGGATTGATTTTGCTGTACCAAACCTATAGCCGGTAGTGTTATTTTCATCAGTGCCAAGGCTTTGTGATAAATGTATTGACAGCAGATGTGTTTCAGGTAATCCAAGATGGGTCTGGCTCCCATTATTGAAGCTGCTTCAGATTTTTTTTGATATCTTTCTTAACCAACTGAAAGGAGTGAAAAATTAGGTTCAATTTTCCACCTATTGACTATCTAAATCTAGCAATGTATCCACTTAAATATCTTTTTTTCCAGAACATACTTTTCAACATAGTTATTTAAAGCTGCATTATCCCATCAGCTTCAAGCATTATAAATTAGCCCATCACTGAAAATAAATATGTGTCTTCGCTGACTTAGAGACAAAGACCATCAAAACTATCCAATTACCAGGGAAGTTCAATTAATTATTGAAAGAAATTAAGCAGGTTAAAATACAGCAATCTCATTGAATGCTGTTATATTACAGCTTCTGATATAATGCATATTTTTGATGGCTCAATCTCTGATTATTAAAAAAAAAGACTGCTTATTTACAAAATATCATTCTTTCACGGTTCTGTGCTGTAACATGTTGGAGCGCTTGTGATCAGCATGCACAGCCCCCACACTGTTCAACTTTTTGATTATTCATTCATGGGATGTGGGCGTCGCTGGCCAGGCCAGCATTCATTGCCCAGCCCTAATTGCCCTTGAGAAGATGGTGGTGAGCTGCTTCTTGAACCGCTGCAGTCCATGTGGGGTAGGTACACCCACAGTGCTGTTAGGGAGTTCCAGGATTTTGACCCAGCGACAGTGAAGGAATGGTGATATAGTTCCAAGTCAGGATGGTGGGTGACTTGGAGGGGAACTTGCAGGTGATGGTGTTCCCATGCATTTGCTGCTCTTGTTCTTCTAGTTGGTAGAGGTCGTGGGTTTGGAAGGTGCTGTCTAAGGAGCCTTGGTGCAGTGCATCTTGTAGATGGTACTGATGCTGGCACTGTGCGTCGGTGGTGGAGGAAGCGAATGTTTGTAGTTGGGGTGCCAATCAAGCGGGCTGCTTTGGTCCTGGATGGTGTCGAGCTTCTTGAGTGTTCTTGGAGCTGCACCCATCCAGGCAAGTGGAGAGTATTCCATCACACTCCTGACTTGTGCCTTGTAGATGGTGAACAGGCTTTGAGGAGTCAGGAGGTGAGTTACTCGCCGCAGGATTCCTAGCCTCTAACCTGCTCTTGTAGCCACAGTATTTATATGTCTACTCCAGTTCAGTTTCTGGTCAATGGTAGCCCCTAGGATGTTGATAGTGGGGGATTCAGCAATGGTAATGCCGTTGAATGTCAAGGGGAGATGGCTAGATTCTCTCTTGTTGGAGATGGTCATTGCCTGGCACTTGTGTGGCGCGAATGTTACTTGCCACTTATCAGCCCAAGCCTGGATATTGTCCAAGTCTTGCTGCATTTCTACACGGACTGCTTCAGTATCTGAGGAGTCACGAATGGTGCTGAACATTGTGCAATCATCAGCGAACATCCCCACTTCTGACCTTATGATTGAAGGAACTGCTTCAAAGTAGAAAAATGATCCGGTGCGGACAGGATGCATACTGAAGAAAGTAAGGGTGGAAATAGCAGAGGATCTGACCACAGTTGTGCCAGAGGACTGGGGGGAGGGTTGCAAATGCTAAATCCCTATTCAAAAAAGGGAAGAGGGATAAACCCTGTAACTACAGAGCATTTAGCCTCATGCTGGTAGTGGGAAAACTGTTTGCGAGAGTAGTCCAGGACAATATTAATTGTCACTTGGAAAAACATGAATAAATGTGAGCCAGCAACAATGAAGCATTCGAGAGGATTGATGAGGGTAGTGCTATTGATGTTGTGTATCTGAGCTTCTATAAAAGCATTTGTTAAAGCATCACATGATAGACTTATTCGCCAAATTGAAGGCCATGAAATTAAAAGGACTGGGGCAGCATGGATATGAAATTGGCTAAGAAAGAAAGAGCGGAGAGTAGTCGTGAATGGTTGATTCTCAAACTGGAGGGAAGTATATAGTGGTGTCCCTGAGGGGTCAATATTAGGACCAATTCTCTTTTTGATATATTAATGACCCAGACTTGCAAAGAAAATGCATAATTTCAAAATTTGCAGATGGCACAACGGTGTAATAAACAGTGAAGAAGACAGTAGCAGACTTCATGTGGACATACAGACTGGTGAAATGGGCAGACACATGGCAGATGAAAGGTAGTGCTGAGAAGTGTGAAGTGATGCATTTTGAAAGAATGAGGAGACGCAATATAAGCTAAATGGTACAATTTTAAAGGGGGTGCTGGAAAAGGGAGACCCTTGGGGTTCACCAGCACAAATCTTTGAAGGTGGCGGGACAAGTTGAGAAGGCTGTTAAAAGAGCACATGGGATCCTGGGCTTTTTAAAAAGAGACATAGAGCAAGGAAAGTAGTCTAAACCTTTATAAATCAGTGGTCAGGCTGCACTCGAGCACTGCATCCAATTCTGGGCACCACACTTCCGGAAGGATGCCAAGGTCTTGGACAGGGTGCACAGGAGCTTTACCAGAATGGTACTAGGGATGAGGGACTTAAGTATGCGGAGAGACTAGAGAATCTGGGATTATTCTCCCTAGAACAGAGAAAGTTAAGGGCAGATTCAATTGACGTGTTCAAATTACGAAGGGTTTTGGTAAGAGTAAATAAGGAGATGCTGTTTCCACTGGTAGAGTTACTGCAGTAATTGACCAAAGAACCAGAGGGAGATAAGTAGATTTTTCTTTTACCCAGCGAGCTGGATTGCACTGCCTGAAAGGATGGTGGAAGCAGATTCAGTCGTAAATTTCAAAAGGAAAAAGTTTAAGGGCTATGGGGAAAGAGCAGAGAAGCAGGACTAATTGGATAGCTCTTTCAAAGAGCTGGCACAGGCATGATGGGCCAAATGGCTTCCTTTAGTGTTGTTTGGTTCTCTGATTACTGATCCCCAACTGGTTGAAACAATCTTTCATTGAAAGAGCATTTTCAAAACTTTAAACACTTCTGATAGATTCTCTTCTTAGCCTTCACTCCTCTCATCACTCTATTTGATCTTTTCTCATTCCCTGGGTGAATACTCAATTTTTGATTGTAATCCACTGATCTGTGGCCTTTTTTAACACCAGTTCTCTTTTACTTATTTCTCCTCTCATGACATGTATGGTAGAAATGAACTACCATTATCTGATGGACAGATTAATCGCTGCAATAATGTTGTCAAAGTTTTATTCTAAAAAGGATTTTATTTAGTCCATTTATTTACTATGATGTTAAAATCTAAAATTATACCTCTCAAACTGCAATACATTGGAATGGGTGCAAGGTCTTCTGTAGAACAATCAATTTAGCTGACTTTGGTGCTTAGGTGTCATGCATTCCACTGTTGTATTCCCCATAGTGTCATTTAATGCTGGATGCCCTGATTAACACAGGATAGTTGAAAGAAACGCGTAAAATCTACTAAATTGTTTGCAAAATATAATCAGTCATTAAAAACATGCTATAGCACTGAAAGAGCTATGTTACACTTTAATCGCTCCACAATGGAATGGGACAACTTTGCAAATGTTCTCAATTAGTTGTATCAAATTTTATATTAATCGCATATTTCTGGAATTGAAGCATTAAAACATATATTCAGAATTAAACCTTTTAAAATGTGCATTGCATGGCAGATGCTAGTACTGTGACAAATATCTTTTCTCCTCTTGACTGTCACTTTAGCATATTCCTTATGAATACCATAACTGTTGTGTGCTAAATGGATAATTGATCTTGCCTCATAGGTTAACAGGTGAGGTCATAGAACAACAGCCAACTTCAACAGCAAGAGAATTGCTTTTGTACAGAAAGCAATGTGTGTGGTTACATTTGTCCAATCTATTCTGAACTTTGTACTTTTAAAACAAAAAATAGCAAATATGAGGATTTGGGAAATACATAAGTTTTGTTGGCTTGGAATCTGTGATGACTAATAGCTTATAGAGGATAAAGGATGTTTCATATGTTCAGATGTTAGTAACCACCCAACAAGTTGAACCTCTTGATGTTTAAGTGTAGGAAGCCAGTGTTTGTTTGAGATGTTGTTTCTTAACATAAACTGAAAATCACCATGTGATGCACTGAACTGATTAAATATTCAAATCCAACCTCAGCCATGCATAATAACATGATGCCTTAATTGACTGCTCAGAATGGACTTACTACGACCATCTTTGTGCTGTGCTCTGTTTATATAGCGGGGTGATGGTGATGTTTGTATTACAATATCCATACTGTAGCTGTCTCAGTATTTGTGGCATTAGTGACTGGCCACCAGTATAGATCATGATTCATTAAATGGCTGTTCAGAGCAAGAATTCCTTACCATCTTCCAACATACAAATGCACTTTCAACCAACAAAGTAAATATACAATAGGAAATGACTGCAGTTCATTCTATTTCAGGGTCTTGATTACTTTTTGTGTTTCCCCTGCCCTTCTCATCTGAAGACTGTGAGTCCTGTGAGCATATTTTCCATCATACTGGAAGCTCACTTGAGTGCCCTATTGCTTATGTTTGAGGGTAAATACTGAGATTTAGAAAGCTAACCTTCCAACACTGATATCACAGCTGAATTCAAGACTGGAAAGTGTTGTTGCCTACCAAATCCATGCCCATTTTTCCTGCAACTCTGTATTTGAACCCCTTTAATCAGGTTTCTGCCCCTGCCACAGCACCAAAACGAGCATTAGCAAAGTCACAAACAATATTCTGACTGAGGCCATGGTAAACCATCTCTCCTCATCCTTCTCAATCTGCCTTTGACGTGGTTAACCATACCATCCACCTTCAACACCTCTCTTCCATTGTCTGGCTGGATGGAACTGCCCGCACCTGGTACTGTTTCTATCTATCCAGTTGTATCCAGAGAATCTCCTGCAATGGCTTCTCTTCCCATTCCTGTCCGTTACTAGGCCCCTCCTACTTCTCATCTACATGATGTCCCTTGGTAACATCATCCAAAAACTCAACGTTAGGTTCCACATGTACGCTGACGACACCCAGCTCCACCTCACCTCCACCTCTCTTGACCCCTCCACTACCTCTGGTCAGTCACATTGCTTGTCTGACATCCAGTACTGGATGAGCAGAAATTTTCTCCAATTAAATATCGGAAAGACCTAAGCCATTGTCTTCAGTCCCCACCACAAATTTTGTTCACTAGCCACCGACTCCATCCCTCCCCCAGCCACTGTCTGAGGCTGAACCAGACTGTTCACAGCTTTACCGTCCTATTTGACTCTGAGCTGAGCTCCAGATGCCATATCCAATCATCACAAAGACTGCCTACATCCACCTACATAACACTGTCTGTGTCTGCCGCTGCCTCAGCTTATCTATTGCTGAAACCCTCATCCATACTTTACTTACCTCCAGATTTAACTTGCCAGCTTCTCATCTACCACCCTTCATTAACTTGAGCTCAACCAAAACTCTGATGCCCGGTATCCTCACCTGCATCAAGTCCCACTCACCCATCACCCCTCTGCTCAGTGACCTCCATTGGCTCCCAGTCCACCAATGCCTCAATTGTAAAATTCTCATACTCATGTACAAATTTCTCTATGGTGTTCATTGCTCAAGTTTTCATTGGTGTAATATCGCTCAGTGAGATTTTTCCCTCGTCCAATCTCCATATATCAGCATCTGACCCAGTGTTATTTGCTATGGTCCGGGTTGAGACGGCTGGTTGACTGACTCTATCTACATCTCCAAGACAATTATCAAAATACCTCCTTCTGACTCCAACATAGCTATCAGTCCCCATCAGTGATGCAAAAAAAAACAAACACCGTTATTTCAGAATAAAACAAAGAGGAAAAAATATTTTTATCAACTCGATTTATTCTTCCCTCCTTTTTCTGGATTAGTTTCATGATTATAAAACATATATTAGCTTAAAGTTCCTGAGCCCTGGCGATGCAAAGCCACCATTAGGTAGAAAGAATTCAGGGTGGCTCGCTCTCATGTAAAGTGTGCATCACATTTATAACCTGTTGTGTGAAAGTGTGACAGGCATGTGACATCACCCACCAGAAATTCCGTCAGTTCTGCCTGACCTGCCCATTCCTACCTCCTCCCTCCCCCCAACATTATGAATCAGGCATACTGGCAGGACAATACCTGAACCTGGCAACGTAGGCCTTTTTTGCTTGTTGTGTGATGGTTTCTGTTGGGAAAGTATCAAAATCAGAATTGCCTTTCTCAAAACGTTCCTCTGTCTTTGACTGCAATGATATCCCTCCCAGCCCCTCACGCCCCCATTCAGGTGAGTTGCCAGTCCTGCCAAAAATGGTGCAGGCCCCTACCAAAAATATGCTAATACCTGGGATTTAAGATGCAGTCCCTGGGGCACATTATACAGGCTGGGTGGCAGTCCCACAATGTCTCATATCTTCCAACGAGTGGGAACTAAGAGAGGAATTATTTATTAACTTACTGACTTCCCACAAGGGATATGTTATTGGCTTGGCACTGCCCACAGCTTATTTTATTTCTTCAGTTTTTTTTCCACCATTTGCACCTTAACAGTCTTGGGGGAGAAACTTACTTGCAAAGCGTCATTTCTAGCGGTGCTATGCAGACTTACCTTGATTTTCCGGGGGCAGGCAGTGTGAACACATTTTTCCCTCCTTCTTCGTATATTATCTGCCTGATTATCATATGACACTGGTTATCATGGTACATTGTGGCTATTATAGTTCCATTTTTTGCTACTTTCCGTTCATGCACATTTAGTTAATTGGATATTTGATTGGTAACTGGTAAAAATCAGACTATGTTGCATAAGTTTTATGGGTGTAAAATGAGCACAATGAGGTCCAATTTTGGGGAACAACGTCTGGCGCCTCAAGAATATCTTAAAGACATCTAACCCAATATTGGTTTGGCCTGTTTCTGCGGCGTCCCTGGTGGAAACCTAAAACATATATAAAGAGGGACCTAACACCTATTTTAGGCTTCCACTGTGAAAATTAACTCTAATTGCAGCAGGCTGGGCTTCTGCTCTGTTAATCAGGACTCTTCAGTGGCTGCTGCAGTCTAAACTTTAAAAAAAAACCAGCAGCTCACCCAGATTATTTACGAGGCCCAAGGCCAACTTTAACCCTGCATCATATCTTTCCATTCAGGCATGCATTGTGGCCACATTGCTACCTTCATGCCTGAATCCAGGCGCCAACAAGTTTCTACCCTAAGGTATTTCACTGAATTCATAGAATTATGCTGAATTTACAGCACAGAAATGGGCCATTCAGCTCAACTGGTCCATGCCAGTGTTTATGCTCCACATGAGCCTCCTCCAACCCCCTCTTCATCTAACTGTATATTATAGGAAATACACAAATGCTTTGTACAATTCACTATTAAGAACAGTTCGGGATCTAGTGAGGTTCACTTATCATGAACCATATCAAAATTATCAGCTGAAGATGATGGAACATCAAGGCAATTGCTGCTCAAAACATAATGAAGTTAAATAATTTTCAGAGCAATAAGTTGAAGATTTACAAAGATTAGATTTTTCACATGCCGTTGTGGTGTGTGCAACTAGAGTTGCAGATCAGCGCCCATTATAAAATCTGCCTGATGATCATTCCAATGGGAATGACGATCAAGGGGTTTCTATCTTTGGCGGCTGATCTACAATGCCAATTTCTACACCCATGCGACAAGTTGAAAATCTACCCCACTGACTTCAGTGTTGTACAAATAATAGGTGAACCCTTTCTTAATGCATATTCAGCTAACGATTACTAACTCCCAAGATTTGCGGCATATTTGAATCCAGCAGTAGGATTACTGCTTTATATTGCACAGGTAGCCAGCACACTCTATGTGCAGTCTCCTTTAGCTTATAGCATACACAAACAATTTTAGCTTCCAAAAGGCTCTCTTTCTTTCACAAGTAACAACTGCCAGAGCATTTTCCAAATTATTTCTAATGGTGAATATTGCAAATGATAAGTTCAATTATACCAAAACAAAAGACATTAATGGCATTCAATGAATTGACTGGAAAAAAGCAGACTCATTCCAGTTTTAGTTTCCATGCTATGAGTACTTCTGCAATTATCAAAGGCCTATGCTTCCCAGGAACTGGCTGACAGGAGGAGGCCCTGCAGAAACTGAAAATTAGGTCTGTGTGTCCTGAAAGTTCAATTTTAATCCCACCCCACGATGGGCAGGAGAAGGCCGGGGTGGGGTGTTGGGGTTCAAGTATCAGAATTGCCAAACCCAACCACAACCCGCCACACACATGACCACTGCCATTTTAACACTGGTGATTATCAGGGTTGGCAAGTCTCCCACTGTGGAGAGGTGGGAAGCTCATTGACATATTAAAATCGGCATCACGGTGTCTGTAAATGCAGTAAAATACTTACAGTGTGACAAACATTGTCACAAAATATTATCCTATTGTCTCGCAGCTTATGTCGAGGTGAATGTTACCCTGACAATTTATCACAGTTGTGACACTGCCTTTATGGGAAATCAGTCAACTTATTCATGTGTGTAAGTCCTCTCAATGCTCATGGAAACTGCTGAAATCAGCAGTAAGTGGGTGTCCCACAACACAGACATTATCAGTTTTAATTTAAAGGACGTTTTCAACAGCCATTTAGTAACACAAGAAAGCCATGGGAGTATTCAAAATGAATTGAAATTCGACCAAATTAAATGATCCTGTGCTTTATCATCTATGAAGTTGCTAATCTTGCATTTATAATGATAATACCCAACAGAGTTGTGGACAATATGTGAGCTGTATATGTAACTGATTCAGCTGTCTTTTGTCAATGCTTCTCGTTTCCCTCAAGGACGCCCACATGCCAAAGGCTTTGGAAATGTTCCCCTTTCTGCTGCTGTTCAGTTTTTCATTACAAATATAACTTTATTACAAAGAGCTGGGTCTTTGGGTGTACAGTGACATTAAAATACTCATTTTGCTAACATACACTGTTTGATTGCACATTATTTAGGCTTCTGCTACAAAGAGTTCTTGATCTATAAGTTGTCTAACAAGGGTTATAAAATTCAGATATCTTTGCAGAATTAAATCAGCTTTCTGTACCTGGGGCTTTTAATATTGCAAGTCTGAAAATACTATACACAATCTGCTGTTTTAATACTTTTACGTTGTACTTTTCCAGAAACTAAGTTGACACATAGATTTAAGTGATTGTTAATAAAACTTTCAAAGGAGTATGCTGTCTTTTAAATTCAATTATACATTTTTGGGATTATTCAACTGTTTAAGGTCTTTTTAGTAATTTACTTTCCATATGGCTTCTCTAAGTGTATTTATACATTCTAAGCAATGGACCTTGGATTAGAATATACTTTCATTCACTTTTTAGCCCCATAAATACTGAACTTCCTTTACAGCTTTGAAAATATGCACACTCTCCATCATAATAACACTCGCGAAGATGAAAAGAAGTCTCTTTAGTTGCTATTATTGGATATTATAAAACAGAACTAGAGAAATGTGAGGAAAGTTGCAGAAATCCTGCTCAGCGTAACCTCTGAGAAATGGATCACGCTTTAATGAGCAGCACTGTGTCAGTCAAAGCAAGGCAGCTTATTAAAGAAGTACCATAATATTTTTCACTTTCTTCGGGAGCGCGGTCATAATAAGTAAATCTGATACTTGGAGTGTTTTGTCACAGGTGTTTCGAAATCACAAACTTCACTTCATCAACGAACAAATGGGGATAAATATGCCACATCAAGTAGTGAGCAGAATAAAAGCCTTTGCATTGACTAAAGTAAAGCATCTGAACAAAGACACGTATATTTTAAGTTTTATATGAAAAAACTTTACTGCTATAATGTAAAATGTTACCAATAAAGTCCGCGAAAGGCGAAGCAAAAAGGGTGCCATTATAAATTTGCAAACCTTTCATTTATCTGCAAGGTTCTCAGGAATACTTTCGTGGAAGGGAAAATGGCACTTGGAATAATTCTTTCTTCACTTAGTCAGAATCTCCGTGAGCCAATTCCAGAAACCTGCACTCCGACACCGCAATCATTTACAGTCACAAACAGCTGAGATCAGTTTGAGTTCTGTAACCTGATCTTTCCATAGAAGAAATGCCACATTATCAGCCTCAAGACTTACTTAAGTACAATTTCTTTCCTTTTATTGCCACATGCTCCATATGTGGCACTTGGCTTTAAAAAAAAAGCTTAGTTAACGGTTTGGGAAAGCTCCTTTTGTTGAGATTTATTGTAAATAATTTACTTTGCTCTTGCTGCATGCAACCAGCTGGTTAGGACTCTGGTCAAGTTAAAAATAAAAACAAGGGAGAACGTTGGAAAATTACAGCAGATCTGTCAGCATCTGGAAAGTGAGATGTTTAGTTAACTTTTCAGGTAGAGACATTTCTCTAGAGCTGAACAAAGGGAAAGCAGGAGTACGGCAATGTGACATTAACGAAAATAGACTTCTTTATTGTATTCATTGTTGTTCAGTATGTCTTCTGCCTTCCTTCTTAAAAGCGATTCTGACAAAGAAGTCAATACCTGAAATGTCAATCATTCTTTGAAAGAAAAAAAAATGGTGCCGCTTGTAGGCTGGCTGTACATTTCTCACACTTTCTGATTTTATTTCAGATTTTGTGCATTTGCATTTTTTCCCTATTGGATCTCTACGTACATGAAGTGCCATTAGTTTCAAAAATCTGTCTGTTTCACTTTTGATACTCATACTCAGTGGTTGCAAGGAGTTTCAATTAAAGGGGTATGATGTGCTTCTGTTAGAAAGCACAAGAATTATTGACGAAAGTATAGCATGCAACACCAACAGGATAAGGTGCTTTACATTCAATTAACTTAATGTGATGCAAAATCTTGTCGCAATCACCTTTCCTCTGGCTTGAGTAGTTTAAAATCTGGCCTACTCCTGCTCCTAATTCATATGTTCATATGAGTGGTTCAAAATAAATCTGTGATGCAGCCACAACTACCTTTCTGAGACAAAGTAGTATGTTAGATGTACTAACCTTACAGTTATTGTACAGTAAGTGGGTACTGTACATAAAAAGTGTGCAATTTAGTATAATGTGCCAAGAGGAGTTAATCTGATTTTTGGTGATTTCAATTGAAATAGATTAAGAAAAATTGAAGCATATGATTTAAAAGAACTGTTCTGCATAATTGGGCCTACAGTTTTTTTTTGTTCAAGTAACAGAATAGAAATCCAGTGTGCATGTTTCTACGGCAAGCAACCAGTGCCTGTAGAAAATTAGCTTTTATTTATGTAAGTTTTAAAAGGACAGTGTCATCATAACTCAGGCAGGCTCTGTTCCAGAACCACTCACTCTAAAAATTCACTGCAGCGACATTGTGATGGACACCGGGGAAATTCACATTCAATTGGTGATACCTTTGTTGCCGTATAACAGCCCACAAAACATCTTCTGATATTTACTATTTTTCTTTAATCTATGAAGTGATTTTTGAAGCATCAGATGCCATTGATAATATAGTGACATAGTCATACTGCAGACTGCATCTACAGTCTTCTAAGTATAAATGTGGCAAGATGTCTTACAAAGGCAAACCCACCCACCCCTTCCTTTAAGGTATCACACTCTTACCAGCTATTCCCAGCCACCTCTGGACCCATCTGTGAGGTCAAGCACAGAGGCAGGCATGATAGTGAGTCCATTGGATCTCCTTTTTATTACATTATAACACCAGGAGAATATGGTCAAGAGCTTAGAGGGGAAAGGGTGATGGTATGCTACAGAGAATTATTAAACAACAGACTACAGGGTTATTTTCCACCCAGCACATATTATGAAACAGATAAAGTCTTACTCCCTCTCCCCTGACAGGATCTGAAATTTGCAAACACCTGGCTTTAACATGTTGGATCTAGGTAAAAGGCTGCACCACCATAGGTCAAAAACATTGCATAGTGCTTTTAAAATTTACTACAATAGTAACTAGCCCTCTAATCTACCATAAAACAACTCATGTTAGTCTATCTTTTATATTCAACAAAAACAGCACCAATTTCTGAATAAAAGAATTGCTTCCTGGAGGTCGGTGTTGGGGCCCCAGCTTTTCCTGGTGTATGGTGATGGCCTAGTCTTGGGTGCGCAGGGCACAATTTCAGGGTTTGCAGATGACACAGGGCTTGAGTGTGGACTGTGAGAGGATGGCGGTAGACTTCAGGGGGATGTGGATGGATTGGCGGAGTGGGCAGAGAGGTGGCGGATGGGTTTTAGTGTGGGGAGGCACGGGGTGGTTCATTTTGGTAGGGGGAATGAGGAGAAGCAGTGTAGAATGGGGGGTGCTGTTCTGGGGGTGTGGGGTGCAGGAGCAGAGGGATCTGGGGGTGTGTGTGTGCTCACGGGTTGTTTGGAGTGGCAGGGCAGATTGAAAGAGTGGTTGGTTGCAGGATCCTGGGGGCAGGTAGGTGGGGCCGTGGAGTAGAGGGGCGGGGAGGTTGGATAAACCTCTCTAGGGCACTGGTTCGGCCCCAGTTGTGCCCGGTTCTAGGTACCATGCTTTGGGAGGAATGTGGCAGCGTTGGAGACGGTACAGAGGAGATTCGCAAGGATGGTTCTGGGGATGGGCAAATGGATGGATTGGAGAAGCTAGTGTTGTTCTCCTTGGAGAAGATTAAGAGGGAATTTGATAGAGGTGTTCAAAATCATGAGGGATCTGGACAGAGTAGATAGGGAGAAACCGTTCCCTTTGGTGAAAGGATCGAAAACCAGAGGACACCAATTTAAGGTGATTGGCAAAAGAAGCAACAGTGACATGAGGAAAAACTTATTGACACAGAGAGTGGTTTGGATCTGGAACGCACTGCCCGAGACTTTGGTGGAGGCAGATTCAATCATGGCTTTCAAAAGAGAATTGGGCAATTATCTGAAGAGAAAAAACTTGCAGGGCTGCAGGGAAAAGGCAGGGAGTGGGACTTGATGAGTTGCTCTTGCAGAAAGCCGGTACAGACATAACAGGCTGAATGGCCTTCTTCTGTGCTGTAACCATTCTATGATTCTATAATGTAAAAATGGACATCTTCATGTTTGCACTTCTATAGTTGCAGGATATAGTTATATAAATTACACAAAAGCATCATATGATTCCTCTTGCTCATGCCCATTTCCTAACTCCCATTCACCCATCACCCCTGTAGCCAGTAACCAACGTTAGCCTGGTCCACCAGTGCCTCACTTTTAAAATCCACATCCTTGTATTTAAATCCCTCCATGGCCTTACCCCCTCCCTATCTCAGTAACCTCCTCCAACCGTACAACCCTCCAAGAACCCTATGTTCCTCCAATTCTGGCCTATTGTACATCCCTCACTTCCTTGGTCCCAACATCAGTATCGGTGCCTTCAGCTGTCTAAGCTCTGGAATTTCCAGCCTGAGCTCCATGTCAATTTTTGTTTGATTACACTCAGGAAGTGCCTTGGGAAGTTATTCTATGTTAAAGACACTATATAAATGCAAGCTGTTGTTCTCGACATTATTCTGCCAAAATGATGCACAGCTTGCTCCTGAAAACAAAATAGGTGCCAAATACTATTCCGTAAAAAGGCCTTTATACAGTCCTGAAGAGTCTCGGGTTCACATGGCCTTCATAAACCCACTGAAACATTGTTAATTCCAGTCAGTGGCATTATCTGAACCTCTAAACAGGGTTACAGCCCACGAGCTGTTTCAAGTATTGTAATAATCTTAACGTTACCCTTTCTTTTGCCTAAAACTTTCTCCACATTGACTGCATTTGGGACTCATTCCTTGAATGCATTTGGCTAAACCCATTCTGAAAACTGTAGATGCAACATGAATAATGCCAAAATTGATGGTGCAGGTGTTCGCTGTCCTGTAAATGTCCTGGATTGTTCGAGAGGAAAAGACTACTTGAGGTATATCTATAAATCATGTTAAACGTGTTCAGTCCTTTTTTTCCCCCCTCTTTTCATTGCGAATGCAACCTAAGGAGGGACAATGCTGTCTGGCTTCCAAATGTCTGTGATGTCCTTGGTCTGAAAAAGCCATTAACTTGAGCATATAACATTTCTGCGCATACAGTAACGCTGGTGATTAATCGCAGCAATGTTTTGCTTGGTGGGAGTAATCCAACATGTGGTACCCAGCCCCGCCCCGCCCCTCTCACATTACACACTATAAACTTGTCACTTTTCCCACCAAAGCATTCAGAGGGAGTCAGTCTCATTGACTGCAGGCATGTAAGCATTTATTTTTTTTAATTAAAAAAAACAATTTTTAAGGTTCTGATCATTGCAAACTTCCAACTGAAGACTTAAAGTGGCCAAAGGCGCTGGATTTTGCAAAGTTCTAGGATTTAAACCATTTGCCAGTGCACACAGCACCTTCCAGCCTTTCAATGGATCAGAGCGCAGGCAGTTGCATGCGCAATTCGCATTCCGGGGCCGCCGTGTGGGGCTGTATGAGAAATCCACATTCCGGGGCCGGGGTGCCCGGCCTGCACCATTACCCGTCTCCGTTCTCTTTCTACAAAAAGTCCGAGGCCGCCGATTTCTCCGCCTATTCAGAATTCACTTCACCCTGCCTGGTGTCGGCGACGCACAGCTTCCCCGGAGAAGACAGGGTTTATGTGGAACATCACCCGCCCCGCTTCCCCCGCTCCGAGTGGCACATCCCGCCTCCGCCGACGGCGACCCGGGAGAGACAAACCTCCTGCTTGTCCGCCAGCTCCGCCAATTTCGAAACTAGTGGTTCGGAGCTGGCGGGCTGCGCGGGGACTGGGGATTACACCAGCCACAGGGGCATCGCTGCTTCCGAAATCGACAAGAAAGTAACAAAAAGGAAACGCGACGTTTTAGGTGAGAGCAGCAGCGAAACATTATTGTTCAGTGAAATAAAACATGATTTAAAAACAAGTCCAACTTACTTTTCAAATAAAATACAATGTATTTTCGAAGCAAAATGTTTCTGTAAAACTTTGCGACTTAAAAGTATTTCGCTTGCAACAATTTCAGAGCTAATTTCGAAATTTATTTTAAAAGTGATGAATTGCATTTGTTGCAATCCCGCGGCAACGAAAAAAGACAAACGTCTCAAATTAACTCTTCCCCCCCCCCCCCCACCCCCAAATTATTAAAAAGTTATTTCGTTGCCATCTTTTTGGTTCTGAATAAAGTGGTGCAGCTCACAAACCCGAGTGACCAACTTTTTAAAGCATTTGTTTTCTTCACCTGTCAGAAAGTCAGCTGCATTCTCACCCTGCCCCTAAATTTAAACATAAACAGGAGAAAACGCAGGGTTTTAAAAAAAAAAAATCTGTCTCCAGAAGAATAATGAAAATTAATTTATGTGCAATTTCTAATACTCGCTAATTTGAAGTTACAGTTTCGTTCACTAGTATAACTAATATCGAAAAGTTATGCTCAAAATCTCAACGGGTTCGAACAGTGCCTGGTCCTCTACAGGTACATTGACCTGACTGTACTACTTGAACCATCCTAGTTCGTGTAGATGCAACGAATCCTGCTCCATTCAATAGTCGGGATGAATAAAACCGCTGTTGAGAGAGTGATATAACGGGATTGACTGGTGCCGAATGAAGAGCAAACCGGGATTTAGTCCCAATTGTATCAATCAGGAGGTTGCCAGTAATGTGCTTATATCAGAACTGAATATATATGCCTTTGAATTGTCAAAACCAGTTACTCACTGTAGATAATCTTAAATTCTGCATGTGGGATGCGAGCTGCACCTCAACTTTCTTTAGCAGTCGCAGCAGCAATGTGGAGTAAGAGAAAAGTTTTAGATCATCCTGGGAAGGTTAGTTAGATGTCTCTGATACTTTTGTAACATTTAAAATTTATATTTTGGGTGAAAATTCTTTTTGCTTTTTTTTTAATCAAAGAATTACATGTCTGGAAATATTTAACTGAAGAGATGCCAGTCAATTACAGGATCAGTTCAGTTGGCTGAAATCACTCAAGCTTTGTTCCTAGTTTTTGACATTTAAACCCATTGATTAGGTTACAATCTCACTCGTATGTATTCGCCCTTCTATATATTTTGTTCTCAATTTTAATTAAATTATTAATAAAAACATACGTGCAGTTTTTCAACATAATCCACATCAGTACACTGACTATTCCTAAATCTCTTCGATACAATCTGCGTATGTTTTGCATTATCAACGTTTAATTTGTGCTTTAAAGAGTGCCAGGTGCTAATGTGTTATAGAACTTAAACCTAAAATTGAGAACAGAATGAGTATAGTAGTGCTCTCATTTATGAAAATGGATAGTATTAAAGAGAATTTTATAAGCCGAGCATTGTTAAGTGTGTTCATTTTAGACTTCAGACATGTCCTGAAATTCAGTGGTGACCTCCACTTTTATGCAATCAGGTGTATAATGTATGGCTTAATATATATAAAAGAACTGCTTTTGAGGAAAGAAAGCAAGTTAGATGTCATTTGAAAAGACAGAAGGGCATATGTTGGAGTAATATTGTGGTTCCTACAAATTTCATTTTACTTTCAAAATAAAGCACTGGATACATATTAAGTAGTGAATCAGGGAGTTGGGTAAGTTAGTAAAGAACCATAACAAATAAAAGACATCTGAGCAGACAACCTGCCGTTGACAAGCACCATGAAATTACATTGAGGCATTTGGTGGACTCCACCGGATAGTGTGTGTGTGTATATGACATAAATGAAAAATACTAAAAGGTTAGGAATACATTGCTAGTGCAATATCCGTGAATCTTTCGAACTGAACATAATTTAAGAAAATGTAAGCGAATATCACCAAAAATACTGTCCTTAGGTTAAAAAAAAAGCCTTTGTGAATTTTCTGATTTGGAGGAGAGAAGATTTTCCAAAATCTAAATGAATTAACAATTATTTCTAATTTCAGAGAAATTGCAACGACGCGATACAAGAAGATGTTTTCATACTGTAACTTGTTTCTTGATTCATACTTGCTTTTCTACAACCTGGAGTCAAGTTCATTTGTTGCTAATTTTAATTTTTGTAATTTTTGCAAAATTAGTAACGCCTAAGGTTGACAATTTTGAATTTTAGAGGAATTTCTAAAAGTAAGAAAGTTACTTTGTTAGTGAAGATATTGCAAGTACCCTGCCGTGTTTTCATAGCAGTCAATTAAATTTTGGTGGTTGTAGTATTTCTGTGAGCATTTATAGTTTTTAGGATTTTTAGTTGGTCTCGCATGTGATTGCTCAGCTTTTTTTTAAATTGGAACCCTATATGAAAACTGAGTTGGTTCAAAAAGTGACTTATTTATGTCTTCGTGCATTTTAGTTTTTACTTTCTGTCTTCTTAGCTTTCTACTTTTTCACCCTTTTTGTCTTGGTATCTAATTCTTCCCTGGTTTTATTGAATCTTTCTTGAGTCATTTGTTTGCTACTTTGATTTTGTTTTGCTTTGCTAATTTCTCTTTTCAGATTCTAGTTCTGGTCTAATATAATCATTGGTAAAACTATCTATAATATCCAGTACAATTAGCCCAGTGTAGACCCATGCTGTCAAATATTATCATTGATAACATGATTACAGTTTCCATCATGAATCACAATTTTCTTAATTTTATTGTGATATTTAATGTAAGTAACCATGAGGGATTTGCTGAAACATCAAGCTTTCACCTGAATAATAGTTCCAGAAAAATCATATATGTGTTTAAAAAGAACTGGTGTACCTTTTTGTTCGAGATACTGACAAAAGGAAATCTTTGAATATATAATAGGCTGGGGTTGTTCTCCTTTGAACAGAGAAGGCTGAGGGGAGATCTGATTGAAATGTACAAAATTTTGAACGGCCTGGATAGAGTGGAGGTAAAGGGCCTATTCACCTTAGCAGAGAGGTTAGTGACTAGGGGGCATAGATTTAAAGTGATTGGTAGTAAACATTAGAGGGGAGATGAGGAAAGACTTTCTTACCCAGAAGGTTGTGAGGGTCTGGAACTCACTGCCTGAAAAGGTAGTTGAGGCGGAAACCCTCAACTCATTCAAAAAGAGTCTGGATATGCACCTCAAGTGCCGTAATCTGCAGGGCTACGGACCAAATGCTGGAAGGTGGGATTAGAAAAGGTGGATCGTTTTTCAGCCGGCACAGACACAATGGGCCAACTGGCCTCTTTCTGTGCTTTAATCTTTCTATAATTCTATTTACAAGTTGGTATAAATACTGAACACTGGAATCTATCCTGCTTGCTTACCAAGATTTTTGGTCTGGCCTTTTTCTGCATCGTACGTGACTTGCGTAAGGAAAGTAGCTGTAGAAATGAAAAGCAGAGGTAGACTTTACTTTTTTATTGCCCAGACACGGGAAGGAACTGTTCCCTTTATCACCAAACAAAGAATTTTACAACATGCGTCTCCTGAGAAAAAGGTCCCTTTGAACAAACTAGGTGCCTATTAAGTAACACAACGTTATCGCACTGATACCACGATTATTCTTCCATTTTGATACTGGAACAGTTCCTGAGTTTGGTTGCTGCTGAATTGTGTTAATGTATTTTGCATTTATACATTATAAGGTAGCTACTGGACTTAGAAACGTTCTATAGTTGGCTGTGTATCATTGATGCCACTGTCAGTACAAATAATAACTGCACACAAATGAAAGAAGGTGCAGTGGAAAGAGTATATCATACCAACAAGGTGTCCCCTAATTATATGGTCCAGTTATAAATGGCTTGAACTTGACTCAAAGTTTATGACATTAATTATACCTACTGACTGGTTAACACGTGCCTAGCTAATCTTGAGGCAATCAGTGCGATCTGCTTATACCAATAAAAGGGTTTTATTTTTAAAAAACAACATCTGGATAAAATTGATTTGACCTTATTCCAACTTTGCTTGGACCTATAGTTGGGAGGAAGGTTTGAAAAACTGGTAATGTGGTTATGTTTTATTTATTTCAAAGCTAACCATCATTACATATACTGTAGTAGGTATTCTTTTTATCCACTGATTGCAATTATAATCCAGTGCCGATTTATTTCTGGAATTCAAATGGTTTATTAATCTTATTTTAAAAAAGCCTTGAAAATTTGAGGGTGCAGGCGGATCACTCAATAAAGGATCAATAACATTCTATGACATTATAAATTTCACAGCACAATATACCAAATCTGAAAAATGATGCACCATGCAGTTGTACACACTCAAAGCAAAGCATTTCACTGGTTATATTTGTTCTGGTTACTGCATTGTTTAGGTGTCTACAAAAACAATTATAGTCTGTCTTTGGTACTGAATTTCTGCTAAATTCAGGAGCTGTTCAGTTATCAAAAGTAATGGATAACCAAGGGATCAGTGCGATCCACTAAACAGCATGATTATGAAGGCAAAAATCAGCAAACTAGTTCTACAACGTTAGTTGTAAACTCCCTGGGTGTGATATTGCTTTCTGCTTATGACGGCATTATAATAAGCTTATTGAGCTATAAATGTGTAGTTTTTTTGGTGTAAAATATCTGCTCTCCATATAGCTTCACATTCAATAAACCTTCTGCCTCGGCGCAATGTAGAAATTTTGTGTATCCCAAATTTCACGAGACACGAGTGTCAAAACTTTAAAAAATTCTCTATTACAAGATGACTTAAAATAATTCTCTCACTTCAGAATCCAACTTAGAATTTTTTTACATCACAAATGCCATAATTAGCTTTTCTGCTAATTAACATCACACCTGTATGTTGAAGCTTATATTTTTCAACTTCCCATTAGCACAAAATTCACTGGGAATATGATATTTGTATGAAGTCCCCCTGAATTTATCATTTTTCATTTATTGCAGGAGGTTGCACTTAAATTATGAAGACGTCTTGGACTGTCACAGTATAATGTCTTTACAATGACTTTTTTATTGCATTTGTTCAGACAACAACGCAATGATCCAGCAGGGGAGGTTATAATAAATCACAATCGTGTTTTATTTATGGATCAATTCGTTTGAGTCTTTCCTGGCTGAACGCAACCAAGAAAGCCTTTCTGCCAGCATTAGTGGAGTTGTTGCTGATTGAGCAGAGGAAGTGTTATTGTTGCAGGCTGGCCCTTCAATACATCAACACTTTGTCTCCTTTGTTTCCTCTATTAAGTTTTTAAAAAAAAACATGACTTTTTTTCATTAAGGTGAGAAACTTCAGTGCTGGGAATTGGAACATTTTCCCACTTTTTTCTGCACCCAATAATGTCTGCCTTGAGTGCATCCAAATCAGATAGAATTGCATAGAATGTATAGCAGAGGAACAAGCCATTCAGCCCAACTGGTCTATGCTGATGTTTTTGCTCCACACAAGCCTAAACAGATAGTACTGTATAGACTGAATATTGAGTAAAACTCCTCTACTTTGCTGCAATAATGGGATCTATTTCCTGTGTTTGCGAGTGGGCCGAGTATTAAGTGTAGTTTCCCCCCTGCATATTTGTACTGTTCATTTTGCTAACATTTACTAAATGGAAGAAAATATACCTCAATGTGTCTTAACCCTTAGTAAGAGCACAGTTATAGTACCAAGTGCAGTATTAGGGTCCACACATAGGGAAGATTTTGAGGCAATAGAAAGAATTCAGTGCAGATTAATAGGATGCTGTGTGGTGTGAGGAAATACAAAGACAAAAGGAGACTTCAAAATGCGGGCTGTTTTTAGAGTCATAGAGAGATACAGCACTGAAACAGGCCATTCGGCCCACCGAGTCTGTACCGACCAACAACCACCTATTTATACTAATCCTACATTAATCCCATATTCCCTACCACAGGGTAGAGCAGAGAGCATATTGGGGTGACTTGATAGAGGTGTTTAAAATTCTGAAGGGATGGAACAGAGCATACAGAAACAGACTGTTTCCAGCGCTTGAGGGCTCTATATTAAGGTGTAAGATTACATTTAAGATTTAGGACAGAAAGTTTTTTTTACGTGGAAGGTTTTGAGGCTGGGATGCACCACCTGAGTTAATAATTGAAGTAGAGTTCCCCCCATGTCAACATTTAAGAACAGTAGATGGTTGAAGAAATGAGAATAACAGGGATATGATAACAGAGAAGCCTCATGTGGAGGTTAAACGCCAGCACAGACGGTTGGCCTAAATAGCCTGGTTCTATATTGTAATTTCTATGTAATCCCAGCTTCAGAAGAGAAGTTCCAACTGTTCCAGTGTGAATTTTTCCAGTTCCAAAATTAGTCATCTATTGTATAACGTCTTAGTGATAATTTTAATCTTAATTAGTGCTAAAGACTGTATAATTTTATCCTTGGAAGTCCACCTGTTCAAATCATTTGACTTCAGATGATCTTACAGTGTGCAAAAAAGTGGCTTCCAACTTTTCCGTTATCTGTTGAAATCAAACCTCTGTCCCAGAGATGAAAGAACCTTGTGCTAACCCACTGATACATCCAGTCGCCAGGCAGTGGTATTTCATTTTCACAGTTTAAAATGAAAATGCATCTTGCCCGGATGTATTTTTACAGGAGCTGTTAACTGAGAGCTCCTGAAAGAAGAATAACAAACTGTGGGCTAGAAGGTTTGTGTATTACACAGTTGAAAGATATTCTAACTGTCAAGTTGTAATTAGCAAAAGTTTTTTTTTATTCGTTCATGTGATGAGGTTGTCGCTGGCAAGGCCAGCATTTATTGCCCATCCCTAATTTCCCTTGGGAAGATGGTGGTGAGCCGCTGCCTTGAACTGCTGCAGTCCACATGATGAAGAAAAGCCCACAGTGCTGTTAGGTAGGGAGTTCCAGGATTTTGATCCAATGATGGTGAAGGGATGATATATTTCCAAGTGCAGGACTTGGGAACTTGCAAGTGGTGATGTTCCCATGTGCCTATTGCCCTTGTTCTTCTATATGATAGAGGTTATGGCTTTGGAAGGTGCTGTTGAAGAAGTTTTTGTGAGTTGCTATGGATCAAGAGCTGGAGGGTTTGATTGGGCTGGCTAGCTCTTTTTCTGCTGGCACTGACACAATGGGCCAAATGCTCTCCTTCTGTGCTGTAAATTTTCTATGTTTCTATGTTAATATTGCAGTAAGCATGTCAGCTAATGGGGCACACCTATTGTACCGAAACACTGAGGAACTGTTAGGAAGGAAATTTTATTATCAGCAGAAGTGAGGCAAATTACAGACTATTTAAACATATTAAACAGTATAACTGAGTAATATTCACTTTTAAACCAAAGCAAATGACTGACAGTCACTTCCAGTGAGTGACATTTGGCAAGGCGGTGGTATTGCATAACCTTTAATGTATTAACTTATCGTAATCAAGTCTTGGGTAAAAATGTCACAATCTGATATTTTTACTGAGTCTGTGCTGATATGTCAGGGAGTTTATTGACAGGCTACAGTCCTGGAATAGCCAAGAATTTCCTGCTTTGAAAATTCCACTCACAATATGCCATGTTATTCATCAGGGCAGATGTACATCTGCTACGTTGCAAATTTTTACTGCACACTTTTTATTCCTTTTATTTTCAAGACACAATTGATAGATCATTACATAGATACCTGTTGGTAAAACATTGTGTTTTTCATAAATGCGTCTGAAAGAGGCCTGAAAACCAGTCGAGGAGGTGATGCACATTGTAGAAAGCATCCTTCCACAGTCTTGGAGATTGCTGTTGTTTTTGTTATGTAAAAGCTTAACGTACGTATGGCAAATATTTCTCTGTTGTTTTAAAGGAGACAGTAACACATGTATTGGTCAACACTTCTATTAGAATAACAGAGAGAGAACTGAATAGCACAATGGGTCAGTCGCTTGCCTCTTCCCTCTGGGACTTGGGTTCAAATCCTGCTGATCCTAATAGGATGAAAGAAGCATCTGTTTTCTGGCTGTAAGAGACTTCTCTGAAATGGGTTTTGGCAGTCTCAATCCAGTTCCTAATACATAGGGCTGCAACTCAATTGGAAATGCCATTCAAAGAGACAATAGAATGGCTAGTGAGGAAAAATATCCCACTGATGCAGAAGAGGATGCTCAGTTGAAGTTAGGGGTGGGGCTTGAGGTCTGTTGTTGGCATAGAGTAGGATTAGGGGTAGACTAGTGGAAGCTGCACTCATTAGTTTCTGGGATGGCAAAGTGACATTTATTGCCCACCCCTAGTAGTTCTGCGAAGGTGGTAGTGAATCTCCTTCTTGAACTCCTTGTACTGGTGGTGCTCTCACAATGGTTTTTGATGGTGCTGTGTCTCACTTGGAAGTGCTTGATGCGGACGCTGGTGGAAAGTGTTTCATATCCAAGCACTGATATGGCCTCGCTTTTATTAGCATATAAATTAAAAACATAACAGAGAGGCACTTGATATGTTTGTATAACATTGCTGCTAGGAATTTCCTGACAAGTACAACAACAACCAGTGTAGCAGAATCCTTTTTAGTTATAGTGAGGAGCAGGTCTGATGGGCTTAATAGCCTTTTTTTGTTTGATGCTTGGTTTAGAATGTAAACTTTATTTACACTGCATTTAAATCCTGAAGGAAGTCGTACATTTTCCCTGCTACCTGTGAAACAATTTAAACAATATGAAGGTTTTAAAACGATTGGGAAAGTCCTGTGTGAATTTAATAAACTGAAAGTTGAATTGAAATTTTCAACTTGGGGGAAAAACAATTTTCTGCCTGAATATGGTAACAATGGCATAATTACTAACATGTCACTGCGGTAAAATCTTTGTCCCTACCAAGATAAACTGCTGTGAGATGCTGTGGCAACTCTGCTTTAAAAAGAAATTTAAGTCGTCAGAATCCTTTTAAAATCTTGAGTTGCTTTTTTTTAAAAAAAAAACTTTTCCCCGGAGGCTATTTCTTGGTTCCATCGGTGTTCCTGATCCGTGTACCATATGTAGCTGAGAGGACAGGCATCTGGCCTGCTTCCCTCCCTCGGCCAGTAATGTTTCAAGCAGGCTAGTAATGAACTACACATCAGCAAGAAGATGACTGTCCAGTTTTCCCTGTTCCGTTTCAGGAGGAAGCCTGGCTTTCACTCGGCGCTGAGCTTGGCAAATCAGTTTTGATGCAAACAGGGCTCCTCTGACATGTGGTAGATCCGACAATGAATTCTCATGCAGCATTTAAGGTGAATTTCCCCTTCAACGAGTCAGCGACTCAGTGTATTGATGGTTCAGTGCATTGGAGCCATGCGGCACCTTTTTAGTTCTGTTTTTATTTGTATTGTGGAAATGCAACTTAGACTGTGAATTCCAAAAAGGATTGTTGGAGGAAATAGCATGATCCTTTTAAAAGCAGATGGCATTCGGAATTCTGTCATGGCTGAACTCACCGCAATTAAGACAAATTACTTTCTCGCTACATTTGACATTGCATGTCCATTGTTTTTACACCTTCTAGGCACATATGCTTTTCCTAATTGTTGCCATTCTTCCACAAACTCTATAACAATGAGGTACTATATGGTTTTCCCCCTCGTCGTCGGCACTGTTTGGCTCATAGTTGCTACACCAAAGCTAGACCTTACAAGGTGCACTTCTCCATAGATTTCAGTATTTAGAACCAAGCCTATTTATTTGGAAATGACGCAGGTTCCCTCAATGGCTTTATGGGCAAATTTCACCTAGAAAGAAAGGATATTGCCTTTCACGACTTTGGGGCATCCAAAGCACTTTACAACCACTGAAGCACTTTTGAAGTGTTGAAGCTTCACTGTTGTACTGTAGGAAACGCAACACCCAATTTGTGCACAGCAAGGCCCCACAAACAGCAACGAGGTAATGACCAGATAATCTGTTTTAGTGATGTTCGTTGAGAAATAAATATTGGCCAGGACACTGGGGATAACTCCCCTGCTCCTCTTCAGATAATATAATGGGATCTCATACGTCCACCTGAAAGGACAGGCAGGGCCTTGTTTTGATATCTCAGCTGAAAAACAGCACCTCCAGCGGTGTAGCACTCTCTCAGCACTGCACTGGAGTGACAGCCTAGATTTTATGCACAAGCCTCTGGCGTTGTACTTGAACCTACAAACTTCTGGATCAGAGGCGAGAGCGCTGCCACTCACCACCGCTGTTCCCACCCCACCCCCACCCCCACCTCCACCCACCACCGCCCCGCCCCCACCTCCACCCCCCAACTTGATTCTGATCCTTACACAGTCCCCAATTTGATTACCGGACTGTGCTTAATTTGAGGCAGTGGGGTTCAATAATTGGCCTCAGCACCCTTGGACTGGAGAAGGACAAAAGCATCCAGCATTCCCACTTATGATCACCTTCTGGTGAGCCTGCTGGAATGTGAATGTATGTAGGTCTCAGATGAGGATAGCATTTGTAAACCGCCAGTGCCCATAGAACTATATTCCACCATGACTCAGAAGGAAGAAAGTGAGGGAAAAAATCGGAAACTTAGACCGCTATCAACTTTACATTTCAGGTGATGCAGGAACTACTCTCTGATGAAGAAATCAAGTTAGGATTTTGTAGCTGGTAAAAAGAATAAAATTATTTCAAAATTTTAGTAAGACAATAACTTGGAATGTTCCTCAGATAAGGTACCAACTGAAGTATTTCATAAAAAATAACTAGTTGGCTGTGAAGTACTTGGGAGGTCACAAGGATAGAAATACAAGTTCTTTCTTGTTTAATGGCATTGCTATTTAGTTTTTGTAGGGGCGGTTTGAACCTTTCCTCCACTGTCATTTTGTTAGCATCTGTTCATTAACTGTAAATAGCTCAAAGTGGATAAAAATTACTAGGATCATAGATGTTTTTAGCACCGGAGGCAGCCATTCAGCCCTTCATTCCTGTGCTAGCTCTTTGCCAAAGCAATCCAGAACTTAATTGCTCAATAATCCAAAAAACTATTCCCACATTATAATCGGCTGATGAATATCATTCTTTAAGTGACTGGTGATTGTCATGCTTGTTGACCCTTGGTTTAGAGATCACTGCTCAGTGGCACAAACATGGGCCACCAGCATCTGACATGGCATTTAATGCTAGGTAAAGTAATCTGTCCCAAAATAGGAAAAACTCTGTGGTTTATATTATAATTAATAATGGGAGAAATTTCTATCCCATACACTGGCTTCATTGTTCAAAATAACAGTTACTAATCTACTTTTGCAGTTTGTGGCAGCTTGGCTCACTCTCGCCACTGTGTTAAAGGTTTCAGGCTCAAGCTTGAGCATATAATCGCGATGCTGAAAAAATGCTGCATTTTTTGTGGTGCTGTCTTTTTGGATGGAACATTAAGCCAAGGGCATGTGCAGGAGGACATTAAAAGAAAACATAGAACAGCTCAAAGAAGAGCAAGGAGTTCTCCCTGTGTCCCGTCCAATATTTAACCAACAATACCCAAATGGATGAGCTTGTCAGTTATTTCATTGCTGTCTGTGGGATCTTATTGTGCACAAATGGCCTGCTGCGTTTGGCCAAATGACTGCACTTCAGGAGGACGCCATTAGCTATAAAGCACTTCCTGACATCCTGAGGATGTGAAAGGTGCCATATAAATGTAAATTTTGTCAGCTTATGATACTTGGATCTCACAATTAGATTACAATTTTCTAATCTTACACAACCAGTAACTGCAAATAATAATTCTTGCATTGATTTGGCACCTTATTGCATCAAAATGTCCCAAAGCAATGCATTGCTTCTGAAGTGTAGAAACTGTTCTGTAGGCAAATGTGGTAGCTATTCTGTGCCAGCAACATCCACAACCAGCAATGAGATGATTTTTGGTAATAGTGATTGAGGGAGGAATGTTGGCCAGGACACCATGATGACTCCCTGATCTTCTTTGAATTGTATCATGGGATCCTTCGCCACTGGAACAGGCATACAGGAGCTCATTTTAACAGCTAAAACTATGACCTATCCAGCAATGCGTCACTCCCTTAGTGTTGCCCTGGAGTACTGACTTGCATTATGACCTGAAGCATTGATATGGAGCTGAAACCCACACTCTCCTGAGCCGAGCTAAAACGCAACACATTATTCTCCATATACCCACCATACAATGCAAGGAAACATGGATATTGTTTATAATCATATGCTGTTATAACTTGTTACAGAAACTCAAGATTCGAATTACAAGTCAGAGTCTAACAACAAGGCCAGGAAAGAGAGGACAGCGTTCACTAAAGAGCAGATTCGAGAACTAGAGGCTGAATTTGCCCATCATAATTATCTGACCAGACTGAGGCGATACGAGATAGCAGTTAACCTGGATCTCACAGAAAGACAGGTAAATATTTTATTGCTTCCAATATTCTTCTATCTGGCCATGTCTTTTACTTTTTAAAAAAATCTATCTTCCATTACTTTTTTTACATATTTGGATACCCACCCCCCCCACCCCCGTAATTCATCCCCTCACACTGCGGCTGAAATCACTGTGTTTCTGGCTGTTGGAATACTCTTGAGATCAAAGCACCAGTTTTCCCTCATGCTGAGGAAGCAGCAAGCCTTGGCTTTTCATTTCTTTCAAATGGTTCAGGTAGCGGATTGTAAAGAACATAAGCTGGCATCCTACATTCCGTGACCCTGACATTAGAACCTGTACATGCTATGCACCAGGGCACTGCTGACATATTATTGCAGGGCCAGTTTTGTGTTGGTCACAATAAGGAATGTCAGTGCTGGGCAGCAGAACACTGTGCCAGTGTGACAGTTCCGTAGCTCACACCAGCCATACATGTAGAGTCTGTCTGAGTAAGACTGCCAATTAGTGCTGAATTATGAGCTGCGTACTGCACGTCCATGTCCACAAAGACCTTGATGCAGACTGCCTGCATTCATTTAATTTAAGATGCTTGTAGTCAAGAGCAAAAGGAGATTGGTGTCTTTTCAGTTCAAAGACAGATTCAGATCCAAGTCCTACAGCTGAAAGGGTAGTGTTCTACACACTGAGTTACCATAGCTCTCTCATACAGACTTGATGGGTTTGAGAACCGCAAGCAATGTGGGAGTCTGACCCAGTAATCGTGCGGTTTGCCAAATGTTATTATTTTTGGCCTTCATGTTGAGGATTTGCAATGGAAATTTTTAAAGTGCAAAATTGCATTCCTTGGAACAGCACCAGGGTTTTTCTGTCTATAACCTGAGAAGTACTGAAATTGGGAGTCGGTTGAAGACAACTGTTTGGTCAAGAAAATGGGGAATTAAAAGAGCGTGTCCTTCATTTGTATACAAGCAAGGAGCTGACCATGGAGTTAATGTAAGCATGTTTACAATGCTGCTACACCTAGCGCTTTGAAGAAATTCCCCCCCCCCCCCTCCAGAAAAGTTATGACGAGATAGTTATGAAAGAGTGGGATTTTTTTATTTTCCAATTTTCTCTCCATCTGTCCTAAAGGTGTTGTTGACTATTGTTAAGTTACGGTTCTACAGACACTTGTTTTTCCCCCAGTCCTGCATTCCTCCCCCAAGTACTTTACCCAACTGCCTTTTCTTCATGTGTGGACCGGAACAGTGAAAGCCAGCAGACAATTTAACTGTGGAGGTTGAGTTCATATTTACTGCTCTCAGACACACTGTTGATTAGCTGATTATGGCTCAGACAGAGGCTTAGAAACAGGACTGCCATCAGAGAACAGTGCGGGGAGGAGACGAACCTAAGTGTATATCAATACAAAGAGTACTTTCCACAGCACCAGCAATATGAAAAAATGCACACAGAATGCCAAAAGAAATGCAAAACTATTTTGGTTTGAGGAACTAAAGTGACTAAGGCACTTGGTTTTTATGGAGGAATGACATTTGTGAAGAACTTTCGCATCCAAGCATTCAATTACCCCAACAACACACAGCAGCAAAAGTGCTAAAACAACACAAAACCTGCCATGCCTCATTTGCGTGGCATCTGGTTACAATTGATTCCTCCTAAAACAGGCCATAACCTTCTGCCCATTTTAAGAGCAATTGCTCTTTTATTTTAAATGCTGCTTGCGATTTGCTGTTAAATCGCTTGAATGGGAACAGTTTTGTGTGACTGAGTTACAGACTTACAGAAATGAAAAGACCTGGATTTCAAGGGCCACATTCTTTCTGTTATGGAGGCAGATTCTGTGAGTTAAAAGTCCCGTCTGCAGGACAGAAACCTGACTTAAAGGGAACTGTGACTATTTTGATGAGTGAAGATGAAGAGAATAGCCACTCATTAGAGAAATCATAAACAAGAAATATTTTTCTACAAGGAGATGTTTTTGACACATCACATTGAATTAACTGAGATAGCATTACCCAACCCTCTGATGTGCTTTGGGATTTCTACCATTTGCTATTGCTCTTTAATTCACACACAATCTTTTTGAAAGTTGCATTTAAGTATCACTCATGAATCCCAAGCATTTATATAAAGTGTTCTCCAAGTTGTGGGACTGGTGAGTGAATGGCAACAGTTGACAGCACTGCAAAAGAAAGGGAGGGTTTCTGTTTGATTTCAGGGTAATGATGCTTCTTTGGAAGAATGGCTAAATAAAACAGAAGACAGGAAACTCCTTTGAAGAAGCCAGAAATTTTAATCCAAGTTGCAATTTCTAATTTAGCAGCAATTTGATCTGTTGGCAAAAATATTAAATGATATTTGTTCTGAATAACTGACAAGTCCATACTTCTATTGAGTAAATTGGAACTGGAAAGTCGGAAGAGTTTCCTGTTTACACTGGCTCTGTTTATTCCTGTAGGTGCAAATTCCTGTTATTTGAACCTATTTTTCCCTTCAATTTACTCTGTGCTTGCAGTGTCACTTTTACTTGGCTGCTGGCATTATTGTTTGCAAGTACGACAACTTAAAAAGATACTGTAAATCTCTTCATTGTGCTAACATTTCCAGCAGCAGACTAGTTTTGGGAAGCTTCAATAGTAATGCTTCCTTGTCAGTTCCTTGTATTTCTGGTAAGTGAATACAGTTTTGTGGAAAACTGGTTATTCATGGAATAGGAATTTGGTTGTATAAATGCCGTATTGTGCAATTTACAGATTAATCACTGTACGAGCCCTCAAGCTGCTGGTTGTGGCATTTGTTGTACCAGTGGTATGTAGTCCCTGTGTATTAGCTGAAGTAAGAATTAACCTGTTAAATTCCGAATTGATTTGAAACCGTAGTTTGGGTGTTCACCTGTTTGGTACAGTATGCCCCTATAGGTAGAGAAGGTTAACACAACCAGAGAGTCTATACTTCTTTGTTTGGTAATGCAGGAAGACATGCTTGGTTTTCAAATTATGCAGTAATATATGAAATATTCTGCCGTTCTGTCGTTAAATTGGAATACAGTGCGTATTGTTGTGTCCACATTACTTAGCATGATGCAGCACTTATAAGTCTAACATCCCCTTTTCTTGCCTTTTTTACAAGCAAGTGGGCTGAAACTGTTTAGAAAGGCACAGAAAAGGTATTCATTGAGTACCTTTTCGAAATAAGGTTGCTCCAGTGTCACCAAGCAAAAGTGCCCACTTTTATTATTTAGAGGGACGAAACAAATGATGAACTAAACCATAAAAAAAGGAAACCTATAAACTTAAATAATATTATCGGTGTCTGCGACACACTCCTGTCCCTGCATTGCTCACTGGTCACAGAAGGCCTCCACTGTAACAGCCGACACCACATGCTCCTTCTCCAGAACCACCTGGGCGCAGACAAGACCACAGGAGAGAGGCAGGCAGCCAGAGTGACCCCCACCTTGCCACGGGCTGCATCCAACCTGGATCCGTAGAATGGCCACCTTGGCCAGCCTCAGGAACAGGCCTATGATGAGGTCTTCTAACTTTCCTGCCCAGTCCCCTCCACACTGGTTGGCCAAAGATCGGGAGCGGGTGTACTGGAGCCATGCAAAAGAGGAAAGTGCCAGATTTGATTGTTGCTGCATTACTGATGCCAGGAAGACCACCAGTATAGTTGGCATCCGAACCCCTGGAGTCAACAGAGAGGGAAATCAGCCAGTGTCTCAACTCCTGATCCCTGTCTACTTACACCCCTGCTGGAAGTGAGCAATTATGGACATTGGTTGACTGATCAGGTTTGATTGCGAAGCCTCTTATGGCTGAACAGATCCACTGTCATGACTCATATGAATTATGGCCAGCAGAACACCTGCATCATGACCAGCAACTGTGGATCTGTAGTACAGTAAAAACTGTAAACCTCCAAGAGCGGAGGTAGAAATAAAAGGGGAAAAAAATAAAATAAGAAATTTGGAGATTATAGATACTGGCTGCATTTCTATTTCATTCTGACCATGAAACTGTTATTGCTGTGAATTACTTCCTGATGGTTCAGCTTGTCAATCAGCCCAGTTATGGAGTAACTCTCTCATTGCTTGACCAGTATTTTGACTGGGAGAATTTGACATGAAATTGATGAGCTGATATTTGTTGGCTTTGGGGGGCGGGGTGGGGGGGGTGGGGGGGGGGGTGGGTGGGTGGCGGTGGTGAAAGTGAGGACAGGGAGGAATTAATAGCTGTAATTTCCAACTCTTTGTTCTGTAGGTAAAGGTCTGGTTCCAGAACCGAAGGATGAAGTGGAAACGTGTGAAAGGTGGACAACCGATTTCACCACAAAGTCAAGAACCAGATGATGTGGACTGCGTGACCCCTGACTCAGATCTCAGGAATGCAAGTGGAAAGAGCCATATGGCGAGCTTAGTGGACAATAAGGAAACAATACAGGACAGTATTAGATAAATCCATTGGCCGTGCCCATCACGTTCGGACTCTAAAATGCGCTTAAGTTGGGGGACATCACATATTTAATATCAGGTGTCAACTCATTCAACCTTGAATGAAAATTTGAACATTTCAGAAACATCGCCTTGGATTCAGTCAGCTTTGAAACCAAAACTGGGTGGTTGTTGACCATGAACTTTACATTTCAGTATTATAACAAAGAGGGAACAAAGAACTGGAAATCTGTTGTACCATTACTCATTTCAACAAAATGTCATTTATTTTGTATTTTTAAGAAAAATTTAGCTTGCAGGTTTGCTGTATAAATAATGCAAAAAACTTCAATTCATACCACAATAAATTAAATAACAGCATATAGATTCATGAAGATAATACCATGAATGCAAGTGGATAGTTCCTCTGTAGTAGCAATTGTTTCAACGTATATTAGGCGTATGTAAGATAAACTGATTCAGTAAAATGCAATATGATAAATATTCATTTTATATCATTAAACCTTTGTTAAAATGATTTATAACACATGTTTTCAAGGGATTTATTTTTGGGTGGTATTTTTAAGCTCACCAAGGTGTGCTATATCAAATCCTGGTCTACAATTGCTTTAATGTCTTTGAATGAAATTCTTATTTTAGCAAAGAAAGAAAAGAATTTGAGTTAATGTTTATTGTTAAAATGATGGCAGAGGAATTTAGCATAACACAATTAATTTAGAACTATAGAAGTTTACAGCACAGATGGCGTCATACCGCCCATTGTGTCTGTGCCAGCTCTTTGCTAGAGTGATCCAAAACTAATGCCAGTACCCTGTTTTCTCCCCATGGCCCTGTATCTTGCTCTGCTTCAAACATTCATTCACTTGTCACTTTGAAACCCAGTATTGAGCACTTTCAAGTCACATACATCACAGATTTAAACAAATTCTCCTACCCTGCTGTGGCTCAGTTGGTAGCTCTCTTGTCTCTGAATCACAAGGTTCTGGGTTTAAGTTCCACTCCGGGGCTTGAGCACAAAAATCAAGGATGACACTCCAGTGCAGTACTGAAGGAGCACTGCACTGTCAGAAGTGCCATCTTTTGATGTTAAACTGAGTCCCCATCTTCTTGCTCGGGTGGATGTAAAAGTTACCACAGCACTATTTCGAAAATGATCAGGGAAGTTATCCCTGGTCTCCTGGCCAATATTTACCCCTCAATCAACATCACAAAAAACAGGTTATCTGGTCATTATCACATTGCTGTTTGTGGACGTTTGCTGCGCAAATACTGGCTTCTTGTGTTTCCAGCATTACAACAGCAACTACACTTCGATAAGTACTTCATTGGCTGTAAAGCACTTTGAGATAACCGATGATCGTGAAAGGTGCTATATAAATACAAGTCTTTCTTTTCTTTTTACTATCTGCTTTAATTCCAGTTTGAGAAGAGCCTCACATACTGTGATATTTTCATTTCCCACCCTCATGACCTTCCTCAGTGAGACTGCCAATTTAGGACGAAACCCAAGAAGTGTTTTGGTCAAACAGGGAAGTGGGCTAAGGTTGGGCAAGCTCCTATCATTTAAGGCCTTTACAGTTGTCAAAAAGGAGACATTATCATAGAATCACACAGCATAGGCGGAGGGAATTCGGCCCATCATGCCTATGCAGGCTCTTTGAAAGAACTATCCAATTAGTTCCATTCATATTGGGTGGCTGTTTCACCACATTCCTGCAAATTTGACCTTTTCAAGTTTATATCCAATTCCTTTTGGAAAGTTATTATTGAATGTGCTGCCACCCTCTTTCAGGTAGTGCAGTCTAGCTCATAACAACTCCCAGCACAATAAAAATTCTCCTCATCTCCCCCACTGTTTCTTTTGTCAATTCTCTTAAGTTCACTGTATCTTTCTGGGCTAAATATGAACTCAACGGCCAAATGTGAAAGCAATAAGCTTTCCAATATCCACTTGTATAAACCTCCTTATGTATAAAAACATCCCATGGCACTCAGTGAAATTGTAATTAGGTAAAAATCGATGACGAACCAGTGATTGTTTTAGAAGAAGTCCATGCTGAATTCAAATGCTGAAAAAGACACTATTGTGAAAGCTCCCCCTCCCCATTTAGGTACAACTCGGGTAACTAAAAGCAAAATACAGCAGATGCTGGAAATCTGAAATAAAAACAAAGTGCTGGAAATACTCAGTAGGTCCGGCAGCATCTGTGGAGAGAGAAGCAGAGTTAACATTTCAGGTCTGTGACCTTTCATCAGAACTGGAAAAATTCAGCAAAAGAATGAGGTTTTAAGCAAGTGAGGGGGATGGGTGATGGTGGGGAAGAGAACAAAAGGGAAGGTGTGTGATAGGGCAGGGGGCAGGAGAGATTAAATAACAAAGCTGTCATGGGACAAAGGCAAAGAGTGTGTTAATGCTTGTAATGAAAGACAAAGCATTAGTCCAGACAGAGTGTTAATGGCAGAATAATAAGCAGCTCTGTCTACATGAAAAACAGGCACATGGTTAAAAAATTAAATTAAAAAATATAAAAAAGGCCAGTCATGCTCTGAAATTATTGAATTCAATGTTCAGGCTGTAGAGTGCCTAACTGAAAGATCAGGTGCTGCTCCTCGAGCTTGTGTTGATGTTCAGTGGAACACTGTAGCAGGCCAAGGACAGAAGTGTGGGCATGAGAGCAGGGGGCTGTGTGGAGTTCAGTATTCACAGAAATTTTTCAGAATTTTGTCCGAACCCCCTACTACATTTTTCCAACTTAAAATGACAGTTCCACCATCAGCAGCAGAACGTTTCAACAGATGAGCATCAAAGACAAAATTAAAATTCCAAAATTAATATTCAGCGGAGGTAGAACCAAATATTTTCAACACTGCTGTAAACAAATCTCTGTTAGTATTGATTCCCCAGTTGATCAAATTGCTAGATCTGTCTTGCAGCTAACCTTACTGTTAAACTCTTTCATAGTATTGTATTGTAACATATCCTTTTACAACTGTGGTAAAATAGACTGAATAATAGTGGTAGTAGTGAACTGGTAGCTTATTGTACTGTGGCAGAAAGCAAAGTCTTATTTTTTTGGACTAATTAATCCAGTTAATAGGGTTTCTAATAGTAGGGGGTACTAGGTGGTAGAGTGTGTTAGAAACAGCACTGCTATTTTACTTCTGAGACCCAATTTAGCATTCAGCCCAGACAGAAGGTTTTGGAAGGCTGCTGTTTCTAAGGGTGTTACAGTGCACAGGTTAAATGAGTTTTGGCAGTTTCAGTCTAATTCACATTAGACAGACATTCAGAACACTACAGTGATCCAGATTTAGGAAATAATTGGTGCTAAATTAGCAGGTTTTCTTGGAGAGGTTGCATGGATAAAATGTGAGGGTAATGGAAATATCACGTTATTGCTTTTAGAGCTTCTGGTGTCAGGACTCAGCTCACAGCCAACATTCTACTTTATAATTGACCCATGCAGTACTATCTATTACTTTGATTAGTGCATTCATTAAGAAACAAAATAAGAGAAAATTAGCATTTTATCATTCCTGCTTATTTTGAATACCCTTTGATGGTGTCACGAGTAGGTTATAATGTGCTAGTGTTCTGCTTCCACAGATGAAATAGACAGAGCATCATTTGTTCCTTAGCTGAGAAATGATGAAACCCATCATCAGTGTAATTGGAAAATTACAGTGTTAGCTTTTGCTGGGCTTCAAAGCTGTGAACATAGCAACGGGCCCAGTGCTTTTTAAGGTGCATTTAACGCTGCTCCAAAGCTGTTTCACGTTCAAACTGATGCAAAATTGGCCATGTAAATTCAGAGTCAGGATCCAAATTAATTCCAGAGTAAAACTGCAATCAGACTCCCCAGTAGCCATAGTCTCACATCACGGAGCATAAACCCAGAGCAGTGTTGACCCTAGTTTGCAAAAAGCTCAGGGTTGTCTGTTGGATTCCCCAGGTCACTTTGTAAACCTATTTAATCTTAATTTACAGTCGTTTAGTAGTACAGAACTTGAATATTGCTGAAAATAGAGACATGTTGTCGAAGTTTTTCATCTTGCACTCAGCAGGACAATCGCAAGAATAACCAATGTAAGGGAAAACAACAACTTATACTGCATAAGAGAGTGCTAATTGGTTAGCATGTGAACTCTGATTGGTAGAGGTGTTCGCAATGGGCAAGGTACTGGCCGTACCCAACCAGCCCGTGCTTGCAAAACTCAAAACACAGTGTCCAACATTAGATGTGATTCTGCGATTGGACAACATTTGCTAAATAATCCAGTGTGCTAAGAATTACGCTGACAACCAATTTAAGATAGTCAGTAGGGCTCACAGTGTGGCGCATTTGCATGTACTGGAAGCCACATATGTTAATACACAGGGCCCTGTTCTTTGCAGACAGAAAGAATACACACATTGCTCCTGTTTCAGCTGAACAAAATAAGTTACTGCCATTCGCTGGTTCATTGGTCAAGGCATTGCCCTGAGGAATCAGAGTCAAGCTGCCTGGTTTAAATTTTAAACAAAGCTTGGCAGTTAACTGTCAGTCACTGTAAACTGGTGCATTTGCCATGGCAACACCTTTACCAATCAGAGTTCACTTGCCAACCAATCAGCACTCTCTTCTCATGCAGTATAAGTTGTTGTTTTCCCTTACATTGGTTATTCTTGTGGCTTGTCCTGATTAGTGCAAGACGAAAAGCTTCAACAACATATCTCTATTTTCAGCAATCTTAATTTAAATGTATAGAAGGCAGATAATCTACCCCTTCCCTAACAATTTATGCCAACTGTTGAGAGAACAACCTGCACATCCGGGCATCTATCAAACTTTCTCCAAAACAATAAAAATTACAGTAAGTTTTTGCCCTTCCCTCCCCACAAAACACCTACCTTTGAATCCTGACCTTCTGCACGCCACCCCCCAGACCGCACAAAGTTGAAAGTGCACCCCTTCCCACCATCCCCTACACTGATGATGCTTATTTGACCCTGTTCCCCTCCCCCCACAGTAAATATCTTAGCTCCTCCCCTCTCCCCACCAGTGTCTCGCCTGCTTTCCCCAAATGGGGAATTGAAGGCGCGTGAGTGCCAGCCACTGCGCTGAAGATTACAGCGGGCTCGGAAGATTCAAGGTAAGTTGATTTAAATTTTTTCATCTCATTAATTTATCTATTTAAATCCCGGTCCCATTGCCCAGTGGTAGGGGGGTGCCGCCACAGAGCCTCGCCATTGCCAGGAGGATCAGGCCGGGCCCTCTTGGCATCGGCCTCCGCAGTGGACCTCTGCTGCAACTATCTTCCGGTGCTCCCCCCCACCCCCATCACGGAGCCCAACGTCATGGACTTGGTAAAATCTAGACCTTAAACGCTTTAAAGTCGAAAATTAAGCCCTGAAATTATGCACAGTTGTTAATGCCAAACAAGTTCTCTGAAATTCCTCTCTTCATTATTTTGATATGCTTGTTCACACATTTATTTCAAATTGGCACTAAAACAACTGAGAGGGAAGATTCAGATAAACATGATCAATTATCATAGGAAATATCTTATAATTTCAAACCCCTAACTTCTCCTGTTTATATTATCCCAAATCAGGGACCTTGCTGTTTAACTGATGTATCAGATCACTGATCAGCGACACCTTTAGCCAAGAACTATGGAGTCACTTGGTAGAGATGTGACATCAGGGACACCTTCCACGTGTGCTTATCAGATCTGTGCAGCAACTGCAGATGTCTTTCTAATTGCAAGTATGACCCAAGAGAAAACTTGCCCTTCAGTATCGCGGTCCATTTGCACCATATGAACCCATGGGAGGTCATTTTAACCCCAAAAAGAGGTAGGTTGGGGTTGAGTGAGATGTAAAAATCTTATAAAATCTCCAACCTGAGCCAACTTTCATCCAACGCACCCTCTTGTGGGTTTAATGGTGGAGAGACGAGGGGTGGGCAGCCAAACCCTGCTCAGGGCCGTATTGTTCATATAAATATTATAATGAGGCTGGAAGCTTCACATTTAACCTGCTTTACAGGTTTAAGCCTGGCCAGTCCCATTTCCCAGGCCTCGGGAAACCTGGCAGCTCAAAGGAGGTGAGGACAGTGATGTGGAAAAGGTGTCTTTACAGCACTGCTTGTGGGCCAGGAGGAACAGGAGTGCTTCTTCTTGGGCTCCTAAGCTTACCTGCTTCCTTGGCATACCCCCACCCCCTACATCAGAACCACCTACCTATCCAAAGATCCCCTCCCTGGTAGGGGATTGGATCCCCACTGGGGTCAGGGATCAGACATCACCCACACTTCCACTAAAGCAGCAGCAGGTTCTTTACCTACTCCTGTGCCTCCAGCCACTTCTGTACTGCTCCCTGCCCAACTGGGAGCCAACCTTATCAATCAGGCTGGTTTCCGGATAGAAAAAAAAGATGCACACTGAGGAGTTAAAACTCCATTGCATGTGGGGAAAACTGGACTTCTGGGTTTCCCATTGAAACTCTGTGCCCCTGGTTCAGAAAATCTGCCCTGTCAATTCTCGGGCCATTGTGTCACTGAGATTTCTTAGACAGTTGTTATGATCAGGTGAGGAGGGGTCAAAGGCTTCCCTCTTGTCCCTCTCCTTGTTTGACCACAACCGGGTTTATTTCTTTTAAGCAGTGGATATGCTTACCAATTCAGTGAGTGTTTAACCCTTTATGTGCTATGATCATAAAAGAATCAATTGGACAGGTTTTCTTGAATTTAAACAAGAAAGAGCTTAGTTTATTGTACTTAAAACCAAAACCTGATCTAATTAAAATAATTATGTATGCTCCAACTTACACACACACACACACTCACACACACACGCGCGAGAATCACACACACACAAATAGGTTACAGAGTGGAGAAGAATAGAGTCCGGAACAATAAAAAAAGAATATACAGTCTGTGGAATCTGGTAATTCAGTGGCGTTCTAGCTGAATTCGGTGGTCCTGAAGTTTCTGGCTGGCAGATCTGGCCAACTGGTTCAGGGTTTTCTTGGAGACAGTGATGCAGATGGTTTTCTTCCCAGGGTCTTTGTCTGCAGCAATGATAGATTTGGATGTTTTGCCGCCAGCAGGCAGGGTTCAAACTTGCAAGGTCACTTGGAGAGAGAGAGGGAGACCCCACTTGGGTCCTTCACTGGTCATACTCAGTGGTCATTCTGCTGTAGATAGAAGGAACTGAAAGTTTTCACACAGATGGAGGGACTGTCACATGATGGCCCAGTGTATTCTCTCTTTTGCAAATTAATTGGATAATGTCTAAGAATTGCAATTTCTCAGGGTTCCATTGTTCCAGGATGACCCTTTGAGTGGCTCATCTGCACAAGTGTTAATGTTCCAAGTTTGTCTTGTTAATGAAGGCAAGGCAGGTAGCTCGTTCAAAATTTGCAAGCCATTTCTCTGGTGGGAGATTTTCCCAGACCTACGTCTCCACCTCAATACATTGGTATGTAGGGTATTTAGATGCAAATTGCATTGGCCATTTTAGCTGTTAGCAGTGACCTTTTATCAGGTCACAGACTTGAAACATTCACTCTGCTTCTCTCTCCACAGATGCTGCCTGACCTGTTGAGTATTTCCTGCCCTTTCTGTTTATATTTCAGATTTCCAGCATCTGCAGTATATTGCTTTTACCTTTTATCAGTTCTCTGTCTCCTGCTTTCTTTTTAAAGTTTAATTCAGGTTTCCAATGATGGATTAAAAAAATCATTTGGCATCGACGTATTCATGACACCATACTCAGATGAATATCACCAATTTTAATCGATAAATGTCTTCAATACAAAAGTGTATTTTCTTTATTCTTTCCTGGGATGTGAGTGTCACTAGCAAGGCCAGCATTTGTTGCCCATCTCTAGTTGCCCTTGAGAAGGTGGTGGTGAGCCATTAAAATAGCTTGTGTAAATCTAACCTTTCACAGCTTGTTCCATATCAACAAACCATTTAGTATAAAATGTCAATTAAAGAAATTCTTTCCTCATGTTTACTGTTTTCTGGATACAAATGCAATCTGATCAAAACACACTAACTCTGTACAGATGTATTTTAAATAAATAAAAGCACGTTAATTATTGATTGGGATTTTCTGGGGGTTAAATTTGTGTACGTCAAGCTGAGAAATGTCAATCCTGGTGAAGCAACAGTTTTTTTGCAGCCAAAAAATCAATAGCAAGCCCCTCCAGATCAAGCATAACTCAGAATTCAGGTGGCTTTAATCTCCCTTACTGTGTCCTAACCAAAGGGGATGATTTCCTCTGTACGCTTTGGGCTGGATTTTCGTTCCATGGTCCCAATTCTGATGCCGGGCTGAATTCCGGGTCAGAAACCCATAACAGCCTGGGGCAGAACCCTGGAAGTAATTTTTGTGGAGGCTGCCAATTAAGTGGCTGCTCCAAGAGCCCTGTCCAAATAAGGATGGTAGGCAGGCTCCTGCAGCTAGAGGACCAATAGGAGGCCCTCCAGCACTGGAAGATTAGCAGCCCCATCATCAAAGGTGGGATCTGCCGATAAAGGTAGGGGAAAGAAAGGGCGCCTCAAGGTGGAGAAGCCCGTTGAAGACTTTTAAAAAATGTCAAATAAAAAGAGACCACAGCTGCCAGACCATTACTGTGGAGGGGGAAGCTTTCCACAGGGCAGCCTGCGCCTGCAGTTGTTGCCATCTTGCAATCGTGGCCACAGAGGTGTTAAAAGTGCTGGATGGAGAGCTGGCTCCTGGCTCTGCTGCTGGGTGGCTGCTTCCATTCATCGGCCGGGATTCGGCCTGGTGGGGCCCGACTGCCGACTGGAAAATTCCAGTTGACGTCTGCACTGTGGCCTTAATAGGCCCTTTAAAGGGCATAATTGGCTACCTACAGCTTGCAGGCGAGTAGCCATCCCCCACCCAACCAGCCTCTTTGAAAGTGGCCCCGAGATGGGAACCATGCAGACAAACCAGCACTCTGGCTGGCAGTGGGGAATTGTGGGCTTGCCTGCCTCCGTTCCCACTTCTGCAACCCTTCCAAAATCTGGCCCTATGTGTAAGAAAATTGTAAACATGTTTAGAAAGATTGGGTATATGGCGGGGATTTTCCTCTGTCTATCTCACGTTCAGCCAGTGTTACGTTAGTGTAAGTGCAGCAGAAATCCCACTTACATGCGCCAAAGGTGATACTGCCACACTTCCAGTGAAGTAACTGTGGCAAACAGGAACAGTACTGAGGAATTTCTGGGCCTATGATATTGTTACACGAAGGGCACAAGACAAATCTTCTCTCTGTGGGCCTAACCTCAGAAAAACATGCCCTAATGCACCAATATGACATTTACATCTCCCACATTTGCCATCTTTGTGGCATGACTTAAACTGGCAAGTTAATGTCAAATTGCCAACAGTTTTGTGCTGTGGTGCTTGTCTAACTAGGACCTGGTTGAGCCTGCCCACACTAATATAATATAGGACCTTGGCAGACTATTTTCTCATCAGTCTTGACTGGATTTCAACCCAGGACCCGAAGGAGAATGAATTATTTTCTAACCCTGACAACAGCCAATCTCCAGTTATACTTGTTTCTGGGAGAAGTGACCTTGCACATTCAGTATTAGTCACGCTTCAATCAAACAGATAAAGTTTAAGTGTGCAAGCTAAACAATAAAAAGATGTACACGATATATCAAAAATAACTCCCAAACAGCAGCAACTGGGTGATCCACCATTGACAACATTAACATGGGATATGAGATGTTAAAAAAACAGTCATTCTTGAGCATTCAGAACTTACATATTTATCTGTACCACAACACATGTAGGAAAAAAACTCAACCAAGCTGAGCCAAGCCAAAACATATCTGGCTGACTCTCAGGCCAGAGAACAAATGTCGTGTATTTGGATTTTCAGAAGGCTTTTGATAAGGTCCCACATAAGAGGTTAGTGAGCAAAATTAAAACACATGGGATTGGGGGTAATATACTGGCATGGATTGAGAATTGGTTGACAGACAGGAAACAGAGAGTAGGAATAAACGGATCTTTTTCCGGGTGGCAGGCAGTGACTAGTGGGGTACCACAGGGATCAGTGCTTAGGCCCCAGCTATTTACAATACATATTAATGACTTGGGTGAGGGAACTAAATGCAACACTTCCAAGTTTGCAGATGACGCAAAGCTGGGGAGGAATGTGAGCTGTGAAGAGGATGCAAAGAGGCTACAATGTAATTTGGACAAGTTGGGTGAGTGGGCAAATGCATGGCAGATGCAGTTTAACATGGATAAATGTAAGGTTATCCACTTTGGTTGTAAAAACAGAAAGGCAGGTTATTATCTGAATGGTGATAGATTGGGAAAGGGGGAGGTGCAATGAGACCTGGGTGTCCTTGTACACCAGTCGCTGAAAGCAAGCACTCAGGTGCAGCAATATGACTGACCTGAAACGTTAACTCTGCTTCTCTCTCCACAGATGCTGCCGGGCCTGCTGAGTATTTCCAGCATTTCTTGTTTTTATCTCAGATTTCCAGCATCCGCAGTATTTTGCTTTTATTTTATTATTATTTAGGTGCAGCAAGCAGTTAGGAAGGCGAATGGTATGTTGCAAGAGGATTTGAGTACAGGAGCAAGGATGTCTTACTGCAGTTATATGGGGCCTTGGTGAGACCACATCTGGAGTATTGTATGCAGTTTTGGTCTCCTTATCTGAGGAAGGATGTTCTTGCCATGGAGGGAGTGCAAAGAAGATTTACTAGGCTGATTCTTGGAATAGTGTTCTAATTCTAATTCTAATAGTAGGATTGACATATGAGGAGAGATTGGGTTGACTAGGCCTATATTCACTAGAGCTTAGAAGAATGAGAAGGGATCTCATAGAAACCCATAAAATTTTAACAGGACTAGACAGGCTAGATGCAGGGAGGATGTTCCCGATGGCTGTGGAGTTCAGAACCAGGGGTCACAGTCTCAGGATACGGGGTATGCAATTTAGAACTGAGATAAGGAGAAATTTCTTCACTCAGAGGGTGATGAACCTTGGGAATTCTCTACCGCAGAAGGCAGTGGAGGCCAAGTCATTAAATATATTCAAGAAGGAGATAGATATATTTCTTAATGCCAAAGGGATCAAGGATATGGGGAGAAAGCGGGAACAGGGTACCGAATTAGGCGATCAGCCATAATCTTTTTTGAATGGCGGAGCAGGCCCGAAGGGCCGAATGGCCTACTCCTGCTTCTATTTTCTATTTTTCTATGTTTCAACCAATTCAGACCAGAATCAACCCTCGAGTGTTTTCCTGAATTAAGAAGTCAGCCACAATGCTCAGAACAGGGCACTTGGGCAACGGTATCTCAGTTCCAACTTCAATGATTACCAGACTGACCACTTCCTCCGTTAATACAATAGGTAAATCTAGAAATTACTGTTGACACTAGTTTAATAGAGGCATTAGCCATGCTCATTTAAATGGGTTACTGTCTCCATTAACATGGCGAACGGAGGAATGTTATCTGAACATGTTAACTGTTTCTCTGCTAATATCAGTTAACAGTCTTTTATATCGTATAGTCACTGACGTTTGATCAACCTCATAAAAGCTCATTTTAGAACCTACAGATTGAATTGCTAGATAAAACACTATTAAGTTGCCGCGGTCCTAATTAAAAAATTGTGAATAAAAGGATCTTACAGTGCAGGACAAAAAGCATTCCAAGCTTCCACAATTTGAGCAATATAAGCCAAGATTTAAAGGAACAGGAACGACGCTGAGGCCAAAATGTACCGCAAGATTTCATTAGCTCCTACTAATATACTACTTTTATCTTAATTTTATTTTAAAAAACATTTTAAATATGCACTAAAAATGTGATTTTAATCAGATTTACGATGGTGTCCAAAACAATAAAATACAGTGACTGAGTTTTCAGGGCAGACTGCTGGAAGAACCAAGTTTGTCCAAAATCTGCCACATAAGGCAGTCTCTTGGCATTTCTTCGCAGACAAAGATTTTAGGAAGGTTGTACTCATCGGTTGCAGGCCGACTGGTGGCTAGTTAGGCTTATCCGGGACCAGCAGATTTTCCCACAGTGGGTGCAAGTGAAGGTGTAGTCGATGCTGGGGGAAAATGGATCTATCCTTCTCCTCCTTTTCCCTTTCATACTGGTTCTTTGCTCAGTCTCAAAGGTCTCTGCAGCACTCCCAATGTAGCATCTTTAGGCATCACGATCTATGGCCTGCATTCCCCACTGGTGATGGTCGATGGGGCACACAGAGAGGGACTTCTTCAGCGAGTCCTTGAAACATTCTCGTGGGGCCCCTCTGTTTTGTTTACCGGTGGTCAGGTCTCCATATAACACAATCTCGGGCAGGCGACTCTCGTCCATCTGGGCAATGTGACCCGCCCAACGCAGTTGGCTTTGCCAGAGGATGGCCCCGATGCTGGTGATGTTGGCTGTTTCCTGGACTTCAATGTTTGTGATGTGGTCCTGCCAGCGGACCTTGAGGATGCTGTGGAGGCCGCGCTGATGGAAGCGCTCTAGAAGGTGTACATGATGGCGGTATAGGACCCATGACTCACCGTCATACAGAAGGGTGATGAGAACTACAGCTTTGTACACTGAGTTTGGTCTGTGCTCTGAGGTTATGTTGCTCCACACTCATTTGCAGAATCTGCTGAATGTGCTGTTTGCTTTTGAAAGCCTACTGTTTACTTCTTTATCTATGGTGGCATCAAACAAAATTATGCTCCCCAAATAGGTAAATTGCTTGACGGCATTCAGCTCGGTTCTCTCGATGACAACGCTTGGTGGTCTATATTCTTCTTGGGGTGCAGACTGACGCTGGACTTCAGTTTCCTTTAAAGTGATTTTTAGTCTGAAGAGTTCTGCTGCCTCGGAAAAACATGCTGTTATATGTTGCAGGTCTGACTGACTGTGGGCCAGGAGAGCACAGCCATTGGCAAAAAGAAGTTCATGGATGAGATTTTCTTGTGTCTTTGTGTAAGTCTGAAGATGCCTGAGGTTGATAAGTTCTCCGCGGTCCGAAAGCACATGTAAACTCCCTCCTTAAAGTCTTCCGTTGCCTACTGCAGCATCATGCTGCAAAAGATGGCGAATAGGTTCGGGGCCAGCGCACAGCCTGCTTCACGCCATTGGCGATACAGACGGGACTCGAGAGGTTGCTGTTTTGCTTGACTCGTCCTTACTGATGTTCATGAAACTGCTTCACTGTGGGCAGGAACCTGAAGTTTTTCAAAGATTTTCCAAAATCCATCTCTGCTCACAGCGTTCGAATGCCATGGTGAGGTCTATAAAAGTGACGTATAGGCCTTTGTTTTGCTCACAATACTTTTCTTGTAATTGTCTGCATGCAAATACCATGTCTGTGGTGCCTCTGTTTGCTCTGAAACTGCACTGGCTCTCTGGGACGTTTTCTTCTGCAATGGTAGGCACAAGCCTGTTCATAATTATTCTAGTCAGGATCTTTCCAGCAATAGAAAGGAGGGTGATCCCACAGTAGTTGGAGTAGTCTGACTTTTCTCCTTTGTTTTTGTATAAGGTGATAATAACAGCATCACAACACTCACGTAGAATCCTACCTTGTTCCCAGCAGGCCGTGAAAAACTCATGGAGTTTGGTGTATAAGGCTTCAGGTGGAATTCCATCTACTCTGGGGGCTTTGTTGCTCTTCATCTGGTTGATGGTGGTCCAGAGTTGGGCTCTCATCCAGTTCTTCTTTGACAGGCAGTAATGTCTTTTTAAAAGATGTCCCAAACTAAAATTATCGTCCCTTGTCTTCACTGCAGTCTTTACATCCAGTCGCAAATGATCAAATAGCCAATAACTTAGGGGGGGTTGATAGAATGAGAAATTCTGTCTTGCAATCCACATTGATTTCTGCCCAAGATCCAAACCAGCTTTTTGAGACAATAGGTCTCTTCTGACCCATTTTATGTAACCACCAGTGTTTTTTCTTACGATAATTGAATCTGTCTACGAATTTGATTATTATTATATTACCGCACACATAAGCAAATTGCTTGCTCAGAGATCTTGGAAGTGGCTTATTTTTTCATGTGCTAACTTTTCAGTAACTATTCTCATCAAGATACTGCATGTCACTGCTAGGAAATGGAGTATTTTCTCGAATTTTAGCATTAAGCATTCAAGGTCAGTTTTGGCTCAGTTTCGATGTAGTGTATAGCTCTAATCAATGAAAGACCAGGGTCTGGAATTTCCACTGGGTTTAGCTGGCAATTAGCCCAAAATCGACCAAACCAGCACAAAAGATCGAGAAATTTCAACACCAAATTACATCCAATGCAAATCAGGTTTCTGTGATCTACTGAGATAGTTTTAAAAAAATCACACTGGAAACTGTCCCTGCCCACAAAACTGTCCGCGCCCCAAGATCGAATTAATCACCATGGCGAGTTTTCTCTAATTGCGCCCATTTGTGGACCTTCAAAGAGGCTCTTAAAATCAAGCCTTTCTTTATCCACAAGGGCACTATTAAACGCCTTTAAAAGTGTTTACAAATAATTATTCATTAATTTATTAAGAAACTGACTACTGTAAATGAATGAAACTAGCAAATGATTCTGTTTAGTTTTTAAAGTCACTTTCCATTATTTAAAATCTGGTTACTCACAGGTGCTCAAATCGGCACTCTCTGCTTATTTTTTGTGATGAACCTATTTGCAGATGTATTAATAAAACTGCACCAGGTTAGCACTCGTAAATATATCAAGGAATATTTGTGAATGCAGATTTTTTTTTCAAGAATTACATTCTAAAATGCTGTTCAATTGTGCTGGTTCAAGGTAGATTTTATTCTCAATGATATGCAAACGAGTCTGAGCAGAAACGTGAGCAAAAATTCACTTCTGAAAACTAACACAATTTGCGCCTGGATTACCGATTGCGCCCAAGGTGGAAACTCTTGGCCCAGGTCTTAACCATATGTTCGTATAATGACGATAAAAGCACCTCCTTGTGCATCAATTATGTTTACTGAGATTGCCAACACATTAGTGCCAAATCATTGCTGTTTCTCATTGTGGATTCATTCCCATTGGCACCAAGATTGCAACCACCCAAACTAATTTGACTTAGAACACATACAACCATTAGCTAAAAGCACTCCCACTGTATGAGTTGGAAGGAAAGGAAGGGCCCAGAGGTGAACATACAGTGTTGTAACCTACTGAGCCACCCAGTCCCCTGAGTTTGTGAGGTCTCAATTAGACTTCTGAAGTTTCTCTTCACAAACAAAGAATACCTTCAGATTAGCTTTCTGCACAATACACCCAGGTCACTAGTACATCCAGTGAAATGAAGCTATAAGACACGATTTTTAAATCATTAGGTGTGGATCTTTTCTTCAGGAAGTGCATTTTATTTCAGTTTGCCAATTTTTTTTTTTTGATTTGTACAGCTGCTAGAAAAATACAGAAGTGTTTATCTGTTATCCCAGTCTTCCTTTGAGATTGGCAAAACCATGTACTTTTAGGACACTTGGCAGCACAGGATAGAATGCCCACCGTAACAATATTCATGAATCATTGAACATACACTATATTAACTCAATCGGCTAATACTTTATTCAATTGTAAATACAAAAAAATGCGTCCAGAGGTGAAATCTCACCAAACTGTAGCAGTGCCATGAGGTCATAGGCCATATCCAAGGCAAGTAGACCCTGTCTATAAGGCTGCCTTTGGGAGCTATAAAAGTATACTATACTGAGGGTTGTATTATGTAAAGGGTGTTTTACATGTGTTCCTTATTAGTTCGGAAGCTATAAACAATGTTCTAGATTTTTTCGCAGCCGGTTGTCGCACAATTTGCATGCTACATTCAGTTATCTTTGCACAGTAACTTCAGAAAGCAATTGTTCCTGCTGACACTCCACATTAAGAAATGCATTGAGAACTAAATTCAGTTTGACCAATACATTATTAACTTGCTGCGTGGGCATTGCAGCATGAGTGTAATTATTTTTGGCGTGGAGAAAACTCAGATCGTACCTTGCTTGGCACTTTACTTTCCAAGTTGTAACTTTTTTCACCAGAAGTCCAATTTCAGGCATGGTTTGATCTCCTGCACCTTTCTAAAGAACATCTCAACCATACAGGGATAGACCAGCTTTCTTTTCCCTTGTGTGCATTTTCTGCCATGCCATCAATCATCTCGCAAAGTGCTGAAAAGATAGTCTTGCATTTAGATAACGCCTTTCACAATCTCAGGATGTCCCAAAGCACATTACACCCAATGAACTTCTGTTTTGAAGTACAGATGCTGTTGTAATGTAGGAAACACGGCAGCCAATTTTCACACAGCGAGCTCCAACAAACAGTAATGTGATAATGACCAGATAATCTGCGTTAGTGATGTTTGTTGAGTCATAAATATTGGTTTGGACATGAGGGAGAACTCTCTACTCTTCTTCAGTAGTGTCATGGGATCTTTTATATCTACCTGTTGCGATCAGGTGAGGCGGGGTCACAAGGCTGCCCTCTCATTCTTCCTCTTACTTGACTGCAACAAGGTTTATTCCTTTTTAAACAGTGGATGTGCTTACCACTTCAATGAGTGTCTTACCTTTTACATTTGTTGTGATCGTTACCTTTGTTGTGATCGTTAAAGAACCAATCAGATAGCTTTTCTTGAGTTTAAACAAGAAAGAGGGGAGTTTATTATACTTAAACATCTAAACCCGATCCAAATAAAAATGATAAAATTAGGCTATACTTTCACACACACACACACAAACACACACATGAGAATCATACACAAATAGATTACAGAGTGCTGAGGAATAGATTTGTGTTGGATTAGAGTCCCGAATAAATAAAAATAATACACAGTCTGCGTTGTCTGGTGACTTTAGTGGTCTTCCGGTTGAATTCGTAGTCCTGAGGTTCTGTGTCTGTGATTGTCCTTGGAGACAGTTAAGCAGAGGGCTTCCTTCTCGGCGTCTTTGTCTTGGATCTAGCAGCCGGCAGCTACACTTCGCAAGGGCCTTCTGAAGAGAGAAAGAGTCAGAGACAGCCCTTCTGGCTTTTGCACAGATTGATTTTCTGGCTTGTGTGCATGTCCAAGGGAAATTCCCTACTTTCACAGAGATGGATAGACAGCCAAATGCCTGTCTTAGTGTATTCTCTGCTACCTTCTAATGAGATTCAAGTTTAGGAATTTCCATCTCTCAAGCCTCATGGTGCCAATGTTTTCCCCTGGTGGGGTTCACCCTTTCACTGTTAATGTCCCAGGATGGCTTTGAATGTCTTGCTAATGAAGGGCGGCACAGTAGCACCGCAGCCTCACAGCTCCAGGGACCCAGGTTCAATTCTGGGTACTGCCTGTGTGGAGTTTGCAAGTTCTCCCTGTGTTTGCGTGGGTTTTCTCCGGTTGCTCCGGTTTCCTCCCACATGCCAAAGACTTGCAGGTTGATAGGTAAATTGGCCATTATAAATTGCCCCTAGTATAGGTAGGTGGTAGGGAAATATAGGGACAGGTGGGGATGTGATAGGAATATGGGATTAATGTAGGATTAGTATAAATGGGTGGTTGATGGTTGGCACAGACTCGGTGGGCCGAAGGGCCTGTTTCAGTGCTGTATCTCTAAATAAAAAATAAATAAATAAAAAAAAGCAATCTCAGGTAGCTCAATCAATAGGGCAAGCCATTGTTTTGGGTACAGGCTAATCATACATGTGTCTCCATTTTGATGCCTTGGAATGTACAAGGTTTTCAGATGCAAATAGTGGTGGCCATTTTGGCATAGTCTTTGTAGAAGTTGTCTGTAATATTCCAGCTTTCCTTTCTTTATCAAGTTTAATGTGAGTTTCCAACCAATGAATTAAAATTCCTCATGTGACGTAGCATGTTTTCCTGACACCTCCGCACCACACTGAATGAAATGTGATGATAGGATAATTTCATTACAATGTTGTAAAAAAAGCACGCACATTCATTCTCAAACACTCACTTCTCAAATTCACACATTAATTTCAGAATTGTTGCGGCTGGCATTGTATGGAACAACTTTTCTGGTTAATTTTTTTTGGAGCTTTTTCATCATCCTTCCTTTGGATGAGGTACCATTATGAAATTGCATTTCTTTTGGGTTATGTGATGTCAAATGGGGTTAAAGTTTCTCTAGCTTCAATTTGTAATACTCTGGGAATGTACATCTCAATAAAGATGTGGTTGTTGGTGAAACTTGTGCAATGCAAATTTCCATTGCTGCTTGTGGCAAGTCCTCCTGTATGTACAAGCTTTAACCCTTCACGTGCCATTCCGGTTCCAGCGCCTTAATAATCTTTCTCTCTATAGTGACAGAGGGTAATAAATTGATTTTTTAGCCCCTGTGAGGTGTCTGAGATTTACTTTGGGCCCTTGTTCTTGTTGAGTTCTGAATTGAAATTGTTGGGTTTGATTAGCTTTGGATTTGGGACCTGATCAATGGGTTCTTCAGTGGGTAGATTCACACTGACCTCACTTTTATTTTTCTGGTGAGTTACACAAGTGCTGTTTACTTTCGGACAGTTTTCCTTCCCTTTTCCCTTTACGGTTGGGAGGGTCTGTTCTCTAATCTGCCCCATGTCCTCTGGGATATTACTGCTTGCAGGTGTCTGTCCAGATTTCACTGCACTCCCCTGCAGCACTTCAACTAGGTGAGGCATCTCCCTCATTTTGGCTTGCCCTTTTGGGAACTTTCCTTACCCCTACAGATTTCAGTAGAGGCTGTTAGCAGCCCTGTTAGGGCTTCTCTTATCTCTGCATTGAAATAGGAGAGTGTGGGTTCGAATTTTTCAGGCTTGGCTAACCAGACAGTAGGGGGTTCAATTTGGGAATCCTCCAGACCTTCCTCTAACTCGCCTGCACTGCCCCTTTTGTCCCCTTCCTTCCTGACTGCCTGACAGACCTGTGCTTATTTGTTCCCTTCCCGGCTGTGTTACTGTTTTAACATGTTAATGTGACACAGCCTTTGTTTCTTCCTTCGATCTGGGGGGTATCAATTAAATAATTTACCTGGCTAATTCTTTTTGCCGTTCGGTATGGGCCACTGAACCGGGCTTTCAGGGGTTCACCCTGAATTGGGAGGAGTACCAGGCTGAAATGTTCTGGCCTTGGCATGTTTATCTGCCTGCCTTTTCATAGCTGTCTGGAAGGTTTTTGGGTGCTCCTGAGCCACTGTACAGGCTTTTGTGTGCCACTGCCAGAACATGGAAATCTAGTCTAACATGGAAGACTCATCCCTGTGTCCCAAATACCTCTCCTTGATTAGTTTAAGAGGACCTCTCACCTCGTGTCCATAAACTCATTCAAGGTGAGTCCCTGGTGGCAAACAAGAGAAATCCCAGCCCTTTGTCCCAGTCATGGGGTTACTCGGAGCAGTATGCCCTGATCATTTTCTTTAGGGTCTGGTGGTACCGTTCCAAAGCCCCTTGTGATTGTGGGTGGTAGGCTGAGGACTTTAGCTGGGTTATGCTCAGATTACCCATGACTTCTTGAAAGATTCCAGGCATGAAATTCGTGCCCTGATCTGACTGATTCTCAGCAGGCATTCCAGCGCTGGTAAAGAATTGGGTTAGCCCCTCCACCACTACCTTGGCAGAGTTAGTTCTTAGGGGAATGGCCTCTAGGAAATCGGGTAGCCACATTGATAATGGTGAGAAGATACTGGTAGCCCCCTTTTGTTTTCGGCAGGTGTCCCACACAATCCACCAGCACTCTGCTGAAGAGTTCCCCAAAAGCCAGTATGGGAATTAGGGGTGCAGGTTTTATTGCAGGTTGGGGCTTCCCCACAACCTAGCACATGTGGCAAGTTTTACAGAACTCCACCACATCTTTGTGGAGTTTTGGCCAGTCAAAATGCTGTCTTATGTGGGCTTCAGTTTTTCGTACACCGATATCTCCAGCCATTGGATGTTTGTGGGCTATTCTTAGGATTTCCTTATGGTACCTTGGTGGCACCACTATCTGGTGAACCACTCTTCATCCGCAGGTCTGAGAGGAGGTCTCCACTTCCTCACAGTGCCTCATTCTTTAAATAGTAGCACTCTGGGACTCCCTCAGCTTCAGCTTTGGTTTGGGCAGTCTGCACAAACTTTCTTAATACTGGGTCGGCTTGCTAAGCCTCGATCAAGGAAAATGAGTTTCGCCCATCATTTGGGTCCTCTAACTTCCCAAAAAAGGTTTCAGATAACCAGACAGTAGGGCCAGTTGTCTGCAGTGCCAGTTCAGCCTCCTCTGATGGAGCATGTTTGGCCATGGACCGCATCACTACAATCAGGGAAAATGCCGGGGACCTTCTCCTGCAACTGCTATGTCTCCCTGACCTCTTTCAATCTCTCTAAAATTACTGGGGAAGCTACTACCTTTGCCCCTGCCAGATCATTACCCAGGAGCAATTCAACCCTCTCCACAGGTAGGCTAGGGACAAGGTCACACTCCATGTGCACCCAGTATAAAGGTATGGGCATATACTTTCCTCCGATATCATTCACTAGCACCCTAGCATTCAATTCATTCTCTGGGGGAAAGCTGATGACTTTTCCCAGCAGCAGGGATTCGGTGGCCCTTGTATCCCTAAGTATGACTATAAGCTTGCTTGCCTCACTCGAGGGGTATAGGGTCACTTTTCCTTGGGACACAGAATCCTGGTAACTTTCAAGGATTTTGTTAAGTTTTCCCACACTCATAGCGGTAGGTTTACTGGGCCTTACTGCTGCACTTAAAACCACAGCCTACTCTGCTGTGCTTTCCATCAGGGCCCCTTGTCCTGCATGTCTGGTGTGCCCTGATTAATCCTTCAGGTTTTCTCCATAACTTCCAGCAGTCAGCTCGAAGGTGACCTGCCTTATTACAACGGAAACACACAGGTCTTCATGTGTCGCTTCTGCTCTCAGCACTGTCCTTTTAGGCTTGAGGAGGGATCCCTGTGTATCCAGCTTTCCCTTCCACCCACAGCTGTTTGGGCTCTGATCACCCTCCCACCTTTTATCCTTTTCAGGTTTGTGGGGGTGATTAGGGAAGGGTTTCCCTTGGAGTAAGGGCTTGTGTACAAACGTAAATTCATCAGCCAGGGTTGTGGCCTGCCTGGCTCTTGGAACCTTTTGTTCCTCTATGTGTGTTTTAATGGAAAGGGGAAGTGTGTTTTTGAACTCCTCGAGGAGGGCCACCTCTCTGAGGTTTTCATATGTGGGCTGCAGCTTGAGTGCCCGTATTCAATGGTCAAAAACAAGCTGCTTAACTCTTTCAAACTTGAGGTAAGTTTGTTCAGGCTGCTTTCAGAGGATTCAGAATTTCTGGCAGTAAGCCAGTACTAATAATTGGCAAGTCATGCTGCAGCTGTACAGAACTTTAGTTAGGCCACACTTAGAATATTGCGTGCAATTCTGGTCACCACACTACCAGAAGGACGTGGAGGCTTTGGAGAGGGTACAGAAGAGGTTTACCAGGATGTTGCCTGGTCTGGAGGGCATTAGCTATGAGGAGAGGTTGGATAAGCTCGGATTGTTTTCACTGGAACGACGGAGGTGGAGGGGCAACATGATAGAGGTTTACAAAGTTATAAGCGGCATGGACAGAGTAGATAGTCAGAAGCTTTTTCCCAGGGTGGAAGAGTCAGTTACTGGGGGACATAGGTTTAAGGTGAGAAGGGCAAAGTTTAGAGGGGATGTGCAAGGCAAGTTCTTTACACAGAGGGTGGTGAGTGACAGGAACTTGTTGCCGGGGGAGGTGGTGGAAGCAGGTACCATAGAGACGTTTAAGAGGCATCTTGACAAATACATGAATAGGATGGGAATAGAGGGATACGGACCCCGGAAGTGCAGAAGATTTTAGTTTAGGCAGGCATCAAGATCGGCGCAGGCTTGGAGGGCTGAATGGCCTGTTCCTGTGCTGTACTGTTCTTTGTTCTTTGTTCTAGCTCGTATGTGCCCAGGATAGCATTTCTAGTCATCTCATCGTCTGATGAACTCTCAGCTGGCAACAGTGAATAAACCTCATGGGCTTTTCCTGTTAGTTTGCTTTGCAATAACAGAGTTCAGCTGTCTGCCAGCCATTTCAGCTGTTTTGCAAGCTTTTCAAAAGTGATGAAAAATGCTTCCACATCCCCCTCATTGAACTTTGGAATCAGCTGGGAGAACCTTAAGAACTGAGCACTCGGTCCTGAGCTAGGGATAGCTCCCTCCCAGGCCGTGCCTTGACAGGGTGTATAGGGTCTTCCCCTAGTTAATTCGAGCTGCCTTAACTCCTTTTGAAAACTCTTTCTTTTTCCCTTTCTTCCCTTTCTTTTTCCCTTTCTTGGCACTCTCTCTGCTATTTCTCTCTCTGGAATTCTAATTCTAGTCGTCTTTGTTCTAGTTGTATCTTAGTGAACATTACTCTGTCTGTTTCTGATTCTAAGCCTGTCTCCTGTTCTTCAGTTTCAAGTGCAAAATGGTTGGCCAGAAGTTTTAGGATTTCGATTTCCTAGCTTTTGGACGGATAGTAATCCCTAACTGCCCAGCTACGTTTTCAACTCTTCAATAGATAGGGCATTTAACCTGGCCCAAGTTACTTCACTCTAGCTTAGGAAGGTATTGGCCTCGAATGTGGTCATGTTAGTATTCCAGCAGTGAAAACCACAAGAAAACCTGTATTGAAGTTTTTAAAATTTTGATAGGGATCAATTTGGTTTCCCACCTCCAGTTCCTTGTTTGTTGTTGGGTTACAACCATGGACTCAAGCCCGAAGTTTCTGTTACAATCAGGTGAGGAAGGGTCACAAGGTACCCCTCTTGTCCTTCCTCTTATCTGACCGCAACAGGGTTTATTCCTTTTTAAACAGTGGATGTGCTTACCGCTTCAGTGAGTGTTTTACCTTTTACCTTTGTTGTGATCGTAAAAGAATTAATCGGACAGGTTTTCTGGAGTTTCAACAAGAAAGAGGTGAGTTTATTATACTTAAACATCTAAACCCGATCTAAATAAAAATAATAAAATTATGCTATACTTTCACACACACAAAGACACGCACGAGAATCACACACACAAATAGATTACAGAGTGCTGCGGAATAGATTTGTGTTGGATTAGAGTTCCGAACAAATAAAAAAAATACAGTTTGTGTTGTCTGGTGATTTTAGAGGTCTTCTGGTTAAATTCGTCGTCCTGAAGTTCTGCATTGGTAGTTGTCCTTGGAGACAGTTGAGCACAAATGCTTTTTTCTCTGCGTCTTTGTCTTGGATCTAGCAGCCGGCAGCTAGGCCTCGCACAGCCCACCAGGCTTTCTAGAGAGAGAGAGACAGAGAGAGAGACAGCCTTTCCGGCTTCTGCACAGATTATGTTTCTGGCTTGTATGCATGTCCAAGGGAAATTCCTTACTTTCACAGAGATGGACAGTCACATGACTGTCACAGTGTATTCTCTGGTACCTTTTAATGAGATTCAAGTTTAGGAACTTCCATCTCTCAAGCCTCATGGTGTCAATGTTTTTCCTTGGAGGGGTTCGTCCTTTCAATGTTAATGTCCCAGGATGGCTTTGAATGCCTTGCTAATGAAAGCAATCTCAGGTAGCTCAATCAAAGGGCAAGCCATTATTTTGGGTACAGGCTAATCATACATGTGTCTCCACTTTTGATGCCTTGGAGGGTGCAAGATTTTCAAATGCAAATTGTGGCGGCCATTTTTAGCAGTGGCAAAGTTTTTGTAAAAGTTGTCTGTAATATTCCACTTTTCCTTTTTTTAAGTTTAATGTGAGTTTTCAACTGATGAATTAAAATTCCTCATTTGGCATAGCATGGTTTCTTGACATACCTGAGAGGGCAAACAGTGCCTTTGTTTAACAGCTGATCCAAAAGACAGCACTCTCCAACAGTGCAACACTCCCTCAGTACTGGACTGAAGTGTCAGCCTAGATTATATGTCCAAGACTCTGGAGTGGCTTCAGCCCATAATCTTCTGTCTCTGAGATGAAAGTGGTACCAACTGAGCCATGGCTGACACCTGGAAAATTGAAAAAACTTATAACAAGGACAATAAACTACTAGATATAATAGACATATAGATTATATATTATATATATTTTTGTATTCATTCATGGGATGTGGGTGTCACTGGCTATTTATTGCCCATCCCTAATTGCCCTTGAGAAGTTAGTGGTGAGCTGCCTTCTCGAACTGCTGCAGTCCATGTGAGGTAGGTACACCCACAGTATTAGGAAAGGGGTTCCAGGATTTTGACCCAGTGACAGTGAAGGAACGGTGATATAGTTCCAAGTCAGGATGGTGTGTGGCTTGGAGGGGAACTTGCAGATGGTGGTGTTCCTATGCTTTTGCTGCCCTTGTCCTTCTAGTTGGTAGAGATCGCAGGTTTGGAAGGTGCTGTTTAAGGAGACTTGGTGCGCTGCTGCAGTGCATCTTGTAGATGGTACACACTGTTGCCACTGTGTGCCAGTGGTGGAGGGAGTGAATGTTTGTTGTTGGAGTGCCAAGCAAGCGAGCTGCTTGGTCCTGGATGGTGTCGAGCTTCTTGAGTGTTGTTGGAGCTGCATTCATCCAGACAAGTGGAGAGTATTCCATCACACTCCTGACTTGTGCCTTGTAGATGGTGGACAGGTTTTGGGGAGTCAGGAGGTGAGTTACTCGCCGCAGGATTTCTAGCCTCTGACCTGCTCCTGTAGCCACGGTATTTATATGTCTACTCCAGTTCAGTTTCTGGTCAATGGTAACCCCTAGGATGTTGATAGTGGGGGATTCAGTGATCATAATGCCATTGAATGTCAAGGGGAGATGGTTAGATTCTCTCTTGTTGGAGATGATCATTGCCTTGCACTTGTGTGGCGCGAATGTTACTTGCCACTTATCAGCCCAAGCCTGGATATTGTCCAGGTCTTGCTGCATTTCTACACAGACTGCTTCAGTATCTGAGGAGTCACGAATGGTGCTGAACACTGTGTAATCATCAGCAAACATCCCCACTTCTGACCTTATGATTGGAGGAAGGTCAGTGATGAAGCAGCTGAAGATGGTTGAGCCGAGGACACTACCCTGAGGAACTCCTGCAGTGATGTCCTCGAGTTGAGATGATTGACCTCCAAAAGCCACAACCATCTTCCTTTGCGCTAGGTATGACTCCAACCATCGGAGAGTTTTCCGCGATCTCCATTGACTTCAGTTTTGCTAGGGCTCCTTGATGCCATACTCGGTCAAATGCTGCCTTGATGTCAAGGGCAGAGGCAGTCATTCTCACCTCACCTCACCTCGCTTAGTTCTGTCTATCTTGTTTGAACCAAGGCTGTAATGAGGTCAGGATCTGAGTGGCCGTAACGGAACCCAAACTGAGTGTCAGTGAGCAGGTTATTGCTCAGCAAGTGATGCTTGATAGCACTGTAGATGACAACTTCCATCACTTTATTGATGATTGAGAGTAGAGTGAAGGGGCAGTAATTGGCCAGGTTGGACTTGTCCTGCTTTTTGTGCACAGGACATACGTGGGCAACTTTCCACATCGCCGGGTAGATGCCAGTGTTGTAGCTGTACTGGAACAGCTTGGCTAGGGGCGCGGCAAGCTCTGGAGCACAGGTCTTCAGCACTATGGCTGGAATATTGTCAGGGCCCATAGCCTTTGGAGTATTCAGTGCCTTCAGTCGTTTCTTAATATCACGTGGAGTGAATCGAATTGGCTGAGGTCTTGCATCTGTGATGCTGGGGACTTCAGGAGGAGACTGAGATGGATCGTCAACTCGGCACTTCTGGTTGAAGATAGTTGCAAATGCTTCAGCCTTATCTTTCGTACTGATGTGCTGGGCTCCCCCATCATTGAGGATGAGGATATTTGTGGAGCTATCTCCTCCAGTTAGTTGTTTAATTGTCCACCATCATTCACGACTGGATGTGGCAGGACTGCAGAGCTTAGATCTGATCTGTTGGTTATGGGATCACTTAGCTCTGTCTATTGCATGCTGCTTATGCAGTTTGGCATGCAAGTAGTCCTGTGTTGTAACTTCACCAGGTTGACACCTCATTTTGAGGTATGCCTGGTGCTGCTCCTGGCATGCCCTCCTGCACTCTTCATTGAACCAGAGTTGGTGTCCTGCTTGATGATGACGGTAGGGTGGGGAATATGCCAGGCCATGAGGCTACAGGTTCTGATGAAGGGTCACTGACCTGAACCGTTAACTCTGCTTCTCTCTCCACAGATGCAGCCAGACCTGCTGAGTATTTCCAGCATTTCTTGTTATTATTTCAGATTTCCAGCATCTGCAGTATTTTGCTTTTATATTAGGTTACAGACTGTGGTTGAGTACAATTCTGCTGCTGCTGATGGCCCACAGCATCTCATGGATGCCCAGTTTTGCATTGCAAGATCTGTTTGAAATCTATCCCATTTAGCACGGTGGTAGTGTCACACAACACGATGGAGGATATCCTCAATGTGAAGACTTCGTCTCTACAAGGACTGTGTGGTGGCCACTCCTACCAATATTGTCATGGACAGATGCATCAGCGGCAGGCAGATTGGTGAGGACGAGGTCAGTATGTTTTTCCCTCTTGTTGGTTCCCCCACCACCTGCTGTATACCCAATCTAGCAGCTATGTCCTTTCAGACTCGGCCAACATGGTCAGTTGTGGTGCTGCCAAGCCGCTCTTGGTGATGGATATTGAAGTCCCCCACCCAGAGTACATTCTGCGCCCTTGCAACCCTCAGTGCTTCCTCCAAGTGGTGATCAACATGGAGGAGTACTGATTCATCAGCTGAGGGAGAGCGGTAGGTGGTAATCAGCAGGAGGTTTCCTTGCCCATGTTTGACCTGATGCTAAGAGACTTCATGAGGTCCAGATTCAATGTTGAGGACTCCTAGGGAAATTCCGTCCCGACAGTATACCACTGTGCCGCCACCTCTACTGGGTCTGTCCTGCCGGTGGGACAGGACATACCCGGGGATGGTGATGGCAGTGTCTGGGACATTGTCTGTAAGGTATGATTCAGTGAGTATGACTATGTCAGGCTGTTGCTTAACTAGTCTGTGGGACAGCTCTCCCAACTTTGGCACAAGCCCCCAGATGTTAGTAAGGAGGACTTTGCAGGGTTGACAGGGCTGGGTTTGCCATTGTCGTTTCCAGTGCCTAAGTCGATGCCGGGTCATCCATCCGGTTTCATTCTGTTTTATTGACTTTCTAGCAGTTAGATACAACTGAGTGGCTTGCTTGGCCATTTCAGAAGGCATTTAAGAGTCAACCACATTGCTGTGAGTCTGGAGTCACATGTAGGCTAGACCAGGTAAGGACAGCAGATATAGCATATATATAGCATATATATAGGTTTAGCACTGTTTGACTCTGACCCTTTTGTCATGTTTTTCCCCTCTAATCACTGCATATCATCAATCTCTGTGGTACTGTCACCAATGCTGGGCTGCGAGATTAGAGAAATTGCAAGGCTGGCACTATGGTCTTTACACTACTGCCAGGCAGAAAATAGCATTTGCAATGGTACAGTCAATGTATCACAGTGTCCCAATGTGTGTTATGTCAGAGGTCATGGCATCAAGTGTTTAGGCGAGAGGCTGCTACACAGAGGGTGCCTAGAAGTGTTTCGATAGAAATACTACCAAGGTGTCAAAAGGTTGTCTTATAGGTTAAAGAAATGAAATTGCCATATCAACAGCTGCTTGCCCTGGTTTTGTACATCGGTACTTGTGTTTGATAAATGGATCCATTTAACAAGCTATAGATTAAATCCAGGTTGAGCAATGCCTGTTTAAGTTAAAGCGTGTCCCAACATAGGCTGCTTGAGCCATCTGTCCATGCAGAAGTTATATGTTATTGTTTTGTGAAGAAACATTTCGTGCTTGACATCAAAGCAGGGTGACCTCTGAACTTGCAAATGCTGTGGTAACTGTGAAAAAAGGTCATTACAGCTGTATGTGGGAAACTAGGCAATAAAACCTGCGTACTGAAACATATGGTCTGTCCATACTGTATCATGGATGTCTGCAACTTATCTGTAACAAGTAAGGATAAAAGGTCATGTAATATATTAAAGTTTTTTTTATCAGAAATTCATTAGGATAATGAGACCAAACAGAACGATTTAATTTTAATGATACATTAAAAGCATAAGGAACTGTTATGCAAATATATGCAAATTAAAATGCAAAATTGGAAAATAAACTAGAAACTTATATTGAATCAACAGTTGTGAGAGGATCATGAGCTTCAATTACCCTTTCTTTACTTTATTGAATTATGGCAAATTTTCAAACATAAATCATATATAATATAGTATTCATGAAACTTTCATTAATTATGTTGGTTATTTTGAAAAACAAAACGTGAGGTTATCCATATACCTTTGCACATTGCATTTAGATTGAGGGTTTCAAGCAAACTAATGGGAAAGTTTTTGTTGGACTATTGAGGATACCCAGTCCTTCCTTTCTTATGATTGGTGCCATGGGACTTTTACCATCCATCAGGACAAGCTGACAGACCTCTGTTTCATATTTCCACCAAGGATGTTGCCCCCACATTGCAGAGCCCCTTCCACTGCAATAAGGTATCCGTGCTGCACATGATCTGAACCCTGGTTCACAGTAAGGGCACTGTCTACACTTCCTATCTTGGATCTTCATCAGCTGAGCACAATTCAAATGTTTAACTAGGGTGGAATTCTTGTAAGTTTCCCATTCTGGAATTCTATTCCTGTGGCTGAATGTGAGTGGCTTCACAGCTTGAAATTGTCAGCTTGTTTTAGAAAGCTCCTCTATAATTTCCTCATCTCGTTTACGCCTGTGGAGGGCCAGGATTTCAATTGCTCGTTTGATCTTGATAAATGGAAGAATTATCCTATCTGCTTCAGGCTTGCCTTTCTTAAAGAGCTTGGGCTTTGGCTGTGCACTTTATACTGTTGCAAGTTTCCTGGGTGGCATGTGATTGAGTTGTCTATAGGTTTTTTTGTGCATTGTAATTGTCCCTTTATTCTTGCACCATAATTTGTTAAAATGTTATTTTGGTTTATATTTCTTGTTTCTATTGTGGTTGAGATCTCAATGATTTTCTCCGGCGTTACAGTGGCTATTTCATTTGTTCTAGAACACGTCCCAATGTGCAATGCAGTCTTGTATCTGTTAAATGGTTCTTCATTCATTTGTTAGGAATAATTAGTTTTGTTAAGTGGAATCTTTGTGAAGTTAGAATAAAGGGTTTCTTCAGATCAGAATTCCTGTATTTCTATTTCCCAATTACTATTGTTCTTTTCAACCTCCATCTTATGCCCCATTTCCCTTATTTGGCTGAGGAGTTAGGAACCACCATTTCAACATCTGGGATAAACAATCATATTGTACCAGAGGCGCAGCAAGAAATGAAAATCAAACTTTAAACTGGAAGAATATAACAACTGTAACAACCACAATGGAAGGAGGTGCAAGTAGATTTCACTTTCAAAATCCTATGATTTAAATTAATCCATCTTGTCCAGAATTTTAATCCAAAGAGGAAGTTTGTAGAAGTTGCTTAGAGTGGCAATGAGTCGGATTGAAAGTCAAACAGGTAGAAGATCCACAAACCTATAGATATTTTATAGTTTTCAACAAGGGCCCCAAGAGTCAGTCAATGGACAAGTTCTTCACGGGGAGAAGTAAATCAGAAATATCAGCCTTTTGCAGGTTTGCTTTCATTATAGAAAGTGTGTTATAATATTGTCTTTAGATGGAGAAAGGGAGCAGAAGCTAAACACAGAATGTGTTCCCGATTATTGTGAAAGACTGCAGTCATGGCAACATTAATAACAGTAGTGACTGGTGTTGTCTTTTACAGAATGGGACCTTTGCTCTTGGAAACAATCAGATCATTGCAGAGACCACTGTCAGAGAAAGGAGAGCTGCATCAATATGTAAAAATGTAAAGAAAAATAAAATATTTTCGTAGGGTCTAAGCGATTCCAAAGGTGATATTTTCAGAATCTGATTGCAGAAGCTGTAGCTGTAATGTTGTGAAATGAAAATATTTCTTGTTAAATTTTGCAATCAAAATGAAAATATTATCACACTTCAGATATCATGGGCTGGATTTTACCAGTCCCTCAACGCATGGGTTGTGGTGGGGAGGCCTGTAAAATGCTAGCTGGGGTAGACCCACAATGCTGAGAAGGACCCGCCGCCAAGCAATGGTGGTGAGGCCTCGGTGCAGCCCCCGCTGCTGCCAAGTGGCGGGGCCTTCATTAAAATATTTATGTGAGGGTAATAAGCCTGCAAGTGAACCTACCTGCCGCCGGCAGCCGTCCCTTACTGATCTTACAGCTGCTGGCCGCAACCCGCGCGTCTTCAGAACTTCGTACGGTGTTCCGAAGCGAGACACTGGTGGGAAGGGGGAAGAGTCAAATTATCAGGGTGGGAGGGGGAAGAAGCGGGAAATAACTTTTTCATTGGGTGTGGGGATCATGGGAAGGGGTTTAGGGTCAAAGGGAATAAAGTTCGGGGGGAAAGATCATTACTGATAACTAATTTTTTTGAGGGGATCGGCCAAAAAACTAACTAATTATGCATTGGGGTGGTGGGAGAAGGGATTGCAGGTGTGGACAAATCTTTATTTAAATTGTCATAGAACCAGCATCTATAAAAATTTAAATTTCTCCTGAAGGGCTGGAAGCCTTTTAAAAATGGCACCGGAGTCTGCACGATGGCGCCTGACGCTCCCTCTATGTCATAGGCTGCTCCGCCGCCTCCATTTAAATAAGCCCCCACACATAATATCGCGGGGGCTCTGCGTCAGCGCTTCCGTGTTGGAAGGCCACCGACTTCACAGCATACCCCCGCAGAGCGCGGTGCGCTGATAAAATTCAGACCCATGTATTTTTTTGATTAAAAAAACCCCAAATAACAACCACATTTTAAAAAGGCACAAAAAGAGAAAGAAAATCAGTCATTTCCCGCTATTCTTTTCTGACTTTTCGATAATCAGGCAACTTCACCAAGGAGAAGAGCAAGTAGCTGGCAATCTAGAGAAACGTTCGACAACAATTAGCCTGTAATTGACCTCAGGATGTGTCTATTTAAACTACTTTTCCACAGGACTACCGGAGCAATGGTCTTAAAGGGATAAACCAGGTAAGATAAACAAGCTCAATCCCAGATAATCCATCAGCAACAGCATGGCTAGTTTTACACTGTTGTACTTAATTTTGGTTACAGTGATATATATCCACATGTAACATTATTGGAATGTTTCTCATCTCGTTAAGGTAACCTCTTTAACCTAATCAATGGAACACCAAGTTAGCAGAAATTTTTACGACAGGAAAGACATAGCTGAGAAGTAATTAATGGTAGTGGGCTAGGGAGCAGTAAAGACTGATCGGATTGATGGTACTGATGTTCTGGCCGGTCCCAGATTGGATGTGAAGCAAGACATTGCCTAAAACTGTTTCCTCCAAATGGGATTTTCCATGGAGTTTTTATCCAATTATCCCAACTGGAACATCACAGCTGACAAATTCCAAGTATGGCTCTCCATCATAATACATCGAATGGTACAGGAGGATGTTATGGAAGGATTTCAGAAGAATTGACAATAAACACAACATAGAGATGGACAAGCTGTTCCCAATTATTTTAGAACTATCTTGACATTTGCCAAAAATCATACATTATGCAAAAAGTAGAGTTGAGTAATTAAAGGATGTTATGAGGCAACAGACTAACAAGTGAATTCATGCCTATAAACATCCTAATGAAACAGTCTTTTTCATCATCTAGGTTTCACTTTTGATTGATATTATCAGATTTATTTTATAGCAGCAAGCTGAAGAAATCGAGGAATGAGACAGAAGTGAAAACTGAATTGTAAAAGGATATGTCACTTAAGTTCTCTTTTAAAGTTCTAACTTGTCTCTTTTCCTCTCTTTGAGGGGACCTTTGGAATAATGGAATGGTAAAAGGATCATTAGGAAATCTAGTTCAGTGCTTACAGCTGGCTGGGTTGTGCTGTACAGTTTGATTAAGTGATTGGAAGGATTGCTGGGCAAGCCTGCATCTGTACAAATTTTAAGCTTGATATTTTATTGTTTCTACCTCATAGATTTCTATTTCCAGCTTTAAAATGATTGACGATGGAAAACTGTTAAACAAAATAAGTTCCATACAATAGGATTTGGATAAGAGCACTTTTTCAACGTCAATTTGTTTTCAGCAACATTTGCTTTTATATCTGTGATGAATTAGATTTGTATCTTATTAATGTGTGGAAAATTTTCCAAGATATTTCAATTCACTGCCTTAAGGCCTCCTTAGTTTTTGACTGGATTTCAATAAAGCTGTCAGGATCTGAATCTGGTTAGAACCTGAATCCAACAGTTACATAGTAACACAGTAACATTAGGGGCAGGCATAGGCCATACAGTCCCACGGGCCTGGTCCGCCATTCAATTAGATAATGGCTGATCTGCACCTCAGCTCCATCTTCCTGCCTTTGCTCCATATCCCTTGATACCATTACCTAACAAAAATCAACAATCTCAGTCTTGAAAGCTCCAATTGTCCCAACATCCACAGCATTTTGGAGGAGAGAGTTCCAAATTTTGACGATGCTTTGTGTGTAGGAGGGAAAAAGTTTTATTGAAACTCAGTCAAAAGCTGAGACTCAGGGCAGAGTCAAACCATTGTAGAACAATCTTCACATTACATGAATAAGGCAGCAAAGCAATTCATGGATGTATAATTCTTGCTGGAGCAAGAAACCCTATTTCAATAAATATATGTAAATATACACACATATACTAATCTGTGTTCATATGGAAGCTGTCTTCTGGGACAGATTCTTCAGCAGGATCTGGAGTGGAGACTTCCAACTGACACTCCCCTCCCCATGCTGGCAGACTATTCCCATGGATTCTCAGGCAAGACTGATTTAGACATTCATAACTTGATTTTCAGTGATAAAGATACTGCAAGGGCACTTGAAACTTAAATGATCACGGACCTAATTTATAGACTTTGACTGACAGAGGTAGTTGACCTCACAGAACACGATTGACCACACCATCCTCCTCCAGTGTTGTCCAGTTGGGTGGGACTGCTCTCACCCGGTTCCATTCTTATCTATCTCATCATAATCAGAGAATCACTTGCAATGGCTTCTCTTCCGCTCCTGCACCATTACCTCTGGTTACCAAGGATCTATCCTTGGCCTCCTCCTTCTCATCTACATGCTTTCCCTCAGAAACATCATCTGAAAGCACGGTGTTTATTTTCACATGTATGCTGACGACACTCAGCTCTGCCTCACCACCACTTCTCTTGACTCCTCCGCTGTTGCCAAATCATCCTGACTGCTTATCTGACATCCAGTACTGGATGAACAGAAATTTTCATCAATTAAATATTGGGGAGACTAAAGCCATTGTTTTCAGTCCCCGCTCCAAACTCTGTTCCCTAGCTACCGACTCAATTTCTCTCCCTGGCAACAGTCAGATTAAGCCAGTCTGTTCGTAACCTTGGTGTTACATTTGACCCCAAGGTGAGTTTCCGACCTCATATTCATGCCATCATCACTAAGACTGCCTATTTCCACATCGCCCAACTTCACCCCCATTTCAGCTCATCTGCTGCTGAAACTGTCATTCATGCTTTCATTACCTCCTCTAGACTTCATTATTCTAACGCACTCTTGGCTGGAGTCCCACATTCTACTCTCCGTAAACTTGAGGTCATCCAAAACTCTGCTGCCCGTGTTGCACCAAGTCCCGTTCCTCTATTACCCCTGTGTTCACTGAGCTACATTGGCTCCCGGTCAAGCAACGTTTTGATTTTAAAATTCTCATCCTTGTTTTCAAATCACTCCATGGCCTCGCCTCTCCCTATCTCTGCAATCTCCTCCAGCTCCTCAACCCACCAAGATATCTGCACTCCTCTAATTCTGGCCTCTTGTGCATCTTTAATTTTAATTGCTCCACCATTGGTGGCCACACCTTCGATTGCCTCGGCCCCAAGCTCTGGAATACCCTCCCCACATCTCCACCTCACTTTCCTCTTTTAAGACACTCCTTAAAACCTACCTCTTTGACCAAGCTTTTGGTCATCTGACCTCATATCTTCTTTTGTGGCTCAGTGTCATAATTTGTTTTAAAATGCTCCTGAAAAGCACCTTGGGACATTTCATTATGTTAATTATATATATTATATAAATATAAGTTGTTATTGTTAATGATTAGATTTTACATTTCACATTGCGAGGAATAGAAATGCTTCATTTATAGAAGTGTTTCTGAACTGCTGATTGGGTCAGTGTTGAATGACTAATTCAACGATAAGCTTGGTGGTAGAGCTTACTGTCATACAATCAACTTATTACCCCTGGATGTGGCTGCACAGTAAACAGTAAACTTTGTTGGTTGTATAAATGTATTTTATGGCATAAAGTATAAAGTACTATCCTGATAATGCGAATAACAGCAGGAAAAAACAGACAAGCTATACATGCAGCTCATAAACTGAGCTAGGCCAACTATTTCCGGATGAACTTGCTCCACATCAATTCCCAAGCCTTTCATGTACATACCAATTGATTTGTATAGAAGACCTTCTGAATAAGTTTAGCTTAAATGTTTACATGGTTTGACCTGAATTAATTCAAGTTCAACTTAGAGTAAATTCAACGATGTGGATGGAGTAGTAGCACACATTGATTCAATCTAAGTCAACTTATTGCACATGTTTAATTGCTTCATCTGAATTGACTGTTAATTCAGAATCAATTGAACACAACAATATTCTATATGTTAATGTGGAGAAGATTAATATATTGCTACATGGGATGACTCCAGTAAGCTCACTGTGGTACTGCTCCAGCATGGACAGCAGTTAGACTGGTGCAAAACATCAGACATTTCAGAGCATATTCACTAGTGTGACAGCTTCCTGTCACTGCACTGACACAACATGGTATTCCTGACTGTCTGGTGCATAAATTAAATCAAAGGTACCTATTTACATTGTGAAGGTAGTAAACCCTTGAAACCAAAAGTATTTGCTTCGTACTGGCATGCTAACAATATGGTAGGGGTCAGAGGTCATGCTGACAAATTTACTGCATTGTGAAGTTCATCCCTGATTCATCCAGCATGAAAGCAATAGACTGTACCAAAAAAAGGAGGTAGCTTCATGAAAAGAGATGCAGATGTGATCACTGCCACACAGACTCTTCCGGGTGATGTCATTCAATTTTTCTGGCCCTATTTAAAAGTATTATAGTCCAATTATTTACAGCTGTGATAATAAATCCTGGCCCTTAGTTGGCTGATTTAAAGTTGCAATTATCTTTTCAGAAATTCAACATTAGTATAAGGACAACCTCCCATTCTTTTCTTGTTTAGTCATCGACTGTTTCGCAGATCCTATCCACTTTTTATGATATTCCTACAATGAGAAATGTCATCAAACTTTGTGGCACAATCATTTATAAAAATTGTATTTGTGCAAGTTACAAATTGAATTTAACAAATATCATGCCATTTCCACATCAAAACTTTATGATCCATTCCCAATGTAATGCAAGTTGGTTACAAACATATTTAGCCGTCTAAGAACCGTGTACTGACTGCTATTATACTCAAATTTATTATTTTTTTGGATGGTTGGAGAATAGGCGAGCACAGCCTGGATTCTTCGGGCCCTTTCTTGTGCCAGTGTTGGCTGACATTTAGGAACAGTATACAAGGCTACAACAGACACTTTTCCTTTGCTTCATTCAGATCAATATGGATTTCAGGTGCTACTTCTGTTCATCGCAGGCAAATACAATAACAGAGACTGCCAGACATTATGCCTGACGCGGCCAAAAGAATCATGAATACAAAATAGAATTTGGATTCAATTAACTTTGTTTAGTTTTACGAATTGCATAATCAGACCTACAATTATATTAAGAATGAGTCAACACCTAAACTAAGGATTTGAAATTAAATGCAATTCAAATGCAGTTTAAATGGTTCTACTACTCAAATGCCAATTCTAATTTCATGCCCTCTTTCTTAATTATGAAGTTACGATTAACAGGAATCAACGCATCTTAAAACGAACCATTTAAATATGAACAGCAGACCAAAGTCCTGAAACTTATCCCTAACAAATACACGTCCTTATTAACACTAAGAAGTGGGTTTCTGGCCAGCAGTAATGGTACCGTTGGCCTGCAACAAAGATGTGAGAATGGGAATTCATTTTGTCTTTTGGAAGGCCCTAAAGTGCTCTGTGCGAGAGTCTCATTAATAAATGAAAATAACCCCTTGTGCAATTTCCTGTTGTTCAGGGCAGGATTATGTTGTGCGTTCTTGCCCATCTGGAGTGGGTGTAAAGGAAAGCTGTTTACATGAAGGAGGTCTTAAAGAGGAAAAGAGCAAAAGGTTTTTAGATAGATTTTTTTTTCTTTATTGTAAGTTTAATTTTTTCCATTGACTTTTTATTGCTAATTTTCTCAGATTTTTATGGAATGGTATTTAGAATATGTAGGGAATGTTTATATAAAAACAAAAACAGCTGAATATTGTCTGTAAGATTATTGGAAAGCCAACCATAATAGAGATACTGTCAAGAGATCAACAGAATAGGAAGATATTAAAAGAAGAAATAATTTGAAAAAGGAAATTAGAAATGGCACATCTTTATATGTGAGCTGCAGCCCTTTAAGAGCTATGAGTATGTGAGATATTCTGCTCCCTAATGGTGATCTTGAAAAATAAGGACAAATCCAGGCCAAAGTCATGGCGTGCAAATAAAAAGGGCCAACTTAAAATTTAAGGCAGGATTAGCCTAACACTGTTCATGGGTACAAAGGCTTCTGCACATGGTAACATTATGGTAACCAGAAAATCTTATATTTATCTTATTTATATTATACTTTTAAAATTAAAATATCAAAAATAAACAAAATTGTGTTCATCACCCTTCCAAGCATCACACTATGTTATAGACACAAAACAAACTTTCAAAAAGAAACACAGAAAAAAAGCCAACCATTTCTTTGCTGTCTTTTCCAATTTTGGGGAGGAGCCAGATATTTCTAACCAGCTTTTTAATCTATAGAGAAACAACCACTCTCTAATTAACCTCTGGATGTGCCGAAGAGCAATGAAGCTTTAAATAACCATAGAAAATGCCTATTAACAATTAGACCTTGTTGCTTTTCTGTGTCCACTTTAGCAACAAAATAATACATTGTGCATTATAGATATAATGCTTATAAAATGACACATCCTCCATAAGCAACATCACAGCATGTCCATTTGTATTTTCTTAGTTCCAGGACAGTTACATTGCAGGATAGACACCACAAGCTGATAGGTAAATGTACAAAGAGGCAGCTGTGTGGGTGCATGTAAGTGAATGACTTCAGCATTAAATGGAAGATTATTCAACGTGGGATCTTAAAGGCAGATGTTCAAATCTGGCCATAATGTAATTTTTGTACATTCATTTTTACTTACAAGAGTTACCAAAATATGATCCCATTTACTGAAAAAAAAAAATATTTATGATGGCCTGAATTGGGAGATTGGAGCTGCACAATGCTTTTCTTATTGGGACAGAAATGGTGCAGCCTGTGAATCAGATGCCCTGACCATCATGCCCCCATTCTCCATATGCTGTCCTGTCATGTAAAACTGTGCACCAGGATGGTTCAATTATAGTCTGTGCAGGGAGTGGAAGATGTGCTATACAGCAAGTTCCCAGTCTTGGCTGCAGCAACACTGGGAAGCATGGATTTAAAGACTTTTCTCACAGAGGAAAGAAAATTCACTCCAGGCCACACTTAACCTTAGGAAGTAGTTCAAGAGCACCATTCACAGAAGCCTGGGAGTAGGCTGCCTGGTCAAGGAATAATGCATGATGTCAATAAAGGTGAGGTGAGAAAATGTATTAATAAGAAGTAAGGGGGGATTAAACAAATATGATTTTCAGAATCAATACTCATTGGTAACATCCCTGGGCCTTAGGGTTTTGTGGTTCCACTATATCTGCACAGCTCATGCAATGTGCTAAGTGTGGAGAAACAGCAATTGTCTCCAGACCATCAGAAACATATTCTGAAAAGGTGGAAACGTGTGGTGTTGTCCTTAGCCTGTCTATGTAGTGAAAACCAGTTGGATTCAGACAATGCCTCTTTAATAAACACTTTAATACTCTATAAAACCTACTTTTCACCAACATCTGCATCCTACTGTTATTTTTAGCCACCTGCTGTCCAGCCTTGGAAAACAGCTTTTATGAATGAACTGTTTCTTTCCTCTACTACCAAACTTGGGAAGTTCACAAGAGTGGGTGCATTAAGGATTGTGGTGTCTTCTACACATCCTCCCAGGGCACCAATTTTGAAGGAAAAATATGCTGCCTTAAAAGAGCTGGGGAAGAGAAAAATGCAGCCTGAGTGCATGAGTCTCGGCTGAACTGAAAAGCAGGGTCTGCTTTGGACAAAATTTATGGCACCTATGGGACAAATAAATCATCCATTTCCACCCATCCCATCACACTAGATGGGTTACATTTATGGAGCACAACATTAAATAATGTACCTTTCTATATTTTGTTCATTTCATGGGTTATTTTTTATGGGTACTGTCAGATTTTTTTTTGGTAAATTTTATGTTTCCTGGCTCCTCAGTTGAATGTTTGGCCCCAATATTACATTACAAACTAAACAGTTAACTCTGCAAATGGAACAGCTGTTGCCACCAGCTGGGAATTCTTATGTTGAAAAAGATGTTCAAGTAAACAAGTTTTCTTTTCTTCTCTCTGATTCACTGTTAATTCTTCGAGAATCACAATAACATGATTTTTATCCTTTGATGCCTTATAAAGTGAAGGGTGTGTTTAGTATAATGTAGAAAAGAATGGGTTTTTGCTATTGAGGTGTATGTTGTATCAGAGAATGCAATATAGTAATAAATACTACAATTTAGGTTTGGAATCTAAAAATATGGGATATAGATCTAGGATGTACGCCATTATTCTCTGGAATTTTAAAGGTTAAGTGGTGATTTGATCCAAGTTTTCAATATATTAAGGGGAACAGATAGGGTAGATAGAGAGAAACTATTTCCACTGATTGCATGGGGAGTCTAGGACTAGGGAGCACAGTCTAAAAAGTAGAGCCAAACCTTTCAGGAGCAAAACTAGGAAACACTTCTAGACACAAAGGGTGGTAGAAGATTGGAATTCTCTTCTGCAAATGGCAATTGATGCTAGATCAATTGTAAATCTTAAACCTGAGATTGATAGAGTTTTGTGATCTAGAAGTATTCAGAGATATGGGAAAAAGGCAGGTATATGTAGTTAGGTTGCAGATCATCCATAATCTTATTGAATGGCGAAACAGGCTCGAGGGGTTAAATGGCCTACCCTGTTCTTAGGTGGATCTTTGGAAAGGAACTGTAAGTGTGCCAACCCATTAATAGCATTATAAATTACGCAAGGAAAGCTTAAATGGTAAACGTCATCCAAAAAGAGTAAAAACTACAGACTAACTTCTTAATTATTATTTTCCTACATTACAACAGTGATTACACTTCAAATTCTTTGACTGTAAAGCACTTTTGGGCCATACTGTGGCTGTGAAAGGCACAATATAAATGTAAGTGTTTTTCTTTAAAACTGTATTATCAGATCACAGCTGATCTTCTGTGATAGTCTAGGGTCTGAAGTACAGTTGTAATATATAACTTGGAAAGTGGGGCGGGGATTTGCAATCATTATCCTCTGTGAATGGTCAGACTTGCTATCAATCAAACAGTTGCAAGTATTTCCTCTGTTCATTATTTACCACCGCAGTATAATCAGTGCTGCCTGTCAGATTTGTAGTGAGTTTTGCCGGTTTCTGTTTCTTTCTTGCTCCCTCGTGCCCACAGCCTTCCTTTTTGTTTTTAAAAAACACTCAATAAAAATTTTACCCGACAGATGTAAAATGGATGCAAAAAGGAAAAGAGGCACAGCACCGTACACTGAAGGATGGCTGAAAAGCCCGTGGCCTGAAATTAGGGTGGCCATCTAAAACAGGTGATAGTCCCCTTACATACGTGAATACCGTCTAAGGATTATTCCTAGAAATTAGGCTATGCTGAGAGGAACAGGCCTCGGGCCTGCACTGCTCAGGTTTACAGGATGTGGAAGCGGCCTAGCCAGTGGTTGCCACTGAAAAGGTCAGTGAATTTTAAAAGCAAAATTCTGTGGAGCCAGGGGAAACACTCCTGCTCCTCTTGGCTCTGCAGCTCTTCCACCAGCCTCTGCCAGTCACATTCTGCCCTTTACTTGTCGGCCACTGCCAGTGAGTCAGGTGGCCAGAAATTGCATGATTCCGTCCAGCGAGTTGCCTATGGAGATGCTGGCAGCTCGTGTTGAAGACTTAGTTGAGCCCTGAGTGCCAATCTCTTGTGCTCCTTGGGCATCCGTCTTTGGGTACAGGGATCGTTTCATGTGCCCACTTGCTGCTAATCGCTTAAAGGAATTTCTAGGCCAGTAAGTCTGTCAGTTTGTGTTTTTGCTGTTGTGTCTTGTGTTCTGCTTCTTTGCTTTTCCTACTTCTCTTTTCCTGTCCTGTGTGTTTGTGTTCTTTTATGGTTATTTTTATATGTATTTGTGATTGCACCCCTTTCAGAGGGGAGCTGAAGGTGCTTAATGATGTCCAACCTGCAGCTGTCTGTCCATCACTACTGCAGCAGCATGATGGTAAATATATAGTTGTCTATCCCTACTGGAGGGCAGGAGGCTGGTAGGAAAATCAATGGGCCAAGAAAACTGTTTGAAGACTGGAAGCTGAGCAGCGGCTGGAACCTTTGGGCAAGGCAACGATTTTAAATAACTCCGAGCCAAGCTGAACTTGTGAAAACGTGGGGAAGGGAAAGTTTAAAGAGTTGGGGCTGAACCAGAGACAAGGGACTGAATCTTTGCGTTGGAGGTAGGAAACGGAAGTCAGTACTGCTTCTGGGTCCCAATCCCGCCACCAGGGTGAAGTAGACTAAAGTCATGATTCTCACAGGGTCAACCCCTTAATTGGATTGGAGTCTGGTTTGCCAACCAATTAGAGGCTGTGGGGGTGCAAGTGGAACTAGGCCAGATGAAGTGTGGCCCTGATTTAAATCACCATGGCAACTATTACTGTGGCTGTCATTTAAATCTGGAGGAAGCAAGCAGAAGAGTTTCTGAGAGTCTGGGAGTGGACTAAAGTGTGCAAAGATGTCATTGGAAAGTCAGAGGTTCTCAGATGACAACCTGGAGGTGATGCTTGAGGTCACAAGGGAGAGGAGGGAGGTCATCTTCCCGGAGGGTAGCGGGAGGAGGCTACCCACTCAAACTAAACAGGTCTGGGTTAAGATAGCTGCCACTGTCAGCAGTAATTAGAAGAACATGGACTCAGTGCCGTAAAAGGTTCAATGACCTCCTGGCTCTGGCAAAGTAAGTGCAACCCCCAACCCTCAGGACAGGTCTCAGGGTTCGCACCCTCCAGCGGACACACCACCTGAGGACCTTCTGAGCGCGTGCTGCTCCTGAACATGGGAGGGGAGTGTGCCCAGAGCACTTATTGACCCCTCAGAATGGCTCAGAGCCATAGTGCTGATGAGGACCTGTCACCACTGATAAATGCAGCTTCTAATGGATAGGGGCAGATGCCATTGGCCAGAGAGGACAGCAGTCCCTTATCTTGCTTTTCTTTGTCCTTGTGGGAGAAATGGGCACATAATATCTGGGAAAGGGTACAAACGGGCAGTGGGGTTCCGTACCTCCAAAGGATAACACCAATGGAGAAAAGAGCAATGGAGATAGCCAGGATTCTGGATGAGGAGGAAGTCAAACCTGGCGAGATGGGAACTCATGGTGCAGATGGTGATTACAGAGGGCGAAGCACTCAGAGGAGGTGGGGGCAGGGAGAGAATGCTACTTTGTCCTGGAGCATGCCGTGCACTGAGTTGCATTGGGTAGCCTTAGCACTGCAGAGGATTATGCTCTCCTCGGCTGGTTCTCATGATCGCTTCTTGTGTCACTCACAGATGCAGACGTCCACTCGAGGACACCCTCTCCCTCTCCCTCCGCAGCCCCAAAGGAACATCAAGAAACCAAGGGAGCGCCATCACACCAGACAAGCGTGCCATCCACCAGCACAGATACTCTCACCTCGTGTTTAGATAGGGTGGCACTGGGTGAGGAGCATGTCACAAGTGTGGAGAAGGAGATGCCAGAAACAGAGGCAGGTGTGGGCAGTTCTACTCAGAGCAGGGAAGATAGATATAGCCCTTTTCGGTTAGGCACAGATGCAGGGCCCTAGGAGTCAGAAGAAAGAAGGCTCCACCTAGAACAGCAGCAGGAGATGTGCTTCCACATGTCAGAGTTCCCTGAGGCAGTGTGGGGTCGTGGGCAGAGAATGGGGGAGTCCATCCAGCTCATGTGCACTACAATGGCTCAGTGCTGTGAGCCCATGACCTCCTTCCTAGCGAGAGTAGCTAACCTCGTGAAGAGCTGTATGTGGCATCAATCTAAGTGGATACAGGAGCAGTGCACTGGCATGACAGGATGCATGCCACACCATGTAGCCTGAAGTGATCAGTGGTGCTGGTGGTGCAGAGATGTCTGGAGCGGATGCCAGTTGCACCCCAACTGGTAACCCTGCCAGCCATTCAAAGCACCAGACAAGGGCTGAGGATGTTACAGAGGAGGGTGAGGGTGCCACCCCTTCATCATCCTCGGCCTCCTTGGTTTGTCTGACTGTGGGAGGCTCTCTGTAATGGGGCCCGGTGGAGGAGGCTGCCCCTGCAATAATGCATGCAGCAGTCTCCGGAGATGCCCCCATGGGCACTTCCGCAGCAAGGACGATCGCCACATGCATCTCAGCTGTAGGCAGAGACCAGTGAGCAGGCTGCCTTCACCTTCTCGGAGGCCATAAGGAGAGCACCACATAGGAGTAGCCAAGTAAGGACGCCACTGCGTGGCGTGGAGCACTGAGTGGGTCACGGAGGTATCTTCTTACTGTCTCTGTGTACTGTTTCCGTTTGTTATAATTTTATAAATATTCGCACTTCAGGGCACAGATCTGAGACTCCTTTTATTGGCAGCATGATAAAAAAAGTGGAATGAGGTGGTGAAGGAGATAAGGATGCGAACAAGGAAAGGGCAAAGGCTCTAGGCTCATGTGTATCCTTCATTGGCCATAAGAGTTTAGATGTTCCAACCTTCATACATATGAATTATGAGCAGAAGTAGGCCATTCGGCCCCTCGAGCCTGCTCCACCTTTCAATAAGATCATGGTCGATCTGTTTGTGTTTCGAATTCCACATTCCCATCTACCCCCAATAACCTTTGATTCCAGTGCCTAAAAAGAATCTATCTACCTCCGCCTTAAAAATAAATGTCCCCGCCTCCACCACATTATGAGGCAGAAAGTTCCAAAATCACACAACCCTCTGAGAGAAAAAAATTCTCCTCATCTCTGTCCTAAAAGGGCTTCCCCTCATTTTAAAACAATGCCCCCTAGTTCTGAACTCATCACAAGGGGAAACATCCTCTCCACATCCACCTGGTCAAGACCATTCAGGATCTTATAAACTTCAATCAAGTTTACTCTTCTAAACTCCAGTGAAAACAAGCCCAGTCTGTCCAACCTTTCCTCATAAGACAACCCGCTCATTCCAGGTATCAATCTAGTAAACCTCCTCTGAACCGCCTCCAATGCATTTTACATCCATCCTTAAATAGTATTTGAGATGTGGTCTCACCAATGCCCTGTATAACTGAAGCATAACATCCTTACTTTTATTTTCAATTCCTCTCATAATAAAGGATAGCATTCCATTAGCCTTCTTTACTTGCTGTACCTGCATACTAACTTTTTGTGACTCCTGCACTAGAACACCTAGATCCCTCTACACCTCGGAATTCTGCAGTCATTCTCCGTTTAAATAATACTCTGCTTCTTTATTCTTCTGCCAAAGTGAACAACTTCACAATTTCCCACATTATACTCCATTGCCAGATTTTTGCCCATTCACTCAACCTATCTATATCGGTCTGCAACCTCCTTATGTCCTCTTCACCACATACGTTCCTATCTATCTTTGTGTCATCTGCAAATTTAGCTACCATTCCATTGTTCCCCTCATCTAAGTCATTGATATAAATTGTAAAACGTTGAGGCCCCAGCACAGACCCCTGCAGGACTCCACTCGTAACATCCTGCCACTCAGAAAAGGACCCATTTATGCATACTCTCTGTTTTCTACCAGACAGCTAATCTTCTATCCATGCTAATATGTTATCCACTACACCATGAGCTCCTACTTTGTGCAGAAACCTTTTATGTGGCAACCTTGTCAAATGCCTTCTGGAAATCCAAGTACAGTACATCAACAGGATCCCCTTTATCCACAGCACATGTTACTCCTACAAAGAACGCCAACAAATTGGTTAAACATGATTTCCCTTTCACAAAACCATGCTGACTATTCCCGATTACCTTGAGTTTTCCTAAGTGCCCAGCTACAACCTCCTTAATGATTGATTCTAACACCTTTCCCTACAGTTATCTGTTTTCTGCCTCCCCTACTTCTTGAATATAGGGGTTATATTTGTTGCTTTCCAGTCTGATGGAACCTTTCCAGAATCTAGCGAATTTTGAAAAATTAACACCAATGCATCTACTACCTCATTAGCCACCTCTTTTAAGACCCTAGGATGAAGTCCATTAGGACTGGAGGACTTGTCATCCCACAGCTCCATTAGTTTGGTCTGTACCGCTTCCCTGGTGATTGTAATTTCGCCAAGTTCCTCTCTTCCTTCCACCTCCTGATTTACAGCTATTACTGGAATGTTTTTGTATCCTCTATAGTGAAGACAGAAGCAAAATATTTGTTTATTGCATCTGCCATTTCCGTATTATCTACAATTAGCTCCCCATTCTCACTCTCTAGAGGACCAACACTCACTTTACTTACTCTTTTCCTTTTTAAATACCTGTAGAAACTCTTGCTATCTATTTTTACATTTTTAGCTAGCTTCCTCTCATACTCTAATTTTTTTCTCCTGATTAACCTTTTAGTCATTCTATGCCGTTCATTATATTCTGACCAATCATCTGAACTGCCACTCATTTTTGCGCAATTATATGCCTTTTCCTTAAGTTTGATGCTTTCCTTAACTTCTTTAGTTAACCACGGATGGTTTAGTAGGAATATACTGATTCTAAGCATTCTGAAATATCCCTTTAAATGTTTGCCACTGCTTCTCTATTGATCCGTCTCCAAGCCTAGTAACCCAGTTCACTTCAGCTAGCTCAGCTTTCATGCCCATGTAGTTGCCTTTATTTAAAATAAGTTTAAAATACCAGTGATAGACTCACTCCTCTCTTTCAAATTGGATGTAAAATTCAATCATATTGTGATCGCTGCTACCTAGAGCTGCCTTTACTCTGAAGTCATTAATTAATCCAGTCACATTACACAATACCATGTCTAATATAACCTGCTCTCTAGTTGATTCCACAACATGCTGCTCTAAGAAATTATCTCGAAAGCATTCTATGAACTCCTCTTCCAGGCTACTGTTGCCAATTTGATTTTTCCAGTTTATATGTAGATTAAAATCACCCATGATTATTGCCGTCCCTTTATCATAAACACCCATATTTCTTCTTGTATACTTCATTCTAGATTGTGATTACTGTTCGGGGGCCTGTAGACCACTTCCACTAGTAACTTCTTTCCCCTACTATTCCTCACCTCCACCAAAACCGATTCTACATCCTGATCTCCTGAACCAAGGCCATCTATAACTATTGCACCAGTACCCTCCTTGATTAACAGTGCTACCCCTCCACCTTTACCTAACTTCCTGTTCTTCTTGAATGTCATATACCACTCAATATTGAGAACCCAATCCTTGTCATCCTGCAGCCACATCTCTGTAATGGCTATCAGATCATATTTATTTACTTCAATGTGCGCCATCAGTTCATCTACTTTGTTATGAATGCTATGCGTATTCAGTTACAGTCTTTAGTTTTGTCTTTTTGTTATCTTTGTAACATCTAGCCTCGACTGTTGGTATGTTCTTAGGTTTTTTCTCTCTGTCTCTTCCTGCCATTCTCTGACCTTCATTTCCCATATTACTTTTCTGCTCTCCTGCTTTGATTCTACCCCTAGATTTGCTGTATCTATTCAAGCTTGATCCCTCTTCCCCCTTTGTTTAGTTTAAAGCCCTCTCCACCTCCCTAGTAATACGGTTTGCTAGAACACTGGTCCCAGCACAGTTCAGGTGCCAGTGCCCGATAAACCGAAACCCACTTCTCCCACACCAGTCTTTGAGCCACGTATTCATTACACTAATCTTATGTGCCCTCTGCCAATTGGCACGTGGTTCAGATAATAATCCAGAGATTATTACCCTTGAGGTTCTGCTCTTCAATTTTTCAATGGATGTTTTAGCGCAGGCACCTGAAAATGACTTGCATCCATGTCCTTCATCCTGGGTCAGAGGGACTCAGCTGAAACATTCCTGAATCAATTGCTCCCTGACATTCATAGCATCCTGAAGAGACCATAGCGCCCCGCACCATGCCTGACCACCTCCTTGTCCAGCCAGGGCACCTCAGCATTCTTCATCCTGCCCCTCCTCTTCCACTTTCTCCTCCTCTCCCACCTCCTGCTCCTCCTCTTCCTCCATTGAGCTATCCCATTCCAGGGTTTCACTGTCCTTAAAGCTCACACCTCTCTGGAGGGCCATGTTATGCACAGCACACCATCCCACCACAATGAACGAGGCCCTATCAGGAGTGTATTGCAGGCACCACCCAACCTATCCAGGCAGCACAGAACCATATTTTCAGAAGCCCGATGGCCTGTCCGATGGTTTTCCTAGTGATCAGATGGCTTTATTTATATCCCCACTGTGCCTCTGTCTGGGGCTCTTGTAGAGGGGTGAGTAACCATCTCTTCAAGGGATATCCTTCACCCATAGGATCCATCCATGGACTTTGCAGATTGGAGTGAAGATCTGAGGCAGCCTGGACTGCTGGAGGATGAAGGAGTCCTGGGAGCTGCCAGGTAGGCGAACGCACATATGGAGGAAGCTCTTGTGGTCACAGACCAGCTGAACATTGAGGAAGTGGAGGCTCTTCCTCTTGATGAATCTCACTGGCTGGTTACTGGGCACCTGGATGCCCACGTGGGTGCAATCAATGATGCCCTGTATCTGGGAAAGTCCAGTGATTGCAGCGAAACGCTGTGCCCTCTGTGTTTGGAAAGAGCCAGAGGCAAAGAAGTTCAAGGCCACAGTGAGTTTGACAGCTACTGGGAGGGCATGGCGACAAGTGCTGTGAGGATTGAGGCCTTTGGTGACGAGACACAGATGTCTGTGATCTTCTGCCTGGAGGGTCGCAGTCTCCTGTGGCACTGAGTCTCGATCGTCGTCAGGTAGCTCCTTCCTCAGTGGTAGATCCTATGCAGAGGGTATGACCTCCATGGCTTTCCTGCCTCACGTCCCTCTCTTTTGGCCTCCTGCTGCCTGGGGCTCCACCCTTCCTGTGGAGGGCATTGCTCCTCATTGCCTCTGGGTCCAAAATCTGAGAGTCGTGCCCCCATTGCCAGCTTCTGCCTTCCCTGTTCCCTGCTGGTTGCCTAGTTGTCGTTGGCTGCCTTGCTGCCCCTGCAATACCCAAGGCTGTTGACCCCCTGCACTGCCCAAGCACTGAATGCCCACTCTCCCTGTCACCTGTGCTGCACCAAGGGCACTTGTCTCCCAATGGCCGGGTCCCACACTGCAATGTTGAAACTTTTATGGCTCCGAGGTAATTCCGGGAACAGCATTGCAAAACGGGCACGCCGGCTGGCGCTGGTATTTTTCGGCTCCGTCTGCCTCCATTTCCACCCTTGGCGGGACCTGAAAATTCAGCCCATGGTCTAGGCTGACAACTTGCAAGGGGGAAAAGAGCAGCCTAATAAAGGAAAATTTGTGGGCTGGGAGCACAGTGTCTGAAATAAAATCTTTAAAGGGGGGGCCAGGAACCTAAGATGAGGTCCGGAAGCTACAGAGCTGGACAATCAAAGTGTCAAACTAAACATTTGCGCAATCTCAGGCATTTTACGATACATAATGTGTTAAAAGATGTCACACTTGTGATGTTTTACACTAATCTTTTGCTTTCTGGATGAAATCATATAAACCTGTTAAGTATATTATAACCTTGAAAGACCCTCAGTCACGTGTTAATCTTTGAATTTTAAATGTGCATTTAACATAAGTGTACTGCCAAGGTTTCCTCTTTGTGATATCTTAATATATTCTTCGGACGGGTTGAATATAAGTGTATCCTGCTGGTGTAATTGTGGAATATTGAAAAAAATTTATTTTTTAATTTAATAGCTTGGATGCATTTTTGACTAAGTAATACATTATTCTGACTTAGACTTATGGTGCTAATCCTTCAGTATATTGGAGTTCCTTACTTAACACCATCATTGGAGTGTCATCAACAGAAAGATTGCAGCGGTTCAAAAAGAAGGTTGTCTGTCGCTTTCTCAGGGCAATTAGGATGGGCAATAAATGTGGCCATGCAAGCATTGCCCACATCCTGAGAACAAATACAAGTTTTTAAAAAACAGGCTTAGTAAAGGCTAGAATTTCATTACTTTGCCCCAATAATGTGTCTCAAAGATGAAGTATTTAATGTAAACTACTCCTCTCATCTAAGTTATGCAGGAAAATAGTTTTTTTTAAAAATACTGCCGCTCCCAGGAGATATTCAAAAGTTGATTTTGTTTGCTCTAATTGGAGCCCCATTAATCATAAAATTTTACAACACGGAGGAGGCCTTTCAGCCTGTTGTGCCTGTGCCGGCTCTTCGAAAGAGCTGCTCAATTTAGTCTGTTACAACAAGGTGAGAAGGAGGTCTAAGGGTTCCCTTTCAGCCTTCACCTGGTCTTACTGTAACAGGATTTATGTTTTTAAATACACTGTGTTTTGAGCTCCCCCTTGGTGAATCCTTGTTCATCGCTTTCCAATTATAAGGCAAAGAAATGAGCACAACTAGGCTTTCTTAGGTTAAAAGAAGAAAAGTGAAATTTATTAAAACTTAAACTTAAACTCTAACTCGGTTAATGCCTGCAGATACATGCCGCGCCCCATGCTAGCATGCATAAGCGATACGCAGATGCAAATAGAGACAGAAAAGAGAAGAAAAAATAAAGTGGAGAGGTTTGAGGCAATCTCTGAAGAGGGGTTTTTGTTACTGTGCTTCGAGCTCGCTGTAATACTTGCTTGTAGATAGATTTTGCTTTTTGTTGGGGCCCAGTATTCTTCTTAAACCTTGTTCACTGTAGGAGATTTTTCTCTCTTGGGGTTCATATGTCTTCAGTGGTTTTCAGTTCCATGAGAAAGAGATGGAAACAGACAGGAGAGGCAGCAAGCCAGCCACAAGAGGTCTTGTCAGTTCAGGAGCAAACAGCTTTCTGCCTTCAATAACTCTGTGGCAAGTTCAAATTCAAAAAAACTCAGATTGCCCAGCAGGTTAGTCAAGTGACTGGGAGTGGGGTGACCACGTCCATTTGTGTATTCAGCCATCTTAGCAGTCAACCTGGAATGCGAGCTCTTCCACTCTCAATGTCTGGTAATCAAAAGTCCATTGTGGATTGAATGTGTCAGGAAATGGTCTTTTGTCCCTTTTAAACACTGTCTGTAAATATGCAAATGTCTTTCCAGTCAAGGGTCTGGTGTTGCTTTATTTTATAAAGCAAGTTCTTTCTTTACACCAGTAACAGTTTAAAAATAAATGTTCATGTGGCAAAATTAGTGTGCCTCATTCTTGGCAGGTGGGGGCCTGCATGACACCTCCATGGCGCATTTCATTGAAAGATTTGAGAGAAATATAAGATACAGAAAGAAAATCCATGCATTTCTCTCATTCATTTCCATTCATCCATAACTCTTAAAGCTGATTAAAATTGTGTTTTTCTGGGTTTCAGGGTTGCTTTAATTTCCCCTTGTTGGCATCCCAGTAACCATGTGATTCTATGGGGAAGCTTTTCTCCAGTTTGCCCATTGCCATGACTGCCTAGGGTTTTGTTCCTGTTGAGGTAATGATTTTTTTCCCGGAGTGTTAGTAGTGGGCGGATCTATCCAAAACATTCTTTCAGTGCTTTGCTAAGTCATGCAGAGACTTTTGACTTCAGGGGATGGGTGCTTCCCTTTTCCTCTGACTGTGGGGGAGGATTATTTATTAATCTCCCCTTTGTTCTCTGGGACATTCCTGCCTGCAGGTATTTGTGCAGACTTGACTACATTCTCCTGTGGAACTTCGACCAGGTGAGGCATCGCCCTCATGGTTTCTGTGCCCCCTAGATGTCTCTCTTTGTCTTTGCAGGTTCATGTAAATGCTATTAGCAACTCTGGTGGGGTGCTTCTACAGACTGCATTTATGTAGGAGAATTGGGGGGGGTGGGGGTCTAACTTTTCAAATTTTTCGTGGTCGGGTGACCGGACAGTAGGGGTTTTCATCCGGGATTCTTCCCAGACTTCCTCTAACCTGCCCTCTTGGTCACTTTTTCTCCTTCCCTGTCTAAACTTTTGCCTGCCTGTCCCCTTTTGTTCTCAGCTGGGCTCCCTTACAGTTCACCAGCCCTCTGCTAGAGGGTCCTCCTAACACCGGTACAGGACTTAGGGGTGCAGGTTTCACTGTAGGTTTGGGTTCCCCCTCAACCTGGCACATGTGGAAACTCCTACAGTACTCCACTTTGTGGAGTTTTGACCAAACTGCTGTCTTATGCGGGCATTGGTCTTTCATATACCAGCATGTACAGCCACTGTAGTCTCTTGGGCCCTTCTTAATATTTCTCCCTGGTACCCCTGCGGCACCACTAACTGGTGAACTACTGTCCACTCCTTTCTCTCAGGTCTGTGAGGAGAACTCCATTTCCGCATCAGTACCTCATTCTTTAAATAGTAGCAACCAGGGACTCCCTCTGCTTCAGTTTCAGTCTGGGCAGCCTGTGCTAACTCTCGCAACACTGGGTCGGCTCGCTGAGCCTTAGCTAGGGAAAATCCATTTAATTAATTCCTAACTTTCCAAAGAAAGTCTTGGACAGGCAGACCTCATGGTCATCTGCCTGCAGTGCCAATGCAGTCTCCTCTGGGGGAACTAGTTTGATTATGGCCTGATCCACTACACATTCAAGGAAACTGCAGGGAACCGTCTCCTGTCACTGCTCTGTCTCTCTGACCTCCTGCGGTCTTTCTTTCTCTCCTGCGGGGGGGAGGCTACCACTTCAACCCCACCAGATCATTACCTAGGAGCAGGTGAACTCCGTCCACAGGCAAACTAGGGACAATCCCTACAGTCACTGGTCCCGAAACTAGGTCACACTCCAGGTGCACCCAGTGTACAGGTATAAGCATACGCTGCCCTCCAATATCATTCACTATCATTTTGGTGTTCAGTGCATTCTCTGGGGGAAAGGTCAGGCCTTTTCCCAGTAAAAGGGATCTAGTGGTCCCTGTGTCCCTGAGAATTACTATGGGCTTGCTTGCCCGACTCGAGGGGTATGGGGTTACTTTCCCTTCAAACACCAAAACCCTGATAGCCTTCAGGAATTCTATTAGTTTTCCTGTACTGGCAGTAGTAAGCTTCCTGGGTTGCACTCTTACTGCAGTTAAAGTCACAACTTGTTCTGCTGTGCTTTCCATCAGGTTCCTGTCTTCACTGAGCGGGTGTGCCCTGATTAACCCTACTGGTTTTCTCTTTAGTTTCCAGCAGTCAGCTTTTAAATGCCCTGCTTCATTACAATGGAAGCACACAGGTCTCCGGGTCTCACTCTTGCTCACAGCACCTTCCTTTTCGGCTGGAGGAGGGCCCCTGTGTTTCCTGCTTTCCTTTCTCTTCCAGGTCTGCCTGGGCTTCGATCACCTTTGCACCCTTTGCCCTTTTTGAATTTGTGGGGATGATTAGGAAAGGTTCTCCCTAGGAAACCGACATAAATTAAAGCAAACTCATTGGCCAGAACGGTCGCTTGCCAGGCTCTCTGAACCCGTTGCTCCTCTACCTCGGTCTTTATTGAGTGTGGGAGAGAGTTTTTAAATTCCTCTAACAGAATTACTTCTCTGAGAGTCTCTTAACTGAGCTGTATTTTTACAGCCCACGGCCACTGGTCAAAAGCCAGCTGCTTACTTCTTTCAGGCTCCAGATAAGTTTGGTTAGCTTGATTTTTGAGGGTTCTAAACTTTTGGCGATAGGCTTCGGGTGCTAATTCATATGCCCCGAGGATAGCATTTTTGGTCAGTTCATAATCTGATGAACTCTCATCTGGCAACAGGGAATAAACCTCATGGGCGTTTCCAGTTAGCTTGCTTTGTAGTAAAAGAAACCAGGTCTCAGCTGGCCATTTTAGCTGCCTTGCCATTTTCTCAAAAGAAACAAAAAACGCTTCCACATCTTCCTCATTGAATTTTAGAATTAATTGAGTGCGCTTTAGCAATTTTGTACCCAGCCCTGAATTCTGCTCCTCCATATTGGCCATGCTTTCATTGGGGTTACTCTGTCGTCCCCTAGTTAACTCAAGCTGTGTCAGCTCGCTTTCTTCGGATTCTTTCTGGAATATTCTTTCTCTCTCTCTCTCTCTCCTCTCGCTCTCTCGTTCCTTCTCCTGTCTTTCATTTTCTCTTTCTCTTTCCCTGTCTTCTAATTCAAGTTTCCGTTGTCCCAATTGTAACTTTGCTAACAATACTCTGTTGGATTCTGCTTCAAACCCTATTTCTGCTTCTTCAGATCCAAGGGAAAAATGGTTGGCCACTAGCCTAAGGAGTTCAGACTTCCTAGCCTTGCCACATACAGTGATCACACACTGCTCAGCCATTTTCCTCAAATCTTCCATAGACTGCGCTTTTAACTTATCCCAAGTTACTTCACCCTGGTTTGGAGAGCTACTTGCTTCAGCTGCAGACATGTTAGTATTCAAGCACACACAACCACAAGAAAACCTGTATTGAAATCTTGCTCTTTTTTTGATCGGAAACAATTTAGCCTCCCACTTCCAATTTCTCGTTTGTCTGTGGGTAAAATTCTGGACGCTAGCACCCAACTTTCTGTTACAACAAGGTGAGAAAGAGATCCAGGGGTTCCCTTTCAGCCTTCACCTGGTCTTACTGTAACAGGATTTATGTTTTTAAATACACTGTGTTTTGAGCTCCCCCTTGGTGAATCCTTGTTCACCACTTTCCAATTATAAGGCAAAGAAATGAGCACAAACAGGCTTTCTTAGGTTAAAAGAAAAGTGAAATTTATTAAAACTTAAACTTAAACTCTAATTCGGTTAACGCCTATAGATACATGCCGTGCCCCATGCTAGCATGCATATGTGATACGCATATACAAATAGAGCCAGAAAACAGCAGAAGAAAAAATAAAGTGGAGAGGTTTGAGGCAATCTCTGAAGAGGGGTTTTTGTTACTGTGCTTCGAGCTCGCTGTAATACTTGGTTGTAGATAGATTTTGCTTTTTGTTGGGGCCCAGTATTCTTCTTAAACCTTGTTCACTGTAGGAGATTTTTCTCTCTTGGGGTTCATATGTCTTCAGTGGTTTTCAGTTCCGTGAGAAAGAGATGGAAACAGACAGGAGAGGCAGCAAGCCAGCCACGAGAGGTCTTGTCAGTTCAGGAGCAAACAGCTTTCTGCCTTTGAAAACTCTGTGGCAAGTTCAAATTCAGAAAGACTCAGGTTGCCCAGCAGGTTAGTCATGTGACTAGGGGGTGGTGACCATGTCTGTTTGCCTATTCGACAATCTTAGCACTCAACCTGGAACGTGAGCTCCTCTACCCTCAAAAGTCCATTGTGGATTAAATGTGTCAGGAAATGAGCTTTTGTCCATTTTATACACTGTCTGTAAATACTTTACTCCAGTAACAGTTTAAAAATCAATGTTCATGCAGCAAAATTAATGTGCCTCATTCTTGGCAGGTGGGGGACTGCATGACAAAGCCCACAGCCCAGCTTTTTCCTCATAACTCTTGTGACGGAAAATACACCTACCAAATGGAAACATATTAGTTTCATCATATGGGATACTGCTTGAAACTTTTTTACTGGATATTGCAAATACCTTGTTTAAAAAAGCAGAACTGAACAGCTGAAAACATGGTTGCACGTTTGCATTCTGAGAAGACATGGGCTCACTGAGAGATAGGAATAGAGAGACGATGGGGGTGCTCCTTGATTCAATTAGCAAGATTGGTCTGGGCAATCGTGGTGATCAACCTCCTTTGACTTTGTAAGAGCCAAAACTCCACCCCACCCCCAACACCGAGTATGTCTGAAACCACCTTCAACTGAGGTGGTAAGCTAAAATCATTGTGTTTTCAAAGATAAACTCTGTTACAGTCAAACCAGAGAAGGGGCAAGAGGGGAGCCTGAGACCCCTTCCTCACCCGGTCATAACACCCTGTAAATTAGTCTTCTTCAAGTGCATGCCCAATTGCCTTTTGAAGGTTCGATTCCACCACTCTTTCCGGTAGTGCAATCCAGATCTTAACAATCTTCCGTGGGAAAAGAATTCTCATTTCCCTTCTAGTTCCTTTGCTAATTATTTTAAATCTGTAATTTCTGGTTACTGATCCACTTGCCAGAGAACACAATTTCTCCCTCTCTCTATCAAAACCCTTCATAATTTTGAATACATCTATTCGGTCTCCCTTAACCTTCTCTGCTCCAACAATCCTAGCTTCCCCAATCTCGCCGCATAACTGAAGGTATCTCCTCTGTACCCTTTTCAAAGTATTGGCATCCTTCCTAAAGTGTAGTCCCCAGAATTGGACACAATACTCCAGCTGAGGCCTAACCAGCGATTTAGCATGACTTCTTTGTTGTTGTAAACAATGCCCCTATTTACAAATCCAACTGTCCCATACACTTCCTTTACTGATTCATCAGTTTTCTTTGTCACCTTCAAGGTTTTGAATATGCACCCTCTGAGGGTCTTAAAGCAAATCTTGAAGATTGGATTCTTTATTGGGTTTGGATTCCAATTGGGAGCCATTGGAGCCACTAACATTCAGTAGCTATTGGACAACACTCTTTCTTGAGGATTGAGGTTGAAACAATCAGTAGAAAGATTTAAGCCACCCTGAAAACCAGTGCCTTCTGTGAACCAATACAAAGCGGGATTGTCACTGTTCACAGTGAGGACCAAAGGCTCAGAATGTTCCAGTCAATCTACTGGTTACACATTCAATTTTAAAAGCAAATATTGAATGTACATTTGACTGGAAAGGAATTTAGATGTCAAAATAATTACTAAAAAAAAACAGATAGTGTTGTACTGTATTAACAGAAATCAAAAAGATAGGGCAAGATTTCTTAAAACAATTGCACTTTGCCTGTGGTCCTAATGTTACCTATAAGAAGCTAGCTGAGCATAAAAAGTAAGTGGTAGGCTATCAGCTTACAGGTTGTATATGTGAATTATAGTGGAGCAGAGTTTTACACAACAGTATCCATTGCAGTGCTCTATGCAAGTGCCTTTTTTGTGAGTGTCAGTAATCCTTTGTTTCCTCTTGCTGCAGTTCAGTCACACACGAGGCCATATTGTTTCAATTTGTCTGTGAAGGGAGGCCTTATACCAGGCTCAAGTCATCATCCAAGTTCAAACAGCTGGATATCAGGGAATCCCCTGGGAACATATCTTGGAACAGATAGTGGAAACTAAACAATGCGGGAAAGGTTGGCAATAGCCGTGATGTGTTGAGTCAACTACACCCCCTCTTTCTTTCTTTCGAGATAAACCAGGTCTTTTGCTTATTATGGTGAGGGATTACAGTGCTGTCAAATGGAGTTTTTCCATTTTACAATTTGCGACGATATCATAAGCACACCTAGACTTGATGTCATGTGCCAACATCGTGTGGACATAGAGAATAATACGAAGAACTGAAAGGTTCATTTCTAAGTGTTTTAATTCAAAAAGCATTCAAACCACTGCCTCTTCATGGCCCAAACAGAGGACATAAAGAATCTGAATTTGCTGAGGAGTGGGTTGAGGTTCCCCCGCAGTTCAATTCAGCCCAGCCATGATTATGCGCAGCTACTGCTGACAGAGCATTCCCTTGTTTCCTGTTATTAGTTCATACTTGTCCATTAAATGCAAGTTCTACTTGAATCTGTTTTTGAGAGCATGTGTCCTCCACATGGGTAGCAACAGAGGAAAATAGAATTAAATATCTTTTCACTTTTCCCCCAAAGACAGAATGGATGCTTCCTTGGTTTATGGTCAGAAGGGGAAAGAAAGAGAGAGAGAGAAACAGACACCATGAAAACCTTAGCATCCGAAGAGAAACAGTAGGTGTCCAGGTGCAGCAGCGAATGTTCACATCAACAGATTATTTGTACATTTCACAACAAAAAAAGTCGGCCAGTGGAAATGTCGTGTAGACAATGAGAATCCGATATACACATTGATTCATACAGCACAGAAGGAGACTATTCAGCCCATCGTTCCTGTGTCTAAACACACCTGTGTATGTACATCGCAATCATCTATCATCAAGCCTACCCTCCAATGGTTGTACTATGCTGCACAGAGCCTCCTGCATCCCCATATTTAAAAAGCCAAAAGAATATCATATTGATTTTCACTTGGAAACTAAGAAGGAGAGGGTAACGGGGAAAAAGATTGTACAATAGGAACAAACAGAATAGAGCAGGTGAGTCTGGTTGGCAAATATGTCGGTGAGCCAGGATCCACCAAAGAAATTATTCCAAATTATATAATAAAAACACAAACAATGCATTATTATCAGCTCTCATTCTTATGTCTACCAACATTGTAAAGGTCTTTATCAAAAAATTTCCAGTCAATCTTTCTGGAGAACTGATAGATTTTAAAGAATATGGGCAAGCAATTGGTTCACAGTGAATACAGGCATGAGATGGACAGAAAACCTTGCTTGTTTGTTGACGACTGCTATTTAGGCTGCAGCAAAAACCAATGTAATTTGAGCCAGGTTTGCAGCACTCAGCACTGCCTAATTTCTGGAAGGGATCTTTAATCAGGTGTTAACCCCCTCATTAACATATTCAAAGGGCCTAATGCCTGTTTAAGAGGGCTGACTGGGATGCCTGAATATAGCTTGAGGCCAAAATTATATTGGACGTATTTCATTTTTTAGTTATTTTTTCTTCTTCCTTTTTTATATATTTTTTGTGTTTATTTTATTTTATTTCATCTTAGTTTGTTCAGTTTGCTTACCCACTGGTTTTTTTCTTGTTTGTACTTGCGGCTGTTCAATTTTCAGTCCGTTAACATCCTATCTGTACTAATGCTATGTCTTTCAACACACCATTAACATATTGTTTGCCTTTGCTCCACGACCTCCTGGTCAGCTATTCTGTGACCTTGTCCTATCTACACCTTCTCCTTTGTTATCTCTTGCCCCACCCCCGCTTTACTTGCTTATAACCTTTTACATTTCTAATATTTGCCAGTTCTGAAGAAGGGTCACTGACCTGAAACGTTAACTCTGCTTCTCTCTCCACAGATGCTGCCAGACCTACTGAGTATTTCCAGCATTTCTTGTTTTTATTTCAGATTTCCAGCATCCGCAGTATTTTGCTTTTATTTTGGACGTATTTCAGGTGTCTTTGGAACATGGGAAATGGCCACGCAAAATTGGACCTTTATGCCCCTGTTGTCCAGCTGCAAAACAGGGGACAGAATAAGAATCAATTTCTCCCCCCCACACCCCACCCCCCCCCAGGTTTATGATTTCCCCAGAAATACTAGCACAGGAAATCTTGTTCAACACAATTAAAATGCTGCTTCACTTGGCAATAGAACAATGCTTTCTCTTGATTAAAGGTAAACATTTGCCAGATGCAGGGTACAGGTGAACATGGCCACACAGCCAATAAGCAGTGAAGTTGCAACTGGGGATTGCCCTGGCCACATTCCCAAGTGATGTCAAGATTATACGTTGCAACTTGCTTCAACTGAGATATTTTGGTTTTGTTTCCATTATTATACTCAGTTAGGAGGCTGATTGATGATGTATGAGTTTTATACCCAGCTCTGCAGACCAAAACTGTGGAGTGTAAACTGCTTAACGTCTTACTCTATATCATAATCAGCTTATTATGATCAAAGTCTAAAACACTGAACCATTTCCTATTCATGTCGTAAGCCAGAAAATCCTAATTTTGAATGGAAGAGACAAGTTAATATCATAAATTTGGCTAGAAGCCTATTTTTCTTATTTGTAACCCTCTGTAATCTATCCTGCAATGTGCACCAGGAAATGTCCTTTTTATTTCAAATATAAATTAAAATGGCCATCCCTTAAAGAAGATGAATTCAGTTAGTTTGAACCTTAATACTACAAAATATTATTAAATGTTTTAAGAACAAGCAAATATTTTTATAATGTTTTAAGACATTTTTAGAAATGATTTTTAACTTACAAACTTCAGAGGAAGTGGAAACTGAAAAATATTCCATAGCAGTAATATTTTTACTTGAAAACTATTAAGAGTAACTTGATACAGATTCCCGACAAAAGACACTATTGAGTGTGGTATGAAGCCACAGACCAGAGATTTCTCAGGCTTGATTCCTGGCTTGTGCTGAGCGAGTTGAGTTTTGCCAAAGCAGCTGTTGGGATGCTACAATTCTACTTAGCATCCTTGACTTAGGAGGGCAAAAAAATATACGCTGATACCCCACTATAACACAGTCTATTGAGTCTACATCACTCGACCATGTTATAGGTGAGACCGTGTTCTAACAAAGTCCTTTCAAAAACACCAAGCCAGTAGCCAGAATAATAAAACAAACAAAATGAAGACAATCAATTCAAATAAATTAAATATTATTTTTTCTGGTAACAGAAATGTAAACATACATGTACTATCGGTCATTATTGAACGGATGGACTCATGTTGAAGAAATCATTAATTTCTAACTGTTCACATTTACTCCTCGCCTCAGCCTCAGCTAGATGTAGGATGTTCTGAGGTTGTGTCACACTTGCAGCTGTCGATTTTTTGTTGGCTTCCAACCATCCCAGCGATTCTTCTAGACAGTGGATGACTATATGGGATGATGGCAGTGGCTCATTCTCGGCATTGTCATCATCATCTTCTTCAGCTTGTTGGACGTTATGGGTGTTTGGATCTGTTACACTAGCCAACATTTGATCATCTGTCATCGTCTCATTGGTGTCTTCTTGGACATCAATATTCAACAATGTATCAATGTCATCAGTATCTAATTCGGCTCTCAGTACAGACCTGCTGTTGTTTAGATTGTGGGCATTGAATCCATCGTAGTCCACAACTCTTCTCTCTTTCAAGTATTTCTTCTTTTAATGAAGCCTTCGAAATCCTCCATGATGTCACTATTGGTTTCTGTCTCGAATGCAGCATCCAGGGCATGTCTCCGGGAGTTTCTGATACAGTTAATTAGCGCTTCTTACCTCACACGGCTGCATATGTAGATTCCCTCTTTCATATTGAGTTTCTTCAGGCAAGTTGTCATGTCATCCTTACTGTCCACCATTCTATTCATCAGTTCTCTTCTGTAGTTACTTTGAAGGTCGATATGATGCCTTGGTCAAGGGATTGAATTTTTGACATTTTTTTGGTAGATAGATGCATTTGATTTTCCCATCTCGTGTTACCAGGTTCTCTGGGAGGTGGGGACGGGTGGGGAGGTGGGTGGTAGCTGCAGGGCAGTTGTCAAGCAACAAGATGGCCTTCTTCGGTAGTTTGTTTTGTCTGATGTTTTCTGACGTTTGGTAAAAATTCATGGTGGAACCAATCTTCAAAATTGATGAAGTCATCTGGGTTTTGGCATTACTTGAATATTGGCAAGGTAATGATTTTAGGTTTAGATGATGGAACAGCATGGTTTGGCGAACTTTCCATTGATGAGCAGAGTCAGCTTGTGTAGACCAGTTTTGTTGCAGCAAAGGAGGACTGTTAACCTGGTCTTTATTTGTTAAATCCAGACATTTTGTTGTGTCGTTTCTTTTTGTTAGTGTCTTTTTGAGGTAACATTTTATAGTGCAGGACTGTCTTGGCACAGTTGTAGGCTTGTTCTTTGGTGTATCCTCCTGCGTGTCAAATCTTCTTTAATTCAGCAGGAAATCATGTTGCAGCTGGCTCGTTGGCGAACCGTTGCTCTCCTCTTATAGTAACTATGTGAAATGCTGTGCTGGTTCTTGGGTCTTGCTAACTGTCCTTTGCTGGCTCCAAACTCTACTGTGGAATTGGTTTTGCCATTCATTTGGTGGCAAAACCTCTTAGCCTGAACTTGAATAACAGGACCGGAGATAGGTATGCCATCAGCTCTCTGCTGGGTGAGCCACATATATATGGCTTTGTTGAGAGGTGTGTTGTTGGCATTTTGGACTTTCCTTCTTGCTTGGCCACCTTCCTCAATCTCTATCGACGCTCCTCTCAACTTTAAGCAACCCACAAAGCATTGATTCAGGATTCTCATTATTTGCGAAACAGACGCTTGCATAGCACCTTCCTTGATGTGGGTGATGATTTTCAGCTTCTCGGCAATGGTGTAAGATTTTCTCTTTTGTGATACAGTACACATGACTTCACGTTGTGTGTTGTATGGATATCAGTGTAAGTTTGACCAGTATTTATACAGAGAAAACTGGCGCCTTAATTAGTCATGAGGCCGCCATCTCATTGGCTGGTTCTGATTCATTTGTGGCACATTTATACTTCACCAATGTTGTGAAATATGTTATAAAAAGATAGATCTGGATGAAATTTTTTGTCGTCCATGTTGGATCCGCGTTATACTGAGTTGTGCACTGTAGCGGAGCGCATTATAGCATGGTCCCAATGTATATATCAGTCGCCTTTCCTGCTCCTGATCACTATCCAGTGACTACCTGGTGAAAAATGCATTGTACGACAGGGACTATGCTTCAAATGTGTTTCCTTAACTGTAAAGTCTTTTAAGAAGTCCAGAAGATGTGAGGGGTGCTATATAAAGGCAAGTTCTTTCTTTTCATATGTGTGGGTGCTGGGTGAGAGAAGAATCAGCTTGACTGTGAAGCCCACCTTGGCTCAATAGTCATCTAGCTCCCACTGTCAAGTCTCACACCTAAATCAAGACCACTTGGGTGAGGTAAGGCCGCCCAAGGATCTGTATCCCAGGAAGAATACATGAAAAATGAAGGTCAGGAAAAGACACACTGGTTTGTTCATCCTGTCTCACATGACTGTGATGATGTCTTGTGTATCACAATACCTACACTCTTCACCCCAGTCATGTAATCTTAAAGATCTGAAAAACCAGATTAAAAATAAGTGAAAAAAACCTGGAAAATTCCTCTCTGACCCCCTCCCCCACCCCCACCCCCCTTCCACCCCCTTAGGCTATTGAAACAAGTCCAGTCACCCACTCTGGCCTGAATTAACATTGATATGGTACCTACCTCTTGTACGAGGTGATCTCCATCCCACTAGAAACAGTTCCCACTCTCTGTTGAGGGAACTTGGTGAATCAGTATGAGCTGGTAGCCTGTTCAACAGGTCCACTATTCCCTGGGGAACAAATGACCTCCTAACAGCTAACGTAGTTTAGTCTTTGTCGAACTAAAACTGTCTCACCTTGAAACAATCTGTCAACTCAAACTCAACTTAATCCCGTCATTATCTTATAAACCTTGAACAAATCACCCCTAAGTCTGCATTTTACCCAGCTCTTTGAGCCTACTTTGGCAACTAAGATGCCTTAAACTGGGAATTAATCTTGTGGCCCTCCTCTGCACCCTTTCCAAAGCCTTTCTATCACCCATCATGTGAGGAGATGTAATATTCTTACTGAAACCTAACCAAAGGCAGATTTAACACCTTCAAGGGAGGAGGAAGGGAGAAAACTGGTTAAAAAATAAATTAAAAGCAACATTAAAATACCTATTCCAGAATCTCACTTTGATCTTTTTAAACCTCGATGCTATAAAAAAAAGTGATTTTAAAAAAGCACAGATAAGTCTGTTTACAATGGTCTGAGACCCTTTAGAAATGATGTCGCATGTGTAGACTAGAAATTAGCTGAGAAATATTTAATGGGTTCAGATGAAATTCCTCTTGCCACTATTTTAATTGAAGCATTAACCCATTTAAAATAATCAGGTTAATGACTCCATTAAAATAGAGAAGACGGGAATACCATAGGAAGGTGTTAAGCATTTGTGCGCAATACAGCCAACAGTCATTTCTATGCTTATATAATTAACTGGCAAACATGCAGAGTGGGTGGGGGGGGGGGGGGATGGAAAATGAACATTATTCTGCATCAATAGTTTTGTTGTGAAGCAAAATTGTATTAATAGAGAACAGAGGAATGTCCTAAGGAGGTGTTAAGTATTTATCCGGTCTTACAGCCAACAGTAATTTCTAGCCTTAAATAATCAATTGGTAAACTTAGGAGCAGATGGAAAATGAAAATTATACTGCCTTAATACAGTTTGTTGTTAAAACAATCGAGGAACTTTATGTTGGTTTAGTAGCTATTTTAGTACCATAATGCAAGTTTATAAAATTGGTATTACTACTAGACAGAAAGAATCCTACTGCTGTGTCCAAGTTGCTGTCTGGAGCCAGAGGGATTCTTTCATAAAGCAGAAACTGCTGGCTGCTGCAAGCGTTTCTTTTCAGATATTTATTTTTCTTCTCTTAAGCTCTCTGCTTTATCCAAGCCATGCGCCAGAGAGAGCAGCCAGGGAATCTGCTCCCAGGCCTCTGCCTACACTGATACACAGTTGGTCCCTTGGGCGTACATAAGAGAAGCCAAGGACCACTTTCCCTCCAACATTCCCTTCTCTACTATGGGAAAGTGTCAGGAGCCTCCCTACATATCCAGCATGGCTGAGATTGTGAAATGATCATGTGGGGAATTCGCAACCATCTGGCCACTCGCACTGTGTCACAGCAGAGCCGAGATTGGGAACTCATTTCAAGGGGGAATTATTGTTGTCAGATTACACTGTGTCACAGACTTGGAATTCATCATGGGATAAAATTACTGCTGTCACAGCTGAGATTGGGAGTTGCAACATGCTTGGATTCTATCTGGCCACTCCAGCTGACTCCTCATGAGAAACCTCTACTTGCATAAACCAATGAATTATGTTATCTTTGGGAGGTTTGTGTATATTGACAGGATGTGGCTGAGGCATCTACAAGGGCATATTTCTCACTAAACTAAGCCTAGTGCAGCACGAAGGAAAATCTTGAGAATGTATGTTGTGGTTCATGCAGTTAAGTTTAAGCTATCGTTTTGCCTCATGCAAGCATCATCAAACCCAGACCCACAAGTTTAAATCTTTTCACGGCAGCTCGACAATTTGAATTCATCTTTAAAAAAATCTGGAAATTAAAAAGCTGGTATCCATAAAAAGTGACCACAAAACTGCTGGATCTTAGTAAAAACCCAACTGGTTCACAATGCTCTTCAGGGAAGAAAACCTACCGTTTTTACTTGGCTTGGCCTTTATATGACTCCAATGCTACACCAATGTGGTTGTTTCTTTCCTCCCACACTAAAGTGATCTAGCAAACCACTCAGAAGTATCAAACCCTTCAAGAAGATGGCGCACCACCCTCTCAGAGCAACCACAGATGGACAATAAATGCTGGCCTTGCCAGTGAAGCTCACATCCTGAGAAGTAATTTCTTTCAAAAGCTGGTTAACTACGTGCTTAAAATTTTGTTGTATGTTTAAGCTGTGTACAGACCAAAAAGGTTTTTCAAGCGAAATCTACATATAACAGAACAAGTTAGAATCAAACTGGGTAACATTTGCTTTTATTATGACTTTCCAGAATTTACCTGAATCAAACTAGCACATGCAACATGCAATGCCACTGGACAACACAACTTCACTGTGATCAGACACTTGTTTTTAGAATATGGGTGTCACATTTGTTACGACCCGGTGAGAAAGGTGTCCAGGGGTCCCTCTCAGCCTTCACCTGGTCTTCCCTTAACAGCGTTTAATTTTTAAACACCGTGTTTTTAGCTCCCCCTTGCTGAATCTTTGTTCACCGCTTTCCAATTATAAGGCAAAGAAACCAGCACAAACAGGCTTTCTTAGGTTTAAAGAAGAAAAGTTGAAATTTATTAAACTTAAACTCTAATTCAGTTAATGCCTATGGATACATGACACATCCACGCTAGCATGCAGATGCGATACACACTTGCAAATAGAGACAGAAAAGAGCAGAAGGAATAAAGTGGAAAAATTTGAGGCAATATCTGGAGAGGTTTTGTTGCGGGTCTTCGAGCTCACTGTAGACTCCTTGATTGTAGGTAGATCTTGCTTTTCGTTGGGGCCCAGTATTCTTCTTAAACCTTGTTCGCTGTAGGAGACTTTTCTCTCTTGGGGTTCATGTGTCTTCAGTGGATTCAAAGGCTTTTGAGAAAGAGATGGGAGCAGACAGGAGAGAGATCCTCTCAGTCCAGGACCAAACAGACCTTCTGCCCAAACTGTTTGTACAAATTCAAAAAACTCAGGTTACCCAGCAGGTTAGTCATGTGACTAGCTGGTTTGACCATGTCTATTTGTGTATTCAGCCATCTTAGCAGTCAAACTGGAATGTGAGCTCCCCCACCTTCAATGTCTGGTGATCAAAAGTCCATTGTGGGTTGAACGTGTCAGGGAATGGCTACTTTGTCCTTCCAAACACAATCTGTTAATATGCAGTTGTCTTTTCCAGCCATGGCTGATCTGTTTAACAAGTCCTTTCTTCACTCCAGTAACAGTTTAAAATCAATGTTCATGACAAAATGAATGTGCCTTATTCTTGGCAGGTGGGGGCCTAGCATGACACATTTATTGTCTGGAGTCACATGTAGGCCAGATCAGGTAGTGGTGGCAAGTTCCCCTTCCTGTAGGACATTAGCAAATCAATTAGGTTTTGACAACAAATCTGCAGCTTTCATTGCCTTTTGTGGAAACGAGTTCCAAACTTTTACTACCCTTTGTGTGAAGAAGTGTTTCCTAATTTCACTCCTGATAGCTCTAAATTTTAGACTATTCCCCCTAGTCCTAGACTCCCCAACTAGCAAAAATAGTTTCTCTCTATCTACCCTATCTGTTCTCCTTAACAAGACACATTGCTGATCCCAGTTTTACCAGCTTGCAGTGCTCTCTGGAACACTCATGCTTTTGCTAGCTTCCTTCCCCAATCAGTGCTGTCAGCATCCTTTTGTAAACCATTGCAAATCCGCTATCGCACTCAGAGAGACACACTGTGAGACATCTAGTTTGGAAAAGAAAACTGTGACGGATGACATTGCTGTGCTTCTGACCTGAGAAATTGGTCACGGACGACCCATTCTCCTCTCTGAACTATGGTTTGGCAAAGCTGTCAAGGTCCCAGATGCCACTGTGCCCGATGTCAGGAGATAAATATTCATAATATTCATAAATAAGAGGACAGCATTTTTTATTATATTACAAACAAAATGAATGAAAAATTGTCTTTAGGTCCCTCGATGTTTAATCAAGGGTTTTTCCTTCTATTCAAAATTGTGCAGGAGATCATTTACTGAAGGCTAAAAGGGCAGTTCCGTTCTACAAAAGGTTACATCTACACTGCTACACAATGGTATAAATTAACATTCAAAATCCAATAAAAGAGCTGAATTTCTTTTTTATCACACATGGTTACAGGTTAGGCTTTTGGACAGATGTGTCAAGATGGTCAAAATGCAGATTTGAGTAATGAAGTCAAGAGTTGATTATTTAGATATTTGTTACAACTAAGCCGTCCAATCTTGATGTATATTGATTTAGTTGAAAGAAAGTGGCTACTTTTGAGCCATTGCCAGGAAAATTCAGCCGTCTGGAATTTCACAGGAAAATGGCTGGAAGTTTCAGAGGAAGTACAGATTTTAGTGTATTACACCACCTCTGTTTGTGTTCAGTCAGCTGTGTTGTGTTAGCAAGTTAGAACCATTGAGGAAAAGCGTCAAACATTTTCCATCATTCCAAGGGCCTTGAGAGAGCTCCCCTGACACCAGGTCACATCTGGTGACCTCTGACCTCACACAGTGTGGCACTTTGACAAGTTTCTTCCCACATCAGCAAAGGTGTCAAAGCATGGCACTTAATTCACAGATCCATTTCTCCACTTTTTATAGACCTATACTGAATCTACAATAAAAGTAAAATGCATTCTTCCCTATTTGCCATTTTTATTGAGCACAGAACAGCTTAAAGCCCAGCAATTAGCATGCACTTTGTCTCTGTAATTGAGACTAATACAGACTTAATGGGGTCAATTTTAACTTGGCGGCGGGAGGCAGGAGGGAGTCCTAAACGGTTATTAGTGCAAGGCCCGGCCTGTTCTAAATTACAGACTTCATTTACCTGTAGCCTCCCAGTCAACCCCATTACCTGGCCAATCTCTTCCGGCCCTTGATGCACTTCCAGGCAGGTTTTGCTGGAGGCTGTGTCGAGGTAGATGAATATCTCAGTGGTCGGTGAGGTGTTCTACTCAGCCTTGTAACGGTCCTAAAGTGAATGCTCGTTGGATTCCCTGTTGATTCTTTCTCCTAACAGTGAGAAAAGTGTTTCACTTCCACTTGATGTCCCAGCAAGAAACCTGGCCATGTAGAATCATAGAATTTGACAGCACCAAGACAGATCATTTGACCCATTGCACCTGTGCCGGTTCTCTTGAAGAGTGATCTAAATTAATCCCATTCCCAGCCTGACCCTATACCCTTTTAATTTTTTTTTGTTTTCAGATATTTATCCATGTCCCTTTTACAAGCTGTTATGGATTCTGTTTCCACCAGTATTCCATCTCCTAACAATCTTCCTCTCTCTTTTTGTTCTTTTAGTGATTTATGCAAACACCCACTGACCAGTGGAAATAATTTTTTTATGTTAACTTATCAAAATGCTTCAGTAATTTTGAACACCTCCATCAGGCTGAAAATAGGGCTCCATTTCAATAAATTAGGTGGGCTGGCTGCAGCTGCTGTGCCTCAGATCCACAGGCTATTTGAAGCAAATTAATTTTGGGCCAATTGCCTCAAGCAGTGGCTCTCAGGTAGGATCTGGGGGGGGAGGGTGGTGGTGGTGGGGAGGCTGATCAATGGTTGGCAGCGACCATTGGGAATGCTGTTGATTCACGAAGAGCACTCCTGTTCCTCCTGGCTCCACATCAATCTTAAAAATGAAATGATCTCCCTTTTTGGTGGCGGACACTTGCTTAGCCACATCGATGCCGAGAAACCTTATAGAGAGTAGGCCCAAAACTTGCTCCACGCAGGACTGCCCAATTTCTCAGAAGGGTTCTAAAACAACAGCTAGGCCCCTCATTAGCATAGGCATGTGGCCTATCAACTGTTTTATGCCATCCTAAATGCTGAAAATCGTCAGAGGCCAATCTGGCGCTGGATGCTTTTTAGGCATCACTGAGGCACAGGACATAACCTTGCTCAAATCTTGTCGTTTCTGTCCCATTTTTTATCTGGAAAATGGTTGCAATGATGGCCAATTTCTACGATAGAGCTAGAGAACAACTGAGATGCACAAATTTTTCTTTTTACACGTTTGATGAAATAGACAACCATGCTGCAAGATGGCTGCCCAGATCTCTGGGTTTCTGCGCAATCACATGGAATGTATCTCACCCCAGCTTGAAAACAAAACTACACTGCGTGCAGTTCTGGTCACCGCACTATAGGAAAGATATGATTGCACCAGAGAAGGTACAGAGGAGATTTACGAGGATGTTGCATGGACTGGAGAATTTTAGTTATTAGGGAAGATTGGATAGGCTAGGGTTGTTTACTTTGGAACAGAGGAGGCTGAGAAGAGACCTAATTGAAGTGTATAAAATTATGAGAACTCTAGATAGACTAGGAAGGCCCTAGTCCTCTTGGTTGAGGGGGCCATAACCATGGGACATAGTTTTAGGGTAAGAGGTAGGAGGTTTATAGAGGATTTGAGGGGAGAATTTTTGCATGGACTGGAGAATTTTAGTTATTAGGGAAGATTGGATAGGCTAGGGTTGTTTACTTTGGAACAGAGGAGGCTGAGAAGAGACCTAATTGAAGTGTATAAAATTATGAGAACTCTAGATAGACTAGGAAGGCCCTAGTCCTCTTGGTTGAGGGGGCCAGAACCATGGGACATAGTTTTAGGGTAAGAGGTAGGAGGTTTATAGAGGATTTGAGGGGAGAATTTTTTCAGCCAGAGGGTGGTGGGGATCTGGAACCCACTGCCTGAAAGGATGGTGGAGGCAGAAACCCTCATAACATTTAAAAAGTACTTGGATATACACTTGAAATTCTGTAACCTACAAGGCTACGCACCAAGAGCCTGCAAGTGGGATTAGGCTGGATGGCTACTTGGCCTCAGAGACATGATGGGCTGAATGCCCTCATTCTGTGCTGTAAATGTCAATGATTCTATAATTCTACACTGTATAAAAGTGATTGAAAAAACAGAGTAAAATATCTGCAGGAAATAATTTTGAACATAAAGCCCCTGAGAACTAAACAATGTCAAGTTTTTCAAAGTTGTTATACATAATCAGAGGAAAAAGCTGAAAATAGAATGTCGTACTGGGGTGATATCCAAAACTAGCAGGCCTGAATTGGACAACTTAGAATAAATTTGAGGTTAATTTGAGAATAGCTGAATCTAGGTTGTTAATTCTCTTTAAAAAGTGGTGGTAAGAATACAGAATGAATATGTCTTTGTGTCAATTCTCTCTATCTGTCATGCACGGACCCAAGAATGAGGCACATTAATTTTGTCATGAACATTGATCTTAAATTGTTGCTGGATCAAGGAAATGACTTGTTAAACAGATCAGCCGTGGCTGGAAAATACATTTGCATATTAACAGACAGTGTTTGGAAGGACAAAACAGCCATTTCCTGACACATTCAACCCATAATGGACCTTGATCACCAGGTGTTGTGTGTAAGAGGAGCATTCCAGAGACTGCTAACGTGATACAATCCAGAATTGGTTAGACCAGCTGGTCACATGACTAACTGGCTATTCCAGGGTCTTTTGAACTAGTCATCAGAGTTTGAACTCAGAAAGACTGTTTGCTCCTGCACTGAGAAGATCTCTCCTGTCTGTTCCCATCTCTTTCTCACAAACCTTTGAATCCACTGAAGACACATGAACCCCAAGAGAGAAAAGTCTCTTACAGCGAACAAGGTTTATGAAGAATACTGGGCCCCAATGAAAAGCAAGATCTACCTACAATCAAGGACTCTACAGTGAGCTCGAAGAACCATAACAAAAACTCTCCAGATATTGCCTCAAACGTTTCCACTTTATTTCTTCTGCTCTTTTCTGTCTCTATTTGCATGTGTGTATCATGTATGCACGCTAGTGTGGGTGCATCGTGTATCCGTAGGCGTCAACCGAATTATAGTTTAAGTTCAAGTTTAATAAATTTCAACTTTTCTTCTTTAAACCTAAGAAAACCTCTTTGTGCTGGGGTTTCTTTGCCTTATAATTGAAAAGCAGTGAACAAGGATTCACCAAGGGGGAGCTAAAAACACAGTGTGTTTAAAAATAAAACCCTGTTACGGTAAGACCAGGTGAAGGCTGAGAGGAACCTCTAGACACCTTTCTCACCTGGTCATAACACTATCCAATTGTTCATTTCTCTGATACCATGCTGCTGGATGAGTTACAGTGTGACAAAGGTATAACCAAGCAACATTAACAGAGTAAATTTCCACTTATTTACCTCCTTTCATGACCGCCAGCCATCATAACAACACTGTACATCAATGGGGTGCTTTTGAAGTGTAGGAACTGTTGCAACACGGTGGGCCGGATTTTCAAATATGGATCAGGACTCCGGTGCCTGGATGAATTCTGGCTCCTGACCCTGCCTCTCAGCTGTGTCGCTCTTGCAATGCTATTTTTAAATGTAAATGCTTTAATTAGGCAGGAGGCAAGCTCAGCGCCCAATTAGAGGCATGAAGCATCTCCAGGAGGTGGGAGCTGCCTGTCTGATGCCAGTGTCAAAGGCAAGCGCCAGCCATGTTGGGGGCTGCTGTTGCCTTGTCGAAGAGAGCAACGAGGACGAAAGGGGCCATGCAGGAAAAAGGAAGGTCCAGCGCGTGCACTGGCACAAGAGGCCCCTTAGACAACAGTTTTAAGACAAAGACAAATAAACTTTATTTGGCCCCACGGCAAACCCGACAGCCATGCACCAGACTGTTCGGGTTCGCTGAAATAAAATTTAAAAATTCCATTCTGCATTGGACGGGCCCCTCAACAAGCTCTTTAAGGAGCTTAAGGGGCTGTTAATTGGCAGTGAGCAGGTTTCCCATGAGGAAAAACATTTTCACCCAGCGGGTGGTGGGTGTCTGGAATTCATTGCCTGGATTGGTGTTGGAGGCAGAAACCTTCAACTTATTTAAAAGGTACCTGGACATGCACCTGAAGTGCTGTAACCTGCAAGGCTACGGACCAGGTGCTGGAAGGTGGGATTGATTGGGCGGCTAATTTTTTCAGTTGGCACAGACACGGTGGGCTGAATGGCCTCTTTCTGTGTTTAACTTTTCTATGTTCTATGGTTCTAAAAACCATTAAAGCTCTGACCATTGCCATATTGCAGTATATTGATCAAGCTAAAATAGGTGCTTGAGTCAGACTGTAATGAGACATAACACTGTTGATCAATATGATCTTCAGTAACTGTGAACTGCCTGCTGACATGAATGACGAACCATATCAGTGTTAAACAAGGTTATCAAATCTTAGTAGACACCAAAAACCTAACACACCATACAGTGGCAGACCAATTGCTTTTTTGACTACTGCTCTATATTTTTCCTACATTCTTGATGTAGAAGTTCAATGTCAATTTGTCATTAAATCCATAAAGATAAGAGCTTAAAAAGCTTAAAATGAGAAAAGGTTATTCAGTCCTTTGAATCCACTCCTTCCACAGGCCTTGTGCATCTATCCTATTTTGGATTTTATCCCTCCCATTTAATTCATTTTCAAGTTCTTAAATTTGTAATGGAACTGAGGACAGAAATGTCAGGGAAAGAGATTGAAGAGAATTAGAAAAGTGCATGATATTTTTCAAAAGTTGGGACTGGACAGATGGACTCCAGTCGTCTCCCTCAGGCTTGTACTTCCCAAGGTTTCCATATTCCAATATGTTCTCCTAAGGGAAAATGGTTACCTGATCATTGAAGTCCAGCAAAACTGAAGAACATTCAACCCTTACAATTCATTCTTCCTCCAGTCACTCCCCCAAACACAACAGCACAGGAACCATTACGTTCTGTGATTCTTTGATCACCTCGTCAAACCTAGCCATCCAAAATGAAAACTGTATAACTCTATGACTCTATGACTAAATGTTGGGAATGGACAACAGGTCCATCAGCATCAGCAAGAGAAAACACAAGTTAGCTTTTCGAACCTGGCCCCTTTGCCTGAACCAAAAACTGGATATAAGCAAGCCCTTCAATAGGAATGAGCAAGACAAAAAGAAAGAACTTGTATTTATATTGGGAAAAGGGGGAGAAGATAATTAATTGGTGTTATAGGTTATATTGAAAAGCTGGAAAGATGTGGAAAAGTAGTGGAGGAAGTACGAATATAATTATTGAGGCATTGAAAGGATATTAAAAAGGGAAAGACATGATGAAAGAAACTGGAAATGCATGAAATCTGAAATAAAAAGCAGAAACACCGGGTGGCAGAGGGGTGAGTCTCTAAGTATATCTCAATATTTACCGGGGTCTCTAGGATTATGTTACTCTTTCCAGCAACTGGAAAGAGAAAAGACAGGTCAGGACTAACCCAGGGTCCATACACACAATGCCAATCCACCTCACCTCCTACCTCAGCCCTCCAACCCCACTGTGCATCCCCAGGACTCCTTGCTTCCAGGAAAATTGGAAGAGACAGTTAAATTCTACAGGGTTACCAAGTGCTCAGAAGTAATATGAGATACTTCCTGCAGCTTGTGTTCAGTTTGCTTGGAGCACTGTAGGAGACTGAAGATGAAGACAGCAGAGTGGGAATGGGAAGAATCGGGGGGCGGGGGTGAAGGTTCTGGTGCAGGGGCGCTGATGGCATGTGTAGTTTGGACCAGGTCAGGATGGGACTGGCTTGACAGAACAGATCACCTTTTCCTGTCCCCTTTCATACATTTGTAACTCACGTTGTTTGGTGGAGCAGAAGGGGATAGCACAACTTGGGTCAAATTTGAAGTGTAGGCTCAGGGTTTTGAACTTCTTAAAGGTAGACTGCAGAGGGATCTAATTGTTTCTTGTGCCATAAATTTAAAAATATGTCATTTCATCTGGGATATGCTTTAAGTAAAACGTACTTCAGAAGTGTAATGTGTTGCTAGCTGGAACAGAGAGGTAGCAGAAACAGTTCATCAGCAGCCCTCTGAACTCATTAGAAATCTTACTTGCAAGAAAATCCCTTTTGACATCAACACAAGGGACATTTGATCTAGGCCCCTTCTAAAGTGACATTTGTGCTCAAATCAAAACAGTAGATTAATTTATAAAACATGTGTTATTTTTATTATTCTTCTCCTGACCAACCTCCTACCTTTCATCCGACATGAACTTGTGGTCATCCAAAACTATCTTAACTCGCACCAAGCCCTGTTCACCCATCACCCGTGTGCTCGCTGACCTACACTGGCTCCCGGTCCAACAACGACTCAATTTTAAAATCTTCATCTTGTTTTCAAATCCCTCCATGGCCTCACCCCTCCCTATCTCTGCATTCTCCTCCAACCCTACAAGCCTTCAAGAGCTCCATGCTCCTCTGATTCTGGCATCTTGCACATCCCCGATTTTAATCGCTCCACCATTGGCAGCCCTGCTTTCAGCTGCCTTGGCCCTAAGCTCTGGAATTCCCTCCCTAAACCTCTCCATCTCTCTACCTCTCTCTGCTCCTTTAAGATGTTTCTTAAAACCTACCTCTTTCACCAAGCTTTTGATTATCTGAAATAAAAACAGAAAATGTCAGAAATAATCAGCAGGTCAGGCAGCAACTGTAGAGTGAGAAACAGTTAACGTTTCAAGTTGATGACCTTTCATCAGAGCATCATTGACTTGAAACGTGAACTCTGTTTCTCTCGCCACAGATGCTGCTTGACCTGCTGGATATTTCTGGCATTTTTTGTTTTTATTTCTGATTTCCAGCATCTGCAGTATTTTGCTTTTGTTTTGGTCATTTGTCCAGATATCTCCTTCCATAGCTGGGTGTCGGATTTTTATTGATAATGCTCTTGTGAAACGACTTGGAACATTTTGTTACATTAAAGGTGCTATATAAATACAAGTTGTTGTTTTATAAAGATTCTTGCCAACAAGGCTCAGCTGTGGCTATTCAGCTTAACATGGCTGTCTTCACTAGAATAACAAATGCGGGACACAGATATCATGGATCCTTCATCAGTAAACTTTTTTTTCTGTCAAGCACGCAATTCTAAATGGCGGGAAGCATAAATGGTGTATGAAATCGTAAGGAATCTGATGGGAGGTTTGGAAAGGTGGACAAAATGGACCAACTGATCTCCTGGGCTGGATTTTAAGCAGCCCTCGATGTTGTGATCCGTTGAGGGGCAGTGGGGGAGGTCCGGAAGATGGCTCCAGATGAGGCCCGCCACGGGCCTCGAAGCCGGCAGGGCCTGGGCCGATCCTCCCGGCAGCAGCGAGGCTCCGTGGCGGCCTCCCCACCGCTGGGCGATGGGATCACAATTTGAATATCTAAATCAATGAAATTAATTCATTTAAATGTACTCACCCGTGATCTTGAGGGCCTGCCGTGATCTTCGGCACGGCGGCCGGCACTCCCCAGCCTACAGATCCCCGTCTGGGAAATGAAGCGCAACACTGGTGGGGAGGGGGGGGAAGAGGTACGTTTATCAGTGCTGGAGTGGGGGGGAAATGGGGTCAAATAAACATCATGAGTGTAGGGGATGGTGGGAAGTGTTGAACTGTTAACTTTGTGCAGTTTGTGGGGGCAAGGTCAGATGTTAAAGGTAAGTGTTTTGGGGGCGAAAGGGCAAATAGTTCATGTAATTGTTGTTGGGGGCATGGGAAAGGAGCAATGGAACTTTATTTATGTAATTCTGGGGGGGGATATGTCTTTAAAAATGTAAATATCCCGGCAGGGCTGGCTGCCCTTTACAAATGGCGTCAGCGCCTGCGCACAGGCAGCTGACGCCATTTCTGGGGATGGACAGCCCACCCCCTCCACGTGATTGGGGAAAGGGAGCGGGGCCTCCCCGACCATTTAAATGAGCCGCCGCGCTTGGAATCGCGGCGGCTCGTTGCTCACGGGCCACCATTTATTGAGCTCGGCGGTGAGCTCATAGAATCCAGCCCAGTTCTCGTGTAATCAGAAGTAAGCTATTTGATTTAGATTGTGTGCACCAGGCTGGAGGCCATAGCTCTAAAATAAACCAAAATCAAATCAGATTATAGGCTGGAGTAGTGAACATGTAGGACAGATTCCCAGTAAAATAATTAATCACATCAGTCCTCGCATCAATCAGCTCATGATAACATCAGAAAATAATCCCTTAAAAACAGGAGGGAAGCAGAATGAATCTGACAATGGAATGGAACGTCTCTATTACTGATTTTAAACACTTCAGCAGTATAATTTAATAAAGGAGTTGTTTCTTGCCAGAGATTCAATTAATTCTTTCAGCTGGGGAGGTTCTTTAAGTGGAAAAAACGACTCCACACGTACGATGAATAAAAGTTGAAAATACAAACTCATTTTCTTTCCAACTTATTGCCCACATTCCTATTACCAAAATGTAAGTAGCTATTATGCGCAGGCAAGGGGCTCTGAATCAAGGCTGGTTCCCAGCTCTACTGGGATTCTGCCACACTTTGGCAAACCTTGAAATTCTAATCGGGCATGCCATGGGCAGAGTTTAGGCCCATCCTCCCCCCCACCCCACCACCCCCCCCAAGTCAAGGGGCTGTATTGGGGGGGTTGGGGAGTGGGTAGTTACCAGGCTTGTTTGGGAAATTTCTGCCTTTACGTCCTTGAATGGTTCCAGTGGAACTGATGCCGCTGGAGACATACCATGAGACCCTTTAAGACCTCTGAAAGCCCTCAAACCTCTATTAAAGTAAGCTAATTGATCCTGGCATCATGTACCTTCTCCAGTTGGAGTGGCTGCAATGGAAGCCAAAGATTAATGAAAATATAATTTCTTTGGCCCGATTACGCCTCCGGAGAACTCTGCCATACCTTGGAAAAGTGAATCAACCGAGCTTTAGAGGCAGCCTGGAATTTGCGTTGGGGGTCTCGGGCCTTGGGCAAGGACAGGCAGGGGTTCTGCCTCACTGTACTCATGCCAGTAGGGTGAGGCCACCAGGCATTACCAAGCCTATATTGCTTTGAACAATGTAATACTAGTATATGCGTATCCATTAATGCTCCTATAACAAACCATTAGCCTTGTCAAAATAAATCTTCTGTTAAAATAGCTGACAGAGGAATTTTGTATGACTGTGTTAATATGATTGCATGCCTGTACTGCACAGCGTGACTTCATTCCAAGTGTGTTTACAACCCATATTACACACAACCATGTGTTGAACAATTAAACTGCAGCAATTTAAAAGTTATAGCATGGACCAGTCTAGTTTCTGTTTTGGAAAATCATTTACTGCAATTATAAGAAATTATACAACTGAATAAACCTAATATTTTGCCAACAATTCCTGAAAAGTTAACATTCTTGAGGAGTGATTTGAGAGTGTTATTTACAACATGACTATGGCAGTTACAGTGTAAATGCACTGAAGAATATAACTGGATACCAGAATGAAGAGATGCTAAGCTTTCAGTTTGAATGCGCCATAGAATGTTGTAGCAAATAGCAATTGAATTTGAGGAAAGCCGGTAATAATTTTATCAATTGTCACACATTGTCATAATCCCTATTCCAATAATCTTGAAGGAATAAAATTTAAAAGAATGTAAGATATAGAAGCAGGAGTAGGCCCCTTGAACCAGCTCTGCCATTTAGTAACATCATGGCTGATCATCATCTACCTCAATTCCACTTTCCTGCCCTATCCTCATACCCTTTTGATTTGCTTAGCATCCAAAAATCAATGAATCTCAGTCCTGAATATACTCACTGACTGAGCATCCAGAGCCCTCTGGGGTAGAGAATTCCAAAGATTCACAAATCTCTGAATGAAGAAATTTCTCATCTCAGTCCTAAATGGTTGGCCTCTAAATGGTTGGGCGGCACAGTGGCGCAGTGGTTAGCACTGCAGCCTCACAGCTCCAGGGACCCGGGTTTGATTCTGGGTACTGCCTGTGCGGAGTTTGCAAGTTCTCCCTGTGTCTGCGTGGGTTTTCGCCGGGTGCTCCAGTTTCCTCCCACATCCAAAAGACTTGCAGGTGATAGGTAAATTGGCCATTGTAAATTGCCCCTAGTGTAGGTAGGTAGTAGGGAATATGGGATTACTGTAGGGTTAGTATAAATGGGTGGTTGTTGGTCGGCACAGACTCGGTGGGCCGAAGGGCCTGTTTCAGTGCTGTATCTCTAAATTTAAAAAAATTATCCTGAGCCTGCGCCCCCTAGTTATAAACTTTCCAGCCAGGGGGAAACAGCCACTCAGCATCTACCCTGTCAAGCCCTCTAAGGAAAGATATTTCAAAAAACTAAAATATATGCAGTGTGAGGATTTGTTTAACTTCCCAGCACCTGTAATGGGTTAAGACTTCACAGAATCACAGAATTGTTACAGCGCAGAAGGAGGCCATTTGGCCCATCGTGTCCGCACCGGCTGTCCGAAAGTGCACTTCAATGGACTGGATTTTACACAGCTGTCCCTGGAGCAGCGGCGGGCAAAAAGATTGGCGGCCCGTATGTGCCAGCCATGCGCTGCCATGCCATCGCAATCTTCCTCACAGCAGCCCACAATAAAATGCTGATTGGGCTCTCCGATGCCAGCAATGGCGTCAGCTGCCTGTGCGCAGGCGCTGGCACCATTTTTAAAGCCCTGACGGTTAATTAAAATTTTTAAAGTTATACCCTCCCCCCACTGTGCTGATTAAAAATCAACTGCCCCTTTCCCACGCCCCCAATAACAATAAAATTCATTATTTGCCCTCTCCCCTCCAAAGTATTTATCTCCCCTCCCCCAAACTGAACAAAATGTACAGGTCATCTCCTTCCCCTTCCCACCATCGCCAACACCTGTGATGTAAATTTGATCCCATTTTCCAACCCCCCCCCACCGCACTAAAAATTTTAAGTTCCCCCCTTCCCCACCACTGTGGCATCTGCTTTCCCCAGACGGGAAAGTGAAGGCGCTTGAATGTCGGCCACCGCTCAGAAGATCGCGGCCCGACGGTAAGATTGGTTTCAATTTTAATTAAATGTATGCGTTCTGCTAATTTGAATATTTTAATCTGGGTGCCGTCACCCAGTGGTGGGAGGGTCACCACGGAGTCTCGCAGCCAGCAGGAAGATCGGGCCCAACCCTCCCGGCGTTGGGCTCCGTGGCGGGCTGCTGCCAGAATGGTCTTCCGGCCCCCTGCCCCGCTATGGAGCCTGACATCGGGAGTTTTGTAAACTCCTGGCCACTTAGTACCATTCCCCCGCCTTGTCCCTGTAACGCTGCACATTCTTCCTTTCCATATAACTGTCTAATTCCCTTTTGAATGCTTCAATTCAACCTGCCTCCACCACACTCTCAGGCAGCACATTCCAGACCTTAACCACACACTGCTTAAAAATGTTTTTCCTCATGTCACTTTTGCTTCTTTTACCAATGACTTTAAATCTGTGCCCTCTCATTCTCGATCCTTTCATGAGTGGGAACAGTTTCTCTCTATCTACTCTGTCCAGACCCCTCATGATTTTAAATAACTCTATCAAATCACCTCTCAGCCTTCTCTTCTCCAAGGAAAACAGTCCTAACTTCTCCAATCTATCTTCATAACTGAAGTTCTTCATCCCTGGAACCATTCTCGTGAATCTTTTCTGCACTCTCTCCAATGCCCTCACATCTTTCCTAAAGTGTGATGCCCAGAACTGGATACAACACTCCAGCTGAGGCTGTACTAATGTCTTTTACAAGTTCAACATAACTTCCTTGTTCTTATATTCTATGCCCCTATTAATAAAACCCAGGATACTGTAAGCTTTATTAACCACTCTCTCCACCTTAAGTTACACAATTTTAATGGATGTTAATATGGGAATAAAGAAAAGAAACCACCTAATATTCATAGTCGCTTGGTCGTACAGAACTTGAGTATTGCTGAGAAAAGAGACATGCTGTTCAAGCTTTTTGTCTTGCACTCATCAGGACAGATGCAAGAATGCCAAATTTCAAAGGGAGCAATAATCTGCAATGATCTGGGATCGTGCAGTATTTCCACCCTCTATGGCCCCTGGAAATATTACCATTTTTCCTCGTTACAGAAAATATTTTTGAGGATGAAATGTGGACTAACACATCTCAATTTGTAGAGAGGTGATGATCTAGATTATGCATTTAATCAGTCACGCAGTTAAAAATAAAAGTCAAACCTGAGGTTTCACTCATAGTAACATTGAAAATGCTGATGATGTCCATTCAAATCATAATAAAAACCACACAGACCAAACATTTACTACACTCTTGTTCTGTTAAGATACTCAACTAACAGCACAAGAAACAATGGAAACTGTGCACAAAGTTATAGTTCCCCAGAGATACAGAACCAGAACTGGTCTGTCTGGGAACATATAGTCCACAAACAAAAATGGAAACAGGTCATAATACTCAAATAGCTAACATGGGAAGTTGGAGATGATTACCTGCATCAGAATTGGCTGGTGGTCTGTATCAGTGTTTAGTGACAGCATCACCTGAGCAAATCCTACACAAAACTGACAACTCTGTGTGTTCCCCTTCACTGGAACAGTTTCAGCGCAGTACAAAGAATAACCACTCATATTTTCTCTTGGCAGAGTGCTGTGTTGCTTCCTAGAGTCAAACTGTATCAGGCCTATGAAATAGAATTATTCTCAAATGTGCTTTGAGCTCTGAACTCAGATTTTGTCCATTTATGTTTTACACCAACAGTTTGAAGGACTCTACTGGTGCTTTTAAGTATTAATAATTGGGAGCTGTGGACTAAGATCAGACCAGGAGTATTAGAGGGCGGCACAGTGGCGCAGTGGTTAGCACCGCAGCCTCACAGCTCCAGTGACCCGGGTTCAAATCTGGGTACTGCCTGTGTGGAGTTTGCAAGTTCTCCCTGTGTCTGCGTGGGTTTCCTCCGGGTGCTCCGGTTTCCTCCCACATGCCAAAAAGACTTGCAGGTTGATAGGTAAATTGGCCATTAGCAATTGCCCCTAGTGTAGGTAGGTGGTAGGGAAATATAGGGACAGGTGGGAATGTGGTAGGAATATGGGATTAGTGTAGCATTAGTACAAATGGGTGGTTGATGGTCGGCACAGACTCGGTGGGCCAAAGGGCCTGTTTCAGTGCTGTATCTCTAAACTAAACTAAACTAAACTATTCACTGTTCACATATTGAGGTCGTGTCAGATAACTGCAGCTTTAGATGAACTGAAGTCTTTTCTTTGATTTTGATGTACTTTTCTATGGCTCTAAATCATTTATTTCCTATGTAATAATTGGCAGGATTGTAAAGGCTTGACAACTTCTCAGGGATTCTCATATTGTGAGGAAACAACTGGACCCCCTGAGTTCTTGGCAGCCTTCACAACATCACATGATTGATACAGATGAGAGAAGGCCCTTTGGCCCATCTTGATTCATTCATGCAGAAAAACAGGTAGATTTTTATCTCTGCAATAGCATAAAACAGGTGATCTAGTAGTGAGCATTCCTCAGATCCTGGGTGATTTAGTGGTGACTTAAGATGAAATAAAAAAGGGAAGAAATGTAAAACACCTATTTTCTGGCACCCATTTTGCACCATTGTGCAAAGTCAAAATCTACCCCATATAGTTCCTCCCCCCAAAACTCTCATAGCATTCACAGTTCCTGAAATGATTCCAGTGTCTTTGCCTCCGCTTTCCTGCACACAGAAGTCTGCTCCAAGTGTTGATCATGCTTTCAAAACAGACACATGCTTTTGATTATTGAATTCTACTTTGTTTCTGTGGGGATTTTAATTTTTTTTTGATTGTGTGGGTGAGACAGCCACAAAATTTATACTACTCAGGAATATTCTCTCACAGGGAGAGGGAACATCTGAAAGGCCAAACACCCGAGGACAACTTTTGTATTCCTTCCAGTCTGATGGAGGTCTGGGAGCAAGACCTAAACCATACTCTCAGAGAGGAGCTGTTCTTGGAGTGGAGAGATCCTGTGATGAAGAGGGGGAAAGAATAAGTTTTTAAGTTTAACAAACAGATTTAACAACCAGCATGGACTCGATGGGCTAAATTGCCTTCTTTTATGCTGTAACTGACTCTATGTAGATGACGAAGATTAAAAAATTAAAAATGTAAAACAAATATAAATAGGCAATGAACTGGAATGATGGTGAAGGTGAAATTACCTTTATGTGAGCTGATAATGTTTATCTTATTTTCTATATTTCTACAGTTACAATGCCATAGGGCCCTCACCCAGCAGTTTGCTGATTTTTCTCCACCACCCCAACTTTTTAAAAAAACTTGTTAAACCATTGCAGAGAGGATTAACCAACAGTAAGAGTGGGCTGCTAAATTCAGGCCAAAGCACTGGATTCATTTAAGAAAACAATTCGATGTTGTAATGGGAGGATTACTATTCTGGAAGGATGTGATCAAATGACCATCAGCAATCAAAACTATCTAACAGCACAGAAAGAGGTCATTTGCGCTGTCACCATGGTGCTATCCAGGTCTGAAACAGCTATCCATTTAGCTCCAATTCTCCTGTCCTTGCCCGTCACACCCCTTTAAAATTTTGCTTTTCAGCTATTTATCTATTTCCCTTTTAAACATTATTATAAATGCTGCTTTCGTCACTGTCTCTGGGAAGAAATTCATTGCCGCTTCAGTGTCAAACACAGCCGAATGTTTGCATGCATGTATTCCATGCTGCAAATGCATCGTCCAACATATTGGTAAAAACTTCTGCATAGGCATAAGTGTCCAGAGCTCACACCAATACATATGCAAATAGGGGACCTGACATCTGTTTCAAGGTGATTTTGAAAATTCATTTGTGACTGACCGCAGCATGTGATATACATGTTGTAGTCAGTATTCCCAGGTGCTTTCCAGTCAAACCAGCAGTGTTTAAAGAGACCACTACAGGGACTGCTTCCCAAAATGTTTGTTCCAGCTTTTTCACTTACCTTATTGTAAAGTCAGGAGGGGCAGCAAGTACTTCCCCTGGCTCCACTTTAAATTCATGGGACACTTCCAGCTGTTGCTCGGGAGCGCTGCGTGAGACTAGTGGTGCAATTTGTAGGATTATAGCATGTAAAGATGCAATCACTGACCTTAACCACTCGTGTGAGGTCATTAAGCTTCTTGTGGCACTGCATCCAGATCCTCAGTGCCAAGATGGTGGCATTGACTGTCATGGCCACCTCCTCCCACTGCCTTCTGAGCATTTCTCTAGAGGGCCACCTGGCACCCTGAGGGAGGAGAACTTCTCTCCTCCAGTCGATCACTTACACCAATGACTGCAGCACAGTATCCGAGATACTGGAGGCACGTTCTCTAGCCTGTTGCGGCATTTCTGTACCTTCCTCCAGGTCTTCAAATGTCCAAACAGTTTCACCCCCTGCTGCAGCCAGAGTGCACCTCGTCTTTAAGGGTGCAGTAGTACCAGCAAGCTTTAAATTGGCCGTGCAGTCACCCAGCTGCATGTTCAGTGCCTCATGCTGCCTGCATCCCTTTGAATGGGTGCATCCTCACATCTGTTTTCGGGGGCTATCCAATTTAGTTTCCCTTGTCTTCTATTTATAATACGTACATGATCCTATTTGTAGTATACTGTATTAAACTGACTTATTGTATTGTAATATCTTTTATACACTGCCTCTCTGCTGCCTTCTTTGTTGGGAGGTGTAATTAAAAGTTTCCAACATGGCTACTTCCAGTAAAGATCTCTGTTTTACTCTGAATACACACTATGTTCATTTTTTGCAACATTATTAGTCTGTCCTCCTACTTCCAAAGGTTTTAAAGATCTGATAAGTTTATGATCAGTTTTGAAAGCTCAGAAATAGGGGCAAGATTTTTCGGCCCATATGGGGACGAGCACAGAGGTGGACGGGCACGAAAATCCGCACCAGTAGCCGGTGTGCCAGTTTGCGGTACCATCCTACCCCCAGGCCATTTCTGGGAGACAGGATGGGGGGTTGGCAGGGCTACCTGTCCACAGGTGTCGGGTAGCCAAATAAAGGCATTTTCCAGTCAGCCTGCAGGATCCCTGAGGCATTGGGAACTAGGCCAGCTGCATGAGACAGCCTCCAGGCAGCAGACTGAGGGGGCCAGCGTTCCAGGCAGGCTTTGAGGCCTCCGTCCCTACCTACCTGGCCACATTTGCTGCGACAGGCCACCCTGTGAAGGGATTTTCCCACCACAGTTGTGGCCCAGCTGCTGATTCTGTAATGAGTTCTTTATGTTGTCTGGTGCAACATAAAAAAGATGCGTGGAGTCCAGTTGGTTGAAGAGCTCAACAAGGTTTATTACAGCTAACAATTATATACAGTATAGAGCTAACAATTTACAGATCCTTACTTTGGGTGTTACAGGTGCAGAGTGACTCTGGCTCCAAGTCACATGACTGCGTCCTGGTACTTAGCTCATTAGCATACTAAGATCTTAAAGGGATATCACTCTTAAAGGCAATCATACAACATCCCCTTTCTTTCCAAAGATAAGTCTTGTAACTAAAAGTTAAAACACATAGCATTAGATAATATCAAAATTATTTATATAATAAAAGCAAAATACTGCAGATGCTGGAAATCTGAAATAAAAACAAGAAATGCTGGAAATACTCAGCAGGTCTGGCAGCATCTGTGGAGAGAGAAAGAGATTTGATGTTTCAGGTCAGTGACCCTTCATCAGAACTTATCAAAATTATTTAGACAGGTATAGAGATTATGAGCTTTACACGTGCAGAAGCTTAATAGTCCACATATTGTTTTGGTGTTTTGACAACTCTTCCACATCTGGTTATGGTATAACCTTCTGGGGATGTCATCCTTGGCTGTTTTGGACTTGCAGGCATGTTGTCACAGTGTTGGTTGTTATCCTGTTGTTCTGTCACACCCTCGCTGATTCAATTTTTAAATATCAATGTTTAAAAAGTTGGAGAGAGGACACCTCTTACCTGAACTGCAGGCTTCATCTCCTTCTGAGCTGGAGGGCCTCGTATTGGCCTTCCAGCTTTGGGAGCCCATCCACCATCCTTAATTGGACAGCGAGCCCACCCTCTGGCCATTAAATGGCCAATTTGAGGAAAATCACTGCCAGGTGACTGTTTCCCACACAGTGCGGGGTTTTGACCCCTTTTTGACCCTGGCGTCAGGGTCCTGACAGAAAGAACAAAATCCTGCCCATGGTAAAGAAAATACATCAATATCTCCCCACCAAATATATATTTTCTTTCCACTCATGAGACTGAATGTAACTTGATCACAATTTTAAATCTGGTGAGTTACTCAAACAAATTCACTTATGTTAATAAAGAAACTCAAAGGAACTTCAGTGCCCTTAACTTAAACCGTACAGAAAGCCTGCTACAATTTTATTTTCCTTTAAATGATTATGCATTAAATTAGAAAAATCTTTGTACCTGGAAACTATCTACAAACTAATGGTACACTACTTTGTTTCTTTAATCTGTTGCAAGGAGTGTCCTACCAGAAGGACAGAGGATTCCTGATGTACAGGAGCCATGTTTCAATGCTGGTCTTGAATCTGCTTGTTCCTAACAGCCAACCTTTAATGGTTCTTGGTACATGATGAATAGAATGTTTTATCTCCCTGGGAGGATCAGCAGAGGGACTGGCTGAATCCTGTCTCTGAAACATGCCACTTGTTAGCCAATATGGAGCTAGGCTCATCGTTGTAACCCACACTCCGGGCACCAGCAGTAAGGGTGAATACAAGGGGGTAAATTTTCAGTTGGCTGCCCTGGTATAAAATAGGCATTGTGGGTAAGCCATCCATTATCGAAACTGATCAATTTTCATCAAGTTTGAAGTTTGTCCCAACGGGCTTATGAGTTTCATTTAGGTCATGAAATTTGAATGTTTGAGTTAATGCCAAATCTGAATCACAGCAACAGAAGACAAGAACTATGAAAATACTTGCTCCCATTCCATGAAAACTAGTAGGCCTGATGCATACTCATCACTAAATTGACAAGTATCTGAGACATTCTCATGACTGCATCACTCATCATATGAGAAATGTTTATGACTAGATCATCCAGGAACTGAGCTGTGGTCACCACTAGATCAGCCAGGGATCTGAGGGACATGCTCACCACTACATTGCTGAGGATATGAGCCATGCTGTACTTCAAACATCAAAATCTCACACTTCTGATAAATGCGTGGTTAAATGCCATATCAACCTGACCCATTTGATTTTGGAGGGCAGCAGAGAACCAGGAACTTCAAAGGCATCTTATTTAAAGAAGTGCTAAATATTACCTTTAATCATGAATTTTTTAAAAAGTAAGTCAGTTTCTTTCAGGTCTTTAGTCAACTTCTAAAAACTTCTCAAGCTGTGCCCTCCACTATGTATTTGAACTCAGGCTTGCGCATATTGTATGATTAATGTGCTATAGAACATAGAACATACAGCACAGAACAGGCCCTTCGGCCCACAATGTTGTGCCGATCCTTTGTCCTCTGTCAAGGACAATTTAATCTATACCCCATCATTCTCCTTTATCCATATACCTATCCAAAAGCCTTTTGAAAGTCCCTAAAGTTTCTGACTCAACAACTTCCCCGGGCAAGGCATTCCATGCCTCGACCACTCTCTGGGTAAAGAACCTTCCCCTGACATCCCCCTTATATCTCCCACCCTTCACCTTAAATTTATGACCCCTTGTAACGCTTTGCTCCACCCGGGGAAAAAGTTTCTGACTGTCTACCCTATCTATTCCCCTGATCATCTTATAAACCTCTATCATGTCACCCCTCATCCTTCTCCGTTCTAATGAGAAGAGGCCTAGAATGTTCAGCCTTTCCTCGTAAGACTTATTCTCCATTCCAGGCAACATCCTGGTAAATCTCCTCTGCACCCTCTCCAAGGCTTCCACATCCTTCCTAAAATGAGGCGACCAGAACTGCACACAGTACTCCAAATGAGGCCTTACCAAGGTCCTGTACAGCTGCATCATCACCTCACGGCTCTTAAATTCAATCCCTCTGCTAATGAACGCTAACACCCCATATGCCTTCTTCACAGCCCTATCCACTTGAGTTGCAACTTTCAATGATCTATGCACATAGACCCCAAGGTCTCTCTGCTCCTCCACATGCCCAAGAACCCTACCGTTAACCCAGTATTTTGCATTCATGTTTGTCCTTCCAAAATGGACGACCTCACACTTTTCAGGGTTAAACTCCATCTGCCACTTTTCAGCCCAGCACTGCAACCTATCCAAGTCCCTTTGCAGACGACAATAGCCCTCCTCGGTATCCACAACTCCACCAACCTTTGTATCATCTGCAAATTTACTGACCCACCCTTCGACTTCCTCATCCAAGTCGTTAATAAAAATCACAAACAGGAGAGGACCCAGAACTGATCCCTGCGGCACGCCACTGGTAACTGGGCTCCAGGCTGAGTATTTACCATCTAAGACCACTCTCTGCCTTCTATCAGTTAGCCAATTCTTAATCCAACTGGCCACATTCCCCACTATCCCATGCCTCCTGACTTTCTCCATAAGTCTACCATGGGGGACCTTATCAAATGCCTTACTAAAATCCATGTACACCACATCCACTGGTTTACCCTCATCCACTTGCTTGGTCACCTGCTCAAAGAATTCAATCAGGCTTGTGAGGCAAGACCTACCCCTCACAAAACCGTGCTGACTGTCCCGAATCAAGCAGTGTCTTTCCAGATGCTCAGAAATCCTATCCCTCAGCACCTTTTCCATCAACTTGCCTACCACCGAAGTAAGACTAACTGGCCTGTAATTCCCAGGGTTGTTCCTATTCCCTTTCTTGAACAGGGGCACAACATTTGCCACCCTCCAATCACCTGGTACCACCCCCGTCAGCAGAGAAGATGAAAAGATCATTGCCAGCGGCTCTGCAATTTCATCCCTTGCTTCCCATAACATCCTTGGATATACCCCTATATTCTAGCAAAGACAATTTACATATATTTTTAAATGGTTCTGTTGGAGGTTCCAATTTTATGCATTGATCTATGCTTTCTCTTTCAGATGCCAACTGATCAGTTGCACATTGCAGCATTTTCTTTTTTTATTTTAGATTTCCAATAATTCTGGCTTTAATTTTTACACCACTGAATTTTAACATCTAATTTTCCTTTTCAGCAGTCTTTTTTCACACTCAAACATTGTTCTGGCTATTGCAACATTTTTGCCATTTCCTATGAATTGTTAAAAAGTGAAGTTGGTGATAGATTCATTTTCAAAAGGCAGGGCAAGTACAGCAGGTCAAGACTTGATATGATAGCATGGATCATGAAGATCTGCAGAAGTCTCTGATTTTCACACTCCATTCATTAGAATTTCTTTTGCTGGTCCACCACTTCAATTTATTTCAGCAAAGCAGATGACAGATCTCATGTAGTCACGTCTTTTGTCTCAACTCCACTTTAAAACTGTTTCTGAAACTTTGGAAATTTGCCTGGAAGAAAATCAGACACTTTTCCTCCTTCGTTACTAGAATGTTCTACATTGGAATATGAACAGAAACATTTGACTATAAATGGTACATTAAGTCTACTTGCAGTGGCAAAAGAACGGAAGGAAATTAGCCTCACTGACACGGTCTATTACTTTTCGGTGGAAATAATAAATCTGAGAAAGGCCTGATCAGCTGACGACAGTGTGATTGTTTCTGGAGAGGGGATGAGTTGGAAATGACTTGGCTTCAGTGATACTGTTGACAGAATCACTGGCTTCAGTGATTAAGCTTTCACTTTGCAAGGCTTGGAATTAAAATCTGTACCAGCCACTAACATTTTCTTTAGAGTAACATTTTTTTTAAAAAAACATTTTAATGCCAGTTTTAAAGGTATGTTTTAAATAGTAATATATGGCAAACTGCAAATGCAGCAAACTGAGCATACAGAATGGGAAGTGAAAAATGCAGGATCCTTTTAAAGGTGGGCCACAGGTCATAAGTAATGTTGGTGTAAAAATTAAGGTGACCTGTTCCTTATCCCTCTGGTTTTGAACTGGAAAATCCAATTTCAGGTGGGCAATTTTGAGAAATGGAAACCTGAGTGAGTTTTCATCAGTTGCTTTTTAAACAAAGGCTGACACATATGTGGAACTGTCTAACCATGATCCATGAGTGAGTGGACACATCTCATATCTATCAAGAGTGAACAGGCCAGTCTCCCAACTGTGCTTGATCAAGTGGACTTTTCTCATATTTGGGTATGAACATACAGAGTGGCCTAGCATTCATGCATGTATAAGTGGAACATTCTCTCAATTGTGTATGAATGAGTGGGCCAGTCTTGCGTTTGTGCAGGAGTGAACAGTTTAGCAAGCAAGTGACAATAGAGGAGGCTAGCTAGAACCACTAAAGAAAAACAGTAGACAAAGAGTTAATTTGGTAAGTGATTATTTAAGAGGTATGCTCCTCGGCTTTTCACTCGCCAATAGCATTCTTAACACTAACGCTTTGATCTAGGTGTGACTATATGCTGGACTGTTGTAAAAAAATATCTGCATTATCCCAGCCACAGTTTTAACTGCTTTTAAATTATACATACGGGTTTTGACTTTTCAGTTTACATTATCAGAAAGAAAATGAAAAGGAGAGAATATCAGACAGCAATAAAAAGCCAAAGAGACCGAGTTTGCAAATACACTTATGTTTCTTCCATCAGGCTATGTTGTAGGTCGTCCATCAAATTCTATCAGGCCTGCTGCTAGTTATTTTACCCAAATTCCATTGTACAGTATTGAAGGTGTCGGGAATATCAGTCTACACTTTTTTAGACATTTCACAGCACTCAGCAATTTCCCTTTAATCAACTTTTTTAGTCCCACAGTAGGCCACAGGGGCACTTTATATTTCTAGTTACCATGCTTAAATCTTTCCATCTTCAGCCTACTGCTTCCCTACACTGATCCAAATAAGTTCAGCAACTGCAGGTCTTATTTTTCTTCAGTTCAATAAAGTTTAATGATAAACTAGATCTGAGGAAAAGTTGTGCAAGATGAACAGAAAACACGAGTGGCCTGTTAAATGGTGATTAATGCTGGATGGAGATTTATATCAATTCAAAATTGGATTAAAGAAACCACCTGTTGCTTGTTAAGGCTTGCTTGAAGGGTGCATGAATGAGGGACTCATGAGTATTTTACTCCAGGGTCGACCTGGAATTATGATTTTAACGAAGGGATACTTCCATAGAATTATCAGAGCAGTGAAAGAAGTGAATACAATAAGCCCATTTGGTGGGAGACGAGGGAGAGATTTGGTTGGTTCAAAGGCACCCCTAAGTTATATTTTGTTCATGTGGCGAAGCAGAGGGAAATAATGGCAGGGAGCAAAAGCTTTCAGGACTTTTATTTCTCTTTAAATTGGTGTCCATTTTCAGTATAAAGCAGCTCTAGACCTTTCTGTTAATTTTGAGCAAGCAATAACTGGCCAGCAAAGACTGCACACACTTAGTGAAGTACTTTGCAAGCTGGCATGGAGGCTCCATGAGTCAGTATTGTAGATGTTTGGGTGGAGGTGGCGGACAAGGTAAAAGGAAGCAGTTAAAGGGCAGAAGACCAGACAAGGAAGTGCAAATCTGTGCTGGCGTCACTTAAAGGAATGACAATTGAGGGAAATGCAGGTGATTCAGCAGAGACCTATAAATATACATTGGTTGAGGTGCCTAACGGCCTATTTTTAGGGTATTTATAGACCGTTTCACACTGCTATCATTATTCAGAAGCTTTCTCATGTGGTCAAAATGTGGTTCAGAATTACCATGCACACTATTAACAACCAATTTCACTTTCAGACTCTAGGCCATACCCATCATCCCACTCCACTCCACCCTACCCCATCATGGAATCTGAGAGGAGGAAAAAGATAGCTCGCAACTAAGAATCTCACATTGAGGATTTACTTTCCATTTTACACAGACAATGGTGTGTGAGGGAAAGAGAGAGATAGAGACAAATGGTTCAGGAGCAAATCTACAAAAGGTGGATTTAAAAATAGTGAGATAAATAAAGCCATAGATGTGGGGTTCTTTTCTAATCTAGCTGAAAAACCAAGGCTTATTGTGTATGATAACACCAAGATGGAAATGAATACAAAGAGAACATGTATTTATCGAGATAACTCAAGAAGTCGTAAAGTAGGTCACTGGCTCTCAAACTCAATTGATCGAAGGACCCCTTTTGAAATGGATTAGTAATCTCGGATCAATCCCCTATCTAAATTATAATGCTACATAATACTCACATATGAAAGTGCTGCATGTAAAGAGTGGTTTAATAATACCTCTTAAGGAAACAGCTATTTACTTTGAGATAACAGTGAGATGGGTGTGCCTGCTTCTCACTGCAGGGTCTGTCTAGCCTTGTGCGCTCCCCTTCTAGGTGAGAGAGCCAGCCAACTCTACACTGCACATGTGGCAGCTGCACTCTGCTCCAGCCTCTTGGCTTGCATTTCACATTATTTTGCGGACCCCCTGGAAGGTCTCTCTGGACCTCCAGGGGTCCGTGAACCCCAGTTTGAGAAGCGCTGAGCTAGGTGATGGCACACCTGGGTTTTGAATGTCTGGAAGTTGTAGCTGTTCTAATTATGCACAGTTCCTAGGGTTCCGATGTGATAATAAACCTTGCTTCACAGTGAGGCTCCAGTTAACAATGTCTGAACTGAGCTCTCCTCCTCAGCATGAGATTTTACTCCATTGACACTCAGGTTGTGTTTATTATTTGAGGCCAATGAAAAGATGAGAGTTACAAAAAGGCAGGGAACACATATTGAGGAACATTAAAATTAAAGAAAAATGAAACCTGGATGGAAAACAAAAGTAACAAGATAAAGGAGTTCAGTCTGAGATTGTCAGGCGTCCAGGAACAGTCAAAAAGAAAGGACTAGTATTTATATAATGCCTTTTGTGACCTCAGGACATTCAAAAGCGCATTACAGCCAATGAAGTACTTTTGTTGTCACTCTGGGAATTTAGAGCAACAGGGCAATTAGTGTATCATGTAAACACACATTTTCATTCTTTTCTTGGTATTCCTGCTTTAATAATATCGGCGGTTAATGGTAATTCCCATATTATCTACAAAGCCGAATCAGCCTTTCTAATGTTAAGGAATGCAAACTTATTTTCAGATGGGTACAACGCTGGGATTAGTAATGACTTGTATTTTTTGTATATACAGTATACAAAAAGAAAACCCTTTTCACTAGGGGCAGCTTTCCTATGAAGAGAAACCTTCATGCTCGATATGTTATGCTAAAATCACTATTAAAATAAAAAATGAAAGACTTTGTGCAGTGAGTGGATCTGTGGGAATAAAGAAATTCCTTGTTCATCAAGAGAGAGCTATAAACACTTCCATCCGAACCTTTTTACAAAGCACAGGCATGCCTGCAAATCGAGCGCCTCCTGGGTAAACTGGTATTACCTTAATTTTAGTTGAACCATTTACCACAAGAATTGTGCACCCACAAGTGATCCAAAGAGCTTTCTGGCATGTAATGCCAGTTAATGACATGCCATGTGCTTGAGAAGCAATAAAGCATTGTTGTTAACCTGCATTTTGTGATCGGCTACAAGGTCAGCATTCCCACTCATCATAGAATCTTTCAGTACATAAGGAGGCCATTCGGCCCATCGTGCCTGTGCTAACACTTTGAAAGTTCTATCCAATTAGTCCCACTTCCCTGCTCTTTCCTCATGGCCCTGCAAATTTTTCCCCTTCAACTATTTATCCAGTTCCCCTTCAAAAGTTAGCGAAGACACATTTTCAGTATACCACAACGCAAACCAGTGTCATTTTATAAATAACAAAGAGAAACAAAACGTTCTCTTACTTCTTCCCAACAGAGGAACAGTATCTCCTCTTCTTTCAAGGGATTTTGTACATTATTCAGCACTGTTCACCTCTATCCAGTATTTGAAAAACGTCTACTTACTGCCTTTGTTAAATTTTCTTGTAATAACCTTGTATTTCAGTCTTTTATCTGTCATTCTCCCCCGCCACATACCCCCGCACCCCCAGCCCTATTTCTTTGTTTTGTGTGACATCTACTAAGGGATTCTCTTGCCTTTTCAGTTTTCACACCTTAAACATCTTTCTTCAGGCACTGATAGACATGATGTACATATCCAGCTTTTTCTGTTTTTAGTTCAGAGTTCCAGGAATCACAGTTTTCTGATTGTACTGCCTACCTACACAATGCCTCATTGGTAAATGTCTGGTTAATTGAACATTCATTCATGGACCTTTGGTCCCCATATCCCAGAGATTATGGCCCCAATATTGAAAGGGGAGGGTTTGCGAATGGGGGAGGGGCGTTGAAGTTTTGGTCGGTAACCCTGTCAGGTGTTCCCTGAGCCTGCATCTCCTTTTTTAGCCTGATAGGTTCTCCGCCAGGAAGCCAGCCTGATTGACAGGCTTGGCTCCCTGCCAGGTGGGGGACACTCCAGAGGATACTGCGGGACCAGGTAAAGAAACTTCTGCTATGTTAATAGGAGCATGGGGGTGGGGATTCGAGATTTGGGGGTTCCAATCCCCAATCCCAGGGAAGGGAAGGGTGTTGGTATGAGGGGAGAATCAGATCCCAGGTAGGATCAGATCCAGGGGAGCTCCAATCCCAGGGCTGGAGTCTTTGGATTGAGGGACTATGGCAGGGAAGAGTAAGCTTGGGGGTAGAGGAGGGGAGACGCTATCCTGCTCCTCCAGACCCACAAGCAGTGATGTAAGTGCACTTACATTTCCCCTGAAGCTGTCTCCGATTCCCTTTAGCTCTGGACTTTCCCAAGGCCCAGGATACCTGGTGAGCCAGGGTCAAACCTGTACGGGAAGTTAAATGTGAGGCTCCCAGCCTCATTATAATATTTAAATGGCTGACCCATTTCCTCGGAACTGGTTGGCTACCTGCCCCCTGGCCCCATCCTGCCTCTGTTAAACCTGGAAGTGGGCGAGTTGGAGTGGGTGCAAGATTTTTAAAACTTTTCCTCAATCCACCCATTTTTGGGAGTTAAAATTATCCCCTATTTTTCTGAATTTTTGAGTCGTCCCTGATTCTTACAATCTTAGGATAACATTTGTAATAGTCTTATGTACTTAGCATTAAGGCCCCAAATAACCATAACTTTTGTGGAAGATTTGAGGTGTTATTGGGACACGTGAAGGCAGACTTTGGGGTGGGACCTGGTTTCACCAGGTCTCAGATCTGTTTGGCCAGTGGCAGGGTTTCCTCAGGCAGTGGGTCAGATGCATTGTGCTTCTGCCCCTTTTGGGATGATGTCAGGCCTGGCAGGATGCTGGAATCCCCACCATTTCCTCTTTCTGTTTGCCCCCAGTGCATGAAGTAGGTGTAGTTAACTTGCCATCCTGGCATTTGTTGGACTAGTTTCCTTATGGCCATCAGTCTTTCTAGTAAAGTCCCTGAAGAGATCAAACATCCCCTTCGACTCATGGGAGACCCTGGCTTGTGACCATCCTAGATGGAGTAAACTCATTCAGGAAGGTATCGTACACCTCAAGGGACTTCGTCGGGGACATGTGGAGACGAAGTCGAGGCATTGGAGGGAGTGCACAAACCTCCAAACTACTCATCTACCTGACCCTTCAAGCACCATCTGCCCCTCATGTGGCAGAGTCCGCAGATCACGCATTGGACTTACCAGCCATCTCAGAACCCATCGAACCGGAGTGGAAGCAAATCATCCTCAATCCCAAGGGACTGCCTAAGAATAAGAAGTTCCTGTAGTAAATGGGAATTTGGGCATTTTATGGGGATCACCAGCTTTATCATAGAATTACAGAACAATATAGCACAGAAGGAGTCACTTGGCCCATTGAGACAGTGCCAGCTCTTTTGAACAGCAATCCAGTTAGTCCCACTGCTCTGATCTTTCCCCGTATTCCTACAATTTCTTTTCTACTTCAAGTATTTATACCATTCCCCTTTGAAAGCTACTATCAAATTTGTATCCACCACCTTATCAAGCAGTGTATTCCAAATCCTAATCAATCATTGCGGAAAGAAGTTTTTCCTCTTGTCACCTCTGGTTCTTTTGCCAATCACCTTAAAACTGTGTGCTCTAGTTATCAACCCTTCAGCCGTTGGAAAAAAAATTCTCTTTATTTACTCTATCTAAACCCTTCATGATTTTAACCATGATTATGTTGTCGCCATCAAATCTCTATCAAATCACCTCAGCCTTCAAAAGCAAAATACTGCAGATGCTGGAAATCTGAAATAAAGACAGAAAATGCCGGAAACGGTCAGCAGGTCCGACAGCATCTGTGGAGAGAGAAGCAGAGTTAATGTTTCATCAGATGTTGACAAACCTGCTATTTCCAGCATTTTCTGTTTTTATCACCTCAGCCTCCTCTGCTCTAAGGAGAACAACCCCAGCTTCTCCAGTCCATCCACATAACTGTAATCCCTCATCCCTGGAACTATTCTTCTGAACCCTCTCCAAAGCCTTCATGTCCTTGCTAAAATGTCATGCCTGGAATTGGTTACAATACTCCAGTTGTGTCCAAACTAGTATTATACAGATTTAGCATCCTAGTTGCAATACGCCTCTTGCGCTGTTACCTTTCCGCCCACCTTATTAAAAGTCCCAATCTTGGGGCCAGCATCCAGGGTGCCCAAGACCTAGTGGATGTAACCCCCGCTCCTCCCTGGTTGATGTAGTGTATGACGTGTGAGCTTTCAGACCCTGATTATTGATCTAGGCCTACATTTCTTGTAGTGCTGTAATGCTGTGGTCTGTCACACATCTTCCCTCCCCTGTGTATAGTTCGCGGTTGAAACCAAAGGTGCACTTTTATTCTGTTTGAGGATTAATTTCCTTCATTTAAAGGTCAAGTAACAGATTTTTGGCAATGATAAGTTAATTCAGGTGAAAGGCTTATGTGCCAAACACTGAGTAACTTTCAAAATATTTTTCCAGCACTGAGCTGTCAAGTCGTCACAATTTGCAAGACTTGAAATCATTTGTCTGTTCGTGGTCTGCCTTTTCTTACAATCTGTTGAGATTTACTTCGTTAGAAGACTGGCTTTCATGAACAGGGAGCAATGTTAACCACAGCGTAAAAGGACAGACCCGCCTGCACATAATCTGGTCTGTTTTGCATTGTTGCCTAATTTCCTCATTTTGGGGGCAATTTTAACCGAACATTGGAACGCAAAATCAAGGCGGGTTTAAAACAGGCAGCCAATCTGATCCCATCTGTTTCCCACTGGGCGGGTTAGAACATGTGAAAAATGATGGACAAAACCGATTGGTTTTTCCAACCTGTCCCACACAAATGTGATGTCTTGTGAATTACAATACATGCACTCAGTCGCTATATGGGAAGCTATGTAATCTCCTGGGAAAGGCAGATAACCAGCTAAAAACAAAGCCCATTAGGCAGACAGAAATTTGGAAAATTCCTCTCTCACTCCCTTGGTGGTCAAAACCATTCCTTCCAGCGGACCACTCTGAACATGATTAATGTTCAGTAACTACCTCTCTTACAAGGTAACCTCCACCACAACCAGAAAGAGGTCCAGCTCTCCCTCCCTGGAACTGAGTGAATCTACATTCACTTGCATGAACCAGCAGCCTGCTCTGCAGGTCCACTATTTTCTGGGGAAAGAACAAACCTCTGTCCCCGGTGTTGCGAAGGATGGGCCTGGTCACATTGCCGCGGAACGCTCCATGCAGTTGGGCCATGCCGTACCACCTATCCTTCATGGAGCAGTTTCTGCAGGAAAACACCTTTGACCACCGGTCCATCAGGCAGTGGTCTGCATGGAATGTCCTCAAGGCCCTACGGGAAAAGGAGACGGTGGATCCTGTCGGATGGTTCCCCGAGCAGACCGTCAAAGTCATTTGGCGGAATGCCTCATCACCAGAACTTTCAAACAAGCACCAAGACGTAGCTTGGCTGGTGGTGAGAAGGGCCCTCCCCGTCAGATCCTTCATGCACACCCGAAGTCTTGCCCCCTCCGCACAGTGCCCCCGCGTTGGCTGTGGTGGGGAAGAGACGGTCGCCCACCTCCTCCTGGAATGTGTCTTTGCAAAGCAGGTGTGGAAAGAGATGCAGTGGTTTTTGTCGAGGTTCATCCCAAGCAGCTCTGTAACACAGGAGTCTGTGCTCTACGGGCTGTTCCCAGGGACGCACACCGAGACAAACATCAACTGCTGCTGGAGGACTATCAATTCGGTGAAAGACGCCCTTTGGTCTGCCCGAAACTTGCTGGTCTTCCAGCGCAAAGAGTTGTCCACCACCGAATGTTGCAGGCTGGCACATTCCAAGGTCCGGGACTACATGCTGAGGGACGCACTAAAGCTTGGGGCAGCCGCAGCAAAGGCTCAATGGGGAAAGACCACAGTGTAAGGTCCCCCCACCAAGCTGAACTGAGGGGCTGGATCCATGGGAAACCCCTCGAACTGTATCGTTAATATTCTCAATTGCTGTAAATGTAAAACTGTAATTGACATGACAATTGTGAAACGGAATGGTTGGGAAGAAACTCATGACAGTATTGAAGGAAACTGATCTCCCTTGCAATGTTTGTATTTTTTGGTGCTGTTTTGAAACTGTTTGGCAATGTAATTTTTACAGATTTTTATGAATAAAGTATATTTTGGAAATAAAAAAAAAAAATTTTCTGGGGAAAGAACAAATCTCTGGATAAGGGCAGAAAAAATGTACCCAACGTCGCCCTCATCCTGATGACCACCTTCGTGTGCGGCTGCATCAAGCTGTGTGTAGACCTCCAGTACGCAAACTCCAAGTGTCACTATGTGCTGAGGTTCTATCCGTCCCCGGTGTTGCGAAGGATGAGCCTGGTCACATTGCCGCGGAACACTCCATCCAGTTGGACCGTGCCGTACCACCTATCCTTCGTGGAGCAGTTTCTGCGGGAAAACACCTTTGACCACCGATCCATCAGGCAGTGGTCTGCACGGAATGTGCTCAAGGCCCTACGGGCAAAGGAGACGGTGGATCCTGTCAGATGGTTCCCCGAGCAGACCGCCAAAGTCATTTGGCAGAATGCCTCATCACCAGAACTTTCAAACAAGCACCAAGATGTAGCTTGGCTGGTGGTGAGAAGAGCCCTCCCCATCAGATCCTTCCTGCACGCCCGAAGTCTCACCCCCTCCGCACAATGCCCCCGCGGTGGCTGTGGTGGGGAAGAGACGGTTGCCCACCTCCTTCTGGAATGTGTCTTTGCAAAGCAGGTGTGGAAAGAAATGCAGTGGTTTTTGTCGCGGTTCATCCCAAGCAGCTCTGTAACACAGGAGTCTGTGATCTACGGGCTGTTCCCAGGGACGCACACTGAGACAAACATCAACTGCTGCTGGAGGACTATCAATTCGGTGAAAGACACCCTTTGGTCTGCCCAAAACTTGCTGGTCTTCCAGCACAAAGAGTTGTCCACGACCGAATATTGCAGACTGGCACATTCCAAGGTCCAGGACTACGTGCTGAGGGACGCACTAAAGCTTGGGGCAGCCGCAGCAAAGGCTCAATGGGGAAAGATCACAGTGTAAGGTCCCCCCCACCAAGCTGAATGGAGGGGCTGGATCCATGGGAAACCCCTCGAACTGTATTGGGAAATTTTTCATTTGCTGTAAAATGTAAAAATGCATCTGGCACGACAATGAAATGGAAGGGTTGTGAGGCAACTCATGATTGTATTGAAGGAAACTGATCTCCATTGCAATGTTTGTACTTTTAGGTGCTGTTTGAAACTGTTTGGTAATGTATTTTTTACAGATTTCTATGAATAAAGTATATTTTGGAAATAAAAAAATTTTTCTGGGAAAAGAACGACCTCCTTACATCTAACCTAGTTCTGGCCTCACATAACTTGTGGTTGTGACCCCGGGTCCTCCCTAACCCATTCAGTTGAAATAAACTGTCTACACAAAAACAATCTCAATCTTTCATCATCTTATGAACCTCAATTAAATTATCCCTAAGTCTATGCTTCTCCAAAGTGTAAATAACCTCCTTAGATCTTATTTTTGTGGAATGAGTACAAGAACTGCAGTGTAGGTGCAGTACAGAGAATAAAATGTTCGACTTTCAGTACTCCATGCCCTGAGAGATTTTTTTGCAAGCTTTTGCCAACATTCCTCCATATAGTTAGCTACCCCTCTCAGCCCAGCTACCACTGAGAATCGCCAACTGGAAATAAGCCAATTACTGACATCCCTGTCTCTCTCAGTACCCACAGTCCTCTTTCATAACTACCCATAATTCTTTGTCATACACTACCCATAGTCCTTTGTCACAAACTACATATAGTCCTCTTGTCACACACAACTTTTTTCAGTTAGTATGAAGCATTCCTGACTAAAAGACACGAGTGCAGGAACATGCTATTTGTATAGGAAAAACACAGTATAACATTATTGACTATGAATATTATTATTATTACCAACATCCAATTATTTTTCCCTTGGTTTCAATGGAAATTAGCCAGCAGAGAAGCTCAAAGTTCCAAACGTTGAGGGCCTGATGTGAGGAATCATTTTACTGGTCCCAACACATTTGTTACAACAGGGTTTTACTATAACAGGAAACAGTAACAGAAAAGGATATATTGAAAACTAGTATTCCCTGAGTAAATTTAAAATTGGCTTTGTTTGTTAAGGAAAATAATATAGAATTGGAAAATCCCTCAGAGAGTGGCATTAAAAATGTCAGGGCTGAGACTGTGGGAAAATGCTCAGGAGTTTGTTAAAAAAAAATCCTGGAACTGTGGTATCTGGGGCTATAAGGAGTTGCAATGCTGCAAGTGGATGGTTTCTTTGTTGAGCAGTTTCCACGAGGATAGAAGTTCCTGCCAGCAGGGACAAATGGTTATATCGCCAGAGGCAGACCTAACCATCCTCCTGAACAGCTCAAAATCGAGGCACATTCACACTGTACATGACAGCTCCCTGTAAATCATTTTCTTGGAAGTCCTCAGTACTGATATCAACAAAAGCATGTTATACCCTTTGTATGTCACATGGCATAAACTCTGGAATCTTGCAAAACAATGGCATCATGTACAAAAGCTAAGTATTTAAAGGGATACTGTCTTCTGCAAGGCTAGTTTGACAAATAGGTATGTCAGGTGATACTGTTGCATCATTGATCATCTCCAACCCTGTAACTTCTAAAACTTTAATTGAAGATTAATCCAACACATGATGTTAGATTTTGTTGTCAAAAATAATGGTGAGGCTAATGGCGCTCACTTGTTATTTATGCGTAAGTGGTACAGCAACTTGAAGCAAGGAGCAGTTGTGCAGTTAAATGCCAATACCCAAACGTTGCAGTCCGAGCTCTGCGGAAACACCATTCTGCTGTTTGGCTCACCATTGATATATTGAAGTTGATGTATTTGCGCAGTAGATATGAACTAAACTCGTCACAGAAAGTTAAGTCTTGACATTTCAAGCACAAGTACCCTTTTAACGACATGATAGTTGTTAATTACCGCCAATCGACCTTTCTGGCACTGAAAGTTAACTATTACAAGTGTGGAGTTTCATTCCTCATGGAGATTTTAAAAATGTCAAATTTGAAATGAAACAAGGTTTAACTTTTCCTTTCTGTCTTTTTTTATCTTTCTTAAACCAATCTTTCCTTCCCACACTTCCTTCTCAATTCTTGTCCTGTATATTTCTCAATCCTTCAATCTGAGTAAGGAGATGCACAGTTGGTTGCCCATTTCATGCAGATCACAAATATCCTGTTTCCTTATCTCAGCTCGCACTTTCAGCAACTTAGTGAGCAAAAATCAGCTGAAGGCTGCAGGGACAAGTTTAGCTAATGGCAGATGCCATTAGATGTTTTGCTTTAGCAAAGTCTGGGCCATTGCAGATACTTGTGATGCACCTGATATCTCTCACCCTGACTGTCAATTAGGTGAGCTTCAATAACATTTAGAAATCGCTCCACAAGGTAGCCTGTGGTCGCAGCTGTGGTCATTGTGGTACAGCGGCTGTGGGGATGGGGGGGGTGGGGGCGTGTTTAAAAAGCCCACTGAAGCGCTGGTTCTCCCACAACACCAGTGTGCAGTTGGGAGGCCACCTCTTCTCAGCCACCACCAGTCGGCAGGCTGAAAAATTCCCTGGAAAAGGCTCCTTAATTAGCGTTAGTGGCTACCCTCCACGTGCAGGAGGGTAGCTGTTCCGCCTTTGATCCGGCCCTTTTCAAAATGGCTCCTGGTTGGAAACATGCCAGCAAACTGGCATCCCAGCCAGCGGTGGGAAATTCCGGGCTCACCCAGCTCCAGTCCCATCCCCATAGAGCCTAGAAAATCTGGCCCAAGATTTACACCAAAACAGACAAAGAGATATTAGGACAGTTGACAATGCTTGGTTGAGATAGGTTTTAAGGAGTATCTTAAAGCAGAAAGTTGGAGAGATGGAGAGGTTTGTGGCAGGAATTCCAGAGCTTAGGGTCGAGAAAATTGAAGGCAAGGCCGCCAATGGTGAGTTGAAGAAAGTGAGAGATGCACAAGAGGCCAGAGTTAGAGGATTGCAGAGTTTTCAATGGGTTGTAGGGCTCAAGAAAGCTACTGACATAAGAAGTGGTGAGATCAGGGAACTGTTTGAATATGAGAATTAAAGCAGCAGCAGAGAGCAACACTAAATCCACTGTAAGGGATAATCCAGCCCAATGGCCTACCAATCTAGCATCTCCGGGAAGCCACAGCAAGCTCACCCTGACACCCCCTCTGACAATAGCTTTACAGCCTGAACAATGTACATCAGTGCACATACTATGTGAAAAATAACAAATAGATTTATAAGTGCATGTTAAATTTGAAAACTTCAATGAGAAACTGGCCTGATCTTAACTGGAGCAGTGGGGAGGGGGAAGGAGCGAGGCGGGGCGGGGCAGAGTGGGGTTTGGATGAGTCAGCGGCAAGCTGAGGTGGAAGCTCACCCATTGGCAGAAAGGCCCACACTATTTTAATTCACGGGCCTCATTAACATGCTGCCAGTCCACTCCCTGCCCAGAATCTAAAATAAAAGCAAAATACTGCAGATGTTGGAAATCTGAAATAAAAACAGAAAGTGCTGGAAATCCTCAGCAGGTCAGGCGGCATCTGTGGAGAGGGAAGCAGAGTTAATGTTTCAGGTCTGTGACCTTTCATCACCCTGCCCAGAATCAGCAGGAAGTTTGTAGGAAGCGGTTGACGACCTGCAGAAAATTGGACGACTCCTGGCCGTCTGCGACACGAGGAATTGGGATTCATTTCTGGTGGCACGTTGTGGAGGCTTTCGCATTTGAGAAATGGGGAGGCAGCCAGGGCAGGAGAGGTTTATTCTTTCCCATTGGACTCAGAGGTGCTCTGCTGCTCCTCCTGGCCGCAAGAAGGAGTGAGAGATATTTACCTGTTTTGGCCTCTTCTGGGGCTGAACCTCTTCTAACGCAACTTGGCCTGGTGGGAAAGTTACAGCAGAGCTGAGTTAAAATTGCAGTTAGGTCGCAATGAGATCATTAGGATGCAACATGCATGTGTAATGAAGGACCCTGCCAACTTTAGGAGGAAGGTTAAAATCGTACATAGAAACATAGAAAATAGGAGCAGGAGTAGGCCATTCGGCCGTTCGAGCTTGCTCTGCCATTCATTATCATCATGGCTGATCATCCAACTCAGTAGCCTGTACCCGTTTTCGCCCCATACCCTTTGATCCCTTTCGAGCTATATCTAACTCCTTCTTGAAAACATACAATGTTTTGGCCTCAACTGCTTTCTGTGGTAGCGAATTCCACAGGTTCACCACTCTCTGGGTGAAGAAATTTCTCCTCATCTCAGTCCTGAAAGGTTTACCCTGTATCCTTAGACTATGACCCCTGGTTCTGGACTCCCCCAACATCGGGAACATCCTTCCTGCATCTACCCTGTCAAGTCCTATTAGAATTTTATAGGTTTCTATGAGATCCCCCTTCGCTCTTCTGAACTCCAGTGAATATAATCCTAACCGACTCAGTCTCTCCTCATACATCAGTCCTGCCATCCCAGGAATCAGTCTGGTAAACCTTCGCTGCACTCCCTCTATAGCAAGAACATCCTTCTTCAGATAAGGAGACCAAAATTGCACACAATATTCCAGGTCTGGCCTCACCAAGGCCCTGTATAATTGCAGCAAGACATCCCTGCTTCTGTACGCGAATCCTCTCGCTATGAAGGCCAACATACCATTTGCCTTTTTTACTGCCTGTTGCACCTGCATGCTTACCTTCAACGACTGGTGTACGAGAACACCCAGGTCTCACTGCATATTCCCCTCTCTCAGTTTATAGCCGTTCAGATAATAATCAGCCTTCCTGTTTTTGCTTCCAAAGTGGATAACCTCACATTTATCCACATTATACTGCAGGGTCTTGGCAGGGTCCTGGTGGCTCCAGGGTGGGTAAGTAACTGGGGCCATTTTAACCGCCTACCAGCCCAATTTCTGCCAGCCAGTTTGTTTAAAATCATCCTCCCCCCACCCCCACTGATTGTCTTTTTAAATGATAGTAATTGTAGCCTAAAAACTGCTCTTTGCGATCTTATTATTCTTATGCCATTCCTCTGTCTATCAATGTGATGGAAACTTTTATCCATTTAAAATAAATAGATTTGCAGCTCCATTAAAATAAGGCACAGTGTAATGTAATGCTCATATCACAAAGAGTAATTTTTAGCCTTGTGATCTTTGATTGTCATATATTTGCTAGTAACATCTGTGAGATTAGCACTACATTGATATGAGGTAGGTTTATAATGGTTAAGCAGAGGATTAACAACATCGTGGAATAGTTACAGTACTGAAGGTAAACAGGTTTGTGGGAAATGATAGTCAGCTTCATACAATAGCAATATAATGGAGGTAGAGGATATTACAATAGGTATTGTAGTTGGTTACAGGATTATACGCTTCACAACATACGTTTACAGATTAAGGAATGGGATTATCAGTTTATCAGAGCACTCACCCAGTTTGCCTATGGTGAGCTTTGCTACTTGAATTTATATCATCTATTACTGCCAGTAATCACTGTTACAGCTGGATTGGGATTTACTGTGCAAGACATGTGACAGGAAAAGAGGTTTTACAGGAAGAGAAAATATGTGGTCTCATCACATGACAAAAAGAGATAGTTTAACAGCGTTTTACTAGGATTCCTGCTGTTGCACATACATAGTAGATTATTACACTAAGGTGTGTGTGTGATTTGAGATAGTCAAGTAACAGATTGACATATCACTGCATAATGTTCATGGTGTCTTATATTGTTATTCATACAGATTAAGTTCTGTGTATCTCCTCCAGGGAGGAGAGTAAACTGATCGGAGGAAATCTCCACACACAGCTCAGGAGAGCTGCCTGGTAGGTGGGCAAGAAGTGCAATTGAGCACATCCGTGGAGCTGCCTGTCCCCCTCTGGTTCAGTAATGGAGGTAAGCCACGGATTCAGAAGGATAACATGATAGGGGGAAAAGTAGGATGTGTAAACGTAGAATGGAGTGGACATTGTTAAATTATGAAAACTGTTTTTGTTTAGAATTGAAGATATGTATACTTTAAAAAGTACGATTCCCATCAATGTTCACAAGTAAAGAGCTCCACTCTGATCCACAGAAACTGATGAGAATACCAGTGAGTGGAATTGGCTACTGCAATACAGCCACTGTACTCCAGTGAATTGAAATGGAAAACCCCCAGACTCATTTCAGGCTGCATCCATTACACTCCTGTTAACAGAATCATTTTAGATGCTTCCTCAGCTTCAGTGAATGCTTTTCTGACTGGATCACCCATTTTACTGCTTACTGCTCAAGCAGTGCACGTGAGCAGTGCACGTGAGCAGTGCACGTGAGTCGTGCACATTGAGTAGTATAGGCAGCAGGACCGGCTGTCCTTTAAAAACGGCACCAGTGCCTGCGCACAAGCAGCTGACGCCATTGCTGGGGATGAACATCCCATCCCCTCCACGAGATTGGGGGAGGGGCGGGCAGGCCACCCAGCTATTTAAATGAGCCGCTGCGCTTGGGATCCTGCGGGCCACCACTTATTGAGCGCCGAGATCAGTGGAGGGCTCGTAAAATCCAACCTTGTGTGGAAAACAGTCACTCATTGTGATTTTCCCCGGGGCAGCCAATTAACGGCCAGAGGGCAGGCTGGCCATCCCATTAAGGACGGCGGACTGGCTCTTGAAGCTGCAGGGTCAATCAGAGGCCTCACAGCTTGAAAGAAGCAGCTGGATGCCATGGCAGGTAAGTGAGGGAGAGGGTGCTTCAAAATGGAGTTGCCCTATCTCCAACCTTTTAAAATCTGAAGTAAATAATAACTTCTGCAGCCAGGCCGTCACTGTGGGGGGTGGGGGTGGGGAGCTCCTCCACAGGGCAGCCTGCAGCTACTGCTGCACCCAGGCAGGCAGGGAAGGCCTCTAAGCCAGCCGGGAGGCTGCCTCCAACAGCTAAAATGTCCCTTGCCCCCTCCGGTAACCTGCAGGAAAATGCCAGTTGACCTCCTACAATTGGCATTAAGTGACCATTAATTAGTTGAATCGGCTACCCACCACATGCAGCTGGGTAGCCCTGCTGTCCTCCCCCCATCCCATTTCCAGGAAGATGGTCTGAGGGCAGGCTGGAACTGGGGAACCAACATGTAGGCCGGCGATGCTAGTTTTAGCACCCACTGACTTCCGCTCCCGGCCCCAGCGGAGATTCACAAGGATGTCTCTTTGACCTATCGCATCACATCAACTTCAATGGCTCCATAAAGGATTTCTCAGAAATTGAAGTATTTATGAAAAGCTTTTTTCCCCCTTTCTAAAGTACCTGGGAAGCATCCAGGGTACTCCCCATTCATTTTACTTGCATCAATATTGTTTCCCTTTTTGTGTAACAAATGACCTGAATGGCTAAATGGTTCGTTTCTGTCTATAGACTTTGCACTCAACATTGAAGATCCCTCAAAATGCGGGATGAATCTAAGCCCAGCTGCCTCTAAACTATTTTCTATTAAAAAAAAAGGTTTTGCCTGCTGATGAATGACTCGGTGAGGATTTCTTAAACAATCTGTTTGGCACAGTGCTGAGATACCTGCAGTTTTATTCCCAGGCTGGGCAGCAGGATTAACGAGAAGCTATTTATACAGCTGTGGATCTTTCTGAGACGGCGGGAAGGAGGATGTATTTGGGCTTCATTAATCATATAGCCCTCGGAAGAAACAAACAGGATCAGCACTGGGAGGGATTGTCTGCACAGCAGGTCCATTAGGACAAACTGCGGCCTGGCCCACTGTTCAGAAGTCCAACTACACTGAATCAATTCACCCACCATGTTTACTCTACACCCTGTCCCACCCCCATAGCCACTTCTCTCCATGCATGCTTGTCCGGAGCTCAAGCACCAAGTGTCATTTGCTTTTCTCTGCTCAGAAATAACACTGAATTCAAGCATTTCAAATCAAATGCACCATCCAATGCAGCACCACTCACTTCGTTGAATGATGTTTGGCCCACAAGGATGTTTATACTGTAAATTGGTCGTGCAATTAAGCGGCCACTGTTCAACGGAATGGGAAGTCAGTGCCAATCACTGCCCATGGTGCTAACATCTTCATTCAATGTGTGCGTTATAATTCCATGAAGAGTAAAGCAGAAATAGCACTGGGTTCCAAGAAATGAAGAATTTCAATTTTAAATGGAGTTAGGCCACAAATCAGCCAATGATTTCAGGGGGTTAAAAGGCCTATTCCTGTTCCTGTGGGCTAGATTTTTCTGGCCCCATGGAGAAGGGGTTGGAGGCTGGGGGGAAGTGGTTGTTGGGGGGGGGGGGGCAGGGAAATAGTGGGGAGCTGAGCCAGGATGGCTCCCCGACGCATTCCTGCCACAAGGGAACTTTCCCAGGGTTGGGCTGGTAACAGGATGGGTTTCCCACTCCACAAGGTGGGCAGCCAATTAGGTTGGTTAATTAGGGGTGATGTTGTGGTGTCGCTGGAACTTTCCCACCAGTAGAGCAATCTCCCGTCGCGTGTGGAAAGCTCATTGGATGCGCAGGGACCAACTCAACCAGAGGCTGCAAGCCCCAATGACAGGGCCACGTGGATGAAAGGCCAGAATTGTGGCCTTGTCTGATCCTGTGGAGGACTTTTCCCTCTGTCTCAATGTCCCATCCAGCTTCAGGAGTCTTCAGTGCAGCCCTTCTGTGTTGGCCAGCAAGGGCACCCGCATGTGAAGGGGCCTTCATGGTCTCCAAACTGCCTCAGCAGCGCCCACCTCTCCTGGTGAGGCTGCCGAGGCTCCAGAGCTGCCAACCCTCTGATTGGGTCTCCAGCCTCTGGGACCCACCTACCACATTTAATACAACAGCAAGCATGGAGCCAGCCAATTGGGAGGCCCCCTCCTGGAAGATTGCACCTCTGGCCTTGCTGCCAGCAAGTGCAGGCTTGGGACCTCCATTTGGTCCCAATTTCGGGGCCCTGAAACCTGTGGGAAAATCTAGCCCTATTTTTCTATGTTCCTACGTTCAGCTGACTGTGTTATTTTTTGTAGTATTTTATGTCACATGAAAGTTTATTCTCATTTTAAGTTGCTTACTCTTGTTTATATAAAGTTTATGTAAATCTACAGACAGCCAATTAGAATTCAACGCTATTGAGTTGCAGCTAACATTGTTCACCACATTTTTTATATGATGGAATTTGTGCATGTGCCTGCAAGAACGTTTGACTGGTTGGTGCCTCAGCGGGAGACCCAAGCAAAAACCACACAGTGAACTTGCCATGCCCTGTATCAACAGAAAATAATAAGGACTCTCATTGGCTCATTTGGTGAAGCCAGCTTGTAAATGAACCATATGGACCAGCGGGTTCCAAATTTCATTCCTAACCTGTGTTGAGTTAGCAGTAGATGGGACTCTGCAATTGACCTTGCTACCCTTGGACCAGTGAGTGGAAAATCAAACGAGATTCCCATTCTTGATCACTATGTTGGAATCATACGACTGTTACAGCACAGAACCAGACAATAAGGCCAAGCAGTCTGCACTGATGTTTTCCTCTACATGCGTCACATGGTCAGATCCAGCTCTTCTATTTATTTTCCTGCTCTCCCCCTGTGCCCACTAACAGGCTTCTTTTACCAGCAACTTTTGAAAAAAAACTTCAACAAGTTTATGGCAGAGAATTCTGAAATCCTAGACACTCTGTGTAAAGAATTTGTTGTGAATCTCCCCCCACTTTATTCTTTTTGTGTTTATGTTAGATTTGAACTCAGCTACTATATGGTTGACCAGTGGAAACTTTGTGAGGGTGAGGGGCAGTTTTCAAGTGGCCTTGTTCATCGGCCAGATGGTGGGTGGAGCAATGCCACCTCCCGTCTGATGAACTTTGCCAGAGGAACCAAATCATTTGCATTGTCAAACCAGCAGTGTTTCCTTAAAGAGGCATGCCATATGATAGCGGAGTGGGCGTTGTTGAGGTCTCAGTAGTGGGCGAGAATATTTTTCTGGGCCCAGGAGGCACCAATAATGCTTCATTTAGTATCACTGCTCCTTACCTGGAACATCATCCAAGTGGCTTCCAGCGATTCCTCTAAGATCTACTGGTTTGGCCACTTTACATTCAGTTTCACTGGGCGGGGTGCGTGCAGCAGTAAGATTGCATCCGGTTCCTATTGCCATAGGAGTGCAATTTGCATTATTGATTAGGCTCTCAATCTGTGTTGGGCAGGTGCGCTAGATGCCTTTTTCCCCACAGTTGGCTGGACACCAAAGTCGACCGTATTGTATTGCTCTTTACCCTATCATAAACCTGCATAATCTTGATGACCTCTTTTTAGACACTCTTTAATCTTCTCAGCTGCAGTGAAATATTGACTTCTCAAATCTGTCATCATAACTGCAACCCTTTATCCCTGGTAACATTCTCTTGAATCTATGCTGCACCTTTTCCATCATTTCTATACCCTTTCAATATTGACTTGTCCAAAACTACACATAATGTTCCAAATGTGGCCACTAAAGTCTTGTACACGTTCACCATTAACTCCTTGCTTTTATATTCCTGGCAAAATCAAAGATTCTGTTTACCTTTTTCCAGAGCCTTATCACTTAGAAACAATCAGGGTAATTTTACACCCCCCCCCCCCAAAGAAAATGGGTGAATTTGGGTCAGGTGTTAAAATGTCAGTAATCTGAAACAAGAACCAAACCCACCTTGAGCGCTTCCACTTACAGTTTCAATGGAGGTAGAATGAGTGGCAGGTAATCAACCTGCTCTCAGGAGGTGGGTCAGTTGTTGAAATCTATTAAGGGGGCTGCGTGCCATCATTTTAACAGGATATCTATTTTTAACCCATATTGGCTTGGTTTCCTGACCTCGAGAATGTCACCAGGTAAAAGGAGGCATGAAGGGCTGAATCCAGCTTGTGGGCCAGGAGGAGCAGGAGTGTTTCCTCCAGGCTCAACAAGCTAACCTATAAACACCACCCACACCCCCGCCCCACCCCCAAACACCTCAGCGGTCTTCCCTGACACAATCCTCCATCACTGACCCCTCCGCGATCACCGACTCCTCTCCTGTGATCACCAATACCCCACATCACCGACTGTCTTCCGATCTCTTCTGAACCCCACCGATCCTCCAGCTTCCACCTCCAACAATCAGCAACTCATCAACCCCCCACCATGTTCACCCCCAACTCTCCCACCTGCATTCTACCCACACCATGATCTCTACTCCAAAAGCTACGAAACCTACCTACTCCTGACCTGCGTTCCCCACCCATCAGGTAACCAACCTGTCAGTCAGCCTGGCATCTAGGCAGGGAATCTGTTCAAAATCTGTTCAGACCCAACTATAACTCTTGCTCCTAACCCCAGCCCCAAAATTCAACCCGAGTAAATATCAGAGCCAATGTATGTATAGAACTATTGAGTGAGGACAAGATCAAGCCTCCTCGTAGTGACCTCGCCTGCTTGATTGGCACCCCATCCACAAACATTCACTCCCTCCACATCGACGCATAGTGGCAGCAGTATGTACCATCTACAAGATGCACTGCAGCAACTCACGAAGGCTCCTTAGACAGCACCTTACAAACCCGCGACCTCTACCACCTAGAAGGACAAGGACAGCAGATGCATGGGAACACCAACGCCTGCAAGTTCCCCTCCAAGCCACACACCATCCTGACTTGGAACTATATCGCCGTTCCTTCACTGTCACTGGGTTAAAATCCTGGAACTCCCTTCCTAACAGCACTGTGGGTGTACCTACCTCACATGGACTAGACACCTTTCTGGTCGTAACACTGGGCGTGGACTCAATGGGTTAAATGGCCTCCTTCTGCGCTGTAAATGATTCTATGACTATGAATTGCAGTGGTTCAAGAAGGTAGCTCACCACCACCTTCTCAAGGGAAATTAGGGATGGGCAATAAATGCTGGCCTAGCCAGCGACGCCCACCTCCTATGAACGAATGTAAAAAAAACAAAAGCCTACAATGCTCACCAAAGAATACATGAATGACTGACACTGTAGCTAAGTGTTTTACTATGCAATCAATTGCAATTACTTGGGATGCCACAGACTAATAATGTAAGGTTTTGTGTTTGTGATTCTCAATACAATCAGTACTCAATCTCACAGGATACTCCGAGGAGAGGCCAGAGCAGGCAATTTGGATACTTGTGCCATTCTCATTCTCACCAGCCTCCTGTCAGTCAGTTACAATCTGGCATAGAGAGGTTTATACAGGTTACTGCCTACACTCACTAGTGGAACAGCACTGGGAGGACTGAAAATACAAGAGGAAAAAAAATAACTGCATAAATAAGCAAAAGCATGGAATATAAAGGAATCCATAGCTAATACATCACTTTTGGCGATATTAGCGCATAAACACTTAAGGGCTGATACTCCAATCAGCTGCTTCTGGTGAAAAGTGGTGCTCGCGAGGAGCACTGGAAAATTATGAGTCCAAAGTGAAGGTTTCCAATCATTAAGTTAAATGGCTGAAAAATCAGAGGAATCGCCCTGTGATATCCCGATCACTCCTTTCAAATACCACTAGAAGCATAGAGTCAGGCAATCAGGCTTTTATTGTTCATATGACATTTTTCTGTCTGTTGTTATAACAAAGGAATTAACACCTCCTTTAATGTAGTTAATAGAGGAATGTTGTATGAACACATTAAATATTTGTTTGTTAATGTTGCAAACAATATTTTAAAGTCTGATAACTTTACAGCTGCCTCCACCTTCTGTAGTGAAGCCGCAACAAAACGCACTAATCTGTAGTCTTAACAGCTATCAGCAAATGAAAGATTGCACAAAGTAGCACCAACTAAGGTGCAGTTGTCCTGGAGCAGCACATGTGATGTGAGAGGCTGTGAGAGAGTGTTCCAGTGAGGAGTTAGGGACTATGTTGCGTTTTGATGTGAAAACCATCAAGAACTGTGCAAAGAAATGGGAAGTGAGGTGTGAGGCATAAGACGGACGTTTGTAGTCCTGACAGGGGCAATGATTGCAAATAATTCAACAGTAATCATTTTCCAAGTACTGTGTTACCTCCTCTCAATTGAAAAGATAAAAGTTAACTATGTACATGTGAAACCAGGCTATTAACAGGATTTGAAAAACTCGTGCCCTCGGGCTTAAAGGGATCTATATACTTTCATCCACTGTTTCTAAAAAATCATTTGCATTTAGCAAAGACAAGGTTCTTGTTTTTTATACCAAAAACCCTTTGATGCATAAGTTATGTACTTGAAAGAAAATGTCAGTCTATCTTTCTTTGTTTTCTTCCTTAACAAAACTATTTTTCCACAGCTTAATTGGCTTGTAAGTGTTAAAATGAAACATATTAATAAAGTTCCTCAAAAGGGTTACTCAAGTATCTACATCTTTAATTTTGAAAGCATTAGACATTTTAGTACTTGTGTTTTTACAGGAGTGCCACACCTGTGCTGGCAAACCAAAGTCCACCAATCTGGAAATATGTTCATTCTGCAAAGACAATTCCCGGAAATTGCAGACCTACAGTAGATGGAATGTGGAAAAACATAGTTCTGCAAACAAACAGGGAAACTAAAGAAACAGGGCAGTGATGTATTAGTGTTCCTCCAGAATGGTTCAGCAGTACAAAACCTTGCTTGCTCAAGGCCTAAGAAATTAACATTAATCCCAGACCTGCCAACAGTACATGAGAAATTAGCAGCAATGCCAGACCTGTACCAACGGGACAAGATAAATCATAGCACGAACAGGAAATTTTGAGGAAGAAAGAAAGACATTGTGGGAGGGCACAGCCGGGTTAGTCGAGTGGGAACACAGTGGTAGATGCAGTTTGATGCAGAGAAATAGTAAGACTCCGAGCCAAATGGAGGAACGGGAGACGTGCCAGTGCATATCATTAAAAGTGGGAATGTAGGTAAATAAAAGGCCATAGAAAAGTAAATGATATGGACATTGTGTATATAAGCAAAGAAATGGTATGGAATTTATACAAGATATTAGTTAGGTCACAATTAGATTATTGCATACTGTTCAGGGCACCTCATTATGAGAAGGTTATTGGAACCACATTGTGGGGGTGGGTTGGGTCAGTAAATATTTACTGCAATAATATGAGGAATAAAAGGCTACAGTTACAAAGGAAGGCCTGAAAACATGGGTTAACCTGAAACTTTAACTCTGTTTCTCTTTGCATAGATGCTGTCTGACCTGTTGAGTATTTCCTGCTTTTATTTCAGATTTCCAGCATCCGCAGTATTTTGCTTTTGAAAACATGGCACTTTTTCACTTGAACAAAAGAGAGTAAAGGATCTAGCAGAGGCTTTCAACATTATAATAGTTTTGAGAGGGTAAATTATGAAAGAGTGTTTGCACTGGTTGGTGAATCAGTAACAAAGGGGCCATAAAGTCAGGATAGTCACTAGAAGGATGAAGGGAGACACTCAAAGACATATTTCACAATGGAAGTTAATAGAATAATGGAATGCTCCACCACAAGTAGTTATTCTTTTTTGAATATTGGTAAAGGATAAGGAAATGGGATTATATTAATCAGTTTCAGTTGGAGATAAGCGGCCTTTAAAATTCCATAATTGTAATCAGTGCTATTGCCAGATGTGTAACAACAGTTCAAGAGAGGTTAGTGTCAGTGCTAATACCAGATATATTAACACCAGAAATGGACCAGTTCTAGGCAGAGCAAGAAAATTAGTGCGACAACTGGATCTGCCCCAGAAAGTACCAGTTCAATTATTGTCAGACTGCACCAATCACAGATAGTACAAAGAGGATTCAGTGCCATTGATTGACCAGGTCAGCAGTATACAATAGATCACTACTCATACTGAACTAACCCCAGAGACGACAAGATAAATTAGATCCAGTATCAGGCATGCCCTGGGTAGTACCAAAGGCATAAGTGCCAGAACTGGACCCAGTCCCAGACAGTAATGATAAATTGGTGCCACTACTGGACCAATTCTGGGCAGTACACGTGAAATCAGAACTGATACATTCCCAGGTAATAGAGCGGCAGTTATTTATTTGCAAGTGCAGTAATGATTTGAAAAAAAATTCAAAGTACAAACTATAAAGTATGGAAAGAAATGTAAGTCAAATTTGTCGGGGGGCTTAAGGCGACATCATACTCTTTAGCCTCTAATAGCCTTGGGGTTAACATTGTGGAGTCTGAAATGTCCTCCTGGTATGCCAGCATGAAATGAGCAGTCATTCAGCGCATGTACAGCATCCTCCACTGCACCACATCTACATAGAGGGCTGTTCCCGAGCCGCCAGCTGCAGTACACCTTCGCGCCCCACATCTAAAACAGTTAAGCATGCACCAGAGGGTGGGGGTGGTTTAAGATGGGAAACTCAGAAGTCTGAGCCTTCCCCACATGCTGTGGAGTTTTTAACTCCAACTCCACAGACTGCGTCTTTAGCCTTGACAAGTACCTCATCCAGTTGACAGATTTCGCTTCCAGTCAGGTAGGAAGGACTCTGGAGCCGGCTACACAAGCAAGTGGGTGCAATCCCAGACCCCGGAGGGGTTCATATCCCAGAGCAGGTATCCAAACCCTTACCTTGAGGGTCTTTGTATATTGGGGGGAGCTTGGTGAGGGTTTTGGGGAGCAGCATTCCTGCTCTTGTTGGCCCACAAGCAGCGCTGTAAAGGCACTTACCTTCCCCTCGAAACTGTCCATGCCTCCCTTCAGCTATCCGGTCTCCCAAGGCCTGAGAAACTCGGCCGGCCACTGTTAAATTTGCAAAGCAAGTTAAATCAGAGGCAATCAGCCTCATTTGAATATTTAAATTTTCACCGTCTCCTGGGAGTGGATTGGCTAACCACCCATTGTCTTGCCTTCGCTAAACCTGGAACTGGGTGGTTTGGAGGTGGGTTGGGGCTGGGTTTCAGATTTTACAATTTTCACATCTGATCCGACCCCAACCCACCAGACTTTGGATATTAAAATTCACCCCTATCTAAGTACTGGAATTGCCTCAGTGCTAATCACTACTGCCTGTGATGGATCAATTACTGACACTGATTCCTCAAGAGCAATTTAAATGTGCCAAGGTCAAATAAGATAAGATCTGGGTGGTGGAACAAACAGATTGCTTCTTAGACCAATGTGTCACTTCGTTAATTGTATGCTGAAATTGTATTATTTGTGTTACAAGATTGATTCCCATTTAATACTTATATTCAAGATTAAATTATAGATTAATCAAGGAAAGTCTGTATGCATTTGTCAGGGGAAGTCATGTCTGACTAGCGATTTATTTTTGAGGAGATAACAAGTTAGAATTAATGAGGGCAATGTGGTGGATGTGGTCTACATGGATTTCAGCATAAGGTCCCACATGGCAGGCTGGTCAAAAAAGTAAAAGCCCTTGGGATCCAAGGGAGAGTGGTAAATTGAATCCAAAATTGGCTTAGTGGCAAGAAGCAAAGAGTAATGGTTGACAGGTGTTTTCGCAACTGGGGTTCCGCAGGGCTCAGTACTCTGGCCCTTGCTTTTTGTAGTTTATATTAATGATTTAGACTCAGATGTAGGGGGTATGATAAAGATGTTTGCAGATGATACAGAAAATTGGCTGTGTGGTTGACAGTGAGGAGGAAAGCTTTAGACTGCAGGACGATGTAGATGGTCTGGTCAGTTGGGCAGAGAAGTGGAAAATGGAATTCAATCTGGAGAAGAGTGAGGTAATGCATTTTGGGAGATGGAACAAGGCAACGAAAAACACAATAAATGGGAGGATACTGAGTATTGTGGAGGAACAGAGGGACCTTGGAGTGTATGTCCACAGATCATTAAAGGCACCAGGACATGTCGATAAGATGGTTAAGAAGGCATATGGCATGCTTTCCTTTATTAACTGAGGCATAAAATGGCCCAGGACTTGGATTCAGTGCTGGAAAAGGTTTCACAACCTCACTAGTTCGGCCTTTTGGCTAAGATCAAGTGTAGTATCTGTTCTTATCAGTGCTTATTTGATTGAGAAGAGACCATGATCATTGCCTTTTGATCCTGGGGAAGCTTTGAGTAAAATGGCTATAACCAATTTTCGAGCTTCGGGCCAGGGAGTGCGCAACACCGTTCGGGTGGTCGTGAAGGACAAGGAAGGAGATGCACCGGTCGATCGCACCTTCTTCATCAAGAAAATTCTCTTCGATTGCTGCGGATTTCAAGCGACGGACGTCTTCTGCCTGCAGGATTTCCCCAGCAGTGGATACTTCGACGTGACGTTCCAGAACGTGGCGGGATGCATCAAGTTCCTGAAGGCGTTCAAGGAGAAAGGGGACCGGGCGCCACTGTCGATCCTCACAGCGGAGCCGCTCTTCACGCTTCCGTCACAACGGGACCGGGTGGTGACGATTCACCTCTACAACCCCCATGTTCCGGTGGTGGATGTACTCACCTTTCTCGCCAGGTACGTCGAGGTGGCCGGCAGCAGCACTGATGTCAAGGACCCCTTTGGGATCTGGACCAGCAAGCGGCAGGTCAAGGTGACCTTGAAGGTAGATCCCAGTGGAGCCATCATCCACCCTCCCTCCAGCTTCGCTATCGGGGGAAGTCGAGGCTTCTTGGTCTACGCTGGGCAGCCCAGAGTTTGCCGCACCTGTGGCAAATCTGGTCACATGGCAGCCAACTGCAGCACGGTTGTTTGCAAGAACTGCAAGGAGGAAGGCCATCAGACCAAGGACTGTAAGCAGACTAAGTGTTGCAACTTGTGCGGTGCGGCAGGCCATCTCTACAAGACCTGCCCCAAACGTTGTCTCAGCTATGCTCAGGCGGCAAGGTCCAAGGAAAGGCTGGGCGAAGGTTCGACGAAGGCGTCCGCTGTTCGAAAGGAGACCAGCAACCTTCTCCGCAGTGAGGAACTTCAACCTGAGAAGGAAGGGGAGGCGGCTGAAACCAACGACCCAGCACCTACCCAGCGCCCGGAAACCCCTCCTCCACAGACAGAATCAATGGAGGAGGAGGCAGCAGATGGACAAACAGGTCAGTGGCAAGTGGTCCAGAGGAAAACCACAAAGAAAAAACATCCCAAAGCCACCACCCAAACCAGTGGCAAGAGGAGGCTCTCTTCTGAATCAGACTGCAACAACTCCTCTTCACTGGACGGGGAAATGCTGGAACGACAGCCCCTTCAAAAGAGGCGGCAGAACTCCGAGATGGATGATAAAGCATCCCAGCCCCCGGGCACTGGAAGCTGTGATGGGCCCGGCGTGCCCCAACCCCAATTCCCCACACGTAACGGCGTGGCCAACGCATCTCAGCTCCGGGACACCGGGAGCAAAGACACGTCTGGCGCACCTGAGCTCCGGGAGACCGGGAGCTGTGATGTTTTCGAGGAGGAACAGATGGAAGCAGCTGAGGACAACCCAATCCTCTCTGCCTACAAGACCCCCCCGATGTCACCCGAGCGGCACAAACCCTGCATGAAAAATCAGGAGGGGTTTCTGAGCCCAACCAACGTGAAACTGCTTGCGCACACGATGGGTATGCAGGAACATCCCGAAGGGGAAGGACTGGGACTAGCGAGGACAAATGGTATGGGAAGCAACAACTAATTTTTAGTAAAAAATGGGTATAAGAATTGCTTCCATTAATGTGCGTAGCATTAAATCGACTACGCGATGTGTTTCAACCTTGGATTACCTTGCCAAGGTCAAAGCTGACCTACTGTTTCTGCAGGAGTGTGGAATACCACACCTCAGCACCTACAGGCAGTGGTCGCGATGGTGGTCCCACGGGCCATCGATCTGGTTGGGGGTTAATGACTGCCGTTCCTCCGGCCTGGGTATTCTGCTGCGGGGAGGTAACTTCACCATCTCCGAAGTTAAGGAGGTGGTGGGCGGCCGCCTCCTCGTAGCAGACGTGATGTACAACAACGCTCCGCTCCGGTTGATCAACGTGTACGCCCCGGTACAACGCAGCGAGCGGCTGACCGTCTTCCAGCAGCTCCCACTGCTGCTGGCGACGTCCAGGCCGGTCATCCTAGGCGGTGACTTCAACTGCATCATCGATGCGGCTGGACGATCCGGCAGTGACGACAGCAAACTGGACGCTACGTCCAGATTCCTAATAGAAACAGTTAAAGATGCCAAACTGCACGACGTCTTCAGCAAACCTGCAGACGGAGCGCAGCGCAGATACACATGGTCAAGATCGGACGGGTCTGCCCGTTCCAGGATTGACTTCCTGTTTGTGTCCCGTGCTGTCACGGTCGGATCCACCGACGTCAAGCCGGTGTTCTTCTCCGACCACTGCCTCTTACTGGCCGACTGTCACTTACAGGACGACCAGCGGGTTGGCAGAGGGACGTGGAAGCTCAATGCGACACTGCTGACCCCAGAGAACGTTGAGGAACTCAAAAGGGATTACAATGATTGGAGGACCGTGAAACCCCTCTTTGAGTCTCCAGTTCACTGGTGGGAAGCGATTAAGGAGAACATCAAGAGGTTCTTCATCCACAAAGGTGTTCAGAAGGCGAGAGAGAGACAGAGGGAACTGTCCCGACTCCAGAAAATTATGCAAAATCTACTCCGGTTGCAGTCAATGGGGGTCGAGGTCAAGGAGGACCTCCAAGAGGTGAAGAGCCAGCAGGCCTCGCTCTTTGCCAAGGAGGCCTCCAAGATCATCTTCCGGTCCAGAGTCCGCTCCATCGAGCAGGATGAGACGTGCTCGCGTTATTTCTTCCAAAAGGTACACAGAGAGAGCTCTGTTATCAGCAGCCTGAAGGAAGAAGATGGCTCGGTAACGTCTTCGCAGTCCGACATACTAAGGATCAGCAAATCCTTTTATGCTGGGTTGTATGACGCGAAGCCCACAGACAGCAGAGCCTCCCAGTCCTTCCTGTCATCTATCACAGAGGTCTTAGATGACAGCAGGAGGGAGGGACTGGACAAGCCGCTAACTCTGGACGAGCTGACAAAGGCCGTCGAGTCTTTCGAGGCGAGTAAAACTCCCGGGAGCGACGGCTTACCGGTCGAGTTGTACTCGGCCCTGTGGGACTGGGTCGGCCCGGACCTGCTGGAAGTATAAGAGAGTATGCTCCTGGCCGGTAGCATGTCAGAATCCATGAGAAAAGGCATCATCACCCTCATTTACAAGCAGAAGGGGGAGAGGGTAGAAATCAGAAATTGGCGGCCCATCTCACTGCTTAATGTTGATTACAAGATTCTGTCCAAAGTCATAGCCAGTCGAGTCAAGTCTGCTCTGGAGCTGGTGATTCACCCCGATCAGACCTGTACTGTACCCGGCAGGAAGATCTCTGATAGCCTCGCGCTACTCAGGGATACGATCGCCTACGTACGGGACAGGAGGGTGGACACCTGCCTAATCAGCCTGGACCAGGAGAAGGCTTTTGACAGGATATCGCACACCTACATGATGGACGTGCTTTCCAAAATGGGGTTTGGGGAGGGAATCTGCAATTGGATCCAACTGCTCTACACAAACATCAGTAGCGCAGTGTCAATCAACGGGTGGGAATCTGAAAGTTTCCCGATCAAATCTGGAGTCAGACAGGGCTGTCCTCTGTCCCCGGTCTTGTTTGTTTGCTGTATTGAACCCTTTGCTGAGTCTATTAGGAAGGATGCGAGCATAAGAGGGGTGACAATCCCAGGCAGCGGAGGCACTCAGGTCAAAACCTCCCTGTACATGGATGACGTCGCCGTCTTCTGCTCGGATCCGCTGTCCGTGCGCAGACTGATGAGCATCTGCGACCAGTTCGAACTGGCCTCGGGAGCCAAAGTTAACCACGGCAAGAGCAAGGCCATGTTCTTTGGGAACTGGGCTGACCGATCCTTTGTCCCCTTCACCGTCAGGTCAGATTACCTGAAGGTGCTGGGGATATGGTTCGGAAGGGCCGGGGCGTGCACCAAAACATGGGAGGAGCGAGTAGCCAAGGTACGACAAAAGTTGGGCATGTGGGGGCAGCGATCTCTCTCCATTGTGGGTAAGAACCTGGTCATCAGGTGCGAGGCGCTCACGTTGTTGCTCTACGTGGCGCAGGTCTGGCCCATACCCCACTCCTGCGCCGTGGCAGTCACCCGAGCCATTTTCCGCTTCGTCTGGGGATCTAAAATGGACCGGGTCCGGAGGGACACGATGTTCAAATCTCTGGACATGGGCGGGAAAAATGTACCCAACGTGGCCCTCATCCTGATGACCACCTTCGTGTGCGGCTGCATCAAGCTATGCGTAGATCCCCAGTACGCAAACTCCAAGTGTCACTACGTGCTGAGGTTCTATCTGTCCCCGGTGTTGCGAAGGATGGGCCTGGTCACATTGCCGCGGAACGCTCCGTGCAGTTGGGCGGCGCCGTACCACCTATCCTTCGTGGAGCAGTTTCTGCGGAAAAACACTTTTGACCACCGGTCCATCAGGCAGTGGTCTGCACGGAATGTCCTCAAGGCCCTACGGGAAAAGGAAACGGTGGATCCTGTCGGATGGTTCCCCGAGCAGACCGTCAAAGTCATTTGGCGGAATGCCTCATCACCAGAACTTTCAAACAAGCACCAAGACGTAGCTTGGCTGGTGGTGAGAAGGGCCCTCCCCGTCAGATCCTTCATGCACACCCGAAGTCTCGCCCCCTCCGCACAGTGCCCCCGCGTTGGCTGTGGTGGGGAAGAGACGGTCGCCCACGTCCTCCTCGAATGTGCCTTTGCAAAGCAGGTGTGGAAAGAGATGCAGTGGTTTTTGTCAAGGTTCATCCCAAGCAGCTCTGTAACACAGGAGTCTGTGCTCTACGGGCTGTTCCCAGGGACGCACACCGAGACAAACATCAACTGCTGCTGGAGGACTATCAATTCGGTGAAAGACGCCCTTTGGTCTGCCCGAAACTTGCTGGTCTTCCAGCGCAAAGAGTTGTCCACCACCGAATGTTGCAGACTGGCACATTCCAAGGTCCAGGACTACGTGCTGAGGGACGCACTAAAGCTTGGGGCAGCCACAGCAAAGGCTCAATGGGGAAAGACCACAGTGTAAGGTTCCCCCACCAAGCTGGACTGAGGGGCTGGATCCATGGGAAACCCCTCGAACTGTATCGTTAATATTCTCAATTGCTGTAAATGTAAAACTGTAATTGACATGACAATTGTGAAACGGAAGGGTTGGGAAGAAACTCATGACAGTATTGAAGGAAACTGATCTCCCTTGCAATGTTTGTATTTTTTGGTGCTGTTTGGAAACTGTTTGGCAATGTAATTTTTACAGATTTTTATGAATAAAGTATATTTTGGAAATAAAAAAAAAACTGAGGCATAAAATGTAAGAGCAGGGAGGTTATGCTCGAACTGTATACAACACTAGTTACACCACAGCTTGAGTATTGTGTATTGTTCTGGTCACCACATTACAGGAAAGATGTGATTGCACTGGAGAGGAGGCAGAGGAGATTTTGAGGATGTTGTCAGGACTAGAAAATTTTAGCTATGAGGAGAGATTAGATAAACTGGGGTTGTTTTCCATAGAACTGAGGAGGCTGAAGGGTGACTTAATTGAGGAGTATAAAATTATGAGGGGTCTAGGTAGAGTAAATACTAATGAGTTATTTACCTTAGCAGAGGGGTCAAAAACCAAGGGGCACAGATTTAAAGTAAATGGTAGAAGGATTAGAGGGAGGATGGCCTGGAACTCACTGCCTGAATGGGTGGTAGAGGCAGAAACTCTCATATTTAGCAAGTACTTTGAAGTCTACTTGAAGAGCTGTGTCCTGCAGGGCTACAGACCTAGTGCAGGAAAGTGGGATTTGGCTGGGTAGCTCTTCATCGACTGGCAGGGACACGATGGGCTGAATGGCCTCCTTCTGTGTTGTAAATTTTCTATGATTTCTATGATTCTATATTCCTTGGAGTTTAGAAGAATGAGAGGTGATCTCAATGAAACATATGAAATTCTTAAAGGGCTTGACAGAGTAAATGCTAAGAGCATATTTTCCCTGGCTGGAGAGTCTAGAACTAGGGGCCATTGTCTCAGGAGAAAGGGAGGGTCATTTAGGCCTGAGATGAGATGACATTTCTTCACTCAGAGGGTTGTGAATGTTGGAATTCTTAACCCCAGAGGGTTGTGTATGCTCCACCATTGAGTATATTCAAGATTGAGATCAATAGGTTTTTGAACACTAAGGGAATTAAGGAATATGGGGAGTGGGTGGGAAAGTGGAGTTGAGGTAGAAGATCAGCCATGATTGAATGGCAGAGCTGGCATGAAGGGCAATATAGCCTGCTCCTGCTCTGATTTCTTATGTTCTTATGTTCTGAATATAATTTTTAAATGTATATAACTACATTTTTTTAATGAGTATTATTTCCTTGGAAGCAATCTGCAAGCATAATAACCATCTACTCTAAGAGAATGTCCCAAAACTTAGAAAGCTAAAGCTCATTTCCAGGCAGGTTTCGGTTAAGTTGATGAGAGAGTGAAAGAGGGAGAGAGAAAAAGAGAGATGGAATGCTGGCACAAACAGATGTTAGAGCAAGGCTGCAGTCACGCAGGATTGTCAGCGAATCTTCGAAGCCAGAACTGTTTTGCAGCGATGCTGAAGGAGGTTTGTTAGCAGGGTCAATGACAGATGGATTCGATCTCCAGACCAGACTGTAAAACCCCAAATACCCAATGGTTTTAGACATGAATTACGATCTCAGACTGCCATGTAAACGCAGTCTTCTGGAATTCAGGTATTACAGGTCAAAGTTCAGCAGGACCAGAAGGGCATATGTTTTTATTAATACCTCAACTGGTACCTCAGTTGGTTGTCCCTCCTCGGATAATGTATAAAATAAGTTTAATGTTTCCACAATTAACATAACTGGTGCAAATGCATCATGGTTCCATGACCTCACCACCAAAATGGTAATGACATCATGTCACCACCAAACAAATCCCAAGGAACTTAAATTAGTGATTTTGGAGGTACCAGCATGAATGTCTTAACATTGATTTCCGGTGTAAAAATGTGCCATTTTTCTTTCCGAGAAACATAGATCAATAAATAAAATAATAAAATCTCCAGGGGAAAAGAATGAGACACAATTCTAATGCTGAAGAAATGCTGATTTACTGCTAACAAGTGACAGGAAGCCAGGACAGATAGCTAGGCCCCTACGGTGTAGTCAGTTCATCAGCAGCAGAGGATTCAATCTCTACAATCACAATAGTTATTGACAGTCTTGGAAACTATAAAATGTGTATAATGAGGAAAAGAGCAATTAGGTAAAAGCACTATGCTCCCCAGCAGGAGGTCATTAACTAAAGATTTACTTTAAATATTTATAATGAGATTGCAGATCACAAAGAGTCACAATGTAGAAAATGTCATACAGCAAGCACAAATAGATTCAGAGGTTTGAACAAGGGGGTGTTTCCCTGATTAGATACTCCTGGAAGGATCGATCCTTGCAGGGTTGCTGATCGACATGCAGTCCCTTACTTTCCATCTCGTTAAAAAGGACAGAAAATTGGGAAACCATTTCCTGGCCAGTGCTCCCTGCATGCATTGCTGCTCAACAAAACAGTGCATTTGGCGAATCAGTCCGATGGACAGTTGGGTTAAATTACAAAAATTCATTAACTATATTTTGGTTGCAAGCTATCTTTGAAAGGAAATTTAATGCTGAAAAGCAGGTACTTTAGCAAATAATAGGACCAGGATTTTTGTTCATGATTCATTCTGCAACTGAATTTAATGGGAGGGCATGAAGTGTTGACTGTTAGAAAATATGAATGAAGCAAACATTCCATGCGGTAGCAAGAGTTGCTCACTTCACCAATGCTCTGCCATGCAGTACCAGATTCAAAGTTCATTCTCACTGAAAGTGAGGGAGGGGAGCCTAACTGCTGGAAGATCGAGGAAGAGAAAGCCAGAGCTTAAGTCAGATTGAACCAATCTAGAGCATCTCTTTGTCGCCATCTCAAGAGCAACATTAGCAGTTGTCGCAGAACCGCTAAGTGTCTTCCCTCCTAGACAAGAAATAATGCTCACTGTGGGCAGGCTAGATAGGGGGGGGGGGGATTTTTTTTTAAAGAATTTTGATCTTTTTTTCTTGTACATGAAAAAAAAAACAGGCCCAAAAAGAGTAATATACAATGGTGCAATATTTGCAATTACACCAAGCCTGCAGGACAAGAGGACACAGGTTCAAGGCTGTGAAGGCTACCTTTAAGACAGGTGTCAGGAAGTATGTTTTCACACAGAGGGTGATCAACAGCTGGAGCACATTGCCAGGAAGGATTCTTGAGGCCAGGAACTCATTTAACAAACAGCTAAATGCTGCAATGGGAAGACAGTAAGTGTTCTGGAAGGATGAGATCAAATGGGTTAAAGGGCCTTTTTCATCCAAACTCAAAATTTATCCTGTGATTAAAATAAGCGGTATACAATGTATAGAACTCCTTGGAACAGGGGCAGGTTATCCAAAGCAAGGACAAGCCAGTATAAACATATCCAGCAAGGACTAAAATTACAATCCAGCAGAGATTAAAATTCAGAACTCACTCAGACAAATCCTTCTCTGCAACACTCCTCCCCCTGCCCCCCATAACCCATGAACACTAAGGATGGCTGAGGCCAAGAGGATATGCAACATTATATCGAAGAAGACAGAAGAAATAGCTTATACATAGAAGCAAACGAATGGGTGAGAGACAGGCATCTACCAACTCAAAAGCAATCACCAGCAAGTCAGCTTCAACCAAAAGAGTAGGTGGGAATGAAAGTTAATAGAAAGAACTTGAAGCAAGGCGAAAACCAACAATTTCTCACAAAGGTGACCTTATATTTTAATATATTTTTTTCTATTTATTATATTATAACACTTCCAAAGCTTTTTTCAGAAACGTTTGGTTCAGTTTTGAAGGTATGATATTTTAGAATAAGAATTCTGTTTACAATTTATTTTTAGGCTGCTTAAATGTCCTTTAGACAACCACAGTTAAGAGAGCCAATGTTGGTCTGGGATTTGTAGATTAGGAGCTGATTGAGGAACTAAAGTGTTTGTAAGTGTTGAAAGTTGAGCTATCAACAGAGAAATACTTCCTCTCCTCAATCAACTTTTATCCATGTATCTAGGGCTCCCCACTGGCTCAGCAAGTTTAGCCAGTGAATAGCTAGAAAGGTCTCAGGGTTAACCCCAACCTACGTTGAAATAAACGATCTCTGCTCGGCTGTTTGAAAAATGGACAGGCCATCAGCACTGCCTAACATTCAGGAAAAAATAGTGATATAAAAATAAAGTAAAAAGTTCAAACACATGGTAAGCGCGGGCGGGGAGTGGGGGCGGGGCATGGATCCGTGACTCTACTGGGAAACATACATGTGAGCAGTCATGATAAGATTCAACTTTGATGCAAACATTGGTAAATTAGCATACTGACAATGTCTGGATTAATCCATAAATTAGGGCCACTTTAGGGAAATACTAGAACTGAACTAATATCCCCTAACTTGATAAACTTAAAGTTCACTCAAAATTAATTCTGAGAAACTTTTAAACTTAATTTTGAAGATCTAATGGAAGATCTGCTGACTGGATAACCAGAACCTAACAAGGAATCAAAACAATAATATAAAAGCAAAATACTGCAGGTGCTGGAAATCTGAAATAAAAACAGGAAGTGCTGGAAATACTCAGCAGGTCAGGCAGCATCTGTGGAGAGATTCATCAGTTCTGATGAAAGGTCACAGGCCTGAAACATTAACTCTGCTTCTTTCTCCAAGGAATCAAAACCTTCAGAAGAGGAGTTGAGGGAAGAAATAGTAGAAAAGAAAATTTGCAAGGTAATTTTATTTCAGAATTGCTGAAAATAGAGACATGTTGTCGAAGCTTTTCGTCTTGCACTCATCAGGACAATACCAGGCAGCTTGACTCTGATTGGTTTGATACATGTAATAATTTCCTTGCACGTCTTAATGGGCTCCATCCTGGGCTCAAATTCACCTTGAAATGGAGCAGGCAAATGAGCTCCCTTTCCTTGACATATTTATGTGAGGAATCTGTTAAGGGGTTCTCTACCACGGTCTACTGTGAACCTACCTTCACTGGTCAATACATGCATTGGGATTCTTCCAGTTCCACACTCTATAAGATTGGCCTTATCGGCAACCTTGTAAATAGGGCCCAAGACATTTGCTCAGCATGCAAGCTTGATGCTGAAATAGGACGAATCAAAGACATCCTGCGTAACACTGTCTACCCTGATCAGATTATTTCTCGTTGTATATAGTGCAAACTTACGAACAGGTCTAAGGCTGTCATTTTCAGCCCTGAAAGTGCGCAGTCTACCTCAAATTACCCTGGAAGGGTAATGTATCCCAAAAATCTGAGCAACAGGTAAAGCTAGCTGTTTCGTGCTGCTACTATGCAGTAGTAACATGTGTGGTGTTCGTCACTAACAGGATGCTCCCGTCAAACCAAAAAGACGTCCTGCCTATCACACAAATGAGTAACGTGATATATGAATTTCAATGCCAGTGTGATGCTAGGAATATAGGCCGTACGTCCCAAAGGCTGGCGGATCATATCAAACAACACGTCCCTTCTGCTGTTCACAATGGGCAAGATATAGACCGTACCAAACCAGCCTGTGCTTGCAAAACTCAAAACACAGTGTCCAACATTAGATGTGATTCCGCGATTGGACAACATTTGCGAAATAATCCTCAGTGTGCTAAGAATTACGCTGACAACCAATTTAAGATTGTCAGCAGGGCTCGCAGTGTGGCACATTTGCAGGTACTGGAAGCTACATATATTAAAACACAGGGTCCTGTTCTTTGCAGACAGAAAGAACATGTACACACATTGTGCCTGTTTCAGCTGAACAAAATAATATAGCCATTCACTGGTTCATTCCTCAGGGCAATGCCTTGACCAATCAGAGTCAGGCTGTCTGGTTTAAATTTCAAACTCAGCTTGGCAGTTAACTGTCAGTCACCGTAAACAGATGCATTCTCCATGGCAATGCCTCTACCAATCAGAGTTCACTTGCCAACCAATCAGCACTCCCTTCTCATGCAGTATAAGTTGTTGTTTTCCATGGCATTGGTTATTCTTGCGGATTGTCCTGATGAGCGCAAGACGAAAAGCTTCGACAACATGTCTCTATTTTCAGCAAATCTCAAGTTCTGTACGACCAAACGACTATTTGTAATTTTATTTAAAGAAAAATCCAGATAACCAACAAAAGACGCTTTCTCACCTGTGATCTTCGAAAATAAGTTTAAAGATTCCCCTAATTAATTTTGAGTGAACTTTGAGTTTATCGAGATTAGGGATAATTAGTTCTGGAGAATGAACCATTTGTACACTTTTTACACCAATGTTGAGCAGATCCAAATAAGTTCTTTTTACCTCTAAGTTACAATCCAACAACTATAAAAGGTTCAATTTACAACTTCCTTCACTTTCCCTTAGCATTGAGGCTTAATGTGAACTTCAGAAGTGCAATTCCTACTGCTTGTCTGTCTAATACCCACCCCCTTCACCAAGCTCATTTCACTTTGGACTTTTCCAGTGTCAGAGAGAAGATTTGCAGCCCATCTGTCAGATTGGATGTGTGCCTAGAGGTAAAAGGAACTCACTGTTCTACCATAATCTCCAAAGGAAAACTTTGTACTTCGGACATTATAATAATCTTTTTAATAAACATTCACAGCAAGGATGATTACAGCCTTAAGAACTGAAGAAAGAAATAAAGAGTTTGCATTTATGCAGCTTCTTCCAAGACCCCATGATGGCCCAACATGCTTCCCAGCCAGTAGAGTACTTTTTTAGTACATTTAGGGTTGTAATGTTGGAAAATGCGGCAGCCAATTTGCACATAGTGAAGTCCCACAAATATCAATGGGATAAATGACCAAATAATCTATTTTTAATAATGTTTTTCTGGGATAAGAAATTTTGTCCAGGAGACTGGGCAAACTCCTTAGCTCTTTCAATAGTTTTATCTTAATTTATTCACGGGATATGGGCATTACTGGCAAGGCCTATATTTTTTGCCCATCCCTAATTGCCCTTGAGAAAGTGGTGGCGAGCTGCCTTTCTGAATCGCTGCAGCTTGTGTGGTGAAGACATTCCCACAGTGATGTTAGGGAGGGAGCGCCAGGATTTTGACCCAGTGATGATGAAGGAATGGCGACATATTTCCACATCAGGATGGTAGGTGACCTGGAGGGGAGCTTACAGGTGGTGGTGTTCCCATGCTTCTGCTACCGTTGTACTGCTATGTGGTATAGGTCGCAGATTTGTGAGGTGCTGTTGAAGAAGCCTTCACAAGTTGCTGCAATGCACCTTGTAGGTGGTACACACTACAGCCAGGGTGTGCCAGTGGGATCTAATTCCATGGGATCTTTTACGCCTGCCTAAGAAAACAGACAGGACCTCGGTCCAACATCTCATCCGAAATATGGCAGGTGTGTTAAAATCAGCAGGGCCTCACGCTCTGGGGAGCCAGATGGACTGCCATCTGCTTTCACCCCTGCACCCTGATTCAAGCCCCAGGTTGAAAGTACGGCTGCAGCAACAGAAAAAGGTACCAGAAACGCAAAAATAACATTAGTGTCATCCTGGAAATTCCCATTCTGCAAGAAATCAGTATGATTAATGGTCACAGCATTGTGTTTAATCTAATAGAGGTCCTTTTCCCTTCTTCATTCAAACAGTGCTGTTTATATATCATTTATTGTATTCTATTTCCAACACAAATAATAAAAAGCACAGATCAAGACACTCCTGTCATCAAATAAATGGTGAAGAACTGAGTTGAAAGAGATTTACTGAATCAGTAGACTTTACAATTGACATTCCAATCACTTAAGAGAGCTTCCTATTTAAACTGCATGCTATTCCAGGCACCTTCTGAATTGTGTTGAGTTTATGTGATTGACACACACCCAGAAACTGGTGCAGCTCCACAGGCCTCAGTTAAGAGTCATTTATGGCATAGAAAGAGGCCATTCGACCCATCGAGTCCATGCCGGCTCTCTGCGGAGCAATTGAGTCAGTCCCACTTCCCCACTTGATCCCTGTAGCTCTGCTAGTTTATTTCCTTCAAGTGCCCATCCAATTTCCTTTTGAAATCATTGATTGTCTCTGCTCGAAAAATAAAAGTTAATGGGAAATCTTGAAAAATAAGAATGCCATGATTTTCCGGTAATTTTTCCGGGCAGCCAAGGCTCCAGTTCAGCAATGCACATTTGGAAATTGTCCCTAGAGAGAATTTTACATCTGATGATGAACAGGAACTAATTTAGCTCAGCAAGGAAAGGGGTGATGGGCAAACAGGACCTGGCGAGGGACAGGATATGGGCAGCAGAGTTTTGAGTGAGCTGAAATATGCAGAGGGTAGAGAATGGGAGGCTGGTCGGGAAAGCATTGGAACGGTCAAGGCTGGATGTAACAGGGATTAGGACTCAGCAACAAATGGGTTGAGGTAAGGGCGAAGGTGGGTGATGCTGAGGAGGTGAAAGTATGCAGAGAGGCAATGGGACCCGAAGCTCAGCTGAAGATCAAATAGGATGCTGAGGTTGTGAACACTCTCTTTCAGTCTGAGACAATGGCTGCGGAGGGGTCGCAGTTGTTACCAGCTACCTCCAGACAATTATCTCAGGTATAATCTGTGATGGGGCTTTGGTCTTCTTGTGTTTAGTTAGAGGAAATTGCAGCTCACCCAAGATTGAATATCAGACAAGCAGTCTGATTATGCAGTGGAAGGGTTTAAAGAGGTGGTTGAGTGTCATTGATGTACATGGAAAAGCTGACCCCTCTCTGTAGATGACGGTGCCAAGTCGCAGCATGTAGATGAGGAAAAGGAGGAGGATAAAAGATGCAATGCGTAAGAAGAAGATGGTATAGTCAACCAAGTTAAAGGCTATAGTGAGGCCAAGGAGAACGGACAGATAATGCAGCACACTAACAGAATGTCCTTTGTAACTTTGATTAGGGCTGTGGGAAGGGTGGTAACCTGATTGAAAGGATAAATTGAACAGATGGCTTTCCTTATCTGTATCTAAATGAAAAATCTGCTAAACATGGAGGAAATTTAATTCAAAGTAATTTAAAGTAGTATCTGTCCCTAAAGTTTTAAAGTTGTTATGCATTTGTGAACCACCGAAAGGAAGATATGATGTTGTTTAGTAAGGGTTTTGAGAAAATATATGCTGTCCCTCTAAGATATTTAAGATGAAAGCTCTGTTTATGCTGCTGTCTATGAATCCTTAAGCATTGAGAATGTTAACGATTGGAGGACGATTTAAATTGGCTACAGCTTAGGAAGTTTGTAGTGGTGCTATGCCTATATGTAGCTGAGATAGGACAGGAAGGGACTTACTTAGAATTAACCTAGATTTTCCAGTCTGTGGTACCTCAATACCAGCATCAACCTGTTGAAAAATCTAGGTGACTTGAGCTGGGCTGTGTTAATCAGTAGTATTCCGCCTTCTTCACATGGTTGCTACTTGCAAACTCGATTCAGGTGTTTCAACAGTGACTAACACTGCCATCTTGTGGCAAACAGCCATGTTGTAGCAACTGGAATGAGTAAGAGGAATAATTTATATTTACATAGCTTACCTTATCAATCCTGTCAGCACCTAGAACACTTCACAAACAATTATTTACTTTGAAGTGCTGTTTTGTAGGAAAATGGGGCAGTCATTTTGCATAACAAGGCCTCAGGCCTCACAAACAGAAATTAGATTAATGATCTGTTAATCCATTTTTGGAGCATTGACAAAGACGCCTAGAAATGGCCTTTTTCAGCCGCGGAATCTTAACATCTGCCTGATCTACTGGAACAGGCAGACAGGGGAAACATCTCATCTGACAGCACATCCAACAATGCAGCACTTCCTCAGTACTGCACTAAGGTGTCAGCTGAGCTGCTCAGCAACTTATATATACAAAGCATCTTTAACATAGAAAAATGTCCCAATGCACTCCACAAAAGAGAAAGAGGAGTAGGTAGCTGGGCATTTGCAGGAGATTGCAGAGAGGTGACTGAAAAACTGCTCAAGGAGATCTGTTTAAGAAGACTTTTAAAGGCAGGGAGAGTGGTGGACAGTCAGATGTTTGGACAGTGAGTTCTAAAGTGTAAGGTTGAGGTGGTTGAAGGCTCTTGCCAGATATAGATGATGGGTGGGAGTGAGGGGGGTATACACAGGAGGCTGAAGCGGGAGGACTGGGGAATGCAGGAAGATGTGTAAGGCTGGAAAAGATTGCAGAGGTACAATGTGATGAGACCATGGAGGGATTTGTGTTCAAGAATGGGAATTTTAAATTTGATCCTTTGGGGAATGGAGGTAAGAGAAGATAACATTCTGGGGGTGAAATTGGTCTTCGCCAGCAGCGTAAAACAGGCTCATAGCGAATCAGTTTTTTTTCACTGCGCCCCGTCTACTTTCCCCTGCTGTTCAGCCAATGATAGTTCAAGCTGTTTTTGGGAGTCGCGACTAGTTTCACCATCGATTTTGCTTGGTTTGAAATTAAAAATCTTGGCAATATTTCACAAGTCAATCCGGCTTCCAATTTGCTATCCCCCGTTTCATGCTACTGAACTAGACCAATTTCACCGACTGTAGCCTGACGACAAGAATGGTCCATCTGAACCCAATTGGATAAAGCCCAAATTAATCTAATGTGAAATCATCCAGCTGTCAATAAATGTTCCATCTAGTTTTGCACAGATGGAAAATTGAGTTATGGATGTAAACCTGGGTTTCGCTCAAATTTCTGCCAGCCCTGTGTGAAACTGAACTGAAATTTCTGCACAGTTACAAAATTCTGACAACTGAGGGATTTAATTTCCTCTGGTCGCACATTGCTTAAAACGTTTGTGTGCAATTCCTTTGTGTAATATTTTAATACATTTATTAACCCCTCTATTTTAAAAGTCACTCAAAGTTAAAACTGCTGATTTCTATCCAGTAATTCCTGCAGCAAGAAAAGTGGGATAATAAATCCATTAAAATAGTGCACAAAAGGAGTTTTATGCAGACATGTTAAGCAGTGAGCTAGCACAGGAAATTAAACCCTTAAACTAGTAATGGAGGAATGTAGGGGGAATCCTCCACCGTGATGAAGAGTCAGAATTCATAGAGGAGAGCTTTAGAGCTACTTACTATTTGTGATCGTACAATATATGAAAGATATTTGAATTATGTGACTGACAAATAAGAGTGGAGGATGCATTTATTCTCAAATATAAAGCAAATTTTAATATCGCAAATCATTCAGGGGCCAAAATACTAATGACACTATTGCACATTACAAACTGGTTAAATGTTTCAATGCAATCCCAATATTATTACTGAACCATACTGCATGAAAAGAACAGCTTTGCGCAGTTTGTGAGTACAACAAACACATTTATGAAAGGATGTGATCTCATAAAGACACAAGGCATAAGGAGTTACATATGGTTCTGGAAGTTCTCCAACAATTACATCCCATAATTGTCTGCCAAGTTGGGGCTCAAACACAACTTATAACAGAAATGAGACTGAAAGCATCGTAACCGTGAAAATGACACAAGGTAAAAATGGGCAACCGTAGGAAAATACCTGATCTAATCTAGATTAAAGCTGCACAAACAACATTCAACTGAAGGAAATATTTTAATGGAAACAGTCGTACATATGGTACTAAAGTGACTTGTATAAGAAGCCTTTCTTTGTGGGTGAACCCAGACAGTGAAGGCAGGGAGCAAAATAGGAGAGGAGGCAACCCACAGAGGTCAGTCGTCTTTAAATGTACATTTAGTGTGTTTCCATCGCCAAACAACCAGGACCATCCTGTAGATGTCACTGAAATTCTGTAGATTCCATTTATTTATAAATATGAAGAGACCCATTTTTTAAAAAATGTGTGAAATTTATCAACATGAGCATAACCAGAATGAGTCAGATCCATGTTTTGTTTTTTGGTGTCTGACATGTGCAGAACCTTGTCGCAAAGCTTAAAAAATCAGGTAGGTGAAAAAATTGCAAATATGTAGCCTAGAAATCAATCAAACCCATTTTACAGACATAAACTGGATGCCTAAGCATCCAATATAGTGGGCAGCATGTGCACACTCATTCTGTGCAGTCCATCATATGCTAAAGGCCCCTGAATTAGTTAAAATTAGTAGAATTTGTGTGCTATTGGCCACACTATGTGCCATACACACAGCAGACAGTATTCTCCAGTGCTTGGCTCCACAATAAATTTGTGGGTCACTGTTGGGCACCACATGACCCTCCCAATTGCCTCTCTGTCCCTGCCAGATTCTGTGTACAACTTCAGCTGGAGTAAAAGCCAGGCAATCTGCTCCCTCCCAGGACTGGTGAGCTCCCTTTGGAGCCATGGCGGATGCGCACAGCTCACCAGTAATAAATAAATGAGGCCAATGAACCAATTTCTTGTTGGTCTGCCACCAGACTCTTCAGTGCGAGCAGCATGCGCAGCAGTGCGGACACATCTCGACTCGGGGACAATCTAATTGCTACAACATAGACTTTTCTGTTTGCTTAACATAGAGTGCACAGTCTCCTCCCATAGAGATATACCCCACTTACCTAAATCTAGAGATTTCAGGTGCCATTTGACAAAAGCCAAGGCTTAGGGGCTCCAACGTGTGCAAAGTAGTTAAATTGTGGGGTTTAACAGGCTGAACCTGGGATGCATGTCAGAACAGAGCCCTGGGTAGCTTCTCAGCTTGGAACACTACTCATTGGACATTGGCTTGCAGACATATCTGGAGCCAGGAAGTAAAGTATCCTATTCCAGCTTCCTTCCTGCGGTCAACACCTCTAGGTTCCAATAATGAACCAGGCTGGCTGGTACCTAACGGTGCCTTGGAATTATTCAGACCTGCCTAGCTCAGGTACCACATTACCAACCCTGTCAGAGGGATTTAACTCAGTTCTGCTATCAGCTTGTCATCTTGAAGCAAACTCCGCTCCAACACAATTCCAGTTACCTCATCCTAAGGAGGATACTCATTCGATAATGTGGAATAATTGAGTGGACCGTGGTTTTGCGCAGGTCAATTTGGTTTCCTGCTTTAGTTACAATTGGTTCATTCAAGGTGAGCGTTTTGTTGTTTTAGCTTGGATTTTTTGACATATATCAGTGAGACACTTTTTGCCGTCTTCTGGTCCCTACTAATTTTAGAAATTTTTGAATATTGTTTACAATACACCAAGCCCTTTGGCAGGTTTCAGATGTGCTCAGAAATAAATCTTGGCATTTGACAAACCACTTCACAAGTTCTTTCAGTGAGGCATTGGAAAACTGAAGCTGTTGCCATGTGTCTGCAGCCAACTCAACTTTCCACTCTTTGGTACCACTGCAGAGTGGAGAAAAAAAAGTACCATTTGGAGTGGTGGAGTGAATCACTTTCAGCAGCTAAACCCACTGAATTCACTTATTACAGGTGATAATTTTCCACTTACAAAATATCTTATGTCACTGTACTGGCCAATGTGACAGAGACGGGGTGTTGGGTTTTTTTTCCCTCAAATTCCATCAATAATCTTTGATTCTTGCACAGTCTTTCTGTGTGTGCAAGTGGGTTTGAATCAAATTCAGTAGAAACCATTCCTTTTACAAAATCAGAGCAGTCGATTTTGATTGCTTTCACCTGGCCTTAAAGGGCTGGAAACAACTTCAAAATGGGGTCGGTAGGCTTTCCGCCTTGTTCACATGGGCCTACAGCTGACTCCATTTTGAAAGGAGCCTACCACCAAGTGTCCAAAGTGCTTGCCTGGTTCAGGCTATAGGCCCCTTTTAATATCCAAATCATAGCCACAGCATAGGACCCCAATTGCCATTTTAAGTCTGGACTGTTCACAACCTGCACTTTCCACATCCTGACCAGATTCTGAAAATGCAGAACCACAGACCAGCTCAGTTTTTGTTACTAATAAGGTAAACCTGTTGTGAAAATGATACCAGGTGCAGATTCCAAAATATGTATTCCCATCAAACGGGTAAAATATTATGATAGTTACGGAATAATATGGTAAACTGACATGGCTTTCAACTATCAAAACATACCATTGGTGCAAGATTATGTAGGATATCTCACCTGCAAAACTGCTGAACATCGTGAGCATCACAAACTTTGAATCACCTGAATAAAAGCAAAATACTGTGGATGCTGGAAATCTAAAATAAAAACAGAAAGAGCTGGAAATACTCAGCAAGTCTGGCCACAGCTGTGGAGAGAGAAGCAGAGTTAACGTTTCAGGTCAGTGACCCTTCATCAGACCCTTCATGCCCTTTTCAACTTTGATGATATGCTGAGCCATGGGTCTTGACACTTCACCCCAATTCCTTAGGGAAAAATATCTCATTAATTTCAAACTCCTGTCCATTATCTTTCTTTGAGGGTGATAGGCCCTTTCCTTTCCCATTGCTGGTTCCATGTCCGGCTGCCACACAGTCAAATAATAGGGGAGACAAACTAGCCCCAGCAACAAAGCTGGAGTGCGTTAAAACAGCTCAACGGCTGACTCCTTTCTCAATTTTCTTTCTCTCCTCAAAGGAAGTGTTTTGCCTCTGCTCCATAATTCCATAAGTATCATGGCTGAGATCACGAATTGCTTTTATATTAGTGTCAATGAGGTATAATGGGGCTCCCTGGATGCCGATCTTAGCAAATCTGTTGTCCGACATTGTGATTGCTGCTAGCTGTACAGGAGATGCACTTCAGGACGTGGCAGAGCCAACACCCAATATAAAATTGGCCCCAACATAAAGAGAGGTGTGCCAAGCATGTTGTGGCATTCCTTAGAATTGAGGATCCTACACTTTGTACGACTGCCATTATATTTATTTTCAGCCTACATTTACTTATTTTTGGAGAAACATTTGATCGGATGGATATATTGGGTCGCCATACAGGCGGCCATTTTGAACCACTGCTTCTGTGCATCACCATTCAACATCCACCTGTGATCATTACCTCTTATCATCTTTCCCTTCTTTGTTTGGCCATCCCATTAAAGAGCTCAGCTGACTTTTTTCAGTTCTGACAAAGTTCAAACTATAGGTGATCGCCACACATGGGAGGTCAAGCAGCCTTTGGAAGAGAGGGAAAAAAAGGAGGAAAGAGAAGGGAAGTTGGCAACCCCAAAATTTGCTGGATCACCAGCCAAGTTACATTCTTTTCCTCTCTAGCCCAGAGATGCTGAGGCCAATTTTAGCATTATGGCTGATATCAGCTAAGACAGCACTCATCAGGGTTTGAATCTGGGTTCTTGCTGATCTACAGGGCTCATCACCACACAGTCCATTTGCCCACTGAGCCATCAGAGATGCTGCCCAATAATTGACTTTTATTTCACTATTGAAATTATATAAGCCATTGCTATCTTATTTTAGGGAAATTCTTCACCGTCTCTAACGTCTTCTTTTCCCTTGTTCAAATATATAGTTAGAGATATGTAAATAAAACCAAATGACTCTTTGAGAACATAATAAGATGTTGTCCGTTTTTATCTGTTTATGTCCAATGGCATCCAATGCCCACTGATTCTGGCCGCATTGTTAAATTCCAGAAAGCTTGTTGTGGAAGGATGATGCTGGAGCCTATCTTTCCTTAGTTGCACATTTACTGTGCAGAATAAAAGGATTACAAACATGTAGCTCCTTGTTCAAAAACCTCCGCCAGTCTCATTAAGTGCCTGCTTATAAGTGCTCAAGTAAGACCCCAATTAACACCCTCCACCTGCATATAATTAAACAATTGACACACAATTAATAGACTAACATGCATGTCAGTTACTTTGTCTGTCACTGATGTATCAATTCATTAAAGGTGTGGGTCCAGGTATTTAGTAACTACTGTACAGTTAAAAGTCCAAGTCCATGTGGTTTTCCAAAAGTTCCTTAATTTTATAGGGGGAAAAAAAATCACCTAACTGCTATCTGCTCTTAAGAAGCTTAGGGGCAAAAAATGATTCCAGAATTCTGTTTTCATTTTAATGAGTTGCAGCAAACAAAGATTGCACTGTACAGTATATCGTGTATTTTTTTTTACCTCCAATACTGTCCTTAAAACTACCATATGGAGAAAAGTAAATGATTCCTAAGGCATCATCTATCTATAAACGATAAGGAGTCAGCCCCAATCACCAAGCAACTGCAGAATAAAAGTTTACGCACTCACTGCCCAAACAAGGTTGCTATACAGGTGTTTGTTTAAACCCGGCAAACCTAGCAGCTACCTCACCCAACAGCTGCTGTATTGTATATTATAATTCCCATTATCTCTGTGTGGTCTGTGATCATTAACTGAGAATAGCAACAGCAGCGTTTGTAAGTGATAGGGTATTTAGTGAAAGATAATTCTAACATTTTTGAGAGTGCAGAAATGATAACAGAAATGATAACTGAATGATAACTTTTGAAACCATTTCCATTCTTGTTTCAAGTTAAGGATAACTCAGAATATTTTGGAATTTTTGTATTTTAATTCCCCCATCCTCCTTGGAAAGCCAACAGCCTCTCTCACCCACAGCTACTAGCAAAGTCGTCCTCTAACAGTAAGAATCCTAGTTGTGAATATATCAAATCATGATTGGGATTCCAACTTGAGTTTCTTTCTCAATGATCCTCCAGCATGCAATGAATGCAATTATTAGCTATGTTAATACCCGATATCCTTCACGGTGTTAGAATTCTACATTTGAAGAAAAACAATTAAATTTGTGTAATAACCAAACTGATTTGTAATATAAGTGCAGATACACCACAATGCTATCAGCAGAGAAATGCATAGCGTGTTGGTATGGCATTTCTCCATCTGCGTGTTAACGCGTGCATTTATTTTCATGCCTTCACTAAAGTAGTGCACAAAGGAATGTAATACAACATTGGATGTTGCCTGCTAATAATGCCAGCAGTAATTTTCTTAGGATATGATCTTCTTGTCATCGCAGGTTTTCCCCAAAAATCCTCACTGAGCAAATACATTCTGGGGTCTTCCGGCTGTTTATGGCTCAGAACCTAACTGGGAGGTGGCTTTCCATACTGAGTCATCATGGGGACCTGGTCCAGATAAGATTTCGTTCATGTGTTTTTAATTTCTTGGAACACTTCAGCACTTTGCTGTAAGCAGCTGTCATTGAATAGGATGCAATCAATTACAGTGCGCACTACTAAAAGGATGCTTTGACTGACATCAAGAGGTCATGAATTGTTGTTGGTAATTCCTGTAGTAATCTGATTGAATTGATTGCTGCGGCAGAAAAAAAAGAGGGCAGCACAAAGGGAAAGAGACAAAAGTAACCTTTATAACTATCTTTATATGTGTGTGCTTTATGCAGTTTGCCTGTTAATTATTGAACTATCAATAACATTCGGAGGTTCTTGATGGCTTAGTAGATAAATGTGTGGTGTGTTACTAAACCATGAATATCTGTATGCCCAAATGTTCCCAGGTAATGATCTCAGCTGGGGAGGCGTGGGAGGCGGGTGAGGAAAGGGGACTCAGTTGGGATTCCTAGTCTTGATTGTTCTCTTTCGCTACTTGGAAGTTTGCTTGTGTGAATGGCTGGTGTGGACAGAGCTGGAGCCCACTGTGATGTTCTCCGTGGACACTCACTAATTAGGTTGAAGAAAAGTGGCTGCCAAAGGATAGACTGGTGCCTGCAGGATATACCTCAGCGAGAGCTGGCAACTTCAATGGAGTTGGGGAGAAAACTGGAAAAATAGTAATACTAAATTATAATGCCCGTTATATCAGAGATGGTGGCTTATCACAGAGTGAGTGTGAGGGGCAGCTGTATTATCTGAATGTTTTAATAAATAATTTCAAAATAACTTTTCAGATAACTTATTCTAAAATATTTTAAAGATCATTGAATTCTTAAATGTTATTTTACACCAAGGTATACAATCACAACTTGTCACTTATTGAATGGAAATGAAAATTCTGGCAAATAGCATAGAATAATGACACAAATCTTTAAGGGCTATTTTCATCTGTCCAGTTATCTTAGTGAAAAGTTCAGAGACATTGTACCTTTTAAGGGGTAGTGGGTAAATATCTGAAGCAGGAAAAGATACAAAGCTGTGGGGAGAGCAGGAGAGTTGGGTTAGTTTTGGATTCCTCTTGCAAAGAATTGACTATAAATACCCTTGACCAAATGGCTTCCTTCTGTACTGTAAACTTCTGTGGTTCTATGATGCCATTTTAATGATAACCAGCCCCCTCAGATAGGCGGGCAGCCAATGAGTAGTATGGGTAGCGCTGGACACACACCTGAGTGATGATAATGAACAGGCTGCATCATACGTGCTGCCTGATGTAACAGGCATGTGCAATTCACACCCACCAGCTGTCTGCCCACTTTTGGCCACAATCAAATTTCTCGGCCCTTATTTTCTTACTCTTGTATATTTATCTAGATGTGCATAGACCATCTCTTTTAATGTCAAATGGTCAGAGAGTGGGATGCTATTTTCTATTTTGTTTATTTGAAAGAGAAATTGCAAAATAGTTAAAATATCCCCAATTTTGAAACGGATTTAGGTGCAAAGCCAGTTGGTGATGTCGTCCAAAATCCACCATCAGGTTTTACTAAAGCCTTGGCGACAACCAAGTCGCTGCTCGGTATTGTTTTCCGTTGGCTAAAAGTGAATACTCCTGCTGTGGACTCAGGGGAGAAAAATAAGTAGGTCTTAGCAAGAGTGGCAGCACCAAGAGGAAAGCATATAAGTCAGGTCTGACTGAATCCATGTGCATCAAAGGATCACACCCTGTCTCACACTACTTATAGGGAGATGGGGGTTACCCATACGACTAGGTTTACAGTAAAACCAGCCTAATATCTTAACAGAACAATTTCATTCACATAAGGAGCATGAAGCAAGCAAATCCAAAGTGCTCCTTAGCTCATGCTCCTTTGGCCTAGGTGAAGCTACTCTATGGGACATCTCCTCTTGCTACTACTAAGTGTTGAAACCCTGTACAGTGTACTTTCACAAACAGTCAGAAATTTGAAGCATACAGCCCAATTGATAGCTGTTCAGTGAAGGAGAATTTATTCCATAAACCTTGTACATCAGATTCACTTATTTGGATTTCTATACCGTTGAAAGTTTCACACTTGCCAACTTTGTAAAGTTGTCACCTCTCAGGAAGCAGTAACATGGGTACAGGATTGGAAATGAAGCAATGCGTTGGGAAGACACCACTGTCTAGTCTAATTTAGATCAACTGTTTTTCTAGTCTTACTTACAGTCTGGGAGGGTTGTCTTGAGTGGAACGGCATGGCACATTTACTTTGCAATAAGCACTCGCCAGACATGATGTATTCCATGCTTCCATATACTGTAAACCTGATACCCTGATATTTTTTCACTTGCAGTGATTAAGATCTCCAATACATTGGATCTCTTCAAGGGCAGTCTATGTTTATGTAATTTGAGCATAATTATAGTTATTATGCACACTCCAACAAACCCTTTTCTGTGTCATGCTTGTAATTTTTTTCCCTGCAAGTTAACTGCTACATTTTTTCTCACAGAGCGTTTTACACTTTTGACAAATGTATTAATGCTTTTAAATCAGGCACAGCAGAACTTTAATGCACCCTCAACTAATAGGATCAGTAGTTTTTTTATTACAGATTCAATGTAACTTTCTCATCCTCCAGTTTGTGTCAGTGTCCTTACTCCAGTTCTAGTGCAATTTTTCACCTAAGTAATACATTTGAGCCATAAATTGTTCATATAAACATATTCTCCCAGTTCTAAAATTCCAGTGATACCCCTACTACAAACACTATTCAAAACCATTCTTGCTTTACACATCTAACAGATCTAGCAATAGGAGGGTAAAAGAAGTTGTGCTTGAGTAACTATTTTCAGACGTTCATTAACAACACATCAATGAGGCTCCTACACATGTTAATTGTTAATTTAGATCTGCTGAGTATATACATAAAGCTAAAAAAGTTAATTGGAAAAGCTGCATATGTCATTTGTGAGATTTAGATTTTTCCCTCATTCTGTAAACACCAGTTGCCGTGCAAAGGACCTGGGAATGCTAGCTTTTATCAATACGTTTCCTTTTTACATGAATCTGATGGACTGTTAGGGTAGCTACAGGTGTCCGTGCAGTTGGTGGCACAGATTATCAGCTGCATCTTTGCTGATGGAGAACTTGAGAAGATATTTTCCAACCTTGGATGCCAGCTGGATGTACCGGGGTTGCCAAAATGTTCGGTAGTATTTGGGTTAGGGCGAGCAATCAATGTATACAGTCTGTTCATGATCTTTTTGGTCTACAATCCCAGATTCCTTTGAGATGAGGATTTGCACTACATTGTTATTTGCACTACATCATTCATAGGATGCAGGCGATGCTGGCCGTCCCTAATTTATTGCCCATCCCTAATTGCCCCTGAGGAAGTGATGGTCAGTGTCCTCTTAAACCACTGCAGTCCGTGTGGTGAAAGTACTCCCCTAATGCTGTTATGTAGGGAGTTCCAGGATTTTGAGCCAGCGATGATGAAGGAATGGGGATATATTTCCAAGTCAGGATGGTGCATGAGTTGGAGGGAAACTTGGAAATGGTGGTGTTCACATGTGCCTACTGCCTTTGTCCTCCTAGATGGTAGACGTTGTGGGCTTGGAAGGTGCTGTCAAAAAAGACTTGGCTAATTGCTGCAGTGCACCATGTAGATGGTACATACTGCAAATATGGTGTGCTAGTGATGGAAATAGTGAATGTTTAATATAGTAGACGGGGTGCCAAACTGCCAAAGTGATGTATGTTCAGCTTTGTTTGCAGATGTGACTGTGCAGGCATTAGTCATTGGTCGCAAAGAATCTGTGCAAACTGATCTGACTGGCATCCATCCATGGGTCGGCCTCCTCTTCCAAACATACCAGATGGGGTGGGGTTGGGGGGGGCTGGTAGGGGGGGGTTCTTTTTGGGAAGGCCATTGGTGCCAGCAATGATGCTGAGGACAAAACTGAAACAATTCAGAATAAATGCCACAAATGCTCACAAATGCTTTACTGCCTAGAAAAGTGAAACAATATGAAGAGAAAGGATTAAAAAATGGCTGAAATATATTTGTTATTGTATTGCTCTGACCTCTCTGTGACCTCCTATGTCTAATGTAGGCTAGCAACCCTGGGTGCAGAGAATGGGCACACCCCCAAATTAACATTGAAGTGAAGTGCCCGTCTGTTTGACAGGGGTACTTTCAAATCACCAGTCCTGCCTACCAGTAAAATGTTTTGACGCCAAAAAATGGATCAAAGAGGAACTTCTGCCCATTTTCCAATATTGACCACTCAATTTATGCCTCAACTATGACCAGACAGCATCAGAAAACCCGGGTAGAGTGTGTAGTGTTTGGGGTGTTTTATATATTTTGCCATTATATATTTTATGCAACAGAGGGAATAAAAGCAGGAGGATGGATTTTGATTTTTGCACCAATGACTGGTGAGGTACACTGCGGGCTGCCCATTTCTGGCCCTCCCTCCATTGCGATTTTGAGGCCCAGGCCTCATTTTAATTTGGCAGGCAAATTTGGTAGGGCACCAAATAGGCGTCTAGCAACAGCTCACCAGATTGTGGTCTGAAGATTGGGCTGGGGTAGTGGCTGGCATAGCAAGTCGTGGCATGTGATGGCACAGAATAGAAGTGGCCCAGATTTTACCAGCCCTCTGGGGATGAGCTGGGAGACAGGGGGCCTGTAAAATGTCAAGGGAAGCAGAGGGTGGCATGACCATCGTCTTCCTGCCACTGTGACATTTTACCAGTGGCAGGAAGGTGGAGGACAGCCCTCCCACCCCAGAGGTCAATTGAGCCACTTAAGTGGCCAATTAAGGGCCTCTTCTCACTGCCACTGGCATTTTACCAGTGGCCGGTGGGCCCTTTACTTCTTGGGGAGGCTGCCTGGTAAATCTGGTAGCCTCCCTGTGGGATTGCGGGGGGGGCCTCCGATTTGGGCACTCTGTGGCCCACAGAGTGCCCCCCCCAGTGACAATCACCCCCCCCTCCCCACACTTCCTCACCAACCCCTCCAACCCCCATCATGCCAGGGCTTACATGACTGGCAGCGGCATCCTCAAACTCCACATATTTTGTTGGGACTGTGGTCTGCTTTCATGGAGTCCTCTCTACCAGGTGCAGCCCCAGCAGTGGCCACTGCTCCCGGTGCCCCTGCTGAGATGTCGGCCCTCAGATTGGCAGTCAGCTCCTGGGGGATGGCAGCCCTGATGGCAACTAATTTGTTGCCAGATGCCCAATAAACCCGCCCACAAACAGCCAAGACAGCGCTGATAAAATTCCAGCCACAGTGTCAGTTTCTGATCACATATCTGCCTGCTGGCAGGGTTCAGTAGCCCTCAGTGAAAATCCAGCTCTGTGTGAAAAACAGACACTCAATATAATTTTCCCGGGGTGGCCAATTAATGGCCAGAGGGCGGGTTTGTCGTCCAATCAAGGACGACAGGTGGGCTGTTGAAGCTGGGGTTCATACAGAGGCCTTCAAGCATGAAAGGGGCAGCAGGCTGCAATGAAAGGTAAGTAAGTGAGAAGGTGCCTCAGAATGCAGGATGTTCACTCTGCTTCTCTCTGCACAGATGCTGCCAGACCTGCTGAGTATTTCCAGCATTTCTTGTTTTTATTTCAGAATGGAGGAGCCCTGCTCCAACATTTTTAAAGTTTAAATTAAAATGGTTTTGGCAGTCGGACCACCACTGTGGGGAGGGGAGTTCCTCTACAGGGTAGTCTGCAGCTGCTGCAGCACCCAGGCAGGCAGGGAAGGGCCTCAAGGCCTGCCTGGAGTGCTGGTCCCCCAGCCTGCCACCAGGAGGCCGCCTCCAGGTACCTAAACTGGCCCCTGCCTCCTGCAGGAACCTGAAGGCCAACTGGAAAATCCCAGTTCGCCTCCTTTAATTGGCCTTAAGTGGCCCTTAACGAGCCTGATTGGCTAGCCGCCCCGGGGCTAAAAATCAAACCCAATACATTTGCCTCTGAAACCGTCCCTCCATCCTTTCAGAATTAGAAATGCACTCTAAAATCAAGGTTCCTTCAGTTTGGCTCCATTCAGTGTAGCACATCTATCTAACCACTAGTCACACATCCACCCAAGTCCTGCCTCCAGTGGATCTGTTGAAAATCAAAGGTCAGTCAATAACCCGTGTGTTAATAGATTTTTCCCATACGGTTTGCGTTTTATTGGCAATCATTTCCTTCCTTCAGAGGAGCCATTTTCTGGGTCAGTGAATCTGCCGACTTAAAAGGAATCACATTGATTGAGTTTTATTAGCTGTGTCTTCAAGCATGATGGGTAGATTGCATTGTACCTGTTAGAAAGGAACTGGCTGACATCCTATTTTTGTTTACTCTTTGACTTTGGGCTAATCTGCTATCTCTGAATTAGCACTGCAGGTTATGTTTACGAAGGTATCTTGCATGCAATGTTTCAACAATTCTGCCTTCTTTTGTAGGAGAGCCATTTCGGAGCAACTTGATGCCAGTGGCTTTGGAATTCCTCTGGCACTAACGAAAAGAGAGCTCAGTGTTTTATGACTGTGCTCACCTAACAATATTACCAACAGTATTCCAATGTAAGGTTGCAACTCATGGGGAAAGTTCCCCTGCTACATTATCAAGGTTACCATTCTTCAAAGGTGACTCAAACGGTCAATGGCAGCATGCTACATGGTCCAGCAAGAAGCAAACTGACATTCACATTTTACAGCTGGGGACATATTCAACAGAAGGAATCTTAGTTGTATTCTCCCGTCTTTACACCGGGGCCAGATGTAGAGTGTGCATAGCATCCTCTCCCCCACATTTGAGCCAGTTAATGGTACAGAAGAGAATCTTCAGTCCCCCATCAGGTAGTGTCAGTACATTTAACAGCTAAAACACCCGTGACCATTCATTGCACCATTTCATCTTCCATGATTTTGCTCATTTTAAAAGCATATTGAAAGTGTCCATCTGGCTCAGTTGCTATTCGAAGTTAGAAGGTTTTGAGTTCAAGCCTCACCACAGACTTGGCCACATAATCTAAACTGGCACTCTAATGCAGCACTGTGGGCATGCTGCTCTGTTGGACATGGTGGGCTGAATCTTCTGTGCCCGCCGCCGATGTCGGCCGCACTTTGCGGAACTGACGCAATATTCCGTGAGGTGGCTCATTTCAATAGCCGGGGCGGGCCGCCCCCAATCACATGGAGAGGGTTGGCTGTCTGTCCCTGGCAAGAGCATCAGCTGCCTTTGCACAGGCGCTGTGCCATTTTTAAAGGGCTTTGAGCCCTACCAGTAAATTTAAATATTTAAAGCTGAGGTAAATAAAAATAAATAAAGACATTTCTTCTGCCCTGCTCCCACTCCCCCCAATAACAATTTAATTAATTATTTGCTCTCTCTCTCCCTTGAAAACGCTTACCTTGTCTAGGTGACCTTCCCCCCCAACCCAAACTGCATAAACTTGAACCTCCCACCAACCCCTACACCAATGATGTTACTTTGACCACATTCACCCCCTCCCACACTGATAAACTTACCTCCTCCCCCACTCCCCACCAGTGTGGCGCCTCATTTCCCCAGATGGGGATCCGAAGGCACGGGAGTGCCAGCCACTGGGCCAAAGGTCTCAGCGGGGTCTGCAGGCGGTGGCGTAAGTATCATTAACTCATTTATTTTCATTTCTTAACATATCCAAATGTGGGTCCCATCGCCGAGGTAATATCGGTCCGGGCCCTCCTGGCATCGGGGTGTGTGGTGGCCCTTTCCCGAAGGCAGCTTCAGGTCACCACCCCCCCGCCACGGACCCCAACACCTGAGACAGAACAAAATCCAGCCTGGTGTCTTTCAGATGAGATGTTGAACTGAAAACTGTCTTCCTGCCGAAGTGGATGGAGAAGATTAAATAGCACTATTTGAAGAGATGTTCTGGCCTATATCCCTTTTTAAAGACCACCACCAAAAAAAATGTGTTGGTCAGTTTAACTTCAGTGTTGGGGAAACTTCTAGAAATAATAATTCAGGACAAAGTTAATAGTCACTTGGACAAATGCACGTTAATTAAGGAAAGCCAGCACGGATTCGTTAAGGGAAAATCATGTTTAATTAAATTGCTGGATTTTTTTGAAGAGCTAACAGAGAGGGTTGATGAGGGTAATGCTGTTAATATGGTATATATGGACTTCCAAAAGGCATTTAATACAGTGCCTCACTGTATTACAGACTTGTGAGCAAAGTTGTCGCTCATGGAATAAAAGGGGCATTAGCAACATGGATACAAAATTGGCTGAGTGATAGGAAACAGACAGGAGTGATTAATGGATGTTTTTTGGACTGCAAGAAGGTTTGTAGTAGAGTTTCCCAGCGGTCAGTGTTGGGATCCTTGCTGGTCATGTTATATATTAATGACCTAGACATTGGTGTACAGGGCACAATTTCAAAATTTGCCGATGATATGAAATTTGGAAGCATTGTCAATTCTGAGGAAGATAGTGTGGAATTTCAAAAGGACATAGACAAGTTGGTGGAATTGGCAGACAAGTGGCAGATGAAGGTCAATGTGGAAAAGTGTGAAGTGATTAATTTTGATAGGAAAAACGTGGACAGACAATATAAAATAATGGGTACAACTATCAAGGGTGTGCAAAAGCAGAGGAACCTGGGTGTATATGTCTATAAGTCATTGAAGTTGGGAGGACAGGTTGAGAGAGCAGTTAATGAAGCATATAGTAACCTAGGCTTTATTAATAGGGGTATAGAGCAAGGAGGTTATGTTAAACTTGTATAAAACACTAGTTCGGCCTCAGCTGGAGTATTGCATCCAGTTCTGGGTGCCGCATTTAAGGAACGATTTGAAGGCATTGGAGAGAGTGCAGAAAAGATTCAAGAGAATGGTTCCAGGGATGAGGAACTTCTGTTATGAAGATTGATTGGACAAGTTGGGACTGTTTTCCCTGGAGAAGAGAAGGTTGAGAGGAGATTTGATAGAGGTATTCAAAATCATGAAGGGGTCTGGACAGAGTAGATAGGGAAAAACTGTTCCCACTTGTGAAAGGATCAAGAGTGAGAGGGCACAGATTTAAGGCAATTGGCAAAAGAAGGAATGGCATCACAAGGAAAACCGTTTTCACGCAGTGGTTAGGATTTGGAATGCACTGCCAGAGATTGTAGTGGAGGCAGGTTCAATCGAGACATTCAAAAGGGAATTAGATAGTTACCTGAAGAGGAAAAATGTGCAGGGTTACCGGGAGAAGGCGGGGGAATGGCACGAAGTGAATTGCTCACTCAGAGAGCGGGTGCAGAACGATGGGCCGAATGGCCTCCTTCTGTGCTGTAATAATTCTGTGATTCTGTGATTGATTGTTTGCAAGGTTCTTGCTGTGGACTGATAGGCTGGTGTATTTGCGTATATGACACCAGCAACTGCACTTGCAAAGTGATCCATTGGTTGCAAAGTGTTTTGAGATGTCCTGAGATGTGAAAGATGCTATATAAATGCACATTCTTCCTTTGCTACTTTATACGAACTGTATTTCTTATATTGATGTATTTCTTACTGTTCCTTTATATATCTGTCTTTAATACAGAATTATTTTTATAATTAATGGGAAGATGTTTAACCCTCCCATCCCAATTTATATTCTGTTCAAGGACTTAACGTACTTTTGGATGGAAATTATTTTGTATTTGAAACTACTCCATCCCACCATCTTCTCATTGTGATGCCATCCATTGTTATGGTCATGTGGTTACAAGAGAATCATGACCTGATTTTATGAATGAAACTTTATCAGGCACATTCTTCACATGGGGCAATCATATCATTCAAAATGACGTGATGTGTGGCACTACCACCATGCTAAATGGGATAGATTTTGAACAGATCTAGCAATGCAAAACTGGGCATCCATGAGGTGATGTGGACCATCAGCAGCAGCAGAATTGTACTCAACCACAACCTCATGGCACATCCCCCACTCTACCATTACCATCAAGCCAGGGGATCAACCCTGGTTCAATGAAGAATGCAGGAGGGCATGCCAGGAGCAGCACCCGGCATACCTCAAAATGAGGTGTCAACCTGGTGAAGCTACAACCCGTGACTACTTGCATGTCAAACAGCGTAAGCAGCAGGCGATAGACAGAGCTAAGCGATCCCACATCCAAAGGATAAGATCTAAGCTCTGCAGTCCTGCCACATCCAGTCGTGAATGGTGGTGGACAAGAAAACAACTAACAGGAGGAGGTGGCTCCACAAATATCCCCATCCTCAATGACGGGGGAGCCCATCACATCAGTGCAAAAGATAAGGCTGAAGCATTTGCAACAATCTTCAGTCAGAAGTGCTGAGTGGATGAACAATCTCGGCCTCCTCCTGAAGTCCCCAGCATCACAGATGTCAGTCTTCAGCCAATTCGATTCACTCCGCGTGATATCAAGAAACAATTGAAGGCATTGGATACTGCAATGGCCACAGGCCCTGACAACATTCCGGCAATAGTACTGAAGACCTGTGCTCCAGAACTAGCTACGCCCCTAGCCAAACTGTTCCAGTACAGCTACAACACTGGCAATGTGAAAAATTGCCCAGGTATGTCCTGTACACAAAAAGCAGGACAAATACAACCCGACCAATTACCGTACCAACAGTCAACTCCAGGTCATCAGTAAAGTGATGGAAGGTGTCTTGACAGTGCTATCAAGCGGCATTTGCTCAGCAATAACCTGCTCAGTGACGCTCAGTTTGGGTTCTGCCAGGGCCACACAGCTCCTGACCACATTACAGCCTTGGTTCAAACCTGGACAGACGAGCTGAACTCAAGAGGTGAGGTGAGATGAAAATGTCTGCCCTTGATATCAAGGCAGATTTGACATTGTATGGTATCAAGGAGTCCTATCAAAATTGGAGTCAATAGGAATCGGGGGGAAAACTCTCTGCTGGTTGGAGTCATACCTAGCGCAAAGGAAGATGGTTGTTAGCTCCAGGACATCACTGCAGGAGTTCCTCAGGGTAGTGTCCTACGCGCAACCATCTTCAGCTGCTTCATCAATGACCTTCCTTCAATCCTAAGGTCAGAAGTGGGGATGTTTGCTGATGATTGCACAATGTTCAGCACCATTCGCGATTCCTCAGATACTGAAGCAGTCTGTGCAGAAATGCAGCAAGACCTGGATAATATCCAGTCTTGGGCTGATAAGTGGCAAGTAACATTCGTGCCACACAAGTGCCAGGCAATGACCATCTCAAACAAGAGAGAATCTATCCATCTCCCCTTAGCATTCAACAGCATTACGATTGCTGAATTCCCCAATATCAACATCCTCGGGGTTACCATTGACCAGAAACTGAACTGAAGTAGCCATATAAATACCGCGGCTTGAAGAGCAGGTCAGAGACTAGGAAACCTGCGGTGAGTAACTCATCTCCTGACTCCCCAAAGCCTGTCCACCATTTACAAGGCACAAGTCAGCAGTGTGATGGTACACTCTCCATTTGCCTGGATGGGTGCAGCTCCAACAACACTCAAGAGGTTCAACACCATCCAGGACAAAGCAGCCCGCTGGATTGGCACCCCATCTACAAACATTCACTCCTTCCACAACCGGCGCACAATGGCAGCAGTGTGTACCATCTACAAGGCGCACTGCAGCAATGCACCAAGGCTCCTTAGACAGCACCTTTCAAACCTGCAACCTCTACCAACTAGAAGGGCAAGGGCAGCTGATGCATAGGAACACCACCACCTGCAAGTTCCTGTCCAAGTGACACACCATCCTGACTTGAAACTATATCACCGTTCCTTCACTGTTGCTGGAACAAAATCCTGGAACTCCCTTCCTAACAGCACTGTGGGTGTACCTACCCCACATTGACTACTGCGGTTCAAGAAGGCAGCTCACCACCACCTTCTCAAGGGCAATTAGGGATAGCCAATAAATGCTGGCCTGGCCAGCGACACCCACATCCCATGAAACGAATTTAAAAAATGAGCAGCAATGCAATGGAAACAGTTGTATTATTACAACGGACAAAACCGAAATCTGCCCAATTTCCTGAAATGCAGCTTTGTGCTTTCTGCATTATTTTAAAATTCTATAATATCTAATAATGAGCCTGTAAAATTTACATTTAATAACACATCTGAACTGAATTCTGATCCAGAAGTATCGCAAATTGAATTGGTTCATGTTACTCACTTGGATTTCGCACAATTCGGATCCTTTGCATTGGTTGTGCCAATTCATTCTATAAAAGAAGCCAGAACACTTCTGGAATGCCTTGTAAAGGAGAATGTTGGAAGGACAGAATGACCAACACAGAAATATTGAGGCAAAAGCAATATACTGCAGACACTGGAAATCTGAAATAAAAACAGAAAATGCTGGAAATACTCAGCAGATCAGGCAGCATCTGTGGAGAGAGAAACAGAGTTAACATTTCAGGCCTGTGACCTTTCATCAGAACTGTGAAAAGTTAGATACATGTAATAGGTTTTGTGATCATGAAAGGGGGAGGAAGAAGAACAAAAGGGAAGGAGGGCAGGAGAGATTAAATGATAAAAGGTTTCATGTTGCAAGGCCAAAGAGAGTGGTAATGCAACAAATAAACAAAAGATGTATCAAGAGGAGGTGTGAATGGCAGGATCCTGAAAAGCTGCCATATGAAAGCAAAATAAAGGAAATAAAAGAGAAACAGGAGAAAATACCAAATCAGCAAGTCTATTCTTCTTACCTTCCCCCCTTTCATTTGCTCAAACCTGTTATATTTCTAACAGAAGTAACTAAGAGTGGTTTGTGAACAATGACAGAGTTTGTTAGGATGATAAGATTATGGAAGGGGGGCATATGTGTCATATGACTGAAGATCAAGACCATCAAATGGTGATGAAATGGGTGCCGCCTTTGGAAAGGCCAAGTGGAAGAGCAATGCTGAGGACATAGAATTATAGAATTCTTACAGCACAGAAGGAGGCCATTTGGCCCATCGTGTCTGTCCCGGTTGTCTGCAAGAGCAGCTCAGCTAATCCCACTCCCCCACATTTTCCCATTCCCACAGTCGTGCAAACTTTTTCTATTCAGATAATTATCCAACTCCCTTTTGAAAGCCATGATTGAATCTGGCTCCATTACAAGATGATAGGGGCAATCTAGAGGAAGACCTGGATGGAACAGTGATAATGACCAGACAACTACAAAACTAGAAGAGGACAGAATGTGATGGCGAGATTCTTGTGGAGTTTATATTCAGTAATGTCATGATGATAAATCAAACCGTTAAAAGGCCCAATTTTAACTGTGGACCAGCTTTGAGTGGGCTGTCCCATGAGGATATCGCAATCAGCAGCAGGGGGGGTGATGGTGAGTCATTGTAGGGGAGGTCTAAGATTCCATTGAGGGATTCTGAGGAGCACTCCTGCTTCTCTTGACCCAACAAGCAAAGTATAAAAAAAGACCTATTTGGGCCTCTTCCGGCCCCAGGTCCCTGCTACTTTCATCTAGCAGGAAAGCTGCTGTGGCTTCCTGCTCCGGAGACTGAGTTAAAATTGCGGTCTGGTCCCAAGGATGTCATCAAATTCCAACATGTTAATGTAGAAAAGGATCCTGCCGGCATGGGATGGGTGTCCTTGCTGCCTGCTTAGTAGACCCCATTTTACAATGGACAAATGTAAGCTGTAGGAGAAGCTGAGATGGGTAACTAACCTAGGCGATTTTAACTGCTGATTCATACGAGCATCTGAATTAGGAGTAGGAGTAGACCATTTTGCCCCTCGAGCCTGCTCCACCATTTGATAAGATCATGGTTGATCTGATTGTAGCCTCAACTCTACTTTCCTGTCTATCCGCTATAAACTTTGATTCCCTTGTCAATCAAGAATCTATCTAACTCAGCCTTAAAAATATTCAATAACGCTGCCTCCACTGTTATCTGGGGAAGAGAATTCCACAAACTTATGACCCTCTGAGAGAAAAAATTTCTCCTCATCTCCATCTTAAATGGGAGACCCCTTATTTTTAAACTGTCTCCCAGTTCTAGTCTAAGGGGAAAACATCCTTTCAGCATCCACCCTGTCAAGTCCCCTCGAGATCTTATATGTTTCAATAAGATCACTTCTCATTCTTCTAAACGCCAATGGATACAAACCCAACCTTTCATCAGAGGATAACCCTCTATCCCAGGAATCAGTCAAGTGAACCTTCTCGGAATTGTTTCTAATGCAATTATCTCCTTTCTTAAGTAAGGAGACCAAAGCTGTACACAGTAATGCAGATGTGGCTCATCTGCTTTTTGCCTGGCAGATTAAGGGCAACTAATAAATATCAGTAGATATGAAGGTATCTCCAATAACTAGATTCTATGCAAGTCAGTAGATTGCAGTTCCCTTTTAAGAAAGAAATCAAGTTAAACTCTTCAAACCACCATTTTTCTATCAGTTGGTGACTTCACAGATCACCTCAGCCCAAAGGTGGCCCTAATAGAAAGAAAGACTTGCATTATTACCTTTCAGGTTCCACAGCACTTACAGCCAAGTACTTTCAAAGTGTAGTGTTGTTGTAATGTAAGAAATGCAGCAACCAATTTGCACAAAACAAGCTCCCATAAACAGCAATGTGATAATAACCAAATAACCTGTTTTTTAGTGATGTTGCTTGAGGGACAAATATTGGCCAGGACCCTCGGATAACACTCCATGTTCTTCTTTGAAATAGTGCTCTGGGATCTTTTACATCTTCTTGAGAGAGCAGACAGGGCCTCAGTTTAATATCTCATCCAAAAGACAGCACTCTACAATGAAGCTGTTAAGTCTCTAAAGTGGGATTTGAACTCACAACCTACTAACTCTAAACAAGAGTGCTACTAACTGAGCCATGGCTGACACTATTTATAGCAGATATGAATATACTTGGTTACCTAGCTACACATGCAAATTGTAGCTGTTTAGATTATGAGATCAGCAGTTCTGAACTATTGATCTAGGCTGAAATCTCCACAGCTCCCACACTCCACCCTTGCCCTGTAGCTGTTGATGCACTGAAAGGTATCGTATTACATTAACAGTGTATGCTGTGATATTGATGCATGAAAGGTGAACAGAGACTTGAGCCAGACTGATTGCATCAGCATAGCACAAACGTATTAGGTCGAGACCCAAAGTACACCTGACAGATAGAAGCAAACCCTGGAAATCTGAAGTAAAAATAGAAAATGAAAATTATACAGCAAGTTGGCCATAAATAAAGACTTGTGCCAGAAGCGTTCTTGAGGATTTGCCAGCATCACCACTATAACCTTGGTAGGAACATGGTCTACACACATAAACAAGGTTTCCACCAAAGCCACAATGACCAAGCAGGATAAACCCCAAGGAAATTTGTGGGGTTGGGCTTATAAAGCTCCTTATCATGTTGTAAATATCCTCATATACAATGAACTATTTTTGCAAAGCAGGGACTGTTGGTGGACAGGATCCCACAAAGAGCAATGAGCTGAATGACTAGTTAGTCCATCTTTGGTGATGTTGTTTGACAGGGGAGTAGTTGATGTTGGCTAAAATATCAGAAGAACTCGCAACTGTTCTTCAAACTATAACATGGCATTTTTAATGTCCATCTGATCCACTAGAAAAGGTAGACAAGGATTTGAGTTAATATCTCATCTGTACTGAATTATGTTAGCCTACAGTATAAGCAACAAATGCTGAAGTGTGGCTTGAATCTATAACCATCTACTCAGAAGTGAGAATGCTACCATCTGAACCAAGCTACCATTTGAATCTGAGTTCTTTAGATTTAGAGATACAGCACTGAAACAGGCCCTTCAGCCCACCGAGTCTGTGCTGACCATTAACCACCATTTATACTAATCCTGCACTAATCCCATATTCCTACCACATCCTCACCTGTCCCTATATTCCCCTACAACCTACCTATACTAGTGGCAATTTATAATGGCCAATTCACCTATCAACTTGCAAGTCTTTTGGCTGTGGGAGGAAACCGGAGCACCCGGAGGAAACCAACGCAGACACAGGGAGAACTTGCAAACTCCACACAGGCAGTACCCAGATTTGAACCCGGGTCACTGGAGCTGTGAGGCTGCGGTGCTAACCACTGTGCCGCCACTGTTGAAGGGTCACCACTTGACATGTTAACCTTTCTGCCTCTTTCAGACAAAGATTGAAAAAGTCACTTTTTAAACCCAATGTTTTACTGCAACTTTTCGGGTGGGCCTGGATGCTCCAACATTTCTTGTTTGAAGAGAACTGCCTACTGACAAATTACTGCACATAAGTTGAGCAAATAAATTCAGATTTTATACTCCTTTTCAAGATGGAATCTTGAGATGCTAGGCTTTTAAATAGTTTGGACCAGTTTCTTTGAGTTTTACAGAAGGGTATTTATGATTGTGAGAGATTAAATGTTGTGAATGGGATTTTTTTTCCAGTTTTTTGCATCTGGGGTCAACATCATGCATGTTTAATTCAAGTGCATTAATAGTTTGATTGGGCCGGCAGCATCAGTAACCTGTCTGCTTCTTTAATTGGACGGGGGGTCCGCAGGCAGCCATTTAGGAGGCCGTCTGCAGTAAAATTGTCAAGCTGATCCTGCTGCTGGCAAGTGCGGGCTCGGGACCCGCTTTTCACCCTGACGTCAGGGTCCTGAAGCCGGCAGTAAAATTCAGCCCATTAGACAGGTTTCCAAAAGCTTGGTCAAAGATGTAGGTTTTAAAGAGCGTCCAAACATGCATCTTAACTGAGACATTGCAAAAATATATTGCCTTTGTTCCTTTTGTGCCACTGCCAATTTACTGATGATTAAAACTAAATTATTAGGACCATCAACTCGGTGAAAGACGCTCTTTGGTCTGCCTGAAACTTGCTGGTCTTCCAGTGCAGAGTTGTCCACAACTGGCACATTCCAAGATCCAGGACTACGTGCTGAGGGATGCACTCAAGCTTGGGGCAGCCGCTGCAAAGGCTCAATGGGGAAAGGTCACTGTGTGAGGTCTTCCCGCCAGAGTGAACCGAGGGGCTGGAACCTGTGTTAAAATCCCTCAAGCTGTATGCACCAAAATATGGTTTTGCTGTGTAATGCAAATGTACATTGCATGTAAAATGGAATGGAAAGTTTGTGAGAAAACTCACATTCTGTATTGAAGAAAATTGATTTCTTTTGCACTTCCTGGAATGTCAACTTGCAACTGTTTTGTAATGTATTTTTTACAGATTTTTATGAATAAAGTATATTTTTGGAAAAAAGATGATTAATACTAAATTATTGTCAATTTATCGCATGTTCACTAAGGACTGTGTTGAGTCTGTACCAGTTTTAATTAATTTAGAATGCTTATAACCAGCAGAGAGAATTATTGATAGGGCCTAAGGCTCAGATGTAGAAGCACAGAATTCTAATCCAGGCCCATGCTCTGCAAATATATACTTTAATTGACAAAATGAGAGGGTTCTTTATTTCAAAAGTATCTCATATTAAAGGCCAGCTACCTGACCCAAGCCTGACGGGACCCGATGACGTGTCGGGTTCGGATTTGGTCGGGTCGCACATCTGGGTCTGGCATTTGGGCTCAGGTCGGGGCGGGCCAGGTCAGACACACTCTATCACAACCTCAGGGAAGTGGCTCCAATGTTAATGTAATTTTTGGACTAGAAAGGTGGTTTTGTTACAGTTATTTTAAGCTTGTGCAGATGAGCAACAAAGTGAAAAACGGAAGGTAAGTTAACTGATGATCGGGTCGGGTCGGGTCGGGTCGGGTTGGGTCGGGCGCGGGAAAAAATGGAAGGACTCGGGCTGGGTCGGGCTCGGGGTCAGATGTGGTTCTGTTGGGCTCGGGTCGGGTCTCATTTGCAGACCCGAGCCAGTCTTTATCTCATATTTTGTGTGCTTCCTCGTTGTAAAATTTATGTAGCGGTATAAAATCAAGAAAGTTGTGACAGACAAGGACGAGCTTGTTTAACACATTGAGTCATACATCCTCTGAGACCTCGTGCTAAATTATTGCTCCAGTACTGGAGCTGATGAACTCAGTGGCATTGTCACGTTCATATTTATGTCTTAGAGGATAGTTACGTGACTCTGCCAGTTACTGTATTTGTACTTCAGCCAAGCAATGTGTGTCTGTGTGTGCAAACAAGTTCTTTTACTTTTAATTTAGTGCATGCTGGGATGCTCCAGCATTACTATCTGAGTGCATGCTGTGTCTTTGGTGGACTGTGGTCTCAGTGGATTCAGGGAATCTGGATGACTGGAGTCTAAGTGAATGGTGGGGCTCTGGAGGACTAGGTCTCAGGGCATGCTGGGAGAATGGATGTATAATGTCTTAGTGTACTGCCTGAGAGTGTGATGGAGGCAGGTTCAATTGAAGCATTCAAAAGGGAATGAGACTGTTCTATGAAAAAGAAGAATGTGCAGGATTACGGAGAGCAGACGGGGGAGTGGCACTAGGTGAATTGCTCATTCGAAGAGCTGGTGCAGACATGATGGGCCAAACGGTCTCCTTCTTCACTGTAACAATTCAGTGATTATGTAAAAAGTGAAGAGAATGGCTGGCAGGCTGATTGGAGTAACCCAGCTGGTAAAATAGAGAGCGTGTTGAAGATAGAACAGGGTAAATTCAGCCGTGATTCCCTGTCAAGATTATCTTTTTATGAACGTGATCCTACACCAGTACAGAACATAATTCCAGATTCAATCTTTTTTCCCTGCTTTTTTTTTTGTAAATATTCCACCCTCCCTCCTTTTGATTCTTACGTGGTATAGTTCCATAGGTGTGGTCACCCTTCAAAACCTCATCTAAATGGGCATTCTTCAAGTGTGAGTCGAGACAGTGATTGTGGACAAGCTATTTAACCACTGAAAGCATCACAGTCAAGTCCCATCCTGTCATCACCCAGTGTCCACACACACATACTACTAGAAAGGGTTTCTGGATAGCGATCATGTGCAGGAGCCCTGGGTGCTTTGAGGTCAATTGCAGTTCCCTTACCACTAACCTAGGGTCAGCTAACTGAGCACAGAGCAATGATGAGTGACAGAACCTAGGGCTTTCCAACTCTGTATGGCTGCACTACTCATCAACTTAACCATCTGATCCATCAAAGAAGAATGTGGATCTTACTTAATGCAGCAATTATTCAACACACCTATATCTACTGGCAGATACCAGGGCTTTCTAAGGAGAAACTCTGATGCAAACCTAGCCTTATGACTGATGACTGACTCTCTATATATTACTCTTCAGTACTTTTGTCTTTGTGAAAGTAACTCATGTTACGTTTTGCATCTTTGTAAGAATGGATTCTCAAATTCCAGTTATGAGGAATTTGTTATAATTACAATTTAAAGAAATTGAACATGGTCTCTTGGGAAAGAGAGAACTTTGAGGTGAGGAAATTGAGGTTTTTAAGATTATGAAAGGAACTGATGAAATTATTTGCGATGGCTTCAAAATACCAAGGGACTCGGTTTAAAAATTAGGAAAGACAGGAGGAAGAAGAGAGGTGAGATAGATTTTTTATACCTAAAGGGGCATCAGATTATGGATGAAATTACCAAGAAAAGCCATTAAAATGGATCAGATAAATGGATTGCATTTGCAAAGAGGGAAGGAATGGAGAGAGATGGTGGGACAGTGGATACATGGAGTTGACCCATCAAAAATGCACAGACCTGTTGGGTGTAATGGCCTTTTTAGTTCCTCAAAATTCTTATGCTTTTATTTTGAGAACCAATTTTGAATTATGAAAATACATGAAACAGATGTTCTACCACATGACAAGGACAAAGTATGATTTAATAAAAATATCGGATGCTGATTATTCCTGAGTAAGATTATAGAAACAGATCGATTCATCCATAATACATATGAACATACGAATTTGGAGCAGAAGTAGGCCACTCGGCCCCTCGAGCCTGCTCTGCCATTCAGTACGATCATGGCTGATCTGATTGTAATTTTAACTCCACATTCCCGCCTACCCCCAATAACCTTTCACCCTCTTGCTTATCAAGAATCTATCTACCTCTGCCTTAAAAATATTCAAAGATTCTGCTTCCATCGCCTTTTGAGGAAGAGAGTTCAAAATACTCACGACCCTCTGAGAGAAAAATGTTCTCCTCATCTCTGTCTTAAATAGGCAACCCCTTATTTTTAAACAGTGATACCTTGTTCTAGATTCTCCCACAAGAAGAAACATCCTTTCCACATCCACTCTGTCAAGACACCTCAGGATCTTATATGTTTTAATCATGTCGCCTCTTACTCTTCTAAACTCCAGCAGATACAAGGCTAGCCTGTCCAACTTTTCCTCATAAGACAACCCTCCCATTCCAGGTATTAGTCTAGTAAACCTTCTCTGAACTGCTTCCAAAGCATTTACATCCTTCCTTAAATAAGGAGACCAATACTTTACACAGTACTCCAGATGTGGTCTCACCAATGCCCTGTATAGCTGAAGCATAACCTCCCTACTTTTATATTCAATTCCCCTCACAATAAATTATAACATTCTATTAGCTTTCATAATTACTTGCTGTACCTGCATACTAACCTTTTGCGATTCATGCACTAGGACACCCAGATCCCTCCGCATCCCAGAGCTCTGCAATCTCTCACAATTTAGATAATATGCTTCTTTTTTATTCTTCCTGCCAAAATGGACAATTTCACATTTTCCACATTATACTCCATTTGCCAGATATTAATCCACTCACTTAACCTATCTATATCCCTTTGTAGCCTCCTTCTGTTCTCTTCACAACTTACTTTCCTACCTACCTTTGTGTCATCAGCAAATTTATAGCAACCATACCTTCATGACCCATTTATGCCTACTCTCTGTTTCCTGTTAGCTAGCCAATCTTCTATCCATGCTAAAATATAACCCCCTACACCATGAGCTTTTATTTTACATAATAATCTTTGATGTGGCACCTTACCAAATGCCTTCTGGACATCTAAGTACAATACATCCACTGGTTCCCCTTTATCCACAGCACATGTTACTTCTTCAAAGAACTCCAATAAATTGGTTAAACATGATTTCCCTTTCAAAAAACCATATTGACTCTGCCTGGTTACCTTGAATTTTTCTAAATGCCCTGCATTAATGTCTTTAATAATGGTTTCTAACATTTTCCCTAAGACAGATGTTAAGCTAACTAACCTGTAGTTTCCTGCTTTCTGTCTTCCTCCCTTTTTGAATAAAGGAGTTACATTTGCTATTTTCCAATCTCATGGAACCTTGCCCTAATCTAGGGAATTTTGGAAAATCAAAACCAACACATCAACTATCTGACTAGCCATTTCTGTTAAGACCCTAGGATGAAGTCCATCAGGACCCAAGGACTTGTCAGCCCGCATCTCCAACAATTTGCTCATTACCACTTCCCTGGTGATTATAATTTTCTTGAGTTCCTCCCTCCCTTCCATTTCCTGAGTTACAGCTATTTCTGGGATGTTACTTGTATCCTCTACAGTGAAGACCGATGCAAAATACCTGTTCAATTCATCTGCCATCTCCTTATTTTCCCTTATTAATTCCCCAGATTCACTTTCTACAGGAACAACACTCACTTGTGCCACCAACCTGGTTTAGCCATAGAATGATGGTTGCAAGTTCCTCAGCACTGTACAAAAGGAATTACTCTCATTCCCTTATACAATACTTCAAGGTCAGCTGCTCACCATGTCCTGAGCAAGAAAGTGCATTTACATAATCATCGTTCTTCAATTCCTATTTCATTAGACTAGTTCCCTCTACTGCAGTCAGGACATTATATAATTGGTAGACCTTGGCTGGGCGTTAAACTCTTCAGCTGGTTGGATTCCTAGCATGGAGAGACCACAGGTGTGTTATTGGCCCAGACTGCACGCTCCAGCTCAATGTGATGGTTGAGTGGCAGACCATTCGTCAAAACTCTATGTGCAAAGCTGCGCCTTAGAAAAGGACTCAAGCTGCAAGTAATTCTTCAATCACAATGTTCAGTCAATAAAAATGAACCTCTTTTGTTTGGCAAAATCATCATTGCTTCAAAGAGTTAACTTGAAGCCGTTCAATGGAGGCAACCAACAGCTGCAGATACTCAACGGGGGTGGCAGTTCATTTCTGTAGTTGCCAGTTACTCTTTGCCAAAAATAAAAATGGAAATAAAAAAAGAGTTGGGTGATTTCCCAGCAATCACAATGTTCCATTAAGAATAAGTAGTACCAGAGCTCTTGACTCCGAGGGCATCCGTCACAACAGCTTCATTTGCTACATTTTGTGAATTAAGACTTTTGTCTGCAGACAGTATCCCGCTTACAGAATGCAGACACATAGCAGGCAGCAAGGCAAGAGATCTCCCATGGAAGGAGTGAAGTGCAGGACAACCTCAATTCAGCCCCCAAACAAGCTGCCAAGACTCACAACCAGATGGCCATTACAAGTCATTCATCTGTACAGAATGTTCCACATTTAAAGGTCACTGTCTACTCTTGCTGTATGTTGCAATTGTTCAGCCCCACAGTATGTTAAGAGTGATACAATTTATTTGTTTATTGTTACTCACGGTGGCATTGCTAGCACTGCCAGAGCCACCCTGTCTGAGCAGACATGGAGCCATAGAAGGCCCAGAATGGGATGAAACCCACTCTCCCACTCTTTAATGTTCCCTCACCCTGTCTGTGCTCATATTATTTAGCCAAAATATAGAAGAAGGAAAGTAAGGAAACCTACAAGGGAATTAGAAAAGCTGTGTCCTGCTATCCGCTACCCCTAAAAGATAAAGATGGAAAGCTGTGTCCACTGGGAAATCCATTGCACCTTCCCTACAAATGGTAGAAAGGGTAAAAGACAGACGCTCAGTTGTTAGAAGTAAAAAAAATTGCCCAAGTCACATGGGAAAAAAGGTCACTGTGGAGCCTTGCAATGCAGCTGTTCACCCAATTCTACCATTTCAGTGGCAACTACTGACTTTAGACTCTCATTTTACATGATCAAGACCATTATTGGGCACAGTTGAGGTGATAATTGTTAATTGTATAGTAACTGAGTATTTAATTGTATTCAGGTAGGATCCACTTGGGCTCCTATATATAGGAGCAGTAGAGAGGGATCATGTGGTGTCCGCCGCTACACTTCAGGCCCTCTGCGACCAATGGGCACCGGGGGTACTGGAGAGCATCACTCCTAGGAATGCCACTTCAATCTGATTAACTGAGTTCCTTTAAAGTATTTGGGGTTTTTTTCTGTTACAGTATATTAGTGGTGCCCCTTTCAGAAAGGGCACTTAATGTTAATCTGTTAATTGTATATCAATTATTTGATTATATTCAGGTGGAGGGTGTTATTTGGGGTCTTACTTGAGCACTTATAAGCAGGCACTTACTGAGACTGGGAGAGAGTTTGAGTGAGCAGTTACATATCTGTAATCCTTTACGCAGAACAATAAACGTGAAACTGAGCAAAGATAGGCTCCAGCATTATCCTTCCATGACAAGCTTTCTGGAGTTTAACACTTAGTTCCTCTTTATTGACAACCTTCCGGTCGGTTCAAGTTTGTAATGTAAAAGCTTCTAAAGTCTATAAAGAATAGGCTCCAGTTCTATCCTTCACCGCCTGGAATGGAACAATGGAACAATAATGGTGGGCACTAGGACATGTGGCATCACCGCTCATTTTAGGATGGGAACATTCACCGTCCCCCAGAAGTGGAAACGGGCAACCTAAAGCAGGCAGGAATCCAGCGCAACAGATCCCCATTCCTGCCCATCTGAATATTGCTCAAAAATTGAGTTGTAAGCAACGGAAAATCTGGGGTGATGTCCCTTTAAGCAGCTGGGTATCTAACCTGGCATCAACCAGCTTACACTTTCCTATGTGGAGTGGGAGGGCAGGGAAATGTTGCAAAGGATGAATGAAGTGGGTGTATGAGGAACACCCACCTCAACCTTGTGTAACGATTAGATTTCTTTCCTATTTAACAAAATATTATCATTTCTTTGTTTTCATATTTTTCTTGGGTTGTTTTCACTCTTCACATCGGATAAAATACAGGAAAAAAGTTTTAGTCTACAGGAAAAGTGCGATCATGGTTTGGGAACACCAGCTAGAATCTAGCCACCAGGTATATTTAATGATATTGGGTTACTAGCTTCAGCTCTAAAACCAGTCTTTAGTTCCTTTCCTGTCCAAAAAATGCTGCCTCGTCCATTGAATTAAGTCTGCCTGTGCTTGTAATAAATTATGTATGGTACACGGATCGGTTAGTGTACATAGTGATCAACAGATATATAAGATATCAATTTGTACGATGCTATGGTTTTATGCTTTTTTTAAAGAAAAATACAGCCTTTCCATCTGCTCCTGAAAGCACCAACACAGTTTGGGTCACAATCTCACAGGTCTCCTGTAGTCCACCCAATTAGTCATTTTTCATAGGTAGACCAGGAGAGTGAATGTTGGCAAGCTTTTCAATTCCAGTGCAACAAACCCAAACCTGTCCGACATACATTTAAAACTCCTGTTTCGATCCATTTCTGGCCTTGCCCTCCCTATCTACTGTAATGCCCTCTCTCCAAATTCTCCATTTCCCTGACTCTGAGTTGCTATGCAGCCCCACCATTGGTGGTTTGCCTTCAGCTGCCCAAATCCCCTCCTTCAACACCTCCTTCTTGTCCTTTATTAGTTTCCTTGAAACCCATCTTTTTGACCAAGCTATTATCCACCCCTCCTAATGGCCTCACCTTTGGCTTAATGTCCATTTTTTAAAATGATGCCTCTGAGAAGCACCTTGGAATGTTTTTCTACACTAAAGACACTATTCCAATGCAAGTTGTTGTCGTAGTGTGTGCCACTGTAAAGGGTATCTGGTGCAAAAAGTGTCAGAGTATGAGTGACTCATGAGACATAACCCACTTATGAGGTGATCAATATAAGTCGCTATGTTAGTTCTGAGCTATTGGCTGGATTTGCCTACTCAGGCTTTCAGGGAGCTTGTACTGACTTTTAAAGTCAGTGATGTTTCCTGTTAAGCAATGTTGATTGATGTTAATGCCATGCAAGCTGCTTACTGATATGTCCTGCTGTTCCTTGCTGAGTGGTTCTTTTCCAAACACCAGACTTAAGACAGAAGATTACAGATTTTTCTTAACAAGTAGGAGAGATCATTTTAAAACTATTGGAATATTCTTTCAGCATAAAAAAATGAACATTCTAGACAAGCTTGTCAATAAATATTTCTCGGATTGGCAAGAAATAGTTGGCGATGTACGTCAGGGATCTAAATTGGGAGTTCTGCTCTCCATGCACAGACATCAATATGGAGGAAATTATGCCAAAATTTGCAGGGGATACCAAATTAGGAAACTTGGTAACAGTGAGGAAGAATTCAGGAGATATAGAACGTACAAATCTAAGAGTAAATCAACAGATAAGGCTAGAGGTTACAAAAGTAATAAAAGGACAAAACTAAAGGCTCTGTATCTGAATGCACGTAGCATTCAAAACAAAACAGATGAACTGAGAGTGCAAATAGAAATAAATAAGTATGATCTGATAGCCATTACAGAGACATGGCTGCAGGATGACATAGATTGGGACCTGGATAGTGAAGGGTACATGGCATTTAGGAAGGACAGGAAGCTAGGAAAAGGTGGAGGGGTATCTCTGTTAATTAATGATGGTATTAGCGCAATAGAGAGGGATGACCCAACTTCAGGAGACCAGGATGTAGAAGCAGTTTGGGTAGAGATGAGAAATCATAAAGGCAAGAAGTCACTTGTGGGATGGTGTACAGGCCACCTAACATTAACCACACTGTGGGACGGGGTATAAAGGAAGAAATGATGGCAGCTTGTCAGAAAGGTACAGTGATAATTATGGGGGATTTTAACCGACATATAGACTGGAAAAATCAAATGGACAGAGGTAGCCTAGATGAGGAGTACATAGAATGTTTTGGGGAAAATTTCTTGGAACAGTACATTCTGGAGCCAACCAGAGAGCAGGCTATACTAGACCTGGTATTGTGCAACAAGATAGGATTAATTAATGACATCATATTTAAGGAGCCCCTAGGTAACAGCGATCATAATATGATTGAATTCTACATTCAGTTTGAGGGAGAGAAGAGTGGGTCAAAGACTAGTATTTTAAACTTAATTAAGGGAAATTATGAGGGCATGAAAGCAGAGCTAGCTAAAGTGAGCTGGCAAATTAGGTTAAGGTATAGGTCAATAGAGATGTAGTGGCAGAGATTTAAGAGGATATTTCAGAATACACAGAATAGATACATTTCAATAAGAAAGAAAAATTCCAAGAGAGGGACCCACCATCCGTGGTTAACTAAAACAGTTAAAGATAGTATCAAACTTAAAGAAAAAGCCTATAATTGCACAAAGATGGGAAGCAAGTCTGAAGATTGGACAGAATATAAAAAACAGCAAAGAATGACTAAAAAATTGATAAGGAAGGTAAAATTAGAGTACAAGAGAAAGCTAGCTAGAAATATAAAGAGAGATAGTAAGAGTTTCTATAGATATTTAAAAAAGAAAAGACTGAACAAAGTGAACGTTGGTCCTATAGAAAGTGAGTCTGCGGAATTAATAATGGATAATAAGGAGATGCCGGATGAATTGAACAGATATTTTGCATCGGTCTTCACTACTGAGGATACAAGTAACATCCCAGAAATAGCTATAAGTCAGGAAATGGAAGGGAGGGAGGAACTCAAGAAAATTAAAATCACCAGGGAAGTGGTACTGAGCAAATTGTTGGAGCTCCGGGTTGACAAGTCCTTGGGTCCTGATGGACTTCATCCTAGGGTCTTAAAAGAAATGGCTAGTAAGATAGTTGATGCGTTAGTTTTAATTTTCCAAAAATCCCTAGATTCAGGGAAGGTTCCGTTAGATTGGAAAATAACAAATATAACTCCTTTATTCAAAAAGGGAGGGAGACAGAAAGCAGGAAACTACAGGTCAGTTATCTTAACATCTGTCTTAGGAAAAATATTAGAAACTATTATTAAAGACGTTATAGCAGGGCATTTAGAAAAATTCAAGGTAATCAGGTAGAGTCAACATGGTTTTGTGAAAGGGAAATCATGTTTAACCAATTTATTGGAGTTCTTTGAGGGAGTTACATGTGCTGTGGATAAAGGGGAACCGGTGGATGTATTGTACCTAGATTTCCAGAAGGCATTTGGTAAGGTGCCACATCAAAGATTATTGCAGAAAATAAAAGCTCATGGTGTCGGGGGTAACATATTGGCATGGATAGAAGATTGGCTAGCTAACAGGAAACAGAGAGTAGGTATACATGGGTCATTTTCTGGTTGGCAAGATGTAATGAGTGGTGTGCCACAGGGATCAGTGCTGGGGCCTCTGCTTGTTGGAATTTATATAAATAACTTAGATGAAGGGACCGAAGTTATGGTTGCTAAATTTGCTGATAACGCAAAGATAGGTAGGGAAGTAACTTGTAAAGAAAACATAAGGGGGCTACAAAAGGATATAGATAGGTTAAGTAAGTGGGCAAAGACTTTGGCAAATAGAGTATAATGTGGGAAAGTGGGAAATTGTTCTTTTTTGTGCTCAATCATGGGATGTGGGCGTCACTGGCTAGGCCAGCATTTATTGCCCATCCCTAATTGCCCTTGAGAAGTTGGTGGTGAGCTGCCTTCTTGAACCGCTGCAGTCTCTTTGGCAGGAAGAATAAAAAACATAAAGAGATAGAAGGAATGTTTTTACACAAAGGGTTATTAGAGTGTGCAGTGCATTATGACAACAGCAATAGAAGCAGAGTTAATCCTAACATTTAAGGGAGAACGAGATCAGCAGAAAAAGTGCAGGAAAATGTGACTCGAGGAAATAGCTTCAATAGGGAACTAGCACCAGCCATGGAACAATGGGCTGAATGGCCTCCTTCTAAATTTCTACAATTCTGTACTGAAAGCCAATGGCACGTTTTTAAAGGAGTAATTTTCTGACTGCATTCCTGATGTTGATTCTCACCAGCCAAAAATGCATCTCAGCAACAAGGGAATGTGCTACCCCAGAAGTTCTGTCCATTTTGGAATGTAATGCTGCATTCAGCCTATTACCTTTGTCTCTTCCACAGATCACATACCATATCTACCCAATTCATTCTATCTCCTGAGGGAGGCAAACAACCTCAGACAAACCTTCCAAAAGTGGGAAGGATCGTAAATTTCTCCCAGAGCCCTTAACTAGAAGACAGTTTCATTTTAATGTTTCCAGTGAGTTGACTAACATCAAAAGAAAGATTCAAAATGAAGTTAAAAAGATTCACCTGGAAACTTTGAAATTCTTTGCAGTTGCTGTAGTTATTACCACAGCCAATGTGCAGTCACAATGAAGTGAGATTAGAGCCCTCAGTGACCGAAGTGAGAGAGAGTAAAAAAATCAGCTTGGGTTCCTACCCCTGATTGTTATCCGGGACTGCATGTGGGATATGGAAGTGATGAGAAGGGGATTTGGGCTTGGCAAATGACTCTATGACTCTAGTGTGCCCAAATCATTGAACTTCCTCCATGACTATCTAGGCTGACTTGGACAAGGCACCTGTGGGTGCAGAACCATAACCCAATACAAATCGACACCTTCCTAGAGTCATTGAATCATTACAGCACAGAAGGAGGCCATATGGCCCATTGAGTCTATGACAACTCTCTGTAGAGCAATCTTATCAGTTCCATTAGCCTGATCTTTCCATGTAGCCGTATACATTTATTTCCTTCAAGTGCCCGTCCAATTTCCTTTTGAAATCATTCATCGTCTCCACTTCCACCACCCTTGTAGGCAGCGAGTTCCAGGTCATTACCACTCGCTGCATAAAAAAGTTCTTCCTCACATTCCCCCTGCATCTCGTGCCCCAAACCTTAAATCTGTGTCCACTATTCCTTGTACCATCAACTAATGGGAACAGCTTTTCTTTGTGCACCGTATCTATACCTGGCATAATTTTTTTTATGATTTAGATTTAGAGATACAGCACTGAAACAGGCCCTTCAGACCACCGAGTCTGTGCCGACCATTAACCACCCATTTATACTAATCCTACACTAATCCCATATTCCTACCACATCCGCACCTGTCCCTATATTCCCCTACCACCTACCTATACTAGGGGCAATTTATAATGGCCAATTTACCTATCAACCTGCAAGTCTTTTGGCTGTGGGTGGAAACCGGAGCACCCGGAGGAAACCCACGCAGACACAGGGAGAACTTGCAAACTCCACACAGACAGTACCCAGAATTGAACCCGGGTCGCTGGAGCTGTGAGGCTGCGGTGCTAACCACTGCACCACTGTGCCACCCATAATCTTGTACACCTCTATTAAATCTCCCCTCAATCTCCTTTCTCCAAGGAGGACAACCCCAGATTCTCCAACCTAACCTTGTAGCTAAAATCCTTCATCCCTGGAACCATTCTGGTAAATCTCTTCTGCACCCTGTCAAGGGACCTCACACCTTTCCTCAAGTGTGGTGACAAGAACTGAATGCAATGCTGCAGTTGTGACCTAACCAAAGCTTTATACAGGTTCAGCATAACTTCCCTGCTTTTGTATACCATTGGCAGCAGGAGGAGGCCCTTAAGTGACAATTAATTAGCCACTTAAGGATCTTAATTAACCCGGGGCGGGCCGTTTGTCACCTCCCCCACCACGCGTAAAATTGCAGCAGGTGCGGGAAAGCGACAGGAATGGATCCCCCCACCTCCCATACAATATTACGCTCCCCACCCCCGCCTCCAGCCTGTCCTGCAGGGGGCGTAAAATTCTGGCCCAAGTCCACTAGTTTGTGCAAAAACTTAAAATCCGAATGAGTAATGAAAACAAGCCTGTTGAAAGCCCCACACCACACAACTATGAAGTAACATTTTAATGTTTTAACTAGTTACCTACATCATTTTCCTGACAATGCTGTGGAATGTAACCCTGCTTTTCATTACCTGACAGCTGCACAAATCATAGTCGATGTGCAAAGATATAGCATTCCTTTTAGGAATGAATTTTTCCCGTTGACTTGCCAGTTTGTAGTCATATATTACACATCATTCAAAGCTTTCCCTTCATTCCAGTTTAATTATTTGTTACAGAAAGCAGAGTTACTTTTATGGAATATTATTACAGTACCTAATTTTTCTTCACATAAACTTACTGGTCCTCAAAGATAATATAAGTCCTGCAAGTATTCCATACAATGATGCATTTTTATGCTCTGTCAATGCTGAAATCTCCCACCTGCAGTCCATATTGTTCAATTTGCTGAGATTAAAAATTCAACAACTCATAAGTGTAATGTTAATAATAAATAAATATGTTTATTCTGGGTGGGTGGGGGGTAGTTTAACTCCACCAACCCAGCGGAAACCATGTGAAGAAAACAGGTAACATCCACCAGGTGACTCACCCACCGATGTCCCACCCAGTTTCCATTGATTTTTACCAGCATTTCTGCCCACTTCAAAGTGGTAGGGTTCTTCTTCAAATATGCAGACTGGGGTCTGATGATGTCATTGGCCCCGACTGCAAATTTAACTCTGGTCTGAGCAGGAAAGCTGCTGTGGCTTTCCTGCCAGGTGAAAGCCCATCAGTAGAGGCTCTGAAACAAAAGGGGCCTTTCAAGGTAAAGCTTTGACTTACCTTTGTAGGGCCAGGAGGAGCAGGTGCTCTCCTCTGGGCACTACAAGGAAGGTTTAAGTCTGCTGTGCTCTGGACTCCCCCCCCTCCCCCCGCCCCCACCACCCCACTTCCCTGCCACAGGATGCCCTGGAACCACCTTACCCATACCTACCTAACAAGGTATGTATTAATAACATCTGCAGATTAAAATCACCAGGACCTCATTATTTCCCACCAAAAACCCATTGGGAGTTAAAATTGGACCCTCCACCTTATGCTTATTTGCTTATAAGTGATGAAATAACACAATTTCTCATGATATTTCACTGTGGTCTGTTCAGTTCTTGACATCTCTGGCAATGTATAAGTTAAAAGAAAAGACAGAAAGACTTGCATTTATCTTGCACCTTTCATGACCACTGGACATCTCAAAGTGCTTTGCAGCAATGAAGTACTTTTTGAAGTGTTTTTTTTCATTCATTTCATGGGATGTGGGCGTCGCTGGCCAGGCCAGCATTTATTGGCCATCCCTAATTGCCCACGAGAAGGAGGTGGTGAGCTGCTTTCTTGAACCGCTGCCTTCAATGTGGAGTAGGTACTCCCACAGTGCTATTAGGAAGGGAGTTTCAGAATTTTAACCCAACGACAGAGAAGGAATGGTGATTTGTTCCAAGTCAGAATGGTGTGTGGCTTGGAGGGGAACTTGCAGGTTATGGTGTTCCCACGCATCTGCTGCCCCTTGTTCTGCTAGGTGGTAGAGGTTGTGGGTTTGGAAGGTGCTGCCTGAGTAGCCTTGGTTCGTTGCTGCAGTGCATCTTGTAGATGGTACACACTGCTGCCACTGTGAGTTGATGGTGGAGGGAGTGTATGTTTGTGAACGGGGTGCCAATCAAGTGGGTTGCTTTGTCCTGGAAATGGGTTGCTTTGTCCTGGAACAGTGTAGTCACTGTTGTAGTGTAGGAAATGCAGCAGCCAAGTTGTGCGCAGCAAACTCCCACAAACAACAATGTGATAATGACCAGATAATCTCTTTTATTTTCGTTCATGGGATATGGGCATCGCTGGCTAGGCCAGCATTTTATTGCCCATCACTAATTGCCCTTGAGAAGGTGGTGGTGAGCTGCCTTCTTGAACCACTGCAGTCCATGTGGGGTAGGTACACCCACAGTGCTATCGACTTTGTAGCGGTTTGATACAACTGAGTGATTTGCTATGCCATTTCAAAGGGCATTCAAGTGTCAACCACATTGCTGTGGGTCTGGAGACCAGGTAAAAACAGCAGATTTCCTTTCCTAAAGGACATTAGTGAACCAGATGGGATTTTACAACAATCGACAATGGTTTCATGGCCAGATTTATTAATTGAATTCAAATTCCACCTTCTGCCATGGTGGAATTCAAACCCATGTCCCCAGATCAATACCTTGGGTCGCTAGTCCTGTGACAATACCACTACCTCCCCCAGGGGAGGTTGATTGAGGAATAAATATTGGCCAAGACACCAGGGCATTACTCCCCTGCTCTTCTTTGAAGTAGTACAGTGGGATCTGTTACATCCACCTAAGCAGGTAAATGAGGCCTCCATTTAACAGTACAGTACCTCCAAAAGTGCAGCACTTCCTCAGCACTGTCAGCTTAGATTTTTATGCTCAAGCCCTAGTGTGGAATTTGAACCCAGAACCTTGTGACTCAGAGGTGAGAGAGCTGTCAATTGAGCCACAGCTGACACTGCTAATTCAGTATCCCTGGTCTTGCAATCTTCTTGTTACTGAATGGTGGTTTAATTACTGCTAACTTAATTGTTATATGTAGAGAGTCAATTAGGGCCCCTTATTAACTCCAGATGAAAGATAAATCCTGATCCACTTTCCGTCCATGTTGTTGAAAGGGGGGGGAAGTTCATCTGGGAATCTCCAGCTAATACATGATATATATTGAGATATTAACAAACAGCTTTTCCACATACCGTGTGAATCATTTAGCTGGGATTTAAATTCAAAGTGGTCTGTTCCTACATATTTTGAGTTCATGTGTCCAGGTTAACAACCCTTCTACTCTCAAAAAAATTATGAGATGTTGTTTTACTGCTTGCCAGAGTTGAAAGATAATTTGCTCCAAGCTATTCAGCAAGCACAATTTTCCACTTTCGTCAGTCACATTTTGTCCCACACACAGCAAACTTTGCACAAAAAAACCCAACTCCATTTAACTAAAGATATGGACTTAGAGCTCTTACAGATAGCTGTGTTTAAGAAAGCAAATGGTCATTTGGCAAGTGGGAAGAAAGGTGTGACAGAAATTAAACTTTTTTGTCTGAGCTCGGTATATGGCTCTTTTAATTCAGTCATGATACATCAAGGAATAAAAATCAGCTTTACTTTAAGAAATCATGTCTCGGCTCGTTTGATGACTAATTGATTATCTGCAAGGAGTTCGGTTGAAGGAAGGGCCAAGCCACTCGTTTCAAACACAAATATGCCATTCAGATATGTATCTGATTAGCAGCTTCTTTTGACTTTAACAATTATGAAACTGTACAACGTCCACATTGTTTAATTTGCTGAAATCAGAAGTTCAACAGGTCAGAGGTGTAATGTTTATAATAAACAAATATGTTTATACTTGGTGGGGGGGGGGTGATATTTATTAGCTTTCACTGTACAAATCCATGTATTTAACAAGCACCATCAATGACAGTTAATTTGGCAATTCTCAAGTACAAGTTTTTTTTATTCACTCGGGGAATGTGGGCGTCGTTGGCTAGGCCAGCATTTATTGCCCCTCCATAACTGCCCTTGAGAAGGTGGTGGTGAGCCGCTTTCTTGAACCACTGCAGTCCTTGGGATAGTTATTCCTGTAGATGAGAAAGTCCAAAACTATTAATTACGTGAGAACTTTGAGTTGCATTAGTTTAGAATAGAGTTGTGAATACAGTTGATGGACTTACCAAAGTTTGACGACTACTGTGAAAATATATGTGCTTTCTTTTATTTATTTGTTTATTAATTTACTGTTCAATAAAGCCTAAAACAAGGTCTAGTTTAATGTCATTCTGCCACTTTTCGAAGACGAGGAGGATCCTGTGGAGGTATTGGAAAGGGCCAGTAGCTGAAGCGATCTAAAGAAGAGTTTTCTGTATACTATCTTGAGCACTCTATCTAAATCAGTTAGAGACTTTTCAGGACACAGGGAACAATGGCAGTCCTAGAAAAATAGTATGTACCACAAAAGCCAAAAATATCTGGAGCAAAAAGGGTAACCAGTTCCAAATATGCAACAGTAGGCCTTCATTCCAGTCATTGTTGTGGCATGGGTCAAAATGCTAGTATTTCTTATACATACATCTACTTATTCATTACTGACAATACACTGTTCATTAATCTATAAGTAAAATCACTTATAGTTTTAAAAATTAAAATTTCAAAAACTATTAAGCTACACTTTATTGTCCTGAGCACACTAACAAACTCACCAAGATCTCAGGAACTAGTTATGTATCAAAAAAGCTCTCCCCCAACATCATTTACAACTACACCTTCAAACACTTGACGCCTAGCCTTTTACGTTACAATTGCCACAATACTTCTTCACTGCCAAACATCCCAATTACTTCCTGGCATTTATGCCGGATCTGGACTCAGTCTTATAATCTATACGACCATCTATTACTCAGATCCAGAATTACTAAGCAGCTATTCAATGTAGAAGTGGATTGAAATGGCCTGTAGGGCCCCATACCACACTGGATGCAGTGTTTGCCCATGAAACTGTTGAGGGAGCTCATAACTTCCTCTTTTTAAAAGCAAAAGAACATTTTTCAAATCTAAAGATCATAATGCAGAACAGCAATTGACATCAGCAGACATATGCCAGGGCTTACGGCTTTATTCTTCAAAGTTGCTCAAACCACAGCCACAAGGACCCAGCCTTGGGTAGCAAGTGGGATGACGCATGGGATCAGGACCAACAAATTGAACAATCACTGCAAAGAGAGCAGGCCTAATGGACTAACTGATGTCCAACTGAATCAATCAACTTAGCTGCAGCTGTTTTAAATTCATGCTGGTGAGATTGTGCGAGTGGAAAGTGAGACACCATGGACGAGGTCAGCAGAAATGGATGGCGATATTAGAGCACCCATAACAACAGTAACAACATAATGGGGTACTTCTGCAACTCTCTGCTCATGGTGGGTGGGTTGGAGATAGGACCATGGAGATGCATTTCCTCAGGGCTTCGCTTGCTGTAATTTCGGTAGAAATTTGGCAGCAGTTCCGTGGACGTTACAGCAGTTAATCAGGAGAAAGCCTGAGGAAATTCCTTCCCTATAACACTATAGGGTTGATTCTAAGAACCACACCTGCATCTCTCAAGGCTTCATACGGGAAGTGGTTGTTCACAAATCTACTCCTCAGATCCCACCAGTTACAGAAATACAAAGTGAATGGGGTACAGACTTGTGCTGCATAGTAGCACAAACCAGGCAATATCAGATTGGCTGTACTTTAGATATCATTTGTGACTCAGTTGGTTGCACTCTTGCATCTGAGTTAGAAAGTTCTGGGCTCAAGTCCCACCCCAGGACTTGTGCACAAAAAGTAAGGCTGACACTCCAGTGCAGTACTGGGGGAATGCTGCACTGTTAAAGGTGCCAACTTTTGGATAAGACTAGACCAAGCCTTCCTAGGTCAACGTAAAAGATTCTATGGTACTATTTGGAAGAAGAGCAGCGGAGTAATCTCTGGTGTCCGGTCCAACATTTATCCCTCAATCAACATCACTAAAACAGATCATCTGGCCATTATCTCAGTGCGGTTTGTGGGAGCTTGCTGTGCACAAATTGGCTGTTGTGTTTCCTACATTACAACAGTGACTACATGTCCAAAAGTCCTTCATTGACTGTAAATTGCTTTGGGGTGTCCTGTGAAAGGCGCTATATAACTGTAAGTCTTGCTTTTCATTTTATACACAGTGCCTGGTATTCAGTTCTATTGTAGTCAATGGAATTAAATACCAGGTGCTGCGTAAACAGGCAGCTAATCCGATATCACCCGTTTTGCACCCTTGCCCAAGAGGATTTCTACCCCAAAGAGTCCTGCAGCAAAAAAACCTTAATGCCTTGAAGCTCCAGCAACAGAGTGATCAAAACTTTAAACCAAGCATGCTCAGAGACACTGGGAATGAAACTAAACCTGCTCACTCCCTTCAATTTCTGGCCAGAATGAGGAGTTCCAGGATGAAAATACCTTAAGATAGAAAGTTAAATCTTTTCACAAACGGCCAATAAAGAGCATTGTTTTCATCAGACGCAGTTGAAGGCTTGGTAATTCCATAAAGAATGATCAAAGAGCAATGGTAAGTGTTACATATTACAGCCAGATTTTATTATTCCAAAATGTATAAAGGGCACTATACAATCAGCCAGTGACTTCAACAATTCATTTGGTTTATGAGAATAAAAAAACAGATTGCCTGTGTTGTGGCTACAGATTGAAGCATTACAGAACCATTAAACCATTTCATGTGCCTGCTCCCCAGAGAAACCGTCTAAAGGAGCTACATTTCTATGCAGTATTAGACAGCAACTCACTGACAGTACAAATCATTTCACATCTGATTTTCTGTTTAAATGAAATTTACTTTTGACAGGGTAAGAGTTTAAATGGACTTTATCAGATCACTGTATGAAAAAAAACATAACTCTCACAACTCCAGCTTTATTTCTTTACTAAGTTGGTAGTGACTTTATTAAATGCCAATTTAACATCAAAAAGGTTTGAGTAGATATGCTGATGTTTTTCTACTGCTGAGGCTAATCCCACTGTATTCCATTGAATTTTCATAACATTGATCTTGTGTATTCTGCATGCAAGTGTGGTTCCTTTCGAAGGTTTCTTTGGGAAGTAGGTACTGGAAGATAAATGGTTTGATGGTTCTGTGATGGAAAAGAGACTGTGCGTGAAGCATTTATAGAACCTCACCAAGACAAGAACAGAAGAATAACGAGGCCGCATTAAATGTCTGCACTTATCTAGGTGTAAGCTGCAAAGTCCTGTGGTGAGTAAAGTTAATTCGAATAATGATAGTCTTGGATGTGCCCCAAATACAAGGAAAAATAAAGGACATTAGGGAGCTGATAGGCACCAGAGCTAGACTGTCCACACCTAAGTATATCTCCTCACCCTGGCACATCTATTTTGCAATGACTGTGAAGAACTGGCTTCACAGGCTCCCATTCAGCACGAGGCCATTTGCAGACTTGTACCATCTGGTCTATAACAATGATACTACCATTCCCAATCATGGTCATTTCTTCCTCAACGTCTGACCACCAGCTCCTGCCAGTCATTTGGAACTTATGTTCTCTGGTGATGTGCTAAACTGAGCAACCCTCTCCACACTACCAGCATCTCACTTCACTAGCCATCAAACAGAGCATTCAGGTGCTGCATGGCTCCCTAACTTGTTGCAGGCTCCATTTCCTGCCTTCACATTTATCTTGCCAGCCATTGGGTTTTACTGCCGAATTTTTGCATTCCAAACAACCTTTGGAAATATTTACAGCCTTTCTAAAGGCTAATTTGACAAACACACTCCCAGATGTGTTACCGTTAAAATTAATGGTTGTAAAATTGTGGGACAGCAAATTGGGGAGTGAATAATAATTTCCAACATGCGTCCATTGCACAAAAGTCTACACCAGGACTGCTAAAGACAAGAATTTATCTCTTACTTTACATCTTGATCATTCTAGCAATTACAATCTTTTTGTCCTACTGCTACAATTTAGCTTAAAGTATTGTTCCAGATTTGACATTTTTCTATCACCTGTTATATTATATAGCACTTCAAGGCTAGAAAGCCCAAGTTTCTCCACTTTTTCCACACAATTGAGTCCTTGGCTTTGTTGCTCTTTATCGCACCAACTCCAAATTGCGACACTGCTTGGTGACCGAAGCTAGGCACAATACATGGTCTGACCAGAGCACTGGACAATTTTAGCATCGCATCTTCTGGATCCAGTGTGTTGGCACATAGTCCAGCATCATGTTTCTTTGTAGGTTGCTGTTCTGCAATGACTGGACGTGTTCTAGATTTCTTTCAATTGTACCCTCAGCTAGTTCAACATTATTCAACAGGTGTTAATGTGACCTTTTTTTCTCCTCCCTGTAAGCAAGACTTTATCAGTAGTAAAGTTCATCTGACAATGCTTTATGTGTTTACAAACTAGGTCCAAGACATTTTGCATGTTCTTGGTTGCCCTTTCAAACTCAATATCCCCCTCCCAGTTTAGCATTCTTCACACTCAGATTTTAATTTGGTTCTGCCTTTAATAGTATTATACTAGAATAACCAAACATCTATAAACAGAACTTTTGTGACCGACTGAAGCATGAAACCACCATCCTGATAACTGACTCACAATTTCCATACTAGCTGCATGGCCAACATCTGTTTTCCACTGGCGACTCTATGCTCTTTCACTTTGCAGCACTGTACAATTTTTTAGCTTCTTTGTACAGTAGACAATGTGACGCGGAAGCAGCAATGTCTATTTTTAAGGATTCAAAATGCTCTTGTTTAAATGCAGTGAAATCAGCTGCCCCAATGTCATTTGTGAATTGTCATTGAGTGTGTTCAAACGTTGGACTGTGGGATGCATTAAAGTTTTGTAAACTGAAAATTAAATGAGCGCAGCTGCACAAATATAACTGACTCATTAATGTACAACAAAAAAAACAAAGCAGGGTAGGCAATGTAAACCTGATATAGGTCCTTATACCACAAGTAATGATGTTTTCTGGGGAGATATTTCCTAATACTGTATTCTTCCATTTACATTAAACTCATAGCAAGACTTCATGGTAATCCATACACAACTTTGAAGTTTAAAACATAATTAAATGCTTCTATCAAAAAGGGAGAAATATTACCTTTCTGGTACCCGATGATTTAATGGATAAACAGATTGCTTGGAGTAATATTGAGCTATTCAAATCACACTTGGACTTCAATCACCAGCCTGTGCAAGCTAAATATGACACGAGACATTGCATTCACTCACCCTGTCATCATTAGGCAAAGATATATTTTAAAACAATTCTAATATAGCAAATATTAGGGCTCAAGTGGGCGTGTTCACAATCCCATGTTTACACCAAAATAAATGTTGTGGACATTTTTAACACATGGATTAATTTCATACTAAAATATTAATACAAGCTAATCCATGTTGGGATTCAACTATTGTCGAAGGAATGCTAAGCATGAATTAAACTCAAATGATAGAAATTAACTAAATACTGCACATTATAGAGGTAATTTCACCAGTGTACACTGCCAACAAGAAACTGGGTAAGGTGTTTTTCCTTTATATTGTGTTTTATCGAGGATGGTGAATTCAGCATTCAAAGTAAAGTAGTACTTACCCGGTTAGTTAACCTATGAAGTTCTGTGTCATGCTCCGTAAGCTCTGATTTTGTTCAGAATTACTTTAAATAGCCAACAGTATCAGAAGAAAGAATGAAAGACTTTCACTAATAAAGCACCTTTCATGACCTCAAGACATCCCAAAACACTTAACAGCCAAATAAGTACTTTTGAAGGGTAGCCACTGTTGTAACGTTGGAAGCATGGCAGCTAATTTATACACAGCAAGGTCCCACAAACAGCAATTAGATAAATAACCAGATAGCCTGGTTCCATGATGTTGGTTGAGTGTTAAATATTAGCCAGGGCACTGGGATAACTCCACTGCTCTTCTTCGAAATAGGGATCCTATACATCCAGCTGAAAAAGCAAACAGGGCCTCAGTTTAATGTCTCATCCAAAAGACAACCTTCAGCACTGCAATGAAATGTCAGCTGAGAGTGAGATTTGAAGCCACCACCTTTTGGCTTCGAGGCAAGTGTACTACCAACAGAGCTGACAGCTTAGGAGTAATTATTATTAATCCTACATCAATGCAATCCACATAATAAATACACAGTAACTGCCATTGGCACAAGATTTCATGGTGGGAGGTTGGGAGGGGCCCAACCCAAACTCAGGTTCAGACCACTAACAAACCAGTCGAAACTTTGTTCTTGCATATGAACTTCTTGTTTATGATCTGCTACCTTTCTTCCAGTAAATGCACTATTTTCCCCCTTCCTTTTTCTGCCATTTTCTCACTTCTTGAGTAATAGTTGCCCTCCAACACTTTGGCCAAATGGTCATTCTTCTGAGCCGAGATCGTGAGTGTAAGCAGAATACTTAACCATTAGGGTATTACATCAAGCCAAATTCTGTCCTCACCTGACATCCACCCATTTCCAACAAGGATTCCTGGATAGTGATCAAGATTGAGAATCCTGGCTAATTTACCCTCCCCTAACTAAGGCACACTGAGGCCACGTGCAGCACCCCTACCGCTGCCTTGGCTGAGATCAGTTAACACAGAGCAGACCAAAATCTAATTAGAGACTTCCTGATATGTATGACTCCACTGTTTGCTGCCTTAACTAGCCAAGCCACTGGAGGGGTTGTTATTAGGTATCCTCTATCCAGTAATTATAGATGACCTTCAACCACACTATTTGGAAACATGAAGGGGTAAGATTTCCTCTGTGTGTCTTGAGCATCAAAATCATAAACCAGCTTATTTATCAATGGGCTTACAAATTTGTTACAGATTGTGCACAAAAGAAATCTGTCCCATTATTCGCACACAGTCTGTTCCTGATCTTAGACAGGATTGGGGGTGGGGCAGGATTGGAAGGAAAGAAAAATCACAGGATCTTGGATTTTGTGCTTGTGACCACAGTTTCCATCATTGGAAAAGTTGAGCAGACGCTTTCAGTGCAGGACAGAAAGTATAGGCGGGTAGGGCTTCTCTTTTATTCACGTATGAGGATTGTCAAGAGGTTATCTGACAATGAAAGACATCACAGCCAAGCATGATCCTGTACTTATTCCTTACCTGCTCATGTACATCCTTCTTCTTCCTTCTCCTTCTTTGGCCTCCTTGTCTCGAGAGACAATGGGTAAGCACCTGGAGGTGGTCAGTGGTTTGTGAAGCAGCACCTGGAGTGGCTATAAAGGCCAATTCTAGAGTGCTCATGTACATACACTGTGGCTTATTGCATAGCAAGAGCAGAATCCCTGGCTGATATCTGCCACCCTGACCTATGGCACTGGCTAACTGAAGTAAGCCTGCATAGACCCAGGATCAAACCCAGGATCTTGCTAATCTCCGTGGCTCAGAGACTCAGAGGCAGAGATGTTACATCTGAATCAGTGGGCAAAGGTTTCTTTTATTAAAACCACAGGGTAAATGAATAGCTGGAAAATTACACCCATTTTGTTTTCAGAAGATTAACTTTATGTGCTCAAGATGGAATTGCTTCAGGTCAACTTCCGTTACTTAATATAAAAAATCAGAAGTGAGTAGTGAAATCATTCAACACCTCCTCAATTTGAACAGTACAACTATGGGGATGTTTAATATGCTTATGGTGACATCCATAAGGCCTGTGCTTCGAATCCGGACATGTTGGACTGGGGATTGAAGGCAACAGAATAGCTGGTGTGTGCACACATTTCAAATTGCTAGCTAAGAAAGAGAGAATTGCATTTATATTAGCAAGTTATTACATCTGCAGGATTTCCCCAAGTGCAGTAAAAGTTGTTGGAAAGGCAAACACAGCAACCAGTTGTGCATATCATGTTCACAAATAAGATGAATGGTCAATTTAACTGGTTTACTAGTTGCATTGGTTGAGGGCGGAATGTTGGTCAAGGCAAGTACAACGCTAATTGTATATCTTCTCGTGGCCAGTTTAACAGTGCTATTGGTAGAGACTGGCTACCCATCAGAACAAGGAATGGTGCATGGTGTGAGGTAAAGGCCTGCTACCCGACCCAAACTCGACGGGACCCGACGACATGTGTCGGGTTCAGGTCGGGTCGGGTTGTACTTCCGGGTCCGGCATTTGGGCTCGGGTCGGGCCAGGTCGGACACGCTCTATCACAGGTAAGTGGCTCCAATGTTAATTTAATTTTTGGACTAGAAAGGTGGTTTTGTTACAGTTATTTTAAGCTTGTGCAGATCAGAAACAAAGTGAAAAACGGAAGGTAAGTTAACTGATGTTTGGGTCAGACACGGGAAATAATGGAAGGACTCGGGCCAGGTCGGGCTCGGGTCGGATGTGGTTCTGTCGGGCTGGGGTTGGGTTTTTTATTGCAGACCTGAGCAGGCCTTTAGCATGAGGGCAGCTGAGATTGATTTTAAAACCAAGAGGGGAAACATTAAAAATATTATGAAATTACCCCGAAAGCCCACAGAAAAAAGACCACAGAGAATTATGGGCTCTGGCCCTGTAATTTCCTACAATCACTCCTCCCCATTTGGAGTACATGAGTGTGGAATCGGCTCTAATAGTTATGTGTAATTTAGCTGCTCATGTTATTTTTCACTTCATGAATGGCTACCTTACAGCTGAAAATGTTTGCAAGAAGGACTGATCATTGCTCTTTGGCAGAATTTAAAAATGGAACAACCAGAGTGTTTTAGAAGGCAAGGTCTAGAAATTGGATAGTGCAATGCTCATTTTTCAGGCAACTAATGGACATGAAGTGTCCAATATGATATGTCCATGATCATTCCACCCTGGGTAAAGAACCGTACATCATATGGTTAAGGTGCCTTGTTGTCCTTCAACGTGCCCACCCGAAACAGGCATTACGCTCATTGCCTATAAGAATGAGGGGCCTAAAGCCTATTTCAGGCCATTCTCTCATAATGGATGCACTGGGCATGTTGCATTCGGCTTTCTCAGGACAACAGCAGCCAAACCAGTGGTCCTTAAGAAAACCACTGGAGAGTCCCACCAAAAAGTGAGTTAAAACATTGCCTGACTGTAGAGCCAGAAGGAGCAGGAGTGCTCCCTTCACTCAACATTAAACCAGTGGTCCACTGCCAGCCAATGCTCACCCTCCGCCCCTCAATCTCTTCACACCACCCCCCACCACCCCCCAAAATGCACAATAGGTGCAGTGCTCACAATCTCCACTGGCCAATCTTTGCGAGCAACATACTGCCTCTTGGGGAGTGACTGGCATCATCAGTCACATCCTCATGACACAAGGAGACCAATTTTGTGTGATTGTCGAAGTTCAACAATGGGCCGAAGGGCCTTTCTCTGTGCTGTATAACTCTACGACTCTATGACTCAACAGTTTCAGCGTGGTATTTGTGGGTGCTGGTGGATGTGAACTTGAGGCCAGTCATGAACTGATTCTTTAGAGCTGAGCTGTGTGTCAAACTGAGAAGCAATACCATTGCAGAAATGTACTGCCCCTGCTCCACTGATAACTAAATGCAGTATTTAATATATAACTGAGCCATAAAGACCAGGCGCCCCAGTTTGATCCCTGAACAGTGCTGAGTTAACTGATCTCAGGGAGGTGCAAGAAGCCACAAGCCTAGACAGGGGAGGTGTATTTCTTCTAAGACTGTCTTGTCTATCTTGCTGGAAAATGCACGCAAGGTCAGAATCAGGCTGAATTTAGCATTGTTCACAATTAAATAGCCTTCTAATACACATTGTCTTGATTTATACATAAGCATGATCACTTGGGTGAGGGACAGGAGGGCAGTTGGCACCTCTGAAGAAACATTGGAAGAAAATTTGCTTCATTTTATAAATGATTAAGATGATTAAACATAAAATAATTAAAATGATTAAAAGTGTTGATAAGGTAAATAGAGAGAAAACTATTTGCTCTGGTGGAGGGAGTTCAGAACAAGGAGGTTTAACCTTAACATTAGTTTAGTTTAGAGATACAGCACTGAAACAGGCCCTTCGGCCCGAGTCTGTGCCAACCATCAACCATCCATTTATACGAATCCTACACTAATCCCATATTCCTACAACATACCCACCTGTCCCTATATTTCCCTACCACCTACCTATACTAGGAGCAATTTATAATGGCCAATTTACCTATCAACCAGCAAGTCTTTGGCATGTGGGAGGAAACCGGAGCACCCGGAGGAAACCCAAGCAGACACAGGGAGAACTTGCAAACTCCACACAGGCAGTACCCAGAATTGAACCCGGGTCGCTGGAGCTGTGAGGCTGCGGTGCTAACCACTGCGCCACTGCTAGGGCTGTTCAGGAGTCATGTCAGGAAGCATTTCTTCACACAAAGGGTCGTGGAAATCTGGAACTCTCTCCCCCAAAAAGCTGTTGATTGAAAATTCCAAATCTGAGATTGATAGATTTTTTTTTAGGCAAGGATGTTAATGGTTATGGAACTAATACGGATAGATGGAGTTCAGATACAGAGCAGGCATGATCTAACTGAAGGGTGAAATAGGCTGGAGAAGCTGAATGGTCTAATGATGTTCCTATATTCCTAAATACCCTCCTTTCTACCTCCCCAAAAACACACAGATAAACTCTTGTGTAGAATTGTAATTGAAGTTAAGATATACCCTGGTCAATCTATTGCTAAACCACTCTGACCTGGGCTTCCTGTGAAAACATTACTACCTGATTTAAATTATGTGCTCCATGACCTTTTCCAGGCCAGTGCACGTCCTGGGATGAAACATATTGATGTTTGAGTGCAGTTTTTTTGTTATTTTAAGCCGAGCTTTTGTGACTCACTGAAGTTTTGTAAACTAAAGTAAGTGTAACACATAGCTATTGAAAACGTAGACAAAAGTAGGGCAATATACATCTGATGGGAGCCCTGATGAAGAATCAAGTTTTTAAAATAGTGAAGGGAATCTGAAGTTTGGTTATAAGGAGGTACTTAATACAAAATCAGGATAAAGAACCAGAGCTGCATGAGCAAACTACAATCCGAACTTTATTTAAGGCATCCTTCAAGTTTAAACCCAGATTTTCACATTGTCATTTTGTCAATGCCAATAGTAAATCCAATTGGATCGGTGCTGCTGTTAAAATAATGCCAATCAGAAAATTCAGGCTTTAGAATCATCAGAATTGATTCCTCCTGATGCAGTGATTACAGACTTGATTGAAACATTCAACAGGGAATTGGATCAATGTCTTCCTTATTAGGGATGTGGCGATTTGGATCAAAGAAACTTCTTTTACAAAGCCAGGTTAGAGTGTGAAATACAACCTGGGATGATGAAGTGAATTAGATGGGCTACATGGACTTTTCTTATACATTCTCCAACTTTTATACAATTTTTTCTAAAAATCGTCCACTCACAATCTGGATAGGCCGATCATGCATGAAATGTGATAAGACAGGAACAAAATGGAGGAAGAACTCGTGCCATCCAAGATTGGTGGGGAAATAAATAATTGACAGGGACATGGGTCCAGATGCAGAGCTGTTATGGTGACGTTAATTTAGTAAGTTAGAGAGTTACTGCCAATAGAAACTCTCAGATGTTAAACACAATTTGTCCTGGTTACATTGCAGGACAGAATTCAAAGCAGCTGAACTGACTGTTTATAGTAGATACAAAGTTCTGTTTCACCTCTTTCTACCTGTTATTTTTCTCCCCCCATTATATTTTTGTGTTGCCACCTTCTTCTCAATTATTGTTTTTTTTCTGTCATCTTAGTCCTGTCTTCTCTAGTTACATTTGATAATGGGGAGGCGGTGGCGTAGTGGTACTGTCACTGGACTAGTAATCCAGAGCCCAGGCTAATGCTCTGGGGACATGGGTTCAAACCTGACCATGGCAGATGGTGAAATTAGAATTCAATTGATAAATCTGGAATTAATGGTGACCAAGAAGCCATTGTTAATTACTGTAAATATCCATCTGCTTCACTAATGTCCTTTAGGGAAGGAAATCTGCCATCCCCACCTGGTCTGGCCTACATGTGACTCCAGACCCACAGCAATGTGGTTGATTCTTACATGTCCTCTGAAATGGCCTAGTAAGCCACTCAGTTCAAGGGTAATTAGGGATGGGCAATAAATGCTGGCCTCACCAGCGACTCCCACAAATAAAAAAAATCATTTCAATGTTTGTCTAGTTCTAAAGCATCGTCTCTTCCTGCTCAGGATATTATATCTTATCATTTGTGTGCGTATCTCTCTCTCCAGAAGGATTTTCAACTTTCTGTCCAAAATGGGAATAACGTCAGCAGGAGGAAGCCGAGCCATTTTCAAGGGCGGGCCGCATAGCTTGTTAGTTGTATGAAGGTAGAAATGTAGCCGGATCCCACGTTGAGCCGATACCTGAGGGAGGCAAGCAGGCCGCAGTAATTTTGTGAAGCTAGGATGAGCAGTCCTGCTCCTCCCGGCCCCGTAATAATAAAAGAAAAAGAGGTTTCGGGCCCCCTTGTGCAGCAGCCACCAGTGATCCCTTAAGGGCGACTGGTTAAGCAGTCCACCTATTTGTACTCAAAATGGCAGTCAGGGTCCTAGAAGGATATACAGCAACCTGGTGCATATTTAAATAGCCTCCCATCGAAAACAGGCTAGTGTGCTGTGCTCCCATTTACAGGCCAACCCGAAAATTGCATCAGACAGGCTTGGCATTCATGGAGTTGCCAAGATTACCCACCCTTCTGATTTTGCTCTGCCAGTCCCTTGTTTTCAAAGAAAAATTGGACTTGTAGCAGTTGAAAATCGCTGCCTCATCTTTCTGTGCTCACCTGCATTTAAGACAAAGCTGTATGCATAAAAGGTCCAAAATGTTGAATAATAATAGCTTGTATGGAAACACAATAACAATGATAAAGGAAATGTTGAGTGATCAAAAGTACAATAAAATAGAAGGTATTATGAAACATCACGCATGTATGGAGAATAAAGCCTCAAACCCTACCATTGAACCTGACAATAGGCTAATGAAATGGGCAACAAAGATCGGTCGAAGAAATGAACCTTCAAACAAGGAGAAAAAGTAATTCCCAAATCCCTAAAATAAAGGTAAGTCTCATCTAAGTATAGTGCAGAGATGTGGATTATGAGGCACTCAACGGCACAGTTAATGGTATTTAATAATGTTGGGAGGATATTCTTGTGAGATTGTTATAAGTACCATTTACACTGTGGGATATTTAACATGGTCACAAATACAAATGATGTCTTGAACCACTGAAAAGAATTAATTCAGCAGTGCAAATGGTTGACATTTCAGTCTTTCAAGTGGTTACTTTTATTTGGGTCGCCATGGGATCTTTGCTGATCTATATTAAGTGAATCTGGAATGTCACATTGCTTATTTAAGCCAATGAGTAAGCGTGACACTTGATTCTTTTCTGCTACATAGATTTGTTATGCCAACCTACAGATTTAATGCGCAATGTGCAAAACAAGGGACTCTTAACTTCAAAGATCTGAATGCAAGACTCATAATAGAACAACTATATTAAAAAGAAACTTTCTGAGGTCATAGGTCTTGGGATCTGACTAAAGATCTAACCAGTGAACAGGAACTGACTGCGGAGGAAGCGAATGCTGGCGTCAGGCTGAGAGTGATAGCACAGGAGTAGACTGGCTGGCACTCTGTTACAACATCTAATTGAAATGATATCATGCTGCGTGGCCTGTATTAGGTATTAGACCAGATTACTTTGTAGTTTCATATTGGCCAGTGCAGCATTTTATACAGATTAACAAATTAAAACTTCAAACAATAGAACAAGGGATGAATATTGAACAGTTTGAATTTTACTGATCAGTGTCATTATTTAATGCTGCTTAAAAAGGTCTCAGTCCTACTGCAAAAGTGCACCAAGAAAAATATTCATTTATTCCTTTACTGAGAGGCCAGTGAAATCACAAAATGATTGTTTCCTGTTTTCATTTTATTTGAAAAATGGTTATTTCTGGCATAGCCCCCTTTCCGCTAATCAATCTTCTTCTATTCCTGCGTGCCCCACTTCAAAAATCATTGTGAAGAATTAAGTGCAGCCTCTAGTGGCACCTACTCCTTCAGATTAATCATCTTCAGCAGCTCCTGTTCCTTCATTTTCATAATCATTTTCAAGAATGCAGTCTTGATGAGTTTGACATTGTTTTGCCATATGGGCCTGGGCTTTGGTTGTTCTTTCACATCAAATGACACAGTGCAGGGGTGTGCAGGGAGGCCAGAGTTTGCCAGCTTGACTGGAGCTACATCAGAATAATTAAGCCATTTTGCATTTCAAACAAAATAAGAGAACCAAGCTTGAACGAATACGAGATTGTGCCACATGCACAGTATGATCAACATACAATGCACACAGACTTATTTTTTAAAAATAACTGGACTCGTTTCCAGCTCCAGTAATGGGGAATGCATTCAAAATCTCAGAAACCCAGTGAGATAATGTAGGATTGGTGCAGAAGCAAAATTGTTTTGGTTGTAACTTTCTTTCATGTCATAGAATGTACTGCGTTTAGCCATTGATATTTTTTATACTGCATATTTTTTAATCATTGATTTTTCCCAGCAGTTCGGCCAACATGAAGAAAGTTGCCTCCTTTCTTACTGTCAGACTGACCTGCTATTCAGAAACCTGTCATTGGAAAGCTTCATTTCCTGTGCTGTCCAGGGGGCTCATCTTTCACCACAGCAGTGCTCCTTGAAGACTGCTCCGCTCACGAAAATCACTTTCCCTCCTTCGTTCAAAGGTGCTGGAAGACATTAGGAGGGGAAGCGGCATAAAACCCGGCGACGTTGCAAGCATAGCTCGTCAAAAAGTAATATTACTGGTACCTGTTTTCTGCAGCAAGACAATAAAATCTGAGGATTGCCAGGGACTTCCTGTTGGCAAGCAAAGAAAAACCAACAAGAGCAAAAAAATCCTCTCCACAAACAAACAGAGGTGGTGGTGGAATGTCTTCCATTCCCACCCATCCCGGTCCCAGCTACCCCTGACCATTGCGGGAAATAGATTTCAGGAGCGATGTGGTAGCTTAACTTTCATTGAGTTGTTTCTCAGAAAGATCCATTATTTGAAGAATGCAAAAATCAAAATTTTTAATAATGCAGCTTGCTGACATTGCTGTGGTTTTTGGCAGTTATGCAATTTACATGAAAATATGCAGTGACAGCTTACCATCAACCAGTCTGTCCAGTACTTTATTTACTTTACTGAGCAATGTGATGACAGTCGGTAATTTATTTGCTGATTAATTATCAGAATAGTTAGACGGAGAAATTCAGGAAATAAAATACTTAAACTTTCAAAAGGTAAAGGCAAAATGCTGCAGGTGCTGGAAATCTGAATTATAAATGGAAAATGCTGAAAATACTCAACAGGTCAGGCAGCATCTGTGGAGAGAGAAACAGAGTTAACGTTTCAGATCTTCGACCTTTTGTCAAAACTGGAAAATGTTACAGATGTAACAAGCAGAGATGCAGGAAAGCAGGGAGCGAAGGGTGAAGAGCCAAACAGAAGGTCTGGGGTTAGGGTTAAAGGTTGAGTGATTTAAATGACAAAAGGGATTTTAGTGCAAGGTCAAAGGGGGTGGTTATAGGACTTTCAAAAATGAACCAGATAGATAATTGATAACGAAAGGAGGTTTGCAGGGCAATGGAGAAATAATAGGAGGTGTGAGACTTAGAGGGCACAATTTGCAGATGACATAAAACTTGCAAGACTTCAAGAGGGTATAGACTGGCTGATAGAATGAGCAGACAAATGGCAGATGAAATTTAATGCAGAGAAAGTGAAATGATACATTTTGGTAGGAACAACAAGGAGATGAAATATAAACTGGAGGATACAATTCTAAAGGGGGTGTAGAACAAAGACACCTGGAGGTATTTGTGCACAAATCGTGAAGGTGGCAGAGCAGGTTGAGAAATTGGTTAAAAAGGCATAGGGGATCATAGGTTTTATAAATAGAGACATCGGCTGGAATTTTACGGTAGGCGAACGGGAGCAGGCCACCGATTGAAAAGTTGGTGGCGAACCCGCTTTCGCCCCACCTGGGGATCCAACCCGTATTTTGTGGGACCCTGGGCTTCAATTGGTGTGAGATGGGACTTCCACCTGCTTGAGGTAGGAAGTCCCGCCTAATAGAGCTGCTGGCCAATCAGCGGGCTGGCAGCTCTTAGTTCCAGCAGCGCCACTGGGAGCGGTGGCTACTGCTGGGACTGCAGCCCAGCATGAAGAGAAGATGCCTGGGAGCCGGGAAGGCAGGTAAGTTTTGGTTGCCTCACGGAGGGTAATCGGACAGGCCCCGGTGAGGCAAGGGTGGTCGATTGCGGGGAAGGGGGGAGTGTTGGTGTTGAGGGTGGTTGGGGTAGTGGGGGCGGCCCTCCATTGGGCACAGGGTGCCAGAACATGAGGGCACCCCCCGGGACATTTGAGAGCCGCCAGGTTGTTAGGCGGCTTCTCTTGGCTCCATAACGCCCGCTTGCCATGTGTAAAATCCATGTGGAGGTAGGCGAAGACCCTTAAGTGGTCGTTAAGTGGCCACTTAAAGACCTTGATTGGCCTGGGGTGGATGGGCCGTTTTTCGCTGCCACCGCCCTGCGTAAAGTGGCAGCTTAGGTGGGAGTGAGTCAGGAAGGTCTCCCAGTGCCTCCCGCTCCTTTTTACGCCACCCCCCGCTACCTTCCCACTCATCAGGGTGGCGTAAAATTCCAGCCATAGAGTACAAAAACAAGGAAGTTATGATGAACCTTTATAAAACACTGGTTCAGCCTTAACTAGAGTATTGTGTCCAATTCTGAGCACTGCACTTTAAGAAGGATGTGTAGGCTAGAGAGGGTGCAGGAAAGATTTACGAGAATGGTTTCAGGGATGAGGGACTTCAGTTACGTGGATGGATTGGAGAAACTGGGGCTGTTATCCTTAGAGAAGGTTGAGAGGGTATGTGATAGAGGTGTTCAAAATCATGAGGATCTAGACAGAGTAGATAGACACAAGCTGTTCCCTTTGGCAGAGGGAGCGAGAACCAGAGGACATAGATTTAAGGTGATTGGTAAAAGAACCAAAGACAATATGAGGAAAAATTTGTTTAGGCAGCGAGTGGGTAGGATCTGGAATGCACTGCCTGAGAGTGTAGTGCAGGCATATTCAATTGTGACTTTCAAGAGGGAATTGGAAGAGCACTTGAAGAGGAAAAAAAAATTTGCAGGGTTACGGGGAAAGGGCAGGCTGAATTGCTCTTGAAGAGAGCCAGTGCAGATTCGATGGACCAAATGGTCTCCTTCTGTGCTGTAACCATTCTGTGATTCTATGATTCCAATTGGATAGCTCTTTCATAAAGCTAGTCTCCTTCTGTCCTGTAAGATTCTATGCAGGCGCTGGCATTAAGCCCTTAGCAAAGATTTAAATTTTTAAAGGTACAGTATGCTTTTTTTATTAAACAGATAATTATGATATAGAGGACCTTCCCCAACCCCCCCAATGGTCATTTCATTGCCCAATATTAATAAAACTTGCCTTATTCCTACCCAAACTTTCCTCCCCAACCTTCTAACTTTGGCCCTTCAACCCCTTCCCACCATCCCCACAGCCAATAAAGTGTTTACCCTGCTCCCCTACCCCTCCCACCCTGAAAATGTTATTCCTCCCCCCTTCCTACCAGGTTCTCACCTCGGAACTCCGTATGGAGGTCCAAAGGCGCGTAAGCTGTGTCCGGCAGCCGTAAAATTGGCGAGGGACGGCTGCAGCCTGCAGGTATGCTCATTTACATCTATTTAAGGTTAATTTAAATATTTAGATGAAGGCCCCGCCACCATGTGGCGGGGGTGGGGGGGAGGGGGGGGGGCGCAGTGAGGTCCCCCCGCTGCCGATAATACGCGGCATGCCCTTCATGACTTGGGGGTCTCCCCGCAGAATTTTACCGGCCCCCCCGCCATGATCCAAGGTGTCGAGGGGCCAGTAAGATTCAGCCCTATGACTTGCAACTCTCCCATGGATCAACAAATCATGGAAACTGGTCAATAAGGTGATCAAACAATCTATTTACTACAGTAAGAATAGGCAAGTTTCACAGCAGGCAGAAGCTGGAATATTCCTGTATTCTTAGTAGTATTCTTCAAATCGTTCATAGTAAAAGCAAGAGCAGGAGGGAGCAGAATATAAAAGCATATTGGAGCGCTGGGAGGAAAGAGACTCAAAATAAATTGCCGGCTTGGAAAGATACTTGGAACAATATTTGGGAGTTGAAGAATAGAAACCCAGGAGCACATAGAGGGGACTCAGAGCTACATCATGTGGGTGGCTTAACTACTGTGGGAGGGAAAACTTGGAAATACATTGAGGGGGGAAACCAGGCTTCAGTTTTATTGTAATAGGTAAATGAAAAGCAGTATTTTATTCCTGTGTGCTTCTCTTTAGCTGCATCTATATTGTGCTTGTTTAATTTGGATTCTGAGAGAGTGGTCTCTATGAGTTAGCTCCCAATAGTTACAATATAATGTACAACTCTCTTATGATGGCAACATAATATTTGAACCCCAGTTTTCCTGGAACTATTATTTCACCACCAAGATAAGGAAGCCAGATTCAGTAGTGTAAAGGCTGGTAGCCAGTCCAAAGACGCTGGTCTCCTGAATTCTTACCGAAATAAGTAGCACTATAAAAGGAGTTTCACAGTTTCTACCTGTCTTCTAGCCTTGTGCATGATCCTTATAATCAGTTCCCACCAGTCTGCACTAATTTCCCCTCTATTTGCACTCACTGACTACTCTTTCCCCTCATGGCCATTTCTTACATAACACATTACCGACCAACGGCGTTTGTCAGAACTAGATAATTCCATATCTTCTTACTAAGAAGTAGCCTGAGAAATGCTCTCTTTCTCACAATTGCTGTTATAATTTCAGACTTTTCAAGCTATAGTTAGTCTCCTGAATGCTGACCATCCTTTATTGTTCTGTGCCTCAGGATTCCTATCAGAGTTTCTTTTCCTTTGCATCAATGCTATCCTGGAAGACAGAAAGACAGACTGCCTTGCATTTACATAGCATCTTATCGGGTCTCAGAAACGTTTCAAAGTGCTTCACATAAATTACCTTTGAAGTTCAATCACAGGTTGTTGTTCAGGCAACAAGATCCTACAAGGAGCAATGAGCTGAATGACTGGTTAATCTGTTTTTGGCAGTATTGGTTGTGGGGTGAATGTTGACACCAGAGACCTTCTTTGAATAGTTACATGGGGCCTTTGATGTCCACCTGAGCACGGCCTTAATTTTAATATTTTGTCTGAGGGACAGCACTTCTGAAGTGCAGCACATCATTAGTATTGCACTGAAGTATGGTTGTCCCAGCTGAATAAATAGGAACCTCATATTGTTACCACAATAAATATCTCATCCTCTCTATCTCTCCATGTTTTCTTCCTCCTAACACCACTCCTCCATCATCCACCTTTGTGGGACAACGCTGGCTTGATTCCATTCTGACTTGGAAGGGCGCTAGCTATGAAGAGAGGTTGAGTAGATTAGGATTATTTTCATTAGAAAGACGGAGGTTGAGGGGGGACCTGATTGAGGTGTACAAAATCATGAGAGGTATAGACAGGGTGGATAGCAAGAAGCTTTTTCCCAGAGTGGGGGATTCAATTACAAGGGGACACGAGTTCAAAGTGAAAGGGGAAAAGTTTAGGGGGGATATGCGTGGAAAGTTCTTTACGCAGAGGGTGGTGGGTGCATGGAACGCATTACCAGCGGAGGTGGTAGACGCGGGCACGATAGCGTCTTTTAAGATGTATCTAGACAGATACATGAATGGGCAGGATATAAAGAGATACAGACCCTTAGAAAATAGGCGACAGGTTTAGATAGAGGATTTGGATCGGCGTAGGCTTGGAGGGCCGAAGGGCCTGTTCCTATGCTGTAATTTTCTTTGTTCTTTGTTTGACTTATCCAAAAGTGGTCACTGGATCTCTGGCAATGGCCTTTCCTACGTCCTTCATACTGACATTTCACGGTCTGCCAAGGTCCTAACCTTAGCTCTTATCATCTACATGTTGCAGTTTGGTATCATCTATAGGCATGGGGTTAGCTTTCCAATGTATGCTGATGATACGCAGATCCGCTTCTCCACTACCCACCTCGATCCCTGAACTGCCTCCATGCTGTCAGACTGTTTGCTGAATATTCAGACTTGGATAAGTTACAACTTCCTCCAGCTCAACATGGGGAAGACCGAAGCCTTAAGCTTCAAGCCCTATCACACTCCTTTGCCACAGAATCTATTTCCCTCCCTGTCAATATCTTAGGTTCAATCAGATCATTTGTAATCTAGGGAGGTTAAATTGGATAGCCCTGAAAATGGGCGTGGGGATCGCGATGAGCGATGGACCTGCTCCCGTTGATTGCAATACAGGCAGCATGCTCACTTGGTGCTGTCTGTTCATTTGAATGATCTCCATGTCCAACCAGCTCCAACTGCACTGTTCATTGGTTGGCTGCATCAGCAGGGGACCAATATCATGAGTTGCTAGCACCACTTAAAGGGAGCCTGCACCTCTTATTGAAGAGGTGCATTGTGGTTGGAGCCGGTGCTGGGGTTGTGGTTGAAGAGAATCTGACCTGGACAACAGTGAGGAATGGCACACTAGGGAAAAGAGTGGGCTCCAAGATTTTCGGGCACCGCACTGGAGGTCATGATGGAGGAGATGGAAATGAAGAGCAATGTCCTGTAGGAAGTAAGTCGACCCTCCAGACTCATGGTCAGTGGGAGCAGATAGCCGTGGAGGTCAATGCCTGGAGTCAAGCCCTGAGTACTTGGATGCAGTGCCTCAAAATGTTCAATGACCTCACACGAGTGGTCCAGGCCAGTGAATGCTTCTTCAAATGTCATATCCCCCCAACTGCCCCAGTAGGCCTCAGCCACTGCTCAATCATCACACCTCCATCACTCACCTGCCAAGAATCTCTACCAATCAGTCCTCATACCTAATATTCATATGCTCCACTTTACCCTTACACACTTAACACTGCTGCAAGCCTCACACCTACATCTCACAGCTTGCACAAGATGCTAGCTATTCAACCATGACAGCCAAACCACACAAACAGATTACAGATTAGTGAGGGGATCCCTATGGAAGCACAAACATCTCACACATTGTTCCTCACTGAGGTTCATTAGGAGAATTGCTCCTGAACATCCTGGTCGAATATGACCTCTTGCTAGGAGCCCTTCTCTCCCAACTCCTCCCCCCTCTTCCAGTAGCTTGTTTTGCTCTGCATGCCCTTTGTTCATTCTCCAAGTCATGCTGCATTCCAAGGGGAAATGCCTGCTAATGCACCCATGTCTGGGAGCATCTGGTTTATGCTGAAGCCTTGAACTCAGCAAAAAGTCCTTCAGCACCTTTCACACCACTCCCTATAGACTGTTGCAATTTTAAACAACTATAGAGAGCACTAAACGCTTGTAGAATTGTAGCAACGGCCAGAAGAAATCAACCAGCAACTAACCTGTAAGTAGCTGATGATCTCATAAAATAGCACTGTGGGGCTCCTTCCCGTTGCTGAACACATGTTCAGCTGTGTGAAGTCAAGAGGACTTTGGCTGGAGCATTGAGCTGCAAAATGGCATCACTAGTGTCAAGTCAGAGTTGCATGCTGATTGATGTCATGATCTGCCTGCTCTGCATACTTCTGGTCGACAGTCACTGCTCGCAACCTAGTGCCTCCACCAAAATGGCAACCGGCACAATTCTCCCCACCTGTGTGCACCTGTGCCACGGACAGCCTTTTGGAGCTCTCAGGGCACCCACAGTGCTAAAAATTGCTGCTAATGAGCTCAATGTCTTGCCCTAGGTGTCCTATTCAACTGTGAGCTTAATTTCAGCCTGTCCCATATTAAGTCCTGTTGCCTGTCAACATGTACTCACTGACCTATGGTGGCTCCATATTTCCCAAGTACTAAATTTAAAATACTAATCCTCATTTTTAAATCACTCCACTGTTGTGTCCTACTCAATCTCTGCAATCTCCTCCAGTCAAAACTCTGGCCTCTAATTTTGATCTTTTGTGTGTTCCTCCCCCATCGCCTCAACTTTGATGGTGTATTCCTGAGCTGCCTAGCTCCGAATCTCTGAATTTCCCATCCTAAACCTCTTCACCTCTCTCTCTCTTTCTCTCTCTCAAGCTCATTTAATTATCGTCTCAAAACCTCACTCTTCAACCAAGTTTTTGGTTACCCTTCCTCAACCCCCTTCCCCGTATTTGTTTTCCTTAAAGCTCTCTGTGAAGAGCATTAGGATATTCTTTACAATGCTTTACAAATGCAAGTTGCTGTAGCAGCTTGCACTTGAAGAGTTAATGCTTGCTCTGAGGACATTTCTAACCCCTGAACCCAGCAAAATTATCCTGTGCAATTCCCTGGTCACTGCATTAAAACCAATTCCCTTAAGTATTTTGTTTCAAACGTAAATAACAAAAAATATTTGTCATTTCTGTATCCTAAATGTTACATCTTCAATAGATTTTCTATTAAATCGGTATCAAGGTTAATGTTAGTTGTATGATACAATGTTTATGTATGAATCATGTTTGTTAATATGCTATTCCTCCGTCTATGCCATGTATAGTATTTGTTTCAGTAATGCTGCCACTAAGTGACCATGAAAACACTTTAAAAGCCCGAAAGATTTCTCACAAAGGTATTCTTCACAAATCTGTGTAGGTAGAATGATTCCACGGCAGAATGCTGTACGGCAGCGAGGCCTGGACAACGTGTGTCAGCAAAGAGCGACGTCTCAATTCATTCCATCTTTGCTGCCTCCGAAGAATCCTTGGTATCAGGTGGCAGGACCGTATCTCCAACACAGAAGTCCTCGAGGCGGCCAACATCCCCAGCTTATACACACTACTAAGTCAGCGGCGCTTGAGATGGCTTGGCCATGTGAACCGCATGGAAGATGGCAGGATCCCCAAGGACACATTATACAGCGAGCTCGCCACTGATATCAGACCCACCGGCCGTCCATGTCCCCACTTTAAAGACGCTTGCAAACGCGACATGAAGTCCTGTAACATTGATCACAAGTTGTGGGAGTCAGTTGCCAGTGATCGCCAGAGCTGGCGAGCAGCCATAAAGGCGGGGCTAAAGAGTGGCAAGTCGAAGAGACTTAGCAGTTTGCAGGAAAAAAGACAAAAGCGCAAGGGGAGAGCCAACTGCGAAACAGCCCTGACAACCAATTTTATCTGCAGCACCTGTGGAAGAGTCTGTCACTCTAGAATTGGCCTTTATAGCCACTCCAGGCGCTGCTCCACAAACCACTGACCACCTCCAGGCGCTTATCCATTGTCTCTTGAGACAAGGAGGCCAAAGAAGAAGAAGAAGAAGAATGATTGAAAGGGTTAACAGTCCAACAGCTTATGTATCAAATACTGTCTGTGGAAAATGAGGAGGAGATACATTTGTATGATGCCACTCTTATGTATGCCTGATGCATAAGCATCATATCGTTGGCCTCCTTGTCTCAAGAGACAATGGGTAAGCGCCTGGAGGTGGTCAGTGGTTTGTGAAGCAGCGCCTGGAGTGGCTATAAAGGCCAATTCTAGAGTGACAGACTCTTCCACAGGTGCTGCAGATAAAATTGGTTGTCGGGGCTGTCACACAGTTGGCTCTCTCCTTGCACTTCTGTCTTTTTTCCTGCCAACTGCAAAGTCTCTTCAACTTGCCACTCTTCAGCCCCACCTTTATGCTTGCCCACCAGCTCTGGTGATCGCTGGCAACTGACTCCCACGACTTGTGATCAATGTCACAGGACTTCATGTCGCGTTTGCAGACGTCTTTAAAGCGGAGACAAGGAAAGCCGGTGGGTCTGATACCAGTGGCGAGCTCGCTGTACAATGTGTCTTTGGGGATCCTGCCATCTTCCATGTGGCTCACATGGCCAAGCCATCTCAGGCGCTGCTGGCTCAGTAGGGTGTATATGCTGGGGATGTTGGCTGCCTCGAGGACTTCTGTGTTGGAGATACGGTCCTGCCACCTGATGCCGAGGATTCTCCGCAGGCAGTGAAGATGGAATGAATTGAGACGTCGCTCTTGGCTGACATACGTTGTCCAGGCCTCGCTGCTGTAGAGCAAGGCACTGAGGACTCAGGCTTGATACACTTGGACTTTTGTGTAATAAAAGCAAAATACTGCGGATGCTGGAAATCTGAAATAAAAACAAGAAATGCTGGAATCACTCAGCAGGTCTGGCAGCATCTGTGGAAAGAGAAGCAGAGTTAACGTTTCGGGTCAGTGACCCTTCATCGGAACTGACAAATATTAGAAAAGTCACAGGTTTTAAACAAGTGAGGTGGGGGTGGGGCAAGAGATAACAAAGGAGGTCTAGATTGGACCAGGCCACATAGCTGACCAATAGGTCACGGAGCAAAGGCAAACAATATGTTAATGGTGTGTTGAAAGACAAAGCATTAGTACAGATTAGGTGTAAATACACTGAATATTGAACAGCAGCAAGTGCAAACCTGAAAACAAACAGTGGGTAAGCAAACTGAACAAACAAAGATGAAATGAAATAAATGCAAAAAAAAGATTGTAAAAAATGTAAAAAAGAATGTTAAAAAAGGAAGAAAAAATAACTAAAAATGAAAGTAAAATGGGGGGCTGTCATGCTCTGAAATTATTGAATTCAATGTTCAGTCCGGCAGGCTGTAGTGTGCCTAATCGGTAAATGAGATGCTGTTCCTCGAGCTTGCGTTGATGTTCACTGGAACACTGCAGCAATCCCAGGACAGAGATGTGAGCATGAGAGCAGGGGGGAGTGTTGAAATGGCAAGCAACCGGAAGCTCAGGGTCCTGCTTGCGGACTGAGCGGAGATGTTCCGCAAAGCGATCACCCAGTCTGCGCTTAGTCTCCCCAATGTAGAGGAGACCACACTGTGAGCAGCGAATACAGTATACTACATTGAAAGAAGTACAAGTAAATCGCTGCTTCACCTGAAAGGAGTGTTTGGGGCCTGGGATAGTGAGGAGAGAGGAGGTAAATGGGCAGGTATTACACCTCCTGCGATTGCAGGGGAAGGTGCCCTGGGACGGGGATGAGGTGGTGGGGGTAATGGAGGAGTGGACCAGGGTGTCGCGGAGGGAACGATCCCTTCGGAATGCTGACAGGGGAAGGGAGGGGAAGATGCGACTGGTAGTGGCATCACGCTGGAGGTGGCGGAAATGGCGGTAGTTGTTGCAGTCACCGAGGTCACCCTCGTTCTTATAGAGGGTGATGATATTGGCATCGCGCATGTCCTGTGGTACTGCTCCCTCGTCCCAGCACAGGCAAAGCAGTTTGTACAGTACTGAAAGTATAGCAGGCTTGGCACTCTTGATGATTTCAGGGGTAATGCCGTCCTTCCCCGTCTTTTCCGCTGGCTAGGGAATCAATGGCATAGATGCATATAATTTAAGGCAAGACTTAATCCAAATTTACTCCAGTTTTTCTCTGTAAACAGAGCTCCAGGGTGTATGCATGTTGGGGCTAGATCTGATCCAAAGAGCTTGGGATACCTGTTAACTGAGTAATTAATTAAAGAAACTACAAATTAGAAACTTGGTATAGAAACTCTGTTTTGCAAAATACTGAAGAAATCCCAGTTAGGCCTCCCTAAAAGAAAAAGATTGTTTAATACATTTTGTCTGAGTAAATACTCACTTCCACTGCTTCCAGATTTTATGAATGACCCCTTGAAAGTTTTTTTTTGTGAATGAGAGGCCATGGCAGAGGATCTGAACTATGAATGGAACAGAGCGCCTGGATTCTGATTGGTTCCTGAGCTGGGGGGTGGGTGTTCCATCTTCAGGTAATATAACACCTCGATTCTCACCTCTCATAGGCTGGAATCTTTGTTAATGTCATGTCATTGACTGAGTCAGGTCATTCATTAAAAAAAGGAGAAAAAAAAGAGAAAGAAATCTGAGCCCGTGAAAGAGGAAATGAACCAATCGCCGAATCCCTTGGGCAAACAACTGACTGAAGCAAGAAAAACAAGTCTTTTGAAAGCATCACCGAAGTCGGCTGCACAGACTTATTAAAGGAAAACTTTACATATGCGGCGTTCCGATTGCGGGGATTTATGTTGCATCAGCCAAAACACTTCCATAAATCAGGTGAGATCATACTTTTGGATGAAGTTTAATTTCTTGTTGCAGCAGTTTATTCAGCCCCTCCACCCCCTGACGTTTGGTGCTTATCAAGCGTTGATCTGCTTTGTTTTATTGGTCTGATCCGAGCAAACATGAACCAAGCTGGGCAAGTGACACTGGAATCGCTTAAAGCTGCACCGTCCCAGAAACACACCTAAGAAACGGCGCAGTAAAATCAACTGTTTTTAAAAAAAAAGTAACATTGCATCTTTAACCCTCAGGGCATTTCCAATATTTTTTAAATTAAGGTTGCCCACTGTTGGCATTTTTCACCTTTTTAACAATACTGGAAAAAAAATAATAAATTGTGTGTTTTAGAACCAAGGTTTATGTTTGCAAATACATTGTGAGGAACCAGTTACTAAATCCTCGTCCCACTTACAAGCACATTTAACTTGCTGTAAATTTGATCAAAGCTCAATTATCTTTTTAAGTTGATTTGAGAATTAAAACTATACCAAATGTTCCAATAAAAACCTTATATGTATTTATTTACTTGATTTATAGCTATGGCAAAGCAACTTAAGGTACAGTCAGATATAGTTTTTAGAGTGAAGGAGTTATGTATGGTACTTTTTCATTTCTTGTTTTAAAAAAATATATACCACAAGCTCATTCATACTTTCAAGGCAATTTGATTAATATCTGCTTGGTTTTTAGTCATTAAGTTCTGAACTCATGCAGATGGAAAATACAGATTGCAGATTGTGTTTAAATATAACTTTTAATATTATCCAGCTGTGGTCTGAGTTCAGAATCCAGTGCGTAAAGATTGTGCTCCCAATCAGTAAAAATAAAACTTGTTTATTCGGACAGGAACAGGCCTTTGAGTTGTTTTCGTTCACTGTCTTTGAGGCTGAAGATTATTTTCAATCCTTAACCTTTTATGATTTTGTTACTAAAGACTCGCAGCAGCTTTCAGTCAGGCAAATCACACAGTACTTCTCTTTTTCTCTTCCTCTCTCCTTCTCTCTGACACTTTGTCTGAAGGAATTCTCTTTTTTTAGTTGGGACCTGGATGTCTCAGTAACCAGTAAAAGGGCAGAAAGGAGCAAAAAAATGGGAAATATTAAGGTTCAAATGTTTCACTGAAGTACGGTCAAGGGATGTAAAAAAAATCAGACATAAGCCATAATCATTCTTTTCATCGGCAAGTTTTCTATTTAGAATAGGAAGCATGGGGTAGTAAACCCACAAGTGATGGAAAAGTGAACCCTCATGATGTGAAACAGACTGATTTTTACAGTGGTCTCAGAGGGATCTTAAACAGCCCTGTCTTCAGTAACATAAGCAGTTTTTTTTTTGAAGAGTGCCTGAAAGTGCAGCATAAAGTCCTGTATTTGTATTTGTTGATGTTGTTGTAAGTGCTGATGGTAGCATGAAGTGGTCTCATTGTTTTAACACTGTCATAAAGGACCTTTCAGTGAAAGGTGGTTGGGTGCCAGTTGCTGCATGATAATTATTTTGGATTGACTAGGCTGCATCATTTAGCAGTCAGGAACAAAATGCTAAAATATACGGTAAAAGAAATAGAAATTTGGTGCAATTTTTTTTATCTCACCGTTTTTAGTTGCTACAATTTTCTCCCCTCCAATTTACTTGGAACTACTCAGCTTCTGGTGTCTCATTTAAGTGCTGATTATGCCCATGTATTCTCCATGGTGAATGTCAGCGTATTACTTGAATACTCGGGGTATCAACCCCACTCTTGGCCTCTCCTGTAATCTACACATACATTCTGCCAGCAGGGTATGACGGACAGCCATCAGGAGTGATAACCCTGGTCAATTTTCCTCAATGGTTATAATAGTAATTTCTTTTAGATGAGTTTTGAACATTGGTGGTTTCCTATAAATCCCCTTCCTGCTCGTCAGAAGTATTGATCACCCAGTGATCGCAGTTGGTTGCCTTGTTTGTAAACAGGAATTGCACTTTCTGCAAAATGCTAATTGCGGACAATGTCTAATCCTGCACTTGTACCTCGTGTTCTTCCCACATGTCACAAGAGCATTCAGTTCCTACCAGCCTGCTGAAACAATGGACATTAGAGTCCTATTGTATACAATACTTGGGGAAGGAAAGAAAAGTGCATTGATGTTACTAAATCTAGAAATAGGAAAGTTGACCATATCGCTATAAGTGCCCTGGGATATTTTACTATGTTAAAGATGCTTTATAAATGCAAGTTTTTGTATATTAGCAGGAACATTCTACCTTTTTTTAACTCTCCTTTCCTGAAACTGCTGACATGCTTAGGAATAGTTCCACGGTGCCAGCAGCTTTCTCGTACCTCTCACAAGTGACCATTCTTTATGTGTTAACCTGGACCATGAGTATCCGTGGGCCAATTGACAGTGCAGAGATGCACAGCTGAGTGTGAACCCATTATCAACTGATACCTACATGGATGTACTTTACAGCAAGACCACTAAATCCATATAAAGAGCAGGAACTCTGATTTTTATCCCCTCCCTGGTCCGTGGGCACTGAGGCCAGTTTAACCTCTCCACTGGCTGAGGTCAGCTAACTCAGCATAGACAATAATTACATTGGTAGCTTGTTTATATAGCTCAAAGACACAATTTTGGTGAATTTACTCACTGAACCTTTTTTTAAAAATGGTATAGGACATTGCTTGTAATGTCAATCTGTCAGGACTTCATTAAACTATTGTAAATCTCATACACAATGTAAATACTCCTTAAATTCCTTTTGAATTATGTCTGTGCAAGGGCTGTGTTAGCAGATAACTCAATGTTTCTCCTTTCCATCTTTTAGAACCACATTAGAAAATGCTTTTGACAGATTATGTAAATACAATGCCACTTTTCTCATATATTACTGGCCATGTTAATTAAAGTTTCATATTCATCATTTTACTGTGGAGTTCGGGGAGAGACTTTTCTATGGCTCCTCCATCTCCTTCACTGGCACCTTAAATCGCAGCGAAGTCTGGACACGGTGCTGGAATCTAACTGATGAGGAGTCACAACCTTATTTGACTTTTTTAGCTTAGCATCTAATTGTGTTTTTCAGACTTTCTGGTAAAGTCTATAGGAAACAATGTCTGTGCTGTCTGCAGAACCTTCGAGAATATCACACAGATGTGAGATTGTATTGATTGCATAAAGGAGAAAACAGCAAACCCAAGCTGAATACATAGAGGATAACTGTAAAATCTGCGATGGGTGTTTTTTCCCATGTATGTGAAAGGTCCAAGAATTCATCAGTGAAAGATTTCACATGATTTTTACACAATGTGAACCATTCTCACTGTTCACTGAATTCCATTAAGTATCTACCTGCTTTTTTTATTGACAACAATGGTTTTATTTATTTATTTTGTGGGCAGGTCATCTTTAAAATTGCATTTCTGCAAGTGCAGGCCATTTTAGCCTTGTTCAAGTTCTATGAGCAATGAATATTTTAAGTTTCCATGAGGCCAAGTGATAAAAAAAAACTCAGCACATATACAATAACAATTATTAATATTTTTTGGAAGGGTCAGTTTGAAAAGTTTGCTAAAAAAAATCACCAGAAAATGTTACTTGCAATTATTTTATTTTGAATTAATTTGTCCAAATAGACTTTTTTAACGATACTATTTAAACTTATTTTTGACATCCTTGCTATTCATTGTCAGTGACTATATTCAACCATATGGGGAAAAGCGTCAGGAATTTAGAGAAGAGTTTTACGATGACTGTCACTGCCCATCGATCATCTACATTTACTAAAGTTAATTAACAGAAAAGAACAGCCACCAGGTCTCCAATTCCTGCACCTTTGTATCCAGACTGTACACTCCCTGCTGCCTGTATTCTGATACCTGGAATGATATTCTGTATCTCTCAGCCTTGCATGATAGATTTATTTTCGGCAAGGCCTCTGATTTGTATTTTTCACAGAAAGATGGACAGAGTCATGGAATGTGATCGCAAAACAGCTGTAAAAATGCCACCACCCATGTAATATAAATGAAATCACTGTATAACGATGGTTATAGCTGTTTCAAAAAAGGGACATTTGTGTATAATATACAAACTTAATTAGTTTCTTATCATTTTAGGAGATTTAACAATATTAACACAATAACGTAACAGACTGGAGTCCGCCTTTCTGCAGTAGGTAGATGAGGAGAGGAAGACATATTAATGTCATCTAATCTAGATTTAACAAAACCATTCACATCACTGTGTTAGCAGCAACTTTGTTTTCAGTTATATCCCATGAAGGGCATATTTGTATCAAAGAATGATTAAACAGTAAAATGGAACATTAAAACTTCTCATTTTAATTAGTCTTTAATCTTTATGATTTGTGAGTGTGCCACATAGACACAGAATATAAATTAAGGATCAGAAGATGGTGATTCCGGTGTGGGGAGGAGATCACAGATGCATTTCAGAACCTAGCATCTGAATAAACTTTATTCAGATATATTATTAGCAGACTTTGCGGCACTAAAGGCGTTAACCACTGAAAGCTCATTAACATTGTTTTGCAAGAGAAACAATTAATGCTTCATTATAGGCTCATAAAGTGAATATGCTTTAGTTGAAATGAAGATACTGTTGTATTTTATGCTGAAAAGAGTGGATTTTGTGTTTTAATGCTTTGGAAATGTCAGATATTTCCTAGAATGCAATGTTTTGTGGGCCCCTTAAGAACTTCTGCAATATTAATTTAAGCTATCCTTACAAGAGTTTTGTATGAACTACAACAACAATATCTTTCATTTACATAGCGTTTCCAACACTCACCTGATATTATCACACACTAATGCCCTATCTGCTGGTCAGTCCATTCATTACCTTTTATTACCTTTATCTATTGTCACAACAGACATTCCCACACATTCTATACTACAACAGAGAACGAAAAGCTGTTGAAAATGGTAGCAGTCAGCCAATTTTTATTTATTTTATTTTATTTAGAGATACAGCACTGAAACAGGCCCTTCGGCCCTTCGAGTCTTCAGATTCTTTCTTCGAATGCTGCAGTGCAGTCCTCATAACTGTTGTGCTAATCAAATCACACTATTTTATCAGAAGGCTGTATAAATATGCAAATATATTGAAATGTTTTGCATATTTATAGCTTGTTTTTTTCAGCTTTTGTAAAATAATTAATTAATGTGTTTTGGACAATATCCTCTGGACAAGAGGAGAATAAGTGATATCAATCTTTAGAGGCCTATGAAATCCCACAAGGGAAACTGCACTAAGGGGTTCTGTAGATCCAATAAAAAAGAATGCAATATTCTAATTTATGCTTTTTCTTGCTGCTTTATGCCCAGCAGGCATCCTACCATTTAACTGACAGCAGGCAACAAAGATATAATAATGATTAGTTCCCATCAGTTTCTGATGTTCCTTAAAAAACTCATTTTAAAAAATTGCAATTTTGCAGAAAAATTCTAGTGTCTAATAATAAACATTAAGAGAATTTTACATTTTTCCCCGACCATTTTTTCCAACAAACTTCTCCGCTGCTCTCCTGAAGACATTGACTTCTTGCTAGGGTACAATTGCATGGTTGTCCTCCCATACCTCACCCAAGTGTGAGCCTAAGCAACATTAGCAAACTATTCATTCACAAAAGCCAAGTCATAGCCTGATCCACTCATTTTTCAATATTCACACATGAGCCGTTCTAACAGGTGTGAGTGGATAGTGACCAGGAGTGGCAACTCTACTGGATTATTTCCAACTCCCTAATCCAGTGGCAGTAAAGCCATTTGTAACACCCTCATTGCTGCTGTGCTGAGATCAGCCAATCCAGTACAGATCTGAGATTGAACTGGGGCCTACCAAGTCTGTGAAGTTCAGCTACTCAATGCACTAAGCAGCTGAGTCCTGCGTTTTAAAGGGAGACCGTTATCTCACTGGAAAAGGAAGGGCTGCATTGACCACCCAAACAGGTACTTTGTAAAATTTGAATTCAATGTAACATCTTCACAAATCATTGTCTTTAACACAAGAAGTAAACATAGGGAGGAGATAAGCGATAAAAACATTTTGATTGGTACCAAGCTAGAGACCATGTGACAAAATTTTAACTCGCTCAAAGCCAATTCACTTACACAGAGAAAAAAATCAGGCCCGATCACATTTTGTAGCATGCTTGCGCAGAGCCCTGCCCCACACTCCACCCCAGTAGAGTATCACAAATTGCAACTCTCTGAGTATCTCGAGAGCTTTCTGTAGTTTTCCATTACGTACAGAATAACGGATACCTGAGAGAATCATTATTGTCAGCAGTCTCGCTGAGGACCTCGGTTGATGTCAGAGATTGGCCTAACTATTGTCATGTGAACTCCTTGCTAAGATTACTGCCTAGGAATCCCCCCAGGTATATCTGATATTTTTGATAAATGCGTGACAAAGAGGGTTGGGGACTGGTTTATTTTATTTTTGTTCCTTTTTGTTTTGCTGGTCATGGTGGGCGTTGATGTCCTAATACTCTATCCAGTTGCGGTATGCTGATGTATTTACTGCAAGATTAACGACTGTAACAGAATCACCAGGTTTACTCGTCTTTAACTGCAAACTATTACCAAGAAATAGCAGACTGCTGTATACTATGTATTTTAAAGTCCCCTGTAGAAAAAGACTTCTTAAGTAGAATCCTACAGAAGTGTATAGATACCTTAATTGGATAAATTAATTTGAAATAATACTTTCAGATCTGTCATGGCAGCAAGACAGGAGGTCGCAAGGTGGGAAAAATGTAACAAAATCAAGAAATATTCTTTGCATGCAAACTATTAACAGCAAGTTGCCTGGAAGAGTGGGTATGGCCAGGAGACTGTACTAATTTAAGGATTAGCTAGATAAAGTAATGGAATGATGTTGTGGGTGGTGTTCTGAAAATGAGACCAAATGGTTGAAGGGCCTTCTTCATCCAAGCCTATACCATGAACTTGTGCGCACTCTTTTTTTTAAATAAATCACTTGAGAATTTTTATTTAAATGCTAGCATAACAATATTAAAGAGAGCATCAGCAAGGGAAGCTATTAAATAATGAAAACTGATTACTAAGTTATAGGATTCCCATTACCGTGGAAGCTCCATGGGAATTGGGGAGCATCTTGGGACATTTTGTTATGTTAGAGTTCTATATAAATGTATCTACCATAATAAATGAAACCCTTCCCTCCAATAATGGAAGCTGATGAATAATTGAGTGTCCTGAGATTTTGGTCATGCACAAATACAGTGATATCTTATACAACAATGAAGACAAGTACAATACAAATTACAGAAACTGAATTTAATCTTTCTATCCTGCTATCAGACAGGAGGATATTAGTGCTAATGGGTTGTGCAATGAAGTAAAATCTCACAGAAGGTTTTATCATGCAGATAGTTGGGAAAACAGACAATTGGAGCTCAAACAATGGTGGTTTCATTGTATTTGAACATAGTTTGCAGGTGTTATATTTGTTTGTGATGTGCACAATGAGAAATAACATCTATCCCATTGTGTCATAGAAACCCATTCTCCTGACTGAAACTCCTGAGTTGGAGGTCTTGTACCCACCCAAAAAAAGAACTAGTTGGAACTGGCCTCATGATAGTTGTCCCTGATCAGGGCAAATTTTATGCCATGGTTTACTGAACCTCTGTGGGATCTGGGAGTCTTCTTTTCTGCATCTAGTAATGGCCTCACCCCTCCCTATCTCTGTAATTTCTCCAGCCCCACAAACTTCTGAGATATTTGTGCTTATCTAATTCAGGTCTCTTGAGCCTCCCTAATTTTAATCGCTGGTGGCTGTGCCTTCAGTTGCCTGGGCCCTAAGCTCTGGAATTCCCTCTCTACACTTCTCTGACTCTCAACCTTGCTGTCCTCCTTTAAGAGGCTTCTTAAAACCTACCACTTTGATCAAGCTTTTGATCATTTGACCTAATATCTCCATATGTGGCTCGATTTCAAATCTTGTTTTATAATGCTCCTGTGAAGTGCCTTGGAATGTTTTATTACGCTAAAGGCGCTATACAAATATAAGTTGTTGTTACAATTTCTGCCTTACAGTTCGCCTCTGACAGAGCCCACTCCAGTTTATAGGTTACAATTGCAGATAGCAGACCTCAGGATGCAGTCACATAGCTACTCAGAAAGCAGATCAATGTGGAAAAATTACATCTCCACTCTGGTGTTTCATGTTCCCTTGTGATGGCACACATCAATGGCAAATGTTAGTGTTTGCCCAGAGCCACTCTTACACTGTGTCAACACTACCATTTTACCAGTATGAAATCAGTAGACAGAGGTGGCAGACTTTATTTTGGGGATCAATCACTCCAAAGAAACTTTGTAAATTGTATTGTTCACTTTGCAAAGCACCATTATGTTAAAAAAAGGATTATATTTTATCTGCATGTTTGGCAGTACCACGGCCCAGAGGATTGATACATAACAAGATCATAATAAATATGAAGGAGGAAAGCCATTCAGCCTTACTTAATTTATGCTTCCAGAACGACCCCACAGTACCCCATCATGGCATCTAGCTGTTTCTTGAATAATTACAGTGTTTTCACCCCCACCATCTACCTGGAAGTCCACTCCACATGTTGATCACTTATTGTGCGAAGAACTTCCACACATCCATCCTAATACTAGTTTGAACCTATATTCCTTTAATAATAATTTTTAAAAAAACAAAATACTACGGATGCTGGAATCTGAAATAAAAACAGAAAATGCTGGAAATACTCAGCAGGTCTGGCGGTATCTGTGGAGAGATAAACAAAATTAGCATTTCAGGTCTGTGACCTTTCATCAGAATGTATATTACTTTGTCCCACTTTCAATTTAAAATAAATTAATTTTCTGAATTTACCTTCTAATATTTTTCAAGCCTCTATAGAGTCCCCTCTTTTCAAGGCTGAGAAAGCCATATTTGTCTAGTCTTTCCTCATAACTCAGTCCTCTGAGTCTAGGGATCATTTTCATGACTCCTTTCTGAACTGGCTCCAGGGCCTGCATATCTCCCTTGAGTACTGGATGCTCTAGTCAAAGTGTAGTCTGAACATAGCACTATACAGTTTGAACACGACTTCCTCTGAAATGCTATACTGCTCTATTGGATGAACACTCTATTTACTTTGTTGATCATTGCTGCACATTAGTTGGAGGTGTTGAGCATTGAATCTACTAAAATCCTTAGATCTCTTTTGACACTATTCATAGGGAACTTTTGCCACTGATTTCTTTCTTCCTATGTATAATACTTTATAATTTGACATATTAGATTTTCATTTGCCATTGTTCTGCCCACTTGCATATTTTGCCCGACTCTATTGTAGTTCCTGAGCCGTTTCCTCAGAATCAGCTGCCCCTCATAGTTTGGTGTTATCTTCAAAGTTAACCAATTTGCTTTGAATTTCTGGGCTGAAGTCACTAATGTACATTCAAACATAGGGGTTCCGTCTGTGATCCCTGAGGCACCTCCTCTCACCCCAACATAAGGTCATTAATGAATACCTGCAGCTTTCTGCCCTTCATCTAATTTCTTATCCATTTTCAAACTTTACCCTGAATCTCCCACTGCATTGAGTTTACTAATAGATCAGATACGGATATACATAAGAAAATACAAATTAGGAGCAGAAGTAGGCCATTTGGCCCCTCGAGCCTGCTCCACCATTCAGTAAGATCATGGCTGATCTGTTTCTGACTCAAATTCCACACTCCCATCCACCCCCGATAACCTTTGATTCCCTTGCCTAACAGGAATTTATCTACCTCCGCCTTAAAAATATTCAATGACCCCGCCTCCACCACCTTCTGAGGCAGAGGGTTCCAAAGTCGCACAGCCCTCTGAGAGAAAAAAATTCTCCTCATCTCTGTTCTAAAAGGGCAACTCCTAATTTTAAAACAGTGCCCCCTGGTTCTTGTCTCGCCCACAAGAGGAAACATCCTTTCCACATCTATCTTGTCCAGACCATATACTTCAATCAAATCTCCCCTCGCTCTTCTAAACTCCAGTGAAAACAAGCCTAGTCTGTCCAATCTTCTTAGCTTTTCAGCAAGAACTTTATCAAAAGCTTTTTGGAAGTCTAGCTACACTACATCAAGGGTCTGTGCATGCTCCCCTTGGGATGACGCTTCCTCAAAAAGACTAAAACAGTTGATCATGGAGGATCTTTCCCTACCAATTCCATGTTAGCTGTTGTTTACTAAATTATAATCCAGAGTTAATCTGCAAGTTTACTCCTGATAACCATTTCCATTATTTTTCATGGTAGGGAAGTAAGTCTAACAAGTCTGTAATTGAGTATTGCTTAAATAGAGACATGTTGTTGAAGCTTTTCATCTTGCACTCATCAGGACAACTGCAAGAATACCAATGTAAGGACAAACAACAACTTTATACTGTATATACTGTTGTTGTTATTCACCTTTACATTGGTATTCTTGTGGAATGTCCTGATGAGTACAAGACAAAATGCTTCGACAACATGTCTTTATTTTCAGCAATACTCAAGTTCTGTACTACCAAACGACTATAAGTCTGTGTCTGCTTTGTCACCCTTTTTGAAAATTGGCATAAAATGAGTTTACTTCTAATCTACCAGGACCATGTAAGGTTTCAATGGCTCCTTCGTAATGGCTCTCAATGGCCCATAGATCATCACCTTTATCTGTCTTAGTACTCTGAAATAAATACCACTTATCCAAGGGCAATGGCATTGAGGTAGAAGATCAGCCATGATCTAGTTGAAAGACAGAGCAGACTTGAGGGGCCGAATGGCCTACTCCTGCTCCTATTCCTATGTTCCTATGGAAAGTTATTTGTTTTGGGTACTTTAAGTCTGGCTGGGATCTCCATTTCTTACCCCAAAGTCATTACTTCAATTTCAATTATCATAATTTGGGGAGAACATTTTGCTCATATTTTCCCCAGTGAATACTTGAGAGATAGTAATAATTTAATGAATTAGCTACCTTGTCTCTTTGTTTGGTTTCCACCTGTATGTATTATAAGAATCTTATGTCTTCTCTGACTGCTCTGTACTGAAATAATTTCTTACTATAATGTTTTGCCCTTACAGCTATGTTTAAATCCTGTTTGCTGACCACGCTTGTAAAATATATCTGCATGTTTGTATATTCATCCCAATGAATCGCTTCACCTTGTTGCTCCCTGCCAGATTTTTCAACTTCATTTTTCCTCCTTAGTTCATTTCCATATAATTTGTTAATTGATTTAGGGTCACATTTCTTTAGTTTACACTTGCTGATCCTAGGTATAAATTTACCCTGCATACTGAGCATTATGTCTTTAAAGGTGCTCCACTTGTCCTTTACTGAAGTGTTGAACAATTCTCCTTGCCCCCCTCCCCCATCACCACCTCCAGGAGCCCATCAATTTTCAATTTGAATAAACTATTCTCTCATATCTTTTGAAGTTAGCCTGTTTAAAATCATTTCTGAATCCCTGCTTATTTTGAATTTGATGATTCTGGGTCACAGGTGTCACGACTTCTATTCCCTGTATATCATCTCAGTTACATCATTACCAACTCAAGATGCGTACTGCCTCCTGTGGCTTCCCTGATGCATTAGGCCACAAGGCAATTATGCATTACGTTTACCATCTCTGACTCTGAACCACTTGGGTATTTCAATATATATATATTTGGTTGATTGAATTCCCCCATTAAAATAACTTTCAGCCTTCACATGCTTGTTTACCTTTTTGTAGAGTAAACATATCAGAGGTAATTTTCAACTTACCACTTAGCACAAAACGAGCATTGTGGGTCAGGCACTTGTTATAACAACCGTGTGATTTTCTGGCAGTTTCTATAACTAGTGCCTGATCTGCAATGCCAGTGTTACGCTCTGCTGGTAAATTGAAAATGATTCCATCATGTCTGGATGCCCAGCAACAGTTTACTTTCTGGCGGATTATTTGGCTCATAAAGTGTGATCTTGTCTCCAACCAGCATTCACACATTTTTAAAGACTCTGGGATAGGCAATCTCAGTCCCAAAATGACAATGAGAGCTATCAAATATAATTCTAGAAATACTGTTAGTGATATCAGCATACAAATGCTTAATGCATCCACATGATGTGCCTCTGTGTGCTAACTTAATGATGGGATTAATTTGTTTATTTTAAATGAGTTAACAGATAAAAAAACATACAAACATATTAAATATTCACTAATATCAACAGTAATTCTAGATCATTGATCTTATTGTGTATTTACTGTATTTGTTTATTCTTTATTTTATTTTTACTTTGTTGCTGCTCCAAAGTTCTGTGGATGAATGAAGTATAAATGGGTATTTCACACTCTAGACATCATATGGCTTCTAGTTATGGCCTGGGAACTGTTTTTCAGTTTATTTTCTCTGATATTTTCACAATGTGAATTATTCAGCTGCAGCAACAGAGCAAGATTTTCTACTGTATCTTAATTCTTACCCCTTCACGCAACTCTTCAACCCTAAATAAATGTGTGACAGAGCAAATAGCAAAGTAACAAGTCAAAAATCTGAAAATTGATAATAGTTGCAAAATTCACTGGTAAGCAATATCCTGCTGGCACCTGATGTTATATAGAAGTAGTGCCAGCTGAGAGGCACTCAAACAGAAACTCTAAAATTCTCCATGCTCAGCTCTCCTCAATGGTCAGATTCACTTATACTAAAATGTGCCATCGAAAGCACTCCATTAATCTAAGACCACCTGAAGACATTAATGCATTGAATCCCTCTGTAAGAATTTTCAAGAAGGTCGTTAATCACCCCAGGAGACAGTTGAGAAACAGTTCATGTAGTATGGAAATAAATTTAAATAATTTCACATTGCTAGCACATTTTAAATGAATTAAAATTTATAGATATAATAATACATTGTTTCACCTTGCAACATTTCCCACGTCTGCCCCTCTAGCCCCCACTGCTGTTGAAATGCTCAACCATACCTTTGTCACCTCCAGGCTTGAATGCTTCACCATTTCTCCTCACTGATCTCCTGAGCTCCACTCTACATAAACTCCCAACTCATCAAATTCTAAATTGCTGCAACCTGTCTCTGCAACTTTGTCCATCCCTGTGTGTCAGCTCTTTGCTCTTCCGACTCTGGACTCTGCTGCATCCCCCTGCTCTATTTTCAGTATCAGAGCCTTCAACCAATCTAGCCCTACAATCGGAAACTCTGCCCCTCTAACCACTTACCCCAACCTTCTCAACACTTACCTCCTTTACCGTGCTTTAAGCCAGCTTTCCTCATCATTTTGCTATTATTGCTCAGTGCCTGTTTTTGGTGCTGTGAAGTGCTTTGGGTCGTTTTTGATTTGGGGAAGGATGTTTACAAAGAGATGACAGGTAAAGATTTATAGGGGCCAGGAGGCTTGATTCTTATGACATTGGTTTTGGTTTCACTTTGAACAGTGAGTTGGGATACGGACAATGGTTTGAAAAGACAGTTGGAGGAAACTTGCCAAGAGAGCAACACCCAACTCAGTCTGTTCCAGCTGTTTGAAAAAGCCTGCCAGTTTTCCATCTCTTTAGAAGCTGAGAAACAACTGTAAGAAACTGCCTGAAACCCCTGTTACTGCATTTTCCCTGAAAAGCCTGCCCAAACTGATCTTCAACGTCGTCTGTCAAGAACTGTTCTAGAAAGAACCCAGTGACAGGCGTCTATTTGTATTTGGGACGACAAATCTAAAAGGACATCTGACATAATTTCATATCTTCTCTTTTTTTTTCAAGAATTAGCAAGTATTTTGGTCACGTGTGTTTTTTTTATACTAGAGCGCTAAAGAGTAAATCTCTTTATTTTTTCAATTAACCAGTGTATGTGTGTGTGAGGGGCTAAGGTAAAAAGGGAGCTTTTATATTTCGATCTGTGTGTTTATACTTTGCTACGTTACTGGTTGAGACTTGTTTTATAATAAACTGGTAATTTTATTGTTTATTGAGTGCGATGGGACCTCCTGAGATGTGAACAATGCTGTATTAATGCAAGTTCTGTCATATATATGTATATCTATATACAATGTTTGGTGGGCAAATATGGAAACTTTCTACCATGTGCATGATGGAGTGGTAGCAAGTAGTGACCAAAGTTTATATTTATTTTCAAGAAATGGATATTCTACCAAAGATTGCATCATTGGAACTGACAAAAAGTATTGCTGCAAGAAAAGACGGTTTCAAAGGCGGCGGCCACTGGCAATTTATGTAACTTGTGTCACGTGAAGTATTGTGCAATTGAGTCACAGCAAGTGCCTGTTTCAGAAATAACCCTCAGAAGTCAACTAGTGAGACTCAACCCATACATCTGGTATAAACTGGTCTATTGTTAAAAGGCCCTCCCATGAAATCTTATCTTCAGAGGCCCAAATCAAAATGTACACTGGACATTCCTGTCACCTGTTTATTTCACTTTACTCTTATTGAAGAAACTTTGAGTCTACGTTTGTTGCCATTGTTCCATTTCTACAAGTTAATCCCTCCAAATGTACTGTATCAATGATACCAATGTTATGAGAGTTTAGTGTGTCCCCCCCCCCCCCCCACCCCCCAACCTCCACACTGTTCACAGAAATGTAATTGAATTTAAACTTTTCCAAAGGCTGGCTTTTGGGAGAACTTGTTTTCAAATGCAGGATTAATTTTATAAGTAGAGCACTTCCTTACTTTGAAATGAATCACAGACATTTTGCTAATTCTCCAAATTTAATTATGAGTAAAATAGGTTCCCCAACAGTGGTCACACTGCAGGCTCTAAAATCAAAACAGAAAATACTGCCAACGCTTAGCAGGTGAGTCAGTGTCTGTATAGAGAACAGTTAAGTTACTATTTCAAGTACAGTCCCTTCATGTCCATGACCATAATTCTGTTGCAAATGTGTTAACAAACCAATTAACGTACATTTATATAGCATCTTTCACATCCCCAGGATGACCTAAAATGTTTCACAGCTTTTGAAGTATGGTCATTGTTGTTTTGTCGGAAAATGTGACAGCCAATTTACACACAGAAAGATCCCACTACCACAATGAGATAAATGACCAGTTAATCTATTTTTAGAAGTGTTCATTGAAAGATAAATGTTGACCAGGACATTGGGAGAACTCCCTTGGAACCTTCTGTGTCCTCTGTTTTAATGCCTTGATGGAAAGATGGTACCTCAAGCATGTAGCACTCCCTCATATATATTTACTGTATGTAGACTCAGCCTAGATTATGCACTGAAGTTCTTGGACTGGACTTGAACCCCATGACCTTCTGACTCAACAACAAGAGTGTTACCACCGAGGCAAGCTGCCACAGATTGTTACCTTGATTTTATTGTAATGCAATCGATGGATATATCAATGTATTTAGATACCTAGCAGGGCCTCCACTGAATTTTCTTTCAAATTGTTCCTAAAATGGTGCACTTTTTAACCTCATAGCATGGCTAACATATGCAAACTTCAGGACACGAGCACAAAAATCTAGCCTGACACTCCAGGGCAGTACTGAGGGAGTGCTGCACTGTCGAGGGTGCCGTCTTTTGGATGAGATGTTAAACCAAGGCTCTATTTGCCCTCTCAGGAGGATGCAAAAGATTCTATGGCATTATTTTGAAGAAGATCAGGGGAGTTATCCCTGGTGTCCTGGCCAATAATTATCCCTCAATCAATATCACCAAAAAAAAAACAGATTTTCTGGTAATTATCACATTGTTGCTTGTGGGAGCTTGCTGTGTGCAAATTGACTGCTGGCTTTCCGACAGGAGGACGGTGACTACACTTCAAAAGTAGTGTAAAGTGGACAACTTACATCGTGAAAGGCGCTATGGAAATGCAGGCTTTTTTTTATTTTAACTGATGGTTGCTCAGGCTGCATAATCTAAAATGCGAGCCCAAGAGTTTTTTTTCATTGATCTTTCAATCAAAACGCAGAGCAAAATGTGTCCAATTTCTTAGCCCGTCTTTAAATGGGTGCATGCTTGCTTTAAAAGACTGCGTGTTTCTCTGGGAGACCAGCCGTTCACTTGCCTGCAGGCTGTCTCTTGGATTTTTTTTTGTGAATGAAGCTTATTACTTATGCATGCCTCGCTCGTTCATTCATGATCTCTCTCCCCCCCCCACCTCCGCCCCCACCTCAATCTCCGCAGGCTGATCGAAGCTTCTTGTTGTCAAATCCAGTCTTAATGCTCATAAACGGTTAACAATGGAACACAGGATGGATGGCTACTTGGATCAGCAAGTGCCTTACACATTTTCAAACGTGAGTACAGTCATTCTGAGAAATGGACTGCTACTGTCGAGCTTTGAAAAACAATGGAGCCAAAAGATCTGAACTGTAAAAAAAAGGTGTTTTCTTTTTGCGTCGCGATCTTGTTGAATCTGTATGTTTGGGGGGAAGGGGGGGGGGGGGATAAATCTGTAAAATCATTGAGACATTATTAAAAGTTGTAAATCGATGGCACCAAAGATTGGGAAACTAACAAGAGTCGGTAAGAAATGACGGGGCGATGTTAACTATTTGAATGCATGAATCTGAATTCCAGGTAAAGTTCGCTGAGCGGGTAAACACACTCTGGTTATTTTAACCTGCAGAAAGTGCACGACACTGGGACCTTTGAGCGGGCGGTGACCACCAGAAAGAGGAGATACATCACCAAAGAATTAACTCAGGATTCAGAAGGTATCAACTATATCAGGAAGCTGGCTTTTGCATGAGTATTTAAAACGTGCGCCTCAATAGACTGGGAAAGCTGCACTTTTAAACTTTACTTTTCGTTCTTCCTTTTCTAGATCTCTTCCAGGATTTAAGCCAACTTCAAGAGACTTGGCTTGCAGAAGGTGAGTTTAAAAAAAAAACAGGAATGTTCGTGGGGAATTTTTAATCTTCCCATTCCTTATGTATAGCTAAAAATCTGATATTTGTGGACTTTGTTTTGCTTCATTACTCTATCTTTTTCTTTCCTTCCTCACCTTTCTACTTGCTGCCATTCTATAATAATTTTCTTGCTGATTCATGTCACCTCGTTCAGTCTTTCCAAACATCGGTGAGTTTTGCTTGAGCAGGTCTGTGCTTCGGCCGCTGTGTTTTGTACATGCCCCCGCGTAATGTACAAGCTATCAGAAGGAAACATATCCTGATGTTAAGAGTTACATTTTTATATACTTTTATATTCCAGAGTTAGTTATGTTTCTTGGCTGCTGAAATACTTGAATAAAATAAATTAAAGTAATTGCACAAAGTCTCTGAAACTCCCAACACTTTAATCTTTAGCATCTTCTAAAGGATTTTTGAACCCACTTTTGTGGTGCCAAGATTTTAAAGCCACGAATTTCAAAATACCGACACTACGATTAATGGGAAACATATGCAGAGGTTTTTTTGGGGGGGGGGGGGGCGGGGGAGGGGGTTGCTGTTGAATGAACTTGTGGAAAACACGTGAGTTCAGTCTGGGTCTCTTTTCCGACAGCACGCTAGTCGATGTGTTTTTAAAAAATTCCTCCTACAGTTTGATTTGTGCGTACAGCAATTGCAGAGAATTCCTGAAATCGTTGGAAGTGTCCGTTTGTGTCTGCGCAAGTTCTTAAAAGTGTGTGTGGGTGAGGGATGTCGCTTTGCCTGGATTGTAATCGGAAACCGTCAAAAACAAAAATCAAAAGCTACACCAAATACAAGTTCAGACAACCTCTCCCGCTTAAAAGGAGTTTAATTCTTAAGCTAGTAACCTTTCACATCTAGGTGTCCCTCAGCATTCATTTCTGTATAACTTTGCCTTTGGGTGAATTATTTAAAAATGTATTACTTCTTTCAAAAAGGGAATGAAGCAAATTGCTGGGACAGCCCTTAACGTGAGGTTCTTTCACTGAATATTTGTAATGAAATCAGCTGGTGTCCTACAAGTTTGTTGTTTTTTAAAAATTAAATCTTTATGCACATTTGCCCACTTTCTGCCAAAGATTGGACATATGGTGGTGTTTTCAGTAATGTGGTTGAAGCCCTGTCGATTCTCTTTGCCAAAGGTGGAAAAAAAAACTCCTTGGCATGGATTAAATAATCAAATCTTCCAAATCTGTGTCCAGTTATAGCCTTACAATTGACACAAAAAAATAAACACTTGTGGGGGAAGGTCAGGGGAGTGTGCCCGAGTGGGTAGGGCTTTCAACGAGCCAGCTTGGGCCCAATGAGCCAAATGATCTCCTCCTCCTCCTCCTCCTGTGCTGCAAAATTTGATGACGCTTGGCCTCAGTGCCCAGGTAAGGAGAAAGTCCGTCCAGGAACTCCTGCTGGAAAGCCTGCCTGTGCACGCCAGATGAAGACCGGTTCAGGTTTGGTTCCGATGCCCTTCATGGTCAAACAGCTTGTGGATGCTCATTGGTTTGGCTCCCAGATAAAGAATGGGTGAGACGCTAAAGAATTGCCAGCACCTTTGGAAATACATCTCGACAAGAGCCAGTGCTTTCAGCGCCGGAGGGGAGAAGATATATTTAAACTAGACTTGGATTCCATTCTTGCCTAGTAGAGCTCCTACGGTGCTTGGCTTCTGCTTAGAGATGTACCTCTTGGTATCTCATTTCATTATGCTGTATGTAATAATGCAGGAAACTCCTTAATTCCTATAAAAACAGCAAATGCTAGAAATACGTAGCAGGTCTTTTGGCATCTGAAAACATGGCTGGAGATAAGGGTCTCTATTTAAACTGTTCTGTCTTTTTTTACTCATTGTTAATGGACGTGTTCTGCAATTCAGCATTGTCAATTTTCTTTTAGTTCGGATTTTCAGCATTTTTCCCCAAATTTCCTTTAATTCCTAAGTTTTTCCTCTCCCCAACCCTTTTTCAACATTTTATTTATGCAAGCTGGTTTAATTTATTGATCGAATTGTATATAGTTCTGCAGTATAAAACTGATTTCTTCTATTATTTTGTTTCCATCTAAAGATTTTGTTTGCTCTGTGTGTGTATTCAGTTTCGGTCAGCATAAAAAGCTTGAACATATGATATTACATTGGCTAAAGTACAACAGGACAATGATTTCTATTAAACAGAGGTGTTTTCACTGACCAATTAATAGATTACCATTTGGTAAAACTGAGAAGACTATTAATGTGTATTTTGTATGTGTATACTGCAATGTCAGTTGTTTATCTATTATATACCCTTAGTAACGCCAATTTATTTGGATTGTGTGGGGACAAGTTATAGGTGATTCCACTAGTTAATGGCTAAAGCTCAGACCATTAGAAAGGGATTACAGCTTTAAGAAGGAAGTTAACCTAGACGATCCTGAGCACGCCATGGAGTGGTGTCATCTTCATTGCATTTTAAATAAAAATACTTTGCCAACCTTTTGAATACCAGATTTCCTCAGACCCGCAGAACTCCGGTTCATCTGAAATAACATTTGAGAAGTGCTGAAAAGTAGTGATCTTATTTCTTTTGTCATTTCCAATGGATGGAAAATCACACATAGTGCATCCACATGCACCTAGTGAACAGTTTGTTGCATGTAGACCCCACCGGCAGTGTGGGTCTCATAACATTTCACTCATATTCTCATTTCCATTTAGTGTATATTAAGATATTTCAAAATTTAAAGGCAGATTTCCCAGTTAATTAATTAAAATGGGAGGATTGTCAGGGGAACTGTATTACTGATGTCCGGTCACCCTTGCTCAGTATGCTTCTGGACTGCACCAGACCACCCTTTATGCCAGGCACTCGGAAAATCTGCGAGTCTTCAGAATAAAGATTGCTGTTTCAATACTGAATGGGGGTGACATTGCTCATGCTACGTATGGCTAGCGAGTCCAAATATGTGGCCAAATATTAACACTCACCACTGAGCTAAATATTTCATCAGCTCGAAATCAGTATCTTTATGTTATCATTCCAAAGAGTAACTTCGCAGAGAGTATTTATAAACAGTGACTGCTGTTCTGTTATAAAGTTCCGTGATGGGGTGAGAGAAAATTGTCTATAAGTTAAACATTTATTCCAGGGTTACATGTGAGTATGCACAAGTAGAAAACTGAACTGGAGTCTTGATTTCTGGATACACTCAGTACTGTGTTAGGTTTAAAGAAGATCTCTTCATTTATCCCATATTATCTTAAGTGGATAAATAAGTAGTCATTTGCTTTGAGGAGGGGGGGCACGTTCCATGTAAAATATTTATTGCCTTTCATTTTGCAGTTGCCCTTTTCCCAAAATTCTAGCTATGTGCACTAGTCTTATATCGAATGGCCGCAATACAGCTTCTGGCAGTCTGATACCTGGTCAGAGAGCATATAAAATGCTCATGTCACTGCTCGCTCCTGCCAGGCAGCATCTGCACAATAAACATTGGAGTCCGGCATCCATTTATTTTCTTTAACTGTTGATCAGGAGCTGGAATTTATTCTGCAAACCTAGTAATAACGAGGTGTTCATGGCCGCTGTTGGCTTGTGATGTGAATCGTGTTCTTTAAGCAGCATAAAAAAGGCATCCAGCACTTCAGTGCCTCAGTGAGTAAACACACCACTTATTATCCTAACAAGCCATCTTCTTTGGCCTCCTTATCTCGAGAGACAATGGGTAAGCGCCTGGAGGTGGTCAGTGGTGTGTGGAGCAGCACCTGGAGTGGCTATAAAGGCCAATTCTAGAGTGACAGGCTCTTCCACAGGTGCTGCAGAAAAATTTGTTTGTCGGGGCTGTTACACAGTTGGCTCTCCCCTTGCGCTTTTGCCTTTTTTCCTGCCAACTGCTAAGTCTCTTCGACTCGCCACACTTTAGCCCTGCCTTTATGGCTGCCCGCCAGCTCTGGCGAACGCTGGCAACCGACTCCCACGACTTGTGATCAATGTCACAGGACTTCATGTCGCGTTTGCAGACGTCTATGAAGCGGAGACATGGACGGCCGGTGGTTCTGATACCAGTGGCAAACTCACTGTACAATGTGTCTTTGGGGATCCTGCCATCTTCCATACGGCTCACATGGCCAAGCCATCTCAAGCGCCGCTGACTCAGTAGTGTGTATAAGCTGGGGATGTTGGCCGCCTCGAGGACTTCTGTGTTGGAGATACGGTCCATACAAACTAGGTAAATCCAGTACAATCCCTGCTCTGCCAGAGCACTGAAAATCAGCCTGTGTTGAGGGGCAAGAGTGAATCAACAAAGGATTCCCTCTCCTGATCACTTGTGGCACTTGCTGGAAAGTGTGTGTGTACAAATATTGGCTGATGGCAGAGTCTGTCTTAGTAGTGATCACCCCTTTGCCAAATAGCCTGTCATCACCCCCTGTCTAGAATGGCCATTTCGGCAAAATACACTTGTAGAATCAGACCCCAACAAGAGTTGCCATTGTGCAGTTGGGCCAACTCCCAGCTGTACTGATGTCCTACAGAATAAGCTCCCCATATAACCCGAGTGCTGTTTAGAGTGGGGAAAAAAGGAGCCAATTTTTTACAGTTCTAAAATTTTCCTTCTCTTCATATTCCAGCTCAGGTGCCAGACAGCGATGAGCAGTTTGTACCGGATTATCACTGTGAAAGCTGTAAGTATTTTCTTTCTCACTCTTTGCCATTGAGTGTATTTGGTGACTTGAAAACATCTCTTCAGAAAATGAGTGTTTGAGAATTGGGCTCCACAGAGAGCAAACATATCTTTACATTTACATTGTGAAAACAGCTTCCCTTATCACAACCATAGACCACGTATACAACCATTAATGGGGGGGGGTGGGTGCAGGGGAGAAAAATCAGGACAATTTAGGGGTTTGGAATGAAAGGAAGAGGGAGTATATGTCATGCAAAAGAATTTAGGAAATGGAATATGCTATCATCTTCCACCTCTGCCTCCACCATGGTTCTTCCAAGTCATAAAACCTACATTTTATTGAATCTAGAATGTTGTTGGGATAAGTGACTGGGCTTGTGTACACAATGAAAACTGCACTCCTATGTTGTAAAAAAAACTGTAAATGAAAGTTTCTACAACACCAGGAGCTGCATCTAACATTGAATGAGTGAACTCTGCAACTGTTTTGCAATGTAAATGCATCACAAATGACAAAACGTCAACCAGTCTTTTTCTGCTCAATCAGTTGTTTTCTCCCATCAGGAGGTATTTTTGTCATGTGATCTGCCATATCACCAGTGCCCCTCCCCCATCACTGTCCCATGAAGTGAAAGCAGGCAGCCCGTTGCATTTTATGAATGGGTTGGTTGTAATCTGTAACAGTAAGAGCTGGCTGCAACAGGTCATTATGAGCAGGAAGTGCTTCCATATATGGTCATTAGTTTGTTTTACTGGTGATGAATGGTTGACAGGTCTACAAGTGTCTCTTGCTCGAGATATGACTTGTTGCATAACGTGTGTTGTCAGTAAAAGCTAAAGAGCACAGCCAGATGGATTATATTTACCCTCACAGCTCACTCCCTCTACAGCAAGAGGTTTTCTGTATTGGCAAATCTGTTTTCAAGTAACATTTTGTATTGATTTTTTTTTCTCCAATGTCTCAAAACACCAACACTAATTTGGCACAGGTTTGTGTATTAATACAACACAATTCCACAGCCAATTTGTAAAGAAAATATTTGTTAATTTAAAACTGTTTTGGTATAAATTAACTCACAATAATTTTAGTTTGCCTTTTTGTTAAAAAGCCACTTTGTGTTTTCTCTCTCAAATTTTTCCCCCTCTCTCTTTTTCTCTCTCTCCCTCTCTTCCTCTGCTTTTCACCCTAACCACCTTTCACAGTATACCAAGTGCAGCCTAGGCCACTGCCCACCAGTGATGGTCTGAATCAGCCAAGGAGTTTGCAAAATTGGCCTCTGAACAACATTTTGGGCTGGATTTAACCCCCCACCCCGACATCGGGGGTCGTGGCGGGGCACCCGGAAAATGGCTCCAGGAGATGCCCGCCACAGGCCTTGACACTGGGAAGGCCAGGCCCCATATTGCTGGCAGTGGCGAGGCCTCATGGCAGCTCCACCACCCCCCACCCCCCCTTCCGCCTGGTGGCGGCATCACGATTTGAATATGGAAATGTATTTACACTAATGAATTAAATACTTACCCACTTTGCCCAGCAGTCATGCCATATTGGTGGCGGCGGCCGGCACTACCACGCTTTTGGATCTCCATTCAGAGATCCAAGGCGGAACACTGGTTGGGAGGGGGGAGCAGGTAAGTTTTCAGGACGGGGTGGGGGGTTGGGGGTGGCGCGGGTTTAAACGTTTTCGATTGGTCCAGGGGGTGGTGGGAAGGGGTAAAGTTCATAGTTTATTAACTATGTGGGGGGGATGTCAGGAGCACGAAGTAAGTTTTCTTTTGGGGGGAGGGCAAATAATAAATTTGATGGTAATTGGGAGGGGTGGGGATAACGTTATTTCATTTTTAACACTCATGTAACCTTAAAATTTTAAATTAAACAATCATAGAGTTATACAGCACAGAAACAGGCCCTTTGGCCCATCGTGTCTGTGCTGGCCATCAAGCACCTATCTATTCGAATCCCATTTTCCAGCACTTGGCCCGTAGCCTTGTATGCTATGGTGCTTCAAGTGCTCATCTAAATACTTCTTAAATGTTGTGAGAGTTCCTGCCTCTACCACCCCTTCAGGCAGTGTGTTCCAGATTCCAACCACCCTCTGGGTGAAAACAGTTTTCCTCAAATCCCCTCTAAACCTCCTGCCCCTTACCTTAAATCTATACCCCCTGTTTATTGATCCCTCCGCTCAGGGAAAAAGTTTCTTCCTATCTATCCTATCAATGCCCCTCATAATTTTGTATACCTCAATCAGGTCCCCCTCACATCCTTCTCTGCTCTAAGGGAAACAACACGAGCCTATCCAGTCTCTCTTCATAGCTGAAATGCTCCAGCCCACGCAACATCCTGGTGAATCTCCTCTGCACCCTCTCCAGTGCAATCACATCCTTCCTATAGTGTGACGACCAGAACTGTACACAGTACTCCAGCTGTGGCCTAACAAGCATTTTATACAGCTCCATCATAACCTCCCTACTCTTATATTCTATGCCTCAGCTAATAAAGGCAAGTATCCCTTATGCCTTCCTAACCACATTATCTACCTGTGCTGCTGCCTTCAGTGATCTATGGGCAAGTACACCAAGGTCCCTCTGACCCTCTGTACCTCCTAGGGTCCTACCATCCATTGTATATTCCCTTGCTTTGTTAGTCCTTCCAAAATGTATCACCTTCTCAGGATTAAATTCCATTTGCCACTGCTCTGCCCATCTTACCAGCCCATCTATATCGTCCTGTAATCTAAGGCTTTCCTCCTCACTATTTATGGCACAACCAATTTTCGTGTCATCTGTGAATTTGCTGATTATACCTCCTATATTCACATCTAAATCATTAATGTACAATACAAACAGCAAGGGTCCCAGAACTAATCCCTCCGGTGCACCACAGGCTTCCACTTGCAAAAACAACCCTCGACCATCACCCTCTGCCTCCTGCCACTAAGCCAATTTTGGATCCAATTTGCCAAATTGCCCTGGATCCCTTGGGCTCTTACCTTCTGAATCAATCTCCCATGCGGGACCTTTTCAAAAGCCTTACTGAAGTCTATGGAGACTACATCAACTGCCTTACCCTCATCGACACATCGAGTCACCTCCTCGAAAAATTCAATCAAGTTAGTTAGACACGCCCTCCTCCTGATAAAGCCATGCTGACTATCCCTGATCAATCCCTGCCTCTCAGGTGGAGATTAATCCTGCCCCTCAGAATTTTTTCCAATAGTTTCCCTACCACTGATGTTAGACTCACTGGCCTGTAATTACCTGGTTTTTCCCTACTACGCTTCTTGAATAATGGTACCACATTCGCTGTCCTCCAATCCTCAGGTACCTCTCCTGTGGCCAGAGAGGATTTGAAAATTTGTGTCAGAGACCCTGCTATCTCCTCCCTTGCCTCACATAAAGGCCTGGGATAGATCTCATCTGGGCCTGGGGATTTATCCACTTTTAAGCCTGCTAAAACTGCTAATACTTCCTCCCTTACAATGCTAATTTATTCAAGTATATCACAATCCCCCTCCCTGATCTCTACACCGACATCATCCTTCGCCATAGTAAACACAGATGAAAAGTAATAATTTAAAACCTCACCTATGCCCTCCGGCTCCACACACAGATTGCCACTCTGGTCCCTAATGGGCCCTACTCTTTCCCTGCTTATCATCTTGCTCTTAATATACATATAAAGCACCTTGGGATTTTCCTTTATCTTGCCCGCCAGTGTTTTTTCATGTCCCCTCTTTGCTCTCCTAATTACTTTTTTAAGTACCTCCCGCCCCCTACACTTTCTATACTCCTCTAGTGCCTCTGCTGTTTTCAGCGCTTTGAATCTTCCATAGGCCTCCTTTTTTTCCTGATCCAATCCTCTATATCCCTTGACATCCAGGGTTCCCTGGATTTGTTGGTCCTACTCTTCACCTTTACAGGAACACGTTGGTCCTGAACACACACTATTTCCTTTTTGAATGACTCCCACTGGTCTGATGTAGACTTTCCTACAGGTAGCTGCTCCCAATCCACTCTGGCCAAATCCTGTTTTATCATATTGAAATCGGCCTTCCCCCAATTCAGTACTTTAATTTCCGGTCCCTCTTTGTCCTTTTCCATAACTACCTTATATCTTACAGAGTTATGGTCACTATCCCCAAAATGCTCCCCCACTGACACTTCTATCACTTGTCTGACTTCATTCCCTAGGATTAGGTCCAGTACCGCCCCTTCTCTTGTAGGACTTTCTACCTGCTGGCTCAGAAATCCCTCCTATATGCAGTTTAAGAATTACGCCCCCTTTAAGCCTTTTGCACTAAGACTATCCCTGTTGATGTTGGGGAAGTTGAAATCCCCTATTATTACCCTATTATTTTTACACCTCTTTGAGATTTGTCTACATATCTGCTCCTCTATCTCTTCCTGACTATTTGGAGGCCCGTAGTACACTCCCAGCCTAATGATTGCCCCCTTTTTGTTTTTAAGTTCTAATCATATGGCCTCATTTGCGGAACCTTCTAAGATATCATCCCTCCTTACTGCAGTAATTGACTCCTTGATCAACAGTGCAATACCACCTCCTCTTTTACACCGTCCCCTGTCACACCTGAAGATTCTATAGCCTGGAATATTGAGCTGCCAGTCCTGCCCTTCCCAAAACCATATGTCTCATATTCCCATGTGTTAATCAATGCCCTCAATTTATCTGCCTTACTAGTCAGACTCTTTGTGTTAAAATAGATGCAGTCCAGCCTTGCATTATTCGCTTGTGCCTTAACAGGTCGACATTTGCTCTGCCTTCCAGACTGACTCAGTTTCTCTTCTATATTTGACTGTGCATCAGCCCCTGCTGCACCTCCACTCTGTATCCCATCCCCCTGCCAAATTAGTTTAAACCCCCACCCCCCACAACAGCACTAGCAAACCTCCCAGCAAGAATGTTGATCCTGTTCTGGTTCAGGTGCAACCCGTCCAACTTGTACAGGTCCCTACTTTCGCCAGAAACAGACCCAATGATCCAGAAAACCAAAGCCCTCCCTCCTGCAGCATGTCTTCAGCCATGCATTTATTTGCTCTATCCTCCTATTCCTATACTCACTAGCATGTGGTACCTGGAGTAATCCAGAGATTACAACCTTTGAAGTCCTGCTTTTTAATCTGCTACTAGCTCCCTAAATTCTTGTTGCTGGACCTCATCCCTCTTTCTCCCTGTATAGTTGGTACCAATGTGTACCACGACCTCTGACTGTTCACCCTCCCCCTTCAGAATGTCCTGCAGCCGCTCTGTGACATCCTTGACCCTAGCACCAGGGAGGCAACATACCATCCTGGATCACGTTTGCGGCCGCAGAAACACTTGTCTGTTCCCCTTACGATTGAATCCCCTATCACTATAGCCCTGCCACTCTTCTCCCTTCCCTTCTGTGCAGCAGAGCCACCTATGGTGCCATGAACTTGGCTCTTGATGCTTTCCTCTGAGCCATCTCCCCCAACAATATCCAAAGTGGTATATCTGTTAGAGAGGGAAATGGCCACAGCCCTTAAATGTAAGGGCTGGAAGCCCTTTAAAAATGGTGTTGGCGCCTGCGCAGTGTCGCCAGACGCCATTGCCTGGGACGGAATGCCCGAATGCTCCAGATCATCGGGATGGGGGGGGGGGGGGGTGTGCAGTCCACCCTGGCCATGTAAGCGAGCCACTGCGTTTAATATCGCTGCAGCTCTGCCAAGTAAAGCCTGTGCATTCAGGCCACCATCTTTGAAACTCCAAGCTTGTAAAATGCAGCCCTCTGTCTTGCTATTCTATGCCTGGTAGGAAAGTACCCAGCCTCCACTGAAGTTTTTCCCTGTGGTGTGATCACTGATATTGGGAATTCAGTGAAGCAGAGATTTGGGCCTATGACCTCACTGCATGGTACACAGCACACTGGTGCTCCACTGGCACTGGCATGAAATGGCTTGCCTGCATCAATATTTTTAAGGGGTTGGGTTGTCTTGGAGGTGAGATTGTGAGGTGTCATTCCATAGTTCTTGCTGCAGAAATACTTGTGCAGTAGCCAGATAAGATTTGCTATCAAAAGCTGGTTTAAAACCTGTGCTAGCGTCACCAGTTCCCTACACTCAGGCTCCACATTGCTTACTGGAACCCAAAGTAAACTTGCCAGGTCTACATTTATTGGGCCTTCCTGATGGCCAGCCTTAGTGAATGCAGCTGCATTGGAGCTGCTAGCATGGTCTCATATTAGTATACATGAAGCTAAACAATCTGCTGAGATAATGGGAGCTGCCAACTTACCACCAGCAAATTTTACAATTAATAACATTGCTTTTCAACAGGTAGCCAACAGGTACATCTGATTGTCCATTTGTAAACCTGGATATCAGAAGTATCTTTTGCTCCTTCAATTTATATTTTTTGACAAGTTATGATGACTGATCTTGTGACCCTGATCTTGTTTTGGTCTCCACATTTAAGAAAGGATATACTTGCACTGGAGGCAGTGCAGTGAAAATTTACTAAATTGGTCCCCGGGATGAGAGGGTTGTCCTATGATGAGAGGCTGAGTAAATTGGGCCTATGTTCTCTGGAGTTTAGAAGAATGAGAGGCGATCTAATTGAGACATACAAGATTCTGAAAGGGTAGAGGCTTGAGAGATTGTTCCCTCTGGTCGGGGAATCTAGAACACGGGGACGGTCTCAGGATAAGGGATCAATCATTCAGGACTGAGATGAGGAGAAATTACTTCACTCAAAGGATTGTGAATCTTTGGAATTCTCTCCCCGAGGGTTGTGGATGCTCCATCACTGAATACATTTAAGGCTGGGATAGATAGATTGTTGGTCTCACAGGGAATCAAGGGATCTGGGGAGCGGGAAGGAAAGTGGAATTGAAGCCCAAGTTCAGCCATGATCGTACTGAATGGCAGAGCAGGTTCTGTGGGCCATATGGTCGTCTTCTGCTGCTATTTCTTGTGTTCTTGCGACACTAATTTATTTTTCTCTCTAATATCCTCTCTTCCTCTCCTGAAAGCTCCTTGCTAATATAGTTCTGCAAGCAGTAGGCATTCTCTGGTACCTTGCCCAAGTGACTTATGCTTGTGTACGCCTTCAGAGTGAGCTGCAGGTTATTCGGCTGCAGGGAATATTACACTTAACATTATTCTGATCTTAACGCAACGGTCACAAGTGGACTTCCAGCGGGGGTTATTGGGTGGGAACCAGGACTGATTTTCCCTTTCATGACCCAGGGGCATAATTCTAGCAGCTTTCCGACCACCTGGGGTAGATCAACTAACTCAGTAGACTGGGGATTAAACCTGGAACCTTCCTAATCTATATGGTTCAGTTATTTACTGGAGAACTTGACTAAGCCATCACAAGTTCTGAACTCAAAGCTACATGGATAGCTTCATCAGACCTTGGGAACTTCATTTAAGTGTTTTCACTTTTTGTTGTTCTGTGTTTCTGCACTCATATTGCGATAAACAAAGAAAGTCAGGATTTGGGAATTCTTGTTCTGTTTATCTCTGGCGTTAGTATGTCTGCTAGTATTGTCTTGGCACGGCCTTGTTCTTTTAAACATTGCATACAGATAAAGATGTAATTTTATTGAAAAAAAAAGTAATTAACCTGTACTTAGGGAAGGGACAAGAATATAAAAGGGTCAGGATTCAGCTTTGTGTTCTAAATGGGCGGCACAGTGGCGCAGTGGTTTGCACCGCAGCCCCACAGCTCCAGCGACCCGGGTTCGGTTCTGGGTACTGCCTGTGCGGAGTTTGCACGTTCTCCCTGTGGCCATGTGGGTTTCCTCCCACATGCCAGAGACTGGCAGGTTGATAGGTAAATTGGCCATTGTTTAAAAAAAAATTGCCCCGAGTGTATGTGTGGGGATGTGAGAGGGAAAATGGGATTAACGTAGGATTAGTATAAATGGGTGGTTGATGGTCGGCGCAGACTCGGTGGGCCGAAGGGCCTGTTTCGGTGCTGTATTTCTCTATGAGAATTAATAGATCAGCTTGCTTATAATAGGAAATGGAGGCTATTTTGGAATGGATTGTGCCAAGCAGATGAGATTTAAGGGTAGTTTAAATACAAAGTCTGAGGAAAGATTAGATAGGCTGGAATTGTTTTCATTTGAACAGAGCAGGCTGACGGGTGACTTAAGTGAGGACAGTAACATTATGAGGGGCCTAGATGGAGTAAATAGGGATGATCTATTTACAAATAGAGGCAGAAACTCTCACCACATTTAAAAAGTACTTGGGTGCCTACTTAAAGAGTCATGACCTGTAGGGCTATGGACCTAGTGCAGGAAGGTGGAATTAGGCTGGGTAGCTTCGTCGATTGGCACAGCCAGGATGGGCCAAATAGCCTTCTTCTGTGTGGTAAATTTTCTTTGATTTCAAAGCATGGAATCAACATTTAAATTGGAACTGAAATTTGCCTTTCCTGCCTTGGGGCTCATTTTGGTTTGAATGTGAAACCAGGTCTGTCTAAAGTGGAGCTAAATTTGTGGACTCTGCCTTTTTCTGTTCAAATCGTAATCAATGGAGAAAGGCCACTGGTGATATGACATTGTTGTGTTCTCGGTTCAAAAATGTTGTATTTGTGCTGTTATCCACTGTGTCAATCTTTGTAATGAAAATCAATGTTCTTGCATTCTGTCTGCAATTAACTGGGAGCCAGCTGAGATTTGGTTGGCTGAATTTAAACCAAACTGGCCATTTCCTGATTGAGAAAAATGTCTAATATCGCCAGTGTATGTGTATGTGTGTAAGTGAGAGAGACAGACAAATACAAATACTGCTGCAGTTGTGAAAGAAAACTTGATTTTAAACTCCAGTCATGCTGTTCAGTGCTGTTTTTGCAAATTGTTTGCACAACAATATTGTTCTAAATGGGACAGTCAAGCTGCCCCAACAAACCTGGTAAACTCCGAAACAGTTTAGATTTAGCTATACTTTCTTGAACTTCCCGACAGGAAAAAAGCAGACTCAGTTTGATTCGGTTGTCAAATCTACTTGTAGTCTAAGCATAATTTCCTGCCAGATTATGAATGGTGCTTTTGACTGGACTGAGCCTGAATGGTGTACAAATGCAGCAGTAATAGAAGCAACTCTAATTCAACATTAAATCCTCACTGCCAATGTACCTCAACATTTTTAACTCAACATCTTAATTCATTCAAAACTCCAGTACTGTGTTCCAGATGCATTGCAACGCCAAATTCTGCAGGAGGAAGAAAAAATTAGGAAAGATGCCCACTTATTTACATGGTGCTGGCTTGTAGCTCTTTGTCAACATCCTAATGTGTATATCTGGGGTGTGAGGATGCAAGGCCCATTGAGTCAGAATAAAGGTGGGCAAAACCAATGTTTGCTTCAGGTTACAATGACGCTTTGTTTCAGCATGGTACAATAGGGAGACTTTGGACATGGGGGATGAGTTATTTGAGTCATGTCAAAGGGTTTTATATTTAACTCTGTATCTAATTATGCAATCCGCTCCCCACTTCCTGGGGCTACAAGCCATGTCAAATATGTGATTCCATAATGTCTCCCGCAGTCTCTGTAAAGTTGGCTGTTTACATTATTAAAAGAAGCTGTCCGCAGGATTAGAGAATAATTGTTTATCAGGTCTGTTCTCTTAAACTGCTATTAATTCAGCGAGCCAATAATCACTGCATCAGCACCAATAGAGATTCAGGAAAGCCAGTGAATTAATTGCAGAAATAAATCTAAATATTTTCCCAATGAAAAAGGAACAGAGCAAAGTCTGGAAAAATGGCATATTCTAACCACTTAGCAGCCAATTTTATTTTTGCAAAAACCAACAGGTTTATCAATAACCCAGATTAACATTGTATTTAAACAGCCATTGGTAAATGGGCCAACGTGGCCTCAGTTACTTTAGAAATATTAATGTTTAGATCACTACCATAGACCATTGTGCTGATCACTCTTGAAGAGCGGCGTTGGATTACTGTTGCTTGTCTTGCCTATTTCTTCCCCTCCTTCACACTGATGAATACTGGGTTATGGTCCCAACAACACTGGCAGACCTCTGATTTCTTGCCTAAGTATCCTTTCTTAGTGCCAGCCGAGTGAGCATTCGTAGGTTTTGAGTATGGAAGCCTCATAGTTGAACTCAAATCATTTCCTCACTTGACAATCCACATACATGAAAAGGTGGCTGGAGCAGGAGGCTGTTCCTACCTCCCTTAGCTGAGGGACACCTTGACAGTAATGTTCTACTGCCACCCTTTGCTCAGATCTGTTCACTCAGCGCACACCAAGGACTGAACTGAAGATCTGCTGATGTGTATGAATCTGCATCACATCAGGTGATGCATTTACTGCCTAAAACGGGAGTGATCAGCTTGTTAGGTATGGGCCAAATCCAGCCTGCAAATTCCTTTTATGCGTTCCCAGCTTCTTCTTTTAGTACTTCAGACTATGAAGTTTAAAGAGCTGAAGCTAAAACACTGCAATTTTCAAGTTTCAATCCATCATTAATCACTGCTCCAGCCATTGTGCCCCCACCCTCTAACCTCCCTTAGCATTCTTTGGCCTCTATGTCTCGAGAGACAATGGGTAAGCACCTAAAGGTGGTCAGTGGTTTGTGGAGCAGCGCCTGGAGTGGCTATAAAGGCCAATTCTAGAGTGAAAGATCTTCCACAGGTGCTGCAGATAAAATTGGTTGTCGCGGCTGTTACACAATTGGCTCTCTCCTTGCACTTCAGTCTTTTTTCTTGCCAACGGCACATTGGCACAGTGGTTAGCACTGCAGCCTCACAGCTCCAGTGACCTGGGTTAGGTTCTGGGTACTGCCTGTGCAGAGTTTGCAAGTTCTCCCTGTGACTGCGTGGGTTTCTGCCAGGTGCTCCAGTTTCCTCCCACAGCCAAAGACTTGCAGGTTGATAGGTAAATTGGCCATTGTAAATTGCTCCTAGTGTAGGTAGGTGGTAGGAGAATTGTGGGGATATGGTAGGGAATATGGGATTAATGTAGGATTAGTATAAATGGGTGGTTGATGGTCAGCACAGACTCGGTGGGCCGAAGGGCCTGTTTCAGTGCTGTATCTCTCTATGATTATGAACTGCTAAGTCTCTTTGACTCGCCACTCTTTAGCCCCGCCTTTATGGCTTTCCGCCAGCTCTGGCAATCAGTGGCAACTGACTCCCACGACTTGTGGTCAATGTCACAAGACCTCATGTCGCGTTTGCAGACATCTTTAAAGCGGAGACATGAACAGCTGGTGGGTCTGATACCAGTGACGAGCTCGCTGTACAATGCATCCTTGGGGATCCTGCCATCTTCCATGCAGCTCACATGGCCATCCCTTAGCATTGCTACCATGTATTTCCCCTCTCCCTCTCTCTCTTCAGAAGTCTTTTTAAAGCCCTACTCTTCAAATTTGCTTTTGCCAGCTCCTCATCCTCTTCCCTTTCTCCCTCCTGTTTAGTATCCAGAACCTTATGGAGCGCTTTGTAATGTCTCTTTATGAGTGCGTTAGACAAGCAAGTTGTTGTTTATATGTGTGTGGTTTGATCAGCTAATACTTGCCCAAATGCTCAGCCATTCTGAAGAAGGGTCACTGACCTGAAATGTTAACTCTGCTTCTCTCTCCACGGATGCTGCCAGACCTGCTGAGTATTTCCAGCGTTTCTTGTTTTTATTGCAAATTTCCAGCATCCGCAGTATTTTGCTTTTATTTATGCTCAGCCATTCTGTCTCAGATGATAGATTCCAGTAACTTCCCCACAACTGATGCTAAACTGACAGGTTTACAGTTTTCTTTTTCTAAATCTCCAATCTTAAATAATGGAGCCAAATTTGCAATTTTCCAATACAAAGGCATAATTCCTGAATCTAGAGAGCTTTGGAAAATTGTAACGAACGCATCTGTAATTTCCTCACTTTTTTTTAACCACCCTGAGGTAGAAACCATTGGGTCCTGAAAATTTGTCTATCTTTAGCCCCATTATTTTCTCTATTTATAATTTTTTCACTAGTATTAAATCCACTAAGTTCCTCCCTTTAACTTCGCCAATTTAATTTTTCCCTTGTCAATACCTTTCATTAGAGGCGTAGACCAAAACCCCTGCTTGTGGAGTTTTGCTGACTTTGCTTGTCAAGAGTTTCACCTTTACATTACACGGTTGTTTCTAAAGATATTCTTGAAGGGGGGAAAAGAGCTTCCACTTTATATCCTGTATTGGTATATACTTACAATGTTGCAATTAATTATGCATTAAATTCAGTTACAAGCCCCTATAACTTAGCATGTTGCACATCCTGATTTTTTTTTAAAGACGCCAATATTCTATTATCACAGTCACAGGTGGTACCTTTATTAAGCCTTCAGTCGAATGTTCTCGCACCCACACTTTTTGGGATTTTCTTCTCCTTGCTGCTTTCACATGCGTTCAAGTCCTCTGAAGAAGGAATTTTCCTCTACACAAGATCAGGGGGCAGGTTGTTCAACCTTGCCCGTCTTAGAGCGAAGTCCAAAGTACGGAAAGTCCTCATCAGGGAACTCCTCTTTGCTGACGATGCTGCTTTAACATCTCACACTGAAGAGTGCCTGCAGAGTCTCATCGACAGGTTTGCGGCTGCCTGCAATGAATTTGGCCTAACCATCAGCCTCAAGAAAACGAACATCATGGGGCAGGATGTCAGAAATGCTCCATCCATCAATATTGGCGACCACGCTCTGGATGTGGTTCAAGAGTTCACCTACCTAGGCTAATCTATCACCGGTAACCTGTCTCTAGATGCAGAAATCAACAAGCGCATGGGAAAGGCTTCCACTGCTATGTCCAGACTGGCCAAGAGAGTGTGGGAAAATAGCGCACTGACACGGAACACAAAAGTCCGAGTGTATCAGGCCTGTGTCCTCAGTACCTTGCTCTATGGCAGCGAGGCCTGGACAACATATGTCAGCCAAGAGCGACGTCTCAATTCATTCCATCTTCGCTGCCTCCGGAGAATACTTGGCATCAAGTGGCAGGACCGTACCTCCAACACAGAAGTCCTCGAGGTGGCCAACAACCCCAGCTTGTACACACTACTGAGTCAGCGGCGCTTGAGATGGCTTGGCCATGTGAGCCGCATGGAAGATGGCAGGATCCCCAAAGACACATTGTACAGCAAGCTCGCCACTGGTATCAGACCCACCAGCCGGCATGTCTCCGCTTTAAAGACGTCTGCAAACGTGACATGAAGTCCTGTGACATTGATCACAAGTCGTGGGAGTCAGTTGCCAGCGTTCACCAGAGCTGGCGGGCAGCCATAAAGACAGGGCTAAAATGTGGCAAGTTGAAGAGACTTAGTAGTTGGCAGGAAAAAAAACAGAGGCGCAAGGGGAGAGCCAACTGTGCAACAGCCCCGACAAACAAATTTCTCTGCAGCACCTGTGGAAGAGCCTGTCACTCTAGAATTGGCCTTTATAGCCACTCCAGGTGCTGCTTCACAAACCACTGACCACCTCCAGGCGCGTATCCATTGTCTCTCGAGATAAGGAGGCCCAAAAGAAAGAAAAAAAGAAGTCGAATGTGAAGCACAGTACAATAAATGCTGTTGGTCAGTACAATATTGTAACTGGAATTTGCAATCTTTTGGGGCACGTAGCTTCCCAGAAGCTTTCCTTTCTAAGGATTTTGGCTCCTTTTTTAAGGTTAATATTTAGCAGTGCAGGTAAAACCTTTTATTTGGTTGTGGTTAGCACCGCAGCCTCACAGCTCCAGCGACCCGGGTTCAATTCTGGGTACTGCCTGTGTGGAGTTTGCAAGTTCTCCCTATGTCTGCGTGGGTTTTCGCCGGGTGCTTGGTTTCCTCCCACCACCAGAAGACATGCAGGTTGATAAGTAAATTGGCCATTATAAATTGCCCCTAGTATAGGTAGGTGGTAGGGGAATATAGGAACAGGTGGGGATGTGGTAGGAATATGGGATTAGTGTAGAATTAGTATAAATGGGTGGCTGATGGTCGGCACAGACTCGCTGGGCCGAAGGGCCTGTTTCAGTGCTGTATCTCTAAATAAATAAATACCCCCAAGAGTCATGCTTAAGTCATTGCATACCTGCACAAAAAGGGTGATTCTTTTGGGCCAACCAACCAACATTATCTAAAACGCATTTGTTTGGGTGTGTTTTATTTGTTCATGGGATGTGGGTATTGCTGGCAATATTGCCTGTCCCTAATAAGAAGGGGTGGATGTAGTTTGTTCAGTTTGCCCTAAAGCCTATTTCTGCTACACAAGGGCTGCTGTTCTGTGCATCATTGTATTTTTAATTACGTTACAACTAAATGGCAATTTCAATTTAACATTGCTGGAATTTTTTTTTTATTTGTTTCATGGGATGTGGTTGTTGCTGCCTAAGCCAGCATTTATTGCCCATCCCTAATTGCCCTTGAGAAGGTGGTGGTGAGCTGCCTTCTTGAACCGCTGCAGTCCATGTGGGGTAGATACACAGTGCTTTTAGGAAGAGAGCTCCAGGATTTTGATCCAGCAACAGTGAAGGAATGGCGATATAGTTCCAAGTCAGGATGATGTGTGACTTGAAGGGGAACTTGCAGGTGGTGGTGTTCCCATGCATTTGCTGCCCTTGCCCTGCTAGTTGGTAGAGGTCACGGGTTTGGAAGGTGCTGTCTAAGGAGCCTTGGTGCGTTGCTGCAGTGCATCTTGTAGATGGTACACAGTGCTGCCACTGTACGTCGGTGGTGGAGGGAGTGAATGTTTGTGGATGGGGTGCCAATTAAGCGGGTTGCTTTGTCCTGGTTGGTGTCGAGCATCTTGAGTGTTTTTGGAGCTGCACCCATCCAGGCAAGTGGAGAGAATTCCGTCACACTCCTGACTTGTGCCTTGTCGATGGTGGACAGGCTTTGGGGAGTCAGGAGGTGAGTTACTCGCCGCAGGATTCCTAGCCTCTGACCTGCTCTTGTAGCCACGGTATTTATATGGCTACTCCAGTTCAGTTTCTGGTCAATGGTCGCCCCTAGGATGTTGATAGTGAGGGATCCAGCGATCGTAATGCCATTGAATGTCAAGAGGAGATGGTTAGATTCTCTCTTGTTGGAGATGGTCATTGCCTGGCATTTGTGTGGCATGAATGTTACTTGCCACTTATCAGCCCAAGCCTGGATATTGTCCAGGTCTTGCTGCATTTCTACATGGACTGCTTCAGTATCTGAGGAGTCGCTAATGGTGCTGAACATTGTGCAATCATCAGCGAACATCCCCACTTCTGACCTTATGATTGAAGGAAGGTTATTGATGAAGCAGCTGAAGATGGGTGGGCCTAGGTCACTACCCTGAGAAACTCCTGCAGTGATGTCCTAGAGCTCAGATGATTGACCTCCAACAACCACAGCCATCTTCCTTTGTGCTAGGTATGACTCCAACCAGCAGAGAGTTTTCCCCCTGATTCCCATTGACTCCAGTTTTGCTCGGGTTCTTTGATGCCATACTCGGTCAAATGCTGCCTTGATGTCAAGGGCAGTCACTCTCACCTCACCTCTTGAGTTCAGCTCTTCTGTCCATGTTTGAACCAAGACTGTAATGAGGTCAGGAATTGAGTGGCCCTGGAGGAACCCAAACTGAGCAGGTTATTGCTAAGCAAGTGCCGCTTGACAGCACTGTCGATGACACCTTCCGTTACTTTACTGATGATTGAGAGTAAACTGATGAGGCTTTCGTTGTCTGGGTTGGACTTGTCCTGATTTTTGCGTACAGGACATACCTGGGCAACTTTCCACATTGCCGGGTAGATGCCAGTGTTGTAGCTGTACTGGAACAGCTTGGCTAGGGGCGCGGCAAGTTCTGGAGCACAGGTCTTCATTACTATTGCCAGTATATTGTCAGGGCCTATAGCCTTTGCAGTATCCAGTGTCTTCAGTTGTTTCTTGATATCACGCGGAGTGAATTGAATTGGCTGAAGTCTGGCATCTGTGATGCTGGGGACTTCAGGAGGAGGCTGAGATGGATCATCAACTCAGCACTTCTGGCTGAAGATCGTTGCAAATGCTTCAGCCTTATCTTTCGCACTGATGTACTGGGCTCCCCCATCATTGAGGATGGGGATATTTGTGGAGCCACTTCCTCCAGTTAGTTGTTTAATTGTCCACCACTATTCACAACTGGATGCGACAGGACTGCAGAGCTTAGATCTGACCCAATGGTTATGGAATCGCTTAGCTCTGCCTATCGCATGCTGCTTCCGCAGTTTGGCATGCAGATAGTCCTGTGTTGTAGCTTCACCAGGTTGCCACCTTGTTGGTGCTGCTCCTGGCATGCTCTCCTGCACTCTTCATTGAACCAGGGTTGGTCTCCTGGCCTGATGGTAATGGTAGAATGGGGAATATGCTGGGCCATGAGCTTACAGATTGTGGTTGAGTACAATTCTGCTGCTGCTGATGGTCCACAGCGCCTCATGGATGCCCAGTTTTGCATTTCTAGATCTGTTTGAAGTCAATCCCATTTAGCACGGTGGTAGTGGCACACAACATGATGGAGGATATCCTCGATGTGAAGGCAGGACTTCGTCTCCACAAGGACTGTGTGGTGGTCACTACTACCAATACTGTCATGGAAAGATGCATCTGCAGCAGGCAGATTGTTGAGGACGAGGTCAAATATATTTTTCCCTCTTGTTGGTTCCCTCACCACCTGCCACATACCCAGTCTAGCAGCTATGTCCTTCAGGGCTCGGTCACTAGTGGTGCTACCGAGCCACTCTTGGTGATGGACATTGAAGTCCCCCACCCAGAGTACATTCTATGCCCTTGCCACCCTCAGTGCTTCCTGCAAGTGGTGATCAACATGGAGGAGTATTAATTCATCAGCTGAGGGAGGGCGGTAGGTAGTAATCAGCAGGAAGTTTCCTTGCCCATGTTTGACCTGATGTCATGAGACTTCATGGGGTCCGGAGTCGATGTTGAGGACTCCCAGGGCAACTCCGACCCGCCTGTATACCACTGTGCCGCCACCTCTGCTGGGTCTGTCCTGCCGGTGGGACAGGACATACCCAGGGATGGTGATGGCAGTGTCTGGGACATTGTAAGGTATGATTCCGTGAGTATGACTGTGTCAGGCTGTTGCTTGACTAGTCTGTGGGACAGCTGTCCAAACTTTAGCGCAAGCCCCCAGATGGTATTCAGGAGGCATTTGCAGGGTCGACAGGGCTGGGTTTGCCGTTGTCATTCCCGGTGCCGGGGTCGATGCCGGGTGGTCCGTCCGGTTTCATTCTGTTTTATCGCTGGAATTAAGTGAATTGATATCAGCCTAATCATTCAAATGATTAAAAGAGAAAAAGTTACAAAACAATGGAGCAGGGTTGTCAGCATCTGTAAAATGAAAGACATTATTTTGAGTGTAACCCTTTGTCAGAACTGAAAAATGAGAGAGAAATAAACATTTCAATAACAATTGGGTGTAAAAAAAAAGGAAGGGGGGAAAGGAAGCTTCTGCTAAAGTGTTGACTTATATTTTATCTTGCAGGCCCGACAGTGTGTTCTCTTTCTCTTTATAGATGCAGACAGGCCAGCTGCATATTTGCAGTATTCTTTGCTTTTACTTCACCCTGCCAACTTTTGCAGCTTTTTAAAAAAACTTTTAATACCAATAAACTTGGCAACTTGTTAATCACTTCCTGCCAACTGTGGCTATGAAACTTCAGCTCCTGCTCCCCGTCATCTGATTTAATTCTATTTACTTTTCACTTAAGTTTTTAATGAGTCTTTTTCATTGAAGGGTGCAGTTTTGCAACCAATATACATTTTAACATTAGATGAATGGCTGCTTTTTAAGAAAGCTTATTAATTGCTTGTCTAAATGGGACAACTTAACACCACATTAAACATTAATCAACAGCATTGAAGTACATGACTTTAAATTGTCCTTGTGAGAGATGAGTGATGAAGTAAAGGGCTAACCACCTAATTAGTGCAATTATCGACCAGTATTTTTCAAATGAGTTAATTATAGGTTACAGCAGGCATTCTCAGTGACTCTGTTGAGTGTGAGAAGATGGTGGAAAATTGGTGATGCACCTAACACAATTTACTTTAAGCTGGGAATTTAGAGACCAATTGGGAAATCACTACATCAGTTGAAAATGCAGCATGTGTCTTCTATCTTATTCTTGTGTCAACATTGAAATCTGTATTAATAAAGAGTCATAGCCCACTTATGATCATGCATCAAGTCAGAGATATTCTCTGTATGACTGACTCAGTGGTTTCAATTGACCTCTCTGCATTATCAATTCCCATTTATTACAATGTCATCTCCCTACCTCTCTATCCTCCTCCAGCCCTTTGTGCCAACACATACGCTCTGCTCATCCAACTCTGGTCACCTTTGTATCCTTCTCTGCATCCCCTCCCCTTCCTCCGCTTTGGACTCCACACTCAGTCAGAGCCTTTAGCCTACTTACCCTCAAACTCTGGAGTATCTGTCCCAAGCTGTTTCATCCCTTCACCTTGTTACCTCTCTTCCCTTTTTTAGAAGCCTGCTCAAGAAGCCTGGTCCTCTTGCACATGCCTTCAGTCGCCTCCCCTAACCCTTCTTCTCTCAATACTGCTTGGATTCCAGTTTTGTCTCTAAAGCACCTTGGGTATGTCATTATATTCAAGGTGTTATATGAGTGTCACTTATTGTTGAGTAAGCCTTTTTATAAATTATTGTGAAATTAAGGTGTAGGAACAAAGTGCAGGAAGTTTGAAAAGAATAGGAACGATGACTTTATAAATCAGGGAGTGTGGTTAAGTGTTGCCACGCTTGATCTTTAAAAGCTGTTGGTTTTAGGAAGATCGAAGAAGGCAAGGAGCTCCACAGTTTTAAGATCTGGGGGTGGGAGAGAAAAAGAATGCAATTAGGAAACAGTGGAGTGAGATTTGAAATCGGCAGAGGAGATGATGCAGGAGATGGAAAAGACGGGAAAGCATCATATTTGGGGCTTGGGAGCAAGAACAAAGAAACTTTCAAAGAAGCAATGAGAGCACTGTTCTATCAATTTACAGATAAGAGAGAGATTGATGTCTAGAGATGAGAAGGATTGCCTATCAGATGGCAAGCTTTGCACTGGTCAGGTTTGATCATGTTGGAATGTGTTGAAAAATAGCTCTACATCAGCAAATGACAAGAAAGAAAAACAAATGCCTGAGATCCAGCAGGGAACTGGTTAAAGGTATGAGGTGCTGCAGAGAGAGAGAGCGACAACCAGTTTACAACACAACGTTCCTTTCTTAGTTCGCTGAAGACAAATTATTTCTGACAGCCCCCAGCTGCTAAAAATAAGTCCAATATTCTCAGTCACTTTTATAAGTCATGTAATTTCAGGCAGCTAACCCTTTATTACAGTAGCATTTCTGCACCCACTCACAAAATGTGGCATAGGTAGCCATTTGAAAGTAAGGATGAAGCTAATCATCAAGCATGATGAAAGCATTATCCATCCAATTCATATTGTGTATGCACACAAGGGATTGAAACATCACTCTTTAATCAGAAATTACATTGACATTGGAGTTTTATAGTGAGTACAATGCCATATTAAATGGGAAAACTACTATGTCAATACTGTCCAATCTCTGTAAAGTCATAACTAACCTGGAAAGAAATGAGCTTGTTTAAGAGGTTTTAATGCAGTGGGCAATCTCGGGTCAGGTTTGATGCTTATCCAGACTCATTTGTAAATGTTTTTGTTTCTGATAAAACCCTGTAGAAGGATTTAATACACTACTTCTAGGGCCCACTTAACCTGCCTGTCAAAGGAATTGGAATACAAATTAGTTGCTATTTATTTCTTTCTCCCTCCAAATGTTTCCCTTCATCTCTTGAAGATTTTGGATCAAGCTGGAGTACAGTTCCGTGGGATCCAGCAATACACTTTTCTCAGTTGCCCATTCTTTATATGAGGATTTAGACTGTGCTGGCATACTATTTCACATTATGGACACCACAGCCAAGCTCACTCCCATCCTCATTCAACATTAACTCCTGCAGATATGTATTCCCCTTCCTGTCCAAGGGGCACTAAGGACAACTACAGTGCCCTTATCAACATCCTAGATAAGAGTAGCTAACTTGGCAGGTTCAGACCTGAGCCCTTCCTGATCTATGTGGCTCAGTTCCTCCCTGAGCACTAGATTTACCAAACATCAGAAGAGACCTAAAAAGCATATATGACTTTTTCATAATTTGCAAAGTACAGAATCCTGCAAGTTTTCTTTCTGAAAAGTAATTCTTGGTGTTTATGAAATGTCCAGCTTATCGCTTTTGATGTCAGGCATTTAAAAAAAAGTTTATCCCACCTTAGTATTGTCTTGTAGAGAATTTATAAAGTCTTTATTTGTTCCTACACCAATGACGCAATCAAATTACAACTGTTACAAGTCAAATTAAATGATTCTAATTTTATGTATATTTCATTAAATGCATTCAGTTTGCACCCTCAGTGGCTCAGCTGTACAGACCAGGAAGGTCCCAAGTTTGGTTTCTCCTCTGTTCTTTGATTGCTGATCTCAGCAGCAATGGAAGTCGGTTGGCTTGGCGTGTCAGGTTTAGAGAGGGAACAATCAGCATAGATTTCTTTTTTCTCTTGGTCGCTGTCCATCGACCCCTGCTGAGGGTAGGTCAGACTCACCTGTTATGCTGCCCAGTCAAGTAGCTTGCTGCCACTTCCCATCAAGACACGCAATGTAATTAATGGACAATTGGAATCAGTTATTGCAGCATGCTTGGCATTCATGAACCCATAGCTAGCAAGGGTCAGTGTATGAAGGGAGTTGGGGACTTGGTGGAAAAAAAATGGCAAAGGAAAAATGCATCCAATTAGGTATATATGAAAGTCAACATCAAATAATGAAATTTTATAATTAAAGACTTCATTCTGATGTAGGTTTAATATTTAATTATTTAACACAAAATACTATTGCTACAGTACATGAGGAGAAACTGTTTCTGGTGGCAGAAGGGTTGGTAAACCAAAGGATACAGATTTGAGTTAAATCGCAAAAGAACCAGAAGCAAGAAGAGGAGAATTTATTACACAGCATGTTTATATGATCTGGAATTTGTGACCTGAAAGGATGGTGGACACATATTCAATAATAACTTTCAAAAGGGAATTAAATAAATACTTGAAGGAGAACAATTTGTACAATTATGGGGAAAGAGCAGGAGAATAAGACTAATTGGATAGCTTTATCAAAGAGCCAGCACAAGCATATTGGGCCAAATGGCCTCCTTCTGTGCTGTAGCGTTCTATGATTTCACAGTACCTTGAGAACAATTGTGACTGTAGTCATGCTTCCACCTGACCAGTGGAAATCCCAAGGTGACATGTTAAGTTTTTCTTTTATTCGTTCATGGGATATGGGTGTCGCTGTCTAGGCCAGAATTTATAGTCCATCCTTAATTGCACTTGAGAAGGTGGTGGTGAGCTGCCTTCTTGAACCGCTGAAATCCTTGGGGTGTAGGTACACCAACAGTGCTGTGAGGAAGGGAGTTCCAGGATTTTGACCCAGTGACAGTGAAGGAACGGCAATATAGTTCCAAGTCAGGATGGTGTGTGGCTTGGAGGGGAACTTGCAGGTGCTGGTGTTCCTATGTGTCTGCTGCCCTTGACCTTCCAGGTGGTAGAGGTCGCGGGTTTAGAAGGTGCTGTCTAAGGAGCTTTGGTGTGTTGCTGCAGTGCATCTTGTAGATGGTACACACTGGTGCCACTGTGTGTTGGTGACGAAGGGAGTGAATGTTGAAGGTGGTGGATGGGGTGTCAGTCAAGCGGGCTGCTTTGTCCTGGATGTTGTCAAGTTTCTTGAGTGTTGTTGGAGCTGCACCCATCCAGGCATGTGGACAATATTCCACCACACTCCTGACTTGTGCCTTGTAGATGGTGGACATGCACTGGGGAGACAGGAGGTGAGTTACTTGCCACAGAAAACCAGAGTCTGACCTGCTCTTGTAGGCGCAGTATTTATGTGACTGGTCCAGTTCACTTTCTGGTCAATGGTAACCCCCAGGATGTTGATAGTGGAGGATTCAGCGATGATAATGCCATTGAACATCATGGGGAGATGGTTACATTCTTTCTTGTTGGAAATGGTCATTGCCTTGCATTTGTGTGGCGCGAATGTTACTCGCCACTTATCAGTCCAAGCCTAGATGTTGTCCAGGTCATGCTGCATCTGGACACGGGCTGCTTCAGTATCTGAGGAGTCATGAATAGTGCTGAACATTGCGCAATCATCAGTAAACATCCCCACTTCTGACCTTAAGATGGAGGGAAGGTCATTGATGAAGCAGCTGAAGATGGTTGGGTCTAGGACACTACCCTGAGGAACTCGTGCAGTGGTGTCCTGGGACTGAGTTGATTGACCTCCAACAACCACTACCATCTTCCTTTGTGCTAGGTATGACTCCAATCAGTGGAGATTTTTCCCCCTGATTCCCACTGACTCCAGTTTTGCTAGGGCTCCTTGATGCCATACTCAGTCAAAGGCTGCCTTGATGTCAAGGACAGTCACTCTCACCTCCTCTCATAAAGAAAAGATCAAACTTCCACTTATTTCAAAGAGCTGTCACAGACATGGGCAAAATCGCCCCCTTCTCCGTTCTAGAGTTCTGATTCTGGTTCTGTTCTCTGATTCTATATAGCCCTTTATCAGACCCATAAGATGTCCTAAAATGCTTCACAACCAACGGATTAATTTTTTGAAGTTCAGTTATGTCAGCAGAGGAAACAGCCACTTTGCACGCACAATGTACCACAAACAGCATGTGAATGATTAACCAGATCATCTGTTTTTGGTAGTCTTGGTTGAGGCAGAATTCCTATTTTGTTCTTTGAACAGTGCCATAGGATTGTTTACGTCAACTTGAGCGGACAGACAGGGCCTCATCAAATCTGTTCCAAATATACACGATAGGAAACCCATCACTGAAGGGATCTTCTACCATCTCTTTGTAGGGTAAAGTAAGAAAATGTTTTCTACCATACCCTGTTATTCCCCAATTAACGATCATCACTAACAATTAATATAAGTTGTTACGACCAGATGAGAAGGTCTAGGGGTTCCCTCTCAGCCTTTGCCTGGTTTAACCGTAACAGGCTTTAATTTTAGAAACACTGTGTTTTTAGCTCCCCCTCAGTGAATCCTTGTTCACTGCTCCAATTGTAAGGCAAAGAAATCAATTCAGACAGGTTTTCTTAGATTTTAAACAAGAAAGGTAAAAGTTTATTAATCTTAAACTCTAAACCGGTTACCAACTACGAATATGCGACGCGACCACGCTAGCATGCATACACGATAAACACACGCAGATAGAAACAGAAAAGTAGAAAGGAATAAAGGGGAAAAGTTTGAGGCAATTTCTATTTTAGGTTATTTAGGTTATTTTCTTTATTTGAGGGTTTCTATTTTACTGTCCTTTGAGTTTGCTGTGACATCTTTGGTTGCTGGTCAGACTTGCAATTCGTTGGGGCCCAGTGCACGCTTCAACTTGTTTCGAGGTCGGACTATTTTCTCTCTTGAGGTTTACATGTCTTTCGTGGGTCTGTTGGCTTGGGAGAAAGAGAGAGAAAAAGAGAGGCTTCCTTGCTCCAGGTTCCAGTTCCAACTGCCTTCTGAAATCAAGCTGTCCTGTGGCTAGTTCAAAAAACCTGGACTAGCCAGTTAGTCATATGACCAGCTGGTTTTACCAGTCCTGGCTCTGTGGATTGTATCATATTAACAGGGCCTGGAATGCGTTTTCTTGCCTTCAATGTCTGGTGATTAAAATTCATTTGGGGGTTAATTGGAGCAGGGAATAGTCCTTTGTCTCTCCAAGCACTGTCTGTTAGTATGCAAATGTTTTTCCAGCCAAGTGTCTGGTGATTTTTTTTTTAAACAAGCCCTTCACTCCAGCAACAGTTTAAAATCAATGTTCATATGACAAAATTAACATGCCTCTTTCTTGGCAGGTGGGGGTCTGCATGACAATGTACAGAGACTGCAAACTCTTGTTGCATAAGCCACAAGTTAGAATTAGTTTACAGGTGAATTTAAAAAAATCAAGTACACCTTTCCTCATGCCTCAATTGATAAAGGCATTGAGCATTCAAACCAGTAGGCCTGTGATTATTGCTTGGCTGGCTATGGCACCCAATGTGACTGCATACAGTAGTCTGAACAGCCTGGGTTAGGGAAGGGAATTATATGCCAGTGCTCCTCCTCCTGATCATTTCTTGCCAGTGGCCATTGTGGAAAGTGGTTATACATAGATATCAGGGCAGGATGGGATTAAGCAGGGTTGTGTTCTGTCCCCTTACACAGTCAAATGAGGCTCAATATCTAGCTTCACATATGAAGAATGATTGTTTGGATGAGATGCTGGAGGGTGTCCAGTGGGTCTGTGGAAATATACTGCTCCATGAGTCAGCACCTTCAGGATAGGAGAGGAAAAAATCAGGTGGATAATGTTCCATATCACAATCTACACCATCAGCTGAACACGAGACTGCTCCTTATCCTCTATTACAATGAACAGCTTAGCAGGAAGTATAAGCAAGGCTTATGGCTTCATGTCTGAACCAAGATTGTGTTGGCAATTTGACTTTGTGGGGGACAGCCAAAGATCAATCTTAACTTCATCTGCAACATATATATTTCAGCAAGGCTCATGAATAATAATCAGGACTGGTGGATTTTTTCCCCCTGTCCTGTTAGGAAGCTGAGGACAATTATAGAGGCCCCACCATCACTCAGCTGAGCTGGTGAAACCTGGGGCCTTCCTGGTCTGTGTTATTCAGTACAGTGTTTGCTGCAGTTATTCCTAGAGCCATTAGGTAAACAAATCCATGTAATCATTCTCCCAGTCTTCATAAATACTGCAAATATACTTTGGATATTTACCACATAGCAACTGAATTAATTGTTCACTGTAATAGAGCTTCACAACAAGGTGAAAATATTAGCACACCAAGCTACTAAAAGCCTTTCACTCTCGCACTTCATAGGCTTTGATGTTAGGTGTATTGCATCATACTCTCATCGACAAGATATCCTGCCTTTTGCTACTCCTTTTATGTATGGCTCGCACCTTATAGAGACTGTCTATTTCAAATCTAGTTGCCAGTTAATATTTTGGCGGTCGGGATCCATCTGATTACTGTGAATTGTTACCCTTGATGCTGCCTCACTTCTCGGGATCATGCGACAGCAATGGATGAGGAAGGCCATTTTAATTCATACACCCTACAGTCCCACCACTGCTAACAGGGGCAGAGTGGCTTTCCCCCCTCCCCACCCCAAAAAGGTGCAGGATTCTCACTGAGGGTGGGGGTGGGGGGTGCAGGCACTGATAATACAGCACCATGGAGCCATTCACAGGGACATTCAGGGACTCTCCCAATTACCTGTCTGGCCAGTACTTCCCTGGTTGGTAGCGAACTCTAACTGGAAGATCCTTCACTCTAGAAAGACCATGATATTAAAGTCGAGAGCATCACCAAGCGTACGCATTCACTCTGTGTTAAAGCCTAGTTTAAGTGCAGTTCTGGCCAAATCATGTTACTGAAGCTGAAATTGTACACTGGATGTAAATGCTCTCCAGTGCTTTCCTTGTGCTCTGAGGTGTACGGTAGTAGGAATACTGAGTGTATTCTTGACTGGCTTATTGTGTGACCCCAACAGCAGAGCCTTGGGAGGAAGCAAATCCATCTGTTTATCATTAGGTTTTAAGCCTTTTCCTCTCTAATAACAACCCGAATGATAAATCTAACTAGTCAATATCATTTCTGCACTAAAGTGGAATAGTTACCTCTCTTTTTATTAACTCTCAAAGCCCTAGTCATAGGGTTTGTAGAGCCAGCCATGCATAGTTCCTCTTTATTGAGCAGAGTAACAGGGACAGGCAAATCAATCAGCTACAAATATATTAAACAGATTTGAAATAAGTGAGCAGCCTATTAAACCATGACATCATGTACATTAACATTTACCAGGTAACTGATCAGATAACTAATGTATTTTATTACTTGACACTACTAATCAAAGCTGACTAACTGGTCGATGATCAGAAAGAACATTGGGATAATGAGTAAAACATCTTTTTTTTTGTTGTTTTTTTTTTCATTGCATTTTCTCTCCTGAAAGTAATTCCACCCTGGTATATTGCTTAAATGAATATTAGTTTAGTTTATAGATACAGCACTGAAACAGGCCCTTCGGCCCACCGAGTCTGTGCCGACCATCAACCACCCATTTATACTAATCCTACACTAATTCCATATTCCTACCACATCCCACCTGTCCCTATATTTCCCTACCACCTACCTATGCTAGGGGCAATTTATATAATGGCCAATTTACCTATCAACCTGCAAGTCTTTTGGCTCATCTGTGAGTCTAGGCAGTGAAATTCTGTAAGCCTTTTGAACCATGAAGGACATCACATCCAAGCTTGCTACCATTCTCACCTAATGTCAACAACATCATGCATTTTTCAACAGGAGTCACTGGATAGGAATCAGCAGCGCAGGGTGTTGCCCTCACCAAAATCACCCCCCCTCCCCTCAGCACAGGGGTACTGAAGCCAATTCCAGTGCCCTACCACTGCTCAAGGTGAAATCAGCAAGCTCTATCGAGACTGATGATCAAATCTGGGACCAGCATGGTCGGAATGCCTCTGTACCATACAATATATCCACTAAGGCTGTGATTGTTATTAAAATGGGAGCCAATATCCTCAGCACACTAACGCATTATTTTCATCTGTCTTTCTTCAGATGACATCTAGATTTGTCCCTCCTCACAGCTGCTTGCAAACTTCTTCAGTTGGGAAAATTACCCAGATTGCTAATTTCCAATGACCATTTGACACTACTGCTGTCTGGTGTGGTGCAAACCTAACTGTACCACAGCACTTCCCATTTGTCCTCCTGCGGCCAAAGGATCAGATTCTTGAGCCCCCTTCATCTTCACCAGCACTTGCATGCTATGCATTTCAGTAATTGAAAGCAAAACTTATCACGTATCTCATAACTTCACTGTGAGTTACTTTAAAATAGTAACTGTTATTTAGGTACAGCAACCAGATCCCAGAAGCAGCAATGAGAATAAATGCTCAGTTTTTCTGTTTTTGGTGCTTAAGGACAGAAATTTGACAAGGACACCAGCAGAACTCTTTGCTGTTCATCAAATAATGCCATGGAATCTTTAACATCTGTCAGAAACACTAGAACAGGAAGACGGGGCCTTAGTTTAACTTCTCATTTGCATGTTAGCACCTCTGACAGTGCAGCATTCTCTGACAGTGCAGCATTCCCTCAGTTTTGAAGTATCAGTTTATGATTCTGAGCTTAATTTCCTGGTATGGGGACAGAACCCACAGTCGTCTAACCCAAAGCAAGAGGTCTGCCAACTTAGTTAAGTGACACATACCTTTGAGCTCATTGGTTTACCTATTTCATATTCCAAAGTTAGTAAAATCCTGCAAACAAATGTTCGTAGGTTCTTAAGAGTCAGTGTTTAACACAGTCGTCTTGCAAGCTTACTGTAGATGTGACATAGTGGAAATGATTTCATGTGGGAAATGTAACCAGGAGATCAAGTCATAAATCAAAACGTTAATGGGAATGTGAGACTGTCTATTGCTGTCAGTATTGTAGAATCTACCCTGTAATGTAAACAGGATAAATTGTACAGCACCAGCAGCTGAGGGTACTACAAGACTGAATAATTCTTGAAGCAGTTCCATAGTATAAACACATCAAAATGTAATCTCCATCCCCTTAATAATACACTGCAGATTGAAGTCATGGTAAGTGGGTAAGATAAGGTGCCAAACTGAATTTGGCAGCACTTTTACCTATTCCAGTGTTCATATTGCTGAAAAAAAAGTACAGTAAAATCATGAATACAGACCTAAGAAATTTTGCACTGGAGCTGGGAAGCAGCAGATTGGGATGAGCAGTTGATTGGGATTGCCTGTTGAATTCAGCTGGAAAGGGAACCTCAGTGCACGCATCAGATCATTACCTCCTGGCACACAAAGAGACTCGTGGCAACTGTCAGTGTAAAAAGTCAGGGATTTCCTTTATTTCCCAATCAAAAACCCAATCTTGACGAGGTGAAACTGTAAACAAGACTTGAAAGAAAAAGAAAGATTTGCATTTATATAGCACCTTTCACAACCTCAGGATTTCCCAAAGCAGTTTACAACGAATGAAGTATGTAACTGATATAATGTAAGAAACATGACAGCCAATTTGCACACAGCAAGTTCCCACAAACAGCAATGTGATAATGAGCAGTTTCAGTGATGTTGGTTGAGAGATAAATATTGGACAGAAGACTGGGGACATTCCCCTACTCTTATTCAAAATGGTGCCTTGGGATTGTTTGCATCCATCTGAGAGGGCAGACAAGACCTCATTTAATGTCTCATCCAAAAAAAGGCATCTCCAACAGTGCAGAACTCCCTCAGTACTTCAGTGGAGAGTCAGCCTCAACTTTGCAATCAAGTTTCTGAAGGGGGATTTAAACCCAGAACCTTCTAATTCAAAGTCAAGAGTGTTACCAACTGAGCCACAGCTGACACCCTTGAGCCAGAGGCACAAGAAGGGAGCTACGCAATTGTGCCATCTGAATACCATTTGGATTATTCCAAACTAGTAATTAAATGTTCAAATTATAGCATTGTCCCAGATGCTTAGTCCATTTTCTGTGTCTCATATCATCATGTGCCAGCTCAGATTCCTCAGATGATATTTTTATCCAGTACACGTGTCAATTATTTGGTTAATAAACCAGGGATGTATACTTTGCAGTTTTATGCAGTGCTGTATAATCAGCTCAATAAGCATATTCTATCTGTTTGGAATCAGTGGCCTCTGCTTGAATGGATCTGTAAAATATTCATTTTGAACCAATTATGCATATTCCGTGTCAATTGTGATTCTGAATCATTTCATTCTTTATAATTAACTATAATCAATTAATCAAAACTTTTTGTTTTTCCTCTTGTATAAATACATTTTAGTGTACAGTAACACCCAAAAAATGTTGGTTTCTTATACAAGGGTACGTTGTAAAATTTCAGTCTAAGCTGTGATCAGGAGGCTGTAGTCTTAAAGGGAGTATCTGTGAATATTCACTTTTTGCAGCTCCTGGTTTTAAATATGGACAGGAATAAACTGAATTGTTCATTGGTGCTGAAGCTGGCTTTCGGTTATTCCTTTCTGAGATATATAACAACAGCATTAAGGTTCCCATAGCTACTGGAAGTCATTCATTTAAGGTAATGCTGACACACATCGATCAGAATTCTGCTGAACATATAGAATTAAGAGAATAGAATTCTAAAGACAATTTATAACAGACATTTTTTTTTTCCAACAGTGGCATTTCACAGCCCCACACTGAAGATTAAAAAGGAGCCACAGAGTCCCACTTCTAACCCAAGCTTGTCCTGTCGTCACAAGCAACCGCTTCAGTACAGCAATGGGGAACAGTGCCTTTATGCCAGGTTGGTGTTATGGGTTTGCCACATAAGTTTCAGTAGAATGCTGTGGGGGAAGGGGTTAATGTTCTATGTACACTCTACTAACCACCCCCCTCCCCCCAAAAAAAAATCGATCTTCATCTTTATAGAACAGAGGCTGAAAAAGTAAGCAAAGGAGTACTTTGTGTCATCGTGAAAACGATGACAAGTAGCTTTTAACACAGGCGAATACTCCATACCCACACCTGGCAAATGAAATGAAAGGTTTTTATTTAAACCGCTAAATCCAAACTGTGTCTGATGATGGGGAAGCTGCTGGAAAGGACTTCAATCCATTATCACCATAAGATCCTGCAATTTTATTTTAACATTCATTTATTAAAATGATGTCACTGCTGTTATTTTCTTCTTATGGCAATATCTAAGTAAAAGGCCAAAGTCTATAGTTCAAGACAGCATGAAAGGTGGGATAGAAGACAAGGTAAATAGAGGAGCAGTGGTTAAATAATGACCTGCATATCATTAAAAAAAACTTCAGGATTGCAGAAGGAAAGGAATGATGTTGGAGCAGGAATGAGATGGGGAACCTCCATTAAGTCTGATGTCCTGAATGAATAGACATGATGAGCCGAAGGGCCTGTTTCTGTGCTGTGTGACTCTATAACTCTAATATGTCAGTGGTTTTAGAACTTTTGCATTTGCTTGTCACAACACTGAAGTTAGCAGTATCATGATCTGATTTAACATTGAGACCAATGGGCTCTTTCTGTTTTTCACTTCATTTTCCTACCTTGTATTTGATATCTGATCAGACTGTGTGGAAAATTGGACTCCATAAAGGAAATCAAAAAACAATAAGTGACCTTCTCACAGGCTCTAAATGTAAAATTGCACATCCGCACAAGCGCCTTCTTAATCATTTCCTTGGAATTCATTTCCAGCAGTTGTAACTATTTCTGATATCAGTAGCTTTAAAAATAATTAAAAAGTGTTTTTTTCCCCAAGGAAATGGAACATGCTGATAATTCTATTCTTCACCTGGGGACAATTCATTCTGATAGAAATAGCTGGGGATTAATGCATCAGCTACTTTATTCACATTAATCCGAACAGTTATGGAGTGTGAGCCAGGGTATACCTGCATAACGAGAATAAATAGTTATTGGAATTCCGTCACATGTGGTATTTATTTAGTGTAAAAACTAGTTTAAAGCAGATCTACAAATGGAATCTGGTGGCTACACAAGTGGTGTTTCGGTTGGACTAGGACACTCAAGTTTCAATCTTTGTCTCAACCAACTTTTGCACTGCAGGTCTCCCAATAGATACTGTTTTCCTGACTCGTCCTGGGGCATAGAAAAAATTCAAATTCTTGTTTCATTCAGTGTGCTTCTGAACAGGTTGACCACAGAGTAGCATTGACCACACTTGCGGAGATGTCTGTGGTCTGAAGCATTTCATGTTCCAGAACAGCGATGGTGGAATGGATGCTGTGCAGGAGGGAAAAGAATCGCAGTTAATAAAGTGACAGAGGAAAGTTACAAATGCACAACCACATTCAATGTGTAGATGGGGATCCAGCATCATGTGACACAGACTCCATGCATCATATCTCTCATTGATCAGTGTGACTTGAGCGACAGTAAAATATTTTCTCCAACTGCATAAATGGTAATAAGAGAAACTACACCATGTAAAATTCATATTTTTTAAACCTTAATTCAGCCAAAGTTTGTACCACAAACTATCTACAGCCTTGCTACCTCTCCTGGTTTTGGTATCCTAACTGCTTTGAATATCGAGGCAGAATATTTATCAAGGTCCACATTGTTTCTTCAATAGGATTCACTCATTGTTTTAATAGGAATAGAGAAGATACCGATAAACACATTTAAATTCCCTTATTGATTCCCATATTTTAATTAAATCTTTAGTTTAGTCATTATTTCTTTTTTACATTTTCTCGTATTCCCAGTACTGGAACTCATCATCGACCGAATTTCCATCTGATTTTGATTCAATCCACTACAGGATATATTAGTAATGGATGAATGAGGAATTTTTCATGCATATCATAGCCCATTATTACAGCAAGCCAAAAATTCGAGTCAAGATTAACAACTTCCCATTGATGAGGGCAATAATAGCATGGTAGTGTTTTGCCGGCAGTCCCAGTTATACATGTGTGTGTTGGCTGAAATCCCTATTGTTAAAAGGTTCCAGGCATGTCCGATTACTATTAAGTAGTAACTGTCGGTCCAGTGCATTGGGAAGAGACTACGCCTACTGAAGACTTTCTCCTGTTGCTGGTTCTATGACCCTCTCAAAATCAAGACTCACTAAGCTTCATGCCTCAATACATGTAAACATCACAGATGAAGGACACTGGATAAAGATTATATTTGTCTTTCTTTTATAAATTAAAATGAAGATTTCAGTGTGACACAACTCTATTTGGTCAATCTTTCATCACCTTTAGGCAAGCCAGAAATGATCACTATTTCAGCAATATATGATGCTCTACTGAGAATGCCAACCCTGATTGTAAATTGAGGTGGTCTGTGATCCTGGCTTAGACTTTTGTGCTCCAAATATTGCAATTCTTACAGTAAAAGCAGTAGCAATTGAAATTAACTTTAGTGTCTGGAGCCACTGTATCATAAACAACGGTACCCATTTCTATTATACTCCACATGTCTCAAAAATACTTTACAGGATTGAGAAGAAAAAAATGAGCAGGAAGGAAGACAGAAAAGTTAGAAGGCATGGCTGAATGCATGTTCAAAAAGGCAAGCTTTTAGGAAACTTGTGAAAAGAAAGGATCGGCAAGGCAACTATTTGGGGTGAGAATTCCAATGGTAAAGGTCTCATTAGCAGAGTGGTCACCAAGGATGAAGCAGAAAGAATAGAGAACAAGGAGTAAAATGAGGAACGGAATATGTGTGCAAGGACGTATGACCGGAGGAGATCGCCAAAGTAAGTGGGTCAAGGCCACAGAAGGATTTGAAAGGAAAAACAAGGATGCAAAAGTCAGTTGACTGGAGTAGGAAAGGGGGCGGGGGGAGCCAGTGGAGCAAGGCAAAGATGGGGATGATAGCAGTGAAGGAGTTGCGAGGCTGAGGAACTGAATGAGTTATAACTTGGCAAAGGTGGAGATTGCTGTGAGACTGCAGGTATTAAAGACAGGGATAATGATATTCTCAGCAGAGAGGATGAGGTAGGGTGAAAGTAGATGATGTAGCAGAGGTGGAGAAAATGGTTTTGATAACTGAAGCAAGCCAAATGCAAGGTTGAGCAGTACACCAAGGTCCACACATCTGGAATTAGCATGCATTGGCAGCTAAGGAGACTCTTGGAATCGAGACCAGAAGCATTTATTTGCTAATCAGAGCCCTAGAGGCTTTGCCAACATTGAGCTGGATGAAATTGCAGCTACTCTGGGTCTTAATATTGGGTGTGATTGGAGAGTTTACCTTGGGATCGATAGCGGGGAGGAGGGGAGGCAAGGCAAAGCTGGATGTAATTTGTGTATATGTGGAATCTGGACCCATATTTCTGGATGATGTAATTGAGAGATGCCACATAAATGATGAAGAGGAAGGAACCAAAATAATTATGAGAACAGGAGAAGAAACTATTGGAGATGTAATATCATTTTTGTGACTTCCTGAAGGAATTCCCCAAAAACAAAAACGATTTGCCTTTAAACAAGTGTTGAAAAGTCGCAGGATAGATGTAACAAACAAAAATAGAGATATTAAAGAAATCATTTGGCTAATCAAAACACTTTACACTTCTTTATGTAGTGCCTATGAGAAAAAGCCACATATTGGACTCAACTCCCCAAATCCAGGGACCCCTTCGAATACTCCATTACAGCAGGTCTGCAGTAAATCCACGGTGAACCCCAGAAGGGACCATGGCTTTGTAAATCTCCATACACCCACCCAGTCCATGTCCAATGGCAGATTCCCAATGGAGCACAGGTACAGGTTCAGAAATAACCAATCCTCTTTGTATGTCTATTTAGTTAAATATTTGATTGAAAAAGCAGTTTTACTGCTTCTTGAACAGTTTAATGGTAAAATGCTTCTTCCTATAATGCTGTCAATTTGCGTTCTATTACCATGGCACCGTTTGTTGTATTTTAATTAGCATATCATAATTTGATGTAACATCTGTTCAACACAATGCATTATGTTGTGAATCCAGTAGCAATTATTGGAGATAATTCTGTTGTGTTTGAGCTTGTTTCGGAATTTCCAATATAAAAAATGTCTGATCTTATTATTTTGCTGCTCGTGCCTCTTATTCTTGTTCTTCTTCTGAACTGGGAAAGGTTTGTATTAGTTCAATTTGAGAAAGCCTTGAAGATGTTACACAAAAATCTAATATGGGACTCTTTACTGATCACAGAATGACATGTTATGTTCCCCTCACCCAGTGTTTGCTTGGTTATTGGGTGGAATACCAAAGCTAGAGTGGCAGAGGCAGAGTCATGAGGAAAATCTAATGTTTCTCGGTCAGTCTCTCAGTTAGGTCAGACTTGTTCTTTAGTGAAGAGTAACAATGTTGATGGAAGACTTTATATGCTGACTCTCCCTAGCTTTAGTATGACAGCAGCTCCAGACTGGGTAGTTGAGCAGTAAATTTGTGACCAGCCCAATTGTGTCCTTTTTAAAACCTCAAGAGTAGCTTCTGTAAGATCACAATAGGTATATCAGAGCATCATAACACTTCAAAGATCACCCGAAAAACATTTTCTACTGATCATATATATCTGTGTTGATACAATGCATGTCAAAAGGATCATTGTCCCTCTTATGTGTGACGTTATAGCACATAACTGGATTACTACCTGATTCTTTGCCTCTCCCAGGAGGATGTGGTGGTTACATTGCACTGTGAAGGTATGAGATATGCTCGATAGACCAACTGGTCTTTCCCTATTTATCATTTTCATAATACTTGATATTTTTGAGGAAAATTAGGAAAAAGTACTTAGTGTTCCTTAACATAGCAACAGGAGTGGGCCATTCAACCCCTTTTGCCTGTTCCACTATTCAATTAGATCATGACTGATCGATATCATAATTCCATCTACTTCCCTTGGTTCCATAACCCTGAATACACTTGCCTAACAAAAATTGGCAAAAAAGGTAGGGATCAAGGCGGTGTCGGAGGAAGACAGTCCATGAAAGTATAATTGCACATGGACTCTGGATGGAGTAGGCTTGATGGGCTGAATGGCTTTGGCTTTTGCTTACTCCAGACTTTATGTTCATATAATATTTCCAGGTTCTTGCTTTCATCAAGATAATGAGGTTCATATTTGGGACAACATTAAAAAAACAAATTTGGAGGCTCTTAAAGCAAAGAATGGAGCATATGTAGGAGGGCATATGACCGTAGGAGACTGCTGAAGTAGGGTGGGTCAAAGCCATAGCAGGATTTTAAAGCAACAACAAGGATCCTATAGTCAATTCACTGTGGTGACAAAGGGGGCAGGGGCACGGGCACCAATCTCCAAAATGAGCTATTGTGCTTTATTTAATAGTCGACCTGTCATTTGTCCTCAGCTCACAATTTCAACAGCAGCCTTTGGAGCTTTGCCATCGTTTCCATTCCTCCCAGGGCATGAACAGGGAAGCACCTCTGGGATACCAGCGACAGATGTCTGAGCCCTGTGTGCCATACCCACAGCAAAGCTATAAGCAGGAGTATCACGACCCAATGTATGAGCAGGGAAACCCGATCAGCAGTGGTAGCGCCCAGCGTTTCTCACACTCCATGCTCATCAAGCAAGAACCTCCAGATTATGCATATGACCCAGGTAAGACAATGACTTGTACCAATTGGATGTAGTGGTTTGGCAGAAAAACTTGTTTGACAAATCTAGGCCAGTCCGAGGTAAGTGCAACTGAGGAAGGAAGGTGGCAACTGGCTCAGTGAGCTGAATTCGGCCTTGATACTGAGTATGGAAATATTACTTGTGCCAATGGAAAGCAAGGATCCCTCAACTGGATGTTTCATGACTTTGCTACATTACAACAGTGACTACACTTCTAAAGTGCTTCATTGGCTGTAAAGCACTGCGGAACATCCTGGGGTTGTGAACACCACAATATAAATGCAAGTCTTGTTTGTAAAGTGTGAGTACAGGGAGCTCTGAAAATGGGGATGAGGTTAATTCAAATGACAGTTATAAAAAAAAATTGTGGGAGTTAGCAAATTTGCAGAAAAATGAAGACAGTGAGGGAAGCAGTTTGTATATTTGCCATTAATTAAGACACACTGTTACACAAGAATGCCCAGTTACACAAGAATGCATCCAACCAGTGCTGCTAGGAAACCGAATTCATATTCAAACTGAAGTTGAGAGACCAACCTACCCTGCTTGAAGCTTCTTATAATAGTGTCTCGACCATACAGAAATCCAGCATCGTCACCTGAAGTCAGTTCGAGGACTGACTTACAGGTAGTCCGTTGACATTTCTTCCAATCCCACTGGATGTTCTTAAAGGGATATTTCCACACACACTTTGGCCAGAATTTTCGTTGGGCAGGAGGCCCCATCCGCCGGCTGAAAATTCGGTAGCGAGCCAGCCTCCGACAGGCCTGGGGAACCAGACCGGGATTTTTCACTCCCCAGGCCTTTAATTGGTCTTAGGCGGGAGTTTCACCTCCTTGAGGCAGGAAATCCTGCCTAATGGAGCTGCCGGCCAGCAACTCTTAGTCTCAGCAGCGCTACCGGGAGCGGTGGCCACTACTGGGACTACACCTAGCCATCGCAAGCAAGATGAAGAACGGCCCCAGAAGACAGGTAAGTTTGTAAGACTTTGCCGGGGACAATTGGTTGGGCCCGGTAAGGGAAGTGGGGGGGGGTCAGTTAAGGGGGTGGTGAGAGTTTTGTACGTTGGGGTGGTTGGTGCTGCGGGGGTGGCCCTCCATGCAGCACAGGGTGCCCGATCAGAAGTGCCCCCCACCAGCCCGCAAGAAGGCTGCTGGGTTTCACCAGGCGGGGTTTTTGAGTCTTCTGCCGTCCAGCTGCCGAGGGTAAAATATCTGCGGCGGGAGGAGGCCCTTAAGTGCCAGTTAATTGGCCAATTAAGGGCCTTGATTGGCTTGGGGCGGGGGGACCATTTCTCTCTGCCGTCACCCCACGTAAAATTGCAGAGGGGGTGGGATGGGGTCGGGAACTGCCTCCCCACCTCCCACTCAATTTTATGCCCCCCCCCTCCACCACCACCACCAACCCACTCATTTGGGGGGTGTAAAATTACAGCCTTTTACGCATTTGTTTTGCATCTACAGGTCAATATTTGTACATATGTGCATTAATTTAAAATCCAGCAGGCAGAAACGCTTTAGTGTACAGTACAAACATAAGGAAGATGATTTGGCGTCTAGTCTGCTGTTCAATTACATTGGCATGAATGCAAGTCAGTAGTGGCATGACAGCACCTCAAATGATCAGTTTGAAAAATACCGCCACCAGTGATTTGAGTGGAATGTATTGTACTCTGACATTGTATACTGTAATGCAATATTTCAATAACTAAATAACCTCTACAAAAGAATGCTCTTCAAATATTGTCTGTTTAAAGAGAAAATTAACCTATCTGATATTTAAGCTATTTTCCTCACTCATTTTCTCCTTTTGTGTCTTGAAGGCATTGAGTCCCTCAATATGATAGTTCCCAGTCAGTGGTCTTTATTTATGCGTAACACACAATAGTGAGTGAACGCAGGCTATCTGACTATGAGGACATCACAGTTGAGCCTGACTCCCTCCTCAGCAGGCCCACAAATATACACACACTATCAGTAGCATTTGGGAATAGGAACCCTGGTCAGTATTCCTTTCCTAACCGAGGAGTGGTACAGTCAGTTGTAGCACGGAGATTAACTAACTCATCCCACACGACAGATCAAACTTGGACAACCAGTTACCTTTGAGCGATCAGGACTGTTAAGTAACTCATTCCTAATCCACATTAGTTTATCATTTAATGTAAGCAGTAAAATTGTAGTTCCAAGAGGCTTGCTCAATAACAGTCCCTAAATACCTTGAAGGTGTTATAAGCAACCTGTCTTCAGCTGAAGTGGCTGCAGTTAACTGCTGGCTGCAATCTATAAAACCTATGGAGTGTTTTTGTTTTTTCATTTTATTAGATTTTATGACAACAGGATTTTGGCAAACTGATTACATCAAATCTGTACCTGCATTGATAATTTTCTGACTTTTTGCACAGAGGTTAAAAAGAACACCTAGTTGAGATTTTTTCTCTTGTGCCCAACCACATCTGCATTATGATAGAAATAGAGGGCTGAATTTTATAAGCTGCGATAAAATGGCGGCCCACCATGCAGGCCGCACGCCAAAGAGCAGCCGCAATTCAAATTCAAATTGCGGCTCATTTAAATGGTCAGAGTGGGTCACCTCCCACACCCCCCCCCATCACATGGAGGAGGTGGGCTGCCCATCCCCAGCAATGGTGTCAGCTGTTTGTGCGCAGGAGCTGACGCCATTTTTAGAGGGCTGTCAGCCCTACCGGGACATTTAAATATTTCAAGTGACATTGAATTAAAATCAACACATTTCTTCTGCTCCTCTCCCACCCCCCCACCCATATCAATTAATTATTTGCCCATTCCCCCCCCCCCACAAAACACCTTCGCAATCAGACCTTCCCCCCCAATCTCCAAAACTGCTCAAACTTTAAACTATAACCCTTCCCACCATCCCCTAGACCCATGGGGCTGGATTTACGTCATGTGGACGGGACCTGGCCACCAACATAAAAGTCAGTGGCAAACCCCCTTCCACATAGCCTGGGTTCCATCCCCAGGCTTTAATAGTTCTGAGTCAGGACTTCCTCCCGCTTGAGGGAGGAAGTCCTGCCTCATTGAGTTGCCGGCCAATCATCGGGCCGGCAGCTCTTAGTTTTAGCAGCGCCACCGGGAACAGTGGCCACTGCTGGGACTGCAGCCCAGCCAAGGACATGGAGCCAGGAGTCCAGGTAAGTTGGGTTGCCTCGCTGGGGTTAATTGGTCCTGGCAAGGCAAGGGAGGTTGTGTGGGGGAAGGGAGGTGCCTTGGGTCCTGAGGGTGGTTGGCGAAGCGGGGCGGCCCTCAATCGGGCTTGCCATGGGTAAAATTCCCGTAGAGGCGTGCGAAGGCCCTTAAGTGGCTGTTAATTGGCAACTTAAGGGCCTTGATTGGCCTGGGACGAGCAGCCGATTTTCCTCCCCCCGCCTTAAGTAAAGTGGTGCAGAGACGGGAGCGGATTGGGAAGGCCTCCCGCAACCTCCAGCTCCATTTAACACCACCCCACCCCCACCCGCCCGCCACCATCCGGTTCGCTGGGGTGGTGTAAAATTCCAGCCATGATGTTCATTTGACACCAACACCACCCCCTCACCACCGCACTGAAGAACTTATCTCCTCCTCCCTCCCCACCAGTGTTGCGCCTCGTTTCCCCGGATGGAGATCTGAAGGCACGGCAGTGCTAGCCGCTGGGGTGAAAATTGCGGCAGGACTTCAGGAGGCGACGGGAGACTCATTAATTCAGGTGATTTGATTTATTTAAATGGCCGTCCCGTCACCAAGCAGCGGGGGGTTGGCGCCATAAGGCCTCGCCGCCACCGGCAGTATCAGGCTGGGCCCTGCCATGCGCCGACGTCCGTGATGGGCCTCATCTGGGGCAATCATCATGCCCGCCACTGCCACAGTCGAGGGCTCTATAGAATCCAGCCCAGAGTATGCACCAAGGCTCTGACGCAGGGCAGCAATGCATTGCTGAAGAAGATCCTCCTGATGCTTGTGTATATTTGTACATTGAATGGAGCTCCTGCGAGCACTGCCTGTTGTACCCACCCAAGAGGTTCGATCATTTGTGTCTGGTGCCTTAGCCGATCTTAGTGACAGTAGGGAGAGTACAATAACTGGACTCCATGTTTCTGGACTAGGGAGAGCAAGAGTTACCACCCCTGATCTATTATCTATTGGATCCGTGTTGGAAAGCGTGGATATATGTGCACTGACAGGATCTGGTTTATTTGGGATCCTTCCCTCCATTGTTGAATAGTAATACTCACTTCTAGCTCATGTGAAAAGTGGCCACTGGGGCACGATTCCAAGTCCACAGAACAATTACCCAATGCTGATTGAGGCGGTTGTATGATTGCCTTTAAGAGTGATGTCCCTTTAAGATCTTAGTATGCTAATGAGCTAAGTACCAGGATGCAGTCATGTGACTCAAAGCCAGAGTCACTCTGCAACTGTAACACCCAGAGTAAGGGTCTGTAAATTGTTAGCTCTGTACTGTATAATAGTTTAGCTGTAATAAACCTGTTTTGAGATCTTCAACATAACTGGACTCCAAGCATCTCATTTATGTTGCATCAGACAACATAAAAATAACTCATTGCATGGTGGCAGCTGTGGTGAGAAGGAAAAAAGTCTAAGTTGAAGACCATGGGTAAAACAGCCTTGTAAACAACTTTCCTACAGCCACTGGAGAGAAAGTTCCAAAAAAAATACTGGTCCAAGCATTAAAAAAAAGAATTTACCTCCTGCTGTAGAAGAACAGAGCACAGAACAACAGGATGCAAGTAAATCAGGTGTGTCATTGTTTCGACGGTTGAGGGATACTGCTTTAAAAAAAAGCTTTGAAGTCCTTCAAAAGATCGATTTTTTTCAAAAAAAAAGGGCAAGACCTGATTCCTTTCTCGAGCTGATCGAGGTCGACGGCATTACAGGAGGTGTCCGTTAGAAAAAGCGCGGGAAAACCCAATTATTGCAGAGACTTCATCCACGCAGCCAAAGTTTTTAAAAAACCGTTAAACCACTCGAGTGTGAATAAGATCTTCCATTCACAAAGCCACTGTAAAACAAACCATTACAACCACTTGAGCATCAAGAACATAAACAAACTCTAGCAGCTAGTGAGCAGCTGTGTAAAGAAAACAGGCTAAAGTGCTGGAAGCAAGATAAACACACAGCACTAGCAAACACCTGCTCCTGACAACTAAAGCAGCTAGTATAAATAACAGAGAGTCTCTTAAAGGGGAAATAGTGGAGAGTCATAGAACAAGTCTTAGAGCAAGTTTTAAAGCAAAAGAACAGCAGAAATATAGATACCAAATTTCCTAGTATGAACTGGAAGGCCTTGGAAATCTTATCTGAGTTTCAACTGTTCAAACAAAGATTGCAGTTATTCTTCACAGACCAAATAATTGTAGAAGCAGAAAAACAGGCTGTGAAAATACTAATAGCAGTTGTAAATGAGGGATTACATAGAATCAATACCTCTGGCTTATCTGACGAGGACCAGAAAGATCCCACAAAGAAATGTAAAGTGCTAGAGGATCAGCTCCGATTGAGAGAGAATTTTTGAATTCACCGCCTGGAATTGATGTCCTACAGGCAACAGCCACAGGAATCAATAGATCAGTTTGTCAGCAGATGCCATAGCAAGGGTAACGAATGCGATTTTTCAGAAGCTGAGTTGTCAGACCAAATAATGGAGCTAGTGATTGTGTCAACACCCATTGAAGCATTTCAGAAGGACCTCTTGGGGCAAAAGAAAGGTCATAGCATTAATGCACTGCTGGAAGATGACAGGAAATACAGAGCCATTGTAGCTGGACAACAGCTTGTGCAAGCACTAGATGCTGCCAACAGTATCGACACCATAACCAGGTCGAAAAGAGCCAGCAAGCTGTGTGGTAATTGTGGTTGGTCCCACTTACCGCGAAGTTGTACTGCATTTCAAGACTTATGCAAGGCGTGCAGTGCAAAAGGACACTAGGCCAGCCTATGCAAGAAGTTTGGCTCCAAAGATGCATCCAGAAGTCACGGTAGAACACAACCAAACAGAAAACAAGGCAACTGCAGCAAGGAGAGCACCAGAGACCTGTGTAAATGCAAGCCGATACACGGCGTCCACAGCAAAACAGGCTTGAGATAGGATTCAACGAGAATTAATTCTCAGCCAGAAGACGAACAGGCATTCCACATTGTGAACTTCACACATCATGTTGATGAAGTCAAACAAGTGGAAGCTTTCGCCACTATTAACACCATGTGCCCAAAGAAATCTGGCAAACATACACTCAAGGTTAAGATCGACATTGACGCCGGTGCAAATATCCTACCAGTCCGAATCCTCAAAGATATGTACCGGAGTCATTGGAAATCAATGATACAACCGACAACTGCCAAGTCATCTGCATATAATGGGTCACCCATCTCTTGTAGTGGCACACTGACAATGCAATGCAGCTATGGCAAGTCTGCATGGAAACCACAAACATTCTACCTTGTAGACACGAGCAGACCAGCAGTGGCAGGACTACCGGCGTGTAAGGACCTCAACATTGTGACCATCCAAGAGGTCACCAAGGTACCCATTACGGCAGAAGAGACCAAGGGTACCTGTATTGAGTCACAGTTCCTTCAGGATCTCAGTAATTCCGGTTTGGAGAGTATCAGCCCCTTCTCAGAGATGCCACGCCAAAAGAAGGAAGATCCAAACTCAGATGGTGAAAGTTCTTTGTAAACAGGCAGTGTGTCCTCACGCACCAGCGATTCAGAGGAGATTGACATTGTCACTACTGATAAACAGCACAGTGGCGCAGTAGTTAGCACTACAGCCTCACAGCTCCAGCAACCCGAGTTCAGTTCTGGGTACTGCCTGTGCGGAGTTTGCAAGTTCTCCCTGTGTCTGCGTGGGTTTCCGCTGGGTGCTCCGGTTTCCTCCCACAGCCAAAGACTTGCAGGTTGATAGGTAAATTGGCTGTTGTAAATTGCCCCTAGTGTAAGTAGGTGGTAGGAGAATGGTGGGGATGTGGTAGAGAATATGGGGTTAATGTAGGATTAGTGTAAATGGGTGGTTGTTGGTCGGCACAGACTCGGTGGACCAAAGGGCCTGTTTCAGTGCTGTATCTCTAAATACATAAAAACAAAGACTGCTAGTGGGGAGCTTTGCCAAGGGGAAATCTCCAAGGACTGGAACCTGCTCGCAGACTCTGGCCAGCATCAAACGGTGCAGTCTGGAAACCCAGCAACAGCACAACTATGCCTTGCCTGCACTTCTGCTTTCTAGGAGAACCGCCAGCACCACAACAAGCCAGAACAGACAGTACCGCCATGAGGCCAAGGACTCCTCCCCCAACAAGTCCTCGACCTTGAGCCCCAAGTCTTCAGACACAGGGAATGAGGAGAGGCAATGGACACGCTATGTCCTGAGGAGGCAGAGGAGGAATGAGTTGAAGCATTGTCAGTTGGCTCTTCGAAAGGAAGTGTTGGAACTCTCCAAGAATGACAAGGTCTCAAAAGTGGTCATCTTGAGAAAACCAACAGAGTACGTTCTCAGGCTAAAGGCAGAGCAACAGAAACTGAATGCAGAGAGGGAGAAACTTCAGAAAGAACAGCAACAGATGAGACGCAAACCCCCCGCGCAAGAGTTGTCAAGCCACCAAAATGATATATGGACTTCTGAGCCTCTATATTTGTAAAGTTCATAATCTTTATCCCTGTGTAAATAATTTTGATATCTAATTTTAGATAGTTTTACTTTTAGCATACGAGACTTATCTTTGGAAAGAAGGGGGATGTTGTAGGATTGCCTTTAAGAGTGATGTCCCTTTAAGATCTTAGTATGCTAATGAGTTAAGTACCAGGATGCAGTCATGTGACTCGAATCCAAAGTCACTCTGCAACTGTAACACCCAGAGTAAGGTACTGTAAATAGTTACAAAAACAAGAAATGCTGGAATCACTCAGCAGGTCTGGCAGCATCTGTGGGAAGAGAAGCAGAGTTAACGTTTCGGGTCAGTGACCCTTCTTCGGAACTGACAAATATTAGAAAAGTCACAGATTATAAACAAGTGAGGTGGGGGTGGGGCAAGATATAACAAAGGAGAAGGTGCAGATTGGACCAGGCCACATAGCTGATCAAAAGGTCATGGAGAAAAGGCAAACAATATGTTAATGGTGTGTTGAAAGACAAAGCATTAGTACAGATTAGGTGTGAATACACTGAATATTGAACAGCAGCAAGTGCAAACCTGAAGAAAAACAACCTGAAAAAACAGTGGGTAAGCAAACTGAACAAACTAAGATGAAATGAAATAAATGCAAAAAAAGATTGTAAAAAATGTAAAAAGGAATGTAAAAAAAAGGAAGAAAAAATAACTAAAAATGAAAGTAAAATGGGGGGCTGTCATGCTCTGAAATGATTGAACTCAATGTTCAGTCTGGCAGGCTGTAGTGTGCCTAATCGGTAGATGAGATGCTGTTCCTCGAGCTTGCGTTGATGTTCACTGGAACACTGCAGCAATCCCAGGACAGAGATGTGAGCATGAGAGCAGGGGGGAGTGTTGAAATGGCAAGCAACCGGAAGCTCAGGGTTCTGCTTGCGGACTGAGCGGAGATGTTCCGCAAAGCGGTCACCCAGTCTGCGCTTGGTCTCCCCAATGTAGAGGAGACCACACTGTGAGCAGCGAATACAGTATACTACATTGAAAGAAGTACAAGTAAATCGCTGCTTCACCTGAAAGGAGTGTTTGGGGCCTGGGATAGTGAGGAGAGAGGAGGTAAATGGGCAGGTATTACACCTCCTGCGATTGCAGGGGAAGGTGCCATGGGACGGGGACGAGGTGGTGGGGGTAATCGAGGAGTGGACCAGGGTGTCGCAGAGGGAACGATCCCTTCGGAATGCTGACAGGGGAAGGGAGGGAAAGATGCGACTGGTAGTGGCATCACGCTGGAGGTGGCGAAAATGGCGGAGGATGATCCTTTGGATATGGAGGCTGGTGGGATGAAAAGTGAGGACAAGGGGAACCCTGTCACGGTTCTGGGAGGGAGGGGAAGGGGTAAAATAGTAAATAGTAAACTGTAAATAGTTAGCTCTGTACTGTATAATGGTTTAGCTGTAATAAACTGTTTTTCGAGATCTTCAACATAACTAGACTCCACGTAACTCATTTATGTTGCAACAGACAACTTAAAAGAACTCATTAAGAGACCTACAGTAGCGAATGGGGAGAAATTTTAAAAAATAATAATGGATTTTGTGCTGCAATCCAACTTCATTTGAGGAAACAGCTTTGCTGAAAATTGTACCCTGTGTTTATTTGTAAATGTAAATGTTGGGTGTGGTTGATCTGACTTCCTAATAGAGCAATGTCAAGAAGTGTTGATGTTGGAGACAAGCCTGCCATTACCGCAGGTGCTTTTATAACTTGTGCGTTTCTGTGGCTGTAACATTCAGGATTTGGGAAACAAAAACAGGAAATGGCAAGGAACAGAATTATTACAATAGAAAGTAAGTCTGAAATCTGAGAGGCTGTGTAAAAATACAATACTGCAAGTGATTACATACTGAAGGTAGCTTTTATTTTAAGCAACATGAATAGACTTATAATGTCTTTCCAGGCACCTCTGTAATATGTGTAGAGTGGTACACAGGCTCAATACTGTTGCATATAGAATAACCAGGAAAACAAAATCACGGGGCTCATTGCAGTGGGCTCTATTTTAACGGGCGGCTGCATGGCAATGGGAGCAGCCGGCCCGTCTGGGAACAGCGGCAGGGAAGCTCAACCAGCTTTAGCAGCTGGGCCTCATTAACATGCTGCCTGCTTACTTCCTGCCTGACTGGAGATAGGAGAAAGATAAGTGCCTGGACGGGGGAGAACGAAGGTTATCTTATGGAGCCCTCAGGAGCATATAGAGGATTTATCATAAGATGTTATCCTGCACCTCATCTCTTGCCTTAATAACACAAGAGGTTCAAATGATACCATAAATCCACATACCGCAGTTTGAGCCATCTCCTCAACCCCAAGGTTTGCTATGAAAAACACTCCAGCCTGTTTTTTGGCCATCGTATTTTTGTAAAGATTTTTTGGCTCAAGGTACCTGACAGCCAATTAAGTGTTTTGAACTGCAGTCACTGTTGTAACATAGGGAAACTCAGCAACTAGTTTATGCACAGCAAGCTCCCACAAACAGCAATGAGACAAATGACCAGATAATCTTTTATGAGTGATAGTTGTCAAGGAATAAGTATTGGTCAGGACACTAAGATAAATCCCCTGATCCATAGGAGCTTTTACCTTCACCTGAGGCTAGACAGCACCTCAATTTAACATCTCATCCAAAGGATAATACCTCCTGCAGTACTATGCTGAGATGTGGCTTGAACTCATGATCTTCCTGAGTCGGGGTGAGAGCATGATCCCCAAGCCAAGGCTCATGGCCTTAAATTCTGGTTATGCCACTGAAAATGCAGCGGGATGGGAGCTTATATCCGCCCCAGCCTGGCCCAGTGCTGCCCTTGTCCCAAGTCACAGGGACATGGGGTTATTAAAGGGGTCAGACACACATACAATTACAAAGCACCTGCCCTGGGTAGGCCCAGAATTTCAGAGCAGCATCTTGCCACTCTAAAGGGAGTGACAGCGTTGTCCAAACAGAAAATTGTGCTTATAAAAATGATTTGACTTACAGTTGCCACTCAGAAATCAGCAATGTGGGCCCCAAATCTACCAGTATGTAATCCTGGGAAGAAAAGTGTGATTGCAACGTGTAGAAATATTTTACACAGTGCCAAAGGAGGTTGAACGTGGAGGAAATTCAGGACTGGTATTTTTCAGTTGTCGCTGATAATGCTGTGCAGTGACGTAAGAGCTAAATGTATCTGACTTTAACCAACACAAAACACCATCGGCAACTACGTCACAATCCCTTTTAATACTTCTAACAGTGCCTTGCATGGTCTGTTATGCCCAGTCCATTTGGTTCACAAAGTAACAAAAGGAAGGCTGACAGTGAAATCCGAGGTTTCTGCTGACATAAAACACGCAAACTTTACTCATGTAACCTGTGAAGTCATTAGCCAGGCTGTGCTAAATTGCTGTTTCTAACATCCTGACAGCCAGCTATTCTCTCACCTTTTAGTCTGTAATTTTTTTCAGAATTCTATGTTATCTTGTCTGATAATAAGGGGAAATGTGACTCTGATTTGATTTCTATCCTATGTACTCAAAAGTGGTAGACTTCAAATCCATATGTTGTCAGTTCACAACAAAGCCTCCAGGTTTATGGTTTAAACATATTTCATTTTATGCTTGTTGACAGATTGTGGTTTCATTTCTTGTTCCCTTTGTACTCGTTCACCTTTTAGGGATTGCGTACCATTGTTTTCTGCCAAATTAGCAAGGCCACTTTAATTAGAAAGCCTGTTAACAGACAGCCTGTCTATCTGTTGTTGATGTCCTTCAGGTAATGGAAGCTTGCAGCACTTATCCTCTCCATTGAGCTCTTTTGTTACATTGCCCTCAATGACTGCCCCTCCTCTGGGACCAGCCAGTAGGAGCTTGTTTTTCTGTGAATGGAGGCTGCAGCGTTTCATTCATAAAATGGAGGGTGAAAGACTAGAATTCCCAGATGGAATTTCTGCGGTGTAGTATTTCACCAGACGTTTCCTCTATAAGAGCACATGACTTCACCCGGACTAAATGAGCATGCCCAGTGAAACTGGAGACAGTGCTAAACAGTTCAGCTGCTAAAGACTTGACCAGATGTTAGTTCAGCTACAGCCCAGTGGAGTTGATTTGCCACGGCTTTCCTTTTCAAATAACAGTTTTTTTTTGCTTTCAATTTTCTGCTATTCTCTCCAGAAAGTGCTGACTTTTGCTGGGATGCAATTCCACAGATGGCAGGCAGCCTCTGGCACCAAATCCAAGTGGCTATTCGTTGTACATGAGCTTAAACAGTGTGCTGCTACAGGCTATTCATTCTGGGGAGGCATCACAGCAGACCCTAATCTGCTCACATCTGCTGGTACTGCATGTGCGTGGATAGTAGGAATCACTGGATAGTAATCAGGGGCAGGAACCCCAGGTTGATTTTCCTTCCTTTGCCTAGAGGTACTAAAGACAATTTTTGTACTCCTACAGAGAAACACGTTCGTAGTAGAAAGAGTTTGGGTCAAGAATGGCATGCAGGATTTTAAGGTATTTTCTGTAGGGGAAGATGGAGAGATAATGCATGCCAAAAAGACTTCCTCTCCCCTCCCCTCCTGGTCTATGTTGAGTAACTGAAGTCAGCCGAGCAGTTTGGGTTCTATAACTACTCCTCAGCCTCTGCTGCACTGTGAATCCATGGTGTTGAGTGATAGTAAGATCTGGGTTGGCAGTGGGTTTCTCTACAGTGCAATAGCCTGATGACATTCATTTACCTACATTCACACTGGTGGGTGTAATGGCTTTCGTTTGCTTTTGCATTTACTAATTCATGCACTCAAAGACTCTCAACATGAGTTACTGCCCCCAAGGGAGGGAGCGATAAAACCAGAGATTTCAGCAACGTGCAAGAGGCAGAAGCGACATAGAGAAGACCATAGGGTTGACTTTTTTTCACATTGCTGTCCCCTAATTCAGGCAGGAGTGGGAAGTGTGGCAGATAACCGTTCCTTCGACTCTGGGTGACTGACTACAACTTCTGGAACTTCCCGTTGGAATTCCGCTATATGTTCCTCAGAGCCCCATAACTAACCTTGGATCTTCCCTGCCCCGAGCACTTATCTTGTTCCAGGGACCATAATCTGCCCAAATATTCATAGTCATGTTGAAACTATACATCAATGACAGGAATGTATCATATCAGACATTTTCCATCCACTGCGTCAGCATTCCAGGGACGAAAAAGTGGGACTTCCACAAGAGCGGGCAATCTAGCCCCGTGCATCAAGTTCTGAAGACCTTATGACATTGTCACCCAAGCAGATTCAGTGGCCCAGCAAGCGAGCTTCCAAGCAGGGAAAACTTGGACTCACATTTTCTGTTTAATGTTCCTGCAAAATTTTATTTACAAAAAAAATGCTTTTACGAGTCTTCCCCACCCCCCTCCCGCTTTCCCAATTTACCAAAATAGGACCACTAACAGCTTTTTCTCTCTCTAGGTCAGGGATGGTAAGACCAAGATTAGAACCCTTACTGCAATCCCAAGTAAAATGAGTGAATCGTGCAAATGGAACTCTTCCAGATGCATATTTGGAAGGGGACCGATGGTATAGTTGTGTGATGACTAAGCCACAGTGCTCTATAATTATACTTCAGTACACATTATTCATTGTAATGATCCACAAATTCTCTCTGAAATCTAGCACAGGATTGAATTTTTTGATTTGTGGTCAGTGTTATTCCTTTAGTGGAAAAAAATCATTATGAATGGAGAGCTATTAGAGGGGAATTTCCTATTGTGCAGCCTTTGCATTGAATAGGTTGCCTTTTATGGTCTGAATTTATGGATCCATAAACTGTTTATACACCAGCTTTAGCCTGGACACACACTTGAATTTTCACAGCTTGATTAACCCTTTTGACGACCGGGAGTAGGCTGGAGTATTAATTTTATTAATCGATGTAAATGCATTGGACGCTGTTCAGAGGAGCTTCACTAGATTGATCCTGGAATAAGCAGGTTGTCTTATGAGAAAAGGTTGGACAGACTGGGCTTGTTCTCACTGGCGTTTAGAAGAGTAAGGGAATACTTAATTGAAGTTTGTAAGATCCTGAACGGTCTTGACAAGGTGGATGTGGAAAGGATGTTTCCTCTTGTGAGTGAGTTCAGAATAAGAGGGCACTGTTTTAAAATTAGGGGTCGCCCTTTTAGGACAGTGATGAGAATTTCTTTCTCCGAGGGTTGTGCGACTTTGGAACTCTCTGCCTCAGGTGTTGGTGGAGGCAGGGTCATTGAATATTTTTAAGGCGGAGGTAGATAGATTCTTGTTGGCAAGGGAATCAAAGGTTTTCGGCGGTAGATGGGAGTGTGGAATTTGAGACACAAACAGATCAACCATGATCTTATTGAATGGCGGAGCAGGCTAGAGGGGCCGAATGGCCTATCTCTGCTCTTAATTCGTATGATGTGCTTTAGGTACCTCCAATGGCTCAGTTGGGATGTGCGTGGCCATAAGTGTAACTGAGCCTCAAGACTGGCAAGGCCGGAGGTTTGATCACTGGTCTGTGCTGAGAGCTGATGTCAATCAGGAACAGCAGTAGATGTGCACAATTGGTTTCAGTGTCACTCAGAAATAAATTAGTTACATGCAGCGAATTGAGCTTTTTAAAAGGACATGCTAAATGCAACCCTGAATGGCTTAGTGAGCAAATGCACCATGTGTTGTGCTGAGCCCTACTGACGGCCAGTTTTCAGTTGAGTACTGAGTTAAGCAAGCTTATCTGGGGCAGTAAGCAATGGGTTATAATTGACCTCAGGAGGGGGTGACAAAGATTTAGTTCCTGATTGTGATCCATTGAAGGCCACTGGAACAATTTTTTAAAATTCTTTCATAACATGTGGCCATTCCTGCAGGACAGCATTTGTTGCCCATGCCCATCCCTAATTGTCCTTGACAGGTTGCTAGGCCATTTCAGAGGGCAGTTAAGAGTCGCTCACATTGCTGTGGGTCTGGAGTCACATGTAGGCCAGACCAGGTAAGGACAGCAGATTTCCTTCCCTAATGGACATTAGTGAACCAGATGGGTTTTTATGCCAATCGATGAAAGTTTCATGGTACCATTACTGAGACGAGCTTTCAATTCCAGATTTTTTTTTTTTGATTGCAAAGGTTGCACCATGGGAAATTCCCTTCTAATAGCTCTCCATTCATAATGATTTTTCTTCCACTAAAGGAATGACACTGACCACAAATCAAAAAGTTCAACCCTGTGCTAGATTTCAGAGAGAAATTGTGGATCATTACTGAAGTACAAATATAGAGCACTGTGGCTTAGTCATCACACAACTATACCATCAGTCCCCTTCCAAATATGCATCTGGAAGAGTTCCATTTGCACGATTCACTCATTTTACGTGGGATTGCAGTACAGGTTCCAATCTTGGTCTTTCCATCCCTGACCTAGGGAGGGGAAAAAGCTGTTAATGTTTCTATTTTGGTAAATTGGGTAAGTGGGAGGGGTTGCGGAAGCCTCGCAAAAGCATTTTTTTAAATAACATTTTGCAGGAACATTCAACAGAAAATGTGAGTCCAAGTTTTCCCTGATTGGAAGCTTGCTTGTTGGGCCACCGAGTCTTCTTGGGTGACAATGTCATAAGGTCTTCAGAACTTGATGCACGGGGCTAGATTGCCCGCTCTTGTGGAAGTCCCACTTTTCCATCCCCTGCAATGCTGACGCTGTGAATGGAAAATGTCTGATATGATACATTCCTATCATTGATGTATAGTTTCAACATGACTGTGACTAGTTGGGCAGACTATGGTCCCTGGAACAAGGTAACTGCTCGGGGCAGGGAATATCCAAGGTTAGTTATGGGGCTCTGAGGAACATATAGCAGAATTCCAGTGGGAAGTTTCAGAAGTTGTGGTCGGTCACCCAGAGCCAAAGGAACGGCTATCTGCCGCACTTCCCACCCCTGCTTGAATTAGGGTGACGGCAATGTGAAAAAAAATTAACTCTGTGGTCTCCTCTATGTCACTTATGCCTCTTGCATGTTGCTGAAGTCTCAGGACTGCATTTTTACCCTTCCAGTTTTATCACTCCCTATCCTTGGGGGCAGTAACTCATGCTGAGAGTCTGTGAGTGCATGAATTAGTAAATGCAAAAGCAAAAGAAAGCCATTACTCCCACCAATGTGAATGTCGGTAAATGAATAACATCAGGCTATTGCACTGTAGAGAAACCCACTGCCTACCCAGATCTTACTATCACTCAGCACCATGGAATCATGATGCAGCAGAGGCCACTGGAAAATACTTAGAAGCAACAAATCTGCCTGATTTTATTTTTGTCTTCAGCCCTGAAATGTTGAGAGTAGTTATAGAACCCAAACTACTTGGCTGACATCAGTTACCTCAACACAGACCAAGAGGGGCGGGGATAAAAACAGAAAGTGCTGGAAATACTCAGCAGGTCAGGCAGCATCTGTGGAGAGAGAAGCAGAGTTAACATTTCAGGTCTGTGACCTTTCATCAGAACTGGCAAAGATTAAAAAAGAATTAGGTTTTAAGCAAGTGAAGGGGGTGGGGGTAGTTTGGTGGGGAAGAGAACAAAAGGAAAGGTGTGTGATAGGGCAGAGGGAAGGAGAAATTAAGTAACAAAGATGTCATGGGACAAAGGCAAAGACAGAATTAATGCTGGTGGTGAAAGACAAAGCATTAGCCAGAGAGCGTATTAATGGCAGAGTAATGAGCAGCTCTGTCCAAAAGCACATGAAAAACAGGCACGTGTTTAAAAATAAAATAAAATAAAATGAGAAAAAAAAGAAAAATATTTTAAAAAGGCTAGTCATGCTCTGAAGTTATTGAACTCAATGTTCAGTCTGCAAGGCTGTAGAGTGCCTAATTGAAAGATCAGATGCTGCTCCTTAAGCTTGCGTGATGTTCACTGGAACACTGCAGCAAGCCAAGGACAGAAATGTGGGAATGAGAACAGAGGGGGCAGGTGTTGAAATGGCTAGCAACCGGAAGCTTGTGCTCATGCTCTCGGACTGAGCAGAGGTGGTCGCACAGTGGTCACCCAATCTACGTTTGGTCTCCCCAGTGTAGAGGAGACTGCATTGTGAGCAGTGAATAAAGTATACTAAATTCAAACAAGTACAAGTAAATTGCTGCTTCACCTGGAAGGAGTGTTTGGGGCCTTGGATGGTGAGGAGAGAGGGGGTAAAAGGGCAGGTATTGCACCTCCTGCAATTGCATGGGAAAGTGCCGTGGGAAGGGGATGAGGTGTTGGGGTGTTGGAGGAGTGAACCAGGGTGTCGAGGAGGGAACAGTCCCTTCAGATTGCTGACAGGGGAGGGGAAGGGAAGATGTGTTTGGTGGTGGCATCATACTGGAGGTGGCAGAAATGGCAGAAGATGATCCTTTGGATGTGGAGGCTGGTGGGGTGGAAAGTGAGGACAAGGGGAACCCTGTTGCGGTTCTGGGAGGGGGCGGAAGGGGTGAGGGCAGAAGTGCGAGAAATGGGTCGGACACAGTTGAGGGTCCTGTCAACCACAGTGGGGGGGATTCCTCGATTGAGGAAAAAGGAAGACATGTCAGAAGCGCTGTCATGGAAGGTTGCATTTTCAGAACAAATGTGTCGGAGGTGGAGAAACTGGAGGGGAGGGGACATCTTTTTGGCATGAGTTATCTTCCCCTACAGAAAATGCCTTAGAATCCTGCATGTCATCCCCCACCCAGACTTTTTATACTACAATTATGATTCTGTGTAGGAGTACAAAAATTGTCTTTAGTAACCCTATGCGAAGGAAGGAAAATAAACCTGGGATTCCTGCACCTGATTGCTATCCAGTGACTCCTGCTGGATCTGCATGTGCATGGATAGTAGATGAGAGCAGAGTTGGGCTCTGCTGTGTGATGCCTCCTGAGCATGGTCACCATTACTGATCTTTGGTTTTTATTCCAGATTTTTATTTAATTCTCTGAATTTAAATTGCCCAGCTGCCGAGGTGGGATTTGAACTTATGTCTCCAGATCATTAGTCCAAATCCCTGGATTATTAGTCCAGTAACACTCACTATGCTACCACACCCCGGGAGTCCATCAGTTTATGGTTACTTTTTTTATGGTTATTTTGTTCAAACTTCATTCTCTTTGTCTGTATTCTGGTTTTTATGTGATTGGGTTTACAGCACCTTTCAAAAATTAAGCATGTCCCAAAACACTTCTCAACCTATGAAGTACATGGCAGCAAGGTCCCACAAACAGCAATGAGATAATGGCCAGATAACTTGTTTCAACTTTTAGTTGAGGGATACATTTTGGCCAGGACACTGGGAGAACTTCCCTACTATTCTTCATATAGTGTCATGGGATCTTTTACGTCCATTGAGAGAGAAGACGGGACCTTAATTTGACTGTCGTCTGAAAAATGGAAACTCCAATAGTGCAGTCCCTTCCACCAGAGTGTCAGCCTAGGGCTTGAAGCTATGACTTCCTGACTTGGACTAAGAGTGCTACCACTGAACTAATATTAACAAATTGATCATTGAAGCATTTGTTATTCTAATTCAAGAATTTTAACATTTAAAAAAAATCAGCTTTCATACTTAATTCTGAACTGGTACTTACAGGAAACCAATTTAAAAATGGCTAATGGTGAAGTCAAAACTGTTTTTATTTATTCAGGCAATACAAATACTTTTTTCTCCTGCTGCCCTTTTTTTTCTACCAACTTTCACCCCTCCTGCTTCCTGAAGGTGTTGATTCTGATGGGTTAACATTGCACTAGCTATCTGTGCCAGGGGCCCTTTGGCATTCTTCACATGTGAGCCTAAATAGTGAGTGATTACAAGCTATTCATTCTGATGAAGCAGCACAGCACAATCCTGACAACCACACCAATGCATTTTCAGCTGGGATCAGCTTGATCTCAAATTGATCTCACTGTATTATGGAGCTTTTTAATAAGGGTGCAATTATATATAGTATACAATGCAATTTACACCTCACGTCTTTGTACTGCTTTTATGTCAATGATAGATTGTCCTTTTGCTGATGTTTGACGCGACATTTATACTGCTTAAGATTGATATGAATTAATAGCTACAATAGTGTCTACTTTGAGATGCAGCATATTGATCAATCTGTTAAAGTAGACAGACTTAAAGTTACTCATGCTCATGCTATACTGGTGAAACTGCAGGCATTCACTATAACCAGTAATGCTTTCCCTTTCCCCTAGATATTCCTGGCTGTCCTTCCATGTACATGCCTAATGAAGGTTATCCAACTCAGTCCAACAACCTGGAAGGTAAAATCATAGACTCAGCAGAATGACAGTTCTGTCAGGATACTAACTTCTCAAAATCAGAATAGCCATTTCACGGATGAGCAACGTACCAGTCTGTGAATTGTGTCTAATATCTAGTGCATGTGCATGTGTGTGAGATATTTATACTGGGACCAGCAGCGCAATGAACATTTCTAGTCTTGTACATTCCTATCTTTCCCTTTTAAAGCATCTGCTTGTATTAATTTTATTTTATTCAACAGTACATCCTGTTTTGTCTCTTGGAGAGTGATTAATTTTTTAAACATCTAACACAGGTGCATTGTTCAAGTAGGTGCTAGTTTAAATATACAATTTAATAAAGTTGCATGTCTTTCAGCTGATTGGCATGGGTGAAGGAATGGAATGCAATTTACTTGTGAAACTAATAGACACAGGTGTGGTGAATCATCTGACTAGCTATCAGTTCATTCATAAGGTTTCTTTTTGAGTTTTTTGATTGGCTGCAAACTATTCAGGAAATCAAGGCAATTAGGGATGAGCAATTAGCTGGCCTTGCCAGTGACGCCCACATCCCATGAATGAATAATTTAAAAAAATCATGATTCTGTGTTGAAGATGTACAATAACTTCTGTAACAAATCAAGTGAAGAAGTGCAAGAGTTTCCAATCTTCTCCCCTCCCATTTTGAAGGTGTTGCCTCACCTACCTAATGGCCAAGCGATTGATCTTCCAGTGTCAACTCAAAAAGTGAGTGTTGGCGGTATTGCTTGTTCGCCTCCATGGCCCAGACTCAATGAGGACAATTATACCATCCATACGCTATTCTAGCAGAGATCAGCTAATGCTGTATTGCCGTTGTGCAGTTCATTTCTGCATGAACAGTGCATTTACCAACTGAGCTATTGGGAAGCACATGAACGTACATTATGGAGATTGTTAATGTTGAACAGTAGATTCAGTACATCTCCTTACATCTGCCAGCTTTTCTCAACTTGCAATAGAATAACTCTTCACTCTGCACTCAGCACTCATCTGAGCATTAACTACAAAAGGATGGAGTCTCCTTGGAGAACTAGCACACAGAATCACTGATGTTTTCTGGTCAGGGGCCGCTATTTACTGCATTAGGCATTACTATGTGAATGCTTGGCATCAGGTGACAGGACCGTATCTCCAACACAGAAGTCCTCAAGGCAGCCAACATCCCCAGCTTATACACACTACTGAGTCAGCGGCGCTTGAGATGGCTTGGCCATGTGAGCCGTATGGAAGATGGCAGGATCCCCAAAGACACATTGTACAGCGAGCTCGCCACTGGTATCAGACCCACCGGCCGTCCATGTCTCCGCTTCATAGACGTCTGCAAACGTGACATGAAATCCTGTGACATTGATCACAAGTCATGGGAGTCAGTTGCCAGCATTCGCCAGAGCTGGCGGGCAGCCATAAAGGTGGGGCTAAAATGTGGCGAGTCGAAGAGACTTAGCAGTTGGCAGGAAAAAAGACAAAAGCGCAAGGGGAGAGCCAACTGTGTAACAGCCCCGACAAACAAATTTTTCTGCAGCACCTGTGGAAGAGCCTGTCACTCTAGAATTGGCCTTTATAGCCACTCCAGGTGCTGCTCCACACACCACTGACCACCTCCAGGTGCTTGCCCATTGTCTCTCGAGACAAGGAGGCCAAAGAAGAAGAAGATGTGAATTAGTCACATCAAAAAACATTGTGGAGCATAGCTGATGACCAGCCTATAAAAATGCCATGATCCAAGGCTTTCCTTGGCTTGTGGGACCTGAAAGTCATCTCGCTCTGTGGCAACTGGGGTTTAGACAGTGGCCTTTTGCCACTGCAGTTCAATTGAAATCAAGCCCACACTGATAGAATGAAAGTGAAGTGGACCTTGGGCAGTTTGAACCCAGTTCCTGCCAGTTAGCCCACAGCACAACATGACCCTCAATCTGGTACCGATTGGCACAAAATCATTAACCTTACACAGAGTGTGAGCTTGGACTGTTCAAAAAAATAGCTCTGGTGCTGTGTTAAAGGCACATTGTTGGTAGAGTGGCAAGATTGCATCACTGTGCAGCTGGCTGACGCTAGCACTGGATGCCAAAATAGGCAGAAGTGCTCCACTTGACCGCGCAGACAATCCTACAATTCATTTTTTTGATCAAAAATCAGTATCCGAGCAACCACACAGTACTAGCTGAGGAAGTGGGAAGAGGCAGAGTAACTACCCAAATGCAGCAATACTGGACACATTTTCAGTGCTAACACTACAATCTTTCCATCAGCCAAGATTTTAGAGACTCCATCAGTGATCTGTTAAAGCCTGTTATAGTGCTACCTTCATTACCTTTTCTAATGGAGTGGCCCCCGCCACCCCCCCCCCCCCCCCCCCACCCTCCCATAGATAATTGCTGATTCATCAAAAGTCCCCAAACTTGGTCTTGTGCGAATGGTACAGCAATAATCTAGGCACATGAATGAAGTCATGTATAATACAAAAAACAGATTGAATTTAATCTTTCAGTTGTCAGGTTCGTTTATGTCAGCACACGCTGTCCCTCAGAGGGCTCAGACTGCAAAAATTCTGGTGGGTAAAATAAAGTAAACAGATGATCAAGCTTCCACTGTATATCATTTTTTTTGAACATTGTGGCTGACAGATTTTGTTTGGTTTACCCAAAAGCCTATTTGCTTACAGATTAGATCAATGATAACCTGTATATTGGTTAATATTTATAACTGGGCCATTTATGTGCCTATTAAAAATGAAGAACTTCATTTTTGGAAGCAATATTTAATGATTTGTAAGAAAGCAACATGGTTTCATGTATTTGGGGAATTTAGAGAGGGTGACGTCTTTAAAAATATAAAGAAACAGGATATTCCACAGAAATTATCAACTAACTAGGTACCTGAGAATTTGTGTGTGTAATGACTGTGAGGTTGGGTGGATTGTTCACCCATTTTGAAAACTGGGTCTATCCAGATCAGATCTGTGGTATTAGGGTAACTGGAGGGGGTCAACTACAAAAGAAACAAATATTACAGAAGAACGGGAGGAAAGTTATCCATCCCACTGAATTACCTCTTAGTTTTTATTGTGCATTTGAAGTGTGTATATAATGGCTGTTTATTACCACATTGGGACAAATTAGGATCGTGAAATTGCTCAGCCTAACAGCACAAAAGAAAACTGACAAAAATTGACAATTTATCATTACTTTAGTTGTCTCAACACTTTGAATTAATTGACAACTTCCTGCCAGCTTTAACTGTTTAACTGAAGAAATGAATTTTATAAAATACAGGGAATAAAGAACAATATTCTTTGCGGTTGTTTTTAATGAAGGTACTGCATCATCTTTAGACCACTGGAGAAACAGCTGATGGTCGTGGGCCAGAGGGTAGCACCTTCCAAATCATTTCCCCTTTACTGAGTCTTATCCGCATGACCCTGAACGACCTCTGTTAAGCTGCTGCTAATATACCAAGGGAGCAGCCAATTTCCTGCCTCAGGCCCTGGCTACCTTTCCCACATTCTGCTGTTACAACCCTCCCTGAACTTCCACCTCCAAAGCTGCCACTTCCCTTCCCAAGAGGGTCGCTGCTTCCTTTCCAATGCTGGCGTTAACCTTCCTGAACCTGCAGTTTCTCTCGCCTGCCCCAAGCCACCTCACCCACAGGTCCAAGCTTCCTGTCCATTAATCAACTCCTGCAGCAATTTTTATCTTGCTACCTGAAATTTCCTTCTGTGGCCTAAATCCAAATCCTTCTCACTTGCACAGATACCAGATGGTAAGTTGCTATTCATCAGAAGAAGGGGGAAGATAAGTTGGGTGATTTTTTAGAACCAACTGGAGATCCAAAATCCATGGTTGATTGACCGGACTATCTAAAATTTGCCAAGAATTAAAGCACCAGCTTCTTGCAATCTCATCTAAATGTAGCAGGCTTTTAGAATTTATCTCCAACATTCTTGTAATGTTTTATTTGGCCATGTCCAATTGATTGCGGTTAAACTGTTGATTTATATAAGTGCAAGTTGCTAGTTTAGGTATAGTAACTGAGCTCATTAGGCAATCGCCTTGTTTATGAATAGCACAGGTTCTTTACGATTACAATAGAAAATGTCACTTGATATATTTTTTGACAAATGTGATGAATTAAACCAACAGGCTGAAAACATTATTAACAAGTGTGGCCAGAGGTGCTGTCCTTTGAATGAGAAATTAAAATTTCCTACTCAACAGGATGTTTAAAAAAAAGCCCGTCGCCGGAAGTTCAAGAGGAAGCAGTGGCCATGCCCACGGGCTGGAAAGACAGGGATGAGCCCGCCTTAGCCGGCCCTGGAAGTCACGACTGCATTTTGCATGGCTCGGGCAATTAATTACCTGCAATTGTGACTTCTGCCCCCCTGAGGCAGAAAGTCCCGCCTCCAAGAGCTGCTGGCCAATCAGAGGTCTGGCAGCTCTTCAGCCGCAGCAGTCCCACCGGGGGCGGTGGCCATTGCTGGGACTGCATACATCAAGAAGAGGCACTATGGACAGCGGCCTCGGAAGCAGCTAAGTGGGGTTGGAGCTCACTGGGGCCAATCCGCCATGCCCTTGCGAGTGGCTGGGGTGGGGAGTCAATTGAGAGGGCGGGGGTTTGGTGTTCCAATAGGGGGCCTCCAGAACAAGGAACATAATCTTAAAATTAGTGTTAGGCATTTTAGGAGTTAAATCAAAAAGCATTTCTTCATGCAAAGGGTAGTGAAAATCTGGAACTCTCCCCAAAAGGTGATGGATGTTGGTTCAATTGAAATTTTCTAGGCTGAGATCAATATATTTTTGTTGCCTAAGAGTAGCAAGGAATATCGAACAAAGGCAAATAAATAGAATTGAGGTAGAGATGAACCATGATCTAATTGACAGCAGGACTGGCTTGAAGGACTGAACGGCTTACTCCTGTTCCTAAAGGTACAGTGCTTGATTTGGCAATTAGCACAGATATCTAATGGGCAGAGTCAGGTCTTCTATGCTCCACTCATAAATTCAGATATTATAAAAGTAGAGTTCTTTGTACCTCAAGTCTCATTTAGAATGATAGAATTTTACAACACAAGAGGTGCCCATTCAGCCCAGCTGGCCTATTCTCTGGAATCATTTTGGTTGATTGCCCTGCTCTCTCCCCATACCCTTTTACATTTCTCTTTTTACAGAAGTGCTGATGGAAAATAATTGCAATTTCAAAATAAATCTTAATGAAAAAAAGATCATGAATGTAACTAACCACTGCAATTGTTAAGCAAATATAAAGGATATAGTTACCAAAGTCAACATGTGGACTGCAAATCTAAAGTTAAGCCACTACACGTGTGACTTATTCTGAAGTGGACATGAAACAATTATAACATTACAGATCTTCTGATGTCCATTGTTAGGGTACAGCTCAATCTGAACAGAGGCAATTTACATCCTCAAAAGAGTTCAGCAATTCAGGCCCCCTCATTTAAAAAGAATTGTTGGCCCTGCGGTCAAATTAGATCCCCCTTAAAAATGTAAATGTATCAAGAGGAACGTTGCCAAGATTCTAAGAATTTCTTCATAAAGCCCCATCTATCTCTATCCCCTGGAAATGTTGTTGTTACTGAGCAGTGCAATCAACACTTCAAAGTTAAGCATTACATCTTCTTGAACACTACAAGAAGTGATTACTACAGTTGAATTCTATTGCATTACAGCATAAATCACTGACTCAAAAGTCAATATAACTTCACTCCACCATTGTTATGCATCTATCCTCACCACTTCTCTTCCATCTTCAGTCACTCACTGAGATTAATTTTTCACCAATCAGCTTTTATCATTCAAATCAGGTGCAGTTGGCAAGGCATTGGATTGAGGCAAGCAATAATAACATTGATAATTGTGCTCTTTACATTCCAGGCTTTTCATATGAGAAACAGCTGAGACCTTACAGCGACGATGTCTCTGTGGTTCCTGACAAACTTGAAGGTTAGGACTTTAACTGTATCACAATGGCTGAATGGTACACCAATTTTTCAATAAACTGAAAATCAAAAACTCTGGTTTATGGTGTGAAATGTTTAAGTTTTATTCTATTTTCAATAGCATTTATTTTTCTAATATTCATTAAACATGCAGAATTTGAAGAAACAAAGCAACTCTCCAGGTTGCCCAATTTCTACTGGAGGCTGTGGTGTTAAATGCATAACTTTCCATGACGTGTACTGTTTTCACAGTACATGAACAATGTTAACATCAACTGTTCATTCATTCAATTCCTCAATAGTTTTGGACTGTTGGTTTCTAGTCCTACAGGTGTAGGGTTGAAAACCAGGGTGCGCTTTTAGAATGGTTCAGTTTTCATTGCCCAACCGTTTGCCAGTTGTGCCTTCAGCCATCATGGCCCTAAGGCTCTGGAATTCCATTGTTAAACCTCTCTGCCTCTCTACCTCTCTTTCCTCCTTTAAAACATTCCTTAAAACCTACCTCTTTGACCAAACTTTTGGTTACCAGTCCTAACATCTCCTTATGTGGCTTGGTGTCAAATTTTTGTTTGATAATCGCACCTGTGAAGTGCCTTGGGACATTTTACTGTGATAAAGGCGCTGTATAAATACAAGTTGTCGTTCAAACATACAATCTTAATTTATGCTGCTCAATCTCACTGTTTTCCACTCAAGGAAAAGCATTTAATTGAAACATATACGCAGAGCTCCACTCACTGGCCTCCAATGGCTAGTGAAATTTCCAATTTAGAGATGAGCCAAAAGACTATCTGGGTTCTGGTTAACTTCAATTTTCATTTCAAAGTTGACTCAGTACCAAGTGCTGTCATACTGTGAAGCTGGAGTGGTGCGAGACTACCTTTTGGAGATGGTCTCACACTTGATGCTGAATTGATGCCAGTTTGGCTGCAAATACATTGTGATTCCTGTGTCATTACAAATGTTGCTTTGTGAGAATGCAAAATGTGCAGAATAACTGCACAATAAGCAGGGCCAAATTTCCATTTTCATTACTGGAGATTTTGAGATTTTTGCTGTTTTGAGTATCACAGCACTTCAGTCTATTCTGAAAACCATAAACCAGTGCATTAACAAGTTCTTTTCCGTGCAACCTCTTCTACTGATCTTGAATATGAAGTGCTTTTGAGCTGTAGTATCCTGACGCGTCTGGATCTGATTGAAATTGTGGGGGGATAAAACAAGCATACCATATAACTGATTGGGATGCCCTTTGGTTACAGAAAAAATCCTGGTAGTTTATCTTGGATATCTCAGCACACTGTGCCTTACTTTGATTAATAAAGAGCAGTAGACTGTGCTTCTTCAATTAAGGAAAAGCAATACCTCCAATGACCACATGATCAGTTGTTGTTTGGACACAGCCTGAATATTCAACTGTGCTTTTGAAAACATTTTCATAATAGGAAATCTGTCAGTTTAAAAAAAAATATCTTTTAGTCTTGCATCGAGCAGACATCCATCACACTTGATGTCAGACATCCAAAGTACCCATCGCACTTTCACCTGATCAGTTCAAATGTCATAATCATAAAACAGTATCCTTGACCAAATAATCTAAAAAATATTTTAAAAGAGGAATAATACAGTAATTCCTGCTGTTTACTTTCTGACCTCGCTAACCGGTTCTCATCCAAAGAGACGAGGTACAGATTTACAAACAGCTGGTGATTTAGAGAAACCTCCCTCTGTGACTTCAGCTGACCTCAGAATGTGCTTACTTAGACCACAAGAAATCAGTTAGTACTTTCTAAACATTTTGGGGTAAATTTTTTGACTTACTTAATTATTCTTTGCCCCACCCACTTAACAAGCACAGATAGATTTGCTAATAGGGATCCTCCCAACTGATGTGTTTGGAACAGGAGGGTGGCCCACGAAGAAATGCCAAGCTGGTCAGGCTGTCTAAGAGCTGCTGCTTGCCCTCCTGCCAGCACCTACATTTCCCTCAACTGCAGAGTGAGACCTTGGTTTGGCAGACAGTGTGCTGATGGAGGCTTGTCTTCCCAAAGGAAGCTGCACCAGCAGACCCCAGTGACCTCACTATGAAATGTGAATGGCTACCCAGCTGCTTTGCTGGCAGTTTCTTCAGAAACAGCCCAATTACACAACGTACTTCTTTACATGGTACTGGAAGAAAGCATGCCAGAGTGATCAAGAGCCAGTATTACCTGATTTGTCACACCCACCATGCATTCTCATCAGGTTCTGGTACAATTACCTGATAGGAACCTGGGGACTTGTCTTCTTAGGATTCGGGTCAGCAGGGAGGCTAATGCAAAGGTATACCATCACCTCCAAAAACTTCAAAGCACAGGGCTGACACATGCAGGAGCAGTCACAGTCAACTATGGTGTAAAACTTGGATACATCCCCTTGCAAAGCTGACCTCTGGGAGTGGCACTGAAGGCAACCCTCTTTGCAAGCACCACCTCATCTTAAGCAGCTATTAAACAAGGGTTGGGTGCTGGGATGCTCCATCACTTGCAGACCCTTGCCTGCACCTAGAGTTCCCTTTACCTTGGTTCCCTTGGTCTGTTCCTTTAGCAGTGGCAAAGGCTGGTATTGGGCTGAGATGTCTTTTATGTTTTTACCTCCCCCCCACCCATTGTGACACTCCCCTTTTCATTGTCTTTTAAATGTACTGTACACACAATTCTCATTTCCTACCTCATGAGGGGTAATTTTCATCTTCACCATTTGGGCAGTAAACTGGCAGAAATAAATAAAACTCGACAGGTTCTATAAAGGGCAGGTGATCCACTCCACAAATTTACCATCCAAGGGCAAAGGTGAAAGAAAATTACCTTCACTAGTGCCTTCCCTAGACTGACCAAGTTTGCACCTTCTCATTTGAATGCAAATGAGTATAGATCAAAGAATCAAGTGCCATTTGCACCTGACTTTTCAGGTGGGATCATCTCCAGTTCTAAACCAAAAAAAAATCATCTACAAGTCACCCGAAATGGTGTTCAGCCACAATGGAACAGGAGGGAGTAAAAGTTATAGCGACAATGTCAATATTTTCCCTCCTTGTCTGAACATCCCACACAATGGCCAACTAGGGAACTATGACAAGCAAGTCTGAATGTGCTGTTGCCCTGGAACAGAAATCCTTCTTGAATTTGAGGTCTATAGTAAGATTCTTGCATCACATCCACAAACAATAAAGACTACAAGAATTTTCCCGTTTCTCCAGAATGCACTGCAATAACAGTGTTCCACGTGTACACTGAGCTTTGAAACATCAAATATAATTTGTGGGAATGAATGAATAGCCCAGACTAGTGATTTCATCCAGTTCAAACACTGCAAAGACAGCCAATGCAATCATACCCTTAATTGGCTCAGCTTGATAAGCTGCCTACCATAAGCTCAAAATCAAGTTGTCATATTTCAGTTCATGTCATTGTCAAAGGAGTAGGAAGGTAAAGGAGACAATACAGATATTAATTTATCTTTACTTAGCTCAGTTACACCATACAATCAATTTTGGTGAAAGGGAAGGGAGATTGCCATGGAAGTTGATTTTTAACCTTGGCACCATCATCCCTAAAAGTTGTGAGTGATCCAAGTAGAAGTTGTTAATACAGCTCTTTCACAAACCAAGCTGTACCTAGTTATTCCTGGCTGGGCACATTTCCTTTAATGTACTCAAGTGGATTTTCCATTGGAAACAGTGGCTCAGCCTGACTCCAGTGGGAATGGAGTTTATTACCAATTGCTGAATGCAGTCCAGCACAGGAGCCTCACAATGAAGTGTGAACATAGCTATTGTGTTGTGTAATATTCAGCTTTTTTCCCCAGCACGTTATTTCACATGACCTATGAGGGAAGTGCTTGTTTCAGACTTCCTCTAGGCCTCTGTTGGTCAGTTTATTGCATCAAACCATCAACGTGCAGTCTGCTTTTGTCTGTTTCTTTGCTTCTGATGCTTTAATATTAAAGTGAAAGGTTTAAAACCCAAATATTTAATGAATAATTTACTTCCCCACCACCACCTTCTTGATGCTAGGAGGTGTTTGAATTTGATGATGAAAAGATGGTAAAAATTCTTCCTAAGCTTCTACACACTCTTGTTTCTGCACCCTCACCATATTGAAATTAAGACTCATCTCACTTTCTCCTACTCTAACCTATACTTTCCCTGGATTTCAAAATGATGGAATTCCACATTTCCTTCAGTGTTGCTTCCCTATTACAGCTGTCAAACTTTAAAAAAAAGAAGCTTGCCATCACCAAAGCACTACTTCTTGATTGATCTAATCTCTAACCTATATTTTCCATGATAAACATCCTCTCTGTCTGACTGTGGTGCACTATTCCAGTTGCCTTGACTTTGCTGTAGTTTTTAACATGGTTCACCATCTATCCTCCTCTGCTGCCTCTCCTGTTGTCCAACTCAGTGGGACTGCCCTTGCATGGCTCCGTGCTACCTGCTCCAACGCAGCCACTGCATCTCTGGTGATGGCTTCTCTTTCCAACCCTACAGTCTGCTCTGGAGGTCAGTTTGCATTCCTGTGTTGGTGGCACCCAACATATACGAACATACGAATTAAGAGCAGGAGTAGGCCACTCGGCCATTCAATAAGTTCATGGCTGAACTGATTACACCACGTTTTCACTACCCCAAATAACCTTCCACCCTCTTGCTTATCAAAAATCTATCTACCTCTGCCCTAAAAATATTCAAAGACTCTGCTTCCACTGCCTTTTGAGGAAGAGAATTCCAAAGACTCACGACCCTCTGAGAGAAAAAATTTCTCCTCATCTCTGTCTTAAATGAGCGACCCCTTATTTTTAAACAGTGACCCCTAGTTCTAGATTCCCCCACAAGAGGAAACATCCTTTCCACAGCCACCCTGTCAAGACCTCTCAGGATCTTATATGTTCCAATCACGTCACCTCTTCTAAATTCCAGCTGGTACAAGCCTAGCCTGTCCAATCTTTCCTCGTAAGACAACCTGCCCATTCCAGGTATTAGTCTAATAAACCTTTTCTATACTGCCTCCAATGCATTTACATCCTTTCTTAAATAAGGAGACCAGTACTAGCTCATCCACCACGAATATGAATCTGTCTTGGAAGAATTGCAACTTCCTTCAACTGAACATCGGGAAGAACAAAACTGTGTTTTTTAATCACCTTCTCCTGCCTGGGCTTCTCCTTCAGGCTGAACAGAAGGGTGTTTGTTCAATGCTGAGCTAAGCTGCATGCCCCACATCCTCTCCGTCTCTAACACTAATCCCTTTGGTTCCAACATCAGCTCCAGGACAGCTGTAACCCCCTTTCCCTAAACCTCAAAACTGTGGAACCACTTGCAACTCTCAATGTTCCTTCTCTCCTATAATCTACAAAGTTTAAAAAAAAGCCCAAGCTTAATGTCACCTAATCATAACTACTTAATGCATCTCATGCTGTCTTGTGTTCTTTTCAACCATTGTCTGTTCTGCTGTATGGGCGTTTGCCTGATATAATTCTGTTAATTTGTTTGGTCGTTTCACCCAGCAAGGTGAATTTAGTATTTTGTTTTCATTTGGCAGGTGACATCAAGCAGGAGATCAATACATATCGCGAGGGTCCTTTATACCAGCGCCGGGGGTCTCTCCAGCTGTGGCAGTTCCTAGTTGCACTCCTGGATGATCCAGCTAACTCTAACTTCATTGCTTGGACAGGTCGAGGCATGGAATTCAAACTTGTTGAACCAGAAGAGGTTAGAAAATAGTTGAATTTTGTTTCTTGTAAAATGGCTAATACATTTTTCCCAGGCATTGCTCATAGGCTAAGGAATGAAAGTCTGGAACCTGTTGGGAGGAGGCAGCTGAGACAGACTGGGTATCAAGCAGCAGCATGAGACCAGGGAGTGGCTGCTGCTGCAAAGGGAAGCATGATATGGAATGAAGGGCAAGCAAGAGTTGAGCCCATCACACAGATTGGGAGCTCTGGATAACGAGAAAAAGGATAGTGGGATGCCTGAGGAGGGAGAGGCAGGAAGTGTAGGTGGTGGAGTTGGCAATGGGTTTCCAGGTGATCGTCAGACAAATTATGACTTGCCTCTTTCTTTTCATGTGTTTGTCGGGCTATATCTAGAAAACAAACAGCTTGATTTTAATGTAGAAAAATATCCAAAAATGCTTCAGAGAAATCTAATTTTATAAAATGGATGCTGAACCAAAGAAGGAGCTGTTAAGGTTTACCAAACCTTGGTCAGAAAAGTGGGTTTTGAAGAGGCTCAAAGCAGGAGAGCGCTGGAAAGACAGAGAGGTTTAGGAAGGGGGTTTCAGAGTATCAGTCCTATGGAGCTAAAGATGCAGTCACCAAAAATGGGCCAAAGGGGTGAGGGGGATGCACAAGGACACTGAGTCAGAGGAATGAGAGTCGGGGGAGGGGTTGGGGGTAGGGTCTGCAAAGTTGGAAAGGGTGTAAAGGTCTGGGAAAAAGGTGAGGAGCATTGGAAGGAGCAAATGTGATATGCGAGGACTCTGGGAAAGGGATAGCAGGGTCTGATAGGAAAAAGAAAGACTTGCATCTATATAGAACCTTTCACGACCACCAGACATCCCAATGTGCTTTAAGCCAATGACATTCTTTTGAAGTGTAATCACTGTTGTAATGTAGGAAACACTGCAGCCAGTTTGCACACAGCGAGCTCCAACAAACAGCAATGTAGTAATGACCAGATAATTTGTTTTTGTGATGTTGATTGAGGGATAAATATTGACCAGGACACCGGGATAACTCCCCTACTCTTCTTTGAAATAGTGCCATGGGTTCTTTAAGGTCCACCTGAAAGAGCAGATGGGACCTTGGTTTAACATCCCGTCCAAAAGGCAGCACCTCCAACAGTGCAGCACACCCTCAGTGTTGCACTGGAGCATCAGCCGTGATTTTTGTGCTCAAGTCCTAGAGTGGGACTTGAACCCACAACCTCACAAGTGAAAGTGTTACCAACTGAGCCATAGTTGACACTGAGGAGGGGAAGGGTCGTCTGGGTATGGCAACAGGGAGAGTGTTAGAGAGTAGGAGTGGAAAGGGGAGGTCCCAGCATATTAGAGAGGCTGCTAGGCATGGTAGGGATGGGATGTGTCGGTACTGGGATGGCACGGGAGCAGTTTTACGGAGTTCTGTTGCCAAAAGTACAATGATAAAATGTTTTCCAACAATAGGTCAAGCCAGTAGGGGGGAGGCATGAGTGCTTAGCAGGGAGTAGAAGTAGAGGGAGTCAGTTGGAAAGAGTTTGGGATTTAATAAATTATGTGTGTTTGAATTGGGGAGTGAGGAGGGGTACAGTATTGGTGGGGTGGAGTGGGGAACGGAATTTCTTCAACATATTTCTCCAACATGACCTGAGGTGTCCACCATTTGAGGTGTACAAAATCATGAGAGGTATAGACAGGGTGGATAGCAAGAAGCTTTTTCCCAGAGTGGGGGATTCAATTACAAGGGGACACGAGTTCAAAGTGAAAGGGGAAAAGTTTAGGGGGGATATGCGTGGAAAGTTCTTTACGCAGAGGGTGGTGGGTGCATGGAACGCATTGCCAGCGGAGGTGGTAGACGCGGGCACGATAGCGTCTTTTAAGATGTATCTAGACAGATACATGAGTGGGCAGGAAGTAAAGAGATACAGACCCTTAGAAAATAGGTGACAGGTTTAGATAGAGGATTTGGATCGGCGTAGGCTTGGAGGGCCGAAGGGCCTGTTCCTGTGCTGTAATTTTCTTTGTTCTTTGTTCTTTGTATGACCTGGGTGAAACTATTATTCAAAACACATCCCAAGATGGAAACCTTTCAACAAATCCCTGCTCCCCCACCAATACTTCCTGTCCAGCATGGTGCCCCTCCTTTGCTTTGACCAGAACCCACCCTGCCTGGATTGGACCCTGACCCGCAACCTCAAAGCTTGAAGGCCTGTGCTGCATTTCTGGCTATTGCCAGGAACCAGCTTAAAATAGTTCAAGTTTGCTTTCAGTGCTTTTAAGCAATTGCTGAGAATACCATTTTTGGGCTCTGGGTGGGATCCTCGGTGCTTGAGGTTGGGGTCTGATTGTGTTTACAGGAGAGGAGCAGTATTGATAGGAAAGAGCAGCAGCTGTGAGAGAGTTTAAGTATGACAGAAAAGCATGGAAGAGAGACAAGGTGGAAAAACTGACAGAAGTAGATGCAGCAGGCACTGTTACAGGAGGTAAGTGTGCACAGGAAAGTGTACATTGGCAAAACTTTTAAATAAAACAGATATAGATTGGAAAAAAAATACACATTTGAAAGAAATAATAAAGAAACAGTTAGATGAGGCCTGACAAAGCTGAGTTGCCTAATGCCTGTCTATGTATCACTGTACATTAGGGACTTTAAACAGCCATAACATGTCATCTGAGTTGATAACTTTACAGTGAGTGGTTAGATCATTCCAAATAAAAATTCCAAAAGCCAGTCTGTGGTAATAATGTTGGGTTACACAACAGCTTAGTTAAGGAAAGGTGCCTGTTGAAGGAAGGTGTAATCACGAGAATGATACAATTGAAGAAGGCCATTCGGCCTGTCCTTGTTTATCCATCCCGAAAGAGCCTAATAGTGTTCTCCCCCACCCCTACAGCTACCAGCTGTTTCATAAATTACTCCAGAGTTTTTAACCTCCTCCAACCTCCTCTGTTTCAGATGGTGATCTTTGTTTGGGAGAGAGATATCTCTATCACTCTCAAAAAAAAACCTCTAGTTTGAATTTCAAACTATTTAATTTTCAAGTATGATTAAAAGAAAGTATTTTTTAAAAGTTTACCATTGACTTTTGCTCTGTTATGATGTCACCCTGCAAAAGAACCAAAACAGGTTCCAGGAGAGAGCCATTGTAACCAGCTTAGCACTCAATAATGAATCAATTACAATGAAAAACACACCATCAGCTAAAATAGCGACTGAGATAATGCAACAATGTCATATATCTCACATATATCATTGGCCTGAATCTCAAATAGTTGAGCACAATCTTGATTATAGAGGAAGAATGTTTAAACTAAATATTTAACTACAGTCTAAAGAGCAGTCGTATAAAAGTCAGTTTTTATGCAAAAGACTTGCTGGCATTAAATTCTAAATCATAGATTACACCTGTGCTGCTCTTGCCTACATAGACACCCTTTTACTCATTAAGGCCATGTGGTTCCACCTCCAAAACATTGCCTGATTCCACCCCTGCCTCAGCTCATATACTGCTGAAACCCTCACCTATGCCTTTGTTACCTCTAGACTTGACTTGACTTCCAATGCACGCCTACCTCTCCCACATTCTACCCTCCATAAACTTGAAGTCATCCAAAACTCTGCTGCCCATGTCCTAAGTCTCGTTCACTCATCACCCCTGTGCTTGCTGGCGTACATTGGCTGCCAGTTAAGCAATGCCTCTGTTTTAAAATTCTCATCCTTGTTTTCAAATCCATTCCATGGCCTCACCCCCTCCCTATCTCTGTAATCTCCTCCAGCCCCGCAACCTTCCAAGATATCTGCGATGCTCTAATTTTAGCCTCTTGAACATCCCCAATTTTAATTGCTCTACCATTGGTGGCCATGCCTTCAGCTGCCTAGGCCCTATGCTCTGGAATACCTTCCCTAAACCTCTCGACTTCTCTTTCCTCCTTTAAGACGCTCCTTAAAATCTACTTCTTTGACCACGCTTTTGGTGATTTGCCCTAATATGTCCTTATGTGGCTCAGTGTTGAATTTTGTTTTATAATGCTCCTGTGAAGCACCTTGGGATGTTTTATTATATTAAAGCTACTATATAAATACAAGGTGTTGGTGTTGTAGCTTGCGTTTCAAGGCAAGTCCAAAATCAATTGAAATCTGTTCCGGATGCTTAGTATAAACAATTGAGGGTGAACCTTACAAAATGGCACCTGCTAGGCATGAATCTTGGGAATTTGTCTGCACATTCCTCAGATTTTCCATCCATTATGCCCAAATTCCCAATTTGCACTCCCAGTAATTGAGGCTGTTCACTGGAAGGGCAGTTTTCTAATCCATTTCCATTGTACACTGAGAAACGTGTATAGAAACTGATGATTCTTGGAAGGACTGTAAAAAAACAAGAGTTAGCTTCAGTTTAATTTAAGGAAAAGTGAGGGGATGGGGTCGAAATCTTCTCAGGTTGCCCACCTTGTAGATCCACACGTTATAGTGAACCTTCGATTACATGTCGCCATTATCCATACTTAAGTTTAGCACTTGCCTCTGTAGCTGGGGTGCCCTTTGCATGGAGTCAGTGGAGGTTTATTGATTGATTCTTTGATGTGTCCCATCACCCAGAGTTGCAGGTGGGTGCACTGGGGAAAATCTGTGAGCCAGATCAGCTGATGGATCAACTGTCGCAGCACTGTCTGATTTTGCTGGTAGGAACAACAAAGCTGAGTGCTGTCCGTGGAGCTTTGAGTCTGGTGGTTGGGGACAGGCAGTGAATTCAGTCAGAGCAGAAATCAGCAGTGCAATTTGGAGACTTGATTACCTGCCAGTTTCCATTAAAAACTGACAATGCAGCTGATTTTGCCGTCTTGGGATTTGTGTGCAACAGTGCCAGTTTTCCCAGCAGTGCTGTTTAATGCACAGGTACACTGATTAAAACAGGACAATTGAAAGGTACTTTTGCAAAGTTTCATTATAAACGGTAGACGTGCCAAGACTGCAATTTGGTTAGCTGGCTTTCCATTTGATTTATAATACCCATTATAATGTAATATTTCAAATAAATTTCTTGAGGACAAGGGGAGAACACGGAGATATCTGAAACGGTTGTTAATGAATGTAAATTTGAGTTATACAGCAGGAGCTTTCAGATCATGAAATAAAATACACAGTCAAATTCTGATAAATGATTCCATTTAAGTAGTTTGTCAAGAAATGTTCTGCTCAGATCAGGACTGCCTATATAAAATAAGCACAGATGAAACCCATTAATTAGTCACAATCCTCCTAAATCTGCATGCCCAGTCTTTGGCTTCCTCTCCTGACTATTGCTCACTGTTTGGAGTGTAGTTCCGCAAGATGCTCACAGCCCTCCAGTACATCATCCACGTGGGCATTTACAGCCTAAACAGTGAGTGTCAGCATGATTTTCTGTTTCTTTACTGTTAATGCTATGCAATTCCTTGTGCTGGTAATTTGGGCCTTTCCCAATAAGTCCACTCAAGAAAGCAGCATTTTCTAACCTATGATAATTCACTGAGTTTGCGGCACTTGCTAGGAGCTAAATAATAGCAGGGTGTGGGAAGCAGTGGAGGTGGGACTGGAATTAGTTACAGTTCTCAATCCTAATATCTATCTAGCGATCTCTGCTGTCAAGCCTAGGTCAGTGGGCATTAGCCAATGACATGTTTGGGTGCCAAAGATAGATTTGGGCTTGGCTATGATACTTAAACATTGGACAGCCTGCAACACTTACTCAAAGAATGGCCACTCAATAGCTGGCAGATTCTCCCAAGGCCTCTGCTTGTGTTACTGTCAGAGTGGCTGCTGAAGAGCACAAATGAGAGGCTTAGTGACGATGTTCCCTTTGAATGTTGTCTTCTGTTTTCCTGTGGGCAAAGTGTTGGGTCTCCACTCTGCCACACCAGCCCAGTTGAGTACAGTAACTCAACAGAGCGGAAGATTAACCCGCACTGCACTGCTCTGTGACAAAGGCATCACCGTCATTTAGCACATTAACTAACCCCTGAGCAGTTGTGATTTACGGGCTCCTTCTTCTCCTTTGCCAAGATTTCTCCCTTCCGCTGCCTTCCAAAGGTGTTGGCACTTGCTGGTATCTCACCAAAGTGGCCATTGTGTGATCCTAGACTGTGGGCGTTAGCAGGCTATTCTTCTGTGTGCATACACCATCCTATCTACACTCATGTACCTTCTGGGTAGTAGTCACTGGATACCAATATGAAGTGGGAATTCTCATGGAATTTCATTTCTCTCTAGCTCACGGCTTCAGAATAGCACCCTTACTGAGATGAACTGTCCTTGCGCAGATGAGCAATTGGACCCGGTTCCTTCCTGGCTTGTTTGTCTCAGTATCACACCTACGTACAGCTGTTAAAAGGTCTGCCTTTACACCTACGTCCCGGGACCCACCCATTGTGCATGATGAGCTAGCTTTCTTCCAGGCTATGCATCACTTTTATTTGCTGACATGGAAATGGCATCATTCTCTACCCAGGGCCAGGTGCTGACAGTTGAAAAATCATATCAGTTTATTGCTTTGATGTAAATGTTAAGACCAGTGACATGGCCATTAGTGTCAATGTGTAATTGATGACTCCATTTAACTAAGTTACTCTCCCTTGTTGCTCAAAGCTTCCAGAGAGCATCATACATTCGGGGGCATATTGTTAAACTAAGACTTGGTAGTATGTTGGTTAATGCAGTAAAATGGTTTAACTTTTGGAACATCTAAATTTGTACTGTCTTTCTAGGGGACAGCAGTAACTAATTTACTTTTATTTAATGCTGCACACAGATAGAGGTGAATGATAATTCTGATCGCTGCTTCTCTAGCATTATTCACCCGGCTGTACACCTGTAATGTAACCAACGACATTGCAAATTGTTCATTGTAGCTGTGAGAAATATTAATGGCCCTGTGGTCAAATCTGAAGAATGGCCCCTTGACCGAGGTATTGATGGCTATAGGCACCCATCAAACTGTACCCCAAGACCAGATGGAAGCAAGGAATAAAATGTGAAACAAAAACTTATGCTTGAAGACATCGTCCCAGTTCTTTGCATGCAGTGAGTACTAACTATTGCCTTCACTTGACCTTCACTTGACCTTGGCATTGAATTGCTGCTTCTGTTACTAACTACTGAGCAATTCTCCTGCCATCCCTTCTATTGTAATTCTTTCCCATGCCAATATTCTCCCTTGCTCTCAACTCCTTACGAGGCTCTGGTTCCACAGGTGTTGATTGCTATCCAGTATCTTATCCAAGTGATCACTCTTCATGGGTGAGCCTTGGTGATGAGGGTCGGCAGGCTATTCTACAGTGGAACCCACACTTCCAGTAGGCACCACTGGATACCAATATGCAATCAGCTGATTTGCTTTTCTCTCTTTAACCCAGCAGCACTGATCTACTATCCTTAACAGATCAGCTTACAGCTGCAGCCCTTTTGCTACTTTCCTACGGAAGCTCTGTTAATGTGTCCTGCCATGTTAATATTGTCAGGAAAACCCTGTGTGCCAAATCGGACATATCAATTTCATCAGTTGGAAACTTACTGTAGACTTTTAGTGGAAAAATCCTACAAGTTATTTTTTTAAAAACTAGCAGCCAAGATGGCCACTGCAATTTACAATTGAAATACCAGGAGTTTGGAGTGGAGACAGAAAGTCTAACAGAAGCTCAGCCAGAACAATGGCTTGCTGTAAGTGATTGAATTACCTAGAATGGCTTGATTAGCATGGCTGTCAAGGCCATTCCCACGCATTGACTTTGAAAGAGCCAACGCCCTCCAAGTGTGGATGGACACCCTGGGGCATCATATGAAGATTCCAGAAAAAAACTCATTGGAAACAAAGGGGATTGATAGAACCTTGTGACTGCCAGCTCATCTCTGAGGAAACTAAGTTTTGTGACAAAGACAGCAGACAAGCAGTAACTGAGGGTACAGCAACAAAGACAGCAGCTGCTCGCCCAGTCTCTCTCTCTCTCTCTCTCTCTCTCTCTCTCCCCCATCACCAACCCCACCCCCCACCCCCCACAGAAAATATCAAGAAATGAACTCGCTGTGACTGTGGGACCCCCTCCAAGCCTACAGATCGCTACACAGCCAGCAACCAGGGGAAGAGAATCAACAACCAATTCTGCCTTCAGGAGCCCTGAGCAAAACAAACCAAGCACAGTGCACTTGGACCAGTGAGGACTTCAAGTCTACAGCTTCAGCTGAGGACTACTGGACTTACAGACTGCATTTAAGTTCCATTTATTCTGGACTTTAATCCAACCACCAAATCTGTTTCCCTCTGTAATCTATTTGTGTGTGTGTGAATGTGTAGCATATTTTTAGTATTTTAAATCAGGTTAGAGTGTTAATTGTAATAAACTTACCTCTTTCTTGTTTAACCTCAAGAAAACCTGTCCGATTGGTTCTTTGCAATCATGTTAGAGGAGTGAGGTAAAACACTCACTGAGGTGGTAAGCATAAACACTGTTTTTAAAAAAAGGAGTAAACCCTGTTAAAATCAAACTTGAGGAAGAGTGAAAGGGAAGCCCGAGACCCCCTCCTCTCCTGGCCGTAACTATATTGTATGTGACACATTCGACAATTTGTCCTCCAATCGACTATCTTTTTGCACCAGATTCACATTCGTATCTTGCCGTGTCAGCTGTCACTTGGTTGGTAGCACTCTTTTCTCTGAGTCAGAAGGTTGTGGCTTCAAGTCCCACTGCAGGACTTGAGCACAAAATCAAGGCTGACATTGCAGTGCAGTACTGCACTGTCGGAGGTGCCACTTTTTGGATGAGAACTTAAACCAAGGCCCTGTCTGCCCTCTCAGGTGACATAAATAATTCCATGGCACTATTTTGAAGAAGAGCAGGGGAGTTTTCCCTGGTGTCCTGGCCAATGTTTATCCCTCAATCAACATCACTAAAACAGATTATCTGGTCAATATAACATTGTGGGAAATTGCTGTGTGCAAATTAGCTGCGACTTTTCCTACATTACAACAGTGACTACACTTCAAAAAAGTTCTTCAGTAGCAGCAAAGTGCTTTGGGAGGTCCTGTGGTCATGAAAGGCACTATATAAATGCAAGTCTTTCTTTTGTGCTGGCCACCCATGCTTTGAATAGCCATGGTTTTAACAGTTAGTTGATTCTTTGATCTCCAGATCATATCCAGATTTGTTAATTTCTGCACAAGTATTGTTACATTAAGAATATTCATCTGTTCCATATGGAAAATATTCTCAAAGTAATTTGGACCCATAAACCCATGGTCATGTGGATAGTTGTGTAGGCCACGCCACAAGCAGATATTTCTCCTAAGTGACTGTAGTGTAATACTCTAATTATGCTATGATGCTATGAAAGTGAGGGCAACACTTATTGTCTAAAGTTTTTAGGTGGGTACCCATCTCAGCAGAGGTGCAACAATAGTACCAAGTGAATCTACTTTTTTTTTTAAATCTGCAAATGTTGGAAACCTGAAAGAAAACAAAAAATGCTGGAAATTCACAGCAAGTACATCAACGTCTGTAAAGAAAAAATGTAAGTTAACATTTCGAGTTGGACTCTTCATCAGAACAGATGTTCTGAGAAATGGTCGACATCCAAAGTGTAATGTGAATGTAGACAGATGCTTTAGTTCCTATAGCTTGTTGCTAGGCCCCAGGTGATCTGGGGGAGACGGTGGCGTGGCGGTGATGTCACTGAACTAGTAATCCAGCGGCCCAGGCTAATGCCCCGAGGACATGGGCTCAAATCCCACCACTGCGGCTGGTGGAATTTAAATTCAATTAATTAATTTTTAAAAATCTAGCATTGAAAGCTAGTCTCAGTAATGGTGCCATGAAACTATCATTGATTGTTGTAAAAACTCATGTGATTCACCTTTAGGGAAGGAAATCTGCTGTCCTTACCTGATCTGGCCTTCATGTGACTCCAGATCCACAGCAATGTGGTTGACTCTTAACTGCCCTCTGAAATGGCCTAGCAAGCCACTCCGCTGTCAAGGGCAATTAGGGATGGGCAACAAATGCTGGCCTTGCCAGCGATGCCCATGTCCCATGAAAGAATAATAAAAAAAATCTACTTTGTTGCCTTACTTAATGAGTCTGAGAAAAAGAGTGTTTGACGACAAAGACCTCAAACCTAGCATCAAGGCAGTGCGACCTGCCCTCCTGTATGCGTCGGAAACATAGACCCTGTACAGCAGACATCTCAAAGCCCTGGAGAGATATCATCAGTGGTGCCTCTGCAAGATCCTGCAAATTCAGTGGCAAGACAGGCACGCCAATATCAGTGTCCTCCCTCAGGCCAACATCCCCAATATCGAGACACTGGTCATGGCTAGTCAGTTACGTTGGGTGGGCCACATCGTCCGCATGCCTGACACAAGACTCCCAAAACAAGCTTTCTACTCCGAGCTCCATCATGGCAAGAGGCTACCAGGAGGGCAGAGGAAACGCTACAGGAATGTCCTTAAAACCTCCCTGAAAAAATTTGACATCTCCACCAATTCATGGGAATCTCTTGCCCGAGACCACCCAAAATGGAAAGGAAGCATCCGCGACAGTGCCAGCCAGTTAGAACAACGTCGACATGCTCAGGCAGCGACCAAGTGCAAACAGCGGAAGGAGCATTCAGAATTTCGAGCATCCCATTCACTCGCCTCACCAAACATCACTTACCCCACCTGTGGCAAAGTTTGATGCTCCAGATTTGGACTATTCAGTCACCTAAGTACCCACAACCCTGGAGTGGAAGAAAGTCATCATCGTTCCCGAGGGACTGCCTAAGAAGAAGAATGGCAGCACTTTAGTGTTGCTGAGGAGGAGGTAATTAAACCGACACTAACTTCCGAGTCACAAAATAGTACTGCAGAGTGAAACTATTATGAAATCTTGAGCTCATTGTTCACATAACAATAGGACAATTCTGATACTACCCCAGACATAATTTGATAGCAAAAACTAGAATCATTCATTCTTTACAGATGCATTGAACCAATGATTTTCTTTTATTTTACAGGTGGCAAGGCTTTGGGGAATGCAGAAGAACAGACCAGCCATGAACTATGATAAACTTAGCCGTTCCCTTCGCTACTATTATGAGAAGGGGATCATGCAAAAGGTTAGTTTAATACAATTATTAAAGTGAGTATTTTAATGATGAAATTCCTTGATTATTGTGACTAGTGTCTGCATCAAAACTGTCAAATCTGTCAGTTTTCTTTTTTATTGATTAAATATTTAAGACCCAATATATAGCCCTAAAAATAAAATTTCTAACATAAAATATTCACAAAAATAGTTCTATCTATAAACTTAAACTTAATCATTCTTACCTGCCCGATCCCCTAACCCTTCCACAACTAGCATGACAGGCCTCTTAACTTCCTGCTCCCTGCCAGCCAGCTACCTTTCTGCCTTTGGAGATCTCCTGACACCAATCCTCATTTCTGACTGCAACACATTCTGTTGCTCATCACCGAACTACACTGCAATCCCCAGGGGCCAAATCATGGGCAGGCTCCAATCCATACACAAGTGGCTTTGCAGCCCAGTGGGTCATGACTTTCAGTTTAATCTCCCATTCCATAATTGAGTCAGGTTCAGCAAGGCTCATCTGGGATTCTGTGTCAGGGTACAGCAGGATTGCCAAGTGATCCATCTTGTCGGAGTGGGGTAGAGTGGGAAAGAGCAAAAAGGACAAGGAGGGCAGTCAGGATAAATACCTCTGGGAGAAGGCAAAGCTTTAGTCGTGATCTTAAGAAAACAAGCGTGTTCTTCTGCCCCTTGAACTCCAGAGTTCAAAGTGTTCATATTATGGGACCAGAGTGCCAAGTGTCTTTACCTGGCTGAACTGCATAGTCTCTTGCAGTTTTTAACCTGTCCTTCTGGAGTTCTTTGTCAACCAGTTTACCTAATAGTTGCCTAAGTTCAAGGAAAGAAAGTGGCAAGAATAGGCAAAGATGAGAAGTCAGATGGAGGAAAAAAATGGTGAAATAAGAACTGTATACAGTTTGTAGAAAATTGTTAATATGGAAAATCTTTATTTTCTATATTTACCATGGACTCCTATTTAGTGGAAGCTGGATTGAGACTGCTTCCTAACTGCATCACTAATGATTTTTGTTGATGGGGAAAGGATAGAGTAAAATATTTTCCACTCAATTCTCTGGCCCAGGAACTGTGCTCAAGTGCAAACGTGTTGCAGCCTATTGTGGAGGTCCTTTCTACTCTAGATTTCCTCTAAGCATTGCCTTCTAGTAAGTAACCTGGTTTAAAATTGAGCCAGGTTAGATCCCTGCTCTGTGCAGTTATCTGATCTCATCTGAGCCACTATAATTGCCTTAGAATTTCTGTGCTAGACAGGGGTGTAATTAGCCAGAGTTTCACTCCTGTTCACTACCCAGTGATGCACCTGGAAAGTGCACATTTGTGTAGAAATTGGCTGAGGACAGGAGCAGGCTTTCTGTGATGCCTGCCACGGTCAAATGACCTGGCAAAGCTGGTGTCTAAGCTCACGCATGAAAGTGGCTGCTGGCAATCATGGAACATTGATTTTGTGATGAACCCCATCAAGGGAGAAAACTTGCAAACAAAGCCGGCATCAAGCTCTGAGGTGAACATTGCTATTGTCCTTGTATAGAACAGATAAATGTCCTCCAGTGTACTCCAATGGCCTTTGCTCTTTGCAGGTGGCTGGCGAGCGATACGTGTACAAGTTTGTCTGTGAACCTGAAGCGCTCTTCTCTTTGGCATTCCCTGACAATCAGCGGCCACTGCTGAAGTCTGAATTTGATCGGCACGTGAACGAAGAAGATACTGTACCCCTGTCTCACCTGGATGAGAATACTGCCTACATGCCAGACACTGGCTGCATCAATTCACAGCACTATAACAAAGGATACATGTATTGATCAATAACAAGGAGAGCATTTGGTTTTTAATTTCTCTAATTGCACTGCAATAACTATTAGAAACTGGTAGTAATTATAAGTTAGAATCTGTTGCTTCAAACGTGCATATATCAAATAACTGGGGATATAAAGTCATAGTGTATATGATTTTAGAAGATTGATTTGTCTGTTTCTTTCTTGCATAAATCTCACCCACTACATATACACATTGTGCAAATTACTTTCGTAGTTTGAGGTTTTTTTTAGCTCTCATTTGTCCCTAAAAAGCAGCAAATTGATTAAGACACTATCCCATTAAATATTCTTGCTTGTTCTTTTCAAAATGTTTTTTTAAAAAAAGACTATTTTATGTTTGTTATGTTGAGTTTCATTATGCAAGTGTTCTTGTGATATCTGCCAGAACAATTTCGGAAATCTATACAACATTCAAAGGCGTGTCACTGCCGAATGAGCTGACACTCTTTATTTTCTCACTTCCATCTGTTTCCCCCCCACCCCCCCCCCCCCCCTTTGCAGTGGGAGCATCTTTATTGTCACTTTAACTTTTAAGATTCTTGTTTAATCGGTGTTAATTAGAGCCTTTTGTAGGGTTGGTTTTAGATTTAGGATCTCCTATTATTCTGTCAGTGGCAGTTCTCCTGCCATATACCGTTTAAAACATTTGTATGTTCGTATGTATTTGAGTGCAGCAGACACTTGGTTGGTAAACAAATGTTGCACTCCCCAAAAATCTAAAATTTAGACTCCCACCAGAGGAAACAGATTTTAGAGAGGAATCCATTATTCTGTAAATGTTCAAAGGGAAGGGGAAATCTTCTTTGGAGATGCAGTCTGATCCTCATAATGCAGAGTGGTAGCTGGGCTAAAAAATTGAATTTGTCCAATAATTTGAATGTGAATTACAGCAAAGTAGAAAGTCAGTGCTGAAAAAATGAAAATCAGATAATCTGAATTAAATTACTTTGGATCAAGCGGAGCAGACTGTAATGGAAAAATCGGAAATGGGAAGCTGAACTCAACATTTACTTGTAAAACTGGGGCATTGCTTTGCTCCATAGCTAGAGAGCAGAAAAGCAACTTATGGCGGCCTATTAACTGGACTAACTCAGTGGTGTAAGTATGAGAGAAATTCCACATAACACTCCATGCATGAAATTCGAAGGCACTAAATCATTTCCTATGAAATAGAAGTCCAGGTCCAGACATCATCTTGAATCGAGTATCCAGTCCATGCATGTTCTCAGTGATCAGCGGAATGACTGTCAGTTTGCTTCACTTCACATTAAAAAAAACTTTCAGTGTGAGTCAAATCTTTGAGATATAAACACCTTTTTAAACTGGGGAAACACAGTTTTTTTGAATTGTGATGATCCTGTTTCAGGATCAAACGGCTTGCGGTATAAATATCGGGCATTTGTAATTTTGTATAATCCACAGAAATTCTGGGGAGAGTACCTGAGGTTTGCCTTAGAATTCTGTTCCATAGATTGTGGCTTTGTCAGTGGTGTTTAGGGATCACTATATAGCTGTACAGTTAGATGTGTTACGGTTACACACATTAAGCATAGTGTTAGAGATATGGAAATAAATAATGATGAGCGGCGGATTATTGAAAGTTAAACTGCAGATCCACTCGCTACGGGCAACATGGAACTGTGCTCTGATTTTAGGGATTTGATGAAATCCAGCTAAACCAAAACCTTGATATCTGTATTCTAAATGAACATTTTAAAAAGTGCATTATGTATCTAATTCCTAGTGAGCACAGGCCCACAACGCAAAACTGGCACAAAATTTGGCACTAATTAACAATCTCCGAGCGCCGAATGGATGGCTAGTGTGGGAAATGGGAACAATAGCTTTGAGATTGGATTGTCCCCCATTGTTGGAGCAGAATGGAGGGAGCTTTACTCAGTATGCAACAAAGAGTTGATGTTGACACTGGGAGTCCGATACAGATAGTATTTCATTCCTCTCAGATCCCTTACCTCACTGAATTCCTGGTTGTGTTGGATGTGTTCATTCCCATTTGTTAGCTTGTGCCTTCCATTTTGCCCACATAGCCAGCTCAAGCTGAGCTTTTATTTGGTTGAACCCAAATCCGTCCGCTTGCCCTTCTGTGCTTGTAGGTTGTGAAGTCCTGGGGTAACATTGCTCAGTGAAGTGTCTCTCACAGATTATTTATGCCACACTCTCTGTATCATTGCTAAATTGTTCCAGTTTGTGCCCCATGAGGGAAATAAACTACTTGTGAAATTGAGAAGAACAGCATGAAGACAGGATAATACACAGCACACAGTGATGCAACAGGTTGTAAATAAGCTGAGAGCAAAAGCATGAGGTGCAAAGCTGCAGCGGTCTCTGAGTGTTACCAGAAAATAAGGAGTAAACACTCTGCCAGCCAGTTTTATTTAGAGTCTGTACCAGGATAGAAGCTTTTGTTTCAACCTTTAATTTACTCGCACATAATGGGCTGGATTTTACCGAGCTCCCGACGTCGGGCTCCATAGCGGGGCGGCTGGAAGATCGTTCTGGCAGAGGCCTGCCATGGACCCCAATGCCGGGAGGGCCAGGCCCGATCCTCCCAGCGGCGGCGATGCTCCGTGGCGGCCCCCACCCCCGGCCACTAGGCGACGGGACCTGTATCTAAATATGTAAATGAATAAAATGAATGCATTAACATGCACTTACTTGGGATCTAACCTGGGCCCGCCGCGATCTTCTGAGTGGTGGCTGGCATTCCCGCGCCGAGAATTCCCCATCTGGGGAAAGCAGGCCTGACATGGGTTGGGGGGGTGGAATTAAGATTTTTAGTGTGGGTGGGGGGGGGAGCAGGGTCAAATAATCATCATCAGTGTAGGGGATGGTGGGAAGGGGTGAACTGCAAACTTTGTACAGTTTGGGGGTGAAGGTCATATGTGTTGGGGGTTTAGAGGAAGGGCAGATACTTAATTTAAGTGTTATTGAGGGGTGGGAAAGGGGCATTAGAATTTTATTCCGTACATTTTGGGGAGGGTATCTCTTTAAAAATTTAAATTTGCTGGCATGGCTGACTTTAAAAATGTCGCCTGCGCACAGGCAGCTGACGCCATTATCGCCATCGGACATCTCGTCCCCCCTCCACGAGATTGGGGGGTGCGGGTCGACCCGGGTATTTAAATGAGCCGCCGCCCGTGAGATCGTGGCGGCTCTGCGGTGTGCGGCCTGCACATGCAGGCTGCTATTTTTTTCCGCCCCAGCTGCCAGAAGCAGCGGTGGGCTCTTAAAATCCAACCCAACGGGTTTTCTAAGCAGTGTAGCTGCTGCTGCTGCTGCTGCTGGTAGCTACTCCTACCGAGAGATCTGCTGTCATGGTGTGTCACGCTCATCTATCTTGCACCATCCTCACACATGCACTGTAGCTTGTCTGCAGCTGCTCTGTGATGTCCATCATCCAAATATGCCTAGGTCACCCCCTCTTTCGACTACCATCCACTTTGCCCTCTGGAAGAGATCTCTGTAGCTTTTCTGCTCAGATCAAATGGCAGAAATACAGACATTTTCTTTTCTGGATGTCACTTTTTAGAGTTCTTTTTGCTCTTGCAATTTCAAGCAACTCTTCATTTGTCTTATGGTTTGGATAAGGAATTTTAAGCATATGTCTTAGCATCCACATTTCAAAGGCCTCTATTTTATTCCACAGATCCTTACTTCTTGTCCAGGTTTCTGAGGCATAAAGGAAAGTGGATAGAATGTAGCATCTTATGAGTTTATGCCTTGTTAAAAGCTTTCTTGTTGTTAACACATCCTTCAACTTCACAAAATTTACTTCCGGCTATCTCTAACCTTCTTCTGACTTTAGCATTGCATCGACCATCTGCTGTTATCATTTGTCCTTAATGGACAAACATATCTACTTGTTCCAGTGTGACACTGGAGTGTCAGTGCATGCAGTGTAGAGGTGGTGTAATATCAGTGAAGTGGTGATTAAGCTGTGTGTGGAGTACTGGTAGCTATAGGGCATAGGAACGGTTAGAGCCACCTCTCATGTTGAGCAAAGTTCATAGCAATATGTAAATTATTCATGATGCATTTTAGATTGACAACTCCAAACATAGCAATATACTAATCACTTTTGGCTTGTTACACAGTGACCACATTAGTTGCAAGATGGTCAGTTGTTGCTTTTGTCCTGTTTTCAGGAGGCTCCCGGCTAGTCTGAAGGAAACAAGGCGAATGTGGTCACAGTCTTTTAAGGATAGTCATAAGCCATAACTTTTGCTAATATTTGTAGGGATGAGAGCTTTACAAAGGGAGCATGGTATTTAGAATGCACGGTTAAAGAATCCTGCTCCCCAAGGTACATTGCCACTATAGGCAAGTTCTAAGCATGTTGCACCTGAATTATGCAAGTTTGGGACAATCAATAGCTTTAAGATTTCCATTTAAAAAATACATAAATTAGTGTTTGAACCAGTTTTCCTTTATTTTGAGGTCAAGGCCGAGGCTGCTTACTTTGATGTTCCTGGCATCCTGTAGCCAGCAAAGTGAGCAAATAGGTTGCATACTGCCACTGTGAGTGCAATGTCATTGTATTCTATGAAAATGGGCGTTTTATTTTACATTAAATGTTATAGTGTTACTGTAATCTTAGCTGAAGTGCACTTCTGTTGGAAGATGATCTCAGCTAGTTTATCCTGGATAGGCCAGCTGAAGGTTGATGCCAAGGAGTGGATGTACATAATCAAAAGGAGAAACAAAGGAGAACTGAGTTTAAAATACTGTCACGATTTTCTAGATTTTTTTTTTTGCCACTGAAAGCATTGACTGTTGGGTTACGATTCGATGGCTCCTGGTCTCCACTGTGGCAATTCTTCATGTGTGAGTCTAGACAGTGAGTGTTGGGCAACCCATTTAACTCTATGGGAGCATCAGAGCTGAGTGTGATCAGGTACACACACACACACACGTGGGTCACTGATAGCTAGTGTCATTCATTGCTCCTGGATGCTAACATCAGCACTAACTGAGAATCAAACCTGGCATCTTGTGGTCGCTATGGTTCAGTTAAATACTTCCTTTGCCAACTCAGGCATTGGGAGAGCTATCTCCTGTTTTTTTTTTAACAGATAAATGACAGTACAGTGTTTTGATGGAAAACAAACCACAGGTAACCTTGGAATGTAATACCCACAGTGACTTTGCAGATGCACTGTATGATGTGGTTTGTTTTTCAATAACTAACTGTTAGAGGGTCTTTATCCAGCATGTAGCGAATGCTTTATATAGAATCAGATGGTAGATCCAACAGGGACTTGTGAAAGAAATAAATCAGCAGAGCTGGGATACAAACCCAAGTTAACAGCATCTGCCAGACTGCTGAACACTAAACCTCCGAGTCAGGTCAGATCTTGTGGCTCTTGTCCAGGACACAAAGTTGTAAAATTCACATTCAACTGAACAGTTGGGTCACAGGCATCTGAGAAGTCTCTTTTCCACCACACCTTTCGCAATGTCCCAATGAATTAACTTTCAGAAAGCTCCATGATGGCTCGACAGGTTTATGGATTAAGTAGCTGAACTATTCAGATCCAGTTTTAATCCCCGATTTGTGCTGGGTTTGCTAATCTCAGCCAGAGTGCTCGTGGCCAAGCACAGAAGCTTCTTCCCCAATGGGGTGGGGAGAAGGGGGAGGGAAAAAAATAGGCCAGAGTCCCCCATCTCTCATTGTTTCCAGTGGTTCTGGTGGAAGTGTATGTGTAGATAGATTATGCTCTGCTGTCTTAGCTCTACAGTTGAATAGTTTGCTGCAACATGCGGTCAAAGCTCACACGTGAATAAGGACACTCAGCACCTATGGAACTGTGCCTCAGCAAGGAATCAATACCTTCAGGAAGGATGAAAGCAAATTGGCAAGAAAAAATATTTTTTCCACAAGTTTACATTAAGCAAAAGCCATTTTCTAAACATTAATTAAGGATAATGGCAGCAATCAGTCGCTATGTAGCATTGTATATATTGCAGACATCAGTCTCAATTCTCACAGTTTGTACAGCTGTTATAAGAAACAGGGCATTTAAAACAAATTAAAGTGCCTTTTAAAGGGAATGATTGGTGTTGAAGGTGAGAGCTATCCTTTGACCACTGGCATCTAAGCTCTCCTTTTACTCATGGGTCCTGGACATCCCATAATGATAGGTTAAAATCCTCTCTGCTTACTCGTACACAAAATGAGCCTCAATCTTTTAGCTAATCAGCAGAGTTCACAGGCGAACGATTTCACTCACAAGGACCATCGCAGTGGGCAACATAACAAACATGGTGGTGAAGCCGTGAGAGTTGTTCTGAGGATGAAGCTAAGGTACAGCACCTAGTGGGAGCTCTGAGTCACATCAACCTGTGCAGTACCTCAATATGGAGTGCTTGTTGCTGACATTTGAGCGCAGAGAGGAAAGTAACTGTTCCCCAGCACTGTCATCCCCACCCGATTAAATCAATCTGAAAGGTCTGTTATGCAGATTTAAGTTGGCACAGTTTAATAATAGTGTGAGCCTAAGATATACTGTACCGTTATTTCTTTTACTGAGTAGATTAAGATAAAGTGATCGTGCAAATGTAAATAATGTAATCTCATTTTTTCAAGGATTTTTGCATAAAATAGTTGAACGATGAATTGACTAAAACTATGAATGTGGTAGTTGCCATTCATTTGTAAATGAATATTAATCAATAAATTGAAATCATATACACTGTCAGTCATTACCAAATCTACTAGTTTTTAAAGGGACTTTTACAACCATCTCAGTTTTCCACTGATTCAAAACACTGATTTATTAATCAGCTATTTTGGGGGATTATATTGTTCTTAATTGCAACTCAGAAACAATTCAAAGCACTTCACATGCAATAAAGTCATTTGAAATGCAGGGACTGTTGGTATGAAGGCAAACAGGCAAGATCTTTTAAAATGGCAATAAAATGAATAACCAGTTAATCTGGGGGAAATGTTGCCCATAATATGTGGGAGTGTTTCCTGCTCGTCAAATAACGAAATGCCCGTCCAAATCAACGGAATAGGCAGACAGGCCTTATCTCTGAAACTAAGAACCTCTAAATATTCCCGAATGTTTGTGGGTGCTACTGAATTATAGCTAAAATTGTCAGTTTGAAATCTTTTTTATGTATGAATTTTTATATATGCATTCGCAGGATATGGGTGTCGTTGGCCAGGCCAGCAGTTGTTGCCTAACCTGATACAACTGAGTGGCTTGCTAGGCCATTTAAGAAGGGAGTTAGGATCTACCATATTGCTGTGGGTCTGGAGTCACATATAGGCCAGAATGGATAAGGACAGCAGATTTCCTTCCCTGAAGGACATTAGTGAACCAGATGGGATTATATGATAATCCAATAGTTTCATGGTCGCCAATACTGATGTGAGTTTTTTTATTCCAGATTTATTTAATTAATTAAATTTAACATCCCCCTGATACCACTGTGGGATTTGAACCCATGGGCTAAATTTTCAGTTGCAGAAGGCGGCGAGCAGGGGTGTGCTCGCGCATTGAAAATTGCGTTCCTGGACGGCGTCACTGGATCCCGATGCCTCCAGAGCCCGATGCAATTTTCAAAGGAAGCAGGAAACTGGGAACCCGCTCGCCTCCAATAAACTCCTTGAGGAGCTTGTTAACGAGCCAAGGAGGACCAGGAGGCGATTTTCAAATCGGAAATCACCAAACCCAAACAGTCTGGAGTACATTCGTGCACAGCTGTTGGGTTCAATGCAGAGAGGTTCAAAAATGTTTTTTTGAAAAAGAACAAAAAATTTTGCCGCCCAGGGTTTCACTGTGAGATCGGATGCAGTACCATTTGCCTGACCATTTGGCCGATTCTCTGAGCGTTGAGGCTTCTGGCCCTCCGGCTTCCTGCCTCCTCTCTTGTGCAAGGCTGCAGCAGGCCCCGTCATGTCTTTGAGGCTCCTGTTCCAACAGACATCTCCCGGCTCCTTGCAGAGCCCAGCACTATGAATTGGGTTTCGAGCTCAATTAGGGCGTCTACATTTGAAGATTGCATTCATGAGCGACGCAGACACAGCGCGAGGTTGGGACACAGAAATTATCCAGATGTTGGATTCCCGACACCAATTTAAAAATCAAGCCCCATGTCTCTGGATCATGAGTGCAGAAACCTAACCACAATGCTACTGTACTCTGTATATATTAATGTTGGCAATGTTGCTCAACCCTTCTTAATGGTGATACTTTTAGTCTGGTAAAGTTCAAATCACCAGTGTCAGCATTTTTGTTAGGATTCTTTTTCATTTTTCATTCTTTTTCATTGAATCATTTTTCCGTCTCTTCTTTCTTTCTATCTCATTTTTTATTTCCCTTTCAAGCTTTTCAATAATTTTGTTTTTCTTTGCTGCTGTTTTTCTTCCCCCTGCCCATCTCCTGGAGATTTCCTCGCTTGTATGTGTTGGCATCAAAGATGCCAGCTGCCCTCTGCAGCCATTGTTCATATGTGAACTTAGTAGGTGCTGGTAGGCTATTTGACCGTGACAAGCATCACAGTTGACTATTCCAATGCTCTCCTGGCCGGCCTGCCATCTCCCACCCTCTATAAACTTGAATTTATCCAAAACTGCTGCTCATTGCCTAACTCACACCAAGTCGCATTCGCTCATCAGCCATGTGCTCACTGACCTATATTGGCTTTCAATCCAGCAACATCTCAATTTTAAAATTCTTTTTTTTTACCATATCCCTCCATAGCCTCGCCCCTCCCTATCCCTGAACCTCCTCCAGACCTACAACACTGAGAGATCTTTACGCTCGTCCAGCTCTAGCCTCTTGCGCATTCCAAATTTTAACACTCCACCATTGGCATTCATGCTGTTAGCTGCCTAGGCCCTAAGCTCTGTATTACCTCCCTAAACCTCTCTGCTTCTCTACCTCTCATTAAAGACTGGCGACCCGACTAGACCCGACGACATGTGTCGGGTTCGGGTCGGGTCAGCTCTATATTCCGAATCCAGCATTCGGGTTCGGGTCGGGTTGGGCTGGACAGTGCTGTCTCCGGAACTCACGGGATCGGGCTCACCCATGATTCCCCACAACTCCATCTGCAGGAATAGCCTGCTGCTGGAATGGATGAACAGGATCACAAGTATTACCATTTGGACAAGGTAGAGCACAAATAACATGTTTGATATCATTAAATTTATTGCAATATTCGTGTCGGGTTGGGTCGGGCACCAAAAAAAATTAAAGGACTTGGGCCGGCTCGGGTTCGGCTTGGCTGTGGTCAGGTCGGGCCTGGGTCAGGGTTCAATTTTATACCCGAGCAGGGCCTTTACCTCTCACCCTTCAAGATGCTCCTTAAAACCTACCTCTCTGACCAAGCTTTTGGTCATCTGTCCTGATATCTCCTTACAAAACTTGGTGTCAAATTTCGTTTGATAATGCTTCTGTGAAGTGCCTTGGGACATTTAACAACATTAAAGGTGCTTTATAAATTACAGTTGTAGTTTTGAGTCTTCACTTTGCATCCACAAGCACAAAGACAAGGTGGCAGGACAATAATTTGGAGCGGAGACCCTAATTTTGTTTTCACGTTTCGCATCCCTAGGAACCACAGGCTTATCGTAGAGCCCCTAACACAGCTTAAGCTGATACCAACTTAGTCAACAGAAACCAGTGACCAAACATGCTCTGAAAGGTTCATTCCCACACCTAGCAGTACATTTACCTCCAGAGGCACTGGAGTTAACATAAACCAATGTTTAACAACATTTCGACTCTGAAAAGTCCTTGACCTGCTCGATTGGCTAAGACTTTATCTGCTGAGAACATTAGGAGCTATCCCATGGTCCCAAGCGGTGCATGCTGGGAAATAGTCAGCCCAAATTATTCTAAGCACCTTTGATTTCCCAAAATGCAGACCCTTTGGGAATCTGCCCTGTTATCGTCATGATTTAAATTACCTCAAAGTACAGTTCAAAATGTTTAAATACAGCAATAATTAACCTGTTCCTTTAAAAAAAACAGACAATTAAGGGCAAATATATTCCTTTTCCAAAAAGTAATCATTAGCTTAATCCAGAGGAAGTATGTGGACACATTTAACATCCCATATTATTTTGCGTTGACGTTTTGGTTGGACAGTCACTGCTTTCAATAAAGGAAATATTGTTTGAGTCCATATCCACATAATGATAGATTTTCAAAGTCAATTTTCAGTAATTTGTTACAGATTATATTACTGGATGCGTGAGCTGGAAAGAGTTCAGACTCCAATTTAAGGGCCAGTGTTCCTGTCTGTGGCTCTGTACGTGTCTAAATTGGCCTGAGCAGTTCCACAACACACATTTTTATGGACCAAATCAAATGAGTTTCAGTGCATTCCACATGGCTGGCTTTCAGGATAAACTTAAGTAAATTGATTTCTCATTGGAGACTGGAAGCTCAGATATTTTTGTGTGGCAGCCAGAATCAAACAGAGTCTACTACAATTTTTACAGTGGCAACATTCAAAAAAAACTTTAAGCTGCAGAGTTAAGTTTGAGAGCTTTGCTTCATGGATAGTTATAGAGCTATAGAGTCACTGCAGAACAGAAGGAGGCCATTTGGCCCATCAAGTCCATGCCAGCTCTCTGTGGAGCAATCCAATCAGTCCCATTGCTCCACTCTATCCCCATAGCCCTGCAAGTTTATTTCCTGCACATGACCATCCAATTTCCTTTTGAAATCATTCATCATCTTCCACCACCCTTGTAGGCAGTGAGTTCTAGGCCATTACCACTCGCTGCATAAAAAAGTTCTTCCTCACATTCCCCCCTGCATCTCTTGCCCAAAACCTTCAATCTGTGTCCCCCTAATCCTTGTACCATCAGCTAATGGGAACACCTTGTCTTTGTCTATCTTATCTAAACCTGTCATAATCTTGTACACCTCTATTAAATCTCCCCTCAATCTTCTTTGTTCCAAGGAGAACAACCCTAGCTTTTATAACCTAATCTTATAGCTAAAATTCTCCATCCCTGGAACCAACCATTCTGGTAAATCTCCTCTGCACCCTCTCATGGGCTTTCACATCCTTCCTAAAGTGTGGTGACCAGAATTGGATGTAATACCTAACCAGAGCTTTATACAGGTTTAGTATAACTTCTCTGCTTTTGTACTAAATACCTCTATTTATGAAGCCCAAGATCCCACATGCTTCACTAATACTCTCTCAATCTGTCCTGCCACCTTCAAAGATCTATGCACATGCACCCCCAGGTCCCTCTGTCCCTCTACATACTTTAAAATTGTGCCATTTAGTCTATAGTGCCTCTCCCTATCCCTTCTGCCAAAATGCATCACCTTACACTTCTCTGTATTAAATTCCACCTGCCACTTGTCTTCCCATTCTGCAAGCCTACCTATGTCCTGTTGCAGTCGATTTGTATCATCCTCACTGTCTGCCAAGCCTCTAAGTTTGGTATCATTGGCAAATTTTGAAATTTTACTCTATATTCTAATATCCAAGTCATTTATCTATATCAAAAAAGCAATCGTCCTAGCACTGAACCTTGGGGAACACCGCTGTCTACCATCCTCTACTCTGAAAAACAGCCATTTACTATGACTTGCTGTTTTATGTCCTTAAGCCAATTTTATTATCCAAGTTGACACTGACCCTCCTATTCCATGAGCCTCAAATTTGTTAACCAGTCGTTTATGTGGTATTTTGTCAAACGCCTTCTTAAAATGCATATAGACAACATCCATTGCTTTTCCTTCATCCAAACTCTGTTACTTCATCAAAAAATTCAATTAGATTAGTCCGGCACGAACTGACTGGCCTGCAGTTACTCGGAATGTCCTTACACCATTTCTTCAATAAGAAACATTCAATTAGATTACAGTCTTGGAAAAAATTACCTTGCAGGTCAAAAACTGCACTGAGGCCTTTTCAGGTGTCCAGTGCAGCCTGCTGTTATTTGGAGTTTGGCATTTTGAATTATCTCAAAGATACAACCTAGATTACTTTCTCTTCCCCCTAAGAAGAGGCTGACTCATAATGGTGTTTGTTTCCATGGTCTTTTTCTACCTCAACATCACTGGATTTTCTTCATGAATGAGCCCAGAGAGTAAATGTTATATCATTTAATCAAGCGGCACTTCACAACCAGGTATCAGATATTTTCCTTTCCTAGCCCAGGAGTGTCATGGTCAATAGTAACACCCCTACCACTGAGTCCAGTAAGGCCGAAATTAGCTAACTTACCAGAGTAGAGGGATTGAATTTGGGACTTTCCTAGTTTATTCCACAGTGGGGAGTGTACTTACCAACTGAGCTATTGAAGCAACTCGTCTGCTGCTGAAACCCTCATCAATGCCTTTGTTACCTCTAGATTTGACCATTCCAACATACTCCTGACCAGTCTACCACTTTCTACCCTTCGTAAACTTAAGGTCATTCAATACTCTGTTGCCCATGTCCTAATTCACACCAAGTCCCTTTCACCCATATACCCTTCTGGTTCCTGAGCTATATTGGCTCCCGGTTAATCAATGTCTCAATTTTAAAATTCTCATCATCATTTTCAAATCCCTCCACAGCCTCAGCCCCTGCCTATCTCTGTAATCTCTTCCAGCCACACAACCCTCCAAGATATCTGCATTCCTGTAATTCTGGCCTCTTGAGCATCCCCGATTTTAATCATTCTACAATTGATGGCTGTACCTTCAGCTGCCTAGTTCCTAAGCTCTGGAATTCTCTCCCTAAGCCTCTCCATCTCTCTTCCCTCCTTGCAAAAGCTCCTTAAAACCCACCTCTTTTTCCAGCTTTTGGTCATCTGCCCTAATATCTCCTTATTTGGCTCAGTGTCAAATTTTGCTTTATAACCACTCTGTGAAATGCTTTGGGATATTTCATTACGTTAAAGTCACTATATAAATACAAATTGTTGGCATAACCAAAGGAAGGACTTCAGAGCTACCATATAGAATCTTCAATGAATTAGAATTAGAATTAGAATTAGAACATTACAGCGCAGTACAGGCCCTTCGGCCCTCGATGTTGCGCCGACCTGTGAAACCATCTGACCTACACTATTCCATTTTCATCCATATGTCTATCCAATGACCACTTAAATGCCCTTAAAGCTGGCGAGTCTGCTACTGTTGCAGGCAGGGCATTCCACGCCCCTACTACTCTCTGAGTAAAGAAACTACCTCTGACATTTGTCCTATATCTATCACCCCTCAACTTAAAGCTATGTCCCCTCGTGTTTGCCATCACCATCCGAGGAAAAAGACTCTCACTATCCACCCTATCTAACCCTCTGATTATCTTATATGTCTCTATTAAGTCACCTTTCCTCCTCCTTCTCTCCAACGAAAACAACCTCAAGTCCCTCAGCCTTTCCTCGTAAGACCTTCCCTCGATACCAGGCAACATCCTAGTAAATCTCCTCTGCACCCCTTCCATAGCTTCCACATCCTTCCTATAATGCGGTGACCAGAACTGCACGCAATACTCCAGGTGCGGTTTCACCAGAGTTTTGTATAGCTGCAGCATGACCTCGTGGCTCCGAAACTCGATCCCCCTACTAATAAAAGCTAACACACCATATGCCTTCTTAACTGCCCTATTAACCTGGGTAGCAACCTTCAGGGATTTATGCACCTGGACACCAAGATCTCTCTGTTCATCTACACTACCAAGAATCTTCCCATTAGCCCAGTACTCTGCATTCCTGTTACTCCTTCCAAAGTGAATCACCTCGCACTTTTCCGCATTAAACTCCATTTGCCATCTCTCAGCCCAGCTCTGCAGCCTATCTATGTCCCTCTGTACCCTACAACATCCTTCGGCACTATCCACAACTCCACCGACCTTAGTGTCATCCGCAAATTTACTAACCCACCCTTCTACACCCTCTTCCAGGTCATTTATAAAAATGACAAACAGCAGTGGCCCCAAAACAGATCCTTGCGGTACACCACTAGTAACTAAACTCCAGGATGAACATTTGCCATCAACCACCACCCTCTGTCTTCTTTCAGCTAGCCAATTTCTGATCCAAAGCTCTAAATCACCTTCAACCCCATACTTCCGTATTTTCTGCAATAGCCTACCATGGGGAACCTTATCAAACGCCTTACTGAAATCCATATACACCACATCCACTGCTTTACCCTCATCCACCTGTTTGGTCATCTTCTCGAAAAACTCAATAAGGTTTGTGAGGCACGACCTACCCGTCACAAAACCGTGCTGACTATCGCTAATGAACTTATTCTTTTCAAGATGATTATAAATCCTGTCTCTTATAACCTTTTCCAACATTTTACCCACAACCGAAGTAAGGCTCACAGGTCTATAATTACCAGGGCTGTCTCTACTCCCCTTCTTGAACAAGGGGACAACATTTGCTATCCTCCAGTCTTCCAGCACTATTCCTGTCGACAATGATGACATAAAGATCAAGGACAAAGGTTCTGCAATCTCCTCCCTAGCTTCCCAGAGAATCCTAGAATAAATCCCATCTGGCCAAGGGGACTTATCTATTTTCACACTTTCCAAAATTGATAACACCTCCTCCTTGTGAACCTCAATCCCATCTAGCCTAGTAGCCTAAATCTCAGTATTCTCCTCGACAACATTTTCTTTCTCTACTGTAAATACTGACGCAAAATATTCATTTAACGCTTCCCCTATCTCCTCTGATTCCACACACAACTTCCCACTACTATCCTTGATTGGCCCTAATCTAACTCTAGTCATTCTTTTATTCCTGATATACCTATAGAAAGCCTTAGGGCTTTCACTGATCCTATCCACCAATGACTTCTCGTGTCCTCTCCTTGCTCTTCTTAGCTCTCCCTTTAGATCCTTCCTGGCTAGCTTGTAACTCTCAAGCGCCCTAACTGAGCCTTCACGTCTCATCCTAACATAAGCCTTCTTCTTCCTCTTGACAAGCGCTTCAACTTCTTTAGTAAACCACGGCTCCCTCGCTCGACAACTTCCTCCCTGCCTCACAGGTACATACTTATCAAGGACACGCAGTAGCTGCTCCTTGAATAAGCTCCACATTTCGATTGTTCCCATCCCCTGCAGTTTCCATCCCCATCCTACGCATCCTAAATCTTGCCTAATCGCATCATAATTTCCTTTCCCCCAGCTATAATTTTTGCCCTGCGGTATATACCTGTCCCTGCCCATCGCTAAGGTAAACCTAACCGAATTGTGATCACTATCACCAAAGTGCTCACCTACATCTAAATCTAACACCTGGCCGGGTTCATTACCCAGTACCAAATCCAATGTGGCATCGCCCCTGGTTGGCTTGTCTACATACTGTGTCAGAAAACCCTCCTGCACACACTGGACAAAAACTGACCCATCTAAAGTACTCGAACTATAGCATGTCCAGTCAATATTTGGAAAGTTAAAGTCCCCCATAACAACTACCCTGTTACTCTCACCCCTGTCGAGAATCATCTTCGCTATCCTTTCCTCTACATCTCTGGAACTATTTGGAGGTCTATAAAAGACTCCCAACAGGGTGACCTCACCTCTCCTGTTTCTAACCTTGGCCCATACTACCTCAGTAGACGAGTCCTCAAACGTCCTTTCTGTCGCTGTAATACTCTCCTTGATTAACAATGCCACACCCCCCCCCCCCCCCCCTCTTTTACCATCTTCTCTGTTCTTACTGAAACATCTAAATCCCGGAACCTGCAACATCCATTCCTGCCCCTGCTCTACCCATGTCTCCGAGTCAGACAACAATTCCCAGTCAGACAACAGGAAACGAGGTTCAACATCCACTGTCCCCTTTTATGATGGCAGTGGGAGGTACTTCATAATGTTACAGGAAAAGAGAAGTCAATGGGCTGGATTTTATGGGCCCCCCTAAGACATGGTTAGAAACAGGGGGCCCATAGAATTGTGACGGGAGGTGGGGAACGGAGGGCCCAGCGTCAAGCGATTTTGCCGGGGGTGGGATAGGCCAACAGTGGCCTTCCCACCCAGAGGTCAATTAACGGCTACTCAAGGGCCTCTTTCCCCCCATCGCTGGGATTTAACCAGCAACGGGGGAGAGGGGGTGCCTTGTAATACGGTCTTGCGGGGGGCCAGGGCGGTGTGGGGGGGTCCCTCCTCCATGGGCAAACTGTGGCCAGCAAAACCTTCAACTCCCTGGACTCTCTTGCACTTCACGCCTACCTCACCAGAGCCTTCTGGACTGGCCCTGGAAAAGCCCACCTCAATTAACTGCGATCCGGGTCTCCAGCGCTGGGCCTGGGGATCCAAGGCCTCTGCAGTACCAGCAGTAGCCACTGCTCTTGGAACGGTGTCTGGCTGAATACAGGTGTTGGAAATGTGAGAATGTGCAGCACATGATTTTCCATCCATTATTAAGATTAATGATTGGAAAATTGTGGGCAGCACGAGCCCAAATTCCTGACATATGATCCCACTGGATGAAGCTCCCCATCAGTGCAAAGTGGTACAGGAGCAAATTTTCAGTTATAGCAGGCATTGGAAGGGAGGCATGTAGCGTGTGCCTGCCAGATGTCACCAGTGAGAGTCTTGGCCAATTTTTATGGTCCAACCTCATGACCATTCAATCAGTGAGGTGCTCATGCATTTCAACCAGCTTGCCGAGTGGAGAGGACCATAAATTTAGCATCCCCACCAGAGGGCCAGTCCAGGGTTAGTCTCCTGGCCCCACAGAAATCATTTACAAGCCTTTTCTTCTCACTTTTCTGAGCAGCCCCTTAAGAACCACTGCTTAGGTTGCTTAGTGTCAAATACCAATGGAGAGAGTCTGTGCCACACGTGCTACATCCTTGGTACCTGAAAATTGCATTGGAGTCCCATTGATATCATAAGATCCAGATTTTCACAGGCTAACAAGGCGCCCAATGTTTTCAGTAGGTGCCTGGGTTGCCCATATCAGAGACTCTATCAAAATGGCAGCATCCCAGTGCCAGCAGGAAGAGGCCAGAAAGTGCTGTGCCAACATGATTTTTAACACACTATCGCTTTATTCCCACTACACAGTAAAGCCAATAATCAGAGTGGATGGAAATCAAATAGGATTCCTGCTCCTGAATGCTATTCAGGAAGAAAAGGAGTCAGGCACCATTCTGGTCCGGGGCAATATCTGTTGGCTGCTTGCATTTGCTTTCAGCACTGCCTCAGTTTATAATGATGGCCTGGTAGGGAAAATAAAGCCAGCAATAGCTTATGACATTTGGAATGCCATCAAACATTCAGGTTTTTCCTGAAATCACATGCTTACAAGGATAAACAGGGGCCAAATTATGGATGAATTTGTTGCCATAAACAAAATAAAAGCAGTTGACTTCAGTATTACTCCAAGGCATAGTGCTTAGAATAAACATCAATTTAACAGCACACATCAAAAAAAAACTACTTGAGTGCAGAGTTCTGATTTTATTAAATCTTATTGTCAAAAATTGACTGCTCCCCTCGATTGATATAAATTGCTCCACTGGTACCACCTGGGTCCTGGGTTTCAAAACTTTCGAACATTATCATTTCTACAAGTTATTCATTAGTTATTAAAATGCAGCAAACCGGATGTCAATAGTTTCGGGCAAGCTGGCAAGTGTTGCAAGAAACTCAAGTGTCTGATTTAGGGCTGTGAATCATACTTTTCACCCAGCATTGCTGCCTTAGAATATTGACTATATGGGCCTTTAAAAGTTTATGAAGTAAAGCACTGCTGTTCTTTTTGGGAGCGATTTTCTGTGTGTCCACTATCTTTTCTCATGAAAGTCACCCAGCAGTGGCATTTAGAAGTTAAACCATTAAATCAGCCATTGGACACCATAATCACAGCTACACACCTAAGGCAGCAGGGAAAAAGCCACTTTATCCCTATTAAACCAGTTCTCCTGATGTGCTGAATGGAAAAATCACAGAATAGTGTCATAAAACCAGGGCCTACTGCACCTTTATTTTGTAGGTACGGCATCACGTGTGCCCCCTGTTCAACCATGAGTTCAACCAACAAACTTTCTCTGGGCAATGAGATCTTCACGATCCTCAGTAACGCCAGTCTCATCAACAGGTAAGGACACAAGTGAAGGGGGGGTGGGATTTTAACTCGGAGGAGTGTGGGTTTGGGTGTGCGTGGGGAGTTAAATCGGACAAAAATGCGAGTGTGTTGGGAAGCCGGCTCCAACCCACTGACTTCCACGTTTAACTCGAGCGTGTTAGGCTGGTTGCACACAACCGCCTCGGGAGAGGTGAGTTGCTTAGTAACATATGCCAGTCGCTCATTTGGAGCAATGTTTCTTTTAAGTTTAATGTTGCATCCATGGGTTTCCTGGGCTGCCTGAAACTTGCCAGTGAAAGCAAGGTGAAAACAAACCGCCAATTGAGGAGGCTGATTGAACCTCGCGGACATCCTGCAATAAATACACTTCTACTTTCTTACCTACTAGTGGGAAAGGGTTTGTTCACAGTATTTTTGCTGAAAGATTTACTTTCAACACTTTGGAGGGTTTCTGAAACATATTAGTGGATGGTTGAACAGTCCCTTGGCTGCCTTAGATTGGACATAAGCCAATGAAAAATATGACAGCAGCCGCCTGCTGTTGAGAGGCCTGCAGCTGGAGGACAGAGAGGGGAGCAACAGAGGGGTACAACTCACAGGAGGCACTATCCACGAGACACAGGGTGTACATGCAGAGGCTGCATTTCTTTGAAATGTCCTGATCAGCAGTGTCTCAGATGGCTCAGGTTGTCACATCAGGTGATGGCAGCCTCCTAGAAGAAAACCTGCTCCCTGCTGGACCTGGTGGTCACACATTAACAGCAGCTGTCAAAGTCACTGCCACCCTCAACTTTTTTGTTTCTAGACCCTTCCAGGTCTCTGCTGGAGACGTAGCCAAGATTTTTCAGTCGGTATCCCACAAATACAGAGGACTGGTGAAGTGTTGTTTGCCAAGGAAGGCAATTATGGGAACTTCACCTGCAATTACACCATTCAGAATGAGCAGATGCTTGGGTTTGTGTCTCTGGCTGGCTTACCACAGGTACAAAGCATCATTGACCGCACACAAACGGCAGTCTGGGCACCCCCAGATCGCCCTGGAGTGCTCATCAACCGCCAAGGGCCTCCACTCCATCAATGTGCAGCTGGCATGCAACCACAAGAAGATATTTCTTCAGGTGCGAGCTAGATTCCCAGAAAGCTGCCATGATGTTTTCATCCAGCTTCTTTTCTTCAATGGTTCCCACGGTACAGCATCTATGTCCTGCTGAGCAGAGCTTGAGAGGGATGTGCCCTTCCAATATGGACTCCGCACAGCTGTCCCTTCCACCAGTGTTTGCTTTTGCTCAATTGTGAAGTGTGAGTTACCAGATGAAATCCAATTATCTGTCTAACTGGTCCCACTGAAGTGTGAGTATCTGAGCTGATGCATGGTAAGCATGTCCTGTGGTGGTGCACCCTCAGCACATAAGATCCCCCCTAAGGATTCAATGGCCATGAAGTCCACGGACTCCAGCTGCATATGTAAAGGCCCTGTCGGAGATAAAAGATATGAATTAGAACTGGCAAGATATGAAAGCTGCTGTTGAAATGACTGAGATAAAAACAAGAAATGCTGGAAATACTCAGCAGGTCGGGCAGCATCTGTGGAGAGAGAAGCAGAGTTAACATTTCACGTCAGTGACCCTTCTTCAGAACTAGCAATTATTAGAAATGTAAAAGGTTATAAGCAAATAAAGCAGGGGTGGGGCAAGAGATAACAAAGGAGAAGGTGTAAATAGGAACAAGGTTACAGAATAGCTGACCAGAAGGTCGTGGAGCAAAGGCAAACAATATGTTAATGGTGTGTTGAAAGACAAAGCAGATAAGGTACAGATAGGGTGTTACTGGACTGAAAATTGAACAGCCGCAAGTACAAACATGAAAAAAAAGTGGGTAAGCAAACTGAACTATGAAATAAAATAAACACAAAAAATATATATATAAAAAAGGAAAAAGAAAAAATAACTAAAAATAAAAGTAAAATGGGGGCCCGTCATGCTCTGAAATTATTGAACTCAATGTTCAGTCCGGCAGACTGTAGTGTGCCTAATCGGTAAATGAGATGCTGTTCCTCGAGCTTGCGTTGATATTCACTGGAACACTGCAGCAATCCCAGAACAGAGATGTGAGCATGAGAGCAGGGAGGAGTGTTGAAATGGCAAGCAACAAGAAATGCTGGAAATACTCAGCAGGTCTGGCAGCATCTGTGGAGAGAGAAGCAGAGTTAATGTTTCAGGTCAGTGACCCTTCTTCAGAACTAGCAAATATTAGAAATGTAAAAGGCTATAAGCAAGTAAAGCGGGGGTGGGGCAAGAGATAACAAAGGAGAAGGTGTAGATAGGACAAGGTTACAGAATACCTGACCAGAAGGTCGTGGAGCAAAGACAAACAATATGTTAACAGTGTGTTGAAAGAGAATAAATGAAACAAGAAATGCTGGAAAACTCAGCAGGTCTGGCAGCATCTGTGGAGAGAGAAGCAGAATTAACGTTTCAGGTCAGTGACCCAGAGAATAAATGAAACAAGAAATGCTGGAAATACTCAGCAGGTCTGGCAGCATCTGTGGAGAGAGAAGCAGAATTAACGTTTCAGGTCAGTGACCCAATATGACTGAGTGTTGTAAGCCATGTATGTGCATTGTATTTGATTTTGTCACCTGGAAGCTGTGGGGTCCCCATCTTCAATGCCCAGGGATGCAAAGATGCTACTGATCTTCGACACTTCCTCCTCTGCAGTTGCCAACTGTGTGATCTGTGGGGGTCTACATCTGTTCTCTCCCTTTCCTTTGTGTTTTTTGCGTTCTTTTCTCCTGCAACAGGGTAAAGAGCAGACCTATGAGTGACTGCAATGGTGTATGTTTATCTGATGGATGGAGTGTATTTGGTCAGGGAAAGGCATCAAATTGCATAAGGATGAGGGTGAGTGGAGCGGTGGACGGATAGATGAGGGGATGTGAGTGCATAAAAAGAGGATGGATTCGCTGAATCCAGGAGCGTGGCACAATGTTCCTGATGCTCACCTCCTGGGCCACCCTCAGCCACACCCTCGGTTTTTGGCAGCAGGTTTCTTTCTGCATTGCTGTGGAAGAGTAACCCTCTCTGGCTTCTTACTGATCCCAGCAGCACGTTCAATGGAGGCGTCATTGAAGTGGGAAGCAGCCTTCGAGCCTCCTGAATCCATATTTCATCTTCTGTTGTTTGCAACTCCCACGTCCTCCGAATTCCATCTTTAGATTGACCCTTTATATACTGGAGTTGAGATTGTTTGTCTTGTGGGACCTGAACACGCCCGCTGCTGCGCAATCGACACCAACCGCGGAAGTGAAATGATAATGAGGTGGCTGTGTTGAAATGCCCCTGACAGAAGCACTGAACTTACTTCCGGGTTTCCCAAGCAATATCACACTCCCATCCCGCTCCCAATGCATCTCTAAGTTATTACTGGGGTCAAGATCTCAGTTACACAACATCTCCTACACTCTCAAAAAGTTTGTCTCCACACAGTGCCTAATAAAATAGCCCGGGCAAGAGTTAATGAAGCTCACTTCAATGTGGTAAAGGGTTATGAGTGACAGGCAGACTAATCCTTTTTTCTACTCGGCCAGTAATATATTCTGCACCATGACAGCACTCCGAACCAATTGGGTTCCAGAGGCAATGATCACGAGGCCACTTCCCTTTCCGAGGGTTTTTGCACAAGATTAGAATTATTAGAATCCAACATGCGCTAGTTTGCTGTAATTCTGCACTTGATTCTTTATTTAATGTATCCCTCCTACTGCTGTAGGTCATCAATCCGTTGTGTCAACAGTCTGCTGTAATACACACTCACATATTTCAGGGTTTTATTTTCCAATTTTCTCCCAAGGGTGTTGATTCTTGCAGACATCCATTTCCAGAAGTGTGGATGGCTTTCCAGTACTTTATCCAAGAGGCCACTTTTCAGCATACCCCAACCAATCCTGTTTTCACCATATATTTACAATGCGCACACTCCCAACAGTCACAGGAACGGAAGTCCTGGCTATATCCCCTCTAGCCCAAAGGCATTGAGGTCATATGTAGCCACCCAACTGCTGGTTCAGCTGAGTTTCACAAATCCTGCTTAAAGGGTGAATGAAATCCAGGACCTTCTGATCTGTAGGGCTCAGTGCTCAAGGGAACTTGGCCTTTACCTGCTATTATAATCGTTCTGTTTCTCTGCAATACAGCAAAGAAATCAGATATATTGGCAAGACATCCAAAATTCAGATTCAGTACCTATTTTTTCTACACAACTGTGCAATAAACTGTGTGAAAGGTCAACAACTGCCTTGTCTCCTGCGTTATTTTCCACTTTAACTGAAAACAAAGTACATTTTAAATTTTGTTTAATATCACTAATCAGGTGTTACTTTTTGCCGATCATTCAGTTTAGACCTTCGGAATGTTGCCGATTCATATTTAATCAATTGGCTCTGTTCCCCTGGACTCAAACAACAACCAAAGCAGAAGGTAGAGAAAGACAAAAAAAAAAATCATGGAGGAAAATGTCAAGTCTAAAGGGAAAGTGCATTCTACTGAATTGTCCATTAATGAAACAGCTCTTGTCACTACAGCATCTGGAGAATTTCCACATTCTCGGGTGTCAATTGGTAGGTAACATGCACCAACACAATTGCCAGGTAATGATCATCTCAAACAAGAGAAAGGCCAGCCATCTCCCATGACCTTCGTCACTGAGCCCCAGACCATCAACATTTTCACCATTGATCTGAAACTGAACTGAACCAGGTATATCAACATGATGGCTACAAAAGCAGTGCAATAGCTGAAAACTCTGATCAGTGGCTCACCTCTGACCACTCAAACCCTGTGCACCATCTACAAGGCGAGTGCCCTGCCACAGGAACCAATATACACCCTCTTCATCACCAGTGCACTGTGGTTGCAGTATATCTACAGGATGCACTACAGTAAATCACCAAGGTTATTTTAAAAGAACCTCACTCTCCTACAACCTCTACCACCAAGAAGAACAAGAGTAGGAATGTCTTGCGAACATCAGCACCTCCCAGTTTCACATCATCCTGACATGGACACATATACATTTCTTCATCATCACTGGACCTATATCCTGGAATTTTGAACCCAACATCATCATGCCAGCAACATCACTAAAAGGACTGTAGCTTTCAAGGAGAAGGCCTACCAGCACCTTCTCAGGAAAATTGGCATGTGCAATAAATATAACCTTGCCAGCAACATCCATATCCCAAGAACAAATGTTTTTTAAAAATCCTGAATAAGACTACTAGAGATACGTGACACCGCTCTGCGGCGGTGCACTTTGAACTCGGCGGCCTTAAGACATGGAAGTGCTGCTGCACAGGCCCTACCATATTACGCATGGGGGCTGATTTAAATATAGGGAGCGGAACGGCCGCCCCCAATGAAGTAGAGGGGGTGGCAGCTGCGTCCCCGGCAACGGTGTCCGGTGCCACCACCAAGGCGCCGGCACCAATTTTAAAGGGCTTCAAGCCCTTCAGTAATATTTCAATATTTAAAGGCCTCGGTCTCCAGGAAATAACAATAAAATTTTATTTCCACTCTAAATTCCATCTCCCACCCCCCAATGGGTAATTTATATACAAATTGCCCTCTCCCCCCATAATAAACTTGTTTTGGTCTCCCGAACCTTCCCCCCTGAAATTTGTTCCCTTTGACCCTCAACCCCTTCCCACCATCCCCACAGCCAATAAAAATTGGTTTCCCCGCGCCCCCACCCATCCCGCCCTGAAAATTTTATTGCTCCCCCTCCCCACCAGGTTCTTGCCTTGGAATTCCACCTGCAGGTAGGTTCATTTAAATCTAATTTGAATTTGAATATTTAGATGAAGGCCCTGCCGCCAGGCGGCGGGGGATAGGTGGGGTGGCGGGGGCCGCACTGAGGTCTCCCCACCACCAGTAATATGCAGCGGGCCCTTCTCAACATTGGGGGTGGAGACAGGCCCCACCCCCACCCCCGCCGCAACTCATGGCGTCAAGGGGCTGGTAAAATTCAGCCCAGCATGTTCAATCCTTGATCTATTTTGAGTCAATTCCTACAGGGAGCTGTAATTAACCTCTGCTTCCCTGGGTTAGACATGGTAAGGTGCCTTTATAATTTTACCCCAACGGAAGTCATATCTTGAAAAAGGTACAACAAATTAAAGAGGAAAAATATATAGTGATATCTTTAAACTTAGCGACACCTCTTCAATTAAGAATTGAAGATTAGAATAAAGGCCAACTACCCGACCCGAACCCGACGGGACCCAACGACATTATGTCGGGTTCGGGTCGGGTCGGGTCGGGTCGAGTCGGTTCACTCTTCCAGGTCCGGCTTTCGAGCTCAGGTCAGGTCGGGCCACGGCTGGGTTGGATACACATGGCAAGAAGTGTTAAAAGTAAAAAACCTACCTGAGCTGGGAGTCCTGGACGTCAAAGAGGGAAACTCGGAGTCTGTGCAGTGAGCGTTTCTATGATGTCATCACACTCATGCTGCAGCTTCCTGAAGATTTGGAGTCGCAAGGTAAGTAAGGGAACATTCCGGGTGGTCGGGTCGGGCTCGGGTCGGGTGGGGCTCAGGTCGGGTCGGGTTGGGCGCTGGTAAAAAAATGGAGGGACTCGGGACGCGTCGGGCTTGGGTCCGATGTGGTTCTGTCGGATTCGGGTCGGGTTTTGTTTTTATGACCTGAACAGGCCTTTAGGTTAGAAGCAGCTAACATTGTGTGCAGAATTTCTGCTGCTGTGGCATTATGAAGCCTTATCCACTGGTGTTATGAATGGGAAGCCTACCCAGAATGCGCCGTCTTCATTCATGATACTAAGAGGAGTTCTGTACAAACTGGTTACTCACAGGCTGACTATAATCAACCATTTCAAAATGGAAAACAGCACAAGAGGTTACTGGAAATCAGTGATTGCTAATGACCCATGAAAGCAACAAGAAAAGTTGAAAAAGGTCTTCAATACTTTAAGCTCTAAATTATATTGTAAGATGGACCTGGTTTCTGGCATGTGGTCCCATTCATTTAAAAACCACAAGACTGTCCTAAAAGACTGGTATTTATTACAGAGTTACTTTTTGATATATGCGCTGAGCACACTTGAGTAGGCTGCCTTTCTTCCCCGTTGAGCTTTATTATTAGAGATAAGGGCAAGTTCAACCATGTGAAGTAGGCAGGATAAGTATGGGAGGAGTGGATCACTAGATGATTACTTTGAACAATGACTGAATATTCAAATAGACTGCAAATAAAGACAGTTCAGGGCAGATCAGGGAGTAGGAGCGGTGAGTAATTTTTATCCTTTGTTCTCACTCACACCACATTTACTTCCCTCTACAGCATTTCCAGTTATGACTTCCCTTCCCATCCCTGCCCCATTATCGCCGAGGATCTTTCCTAGCTTCCCTTCTCTTCCTCATCTACCTGCTGCCCATTAGCAGACATGGGGTTAGCTTCTGCATATATACTGGAAAAATCAAGCTCCATCTGTCCGCTGCCTCTCTCGACCCATCCACTGCTTGTGTTGTCAGACTGGTTGTCTGACATCTAGGGCTGAATTTCTGTCACCTAGGTGGGAAACAGGAGTTGAGCTCGGTTTGTGTCAGAAACCCGCTTCTGGTGGGAAACGGATTAAAGTTAAGATTTTCATGTGGGTACGCCCTTAATTGATATGGAGATGGTTTCCTGTCCACTTACAGCCAGTGGGTTGGAAACGGAGGTGGGTCAGATGAAGTGATGGACTGACTTAGACCCCCCCACGACAGCCATCATCGAGGCTGCTGGTTGTCTTAAGGGAGAGATCTGCTGATTGTGCTAAAGCCTTCCACTGCACCAGAGGGAAGCGAGATGTAACAGGACAGCTGGAGGCCTGGCACCTAGGGCAGGGCTGCCCCTCACTTCATCAATGCCGGCCTGGATCTAATGCTAGAGGCTACAAGGTAGAGGAAGGAGGTCCTCTTCCCAAAGGGTGGCAGGAGGAGGCCACCTCGTCGTGCAGCAGGGCACCTCTCTGTTCTGGGTCATCTCCCTTCCCTTCCTCTGCCTCCTCCTCTCGCACCTCTTGTTCCTGCTCCTCCCCCAATGAACTGTCTGCTTTCAGGGCCTCACTATCATCAAGGTTCACACTTCTCTGTGGGGCTATGCTATGGAGCACACAGCAGACCACCACAATGACAGAGACCCTTGCAGGAGGGTATTGGAGGGTACCATCTGACTGATCCAGACACCAGAACCACATCCTCAGAATCCCAATGGCCTGCTCAGCAGTTATCCTACTGAGCAGGTGGCTTTGGTTGTATTGCCTCTGTGCCCCTGTCAGGGCTTCCATAAAGGGGTGAGTAGCCATGTCTTCAAGGGATATCCCTTGTCCCCTAGGATCCATCCATGCACTTTGGGAGTTGGAATGAAGATCTGTGGCACCCTGGAGGATGAAGGATTCATGGCAACTTGCAGGAAAGTGAGCACACATGTGCAGGAAGTTCTTGTTGTGGTCGCAGACCAGCTGAACATTGAGGGAGTGGAAGCCCTTCCTGTTGATAAATCTGAGTGGCTGGTCACTGGGTGCCTTGATGCCACATGAGTGCAATCGATGAGTCCCTGCACCTAAGGGATTCCAGCGATGGTGGCAATGCCCAATGCCCTCTATCCCTGCGAGGCCGCATCTCTCGTGAGATGAACATACTGTCCAGCCTTGGCAAAGAGGGCGTCAGTGACCTGTGAGACGCAGTGTTGTGCGGCTGTTTGCGTGATCCTTGGAATGAGCCAGAAGAGAAGGTCAAGGCCATAGTGAATTTGACAACTACTGGCAGAGCACGGCAAGCAGTGCTGCGAGGTGGGAGGTCTTCAGCTATGAGGGCACAGATGTCTTGGACCATCTGCCTGGAGAGAGGCAGTCTCCTGCAGCACTGGGTCTCGGTCATCTCCAGGTAGCTCCGTCTTCAGCGGTAGATCCTGTGCTGAGGGTTGGCTTCCATTGCCTTCTTGCTCCTCTTGCCATCCTGCTGTTCAGGACTCCGCCCTTCCTGTAGAAGGTGTTGCCCATCATCCCTATTGGGTCCAAAATCTGACAGTCATGCCCCCATTTCCAGCTGCAGCCTTCCTTCTGGGCAGGTGGCCATCCAATTGTCCTTGCCAGCCTTGCCGCCTGCTCTTCTGCCCCAGTGATGCCGGGGGAGCAGGGGCGTTGCTGACCCCGTTCAATGTCCAGTCACTGGGTGCTCACTCACACTGCCAGCTGCTCATCACCAAAGGCACCTCTGCACCAAGTGCGGAGTACCCCTTTGCCCAGCTGACCCTCTTATGGGCCAGGTGGGTGATGCCCTGGGGGAGCCAGGATTGGATCCCCACTCTTTACTTTACAGATACAGCACTGAAACAGGCCCTTCGGCCCACCGAGTCTGTGCTGACCAACAACCACCCATTTATACTAACCCTACAGTAATCCCATATTCCCTACCACCTACCTACACTAGGGGCAATTTACAACGGCCAATTTACCTATCACCTGCAAGTCTTTGGCTGTGGGAGGAAACCGGAGCACCCAACAAAAACCCACGCGGTCACAGGGAGAACTTGCAAACTCCGCACAGGCAGTACCCAGAATTGAACCCGGTTCCCTGGAGCTGTGAGGCTGCAGTGCTAACCACTGCACCACTGTGCCGCCCATTTAACTGCCTCCTTTCAGCTGATCTGTTTCTGAAGGCACAGGAAACTTGTGCCCCTTTAAAAATCTCCACATCCAGCCTTTTAAACAACTTTAATTGGCCCCACTTGGGAGGAGAGAAGAATTCCCATCCCCTCCTCCTCGGTGAACATTGCAGGCACCTGGAACAGCGTCCTGTAATTGACACGTCACCTGGTGCCAGTATTTTCAGGGCCCTCCCCACCTCCATCCTCACCTTCAGCAGAGCCATGAAAATTCAGCTCCTAGTCTTAGATAAGTCTCAATTTCCTCCAGCTAAACATTGGGATGATCAAGGCCCCGACTACAAACTTCATACTCTTGACATCAATTTCTTCTCGGTCTTTGGACACGAGTTCAGGATGTTTTATTTTACCCCAAGCTGAGCTTCTTACCTTTTCTTTTCCATCATAAAGAATATTTACTATCACCTCTACCCCTGTCAGCCCATCTGCTGCTGGAAGCTTCTTCCACCCATGTCTTTGTCACCTTCAGACAGAAGTATTCCAATGCTCTCCTGGTTGGCCTCCTATCTACTACCCTCTATAAACTTCAATTCATCCAAAACTCTGTTGTCCACATCCTATCCCACACCAAATTACTGTCACCCATCAACCATGTTCTCACTGATCTAAATTGGCTCCCATTCCCACAACACCTCCATCTTAAAGTTCTCAAGCTGGTGTTTAAATGTAAATGAAACTGCTGCTATGTTGATAACATCCTCCTGACCTACAATCCCAAATTCTCCATTCCTCTGAATTTGACCTCAAGTGCACCCTGTCTCCCTTCTCTCTATCATTGACCCATATCTTCAACAAGCTAGGCTCTACGATCTGGATTTTCACCCTAAACCCCTCTACCTCTCCAGCTTTCTGTCCTCCTTGAAGACCCTCTTTGAAAACACCTCTTTCAGCAAGCTTGTGCACATCCATTCTAATATCTCCAGCTTTGGCTTGGTGTCTATTTTCTGATTACAACACTGTGAAGCTCTTCTGGATATTTTTGTATGTTAAAGATGCTTTATAAGTGCAAGTTGTTAGTTTGCCTTTTTTTTTTCTTGGACACTTTTTGCCATTCCTACGCTTTTTTGTTTAGCTGGTTTTCCCTCAATCTTTCTCACTTATATATATTTTCCTACATTTCTATTTTTAAAACAAGTCATTGTCTCCCTTCCCTAGCCTCCATTTCCTCTTTGTCTTCATTATTCTTTCCTGCTTTTATTGTTTTGTAATTTTTGTTGATCATAATAACATTACAAAAGTGCATAAGAAATGTGAGCGTGAGTGGGTCATATGGCCCCTCGCGATTGCTCTGCCATTCAATACAATCATGGTTGGACTTTTGCTTCAACTCTATTTTTCCGCTGCTCCCCATATTGCTTCATCCCTAAGAGATCAAAAATCTGTCTATCCCAGCCTTGTTTGCAATCAACGATGGAGCATCTATAACCCTCTAAGGCAGAGAATTCCAAAGATTCACAACTCATTGAGTGAAGAAATTTCTCCTCATCTCAGTCCTAAATGATCAATCTCTTATCCTAAGGCGGTGCCCCCATGTTCTAGGTTGGTAGGTAAATTGGCCATTATAAATTGCCCCTAGTATAGGTAGGTGGTAGGGAAATATAGGGACAGGTGGGGATGTGGTAGGAATATGGGATTAGTGTAGGATTAGTATAAGTGGGTGGTTGATGGTCGGCACAGACTCGGTGGGCCGAAGGGCCTGTTTCAGTGCTGTATCTCTAAACTAAACTAAACTACGTTACGAGCCTAGGGGAAACAACTTCTCAGTGTCTACCCTGTCAAGCCCCTTCAGAATCTTGCATGTTTCAATGAGATCACCTCTCAATCTTCTAAACTCCAGACAGCATCAGCCCAATTTACTCAGCCTCTCATCATAGGACAACCCTCTCATCCCAGGAACCAATCATGGGAGCCTTTGCAGTACCACCTCCAAGGCAAGTGTATATAAAGCTTAGACCAGAGCAGCGGCAGTCAGTACTCCAGTTGTGGTCTCTCCAAAGCCCTATATAATTGTAGCAAAACTTCCTGTTCTTGTACTCCAGTCCCCTTGCAATAAAGACCAACATATCATTTGCCTTCCTAATTGCTTGCTGTACTGCATGCTAAATTTCTGTGTTCCTTGTACCAGTACACCCAAGTCTCTCTGAATATCAACATTTAAAAGTTTCATGCCTCTTAAAACATATTGTACTTTTCTATTCTTATTACCAAGTTAAATAACCTTACACTTCCCCACATTATACTCCATCTGCCACCTTGCTCCCCACTCATTTAACCTGTCTATATCTCTTTGCAGCCTCTTTGTGTCCTCCTCACAGCTTTCATTCCCAACTAGCTTTGTATTGTCAGCAAGATTTAACACATCACTCTCAGTCTCTTCGTCTAAGTCATTAATATAGATTGTAAAGAGCTGAGGCCCTAGCTCTAGTCGTTGCGGCACTCCACTAGTTACAGCCTGCCAACTTGAAAATGCCCAGTTTATCCCTACTCTCTGCTTCCTGTCTGTTAACCGAACCTCCATCCATGCTAATATATCATCCCCAATCCATGAGTCCTTATCTTGTATATTAGCCTTTTGTGTGGGACCTTATTGAATGAATGCCTGTTGGAAATCCAAGTATACTACATCTACTAGCTCCCCTTTCTATTGTTTTGGTTAGTTAAGAAAAATATTCTCAGAGTTACAGCCACCACGACAGCTTGTCACTTTGATTTGGACAACCAGCCCCATATAGATACAAAAATAAAGAGATAAATCCCAAATTGCCTCTGTAATCACTGTCAGTAAGTTCCCTAGGCCTCCCATTACTAGGTTGCACCTTTTCTATTTCATGCTCCCCACCTTATCCCAGTCCATATTTGTTCTGAGGCCTCTGCCTCCATCACAGTTTGCCTGGCCTCATCATTGCCCCGTGAATAATAAAAAGACTGAAAATTAACAGAGACTATGGGAAACAACAGAGACATAATACAATACATAGAGACTGAGAATGAACAGATATGATGGGAGACATAACAAAGGCAGGGCAGCAAGAGGCTGAGAAGGAACAGAGACAGCAGGGAAAAGGGTTAGTGAGAAAGAAATTAAATAAATATGGAAAAGAGGATTGCTGAGAAAAGAAAGGGGATACAATGCCTGTGTTTGTGCCTTACATATACAGGAAAAAATAGCATACATAACCTTTAAAAAACTGATGTAAGCAAATATCTAAAAAGTAGTAACTAACATCAAGGCATAGATAAACTGTGTTTAATTTGGTAATTTAAAAATACTCCTGGAACTTTAGAAAAGCATTCAGTATTTTTTTCAGTAGTGCTGTTTAAACCTCCTGGTTCCCATTTGTCATTTGGTCAAAATCCAAGTCAGCACATTTGAAAACTTACGGTGTTCAGAAAAGTCCGAAGTTCCTAGTTGAGTGTCATTTCTTAAAAATGACAGATCCAGGCTCTTTCGGCTGTTTTTCTTTAATACATTTTATTTCCCCAGCTTCCAAAATACCCTTGACTCAAATAGTCCAGAGAGCTAGTATTTCTTGCAGAAGGCTCCTCCATGATTTTGTCAGAGTTTCATTTTAACAAAGTATTTTCATTTGTGATTTTATTTTTAAATGAATATCTGTAATCCTTGCATAAATTGGGATTTTGATTTCTCCCCCATGAATCTTAGAAAGAGGACTGTGAGCAACTGGGAAGATAAACAATTCCTGAGCCAGAGAATTTTATTTTCAATGCTGGAAGTTGACAATTTTGCATTTAGTGAGTTGAGATAGGAAAGTGCGCAGAATTTAACATTTTTAAATCATTCTGTTTAAATCTTCATGTTCGGACAACATGACTGCGCAGGATATTGAAATATCAAAGATCATTTTAGATGCTTCACGGAACTGCCACTTCATTAAAGTCAGCAGTAGTTCACTTCTGCTGTAATCACACTAGTTATTAGCAAAGAAGCAATGTTAACAGCAAATAACTCTACCAGAAACCGGCCATGAAATATCCCAGGGGATTAAATGGAAACAGCTTATTTTTATAGCTGGCTTTTAATTTGAGAATGAAAAGCATCAACAAGTTTAACTTTACATAAAGAATATCACACCATAACAATCAAAGAAAGCTGATGTTTTTGTTGAATGGGCAGTGAACATGGTGGGCTGAAATATATACTCAGCCTGCAATCTACCACCACCCTGAGTTGCTCAGATTAATACTTTAAGTAGAGACCAGGAGAGGGAGAAAATAAGAGAAAGAGCTCTGGAGGCATGTTTGGAGGGAGTTCACTGCCCACTTGGCTACAGTTTATGCATTGTTTAGGAACACCTGAAGGAGATGGAGAAAATGAGTTGAAAATGCATCAATCTTCTCATATGGTCTTAGTGTTGTATTCTTACCCAGAAATCAAATGTGTAAAGTGTGAATGAGACGTACTTTAACTCTTCACTCTCAAAATAAATCTCATTATAAAAACTAGCTGTCATGTTGCTTATTGTTATGTGTATTTCCCAATAATACATGCAACAATAGCAGGAGTGAGGTCCTCTTCTAGAGAAGTTGCAATTACATGGAGCATTCCAAGCGGACAAGACATGGTCAGCACAACTGAGGTGAAATTCCATGCTGTTCCAGGTTGGTAAACTCTGCAATTCTTTTGCAGTTGTGCAGATTTGGGTTCCTCTTTAATGGCCTGAGATCTTTGTACAGGAAAGGACACAATCTGCAAATTCAATATGTATCCATGAGATCAAGCTAATCTGAACGTAAATGTCTTCAATTATTATAAACCTGCTTGCCTAGATGTTTATACAATATGGAGTTTATATTAACATATCCAATGGTGTGCAGATATATAAATATAATGGCAGGTATTTTTGGTACTTGTATAGGGTGCTAAAATGATTAATTTCAACAATTTATTCCATCATAATTAATTATTTGCTACAATATCATTATCATAACACCAGCAAGCAGAATTTAGAAATGAAAGGGTGCCCGGAAGTTTCTGCCAGATATAAATCATACATATGGCAGACTTATGGTGTGCTAGCTGCTGTGGTCAGACGTTTCCTCATAAATCAGTTAGGATAATTTCAAGCAAAGCACAGGTCTTTGTCTGAAGGGACTCACTGAATAACTAAGCTGTCTGTCATCAGTTCATTATTCTCCTAGCAAATGGCACTTCCCCTGCTTCGCTCTCCAAGCAAAGTATGCTACATTTTAAAGATGCATTGCCCTACAAATTAATAACAAGTCCATCAAAAACATGGCACCTAAATAAAAAAGACCAGAAATGTGATCCATTGAGGTTTCACATTCAGTAGCACAAGCCTGAATCCTGAATAGTACATTTTACAAAAACCACATCAAGGTCACTTCCACACCACCAGTTCAAGGCTCTGTGATAGGCAGGCATGTTTCAAGCACAACAGAGGTCAACATCCTTCATCAATAAAACATATGATGCAGGATCTCAACCACTACGATGCAAGTGCACCAGTCTCCTAAATAGATCACATTTTAAATGCAACTTCTGGCAAGTAACATAAACCTTGAAAAAATTAGATCGTCAATTTGCAGGAACTGCTGATTTAAACCCTTGAATTATATTGAACACTTTCTTACTGAATTCCGATATAGTTTATAACGAGAATATAATGTGAGGGCAATGTAAGTAACCAGGGATTCCTAGGCTTTTAATCGTTAATAATCAGTTGTATCATCTTATTTTGTAAAATTATACAGTTGAATATCAATCCCATTAGATTTATATGTATTTTGGTTAAACAAGAGGAGGAACATGATTATAAAATGGGGTGCAATGAAGTTAAACTTAGAGTAACAGCTAAACATTCAGCGTTTCTCACTAATGGGAAGACTGCTACTTGCCTCAATGGAAGCAATATAGTTGACAAATCCAAGGAAAGAGAGATCTTCGGTTGAATCTTAACTCCCAAAATCAGATGCTCTTTCGAAGAGCAATCCAGTTAGTCCCACTGCCCTGCTTTTTCTCCCTATATCCCTGCAATTTTTTTTCCTTCAAATATTTATTTGATTTCCTTTTGAAGGCTACTATTGAATCTGTATCCACCCCGTTAGGTAAGGCATTCCAAATCCTAACCACCCATTGCATAAAAAGCTTTTCTTCACGTCACCTCTGGTTCTTTTGCCAATCACCTTAATTCTGTACCCATTGGTTATCGACCTTTCAGCCATTGGAACCAGTTCTTCTATATTTGCTCGATCTAAATTCTACATGGTTTTAAACACCTCTGTAAAATATCCTCTTCGCCTTCTCTGCTCTAAGGAGAAAAACTCCAGCTTCTCCAGTCTACCCACGTAACTGTAATCACTCATCCCTGGAACGATTCTTGTAAAACTCTTCTGTACCCTCTCCAAAGTCTTAACGTCGTTCCCAAAGTGTGGTGCCCAGAATTGGACACAAGCCTCCAGCTGAGGCCGAACTAGTGTTTTATATAGGTTTATCATAACTTCCTGGTTTTCGTACACTATTTATTAAGCCCAGGACCCCAAATGCTTTATTTACTGCTTCGTTAACTTGTCCTGGTACCTGCAAAGATTCATGCACAAACACAGCCAGATCGCACTGCTTTTACGTTCCCTTAAGAATGGTACAGTCATGCTAGGCCCCCACCTGCCAAGAATGAGGCATATTAATTTTGTCATGAACATTGATTTTAAACTGTTGCTGGAACGAGGAAATTACTTGTTAAACAGATCAGCCGTGGCTGATCATTTGCATATTAACAGGCCGCACTTGGAAGGACAAAGGATCATTCCCCGACACATTCAACCCACAATGGACCTTGATCACCAGGTATTGTGTGTAAGAGGAGCATTCCAGAGACTGCAAAGATGATACAATCCAGGACTGGATAGACCAGCTGGTCACATGACTAACTGGCTGTTCCAGGGTCTTTTGAACTAGTCACAGAGAGTTTGAACTCAGAAAGCCTGTTTGCTCCTGGACTGAGAAGCTCTTTTCTGTCTGCTCCCATCTCTTTCTCACAAGCCTCTGAATCCACTGAAGACACATGAACCCCCAGAGAGAAAAGTCTCCTGCAGCAAACAAAGTTTAAGAAGAATACTGGGCCCCAATGAAAAGCAAGATCTACCTACAATCAAGGAATCTACAGTGAGTTCAAAGAACCGTAACAAAATCTCTTCAGATATTGCCTCAAACTTTTCCACTTTATTTTTTACTTCTCTTTTCTGTCTCGATCTGCATGTGTGTATCATTTGGGCGCGTCGTGTATCCATAGGCGTCAACCAAATTAGAGTTTAAGTTTAATAAATTTCAACTTTTCTTCTTTGAACCTAAGAAAACCTGTTTGTGCTGGTTTCTTTGCCTTATAATTGGAAAGCGGTGAACAAGGATTCACCAAGGGAGAGCTAAAAACACGGTGTGTTTAAAATTAAACCCTGTTATGGTAAGACCAGATGAAGGCTGAGAGGGACCCCTTGACAGCTTTCGCACCAGGTCGTAACAGAAATTTGGGGGCTACCATCCTGAATTTTACCCACAGACAAACGAGAGAAATTGGAAGTGGGAAGCCAAATTGTTCCCAATCAAAAAGAGCAAGATTTCAGTACTGATTTTCTTGTGGTTGTGTGTGCTTGAATACTAACATGTCTGTGCCTGAAGCTGGTAGCTCCCCAAGCCAGGGTGAAGTAACTTGGGATAATTTAAAAGCACTGTCTATGGAGGAGTTGAGGAAAATGGCTGAGCAGTGTGGGAAGGCTAGGAAGTCTGAACTCCTAAGGCTGGTGGCCAACCACTTTTCCCTTGAATCTGAAGAAGCAGAAGCAGTGTTAGAAGTAGACCCAGACAGGGTACTGTTAGCAAAGATACAATTGGAACAAAAGAAACTTGAATTAGAAGACAAGGAAAGAGAAAGAGAGACACAGGAGAGAGAGAAAGAGAGAGCCTTGCATGAGGAACGTGAAGAAAAACAAAGACAGGAGAAGGAATGAGAGAGAGAGGAGAGAGAGAGAAAGAATATTCCAGAAAGAATGCAAAGAAAGAGAGCTGAAGTGGCTTGAGTTAACTAGGGGGCGACAGAGTAACCCAAGTGAAAGCATGGCCTATAAGGAGGATCGTAATTCAGGGCTGGGCACAGAATTGTTAAAACTAGCTTAACTAATTCCAAAATTCAATGAGGAAGATGTAGAGGATCTTTTTGTGTCCTTTGAGAAACTGGCAAGGCAGCTAAAATGGCCAACTGAGATCTGGCCTCTTTTATTACAAAGCAAGCTAACTGGAAAAGCCCATGATGTTTATTCCCTGTTGCCAGATGGGAGTTCATCAAATTATGAACTGACCAGAAATGCTATCCTCGGAGCATATGAATTAGCACCAAAAGACTATCGCCAAAAGTTTAGAACCCTCAAAAAGCAAGCTAATCAAACTTATCTGGCATTTGAAAGAAATAAGCAGCTGGCTTTTGACCAGTGGCTGAGGGCTGTTCAGGTACAGCTCAGCTATGAGAATCTCAGGGAAGGAATTCTGTTAGAGGAATTTAAAAACTCTCTCCCACTCTCCATAAAGACCCATGTAGAGGAGCAGCGGGTTCAGAGAGCCCGGCAAGTGGCTGTTCTGACTGATGCGTTTGCTTTAATTTATAAGTCAGTTTCCCAGGGGAGAACCTTTCCTAGTCACCCACACAAATCCAAAAGGGACAAAGGGTGGGAAGGTGATAGGAGCCCTAGCAATCCTGGGAGAGAAAGGAAAGCAGGAAACACAGGGGCCCTCCTCCAGCCAAAAAGGAAGGTGCTGTGAGCAAGAGTGAGACTTGGAGGCCTGTGCTTCCATCGTAATAAAGCAGGGCATTTAAAAGCTGATTGCTGGAAACTGAAAGGAAAACCTGTCGAGTTAATCAGGGCACACCCGCTCAGTGAAGAAGAGACCCTGATGGAAAGCACAGCAGAACAAGCTGTGGCTTTAACTGCAGTAAGAGTGTGACCCAGGAAGCTTACTACAGGCAAGTGCAGGAAAAGCTAATAGGAATCCTGAAGGCTATCAGGGTTTTGTGTCTGAAGGGAAAGTAACCCATACTCCTCAAGTGGCGCAAGCAAGCCCATAGTAATTCTCAGGGACACAGGGGCCACTAGATTCCTTTGACTGGGAAAAGGTCAGAGAGTGCAGTAAACACCAGAATGGTGGTCAATGGTATTGGAGGGTAGTGTATGCCTGTACCTGTCCACCATGTGCACCTGGAGTGCAACCTAGTTTTGGGACCGGTGACCATAGGGATTGTCCCTAGTTTGCCTGTGGATGGGATTGACCTGCTCCTAGGTAATGATCTGGCAAGGGTGAAGATGGTAGTCCCTCAGTAGTGAAAGAGAGACCACAGGAGGTCAGAGAGAAAGGGCAGTGGCAGGAGACAATCCCCTGCAGTTTCCCTGAGTGTGTAGTGGATCAGGCCATGATCTAACCAGCTCCCCCAGAGGAGACTGAATTGGCGCTGCAGGCAGATGTCCAGGTCTATCTCTCTGAGACTTTCTTTGGAAAGTTAGGAGACCCATGGAATGAATTAAATGGATATTCCCTAGCGGAGGCTCAGTGAGCTGACCCAGTATTGCGAGAGTTAGCACAGGCTGCCCAGTCTGAAAGTGAAGCACAGGGAGTCCATGATTGTTACTATTTAAAGAATGAGATACTGATGAGGAAATGGAGTTCTCCTCCCAGACCTGAGAGCAGGGAGTGGGACTGTAGTTCACCAGTTAATGGTGCCGCAGAGGTATCAGAGAGAAATATTAAGAAGGGCCCACAAGACTACAGTGGCTGTACATGTCAGTATATGAATGATCAAAGCCCCCATAAGACAACGGTTTGACTGGCCAAAGCTCCACAAAGATGTGGTGGAGTACCGCAGGAGTTGCCACATGTGCCAGGTTGAGGGGAAACCCCAACCTACAGTGAAACCTGCACCCCTAAGTCCTGTACCGGTATTAGGAGGATCCTACAGCAGAGGGCTGGTAAATAGCCTTGTGCCCGCCAAGAACAAAAAGGGACAGGCGGGCACAAGGCTGGTAAAAGGTTAGACATGGAAGGGAAAAAAGTGACCAAGAGGGCAGGTTAAAGGAGGTCCAGGAGGAATCCTGGATGAAAACCCTTACTTTTATCCAGTTCTGATGAAAGGTCACTGACCTGAAACATTAATTCTTCTTCTCTCTCCACAGATGCTGCCAGACCTGCTGAGTTTTTCCAGCACTTTCTGTTTTTATTTCAGATTTCCAGCATCTGCAGTATTTTACTTTTATATTTACTTGAGAATCTGCGTCTATTTTAAACAATTTTTTCTGCCACAATTTCAAATGTGGATGATTATGTTCACTAATACAATATACGTTGCTGCTATCCGAAGGAATCTTAACACCCAGGCTTTTGCAGTTTTTGAAAGTTAGACTGTGTAACAGGTAACCATGCTGTAAATCTCATTTGTTCTTTTGTTCAGTTTGGTGACTATGAATTGCAACAACATCAAAATGTTTCCTTGTGATATATAATAACCTGATCAAGCTCACAGCTTCCTGGAATCCATTTTCACGATGGTGTTATGACCAGGTGAGAAAGGGGTCTAGGGGTTCCTGCACAGCCTTTGCCTGATTTAACCGTCACAGGGTTTGATTTTAAAAACACTGTGTTTTTAGCTCCCCCTCAGTGAATCCTTGTTCACTGCTCTCCAATTGTAAGGCAAAGAAATCAAGCAGACAGGTTTTCTTAGATTTAAACAAGAAAGATGGAAGTTTATTAACCTTAAACTCCAATTCGGTTAACGATTATGAATACGCGATGCAACCATGCTAGCATGCCTACGCAATAACACACACACAGATAGAGACAGAAATGTAGAAAGAATAAGGGAGAAAAGTTTGAGGCAATAGCTGGGAGTTATTTACGGTCCTCTGAGTTTGAGGTAGAGTCTTTGATTGCCGGTAAGTCTTGCCATTTCATCGGGGCCCAGTGCACACTTTAAAACTTGTCAATGTCGGAGTCTTTTCTCTCTTGAGGTTTAAGTGGCTTCAGTGGATCCGGAGATTCATGCGAGAGAGCTAGCCAGGAGAGAGGCTCTCTTCTTCCAAGTTCAGTTGCAATCTGACACAAACTGTGCTGTGAGCAGTTCAAACAAAACCTGGGCCAGCAGGTTAGTCATGTGACTAGCTGTTTTAACAAACCCCTGCATTTGCAGATTCTCCATCTCAGCAGACACCCTGGAATGCTGGCTTTCTTTTTTTTTTATTTATTTAGAGATACAGCACTGAAACAGGCCCTTCGGCCCACCGAGTCTGTGCCGACCATCAACCACCCATTTATACTAATCCTACACTAATTCCATATTCCTACCACATCCCCACCTGTCCCTATATTCCCCTACCACCTACCTATACTAGGGGCAATTTATAATGGCCAATTTACCTACCAACCTGCAAGTCTTTGGCTGTGGGAGGAAACCGGAGCACCCGGCGAAAACCCACGCAGACACAGGGAGAACTTGCAAACTCCACACCGACAGTACCCAGAATTGAAGCATGGTCCCTCTGGACCATGACCCCACCACCGAACATCAAGCCACCGTCCAAAGGACTGTCACTGACCTCATCTCCTCTGGAGATCTTCCCTCTACGGCTTCCAACCTCATAGTCCCACAACCCCGGACAGCCCGCTTCTACCTCCTTCCCAAAATCCACAAACGGGACTGTCCCGGCAGACCCATTGTGTCAGCCTGCTCCTGCCCTACTGAACTTATTTCTTCCTATCTAGACTCTATCTTTTCTCCGCTGGTCCAGTCTCTTCCCGCCTACATCCGTGACTCTTCTGACGCCCTACGTCATTTTGACAATTTCCAGTTTCCTGGTCCCAACCGCCTCCTCTTCACTATGGACGTCCAATCGCTCTACACCTCCATCCCCCACCAGGATGGTTTGAGGGCTCTCCGCTTCTTCCTGGAACAGAGGCCCAACCAGTCCCCATCCACCACCACCCTCCTCCGCCTGGCTGAACTTGTTCTCACATTGAACAACTTCTCCTTCAACTCCACGCACTTCCTTCAAGTAAAAGGTGTCGCTATGGGTACCCGCATGGGTCCTAGTTATGCCTGTCTTTTTGTGGGATATGTCGAGCATTCTTTGTTCCAGTCCTACTCAGGCCCCCTCCCCCAACTCTTTTTCCGGTACATTGATGACTGTATCGGTGCCGTTTCCTGTTCCCGCCCCGAACTAGAAAACTTTATCAACTTTGCTTCCAATTTCCACCCTTCTCTCACCTTTACATGGTCCATCTCTGACACTTCCCTTCCCTTCCTCGACTTCTCTGTCTCCATCTCTGGGGATAGGTTGTCTACCAATATCCATTAGAAGCCCACCGACTCCCACAGCTACCTCGACTACACTTCTTCACACCCTACCTTCTGTAAGGACTCCATTCCATTCTCCCAGTTTCTCCGTCTCCGACGCATCTGCTCTGATGATGCTACCTTCCATGACGGTGCTTCTGATATGACCTCCTTTTTCCTCAACCGAGGATTTCCCCCCACTGTGGTTGACAGGGCCCTCAACCGTGTCCGACCCATTCCCCGCACCTCTACCCTCACCCCTTCCCCTCCCTCCCAGAACCGTGACAAGGTTCCCCTTGTCCTCACTTTTCATCCCACCAGCCTCCATATCCAAAGGGTCATCCTCCGCCATTTTCGCCACCTCCAGCGTGATGCCACTACCAGTCGCATATTCCCCTCCCTTCCCCTGTCAGCATTCCGAAGGGATCGTTCCCTCCGCGACACCCTGGTCCACTCCTCCATTACCTCCACCACCTCGTCCCCGTCCCAGGGCACCTTCCCCTGCAATCGCAGGAGGTGTAATACCTGCCCATTTACCTCCTCTCTCCTCACTATCCCAGGCCCCAAACACTCCTTTCAGGTGAAGCAGCGATTTACTTGTACTTCTTTCAATGTAGTATACTGTATTTGCTGCTCACAGTGTGGTCTCCTCTACATTGGGGAGACCAAGCGCAGACTGGGTGACCGCTTTGCGGAACATCTCCGCTCAGTCCGCAAGCAGAACCCTGAGCTTCCGGTTGCTTGCCATTTCAACACTCCCCCCTGCTCTCATGCTCACATCTCTGTTCTGGGATTGCTGCAGTGTTCCAGTGAACATCAACGCAAGCTCGAGGAACAGCATCTCATCTACCGATTAGGCACACTACAGCCTGCCGGACTGAACATTGAGTTCAATAATTTCAGAGCATGACAGCCCCCCATTTTACTTTCATTTTTAGTTATTTTTTCTTCCTTTTTTTTACATTCTTTTTTACATTTTTTACAATCTTTTTTTTGCATTTATTTCATTTCATCTTAGTTTGTTCAGTTTGCTTACCCACTGTTTTTTTTAGGTTTGCACTTGCTGCTGTTCAATATTCAGTGTATTAACACCTAATCTGTACTAATGCTTTGTCTTTCAACACACCATTAACATATTGTTTGCCTTTGCTCCGTGACCTTTTGGTCAGCTATGTGGCCTGGTCCAATCTGCACCTTCTCCTTTGTTATCTCTCGCCCCACCCCCACCTCACTTGCTTATAATCTGTGACTTTTCTAATATTTGTCAGTTCCGAAGAAGGGTCACTGACCCGAAACGTTAACTCTGCTTCTCTTCCCACAGATGCTGCCAGAGCTGCTGAGTGATTCCAGCATTTCTTGTTTTTGTACCCAGAATTGAACCCGGGTCACTGGAGCTGTGAGGCTGCGGTGCTAACCACTGCGCCACTGTGCCGCCCATTCTTACACATTCAATGTCTGGTAATCAAAATCCATTTGGGTTAATTGGATCAGGGAGCCGTTCTATTGTCTCCAGGCACTGTCTCTTAGAATGGAAATGGTTTCCAGCCACTGCTGATCTCTTTAAACAAGTAATTTCTTCATTCCGGCATCAGTTTAAAATTAATGTTCATATGACCAAATTAATATGCCTAATTCTTGGCAGGTGGGGGTCTTCGTGACAATGGTAACTGATGTTTTTATGGCTGTGATTCTTTTGAACCTTTGATAATTGTCTAATCATCACCAGAGAAGCAAGTAATATGCTGCTGGATACATTGTTGGCTTTTACAGCTTGCTGAGGTAAGCGAAAATCTGCTACAGAGCATCAGTGACTGATAATCCCACTCTGTTGTCATGGAAGATGACTAATTTTGAAAACTATTCGGTGATATGTGACAGTCAGTTTTAGTTTCATTGTGAAGAGAGCAAGACTTGGATTTATATAACACTATTACATCTCTCAGAAATGTCTCAAAACACAGTCAATTGCTTTGAAATGCATTGACTGATGTTTTGCGGCAAATGGGCAGCGTTTCGTGGAAAGCGACAATACCCGCGACCATTCAAACTGTATATGATGGTGATAGTTGAAGAAGGAATGTTTCACAGGACACCAGGATAACCCTCATCTCTCTCACTCTTGAGGAGTGCCATGGGATCTTTAACATCATCTGAAGCAATGGGACAGGCAGCCGAAGCCTCAGTTTAATGCCTCATTCCCTCAACAATAAACTGCAGAATCAGCATAGATAATGAACTCATGTTCCTGGTAGGGAGCTCAAACTGATAACCTTCTGCCTCAGAGGCAAGAGTGTTACCAACTAAATTGAGCTGGCACATATTGGATGTCGCCTGTGAGAAAACATTTCAATAAATATTGGCTGTTTTTTTTTAAGAAGTAAAATAAGTAGTTGCATTTCAATAACACATGATATTGTCAAAACAACGCTAAGCACCATATACAATGATTTATCTTTCACGGTGCAGTGATTTATCAATGCAAATGCAGCAACCATTCTGCAGCAACAATCTCCACAGGGATGGAAATGACCAGTTAATCTGTTCACTCAACGCAATGATGCATTCATATTAAAATCCATCACTGTATCCAAAAAAAAGGCCACGGCAACATTTATACCTGATGTTTCAACAAAAATTATAAGTTACTGTTCTGGCTTTCTTTTCCTGCCACTTCCCCCATCACCTTTTCAATTTATTCATTCACAGGCTGTGCGGACCCGTGGTAGGGCCAGCATTCATTGCCCATCCCTAGTTTCGCTTGAGGAAGTGGTGGTGAGCCACCTTCTTGACCATGCGATGAAAGTGCCCCACAGTAGTGTTACATTAGCAGTTCCAGGATTTTAACCCAGTGGCAATGAAGGAACAGTGATATCATTCCAAGTCAGAATACCTCCGACATTGTCCTTCGAGGTGGTGGAGAGCACGGGTTTGGGAGGTGCTGTTGAAGAAGCTTTGCTGAATTGCTGCAGTACATCATGTAGATGATACACACGGAACCATGTTGTGCAATTGGTGGATGGGGTGCTGATCAAGCAGACTGCTTTGTCCTGGATTATGGTGAGCTTCTTGAGTGTTGCTGGAACTACACTCATCCAGACAAGTGGAAAGTATTCCATCACTGTGCCCTTGTAAGAAGTTGCAAAATGTAGTCTAAAATATCCTCATCTGAACTATAGCACTGTGACTGAAGAATCTACATGATACCATGCAGGGAGCTTATCAGCATTGTTAGGTATGTTTGTAGAGCATGGAGTACAAAGGGATAGATGAACCATGAATTGACTGTTGACTGGTTCAAGTCTGAATCTTAATAAACTAAATAGGGAAAAAAGTAAAATATGTAGTAATTTATTTTTGATCAATAATTATCAGCACTTTGTGATACATTGCATATTTTATAACAGTAAAAACATAAAAAAGTGAAGGCTAAGAGGAAATCTGACAGAAGCTTTAAAATTATGAAGAGGTTTGCTAAGGATGATGTAGAGAAACTGTTTGCACTTGTGGGTGAACCCAGAACAAGCAGACATAAATGTAAAAGAAACAAACTAACGAATTAAACAAAGAAGAATTTCTTTACACTGACAGTGGTGGGAATTTGCAAGTCGCTGCCACATGGCATGGTTGAAGCACTGACCTCAACCACTAATGGAAGGCTTGATGCATTCGTGAGGGAGAATGGAATAGAGGAATATGGGAGAAGGGTGGGAGGAGGCTCCTATGACATAATCAGTTGGGTTGAATGGCCTGTTTCTGTGCTGTCGATTCTATATAACCATTGCACCAAATCACCTAACATTTCTAAAAGCAGCATCTATGAACTTGATTATAATACTTCATTTTTGTAGTTTTCGCTCTCCTCTCTTGAAAACGCTTTTTGGATAGGATTCAGGAGCAGGACCGCTGGCTAATTACAGTGGCACCATTGTATCCATTTTGGATGAAGATCAGATCACTGCTGACTAAAGATCCAAACCGGGGCCTTCATCTTATCATTATACCCTGTGATGCATTGGCCCACTGAACTATCAGGGACGTCAGGGAGAAACCACTTCTAACACATCCAGAGCGAATTCTTCCATAGGAAACAAAGCAAAATCGCAAGAGGATGCTTAAAACATTATGGTTTTCAATCAGAGGACGATGGGAACTGCACTGTCTTTAAATCCCCTTAAAGAATGGAAAACATTAAAAAGCCGTAGTGAATAAAATTACATTAAAAATACATTATTGCCCAAACATATAGCCGGCCAAACAAAGGAACCAAAAGATAACTGCTTTAAAGGGTTGAGGCATCTATAGTTCTGAGAGATCAGGCATGTAGAAAGAGATGGTCTGTCCAAGATGTGGAAAGAATGGTAAATTGTGAGGCTGTACTGCCTACTTTCTGCAGATAGAGGGGGCTTTTTTTTTTTTACTTAGCTTAGTTGTGGCCTCTATTGTTAAGAATCAGATGCTGCATTGGTACAATATCAATTGGAGATACTATACACACTTTCAGGCCAGGACTAAATGACTTTAATCCAGCAGAGTTTAGAGCAGTACACCAACCCAACTGTCTTCCAATTCCTGCAATGTTTTGGGACCATGTGCTGATCACAGAAAGCCATTGTTCCACATTCTCCTAAAGGACTTAACCTCTGGCCCCTAACATATGTACAAAGCTGCCATTGTTTTTTAACAGGAGGGGAAAAAATGTACTAAGAGGCACTGTACAGAAGAGTACTGAAAATAACACCCCCGCTACAGATTTCTAAAAATAAGATTTTGTTGATTTGGTCCATGACACATGCCTTTGTCCCCAGCCCTTTCTCTGTACAATAACGTGTTGTCTCTGTCATCAGCCTTCATTCCTATCATTGCACTCATTGCAGCCCGGTGAATAATCACTCTTGTTGTTAGTCATTATTTCGGAGCTCAGCATACAGGTGACCTCACAGTTCAGAAATGAAAAGATAAGTGGCTATGCGATCGGCCTGGTAACCCAATTCATTATTTGGATCTGGTGACCGCAGCACTGGTGTGTTTCATGGTTTGCAAGGCCATCTTTTCAGTTGAGGGTTCTAATGTTGCGACTACGCCCTCTTTATATACAAGATTAACACATTGTAAAAGGATTATAATAGCTGACCTACTGTTAACTTGTGGGTAACTTGTGGGTTATAAAGGTGATTACTCAAATTACAAACAAATTATAGCACAGAAAGAGGTCATTTGGCCCAACTAGTCTATGCCAATGTTTATACTCCATGCAAGTCTCCTCCCAACTCATTTCCTCTATCCCTGTTAGCAAAATCTTCTATTCCTTTCTCCCCCATGTACTTATGAAGCTTCCACTTAAATGCATCTTTCCTACTCGCCTCAACTATTCCATATGACAGAAAGTTCCACATTATAACCAGTCTCTGGGTAAAGAGGTTTCTCCTGAATTCCTTAAAGTAGCTGTTGCTGTTTGGGGAGGAGGGGCTAAAGGGTATAAGAGGGTCATCTCCTCACCCGACTAAAATAAAATGTAAGAACAAGGAATAGGTTTACATCTGAACCATGCAAGCCTCTTCCCTGAAACCACAAGTAAAATGTCAATTGGAATCACAGGTAGTTAGCAATAAATCAACTGATAAGCTATCAAAACAAGTCTGTGTAGGGATGTTGGTGGCGTTTTGTTGAAAGCTGCAGCCTCCAGGGGTCTTAAGCTATTTGTGCGCTGCGAGGAAAGCTACCTCGTTGCTACCATATGCTGATCCTGTCACACAAAATGAGATGTTTTTAATTAAAGTTGCCTTTCTTTCCTGTCAATAAACTGAATCCTCATCTAAAACTTAACTCAAGGACGCTGGTTGGGATGGAATAACAATCCCCCATACAAGTCTTTCTTGCTGAGAGATATCCATCAAAGCAGACGGAAAGAAACTCTTTTGATTGTTGGTTGTGTTCAAACTTGTTCACCAGGAGATTCCTTAAATCTGAAGCAAAACCGCAGCAACAAACCCAATCTTTAACTTTGTGATTTTATTAACTTGCATAATCTCCCCCTCTGCATTTGTAGTTTTACAGGTTTCTATTCACCGTTTTAATAAAAGCCAGTAGAATACTTTGTTGTTCTGTCGGAATCTTCTGCCCTAGGCGTGACACTGACAAATACATTTCTTCAAGCCGTGGCGCAGCTTGTTTCTGAGGTAAATAATTAACCCCTTCATTGCTGCAGGCCAACACAAAGAATTTCAGCCTGTGTACCTGAATATCTACACGCAGGTCTCTCATTAAATTGCTCAAGGTGAGTCAGAGCTTCTACAAGAATAAGGATGTTATGTCAAGTGCACACTAATCTACTAGCGTCGGAGGCGGCCCCTAGATCTGGCAGCACTGAGAATGGGGTCTCAGGGTCCAGCCATATCCTGAATGGAGTTTCCTGCTTCTAGAAGCGAGGTTCTGGAAACACTTGGGCAGATGCTGGCTTAAAAATTAAACATTTTCTCTGAACAATTTTTGTTTTGCTTTTTAACCAGCAACAAAGAGAACTTGATAACAGCCATTTGCTTTTGTCACAGATATTTGTCTATAAGTAGCTCACAATAAAAACACAAAATTGTTAAGATATTCATCAAATTACCTGAAATGAAAGCATAGAAAATTGAATCTCCAGTTTCTTTCGAAGTCTTCTAAGAAAAAGAGCATTTTCCAGTCCTCACAGGAAGTGAAGTACACCCTGCTACCGTTCCACTTCTGCACAGATTGCATGCTGGGCAATTCTGCAAGCTATACAAGCTCAGAGTGAAAAATGGATATTCCTCTTTATTCTTTCATGGGATGTGGGTGTCGCTGGCAGGCTAGCATTTGTTGCCATCCTTAATTGCCCTTGAACTGAGTGGTTTGCTAGGCCATTCAGAAGGCAGTTAAGAGTCAACCACATTGCTGTGGGTCTGAAGTCATACGTAGTCCAGACCAGGTAAGGATGGCAGATTTCCTTCCCTAAAGGACATTAGTAAACCAGATGGGTTTTTATGACTGTTTCATGATAGTTTTATGATAGTTTCTTGGCACCAGTATTGAGGCTAGCTTTCAATTCCAGAATTCGGCAATCTGCAATTGAAATCTCATTCTCAACTCCTGTGAGATTAAAACAGCTAGCCCAGGCTTTTGGGAGAGGTTTGTTTTTGGGAGCAGTTTATACTGAATTATGTACAGATGTATAAGATATAGATTATGTAATGTAAAAATTCCCTACAAAGCAACCCCGATAGTTTGGTGAGTATAGACATCACCAGACAGCAGTAAACCATACTGACCCAGAAACTCTCGAGACATGCTAAATTAGCTCATCTCCAACGGATCAATGAGTGGGGTTTTACAATTAGTCTCAACACCCCTGGCCTAGTGAAAGGAAAAAAAATTAGCCAGTGTTCTTGCTCCTCATTCTGTGACTCTTTCTGGAGTAATTCCATGTAAACAAATGGTGAGCTCATCTGTGATTTCACCACAATCAAATAGTCCACCATCACACATGCACTAGAATGAGAAAGGCTGCTTATGCCATGAAACCACATCCCAGCACGTCAACACCATAGGGAGAAGATTGCAAAATAAAAATAAAAAACAATTTGCTCCCAATAAATTGGCAGTAACAGTGGAACAAAGAAATGTAATACCTCACTGTGAATTGTGCATTTTCAGTGATCAGTGGAGCTTAGAATCCCAAAATGGACAAAAAGCAGCTCCTCGAACTAGAAGATAAGAATTTTTAATGCGATTAAATAAATAAATTACTCAAATAACAAATGGGATGCAATTTGAGGATAGCACCTAAATTACAAGATTAAAGTTTTGTTCTTTAATTTTATGATTTTATCTGAACCTCTGAATAAGACTATGGCTCTCCAATACATTGCCATCACCATACATATATATAACTAACATTCCACGCCTTTTAAAACACAGCCATTAAATGCTACATGTGTTATATGTCAGAAGGCAAAAGCATGTCAGATTTAGAAATAATCTACCACAATTAAATCATTCATATTCACAACAAATACTCTTTCTTTAAACCAGTAAGTTTATATTTCCAAATGATTGCATTAAACATCAAGTTTATTTTTATTTAGAAACTTCAACCATCTCACATTGAAACTGAAACTCTAGGAATGGAAAAATTATCTGCCTTCAGGAGTAAAGAGTTAAAGATGTATTTACAGTAACCAAATTAATTTGGGTGGAGTGTCCAAAACAGGGCTAAATAAAGAGAAAATCCTATATATAGAGACCAAACTGTGTACACACTGGGTAAACAGCTATAGTGGTCTAAAGCTAGCCACCCACAAGCACATGATCAGCCAAATGTTATGTTTCAGAAAATCTGGTTTAAAAAAATCTAGCAAACCAGCCTATTCAATTGATTTTGTATGAACTTTGAATCGATTAAAAATAAATTGGGTTTGACTGATGCTACATTTCTAACAAAAAATGGTACACTTTCTCCTTAAAAGGGAAAGGGAAATGTAGGAAAACAAGCACTTTCCCACATAAGTATAATTTTGATGCCTTTAATAAAAATGTTTTTTTTTTAAATTCAGGAATGGATCAAAAGGTGCTCCATTTGTTTTGGTTACAATATGGGAATGACTTATTACATGGAAGTGAGTGTGAATCTTTTCTGCCTAACACAGCAAAATCACACAGACAATCAACTTTCTCTGCGAATTGTTACACGTTCGGCAGGAAAACCCAATTAAATGGTGGCGCCCAGGGACCAGCTCCTGACATTGAAGGAAAAATTATTTTTTTTACAAGGTACATGAAATTGTTTTTATTAAAGGCATTAAGGCAACCTTAACAGGCCTTTATGTGAGAAAGTCCATATTTCTTCTGTTTAATTCCTTCTAAAATCCAAGTAAAATCACAGGTTTTGGACCTTACTAAACACTTTAGCCCATAAACTTTATAATTTCTCAAATAAGTATATGGTGTGATGCAGATCAACCAATCAATATCAAAGAACCAGGCGTTCTTTAAACCATTACTTCATATCCTGAAGTAAAAGCTTACTGTTGCAGTTTTGAATACTTATTTCATGGAGATGGATCACAGCCAAATTATTTCATCTTTACAGGACAACAAAATGTTAATGGAGTGCCTGTGCTTTAGTCTGTCCAAGACAGTGCTTTTGTGTTTCAAGAAATAGTTTAGGCTAGTAGTTGCTAAAAAAAAATTTACACCACGCCCACTATTATTTCATTAAAATTTGCATACCCACCTCAACTGACATTCAAGAATTACCCTCTACAGGTAATGGGTTTGTATATGGTGAGAGAAAGACTGCCGAATTGGATGATACACTGTTCTGATGCCACTGAAAGGTCTGTTCGAAAAAAGACTTAGATTTGTATAGTGCCTTTCACAACCTCAGGACCTCCCAAAGTGCTTTACAGCCAATGAAGTACTTTTTGAAATGTAGTCACTGTTATAATATAGGAAACATAGCAGCCAATTTGTGCACAGCAAGCTCCCACAAACAGCAATGTGATAATGACCAGATAATTGATTGACCAGAACGCCATGGATAATTCCCTGGTCTTCTTCAAAACAGTGTGATGTGATCTTTTACTTCAACCTGAGAGGGTAGAGAGGGCCTCAGTTTAACATCTTTAAAAAGACAGCATCTCCAACAGTGCAGCACTCCCTTCGTACTGTACCAGAGTGTCAGCCTAGACTTTGCAGGTTGATAGGTAAATTGGCCATTGTAAATTGCCCCTAGTGTAGGTAGGTGGTAGGAGAATTGAGGGAAGGTGGGGATGTGGTAGGGAATATGGGATTAATGTAGGATTAGTATAAATGGGTGGTTGATGGTCGGCACAGACTCGGTGGGCCGAAGGGCCTGTTTCAGTGCTGTACCTCTCTATGACTCTATGACCTTGTGCTCAAGTCCCAGACCCACAAAGACTCACAATCTTCTGACTCAGAGGCCAGAGTGCTACCAACTGAGCCAAGGCTGACAGACAAGTCATATAGGTTTTAAAGATTCTGAAAGGGTTTGATAGGGTAGAAGATGTTTCCACTTGGAGGAGACACCAGACCTAGGGACCATAAATATGATAGTCACAATTAAACCCAATAAGGAATTCAGGAGAAACTTCTTTACTCAAAGAATGGTTAAAGTGTAGAATTCACTACCATAAGGAGTAGTTAAGGCAACTGGCAGAGATGTATTTATGGGGAAGCTTGGGGAGTTTAGTACAAGGGGGTACAGCCTAAATATTAGAGCCAGACCTTTCAGAAGTGAAATTATGAGACACATTGATGCACAAAGGGTGCTAGAAGTTTTGAACTCTTCCACAAATGACAAACAATGCTAGATGAATTATTAATTATAAATCTGACATTGATTGACTCTTATTAACCAACGGTATTAAGGGTTATGGGAAAAGGAGGATATATGGAGTTAAGATTGCAGATCAGACATGAACTCATTGAATTGTAGAACAGGTTGGAGGGTGTAAATGGGCTACTCCTATTCCTTTGTAGCTAGTTAAACACACAAGGGAGAAAGGAATAGAAGGATTGGTTGATCGGGTTAGATGAGAAAGGGTGGGAGGAGGCCCGTGTGGAGTATTATTTATTTATTTATTTAGAGATACAGCACTGAAACTGGCCCTTCGGCCCACTGAGTCTGTGCCGACCAAGAACCACCCATTTATACTAATCCTACATTAATCCCATATTCCCTACCACCTACCTACACTAGGGGCAATTTACAATGGCAAATTTACCTATCAACCTGCAAGTCTTTGGCTGTGGGAGGAAACCAGAGCACCCGGCGAAAACTAACGCCGTCACAGGGAGTATAACCAGTGTTGATCTGTTAGGCTGAATGGCCTGTTTCTGTGCTGAAAATGCTATGTGTTACTGTCTAAATTATCTGATGTCAAATAAAATGGAGATAGAAAGGCAGTGATCTAGATTAATTATTCAGGTTCCCTGTTCCTGAAAGGCTGAAATTTAAAATGCTCGTCTTCATCTAAAAATCTCTTCATGGCCTCACCCTCCCTATCACTGCAACTTCCTCTAGTCCTAACCCCATCCCCTCTCGAAAACTGTCCATTCCTCTGTGCATTCCCCCACCTGACAGTGTCTTCTGCCACCTCGACACCATGATCTGGAGTTCCTTCCCTAAACCCCTCTGCTTCTCCAACTCGCTCTCATCTTTTCAGACCTTTCTTAAAACCCATTTTTGTGACTAGGCATTGGTTTCACACCCCCACCCCCTCCCCTCCTCCCCCACCAAAGAATGCAGATGGGAAGAAACCAAGTGTTCCTTAAAATAGCAATCCAGAGGTGGTGTGGAACATATGGCTCAAATATAGTGAAATTCAGAAGCCTTGGATGGAGCTCATTTTAAGAGACAAAAATGGCTATTTCTTTTTCAAGATTTTATATGCTGCTCTTCAATTGGAGGTACACCTTTCTACTATTGCCATCATTGACTGCTATAGAGTCACAGCATGTGCCCAGCAACTGTAGAACCGAGATGAGATTCCAGAACTAATTAGCACTCTGTTATGACCTCAGTGAGACGATTAATGTTAAAATATGAGATGAGTTTTTAAAAATTACACAAGATCTCACATTTTCAGACTTTTATTATAACAACTAAACTAAAAGAAATCCCCATTAACTAAACAATACTTTGCAAGTAACAAGTGCCCCAAATTGCAAAGGTATTTTCTTTACTTATTACAACACTTGAAAACCTCACACCACACTTATACGTTACACAGTCCTCTTTGATGGTAAAATCTCTGCGGTTAAGTCCCAAACTCCTCCCAGTTGCAATGAGTTGGATCTCCCAGAACGTTCTCAAAGTCAACGTCCTCTTCGCTCACTTCTCCGAGTACTTTCCGCCTGGATGTCCGTGAATGTGATTCCTGGTGATCCTGTTGGTCTTCTCCTTCTCTGTAAACTTCAACTTTTGTAACAGGTTCAAGTCTTTGCAGCCTTTGGCTGTAACAGTCTTCTCCGAGAGCAGGTGTTCCCTCTCTCTCCCTTGAGGCTGCCACCATTGGTTGTTTTCCTTTCTTACAGCCTGCTCTGAGGCTCCCACTGCTGGTTTCCTGGCTTACAACCTGCCTGCCTTCAGAAAATCTGTTAAAATGATCTAGAATGAAAAATCAGTAGCTCATCGTCCTTTTCCAATAAGCAGAGTCCAGAAGTCTGGTTTCAGCAGAGTCACTCGGGCTGTCCATTGTTTCCTGTTGTTAGCAGCTGCCATGCACATTTGTATCCTCAGAATCACTGACTTCTTGTTACAACCGAAAGTCTAGGAGGGTGAAACCCATCGTTCTTCAGGTGTTATACCCCTGCAGTCGCTGTTTTTCAAAAGTTTTTGATCTGGGATCTTTGTTGTCCTGGTAACCAAGATTTCTGTCTTGTCTTTAAGCAGATTTGATATAAGGTCAGCTGACTTCTCTGACTCCATCTCAAACATCTAAAAATCACAGTTTTTAAAACACAATCATTTAACAAAGTCCAGCTTTAATAACACAGAACTGTTGCAGTACAGAAGGAGGCCATTCGGCCCATCATGTCCACACTGGCTCTGCAAAGGAGCAATTTATCTAGTGCCACTCCCCCACCTTCTCACCGTAGTCCTGCACATTCTTCCTTTTCAGATAAAAATCCAATTCCTTCTTAAATGTCTCATTGAACCTGCCTCCACCACACTCTCAGGTGCTGCGTGGAAGTTTATCTTCAGGTCGCCATTGCTTCTTTTGCCAATTACCTTAAATCAGTGCCCTCTTGTTCTCGATCCTTCCACCAAAGGAAACGTTTTTCCTCTATCTACTCTGTCCTGACCCATGATTCTGAATACCTCTATAAAATCTCCTCTCAATCTTCTCTTCTCCAAGGCAATAGTCCCAACTTCTCCAATTTATCTTCGTAACTGAAGTTCCTCATCCCTGGAACCATTCTCGTGAATTGTTTCTTCACTCCCTCTAATGCCTTCACATCCTTCCTAAAGTGTGGAGCCCAGAAGTGGATGCAGCACTCCAGTTGAGGCTGAACCAGTGTACTGTACAAGTTTAACATAACTTTCTTGCTTTTGTACTCTATGCCCCTATTAATAAAGCCTAGAATGTTGTATGTTTTATTAATCGCACTCTCAACTTGTCCCAACACCTTGAATGATTTATGCACATATAGACCCAGATCCCTCTGCTCCTGCACCCCCTTTAGAACTGTACCCTTTATTTTATATTGTCTGCATGTGGAACGGACCTTTCAAAATGAATCAGTTCATACTTCCCTGTATTAAGTTTCGTCTGTCACTTTTTTTTAACATTTCATGGGATGTGGGCATTGCTGACCAGGCCAGCATTAATTGCCCATCCTTAATTGCCCATGAGAAGGTGGTGGTAATGAGCTGCCTTCTTGAACTGCTGCAGTCCATGTGGGGTAGGTACATCCACAGTGCTATTAGGACAGGAGTTCCAGGATTTTGACCCAGTGACAGTGAGGCAATATAGTTCCAAGTCTGGCTTGGAGGAGAACTTGGTGCATTGCTGCAGTGCATCTTGTACATGGTACACACTGCTGCCACTGTGCGTCGGTGGTGGAGGGAGTGAATGTTTGTGGATGAGGTGCTAATCAAGTGGGCTGCTTTGTCCTGGATGGTGTCGAGCTTCTTGAGTGTTTTTGGAGCTGCACCCATTCAGGTACGTGGAAAGTATTCTATCACACTCCTGACTTGTGCCTTGTAGATAGTGGACAGGCTTTGGGGAGTCAGGAGGTGAGTTACTCGCCACAGGATTCCTAGCCTTCTTGTCCACCCATTCCACCAACTTGTCTATGACCTTTTGAAGTTCTACAATATCCTCCTCACAGTTCACAATGCTTCCAAGTTTCATATCATCAGCAAATTTTGAAATTGTTCCCTATACACCAAGTTCTGAGTCATTAATATATATCAGGAAGAGCAAGGGTCCTAACACCAACTCCTGAGGAACTCCATTACAAACCTTCCTCTAGTCCGAAAAACATCGCTTAACCACTACTTCTGTTTCCTGTCACTCAGTTTCATATCCATGTTGCTACTGTCCCTTCTGTTCCATGAGTTATAACTTTGCTCACAATTTTGTTGTGCAGTACTTTACCAACTCTCTTTTGGATGTCCATGTACACCATTTCAACAGCATTAACCTCATCAACCCTCTTTGTTATCTCATCAAAAAACTCCAGCGAATTAGTTAAACATGATTTGCCCTTAACAAATCTGTGCTGGTTTTCCTTAATTAACCTGCATTTGCCCAAGTGACCATTTATTTTGTTCCAAATTATCATTTCAAGAAGCTTCCCTACCACCGAGTTTAAACTGACTGGCCTGTAGTTGCTGGGCTTATCTTTTCACCCTCGTTTGAACAAGGGTTCTTCTTTAGCCTCCTTATCTCGAGAGACAATGGGTAAGCGCCAGGAGGTGGTCAGTGGTGTGTGGAGCAGCGCCTGGAGTGGCTACAAAGGCCAATTCTAGAGTGACAGGCTCTTCCAAAGGTGCTGCAGAAAAATTTGTTTGTCGGGGCTGTTACACAGTTGGCTCTCCCCTTGCGCTTTTGTCTTTTTTCCTGCCAACTGCGAAGTCTCTTCGACTCGCCACATTTTAGCCCCACCTTTATGGCTGCCCGCCAGCTCTGGCGAACGCTGGCAACTGACTCCCACGACTTGTGATCAATGTCACAGGACTTCATGTCGCGTTTGCAGACGTCTTTAAAGCGGAGACATGGACGGCCTGTGGGTCTGATATCAGTGGCGAGTTCGCTGTACAATGTGTCTTTGGGGATCCTGCCATCTTCCATGGCCAAGCCATCTCAAGCGCCGCTGACTCAGTAGTGTGGATAGGCTGGGGATGTTGGCCGCCTCGAGGACTTCTGTGATGGAGATACGGTCCTGCCACCCGATGCCAAGTATTCTCCGGAGGCAGCGAAGATGGAATGAATTGAGACGTCGCTCTTGGCTGACATACGTTGTCCAGGCCTCGCTGCCATAGAGCAAGTTACTGAGGACACAGGCTTAATACACTCGGACTTTTGTGTTCTGTGTCAGTGCGCCATTTTCCCACACTCTCTTGGCCAGTTTGGACATAGCAGTGGAAGCCTTTCCCATGCGCTTGTTGATTTCTGCATCTAGAGACAGGTTACTGGTGATAGGTGAGCCTAGGTAGGTGAACTCTTGAACCACTTCCAGAGCGTGGTCGCCAATATTGATGGATGGAGCATTTCTGACGTCCTGTCCCATGATGTTCGTTTTCTTGAGGCTGATGGTTAGGCCAAATTCATTGCAGGCAGCCGCAAACCTGTCGATGAGACTCTGCAGGCACTCTTCAGTGTGAGATGTTAAAGCAGCATCGTCAGCAAAGAGGAGCTCCCTGATGAGGACTTTCCGTACTTTGGACTTAGCTCTTAGACGGGCAAGGTTGAACAACCTGCCCCCTGATCTTGTGTGGAGGAAAATTCCTTCTTCAGAAGACTTGAACGCATGTGAAAGCAGCAGGGAGAAGAAAATCCCAAAAAGTGCGGGTGCGAAAACACAGCCCTGTTTCACGCCACTCAGGATAGGAAAGGGTTCTGATGAGGAGCCGCCATGTTGAATTGTGCCTTTCATATTGTCAATGAATGAGGTGATGATACTTAGTAGCTTTGGTGGACATCCAATCTTTTCTAGTAGTCTGAAGAGACCACGTCTGCTGACGAGGGCAAAGGCTTTGGTGAGATCAATGAAAGCAATGTCGAGGGGCATCTGTTGTTCGCGGCATTTCTCCTGTATCTGACGAAGGGAGAACAGCATGTCAACGGTCGATCTCTCTGCACGAAAGCCACACTGTGCCTCAGGGTAGATGCGCTCGGCCAGCTTCTGGAGCCTGTTCAGAGCGACTCGAGCAAAGACTTTCCCCACTATGCTGAGCAGGGAGATTCCACGGTAGTTGTTGCAGTCACCGCGGTCACCTTTGTTTTTATAGAGGGTGATGATATTGGCATCGCGCATGTCCTGAGGTACTGCTCCCTCGTCCCAGCACAGGCATAGCAGTTCATGTAGTGCTGAGAGTATAGCAGGCTTGGCACTCTTGATTATTTCAGGGGTAATGCTGTCCTTCCCAGGGGCTTTTCTGCTGGCTAGAGAATCAATGGCATCACTGAGTTCCGATTTTGTTGGTCCAGCTCATCCATGACTGGTAGAGGCTGAGGGCAGTCTCAGTGACAACATTCTCCCTGGAGTACAGTTCTAGGTACTGCTCAACCCAGCGGTCCATTTGTTTGCGTTGGTCAGTGATTATGTCCCCTGATTTAGATTTGAGGGGGGCGATCTTCTTGATGGTTGGCCCAAGAGCTCTCTTAATGCCATCATACATTCCTCTAATGTTTCCAGTGTCTGAGGCCAGCTGAATATGACTGCATAGGTGTTGCCAGTAGTCGTTTCTGCAGCGCCTGGCTGTTCTTTGTGCAGTGCTTCTGGCTGCTTTAAGTGCTACGGATGTTAACTCGCTGGGGGCTTTCTTGTAGTTCAACAGTGCAATGCGCTTAGCGGCTATGACATGTTCCAGCTCTTCATTATGAGATTGAAACCAGTCTGCATTTCTCTTCGCACTTTTGCCGTAGGTGGTCAAAGCTGACTCATAGATGGCGTCTCTGATGTGGGCCCACTTGGTCTCAGCATCCCCTGTGGGAGTGTTTTGAAGGGCTGTTACAAGTGAATGTAGAAATTTTTGTAACAGCTGTGGATGAGAAATTCTGCTCGTGTTGATGCGCGGGTGGCCCTTCTGCTTGGAATGATGCAACTTTTTCGGTCCGAGTCTAACCTTGCTGCACACTAGGGAGTGGTCGGTGTCACAGTCCGCACTGTGGAAGCTGCGTGTGATTTGAACACTGTTTAAGGAGGCTCGCCTTGTGACGATGAGGTCTAGCTGGTGCCAACGACGTGATCTTGGGTGCCTCCATGAAACCTGGTGACAGGGTTTAGTGTGAAAGAACGAGTTGGTGATGCAGAGGTTATGATAGGTACACAACTCAAGCAGTCTCTACCCGTTCTCAGTCATCCTTCCAACGCCATAGCGCCCAAGGCAGGAGGGCCATGAGTCATGGTCGGCCCCAACCCTGGCATTAAAGTCCCCCAGCAGGAATAGGTGTTCGGTGTTGGGGATGCTGCTAATGATGTTATGGAGTTCCTCGGAGAACTGATCTTTCGCTTCAGGTGGGGAGCAGAGTGTTGGAGCATAGATGCTGAGTAGGTGTACTGGACCAGAGGTGGTGAGCAGTCGGATGGACAGTATGCGTTCCGAGCCATTTGAGGGAGGCTCTATCATGCTGAGCAAGGAGTTTCTGATGGCGAAGCCCACTCCATGCTGTCTTGGTTCTTCAGGATCCCTGCCCTGCCAGAAGAAGGTGTAGTCTTGCTCTGCTAGAGATCCACTTGCGAGGAGGCGTGTCTCCTGAAGTGCTGCAATGTCTACATTGAGTCTACTGAGCTCGTTGTTCATGATGGCGGTCTTCCGAGAATCGTTGATTTGTGTAAGGTCTTCCGACAGGCCAGGACACATAGTTCTGACGTTCCAGCTTGCAAAGCGAAGGGCTGGTACCTTCTTTCCTTTTTTCGTGTTGTTTGGTGCGGTGTTGCAGTCCACCTTTCGGGCAATGACCCTGAGCTCCAAGCACCCATTGAAGCAGGTAGACTGTGGCAGGACAGAACCTTAGTGACCGGGGGCTGCCCGGTTTGAGGCGGGCGGTAGCTGTCCAGTGAGGTGCGATGACCTCTCCCACCGACAAAGGCAACCCGTGGCGCCCAGTTTCTATGCCAATTTAGCTGGACTTATAACCTGTAACTGCTGCCTTCCGTGTTGTTTCAGTCGCTGTGAGGCAACTATGGAGTGACCTCTCCATAGCGCATGCCTGGGCGAATTTATGGAGGTTGAGAGTTGCCCAATCGTCAAAACCCCCCTCTCGGCCTTTCTGGTGGGGTCCAAAAGAGTGCAGAGTACGACGTTTGGCACCGGTATGGCTGCAGGAACTGCCGGAAACATGCCAAAGGTGACACATGACCGCCTACGGGGCTCCGCTCTGGATTTTCTGTTAGGGTTTACTCCCTTAGCCTTGGTCTCTCCCGAGATGCCCACAAAGCATTGGGGTTGTTAGGGCCCCTGCACAGGTGTAGGATGATGCCGGTGGGAGGAGGGGGTGCGAGGGGGAGGGGTGGAGGGGGAACTGGGAAGGGGGCTGTAAGGGGGTGGGGGAGGGGTGCAGGGGGAAGATGGTGCGAGGGCGGGCTAGGACAGGGTTGCGAGGGGGGAGGGGGGTGCGGGTGAGCGGAGAGAGTGGAGCTGGGAAGGGGAAGGGTGGGTTGAAGGGGGGGAAAGCGGGTGCAGTTCCTTTTCCTCAGTTCCCACCATCGACGCCTGGAAAGCTCATCCGTGTCCTTCGGGAGGTGAGCAACATCCTCGGGCGCCGGTACCAGCATTGCCGACAGTGCGCTGCAGATGCTCTCCGAGCCATCTCCCGCGGGCGCTTTGAGGTTGCGGCCGACGAGCCGTTCGTGGCTTTTTGGGTGTTCGGGGCACCTTTTCGCAAGGCTTCCCTTGGGTCCCGCTGCTCCTTCTTCTCTTCAATGGACTTACCGCACGCCGTGGCCGCAGACACTCTGGACGGTGAAGATAGCAGGATCGGAGATCAAAGTATCACCAGCTGTACTTTTCAGTTGTCTCCTGGACTGTAAGCTCCCGAGGAAGCTCCCTTGCTGTTCAACTCTATCCGTGGCCATCTGCTCCCATTCTTAGTGTTTTTTGTGTAACATTTGCAAATCATCAGTCCTCTGACACCATGTCTAAGTCTAAGGAAGACAGAAAATTATGGTCAGTGCCTCCGCAATTTCCACTCTCACTTCCCTCAGTATCCTTGGATGCACCTATCGGGTCCTGGAGCCTTCTCAACTTTAAGTACAGACAGCCTATCCAATACCTCCTCCTTGTCAATTTTAACCCCTTTAGGTGTCTGAACTACATCCTCCTGCACCTGACCTGCACAGTATCAGCTTTCTTGGTAATGACAGATTCCAAATATTCATTTAATACCTCAGCTATGCCCCCTGCCTCCAAACGCATTTTCTCTTTTTGGTCCCTAACCAGCCCCACTCCTCCTTTTACCAACCTATTACTATTTTTTTTTTTAAAAGAGACACAGCACTGAAACAGGCCCTTCGGCCCACCGAGTCTGTGCCGACCAATAACCGCCTATTTATACTAACCCTACAGTAATCCCATATTCCCTACCACCTACCTACACTAGGGGCAATTTACAATGGCCAATTTACCCATCACCTGCAAGTCTTTGGCTGTGGGAGGAAACCGGAGCACCCGGCGAAAACCCACGCGGTCACAGGGAGATCTTGCAAACTCCGCACAGGCAGTACCCAGAATTGAACCCGGGTCCCTGCAGCTGTGAGGCTGCGGTGCTAACCACTGCGCCACTCAAATAGAAGACTTTTGGTTTAGCTGCCGGTCAGGAAAATTCTCTCCCGCTGGCCACTTTGGGACCAAGGGGCAAGAAAGTGAGACTGTAAAGTATGAACGAAGAGATCATTATAGTAACTGCACACCATAATCCAAGGTTGACATCTGGAAACAATTATGGCCGGAATTTTACTCTCAAAGACGCGAGCCATCCACCGTCTGAAATGTCGGTGGCGATCCCACCTCCGCCAGGCCTGGGGATCCAGACCGCATTTTACGGTCCCCAGGCCCTTAATTAGGCTGAAGCGGGACATCCACCTTTTTGAGGCAGGAAGTCCCACCTAAAGGAGCTGCCGGCCAGTCAGCAGGCCGGCAGCTCTTAGTCCCAGCAGCACCACTGGGAGCAGTAGCCACTGCTGGGACTGCAACCCAGCTTCAAGAAAAGGGCAGACTCAGGAAAAGGTAAATTTTTGAGGCCACGCTGGGGGTGATTGGTCAGGCCCCAGCGAAGCAAGTGCGTGTCGATTGGGGGGGGGGGGGGGGGGGGGCGTGTTGGGCATTGGGAACGGCCCTACGTAAGGCACAGGGTGCCCGACCAGGACACCGCCCCACCCCACCCCCCAGGCCTTCAGAAAGCCGCTTACCTTTAACAGGCAGCTCTACGGGCCTGGGCCGCCCACCTGCCAACAGCAAAATCCCCATGGCGGCGGGCAGAGGCTCTTATGTGGCCATTAACTGGCCACTTGAGGGCCTTGATTGGCCTGGGGTGAGTGGGCTATTTCCCACCACCGCCACCCCGTGTAAAGTGGTGGCGGAGGCGGAAGCAGGTCGGGGAAGGCCCCCTGAGCCTCTCACTCAATTTTACAACCCCGCCACCATCCTGATCTTGGGGGGGCCGGTGGTTGGGGGGAGGTGGGGTGTAAAATTCCAACATATTTCTCCAATTGCAAATATCTATCTGCAGTTGGAAAAAGGTACCAAGAATTCTGGAAGAGAATGGTTAAGATATCATCACTGAAATGAAGAGTTTTCAGTTCCCTGAATGGTCTCTGAAGGACATGGATAAGGTTACACATTCCACGCTCAATTCCCAACCTGAACCTACCTCAACTTCTGGGGTCCTACATTTTGGAATCAGTAATTTGGGCAAAACATGGGCAAAAAATTAAAAGATTATATTTATTCCTGTGATTCTTTCCATTGACCCCCTTGCTTGCAAGTGGAGTGTGGACACTGGATGGCCACTATGGATCAAATAACCTAACACACACTGCTTCGGCTTGCACATAATGAATGTACAATTGAGAAAGGCACCATAGGGCTGCCAGCATTGCAGATAGTGTGAAAGTCAACATCTTTAGAAGAGGATAATAAAAAAAAGAGAAAATAGGGTGAGCATCTAGGTCAAGAATCCTATTGGCACTGGGCACAAGAGGGAGTGATAAAGTTAATTTAAATCAATATTTCCCCAGTAATCAGGTTAGCATCATGGCAAACCTTCATTATGTAAAGTTTGGTACTGACATTGTGCATCAATTACTTTAAGATTCTGGCTGTAATGCTCATCATTTAAAACAAAAAAGCAACAGTAAAATTGTACCCTACCAACACCAAAAATTACCATAAAGTGTCGAAACGTGGGAGCATTTCCTGGCAGTAATCACATATTAGCGCACATGACAATAACAAACTGGTCTTGTGGTTCCTGGCAGCATCTAAACCCACAGATGAAATTACATTGTAATCGTTCATGAAAGAATTACAGGGTTGCTGGTAAAGGAGAGTAATACAAACATACGTGCAGATTCCATACAAAATATACAGCCCAGTTTTATTCGTGTCCTTGCGATACTACATATTAAAAAAAACTTTTTTTTTTTTTACAGTGTATGTACATTAAATCTTAATATAAATATATATGAATTTTAGATGAAACTGGCACAAGTCTTCTAATGGAGAAAATTCCCTTGGTTGCTCATTTCCAGTTGCTGCAACACTTGCTCTTTGAAACCACGAATCAGGACTAAACACTGTATATAAGAAATATTAACAGTTTTAAGTACAGTATTTGCCAATTCCTTTTGAAATTGAACACATAAAAAAAAAAAATCTGTATTTGCAGTGCACTAGAAGGATCATTAAACTCTTACAAAGGTAATGGCCAAGAGGCATGTTTTACATTTAAATGTTTAATCCATTTTCAATTATAATTATGGTTCTCGAGAGTCATAAAATAACTTGAGGGATTAAAAGATGCTATAACATTCTGGGCAAGTCAAATCTAGGAAGATGAGGAGTTGACGAGGAAGATTTAGAATTTTGCCAGATCTTAAGAAGGGCAGCACAGAAATGTCCAACTACAATATTAATCCAGTTTCACCAGTTGTAATCCAGATTTCCAGATTTATATTGCAGTTGTGCATATCTTGACGCCAGAGGTTTCAAATGCTTAATATTTGAAAATAGTCAAACACATTCTCAATTGAACTTTGTGCCTGCCTCCAAAATATTAGCTATGTTAAAGAAATGCTTTAAAAAAGGATGTATTTAAAAAAAAACTTCCTTCCACATTCTAATTGATGCAATGGAAAAGTATTTTCTTGGATTCAATCACTTCTATACATTAGTATATTAGAGACAAGTAGCAGCTTCGAACCAGGTTTGCATATTACAGATATGTGTAACAGTCATGCATCAGGAATAAACTGGGACATAGAAAATATTTTCTCATATTGGAAAAGGGCTCACATTAAGCTTTAAAATGCAAATATAACACAACATACAGGGCAGCACACAAGTCTTTTTAAGTATTGGGGGGTGCCAATTTTCAGTTCTAAGGGTGCAGTGTGGAGTCCTACTTTTCAGCCTGCAATCCTCCTGAGCCTTTTCTCTCGCTTCCTACCCCACCCTCTTCATTAAGAAACTATGGAAGCCAGTAGCCTAACGTCGTCTGAATGCTCGGGAGATTCTCCAGGCATTGGGCTCTTCATAGCGGTTATATAGGGGCTCCAGTCTCTGTTGTTTCTTTTGCTTGCTGAGTTTAGTAGGATCGGACACTTTGAAGAAGGCAGGTGCAAACTCCACCAACCAGCGTGGGTCAATAGTGGTCACTTCTCGCATGTATTCCTTAGTAGTTAAGACAAGTTCATGATATACAACCCTGAAAGAAACACACAAATATTTACACTCCAATCAGTTTCCTATTTTCTTTTATACATTTCAGCTTTTCACGTTTGGGAAACAATTTCAAAGTTTTATCATGTGGTTCAAAATAGCTCAAGAGTAAAGACAGTTACGTATAGAATCTCCAATAAAGTTAAAAACTTTTCATAAATGGATTATTTGACCAGTTATTAACAGTGCTGATCTTTGTGGGTAGGGGCAGGAGAGGGAAAGAGCTGCAAAGAAATAACATGGTCCTTTCATCTCCAGAATCTGGGTATGACTCAACCCAGATTAAAGGGCTGAAAGTTTCTTCTCTACGTTGGCTGGAAGTCACATGAAATGAGTCAGACGAAACCTTCCTGTAACCTAAAAGAAAACAAATGATCTGCATTTATAGAGCACCTTGCACGACCACAGGACATCCCAAGCGCTTTACAATCAATGAAGTACTTTTGAAGTGTAGTCACGAATGTGAAGTAGGAAACGTGGCAGCCAATTTGCACACAGCAAGCTCCAACAAACAGCAATGATTGACTGTGATGTCGATTGAGGGATAAATATTGGCCAGGCCAATGGGAATAACTTCCCTGCTCTTCTTCAAAATAGTCATGGGATCTTTTACGTCCAACTGAGAAGGAAGGTGGGGCCTCGGTTTAACATCACATCCAACAGCACTCCAAAACTGCAGCACTCCCTCTGTACTGCACTGGAGCGTCAGCCTAGGTTTTTGTGCTCAAGTCCTAGAGTGGGAGTTGAACCCACAACCTTCTGATCTGGAGGCGAGAATGCCATCAATTGAGCCATGACTGACATCTAACTCAGCACCAATTGGCAATCTGATTCAGAAACATTACAAGGATGGCTGGTAACAGAAATGGAAATTTTACACTAGTGGAGTAAGTGGTGTTCTTTGTTGTGAGTTGCGTAGAGATTGCTTTGGCTTAGTGGTAACACGTGTCCAAGTCAGAAAGTTGTAGGCTCAAGTCCCACTATAGAGACTGAACACATGATATAGGCGGGCATTTCAGTGCAATATTGAGGGAGTGCTGCGCTGTTGAGGGCACCATCTTTCCAATGAGACAATAAACCAAAATCCTGTCTGCCTTCTCATGTAGACAGAAAAGATCTCACGGTACCATTCAAAGAAGAGTTAGGGAGTTCTCCCAGTGTTCTGGTCAACATTTACCCCCCAACCAAAAGCACTATAAAAAAAATTCTCTAGTCATTTAACTTATTGTCAGACTGTGCAATGCACAAATCGGCTGCTGCGTTTGCCTACATTACAACTAAACACCTAATTGGTTGTGAGGCACTTTGAGACCACCTGACATTGCACTGCAAATGCAAGTTCTTTCTTTGTACTTTCACCATTGCTATACCTTACCCAGAGGCATGTAACGGAGTTCCAAAATTGGAAAATGTTCTGTCATTTTTCTGGCATTGCTCAATTTTCTAATTTCTTTCCCCACCCTGTTCCCTTTTTTCCCACTTTTTTTTTACACAAGTGATTAAGATTTGGAATGCACTGCCAGATAGGGTGGTAGAAACAGATTTAGTAGTAGGTTTCAAAAGGGAATTGGATGAATACTTGAAGGAGAAAAAAAATGCAGGGGTAGTGGGAAAGAGCGAGGGAGTGGGACTAACTGGATTTCTCTTTGATAAAGTCAGACTCAATGAGCCAAATGGCCTTTCTCTGTGCTGCACTATTCCGTGATTCTGCTCTCTTTCTGTTCTATCATTTGGAGTGCTAAATCCACCACTGTCGGGCCCTAATATTATGGACAAACCAATATTATGCTCTTAGACCTTTTTTCATTAACATTAATTTAATTTACCACACGCAATTAAAAAAATTATGAAACCAATGTGATTTGAAGATTTGGCCAAAAAAATCTAAGGGAAAGCATCAAGCACCATGTCATATTGGCTAGAATGCAGCACTGCAGCAGAAAACTTCAGAAAAAAAAACCCACCTCAACTAATGAGATGGTCTATCCCATTTCCTAACTTCACCCTACGCACCAGAACAAGCCCAGCGGCAGAGTCCTGAACAAGTACTAACTGGTGTAAAGTCTGGAGACACCCACCTGAAACAAAGCCTTGAATTAGCAGGGCTAAAGGAAATGAGATGAAAAATAGAAAGTTCCCAAACCAGCCATTAATTACAACATTTGAAGATGGAGCAAAACACCATACAAAATGGGTAGCTTAAAAGTGGACTGCCATGTATGTACACAAAAAAGGAAAAAATCGATTAATCATACAAACCCTATAGCTAGTTTGCAGAAATCATAGGGCAAAAAAAGGATGGGTTTATAGCATACGGAAGTTTATTAATTTCTTCAAGTGGAACAAAGGCCTGAAAACAGACATCTGCACAAGGCTATTCATGTTAATGTAGACAGAATGTCAAGTCAGGCTGCCAAATGTAGCAAATCAATTAAATAAATGGGGGAAGTGACTCACTTAGCCCAAAGGGCTTACCATACCACAATTCAACATGGAATATGGGCTGACTGTATCCACAAACCAATCAGAACACAATCCATGTATTGAAATAATACAAAATACCATCATGGAGTTAGGATCGCTTTCACCCACTGGAACTTTGTAGAGGGATTCCTGCTAATTAGTTCGTAGCACTATATCCTTTTTCAAATCTGCCACAGAAAGTCAAGCCTAAAATTTAAAGCCACTGTTTACAATTTTTAAAATATAATTTAAGATTTACTCTCCCTGTTGTCACGCTCACACATGGAGAAATTATGAACTATATAATGAACTTATAAAACAAACCCAGAACGGGCACTTTTCCCGAAAAGCAAGATGCAGTCGACAGCTCAGGTGTCCTTTACCTGTACTGCCAAAAAACATGGAACTAAAAGAACCCTGAGTCAATCTTCATGTCTGGACCAGCCTAGGAGAAAGCATTAAATTGTAAATGGCTACCTCTCTTCAGAAAATTGGGTTAACAATGGCACAGCAGACATGGTGTCTCCAAATTCAAACTCAAATGAATGGGTGTGAACAAACTCCACTTTATCAAAATGGAATGAGGATAGGCAACACCTAGACCCCACTGCCTAACAAAGGCCCCACTATCAGACACCCTTTATAAAGGACAATGGTAAAGAATATGACAGGAACCAGGGGTCTGATAAGGAGCTTAATAAAAAGTATACGTAGGGCAGACAAAAACAGTGAGCCAGCGATTCCGTTTCTCCAGCCGAAGGAGGAGGACCCTGCCTAGAACACCATTTTTAAACGATCAGTAGGCAGACACGGGAAGTGGCTTTGAGACTCCCTACCTGAGAAATTGTACCAGGGTTTGATACATTGAACTGTGACTGAGATACAACAAAATGAAGTCTGCAACCACGCATTCGTCCTCCTGAAACTTTCCAGGTTTTGTTTTCAGTGAACCAGGAAAAAGGAAAAACAGGCCTGCACCATTTTTACATCTTCATTCCCCCCACCGGGGGGAGGAACACAAGGTTTACAGTGAACTCTTTTAAAAACCATCAGACCTAAATGCATGTCATCTTTTAAGCTCTACTTTTCTGGTGTATGTGTGTCTTTGTGCATGTTAGCATGGATGAAGATACGAATATTTGAATGTTGTTTAATAAACATTCATTTTTCTTTAAACCTACGAGAAAACCTGTCATTTGTCTGTTTGTTGACCATTAAAATGCTCAGGGGTTGAAACATATATCTAATAAACACACTGTCTTTGGTCAGTTGAGAGCTGAAAAAGGGAAACCATCCCTATCATTTTCCATCTGTCCGTAACACTGTCACCTTCATTGGTGGTGCTTCACTGACTCTACAGAGATAAGAGCTAAGAAATTCAGCATCTCCTTGGTCACTGTGGCCAGTGTGACCCAAGTACGGAATCTCAGTCAACTTGTTCTCCTCTCATTAGCTACGTACCACACCTTTGCTTGGTGCTGTGCCTGACAGTCACCACCTATCTCAGGACAGTAAGAATCCCACCATTTCTGCTGCAGATTTTCCAGGCAACTACACACATCTCATTTTCATTGTTTGAACATTTTATATCAGATGTTTGTTCAAGATCACATAATTTTGTACTTTTTCTCCTTTAAGCCCTCGCCCCTTCCCATCTCTGTAACCTCCTTCAGCTCTTCAACCCGGAGATATCTGTGCTCCACCAATTCTGGCCACTTGCGCATCTCAATTTTAATTGCTCGACCACTGGCGACCGTGCCTTCAGTTGCCTAGGATATAATCTAGGGAATTTCCTCCCTAAACCTCTCGGCCTCTTTATCCTCATTTAATTAGCACGCTCCTTAAGCTACCTCTTTGTCCAAGGTTTTGCTCATCTGATCTAATATTTCCTTATGTGGCTCAGTGTCAAAATTCTATTTGATAACGCTCCTATGAACCACCTTGGGACATTTTACTGCATTAAAGCTGCTATATAAATGCAAGTTGTTGTTGTATATAAAAGCTCTCTGTCATTGCAATGAAATGTTTCATTTTACTGTTTAGCAATTAATTTTTTGGTTTATTTTGAAATGTGTTTCACATATGTTTGATTCACAATGACATGCTTTTACATCTGAATTGCACCAGTAGTCCCAGTGGTGATTCTCTCTTATATCCATTGAATGTAAACATTAATTTTAGAACTGAAATAGGTAGGAACAAGGGCTAGAGGGAGTACAGCATGCCCTTTCACACCTCGGATCGAGGTTTAAAATCAGTCCTGCCTAATAAGATGATGTTTACTCTCTGTGGTTAAGCAAATGGAGTTTGGCCAGTTCAACCCAATTCCCAGTAAAGCATCAGTCTATGGTACAAAACTCACAATTAAGCAGTTAATTACATTTTCATATCCTGGATATAGCTCTCATTAACAACTATTAAAAGAGCCAAGGCTATAAATTACTGGTGATATCAGCAGACAAACCCTTAGCACACTCATGTGACAGCTCTCCATCTGCTATTTTAATGGAAGCATTAACCAGTTTATTACACTGTCCATTAATATCACCAACAATATTTTCTTGATTCTATAGCCTTCCTTTGTTGGGTCAAATGTTCTCTTTCTTCCTGCCCCACAAAAGATGCAAATTCACGTACAATCCCACTGTTACTAAGAGCATAGGCAGTGAATGTTAGCAAGCTATTCAAAATGGATGGGTAACAGCCAAGCCAGATGTTGTTCCCATCTGGCATCTAAATATACAAACTTTGAAGCTGGAGGTGAGGGTCATTGAACAGCAATCAGTAACAGGAACTCAAGACAATTTTTCCTCTCATTAGTCCACAGATATAGAAGCTAGTTGCGGTGTGCCCCATCCACTGCAATCAGCTACCTCTGCTCAACATATCAAGAACGGCTAAACAGGTTAGGCCTTTATTCATAAGAGCTTAGAAGAATGAGGAGTTATCTTATTGAAACGTTAAAGATTCTGAGGGGGCTTGACAGGGTAGATGTTGAGAAGATATTTCCACTAGTGGGGGAATCTCAAACTAGGGGACATAGTTACAGAGTAAGGGGACACTCATTTAAAACTGAGATGTGAAGGAATTTCTTCTCTCAGAGGGTAGTGAATGTCTGGAATTCTCTACCCCAGAGAGTTGTGGAGGCTAGATCACTGAAAGTGTTTAAAGAGAAGGCAAATAGAGTTTTGAAATATCAGGGAGTTGAGGGCTATGAGGAGCTGGCACGAACGAGGAGTTGTGGTCTGGGGCAGATCAGTCATGATCTTATTGAATGGCGGGGCAAGCTTGAGGGGCCGAATGGTCTACTCCTGCTCCTATTTCTTATGTTCTTATGTAACCCAGGACCTTCCTGATCTGTATAGCTCAGTACCACACATAATGCTTTTATTCAGTAAGCCATCAAAAGAACTTTGTCATACTTATAAATACCACAAATATGCAAGCATCATGTAATGTAAACTGTTTACATGTACTACAGACGTTGTAGTAAAATTTAACCGTCATACTCGCTATGGAAAAATCACTGCAGAAAAAAAACAAACTTTAAGCTTAAAAAAAAAGGACAAGCCATAGGAGAAATCACATCAGCGTTCCACTTGTGAAGTGGACTTTCTGGAATATTCACGACATATGCAAGCAGATGATGACATCTCACTGGTGCCATGAAATAAAAGGCAAGGTTCAGGTTGTAACTCAACTCAAAGGATAAGTATATGACTTGAAAAGGGACCAAGACCGGATTAACTGGTTGTTAAAGAAAACAGCAGATCAAACCAGTGGGAGATATTTAAATAAGAGATAAATAAGAGGCAGGTTAAATGCTTTCCTACTCGGCATAACAGATACATGAATAAAGAAAAATTATAGCAGAAATTATGTTTTTAAGAGGCAAGAGATAAGGTTGTTACTAATGTTTTAGCTAGTGTAATTTATTCATAATTACTAATTAGAATAGTGCTGTTTAAACAGAGTAAGGCTGTGGATTGTGTGTGAGGGACTTCACTGATTAGGGGAAGGAGGAACTCTTTGGTCTCTTTCTTTTCTGCCTTTTCAGCATCCACGGTAGAGGAAGAAGCTGACTGGCAAGTAATTGGTAAGTTATTCTACTTATTACATTAGCAATAATTAGTTTCCAAAGCCAAGGTATGGCAGGGCAGCTCGGCCAAGTGGAATGTGCCTCCTGTGGAACGTGGAAATTCGTGGACGCACCATGCATCCTTGACAAACACATCTACAAGAAGAGTCACCGGCTGCAGAAGCTTGAGCTCTGGGTTTCAGAACTCGAGCGTCAGCTGGAGTCACTGTGGTTTATCCGCAAGGCAGAGAACTGCGTGGATAGCACATTTCAGGAGGTAGTCATCCCGGAGCTTGAGAGCACAGGCAGAGAGGGACTGGGCAGTTGCCAGACAGACAAGAAGGTCAAGGCAAGTAGCGCAGGAGTCTCCGGACAGCATCCTAATTTCTTTTATTTTTTTCTTTTAGAGATATAGCACTGAAACCGAGTCTGTACCGACCATCAACCACCCATTTTATACTAATCCTACACCAATTCCATATTCCTACCACATCCCCACCTGTCCCTATATTTCCCTACCATCTACCTATACTAGGGGCAATTGCTAATGGCCAATTTACCTATCAACCTGCAAGTCTTTTGGCATGTGAGAGGAAACCGGAGCACCCGGAGGAAACCCACGCAGACACAGGGAGAACTTGCAAACTCCACACAGGCAGTACCCAGAATTGAACCCGGGTCGCTGGAGCTGTGAGGCTGCGGTGCTAACCACTGCGCCACTGTGCCCCCCTAACCGGTATTCAGTTGAGTACCGATGGGAGAGAGGGTTCCTCTGGAGTGTGCAGCAAGAGTCATGACCAGAGCACCATGGGTGGCTCAGCTGTGCAGGGAGGGAGGAGAAAAGACAGAGCAATAGTAGTAGGGGATTCTATAGTTAGGGGAACAGATAGATGTTTCTGTGGTCGCAGACGTGATTCCAGGATGGTATGTTGCCTCCCTGGTGCAAGGGTCATGGATATCACCAAGCGGCTACAGGGCATTCTGAAGGGCAAGGGTGCATAGCCAGAGGTCGTGGTCCACATTGATACCAACGAAATAGGAAGAAAGGGGGATGAGGTCCTGCAGGCCGAGTTTAGGGAGTTAGGAAAGAGATTAGCAAGCAGGACCTCAAAGGTAGTAATCTTTCGATTACTCCCAAGGCCACGTGCTAGTGAGCGTAGAAATAGGAAAATACACCAGATGGAAGCATGGCTGGAGAGATGGTGTAGGAGGGAGGGCTTCAGATTTCTGGGGCATTGGGACCAGTTCTGGGGAAGGTGGGACCTGTAGAAGCCAGACAGTCTACACCTAAACAGGACTGGGACAAATATCCTTGCAGGAAGGTTTGCTAGTGCTGTTGGGGATGGTTTAAAATAGTTTGGCATGGGAATGGGAACCTGAGGGCAGTTTCAGATAGGAGAATTTCAGGGCAGGGAACAGAAGGCAAAAAATTAGCAAGTGACTCTGAAAGACAGAAGAAGCAAAGGTTAAAAAGTGTTCAGCACAGGAATTTGGCAGTGCTAAATGGTATTTATTTAAATGCAAGGAGTATTGTAAATAAAGCCGATGAGCTGAGGGCACAGATACACACATGGCAATACGATATCATTGCTATAACAGAAACTTGGCTTAAAGAGGAGCAAAAATGTCAGCTCAACATCCTTGGATATAGAGTTTTCAGGCGGGATAGAGAGGGGGATTAGAAAGGAGGGGGTGTAGCATTATTGGTTTAGGTATCAATAACAGCCGTGAGGAGGGATGATATGCTAAATGAATCATCAAATGAGGCCATATGGGTGGAGATCAGAAATAAAACAGGGGCAGCCACACTACTGGGAGTGTATTATAGACCTCCAAATAGTGAGAAGATGATAGAACAACAAATATGTAGGCAAATATCTGAGTGCAAACATTATAGGGCAATAACAGTTGAGGATTTCAACTACCCTAATATCAACCGGGACACACACAGTGTGAAGGGCACAGAGGGAACAAAATTCTTGAACTGCATTCAAGAGAACTTTTTTAGCCAGCACGTAACAAGCCCAACGAGAGGGGGCATAATTCTAGATTTAGTCTTCGGTAATGAAGCTGGGCAAGTGGATGAAGTAGCAGTGAGTGACCATTTTGGAGATAGCGACCATAATACAGTTAGTTTTAGCATAATCATGGAAAAGGACGAAGATAAAACAGGAGTAAAAGTTCTAAATTGGGGGAAGGCAAATTTTACGAAACTGAGAGGTGATCTGGCAGAAGTAGACTGGATACAGCTACTTGAAGGAAAATTAGTGGCAAACCAGTGGGACACATTTAAAAGCAAGATACTACAGACATAGCGTAGGCATGCCCCCACAAAGATAAAGGGTAGTACGGCCAAATCTAGAGCCCCCTGTTTTTCTAGAAGCTTACAGATAAGTTAAAGCAGAAAAAGAAAGCTTGTGACAATCACAAAAATCTTAATACTTAGAAAGCCTAGAGGAGTATAGAAAGTGCAGGGGTGAAGTAAAAAGGGAAATTAGAAAAGCAAAGAGAGGACATGAAAAATTATTGTCAGGTAAAATCAAGGAAAACCCAAAGATGTTTTATCAGTACATTAAGAGCAAGAGGATAACTAAGGAAAGGGTAGGGCCTATCAGAGATGTACAGGGGAACTTATGTGTGGATGCAGAAGATGTGGGCAGGGTTTTTAATGAGTTTTTTGTCTCTGTCTTTACAAAGAAGGGGGATGATGCAGACATTGTAGTTAAAGAGGAGGAGTGTGAAATATTAGATACGATAAGCATAATGAGAGAGGAAGTACTAGAGGGTCTGAGGTCCTTGAAAGTGGATAAATTGCCAGGACTGGATGGATTGCATCCCAGGTTGTTAAAGGAAGCCAGGGAGGAAATAGCGGATGTGCTGAGGATCATCTTCAAAGCTTCACTGGATACGGGCGAGGTGCCAGAGGATTGGAGGTCTACGAACATTCTACCATTGTTTAAAAAGGCTGTGAGGGATACGCCAAATAATCACAGGCCTGTCAGTCTGACCTCGGTGGTGGGTAAATTATTAGAATCAATTCTGAGGGACAGGATAAATTGCCACTTAGAAAGGCACGGATTAATTAAGGATAGTCAACATGGATTTGTTAAGGAAAGGTCATGTCTTACTAACTTGATTTTGAGTTTTTTGAGGAAGTAACAAGGAGGATTGATGAGGGTAGTGCAGTGGATGTGGTCTACATGGATTTTAGTAAGGCATTTAACAAGGTCCTGCATGGCAGACTTGTCAGAAAAGTTAAAGCCCATGGGATAGAGGGGAATGTGGCAGGATGGATCCAAAATTGGCTCAGTGACAGGAAGCAAAGGGTAGTAGACGACGGATGTTTTTGTGAATGGAAAGAAGTTTTCAGTGGCGTTCCACAGGGTTCGGTTTTGGGACCCTTGCTGTTTATGGTATATATTAATGCTTTGGACTTAAATGTGGGAGGCATATTCGGGAAATTTGCTGATGACACAAAAATTGGCTGTGTAGTTGATAGTGAAGAGGATAGCTGTAGACTCCAGAATGATATCAATGGTTTGGTTGAGTGGGCAGAAAAGTGGCAAATAGAAGTCAATCCAGATAAGTGAGAGGTAATGCATTTGGGGAGGGCAAACAAAGCGAGGGAACACACAATCAACAGAAGGATATTGAGAGGGGTAGAAGAAGTGAGAGACCTTGGAGTGCATGTCCACAGGTCTCTGAAGGTGGCAGGACAGGTAGATAGAGTGGTGAAGGAGGCATATAGAATGCTTTCCTTTATTGTCCGAGGTATAGAATACAAAAGCAGGGATGTAATGCTGGAACTGTATAAAATGCTGGTTAGGCCACAGCTGGAGTATTGCATACAGTTCTGGTCACCGCATTACAGGAAGGACATAATTGCTCTGGAGAGAGTACAGAGGAGATTTACAAGAATGTTGCCAGGGCTTGAAAGCTGCAGCTTTGAGGAAAGACTGGGTCGGCTAGGGTTGTTTCCCTTAGAACAGAGGAAGCTTAGGGGTGATGTAATTGAGGTGTACAAAATTATGAGGGGCCTAGATAGAGTAGACAGGAAGGACCTGTTTCCCCTAGCAGAGAGGTCAATTACCAGTGGGCACAGATTTAAGGTGATTGGTAGAAGGATTGGAGGGGACATGAGGAAAAAGCTTTTCACTCAGGCAGTGGTGGGTGCCTGGAATTCACTGCCAGGAACGATAATGGAGGCAGAAACCATCAACTCATTTAAAAGGTACCTGGACCTGCACCTAAAGTGCTGTAACCCGCAAGGCTACAGACCAGGTGCTGCAAGGTGGGATTAGATTGGGCGGCTAGATTTTTCGGCTGGCGTGTGATAAATACAGGGGAAAAATAATACAAGAGAAATCTATAATATGAAAACAGCAGGAAAGTGAAAAGGGAGGTTCAGGCAGGTGAAAGGGAGCAAGAGAGAAGAATGGAAAAAAGAGGAAAATGGCAAAATACTTTTACAATCACATTAGAAATTAAAAGAGAACCAAGGTTAGGGTGGGAGCACTTAGAAACAAGGAAACCATGTTGTAATTGAGAGTGAAGGAATGACAGTAATAGAATATTTTGTCTTAATATTATAGAGGAAAACAAATCCAAAAACGTGCACGATTTGGATATACACAAAAAGGAAGGTTACTGAAGTTGGCTGATGATACTAAACACAAAAAGTCTGGCAAAAAGTGGAAAAAAATGCAGGAGAACATAGTTTAGTGGAGTTAAAAGATATGCAGCAGATGCAGTTCAATGCAGAAAAACATGAAGTAGTGTATTTAGGGATATTACTATATTTTAAAAAAACTGGTGTTGAATTTGTAAATGACATTGGTTAAGCTATAGTTGGAGTACTGAGTACAGTGTTTTGCTACAGTTGTATAGGGTATTGGTGAGACCACATCTGGAGTACTGTGTACAGTTTTGGTCTCCTTATTTAAGAAAGGATATAAATGCGTTAGAGGCAGTGCAGACAAGGTTCACTCGACTGATACCTGGGATGGGGATTTATCTTATGGGGAAAGGTTGGACAGGTTGGGTCTGTATCCATTCGAGTTTAGAAGAATGAGAGACAATCTTATTGAAACATATAAGATCCTGAGGGGACTTAACAGGGTGGACGCTGAAAGGATGTTTCCCCTTGTGGGAGAGACTAGAACTAGGGGACATAGTTTAAAAATAAGGGGTCGCCAATTTAAGGCGGGGATAAGGAAAATGTTTTTCTCTGAGGGTGGAGTGTCTTTGGAACTCTCTTCCCCAGACAGCGGTGGAGGCAGGGGTCAATATTTTTTAAAGCAGAGGTAGATATGTTATTGACTAACAAAGGAGTCAAAGGTATTGGGGGTAGGTGGGAAAGTGGAGTTGAGGCCACAATCAAATCAGCCACGATCTTATTAAATGGCAGAGCAGGCACGACGGGGCCGAATGGTCTTCACCTGCTCCTAATTCGTATGTTTGGCCTTCTGGTTATTCCATTACTGGAAAGACATTAGCACTGTCAAAGGGGTATAGCCAAGACAGGACAGAAAGGTACCAGAAATGAGAAGTTATAGATATGGAGAACAGCTCACAAATGGAGCTAAGAAGTTTGAGGGGAGCCTACAAGTATTTCAAAATTATGAAAAGTTTGATAGGGTAAACAGTAAAAATTGTTTTCACTTGTTGGCAAATTAACAAGGGAAATAATTTCAGGATAAAAGGAAAAAAGGCAGAAGTTAGAATTCCCTCCCATCCCTCACACACACAGATATGCTCTACTATGAGTAGCTACTAAGGCAGAGAACGTAACATCATTTAAAAACTATAGAGGTGAATGCTGGTCAAAAAATCAACATGCAGATCTACTAGTGAGGTGTGGGTTGTAAAAAAAAAAGCCCGAGTCTTGTGTGGCTGCTCACAGTGCAATGTCATTTTCCTCCCTCCTATGTCGTCCCAGAAAGAAAAACAAATGTACCATGAATTAAGTATTTCTTCCGTCAAGCAAAATAGTTCTCTCTTCTCTCGAGAGTTGGGCCAATTGTGCTTTGTTTGCCATATGAACAATCTTAAAATTTATCAGAAATTTAATCTGCAGCATTTTATCACTGTTTGCAGGTAAACACATCTCAGCAGTTAAATGTGAGCCAGAACCGACAGTCTGCAGAGGTGTACAGCAGTTAGTCTTGGCATTGTGATTACCTCATTAACATTACATACCATTCAGGCTGCCTATTGAAGAGAGCACTGGAGGGGTGAATGTACACCACCTGCTGGTCAATCAGTGTACGGTATCCTTCTTGTGGGTCCTTCTTAGCTGCATTGCGGAAGAAGCCGCTGCAGATTGCTTTCTGAACTCGCACTGTGGCTTTTCCACATGAAACAACATCCAGTTTATGTCTGCAAGAAACAAATTGTTCACAACACAAAATGTGGGTAAGCATTCATTATAAGGCACCAATTTACTTCAAAAGATCCAGCCTAGACTTTTATCCACTCCCATTGTTTTTAAATTGGCATATCTGGGGCTGGGCAGGTGGTAGACAGTATGCATGCCCATCTGCAGGTGAGCATGTGAACAAGTAATGCAAATGAGGGAAATACACCTTCCAATGTATTTCCCATATTTGTGTCAGCTGAAAGCTGGATGCAAGAAACACCTGGCCCAAGCCTCGAACATTCAATGGTGAGCAGAGGTCTTCCTCCCCTGCAGGGATTTACCTGGCAGCAGGGGCCTGAACATGCAGTATCACAGCGTGATCTTGTATATGCCGAAGAGCAGGGAGGCCAGAGATTGTGAAAGATACTACTGTATATAAATACAAGTTCTTTCTTTCTTTTGGGGTTAGGGACAGGCGCATCAATATATCAGGTGGTAGAGTACTGCCCCTCTCTCCTGACAGGAGATGCTTCTCAGTGGAGGTGGTGGAGGAGCCAAATCATCCAAGAAGCCATGTCGTGCTCAACAATGGTTTTGAACGTAATGAACAAAGAAATGCACTCGTACAAAGATTAGGTCGAAAATCACACTGCATACCATGGTAGTTTTGCAACTGCAACCAGTGTGTCAGTACTTGAAACTAACAGGGTTTCTATTTTAGTTTTGTACCATTAGAACTAAAAGCAGCGTGTGTCTCAGATAGAGCACTATACACTGGATAGCAGGGTGCGTATTACATGACTGCAATCCAAGAAATTGTACTGGCACCCTTAACCACAAGGTTACTGTTCTTTTTCAGATATGCCTACTATATTAAAGTACACATGAAAAATCTCTCCTCAGTGTCATACATGTACCAAGAAAATGTAACCACTTGGAAATAAAGAAAATGGGGGATGGAAAGAAGAGTGGAGGAAATTAATGTTCTTTGAATTGGCAAGATATGAGTGGTGTCATGCTACATGGGTCTATGCTGGGACTTTTTCATTTATATAAATTATTTGGACATAGGCACAAAAATGAATGATAGAAAAGCATGCTGATAACAGTAAATTAGCAAACTGCAAAGAAGAATGCGAGAGATTTCAGAAAGGTATGGACTTATAGTGGGCTGGGCAAATAGACAGCAGATGCAGAGAAATGTGAAGCAATACATTTTTGGAAAAAGACTGAAAAGTATACCCTAAATAGTAATGTTTTAAAGAGAGTGGAGAAACAGAGATTTAGGGTAGAGTTACACAGATCTTTAAAACTGGGAATCTAGATAAACAAGGCTATAAAAAGACAAATGGAACTCTGGGGCTTATATATAAAAAACAAGTTGAATTTGTACAAGACACTGCTTAGGCCACAGTTGGAGTACTGGATACAATTCCAGATAGCCCACTGCAGGAAGGATATTTGAGCTATAGAAAGCGTGCAGTGAAGATTCGTTATTATGATACCAAGGATGCAAGGACATAATCAAGATAGATTTGAATACTTGGGGCTTTATTTACTGGAAAAAAGATAAAGGCATGTCTAATGCATATTTTCAAAATGATGAAAGACTTTAAGGGCTTAAATAATGAAAGACTGTGACATAAATTTAGGATAGACATAAGAACAAAAGGGGGAAGTCAGAAGAATCTCTTTTTATTAGAATATGAAATATTTTATTTAAGTGGTTGTTAAGACAGAGGCTGTGTCACAAAGGAGAGAATTGGAGAAAAATGATTAAAAGGCCAGGACAGAAAGTAGGGAAATGGAATTAGAGTAAACAGCACAAGTTGAAGAGCTAGCACCAGCGCAGAGACAATGGGTGAAACGGCCTCCTAGTATACTATAAATTTTTAGGATTCTATGCAAATTGAAAATGTAATTTATACTATTTTCAGCTGAAGTATTAAATTTTGCTTGAGTTTATTCCTTGTTAAAACTTACTAATGCTGTGCGGTCAAACGTTCACAGGAGGCATTTGCTACAAATATGGACAAAAATTGTTTGCAAATGATATCATGTCTTCTATATAACCAGTTCAAGACTATTTGTAATGAAATCTGCCTTTTCTTCTAAGGATGGATCAGGACAACCTTAATAACCATGACAATTTCTGGCAGGGGTTACTCAAAAACTTAGACAAGATGTGCACATTTTTCATGATAAAACACAGAACGAATGCCAGTTAATCGAAGCACTGGTGCAATGGGATAAAGAATGGACACGATCATAAGTATTCTGCTTTGTGGTTTATTATTTTCTCCCCTCTCCTTCCCCAAAATGTTATCCATAGTTTTCTAATGAATTATTCTTAACTCTATGTATATTACACACACACTGCATGAAGTGGTAGGAACACTGATTCACACAATGAGTTACCATTAATAGCCTTCCCTTATGAGCAAGCGTTACATGGAAGCTAGACAATACCCAATACCCCCTCCCACCCTCCCCCAGATAAGCAACAGAACTGAAACAGAGGTGTCTCAGATTGCTTTTGTGTATATTCTAGCAGCTGACAAGAAAATGCCAGAGGCCTGGATGCCAGAGGGCCTGAAGTGTTCTGTCTATTCATCCTCCTGGCTAGGGATACCACACATCCCATGGAGCCCATGGAGAAGGGAAGAATGAAAAGTATGTCTGGTAATGCTATAAATTAAAACTGCTTACAATTTAAACTGTCCATATAGTAAGATATATTATACATACGAGTGCACTCATTATAGGTTTATTCATTGGACCAATAACTAAATTAAGAGTCAATATTATGTATTTTGTTTAACTTCATTTGCTAACAAATGCACTTCTGGGAGCGACAAGACATTTCCCTATACCTGTCCATGATACCAAGCATCTGTTTGCGGATATCCTGTGCTCTGCGAAGGGAACGTGCTTGGATGAAGTTTTCATAGCACCATGGATTGGAGAATTTATTGTTTTTCCATGAATTATAGACAGCAAGCAAGGTGAGGTGATCCCCTTCAGCCTGGTGGAACTTGGCCTTCTTCTGGTCTGCAAGAGCTTGCTTATCCTAGTAGTCAGTAAACAGCACATATAATAATTGAGTGAAGGCACACAGAGTTGACAACTGCAGCTGTTTAAATAGGAAAAAAAAACTACAAACGCTGGAACTCTGAAATAAATATAGAAGATACTGAAATGCACAGGTCAGTTAAATCTGCAAAAAAAAGGTAAGTTAACAATTCATGTTGGTCTTCTGTTCGTACAGTTCTGATGAAGTTTCTACAACTAAAATATTGGTCTGTCTTTTCTGTTAACAGATGCTGATGGAACTGCTACTCATTTCTAACATTTATTTTTAATTTGCAACTATTTTTTTTCGATTCTATGGGTACCACTGCATACTTTGCTGGAACAACTGAGTTCTTTCATTGGCTTTAAGAATTAAAAAAGAACATATTTGCAAGTGGTAGAAACCCAGGCACCTTACAATAAACTCCCTTATTTCTACAATATATTTTCTCCAGAAACTCCTAGCTTAAAGAAAAAATACTAACAAAAATAGGTGTACGATCTCAATTCCATGGATATGCTGGGTATTTACCACCAGTGATCTATAATTATGACACATTAGTGATTCACAGGAGGTTTCAGTGGGCACTTTCAATCATCAGTCCAGTTAGATTTGCTTACCTTTGGTCGGTAGAAAACATTCTGTACGGACAGCATGGACACAATTGTCAACATCTCTTCACTGCAGCCAAGATGTACAGACATGATCAGCATTTTACATAGCATAGGCTCCAGAGGGAACTCTGCCATCTGAAAAAGATATGTAAAAATGTAACAGCTTAATATTGAAATGAATCAGTATTCAACTTTTAACATCATTTATTGTGAAAGGTGGGTAGGATGCAATACAGTCTCCTGTTAATTCAAAGTCATTTTTTGTTTAAAAACACTCAATTATCATCGTTGCACAATATCAATTCTAATTAACTAACAGACAATTCAAATCAGACAACTTTAAATTAGTAGTAGACTGTATCAAGCTCAGTAAAGACTGATGCAGTACATGCCCATGTGTCCAAAACAAGACTTCAGACTCTGTGACAAAATGAGTTATATACAAAATACTGTGGGTTATAGATCCTCTTTCTGAAAGACTTGAGTATCCGATTGGGATGAGCTCATACCTTAGCTCTGCCAATCAATCAAAATAAAATCAATACAAAAACTTAAATCAACAGAAAATTTAATAAGACTAATCACCTTGTCCACCCAGCCAATTTGGTCATTGCAAAATTGTGCAGACACATCTCATCCTGTTCTATGGAAGACAGTTTTATTATCACAACGACATCAGCAAACACTGCAAGGCTAATAGCTGTATGACTGACCTATGTATTGAGTAATAAATGGACCTAAATGAGAAGCGATCAGCCTGACTCCAATCACTTCCTGCTCAGTGCTTAAGAGTACTGATATTGAAATGAACAAACTTCAGGCATTAATATTCCCTTAACCTAATAACTTAGTAAATTCTCTATTCCAAAATAAGCAAGCTGCACAACGCCTCAATCACAACACAGAATAAAATGATCGTAACTGATTTCCGACTCCTTTGATACAACAATAGTTATAAAAGTGTAAACATGTTTTCAAGTCAAATTTGAAAGTGGAAAGCATTTCAGCATTTAGACTACCGAAGATCCATTAGGTTCTCCTTACCCTGCGCCCAAGTCTTGTCAGCAAACCTTCATCATCCAGCGCTCCTAATGTGTACAGCTGTTCCATGGCTGTGATGAGGGTCTCCATAGGCGGGGCATCCATAAAATCAAATGAAAGCAGGTCATTGATTCCCATAGCCTGAGACAGAGAAAGGTTTCATTGTGAAAGTACAAACATCTTGAACTCCAGTCTACAGTTATTAAAACAAATAACCCATACTGAGAGGAATACTTTTGTTCAAGTTATGTCCTGATAGTATAGACTCCCTCAGATATCACTACTGGACTATAAAAAACAGTATGAGCTTCATCATACACAATTTACTGTACCAAAACAACAGAGCAGTGGTGGTTTTCATATTACAAAGTGATATGCTACCAACCCCACAAACTTTCTGTAACACTTGATTTTTCTTTAACACCAAAATGACAGAATAGATTTTAAAAACTCTCAATCCTGGTGTATAGCTGTGCGTACTCCAAACACAGAGTATGAGTACCAAAGAAGGAAGGACAGAAAATCCTGTGGGGCAAACAGATCTTTGCATCCAAATTCCTGAAATGTACTCCCAACATGAAAAACATTGCATCAAGATCGGGAATTTGTTAAAATCTGTCCTTTTAAACAAAAAAAAATTGTTCTACATCACAGAACTCATGTAGGAAAACTTTTTCCTCCACGATATCTTGGAATGATAACCACTACTGTATGCATGCAGTAAATGATTTGAGTACTGAGATCAGTTAGTTATCCAATATTTAGATAGCACCTTTAAATGTAGGAAATATATCAAAGCACTTTATGGAATAAGAAAAGAAAGAAACAGACATGGTGGGAAAGTTAGGTGGTGACCAAAATCTTGTTCAAAAAAGATGGCCACCAACACAATATAAGCAAACGGGGGTTCAACAGCACCAGGGAGCTCATTTAGACAAGAAGCATTAAATGCCAAATAGACTTCATTCAATTAGCAAATGTTGCAGTTTTGAACTTAGGAGAATCAAAAGTTCTTGACCTATTTGCAGATCCAGAAGACGATAGAGTCAAGAGAGAGAGAGATCAACAGCACCAGTACACCCTGACAAGGTTCTGGAGGAATGGTGATTCAACTTTAGGGAAACCATGGCTAGTTATGAAACTCTAAAATACCCACTTCCAATATCTCATCACCATTTCAGCTTAGTAACAACTTTAAACGTTTCTTTCAATAATTTCAAAGACACAAAATCAGCAACTCTGAAGAATCAAGTACAAAGCAGCATAAGTCCTGGCCTTAGAGGTAGTTATCTGGTACATCCAATAGATATGATCCATAGTCTACTAAGAGGATGCATTTATATAGATCTTTTTTAAATCAAATATAATTGAAATAAAATACATCACTTTGGTCATTTTCACTGTCCTGCAGTAAACTATTCATCAGCTTACAAATACATAAATATTTTCAATTCACAACAGCCTAGTAACACTTAGATACCAATGGCATTTTGGGGTTTTACAATTAAGGGCATATAGTATTGAGGTAATAAGTTTGTATAAGGTCATGGTTATGCCAAAGTTAGAACATTGTGCACAGTTTTCAGAATACAATTACAAAAAGACTTCAACGCATACAGACAAGGATGATACCAGGGATAGGAAACTATAGTTATAAGAGACTTGGGATATTGAGACAATTTTCACTGGCGTAGATAAAGCTTTGACAACATTTAGTGGAGGTCTTTAAAATTATGAAATGTTTTGATAATGTGATAGCAATAACGAGTAATCAATTTAATATCGTCAGTAAGAGAGGGAGAAGAGGTGAAGAAACTTTACGCGAAGAGTTCAGAAAACATGGAATGCTTTCTCACAGGGAGTAGTTGGGGCAGAGGCCATTACTTCAAGTGGATAAATACTTGCAGCAAAGATGGATAAAGTGTTATGGGGAGACAGCAGTGTGATTACTACAGAAAAAAGCCTGCACAGACAAGGAGGACTCATTCTGTGCTATGCACTTCTATGGTTTTAATACACAGTTTCAGTCACCTCAACACTCAGGAATCATTATTTCAAGGGAGCTGAATTTCAGATGCGTCTCTTCTCCCTCCATTACATCCAAAGCATTTAACAGTGCTTGAAGATGTAACTGTAATCTATACTTAATTTACCTTTAGCGACAGTACCGTACTAGCAAGATTAGTTCTTTGAATTTCAGGAACATTTGTGGTCAACATTTCATCCCTGTAAGCACGCTCGGTGTACAGTCTATAACATTTCCCAGGTCCTGTCCTTCCTGCACGGCCAGCACGCTGCTTGGCTTGAGCCTGTGGACAACAGAGAGTATTCAAACCTTTCGAAATGGAGGAGGTATTGAAAAACAAACAACTATGGCAAACAAAATTTAGCACCAGGTGAGAATATTACAAGAAGTTTTTTTCTCCTTTCCCCTTCATTACTCTTCATGTCATGAACAATTATCAGTTTTAAAGATCAATTAAAAAAATCAAAATCGTTTGACTTTCCCCATTGTTGTGTTTATGAATATATTTACTTAAATAGTTCAAGAACAGTTAAAAAAAAGACTATTCAGCCTAAAGTTCATCCCTCTGGCCTCCAACATCTCTCAAGCTGGCATCCAACTAGGATTTTGAATGCCTTTAATATGTTACTGATTCCTGATGGACGTGGATCAGTGTGGGTGTCAGGCAAGGACAGGTTGGAGCTTGGGTATGATACCCCTGCGATTAAACGGCTTCTAACAATCACTATCAAGGGTCACACTAACTAATGCCTACTTGGGCAAGGTACCAAGCAGTAACTGATACAAGCAGAACCATATCCCAGCAAAAAATCATTAACTGCAGGACAGAAGCAAAGAAAACTGGCTGGGAGGAAATAGGAGGAAACTATAATACTCGTGGAGTCGAAGGTGGCTTTTAAGTCAGGGCTCCTATACACTGATGGCACAGTCTACAGAGAGCCCTAAACGGCACCTAACCTGTGTCAGAGTTAAACTGATGTATGATGCTGGCTTTGTTATAACGAAACATACAAAAATGAATATGACCAATAATAAGTTACATTTAAAACAGATGTTTAAAAAAAGAACCTGTGAAATTGGAGTCACCACTAGCTGGTCAATGCCAGTCTTCGAGTTATAGACTTTCTGCTTAACAAATCCAGGATCAACAACATAATAGATGCCATCAATGGTCAGTGATGTTTCAGCAATGTTGGTAGCAATTACAACCTGCAGTTTAAAAAAAGTTATAGATGGAAAAGGTTTAGGAAAAAACATTGAATGAACAAATTTAAAAAGAACAAGGGTAAAACCACTAAATCATCTATTTTTCGGCCCATCCTAATCCCCCATGGTATTGGGAACAGGTGTCAACAATTGTCATCACAGTGCTCTTAATGTGCAAGAGACTTCAAAAAGCATTTTACAATGAAAAGATAAAATCTACAAATGCTGAATAGGCAGCAAAAGGGAACTAGCAATAGAAAGGGAACGGGGGTGGGGGGTGACTGTTGATAACATTGTTGACGAAAAGGACTTTAAGGAAGTTTTTGAAAGCAGAAAGGGAGGTGGAAAGGCAGAGGGAACCAAGGCAGTGGGACAAGAGAGCGGTATAAAACCATTCCCCTCGTACTGCTAGTTACAAAACATTGTCCAATGGAGGTATGTTTGAGACTTTCTCTGCACTACCCGTTACCTTTAAGGACGATGGAAAATACAAAAAAAACAGTAACTGAACGATCAGGCACAAATGGCGGACCAGATGGAGTTAGGCAAAAAGGTACCTAGCTGGCAGAGCATTAACAAGGTAAAACCTAGAGGTAAGAAATGGACCAATGTTCCAGTAAGTTTGCTAAATAGTAAACAGAGAAAATTCTCCCTCAGTAAGGAATTGCACTCCTGAATAGTGCAGACCAGGAAAGTCTCTGCATCTATACTGAGTTAGCTTTACTCAGCTGAAATGGTGGAAGCAGTATACTTGGCTTGGATGGGGCATGAAGAGAAAACAAAAACCATTAGCTAAAGTTTGTGATCTTGATTATTATACACATACACCTACTCAAAAGCCCAGAATTGTGGATTCCAAGCAAGGGGAGGATCTGGTTTGTATGTAGTGGCTGACAGTTGAACTGTCTGCCAATGCTCAATGTCCAGACCACTTGTTTCTGGTTCTAACAAATCATTACACTGATAAGGAGGAGAAAACTTGGTTAAGTGGTGGGAGTGAGGGAAGAGAGGATAAAGGATGTAGGTGTAAACCTTGGCTCACTGGCAGCATGCTTGCTTCTGAATCAGAAGGTTGTGGATCCCAGCATCACTTCAGAGACTTGAACACATAATCCCGTTTAACACTTAACAGTGCAGAACTTCCTTAGTTCTGTACTGGAGGGGTGTTTTATGAATGAGATGTTAAACTGAGGCTGCATTTGACTTCTCAGTGAGCATAAAAGATCCCATAACACTATTCCAAAGAGCAGGGGAGTTCTCCCAGAGTTCTAGTCAATATTTATCTTTCAACCAACATGACTAAAACAGAATATTTAGTCATGTATCACACTGACCTTGCTGAGCACAATTTGGCAGCCACATTTGCTAATACCATATAACAGTAACTAGTCTGTGAAGCAGCTTGATACCTTCTGAAGATGTGAAAGGAAATGTGGACGGCACAGTGGCGCAGTGGTTAGCACTGCAGCCTCACAGCTCCAGGGACCCGGGTTCGATTCTGGGCACTGCCTGTGTGGAGTTTGCAAGTTCTCCCTGTGTCTGCGTGGGTTTTCTCCGGGTGCTCCGGTTTCCTCCCACAAGCCAAAAGACTTGCAGGTTGGTAGGTAAATTGGCCATTATAAATTGTCATTAGTATAGGTAGGTGGTAGGGAAATATCGGGACAGATGGGGATGTTTGGTAGGAATATGGGATTAGTGTAGGATTAGTATAAATGGGTGGTTGATGGTCGGCACAGACTCGGTGGGCCGAAGGGCCTGTTTCAATGCTGTATCTCTAATTAAAATTTTAATTAAAATGCAAATGCAAGTTTTTCTAAATCATTTATTTACCAACTTACTGACAAACATACCAATCTACTTTATAAAAAAAACTATTTAAACGAGTGTTGACCATAATAGGTTACTTCATAAACTACAAAACAATGCATCGTAGAACTGCAGTGTTAGTGAAAAGATTAATTAGAATAATTGTCTCAGCTGAGACAAGTGGAATGCAAGAAATACCTCCATAATCTGGGCTTGGGGGAGGGGGAGGGGCATAAATCAAACAGAGTCCCTTTTCCTGAAAATTATCCAGTAACTTTGGCTGGAAACTTGAGTATGCGGGCATACAGGATTAGGCACAGCTCATAACACTGACCCCTCCCCACAATCGCAGATCAGACATGACAAATGGCCACTTGAACAAAATATTATTTATTTATTTTTATTTATTTAGAGATACAGCACTGAAACAGGCCCTTTGGCCCACCGAGTCTGTGCCGACCAACAACCACCCATTTATACTAACCCTACAGTAATCCCATATTCACTACCACCTACCTACACAAGGGGCAATTTACAATGGCCAATTTACCTATCATCTGCAAGTCTTTGGCTGTGGGAGGAAACCGGAGCACCCGGCGAAAACCCAAGCGGTCACAGGGACAACTTGCAAACTCCGCACAGTCAGTACCCAGAATTGAACCCGGGTCCCTGGAGCTGTGAGGCTGCGGTACTAACCGCCACCCCCCAATTAACACCAATGGAATTGTAAAACCCCCCCACAAACCAGCACTTCCAGAAAGTTACAAGAGAAAATTGAAGGGTAACAAATAGCAGTAGTGTGTTTGACTAAAGTTGAATGTTTATTATATATTTAATCATAATTCCACAAATGAATGTTCAAGGGAACACTGATTGCCGAACAGCTTAATGATCCTTGTACGCCACTAAAAATACACAGTGGTCATCTTAAATGTATATATCAATAGAGGAAAGTTGGGAAAGGTTTTGTTTTGAAGGAGTGATGATAGCTAATTACATGAGGCAGTAAGAAATCTACTGAAGTTCCACAGATGTTGGGTTTCTTTACAAGGAAACATGCAAATCTAAAAGCATCAAACAACAGACGTTCAGTATGCAGTGAATTAGTTCACTTTTCTTCTGAAGGAATTCAGGAGCAAAGATTCAAAAAACTTTGTTTTTAGTTCTATTTCAAATATATTCTTAGTTCTACCCAAACAGCTCTTAAGTTAAATGAAACATCGCCTGTTTAACTTCAGAACAGTGAGACTGCAGTTTTACCTTTCTGCTGCCTGGAGGGGCTGGATCAAAAATTCTGGTTTGCATCTCACTCGGTAAAGCAGAATACACAGGCAGAATAATCAACTCTGGCACATCAGGCCCCATGGATTTCATTCGCTCATACAGAATCTCACACGCAGTGTCAATTTCTTCCTGACCAGTTAGGAAAACCAGGATGTCACCTAAATATGCAAAAATGGTTTTAGAACAGGCTTTAAAATTGCACTGATATTTGCCCTGCCTGCAGAAACTCTTAATCTTGGAATAATTTTTTTCTTTTATAATCCACAGAATAATTGACCAGGGCAACAATACATGCGCTCAGAGAAACACAGGGCTGAATTTTACACCGCCCCAGCAGGTCGGATGGTGGCGGGGAGGTGGCATAAAATTGAGCGAGAGGCTCCAGGAGGCCTTCCTGCCCCTGGCCAACTTTACGGCGGTTGAGGGGAACGACCCACCCGCCCGAGGCCAACAACCCACCCACCCGAGGCCAACCAAGGCCCTTAAGTAGCCACTTAACGGTCACTTAAGGGCCCTCGCCCGCCTCCATGGGTATTTTACCCATGGCAAGTAGGCGTGCTGGGGACACAAAAGGCTGCCCAGCGACAGCTGCCGGCCTTTCCACGTGCTGGGGAGATTCCCAATTGAGGGCTGCCCCCGCCTCCCAACCCACCCCTGGGACCCAAGACGACCTCCCCCACCACCCCAAACGACCACCCTAGCCTCACCAGGGCATGACCGATCCCACTGGTGGGGGATGCCCAACTTACCTTCACTCCTAGCTCCATGTCGCCGGCTGGGTTGCAGTCCCAGCAGTGGCCACCGCTCCCGGTGGCGCTGCTGGGACTAAGAGCTGCAGCCCGCTGATTGGCTGGCAGCTCACTGAGGCGAGACCTCCTCCCTCAAGCGGGTGGAAGTCCCGCCTCGGGACAATTAAATCTCGGGGTTCTGTAAAATACGGGACGGATCCCCGGGCTAGGCGGAAGCAGGTTCTCCACCAACTTTTACAGCAGTTGAAAATTCCCGTCTGCCTATGGTAAAATCCAGCCCACACACAGTCTCTGTTTCTGTTAGTAAAACTTAAGGGGCTGTGGTGGTGGTGGGGGTGGGGGAGGCGGAAGTGGTGGAAGATCAAGTAGAATCCAACAAATATGCTTTTCCCAATGGCCTGGAATTTGCAGTCAGTGGCGAATTAATGGCACTTGCTCACAGACATTCAATGGGCTTTTGCACTAGAATTTGCTGTGATCGGAAATCCAAAGTGTCCGTGCCTTCTACAGGGGATCTGGGACTTGTGTGAACAGGGCCAACAACTGTGCATTTCCTTAACCAATCTGACTGAATCCTTACTAAGCCACGAAGAGTCTGAACTAGGAAGTATAAACTGGAATATTTACTTCAATGTCAAATATTGTATAAAAAGTGAAACAGAGGGACAGAAAAAAATGGGATTAAGGAAGAGAGAAAACACAAAGTAAAAAAAAATCCAATATCATGAACTGAAGGAATGAAACTTTACACTTGCAAAATTCGAGATGAGCTTCCGACCTCAAATTCACGTCATCATTAAGATTGCCTATTTCCACCTCCATAACATTGCCCGACCTTGCCCCTATCTCAGCTCATGCGCTGCGGATACCCTCATTCATGCCTTCGTTACCTCTAGACTTGACTATTCCAATGCACTCCTGGCTAGTCTCCCACATTCCAGCCTCCATAAACTTGAGGTTATCCAAAACTCTGCTGCCCGTGTCTTAACTCGCACCAAGTCCCACTCCTCTATCACTCCTGTGCTCGCTGACCTACATTGGCTCCCGGTAAAGCGACGTCTTGATTTTAAAATTCTCATCCTTGTTTTCAAATCCCTCCATGGCCTCACCCTTCCCTATCTCTGTAATCTCCTCCAGCCTCACAACCCTCCGAGATATCTGTGCTCCTCTAATTCTGGCCTCTTGAGCATCCCCAATCATTGGTGGCCATGCCTTCAGCTGCCCAGACCCCAAGCTCTGGAATACCCTCCTTACACCTCTCAACCTCGCTTTTCCCCTTTAAGAAACTCCTTAAAACCTACCTCTTTGACCAAGCTTTTGGTCATCTGACTAAATAACTTATGTGGCTTGGTGCCATATTTTGTTTTATAATGCTCCTGCAAAGTGCCGTGGGACGTTTTATTACTTTACAGGTGCTAAAAAAAAACATAAGTTGTAGTTGTTGTTGTAAAAGTGGAGAGATTGTTTGGCAATAATTAAGAGTTACACACTTTTAAAAATTCTCTTGCACTTGAATAGACAAGCCCTATCTTTATCTGGTGTGCTTCATTGGTACCTATCATGCAAGTAGCCAAGCTTCACACCCTTCCACGTGTTTGTATGGTGAGTCTCCCAGCAAGGCACCAACGTAGCAAAGTTTCTGGAGAAGCAGGGCTACTCAGACAGCAACTTTTTGATTTCCATGTTTCACTGCGCATGTGTGGTTGCTGGAAGTTGTTGTACAATTTACTCTCTAATGATGCTGAGCAACAGGTAGCCTCACTGTTCATTTTCCACTAAATGCGAGCAAATATCAAACAGTTTTGCCCTTGAGATTATGGGCAGGATTTTTGAAGGCCGATCGGGGCGGGTGGCGGGTGGATCCTCCAGCGTCGAGAGCCCGTCTGCTGTCCTTAATTGGATGGCGAGCGTGCCCTCGGGCCATTACTACAAAAATCGTGTTGGGTGACTATTTCCGACACAGTGCGGCGTCAGGACCCAGAAGCTTTCCCGATGTCAGGTTCCTGATCCCAAAACGAAAATCCAGCCCTATAATTGGGTAATTCAACTCTTAAGAGATTTGCATCATGAAATCTTTATTCAAACTATTGGGAGGAAGTGACAATGCAGATCAGAAATGCAAATTTTCAATTTTAAAAAATGTAATTGCTTTTGAGAATGATAGGTAAGGAGTAAGATAATTAGTATCATGATAGATTCAGTTGTCTGAGTACCGTGTAATGAGAAATACCTGGCGGCTCTGTTAGGTGAATCTGCATCACTGTAATTAGACTAGCATCTAGATAATCGGTCTCAGGTTCCTTAGTATAAAGCACTTCCACTGGGTATGTTCGGCCAGGGATCGTGAAGATAGGCGCCTCGTAGAAATACTGGGAGAATTTAACTGCATCCAGTGTGGCTGATGTTACAATCAATTTCATATCAGAACGCTTTTTAACAGTCTAGTAAGGAAAGATAAGCATAACTTGGGTTAAAAGGGAGAAACTTTGTTTTCACGGCACTGTTCTCATGAAACATATACAATAGACAGCACTATTCACTGCTTTAAGTCATAGCAACAGGAACCAACACTGCTAACTATAGAAAGCAGTGCTTCCACAGGATAAAACATTGAAAAAAATTCTTATTGCAGTACCAGTAACGCTAACGCAATTTGTATAATTTAGCAATACAAAGATGAACTGAGAATATGCTGAGCTATTAAATCCTTGTACATTTGAAATAGATAACTGACTTCATGGTTGTAATTTAATCAAGGTTTAGAGAAGGATCATAAAATCAAACTTCATCTCAGAATTTAGGATATCATCTGAACCCCCTGATTAGATTAGTTACGTAAGTCACTTATGCATGTTACGTTCTAAATGTTGTCTTTTGTGGTCAGTAACACCAGAGTGAAATACTATACTCAGGCAAATTGATCCAACATGCAGCTAGTTCAATTTGAGATTTTTAATATGCTATGCTCACCATTTTAAAGGCTTTGCAACAGAGAAAAAAATAATCAATGACAGCTTACCTTCTTCAGAAGTCCAAACAGAACGTCAGTGTGGATAGTCCTCTCATGGGCCTCATCCAACATGATGATAGCATATGGAGACAGGTCAGGATCTATTAGGCACTCTCTCAGCAACATACCATCAGTCATATACTTTATTACAGTCTCTGGACTGGTACAGTCCTCAAATCGAATGGTGTAGCCAACCTACAAAGTTCAAAAGGAGTGAAAAGGAATGCTCTCTCACAAATCTAGTATCCCACTTGCTGCTATCACCATGCATCCTTTCACACACAGTTTAAAGTCACCTTTTTAGTGACACATAATAAAATACACAGCAGTCAAATAAAAATATAAATTGCAGAACAATCTCTCATGTTTCTCTCAGTAAGGGCATGAAAAGAGAAAAAAATGTGGGTGAAAAATGACTGGAAAGAAGAGCTACAGTGGAACAATATCACAGCAACCTGATCTACACCACTAAATGTAGAACACTGTTCATATACTCAAAAAGGTCACAATTTTATAGTCTGCATCATGTAGGTTCACTGGAACATATTACAAGGTTGGAACATTCTCATGATTCAGCCTTTTCTTGTGGATTGCATGGTCAACCGAATCTCTCCATTTTGTTATAGGTTTGCAACATGCTGTATAGGATGTACAAGGTAATAATTACTGTGTGATGGCTTCATATGATTTTTTTGACTTTTTGAACTGTGTGCGCATCATGGACCTTCAAGGTCATATTTAACATTCAAATCCATGTTGCCACTAATTTATACAGATCTCAAGTTATAGATACTAAGTGATTCAGATTTAGAATGCATTGCCCAATGAGGTAAATGCTAATGAAATGGCTCATCCCAAATTTCTGGCCCACAAAACCAGTTATTAAGAAATATGCACAAAGGCAGGAGTGATTTGCTTGGACTTCAAGTGCTGGATTTTCCAGAGCCAAAGCTGGGCCATAGTTAGTACACTCCCGTTATCAGGAGAAGCTCACAAAACTGAATGTGAATGTAGTTACATAGTCCACATGGTTTTTTTTTTTGGGGGGGGGGGGGGGGGGGAGGAGGTGGAAGGAAAAAAGACAGATTCACTCACATCATGTTTTATGTTCTTAAATAATTGGTAGTATATAGTTTTTTAAAACCATTTAAAAGATTGCTACATGCTGTTGTTCAAGCTAACAACTTAATTTGCTGTTAGCATGAGCAGCAGCGTGTGACAACCCTTGAAAACAGTTCTTAAAAGCTACATACCAACATTAATCTTGACAAGAGAATGTACATTAGATCACTATTCCACCATTAAATCTGGAATATGATCAACTCGTTAATTCATTTCAGCAGCTCACTGGCGAAAAAGTCTCAAAATGAGAACAAAGGGTGAACCATCAAAACAAAATCTACAATGGAAAATTAAAATTGTAAAAGAGTTAGACAATGTCAGCTTACCTCTTGACCTAAACAGCAACCATACTCTTCTGACACTCTCTTAGCAACTGACATTGCAGCCACACGCCTTGGTTGCGTGCACCCGATTTTCCCCCGGGTTGTGTACCCCGCCTCTGCCAAATACTGGGTGATCTGAGTAGTTTTACCAGAACCAGTTTCTCCAATGACAATCAGGACTTGGTTATCATGTACAGCCTACAAAAAAGGAAACCATTTCACTTCCAGAAATTCATTTTCAAAATGGCAGGGATATTTAGATTGTGTTCAATTTATAGTAACTTAATTGGATTTTTAAAAATCACAACAGAACCACAATAATCTACAAATGGAAAATTACAAGGGATTGGGTTGCATAATGTGCCTGAAAGCAGTTCATTCGCTTTGGGATCCCAGTTTCTTACTATATTAGTACATCTGAAATAGCCAATGACCATTTAAAATGAGAATGTTGACTTCAAAATGAAAGCTGCTATTTTAACCAGTTCTGACAAAAAGGTCATCGACCTGAAATACTCGTTCTTTCTGTCTGACCTGCTGAATATTTCCAGTGTTTTCTGTTTTTATATCAAGAATTTATCCAATAGTTTTAACTTAAATTTGAACCACAAAATTTTAAAATCAAATCCAGATCTTGTACAGTCATCACCACCTCTCACACTACTCTATCTATAAGTCATACTCAATGTAACTAATTATTTCTGCATGAAGGATGTCATTCTTAAAATGTTCGAAATACTATACTTATTCAGCAGACCAAGTGATGAGTTTTTCCTTCAAATATTTGAATGGAGTTTCCCCGTTAGATTTTAATTGTTTACAATATTAAGATAATAAATATATTTTAAACTAGGTTTCCAAAATACCAAGTTTACAGAGCACTGGAAATCAAAGAACAAAGAACAGTACAGCACAGGAACAGGCCATTCGGCGCTCCAAGCCTGCGCCGATCTTGATGTCTGCCGAAACTAACACCTTCTGCACTTCCGGGGCCCATATCCCTCTATTCTCTTCCTATTCATATATTTGTCAAGATGTCTCTTAAACGTTGCTATCGTATCTGCTTCCACCACCTCCCCTGGCAGCAAGTTCCAGGCACTCACCACCCTCTGTGTAAAAAACTTGCCTCGCACATCCCCTCTAAACTTTGCCCCTCGCACCTTAAACCTATGTCCCCTAGTAACTGACTCTTCCACTCTGGGAAAAAGCTTCTGACTATCCACTCTGTCCATGCCGCTCATAACTTTGTAAACCTCTATCATGTCGCCCCTCCACCTCCGTCGTTCCAGTGAAAACAATCAGAGTTTTTCCAACCTCTCCTCATAGCTAATGCCCTCCAGACCAGGCAACATCCTGGTAAACCTCCTCTGTACCCTCTCCAAAGCCTCCACGTCCTTCTGGTAGCGTGGCGATCAGAATTGCACGCAATATTCTAAGTGTGGCCTAACTAAGGTTCTGTACAGCTGCAACATGACTTGCCAATTTTTATACTCTATGCCCCCACCGATGAAGGCAAGCATGCCGTATGCCTTCTTGACTACCTTATCCACCTGCGTTGCCACTTTCAGTGACCTGTGGACCTGTACGCCCAGATCTATCTGCCTGTCAATACTCCTAAGGGTTCTGCCATTTACTGTATACCTCCCAGCTGCATTAGACCTTCCAAAATGCATTACCTCACATTTGTCCAGATTAAACTTCATCTGCCATTTCTCTGCCCAAGTCTCCAACCGATCTATATCCTGCTGTATCCTCTGACAATCCTCATCATTATCCGCAACTCCACCAACCTTTGTGTCATCCGCAAACTTACTAATCAGACCAGCTACATTTTCCTCCAAATCATTTATACATACTACAAACAGCAAAGGTCCCAGCACCGATCCCTGCGGAACACCACTAGTCACATCCCTCCATTCAGAAAAACACCCATCCACTGTTACCCTCTGTCTTCTGTGACTGAGCCAGTTCTGTATCCATCTTGCCAGCTCACCTCTAATCCCTTGTGACTTCACCTTTTGCACCAGTCTGCCATGCGGGACCTTGTCAAAGGCTTTACTAAAGTCCATATAGACAAAATCCACCGCCCTTCCCTCATCAATCATCTTCGTCACTTCCTCAAAAAACTCAATCAAATTAGTAAGACACGACCTCCCCTTCATAAAACCATGCTGTCTCTTGCTAATAAGTTCGTTTGTTTCCAAATGGGAGTAAATCCTGTCCCGAAGAATCCTCTCTAATAGTTTCCCTACCACTGACGTAAGGCTCACCAGCCTATAATTTCCTGGATTATCCTTACCACCCTTCTTAAACAAAGGAACAACATTGGCTATTCTCCAGTCCTCTGGGACCTCACCTGTAGCCAATGAGGATGCAAAGATTTCTGTCAAGGCCCTAGCAATTTCTTCCCTTGCCTCCCTCAGTATTCTAGGGTAGATCCCATCAGGCCCTGGGGACTTATCTACCTTAATGCTTTGCAAGACACCCAACACCTCCTCCTTTTTGATAATGAGATGACTGAGACTATCTGCACTCCCTTCCCTAGGCTCATCATCCACCAAGTCCTTCTCCTTGGTGAATACTGATGCAAAGTACTCATTTAGCACCTCACCCATTTCCTCTGGCTCCACGCATAGATTCCCTTCTCTGTCCTTGAGTGGGCCAACCCTTTCCCTGGTTACCCTTTGAATATTCCGCAAACCCTACTTCATAACGGAACATTTTCAGAATATAACCTTTGCAGGTATTACTGGATAGCAGGCCACATGACAAATTCAAAGAATTAAATGATGCTGGGTCCATGCCCCAGTAAAACACTCTGTACAAACCCACAACATTCTGTATCTTATTAGAGCAAAGGAACATTAACTGAACAGTGCCCTAACTGTATAATTACAGCTTGTTACCAATATCAAACACTAAATACATTGACAGCTACGATCTCAGCTAACATAATCTGCAGTTTCTTGATTCCAAAAGATTGAATAGACTAATGATACAACCCAGTGAACTACAATGCTCTAGGCTGCTATGCCTTACTCTGCACTGATATAAATAAAATAGCAGAGCATGATAGTACAAGTTACAAGTTCACACCCAAGATGCCTCACATAGGGACCTCTTGGTATCAGTTAAATAGTGGGGGCGGAGCGGCCGCCCCCGATGATGTGTAGGGGCAGCCTCCGTGTCCCTGGCAATGGCGTCCGGCACCACCGCGCAGGTGCCATTTTTAAAAAGGCTTTAAGCCCTTACAATTACTTTTAATTTTTAAAGATGCAGCAGTGTTAATTTTTTATTAAAAAATAAGAAAGATATTAGATTAGAGATACAGCACTGAAACAGGCCCTTCGGCCCACCGAGTCTGTGCCGACCATCAACCACCCATTGATACTAATCCTACACTAATCCCATATTCCTACCAAACATCCCCACCTGTCCCTATATTTCCCTACCACCTACCTATACTAGTGACAATTTATAATGGCCAATTTACCTACCAATCTGCAAGTCTTTTGGCTTGTGGGAGGAAACCGGAGCACCCGGAGAAAATCCAAGCAGACACAGGGAGAACTTGCAAACTCCACACAGGCAGTACCCAGAATCGAACCCGGGTCCCTGCAGCTGTGAGGCTGCGGTGCTAACCACTGCGCCACTGTGCCGGTTGCCCTTCCCCAACCCCGCCAAAGGTCATTTCAATGCCCGAAATGACCAACACATGTCTTTTTCCCTACCCGAACTTTACCCCCTAAACTTCCAATATGTGGCCTATAACCCCTTCGCACCATCCCCACATTCAAAAAAATTGATTTCCCCCCTCCTCCACCCCTCTTTCCCTGAAATTTTTATTACTCCCCCATCCCCACCAGGATGTCGCCTTGGAACTCCATGCAGAGTTCCAAAGGCGCACGGAGCACGAATGGCAGCCGTAGAATCAGCGTGGGACAGCTGCCGCCTGCAGCTAAGTACATTTATATCTTATTAACGCTCATTTGCATTTGGAGATGAAGGGCCTGCCAGCAGGTGGTGGGAGGGCCGCACTTAGGTCGAGGCGGGCCTCTCCCCACAGAATTTTACCGGCCCCCGCACTGCGGCGTCGAGGAGTCAGTACAATTCAGCCCACAGAATAATTGACAAAGCAGTTAAAAATCCCCAGATTAGAAATGGCAAAATTAAATTGATCTAATTCTGTGAACGCACTCAAATTTCTGCGCTGCCTTCAGCAGGCTATACATTCAATCTCGATGCTGACAATATCCTATTGATTCTGTTACATATGACTATCCTTGGAAACAAATGTGCTATATATTTTTAATGGTTCTAATACATGGTGCTGCCCATGGTGTGTCAGAACACAATATGGCATAAGGTACACTCCCTCATGGCCTTAGCCTGCAACTATAGCATCTCTGGAACAGTTTGCATGGAAAATTTCCTTTCTATCCAATCATAGGCATTTTCAATGTTATAAAGTGTGATGAAAAGGACATATGCGGAAAAATAAATCTATAGAATACGACTGAAAAGATCAGCATGCCTATATAACAATTTGATGCAATTTCTCATACCTGAACCAGCTGTTCTTTAAGTCTGTAGATAGGTAAGCTCTCTCTCTGCTCAAGAATAGACATTTGGGTTTTACGACCATATGATGCTTTGTTTCCTCCAAAAGCATGCTTCTTCCACTCGGGTATGTCTTGCGGCATCATTCCTATACCCCTCATGTTTGCTGCAATCTGTCGGCCATCAACTAGAAAATAAAGTGCACATGCTTTTGTACTGCCCCACAATCTCAGGTTCTTTCTAAATTTGATTCAACAAACATGACAATTTACTGCACTCAAACTTAATAACAAACCTTATTTGGGGAGAGAAGGAGGGATCTAAAAGGTGCAGTGGGTGTGACTTTTTTTTTTCAACATTAGAGATCGGAATTTAAATCCAGCCAGACAATTGAGCTGAAACGTGCCTCTGTTTGCAAGCTGCAAAGGTTTAATTTGAAAATAGTACAGCTAGTTCCTAGTTGGACAACACAAAACTGCCATTAATTTAAGAAAACTGATCATCTCACTCAGAGAGACCACAAGGTGGCTGATGTGAAAAGCGCAGCAGGCAATGGGGAGGGGTGCTCAGGCCTTGGCACATTGCTAGGACCAAGTATCAGATATCTGCTTCTATCTCTGCCATGTCTGACCTGTCAGCGTTTGATATTGACTGGGTCCCAAAATAGAAATTGTTCCATTCCCTAGCATTAACATCCCTCACTTTGAACAGCAAAATGTTCACACAAAAAGTAAAAATATTAAGCTACAATATTTTTAATAATTCATCTAACTAGCAACTTTAAACTAGAAAAGCATTAAAATATTACATTAACAATTGCTGAAGTACAAGATCAGCAGAAACAACGAAGTATCTACAATCAATACCATTCCTTCCCCATCCTCAGCATAAAGAAAATACTTTAGCCATTAACATACCATCAGGTAGTGGATCAACCCAGTGTTTATTGAGTCCCATTGGGATCGAGTCCATTTCTGCCTCTCGCTGTGCTTGTTTCATTTCCCGCCTTTCTTTAGCCAGAGCGCTTTGCATCATGGCAGCCTGGGATAGTGAGCCATCAGGATTCTGAAATCAAGCATAAACCAACACATTAGCAATTCAAGTAAAATATTTTGAAAACACAGTACCAAGTAATTGGGCACTGAAACTTTTCAAAGACTTTAATTTAGAACAAAAATTGTTACAGTAAATATGCATAAGGAAGCAGTTATGATCCAATTCCCTGACTGTGTTGCTGGTTTTTGATATAATACCTGTACCTTCAGGATCAAAAGCAGCTCAAAGCTTCACTGCGCAGGTATATCCATTCCCCCACAAGCAAACAAAAAAGTTGCCTTTACAGAATAATTACAATGAGTAATGTACAACATATGGACCTTCATGGCTCAAAGATAAGCTTTGGATTAATTTCCAATATAGTAAACTTAACATTCAAATTAAAAGCAAGCAGTAAACATGTTTCAAGTGGAGTGTGAGTTTAAAATATATTTCACAAATACAACTTCCAGCACAGAAAGAAGCCAAAGAGAGATCAATAGAGATCCTGGATTCATTATCTGCTTTACATACCTTGACTATTTTAACAGGACTCATGTCCATGCTCTGCTTGGTATGTCCCCTGAGGAACGGAGGCTCTTCCTCCACAAGCTCTATCTCAAGGTCCTCATCTGCAAAAAAGTAGACAAAGTCACTCAACATCCCATCAAGTAATCCTGAATTTTTACACAAATGTCTGACATTTTAATTTGTTAAATTGTCTTTCCTCAAACAATCCAGAATATTGCAACATAGACTGAAGGTTGTGAATTTTACTGAATCAATCCTGTGTCTGAGTGTCAGTGGGATCAAGTGCATTATCAGTCACTTCCTTCACACATTTCATCATTCACCTTTGCATGGTATAAAGCAGGAGATGCATGAAAACTCTTAACTGATTAATGAGTCAACTGGATCTATTCTGGCTTAATTTATATAATACTGACAGCTTTGTTTAGTGCTCATTAAAAATAGTCACTTTTACATTGTTCAAAGGTCTTAAATAAAAAGGAGCGTTGATGGAACAACGATTTTCATGTTAGTGAAAAGCCATCATAACCAACAATATGTATTTATACAGTGCCTTTAACACATTAAAACATCCCAAGACACTTCACAGGAGCATTAAACAAAATTTGCCATGGAGCCACATAAGGAGATACTAGGTCAGGTTGATCAAAGTGGTAGGTTTTAAGGAACATCTGAAAGGAGAAGAGAGAGGTAGAGAGACAAAGAAGTTTAGGTGGGGAATTCCAGAGTTTAGGGGTTAGGCAGCTGAAGGTACAGCAATGAAACCTAAGCATGAACTAAGCAAATACATAGATGTGATCTAGTTGATCACGCAATTTTTTGATCGAGGTGCTCAGCAGAAGTAAAGAACACAAGAGATGAGTCATACCTTCTTCATCGTCAACTTTAGGAAGGATGCCTGTTTCTTCATCAAAGTCAGGATATTCTTCTTTTGATATAACATTTGCTGCAATCATCTGAAATTTTAATCATATATGCACAAAAAATTATAAGAACACTCTTAGTTTTAAAATGTAGTGCATCCCTGAAAAAGATTATAATCGACTATCAGTCCTGATGCATATGACAAATAGTGCTACCTAGTGGCAGAAAACCACTAGTACAGGAATTTTACCACTACTTTTTTCTTGTAATGCAATCCTCTCTGAACTAGTACCTCAGTACTAGTTTCAGAAAAAGATACTAAAAAATCTCCAGTTAATATATTATGCTTAAAGTCTGGCAGTTGAGAGATAAGAACAGAGAACACTGGAGATCTGGGACATAAACAAAACAATGCACAAATCAGTCAGTATCTAAGTGATAAGTAATAGGCAAACAGTGCTTCTAATACAGTTCCATTTGAAACATCAACCTGTCTTTTCCCTATCGATGCCAGCTGATATGCTACTTGCTCTTCAGCATTTTCAGTTTTTACTCTGGCAGATTAGTCTGTGTTAACTGGCCCCCACCTGTTTGATCTCCCACTTCTCAGGATCGGAGATTTTTGTAAGGCGTTTGCGTTCTAGTACGTCATCCTCAACCTCAGGGGTGTTCACCAATGACAGATTACTAGGTCTATCAGGGTTCCTCATGGTAGTTTCCTCATTGTTTTCTCCGCCAACGTTTCGGCGCCGGTTTGGGTTTAGATCCTCTCCAGTCTCTTGATCTACATCCTAAGGGAAAAAATTGAAGCAGGAACAATTTTAATTCAGAGCTAACCAAGCAGAAACTGATTTTTTTTTATGAATAAAAAGAAAACTGATTCCCAAGCTTAAAATTAAAGTCTTTGCTATTTGTTTCACTCTGACACCTGTACCAAGCCTTAACAAGTTTTGACCATGAAGTTTAAATTTTACTTTCAATAACTGCAATCCAAAATTTAATGCAAATTACCACTCTTTATAATTACCTTCATACTTAAGCTTGTTTTGGACCCAGTGAACGATAACACCTTGATCTTTACTCTTTGACCTTTGCTAACAACATCAGCAACATTGGCTACACGCCCCTCTCGTCTGAGCTCGGAGATGTGTACCAAGCCCTCCCATCGTTTTCTAAAACAAAAAGGCGAGAAGACAGAAAAGGCATTCATTTATTGGTAAACTGACTCTGAAAACATTCATACACAATTCCTTTTACATGATGAATGAAGTATTTTAAAATAAAAATGGAAAATCTACATTTAAGTTTTTTTAAAAACCAGTTACTTTAATGCATTTGGAGACACACCTGGGAAATGGTTGATATCTGAAACATCCAAGAAAAACACAACAGATAAAAAAATCAATAGACAGTTTTTTTCTTTACAGTTAAATATTTTCACAATATTTATTCATATTTAGAGGCAATATGTGCATTTAACGATATTCAAAGATTTTTAAAAGTTCTAAAATCAAGCTTCAAGACATATGGGACTCATTGACAATGCCATTCCCAGTAATGATCACAACTTATTTATCTTAATACAGGACAAGGAAGATGCCCAGGACTTCCACAGCTATATTGCTGGCATTCTGTAGCATGCTTCTGCCCCAGGAGCACAGACCACTGCCCCCTGACACAATTAAAACTGAAATACTGTCTGCACCCTCAAAAGGTTGAGAGAGTTGTCCAGTCTAAAACCTTGTTGATGTACTGAATTGGAACAGACAGTGAAAAAAACTCAGCTTTAAAGAAGCAAATTCTATGATCTTATTAACTTCAGTCATAACTATTTAATCTGAACCATTTTCATACACCTTTTTAAAAATCTATTTATGACCCATGTGGAACAACAGAAAAAAAACAGCTTGATTATAATTTTGCAATGGAAGGTTGAGCCTTTTGTTTTGAGCACATTTGGTATCTCCTTACCCCCTCCAAAACACAAAGTATTGGTTGGGAAAACACACCTCCATGTACCAAGTGACTTTATAAACAGGTTAGACAAAGATTAGAATTAAAACACTTAAGGAGATTTGGAAAACTTTGCTCAAATGCAGGAAATGGATGGAAGAAGCAGGTTTGATGGCTTAGTAATACAATGCTATTTACTGGAGTCTATATATTAATGCATTAATGCATTTCTCAGCCTGTTGAATTTCTTGAGGGCCCTCGCCTGCTATTTGCTATACTATACAATTTTTCTTTTGTGGTATACTGTACCTCAGACCTTCCAGCTGTACAAAGCATCCAAACTGCATGATACTGGTGACCTTGCCGTTGTAGATCTCACCCACTGATGGTTCCTCTGGTGGAGGCCTGTCTATGGGTCTCTCTTTCCTTTTCTCACAACTCTTTTCATTGACTCTGCCCCGATCCTTGTGGTCCCTGTTCGGGCTCCGACTCCGGCTTCTGGATCGTCTGCTGGATTTACTTTTGTTTCGGTCTCTGGAATGTGACCTGGACCTTGACCTCCGACGCCGTTTCCGGTCTCTGTCTCTACTGCGACTACGACTCCTTTTCTTTCTCTTTCCCTTTTCATTAGAGCTTTAGAAAAAAAGAATAATTTGCTTTTACAAATGAAATGGATCAAATAAATTATAAAAATGTTGACAGAACACTGCCAATGTCATGAGAGATACAGATGAGAAAGGCCAGAAAAATATTAACGCTCCCCCATTACAGCACCTCAATAGATTCCATGGTTTTTGCTTCCACAACCCTACCAGAAAGTCCATTCCACATATTAATTACTCTTTGTGTGAAGAATAACTTCCTGATATCAGTCCTAAATTAGCCTTTCACTAGCTTGAACTTGAGGCTCATGTCCTAGCACCACAGTCTAATCTTCGAAATTATGTCCTGGATTTATTTCTTCCCTATTTACTATTTTCTATACATCTATGAGGTCTCCTGTCAGTCATCTCAATCCGACTGCCATGGCTTAATTTGAAAGAAAGCTTCAGTTATGCCTTTGCTACACCGCTCTATTTCTCTACAAGTCGCTACTTACCAGCCTGTCTGTTTTATTCTGTGCAGCTAACAGGACTAAGTTACATAGAACATACAACACAGAAACAGGCCATTTGGCTCAAATGGTCCATGCCGACATTTATGCTCCACTCAAGCCTTCTCCCGTCTTTCCTTATCTAACTCGATCAGCCCAACACTCTAATCCCTCCTCCTTCATATGCTTATCTAGCCTCCCCTTAAATGCACCTATAGGATTCACCTCAACTACTTCCTGTAGAAACGAATTCCACATTCTCACCACTCTCTAGGTAAAGAAGTTTCTTCTGAATTCCCATTTGATTTCTTCGTGACTATTTAATATTCATGACCTCTAGTTTCGCTCTTCCTCACAAGTAGAAACACTCACCCTGTGTCTACTCTATCAAAACCTTTCATAATTTAAAGACCTTTATTAGGCCACCCCTCAACCTTCACTTTAAGAGAAGAGACCCAGCGTGTTCATCCTTTCTGGACAGGTATAACCTCACATTTCTGCTATCATCATTACAAATCTTTTTCACACCCTCTCAAGTGCCTCTGTACCCTTTTTCTAATATGCCGACCAGATCTGTACACAGTACCCAAAGTGTGGTCTAACCAAGGTTCAATACAAGTTTAACATAATTTCTCTACTTTTCAATTTTATCCCTCCAGAAATAAACTATGGTGCTTGGTTTGCTTTCCCCCCCCCTCCTCAAAATGGCCTTTTACAGTGTTTCTACTTTTAGTGATTCATGTATTTGTACTCGGATTCCTTTGCCCCTCCACCAACCACATTTAGATCCTTATTTTCCAAGTAATATATGGCTTCCTTATTGTTCTTACAAAATGTAATACCTCACACTATGTAAATTTCATTTGCCAAAAATATGCCCATTCTGCAAGTTTATTAATGTCTTATAATTTGTTGTAGTCCTCCTCAGTGCCAACACTCTGGTGAAAAGACTACAACAGGGTACTGTTAGATTGAGGAAATCCCCTTACCAATATCCTTCAAAGCTCACTAGAATGAGGTAACATCTCAATGGATTGGAAAGTACAGAATATCAGCCCATATTTTTAAAAGGGGCAAAAGATAAACCCTGAAATTACACTCTTTGCCAGCCTATGATAGCGATTTTGTTGAGGTATTGGATTAGTGACCATCTGGAAGGACAGGATCTGATTAGAAAGAGCCAACATGGGTTCAAAAGAGACTGGCCAGTTTGCTGGATTGCTCCAAAAAGGTTCAAAATCTGACGGTTGTGGGTAAGGCAGTGGATGCTATCTAACTGGATTTCAGCAAGACATTTGACACTGTCCCACATAAAAGACTGATTCACAAGGTGCAAGACCACGGGACAGGTGGCAAGGTGTTAGACTGGATCGACTTGTTGCTGAAAGATAAGACATCAAAGGGAGGTGGCGTCTGGAAACTGGTTGTCGGTGGAGTGCTACAGGATCTGTAGTCAGGGTCGCTTTTTGTATAGATGATTCAGAAGATTTACAAATGATAAAATTTGTGGATGACACCAAACTGGGTGCAGTAGCCAATGACGCTAAACAGCATGCAATAATCCAAAGCGATCTGGAGAAGGCTAGATCAACTGGCGACGAGATGTCAGAAGAATTCATGAGATGTGGTAGAGAAGTGAAAAGGTGGATTAAGTATTAAATAGCAAGAATCCTGAGGTCAACAGAGCAGGAAAAAGATCTGGGGTGTTGATAAATAGGTCATTAAAACCATTGGTTCAGTATTCACAGGTGATAAACAAGGCAAATAGAATACAGGGATGTATAGCTAAATACGCAACACAAGTTGAAGGAAATTATGTCAAAATTGTATCTGACCTTGGGGAGGCCGCATCTGGAGTACTATGATGAAACCTCATCAACCTAAAACGTTAACTCTGTTTCTCTCTCCACAGATGCTGCCTGACCTGCTGAGCACCCACAGTATTTTGCTTTTGTTTTGATATGGAGGACTATGTTCAGTATTAGTCTCCATATCAAAAGACAAAGCAGCCCGCTTGATCGGCACCCCATTCACCACCATAAACATTTTATTTTAAATTAAGCATTCATGAGGCACGACAGATTTAATAATTGGGACACTACGTGAGGCAAGGGAGGAGACTGCAGTAGCTCTGACACAAATTTTCAAATCCTCTCCAGCCAAAGGAGAAGTGCCAGAGGACTGTGAATGTGGTACCATTATTCAAGAAGAGTAGTAGGGATAAACCACCTGGTTTACAGGTCAGTGAGTCTAACATCAGTGGTAGGGAAACTATTGGAAAAATTCAGAGGGACAGGATTAATCTCCACTTGGAGAGGCAGGGATTAATCAAGGATAGTCAGCATGGCTTTGTCAGAGGGAGATCATGTCTAACAAATTTGATTGAATTTTTCGAGGAAATGACTAGATATGTAGATGAGGGTAAAGCAGTTGATGTAATCTACATGGACCTCAGTTAGGTTTTTGATAAGGTCCTGCATGGGAGATTGGTTAAGAAGGTAAGAGCCCATGGGATCCAGGGCAATTTGGCAAATTGGATCCAGAATTGGCTTAGCGGCAGGAGGCAGAGGGTGATGGTTGTTTTTGCGAGTGGAAGCCTGTGACCAGTGGTGTACCGCAGGGATCGGTGCTGAGACCCTTGCTGTTTGTAGTGTATAATTAATGATTTAGACATGAATATAGGAGGTATGCTCAGTAAGTTCAGAGATGACAAGAAAATTGGTGCTGTCGTAAATAATGAGGAGGATAGCCTTAGATTACAGGACCGTAAGATGGGCAGAGCAGTGGCAAATGGAATTTAATCCCGAGAGGTGTGAGGTTTTGCATTTTGGGAGGATTAACAAGGCAAGGGAATATACAACGGATGGTAGGACTCTAGGAAGTACAGGGGGTCAAAGGAACCTTGGTGTACTTGTCCAAAGATCACTGAAGGCAGCAGCATAGGTACATAAGGTGGTTAGGAAGGCATATGGGATACTTGCCTTTATTAGCCGAGGCATAGAATATAAGAGCAGGGAAGTTATGATGGAGCTGTATAAAAAGCTAGCTGGGCCACAGCTGAAGTACTGTGTACAGTTCTGGTCGCCACACAATAGGAAGGATGTGATTGCACTGTAGAGGGTGCAGAGGAGATTTACCAGGATGTTGCCTGGGCTGGAGCATTTCAGCTATGAAGAGAGACTGTTTAGGCTAGGGTTGTTTTCCTTAGAGCAAAGAAGGCTGAGGGGGGGGACATGTTTGAGGTATACAACATTATGAGGGGCATAGATAGGGTAGATAGGCAGAAACTTTTTCCCTTAGCAGAGGTGTCAATAATCAGGGGGCATAGATTTAAGGTAAGGCGCAGGAGGTTTAGAGGGGGTTTGAGGAAATATTTTTTCACTCAGAGGGTGATTGGAATCTGGAACACACTGCCTGAAGGGGTGGTAGAGGCAGGAACCTTCACAACAGTTAAGAAGTATTTAGATGAGCACTTGAAACGCCGCAGCATACAAGGCTACGGGCCAGGTGCTGGAAAATGGGATTAGAATAAATAGGCTTGATGGCTGGCGCAGACACGGTGGGCCTGTTTCTGTGCTGTATAACTCTATGGCTACTATGCTCAGAATGGTTGCTGCATTCACCTACATAACATACATCAAAGCAATTCATTGTATGTAAAGCACTTTGCAAAGGTTATGAGAGACATGGTAATGCACTACATAAACTTAAGTCTTCCTTTAATACATTTCCCATACCATAACAAACTCCAAGGCAAAAAACATCTACATTTTAGCAAACGGGGCAGCACAGTGGCGCAGTGGTTTGCACCGCAGCCTCACAACTCCAGCGACCCGGGTTCAATTCTGGGTACTGCCTGTGCGGAGTTTGCAAGTTCTCCCTGTGACCGTGTGGGTTTCTGCCGGGTGCTCCGGTTTCCTCCCATAGCCAAAGACTTGCAGGTTGATAGGTAAATTGGCCATTGTAAATTGCCCCTAGTGTAGGTAGGTAGGTAGTAGAGGAATTGAGGGAAGGTGGGGATGTGGTAGGGAATATGGGATTTATGTAGGATTAGTGTAAATGGGTGGTTGTTGGTCAGCACAGACTCGGTGGGCCGAAGGGCCTGTTTCAGTGCTGTATCTCTAAATAAAAAATAATAAAATAAAAGAGGCCAACTTGGTAACCAAAACACCTACAATCAATTTCACAAAACTTATTACAAACAGCACACATTATAAAATTCATAAAGTGGTGCTTTGAAGCTATTGGCAGATTATAAAGTAATCTTACTTCACTCATTTCTTATGGTCCATTACCTGTTGCAAGGCAACATCAACAATAAACTTGTTACTCACCTATCTGATGCTCCCGCTCCAAATGAAAGGGGAGAATGGAGCTCAGTTGGTCTCTCCCCACCCCCAAGGTTTTCAGTTTACATGGGGAAAGATTTATAGCAAAATGGTAACTGTGTTCTTTTATACACATTTACAATTTTGCTATAAAGATCAAATGACAGGAATCTTTCCCATCCAATCTTCCTAGAGGCCTGTGGAAACACTCTATTTTCAACAACTCACTGTGATAAAGTGGGTTATACAATTCATAATATGGGCAACTCAAAGCTACAGAACCTGTCATAAGCTCTCTCATCCAGAAAACCTAAATGACCATCAGGAGAGTAGGCCCTCTTCTGGTCATTTTTGGGGGTGGCATACACAGCATTACTGCTTCCTGAAACATTTTCACTAATGTTACCACCTCTGCTCTCACGAGAAGTTATAAAATCTAATAAAAAGACAGCCCTCCATTAAAAATCTGTACATAAATTGAATACTAGAATTGGTAATATACTGTCTTTTCAGAAAACTTGATACTACTAATGCACAGTCCAGCTAGGTCCAAGACCATAACCTTTAACTATCACCTTATCAAAGCAAAAAGCTACCATGCCTACATAGCAGTTTTGGTTTTCAAAACAACAAGAACAAATTTTTATCAATGAGTTTAAGCAGCTTTCCAAAATAATTTAGAGTCAATTATCCTTTGTGAAGTTCTTTAAATGCACAATTTAATAACTGTTTATAAAAGTTTAATTTCCAATTAAAATTAATTGCACATAACCCCATAAAGCCCAACTGTCCTCGAATTCCAGTCGCCAAACATTAGATGGATATTCAAAATTTAGATAAAATTAAATGTTTCATTGATTAGGATAATACATTTGAAGTTGAAGAAACATGAGTTTGAGATATCATCTTCTCCTATCTTACCTTCTCTAGTTTATGTATCAGTAATTCATGAAGGCTGGAGCTGCTAGTGCAATTTTAGACTTTATAACATTCTTAAACAATTCTCATATTTCCAAATATCAGAGCTCCTTAATCAAATTACAGTTTTAAAAGATCGATTTTGTTTTTTGGGGGGGGGGGCGGGGAAGGTGGATGAGGACGAGAAAGAGTGAAATAAAGAGCCATAAGAAAGGTACCTTCTGTTCTGTCAAGAAAACAACCGCCCATAACTGGCTGAAAAGACCCACTTGGATAACAGAACCCATTCCAACCAGCTTTCCCTGACTCTAATGAGAGTTAGAATCTTTCTTAGACCTGAATGCCAATCTGAGGGCTGAAATATAAATATAAAATACAATACCATAATGACTCAAGTCCCAAACTGAAACTAACTCCCATGAATTCACTGGCAGCCATCCATCTTTGTGTATTAAATACCATTGACTTTTGTTGAGGTATTACTACATAGGCATTAGAAGACTACCCCCCTCCATACTTTTACTAAGTAGCCATTCACTTCTGAACCTAGCATTGGCAGGGTATTCTATCATTGAGGGCATCAGAGGCAAACCTGTTTTGTCTGGTCATCACCCAATGCACACTTTTCAGCTGTAGTCATTGGACAGGAATCCGGAGTGGGAGCCCTGACTGGTTTCCCACCTTCCTTAACCCAGAATGCAAAGACCAACAGCAGCACTCCGAATGCTGCCCAACTGAGACCAGGTAGCTCAGCACTGACCAGGAAACAAACTAGGACTTTATGATCTGTGTAGTTTATTACCACATCAGGTAGTGCCTTTTTCCAGTCGTCTGTTAAAGGGGAGTCACAAAACTACTTTGAAAGGAGACTGCCCATTGCATACCTTCGCTTGCTACTTTTCTTAATATCATCTTTTGTTGGCATCAAGGCCTCAAGCTCCTTCAATGCATCTGCAGCGACTTTCATGTCATCTTCATCCAGCAGAGTCTACAAAACAAACACCGGGTTGGGTTTCAATCAGAACAATTAACAAGTAGCAACAGCCATTATGGGGATGTGCCCAGAGTAACTCATAAATGGTTTCATGCAAAATAATATCAGGCTTCAACATGGAAACAAGTCCATTTGAAGATTACTAAAGAATGGTTTGTTGCCTATACATTATGTTGTCAGAGATTAAATGATCAACCCCGACAAAGTATTTGAGACGGCACCCACATTGTAAGGTTACTCGAGGATGGGATCCATTCAGTGTAAAGGGTAGAGATAGGAAGAAATACTGAACGCTGCAAATCAGAACTCGGTTCTGATGAAAGGGCACACCTGAAAGGTCCACCTGTCCTTTCTCTTTCAGAGTCTGACTGGCTCACTTACAACATTTCTTGCTCGGATATCAATGCAAGAATGAAAGTGAGCTGATTCAGTTAAGTTATCCTCAACAGAGTGTCAAAAGACAGTTAGAGGTTTGAGAGGTCGGCCACAGGAACAATCAAATTCTCCATTAAGGGAACTGGAAGTGAAATAAATGTAGAACTTACCCTTGTTGATGGATTATCAGGCATACAAAGGGCAGGGAACAGCTCCTTCATCTTCTCCCTTTCTGATTTTGGTTTGGCTATTTCAGCTGTACAAAAGTAATAAGAAAAAACAATTAAGATTTACATAAATACATGAGAACGAAAATGGAAATAAGACTTAAGGGGACAACTCTTTCAGAGAGCCAGTACAGCTGTGATGGGCTTAATGGCTTCCTTATGTGTGCTGAAATTCCATGAATCTACGAAAACACAATCAGTTACACAGATACAAGGGGAGGTGGTGGTGTATTTCTCACCTTTGCTGGAAGTTGATGGCTTGGCTGGAGGGCGCATAGTCTGTATTAGACGTAACAAATTGCTGACGAGTGAATCCTAGAAAACAGCAAAAAGTACTGATATTAAATCAGAGCAAACTAAAATTTAGAGTACAAAATAAAATTAGATACTTGTAAAGGGATGACTCCTGGCAACAGCCTCCACATTTATTCTTAAAATTTGCACTGATATGTTATAACCTTAGATAACAGTCATACATGAGGGCGTGGAGGTGGGAAAAATTACAGCCTACTTCTGATCATGAGGAGCGAGAAAAATCTGAATTATTCAGAAAACTGAATTAAGCAACTTAACAAAAAAATTGACAAGAACTACATGCAAACACTGCAAAGATCTTGCAGTGGGGTCCTCAAACAGACATGAAGCCCCTTATTTGCATATGTAATGGGCTAGCAATCGTTTCAGGCACAAGCACTGCATGCAAATTTTCTGGCATTCACCAATATGGCGGATGACATACTTCTAGCTTGTAGTCAGCTTGCACTTCCTACCCGCCAGATTGGAGATTTAGGAAGTCGCTTAGTGTCCACAAAAGGGTGCTGCACAGCCAAATTTCTAGAACTATGATTCTGCACCTTTGGTGGAGAGCTTCATGCAATGGGATGCATCTCAGGAATTTCGCAAGAGGCCAGCACGACCCCATGATCTTCCAAGCATTAATGTAAAATCTTGGAGGTTGTGAATCTGGTAATCTGCCCTCTGTGTTTGAATTTCCAATATGTACCTCCATTGTGCAAAGTAACACTCGATTGCGAATTTATCCTGCAACCTATATCAGATGGTTGGAATCCAAGCAAAATAGTGAAATACTTTTCAGTAAATCCACTTTCTTGACACAATACCATCATTTGGCAAAACAGTACAGAAATCTACTTCAGTGTTAAAAACGGAAAATGCTGGAAATGCACAGCTGGTCAGCAAATAGGTTAACATTTTTGATAAAACTCCTTTGCTGGTACTCCAGCTCCATCCAAAACATAAACGTGTCCTTGTTGTTTCAGGTACTAACTGACCTTATGCATATTCTAGCATTTTTTATTTTCATTTCAGATTTCTTCCATTCGGTTTCAGAAATGTTTCTTCATATCTTTAGATCAGTTGTGAAAGTTGCACACTTGAATAGAAGAACTTGGGTAGTAGAGTCTACAGTGGTGAAAAGAGCAGACCGTGGAAGTAGCATGTGACAACCCAGTGAATAAAGACAGTAAAGGAGAAGCATTTATGGAATAAGCCCTTCTGCAAAAGGGCTCTGTTTCAGTACTGCTCGTGTTCAGGGAGTTTAGTTAGGGGAAGGATACTGCCAATACAGGAAAGCCAGACCCATTTTTTCTATTGCCAAATTACTTTTGGGGAATTTCATGAAACATCTACTATCACTTTGCTCAAAATAAACTGCATATCAGTAAGGATCAGTTTGGAGACCTTCCTCTATGGCATGCTTGCCTTCATCGGTCAGGGCATAGAGTATAAAAATTGGCAAGTCACGCTGCAGCTGTACAGAACTTTAGTTAGGCCACACTTAGAATATTGCGTGCAATTCTGGTCGCGTGGAGGCTTTGGAGAGGGTACAGAAGAGGTTTACCAGGATGTTGCCTGGTCTGGAGGGCATTAGCTATGAGGAGAGGTTGGATAAACTCGGATTGTTTTCACTGGAACGACGGAGGTGGAGGGGTGACATGATAGAGGTTTACAAAGTTATAAGCGGCATGGACAGAGTGGATAGTCAGAAGCTTTTTCCCAGGGTGGAAGAGTCAGTTACTAGGGGACATAGGTTTAAGGTGAGAGGGGCAAAGTTTAGAGGGGATGTGCGAGGCAAGTTCTTTACACAGAGGGTGGTGAGTGCCTGGAACTTGCTGCCGGGGGAGGTGGTGGAAGCAGGTACGATAATGACGTTTAAGAGGCATCTTGACAAATACATGAATAGGATGGGAATAGAGGGATACAGTCCCCGGAAGTGCAGAAGGTTTTAGTTTAGGCAGGCATCAAGATCGGCGCAGGCTTGGAGGGCCGAATGGCCTGTTCCTGTGCTGTACTGTTCTTTGTTCTATGGACCTTACCGTAAACTCAGCTCCATTCTTCAACAGTGCTCCTTTAAAAGTCTCAAAAGTAATATTCTTCTCAGCCAGATTGATGATAAACTCAGCTGAAAATAGAAAAACAATGATACATTGGAAAAAGTCAACATTTTATATTACACATAGCTCACTGCATAAAATCAAAAGCGTCCTTGCATTAGAAGTCATAAATTAATAATTAAACAAATGTTAGCGATTTTTAATGATTCATTCACGAATATTTGGCCCAATGAAAAACGAGCATTCACGCACATTTCACAATATTTGAACATCCCAAAACACTCTACAGCCAATTAAGTACTTTTTTAAAGTGCAGTGACAGGTGTAATGTGAGAAATGTGGCAGCACACAGCAAAGTCCCACAAGCAGCTCTGAGATAATGCCCAGTTAATCTGTTTTTAGTGATGTTGTTTGAGTGATATGTATTGGGCAGGACATGGGGGGTGGGGGGGGGTGAACTCCCCTGTTCTTCGAAATAGTGCAATGGAATCTTTTACTTCCACCTGAGAAGACAGACAGGGCCTTGGTTTAATGTCTCATCCAAAAGATGGCACCTCTGACAGTGGAGCATTCCCTCAGTACTGCACTGGAATGTCAACCTAAATTTTGTGTTCAGGTCCCTGGAGTAGAACTTGAACCTGCAACCTTGGTGCTCAGAGGCAAGTATGTTACTGCTGAGAACTGTTTAAGAAATGAAAACTATTGATAGTCACATGTTTCAGATTTATAAATAATGCTAATTCACCAATATTCATCATATTAGTTCAAAGAAAAATCCCTTAAAAAACTGAGTTCTCAGCAGTTGAGGTAAAACAATATTCCACAAAAGAGGTGCTCTTAACTGTAGCCTTCATGCTACCTAACAAGTTTAAAAATTGTTCGCAATTTCTAAATCTCTAAAATCTTACAATTTGCAACTTGTAACAAAATTATTATTGTGCATTAAAAGAATTCAAATAGTGAAACTCTTTCCATCAAGTTGAAACAATTCTGAAAATAATGACTAAAACCAGTATCAAATAGTCACCTTTCACCTCCTCTCTTCCCATTGTCCAGGGCTGCAAACATTTCTTCCAGATGAAACAGCAATTTACTTGCACTTCTTTCAACTTTCTATACTGTATTCACTGCTCACAACGTGGCTCCTCTACATTGGGGAAACCAAACGCAGCTTGGGTAACCACTCTGAATACCTCCGTTCAGCCTGCAACCATAATCCTATGTTTCTGGTCGCTTGCCATTTTAATTCTCCATTACACTCCCACTTTGGCCTTGGCCTCCTATTGCTCCAATGAAGCTCAATGGAAGAAAGAGGAACAGCACCTCATCTTTTCATTTACTTTCTAACCTTCTGGACTCAACATTAAGTTCAACAACTTTACAACAAAACCACTCCTCCCATTTTTTCCAGACGGTAGATGCTGATAATGGTTCTGTTATTGCCACTGACACCGCCTCTAGACCCATTTTTTTTTTCTTTCTAGTCCCAGATAACACATCTTTTTGCCTCGCACCATCATCCGTTTATCATTGAATCGTTCCTCTCCTCCACCTTCCCCTTTGTTCTTTCTTCCCCCCACCCCCCACAACACTGTACTGGTTTATAAACTGCCAAAAAGAATATAATTGCAGTAGAAGCAGTTCAGAGAAGGTTCACTCAACTAATTCCGGGGATGAAGGGCTTATCTTATGAAGAAAGGCTGAACAGGTTGGCCTATCCCCTTTGGAGTTTAGAAGAATGACAGGTGATCTTATTGAAACATATAAGATCCTGAGGGGACTTGACAGAGTGGATACCAGAAGAATGTTTCCTCTTGTGGGGGAAGACTAGAACTTGGGGACACAGTTTAAGAATAAGAGGTCTCCCTTTTAAGACAGAGATGAGGAGAATTTTATTTTCTCAAAGGGTCATTAGTCTGTGGAATTCTCTTCATCAGAAAGCAGTGAGGGCTGGGTCATTGAATTTATTCAAGGCTGAATTAGATCGATTTTTGTACAAGAGAGTCGAGGGTTAGGGGGGGGGGGGGGGGCAGACAGGAAAGTGGAATTGAGACAACAATCAGATCAGCCATGATCGTATCGAATGGCAGAGCAGGCTCGACGGGCCGAATGGCCTACTCTTGCTCCTATGAGCCTATATCCTATGGTGCAGAGGGATTAGTGTGGCTCCAGCCTTGAACGCATGGAGCTGTGTTTTTCGTCAACGGAATAGATTAGAAATCGGCAACATTGTTGAACCAGAGGGAATGGGGTAGCGTGCCCGGCCGGTGTCTTACCCAAGTCCTTGTCGTTGATGCCCAAGTGGTTGTCCAGCTCGGTGCAGACCTTGGATACCAGCGACAGGTACTCGAGCTTATTCAGCTCGTCCAACGCCACCTCCGCCATTCCAAAACACCTTAAACTTTTACAACAGGTATTGTTATCAAACGGCCGGCCACGAATTCGTCCGCGCCCCGAACGCCTCTTAGAATGGATGAAAACAAACACTTTTCACCAAACCACCATCACCACAGCCGCCATCTTTACGCACCAGTCACCTTTCACCCCTTCCTGTTTACGTCAGTTCGTTGCGCCGAACCCTTTCGGCAATTTCCGGAAGCTCCCGAGCGGAAAGTACAGCTTCCCGAGCACAAGGGGGCGCTCTGGACCCGAACCCGAGCATGACCCAAGACCAAGTCATGAAGCCTGGGAGAGGCAACAGTGAGGTGCATGGGGAAACTGTAAAACTTACACACGAAGATGTGCAAACTACTAAAGTAGTAAAATCAGAACCTATTGAAGCACACGTTCATTAGCACTTTAAAAAGGATTTTAGTTACAAGGTTAGGTTGAAAAAGCTGGGATTGTTTTCCTTGGAGTAAGGGAGATTATAGAGGCCATTTGTTTGAGATGTACAAGATTGTGACAGGTTTAGATAAGTTAGACGAGGAAAAACTGTTCCCATTAGCTGATGGTACAACGACTAGGAGACACAGATTGAAAGTTTTGGGCAAGAGGTGCAGGGGGAATGTGAGGAAGAACATTTTTATGCAAAGACTGGTAATGACCAAAAACTGGCTGCCCACGAGGGTAGTAGAAGTAGAGACAATCAATGTTTTTCAATGGAAATTGGATGGGCGCTTGAAAGAAATAAACTTGCAGGTTTAACGGATCAAGCGGGGGAACGGGACTGATTGGATAGCTCCGCAAAGAGCTGGCATGGACTCGATGGGCCGAATGGCCTCCTGTGCCATAAATGGCTCTATTAATGGTGGCGCCCCTTTGTCAGAACCTTTCACTTATTTTCTTACACTGAAGAAGAAGACTTGACAAGCATGAGTGTATTTGTTGTTTCTTTAAAGATGTGCGGATTATTTTTTTCTGCACATCATTGTTGCACTTGTACTTTATCAAATTTCAGCTGATGGAGAGTGTTCATTCAAGACATGTTCTCTTTTCTGACACTGACAGACATGGCATGAATTTCCAGCAGATTCTAGTTTCATTTCAATATTTCCAGTGTTGTTTTCAATTTCAAATTAAATATCAGCAGTTTAATAATTTAAACTGAAATCTAAACCTTTCTGTGAACAGTTTAGGATTTGATTTGGATATTTTGAAAGTATTAATGTATCTGTGGAGGGCTTCTGAGGTTTCGGTGATCTGAAAAAATAATCACCAGCAATGCAATATTGCAAGGTCTGTAATTGAAAACATGTTCACTATCACACATACGTGGACATCTTAAAACTTTGCTTTTGAACACTTCCATTGAATAGCTTGGCCAGAAATCTGAATGCTGGGATTCTGAGTTCAGAACAAAAAAATTGGCATTGCACAGCAGTTAAGGGGAAAAGGCAGGATAATGTTTGGGATGTAGACTCTTTGTCAAACTGGAAATTGAAAGATAACCAAGTATTTATAGGGCTGAACAAAATGAAGAAGGGGAGGAGAAGACCACAGGTAGAAATCAAGAGCCAGGCATGTTACAATCACAAAGAGTTAAATCGGGTTAATACTCAAATGGCTTGAGGTTAGTGCTGGCCCAATATTGGAGGGTTTTGTACTAAACCAAACCAAAGCTGAGAACCTCAGCTGGTTATCAGCCATCGCCCACCCTCCGACCAAAGAGAACTTAGCATTAAATGAACAGATAATTGTTATTAAACTAAAACAACAGCTGAGCCCTGTTAGGCTGGTGAACTGACACTGTTTAAAAATACTAGTGGATCGCCTATGATATTGCTCATGGTGCTCATGACACTAAAGTGTGGAAAATGTGGACCATTTTCCATATATAGGGAGCCTCCTCTCAGCAAAGGCAAACATAGACTACGAGGTTCATCATCACCTTCAATGTGCCAGCTCAGCCTTCGGCCGACTGAGGAAGAGAGTATTTGGGGATCAGGATCTCCAGCACGGGAATAAGATCATGGTTTACCGGGCAGCAGTGATCTCTGTGTTCCTATATGCGTTGGAGACTTGGACAACCTACAGCTGGCAGCTCAAAACACTGAAGAAGTACCACCAATGGTGCCTCCACAAGATCCTCCAAATACAGTGGCAAGAAAGGCGGTCCAACAGCAGCATCCTTTCCCAAGCCAACCTGCCCGGCAGCGGGGAGCTGATCACCCTAAACTAGCTCCGCTGGGCGGGACATGTCGTTCGCATGCCTGACACCAGACTCCCAAAGCATATTTGTCAGTTCCGAAGAAGGGTCACTGATCCGAAACGTTAACTCTGCTTCTCTTTCCACAGATGCTGCCAGACCTGCTGAGTGAATCCAGCATTTCTTGTTTTTGTCCCAAAGCAGCTGTTCTACTCAGAACTTGGTCACGACAGAAGACTCCCAGGAGGACAGCGGAAACACTTTAGAGATGTCGTCAAAGCGTCCCTGAAGAGATCAAACATCCTCGTCGACTCCTGGGAGATCCTGGCTCGTGACTGCCCTAGATGGAGGAAGTTCATTCAGGAAGGCATCGTACACCTCGAGGGACGTTGTTGGGAACATGTGGAGGCGAAGATGAGGCATCAGAGGGAGTGCACAAACCTCCTAAGTACTCATCTACTTGACTCTTCAAGCACCACCTGCCCCTCATGTAGCAGAGTCCGCAGATCAAACATTGGACTTATCAGCTACCTCAGAACCCATCGAAACTGAGTGGAAGCAAGTCATTTTCGATCCCGAGGGACTGCCAGGTGTAACAGTTGTTTCATAGGCACCATGCTGCACAATTTTGTGGAAGAGTTTCAGCCAGTCAAATTCTGGCCCATTTATGCGCTGATTGGAACCATTTGTCAAAACTGGCAAGCGCTAGACCATTATCCAATTCTGATGCCACAGATCCAGTGTGACAGCCTTCCGAGACAGTTAATGAACATGACTACCTTTCTCACGTTGTAGTGATAGTGAGTATTCACATATACTCCCCTATACATTGGCAACAATTAAATGTAAACACTACTGTAATATCAGGGATTAAACAAAGATATCGACCTCCATTTCCCACCTGATCAACCTGCATTATCAAAGATAAACAGTTAAACTCCCAATAAAATAATACATTGTCCACAGCCAGCTGTTAATAGTCAGCAATAAGAAGGGTGCCCATTCTCCTTCAAAGGCCCGAGGCTGGTAATGTGCAATTCCACTGGCAAGGACCCATTTTTCATAATAGGACTCCTCCTATTACACTCTGAGCAGCAGTGTAAACTGCAGCACACTATAGGTGAGGCTTTTGCTCAAGGAGGTTGCTTGTGGGACAACTTTTTGGAAGTCGGGGGCTGAAGTGGGAATGCTGGCTGCGAGTTCAGGTCGGCAGATGAGCTTAGAAGGGCAGAACTTGAAAACATTTAAAATAAAATGTAGCCAATGATAAAGAGGAATAGTGGAGGGGCATGCTTTCTTCAGGTTTTGTGGCGATTTGCTCACAAATCTGGGAATTGGAGTTTACACCTTTATGTGAAAACTCTATGTGCTCACAAGTAAGGAAAATAGAACATTTCCCACCTCAGGCACCTGGTATTAGGCATAGTAGTTAAAAAGGAACAACTTGCATTTATACTGCACCTTTCACATCCCAAAGTCCGTTACAGCCAATTAAGTAGTTTTGAAGTGTAGCCACTATTATAATATAGGAAAAGCAGTAGTCAATTTGTGCACAGGAAGATCCCACAAACAGCAACAAGGTAATAACCAGAAGACTTTTATTTAGTGATAGAGTGTTAAATATTGGTTAGGACACAGGAGACAGCTTCCCAGCTCCTTGTCAAAATATTGCACCTAAGAGGGGAGACAGGGCCTCAGTTTGATGTCTCAACTGAAAGACGGCACCTCCGACAGTGCAGCACTCCCTCAATATTGCACTGGATTTTCAGCTTAGATTATGTGCTGAAGTTTCCACACGGTACATGTTTCTCTACTTTGACCCAACCTCAGAAAAGTGCCCCATACTTTACAATGCAATACCTCTCCATTTCATTCATTCTGCGAGATTGCCCATTTGCTACCAGTTCTGTGCTGTGTCCCATAACGATTCAAAATTGGACAGAAACTGCCTAAACTCTATCCATTTGGTCCTTTATACGTTGTAAACCAGAGGCAGCTTTCGTTCCATCAGCCTAGGCTATGATGGCGCTGAGATTCCCCGAAGTGAATGCGTAGAATATAATGCAGTGCATGTATTGAGTTCGTGGCTTGGAGTTTCCACACAATTGCATTGGCTTTATTCAGCACAATTCTTGTGATATTAGTGTAACCTGCGCAAAAAATCATAGAACTTTAAGCACAAATTGTGTTCAGTGCTACTCAGGTTTCTATGATCTTTTGTGGCACTTAAGGGCCTTGATTGGGCTGGGGAGGGCGGGACGTTTTTCACTGCCGCCACCCCGTGTAAAATGACGCGGAGGCGGGAGCGGGTCGGAAAGAGCACCCCGAGCCTCCCACTTCATTTTACACAACAACCCCCCCCCCCCCCCCCACCCACCCACCCCTGCTCTTTGGTGGGGGCGTAAAATTCCGGCCATTGTGCTAGTAACAGGCCTGGCCCACAAAACTGGTCACATCCTCTGAGTGAATTAACCACTGTTGGAAGTTTCCATTAATTGCACTCATTTGCGGGCCTTTTAGGAGGCTCCAAAATTAAGCTGGATCTTTTGGACACAAGGGGCTGAATTTTATCAGCGCGGCAGCATGCTGTGAAAGCAGCAGCCTTTCAACAAGGAAGTGCCGCCGCACAGCCCGCGCGATATTATGCGCGAGTGCTGCTTTAAATGGAGGGGACAGAGTGTCCGCCCCCGATGACATGGCGTGGGATGGCTGCCGTTGGCAGGTAAGTTAATTTACATTTCATTAATACTCATTTAAATACTTAGATGAAGGTCCCACCGCTAGGTGGCGGTGGAGGGTGGGTGGAGGCCGCACCGAGGCCTCGCCGCTGCTGATAATATCTGGCGGGGCCTTCTCAATGTCGGAGGTCGAGGCTGGCCTCTCCCAGCAGAATTTTACGGGCCCCCCCACCCCCGCCACGACCCCGGATGTCCAGTGGCTCGTAAAATTCAGCCCAAGGACACTATTAGGTATGTTTTGATAGGTTTTGAATGATTTTTTAAAAAATTTACTAAGGAACCAACTACTGTACCCCAATCTAACCAGGAAATAAAGAAAAATAAAGACTTGTATTTATATAGGGTGTGTCATGATGTCAAGACATCCCAACTTGCTTAATAGCCAAATAAATACTTTTGTCACTTTTACAATGTTTTGTATATTTTTAAAAAGTCATTTTCAGTCATTCAAATCCATTTACTCACAGGTGGTGGATTGACACTGTGATTAAACGTTTTTTGTGTGATAAACCCATTTTCAGGTGTATTAATCAAACTTTACCAAGTTACCACTCTGAAATCTATCAAGGAATATTTTTTCAAGCAACTTTTTCTCTTTTATAAAGAATTATGTTTTAAAATGTTGCCCGATTGCGCTGGCTCGCGGCTGATTTTGTGTTCGGCATTATGCAAACGAGTTTGAGCAGAAACGCGAAAAAAACAAACACTTTTGAAAATGGGAACAATTTGCACAGGAGTCGCCAATTGTGCCCAAAGTGGAAACTCTACCTGTATCTTTTGATGTTGGAGCTGCAGCTGCAGATTAACGATTGTGATGCTGGATAAGTAATAGATTCTTGTGAGGGGGTTGATGGGAGTGTGGAATTCAAGACACAAACAGATCAGCCATGATCTTAATGGATATCGGAGCAGGCTAGAGGGGCCGAATGACCTACTTCTGCTCCTAATTTGCATGTTTGTATGTAATGGCAGGTCTCAGAAATGGGTGCAGCTGTATGTTTTATTGTTTCAACTCACTCCACCATTATTTTCTTGTCGAGAGTGTATTCAGGTTAATGTGGACCAAGTTTTGCACTTAACTGCTCAACTGGGCTTCTTGATCGTGTTTGCAGCTAATCTTTGGTATGGGGCACTTTATTTGGTTTCCCAGAGGTGCTTTCTTTCCTGTGATTAATGCACAGAAGTTAATATACAGGTCTTATGGGATTCAATTGGTATGATCCAATTAAAATACTTACCATTGGATTTGTATTGTATTGTATTACCAGATGCCATTTGAAGGAAGAGGTTTAATGCAGGCCCCTTTTTAATTCACATTGGTCTGTAAATACATGGGACACCCACTGCTCTAGTTTTCCAACCTGTGGTCAAATCCACCAGTCGATTTTCACATGAAAAAAATCTACACATCGTACAGAGCTGAATGTAAATCAATACCTAACTTAATGGAAAGGATTTGAACACATTATGGTTGTATTACTGAGCACATTATTATATGAATCAGATTATTTTAAAATCTTCCTCATGGTACACATTAGCAGATTAGGTCAGACCAGGTGCCCACCTCATTGAATAATTTATCGGTATTGACACATGAATTAGGCATTCATTTTGGTACTAGTCTGTTTGAGGCCAAAGTGCTACTTGCAGGCACAGACCCAGGCAGCTGAGCCTGTGACCTTTACACTCTGCATCTGTCCTATTGATAGGACAGGCTGAGAGGGTGGGGGAGGCAGGGGATGGTTGGCAGGGAGGGGCGCACATGCATTTATGGCCCTGTCTAGGCCCACGTTACTGATGGCAAACATAAAACAAAGGTAACTGTTATGACCAGGTGAGAAAGGTGTCTAGGGGTCCATCTCAGCCTTCACCTGGTCTTACCATAACAGGGTTTAATTTTAAACACACCGTGTTTTTAGCTACCCTTTGGTGAATCCTTGTTCACCGCTTTCCAATTAAAAGGCAAAGAAACCAGCACAAACAGGCTTTCTTAGGTTTAAAGAAGAAAAGTTGAAATTTATTAAACTTAAACTCTAATTCGGTTGACGCCTATGGATACATGACGTGCCCACGCTAGCGTGCATACACGATACACATATGCAAATAGTGACAGTAAAGAGCAGAAGAAATAAAGTGGAAAAATTTGAGGCAATATCTGAAGAGTTTTTGTTACGGGTCTTCGAGCTCACTGCAGAGTTCTTGATTACAGGTAAATGTTGCTTTTCGTTGGGGCCCAGTATTCTTCTTAAACCTTGTTCGCTGTCGGAGACTTTTCTTTCTTGGGGTTCATGTGTCTTCAGTGGATTCAGAGGCTTGTGCGAAAGAGATAAGAGCAGACAGGAGAGATCTTCACAGTCCAGGAGCATTCTGCTTTCTGCCCAAACTGTTTGTACAAATTCAAAAAATTCAGGTTGTCCAGCAGGTTAGTCATGTGACTAGCTTGTTAGATCATGTCCATCTGTGTATTCGGCCATCTTAGCAGTCAATGCGAGCTCCCCCACCTTCAACGTCTGGTGATCAAAAGTCCATTGTGGGTTGAATGTGTCAGGGAATGGCTGCTTTGTCCTTCCAAACACTGTCTGTTAATATGCAAATGTATTTTCCAGCCATGGCTGATCTGTTTAACAAGTCCTTTCTTCACTCCAGTAACAGTTTAAAATCAATGTTCGTGACAAAATTAATGTGCCTCATTCTTGGCAGGTGGGGGCCTAGCATGACATAACAAAAACACATGCAAGTATTACACAGGTAATTAAAGGAGACATAACATCAGTTAATTTTCCCTGTCCATATGGTACATTAATTGCTAAATCCTACAACAGCCCCTCGTTTCAACATGCTTTTCACTTCATGGAAAAATGAGTGCAGAGCCAGCACCAAACAAAAGGGCAAAAGCAAATGTGAATTTACAGTTTATATAAGGACCAATATCATTGCACATGATGACAGACTGTAGCTTTGTCTCAAAACTCTGTGCAACTCAACACAATTATAAATCACTGTGTCTCCCCCCCACCCCCCAACAAATTTGAAAAGTCGAACGTGTTCAAGGAGAATTTGAACTGGTGAATAATATAAGGATGTATTTGTAATCTGCTTCTGAGCTGATGCAAAATGGATATGGATTGGTCTGAAAACTGGCATTATAGCTCAGGCCTCACCTCACAATCTGAGAGCATTATAATCTAGTGCTTTCATGTAGGAAGCCATCTCACGCTGTTAGAGTTTGCACAGCCTGCAGTTTAACTCCAGCCTGGTGTAAAGCTTTCTTTTAAGAGTGCTTAGTCAGTTGGGCCACATGGGAACTTGTAAAACTTTGCAAAGAATTTTTTCAGTGTTCTGACTGAACTGACCCTCCTGTTCATACTCTCCAAAAACGCTCAGAGGCCATGTCTGCACCTTGACAGTAGTTAGACCGACATCAGCTGGAGGTTAAAATTTGCATGCCTGTTTTCAAATCCCTCCGTGGTCTCACCTCTCCCTATCTCTGTTACCTCCTCCACCCCTACAACTATCCAAGATCTCTGTGCTCCTCCAATTCTGACCTCTTGTGTGTCCCAGATTTCCATTGCCTCACTTGGCAGCCATCCCTTCAGCTGCCTAGGTCCTATGCTCTAGAATTCCCTCCCTGACCTTTCCAAATCTCCACCTGTCACTGCTCCTTTAAGACACTCCTTAAAACCTGTCTCTTTGATAAAGGTTTTGTTCACCTGTCCTAATATCACTATCTGTGGGCTGGGTGTTGAATTTTCTGAACATTCCTGTGAAGTGTCTTGGGACATTTTGCTAGTACAAATGCAAATTTTTGTTGCTGATGATGGATGCTTCATGTCTGTCGATTAGGTCACAGCCAACAGATTTCAGATCTATGCCAGTGGTGCGACTGCTGCCTTGGTCACCACATACCCCAGTTAGAATGCATCTCACAAATCTTGACAGCCAGTGAAGCAGGATTAATGTTGCCTACTGCTATGATGTTCCAACACTGCTAGAAGCATCCAAGCAGTCCACTGTAACATCATCCTACCCAGGACCCAGTATAAGAATTGACTTGTTGCTGGAAGTCACTGTATTCCTGTCAGGTGTGTTCGTAACACAGCAGCCCATGATTCCAAACACACACACGGTGACAGTGTTGATTAAATTAATATTTCTTAAAGGCACAGCTTTAACAAACTTTGTCTTTAAGTTCCTTTGCTGTCTGAATGAATAAAGGCTTCGCCCAGTATAGTGCCAGGCTGTAAGGAACAGAAGAAGGTTTGATTCTCTAATGCGTGCCAACTTCGCTTTAGCAGTGCTATCATTGGTCTTAGTGCCCCTGGGCTAGGCAGGGATGTCCGCTCCTGATTGCCACCCAGTGACCCCTGGGCTGGAAAGATTGTGTGTGAGCTTCGAGTGAGGACAGGACCAGGTTCAGTGTGAGTACATTGTTCCCCATGCCCCCGACCCGCATTAGTAAAAAAACAACACTCAAACAACAGCAATTTATATTGTGCCTTTAACATACAGAAATACCTCAACATACAGGAACAGACAGTGAACATTGTGAGGGGAATTAGGGGACGTGATTGAAGGCTTGGGAGAAATGGTGGGTCTTTTTTAAGGAAGAGAGAGGTGGAGAATGAAACATGGCCACATTCATCCAACATAGTAAAGGGTACAAGTGTCCAAAATCCCTATCCTAGCATGTACCAGCTCTTTCAGCAGAAAAGCAGGGACAAAAAAGGTTCTGGTTTCTTTGCTCACTAATTCTAACAATATTCTACTTAAAACAAAAAGGGGACGAGATCGATATTGTATTCAATGGACATATGCAATATCAAAAATGTACTCAGTACTTCAGTCAGCATCACTAATAAAATAAAAGTATAACTTGTTATGTAAAGTAATTCCATACCAGGCAGCAACATACTGTCAGAGCCTTCCAGCCAGAACATTTAAACCTTACAGAAGAAATCGAACAGTTTATTAAGCTCAATAATTACCATAAAACAGAATATAACACTGATTCAAAGATGACACAGGCAATCAAATTTGGGTCTTGCTGTCATGTTTACTGATGTGTGTTTAACAAATGAATTTGAATCACGTTAGTGTGCAGTATTTAGCATCACTACTTTTGGAGAATGGTACATTACCCCAGCAAGCCATTGAGCATGTCACTGTGGATGATAAATAGCAACAATTTACTATAATAATTTTTGCTTTAGAGAAATGACCCTGTACGTGTCCCCTGTTGATTAATGAGGTCCCATCAGCTGTCAGGCCATTTAAACTTGCCTTGGGAAAGGGTCCCAGCTGCTGAGATATTGTATGTGGGAGATCTGTCTCTACAACTGAAACAGACTGGAAAAATTAGTGTCACTCCATCTGGGAATACTTAGCTTTGGAAGAAAAATGGTTTCGAACAACATATACTGATCCATTTATTGATGAATAGGTCAGATTTTCCAACTTTGATTAAGTCTTTTCACTGCAGTTGGACCTACATTCACGACGATCTTTTATTGTGTAATATTGTGTCAAAAGAGACAGTGTTCCAACTGCATTTTCCCCACATCTGTGTTAGAATGGTGTGCAAAAGAAATTATTGCTACATCATTTTTGTATTGTATTTTTAGGAGGGGGAATCAATAGCAGTAATGGATGCTTTATGTATTTGTGCTGCTGACCCCTACCCTTTGAACTTAGCCCCAGAGGTAGATAGGGACCACGGGGTAAAAAGTAGAGGTTAATGCCACAGGCATGTAAATCATAAGCTACTGATATTGAGCCTATCTGGAAAAAAGTTAAATGACCTTTCGTTAAAAAAACATAAATGGTGAACAATGTTTTATTTTTCCACATTAACGTCTCCTTGCATGTTGAAATATGTCATTTTGGAGCATGTTAATTGTAATAAGAATAAATCTTTAAAAAAGTATCAATATAGAAATCAATTTGTGTTCCCTAGAATGTTATATAGCACAGTTAACCTTGTTTTGATGAGTGAAAAATGGGCATTAACCAGAGGATACACCAAAGGAACCACTATACGTTTGACCAAGCCCTTCATTTTCCAGCTAAGATGCCTTTGTTTGGCATTGAGAACCAGATAAGATGCCAAACCACAGAGATGAAAAGAATGTAAAAATTACAACTATCTCAAGAGACATCGCCACCATCTATTTCATTCCCAAGGACCAAGAGGGGGAGGGAAATGCTTCATATTAAAAGTACTCCTACACCTTCCTCCTTTTAATAACCAGGCATAAATATAGCTCAACTGGAGCACAGCCCTCAGAAGTGAAGTACTTTGTGTGTTGTAGCAAGGTAAGTGTTATAGGAATGTCTAATAGTGCATGTAATATAAATAGTTCAGCATTTTTTTAATAATTGAGAAGGGGCAAAACTTCCTATGTGAGCTGTATGAAATTGTAAACCTGTTTATAAAGAATAGGTTATGTTTGTGTTTTATATATAATACACAAAGGAAATCTTCTCCATAGTATTCTGACTAATGGACCCTGAAATTACACAGTAGGACGCTAGTGTACGATTGCATATTGTGTTAGTCTGAAATTTCTCCTCCCACTCTTTTAGCACAGGTGTCGACCCATTTAAAATACATAAGTTAGCGCCAAGCATTCCTAAGCCACAGTTTTTTTTAATTCATTCATGGGATGTGGGAGTCGCTGGCTAGCATTTATTGTCCATCCCTAATTGCCCTTGAGAAGGTGGTGGTGAGCTGCCTTCTTGAACCGCTGCAGTCCATGTGAGGTAGGTACACCCACAGTGCTGTGAGGAAGGGAGTTCCAGGAGTCTGACCCAGTGACAGTGAAGAAAAGACGATATGGTTTCAAGTCAGGATGGTGTGTGACTTGCAGGGGAACTTGCAGGTGGTGGTGTTCCCATGCATTTGCTGCCCTTGTCCTAGTTGGTAGAGGTCACGGGGTTGGAAGGTGCTGTCTAAGGAGCCTTGGTGCGTTGCTGCAGGGCATCTTATAGATGGCACACACTGCTGCCACTGTGTGTCAGTGCAATTTCAGAGCCATAGTCTTATGTTCAGACTCTGCTGTCCTTCATTCAAAGTGAAAATAAAGATGAAAAGTTGGTCAATGCTTCTTCACTGAAAGTATTTAACCATCTATAGTAATACGTTAACTGCAGACATCTAGTGGTATATTCTCAACAGTTTCTTTATTCAAATATTTTAAAATAAAAAAAGATTTGCCTATCAAAAATACTACAAATTCAACTCCAAGTTCTGTTCTCTGGTGAAAGCCTTTTTTATAAACATTGGGGAAGAATGGGGCTCCAACCTTCGGTGTTGACCACTGAAGCAGGAACATACAGCTGCAGATGTTCAGTGAACCTTGTTTTGCAAAGTGTTTTTCGTATTCATTTTAGGAACAGTTATTAAAATTTACCACAGAACTGCAGTGAGCTTGTCACATAACCAATTGCATCAACACATTCTGTTTTATTTCATTTACGGGTTAAAATATCTCATATGGCAGGTTAAGCCAAGGACATTGTTCCTTTCAAGAGGCTTTTGAATTATAATGCCAAGCAATTTGAATTTAGCTTGCTCTTTAAAGGGACATTTGTTTTCAGGTGATTCCCCCATCTCCATTTTTAATGATCTTTCTCTCCATCTTTAGGGTGCCCCCACCTCATTCCCACAGATGAGAAAGTAGGTCATTAACTCCCTCACAGGCCCCTGACAATGCAGCATCAGAAAGATGCCCAGAATGTGTGATCTCTTGCCATGAATCACAGGCACAGATCTGTGAGGTGAGGCAGTCTGTGCAAAGTTTTCACTTGTATGTTTTTTTAAAGAGTCAGACATAGCTTTAGTTTTCATGAAAGACATGGCATCTCAATCATTCAGTCAGATTCTCCATTTCTTTGCCTCAAGGTTTGAGCTCTTGTGGAAAGCAAAAAACACTGATGGAAAAAATGCAAAGCAGAGAAAATATTAATGCAGCTTCAAACGCTATTTAATGCCTTTTAATAGAACTAGTCACAGCCCAGCTGTTGGCTCATCCATCCTCATTTATCATCTTTTATCAATATCAACAGTGTGGGTATAATCTTTTGAGATGTACATTTTTTATTGCGCTAGCCCGTCACTGTGGCACTTTGTGATAATACATGGCTTCCAATATCATGCTGATTGCTTAAGGTTCCTTTTATCAAGGGGAAACTGGTCATTCATGACCCCACAGACTGCCATTGTTTATATGACTGTATGAGGAGCTTACTTTGTCAGTCTCTGAGTATTGCATAATGCTTTGTTTTATGTAGTACATCATGCCACTGTGCCACAGTGTTTATAGGTATTCTCAATACGTTGGCACATAGCCATATCCTAGAGAATCCAACACAAACTAAATTCTGTGAAAGCTTAGTTACTCTGTTTATGAAACAAATCACTGGTTACGAGAAAGACTTGCATTTATATAGCACCTTCCATGACCACAGGATGTCCCAAAGCGCTTTACAGTCAATTAGATACTTATGAAATATAGGGCTGAATTTTAAGAGCCCACCTTGGTGGCCGATCTTGGTGGCAAGCTCAAAAAATGGCGGCCCGCACATACCGAAGAGCCGCTGCGATCTCACACACGGTGGCTCATTTAAATAGCCAGGGTGGCCCGCCTCCCCCCACCCCTCCCCAAATCATGTGGAGGGGGTGAGCTGTCTGTCCCCGGCAATGGCGTTAGCTCCCTGTGCACAGGCACTGGCGCCATTTTAAAGGGCAGCCAGCCCTGACGGTCAATTTGAATTTTTAAAGATACACCCGTCAAAATTTATTAAATACATCTCTAACTCCCTTTTCCCACACCCCCAATAACAATTACATTAACCATTTGCCCTTTCCCACCCCCAGAACACTTAACTTTTAAATCTGACCTCCCCCCACAGACAGCACAAAGTTTAAAGTTCACCCCTTCCTAACGTCCCCTACACCCATTACGTTTATTTGACCCCGTTCCCCCACCCCCCCCCACCCATTGAAAATATTAACTCCTCCCCCCTCCCCACCAGTGTCATGCCAGCTTTCTCCAGACAGGGAATTGAAGGTGCGGGAGTTCCAGCCGCCGTACCGAAGATTGTGGCGGGCCCAGAATTTATGTATGTCATTAATTTAAATATTGAAATCCAGGTCCTGTCGCCCAGCGACGGTGGGGGGTTGGGGGGGGCGGGGGGAGCCGCCACAGGGCCCAGCCACTGCCAGGAGGATCGGCCCAAAAGATGGGGCCGGAGTCGGCCTTCGTGGTGGACCACTGCCGGCCCCATCTTTCGGGCCCCCGCCATTGAGCCTGACATCAAGAGCTTGGTAAAACTGAGCCCATAGTCACTGTTGTGATGTGGGAGGCGCAGCAGCCAACTTGTGCAAAGATCTCACTAACAGCAAAGAAATATATGTTCAGATATTCTGTTTTAGATGTTGGTTGAGGGATAAATATTGGCCAGGACCTCAGAAGAATTCCCCTGCTCTTGTTCAAATAGCACCATGGGATCTTATACATCCACCTGAGAGCAGACAGGGCCTCAGTTTAACATCTCATCTGAAAGATAACACCTCCAACAGTACAACACTCCCTCCATTTTGCACTGAAATGCCAGCATAGATTACATAAGTGGGGCTTGAACCTATGATTTTTGGAATCAGAGGTGAGAGTGTTACCATTGAGCCATGGCTGAAGAACACAATTTGTTCCCCTGTTAAATGCTCTGAAATTGTAATATCTGCCTTTTGTCCTTCAATTTAGAAACTAAATTCCTGCCTGTCTGTTCAAGTGGATGTAGAGGATCCTGTGCTGGTATTTGAAGAACAGCAAGGAGTTCCCCTGGCCAACTCTCATTCCTCAACTTTTTTTTTTATTTCCAAAATATACTTTATTCATAAAAATCTGTAAAAATTACATTGCCAAACAGTTTCCAAACAGCACCAAAAAATACAAACATTGCAAGGGAGATCAGTTTCCTTCAATACTGTCATGAGTTTCTTCCCAACCCTTCCGTTTCTCAATTGTCATGTCAATTACAGTTTTACATTTGCATCAATTGAGAATATTAACGATACAGTTCGAGGGGTTTCCCATTGATCCAGCCCCTCAGTCCAGCTTGGTGGGGGAACCTTACACTGTGGTCTTTCCCCATTGAGCCTTTGCTGCGGCTGCCCCAAGCTTTAGTGCGTCCCTCAGCACGTAGTCCTGGACCTTGGAATGTGCCAGTCTGCAACATTCGGTGGTGGACAACTCTTTGCGCTGGAAGACCAGCAAGTTTCGGGCAGACCAAAGGGCGTCTTTCACCGAATTGATAGTCCTCCAGCAGCAGTTGATGTTTGTCTCGGTGTGCGTCCCTGGGAACAGCCCGTAGAGCACAGACTCCTGTGTTACAGAGCTGCTTGGGATGAACCTTGACAAAAACCACTGCATCTCTTTCCACACCTGCTTTGCAAAGGCACATTCCAGGAGGAGGTGTACGACCGTCTCTTCCCCACCACAGCCAACGCGGGGGCACTGTGCGGAGGGGGCGAGACTTCGGGTGTGCATGAAGGATCTGACGGGGAGGGCCCTTCTCACCACCAGCCAAGCTACGTCTTGGTGCTTGTTTGAAAGTTCTGGTGATGAGGCATTCCGCCAAATGACTTTGACGGTCTGCTCAGGGAACCATCCGACAGGATCCACCGTTTCCTTTTCCCGTAGGGCCTTGAGGACATTCCGTGCAGACCACTGCCTGATGGACCGGTGGTCAAAGGTGTTTTCCCGCAGAAGCTGCTCCACGAAGGATAGGTGGTACGGCACGTCCCAACTGCACGGAGCGTTCCGCGGCAATGTGACCAGGCCCATCCTTCGCAACACCGGGGACAGATAGAACCTCAGCACGTAGTGACACTTGGAGTTTGCGTACTGGGGATCTACACACAGCTTGATGCAGCCGCACACGAAGGTGGTCATCAGGATGAGGGCCACGTTGGGTACATTTTTCCCGCCCTTGTCCAGAGATTTGAACATCGTGTCCCTCCGGACCCGGTCCATTTTAGATCCCCAGACGAAGCGGAAAATGGCTCGGGTGACTGCCACGGCGCAGGAGTGGGGTATGGGCCAGACCTGCGCCACGTAGAGCAACAACGTGAGCGCCTCGCACCTGATGACCAGGTTCTTACCCACAATGGAGAGAGATCGCTGCCCCCACATGCCCAACTTTTGTCGTACCTTGGCTACTCGCTCCTCCCATGTTTTGGTGTACGCCCCGGCACTTCCGAACCATATCCCCAGCACCTTCAGGTAATCTGACCTGACGGTGAAGGGGACAAAGGATCGGTCAGCCCAGTTGCCAAAGAACATGGCCTCGCTCTTGCCGTGGTTAACTTTGGCTCCCGAGGCCAGTTCGAACTGGTCGCAGATGCTCATCAGTCTGCGCACGGACAGCGGATCCGAGCAGAAAACGGCAACGTCATCCATGTACAGGGAGGTTTTGACCTGAGTGCCTCCGCTGCCTGGGATTGTCACCCCTCTTATGCTCGCATCCTTCCTAATAGACTCAGCAAAGGGTTCAATACAGCAAACAAACAAGACCGGGGACAGAGGACAGCCCTGTCTGACTCCAGATTTGATCGGGAAGCTTTCCGATTCCCACCCGTTGATTGAGACTGCGCTACTGATGTTTGTGTAGAGCAGTTGGATCCAATTGCAGATTCCCTCCCCAAACCCCATTTTGGAAAGCACGTCCATCATGTAGGTGTGCGATATCCTGTCAAAAGCCTTCTCCTGGTCCAGGTTGATGAGGCAGGTGTCCACCCTCCTGTCCCGTACGTAGGCGATCGTATCCCTGAGTAGCGAGGCTATCAGAGATCTTCCTGCCGGGTACAGTACAGGTCTGATCGGGGTGAATCACCAGCTCCAGAGCAGACTTGACTCGACTGGCTATGACTTTGGACAGAATCTTGTAATCAACATTAAGCAGTGAGATGGGCCGCCAATTTCTGATTTCTGCCCTCTCCCCCTTCTGCTTGTAAATGAGGGTGATGATGCCTTTTCTCATGGATTCTGACATGCTACCGGCCAGGAGCATACTCTCGTATACTTCCAGCAGGTCCGGGCCGACCCAGTCCCACAGGGCCGAGTACAACTCGACCGGTAAGCCGTCGCTCCCGGGAGTTTTACTCGCCTCGAAAGACTCGACGGCCTTTGTCAGCTCATCCAGAGTTAGCGGCTTGTCCAGTCCCTCCCTCCTGCTGTCATCTAAGACCTCTGTGATAGATGACAGGAAGGACTGGGAGGCTCTGCTGTCTGTGGGCTTCACGTCATACAACCCAGCATAAAAGGAGTTGCTGATCCTTAGTATGTCGGACTGCGAAGACGTTACCGAGCCATCTTCTTCCTTCAGGCTGCTGATAACAGAGCTCTCTCTGTGTACCTTTTGGAAGAAGTAACGCGAGCACGTCTCATCCTGCTCGATGGAGCGGACTCTGGACCGGAAGATGATCTTGGAGGCCTCCTTGGCAAAGAGCGAGGCCTGCTGGCTCTTCACCTCTTGGAGGTCCTCCTTGACCTCCACCCCCATTGACTGCAGCCGGAGTAGATTTTGCATAATTTTCTGGAGTCGGGACAGTTCCCTCTGTCTCTCTCTCGCCTTCTGAACACCTTTGTGGATGAAGAACCTCTTGATGTTCTCCTTAATCGCTTCCCACCAGTGAACTGGAGACTCAAAGAGGGGTTTCACGGTCCTCCAACCATTGTAATCCCTTTTGAGTTCCTCAACGTTCTCTGGGGTCAGCAGTGTCGCATTGAGCTTCCACGTCCCTCTGCCAACCCGCTGGTCGTCCTGTAAGTGACAGTCGGCCAGTAAGAGGCAGTGGTCGGAGAAGAACACCGGCTTGACGTCGGTGGATCCGACCGTGACAGCACGGGACACAAACAGGAAGTCAATCCTGGAACGGGCAGACCCGTCCGATCTTGACCATGTGTATCTGCGCTGCGCTCCGTCTGCAGGTTTGTTGAAGACGTTGTGCAGTTTGGCATCCTTAACTGTTTCTATTAGGAATCTGGACGTAGCGTCCAGTTTGCTGTCGTCACTGCCGGATCGTCCAGCCGCATCGATGATGCAGTTGAAGTCACCGCCTAGGATGACCGACCTGGACGTCGCCAGCAGCAGTGGGAGCTGCTGGAAGACGGTCAGCCGCTCGCTGCGTTGTACCGGGGCGTACACGTTGATCAACCGGAGCGGAGCGTTGTTGTACATCACGTCTGCTACGAGGAGGTGGCCGCCCACCACCTCCTTAACTTCGGAGATGGTGAAGTTACCTCCCCGCAGCAGAATACCCAGGCCGGAGGAACGGCAGTCATGGGACCACCATCGCGACCACTGCCTGTAGGTGCTGAGGTGTGGTATTCCACACTCCTGCAGAAACAGTAGGTCAGCTTTGACCTTGGCAAGGTAATCCAAGGTTGAAACACATCGCGTAGTAGATTTAATGCTACGCACATTAATGGAAGCAATTCTTACACCCATTTTTTACTAAAAATTAGTTGTTGCTTCCCATACCATTTGTCCTTGCTAGTCCCAGTCCTTCCCCTTCGGGATGTTCCTGCATACCCATCGTATGCGCAAGCAGTTTCACGTTGGTTGGGCTCAGAAACCCCTCCTGATTTTTCATGCAGGGTTTGTGCCGCTCGGGTGACATCGGGGGGGTCTTGTAGGCAGAGAGGATTGGGTTGTCCTCAGCTGCTTCCATCTGTTCCTCCTCGAAAACATCACAGCTCCCGGTCTCCCGGAGCTCAGGTGCGCCAGACGTGTCTTTGCTCCCGGTGTCGCAGAGCTGAGATGCGTTGGCCACTTCGTTACGTGTAGGGCATTGGGGTTGGGGCACGCCGGGCCCATCACAGCTTCCAGTGCCCGGGGGCTGGGATGCTTTATCATCCATCTCGGAGTTCTGCCGCCTCTTTTGAAGGGGCTGTCGTTCCAGCATTTCCCCGTCCAGTGAAGAGGAGTTGTTGCAGTCTGATTCAGAAGAGAGCCTCCTCTTGCCACTGGTTTGGGTGGTGGCTTTGGGATGTCTTTTCTTTGTGGTTTTCCTCTGGACCACTTGCCACTGACCTGTTTGTCCATCTGCTGCCTCCTCCTCCATTGATTCTGTCTGTGGAGGAGGGGTTTCCGGGCGCTGGATAGGTGCTGGGTCGTTGGTTTCAGCTGCCTCCCCTTCCTTCTCAGGTTGAAGTTCCTCACTGCGGAGAACATTGCTGTTCTCCTTTCGAACAGCGGACTCCTTCGTCGAACCTTCTCCCGGCCTATCCTTGGACCTTGCCGCCTGAGCATAGCTGAGGCAACGTTTGGGACAAGTCTTGTAGAGATGGCCTGCCGCACCGCACAAGTTGCAAACACTTAGTCTGCTTACAGTCCTTGGTCTGATGGCCTTCCTCCTTGCAGTTCTTGCAAACCACCGTGCTGCAGTTGGCTGCCATGTGACCAGATTTGCCACAGGTGCGGCAAACTCTGGGCTGCCCAGCGTAGACCAACTCAACATTCCTCAACTAATATGATTAAAAAGAGTTTCCAGCAGCCATGGGCAGTTGGGCACTGGAAATGTGCCTAAAGTCGCACTTGGACCCACCTGCTTTATGGTCATGAGGTGTCAACCCACCTGCAATCTCCAGCACGGTCAGCAGTGCTCGGCATCGGTGGGCACAATCCCGGCTCCCTCTTGTCTGGTGGGCTACGTTTATTGTTCAGATACAGCACTGAACTAACCTCTTGAGGTGCAGAATTCTGGATGAGACCAACAGGGGGCAATCATAGAATGAATAGTGAATGGGTTGATCTGCAAGGAGATAATTGCCTATGAGAAAATAATACTGAAGCCTTAATGGACACTTGTAAACGTGTCCACGGTCACTCTGAAGAGCAGCAAAGATAATAATGAACATGACAAGTCAATGGTCGGGGACAAGTATTACAACACTCCGAACAGCCCCCATGTTAGGAGTCTTCATCTCAATGTCTTTTTAGGAAGACTATATTGCTGAACATGTCTTATTGTATTCACAGAGCTTATGTGGAGCTATCCATATTGGTACCATTTTATTAAATCAGACAATTGCAAAAATCGTTAATGTTCTAGCGCCCTTCTGTTCCCTTCTATTTATTTTATTTATTGTATTTTACTAATCCCTATTCTTGGCTTTGGGCACATAATCTAGGTTTAGTACTGGTGAAGTGTTGCATTGTCAGTGGCGTTATACTTGAAATGGGACATTAAACTGAGACTTCATCTGACTAGTGCAAGTGCTTTAGGTGACCATCAAAGCTCCCAAGGCACTAATCAAAGAGCAGGGAGTCCTCCCAGTGCCCTGGCAACATTTCTCCCTCAACTGACACAACCAAAATCAGATTAATCGATCATTCATCTCACTGATGTTTTTGGGATCTTGCTGCATCGATGTTTGCCCCATAAGAATAAACCACTGCATTTTAAAGTAATGGATTGCATGTGAAATGTTTCTAACAGGCCTGATCAGGTGTTATATAAATGCAAGCCATTCTTTCCTTTCTTTTGGTGAGCATTGATATTGTCATAAAAACCACACCTGTCAAAGTGAGACACGTTTTTGTCATATGGAACATTAATTTTTAAACTGTTACTGGACTAAAAAACAACTTGTTTAAAGAGACCACAACTGTGGCTGGAAAACATGGCTGCGCATATTTGCATTCTGAAAGGGCAGTGGCTGGAAACATGACAGCTCGTTTTGCATTCTAAAAGACAGTTGAAAAGAAAGAGACAATGGGAATTGCTCACTGATTCAATTAACAGAGATTGGTCTGGGCAACAGTGATCCACATCTTGACTGTGTAAGAGACAGCACAACACCCTCCCACTGGGAGCTTTGAAATCCACAAACCGCAGGAAAGGTTGTCCCAGATAGGGAGTTGGTCACATGATTAACCTGCTGGCCAACTTGGAGTTTTGAATTGTGCTCACAGAACAGTTTGAAAACAGACTGTAACTGAACTTAGAGAGCACCTGTCTCCCCCTCTCTCTCTCGCTCTCTCACAGTGTTCCAGAGATCCAAAGAAGCCACTCAAACCTCAAGAGAGAAGACTCCTGCAGCTAAACAAGTTTGAAAGTGTGCACTGGGCCCCAAAGAGAACTGAAAGACAACTATAAGCAAAGACTTTATATCAAACCCAAAAGCCAGTAACTGAACTCCAGCTATTACTTTAAACCTTTCCCCTTCTTTCTCCTCCTCTGTCTCTATTTGCGTGTGTGTTTATCACGTATGCATGCTAGCTTGGTCGCGTTGCATATTTCTAGTAGTTTTAACCGAATTAGAGTTTTAAGGTTAATAAACTTAAACTTTCCTTGTTTAAATCTAAGCAAGCCTGTCTGGTTGATATCTTTGCCATTACAATCAGAGTACGGTGAACAAAAATTCACGGAGGGGAAACTTAAAACACGGTGTTTTTAAAAATTAAACCCGGTTACAGCCAAACCAGGCAAAGGCTGAGAGGAGACCCTTAGACCCCTGTCTCAACTGGTCGTAACAATATTGTTGGGGGAATAGGCTTGTAGGACTCACTGTCCACCATACTATGAAACATCAATAGATATCCAATCATTAAATCAGGCCCTTAAGTTCAACTGCGTGTAATTCACTGCAAGTTAAACATGTTTATCAATGGAAGGCAGAGGAGATATGCAACACAATGACATCATTATGTTAACAATCACATGTTTAGTTCTGTTTTAATGAAACATGAGATTCAAAAATTAAAGAAGAACATTGACTAATTTGTGTTGCCACAGAAGTAACACCTGCTACAATGCGATGATAACACTATTACCAAAATGATGGTGGGCTTATTGGAAGTGTTTTTAGTGAAAGGATATATAGGAATTGGGTTAGGATGAAAGTTCCCCAATGTGAGAGCCCTTTTAGACATTTTAGAAAACAGGGCGGCACAGTGGTGCAGTGGTTAGCACTGCAGCCTCACAGCTCCAGGGGCCCAGGTTCGATTCTGGGTACTGCCTGTGCGGAGTTTGCAAGTTCTCCCTGTGACCGTGTGGGTTTTCGCCGGGTGCTCCGGGTTCCTCACACAGCCAAAGACTTGCAGGCTGATAGGTAAATTGGCCATTGTAAATTGCCCCTAGTGTAGGTAGGTGATATGGGATTACTGCAGGGTTAGTATAAATGGGTGGTTGTTGGTCGGCACAGACTCGTGGGCCGAAGGGCCTGTTTCAGTGCTGTATCTCTGACAAAAAAGAAAGAAACAGAAGTACGTTATAATTAGTGGCTGTGGCTTCTAAGGTTTTCTATTCCTTTCATGGCAGAGTTCCAGTGGGGTGGAACTTCTGCTACTGTTGGTGGGGTCCAGGCAGGATTCCCAGTGTCGACGGGACTCGCCAGTGGAGATGAGGAAACTGCATCACTATCCGTGCAGCACCAGAAAATCCAGCGAGGGAGCTTAAAGAGGCAAAAGCAACCCAAAGTTGGAGACCGAGACTCATTGACGACATTGGCGGAAACCAGGGCCTTCAACAGGAAAGTCACTGTGGACAAAATGGAGGGAGAGGGTGCCATCACAAGGCCCCATCTCTCCATGCCGACACCTCAGGGCAGTTATTGCTACTTCGTGAGGCCTAGCACCACTTTGCCCATACTTGCCTGAGAAACAGAAGCAGCATGAGTGGGAAGAAGGAAAATAGACTTGTGTTCCACCATCACCGCGAACATATAAGCATGGGTACAGAAGGAGTGGGTAGCGGCAGTCTCAACAGGAGCAAAGGAAATCCCACTCGAGGTAGCCAAAGGCCTCACTGCCCCATTTTCCTGCTGCTTCCAAAGCAATCCTGTTTGATATCAGGCAAGATTACAGAGGAAAACCTCCCTTTTTTAAGCCTAATTGTTCGGGTCAGAAATGTTCTATGGACAGAAATGCTAGTTGCAATTTAACTTACATTACCAGGAAGCCTGTAACTAAACAGCGAGTGAACCACTTGCTGTTTACAGCAACTTGCTTCCTTTGCACTAGTTGCATTTTTAGCTTTATCACCATCAGTCTGGGTATTCCACATTGAATTAAACACAGCCTTGACTAATTACCACACAAAGACTAAAACATAATTGAAAACAATTATTAAGGGGATGGAACTGCCTAAAATAAAGCAAATTGCCAGAGATTGGTTTTGTGTCCCCATTTTCAACCCTGAAAACAGGCTCACTATCTACCCGCGTAATCCTGAGCCAGGCAAGTCTGCAATATTCCAGGGAATATTGATGATTGACCAACCAGTCTAGCTGATTAATGGGATGTGGAATAGTGGGCCTGTCACTATGGGGTGAGTTTCTTCTTGCTCACCTCCAGTTAACCTTGGAATTCAATGTCCTAACATACAGGGGTGTCCAAACTGCAGCCTGTGGCTTCCGGGTTCTGTCAATCCTGCCCAAGCAATGCTTCTTATTCATGCTATTTTGTCTTCACCTTTTTTTCCCATCTTGTAGCCCTGGAGTTTTGGAAAGGGCAGTTCTTAGTGTTGTTACCTCGATGCTGGATAAATTCTAAGTCAGAAAACTGAAATCTGTTACTATCAGCAACTTGAGATATATGCAAATTAATGGGAAGCATCAGACTAAATTTATACGGTGCTTCGAGACCCCATGATAGGCACCTATGTGGCCTATGAATACAAAATTCTTGGACATCGCTGCCTAGCTGGGGAAATCAGTGAGTGTCTTAACAATATCCTGTGCACACCTTTAGCCAGATGGGGTGGTGGAGTAACATCATCTGAAAACTTTCCAGTGCAAGTAAAGATACCACATACACAATGACTAAGTTGAAGAGCATGGAAGAAAAATGATGACAGCCCTAAAGCTTTTATAGTGAGTGGTCGACAATTCTATTGCTTTTGTTTAAAGAAGAAAAGCCCCAACCAACAAGTAAAATTTAATAACACATCAGGCATTTATAGTTTTGTAATCTATGATGATATATATCTGCAGTGTTGACACATACTTCTTCAGTTGGATTACACTTAAAGTAGCATTATCTTCATAAGAAATGATGCAGCAATCTTTCTTCACAGTGCAATGATGCAAGTCACAGTACAACACATTGCGCTGCAGTTATTATGTGGGGGGCTCATTTAAATAGACGGGGTGGAGCGGCCGCCCTCGATGCCGTAGAAGGGGTGGCTGCTGCGTCCCCGGCAACAGTGTCCAGTGCCACTGCGCAGGCGCCATTTTTAAAGGGCTTTAAGCCCTTAGCAAAAATTTAAATTTTTAAAGGTGCATTATAATAAATTTTTATCGAATACATACTTAGGTGATGGAGGCCCTTCCCCAAAGCCCCCAATGATCTTTTCATTGCACGATATGAACAAATCTCACTTTATTCTCCACCCAAACTTTCTCCCCCAACCTTCTAACATATGCCCTTCAACCCCTTCCCACCATCCCCACAGCCACTAAAAAGTGTTCTCCCCGCTCCTCCACCCCTCCCACCCTGAAAATGTTATTAGTTCCCCCCTTCCCACCCGGAACTCGGTATGGAGTTCCAAAGGTGCACGAAGGCTGTACGGAGGGTGTAAAATCGGCGTGGGACAGCTGCCGCCTGCAGGTAAGTTTATTTACATATTTTAATTGTTAATTTAAATATGCTGATGAAGGGTCCGCTGGCAGGCGGTGAGGGGGGGGTGCGCAGCGAGGTCCCGCCACTGGTGGTAATATGCGGCAGGCCCCTCTTGACGTCATGGGTCGAGGAGGGCCTCTCCCCGCAGCATTTTACTGGCCCTCGCGCCACGACCCGCGGCATTAAGGGGCCGATAAAATTCAGTCTATTATGTTATTTGTGAGTCATTATCATCGTGACAAAAATAAGACACAACTCGTTTGGGTTTTGATCCTCCGCAAACAAGGTTTACAAAACTCTTCAGCACAGAGTTGACACCCCTTTAAACACAGCAAGGTTAATCAGAATAATGTGAATGTCTTCAGATTGGAATTTTCAAAATGTATTTAAATCCATCCACAGATCTACAAGGAATTTGAATTCTTTAACAAGCAAAGAATGGAGTTTCAGATCATTTCACTGTTATTTTCCCAAAAGCAAATTCATTAAAACTTCTTTTATGTAAGAATTACTTTACATGAGATTAATGTATTGAGAGTTAAAGCTAGAGGCAGTTAATGTGCATATTTGAAATGCTCCTTCAAATCATGTATTATAGAAGGATTATCTATCTCTCTAATTTGTGTTGTGGCTTTGTCACGGCTGATCCCAAACAACAGCTTTGGTTCTTAATTTCAGTCTAGTGATGTTATGATGGATGCATGAGTATTAACTGTTTCAATGCTAAATTGTTGCATCCTTTAATATTGACAACGGTTATTGGTGGGCCACCAATTTAAAGAACAGGAAGAGACAATTAGACCCAAAAAGTCTGTGCATTCCTCAGAGACCTTAACCCCACATAACCAGGTCCCTTCTCTCCAAAAACACATATGCCATCAGACAATGTGGCCCCAGCACAATTCCTTTTGGGCCATTCTTCAGTAGAACTGGAGACATTTGTGCCCAAATTAAGAGACTTCACATGATAATGCAATGTGAGCTTACTTAAATATTTTAATGGTATTCCGGCACTTAGCACATGCAGAGCCAGAATGGTGGGCACTAGCAGCTATGGAAATGCTCAAATTTCACCACTCTTTTACTCCCTTAAAGTTTTCTTTGAAGAACTAGCTGCTGGAAGCTGAAGGAATTCAAGGGTATAAACAGGGGGTAACAGGAGACAGCTGTCCAGGAGGAAAAAAATAACCTTTCATGTCTGCTTCAGTGGCCACTGAGCATCTAAAGCTCTGCTTAGGTGTAGCAATTGCACCATAAGGAAAATTTAGGTCAATTTAGTTCAACCTCTTTGATGAGCCTAGTGCAAAACTGTGGCAGATGAAATCTAATGTGAACAAGTGTGAAGTTTTCTGCTTTGGATCTAAAGAAGATAAATCGGAGTATTTTCTAAATGCTGAGATACAAGGAACTGTAAAGGAGCTTTGGGAGTCCAAGTACACAAATCATTTAAAGCTAGTGGACAGGTTCAAAAAGCAATCAAAAAGGCTAATGGAATGTTGGCCTTTATTTCAAGAGGCCGCGATTACAAAAGTGAAGAAGTTATGTTTCAGCTGTATTAGAGCTTAGGGCAGACCCACATCTACGTTCAGCTTTGGGTTCTGCAACTCAGGAAGGATATATTGACCTTGGAGGGGGTACCGTGCTGATTCACCAGAATTCTACTGGAGCTTAGAGGTTTAAATGATGAGGACAGGTTGCATAAACTTGGCTTGTATCGCTTTGAGAATAGAAAGTTTTGGGGTGATTTGATCGAGGTGCTTAAAATGTTAAGTCAGTTTCAATAGGATGGATACAAAGAAGCTATTTCCTTTGATGGGGGAATCAAGAACAAGGGGACATCATTTTAAAATGAGAGCAAAGCTATTTAGGGCAGCAATCAGAAAGCACTCATTCACACAAATGGAAGTTGAAATCTGGAATTTGCTCACCCAAAAGGCTGTGGATACTGTGGAGCTTTCAAGAATGAGATTGATACATTTTTGTTGGATAAATGTATCAAGGGTTATGAAGCTAAGGCGGGTAAATGGAGTTGAGGTATAGATAAGCCATGATCAGTTGAATGGCAGAGCAGGCTCAAGGAGTTGAATGGCCTACACCTGTTCCTATGTTCCTATATTTTTGTGATATTGGCTGAAGGATACATATTAGTCAGGACACTGTTAAAACTCTCATGCTTTTCTTAAAATAGTGCCACTGGATCTTTCGCATTCACCCTGGAGATTTGACGTCTCATCCAAAAGATGGCAACTCCAACTGTACAACACTCCTTCATTATGACTGAAGTAACAACCTCAAGTCTCTGGAGTGCCACTTTACCCTCAGAGGTAAGAGTGTGACCACTGAGCACTTTATTGCTAGGACTGGAGAAAAGATTTTATAAAGTGAAGTTTAACAAAGAGGATAACAGATATCTGGAAGTAATTCCAAGTAATTAATCTGAGGAGCTCAGCTGGCTTCGATAGACAGTATAGATACCTAGCCATGATTATAAGGTAGAAATTTAATCAAGAGGTTCAGATGAAAGGCTGTTATCATCAAGATTAGATTACATGCTTGAGATAATTCCCTTGGACCTATTTTTTATGTAATTTGTGAAGACATTTTATTCAGGGTTGTGCATGCTCTTGCATTGGTTCAGTTTCAGTGTGTTCCTGATGCACAATGAGTTTCAGAGGAAAAAACATCAATGAATAAGTTGTTAGCACTGCAAGTTTAGTAAATAGTGTAGTGAAAGTGTGAAAACAACTTTCTGAATATTGCAATACCAATCTTCCATTTCCACCCAATGTTCAGTTTGCTATCAAAAGTTCCCAAACCTTAGGGAATGCACTTCAGCAGCCCATATATAAATGGGTGTGCCTCAAGTTTTATAGGTCAACATTTGCCTACAGGTTTATTTAAGTGCATTGATGGCTTTGATACTGGCTCAGGCCTATTGAGGCCTCTCATTGATGTGACTGTGTGAAGTAAATGCAAGTGACATTTTAACTAGCTGGAAAAATTGAGGTCACCCTACGTCAGTGGTTTTTAAACTTTTTCATGCTGGGTTCCATCTGAAATCATTGACACACTCACTGGGATCCCCTGTCCTAATTTCCGAAAAACAGTGTTAGCTACCCATAGGAAAACAGAGCTATCAGTGCAGACACATGCTGAGATGAAAGGCAGAGAGAACTGGTGCAGCAGAATACAAAACCTGTTGCTTCTTAAAGGGGCTATAGCAGCACTGGATGAACCTGGGCAACAAGGATGCCAGCCAGACTGAGAAACCGAGTGGCAACCTATAGAGCTCGACCTCATGCCCTCCTAATGGAGATATGGAGCAGGAGGGACAGGCTGTTAAGGGTCAGAAGCCAGAAACCTAACAAGAATGTGGTTCACACTTCATGGAGAAAGGTGGCTGTGGCCACCTGTTGAACTTCAGGGCTCCTTTGCAGTGCAAGAAGTTTATTGACTTCAGCAGAGCAGCCAAGGTAAGCTACCTGCTCCCCCGGTCCTTCCTTGCAGTCTTTTTATATGCATGGCATTCCTTCATTCGCTGCCCTTACCATCCAGAGGAGTCAGAGATGAAAGTGGAATCTGACAGTGGAGAGCAGAGGCTCTGTTGAAGTCAGCCCATTGGTTCCCGAGCATTGGGCCTCTGATCCCTGGAGTTCTGCTTTGAAATGAAGGATGATCATCACACTCGCATGGAAGCACTAAGAACCATTTTGGAGATCCTGAGACAGATGTCAGAGGTCATGGAGGTGTCTCCGGCAATTCTCTGCACCAATATCCAAGAAGAATTTAACGCAATACAAGCAACGGCTGAAGTAGCTGGTGGCACTATGAATATCTGCCCTCCCTTTGGTCAGTGGGCACTCAGATCCAGAACCCAGCCCAAGTGGCATTACTAGAATCCACCTCTGTGATGCCATCCTGTCTCCTGCTGACAGCTCATGTGACCTTCCTAGCCAGGCCCCTCAGATACTTGCTCATGTCTGTGGTGAATATAGGAGCAGGCTGCCTACCCACCTAACACAGTCTGCTGAAGGGTCCTCCCAGGACTCAATAAGTCTGAGATGAGGGCCTCCTGAACCCCAAGGGGCTTAATGCAGCTATAGAATACTGGCATACCTGGCTTTTAGATCTCATCTCAGCACAGAACCAGGATAGATTTAAGAGCATCATGGAGGTCCTAAGAATAGACTCAATGATGATAAGACGTACTTGTTTTAAATACACATTAAAGCACAGTAAACCATATTGAAGTATGTCAGTTATTTGGCCTTTTTATTTAAGAGAATGCTTGGAAGTAAATTTGGAACATGAAACAGTTCCTTCTATGTCTCCTTACTGAACCATTCCTTCATTAAGAAGATCTCTTCAGAGAGTTATAGTCATAGAGGCATTACGGCACAGAAGGAGGTGTCAAGAAAACACAATGTGCCAAATGAAGAATATTAATTTATCGTTTGGAAACTTATGTTAGACTTTTAATGCAGAAAATCCTACTGTTAACTTTTTAAAAACTGGCAGCCAAGATGGCCACTGCAATTTGCATCTGAAACGCTTTTGCACATTCCAAGACCCAACTGAAGACAGAAGTCTGAGAAGCCCTGTACCAGAACAATGGCTTGCTCTAAGTAATTGAATTACCTAGGATTTCTTCATTAGTGCAACAGTCAAGGCCATCCTGACACATTGACTTTGAAAGAGCAAACCCGCTCTGGGGCCTATGGAGCCAATTCTGAACCTTGAATCTCATTAGAAGGTTTCAGAGAATGCACTGAGGCAGTCATGTGACCGTTTGTCCATCTCTGAAAAAAATGGGAGTTTTGTTATACACAAAGAAACAAGCAGTAACTGAGACTGCAGCAGCAGAGAAGGCTGTGTGCCTCACTTTCTCTCTTTCTCACTTTCCAGAAACATCAAGTTTGAAAACCGTCTATGACTGTGGACACTCCAAGCCTACAGACTGCTACAGCCAGAGACCAAGAGAAGAAAGCCACTACAAGTCTGCCTCCAAGAGAACCATGAGCAAAGTGGGCCACAAAGTACACTTTGACTGAACAAAGACTTCAAGAATACAACTCCAGCCGGAAGACCACCAAATCATCCAACCTCAGACTGTGTATTTAACTTTTATTTATTCTGGACATTAATCCAACCAAAATAAAATCCTACTTTCCATTCTGTAATCTATTTGTGTGTGCGTGATACTTGTGTGAATGTGTGCGTAAATGTATAGCATATTTTTAAAAGTATTTTTAGATTGGGTTTAGCTTGTTAATTATAATAAATTTACCTCTTGTTTAAACTCAAGAAAACCTGTCCAATTGGTTCTTTCACGATCACATTAAAGGTAAAAGGTAAAACACTCACTGAGGTGATAAGCACAACTACTGTTTTAAAAAAGGAATAAACCCTGTTACTGTCAAATAAGAGGAAGGGCAAGAGGGGTGACTGTGACCCCCCCCCCCCCCCCCATCCTCACCTGGCTGTGACCCCCCCACCCCTCCCCCTCCTCACCTGGCTGTAACAGAAATTTGGGGGCTCGTCCGGTATCATAACCCAACGACAAATGAGAAATTTGAAGTGGGAAACCAAATTGACCCTTAGTAAAAAATTATAAAAGTTCTATACAGGATTTCTTGTGGTTTTCAGTGCTAGAGTACTAGTATGTCCATATTTGAGGCTAGTTCCTAAGCTAGGGTGACATATAATTGCGCAAAGATGGGTAGGAGGTCAGAAGATTGGACAGAATATAAAAAACAAGGAATGACTAAAAGATTAAAAAGGAGGGGAAAATTAGAGTATGAGAGAAAGCTAGCTAGAAATACAAAAACAGATAGTAAGAGTTTGTATAGATATTTAAAAAAGAAAAGTGCGCATAGATCCTATAGAAAGAGAGTCTGGGGAATTAATAGTGAAAAATAAGGAGATGGCAGATGAATTGAATGGGTATTTTGCATTGGTCTTCACTATAGAGGATACAAGTAACATCCCAGAAATAGCTGTAAATCAGGAAATGGAAGGGAGGGAACTCAAGAAAATTACAATCACCAGGGAAATGGTACTGAGCAATTTGTTGGAGCTGCGGGCTGACATGTCCCCGGGCCCTGATGGACTTCATCCTAGGGTCTTAAAAGAAGTGGCTAGTGAGATAGTTGATGCATTGGTTTTAATTTTCCAAAATTCCCCAGATTCAGGGAAGGTTCCATTAGATTGGAAAATAGCGAATGTAACTCCTTTATTCAAAAAGGGAAGGCGACAGAAAGCAGGAAATTACAGGCCAGTTAGCTTAACATCTGTCTTAGGGAAAATGTTAGAAGCTATTATTAAAGATGTTATAGCAGGGCATTTAGAAAAATTCAAGGTAATCAAGCAGAGCCAACATGGTTTTGTGAAAGGGAAATCATGTTTAACTAATTTATTGGAGTTCTTTGAGGGAATTACATGTGCTATGGATAAAGGGGAACCGGTGGATGTATTGTAGTTAGATTTCCAGGAGGCATTTGATAAGGTGCCACATCATAGGTTATTGCAGAAAATAAAAGCTCGTGGTGTACGGGGTAACATATTGTCATGGATGGAAGATTGGCTAGCTAGTAAGAAACAGAGAGTAGGCATAAATGGGTCATTTTCTGGTTGGCAAGATGTAATGAGTGGTCTGCCACATGGATCAGTGCTGGGGCCTCAACTTTTTAAATCTCCACCAGATGTTGCCATGAGTGCTGCAGCAGCTCCAGCATGCCATGTGCTGTCAACAACAGAGGGTCATCAGTAGCCTGGGGCTCAGCATGGCCTGGCCACCCACGGCCCTCTGACTGTCAGGGACGTCGGCTTTCTCAGCCTCCATCAGCTGCTCGGGTGCGTGTGCAGTGCTCTCACCAGCTTGTGACCCTGACTCTAAGGCCAAACAGATACCCACCGAGGTGACAGTATCTACGCTAGTGGAATGTGCGTTAGTGTCATGGAGCGTTGCATCCTCTGAGGATATCTCTTCCTCAGAGGTGTGGGAGGAGTCCTGGGCCACCAAGGTTGATTCAGAGCGTTGACCTGGAAGATACAATGGGAAGAGCACACTGTCAGTCTTGATGTTGCGCATGTCATGATTATGACAGCATTGTATCAAACAGCAACAATTTCACAGTGGTCATTGTTTATATCAAATGGACGTTTGTTCACCCAGGACCCCGAGCTCTACATCATCGTATGAGCATTCCACATGGATTGCAGTTTCCAAGTCCTTTTCCTCAGCATCGGTGAGCCTTCTGATGTCTGACACGCCTCCACCAGTAACACTGGCCTCCCTTGCATTTTGTGCCCTCTTAGCCTGGAGGAGCAGGGAAGCAGATATTAATCATGGCAAATCAACAGCACGACACATATCACAAGAGGGGTGCTGGGCATGAAGGTGGGGGATGCTCAGTGTGCACTACTGAGTGAGCCACTCATGTAGGTGCCATGCTCTGAGCAGCAGACGAGGGTAAGTTCTATCATACATTCTTCCATTTATGTCACATATTTCCTCCTTGCCCAACCTCCATGTCTTTGGCATGGCAGTGGCACATGTGCCATCTGTGTGGGCACACCCAGGTTCAATGGAGCACTGATAAGTGCCACTTAATTTTGTGGAGTGCAGCAGATCTTCATCCTCTTCTGGCACTGGACCCAATCATGCTGGATGACCCCACGGCTACGGACCTCGACTGCCTCCTCCAGCCAGGCTGCCTTGGTCAGGCTGGAGGGCCTCTTCTTGCCATCGCTGGGGAACAGGACCTCCCGCCTTGCCCACATAGCCTGGAGGAGATTGAGCAGGGAGGCGTCACTGAACCATGGGGCCACCCTGGAACGCACCTCTGACGACATCGTCACAATTTTGGGTTGTCCAGACAATGAGATGAGTCTTCTGCAGATAATGATTCCTTTTGCTTCTCCAAGCAGCTCTTTTCTTGCAGTGGAGGCATTACTGATGTGCTGGCTGCCCTTTTTTATAGGGCACCAACACCTGACGAGCACCTGACCCAGCGCCAATGCAGATGCCAGAAATACTGCCTCCTCCAAGTCATTTGGTGGGGGGGGGGGGGGGGGGGGGTGAAGACCCGTTGCGTACATTCTAATGAGCCGCCACACTAAATATCATGGTGGTTCACAACGGGCGGTTTGTGCAGGCGGACCGCCATCTTTGAAGCGTGCCACCAAGATCGGCAGTGCACTAGTAAAATCCAGCCCAATGTGTGTAATGAAGGAATGGCATCAAATGATGCATTTCCACCATTACCACCACAGTTTTCTGGGTGTGCAGAATCCCAGTATCTGACAAACAAAGAATGTGTTAGGAGCTCAACTTCCAACAGATGGAATAAGCATCATAAAGCCACCCTCATATACAGTTCACTCTGGAGAAACTGCGTGATTGCTGGTGAGGCTATTATAAAGTACCAGCTGAAGTGTAGCAGTGCCTTCAAGCTGAACTTTCTTAGCCCTTAAGGCAAATGCTGCAACTGAGTCATAATCGACCTTTCACAGCTTTTACGATGTTATACACAGGCTGCCCCGGTGCTTGACTCTGAATTCCTCCTGTTTGTCCCAGTTTTTCAATCTATATTTACTTCTAGCTCCTGTCTGCCATCTGTGAAATCTCTGTTCCTCTCAGTTTCCTTTATAATTTGTCTTAGACCTGTCTGCCACTTGTTCCAATCACTGCCTTTCACTAATCACTGATTATCTCTGCCTTTACCTAAGGGTAATATTATGCACTGTTTGTGAGAGTGCACCCAGGCATATCCTTAATCTGCAAGAGCACACCTGGATTTTCAGTTGTGATCTGCCTCTGATTTGTACAGTGGCGCAGGGCGGTTCTGAGATTTTTTCAGGCTCTCTGTGCACTTTACAATGCAGGAGCAATACAAATAGTTGGCAAAAAACATACATAAAGGAAGTGGATTTACCCCTGTATTCAATTTCCCTTTCCTTCAGAAGCATAAAGTGACTTGGTTTAGACTTGGGCAGAGGACCTACAAAAAGATGGAATATAATTCTTAAGAAAATAATTCAAAGTAGGTAGGTTCAGGTTAAATCAACACCTCTTTCCCTGGGTAATAGATCAGCCACTACATAAATACAAGTTCCTTTATTCTTGCTGTTAATAGAAAGTTGGATTAAAACATAAGTACCATCTGGAGTGTTCTGTTTATGTACAAGCCGGATTCAACAAGGATTTTTTGGCATCACAGAGCCTCATTAAAGACACGTGTAGTTCATGAAATCGGGTGGCAGCCGCTGTGCACGTGTTTTATAGCATGCCGAATTTTGTGAGGTGCCATTTGCATGGGCCAAACGAGGCAAAGGGAGCCTGATTTAAATGCAGTAATAATTAAACTAAGGCCCCATGCTGAATTTCACAACTTTCTGAAAAATTCCATCCATATTGTGCAGCGAGGACTTAACATCTTGAATAGTTTTCTCAGCCTCTGCAAACGTTCATTTTTGCTCAAGCCTTGAGTCTGCCAAGCAAGACTTTTCTACAATCTGTCTTAATTACTGCTACAGTACAAATTGCTTTGTGTATTCCCACTATGCTGCATGAACTTGATAAGACAACTTCATGATGGTCCAGTTCGACAACACCTCAGGCAGTATGTGCCTTCCCCTCATTATCCAAGTACTTGATCTCTTGACTACCCCATCACTACCTGGGTATGTGAGGGGCGGCACAGTGGTGCAGTGGTTAGCACCGCAGCCTCACAGCTCCAGTGACCCGGGTTCAATTCTGGGTACTGCCTGTGTGGAGTTTGCAAGTTCTCCCTGTGTCTGCGTGGGTTTTCTCCGGGTGCTCCGGTTTCCTCCCACAAGCCAAAAGACTTGCAGGTTGGTAGGTAAATTGGCCATTATAAATTGTCCCTAGTATAGGTAGGTGGTAGGGAAATATATAGGGACAGGTGGGGATGTGGTAGGAATATGGGATTAGTGTAGGATTAGTATAAATGGGTGGTTGATGGTCGGCACAGACTCGGTGGGCCAAAGGGCCTGTTTCAGTGCTGTATCTCTAAACTAAACTAAACTAAACTAACAGGTCTGTCTCTACCTCCTTCACTTCATTGAAGAAACATTGACCAGTTGATGCCATCTACTACAGGCTGATTAATTGACAACTCTGAAGATTGCAATGGCTCTTCCCATAGCTGTGAAGGTCACAATAACATTAGAATCAGCCATGATCTTATGGAATGGCAGAGCAGGCTCGAGAGGTGCCATATGGCCTACTCCTGCTCCTATTTCTTATGTTCTTGCTCGTATCTAATGGTGCAGAGCCTTACTTTATTTCCCTTTGCTGGGCAAAATACCAAATTTTGTGATGGTCAGAAGGAGGAAAGTGGCATAATATGTACCTAATCTGACTGGGCTGAATTTTACATTGGTGGGGGGCGAAAACAATGGGGTGGGCCGCATGTCGCAGAGCCGCCGCGATCCTAAGCATGGCAGCTCATTTAAGTAGCTGGGGCGGGCCGTCCTCCGCCCCCCCACGATCACATGGAGGGGGCGGGCCGTCCTCCCCACCCCCCTCACCGATCACATGGAGGGGGCAGCCCATCCTCCCCCCCACCGATCACATGGAGGGGGCAGCCCATCCTCCCCCCCCATCGATCACATGGAGGGGGCAGCCCGTCCTCCCCCCCCACACCGATCATATGGAGGGGGCAGGCCGTCCTCCCCCCCCCACCGATCACATGGAGGGGGCGGGCCGTCCTCTCCCCCCACGATCACATGGAGGGGGCGGGCTGTCCATCCCCGGCAATGGCATCAGCTGCCTGTGTGCAGGCACTGACACCATTTTTAAAGGGCTTTGAGACCTACTGTCAAATTTACATATTTAAAATTAAATACATTTGTTTTGCCCCTCTCCCACCCCCGCCCCCATAACCATAAAATTAATTACTTGCCCTCTCCACCCAAAACACTTACCTTGTCCACCTGAACATCCCCCTGCCAAAATGCATAAGCTTTAACCTCAAATTCTTCCCACCATCCGCTACACCTATGATGTCACTTTGACCCCATTCCCCCTCCTCCTGCACTGAGAAACCTACCTCTTCCGCGCCCCCCCCCCCCCCCTTCAGTGTTCCACCTCGTTTCCCCAGACGGGGATCCGAAGGCGTGGGAGTGCTGGCCACTGGCAGGAAGATTGCAGTGGGACAGATGGCTGTGGCTTAAGTATAATTAATACATTCATTTTAATTTATTTGAATATGTAAATCGGGGTCCCGACACCGAGTGGCGGGGGTCAGCCACGAGGCCTCACCACTGCCGGCAATATAGGGCAGGGCCTCCCGGTGTCGGGGTGCGTGGCATGCCTCCCCCGGAGGCATTTTCCAACCCCCCTCCCCCGCCACGAACCCTGACGTCGGGAGTGGGGGGTCTGTAAAATACAGCCCTTTGTGTTTGACTCCCTTTTGGTCTATTGGCCACCTGGAGTTTACACCTATCCAATTCCCTGATGTTAGAATACATTGGGTATTCCAGAGGAGGCTCTCCTGCTTCTGTATTGTCCTTTTAAAAAAAACAGGTCTCTGATAGAGATTAGGAGTTAAAGGCTTCAAGTTTTAAATTTAAATCCAATTCTGAATATAGTTAAATGTTGATCCCTCACAGCAACAGTTTTTTTTCTCTTTTGTCTCCAGTTTTTCCACCAATTATAACTGCTCTCCTTCTCCTGAATGCGTCGACTCCAAGCTGGGACAACAGGCATCAGACACCTTGTCGACATTATTCATTCATAGATGACTCTTAGCCTAGAGTGGTAACAGGCTATTAGACTAAAGGACATTGCTTTCACACTCAAACAGGTCCTCAATCAACAGTCCGTATATGTGCACCTCCAGCTGGATAGGGATTAGGAGCAGCAGCTATCCTGGCCCATCCCTGCAAATTCCAGGCACTATGATGCAGTTTTAGGATGCCTGCCAGTGTCCTGGCTGAGATCAGTTAACTCAGCACAGACTGGTAGCGTTAGTGGGGGTGAAATTGGTCTACACAGCAGCATCATGAAATGGGCTTGTAGCGAATTGGCAGCTCATTTTACACTGCACCTGACCATTAACATCAAAGGAAAAAGCATTCACACATTGTAAAAGAGGCTGCTCATTCGCCATGACCCATTTCATGCTGCTGATGTAAGCCACTCCATCCACTGTGTCTTTAATTTTTTTTTACTATACTTCTCATCATCTTATGTTAAGATAATTGCAGCCATTTCTGTTCAACATATGGCAGACCATTTTACCCATATTTCATCTCTGGTGTGTATGCGTTTTTCCTCCTCTCCTTCCATTTGCTCTGATCCTATTTAAATATTCTTCATTTTTCATTTTTTCAATTGGAAAGTAGGGTTACACCTGAAATGTTAACTTGCCTGTTTCGCTTCACTGATACAGACTGTTGGTTTCCAACATTTCTGTTTATGTTACAGGTTGGGTATTCAAAATGAGAATCTTCTCATCGTTATGGCTCAGCCAGTCATTGGATTAACCTACAGAGCCATTGGAGGGAGTAGCAACAATTTATGGTCTCCGGTACAACTGGCAATGACTCCGCCACTGATTGAAAATCAGAACAAAACTCTCTCTGGAGACTGAGTGATGCAGCACATTAAAACACTGTCTTGTCACCTCAGGGTCTGCATTCATATCCTAACCAAATTAATGCTCTGAAAGTCTCCTGTCTTCCCTGTGGGCTGTAAAAATCCCAAGCCAAATGAGTTCAGGCAGTCTGAAAGCAGCGGGTGTTTGGAAGTTCACAGTGTAAAACTGCATATTATTTCACACTAAATTGACAGCCACTAAATTGAGGTCATAATGATGGCTGCTGTGGGAAATAGAAATCTAACACTTAACTCCATTTGCAAGCACTCTTCCAAGGCTGATGCAAAGATTAGTTGGGGTAGAGCAGAGGGGGTTTTCACCATACCAAACTGAACCCACACTTTATCTGTGGGTGCTCGATGCTGATTTCAACGTGTAAAACAAATCGAATTTCACCATCTCTGAAATCCTTTCATCACAAAATTTGATCACAAAATTCCCTTAAGAAAGCCCTATTTAATCTATTAATTCTGTATTTTGTTTTCAAAATGTGTGACATTCAAAGAGAGTATTATACTATCATTTTAAAGAGAACTACACAAAAAAGAAAACACAGCAGAATCAGCAAGTATAATATTATATTTCCTTATGAGACAATTGACTTTCTAACAGTGTCATCTATCACTGCTTGGTAGCCTGGGGACAGAGAGTTCCCATATCTTCAGCAGGCTGAGAGTTTATTGGGGGGAGAAATTTGACTTGTTTCCAAAACAAGCACAATGCTGGATGAGTGATGACTCCATGTGCTGGTTGCTGCCTGAAGGCCTAAGGCTTAGGCCAAATTTAGCTTTGGGCCTTATTTAAGTGTCACCAGTAAGCTGCTAATCAAGGAAAGCTTGAAAGTGGTCCACTCTTGCACTGAGCCAGTTCGGAGCTCGGATCTGGAGAGGAGGGAGGTGAACCCAACGAGGGCCTCGAATGGGCAGGCGATAGGCCGAGGTTTTTTTGTAGGCTTGGGAGGAGCCGGCCTGCTTGTCCCAGGCCAACAAATATAAAAACTAAAAATTTCCTGAGCCTTTTCCAGGGTGTCCACTAGTGATCGCTTTAAGGATGGCTGGTTAGACTGTGCAACACCTCGTACAACTAGGCAGAGCATATGCAACACAAGTTTCGCTCATTTGAACCTGAATTTCACACTCAAAGATCTTACAACTGGCGCAGGCCATCTATTTGCATATTTAAGGAGCCTAACACCTGGTTCATGTGGACGTCCTTGATATGTAAATGGTGCCCGAGCCATCCTTGCTGACCCACACTGACAACCCGTTAAGCAATGCCTCCATTTTAATGTTCTTGTGCTTGTTTTCAAATCCCTCCATGGTCTTGTCCCTCCTTATCTCTGTAATCTCCTCCATCCCGACAACCTTCCAAGATCCTCTAATTCTGGCCTCTTGAGCATCCCTGATTTAATCACTCCAGTATGGTAGCCATTCCTTCAGTTGCCTAGGCTCTAAGCTCTGGAATTCCCTCCCTAAACCTCTCCACCTCTCTACATCTCTCTCTTCCTTTAAGACACTGCTTAAAACCTCTTTGACCAACCTATTGGTTATCATCCCTAATAGCTCCTTACGTGGCTCGGTGTCATATTTTGTTTTAAACTGCCCTGTGAAGCACCTTGGGACGTTTTATTACATTAAAGGTGATATATAAATACAAGTTGTTAGTGTTGTTGTTGAGCCATTATAGTGTCCAGTGCAGTTCACGCACAGCAGATCACAATGTGGGATTCGGAGGTCTCTTCAGGAAAACGGGCATCTGTGAGTTGAATTCCTCCCCATTCTGTTGGACTCAACTGAAGATTTTCCAATTGTAACACGATCAGCTGTATTACTAGATAACATGCTCTGTACTCATTGCACATAGCTGTTTCTGAACTGATGTATGTCATCTACTGTAGATAGATATACTTCTATTGAAGTACATAGCTAACTGTACAAATACTATGGCTGTAATCTTACAGATTAAAGGAAGACAAGGTCATTCCAAGTTTACCCCGTATCCTGATTTCTCCTGTGCACTGCATACATCCAAAATCAGGGATTCATTTGTGGAGAAACGCACAAATATGAAAATACAAAAAACTCTCAGTCTCTGTATTAGCTGTTGCAAACAATAATGTATAATAAGGAATGCAAAATTGGAAATCACTGTATCACACTAATTTTTTTTCTTTGTCAATTTTCTGAACTTTTTTAAAACTTTCTCTTCCCTCCTTTCCACAAGCTGTTAACTTCTTGGGGTATACTTCCATTGGCACTGGTCACTGGTGTGTACCATCTACAAGTTGCACTGCAGCACCTTCCAAACTCGCGACCTCTACCACCTAGAAGGAGAATGGCAGCAGATGCATGGGAACACCACCACCTGCAAGTTCCCCTCCAAGCTACACACCATCCTTACTTGGAACTATATTGCCGTTCCTTCACTGTAACTGGGTCAAAATCCTGGAACTCCCTTCCTAACAGCACTGTTAGTGTATCTACATCCCAAGGACTGCAGCAGTTCAAGAAGGCAGCTCACCAACATCTCAAGGGCAATTAGGGATGGGCAATAAATGCTGGCCTAGCCAGCGACGCCCACATCCCACGAAGGAATCAAAAATAACTTTCCAGTTACCTTCTCCAAGTGGCCATTATTCAGGCATGAATCTTGATAGTGAGAGTCTACAGGTTACTGGATCATGGGAGGAGATCATCACAGCTAAACTTAATCCTGCCTTCACCGATGCCCCATCATGCAGTTTAACAGGGGTTGTTGCATAACAACTAGAAGGAGTAATCCTGCTTTTAACCGAGGTGGACGAAAGCAAACTTTGGTGTCCCCAACTGTGATCATTTAACTCAGCTTCCCTCCCTCTGTTTCTCTCTCCTCTTTTAAGTCACTACTTCTTTGAGCAGTTTATGGTCATCTGTCCTCGTATTTCTTTATATGGCTCAGTGTCGAGTTTTGTCCTTTAATGCAACTTGGGACATTTTTATACGTTAAAGGTGCTGCACAAATGCAAGTTGGTGTTGCAGACCAGGGACTGAAAGTGGAGCCTACACGAGCTGTATGGTTCTGCTATTCATTGGCAAACTGAGCCATTGGGAAAGGTCACATTGCAATTTATGATTTTACATATATTTTCCAGTTTTGCAGTCATTTTGACCTTTCAGATAAAGCAACGTTCATCCACTGTATTAAATAGTCAATAAAGAAAACTGCACCATAATATAGAAATGAAGATAGCCGAAGAAATGAAGAATTGAAGATAAGTCTTCTCATCCTAAGTGACACTGCTACTGAACCTGGTCAATTTGCTTTTGAAATGACCTATCAGTCATTTACGGCTTGTATTCACTGTCCACTTCAGTCGTGAGAATTATCTAACATGTAAAGTACACAAATAATTATGTGTGTAGAAGTGAGTGGGAGAATGCAAAGAACACCACTACAATTTAACCAATTTGATTTCACAATAGTGGAACAACCAGTCCTTTAAGCTTTCTGTGCTACAAATATCATGAGAAAACAACTTATTTTGTGGACAATTTAGACAGGAAAGTATAAAATCACCTTTCTACATTGGAGTTTGCAAAAAAAGTTCAGTTTTTAGAAGCTGCAAGCCCCAACTTCTAAAGATGGGCTACAGATTCTTTTGGTAATAGTAGGAATAGTAATGATCCCAGAATCAAAGATGGTAACTACTCTGATCAGCCCCTACAATGTCTTAGTGTCACCCATGGCTCATCACGCTTGTTTCTGAGTCAAGGGAGTTGTGGGTTCAAGCCTCACTCCAGAGAATTGAACACAAAATTCTTGACTGACACTCCAGTGCAGTACTGAGGGAGTTCTGCACTGTCAGAATTGCTGTCTTTCCCACGAGTTGTTAAACTGAGGCCCTGTCTGTTCTCTCAGACGGACATAAAAGATTCATGGTGTTATTTTGAAGAAGAATAGGCAAGTTATCCCTGGTGTCCTGGGCAATACTTATCCCTCAATCAACATCATTAAAACACATTATCCGGTCATTATCACATCTCTGTTTGTGGAAGTTTGCTGTATTCAAAATGGCTACCAGTTTCCTACATTACAACAGTGACTACACTTCCAAAGTACTTCATTGGCTGTAAAGCGCTTTGGGATGCCTTGAAGTTGTGAAAAGCGCCATATAAATGCAAGGGTTTTTTTTTTACTTCAGTTGGGAAGAAAAAGGAAATGTTTCTTTCACTTAGGCAGTTTCATCAAAATGTTTTTTGTGCTATTTTTACTGCAGCTGTGTGACTGCCAAACATGTGCTTTGTTTGTGAATCAAGAAAGCACAATAACGAGAGCAAATCAGAATGATGGTTTATATGCACAGCACTGATAATAGTTTAAAATAAAAGCTGAAAAAACCCCAATATAATTGCAACTTTCAACAACAGAACAGAAAAAAGTAATTAACAATAAAAACAGATTCCATCTAGAGTGGGTTTAGACAATAAAAAGAATCCTTCTGATTGTTTCCAACCGTATTAGTTGTCATGGAAATAACAGTGAAGGAGTGAACTCAGCTGTGTCTAAAACCCTAAGTGCATAGCACATAATGTGGAAACCAAGTTACAAACCTGTCAAGTCATTTAAATGTCAAAAATACCTACACCTCCATCATGGGCTCATCAAGCTGAACACAAAATGCTTTACCGTAAACAGTTAAGAAAAAAGTCAGGTTTATATTTTTTTTCGTTTCTGGGGAGATGTTGGTTTAATTTCAGTATTTAATGGCACATTCTATTCATTATTAGCACTGTGCAATTGAACTTCTTCACCTAACTCATCATAGAGTCATAGAGTTATACAGCACAGAAACAGGCCCTTCAGCCCATCGTCTGTGCCGGCCATCAAGCAACTAGCTATTCTAATCCCATTTTCCAGCACTTGGCCCGTAGCCTTGTATGCTATGGCATTTCAAGTGCTCATTTATGTACTTCTTAAATGTTGTGAGGGTTCCTGCCTCTACCACCTCTTCAGGCAGTGCGTTCCAGATTCCAACCACTCTCTGGGTGAAATTTTTTTTCCTCAAATCCCCTCTAAACCTCCTGCCCCTTACCTTAAATCTATGCCCCCTGGTTACTGACCTCTCCGCTAAGGGAAAAAGTTTCTTCCCATCTAACCAATCAATACCCCTCATAATTTTGTATACCTCAGTCAGGTCCCCTCTCAGCCTTCTCTGCTCGAAGGAAAACAACCCTGGCCTATCCAGTCTCTCTTCATACCTGAAATGCTCCAGCCCACGCAACATCCTGGTAAATCTCCTCTGCACCCTCTCAAGTGCAATCACATCCTTCCTATAGTGTGGTGCCCAGAACTGTACACTGTACTCCAGCTGTAGCCTAACTAGTGTTTTATACTGCTCCATCATATCTTCCCTACTCTTTTATACTATGCCTCGGCTAATAAAGGCAAGTATCTCATATGCCTTCCTAACCACCTTATCTACCTGTGCTGCTGCCTTCAGTGATCTATGGACAAGTACACCAAGGTCCGTCTGACCCTCTGTACTTCCTAGGGTCCAACCATCCATTGTATATTCCCTTGCATTGTTAGTCCTCCCAAAATGTATCACTTCACACTTCTCAGGATTAAATTCCATTTGTCACTGCTCCGCCCATCTTACCAGCCCATCTATATCGTCCTGTAATAATCTAAGGCTTTCCTCTTCACTATTTATGACCCACCAATTTCCTTGTCGGCTGTGAACTTACTGATCATATCTCCTATATTCACCTCTAAATCATTAATGTACACTAAAAATAGCAAGAGTCCCAGCACCGATCACTGTGATACACCACTGGTCACAGGTTTCCACTCGCAAAAACAACCCTCGACCATTACCCTCTGCATCCTGCCACTAAGCCAATTTTGGATCCAAATTGCCCTGGATCTCATGGGCTCTTACCTTCTTAACCAATCTCCCATGCGGGACCTTATCAAAAGCATTACTGAAGTCCATGTAGACTGCATCAACTGCTTTACCCTCTCATCCATACATCAAGTCACCGCCTCGAAAAATTCAATCAAGTTAGTTAGACATGCTCTCCCCCTGACAAAGCCATGCTGACTATCCCTGATTAATCCCTGCCTCTCCAAGTGGAGATTAATCCTCTCCCTTAGAATTTTTTCCAATAGTTTCCCAACCACTGATGTTAGACTCACCGGCCTGTAATTACCTGGTTTATCCCTGCTACCCTTCTTGAACAATGGTACCACATCCGTTGTCCTCCAATCCTCTGGTATCTCTCCTGTGGCCAGAGAGGATTTGAAAATTTGTTTCAGAGCCCCCGCAATCTCCTCCCTTGCCTCACATAACAGCCTGGGATGCATCTCATCTGGGCCTGGGGATTTATCCACTTTTAAGCCTGCTAAAGCAGCTAATACTTCCTCCCTTTCAATACCAATATGTTCAAGTATATCACAATTCCCCTCCCTGATCTCTACACCTACAGCGTCCTTCTCCATCGTGAACACAGATGAAAAGTAATCATTTAAAACCTCACCTATGTCCTCTGGCTCCACACACAGATTGCTACTTTGGTCCCTCATGGGCCCTAATCTTTTTCTGGTTATCCTCTTGCCCTTAATATACTTATAAAACACCTTAGGATTTTCTTTTATCTTGCCCGCCAATGTTTTCTCATGCCCCCTCTTCGCTCTCCTAATTACTTTTTTAAGTCCCCTCCTACACTTTCTATACTCTCTATTGCCTCCACTGTTTTCAGTACTCTGAATCTGTCATAAGCCTCCTTTTTTTCCTGATCCAATCCTCTATATCCCTTGACATCCAGGGTTCCCTGGACTTGTTGGTCCAACCCTTCACCTTGACAGGTACATGTTGGCTCTGAACTCTTCCTATTTCCTCTTTGAATGACTCCCACTGGCCTGATGTAGACTTTCCTACAAGTAGCTGCTCCCAATCCACTTTGGCCAGATCTTGTTTTATCGTATTGAAATCGGCCTTCCCCCAATTCAGTACCTTTATTTCCAGTCCATCTTTGTCCTTTTCCATAACTAACTTAAATCTTACAGAGTTATGGTCACTATCCGCAAAATGCTCCCCCACTAATACTTCTACCCCTTGTCCAGCTTAATTCCCTAGGATTTGGTCCAGTACTGCCCCTTCTCTCGTAGGACTTTCTACGTACTGGCTCAAAAAGCCCTCCTGTATGCATTTTAAGAATTCTGCCCCCTTTAAGCGTTTTGTACTAAGACTATTCCAGTTGATATTGGGGAAGTTGAAATCCCCAGTACTGAGGGAGTACTGCACAGTTGGAAGTACCATCTTTCCCACTGGATCAGTATGAAATGAGACCCATGGCCTGGCAGAAACCTAATCAGGGAGTACTAGACCTGAGTCTTGATGTTTATTTTTATTTATTTATACAGCACTGAAACAGGCCCTTCAGCCCACCAAGTCTGTGTCAACCATCAACCACCCATTTATACTAATCCTACATTAATCCCATATTCCTACCACATCCCCACCTTCCCTCAATTCCCCTACCTATACTAGGGGCAATTTATAATGGCCAATTTACCTATCAACCTGCAAGTCTTTGGCTGTGGGAGGAAACCGGAGCACCCGGCGAAAACCTATGCGGTCACAGGGAGAACTTGCAAACTCCACACAGGCAATACCCAGAATTGAACCTGGGTCGCTGGAGTTGTGAGGCTGTGGTGCTAACTACTGTGTCGCCCTCTAGATAATACCTCTGTGGAAGTGAAGAAACAGCTAGAAAGCTACAATATATAAAATGCATACATGGAGAACTACAAAATCATGGCAAACAACCCATTAAAGCAAGAACTCTTGTATGTTTAACAACTGCAAATAGAAATTGAAGTTTTGTGTCAAAAGCTTGCAATGAACTGCTCAAATAAGAGGTTAAAATAGATCAGCATGCCTGATTATTCCAACTTCCAAGTCATTGGTTTTAATGCTGGAAAATTGGGAGAGCCATGAGTCAGGCATGATAACCTCCACAAGTGATTCTCCAAAATGCACTCCTGTCAAGTGATACTCTGTGCTGGAGTGTCTCTAGCAAAATTATTTTAAAAATATTCACAGAAATTAGAAAACCTTTAAAGGTTTTGTGTTAACAGTCAATCATTTGTACGAATGTGTCCACAAATTGAATATTTTTCCCAAGAATTGATGCCAGAGACAACTGCGATTACATATTTTATTCTTGAAAACAAACATTTTTAAGAAAGCAAAAATTGTTTTATTATATAAAAGCTACAAATATATTCTTCAGCATAGAAAGTGAAAACTAGGAAAAGATGGCAAGGGGCATTGTGAGAAATGAAGAGAGATTATACACAAAGTAAAACGTTAAATTATAAATATTTAGAGAGGAAAAATAGTGATTGAGGCAAATAATAGGCTGGAAATCTTAAATGACCTTTTGCACAATAATTTGCACTTTACATGATAGAAAATGACAGTGATATGTCTTTTATCATTGAAGAAGCGATGGATATATGAAGTTAGTAGAGAAAACAGGTTAATAACAAAATTGTTATTGAACAACTAGAGTGCTCTGTGGCAAGTGTTGAAATTATAGGATTCACTCCTCCAAAAACCCCATTGACACCATAGTGCAGAACAGTGCTGAATCTGTACGACCAGAATTGGTAAGCATATAATTCAATTTAAGCAAACATGAACTTCTTTCCCTGGTCTTGGTGGCCAATAACTACTCAGTAAATTTCTTCAGATAGAATTACTAAAATAGTGTGAAACCTTGCTATTAATGCCACATCTGAAAGTTTACAAATGAGGAATTTATGTAAAGTTATTGAAATGGTTACAAATTCCACGATTTGAGATATAGTTTTAATTAATGATAAAAGAGGGGCTTTTGCCTAGCAGCATGCCGATTGCCTGTAGTAATATTTCAGCTACGTTGTCCTAATTACTGACTTTCTGCTGAAAATATAATAATAGTGTTACCTTGCTATATAAACTGTGAGAGTTACTTTCACAAAGCACAAATTGACTTCATCATTAGCTATGTTTAAATGCTGTGTGGCTGCAATTCCGAACCCAGGCACAGTCACATGAACAAATCCAACTCATGCTGTACTATTATAATTCTGAATTTCAAGTTTTATATCTATACTTATTTAATGAATATTAGCCAATGTTTAAGGTGTATTCCTGCAATAACCAAAACTGAACATTACAGGGTGGATTTTAAATCTCAGGCAAGAAACTAGAGGGAGCCAGCAACTTTCTGGCCAAGAGTCTCCATGAGGCAGGATGTGGGAGGTGGGGGGGGGGGTGGCGGGTGGGGCATCTCTTCTCATTTAAATCCTGCCCCCAGTGGATGGAAAGTGGCAGCTGGCTCTTTCAAATCACGGGGGCAAGGTATGTCGTGGGATGGGGTGGGTGGGGAAATGGGCAAGGGAGGGAGATCAGAACATTTCATGGGTGGGAATGGAGGAGAGCAAAGGACAGCATATACCCAGACTTCCCTTGTGGGGCTGACAGGAGATAGAAGTCCTCATTCTCTTTCCCACCAGCTTTTACTGACAGGAGTAACCATGGCTCCTACACTGTAAACCATTAAAATGCCATCAGGGTCTAATGAATGTCCTGATTAGCATATGTTAATGAGTCTCCTGCCTGGGTCTGGCAGTGACTTGGCCATCTATAAAAAGTAGTCAGCAAAGATGGCGGCAGGCAGGAATGTGCGGTAGGTTACAGCCCAGCCTCCCATCCCTTCAACCAGATCCCATAGGGTGGGGTGGATTAAAATTCCATCTCATGACTATATTACAATGATCAATTCTATAACCTTATTGTCCAAAAATAACTGTTATTCCATGAAGTATTGTGTGAGACTTTTGAGGTCTTCCAAATAGATTATTTCATTAAGTCATCTAATATGGGATGTTTTTAGGGACAAATTAAGCATCGCAATGCACTAGTTAATGTAAAACAAAACCTGAATCATTTTCACATACAACCTGATGTGATGGAACCAAGACCAGGCGGAATGTATCCAGAGGTACTTAAAGAAATATAGGTAGAATTGAAGTATGAATGAGTGTGTTCTTGAAATACATTAGGTGAAAGATAGTTCAGAAAATATATAAATAATAAAAACATCAATGACTTTATTATTGTCCCATTAGTCAAACAGACATAGCATGGAAACTATTATAAAGAAACTGAATGAAGTATACCATTTAAATGTGGCAATATTTTTGACTCAGTATGATAAAGGGATTTGATAGGGTAAATAAAGAGAAACCATTTCCTCTGGTGAAGGAATCCAGGACAATGGGACATAATATTAATATTTGAGCTAAGCCATTTAGGAGTGATAATGGCAGTGGAAATCAGGCACACTGTCCTCCAAAAGGTTGTTGATGATGGGTCAATTTTAGCTTTCAAGATTGAGATCGATAGATTTTTGTTAGGTGAGAGTGGCAAGTTATATAAAGAAAAGGTAAGTAAATGGGGTTGAGATACAGATCAACCATGATCTAATTGAATGGTGGAACCGTGTCAAGGGACTGAATGGCCTACTCCTTTTCCTATGTTCTGACATAACATGTCTGACATAACATGTCAGAACATGAGAAAATTCAGAGTGATAAAGACATTTGGCCCATCAAACCTGTTGCTTCCAGAGTCTATGCATGCTTATTCTATCATGGACCTGACTCCCTCCCAACATGTAAGGCAGATAATCGCCAATAGATTTACTAGAATTATTTTGAGGATAGTGTAGAATTGGTGCAGGATGGTAAGGAAGATGTTTGGCTTCAGCACAAGCCAGAGTGCACTGCAGGAACATGCATGCCCCCAGCCTGTGATTTTCTGTCCATTAAAATTATGATTTTCAGCAAGCATTTGATAAGTTCCCTTGCAGCAGACTGAAGGCTAAAGTGAGCACTTACAGTTCCAGGATGAAGTAGTAAATTGCATTGTCGATTAGCTGGTTAAAAGGAAACACAATGTGGCTAATAGCTGTAATGGCTGAATTCCCCACATACCACTCAGGTGGTTATTAGTATTAATAGCCTCAACAGTGGCAAGTTTGCAGATAACTCAATCTAGTATGAAAAAATAGCATGTTCCACAGAAAGGGATATGGATCAACTAGATTTACAAGTAGTGAGATCAATGGAAAATGGGATTCAATACTGAGAAATGTAAAATAGTGTACATTAGAGATAAAAATAATGAATAAGATTACATGATCAATGGTATATTATTAAATAAGATGCAGCATAAAAGCATATTTGGGTGCACTAAATATATTGAGAGTGTTGGCAAATTATCATTTAGCTCATCCCAATGAGAGTAGAATATTCGGATGCCAGAAGCAGTGGAGCAAATAAGGCATCTCCCCTACAAATAACAGTAAGATTCATAGATTTTAAGAGGTACACACCCGTCTGTATGGGAACTCGCAGGGAAACCTTTGGACCCGAGTGGATGACGGAAAATACCTGAGTCAAAAGCGTTCTGGATAAATTTGTCCTACCAATGTCATTTTGCTTCTGATTCCCCAAAAGCTGGAAAATTCAGTCAAAACTCAAAACCTTCTGCTAACATGGCCCCCAAGGCTTCTATATAAATGCATTTCACACCTTCAGTACATGCAAACTCCTTCAGAAGTACACACCTCTGTCTTTAAATAGAACAACCATCATTTTCCCAGTTAGCTTAACTTAGTTTTTTAAAAAAACTCATGCCTTTTACTCCTCTTTCCAAACAGTACATACCAGGCTCCATTTCTGGTCAACAAAACGAATCAATGATCTGCTCCTACATCTCTGCCTATGTTTATGTAATATTTCCAAAAGTTCTTGGTTGTGCATTTCAATAATGGCCAGGATTGGAATACTCATTTTTTGATTTGGCTGTGTGCAGCAATGGATTCCTGCATGGCTTTCTCACCAAGAACTTTAATGAGGCCTTAACAAGCATAATTTTTAAAAAGCTGTACTCCTGACATGAACTCTGGCTTAATGGGACTGCAGTTCAGGGAATTGAGTGTGTAGGTTAATGCATCTGATTTGCAGTGCTCTTTACTGGTTATTAAAATAAATGACTAGAAAACTGGGAGCACCACAAATCTGGCACCCTCACCTTCACACCCCAATCTCTGATCTGTAATCCCGTCAAGTGAGGCTCTATGCTTGAAGGCCTGTCTTGCAAAATTTATCTGTTTACCTACTTCTTTCTTGCTGAGATCCATTAATCCATTTTTTGAAGTGGTCATAGACCATAGATGGACAAATAGCATTTTCTCCCCACATTCCACACCGACTCCCTGATACGCTTGTAGAATGGAGGAATTTATCTTTCCAACACGTCTCCTACCTCCCCTTCCATCTCGTAACCAAACCTGTCTCTTTCACTTATCGGAACTGAAGTGGATCTCAGCCACTTGTACAGTAAAATTGCTTATGCTCTGAAAGGATTGGAAATGGATGTCTGTTGTATAGCAATTGAATGTCACACTAATCCCCAACCCTTCTGTTCCAGCCATCTGCTGCATGAATTATGCCGACAAACAACAGCCTAGCATTTCTTTTATAAACAGTAAGAGCACACAAAATGGATATTATCTGATCCGCACTAATCTGGCTAAAATGTCATTGCCCGCCTCCATGCGTCCTGCAGTCCCAATACAGTTAAGGTATTTGAAACCGTAGTGCCTGGCTTTCAATGCTTTTTCATCAGTTTTTTTTTGCCCACCGTGTTGGACGCTTCCATGTGGAGAATGCAGAGTTTGCAGAAAAGAATTTGGTCTCTAGCCATACAGAATGGTGAGACTGCACCTGAAAAGAGAAATGATAGTTCATTTCAGGTGGGACCTGTTTCCAAATGCCTGTGAAACTTTGAAAGCTTTTTAAACTGTGTTATCTGTCGTTGTGAAGTATTAAACTGCTCAAACCATTGGAATATGTGTTTCTCATTTTGAGTGATGTTAAAACTTGCTGCAAAACTGATGAAACAGCTTACAAAATTTATATAATTTAAAATAATTTATCATCTTAGTTTTTTTTAAAAAACATTGCCATGAAAGGGCAACATAAAATGATTTTTTTCTCCACAAGTGTGTGCAAGGGAGGTTTATCCAGAGTGACAAGTCTTCCTGCTTTCACTCGTTATTCAAATTGCCTATTTTGCCATTAGTCGTTCATTACAATCACACATTTAGCCTCTGATTATAACAATGTTTCTCCTGTAATAGGAAAATAAAACAGGAAAAGACATATTTCTCTACTAAGCCTTGCCCATCCCTATATTATGCAAGCTTTACTTAACACTAATTCTACCCCATCTCCCCATCAACACCCCAGCAGTCACTAAATCAACTTGGAGAGAGAAAAAAAGAAAAAGCTCATGCCATTTTAGTGGAAGAAACTCTGTCAAATTCCTCTCCCATCCTCAGGAGCTCCAGGAGATATTCTCTTCTATTCTTTTTTTTTCTTCTTTGGCCTCCTTATCTCGAGAGACAATGGGTAAGCGCCTGGAGGTGGTCAGTGGTTTGTGAAGCAGCGCCTGGAATGGCTATAAAGGCCAATTCCAGAGTGACAGACTCTTCCACAGGTGCTGCAGATAAAATTGGTTGTCGGGGGTGTTACACAGTTGGCTCTCTCCTTGCGCTTCTGTCTTTTTTCCTGCCAACTCCTAAGTCTCTTTGACTCGCCACGCTTTAGCCCCGCCTTTATGGTTGCTCGCCAGCTCTGGCGATCGCTGGCAACTTACTCCCACGACTTGTGATCAATGTCACAGGACTTCATGTCGCGTTTGCAGACGTCTTTAAAGCGGAGACAAGGACAGCCGGTGGATCTGATACCAGTGACGAGCTCGCTGTACAATGTGTCCTTGGGGATCCTGCTATCTTCCATGCGGCTCACATGGCCAAGCCATCTCAGGCGCCATTGGCTTAGTAGGGTGTATATGCTGGGGATGTTAGCCGCCTTGAGGACTTCTGTGTTGGAGATATGGTCCTGCCACCTGATGCCAAGGATTCTCCGGAGGCAGCGAAGATAGAATGAATTGAGACGTTGCTCTTGGCTGACGTACGTTGTCCAGGCCTCGCTGCCGTAGAGCAAGGTACTGAGGACACAGGCTTGATACACTCGGACTTTTGTGTTCTGTGTCAGTGCGCCATTTTCCCACACTCTCTTAGCCAGTCTGGACATAGCAGAGGAAGCCTTCCCCATGCACTTGTTGAATTCTGCATCGAGAGACAGGTTACTGGTGATAGTTGAGCCTAGGTAGGTGAACTCTTGAACCACTTCCAGAGTGTGGTAGCTGATATTTATGGATGGGGCATTTCTGACGTCCTGTCCCATGATGTTCGTTTTCTTGAGGCTGATGGTTAGGCCAAATCCGGTGCAGGCAGCCGCAATCCTGTCGATGAGTCTCTGCAGACACTCTTCAGTGTGAGATGTTAATGCAGCATCGTCAGCAAAGAGGAGTTCCCTGATGAGGACTTTCCGAACTTTGGTGTTCGCTCTTAGACGGGCAAGGTTGAACAACCTGCCACCTGATCTTGTGTGGAGGAAAATTCCTTCTTCTGAAGACTTGAACGCATGTGAGAGCAGCAGGGAGAAGAAGATCCCAAACAGTGTAGGTGCGAGAACACAGCCCTGTTTCACACCACTCAGGATAGGAAAGGGGTCTGATGAGGCGCCGTTATGCTGAATTGTGCCTTTCATATTGTCATGGAATGAGGTGATGATACTTAGTAGCTTTGGTGGGCATCCAATCTTTTCTAGTAGTCTGAAGAGACCATGTCTGCTGACGAGGTCAAAGGCTTTGGTGAGATCAATAAAAACAACGTACAGTGGCATCTGCTGTTCACGGCATTTCTCCTGTAGTTGGCGAAGGGAGAACAGCATGTCAATGGTGGATCTCTCTGCTCAAAAGCCACACTGTGCCTCAGGGTAGACACGCTCAGCCAGCTTTTGGAGCCTGTTTAAAGTGACTCAAGTGAAGACTTTCCCCACTATGCTGAGCAGTGAGATTCCACGGTAGTTGTTGCAGTCACCGCGGTCACCCTTGCTCTTATAGAGGGTGATGATATTGGCATCGCGCATGTCCTGTGGTACTGCTCCCTCGTCCCAGCACAGGCAAAGCAGGAAAGCATAGTTATTAATATCACTCGTCCGTGTGAACCCATCTGCCTCTATAACCCAAGATGTCTTCCGCTTGCTGGAACTCAACCTGTTTCATTTTGAATGCTTATAGTGAATCCATACACACCGCATGTGCAGGCCATCTATTCCAGAAGGCAATGACTCTGTGAAAATAACTATTTCTTAGCAGCTAACCTAACTCCATCCTTTCCTAACTTGTACTAATAACCCCAAGTTTTCTCCTGCCTATCTAGTTCAAATAACCTATCCACTTGGACAAACTCTAACTCTTCATTATTTTAAAGATCTCAATTGATGCCTATACTTTCCAAAGTAAAGAGCACCAGTTCTCAAAGCCTGTCCTGGTAGCTATGGGATTTTAAACTAGCCCCTTAAATTGAGTAGCTCTCTTCTAAATATTTTCAAGGTCCTTAATATTGCAATTAATTGCAAAATATATTCAAACATTGCAGGACATATCTGTACATGTGTGTGATTGCAGTGCAAAACAAAATAGAGCCTTTCACTTATATTCAGTTGCATGCAGTAACTCTGATTTTTTTTTGAAACTCATTCCTCTCCAACCAATGACCTCTGCTTCAGTTTGACAGGTGTCGACAGCTCCTCATGTACATGAGAGGCTAAGACAGGAGGCTACTTTATTATGAAGTTCATCCCAGCTGAGTTGAATCCTGCCCTCTCTTGATGTTCACAGCAGTGTATTTTCCAGAAGGATCAGCGAATAGCAATTAGAGAAAGAACTCTGGCTGATTCCTTTCTCCTCCCAAGTTCTTGGGCACAGAGGAACTGTACCATTCCAATTACTGTCTTGGCTGGGATCAGCTAACTCAGCATAAAATGGAAGCCTGAAACTTTCTGTTCTGTAGGGGTTAGTTCCACACCACAATGTACAGTTAACCATTGGTTCATCAGAACAGCTTCGTTATTTATGATGCTGTCTATTCTAAGATGATAACAGTGGAACATAAAGGCAGTGGTCCAGATTATATTACCTTGATTTAAAAGAGCAGAGTCATTCCACACCGTCACATTTATAAGTGGGATCTTTGCAAGTTTTGGGTGACAATTACAGTTGCGCAAGTGTAAGTGCTGCAAACAAAACCACATTATGTTGAGGGATTAAAATTAATTTCCCTAGCAATTTCAGAATACTCAAAATAAAAGAAAGACTTGGAATTACATTGTGCCTTTCACAACCAAAGCTCTTTATAGCCACTACATTCAATGTGTAGACACTGTTGTAATGTCGGAAACGTGGCAGCATATTTGCAAACAGCAAGCTCCCACTATCAGCAATGTGGTAATGACCAGATAATCTGTTTTAGTGATGTTGATTAAGGGATAAATATTGTCCAGGATATAGGGATAACTCCCCTGTTCTTCTTTGAAATAGTACCATAGGATCTTTTACAACACTCTGAGAGGATAGACAGGGCTTCAGTTTAATATCGCATCTAAAAGACAGCACTTCTGACATTGTAGCACTCCTTCAGAACTGCAATGTTCTGTCAGCCTAGATTTTCTTATGCTCATGTCTCTGGAGTGGGATTTGAACCTACAACCTGCTGACTCAAAGATGAGAGTGCTATCAACTAAGGCACAACATTATTTTAAAAACAGCTAATAAGTTCCTTAGTAATTCACTGCATCTATGTGACCCGACCAAAGCTGCTTCATGAACAGTAAAGGATGGGTGACAAACATTGAACCATCTTTACCTGGAGATATGCAATGGGGTAACATCCTTGCACTGTTAAAAACCAGTTGGCCTAGTGCCTGCTTGTAATGAGGTTTGTTCACTTGCCAACCCAAAGTTGTCATGTTTATTATTGCACAGCTGATGACATCACAATTGCCCATTATATTTCGCCAAAATAATGTCATAACAGTTTTTCTCAAAATTCATGTTGACATTTCAATACATGGTCATCACAATATAGATGGTGGAGATCACCTTAGCTAATCCATCAAAAAAATCCTACAGTCCTGCCATCATACTGTCCAGTGTCTCTTAAATGACTCCAAGATTTTTGTCTCCATTATTGTATCTGGAAGTCCTTTCTATGTATTAATCATTCTTTGCATGAAGAATTTCCTAACATAATTCTTAAATTTGACTTTCACTAGTTTGAACCTGCGCCCCTGAAAAGCGAGCTACAGTTCCGGTTGTATTTATCATTGGAGCTTAATGAGATGCTGGGATGTTCCTAATATTTCTCAGATATTGGGAATGGCCTTGCATAATGATATTGCTGTGACTGGACAGCAGCTGAACACTAATGGAATAGAAGACTGTTCTCTTGATGTGTGTTGTGGCATTCATGTGAGGAGCCCTCATATCCACATGGGTGCCATCTGCTACACTTTGCACTCTTGTAAACCCTACCATCTGGGAAATGTTCTATGTTCTGCCCAGCTGATACCTCCTTTCCATGGCAAAAGTGGTGAAAATGTTGCCTCCGAGGCATCATCAACCTCTTCAGGTGGATAAAAAAAATTGCGTGGTACTATTCATAGATGAGCAGGGAGTCCTTCCAGTCTCCTGGCCAATATTCCTACCCCAAGGAACATAACCAAAATAAATGGTCATGCATCTCATTTGTTGCTTGTGGGATCTTACCACATACTAAGTGGCTGCCTACACAACAGTAACTACTCTTCAATAGTAATGTATGGGTTGTGAAGTACTTTTTGATGCTCTGAAGACATTATATTGTCCCCTCATAACTAATCTTCTTTACATAAATCATGGGGTACTTTTGACCCCCAAAGGAATTCCCATTCTGAGCATTTTATTTGCTCCAGGTTAAATTGCAGTTGCAAGCAAGTGTACTGTAGAAAAATGATCAGAAATAAAAACTCACACAATACAACACTGGCCCTTCACAGAACTAATGCAATAAGGAAAGTGCAACCCAAACTAAATACTGAGTGAAAAATACAACATAATTGCCCACTGATGGCCAGCTTTAAGAAGCCAACTTCTGTTGAGCAGATCAACCAAACATTCCTGCATTGACTTAAATGGACACGCTGCATAACTGGGGTTGTGCCAGCGAGAAGCCGGTGAAATGTGATGTGGGATGAATTTAAATGAATCTAAACTGATCCAAATGAGGCTAGAAATGAGGCCCTTGAGGCGGCTGTGATGGGGAAAAGACTGTCAGCCACCTTCTTCTGGAATGTGCCTTTGCAAAGTAAGTCTGGAAAGAGATGCAATGGTTTTTGTCAAGGTTCATCCCGAGCAGCTCTGTAACACAGGAGTCTGTGCTCTACGGGCTGTTGCCAAGGACGCACACCAAGATAAACATCAACTGCTGCTGGAGGACCATCAACTTGGTGAAAGACGCACTTTGGTCTGCCTGAAACTTGCTGGTCTTCCAGAGCAAAATGTTGTCCATGACTGAGTGTTGCAGACTGGCACATTCCAAGGCCCAGGACTACGTGCTGAGAATGCACTAAAGCTTGGGGCAGCCGCTGCAAAGGCTCAATGGGGAAATGCCACTGTGCAAGGTCCTCCCACCATAGTATAACGAGGGGCTGGAACCTGTGCAAAGCCCTCGGGCTGTATGCACCAGAGAATGCTTTTGGTATGTAAGGACATTGTAAGTATAACCTGGAATGGCAAGAGTAGTGAAGCACCTCATGTATTCTATCTGATCTTTACTGCACTTTCTGAAATATCCAATTTGAATTGTTTTGTAATGTATTTTTAAAAAGATTTATGAATGAAGTATATTTTTGGGGAAAAAATCTAAAAGAGACTAGCGGCTGCACACTTTCTTTTTTGACTCAATGCTCACTCACAGTGAGGCTTGTGTCTTCTTCACAAACTCAGGGATCAAGCATCATTGAACAACTTAAGTCAATGCAGTTCCCCTTTAAGTTTTTTTCTGTGGAAAATCTTACTTGCTACAAGAGTAATTTACTTCACTGTCTTTAAATGTAAATGACATTTTTTATTTATTCTTGGTCTCAGTTCTGATTTGAGCTCACTTCAAAGCATAAAGAACCTGTAGGCTATACCCTAGACTACAACAGGTAGCAAGTGTCTTATGACACTAATGTACATTTTTCATTGTACTTTCTGAAATGTGTCTATATTAATTTTTAATGTCTGAGTCCTTTATTATACCATTTTCCCTCAAGCATGGCAGCTTTGTTAAGTGTTCAAGCCCTTAACAAAGTCCCCTGTGGGAAAACATCATAAACTAGCTCCATGCTATTTACTTCAAAGACAACTGACTTTACATCTGTTACCCTTATTATTGTGATGTTCTTATAAATCACTATTGTGGTCAGCTTTCTGTACATTACCTCAAAGGACAAATATTCCACTGATAATAGCTCAGTTGTCTAAATTCTAAATCATACTGGAAATAAGCTTTGTGTAATACTATTGTGTGGTTGAATAATTATACAGATCAGTCAAATAAGTGACTAACCTGGGAACACAACATTTCTGCAGGCAGGTCCAGATTAACCTTTTAAAGACTGCATTTGCTTTTAATTATATGAAAAATGCATATACATATCTAGGACTTTGATCTCCATGACCCCGCTTTCAATAATAGAATACCTTCAGGCCATGATAGGCTGTTGCAGTCATCGGATGATCTGCCCAGGAGCTTTCTCAAAATTGGTGACATGTGCAGGAATCCAGATCCCACATCTGTATGGTCCTGATGCACAAAATAGAAAGAACATGTACTTGAAATGGGTGGCAGTTCCAGTGTCATGTCATGCAGAATCCCTTATAACTGAGATCTTGTTCGATTTATGTTTTTCTCATGAATGCTCAGGCTACTGCAATACAGCCATTGGCTGAACTGTGGCCTCCTCAATGGACAGGCTCACAAAAAGCCAGGAGGAGAAAAATGGCTTGCTTTGTCATTGACACTCCTCAGATCAGTAGGCAGAGTGACAGTGAGAGCAAGAAGAAGGAGCAGGTTGGAACAAACAGTGGGAATTTTAGGCCTGTCTCTCAGAATAGCCCTATTTCCACAGATATCAATCTCGCCCCCCACCACCTGGAATGCACAGGAGTCTGAAAGCAGGCTGGGCAGCGGATGAACTGTAGTTTAAAGTGGGCCCATCTGGTGTGCATGCTCACAGAAATGGAGATTCACCTTTGGTCCCGGATCCTGACACTGATACACAGCTGCTATCCTCCTGCCTCAGGAACTATTTAGATAAATTACTAGTCTTATGAAAGTGCTTCCAATTTTGAAACATTTTTTTTGAGGACTTGTGTTAAAAGATTCCACGGATGTGTTTTTTTTAATCAAGTTCACCAAAAGGACACTTGAGATGGTGTTGGAAAAAGCACCTGTGCTGGAAGTCATGTGCTTTGGGCTCAGTAAACAACAGAACCCTTGGTGACCAGGGGGAAAATGGTTACAGAGAAGCCACAAGTCAAGGTTTATGGAGGTCAGGAGGTCGATTCTCTGTTTAGGGTTTGGACACTGTTTTCAGTTTAGTTGGGGTGTGAACGGCTTGAAGACAGTTGGTGTTTTTCTACCGGCAAAAAAAAGAAACCACCCACCTCACCTGTTTCTCTACCTCTTTGAAGAAATCCTGCAAAGATCTAGTATGGGAGAGCTAAAATCCCTAGTGCTGCATAGCTCCTGAGGAACTGGAAAAAATCCTGCGATTCAAGTGTGTGTTGGCGGAAAACCCTGATGCCACATTTCTCCTAGAAAGCCTGCTAGAATCATTCTTGACATCTCCAGAATGGACTGCTTCTGAAACGATCCCTGTGACCCGTCTCCGTATACCCAGATGCCAGAACAAAAAAGGGACAACTGACATCCTCCCAAATCTTCATTTTTTAAAATCAAGAATTAGCAACTATTTGGCCGAAATAGTCTTTTTTTTGTAACCGACCTCTGCAGAAAGAATTTCTATATTTTTTTCCAGTGTGTGTGAGTATAATTGGAGAATTTAAAAAGGGAACTTTCATAATTCAATCTGTGCGTTAATGCTTTGCTTCATTACTGGTTGTCTTGTTTCATAATAAACTGATAATTTTGTTGTTTATTAAAGAAACCTGGTTGGTGTATATTAATCTGGGATTTAAAAAAATAGAGTATATGTTTGGCAGTATCGGGAACCAGGTAAACATTTAAATATATTTTGTGACCTGTAGAAAAGTGGAACTAGAAAAGACAGTGCACTCCTCCTGCCTTGGTCGTAACATTAGCCATGCACAAAAAACATCCTCTGTTAGAATGGAAAGCGCCGTAATGGAAAGAATTAGGTTGGCAGTAATAATTTGAGTATCTGCGCAATAAATATGTTGACTACAGGTTATGCTGTGCTAATTTCTTTTGATACTACCAGGAGTAGTACATAAATTCAGCATTCAGTCATATTTGGCATGATGGTGACAGGGATAGTGGATGGAACTCTCATGCCTAATGACTTCATCATTCACACCCTGAGCAAACCAGAGTAGGGAGAAGCCAAGGACACATGCTTGATGCTTCCTGGTACCTATGCAGAAAATTATGTACTGATTTGTTCTGGCAAGCAAGGCATGCATCACCTGTTGGGTGTACTAATTCACTGCTGACTAGCTTATGCATGTAATGGCCTTCTGAAACTCTTAAGTGGCATAGAAATTAAGTGCCATAAAGACCTTCACTGGCACTGACTGGACAGTGGAGGCTCTGCATAGTGGTTTCAGGTCCACTCCCAAAAAGTAACAAGAGTTCTTGGATGCACTCCTTGCTAAACTAGAGCCTCTGGAAGCTGCACTCCTCACTGAAGTCCAGGAATGTTCATTGAAGTCTACAAGTCTGCTCAGTTGGGTACCTCCAAGTAGGTGTCTTCCTTCTGTGGTGTTAGTGGTTCTCTGGATAGCATGCGTAAATGAGATTCCAAACAGCTACCCATCATGTAATTATTACAGGTATTCTTCCAGCAGCTAAAACCTGCAGGAACCTTCTCAAGAGTAATTAGGGATGGGCAATAAATGCTGGCCTTGCCAAAGACACTCACATCCATGAACAAATAAAAAGAAAGGAGACACAATCCACCAAATGAATAGATTCTCAAAAGATCAGTGCTCTTATATCAGCACCTGTAATGTTTCGCCAACTTACGGTTGTCACAGACTTAGGCCTCTCAGCACTCAATGAAAAATTGTTTTCTCACTGCAGTTTTTATGCGGACAATTGCACACAATCTGCGACTGTTGCAAAACCAAGAACCTGGGTTACAAGTTGAGATGACATCATAAACATGACAAATCCCACTGATTATAATGGCTGCTCCCTCTTCAGCATCACAAAAACATGCTACAGGTAGTATATGGAGAATGCTATGGGAGCAGAGACCCAGCATGGTGGATTTCTGCATATATATTCAGTCAGGCCCTTCTGGGATGCTAAACTCAGGAAAATCTACTGTATTGACTTCTACTGGGTTATGGTCACACAGGGGCTGGTTGCTCTCTGATAATTGCCCCAAGTGACCATATCACATGTGTTTGTCCACACAGGTCAGTTTTCAATCCCTGTAGGTTCTACTCACCTTTCGCCCATCTCAGGTGGATAAAACATCAATGAATGTAGAGAGAAATCAAGGTAGGACAGAGACTTAATATTGCTTGACACAAAGTTGCAGTATCTCCTGGATGTTTGGCAGTGAAAACCATACATGAGAGATTTTTCTTATTTAATGGAGATTGACTTTGTGGATAAACTAACCCTCAATTTCTCTCTCTCTAGACCTACCAAGGATTTAACCTGCAAACTTCTCAGTCTTCAGGTACTGCATTTATAGAAACAAAAAAGCTTTATTTCATGTCTCACAAATTCCTTAAAGTACTTCACATTCAACAAATTATATCTGGAGCACAGTGATTATCATGAGGTAAAAATAGCAGCCATTTTGCAAAACAGCAAGATCCCACAAGTCATAAGGATTTAATCTGTTCTTAATGGCTCTTTCTTCTTTGGCTTCCTTGTCTCAAGAGACAATGGGTAAGCACCTGGAGGTGGTCAGTGGTGTGTGGAGCATCGCCTGGAGTGGCTGTAAAGGCCAATTCTAGAGTGACAGGCTCTTCCACAGGTGCTGCAGAAGAATTTGATTGTCGGGGCTGTTACACAGTTGGCTCTTCCCTTGCGCCTCTGTCATTTTTCCTGCCAACTGCTAAGTCTCTTCGACTCGCCACACTTTAGCCCCGCCTTTATGGCTGTCCGCCAGCTCTGGCGAACGCTGGCAACTGACTCCCACGACTTCTGATCAATGTCACAGGACTTCATGTCACGTTTGCAGACATCTTTAAAGCGGAAACATGGACGGCCGATGGGTCTGATACCAGTGGCGAGCTCACTGTACAATGTGTCTTTGGGGATCCTGCCATCTTCCATGCGGCTCACATGGCCAAGCCATCTTAAGCGCCGCTGACTCACTAGTGTGTATAAGCTGGGGATGTTGGCCGCCTCGAGGACTTCTGTGTTGGAGATACGGTCCTGCCACCTGATGCCAAGTATTCTCTGGAGGCAGTCTAGTCTAGTGCAAAATATTGACCAGGACATTGGGTGAACTCGTTGCTGTTTTTTGAATGGTTACCATCCATCAGAACAGGGAAATGGGACCTTGGTTTAGCATCTGATCTGATGGGTGGCAGCTCCAATAGTGTTGCGTTTGCTCAACCCTGTGTTAATCTGAAATATTTGTTCAAATCCTTAAGGAGAGTTGGAACCCACTACTTTCTGACACAAAGATAAGTGTGCTTGCAGCTTGAGCCAAGCCATCTGAAAAGCTGTTATATATTTCACTCATTGTTATCACCCTTCCATTTATAAAATGTGCTTAAATAAGGGTCCATTATACATACCAGTTTCCATAGTTAAACCACCAGCATTTAATAGGTACAAGCAAAGACAACCAGATTGCACATCTAATGGCTGGGAATATAGATCAGAGTGCATCACATGTCTGATTTGCAGCAGTCTTTTTATATTAAACTGTACAATAGAAAATTTGCAGCCTGGTGATCAGTGGCAAAAAGAAGGCCTTCCTGAAATTAAGATATACTTGTAACAACAGAGACAGTATTTGTGTTTCAAACAGTCTGATAAAATATTCATTGTCTTACTGAACAAACAAACTTAAGCCATTTATCACAGATAAGTGCTGTCAGACTGTGTCACATCTCCTCAAGGTGGGCTTGTCTGATAAGCGCACAATTTGCTGTAGCCTTCATTAACCAGATGTTATCTCCCTTCAATTCAATCTATAATTTCTCAACTTAATGGAACAAATTAAATAAAGAGTTTGATATGAACTTGTTTTACAGACACTGGGCTGCCTTTGTTCTGTGCACAATGGTTATTTGCATACGACAATTCTTGCCCATCTGGCAAGAAAGCTTGGTGTCAGTGTCTCAGCTGTCTGTGCAATGAATTATTCAGCAGGCTATTGCGTCTGCTTTTGATGATGTGTTATCTCATATGAGAAAATCATCAACATGTGAAAATCGGGCCACGGGCAAAATGCAACTGGAATTCATCCTCAAGTTAAACATTTTAATGAGAGAATCGATGCTCTACCTCATAATTAAAGTGCAGCCTGTACAAGTACCAGTTGTATTGTAGTGCCCATAGGGGGACCAGTAACCAGGCTTGTGTGGCTGTCCGTCACACTTCACCAGTCTTGTAATTGGCCGGCCAGGACACAATACCTGGAAGCTAGAGTAGACTGGTCTGCTCAGTGAACCCCAGAAGGAAGAATAAGCTTAAATGAATTTGTGCTAGAGCTTCATTAGCATATGCAATTTGATGGAAGCACAATCTTGTGCAAGTTACCAAGTATGACGCATGTAACCTTTCTGTGCACCTAGTCTGCCTATATAAGTGCATGTTAAAGGGCAGTCACATTCTGGTCTTTCAGAAAACAGTCACTTAAAGATGAATTGTTTGAATTTTAATTGCTGCAAAGCAAATTGTGACACTGGAGTATAGTATTCCTCTTGCCCTGATGTTATTTTAGGCCAAAGTGAATGAAAGTGTGCCAGAAACATTCATCTGCACAGCAAGCAGTATATTGCATCCATCATTATCTATTGAGCAGTGTTTGGCTGCCGTAAACTCTGTTCCCTCGTCACAGATTCTATCACCCTCCGTGGCCACTGTCTGAATCAGAGGGAAAATGCACCGCTGGTTGGAGTCATAGCTGGCACAAAGGAAGATGGTTGTGGCTGTTGGAGGTCAATCATCTCAGTCCCAGAACATCACTGCAGCGGTTCCTCAGGGTAGTGTCCAAGGCCAAACCATCTTCAACTGTTTCATCAATGACCTTCCCTCTATCATAAGGTCAGAAGTTGTGATGTTTGCTGCTGATTGCACAATGTTCAGCACCATTCGCGACTCCTCAGATAATGAAGCAGCCCGTATCCAGATGCAGCAAGACGTGGACAACATCCAGGCTTGAGCTGATAACTGGCAAGTAACATTCACGCCACACAAGTGCCAGGCAATGACCATCTCAAACAAGAGAGAATCTAACCATCTCCCCCTAATGTTCAATGTAATTACCATCACTGAATCCCCCATTATCAACATCCTGGGGGTCACCATTGACCAGAAACTGAACTGGACCAACCACATAAATCCTGTGGCTACAAGAGCAGGTCAGAGGCTAGGAATTCTGTGGCGAGTAACTCACCTCCTGACTCCCCAATGCCTGTCCAAGATTTACAAGGCACAAGTCAGGAGTGTGATGGAATACGCTCCACTTGTCTGGATGGGTGCAGCTCCAACAACACTCAAGAAGCTCGGCACCATCCAGGACAAAGCAGCCTGCTTGATTGGCACCCCATCCACCACCTTCAACATTCACTCCCTTCATCACCAACGCACAGTAGCAGCAGTGTGTACCATATACAAGATGCACTGCAGCAACTTACCAAGGCTCCTTCAACAACACCTTCCAAACCCCCGACCTCTACCACCTCGAAGGACAAGGGCAGCAGTTGCATGGGAACACCACCACCTGCAAGTTCCCCTCCAAGCCACACACCATCCTGACTTGGAACCATATCGTCGTTCCTTCCCTGTCGCTGGGTCAAAATCCTGGAACTCTCTTCCTAACAGCACTGTGGGTGCACCTACAACCCAAGGACAGCAGCGATTCAAGAAGCTCACCACCACCTTCTCAAGGGCAATTAGGGATGGGCAATAAATGCTGTCCTAGCCAGCGACGCCCACATCCCACAAATGAATAAAAGAAATATGAACAGGCTTCCAACTATAGATTAAGTAAACAATACCACATGGATCCTCATGTGATATTTACCAACCACTCTCCAACCACATTACACACTTCTGATAATTTCAGTCTCCACTAAGTTGCCACTGACAGCTGTGCTATCAAGGACAGGTATGTAATGGAGATTGGTGATTTTACGCAGATTGGGAGGGAATAAAATTGGCACATGAGGTACTCCAGGCTTGTCTCAAGAGCCAGTTAGCAGCCAGAGCAAAAATGACATTGGCAAAGCCCCAGTTATAGCTTGCCAACCTGTTTACCCTCTCTGCCACCAACTAGTATATACATGGAAAGTCATGGTGAGGAAGAAAACAATAACCTTGCCTGATTAGATTAGCTTTGCCAGACTCTACTGCAGCTACTGCAAAGCAAATGATCTTTGATCTGTCCAATGTACTTGAAGAGAGGCCTGACAGAAATGCCAGAGGAACAGCTGCCTCGCAACCAGACAGTCACAAGTTCAACTCCCTCAAGGCTTCCTGTTGTTGCTGAGTGCAAGTTTCATTAGCTCACAGCTAGACAGCTAAAGATAGCACCTGATAATGGTGAGATAGTCCCTTCATATGCAGAAGAAGTTGAAGACCAAATGGTTTGTCCACTCCAAGTAGACCCTTACCAGTCAGTCACAACTGGTATTAGGACCTTGAACTCGGACCACCACGCCCCACCCCCCATCTCCCCCTCACCTCCCCCCCACCTCCCCCCACCTCACCCACCGACCTGAAAACCAGTTCCCCTATTGGCTGTTTGCCATGATGGTTGAGAGAAAAAATGAAACCCACAGACGAGAAAGTAATAAAATTCAAAGATCATCACTGTATCTTTTGATCAAGCTCAGCCCTTTAGATATAAATTAATGGATGTACCTTGGCATTGCTCATAGTGGGCCTGATTTTTGCTTTCAGCACACATTGAGTGGGCAGCGGGCAGATGTCATTCATACTCTTCCTGTCCCCAGAAAAATGATTTGCGAAGTGGATTTGAAGCAGCCTCCAGTGGTCCCTTTAATATGCCTGTGTAGCAGTCAGTTCCATGTTCCTTCTCCCTCTTCCACCCTACTTCCACCACCCCCTCCCCATCCTCACCAAACACCGGATTATAAGTACATTTTGTGCAAGCGAGGAGGTTCATAATTGTTGAATGTTGTATATGTTTATTAGGTTATTAATGTTTGCCCTGAATTTTCTAGGGGGTTCGACACATCCCCATCATCATAGATACCAGCCAATGTGGCTCACTCCACACGATGCAGAAAAGACTACAGCCCCTGACATAATATGGCTGTGTGCCACAGCCCCTCACCCTCTCATGCCAAGCTGCTGCAGTACTGCTATGACAATGACATTTATCCAACAATGTGGAAAATTGCCCAGGTATGTTCTAGCCACAAAAAACAGGATAGATTGAACTCAACTAGTTACTGCCTATCATGATCCTCCTAATCATCCATAAAACGATGGAAAGAGTCATTGATAGTAGCAGCAAGTGACCTATATTCACCAGAAATCAGTTTATCAACGCTCACTTTGGGTTTCATCAGAACCATTCTCCCCCCAGATCTCATCATAGCTTTGATCCAGATATAGGCAAAATATGAATTCCAGAGGAACAGTGAGAGTGATTTTCCTCTACATCAAAGCAGCATTTGACTGACTATGCCATCAAGGAGCCCGTGAAAGGTCATAAAGCCAGTCATGAAGTTTTACTTCGTTTGGTATTTCTAGAGAAAGTGTAGACGTGACCTTTGACAGCATGTTTACAATTTCACTACTAAACAGGGTAAACCTTTATGAATACATTCACAATGTCACTACTTATAGTGACCAGAGGAATTAATACCTTCTAGTGGGACACAACAAAATATAAATAAACGGGCATTTCAGGAAATACAACTAAACTCTAGGATGAATTTCCTCTTCTAATGAAAAATGTGAGCAAGCCTGTTTCTCCCCAAGTCAATAACTTGACAATGAAATTGCATGCTCAGACGTCGCACAATTTAAAGCTGTATGTTTCTGCGATTCCAGGTGCAGGTTGTGCAGAAAAACAGGCTGCATTTTGAATTATAATGCCAGAATCCACTGCATGTTGTGCGTCTCAATTAATTTATCATAATAAATATGAATGTGCATCGACCCATCTTTTTGGGGTGTGAGTGAATTCTATATGTGAAACGTGGAATGAAGCTAAGGCTCATACTTGCAGACAATTGAGTTTGCAAGTCATGACATTATTTACCCCCTTGTTTCCTCCTCTTTTAAAGATGCCAACTTCCTCCTGGGGTACATGACCAAGGGGATCCGACAAGTTCTATTCTCCCAAGTGACCATTCATCATGCATTGGCCGAGAACAGTGGGTGGCAGCAGGCCCTTTTACTCTGGATGTTATCACTCCACATTCAGTTGTCCCCTCACCCAAAACCCACAGAAAGCCTCTGGATTGCTAACAGGAACTCGAACCTTGGTATCCCTAACCTGGGGAGCTGAGGTTTACTGTAGCAATTTAGTTCCTGCTCTGATTGGGATCAGCTGGCTTAGTCCAGATCAGACATTAAACTTCAGATATTCCGAGATGTACATTGAAATGATTTTGCTGAGGATGTGATTGCACCATTGTATATTTCCCTATTTATAAACCTAGTAAAATGGCACACAAACCATCTTTCCAATCTTATGAACAAGATCCTCTGAGCTAGAGAATAGGGACAGAGACAGTAACACAGGTCTGCTGTTGCGTGGGTGAGAGGAATGTGAAATGAGCAGAGGATCAAATGGGAGAGCGAATGGTTAATAATTAATGAATATTTTTTATAACACAAAAATTAGAAATCTGCTCTTCTTAATTTGACTATTTAAATAATTTAAAAACTGAATTAAGATATTCTGCTGGAAGAAAAGAGGTCAATTCAAAAAATCTGCTCTATGCTTCCACTACTTAACATAATGCCACTTGTTCAATGCATGGGCTGATTAAGTGTTTGAGATGTGTTTAACAGGCTAGGTGTTAGTTTTTTTTTATATTATGGGAGCAATTTCATTGTTAGCATACGTTTTTCATGCATTGCATATAAGGACAGATCAAAAATACACCGAAGGATATAGGGAATGTCTGCTCTGTGTATAGGACTTGCCTAATCAACAACTCAGTTTGGAGCATTCAATGGAGACTAAGCGGTTTATGTTTAGAGATACAGCACTGAAACAGGCCCTTCGGCCCACCAAGTCTGTGCTGCCCATCAACCACCCATTTATACTAATCCTATACTAATTCCATATTCCTACCACATCCCCACCTGTCCCTATATTTCCCTACCACCTACCTATACTAGGGGCAATTTATAATGGCCAATTTACCTATCAACCTGCAAGTCTTTGGCATGTGGGAGGAAACCGGAGCACCCGGAGGAAACCCACACAGACACATGGAGAACTTGCAAACTCCACACAGGCTGTACCCAGAATTGAACCCAGGTCGCTGGAGCTGTGAGGCTGCGGTGCGAACCACTGCGCCACTGTGCCGCCCTATGTGCCACTGTGCTGCCCTTAATGATGAATGGAGAAGTCAATGTTTGGGTCACCTCATACTGGAACACTGTGCAGTCGGCCAGAAATATAGGAGCAGGACATAGTACGAGCATTCTCATCTGTAGAATGCTGCCTGGCATTAAAATAAGCTGGAAAATGGTGATATTTGGTAAGGTACACTTGGTCATAAAAAGAGCTATATACCGATATGCATATATGTATGTGATAGTATATTTTTATCTGTATCTCTATCTTATGAAAAATCTTATGCCTCCATTAACTTCCTCTCTAGAAGCTTTATTTCCTGGTGTCACATTTTGTGGTCACACTTTGAGTCAACTTTCTGAACTATAAATTTCTATATCCACCTTTTTCATTCGATTTTCATGTCAACTGAATCCTGTCATTGTGCGGTTAAAGGCTCTAGCCACTAGGTGAAGCTGTATTATCTTTTCCTCACAAATCACCAAAAAAGTTCTGAAAAACAATTAATCTATTATATTTTTCTCTAAGCAGGATTTTAAATGTTCCAAATTAAGGTTTTAAACAAAATAATACATTCAAAAAATTACAATTGATATGATTAAATTTATCAATTGAATTATCTGGTGTGTCTTTGGATGCCTTCATTAAAGTTTTACTTCAAGGCCTCAGCATCTTCCAAAAGCCTGAAAGATCTTTCTTCAGATTGCGGCACCCATATGAGCTGTGGTTAAGTGAGATGAATCAAACAGTTCTTAACAAGCTTGCTCATTGCAAGTCCGCACACTGTACAAAAAGTAAGGAGCTGAAGAGAACAAAACAGAATCTTTGAAGTGACTCCACTGTGCTTGTGCAGATAGGGTCTTGGAGAATGTTTCTCACTGAACTCCTAAGAGACAATTTTCTGGGGCGAAAGCATCTGTTTGCTTAGTGCACATACAAAACTTATTTCATCGACACTGCAATAGATCTCTAGTGTTTGTCTTACTTCAAGCTCATTGCTTTGACTCAGCAAGCCAGCCATCACAAGACTGCTGCATTACAATGAATAGCACACATTTTTATTATAGTAGCAGATTTAGCCATTCTATATATGAACATTGTGTATGGAAGTGGTGATGTGAAGCCCTGCTGTGTTAAACAATTTTCTCTCCTTCAGGAAATGACTCCTCTGTTCTGCATGAATGCTCAGTTTCTCTGCAGAGGACTACTTCTACAAGAACCTTTTAAGAATGCAATGATGAATGTCCGAATCACATTGCTTCAAGGTGAAACACTGTAAAAGTTTAATGATCTGAGGAATTTTGTCTTTTCAAAATCAGATGGTTCAATTAGCCTTGCCTGCATCATCCTTCTTCCGTGAGCATCTACACTGCATGTTGATTTCAGATTGGTTTCATGAATTCTAAATCAACCTTCATGCATTCTAGTGCAACCATCTGCTGGAGCCTGAAGTCACATCACTATGACCGAAGACCAGAGCCCAGAATCGAAGCTTTCAGATTAGTACAACAATATAAGGCCAGTCTGAGACTTTCAAGTTCGTTATACTGTACAAGCTGCTTTTCTATTTCTCAGGTGCCTGAACTATCAACCATTGATGTGTGGGTCCCACACAGTTAGCAGCCCCACCAAAATAAGCTTCCTGGATTTGCTAAAGCCATTAAAAAGCCTACCTGATGGCACTAATACAGTCCTTAGCTCAATATAAAAGCAACAACAATTTGTGTCAAGGTGAAATGGTCTCAGTTTTGATGCAAATTGTGTAGTCCATGTGTGAAGACAAGTGAAGCTGTTAAACAGGTTAATGTCTGCACAAAAATAACACCCAGAAAACTGTAGTGAATGCAAACACATGTAAACTTCACCAATTCTTAATTCCTACCTTTGTGAGGCGACACCAGTAGGGCGACACAGTGGCGCAGTGGTTAGCACTGCAGCCTCACAGCTCCAGCGACCTGGGTTCAATTCTGGGTACTGCCTGTGTGGAGTTTGCAAGTTCTCCCTGTGTCTGCGTGGGTTTCCTCCGGGTGCTCCGGTTTCCTCCCACAGCCAAAAGACTTGCAGGTTGATAGGTAAATTGGCCATTATAAATTGCCACTAGTATAGGTAGGTGGTAGGGGAATATAGGGACAGGTGAGGATGTGGTAGGAATATGGGATTAGTGTAGCATTAGTATAAATGGGTGGTTAATGGTCAGCACAGACTTGGTGGGCCGAAGGGCCTGTTTCAGTGCTGTATCTCTAAATCAAAAATCAAATCAAGAGATAATCTAACAGCTCTACAGTTGCACATTTTCTGCAATGAACTGCAGGCTGTGGGGAAGCAAACACTCATGGTCATGATATTGGGCTAACAGCCTGGAAGTCGTGAATTCAATTCTCACCATGGCTGTCACCAAATCTGGTAACATGTAGTCCAACAGTAAAAGTTGGTAGATTGTCTTAAAAACCAAGCTGGCTCACTAATTTTCTTTAGGGGGGGGGAAAAAGCCAGCAACCTTAACTGGTTTGCCATACATGTGCTATCAGGGTAAATCGGGATGGACACCAATGCAGCAGGCAGAACCTCTGCATACTCATTCCCCAAGGTGCAGACCTTGCCCCAACTTTCAGAATGGGGCCATTTGAATGATTTGGTGGGAGCTACACACTTGCAAGTGTACTTTAATGGCACTTGCCCTGAATCACCAGTTAAAATGTTGAAACAGTGTCATGATGACCTGACAGCAGTTGGAGAGGCCTGGCCAGCATAAATTAAAAATCATCATTATTTCAGATCTTCTGCTTGCAGTGGAATTGTCGGAACTCTTGGAAAAGGTAGTTGATCCCCTCTGGGATCAATTATCTTTCTCTACAAAAGGTCTGGGGCCTTCTTGAAAGCCTCAGTGGAACTTGCACCAAATCTCATCTAGCATGAATCCCTCTGAGGTATTTACTGGGTGGAATTTTAGAGGGGAGCCCAAGAACTCCCTTATAGACAAACGGAGTCCAACTTTCATCTCGCTACTGACCCACCTGCACCTGCAATAGGTGTGGTGATGAGTTGAAAATAAAAAAAACTTAACCCATTCCAATTTTCAGGCAGACCTGGACATGGGTGGACAGCTTTGGGTCACTCGGTCAAGGTTGGCTACTCCCCAGCAAACAGGTTTCCTCATCCAGACGCAAGAGTTCTGATATCGCAGATGCGTTACTAGTCCATTGGGAGCCCTTCCTACTCGTTAATATATAAATGTGTGTCAAAGGTTGATCTCGTTGCACCCTGTTATTCGAGTAACATCATTACCGTGTCACAGTGCATGAACTGAACAACTGAAGAAAACGGTTGGCCCAGCCAGCCTGTCATATCCTTTACACCCGCACCCCACCCCCAACACCACCCCCCCCCCCCCACCCCCCGCAGTAGTCTAAGGGTTAGCATGTAGTTTTGAATCACCTCTGATCAGTAACAGTGTAAAACAATTCTTAACAACACACCAGAGTACAGAGACACAATAAAGTTCTGTGCTTTTTAATGAATCACTTAAGTATGCACCATGACACCTTGTGGGTCAGGTACAACAATTAAATCAATGGTTGGAATTTTATGCCAAAGAGCAGGAAGGTGGCGGGGCGTAAAATGGAGCAGAGGCTTTGGGGGCCCTTCCCGACCCACTCCCGCCTCCACTGCCACTTTACGCAGGGCAGCAGCAGCGAAAAATGGTCTGCCTGCCCCAGGCCAATCAAGGCCCTTAGGTGGCCGCTTAACAGCCACTTAAGGGCCTCTGCCCGCAACCACAGGGATTTTACCCATGACCGATCGGGCGGCCCAGCCCGAGAGAAGCCACCTGACAAAAGCATGCAGCTCTCTGACGGCCTGGGGGGGGTGGGTGGCCCTCATGACCAGGCACCCTATGCCTGACAGAGGGCCACCCCACTGCCCCAACCACCCCCAGCACCAAACACACCCTCCGTCCCCCCAGTTGACCACCCTTGCCTCGCCGGAGCCTGGCTGATCATCCCGGCGAGGCACCTAAAACTTACCTTGGTTCCGGGGCTCTCCGACATCTTCTTTACGATGGCTGGGTTGCAGTCCCAGCAGTGGCCTCCGCTCCCGGTGGTGCTGCTGGGACTAAGAGCTGCTGGCCCTCTAATTGGCCAGCAACTCCATTAGGTGGGACTTCCTGCCTCAATGAGGTGGAAGTCCCGCCTCAGACCACTTAAAGGCTTGGGGACTACAAACTGCGGATGGGATCCCCAGGCCAGGCGGAGGCGGGTTCGCCACCAACTTTTCAGTCGGTGGATGGCTCCTGTCTGCCAAGGGTAAAATTCCGGCCAATGTTCCATTAATTTGCATATCTCTCAAGTTGATGATACTGGCAAATCTGAATGTTCTAATTTAGGATTTATTCACCAATGCTGCAACAACAAACTCTATGACATTCGAGTGGGACATACCAGCAAGGAAGCACAAACATTAAAGAAAGCCTTGCATTTATATAGCACTGTTCATGTCATCCCAAAACACTTTACAGCCAATGAAGTACTTTCGAAGTGTAGTCACTGTTGTAATGTAGGAAATGTGGTTGCCAATTTGAACACAGGCAAGGTCCCACAAACAACAACCTGGTAATGACATAATCTGTTTTGAGTGATGTTGATTTCGGGATAAATATTGGCCAGGACACCTGGGATAATTTCCCTGCTCTTCTTCAGAATAGTGCCACAAGATCTTTTACATCCACCTGAAAGGGCAAACGATCTTCAGTTTAGCACCTCCAACAGTGCAGCACTGGAATGTCGGCCTAGATTTTGTGTTCAAATCTCTGGAATTGGGCTTGAATACATAACCTTCCTGTCTCAGACGGGAGAATGCTACCACTGGGCCATGGTTACTCACCAGGGATTATAGACCACATGTAGCCCATGGACCATAGTTTGACAAGGTGTTGTAAAATATTATTTCAGCACTGAATAAAAAATTTAAATCTGAATGAAATTTTAATCTCAATTTCATTTCCTTCTTTTTCTGGTCCTTCTCACATTGAAACAGACTATTTTGAATCAGGAATTAATGGTTCACGTAGCTCCCTACAGAGTGCACCTGATAGCCATTAACACTGATGCTAATAGCAGTAATAAAACACTGCTATGGTAACCAAAAGCCTAGAAGTATAGAAATTTCCCAAAATAAAAATAGAAACTGCAAGATTATAGCTATTCACGGGTACAGTTCGCTAAGTAATGTCATCTGGAGCCTATTTTCTGGTTGTATGGAGTAATAATCAAAGAAAGTGTTTGAGATAAAAGGGATAAACACTGAAGCCTGAAATTTTCTTGGAGCTTCTGCCATAACTGCAGAGGAAATGCAGTGGAAACCACCCCTGTCAATTGGACCTTTAACACCAGTCACTAACATCCTGTGCTGCTCTCATCTCTTCATCGCCCACAGAAACCCACAGTCCACGAACAAAAACATATCTACAATCAGGAGAGACTTCAACTTCATTCTGTTCTTAGCTTAAAGAGAAAGAGAGAGAGAGATTTATTTGCCAACACGTTACCCCCAACATGCTAAGGAAAGTTCTTTAAATCACACAGTAGGTTACTAGGTAGAAACAAAGTGTTCTTATGAAATTCATCACTATTTAAGCAGAAACATTCACCCATTATTTTCAAACAGGTTAACATGTATACTTAAAAAGCAGAGAAGAATTTCAGATGAACACATTGCATGTTTGTATCTATTATCCCAAAGAGTCATGTGAAGGTCAGAGAAACTTGCCATTGGGTTGTAGCTTAAGATGGGAAAACTTACTGCACTGGGCAAAAATGTGATAGATAGTGATGAATGGAAGAGAGTGATTTCAAGGTGTTAATCTAATACCAGGGTTCAGATAACAAGTATAAACCTACGCAAATTTTGCTTGCATTATTTATGATGTCATCTGAACCTCAATGTTAGGTTACAAGCTTTTAATCACTCGTGATCTTCAGAAGCCAGAATTGAGAAACGGCCCCGGAACCTTCCAGCTAAGCCTGTCATGTAGATCAAATGCCTTTGAATATCCACTGTCCCAGGCTTCATCCTAAACACGACATCATATATGGAATCCATCCTTGAGCCGTGTGAAGAAGCAGTGTTGATAAAATTCTACAATTTCAGCTCATTGTTTTGTTTTGAACTCTCTTCAAAAGCCTTTTTTAAAAACTTCCCCTTCAGCCTTTTTTTCAGTTCCCTCACACCCAACCTTTGCATCCTGTTCACTATCACCTCAATGCACTCTGTGATGTTCTTTAATGAGAGAGGTGCAACAAAAATGCACGATTATGTATGTTATCCACAAAAGATAGGACAAAATCTTGCCCAATTTTTTTTAATTAACAAGGGGTACTTACACATATCTAACACAGTACTTTATAGAGTTTTGCTAAATCATTTTGAAGATGCACCATTTTTTAAAGAAAGTATTTTTAAAGAGGCAAAGAATAATGAACACCTAAAGGACTGGATATATAGAGAGGCCCTGATGTCAATAGCAGGGATTTGAGATGAAAACATTAAGAGCAGCAGAAGATGCCAGGCCAGGTCTGTGCTGACAGAGCTTTCCATTAAGCTTATCTTTTCACTGAAGGCTACTTCCCATTAAAAGGAGAAGCTAAACGGATTCCCAATGGCATAGATGCAGGTCAGCAGGTTATAAAGCTGTTTGTTAGTAGCAAGGCATAAAAACTAGGTTAGATGCTTTTTTTGTCAAGACAAGCTTTTAATGTAGATACTGTGTGATCATGTATTTGTTCCACATGCAACAACAAGATAAGTAGTTCAATGATTCATGCTGATGTCTAACTGCCCAACAAAAGCAAAATACATCATTGTCACCAACCAAAAGCTGTTAGTTCTACTGTGTAATAGCTTTCTTTTCCTGTAAATTTGTATTATTTTAAGCTTCAAATGCCACACTGTCCTTCCTCCCAGTGGACTTATAGGGTTAAGAATTTCTCTGGTCGCTACGTAGAACCGCATTTATAAAGGTTTCCTCTGTTTAGTATTTCCACCTTGAGATATTAAACTTAGGCCCCGCCCAGACCTGTAAAATATTCCGTGACACTGTTCAAAGAAGAGTAAGGGGGCAGGGGGAAGGGGTGGTTGGGCGTGGGGGTGGTGGTGGTGGTGGGTGTTCTGTTGGTGTCCTGGCTGACATTTATCTTTCAACCAACATCACTAAAGAGATTATCTGGTCATTTGTATCATTGCTCTTTATGGGATCTTGATGTGCACAAATTGGCTGCCATGCTTCCCTTCCGCAGTGACTACACTTCAAAACTATTCCATTGGCTGTGAAGTACTTTGGGATGCCCTGGGAATGGGAAAGGCACTATGACCAGGAATATCCTTGGCGTTTCCCCTATTCCATCACAGTAGCTATGCCAAAAAAGTAGCAGAAGCCTTGTTAACATGTATAAATGGGTTTCTTGCAACACTTCCCGTGACGTTACAGCAACAGAGTGGCAGCAGCACTGAGGAAATTCTCAAACTCGTAAAAATATCTTATTCTTGCTCTTGCTTTCTAGAAACAGACCAATTATTTTCTCACTGTACCGCATTCCACGTTTGCCAGCATCACCTCCAACTCCAAACTTATTCTTTCCAGATCTTTAAAGCGATACATATACTTTACCTCCTCAGGCTCCCCTTACCCCTGCAATCTACACGTTAGTAAAACCTGAGCTCTGCATTACTTAAACTCTGTTTCCCGATTTATCACATCGTTTATTTGATTCTCTTCAGCTATGGTCGTATTCTGCTCTTCTCCTTCTCAATAAAAAGGAGCATCTAACTGCAAATTTACCTTCTCTGTTTCTCTTCTGAATCTGCCTGCATCCTGTACTATCCCCAATCAGTAATGTAATACCTGCCCTTTTACCTCCTCTCTCCTCACTATCCAAGGCCCCAAACACTCCTTTCAGGTGAAGCAGTGATTTACTTGTACTTATTTCAATTTAGTATATTGTATTGCTACTCACAATGTGGTCTCCTCTACACTGAGGAGACCAAATGCAGATTGGGTGACCACTTTGTGGAACACCTCCGCTCAGTCTGAAAACATGACACCGAGCTTCCGGTTGCTTGCCATTTCAACACACCCTCCTGCTCACATGCCCACATATCTGTCCTGGGCTTGCTGCAGTGTTCCAATGAACATCAGCGCAAGCTTGAGGAACAGCATCTCATTTACCAATTAGGCATGTTACAGCCGTTTGCCTTTGTTCCATAACCTTCTTGTCAGTTATTCTCTGTGACCCTATGACCTATCAACACCTTCCCTTTTGTTATCTCTTGCCCCACCCTGCTTTACTTGCTTAAAACCTATTACATTTCCAACCTTTGCCAGTTCTGATGAAAGGTCACTGACCTGAAACATTAACTCTGCTTCTCTCTTCACAGATGCTGCCAGACCTGCTGAGTATTTCCAGCACTTCTTGTTTTTATATCTTTGTCAATTGTAATGGGAGTCTGGTGGAATGGCCACAAACTCCCATTGGAGCTGGGAAATGCCAGGATCTAACCTTATACTGGAGATTGCATTGTGCCTTTCTTGGGGATTAAGTCTGTTCTGATGCCTCGGCAAGACCAGTGGAGTGGAAAGGCTGAGGCCGAAGGGAGGAACCTTACTTGTGTAAGTTTGGAGGCTGATACACCAAGCACACCAGCTTGTTGAAGGGCAGAAATGAGTCCCACCAGAGATCTGCGACTCTATATATTAGTTGGTGGATGGGGGGGGGGGGGATATTTATTTTCTTTAAAGCAGCCACTTCTCACAGGTGGATGCTGGGGACACAACCCAACAATTTCCAGGGGGGGGGGCTTCAACTTACCCCCATCTCCCAAAGCTGCCTAGTTCTAGTTTAGTTTAGAGATACAGCACTGAAACAGGCCCTTCGGCCCACCGAGTCTGTGCCGACCATCAACCACCTATTTATACTAATCCTACACTAATCCTCACCTGTCCCTATATTTCCCTACCACCTACCTATACTAGGGGCAATTTATATTGGCCAATTAACCTATCAACCTGCAAGTCTTTGGCATGTGGGAGGAAATTGGAGCACCCGGAGGAAACCCACGCAGACACAGGGAGAACTTGTAAACTCCACACAGGCGGTACCCAGAATTGAACCCGGGTCGCTGGAGCTGTGAGGCTGCGGTGCTAACCACTGCGCCACTGTGCCGCCCTGTTCACATATTCCTTGTGAATCATACACTTTGAAAAGCAACTAACAAAACTAGGCTCTGCAATGGAGCATCCATTACAAGCACACCAATTATATGCCTCTGTTTACCCACCATAATGTTTACAGGACAAAACCTTGTGCAAACATTGCTAATGTTCCTTTATTTGCTTCTGTTGTTCTTGCCCTCATTCCCATGCTTAAGGAATTGCCCGACTGCATGAGGAAAACAAAATTATGGAAATTCTTGATTATCCACCAATTTCCGTTTTTGGAGAGTGAGAGGAGTCCCCTTCATTTATCACAGAGCAATGTGAGGGAAATTATAGTGAATGTTATTGGTAAGCAGTCAAAAGCTCCCCATTGAAAAACACTGTTTGAAAACCTTTAGCTTCTTCTTAAGATGCAAGCATAAAACACGAGCAGTCTGGGAATATTCCACATGCATTATACATGAAACTCAGCATGAACTAATTTAAACTCACATTCTGCTTAACTTTTGAGATAAAACATTTCGAATTACTGCATGACTCTGACTGTGTGAACTACAATGATTTCCTTCTGTGTACCAGCTCTGACTGTTTCAGATCACAGTGAAGAAAGTTCTATTGCTGCTTAGCTTCGGGATATTGAGGCAGACCTGAATCCAGATCCGAACTTCTAGGCACTCTCTTGGATTCGAAAGTCCATTTTTTTTTAAATGATGCAATGCAATTACAACAACAACTTGCATTTATATAGCAACTTTAATGGAGGGGGCTCCTCCTGTCCCCACAAGGAAAGTTAATTATTTTAAACAAGCTTAGGCCTCCACTGCTGGAACCCACCCCCTTATATTTCTACATATTAAAAACATCAAGGAATATGGGGTTAGTGCAGGAAAATGGTGTTGAAGTAGAAGATCAGCCATGGTCTCATAGAATAGTGGAGCAGACTTGAAGGACTGAATGGCCTACTCCTGCTCCTATTTCTTATGTTCTTATGTTTCTTATCATGGAATCCCTGCAGGACATATGGGCATTCAATCCTCCAACGTATGTGGTGTTGGTGGGATTTTCCCATCCTTTCTGCCAACTTCCCGCCTGGAATGGGTAATACGTCATCCAATGGGATTTAAATCAGGCCTGGAAGTTGAAATACCCCGGAATCCCATTTCTAGAGTAGTGTGAGTTTCTAACCCACACTGCTACTCATCTGCCGAAAACTAGACTGGTGTTGAAATCTGCAGCCCCAGTGGAGAGGCAGCTCAGCAAAGATGAAAAGTCATGGACCTGAAATGTTGACTCTAATTCTCTCTCCACAGGTGCTGCCTGACCTGCTGAATATTTCCAGCATTTTCTATTTTTATTTCGGATTTTCAGCATCTGCAGTATTTTGCTTTTGTATTTTTTTTTATTCATTCACGGGATGTGGGCGTCACTGGCCAGGCCAGCATTTATTGCCCATCCCTAATTGCCCTTGAGAAGGTGGTGGTGAGCTGCCTTCTTGAACCACTGCAGTCCATGTGGGGTAGGTAGACCCACAGTGCTGTTAGGAAGGGAGTTCCAGGATTTTGACCCAGCGACAGTGAAGGAACGGCGATATAGTTCCAAGTCAGGATGGTGTGTGACTTGAAGGGGAACTTGCAGATGGTGGTGTTCCCATGTATTTGCTGCCCTTATCCTTCTAGTTGGTAGAGGTCGCCGGTTTGGAAGGTGCTGTCTAAGGAGCCTTGGTGCATTGCAGCAGTGCATCTTGTAGATGGTACACACTGCTGCCACTGTGCGTCGGTGGTGGAGGGAGTGAATGTTTGTAGATGGGGTGCCAATCAAGCGGGCTGCTTTGTCCTGGATGGTGTCGAGCTTCTTGAGTGTTGTTGGAGCTGCACCCATCCAGGCAAGTGGAGAGTATTCCATCACACTCCTGACTTGTGCCTTGTAGATGGTGGACAGGCTTTGGGGAGTCAGGAGGTGAGTTACTCGCCTCAGGATTCCTAGCCTCTGACCTGCTCTTGTAGCCATGGTATTTATATGGCTACTCCAGTTCAGTTTTTGGTCAATGGTAGCCCCTAGGATGTTGATAGTGGGGGATTCAGCGATGGTAATGCCATTGAATGTCAAGGGGAGATGGTTAAATTCTCTCTTGTTGGAGATGGTCATTGCCTGGCACTTGTGTGGCGCGAATGTTACTTGCCACTTATCAGCCCAAGCATGGATATTGTCCAGGTCTTGCTGCATTTCTACACAGACTGCTTCAGTATCTGAGGAGTCGCGAATGGTGCTGAACATTGTGCAATCATCAGCGAACATCCCCACTTCTGACCTTATGATTGAAGGAAGGTCGTATCGATGTGGGGAGACCTTCTTCTGGGTGGTAGGACAGCACAGCACCTGGGCCTGATCAGAATGGGAGTGGGCATTCTGACCGACGTATCACTTGTTATTGGTACTTCCTATGAATAAACCAGCAGGAGGTAAAAGGGGTACAGAGGAACAGATAAACAAGCATTAATGGAAAAGTTGTGGCCACAAATAAAGTCAGGACATTTGGTGTCCCAGTTTACCCAAAACAACCAAGACTGGCCTGACTAATCTCAGTAGTTTCAAATTTAGCAATTCAGAGAAGAAAATAATCTGAATACCAATTTAGGAATTGGATCAAAGCTCAACTGTATTAACCTTGAACCATTATTCAACCATCTATTTTTTTATACCAGTTGCAAGCGAACTTGGACCTCATGGCAAACTCGGGTGGATTCAGCTTGTTGATAACTGTCAACTCTATCCAGAGGGTCCCCAAGCACTTGTGCAATAGATGAAACAATTACTCATTGCCTGTAACCATTAACCTCCAATAAAGGCAAATTCTAACCTCCCAACACCTCGTCTATTGATTCTAAGAAGCAATCTTTGTTTCTGATTGATCTCAGGCCTGCAAACACACATGATCTATTTATTGATTCTCACTAAAGATAGCAGACTAATTACTGCACTCTCTAGAAATATCTTTTTCTGGTCTGTTAAGACTATATTTTCCTGTCCATGAGAAATCGGTCCATTTTTAAATAAAATCTAAGATCCATTCATGAAACAACAGCAATTTGTGGTTTATAAATTTGCAGAACTTGAGAATTTTATTAGTCAGGTACAAGGGAGTGAATAAAATCAGCAAATCACAATGCACCTGTATTAATGATCCTTTGACATTTCTGAAGCAGCTAATCAGGACCAGAACTGATATGCACAATCATTATAATCTGGAAGGAAACGCTAATATGACTAGATGAAAAGGGACAGAAAGAGATGCATGTGGAGCATAAATGCCAACATCGACCAGTTGGGCTGAATGGCCTGTTTCTGTGCTGTAGACGCTATGTAACAATATTTGTTCAAAATACCTCAATGCCAAATACAAAAAACCCTCTTTAATAACCAGGTCCTGAACACACAAGTAACTGTTGTAATGGAAAAATGCAAACATCTCTTTGTTGGGAACGATGACCCCCAAATATTCAAAGAAAGCAAGAGGCATGCAAGCAAGCTACCAAAAGAAAGACTTGCATTTATGTAGCACCTTTCAGAACCTCAGGCCATCCCAAAGCACTTTACAGCCAATGAGGTACATTTGAAATGTGGTCACTGTTGTAATGTAGGAAATGCTGCAGCCAATTTGCACCCAGCAAGCTTCGACAATAACCAGATAATCTGTTTTTGTGATTTTGATTGAGGGGTAAATACTGGCCAGGACACCAGGGATAACTTCCCTGCTCTTCTTTGAAATGGTGCCATGGGATCCTTTATGTCCACCTGAGAGCACAGACAGGGACTCGGCTTAACATCTCAACCAAAAGACAGCACCTTTAACAGTGCAGAACTCCCTCAGTACTGCACTGGAGTGACAGCCTAGATTTTTGTGCTCAAGTCCTGCACTGGGGCTTAAATCCATAACCTTCTGTTTCAGCCACAAGATTGCTACAAACTGAGGCACTACTGACACACAGCGCTACAGCAGGAGGACACACAAGTAATGCTAAATACCTTGGGGTCTGTGCTGAGGGTCTGTGAGAAGTTATACAATTTTAAATGAGCACAGAAATAAGGCATAAATGTTACTGTGAAGTAGTTATAAAAAAATCACTGTACTGACAGGGAGAAATTTTTAGCATGGTATAGCAAGTAAAGTAGTAAAATAACACTCGCATGCAAACAACGTTATACGTGCCTTCATGAATTGTAGAAAGAATTTTCATGGAACAAACGACCCTGTCTCAGTTCCATTGTGCTTTTATTTTAAAAGACAGCAGGTTACTGCACAGACTATGAAAGATCCTCTGACCAGTAAACAGATACTCTTTGAAAGAAAGTCTGGATGGTCCATGGGGATTGGTGGGGCCAATAGCTGTTATATTAATCAAATTTTCAACAATTTACATGATGGGAGAAATTTTCCGGAATGCTGTCCCAATGGTTTCTCAAACAAGCAACTTTTCAGATAACTGAGGGTGTACTGTCTGTGATTTTCCATCCATTTAAATCAATGCAACTGATGATATTGCAGTAGTCCCATTGTTTGGGGCAATCTCTACTACATAGTGTGGACCTCCTATGAGTTTGGAACTCCCTGGAAGCCCTCTCTGCTTCTTCTTGTCCACAATGATATATCTGTTAATGGCTGGTATACCTATGCTCGGAGATAGAAAGCTCCCTTTTAATGCATAGTTCTGTCGCTGCTGAGGTGATATTTTCAAATCTCTTATGTTAAACGTAGGTCTGAAGAGGAGTTAGGTGCTCTCTTTTTGACTGGGAGCTCTGGGATAATGCACACGTTCCTCATTAATGGTAAACCAGATAGATTAAGAACAGACCTATCAGCTCAAAATTGGGCATCATGAGACGCTGCGGGCCATCAGCAAAAGCAGAATTGTATTCCACCACGATCTGTAGTCTCATGGCCCAGAATATTCCTCATGCTTCCATCCCATCAAGCCAGATGACCAATCCTGATTCAGTAAGTAGTGCAAAAGAGCATGCTAGGAGCAGCACCAGTCATACCTGAAAATGAGCTACAACTTTGGACTAATTCATCCACTGGTCCCGATGACAGAGGTCCTAAGGGCATTTTGTACTTCCTCCTTAGATACTCAGATTGCTGTCATACAGCTTTGAAATACCAGTTTGCAGAGGTCCAGTCTCTAAGTGATATATCTTAAAGGTGTTCAATGATCTCATTGTAACCATTAACTCTGCTTTCCCACAGATCAATGGCCATACAAAGCCAGTGCCTGCTTTTAGTTGCAGGTCAGGCTTGTCATATGATATTGCTAATTTTCAATATAGGCAGCACAAGCATGCCCTTCTGTTTGACCCTCCAATGCCTGTGTATGTGACAAAGAGAAAGCAGGGCGAAGTTGCCTATGCAGCAGTACAAGAGATGCAGGTTGCAGGGGTCCATTTCGGGCTGTGAGAAGAGGGCCATCTCAATCTTAAGAGACCCTTGTAAGAACAGCCAGCCACCTTCGAGACCCTCACACGCAGGTACCTTCCAGGAAAAGCACAAAATCAGGCTTAAGAGTTCACATCTGGCACCAAAGCAATCACAGTAGCGAGAATCAATAATCACACATACATACTATGTATTTTCATTAAAATTATGGCTGTTCTAAAATTAGTATGCAGGCAGACACTGCTTTTGGGATGATTTGGAAGTTACTTTCATTTTGGAAAACAAATAGGTGCTGTGTGATGTGTGGCTCACAGGAATGGTTCGATAGATGATGGTATGTTAATGGTCAGAGGGACCAAAGGTCGATACAGAACTGTTCATGCAGGTGCAGTAGTGAGGAGATGATGCCCCGTATCGTGTGATATGAATGTGCTTTGCAGCCAATAGAGGGTTGTCTTTTGTGACCTGTTTAGGTTGCCGGTTCTATTCCTTGGGCAATTGCAGGTCAGACTACCTCTGCCTGTATCCTTTGATATGATACTAATAGGTAGATGCCATACCTCTCCAGAGCAACCTCACCAGCCTCCCTTCTTCTCTTGTTCCTCTTCTGGGTTTTCCACAACACGAAGATAGAGGAAAATCCCCACTCAAAATGTCATATTGCCCTGTATAAATCAGAGTGGGGGGAAATAATGGTTGTCCCACAAGAAATGACAGATGCTGAAGTAGTTGAATTCAGTATAGATTTCAAATCTCTGTGCTTCATTCTTTAAGCCAATTTGCAATCTTTCCCCTGTGGTTAACAACCCTATATATTCATGCAAAAGAAACATGATTAGTACCGAGCACAAGTCAGGTAGAAATGAAAGATGATGTCAGTATGTCACCTCATTTACATGATCTCACCCCAAAATAGGCAGGCGGTCCTGACAATCATGGTGGAAAGATAGAAATGCGCCACGGTGGGTGCAGATCCTGCATGATAGTTCTCCACCCTATTTACCAACCTTGCTTATCCAAATCAGGTGGCACTCAACTCAAAACTCACATTACAGAGTCAACCAATCCCGAAATAAAACAGCAGGGATTTTTATTAAATTTAATATCCACTATCCCCAAAAATACTTTGAATTTCTTTTATGAATGCATCCGGAAGTCGTTATTTTAATGAGTGTTTGCGAATTAAAACCCATGTAAGAAAATGTGGGGTAATACAGCTTTAAGTAAAACTGCACAAATGAAAGCATTGCCTGCCTATCAAGGACTGAAGTGTGGGAACGAGGCTGTTGTAGAAGGTGCTCATTACGTGTTGCCCGAAGTAACTTCCCTGATAATGAAATTAAAGAATTGAAGCTGAGTATTTCCTATCAGCGGGTTGGTGGGTTTGTACTGCTTCTCAGCAGCCTGTGCCCTTGATCACAACTACGATAGCTGACAATCTGTCAAATCAAAAAAAAATGATTGAGGAAATTAGCTCCCCGCAGACTTAACTGCAAATGTGGAACAGAGCAATTGCAACTTTTATCAAAGTCCCTGTGTTATTTTGAAACTGCCGTATCAGGATCCTGCTTACAGAATGCACTTGTGTAGCATATGCTCCGGCATCTTGTCCACGAACCGGCTTGAAAAGAAATGGGCCAAAAAATCAAGGCCAAAGATGGAGGGAGCTGGTAAGCTAAACGAGCAGGGAGCTGTGCTTTGAATCATGTCTTAACTGGCTATTCCTGGCCATTTCCTCAGTGCCTGCAGATGAACCTAGCTGCAGTGTGTTAAAAAATTAAGTAAGGCAGCCGAGTATGTCTGATACAAAAGCAACGCAGCATGATTCACAAGCAGTTCCTAACTGCAGTTTAGCCTGAGGGGCAGGCATAGGTAATGTATTTGAAAAGTCAGCGAGAGACACTCTGCACTGTGGTGCAGTGTAAATTAAAGCAATGCATTACTTTGAGAATGTAATGCCTGCCCATTCAATAGCACAGTTTGCATTCTTTCCCATCTGTCTATGTATGACAAGTGAAAATATAAAAAGAACATAAAGCTATGCTCTATTTACACCATTGCCTTCATACAATTAACTAACTGTACTAAACCAATATCTTGTGTATGTCAAAAGGGTGAACAACAGTGAATGGCTCTGAAAATTCTCCATTTGGTGAGTGTCTTGTTATGGACAATGATTATTGATTCTTAGCCCAATTACCACAATCACAGAATCATAGAATCTTACAACACAGACGGCTATTCGGCCCATCATGCCTGTACTAACTATTTGAATGAGCTATCCACTGCCCTGCTGTTTCCCCATAGGCCTGCTAAGTTTTCCATTTCAGGTATATATCCAATTCCCTTTTGAAAATTACTATTGCTTCCAGCATCCTTTCAGGCAGTGCATTCCAGATCATAACAGCACTCTCTGTAAAAAAAAATTCTCCTCATTTCTCCCCTGGTTCTTTTGCCAACATCTTAAATGATTATGAGTTTGTTGAACTCTTCCATATCTTTAAAAGGTTAAGCACTCTCCTTCTGATACCTCAGCTGCTTAAGGAACTGAGTGCCTGACTCATGCAGACAGGAAGGTCCCAGGTTTGCATCTGGTAAGTACTGAGTTAGCTGATCTCAGTTTGGTGATGGTAGGGGTACTACAACTGGCGTTAGTACCCTGAATTTGGAACATTCCTGTTCCTGTTCGCTATGCAGCTAACTTTGCCGAAATTGCATCAGTGTGGGTGCCAGGTTCAGACCAAATAGCCTGCAAACACTCGCTATCTGGGGTTACACATGAGAACTGGAACCCTAGGCGAAGTACTGAAAGGCAACTGTAGCCCATGGAACCATACCCAAGCAGAGATTCCGAGCAGGAGACAAGTGGGGGGGGGGGGGGGGGGGAGGGCGTGGGTGCGGCCTTGGGGGGAAAGCCATGGAAACAAAGTCAGAAAAAGATAACAAAAAGTCCACTTTTTAACAGCTCCACTTTATGGGTAAATACACCATGTGAGATGCAGATCGGCAGGCTCCAGGTTACCTTGGCATAGAACCTACTCTGAGTTAACAGACCTTAAAAGGGGACAGCTATAACTGGGCTCATTACCCATGGAGGAGAAAAATCCATCAGTGCATTTTAGTTACTTATCAGTGATAATTAGGTGCTATTTGTTCTGCTAGGACAAAAACGTAATTATAGTTGCCAATCGTAAAATCCTGTTCTGACTAAATTTGTTGTGCTTTATGACAACAGGTCATTACACCAATATAGTACTTCTTTCCTGAATAAAAAACTAGCCTTAGGCAAGTAAGAATCAATATTGTTCTAGTAATCTATCAATATTTGGGGAAAACTTTCTCTGGTTGGCATTTCTAGCAAAAGGTACAACTGTTCTAAAAGAGGAAACCTTCCTGCATTGAGATATCTTTGAACTGGTTTAGTTTCAACTTGTTTTCTTAGGTTTATTACAATCAACTTGAATTTTCCTTTTTCTGTATCCAGTCGCTGTGGTTGAACAGAAGGACCTCAACAAAATTTCTAAGTGCACAGAATTATGGCAGATGAAATTCAACACTGTAAATACAAGGTGTTTCACACTGGAAGAAAAAGTGAGGCACGTACTTAATCAATAATGTTGAACTAGCTAGGGAAGAGAATGAAAAAGGTGTAGGAGTGAAAGTAGATTCAATATTGACCACATTTAGTCGTTGTGGAGGAGCAATCAGCAAAGCAAACAGAATGTTGAGTTCTATTGGTTAACCAGTAGAGTACATCTCAGGTGATTTTGCTGAGGCTGTGTAGAGCTCTGCTCGGGTTGCAGCTTGAATACTAAATTTGGTTTGGCCATCAAAGCACATACACATTGGATGTTGGCTGGAATGTTCTTCTGGGCAGAGTATTGGAAGCAAAGCTTGGAAGCAGTTAGATACCGCAATAGAGGGATCTTAGGTTTCTATGGAATTAGAGGCTACATTTTCTGCATTGTCTCTCCCATCTGTATTTACCTTTGTAATCGTGGTGTGTTGTAGTTGAATTATCCCAGCTGAGATCAGACACAGAACAGCCCAGTAAGAAATTAGATCAGGAAAGTGATTTTTTTCAGTTGCTGTACTCTATGACTTTTCTAAAGGAAGGATTTTTCAGGCATGGGAAAGGAGTGGGGAATGTGAATTTCACTCTTGGCTACAACAAAAGTGCAGATCAGATAACTTTCTGAAGTTGAGTTGTTGGCAGTGGAGTGGAATGCAAGATGTTAAAAAATCTGCAAATGATACACTGACAGAATTTCTAAACACCATTCTCCTGTCCACTTTTGGACCTGCCTACAGGTTGTAACCCAAGACCTGTTCCCGCTCCTAGCATCAGTCCTGATTCAGTTGCTATTATCCATTCCAATTCTATTTCCATCTATTGTTAGGTTTGTGAGAGGACAATTGTCAAGTTGCTGCTTGTAATCGTGTGCTTTGACCCCAAAGATTTAATGTTTTACAGGCATGCTTCACAGGCACTGTTTGTGATACAGTGGATTGTAAAAATTAGTACTATTTGTTTTTCCCTCATATTCATGCATGTTTTACTCCATTTCAGGCCTTGTCACTATCAATGCTGCTGAGGCACCCAACATTTTAATACTTTAAAAAAATGATCTTACCATGAAAAGGTTTTGTATCTGTAAGAATGTAGAGCTCCTTCTGGCTTTCTGATTGGTCCATGATAACAATGTGCTATTATTATCAATCATTTGCTTTGCAATGCCCAATCATATTGGAAAACCAAAGCATAGCAGATATTGCACTTACCAGCACTGCCACTGATGGTTGAGTAAAGGTGCCAGATTTAAGGCTCATTTTCCTTTGGAGATATTCCAGCTCCTCTGATTCCCTACCGGTGTGCTTAAGGATAAAAGGGCACTCCTACAACCACCTTCTAGCAGTAAGGGTATGAGTGGAAGGGGGATGTGTACCCTACTGAGGAAGCCAACAGCATCTCTGTCTGTTTACTTTGTTTCTGACTAGCAGCTAGGCTGTTTCTCATAGCGGATGTCCCAAGGTATCAGGTGTTCCTCACTCATCTGCACCTCTGTTGTAGCTATGAGAGACACTTCCTGTTGACACATAACAGGTCCAATTTTAAGGCCAGACTCTTCCATTACTTTTAAGTCAAAAAAGATATCGACTATGTGTCCTGCTGTAGAGGCAATGCAGAAACAGTTCCTCACATGCCAGCCTATATATGCACACTTAGCTGTAAAGACAACTTGTGGAACCACACACCAGCAACACCCAGTGCCACCAGGAGAGAACAGGAAAATAAACTGTGTGAAGAAACCCGAAGCCAAGTCAATGTTTTTTTCAAAAATATACTTTATTCATAAAAATCTGTAAAAAATACATTACCAAACAGTTCCAAGTTGAGATTCCAGAAAGAAATCAATTTTCTTCAATACAGAACGTGAGTTTCCTCACAACCCTTCCATTCCATTTTACATGCAATGTACATTTGCATTGCACAGCAAAACCATATTTTGGTGCGTACAGTCCGAGGGGTTTACACAGGTTCCAGCCTTGGTTCACTATGGCGGGAGGACCTTACACTGTGGTCTTTCCCCATTGAGCCTTTGCCGCTGCTGCCCCAAGCTTCAGTGCATCCCTCAGCATGTAGTCCTGGACCTTGAAATGTGCTAGTCTGCAACACTCGGTCATGAACAACTCTTTGCACTGGAAGACCAGCAAGTTTTGGGCAGACCAAAGAGTGTCTTTCACTGAGTTGATGATCCTCCAGCAGCAGTTGATATTTATCTTGGTATAGGTTCCTGGGAACAGACCGTAGAGCACAGACTCCTGTGTTACAGAGCTGCTTGGGATGAACCTCGACAAAAACCACTGCATCTCTTTTCCACACCTGCTTTGCAAAGGCACATTCCAGAAGGAGGTGGGCAACCGTCTCTAACCCATTACAGCCACCTCGAGGGCAGCGTGCGGAGGCAGTGAGATTCCGGGTTTGCAGGAAGAATCTACGTCTTGGTGCTTGTTTGAAAGTTCTGGTGATGAGACCTTCTACCAAAAGACTTTGGCAGTCTCCTCAGGGAACCATCCAACAGGATCCACCATCAACTTTTCCTGTAGGGCCTTGAGGACATTCCGTGCAGACCACTGCCTGATGGATTGGTGGTCAAAGGTGTTTATCTGCACAAACTTTTCCACGAAGGATAGGTGGTACAGCACGATCCAACTGGATGGAGCGTTCCGCGGCAACACCGGGGACAGATAGAATCTCAGCAATAGTGACACTTGGTGTTTGCGTACTGGAGTTCTACACACAGTTTGATGCAGCCACACACAAAGGTGGCCATCAGGATGCGGGAAACGTTGGGTATGTTTTTTCCCCCTTTATCCTGAGGTTTGAACATTGTGTCCCTCCGGACACGGATCATTTTGGATCTCCAGATAAAGTGGAAAACGGCTCAGGTGACCGCCACGGCGCAGGAGTGGGGTATGGGCTAACCTATGCCTTGTACAGCAACAACATGAGCACCTCACACCTGATGACTAGGTTCTTACCTGCAATGGAGAGTGAACGTTGCTCCCATATGCTTAGTTTATGGTGTACCATGGCTACTCGCTCCTTCCAGGTTTTGGCGCACGCCCCGGCTCCTCCGAACAATATCCCCAGCACCTTCAGGTAGGCTGACCTGATAGTGAAGGGATCAAAGGATCGGTTAGGCCAGTTCCCAAAGAATATGGGCCTTGCTCTTGCCACGATTTACTTTGCTCCTGAGGCCAGTTCAAACTGGTCGCAGATGCTCATCAGCCTGCGAACGGACGGCGGAACCAAGTTAAATGTTGGGTCCAGCACTCCAGAAAATGGCATCCAATGACAACATGCATCCAACAAGAAGAACTGAGCAACACTGGAAGTCTGGGCACCACCTTACAGCATTGCTACCAAATTCTGGACTTTCAGCCACTGCAATATTAATGTATGGTCCAGATTGAAATCTCAACTTCCCCAACACTCATTTCAATCCGATTTCTGACAGTTCTAATGCTAATCTTTATATGCAAATTCAGGATCCATGCATGAACACAAAAGAATGATTGGTGTATAATCATAGAGCAGTTCCTCTTCATATGCAAGTCAAATGATTGTAATGAACTGTAAAATTTACATTGAGGCAAAGAGCTCAAAATTCATAGATCAGGGCTTGGCTCTCAGTGTAGTGCACTTGTAACAAGAAGCAGCTTAACAGTACAATATTAACAATCATTAAATGATTATCAGACTTGGGAATTTATGTATAATTTGTTGTTTCCTAAAATTCCTTTGTGTGATCTTAACATGGAAACATGGCCCACATTAAACCACAATTCTTGTGTCTGCTGTTTTACCAGAGGTGTAAATCCATTAAAAAAAATTTTTTAATTCATTCATGGGGTGTGGGCGTCGCTGGCCAGGCCAACATTTATTGCCCATCCATAATTGCCCTTGAGAAGGTGGTGGTGAGCTGCCTTCTTGAACCGCTGCAGTCCATCTGGGGTAGGTATACCACGGTGCTGTTAGGAAGGGAGTTTCAGGATTTTAACCCAGCGACAGTGAAGGAACGGCAATATAGTTCCAAGTTAGGATGGTGCGTGCCTTGGAGGGGAACTTGCAGGTGGTGGTGTTCCCATGCATTTGCTGCCCTTGTCCTTCTAGTTGGTAGAGTTCGCGGGTTTGGAAGGTGCTGTCTAAGGAGCCGTGGTGCATTACTGCAGTGCATCTTGTAGATGGTGGTGGAGGGAGTGAATGTTTGTAGATGGGGTGCCAATCAAGCGGCTGCTTTGTCCTGGATGGTGTCGAGCTTCTTGAGTGTTGTTGGAGCTGCACCCATCCAGGCAAGTGGAGAGTATTCCATCACACTCCTGATTTGTGCCTTGTAGATGGTGGATAGGCTTTGGGGAGTCAGGAGGTGAGTTACTCGCCTCAGAATTCCTAGCCTCTGTCCTGCTCTTGTAGCCACGGTATTTATATGGCTACTCCAGTTCAGTTTCTGTTCAATGGTAGCCCCTAGGATGTTAATATTGGGGGATTCAGTGATGGTAATGCCGTTGAATGTCAAGGGGAGATGGTTAGATTCTCTCTTGTTGGAGATGATCATTGCCTGGCACTTGTGTGGCGCGAATGTTACTTGCCACTTATCAGCCCAAGCTTGGATATTGTCCAGGTCTTGCTGCATTTCTACACGAACTGCTTCAGTATCTGAGGAGTCACGAATGGTGCTGAACATTGTGCCATCAGCAGCGAACATCCCCACTTCTGACCTTATGATTGAAGGAAGGTCATTGATGAAGCATTTGAAGATGGTTGGGCCTAGAACACGACCCTGAGGAACTCCTGCAGTGATGTCCTAGAGCTCAGGTTATTGACCTCCAACAACCACAACCATCTTCCTTTGCACTAGGTATGACTCCAGCCAGTGGAGGGTTTTCCCCTGATTCCCATTGACCTCAGTTTTGCTAGGGCCCTTGATGCCATACTCGGTCAAATGCTGCCTTGATGTCAAGGGCAGTCACTCTCACCTCACCTCTTGAGTTCAGCTCTTTTGTCCATGTTTGAACCAAGGCTGTAATGAGGTCAGGAGCTGAGTGGCCCTGGCAGAACCCAAACTGAGCGTCACTGAGCAGGTTATTGCTAAGTAAATGCCGCTTGATGGCACTGTTGATGACACCTTCCATCACTTTACTGATGATTGAGAGTAGGCTGATGGGGCGGTAATTGGCCGGGTTGGACTTGTCCTGCTTTTTGTGTACAGGACATACCTGGGCAATTTTCCACATTGCAGGATAGATGCCAGTGTTGTAGCTGTACTGGAACAGCTTGGCTAGGGGCACGGCAAGTTCTGGAGTACAGGTATTCAGTACTATTGCCGGAATATTGTCAGGCCCATAGCTTTTGCCATATCCAGTGCCTTCAGTCGTTTCTTGATATCACGTGGAGTGAATTGAATTGGCTGAAGTCTGGCATCTGTGATGCTGAGGACTTCAGGAGGAGGCCGAGATGGATCATCAATTTGGCACTTCTGGCTGAAGATTGTTGCAAATGCTTCAGCCTTATCTTTCGCACTGATGTGCTGGGCTCCTCCATCATTGAGGATGGGGATATTTGTGGAGCCACCTCCTCCAGTTAGTTGTATAATTGTCCACCACCATTCACAGCTGGATGTGGCAGGACTGCAGAGCTTAGATCTGATCCGTTGGTTATAGGATCGCTTAGCTCTGTCTATCGCATGCTGCTTACACAGTTTGGCACGCAGATAGTCCTGTGTTGTAGCTCCACCAGGTTGACACCTCACTTTGAGGTATGCCTGATGCTGCTCCTGCCATGCCCTCCTGCATTCTTCATTGAACCAGGGTTGGTCTCCTGGCGTGATGGTAATGGTAGAGTGGGGGATATACCGGGCCATGAGGTTACAGATTGTGGTTGAGTACAATTCTGCTGCTGCTGATGGCCCACAGCACCTCATGGATGCCCAGTTTTGCATTGCTAGATCTGTTCGAAATCTATCCCACTTAGCACGGTGGTAGTACCACACAACACGATGGAGGGTATCCTCAATGTGAAGGTGGGACTGCGTCTTCACAAGGACTGTGCGGTGGTCACTCCTACCAATACTGTCATGGACAGATGCATCTGCGGCAGGCAGATTGATGAGGACGAGGTCAAGTATGTTTTCCCCTCTTGTTGGTTCCCTCACCACCTGCCGCATACCCAGTCTAGCAGATATGTCCTTTAGGACACGGCCAGCTCGGTTAATAGTGGTGCTACCGAGCCACTCTTGGTGATGGACATTGAAGTCCCCCACCCAGAGTACATTTTGTGCCCTCGCCACCCTCAGTGCTACCTCTAAGTGCTGTTCAACATGGAGGAGTACTGACTCATCAGCTGAGGGAGGGCGGTAGGTGATAATCAGCAGGAAGTTTCCTTGTCCTTGTTTGATCTGATGCCATAAGACTTCATGGGTGTCCAGAGTCGATGTTGAGGAGTCCCAGGGCAACTCCCTCCCTACTGTATACCACTGTGCCACCACCTCTGGTGGGTCTGTCCTGCCGGTGGGACAGGACATACCCGGGGATGGTGATTGCAGTGTCTGGGACATTGTCTGTAAGGTATGATTCCATGAGTATGACTATGTCAGGCTGTTGCTTGACTAGTCTGTGGGACAGCTCTCCCAACTTTGGCACAAGCCCCCAGATGTTAGTAAGGAGGACTTTGCAGGGTCGACAGGGTTGGGTTTGCCGTTGTCGTTTCCGGTGCCTAGGTCGATGCCGGGTGGTCTGTCCGGTTTCATTCCTTTTTATTGGCTTCATAGCGGTTAGGTACACTTGAGTGGCTTGCTAGGCCATTTCAGAGGGCACGTAAGAGTCAACCACATTGCTGTGGGTCTGGAGTCACATGTAGGCCAGACCAGGTAAGGACAGCAGATTTCCTTCCCTAAGGGACATGACAGAACCAGATGGGTTTTTACAACAATCGACAATGGTTTCATGGCCATCATTAGACTAGCTTTTAATTCCAGATTTATTAATTGCATTCAAATTCCACCTTCTGCTGTGGTGAGATTTGAACCCATGTCCCCAGAGCAATACCCTGGGTCTCTGGGTTACTAGTCCAGTGACAATACCACTACACCACCGCCTCCCCCTAATTAAAATTAATGAGTTAACAGTTTCATTTTAGAACCATAGAACCATACAGCACAGAAGGAGGCCATTCAGTCCATCGTGCCTATACCAACTCTCTGAAAAAGCTACTAATTAGTCCTATTCCCATGCTCTTTCCCCATCGCTCTGGTTTCTTTATTCCTTTTTAAGTAGAGATCCAATTCCTTTTTGAAAGTTACTGCTGAATCTGCTTCCACTAAAGCAGCAAGGAGAGGAATTTCAGACCACAGGTGAGTTGAGTGCGTGTACACCAACATCCCATGGTGTGATTTTTAGGGTCATACTTCTTTTTCAAAACTTTTCTTTTGTGCGTGTTTGTGCTCATGTATTTGTGAGGATGGCAGTGCTGGAGAATGCAGCATTTTCCAAAGATGGCACCTAGTATCTTGGTCATATATGGAGCACATCAAGCTTGTGAGTGAAGTTCACTCTACTCTACTGTCAATTCATGGATTAATTTTCCTTGCCCACTATTATTACTGCATCAGTTTGCACAAATCTGTGCTATTTTAATGCAGTTGTTGACAAGTTTATTTAAGCAGGTTTTTGACAGCACTAAAATAGTGCCGACAGGAATTCACACAAATCCATTAACCAAAGTGCCAAAAATAACAGAGAGGAAATTAAGACCATTAATATCAATTATTTTTGAATTAGACATAGTTTTACCCTGTAGGCTGATACCTACAGTGAGTTGCATTGAACAGGCTAGTTTTCTTTGCAATTATTATATCATGTCGTTTTATCATGTGGCCCATTTAAACAAGTTATATTGTCACAGCTGCTTATGTAAATGTTGATGCAAGTTTTATTCAAGTCCTCTCTATTCACACTTTCACTGCAGCTGTTATCCAATTTACAACTTTGTCCATGCAGAATGTGTTGTAGTACATTGAAACAATTAGTAATTTTCAAATGGCCTTACAAAATTGATCTGCCGAGCAAAACAGAGACCTTAACTGTTGACGATGTATTGTTATTGTGGGACCTCTTTAAGGAATTTTAGCTTGCAAGCTTTAAATCAGAGAGGCATTTACGTGACCTAATTTGACAGATTGGAAGCCGTTGAAACTGATGAGTAAGAATAAATGCATCGCTGCTTGCAATTCAAATAAATCTGACAACTTTAATTGGAACTTGTCACACTCCTCACATACAGTGATGAATCTCCTTCATCAGCAATAATTTGAGCAATTAAAGGGGAGTGATTCCATATTAATGGCTGGGTTATGTTTTGACACTTCCAGTAGTTCTGACACCAAACATTTGTCGGCAGTTCAACTATACAAGGGCTAGGGAGCTGTGGTCAACATATGACAAGGCCACAGACATCTGTGTTATTAAATGTTCCTCCAAAAGGTGATGCAGGAGCAGAGGGACCTGGGGGTATACATGCACAAATCATGATCCAGCCTCAGCTGCAGTATTGTGTCCAGTTCTGGGCAGCACACTTTCAGAAAGATGTGAAGCATTAGGGAAGGTGCATAAAAGATTCACAAGAATGGTTCCAAGGATGAGGAACTTCAGTTACATGGATAAGTTGGAGACACTGGGGCTCTTTTCCTTGGAGAAGGGAAGATTAAGAGGAGATTTGATAGAGTTGTTCAAAATCATGAGGGATTTGGACAGAGTAGATGGGGAGAAACTGTTCCCAGTGGTAGAAGGATCCAGTAACAGAGGACACAGATTTAAGGTGAGTGGCAAAAGAAGCAACAGCGACATGAGGAAAAACATTTTCTACGGAGTGAGTGGTTAGGATCTGAAATGCACTGCCTGAGAGTATGGTGGAGGCAATTTTATTCAAGGCTTTCAAAAGAGAATTGGATAATTATCTGAAGAGAAAAAAAAGGGCTATGAGGAAAAGGTGGGGGTGCAGGGCGAGGGGAGTCGCTCTTGCAGAGAGCTGGCACAGACATGACGGGCTGAATGGCCTCCTTCTGTGCTGCAACCAATTCATGATTCTATGATTCAAAACAGAAAAGCTTACGTTGATGATTTCACCTGTGCCCAAATCTTAAAAGGCAATGTCATCATGGGAAAAAGAGTTGGTTGGTGAATCTTATTTTATTTGTTTACAAGACACAGCGTGATGACGTGATCTACGTCAAAATGCATCATTGAATCATTGAAATGCCCCACCATCAGGAATGAATGATTGATAGTTCTGTCTCTCACCCAAACAGAAAGTCTCCTGCATTTTTTTTTAAGTAGATGGTGTCCCTTTAAGTGTTGCTACCTGTTGATTGACAATTCTGATTGATATGCTGTTATATATACTGAAGGTGAAGAACTGTAATCTGTTTCACCTATATCTATCCAGTTCTTCATGAAGAGAGGAGGCCAATGACCTTTTTAATTGTCCTTGTCAGATACCTGCAGCCTTGGCTTATGTAATGGACGCTTCAAGGGTAGAAGCTTATATTGCTGATACAACTGGCTAGCATTGTTCTCAAAGGGTTAATTACTAAATCCGAAGTTATGAAGGTGTATGTATGCTGCTATATTGGTACACATGCATATAAAAATCTCTTACGCATTTGTTAATTTTTTCCTTCTAATTTTCTCCTCATCCTGGGGTACAGTTCCATGGGCATCATCTGCCCTCTGGTACCTTGTCCATATGGCTATCCTTATTGAGTGAGTCTAGACAGTGAGCAGGTAATTTTAATGTAAATCGCCAGGTGGGAAACCCACAGGATTGCTTCGAATGTTGTTTTGAAACTCCATCTAATATTAATTTCTTTTGACTTCAATGGTCAGTAATTGGGTACAGGGTGCAAAATCCTGATGTAGGGGTTAGGTTAAAATTGCCCCCACCCTCCAGCCCCAAGTGTCATTTGACCATGGGCCAGAGGGCAGCATCACAGTCTGGCTAGAGCCAGAGTGTGCCTTCTTAATGGGCACCCGGGGAAAATAATTGGTCAGCAATCAGGAGCAAGAATTCTGACTGATGTTTCCATTCCATAGCCTAGGAACACAGAGAACTATTGGAAAGGCCTAGTGCCTCAGCTGAGATGAACTAACTCAGCACAGGCTGGAACTTGCACCAATCTGTTTGCAGTACGACTCAGATGCACGTTAGGCAGTGGCTTTAGCCTGTCAGCCATCAGAAGATTGTCGAAGTACAGTTAAGTAAATTGTGACCAAGACAAATACTATTCATATACTACTACTAAGTGATATTTTTCCCTCCATTATCCATATTTCAGTGCCGAGCTGCTTCGGTCTCAATTAATATTTGCTGGTTTTCTTGTTTGTCAGCTACGCTCAACCTAATTCACTCTCTCTGATATTATGCCTTGTGCTTTAACTGAAATTATTTTAAATAAAATGTTCAGCAGGATTCCATGATTGCCTCAAGTCCTGTCAGCACTGCTCACTCATCAGTTTATCACTCATGGATTATGAGGTCAAGGTGACTCGAGGAACATTTTCACCATCCCAGCATCCCCTGGTCTATCTCCTGTTAATATTCCTCTTACTGCCGAGTATGCAGAAGGAAACCTGAATCAATTAAACTGAGCTGTTGGCAAAGACTAGATGTGCTCCAGCATTTGTTAAAGGACTTTGCATATTCTTGTCACACTGAATTATAGAATATCAGCCTGCAGTGATTTAAACCTCTGAATTGGGATACTCCTTGCACTTTTTTTAAACACCTACTTTATGCATTTCCAAAATGATCGTCTGAAAATATCCCATTATTATTTCTTACATATTTTTGTGTATTTTGAACCTTATCAAGGTGAGAAATATGAACACCAGAAAAAGGGATGTTTAATCCATCCCATATTGAACACCTAGTTCCACTAAGCTCGCAGACATTTTAGATGGAAGCTGGGCTCCAATTTGGCAAAAGGGGACCCCAGAAGCAAGTGACCCAGATGGTGAACTCTGTCAACCACGAACAGAATCTGAATGGAAGTGGGAAAGAGTTTCCACAACTTAAAAACTGCACAAAGGAAAGGCATGAATTTTACCATAAAGTAGGAACACAGGACGTGAAAATAATGGAGCGTTATAGCTATAAAGTTACATGTTAAAAAACTGTGCTGATGCAAAATAAATGGCAATAAGAATGAAGCAAGTAAAATGGGAGAGAGACTGTATTACGGAAAGCAATTCCCTTGGGCCAAATTACTATATCTAGATCACCAGTGCTGTTCTTTTTAAAGGCATACCTCATATATAACATGAAGGTCCAAAGTAGAACATGTATCAGAGTCTCAAACATAAACCACAGACACGGCATCAACAAACTACAATTCATCTATTCAGGAAGGAGAGCTTGGTTGGTATGAGGTCTGTGGAGCTTGGAGGCTAACGCAGATTTTTTCATGAATTCAGATATTCTTAAGCACTCATCAGAATACCAACTATCACCATCCCAAATTGAAGGAGTGACCAGCACAGATACACACAATGGGAAAATGTAGATAGTGTAGTTCAAGGGCAATTACAGCATTGGTGATGAGAAAGTAGGAATGGTGGTTGGTGATGCACAGCCAGAGGTGTAAGTGCTGAGATCCACTATGGAAATCCCTCTGTTGAATTGTATAAAGATTAGTGTTGAAATGGAGGCTGACAAAGCAGCACGACTGTGTGAAGCAGTCATCAGCCTATTTAAACCAACGTGGAAGATGGGCTGGGTAGTATGGAGATACCCTGCAACAGAACATATGTGCAATAGCACGGGAGCATCCCATTGGCACCCATGTCAGCCTCAATTGTGTCCATCCTATAGTCCTGCACAAGTGGCAGTAGGCAATGCATCTGAAAAGACTTACGCAAAAGTAACCTGAGCAAAAGAGACCCCTGGCACTGATACAGGTGCACAATGGTTAGTGACAGATATAAAGAGTGTGGCTTCTGTATCCGTGCAGCTTGCCAGTTGGTTATGCAGCCACCTACCAATAGCAACATGTAAGGCTCATACCCAACCAGCACAGAGTAGTTCACAACACACAAGAGGCAAAAGTGGGGCAATATGGTGGAGGTGGAAAGAGGTTTTCTTGGTGATATGGAGGTATCCTATTACCCTTGTCTTTGCCAACCTCCATTGCTTCCCCACCTCAATGCACTGAATTCAAAATTACCATATCTGAGACTGCCAAGATCATCCATTTCCACCTCTGCTACACCATCTGCATTGAAGCTGAAATCAGGGGCAAACCAAAAGCCTTAGAGAGCAGCTAAGAAGGAGAATAGCTTGCATTGTACTTATAGTCATATGCCAGGATTTTATCCGGGCGACAGCGGTCTCGACCACCGGCAAAAGTGCAGGTGAGAGCCTCACGTCGCCTACTCTGGGGAAGGCCCAACGGAGCAAGTGCCAATTAGGCAGTTAAGTGGACAGCGGTGGGCCTTCCCTGGGATCAAGGACCCCAGCAGTGAAAGTCCTGCCTGCTGAGAGCTGCCGGCCAATCAGAGGTGGTGGCTGCTGTTGGTGGAGCACTCGGGACCCTGGACCCAGGCCACAGGTAAATCTCAGTGGGAGTGGTTTTGTGGTGTGAGGGTCGCGGGGGAGGGAGTGTAGCAGGAGGGATGACTCTGAGCTGCCCCTTCCCTATGCTGGCTCCCTCGTTCAGGCACTAAGTGCCTTTTAATGAGGTTCACCGACCACGCCCCCCCCTCCCCCCGACCACGGAGCCGGCAAGCAACCCACAGAAGTTTGCTTGGCATGCTCCCCGTGCAGTGATAGGCCCGCTCGCCGCTGGGCTTACTGGGGCAGCAGGATGAGGCCTTTAATTTGGCAGTAATTGCCCACTTAAGGGCCTCAGTTGGTGATGAGGCCGTTCACAGGCCTTCCTGACCCGGACTTAATTTTTGGCGGAGGCGGTAAAGTGGCAGGATCCCCCCCCACCACCACCATCCCACTCGATTATATGCTCTCCCTGCCTCCAAACCTGATGCATGGTAGAGCATAAATTTTCCCCCATAGAGTCATTATGGAACAGGAGGAGGTCATTCGGCCCATCAGGTCCATGCTGGCTCTCTGTAAAGCAATCCAGTCAGTCGCATTCCCCTGTTTTAACCCCATAGCCCAGCAAGTTTATTTGCCTCAAGCAAGTGCCAATTCAACTTCCTTTTGAAATCAATTATCTCCTCTTGCAACACTCTATCAGCGACTTCCAGGTCATTACCACTCACTGCAGAAAAAAGTTCTTCCTCACATCCCCTGTATGTCTTCCTTTTTCCTCAAGCAATGATCTACCACACCCACCCACCTAGTTGACAGAGCCCTCGACCGTGACCTAGTAGGAATGAAGAGGATTGTTTCAGTTTTGTCAATGTTAATTTGGAGAAAGTCTGACTTGGCATCAGAGAAGTGAATAAGAAAGCACAGTGGTGTAAGTAGAGCCAAGAGTGGTAAAGGGGAGGTATAACTGGGTGCCATCAGCATAGACATGGAAGCTGACCCTTTTAAACAGCCATCCTTAATGTGTTTGAATGAGATTGCCATAATATTTCAGTAATAATTTCATATTAATGTAAAACTGCCAGGGGAAATGGTCTTGGAAGCAGTGTACATTAAATGCAGCTCTTCAGAGGCATTGGTGCAGTGTGCTGATGTATTAATGTGATGCACCATGCAGAGGCAGGGCATGAATACTTGACAGGATGTTATTAAAATACAAAATTTATGTCAGCCTTTTCAAAGAAATAAAAGATTTGCTGACAGATTATTGGAAATAAATCGTTAAACTAGCGATTACGATTTGATTTTAAAAATTCGCCTGCCTGGAATTGACAATCATCGATTGTATTCCCATTGGTTAACTGGAATAAGAAATGATCGTCATAATCTTTATGTAAGTAGGGTCACTGTATGAACCTACTAACTGTGCCCCAGTCAAACTGAGATTCCATCCAAAACAGTTTTTGGTATAAATGAAATTTGAGGATGTAATAAAGCATAGGAGCACATCAAGCAACATAACGTACTTGGACCCAGAGCAGAGTCTTCAATTATATGGTTCAGCACATCCACTTAAGTGTTGTATTTGTAGTTTCCTACAGCTATTCCTCTCCTTAATGGAATGCTGATAGTGTTGTTTCTTCCTTTATTTGCACTAATTATGTTTCAGATAAGAAGCAAAGAACAAAGCTTGTTTGGAAACAAAATGTCATCCCCTTAATCTCCTTAATCACATAATGGACATATATTGATTGACACAGCTCACAAAGGATGTGACAGCACCGAAATGATCAATCTTTCAGTGCTTAAAGCGTGACATTAATTTGCAAATAACGCATCCTACACCAACAACCCACAAGTAAAGGCACCGTTGTGTAATTGTTTGGTTATAAGGATGTCAATAACCATTTAGTTACTTACTTGTTCTTCCAGAAACCAAGGTGACGAGCCAAGCTCTATAATACAGGACACTATCAAGGTTGAATGAACAACAACAACTTACATTTATATCATGTCTTTAATGTAATAAAACATCCCAAGGCCCTTCACAGGAGCATTATAAAACAAAATATGATACCGAGCTATATAAGGAGATGACCAAAAGCTTGGTCAATGAGGTGGGTTTTAATGAGTGCCAAAGGAGGAAAGCAAGGTGGAGATGTGGAGAGGTGTAGGGAGAGTACTCCAGAGCTTAGGGCCTAGGCAACTGAAGGTGCAGTCATCAATGATGAAGCGATTAAAATTGGGGATGCTGCTCAAAAGGCCAGAATTAGAGGAGCGTAGATATCCCGGAGGGTTGTGAGGCTGGAAGAAGCTGGAGGAGGTCGGAGGTTGGAGGAGAGAAGACAAAGTAACTTAGGGAGTAATGATTAGACAACAGTAAGCTTATGTTTCAAAAGCCCAAGTTTGTAAGAGGAAGAGATATTGGGTGGGTGAAGAGTTCCAGAATTTTTAAGATCCTGGGAAAGAATTAATTAGAGACTAGAATGAGCCCTAATTTCGAAGCATTAATGATGCAGAGAGGAGGAAAAGTATTTAGGACAGCATATGAGTTCAGGATAAATAAGAAAGGCAAGTTCAGATGAACACCCACCAAAACAGTATTAATAAAATGGGAAACATTGGGCTGTATTTTATGGCCCCCTGAGGCGGGGTCGGAGGTGATGGGGGGGACTCATAGAATCGCTACAGGTTGGGGGAGAGGGGTGGGCGGAGGGCCCATTGACACCCCGTCACTGCCCTGTTGCCAATTGATTTTCCTGGAGGCAGGATAGGCTGATGACAGCTTTCCTGCCCAGAAGCACATTGAGGCCCTTAAATGGCCCATTAATGGCCACTTAAGGGCCTTTTCCTGGTTTTAACCAGTGGCAGGGGGAGCTTTTTAAAACGAGGCACCCTCCCTGTGGGCTTGGTGGGTGGGGGGTGGGGTCCGTCCTCTGTGGGCAATCTGTGGCCTATGGAGGGCCCTGGCTGGGAAACAATGCACCTCCCAAGAACCCCCTTCCCCTGGACTTTACGACCACACCCCCACCAATCCTCACTGGGGTTTTCCGGCCTGGCCCCGGCAACTCCGCCTCACTTACCTGAGGTCCGGGGTTTCAGTGCTGGGCCTGGGTCCAAGGCATCTGCAGTACCGGCAGTGGCCACCGCTCCCAGTGGCGCTGCCAATACTGCTGAGCTGCTGGCCCTGTGATTGGCTGGCAGCTCAGGGAGGCAGGATCGCTATCTTTAAAGGGACAGTGATCCCGGCGCCAGAAACGTCACCTCCGGATCAACGGCAGATTGCACCAGGAGGGCACGAAAATGCTGAGGTGGGGTCCCCCCCCACCCCCCACACCACCTTTACCAAAGTGGATAACTTCACATTTCTCCACATTATATTCCGTCAGTCATATTGTTTCTCACTCACCATACCTGTCTATATGCATTTGCAGCCTTTTTACGCCCTCCTCACAGCTTACTTTGCCACCTAGCTTTGTATTGTCAGCAAACTTGGATACATTACACTCGGTCCCCTCATCCAAGTCACTGATATAGATTGTAAATAACTGAAGCCCAAGCACTGATCCTTATGGTACCCCACTAGTTACAGCCGGCCAACCTGAAAATGACTCACTTATTCCTACTCTATGTTTTCTATCAGCCCGAGCTTTAGCCTTAAAGGAGATGTCGTATAGAGGTATAAAAAGTTTCATATTTTTAGCTTTCATAGGAACATCGGAATTTCTAGATGAAAAAAGATCAAGGCCCATCTAATTCACCTTCTACCATCCTGATAGTCATATCACATATCAACAAAGGAGTTGTTGAGTTATCATGGCTATCAATCTGCATCAATTAGTCTAGACAGACCCAGACATGGGGTGAGGAAATCTGCAGTGGTGGGAAGCTTTTAGAACCAAAGGTCCAAAGTCTCCTGTTCCGACCAAGCATGCTACACTTACTCTATTTTATGTTTCAGATTACACATATACTGTATTCCAAAATATTATTCTCCAAAAGAAATCTATCTAATCTGAATGTGTGCATGAATCAATATTATCTGCTTTCACCATCTCCCCAAGGAACCTGTTCCATGGATATACCACTCACTCACTTTTCCACAGATTAGTTTTAAATTTACCCCCATTCAAGTGCAGGCTGTGTTCTTTGTTTCTACTGTAGTGGACAAGGAAGTGTAGCTTGTCATGGTGTGTATTATCTAATCCCTTTAGAATCCTGAAATCAGCAAATATATCGTCTTTCATCCTTCTCTTTTCCAGTGGGAACTTGGCCAGTTTACATAATTGCTCCTCATAATCCAATCCCTCCACCCCCTCAATCATTCTGGTTGCTCTCTTCTATAGCTGCAACATCCTTTTGTCCTGTGGCAATCAGAACTGTGCACCATATTTTAAGTGCGGTCATTGATGAGTTATAAAGCAGCAGGATTAGCTCATCATTTTTGGTCAACGTTATTAATGAATCCCAACACTGGAATTGCTTTAGTCACCAAACATTGTCGTGAAAGCTTCAATTTACTGTCAGTCAGGACTCGCAGATCTCTTCCATTTTCCATGCATGCCATTTTTTTCTGTTTGAGTAATAGTCCCCTCCTGTTTTTTTGTACCTAATGAAGCATTTTGCATTTCTTTACGTTGAACATCATCTGCAACCTGTCTGCCCAATTTGTACGCATATTCAAATCCTCCTGTAGCTTTCCAAACAGCTTTGAAGTTAACCAAAACAAGAAATGCCGGATTCACTCAGCAGGTCTGGCAGCATCTGTGGAAAGAGAAGCAGAGTTAACGTTTCGGGTCAGTGACCCTTCTTCGGAACTGACAAATATTAGAAAAGTTATCTCTTGCCCAACCCCCACCTCACTTGTTTATAATCTGTGACTTTTCTAATATTTGTCAGTTCCGAAGAAGGGTCACTGACCCGAAACGTTAACTCTGCTTCTCTTTCCACAGATGCTGCCAGACCTGCTGAGTGAATCTGGCATTTCTTGTTTTTGTTTCAGATTTCCAGCATCCGCAGTATTTTGCTTTTATTGAAGTTAACCACCTCCATTAGCTTTGCATCATCTGCAAGTGTAGTCATTGTGCCTGTGACTCCTAGCTGCAAAGTATTTATAAAGATATGAAACAGGTTGCAAAGCAGACCCCTGTGGGACTCCACTGGTAACATTCTCCCAGGCTGATGACAATCCCAGTGACACCACCCTCTGGGTTCTATTGATCAACCTATCCATTGTCAAATACTTCCACTGATTCCCACTTTATTTGCAGAACCATCCATTCCATAGGAACTGGATCAAAGGTTTTACTGAAATTCAAGTATAGCACATCCACTTCTCTTACCACATAAAATTTGATTTTTTGTTGTTGTCATTTTGATGCCCTTTTTATACTCCAACATTCCTCCTGGTATTGAATTCATCTTATTTCTGTGCCATTTTCCTTCATGGCCTTAAATATTTTTTTGTCTTCTCTTTATTAGTTGGTTTCTGGAGTGCCTTTAAGCTTGGTACTTTTGCTTTGCAATCTCAGCGAGATCACATTCAGTTTGGATCTAGATGATTATTATCGTAATGCTACTCTGTCACCTTCCCCTCCACCAGACTTTAGGATGAGGTCAGCTTATGTGGCTAAAATGTACAGCTAGTCAATTATTAAGGAATATTTAACAGAATGGTGTGATTAGTGGCTCAATTGGAGGTGCAATTGTGTTATTGTATCAATGATAATCTCTAGCCCCAAAATGTTTTAAAAGTTAATAGAACATTTACAGCCTTTCCAAAACAGCACATTGGAAAAGTTCCTGCTTCAGCAGATGCATCACCAGCTACACTACAACCTTCTCGCAACATTCAAAGACATCCCCCCATCATTGGCTATCTGAATACAAGGCAGGTATAGATAGGAGACCTCGGCAAATAGAGAAGACATTGATTCTGGTCAGCACTGAAGCACCTCAGTGCAAGATAACAACTTGCTCCGTTACAACAGAAATTCAATTGTTTGCACAGATGTTGGCATAATTCTCCAGCTACTGTACACTGACTTTTCACCGTATTATCACAATGGTGGAAAATGGGTCCATTGTGGTCTGTACATTTTCAAACACAATTCTGATGCAGACAGGAATACGAGTGCTTTCATCTAGTTCCAGTGACATGGATTTAATTGTTAACGGTGCCAGAATGGTAATTTCATTAGTGAAGGTCTCAATAATCAGATGTCTGATTATGAGCCAAGCATCGCTACTCAATTACATTGTATCTTAAAAAGATCAGCTTCTATCCACCTGGTGCCTATTCTCATATTTCAGTCAAACAGACCACCCCAGTTTCCCCAGTGCATTGGTAAAATAGAGCTTCAAGAATTTCTTTGTTGCTTTGGTCTAGAATCATCAATTTGTTTTATCATCTGGCCAGACTTTGTGTTGCCATATTTTTGATCTTAACATACCTTTTAACATAACATGAAGACTAAGTCCTGTTAAATACATAACTAATGAGTGAAGAAATGTAATCTGGATAACTGAGTTACAGAAAATGTAATTCTTACTTTATTGTTAGTGTGTGCTTTCCTTAGTTTTTACTAAAATAGCTCATTTAAACATGCTGTAATTGAACAGTATACATATGTAACTGATAATACATAGGAACAATTTTCTGCAATGCCCTCCTGACACGCAATCGTGCCTAGCAGGAGGGCATATTGGAAAATTGCATACCCACAGCCAATGATATTCTGCTCATTGAAGCTAATAGGTGGAAATCACAGGCTGGAGTTGTGGAATTTTCTAATATGAATTCTCAGTGGACAAATTTTCAAAGTGGATTTTATGATGTATGTATACTTCACAATGCCTTTATGGAACTGACAGTGCATATATATGTCTGTTAATGTCTGTGTGTACCTCACAATAACGTTATATGGTTGGCAGTTCCCATGGGGTCAATTTTCATGTGTTCAATTCCATCAGGTGGCAGCCGGGCATTACATGGCCACCATGTGGGATTGGTGCAGTGTCTGAACCATTTTCATGGTTGGGCCTCATTTGAATAATCTCAGCAAGTTTCCAGAGCTGAGCCAGTGCTAACCGGCATCTCAGCAATCGAAGTGGGTGGTGACAGAAAATCCAGCCTCTTCCCCACAGATTTGAGACGCAAGTGGAACCTTAAAGGGGCAGGAGGCAATATAGTGGGGGGTTGGGGTTGACCAGCAACTGGTGGGAAGATTCTTATGTTAGGCAGGGAAACATTAATCCACAACCTCTATTTTAAAAGCTTTTACTTAGTGACTTTTAAGCACACTGCAGCAGTCCTTTTAAGGACCACTGGTTGGTCAGGTTCTAAGTCTGAAATTATTTAAAACCTGATAACAATTTTCTTATCTCGGAACTGCATGTGTAGGTTTGTCTCTATATTATTTTCCATTTTTATGCCCCCTCCAGATTAAGTTTGACAAAGATGAAATTTGAGATATTTCACTGGTCTCAGCTACAACGTTTTTCACAGGGATGAACTGACTCATTGGGTACAATTCAACTGGAAATCCATTACCATTAAACTGAATCTTTAAAATTGTCTGTCCCCATCAAATGTACAAGCTAATTCAATGGCTACTAACTTAAGCTATTGACAAACCCTTTTCAGTTACTTGTAGATATGAGAGTTAATTTAACAGGTATGCACTCCTGACATGGACCATATACATTGGGAACCTGGGCATGCGCTGCTCAAAAATATTCCATCCATTATGCACCTAAATTCCCAATATCTGCTTCCAGTGGATATGACTCCATGCTGTAATTAAATCATTCTGCCAATGTTGGTGCTGCAGCACTTCTACTGAAGGACAGGGTGTAATTACTGCATGACATGTTTACATAGACATTATAAATATGGACACAGGAATTTGTGGCGAAAAATATTGACAGAAAATAGTTGCAGATGCAGCATATTTAATATATCATATTACATTTTATATATAGCATAAAGGAGTAGTATGCTTTATTTGCTATTTACATACACAGACATACATATCTATGTATATATACTGGATTACACTGCATATACACACCCACATAATATTAAATATATATATATATACATTTGTTTTATATATACTTATCTAATAAAGCATACTGCACCTTTTATTGAACAGGAACTCCATTAAATCCTTTAATTTTGAAAGCCATAACTGGCATTCAGTGTGCTGGAGGGGCAGAGGAGGGAGGCTTCACACCTCCATATCCACCCCATGGTTACATGTATGCCAAGAATAATTTGTATTCATGACTGCACATGCCAACCAGCTTTCACAGTGATCGAGCTTCCTTCAAACACAATGGCTTTTTTGCAGCTGAGATGGGTTTGTGAAATTCCAGATCCCAGATAGCAGTACTGAAAAAAAGGGGAAAATGGAATTGATTTCATTATATTGGGGAAGAAAAACATAGCGTTCCAGAAAAAAAAGCAGAAGAGAAGGAATCCAATTCCAAGCACTCAATAGATTTTTCAGACAAGAAAACAATTCTTGTGAAAGAATAAAAAGAAACGTTCTGAAACAAAAAGTGTAAGAGAAGCTAATGGAAAATCCTAGTGCATCAATTTGTTCATTTCATGGCTTTCACCAGTGAAAGAATGTGCAGTCTGCTCTCTGTTGATAATTTCATTCGGCCTCTTCTGTTCATGTTGAAAGAGGAATTGGAGATTAATCCCTTTGACCTGTACAATTTATTTCAGCTTGCAAGAAATATCTGTGAGATTTTCTGAGTCATGAAATAATTTTCGATTCCTTTACTGGCTGATTATGTTTGCTGAAAAGGTCCAGTTACAGCACTGATAGGTTTGAATGACAGCATTTAGTGAGGCATGCAAGGTTCATTGTTCAGACTCTGGCCTTCTGTGTATGTGTGTGCTTGTCTGGATCTATCAAGTGCACATTTATGTTCATGCATCTGTATGTTGATGTGTATGTCTCGTGTGCATTTGAGTGTGTAGTCATGAACGAAAACTAAAAACAGTCAGCAGATGAACTATATTTCACCTACAGTTGGAATCCCATCTTACATCAATCAACCTCTTCATTTTCCATTAAACTTTCTTGTCTCCTGTCTTGAAAGAGCTACCAATGCAGGGGTACAGTTCCACATGTGCCAAGCATCTCTGACACCTCAGGCAAGTGATCGTTCTTCATATAGAAACCTAGACAGAGCAGACTATTCAACTGAGCAAGGGGAATTAGATCATAGAATCATAGAATGGTTACAGCACAGAAAGAGGCCATTCAGCCCATTGTGTCGGTGCAGCCCCACAAATCATTTTTCTTCAGATAATTGTCCAATTCCCTTTTAAAAAGCCACGATTGAATCTCCCTCCACCACAGTATCAGGCAGTGCATTCTAGATCCTAACCACTCGCTATTTAAAAAAGGTTTTCTTCATGTCACTGTTGCTTCTTTTGCCAATCACCATAAATGGGTGCCCTCTGGTTCTCGGTCCTTGTGCCAATGGGAATCATTTCTCCCTATCTACTGCGTCCAGACCCTTCATGATTTTGACCAACTCTATCAAATCCCCATGTCCCTCTGCTCCTGCACCCCCTTTAGAATTGTACCCTTTATTTTATATTACCTCTCCTCGTTCTTCATACCAAAATGAATCACTTCACAATTCTTTGCATTAAATTTCATCTGCCACTTGTCCGCCCATTCCTCCAGATGTCTCCATCCTCTTGAAGCTGAACTCGAGCCTGTCTTCATGCACACAGGTGCATTTTCCAGCAGGAATCACTGGGCAGTGATAGAAGCAGGGCCCTGCTAATTACTTGCTCCTTTCTAGCCCAGAGGAACTGAGGCCAAGTGTAGGCCCCCTAACCTGACTGAGATCAACTAACTCAACACAGACTGGAGAGGTTCCTGGTTTGCATGACTCAGATCTATGCCAAGCAGTGAAATTGCTAACTGAGTCTTCTAGCTGTATAAGTGCATTTTACTTGAGGTAATTGTTATCAGTCAAATGCTTGTGAGTTCAACTGCCATTCCAGAAACTTGCGCACAAAAATCAAGGCTGACACTCCAGTGCAGTACTGAAGGAGTGCTGTACTGTCAGAGGTGCTGAGCTTTGTTTTGCTTCTACCTACATTGGCTCCTGGTTCCTAACTCAACAGTTTTAAAATTATTGTCCTTGTGGTTGAATCCTTCCATGGCCTTGGCTTCCCTACCTTGGTAACTTCCCTCTCCAACGCTGCATTCCTCTGACTCTGGCCTCTCATAGGTCCCATCCTTCCCTTGATCGCATCATTGCCTGCCATGCCTAGCAGCCTAGGTTCCACTCTCTGGAATTCCTTCCCTATACCTCTCTATCTCCTTCCTCGATAGATTCTCCTTAAAATACACCTTTTTGATCAAGTTTTTGCTCACCCCTCTTTCTTTGGTTCCACATTCACTTTCTTCAAGCCTGTGTGATATTTTTCTATGTTAAAGTTGCCAAATAAATATAAGTTGTTGTTGTTACTTTAGGGATTACTGAATGGACTCTGGGCACCTGTCAACAAGAGGAAATCAGGTCACTTTCACACTTCTAGCTGTTAGCTAGGAGACAAAATCTGCTCACTATTTCGGCTGGGCAATTGTGCATGGCGGAGGGGACAACTTAGAGATGCGCAGAAAAGTAAAGATTCTCTTTATTTACTGGATTAGTAGACCTCCTGTCATAGGTCAGTCAGTAATTTTACTGCCCAGTGTGGAACTAAACCATATATACAAGGTTCTATCAGATCTCAGCTGGCGTGTTGAGAGAGACACTGCAACTGACTTCATATCCCTCGACTGCAAAGAGGGCAAAGTGCATCATCCAGAATTCTTTTGCTGATGCTTATTCAGTGAGCCCCGCTGGAAAGCGTGCTGCGTGGAAGTTTGCTGAGGACAGATTGGGCTCAGATATGGTGCCCAACCACCCCTCCCCTCCCCCACCACCCTCCACACGGTCAAATAGCCTGACAACAATCACTGGCCAGACTCACACACAGGATGATGAAATAGGTAAAGTGCCAGATGGCAGAATGGAACCAAACCCTAACATAAGTCAGTACCTTCAAGGAGAGAAGAGAAAGATATTGGAGGGAAAAGCACACCATGCAAAGAGAAGTTCCTATATATGTCCGTGTTACAAAAGGTTAATAGTGCATGTTCTGGAAGAGCAGAATAGAATGCTCGAATTGAAAGAAAGATGAGCACCGCCCCATTGAAAATAGTATTGTAATTTTCCGTGTTCATGTTGGCTGCTACCAGTCTGTGTGCTGTGAGGCAGCATAAGCATCCCTTCCACTCAATTACTCTCCCATAGCCAAAGCTCATTGTCTTACTGAAGTCACAGTAAGCCCATAAGGCCTTGCTATCAACTGGCACTAGCCCAACTTTATCATGATGTGACTGATTTTTGTTAAATAATTAGTCAGACTTCACTGGACTGCATCTGTTAGGTGTGCTCCACATTCTCCAAATGCCACATAGAAAAAGCATTTTAACTACAGCAAAAAAAAATTAATGAACAAAAGCATAGGCGAATGCCAGTTAAGAGGTGTTTTATTTTAAATTAAGATAACAAGGTTAATATATACATGAACAAAAGCATAGGCTAATGTCAGTTAAGAGGTGTTTTATTTTAAATTAAGGTAACAAGGTTAATATATACATGAACAAAAGCATAGGCGAATGCCAGTTAAGAGGTGTTTTATTTTAATTTAAGATAGCAAGGTTAATATATACAAGTAGTGACCAAGAAGGCTATCTGTAATTCACATGCAATAACTTTTTCGAAAATTATCCTATGAAAATCTCTGCTTTTCAGGCTATTATTTGCAACTTGAAAATAGCCAATTTTCTTATAATTACAAAAGCAACAGCTTTTTTGCTAATCAATGTGAATGGTGTTATGTTGGAGAAAAGAATGCCGTTTCATATTGATCATGCAGATTAAATACAACACAGTGAGAGAGAAAAACAGGTAATATATACACAGAGATTCACATAACAGTGTGGTCATCACTGCACACTCCTGTGTTTTTGTTTAACAATCCACCTCATAATGCTTTTCATTTTATTCACCTCAGAAGAATGAAAAGTTCAGTGAATCCTCCTAGGAGTCAAACTTTCCTCCGTATGTAACATGCAACTGACTGATCCAGCCAACTTTGTACAATTTGATGCAAAATGAAGCTCCTTCTTCTCTTCAATAATATGCCTCAGCTCTAATCCAAAAATGCACTCCTGCTTTACACTGCCTGCATCATCCATGTTTATGGCATTTCTAAGTGTCATTACAGCTCTACTTCCAATTTGTACTAACTTAGAACTAGGTGTACTAGTGGTTCCATGACCACTGGCAACTGGCTTTAAACTGCTTACATTTATTACAATCAGTGGAGAAATAGAACTCTCGCACATTAGTCTAGAATAGTTTGAAATCCAACAAATGAAACAACACTGTGCTAATTCACCAACCAGCTGTTTCTGACACCACTGCACCCCCAAAACTGTACCTCTTTATTTAATAGAATGATGTTAATTTGAACATATTTTCTGTTTTGTTTCTCTGAGTCGTGAATACTATGACAGACCAGTATGACCAAGACACAGATTCAGTTCCCATGTAACTGTAAGCTGTCAGCCATGGCTCACTTAGTAGCACTCTTATACCTACATCAGTAGGTTGTGGGTTTGAGTCCCACTCCAGAGACTTGAGTGCAAAATGAAGCCTGATACTCCAGTGCAGTACTGAGGGAGTGCTGCACTGTTTTAATGTGCTTTTTTTTGGATGCGATGTGAAACGGAAACCCCATCTCAGGTGAACGTAACAGATTCCATGATATTATTTTGAAGAAAAGCAGGGAAGTTATCCCCAGTGTCTTGGTCAGTATTTATCCCTCAATCAGAATCACAAGAAACAGATTATCTTGGTCCTTATCACCTTGCTGTTTGGGGGGAGCTTGCTGTGTGCTAATTGGCTGCTGTGTTTCCTACATTACAACAGTCAAAAGTTCTTCATTGGCTGTAAAGCGCTTTGGGGCATTCTGAGGCTGTGGAAGGTGCCATATAAATGCAAGTCTTTCTTTTTCTTTTGAATGATTCTGAACTGAGCAAGTATAACTCCTCCTGGAAACAATAATCCCTCAAGCCTTTCCAAAGCTGGTTTACCCTTGCAATCTTTTTTAGCGTGGGTGCTTGATGTTGTTTATTTTTATGCCTCAATTTTCGAGGTTGTTGTCCCAATTCTTGATCTAGGTTTTCACATTCCCAAACATGCTTTCTTTTTGTGATTCTGAGGACCGTGATGCTCTTAACCAACCAAGTGGTGCCTATTGATCGGAATTGGATGATATTTGCCACAAACCTGATCTGGTTCTGTGACTTCCAGTTCTGAGTTTTGTTGCGTTCGTACTTTGTAAATAGTCGGTGTGCCATTGGTATTATCTCACTTTGTCATGGAGTGCTTAGTGTCCTTGTATTGTACTCACAGGGAATGTTGTTTTTGTATTGGTTGAAAGTGATAAATAAATGGGAGAAGCAAAACTACAACATTCTAATCTTTATTTATGTATAATGTTTCAACAGTTTGTGTGGGCTTCATTCTGACGTTGCAATGTTTGTTGGTGCCAGCAGTGATCTCACTGCAGGCACCAGTTGTGACTGTACTCAGTGTCCTTGATGCGAGATGGTATTCACATGTGACGATTAATGTCCCTGACTAATAATGCAGGTTTATGAAGAAACAATCTGGAGCTGATTCCCAGGAAACTCTGTGTCCAGCATACATATACATAATTGATTAAAGTACTTCATTGTATTGAAATAAGTATTTAAAGCAAGTCATTGCATTTTACATAATTTGATAATGGTTAATAGTTCATTGTGGTTCTTTACTATCGTTATGTTTTGTTCGTTGAAGGCAGACCCGGATTCAGTCCCTGGTCTGTGATGAGTTATAGAGTCATAAGGGCATAGAAGGAGGCCATTCAGCCCATCGAGTCCATGTGTAGAACAATTCAATCAGTGTCATTCCCCTGCTCTATTTCCATAGCCCTGCAAGTTTATTTCCCTCAAGTGCCCATCCAATTTCCATTTGAAATTATTCATCATCTCCGCTTCCACCACCTGCGTAGGCAGCGAGTTCCAGGTCGTTAGCAGTCATTGCATAAAAAGTTCTTCCTCACACCCTCCTGCATCACTTGCCCAAAAAACTTGTACCATCAACTAATGGAACAGCTTTTCTTTGTCGCCCGTATCTAAACCTGTCATAATCTTGTACACTTCTATCAAATTTCTCCTCAATCTCCTTTGCTCTAAGGAGAACAACCCCCAGCTTCTCCAACCTAACCTTGTAGCTAAAATCCCCCATCCCTGGATCCATCCTCGTAAATCTCCTCTGCAGCCTCTCAAGCACGCTCACATCCTGAAGCGTGGTGACCAGAACTGGACGCAATACTCTAGTTGTAGCTGTAATTGTTAAGTTGCTCTTGTATCATATTTGGTGTTCCAGCATAGGCAGCTCCTAACTCAACCAGTCAGCTGCAACATGGAACACTGGGTTCACTAAGATCAGCTGGTAGCCCTGGGTGAAATACAGCTTATGTTGACCTCAACCAGGGCAGCAGCTGGGTTGCTACAATTAGCCTCAGTATCCGTGAGCCAGGAAGAGGAAAAATCAACTGGGTTTTAATCAGCCGGGGTTCTGCACCTTATTGTTAACTAAGCAGCCCTGCAGAAAATGGGCTGGGTTTTGTGGAGGATGTGGGGCTTCTGGCGCCAGGCCAAAAAGGTGGGAAGATTCACGCCTTGGCCTTTTGTGCCCCCTTGCAGCGATCCTCTGGTGTTTTGAAGCCCAAGGGCCCGGCACTGGGATCTACATCCCTTTAAAGACATGCCGGTACACCTTGGACCCAGGCACAGCACTGGAGACACGGACCTCAGGTAAGTGAGGTGAAGTCATCATGGCCAGACCAGAAGGCCCTGGCGAGAGGGCGTGGGAGGGTGGGCGTGAAGTCCAGGGGGAGGGAGAGCCATGGAGTTGTAGGTTTTGCTGACAGGGATCCTCCGTGGGCCACAGATTGCGCATGGAGGAGGGACATCCCCAAACCTGCAGGGAGGGCACCTCATTTTACAAGATGCCCTCCCCGCATGGCAGAGGCACCCAATCTGCTGGTTAGATCCCAGCGGCAGTGGTAAGAGGACCTTAAGTGGCCATTAACAGGCCACTTAAGGGCTTCAATTGGCCTCTGGGCGAGAAGACCATCATCAGCCTATCCCACTCCCAACAAAATTGATTTGCAACGGGATGGCGATGGGCCCTCTGCCCCCTCCACGATTCTGTGGGACCCCACCCCCCACCTCCTTGGTGGGGGGGCCCATAAAAACCAGCCCAACGTGTATATGTAGATATTGAGAGCGGTCAGGATCAGGCTTAGTTGTGTTGCCCGCACTAGCAAATGACCTACTGGCCAGGATTGTATTGCTTTTGAGGAAAACGATCCCAGAAGATTGCGAGTGATGTTCCATAAGAGTTCCTTAACACCAGGCACAGTCGGGAGAGATGCCGAGAGCTGGCTAGAATCGAGCTCCCGTTAAAATTAATTGACTATCTTAAGGAATAAGAAGTCCTGCACCCTCCCAAACAGTTCCGAGGAGGCCACCGGTGCCTCCCACACCCCCAGCTGCAACATACAGGATTTTGGAAACTAGGAAACTATTTAATAGGCCCAGCCCTTTGAGTCCAGGCATCTGTGAAAATATTATCAGCTGTGGAACATTCTGTCTCCACTCTGCAACAAACAAATACATTCCAGTTACACAACCTCGCTTGGGATGTGCCTCAGTACAGTTCAACAGTCAAACTCAGAAAGAATGTGTTAAGTCAAGAGACGAGAAAAGCTGGTTTGTTCTGTTTACAGCAGAGAAGGTTAAGCAGAATTATGAATGGTGTCGATAGAGTAAATAAGGAGGAACCATTTCCACTAGCAGGAGGGTTGGTAAATAGAGAGCACAGGTTTAAAATAATTGGCAAAAGAACTACAGGAGAGTTTTTGTTTACTCAGTGAGTTGTTATAATCTAGAGGGCATTGTCTGTAAGGATGGTCGAAGTAGATTCAATAGCAGCTTTCAAAAAAAAATTAGATAAATACTTGAAAGGGAAAGAGCAGAGGAGTGGAACTAATAGGATAGCTGTTTCAAAGAGCCGGCCCAGGCATAATGGGTCGAATGGCCTCTTCTGTGCTATATCATTGTCTGATTCTATGGTGCTCACACATGAACTACAGTTACTTGGGGATGGTACTGGAGGCTTATGGACTCCTGTGGATTCATGTCACAGAATACCACAGTCGCTATCTTCCAAACCAGAAGAAAGAAACAGGGATAGATTTTGGAAATAACTGTCTAATGTGGATGTACGGCGGTACAGCGTGCTGCCACGACACCACAATGTGTCGTTGGAAGGGAGACCAATCTCAGACATACTGCTATGGGGAGGACACATTTATCACCACAAGGTTAGAGTGAATAGCAAATAGGGAGCAAATTCTCTGATGTACCTCCTGCCAGTCAGTCATGAGCAGCATTGGCAGGGACCTAAACGCAACTACAATAAATGAAATCATAGTAGGGACTAGGGAGGAGAAAGGACATACATCCCAGCAATAAATCAAATCTTCCCCAGGTTGCCAAATATCCGAGCAAATAACATTAGCATCTTCTCCATTAAAGCTATCTACATGCTCATTATATCAGCAGTTTAACACAAGGGAGGCAATTGGCAAGATTCAAAGGAAACTAGAGTAATGAAAAAATAATCCATGATGTGTGACTTTGACTCTCATTAATAGTTAAATGATGTGTTCTTTAGCTCCTGGAAAAAGGAGTTTGACGAGTAAATCTTTAAGGAGGAGACTGGAATTTAGAAGGACAAATATACTGCTGATGATCAAGGGTTGTCTTCATACAATGAAAATCCCATGCTAACACCACTGGTTCCCGACACACAAGCAGACATCTGAGACCCACTAAGACAGGCGGTGAGAAAAACAAGTTTTACAGAGTTTTCCCAGCTGCCAGCCTACGCAAATTCAACAAGTTTACTCCTGAGTTCCAGCGAGTTGTATAAGACCAGTGCATCCGGAACTAGTGGTGCTAGCACAGGTCTTTTATGGTATAAAGAATACAATGGCATTGACTCCCTGGTGGTTTAGTGAGCTCATCAGGAGAGTAGCTGACACTAACAGGTCATGATAAGGGTGGCCACAATTTTGATCACCAGTTAGCAGATCTCAACTTCTTCCTGTTGTGTTACTACAACTTCCCTCACCACTGTTCCATGCAGGCTCTGGCTCGGGAGTTGAAGACCTTCAGATCTTCAGGGCTGCATGGCTCTTGTAGTGGAGGGCATTCTAGAAGATGTTTCATTGCTTGGGATGCCTCTCCGCAGTCAAAGTCACAGAATTCGTTTGGCTGTATCCCCACTTGTGCATAGAGGCTTTCCAGTGGCTTACACCAGCCCTGAGGGGATTGAGACACAGCCAGGTAGGCCATGTTCCATTGACTCCTGAGAGGAGGGATTCCTCTGGGTCATTAAACAACTCGTGTGCCCTTGTCAGTAGATGTGTTGACTAATCAGCAAGGCAGCAGCTGTGGGGTTACAGTCTAGGGGCTGGACAGTTTGTAAGAAGTTGCCTCTCGATTTGAACTTCTTTGTTGCTGGCTCTTTCTGAAAGAGAGGATGACGAGGATCATTGGTCTGCTTTGTCTTTTCTACTGTTGATGCAACTTGCCTCCTTATGGCTGGTGGAGAAACACCAGCAAACAGGTACAGATTTACAGGTACTTTAGTAGATTTCAGGCAGCCAGTAATAGCTCTGCAAGCAGCATTGAGGATAGGATCCAACTTCTTGGCATGGGGAGAGTGTTCCCAGTCTGGGCAGGCATATTCATCTGCTGAGTAGCACAGGGCAAGGGTGGTTATTTGGAATGTTTTCGAGTCAGTTCCTCACTTAGAGTTGGCCAGCTTTTTTAAGATGCTGTTTCTGACTGCCACCTTCACTTTTACTTTAGTGCAATCTAACATTACTCCAAGGTACGCTGACTTAAAATTGTGTGCCAGTGTTCTCCCATACCAATGTATGTTAAGTCCTCACTTTGCATCTCTATTCCTCAGATGAAAAGAATTGATCTGTGTCTCAACTGAAGTGGCAGTAGTGATGCTACAGTTATTCATAGAGCCCTTGGATTAGGGAGGGGAAAACAGATTGGGTTTCTGCTGCTGATCATTATCCAGTGAACCCCAACAGCACTCATTGTCAAGGCTTATACATGGATGATGGTTAGTTGGATGAGGTATTGGCGGACAACTAACATCTGCAGAAACAACCAATATCAATGCCTTCGGTTTAGGGGAGGAAAATGAGGAAGAAACAAGAATATATTTAATGGAAGTAGTCCTATTTGTATCATGAGAATGTCATTGATGGAGTGCAACCAGTGAACAACAACAGCTTTGCAAATACATAGCGTCTTTAACAAAGATAAGTGTCTCAAGGTGCTACAAAGAAGCAAAAATCAGGCAAAATGTGGCACTAAGCCAAAGAAGGAAACATTAGGAGGGATGACTGAAAGCTTCATCAAATAGGTAGGTTTTAAGGAGGTTCTTAAGAGAGGAGAGAGAGGTGGAGAGGCAGAAAGGTTTTTGAAGAGAATTCCTGTGCCTTGGCAGCGGAAAGCACAGCTAAACAATATAGATTGATAGCAAGATGTTTCCACTTAATTACTTTTGAGCATCAAAAAGATATTTTACAGAGTCTTTTTGTAAATTTTGCCTGTGATTGTTCATCACCATCAAAAGATTAAATAAAGTAGCTTGAGTTCGTCAGTGCAGGGTACAAATGGCAAAAATGGGATTAGCGGACCTTGAAGCTTATTCTCATTATACACTTTGTTACGCTTTTCCATGGGTACCATCATGACATAACAGTGTAATGTTTACCATTGAAGAGAACTGCCAATATCCAAGGGTACAAAATGTCTCTTCACCTCTCCTCCTTTAAAACCCTCCTTAAAACCCACCTCTTTGAGCAAGCTTTCAGTTACCCCTTCCAATAGCTCCTTCTTTGGATTGGGACCAATTTTTGTCTAACTTCGCTTCTCTGAAATGCTTGAAATACTTTTCTTTGTTAAAGGCCCTTTACAAATGCAAATCATTGCTGTTAACTGGTTGCACTCCATCAATGATAGCCCTATGATACCAACAGGACAGATGCTCCACTAAATATGCTTTCCATTTCTAAAGAAATTGTCTTTTTTTGTTTCACCAATTTTAACAGGGTGTCCACCCACTTTGAAACTCGCAGCACCATTGCCCCCACCTCATCACCCCCCGCCCCCGATTAAATCAGGATCTAGAACATAAACGTCTTTAAATAGGCAGTAATATAAAAGGCTTATTTACGTTACTGCTTGCTCAACAAGGTGATTTTCAATTCTCAATTGACGTTGGGAGTTTATTTTAGGGTGTTCAAGACTTTTCCTCATTATTCAATTCATTTGCAATTGGCACAGTTAATGTTCAGGAATGGTTCAGCTATCTGGCCTCACCCCTGCTGGCCTACCTATCCTGTTTTCCAAGTTTTCACGCCAGCTCTTGTCAAAGTAAGACACATTTTTCATTCTAGAATCAAAACCACATTGTAATGATGAAATGGACTTCTAAAAACAGAATCTGGATATCTCAGTGAATCTCTTGGAATGCCTTTCTGCATTCCTATATCCTTACACTCTAATATTACACCATCAGAAACTACATTTTGTACTCATTCAGAATGCTTTCTGTTTGAACTGTTGCAAAATATGTGGTGCCTGCTTTTATGACTAGATTAAACTCCAGGACAAAATAAAAGGGCATTGCCATAGTTCACTACAGAGTGAGCTGGATGAGTGCTAAAACGCGGTAAGACACTCCCAATGTTTCAGTGACACATAAGCTATGAGAGGGAACCACAGGAGAGTTTAATCAGTCACCCAGACAACAAGGTGCTGAACTTCCACAGAGGCTCATCTGAATGTCTGCTGTAATTTTGCCAGAAGTTCCGTAGAAGCCCTGAAGAAGTGGCCTCTCCATTTACACAATTTTTCCTGGGTTTCTGCAGATCTGCCACTGAAGTTATGTAGGATGATTGGGAGAGCGCCCCCGCCCCCAGAAGTAGCTAATGCAAGAGTCAGTTAGCTCACATTCCAAAACATTGGTAACGTTTTATAATACAAGGGTTTCCTATTGTTTTCCTTCTCAGCTTGGCACAGTTGGCAGCATTTCTGAGTCAGAAGACTGAGGGTTAATGGCCGACTCCAGGACTTGAGCATATAAACTGACACTTCAGTGCAGTATAAAAAGCATGCTGTATAACTGGATGTGCCATCTTTCAGACAAGCCTTTGAAGCACGGCCTGACTACCTGTTAAGGTAGACACCAGATCTCCCAGCACAAGCTGAAAAAGGTTTGGAAGTTTTTCCATTATCCCAGGCCACATTACTCCTTTTGCCAACACCTTCAAAAAGAGAGATTAACTGGCCATTTGTCCCATTCATGGTTTGTGGGGCCTTGATTTATGCAAAATTCCTGCTGTATATTCCTACATAACAACAGTGACTATACTTTAAAATTATCATTGGCGGGATAGTGCTTTGGGATGTACAATGGATTTGAGAATACACTGGAGAAATGCAGGATCTTTCTTTCTCAGAAGTTTACTAAGTGAGGTTGCATCTGATGTTACCAATGGCTACGATTTGTATTTATACAGCACTTTTAATATATTAAAACATTCCAAGGCAATTTACAGGAGTGTTATCAGACAAAATTTGACACTGAGCCACATAAAGAGATATACAGGCAGATGACCAAAAGCTTGGTCTAAGAGGTAGGGTTTAAGGAATGTCTTAACAGAGAAAAGAGAAGTAGAGAGGCAGAGAGGTTTAGGGAGGGAGTTCCAGAGCTTAGGGCCTTGGGCAGCCGGAGGTACAGCCACCAGAGATGGCGTGATTAAAATCGGAGATGCTCAAGAGGCCTGAATTGGAGGAGCGCAGATATCTCAGAGGGTCGTAGGGCTGGAGGAGAATACAAAGAGAGGGAGGGGCGAGGCCATGGTGGGATTTGAAAACAAGGATAAGATTTTTAAAATTGAGGCATTGTTTAACACTGAGCCAATGCAGATCAGTGAGCACGGGGGAATGGGTGAACAGGACTTGGTGCGAGTTAGTACAGGGACAGCTGAGTTTTGGATGACCTCAAGTCACCAACCCTAACAACCACTAATACACTACTTGAGTTTTCCCATGTGGCTCCAAATTACAGGACAGAATGATGAGGGAGTTTATCAATCATAAAACCACACAGTATAATAGGGCCAGCTGACCAGAGAAGAAAGTTTTACAGAGAAACATCATGCACATCAATAACTCACTACCTCATATCATAGGACTAATTACCAGACTTTTCGGAGAAGTGGGGCAAAAAATGGTAGCGGGCAGAGGTGGCATTAGTCCCATCATCTGTAGATGTGTTAGCTTCTGGTGGTAAGTGACCTGAATAGTAGACCCTCGTTAAAAACATCAAGTATCACTACGTGCTGAGGTCTATCAGTCCCCAGTGTTTCAAAGGATGGATCTGGCACAGTGCCAAGGAATGCTCCATTCAGTTGGACTGTCCCGTACCAACTGTCCCTCCTGGAAAAGTTTGTGCAGAAAAACATCCTTGACCACAAGTCCATCAGGCTGTGGTCCACACATAATGTCCTCGAAGCCCTACGGAAAAAGGAGATGGTGGATCCTGTCAGATGGTTCACCAAGCAGACTGCCAAACTCATTTGGCAAAATGCCTCATTGCCAGAACTTTCAAACAAGCACCAAGACGTAGCTTGGCTGGCAGTGAGAAGGGTTCCGCCCCGTCAGATCCTTCCTGCATGCCCGGAGTCTCACAGCTTCCACATGCTGCCCTCGAGGCAGCTGCAGTGGGGAAGAGACTGTCGTCCACCCCCTTCTGGAATGTGCCTTTGCAAAGCAGGTCTGGAAAGAGTTACAGTGTTTTTTTCGAGGTTCATCCCCAGCAGCTCCGTAATACAGCACTCTGTGCTCTACGGGCTTTTCCCAGGGACGCACACCAAGATAAACATCAACTGTTGCTGGAGGACCATCAACTCAGTGAAAGACGCTCTTTAGTCTGCCCTAAACTTGCTGATCTACCAGTGCAAAAAGTTGTCCATGACCGAGTATTGCGGACTGGCACATTCCAAGGTCCAGGACTACAAACTGAGGAAGGACGTATTAAAGCTTGGGGCATCCTCTGCAAAGGCTCAATGGGGAAAGGCCACATTGTGAGGTCCTCCTGCCATAGTATAACAAGGAGCTGGTACCTGTGTAAAACCCCTCGGGCTGTATGCACCAGAGAATGTCTTTGGTATGCAATGCAAATGTACATTGTGTATAAAATTGAATGGCAAGAATAGTGAGGCACTTCACGTTCTGTACCGAAAGAAACTGATTTTACCGCATTTATGAAATGCCCAATTTGAATTGTTTTGTCATGTACTTTTAACTACCTTTATGAATAAAGTATATTTTGGGGAGGAAAAGCCTGAATAGTGACATATACTAAATATTCCTAATATTCTCCCTGAGTAATTAGAATTTTCCAAAATAAAATGAATATAGAAATTACTTTTTCCTGCTGTTGCTGCTATATCCAGAACTTTATTTAATGGGCTTCAATTTTCTTCTAGATGTATTGACAGAGGTCTCCTTGGTACCTCAGTTCTGATGGCAATTTTAAGTTAAGAGCTATTGTCTGTTTCGATCAGGTAACTATTTGGAAATAAACTATAGTTAACGGTAATTAAACGGTTAATCAGTCATATATGGACCATATTTATTTCATCTACTTTAGAAATAAAAGAAAAAGGAACTAGAACTTTTAAAGGCTCTCTGCTGGATTAGTTTATTATTAGTTTTCTAAGCTGCCCAGAGTCAGCGTTTAGGGAAACCTTAGCTTCTTGCATTGAGAACCAGAGGAGGGAGGGGATAATTAGCCATAGTTCTAACTGCTGATTCATATCCGACAACCCCTGATGGAAAATGCAAGAGTGGTAGATTAGAATTGGGCTCAGTCATGATGCCTTTGGTACCAAATTGCCTGCTGACAATCCCCTGTTAGACCTTACTCATTGAGAACGGTCACTTTAGGCTGGAAGTGCTGCAAGATAAGCATCCCTATCCAACCCCAGCAAGGTGTCAATGCCTTCAGGAGAGAGAGCACAGAAAACAGGCAAGAAGAATGTTGGGTGTTGTTGCCTCAGCATCTAGCATTAAGCAATATTGGAAGAGTTTGTTCTGATCTGGGGAGTTTCTAGAGATGGTACAGTTCCATGAACATCTATAAAAACATGCGTCAAAATCCAGAATCATAAGGTTGCCATGTTGCTCTCAGTTATACTTGAGCTGTGGTTGCCCTATCTGGTGTACCATGAGTTTTTCTAATGTCTATTTTAATTTGAAGCCAACTTGCAAAACGCAGATCCCATTCCTCCATCAGTCACATCATTGTGTACTCCATCGTTTACAAATTTGATAAAGTGTTTTCTGAGCTACTGCAGTACTCAGTTTCAGTGCCCTTTTAATGGATTACAATCTATCCGCTCATCATCTTCTCAGCACCTCAGCTGGCATTTAACATTTGTTACAACTGCCATCTGTTTCACAGGAAATTCCCAAATGTGAGTGCATAGTTATCTATTGCAATCCTATTCCTGACTAATACCTCCCACCTCCAAGGAGCAGATCTAATCTGTGCTGTATAACAACTATCTTCCATCAGGCTGCTAGTATCCTAAATGTGAATCTCCTCCCATTCACCACAGTGAGTTAACACTTTATATTTGGAGCTGCCAAGACTCTTAATTTGAGACAAAGGTCACATTAGCGTCTGCTTTTAAAATTAAACAGAATTAATTCTGGTTGGGGTTTTGACACACTTTTGTCTTTTTTAACTACATAGGGTGTTTTATTTCCAGTTTGGCATAATTTTTACTTAAACAGTAGGTGTCAAAAGATACCATCAGGATAACCAGCTGGCAGGTAGAAATGGTTCTGTTTATTTTGGCTGCCCATGCTCTGGAATTGCCCCATTTACATTGTAGGGAAAATTTCAGGACATCAGTAATAAGAGCTGAACTGCACAAGAAACAAAAGGCACAGAACTGAAGAGAAAGCTGGGGTTTTCTCCTTAGAGTAGAGAGGTTAAGAGGAGATTTGATAGAGCTGTGTAAAATCATGAAGAATTTTGATACTGTAAATAAAGAAAAACTGTATCCAGTATCAGAAGGATCGGTAAGCAGAGGGCACAGATATAAGGTAATTGGCAAAAAAAAACAGAAGCTTCATGAGGGGGAAAAATTATGCAGTGCGTTATTATAATCTGGAATGCGCCCGCCAAAAGGGTGGTGGAAGCTAATTCAATAGCAACCTTCAAAAGGGAATTCGATAAATATCCGAGGGGAAAATTTGCAGGTCTTTGGGGAAAGAGCAGAGGGCGTGAGACTATTCGGTTTGTTATGGCCAGGTGAGGAGGAGGTCTCAGGCTCCCCTTTCTCTGGTTTGACTGCAACAGGGTTTATCCTTTTTTAACAGTGAGTGAACTTACCACCTCAGTGAGTGCTTGCTCCTGCTCCTCTAATATAATTGCCAAAGAACCGATCACATGGGTTTTCTTGAGTTTAAACAAGAAAAATGTAAGTTTATTATTCTTAACACGCTAAATCAGTTAAAATTACTAAAAATACGCTACACAATCACACACACACACAAATAGATTACAGAGGGAAAAAGGAATTGGGTGGTTGGAGTAGAGTCTGGAATAAATGGAACTTAAATACTGAATATCAGTCCCAGAGTCCTCAGTTGAAAGTGTAGTCCTGAAGTCCTGACTGGGCCACGTGCACGGTAGCGGGCTTGCTTCTCAGATTCTGGAAAGCAGAAGAGGGGGTTCAATCCTTGTCCTCTAGTTGTTGGTGGCAGTGGTCTGTAGGCAGAAGGCTTTAGTAGTTGCAGCTGGGGCTTCCCTGGATCTTTACTGGGGGGAGAGAGAGAGAAAGAGCTGCTCTGTGGATGCCTTCTCAGTTATTGTTCTCTACTCTGAAAAAAATCTTACAGTCTCTTCAGAGCTGCACAAGTAGTCACATGACATTCCCAACCTTCTTTGTGTTTGAATGGTCCTTCTGGATGCTTCTCTGATATTCAAGGCTTTACCCTTCAAGCTGTCCAGTCACACCTGGTGGGGGTTGGCTCTTTCAAAGTCAATGGGTGTCAATGGCCCTTGATGACCATACTGATAAGGCCATTTCAGGTAATTTATTCAGAGAGCACCCCATTGTTCTAGCCATGTTGAGTCAATCGTGTTGTCTCCAGTATGGTCTTTTGGTGTTTCACATGTAAATTGCAGTGGCCATCTTGGCTGCCAGTTTGCTTTTTAAAAGAAGTTATTTGTAAGAATTTCCAGCAAAAGTCTAAGGCAAGGTTCCAACCGATGAAATTAATATTTCCCATTTGGCATGTAGGGTTTTCATGACAGGTTACTCTTCCAGGACAGTTTTTGACTGAATATGACACTAAGAAGCCTTAATAAAACTATGAATGAAACTCAAGGGGAAAGCCTCCAGTGACTTGACTAAGTCCTGGCATAAAGGAAGCTGCTTGTCATTGTTGGAGATGTTGCAGGAGTTCCTTAGGGAGGCATATTTGACCCAACCATTTTTAGCTGCATCATCAATGACCTTCCCTCAGTCATAGGGTGAGACTGTTTGTTGATGATTTCACAATATTCAGCTCCATTCACGATTCCTCCAATAAAAAAGTAGCCAATCTCAGCCTAGAGCAGAACATGGTGAACATCCAGGCTTAGGCTGACAAGTGGCAAGTAACATTCGAGCCACATAAGTAACATTCGAGCCACATAAGTAACATTCGAGCCACATAAGTGCCAAGCAATTACCATTTTGAACAAGAAAAGTCTCAACTATTTCCCTCTGATCTTCAACAGCATCACCGTAGCTGGTTGTCATTGATCAGAAACTTAGCTGGATCAGCCATATGAACTATAAAAGGAGGACAGAAGCTAAGTCTCTGATATTAGAGACTCACCCCTTAAAACCTTTCCAAAATCTAGAAACTTCAAGTCAGAAATGTGATGGAAAACGTACCTCTCACCTGGATGACTGCAGCTGCACTCAAGATGTTTGACACCATCCAGGACAAGCTACTCTGCTTGATAATGCCCCTGCCACTGGAGTTAATATCCAACCCCTTCTTCACTGCATTATGTACAATGTGCAGGAGTGCAGCAACTCCTCCCAGCCCTCCCAGCTCAGCAATCTCTGCCACTGAGAAATACAAAAGCAAAGAACAAGATTACTCCTAGGTTCCCCTCAAAGTATCACAGACTTGGACATTCACTGCCATTCCTTCAGGATCACTGGGTTAAAATCTCATAACCCTACCTAGCATCATTGCTAGAGCATCTTCAGCATATGGACTCTGTAGGACCTCAATCTAAATATTTTGGGCAGGACCATTAGCTGCCCATTTTGAGGCCTGCCTGAAACTGATATCGGATGGACCTCAGTCAGCCAATGGACACATGGTGTTACTTCTGATTTTTCACTGCGAGAAAATCCACTGTTTCTACATAAATGAAGCGGGCAGCAAATAATGCTCGTGCTTTCAGCTGCTGTTGATCGAAACATAGAAAATAGGAGCAGGAGTAGGCCATTCAGCCCTTCGGGCCTGCTTGCCATTCAACAAAGATCATGGCTGATCATCTAATTCAGTACCCTGTTCCCGCTTTTTCCCCATATCCCTTGATCCCTTTGGCATAAAAATAGATTGAGTTAGTGATGCAGGACCAGAGGATAATAGGTGTGTGATGTAGGACTTCCATTAGTATATCCTTACTTAAGAAAGGATATAATTGCACTGGAAGCAGTTCAGTGAAGGTTCACTCGACTGATTCCTGGGATGAAAGGGTTATCTTATGAGGAATGGTTGGACAGGTCTGTATCCATTGGAGTTTAGAAGAATGAGAGGTGATCTTATTGAAACATATAAGATCCTGAGGGAACTTGACAGGGTGGATGTTGAAAGGATGTTTCCCCTTGTGGGAGAGACTAAAACTAGGGGGCACGTTTTAAAAATAAGGGGTCTCCCATTTAAGACAGAGATGAGGAGAAATTACTTCTCTTACAGGGTCGTGAGTCTGTGGAACTCCCTTCCCCGGAGACCGGTGGAGGCATGGTCATTGAATGTTTTTAAGACAGAGGTGGACAGATTCTTGACAAACAAGGGAGTCAATGGGTATCAGGGTTAGGCAGGAAAGCAGACTTGAGTCCACAAACAGATCAGCCATGATCTTATAGAATGGCGGAACAGACTTGAGGGGCCAATGGCCTACTCCTGCTCCTAGCTCATATGTTCGTATCAGACTGTTTATTTTCTATTCCTTTGCTCATTTTCCTCACTTTTCTCCCCTCCTCTGCTGGGTGTTTTTCCAAAATTGATTCTTCCTCAGATATGGTCCCATGGATGCTGGTTGTTCACTGGTAACAAGAGCTTATTGCTCATGTGTGAACCTCGACAGTAAATGTAAGCAGGCTGTGCACCAAGGGGAACATCACAATCCTGTCCTCATGCCAAGTTCACACACACCTTCCTGCCGGGATCACTGGATAATGATGAACAGTGGGAATCCTGGTTTATTTTTCCTTTCTCTAGCCTAAGGACACTCTGCTCCAACTATTACACTGATTGACATAAGTTAGCTACACAGATCAGAGACTGAACCTTCCTGACCTAAACAGTTCAGTACCACACTGGAAGTTTGCCCACTAAGCCCTCAGAGGAACAGGGTAAGATTATTTTGGGTAGCAACTGTAGAAAATTCACTACCCTGTAATTATCGTAAAACAGGACTTGTAGCATAGCAGGGGCTCTGCTCTAAACAAACGAGACTGTCTGTCTGAACTGTTGTTGGCGTTGTGCCTGGTTGAATGAAGAAGCTGTAGTATATGCTCGAATCTCATATAATCAAAACAAGCGAGTGCAAGTAGGAGTTTCTGCTTGTCAGCTAACATGGGAACGTGCAATCAGCCTAGCTGCGGTTGAGTTTTATCCTTACGTTAGCTTATTTTTCTCCTCGTCAAGTCTTTTATTATAATCTGATGGAATTTATAACAAGAATGTCAGAAACTTGTCTGAGCGTTGCTGAAGACTGGAGGGTAAAATGTACACGGATTATCATTAACACTTGTGTATATCATTAGTAGATTCTGGTGCCTGTTAAGTGCCAGCTTGCTATAATGTCACAATTTTATAGAATATACAAATCAATGCGGACAGGCCTTGAAGGTAGAAACAAAGACAATGTTAGGGGGTGGGCATACTTCATTCAGACTTTCATTAGAATTGGTGGATATTATGAACAGATTCAATCGCTTGTTAAAGGTTGACCTGATGAGCTGTGCTGTATTTGTTTAATACATTAAAAGAGGTTTCAAAGGAGACAACACCTGCTGGAAGTAAAAGCCCAGAGAATAGCATTGGAACTTTTTGAAGGATTAACTGCTTGCTTCCATTATTGTTTGATTATTTTTAAGTTCCCTTGTAGGTGTTGCGTTTTGTGTTCTCATCCATTATCTATACCACATTCTATCAGAGATTCCTGGGTAGTTGTCAGGAGCAGGAACACTGGATGATTTTTCCCTTAGCCAAGGGACATTGAGTCAATTATAGCACTCCAACTGCTGCTCAGCTAGTTCAGTGTAAACTGGGAATTGGACACAGAACCTTCTGCACTGTGTGGGTTACTTTTACCCACTTTACTGCTTCAGATCTTTATCTGGTGGCATCTGCTGGAAGGTATACACGTGTGTGTGTTTGGGTGAGAATGTGATCAGACTCGGCTGTTGAAGTCCCTTATTTTCAAACAATTTTCCAACATCCATTGTCTTGACTCAACACTGAAGAGCAGGAACTGCCAATAAACATTGAAGAGTTCCCTACAAAACTCAGGAGAGGAGAGACAAGGGGGAGGAAAAATAATCTGCTGTGCAGTCCCTCCCTCCACTCAACACCTCCCCAATACCATACATGATATTGGGAATTCATCATTGAAGTGAAATGAAGTTAAACCCATCACGCAAAATGATGGACAGACTTAGTCTTTGTTTCTTGTCATCCCTTTATTTCAATGATAACCAGGATACAGACAAGTCTAGGCACATGCTTTTCACAGCTTTAATTGAAACATCTATATGTAAAACATTCAAATTTCCTGCTTATTTCCCTTAACACCATGATTGGTCATAAGTTTGTGTGTTGCCTTGTATGATGCGTCACCCTCTTTTGTGTTTGTGCAGTCTCAGTGGCTCCCAGTTTTGGTAAATGAGATTTTCAGCTGTTAATTTAATCAATTGCAGAGGTGATCAGAGCCTGAGTCTTTTGTTAATTTAATCAATTGCAGAGGTGATCAGAGCCTGAGTCTTTTGTTAATTTAATCAATTGCTGAGGTGATCAGAGTCTTCCTCTTTTGCTAATTTAATCACCTACACATTATCATATGTTGTAACTGTCCAACTTGAACCAGAATATATTTTGAGTGTTTCCTGAGCCATGAAGTGCAGACGCTGGGAAACAGGATGGGCAGATCAACCCTTCTCCAGCACTAGTGATAGGTGGTGGTGGAAATGGTCCAAGGTGAGACTCCAGACAAACTTTCTTTCCCATCTAAACCTGTTTCTGCATCCTCAAGGAGGAGACCTCTTGCTTATATTTATATATCTATTACTTGAGTCCTTAGTTCTTAATTTGGGTTTAAATAACTACCTAAACACAGATGGCGCAACACTGATTAGTCTATAAGTTGTTTATACCACTCATCCATTATTAATCCCATTTATTTATAATTGTGACCCAGTTTCTTCTTTCCTTGTAATTTGCTTCCATGATATTTTCCCTGCCCACCCATATGGATCACAAAAGGCCCAAATACATGTGTAGCAATGGGAATACATGCAAGGCTAGTATGCTTCTGTATGGTTTGGCATGTTGGTTTATTACTAGCACTATCTGGTATCTTGTTGACTATATAATATGTTAGTTTCTAGACAGCAAGCTGGCACAGAATGGAACCTCCTATTGATATTTGCTCCCAGCTAGATTTGTCTGTAATAACTCAATTTTACAGACATTCAACTCCATTTAACTAAGCAATGGATAAGTGAATATTTCTAATAAAATAATAGAAATTAATAATCGTTTTTTATCAGCATTCATTTCAATCATTGCTGTTTATATTTTTAGGGCAATCTGGTTAAGTGAATCATGTTTTGTTCAGTTTTAGAGTGACTGGGCCTGTATTGAATAACACTGCAAAATTTCTGTTATTTCAACAATTAATCAAATCCTGTATTCACATGTGATAATGTCTGAAACCAATTAGAACTTGGAGAAAAACTCTCATTGCAATTTGAATTTTGCAATAAAATATCAATGGAAACTATTTTCCAGTTAATTCCTAATGACTGAATAAGATGATGTGACAAACGTGCCCACTGAATGGATCTCAGCTTCCATGGCTCAGGTTAGTCACTGAACAGGAATGAACTGTCTGCACGCATCTGTAGTTAACTATAAGTACATTAACACAAAATAGCAATAAAAGGGTGTGTCCAGCAATTAGATAGAGGAAGGGTGCAGAGACCAAGAATTGCAAAATTGTATGCAATACTGTTTCACCACCCACCCTTTCTTAATAGTTCCAACATTCACAGCCTAATCAGCGCATTTCTAAATAACTAAATTCACACTTGATAGATAAGTGTGGTTTATTAACCACTTCAGTACTGGTTAATATTTCTGTCCAGTTTCTGTATTTTTGATGGACTCTAACATATGTTGAAGATTAAATTAAAAAGCCTTGAGGATGTGAAATCATAATTTTGAATAATAATGTTGAAAAATGAAACTTGCTGTGATGAATCAGGTATTGCACTATCCAACTTTGTACCACATATACTAGTGAACTTGTGAAACAAAAAGATAGCTGGGGAATCCATATCAGACAGTAGAAACTCCCTGAGTTTCCCCATCCCATTTTGATTTATACCCTTGATAACCAAAGTTAAATACTTATTGTTTCCACGTTTTGCTTCCTCCATCATTTGACCTTGGGTGGGCTTGTCTGGGAAAGAAACCTGCCACCCTTAGCCAGTCTCACCTATACATGACTCCAATCTCACACTGGCATGGTTGACTTTTAAGTGCCCTCTGTAGTGGCCTAGCAAGCCACTCAGATGCATCAAATGACTTTCTAGAGATTGGTAATAAATAATAGCCTTGCCAGCGACAGCATATTCCAAGATAATTATTTGAAAGGCAAATTGGGAAGAATAATTGAGCTTCTTGCGAATACTGTTTAATTGACTGAGCAGCGATGCACTTCAGTCTGATGCTGGAAAAAAAATGTTTAACTTCTGGTCCAGACTAGCCCACCCAAGGTCAAATGAAAGGCATACATCAAAGGAAATTGAGTTAGACTACTAGTTTAGAATTTGCTGTTTAATTTATATTACAAAAACTTAAGAAAAAATGGCAACATTTGAAAATACAGCTGCAGGAAAATCTTGATTAAACTTCCTACCCACTTCTTAACTGTAATTTATTCTGTTTTTGCTGCTTGGTTACATTTGGTAGTCAAGAAGCCATGTGTGCACCTGCTGACTGTTTGACCACTGAAAGGAAACTGACCAAGGCAACAGGATGTAGAGGGAGGGAAAACCAAACTGAGCCCTGCCCTCTGAATAGAGCAAGTGAGAAGTTGCAGGATGTAATGTGAAGCTATATATCTTAGACTTTATCAGATGGAATTTTCACAGGGATTCTCCAGAAATCCCACCATAGCTTTCGTGAAAAAGTGGCAAAAATCCAAGAGAATGACAGAAATGGCCATTTATGCCAATTGTCTGGAGCTTGTGCTGATCTGCACCAAAATTACCACAGGAGATGGCGAGAGCTCCCGTGGAATTCCAGACGCATGTATCTGCCATGGTTATTGTTCTTTTACTTACTCACATTCACATTATTACCTTCAATATGCCCCCACAAAGCAGGTAACAAAAATTAAGAGTATATATACTGCACATTGTGATACTGAGTCACAGAACTGGCCTGCAATCAATTGGTAGTGTTTTCACTTTTGAGTTAGAATGTTGAAAGCTCACGTCCCATTCCATGATTTGGCCGCATATTACCATGCCACAGAAGCTGGCCTTCAGATGAGATATTAAACTGAGCTCCTGTATGATGGCACAATCAGATGTAAATGAACCTAGGGCACTATCCCGTATCCAATACCTCAACCAATATCACGAGAAACAGATTAACTGCTCATTCATCTCACTGATGAACGTCTGTGCAATCATGTTGTATAGAGAATAGCTACTGCCTTTGCTTATGTAATGACTGTCATTATATTTTAATTAATTAAGATTTTTCTCCGAGATGTTATCTCAGGTGTAATATAAATATGAGTATTGAACGATTGGAGACAGAGAGGTGTGTGTGTAACCATAGTGATGCACAACTGCTGTTAAGCCTTGTGTCCCAGACTAAATCAGAAAGGATGCTCACTCCTAACAGCTAACTATGTTTAAAAGTAACATCATTGCATGTTAAAGGAGTTACACATCCTTTACACATTACAGAATCCTATGCAGTTAATTGACATTCGTTTTTGACTCTATGATCTTTTTTGCAAACAATAATTTTGTACACCTTAAAAATGCACACTAGATTGTGTCTATTACAGGATACAGGATCAGGCTTGGCTGTAATACCAACCCCCAACAATCACGTAAGCTGCTGACACTCACTATCTCGGCTCACGTTGAAACCTAGATACTTATTTGAGATACCAAAGAGCTGGTACCCGTGGGACCATAGCTCAGCATGAGGTGGGGGAGGGAATAAAATTGTGGAGGAATACTCCATGTATTATAATCAATAACAAATATTTACAGGAGAACCCAAGTACCTAATTTAATCTCTTGTTTTGCTGATGAGATAAACCATAGTGTAAAGACCTTGAGGTTATCAGAACCACTTGATTGAGTTACTGCTTTATAGCTTACTGCTTGCCTCCTACCTTGTGTTTATTCTTTGCACTGTCTTTTTCAGGCACCCACATAAAAGGGTTTCATCAGTTGTCTCCCAGTGTGAAAAGGTACAGTCACTGAACAGTGGATTCTTTGTTGCTCAGTATGTGGAATCCTCCCAGGAATCAATTATCTCATATAAATACAGTTCATGTCATATAACCTCAACCATAGATATTAATAATGAACAGCAAAGTCATTATCTTTTATAAATGACTATTTGTAAACAGTCTTACAGCTCTCCCTGTATGGAAATTGTCTGTATTTGGCTGCAGCCTGAACAAAGCATTCTCTTATAAACCTTGGTAAGCTAAAGAGTTAATATAGGATTTATTCGAAATATCTTTGTGGAAGTACAGCTTTTTAGTAAGAAAATTTATGAGGGCAGAAACTCAGTAAAGCTACCATTGTGATTCCCTGAGGTGATATATAGTAGAACTTGTCACTTGACTCTGTTTCTCATGTAACCAGATGGGCTCCAGGGGCTGACATCCTGTCAAATAAATGTGATGTCTGCTTGCCCGGGTATTCATTTCTTTTTGCACAGTATGATGTAACTGTTGTACCAGGGTACGACAGCGTCATGTGCTGTTTTGTGTTCCATACCATTATTCATATAAAATCAAGGTGACCTCATTGTCTGCTAAAGCAGTTATACATCTTCCATGACAGATTCCCATGCTGCCAGTTGGCGCTGGTCTTTTTGGTAAATAACAATAAATTTGCACAGTTTAAAAAACATGTGCTAGAACGGGTCTATGAAGCTGTTAGAATGTTACCACTTTTAAACATTATGACGCATGCTTTGACCTTCACTGTTATTGAATCTCGCCAAGTTGTCAGTGTGGATTTTCTGTCTTGCAGGATGGGTTTTGGAAGGAAGGAAATGCATGGACTTTGGGTGCAGATGCATGATGGGAGCAGTGCATTGTGAATGGTGAACCACTGAGTGATATCATAGTTCAGGAGCTCTCAGAATAACTATCTGATGCTCAGGATAAAAGTGGTTTTGACAGATGTAACTCAGTGCACAGGTTTCTCTGTTTCACTTAATCAACACCTGAAATGCAATAATTTCTGGAATAGAGCAGGCACATGATTGCTGCAATATTGGCTTCCAACAGCTCAGCGAGTAAAGGTGGTGAGGCAGCTGATCCATACTGACCAGGATGATCCCAGCCAAATTCAGCTGGAGGGATATTACTAGTGACCTCAGCCACTCTGACGTAAGGAGGGAAAATTGGCCACGGTTCCTGCTTTTGATCATCATCCATTGACCACTGGGGAAGTGTATGAAAAGAGGATGTTAGGGTATTAACATGGCCTGTGACTGGACACCCTGTCAGCACTAACTGTATCCAGACACATGGATGAAGAATGGGCACTTGGAGGGCAACTGAATGCTGACTGGCCTCTGTGGAACTGTATCCCAAAAAGGAATAAGCAAGAGTAAAATTCAGCATTGGCAGGAGTGGGAAATGGGTGGTAGCCAATCAGTTGCCCCTCATTTGCCCCATCAAACCCAATGGAAAGTGAAATCAGGCAGGGTATCTAGCAGGAGGCCAATCTGCTACTGCCCCTTTGGCGCCCCCACCAAAGTTGAACTTTACCCCCAACACCTTCAGGAGATGAAAAGGGGAAAAATGCCATGTTAAAACAATTAGGAAAAGTGGAAAAGGGCAGGCAGCAAGATATAAATGGCAACACTGCCACTTATTGTGCATTGTGCTACCATTATGCGGGAACCATGGGAAACCAAAGAAATCTCACTGAGGTAATACATTAGTCTTCTGAGATTGTGCTTAAAGCATGCATGACTCTGCACCTGCCCCATGCTGTGCTTGTCCTGGGGATCATTACTGCTGACATTGCCCAAAGAAAGTGCAAAATTATTCCATCTCTCAACATTGATACGAACATGAAGACTCATCAAAAGAGAAAAGATAGTGAAAGCAATGAATCCTTAAGAGCAATAATGACCATTCTAGAGTCCTTGGTCACTGAAGTTAATTTGCTTTTTTGTAGCATGTGTAATGTTTTCATGGCACTTATAAAAACTGTATTTATTTCTTTCACCCATTATAATCCTTCTGTTCCCTAAATAGCGTACTTACCATTATACTTATCTTTGCTCAACTAGAGAACCAAGAGCTCTATAGCTGCTGACACCTCTGCTGCACTCTTAATGAACTCACTGATGTGCTTTTCTTATCCTTTCTCTCTAAATAAAAGTGTTATACGCTGTGTTCTATACTGCCACCTTGACTCAGTTGGTATTTACGAGCATCTGGAGTTATGAAGCTCACGGATTCAAACCCAAATGCAGGACTAGAGCACATAATCTAGGCCAACACTTCACTCTGTGCAGCTACACTCCCGACTGGAAATGCACATTTGGAAAGGGATGGGTTCGGCTGTGACGTCTCCAGTGCTGAGGGAGTGCTCCAGTGTCTGAGGCACAGCCATTCAGATGAGTTTGAGGCCCTGTTTGCATGTCCAGGTAGGTGTAAAAGATCCCATGACACTATCTGAAGATGTTCATAGAGTCATGGGCAACACATAATTAACCCAAACAGATTAATTGGTTGACTGTCTGTGGGACCCTGCCATGCACAAATTGGCTGCTGTGTTTGCCTGCATAATGGCTGTGACGGCACTTCATTAGCTATGAAACGCTTTGGATCTTCATTAGAATATGAAAGGTGATAAAGAAATGCAAATTTTTTCCCCCTAATCTATACATATTTAAAGATGCTTTTGATGCCAACTCAATATCTCAAAGTAGTTTTGGCCTCTGCACAATACTGAACAGGACGATTCCAGGTCTGTGCTCACCAGGGCAGCTATAGGGTCACAACAGTTGGCTGTAATATCCCTGGGATAGGGATGGAAATATCAGCCAGTTTCCTAGTCCTGACCGCTGTACTGTGACCCCTACAGGAAATGCCAGGTAAGAAGAGGATCAGACTCAGTTGTGAAGCCCACGCATTTGGATAGCCCACAGACAGTCATTGTTATTCAAACATGAATAATGGTCATTTGAGCATGGTAGAAAATGGTGACTGCCAACTATAAACTGTACTCCAGTGAAGGGAAAGTCAATACCTTTAGGAGAGAACAGGAGGAGAGGACAAAGAATTGAAACAGATTTTTTTATATATAAAAGGGAAACTATATATAATGTTCTAATGCTTGTAAAGTACTTTTAAAGATGAATCTACTATGAACCAATTAACTCATAAAAAGCATTTTCATGGCACACTCCTGAACCAAAATACAGCATATTAAGAAAAAGCACAGTTGGGCTGCTTCCAGTTACCAGATGCATCTGGTCTGAGGAGAAAGGCAAAAACAATTGAAGCCTCAAATTTTGTTTTGCTTGAAGGCAGCTTGATCTCATGTTGATTTAAACTATAATTACTGGCACCGTGCTTAACTCAGGAAAGCTGATGGCAAAGGATAACCTTCATTTGGAAGTAATGCTCCTGTTTTTCCAGAAAGTGCACTCTGCCCAGTCATTATACTTAACAGATTGGCAGGTCCTGCAAAATGTTAAAAGCAGATTGAAAATTCATTGAGAGATTTTATAGATAAAGTTGTTAGTAAGCTTCTTGCTTCTATGAACTTATAATTAATAAATTTGAATGATGGTCATGTGGCAAAGCATATTGGCTCATGTTCGTGATTCCATGCAATGAGTTCTCAGTTTCTGGTCATGCCATCTGGGAGAGGTGAGATGCTGAGCGGATGCTAGGTGATTTGCCTCAAGATGAGTAAAAATCAGACAGTCCGTCTCCCTGCAAGAACCTCCCATAAATTGAGGTGAGCAGCACTAGCAATGGCCAGGGGAAAGGGAAAGCAAAGAGATACAGAGACAGACACACACATGGGCAAGACGCAACATGCAATAGAATCAGAAAGAAAAGACGGAGACAAAAAATAAATGCAAACATAGGAGGCCAAGAGGGGAGACAGGGACAAGGTATGAGAACAGAGACACAAGGGTAGATTTTCATCTTCACCTGGTCTGTATCTGGGTGGATCACAGGCTCTTTATAATAAAAAATCTCATTTTATTGTACACCCTGCACATTTCTGTCCAAGCAGTGAAGATAAAAAAAATTAGAAAAGTCAGGGATGAGAAAAGGCATTGGCAGAACAAGCTGCATCAGTCTAGTACATTAATTCACCTGTGTTTTACAGCATTTTAAGCAATCCCAATATTTTTCTATTAATCTGCTTTCCAAATTATCCCAAACATTTAGCACTCTTTGACTATATGTTACGACCGAGGTGGGAGGAGTGCACTGTCTTTTCTAGTTCCACTTCTCCACAGCTCACAACATACATTTAAATGTTTACCCAGTTACCAATACGGTCAATCATACACTACTTTTTAATCCCAGAATAAAATACACCAACCAGGTTTCTTTAATTATCAGTTTATTATAAAACAAAACTTAACCAGTAATGAAGCAAAACATTAACACACAGATTGAAATATGAAAGTTCCCTTTTACCTTAGCCCCACACACACACAAACACACACAATTGGTTAACCAAAAGAATAGAGATTTTCTCTTTAGAGCTCTGTTACAAAAAAAGACAAAAAAAATGCTTTGGCCAAATACTTGATATTTCTTGAAGGAAAAAGAGAAGGTATGGAAAGATGTCAGTTGTTCCTTCTTGGTTTGGCATCCCAAATACACGTAGACGGCTGTCACTGGGATCTTCCGGTGACGTTGAGGATCAGTTTGGCAGGCTTTCCAGAAGAAAGGCGGCAACAGGGGCTTCTGGCAGGCTTTCCAGGAGAACTGCAGCACTGGTTTCTCTATTTCTTACACTTGCTTCTAAAAGCTTCTCAAATAAATGGAAAAGCTGGCAGGCTTTTCAAAGAGATGGGAAAGGCTGAGCTGGGGCTTTGTCCCTGGCAAGTTGATATAAAAACTGCTTTCAAAATACTGTCCAAATCCCAACTGACTGTCCAAAAAAAACAAAACAATATCTTAAGAGTCACGCCTTCTGACCCCTATAAGTCTTGACCTGTCACTTCTCTGTAAACATCTTCTCCAAATCAAAAAGCAGCTGCTGGGTATTTATCTGAAGACAGGTGACTTCCAGTAAAGGTTGTTTACAAACCAAGTCCAAAAGACCTTCTTTCAATGACCCCAGTGGAAAAAAAAAATCCATGGAATCCTTTTCAGTTTTCCCAAATAAAGCAATGTCCATAATTCTAAAATACATGTCCTCAAAAAATCCTAACAGAAAAATATAGAAGCACCATCATAACACTATAAAAAGTATTTTTCTGAAATCTGTTCTAATTTACTTTTACCTAGTTTCCATTATATTCCCTGGTCACACTTCTTTCCATACTTTGCAGTGAGAATCCAGATCTCTCTTATTGATACCATTTAATGCTTAATATGCCTTGATGAGGTCCATTTTTAACAAGACTCTTTATTTATTCAACTTTTTCTAATCTTTCCTTTACATTTGGGTTCACTTTTCCTGCTCCTTTCTAATACAAACATCTTTTGGAGTGGTGATAAAACTGAACATGGTCTTTTAATGTTGGTCAAACTAAGGCATTGTAGAGTCTTAGCACACCCATACTTAACTATTCTGGCTATATATATCCTACAATTATCTTGTTATTTTAATTGCTTCACCACATTAATGGAACATCGAAAACACTTTGTATTGTGCCACAGCCAGACTCCTTTCTAAGTCTCTATGTGTTGTCTCAATTCCATTATATTTATGTCCCACATTTTGTGTAAAAATTTGCATTTAGCATTTTGCCACATGCCTGCTCAATTGCATAGCTGATCTAAATCCTTTTGCTACATTCGTTATGTCTACTGATCTATGTTGTGTTGGTAAAGCATCGGCAGTAAAACAGGTTATTTATGTAGATTAAAACCAATAGGAATTAAAGCTTTGATCCTTGTGGGACTCCACTCAGCACTTCCCAGTCCAATGTTATGACTCCCACAAATACACTTTGCTTATTTTTAACCAATTTCTTATCTGGGCCCATGTTCTTACCTTGAATTCCTACTGCTTTTAACTATATCTTTCATGCAAGATCAGCATGTTACAAAGGGCTAGATACTGGACTGAACTTCAAATTTAGACCAGACTGATGGGATGAAAGGCTCCTCTATCTGCTGGCTGTAGTGACCCTGTGTGAAATAAGCATGGGGAACCTTAATCAAGTTTGTCATGGGCATGGCTGTATAATGCAAATCTGCCCCTAATTCACTCAAACAGGCTTAAGGATGATTGATGTGGAAAATGGGAAACAAGATAGTGCAGGAAAGGGTGCTCTTTTGCAGTTGAGGCAAAGACGGAGTTTTCATCTGTATCTGGCGATCTTACACCTAACCTGGTAGTGCTTGATGTTAACACTGGTTGTCTGAAAAGGAAAAAGTGTTCCATTTCCCACCACTGTCATCTCCTACCATGAGGAGCACAAAAGATTTCCAAAAGTCCAAACAACAATGCCCAATACAAGGACCTGAAATAGCCTGATAGAAGATTTGTTGGAGAGAATCTTCCCCATCTAAACCATACTGGATTTTTTTGTATTAAAGTTATTATTTTGTATTAGTCCATTATTTCACTAACGGACTAACAGCTGCCTGGGTCAGCTTTTTTAAGTGGAAGCACATTTACCTAGCAATTCCTCCACAATAGCAGCAACAAATTACATCTCTGGCTTCCATCAGGACATCTGTTAGCCTTAAAGCCCCTAATATATCAAGTGCCTGTTATGCTGACTTCAAAAATTAGATCGCAATTAATATTTCGTCTATGTATAGAAGCAAAAAGACAATGTAACTGAACCCAGCACATACATTTATTAAATTGATGTCCCAACTATTCATCAATGCAAGCTGCCAATTTTTAATTCATCCCTTTCCCCCTGTGACTTGTGGTACAAGTATGTTCTTATATCTATTAAAAGATGATTGAAAAATCACACTAGGGAACAGTTCTGAAAGACAGGTAAAACTACTACAAAAAGGAAGACATCTTTTCTTTTCATCACATCTTACAGCATTTTATTTCAACACCAAACACAATTCTTTATTAAAAAACTATTAAAGTACAAAAAAAATCATATGTACAAATCACCATTTCACAGCTTAAATATTTACAGCAAGGTCCAGTTTTTTTTCCAGCATGAAAGCCTGAGTGGAACACATTTTAACATAGATAATGCAAAACATTTCAAATGAAAGATGTGACATTGGCATCTTCTCTTCTATTGAAGTACAGTAGCTCATGTGTACTTCAGTTACACTACAGCTACTGTTTTCAGACCAGGTATCAAGTGAGGTGTGACATACAGTCATCAGTCTGTAGTTTTACTGCTAGCTGTACAATCCAACTAGGTCACAGTAAGGTCAGCCACAAAAGGGACTCTGCACGTGCTTGGGCATGTGAAGTGCTCCGATTCCTGTGCAGCAAGTTCTTAATGCTAAGAGAGCGAAAGGCAGCTCACATTCACTCTCTCAACATTAAAAACAGATCTCCGCCTTGGCACTTTTTAAAAAGCTGCTTTAAACTGAGCAAGAGTTTTACTGCAGCTGGATCAAGCTTCAAGGAGGTGCTGAGAAGCCTCGTGGAGGAACCTCATATCATTTGGCCTTAGTAGATTCGAGTGTCAAACTGGAACTGCTTCACATTGGTGGGAGTGTGGAAGCATTACTGCACCCCAATGCTCGCTTAAAGTAATACTGCTTTCCCAGGAGTTGGAAAATATAATTCAGCTACACATCCCAGACAAAAAAAAATACAAAGTGTTTGTTCAGTCCATTTGTTATCTCTGCAAAGGAGTCACCAACAATTGCAGAACTAAATGTCTTTTGCAGCTTTTGACAATAGTGTCCTTAACTTGCACATTATTTGTATACAAAAAGCAATGCAAGTTTTGCTACTTTATTGTATAAAGTGTTATTAGAGAAATGTCAATGAATCCCAGAACATTTTGTCATGTTCCATTTTTCTGGAGTCAAATGATTAAGCAGTTTTGAGAGAGACAGAGAGAGAGAGAGACAGAGAGAGAGAGAGACAGAGAGAGAGAGAGACAAAGAGAGAGAGAGACAGAGAGAGAGAGAGACAGAGAGAGAGAGAGACAGAGAGAGAGAGAGACAGAGAGACAGAGAGACAAAAAGAGAGAATACTTCACCTCTCTCAATTAATTTAAACTTTCCAGGCAATTCTTTGAATTTCTATCACTTTACAGGTGAAGGGGTTAGCCAGGTACAACCAAATCATTACAGGAATTCATTTGCAAAATCAAAAGATTTCATATTATCTAGAACACTGAAGATTTTTGCTATCATCAATATCCAAATGGGTTTCATGCTTCCTTAAAATGTCAAATCAGTGCTGTTCTCTGGTAGTGGCTGGCAGGTATCAGTCAAACTCCTCACTGACCATCTACTATTTTGCAACACGTCCCTGTTGTCGTATGGTCCTTTTATTTAAATTTATATTTGGATCACAGGATGTTTGTGCTGTGGAAAATACTAAACTGCATCTGGGTGGGAAAAAAAGCTTGAAAAATTGAATTTGGGTCAGCCCAAAAACCTGGAAAATATATTCTTGGCAAGTTGTGTGCTTTTTGACCATTTAGTTGCTCCTTTAGGAGACTCCATTGATTATAGAATGGGGTTCACAGTTCATCTCTTTCTCTTCTGGTGCCTGAGCATCTTCTTCCGTTTAATGATCATTTCATATAACCTCTCCAGGCCTTGTTGCAGACCCTGGCCATTCACTGCACTGGAACTCTGGATGTGGTGCAGAGTGGAAGCACCCAATTCATTTAAACTTAGAGCCTTTTCTACCTCGGCTACAGAAACAGCCCCTGGCAGATCTTGTTTGTTGGCAAAGATTAATACAGGCACTCCTTGATTTTCTGAACTTCTAGAAATTTTATGGAGTTCAGCCTTGGCCTCCTCCATCCTCTCTGTCTCAGAAGAGTCTATCACAAAGACGATGCCATCTGTACGCCTGGTGTAGGACTTCCACAGAGGCCTCAGCTTCTCTTGGCCACCAACGTCCCAAACCTGGAAAGTAATAGCCCTCGAGTTCCCAACTGGCACTTTGATTTTTTCAGTGTTGAAGCCTTTTGTAGGAATGGTGTTGACAAACTCCCGTAATTTCAGTCTATACAACAACGTGGTTTTTCCTGCTGAATCCAACCCAATCACTACAACGTGCAGGGACTGGAAAGGTGGCAAGAAGGTATTGCTAGGTGTCAGCTCAGAGAGTTGATTTCCCATTGTCGACAAAATATCCTCTTCACCTCTCCTTTAAGGGGGGGGGGGGAAAAAAAAGTGTTAAAAGATAAGAACATGAATTAGGAGTTCTCGAGTGACACCTTCTTCAAAGCCAGTTTGAGTTCATTGGACACAATTTTGTTAAGAGCTAATTTGAAACAAAAGCAAGTTAACATCTGTAAGTGAAACCATATTTAAAATGTTCCCTTTCCACCTTAGTTACCTGTTTTAGTTAAGGTAGATTAACTACTCGTGAAAACTGGCTTGGAGTAAAGATGATTTTTTTCCTGTATATTTCATGAAAATTTCCCTGTATCTTTAAGAATGCCATTTTAAATATAAATGCCTTTATAAATATAACTGCCATTACTAACACAGTAAGTCTGTGATTCAGCTGCAATTTGCCAGGTGGGGATTCACATGATAAATGCAAATGTAGATCCCGATATAGAAATGGAATCAATCAATACATTGAACAATATTTAGAAGATCAAAACAAACCTTGGATTCTTCATCCCGTTGGCCAGAGTTGGTGCAGCATTTTAGGATATCACTCACCATCGAGCCGGATTTATTTAGACTCCTGGCGTTTTTAGCCTAAACTCCTTTGATCCCTGTTTATTTACTAATCACGCATTTCCCGATTATACTCAGCGAGAATCCATTAGGGTCAAAGCAAAGCAAACACGAAATTAACACATCAATTTGAAGTGCTCTACCCTGGACCGATGCTTTGACGGTTTCTTCTGGGTCCTAGCTTCACACTTTGTGCATGCCAACACGCTACAATCATTGGATTTTAAAGGGATTTTGCGTGTGTGGGCAATATTTATACAATTCTTTTTCAGGCGCGTTTAAAGCAAATTGCCAGCCAAAAATATCAGAGATCGGTAAAGCTAAAATATTAATACTACATATAAAAAGGTCAAATTACATATTAATGAAAGTCCTCGAAACTATATTTCTCCGCAGTATTTTTTTCCCATCTATCAAAAAAGTGTCGAATTCGTAACAACTCAGGGTTTGCAGGCAAGCTCTTCAACTGACCAACACCGCGCTGAGGCGTTCAGATCAAGGAGAGTACAAAATGTTTTTGATTTGAATCTGAACACATAAACCCAGAGGCCAATATGTGACAGCACCTCAGGGACCGAAGAGTCTATATATTAAGATGAAATAAGGTTGTCAGCGGGCAGTCTACCAATAAAAAGCGTCAACAATAAACTTAATTACTCTAGATTCTGAATTTCACATTTCTGCTGCAGCGAATGTTACACGTTTGTCAATTGCGTGTAATTACACAGGTTGGAAAAGTAGTGAGGGGCTCACTACTGCGATTGGAATAACTAATAGTGATTCACGCACTCTTAAACGTTAAAACTGAGCAGAAATTAGCACCTTAAATTATTACTTAAAGCCTCAATGATTTATATAACAGTGGGAGACCGATTTTTAAAACAACGCATTACCTTTGTCCTGTTATAGAGAATCTTATTGTGGTTCTCCCGGTTAGGATTCAGCAAAGAAAGGTTCCCGGAATAGATTTTCTATAAAACAGTTTGTTAGCCACTTTCTACAACCATCAATAAGAGCTGACAGATTAAAGAACCACCCCTTGCTCGGGATTTCTCCGAGTAACTCGCTCACACCAATAGCAACTGAAACACATTCCCTCTGACGTCGCTTTAACCCCGAGCAACACCTACAAGGACATTTCTTAAAGCGGCCCCATCCCTCCTTGACGTCAACGGTGTCCCTCCTGGGCGCTCATCTGAAGTATTCTTTTCCAAATTTGGCAGGTTTATTAGGGCACAGCCCCTGGCAAAAAGATATATATCCCTAGACAACTAGCTATGAAAATAATTGAGAGTATCGCGAAAAATAGTTCGAAATATTAATAAGAAAACATGAAACGCCAATGAATTAAACTTTTTATCATCTTCTACTTATGTCAAGATATTATCAGCGTGTTCACACACTTTTAATTCGGTTGCAACTGTTGTTCGGTGACCTCGCTGATCTGAGTCCTTGGAGAAATTACAGTTGCGATTTGTAGAAGTGTACATGAAACCTCTCTACACTTCTTAGCGTGCCTCTCAGATGCAAATCACCCTATTAGAGTCACTGAGCTGGACAAAAGCAGATTGTCCCAATAACTGACATTAATCTATACGGTACCAGCATTATATGGATTTTTTTTTATCCCAAGACAGGCCATTTGTTTTTAAAGATTTAGATGCATGTGTTGTAAGGTTGAAAACAGAAAGACTAGCGTTTATATAGCGCCTTTCACGACCACCAGGCGTTGAAATACTTTCTGAAGTGAACTCACTGCTGCAATACAAGCTCCCACAAACAGCAATGTGATAATGACCAGATAATCTGTTTTTTATGATGTTGATTGAGGAATAAGTATTGTCCAGGACACTGGGGAGAACTCCCCTGCTCTTCTCTGAAATCGTGCTGTGGGATCTTTTACATCTATTCAAGTATCTCCCAATATTACAGTGATGATAAAAAAAGACTTGATTTATATAGCACTTATCACACCTCTCAGAAATGTCTCAAAGAACTTCACACCAGTTCCAAATTTGTGCCCATCTTTTCCACAACTACTTATTTGACCATCTGCAATCAGGTTTTGTCCCCTGCCACAGCACTGGCATCAATTGACATCCTATGTGACTGTGACTGTGACACACTAACCACCCTCATTCTTCTCAACCTCCCTACAGTCTTTGACACAGTTGACTATGCCATCTCCAGGCACCTTTCCTCCCTTGTTTAGCTGATTGGGACTGCTTGAGCCTGGTTACATTCTTACAACAACAACAATTTGTATTTATATAGTGCCTTTAACTAAGTCAAACATCACAAGGCTCTTCACAGAAGTGTTAAACAAAATAACAAACCAAGCCACACAAGGAGATATTAGGGCAGATGACCAATTGCGGTCTCCTCTACACTGGGGGAGATCAAATGCAGATTGGGTGACCGCTTTGCAGAACACCTCCACTCAGTCCACAAGCATGACCCCGAGTTCTGGTTGCTTGCCATTTTAATTCACCACCTTGCTCTCACACCTATATTTGTCTTCGGCCTGCTGCGGTGTTCCAGTGAAGCTCAACGCAAGTTCGAGGAACAGCACCTCATCTTCCGATTAGGCACTTTACAGACTTCTGGACTCAACATTGAGTTCAACAGTTTCAGACCATGACCCAGTCTTAAACTTGTTTTTCATATCTTTGCTTTTGGACGGAGCTGTTCATTATTCTGCCATTAACACTCTCTGGACAAATGCTTTGTCTTTTACTATTACCACTCCCTTTGCTTTTTGCTCCATGACATCTTTGTCATTTAGATTCTCCCAACCAAAATTGGAGGAATGCAGATATCTTGGAGGGTTGTTGAGCTGGAGGAGATTGCAGAGATAGGGAGGGATGAGGCCATGGAGGAATTTGCCAACAAGGACGAGAATTTTAAAGTTACCTGTTCAATCAGAGCCAAAGAAATTCAGTAATGGCTTCTCTTCCCGCCCCAAACTGTTACCTCTGGAGCCCTTCAAGGACCTTCCCTTGGCCCCCACCCACTTCTCATCTACACGCTGCCCCTCAGAATCATTATCCACAAACATGTGATCAGGTTCCACATGGATAATGACAATGCTGATGACACTGAGCTCTACTTCACCATCAGTTCTCTCAATCCCTGCACCACCTCTATGTTGTCAGATTGCTTGCCTGATATCCAGTCCTCAATCAGCTGTAACTTGCTCCAATTAAAATTGGGAAAACTGAAGCCCCTTTGGCCCCTGCCACAAACTTTGCTCTTCTTCCCACCAATTTCATTCCCCTCTCTGTCTACTGTCTCAGGCTGAAGCAGACTGTTTGCAAACTCAGCATCCCATTTGGCCCTGAGTTGAGATTCCGGCCCCATATCCTCTCCATCACCAAGACTATATACATCTATTTCTGTAGTAATCTGCCACTGAAACTCTGATCCATGCTTTTGTTACTTCCAGACTCGACTATTCCAATGCTCTTCTGCATTTTTCATCCTCCATAAACTTGAGCTCATCCAAAACTCTGCTGTCCGCATTCCTAACCCATATCGTCCTCCAAATCCATCACCCATGTGCTGACTGCCCTGAATTGGCTCCAGGTCTTGACTTTAAAATTCTCATTCTCATGTTCAACTCTCTCCATGGCCTCACCCTTCCCTTTCACTTAAACCTCCTCCAGCCCTACAGCCTTATAAGAACTCTGTGTTCCTCCAATTCCTGCATCTTGCACATCCCTCACTCCCTTCACCTCACTATTGGTGGCCACGCCTAGGCACTAAACTCTGAATTCCTCTCTGAACTTATCTGTCTCTCCACTTCTCTCTCCTCCTTATAGACCTTAAAACCTATATCATTGACTAAGCTCTTACTCACCCCTCCTAATATCCTTTGATCCTCTTCTTTGTCTTGGTGTCAGATTTTTGCCTTATTACTCTCCTACATTAAAGGCACTATATAAATGCAGGTTGTTATTGTTGAATTACTTTGAAGTGCAGTGACTGTTGTGTAGGCAAGCACAAGTTATTTTGTACATAGCAACATCCCAATAACAGCAATGAGATTACTGTTCAGTTAGTCTATTATTGGTGGCATTGGTTGATAAAGGAATGTTGGTCAGGACTGATTGAGGGTGGAATGTTGGTCAGGACACCAAGGAAACTCTCTACTATTCTCAAATAGTGCCGTGGCTGTTACTCTGCCTGTCTTCTTTTCATGTTCTCCTTTCTTTTATATTCACTAATGTAAGTATAATATTATTTGCTATCTATATTCTTTATTTTATTTTTTTAAATTAGTTTTGCTTATAAGCAGTAACATTTCAATTTTGTTTACCTTCAACGACACATCATCCATATTAGAGTGCGCAACCATATCAGTAAAATTCTGACTACTTGGTTGAAAAACAATTCCAAATCCATGTCTATCAACCAACAAGGAGGCAGATCAATGACGTTTCACCTGGTCACATCATGATAGTGACAGTCAAAGTTGCTGATGAGAAACCTCAACATCAGCACTCCGGGCAAACAAATGCACAGAAATATGTTATCATGTTAGCAGCACCTGAGAATTACATTTGTAATGTCACTATTAAAGAATATGGGGCAATTTTCGAAATGCACACTCATGGCACTGAACCTTGTCCACTAGAAGTATATGTTGGGAAATCACAGGTGTACTCCCTACAATTTTCCATTCATTAAAATAGAACAGCATGGCAATTGCACCTTTTTTCCCCAAATGTGGGTGAGACTCCATGTCAGGAGAGCATTTGAAACAATCATCTATTGTGTCAAGAAGCTCCAGTTAGTTTCTGAGTCAGTCAGACCAAGAAGATCCCAAGTTCAATTCGCTACCATTATCTCAGCCAAAGAATAGGTAGGTTTTACAATCAGCTTTAGTTGCCCCTTTTTTAGGGAGGAAAGAGCAGCCATTCTCGATAACCATCAACTGGCCCCTGATGAATGTGTGTGGATGTTGGGTCAGGACAGGATAAAACCTCAGGGTTGAGTAACTTGCTTACTCTTGTTGGAAAAGCTCACATATAAGGTACTGAAAGGTGAACTGTGCCATGAAACTGCAAGCAGCCAGCTGTCCGAAGAGGAGGGGAGGGGAAAAAAGTTACAAAAAGATAATGTCTAATGTGGCTCCATCAATGGCTTGACAGCTGAACAACTTGCATTTGTAGAGTACCTTTAATGTAGTAACACATCCCAAGGCTCTTCATTCAAAACTTGACACTAAGCCAAAGGAAGAGACATCAGGACAGGTGACCAAATGCTTGGACAAAGAGGTAGGTTTGAAAAGAGGGTTTTAAAAGAGGGAAGGGCACGAAAAGGAGAGGTTTAGGGAGGGAATTTCAGAGCTTAAGGCTTGCCCACCAATGATGGGGTGAAAGGTGTGGCAGCACACATGGGTGAATGGGAGTTACTGCCAGTAAGGATACGATCAGCAAAGTTTTGGATGTACTCAAGCTTATGGAGGATGTAAGATGGAAAGCCAGCCAGGAGAGGAACAGGATGAGTTCAAGTTTAATCCTCAGACTGTGCTGAGTTGGCTGAGCACAGCTGAGATAGTGATAGGGTTGCTAAAGTTGCTCTTAAAATCCCCAGGGCCAGCGAGAAGAAAAATCAGCCAGAGTTCCTGCCCTTGATCTCTATCCAACAGCCTCTGCTAGTTGGGACATGTCTATGGATGCTGGTGAGGATGGAATCAGGCTCAGCATTAATATTTTTTAGTTATTTTTTCTTCCTTTTTTTTACATTCTTCTTTACATTTTTTACAATCCTTTTTTTTGTTGCATTTATTGCATTTCATCTTAGTTTGTTCAGTCTGCTTACCCACTGTTTTTTTTCAGGTTTGCACTTGCTGCTGTTCAATATTCAGTGTATTTACACCTAATCTGTGCTAATGCTTTGTCTTTCAACACACCATTAACATATTGTTTGCCTTTGCTCCGTGACCTTTTGGTCAGCTATGTGGCCTGGTCCAATCTAGACCTCCTTCGTTATCTCTTGCCCCACCCCCACCTCACTTGCTTATAACCTGTGACTTTTCTAATATTTGTCAGTTCCGATGAAGGGTCACTGACCCGAAACGTTAACTCTGCTTCTCTTTCCACAGATGCTGCCAGACCTGCTGAGTGGTTCCAGCATTTCTTGTTTTTATTTCAGCATTAATACCCCATCACAGTTGAATGGCATGGCTTTAACTATTTGGGATCACACCTAAAGAAAGGTCACTTGGGTGAGGGTCATCAGCAGCAAATGACTGTACCCCAGTAAGAAGCCAACACCTTCAGGACAGGAGGGAAACTTATTTTGATCTGATTTTGCAAGTGTACTCCCTAGTGCCAAGCCTCACCTGGAAAAGCACCTAGCAGAAAAGCCTGGTGACATGTGGATGGGGAAAGTGAGTTCCCAGCATATGTTCCCAGCAGACAAATCTCTCCATTGTGAATTGCATTTAAACTTCATCCATTAAGTCCTATTAGTCTTTTGGGACAAGTTGGAGCATTTATGAAGCTATTGTGTATTCCTGGAAATTTAGATTTGAGTCCTGGTATTTCTGTACAGGGGACAAAAAAAGTTGAAAATAGGTTAAGTAAAAATAAGTTTTGCAATTTAATCAGCCTTGACAGAAAACAGCTGGTGTTTGTAAAGTAGTCACGAGAACAGCAATGCTGAACTTGCCCTCAGCTGTTTACAGCCTCCTGCTTTTACTCTTAAGTGTTGTCCTCTCTTAATACTGCTGCATGGCAAGTTCCAACTTGCATCAGGCAACCTTCAGTGAAAACAGATGTGGAGCAGGTCTATTCTAGTGTAGTGCTATTTGAATGTTTAGTGAACTGAAACCAAAAGAAGATTGAAACTGCCACTCAAGTGAACTATTGCTTCACATCTGTAACCAGATGAACCGTCTGTAAATATTAATCAGCTAATTTATTATTTTATATAACATTTTTATACCTTATGATAATAATACAGAGCAATTAATAACGGCTTGTGATATAAGTTTTTGCAATCAGGAGCTGAGTACAAATACAGTAAAAGCAACAAGACACTTCCTGTGTAATTTAAATTGGGAGATGAAAAAAATGCATTTCAAATAGATGCTTCCCACACGTTTTACATTTGTTTGCACCCATCTCTGTCTTCTCAAATTTGCAGCAGCACCAGATCGTGGTGCATGGACTAGACACATAACATGGGTATCCTCTCCATGTACAAGTAGTGTTAGTGAAGAACAATGTGCCATTTCATCACAGTCACGCTATGCATGAGTGACATAGTGGAACATTTTGAAACAATTTATGATAATATGTCTTATGCTTCCAACAAATGAGAACAAATGGTTTTCCAAATGCTGATAGGTAAACATGCTATTCTTTGTAATCAGTTCCAGGTTTCTGTGAAATGTGAGCTTCGAACGGTCATAGGAGAAGTTTAGGACAGACATCAGGCCAAGAACAATCAACAGATGGAATGGGTTGTCAAGAAAAGTGCTCAAAGCCAGTATATTGAACTCATTGAAGAAACAAGCTAGATTCTGTAGTTCTATGTCCCATGGACCATACACATTCGTCAAGCCAGACTAGAAAGCCCAGCAACAGCATTTGTGCTTATATTTCTTTCTAGTGTGGATCCGCAAGTTGGTAAAGAGCTATTCTTAGTACTGTTACCTTGTTGGTGGATAAATCATAATCTGGAATACCAGGACTGGTTAATTTCAGCAGCTTGAAATCAATGCAAATTAATAGAACATAGAGTTAAACTTTAAACATTACCCATGACGACAAAAAGCCTGCACATACTTGCTACAATGGGAAGGCAGCAGATTTGTTTTTCCAAGAGAATGAAATCAAATAGGCTAAAAAAAGACAACTTCATCTGAACCAATCTTGTAATATGCAGGCATTTCCTGGCTATTACTGAGCTGGTTCTTGCTGATGAATTATATTTTATAGGTAGCAATAAACTATTTTCTCCCAAATTAGTTAGCATAATGTCCATTTAAGTTATTCTGCAGGAGATGGAAAACCACAGAGCTGAAGATATTTGACTAGTATATTATGCAATATCTATTGTCATATATTACCACAGCATACACCATTTATTATATTGTATCATATTAATATTGACCTCCATCATATAAAGTAGTATACACACAAAATATTTATATATTCTTCTTTTGGGCCTCCTTATCTCGAGAGACAATGGATACGCGCCTGGAGGTGGTCAGTGGTTTGTGAAGCAGCGCCTGGAGTGGCTATAAAGGCCAATTCTGGAGTGACAGGCTCTTCCACAGGTGCTGCAGAGAAATTTGTTTGTCGGGGCTGTTGCACAGTTGGCTCTCCCCTTGCGCCTCTGTCTTTTTTCCTGCCAACTACTAAGTCTCTTCGACTCGCCACAATTTAGCCCTGTCTTTATGGCTGCCCGCCAGCTCTGGCGAATGCTGGCAACTGACTCCCACGACTTGTGATCAATGTCATACGATTTCATGTCGCGTTTGCAGACGTCTTTATAGCGGAGACATGGACGGCCGGTGGGTCTGATACCAGTGGCGAGCTCGCTGTACAATGTGTCTTTGGGGATCCTGCCATCTTCCATGCGGCTCACATGGCCAAGCCATCTCAAGCGCCGCTGACTCAGTAGTGTGTATAAGCTGGGGGTGTTGGCCGCTTCAAGGACTTCTGTGTTGGAGATATAGTCCTGCCACCTGATGCCAAGTATTCTCCGAAGGCAGCGAAGATGGAATGAATTGAGACGTCGCTCTTGGCTGGCATACGTTGTCCAGGCCTCGCTGCCGTAGAGCAAGGTACTGAGGACACAGGCCTGATACACTCGGACTTTTGTGTTCCGTGTCAGAGCGCCATTTTCCCACACTCTCTTGGCCAGTCTGGACATAGCAGTGGAAGCCTTACCCATGCGCTTGTTGATTTCTGCATCTAGAGACAGGTTACTGGTGATAGTTGAGCCTAGGTAGGTGAACTCTTGAACCACTTCCAGAGCGTGGTCGCCAATATTGATGGATGGAGCATTTCTGACATCCTGCCCCATGATGTTCGTTTTCTTGAGGCTGATGGTTAGGCCAAATTCATTGCAGGCAGACGCAAACCTGTCGATGAGACTCTGCAGGCACTCTTCAGTGTGAGATGTTAAAGCAGCATCGTCAGCAAAGAGGAGTTATCTGATAAGGACATTCCGTACTTTGGACTTCGCTCTTAGACGGGCAAGGTTGAACAACCTGCCCCCTGATCTTGTGTGGAGGAAAATTCCTTCTTCAGAGGATTTGAACGCATGTGAAAGCAGCAGGGAGAAGAAAATCCCAAAAAGTGTGGGTGCGAGAACACAGCCCTGTTTCACACCACTCAGGATAGGAAAGGGCTCTGATGAGGAGCCACCATATTGAATTGTGCTTTTCATATTGTCATGGAATGAGGTGATGATACTTAGTAGCTTTGGTGGACATCCGATCTTTTCTAGTAGTCTGAAGAAACCACGTCTGCTGACGAGGTCAAAGGCTTTGGTGAGATCAATGAAAGCAATGTAGAGAGGGCATCTGTTGTTCACGGCATTTCTCCTGTATCTGACGAAGGGAGAACAGCATATCAATGGTCGATCTCTCTGCACGAAAGCCACACTGTGCCTCAGGGTAGACGCGCTCTGCCAGCTTCTGGAGCCTGTTCAGAGCGACTCTAGCAAAGACTTTCCCCACTATGCTGAGCAGGGAGATTCCACGGTAGTTGTTGCAGTCACCGCGGTCACCTTTGTTTTTATAGAGGGTGATGATGTTGGCATCGCGCATGTCCTGGGGTACTGCTCCCTCATCCCAGCACAGGCATAGCAGTTCATGTAGTGCTGAGAGTATAGCAGGCTTGGCACTCTTGATCATTTCAGGGGTAATGCTGTCCTTCCCAGGGGCTTTTCCGCTGGCTAGAGAATCAATGGCATCATTGAGTTCCGATTTGGTTGGCTGTATGTCCAGCTCATCCATGACTGGTAGAGGCTGGGCTGCATTGAGGGCAGTCTCAGTGACAGCATTCTCCCTGGAGTACAGTTCTAGGTAGTGCTCAACCCAGCGGTCCATCTGTTTGCGTTGGTCAGTGATTATGTCCCCCGATTTAGATTTGAGGGGGGCGATCTTCTTGATGGTTGGCCCAAGAGCTCTCTTCATGCCATCATACATTCCTCTGATGTTTCCGGTGTCTGAGGCCAGCTGAATATGACTGCATAGGTGTTGCCAGTAGTCGTTTGCGCAACGCCTAGCTGTTCTTTGTGCAGTACTTCTGGCTGCTTTAAGTGCTGCGGATGTTAAATCGCTGGGGGCTTTCTTGTAGTTCAACAGTGCAATGCGCTTAGCGGCTATGACAGGTTCCAGCTCTTCATTATGAGATTGAAACCAGTCTGCATTTCTCTTCGCACTTTTGCCGTAGGTGGTCAAAGCTGACTCATAGATGGCGTCTCTGATGTGGGCCCACTTGGTCTCAGCATCCCCTGTGGGAGTGTTTTGAAGGGCTGTTACAAGTGAATTTAGAAATTTTTGTAACAGCTGTGGGTGAGAAATTCTGCTGGTGTTGATGCGCGGGTGGCCCTTCTGCTTGGAATGATGCAACTTCTTTGGTCTGAGTCTAACCTTGCTGCACACTAGGGAGTGGTCGGTGTCGCAGTCCGCACTGTGGAAGCTGCGTGTGATTTGAACACTGTTTAAGGCGGCTCGCCTTGTGACAATGAGGTCTAGCTGGTGCCAACGACGTGATCTTGGGTGCCTCCATGAAACCTGGTGATAGGGTTTAGTGTGAAAGAACGAGTTGGTGATGCAGAGGTTATGATAGGTACACAACTCAAGCAGTCTCTGCTTGAATTTATAACATATATAAACAGACTACGTTTATAAAGGCACCTTAGAAATGCTAAAATGTGTCAAAAATCAACAGTTTTGGGGCCCTCAGCTCTCCCTGCAATTCTACCCCAGACGTTGACAAAACTCACTGTATTGCCCTGCCCACAGAATGCTCCTAAATTCCACTTTCTCATGTGCCTGGAACATGGTGACAGTTGAGCTCAGACTGCAAAACAATCACAATGAGGAAATAAATCTTTTCTTAGTTACACACAACTGCACTTCTAGATATGACAGGTTTTGTCTGAGTGGTTGGAAATAGTGGCACAAAGCAATTCTCTCCATGGCTGTGATTTATAAATACCAAATAATAGAGGGTTAACCTTTGAGATCAAGGTCTTTCCTCAATCCTTCAACTGAACCAAACCAAATCCTTTTAATACAATTCACAAATAACTTTTCCATCAGAAATTTGTTCAAATACAACATAACATTTGTATATTATGTTAAGAAGAAAGCCTGCATTTATCCAGCACCTTTCACATCCTCAAGATGTCCCAAAGCACTTCACAGCCATTGAAGTGCTCTTGAGATGTAGTTAGTGTTGTATTATAGACAAATATGGCAGGCAATTTGTAGATAACAAACAGCAATGCAATAAATGACCACATAATCTGTTTTAGCAGCATTGGTTGAGTTCTTCAAATAGAGCTTTGGGATCTTTCATATTCACCTGAAAGCTGAACAAGACCTGAGTTTAACAACTCATCTGAAAGATTGCACCTCAGTACTCCACTGCACTGAGATATCAATGAGATCAGGGGTTGGCAACCTATGACTCCGGAGCCGCACGTAGCTCATTAAGGACTCGTGCAGCTCTCAACCTTGATCAATCAAACCAATTTTGGTGGTAATTAAATGGCTTGTTTCATTTTTTTCAAACTTTTATTAACATTGTACTTGTGGGAAAGTATCATTCACTTAACAACTTTTTTTGCAAAAACCTTTAAATGATGTTGAAATGCATCTCTGTTTTGTTTTTCATTATTGGTGGCATCTGAGTCACAGCATTGTGACTCTTAAAATAATGCATTTTTGACTAAATTTTTTAAAATGGACCTGTAGACTCAGAGATAGGAGTGCTGCTACCTCTGAGCCAAGGCCGACAAGCCTTAAATGCTAACTGTTTAGACCAGGGTTGCCCAACATACGGCCCGTGGACCAGAATCCGGTCCCGCCAAAGTTTTCCATCTGACCTGCGGATGTAAACTGTACTTGGCGTACCTCCTCCTTGCTGCGTGGTTTTCACCCTCGGCCGTTTGCTTTCAGCAAAGAAATTTCTTGCGGCCCGCCAATAATTTCTATGACTGACTATTGGCCTCCCCTGCTGTAATCAGTGAGTGAGTGCCTGCTGGGAGATCCAGGCCCTTGCGCCCTATAACGGAAACCGTAATCCGGGACGACAGCTCCCAGGCAGCAGCGGCGTGTGTGATGATCTGCTGTAGCCCAGCACCGCGACCCCGGACGTTAATGAGTGGAGCGGGTCATGACAGTCGCGGTCAGCCTGAGGAACCGACAGCATGTTGATTAAAGTGAAGGTGAGCCCGAGGCTTGCAGCCTAGGCCCAGTGGGAGGGAAGGAGAAAGATACAGACCGAGAGAGAGAGGGGGAGGGAGAGAGAGATACAGAGAGAGAGAGAGAGAGAGAGACAGAGAGAGAGAGACAGAGAGAGAGAGAGGAAGAGACAAACGGACACAGAGAGGGAAAGAGAGAGAGACAGGCAGACAAAGAAAAAGGGAGGAGAAAGAGACAGACACAGAGAGGGGGAGAGAGAGAGAGCAACCACAATCACTCCTGACAGATGGACATCTTTCCGGAACACTTCGCATCACTACAAGTGTGCGGGCAGACATTGACTACTTGTACAAGTAAATACAATGCCAGGTATCTCACTAAATCAGCGTTTAACATAGTAAATTAATAAATTAGTCTTCTCATTTGAAGCTTGTTCACAAAGATGCACATTTTTTGTTGTTTTGATTAATTGTAAGATTCATTTCTAATGCCTTTACCCTTCTGAATTTGCTCACCAGCCCCCAACGTAGGACAAAATATGTAATATGGCCCCCTCATGCGAAAAGGATGGACACCCCTGGTTTAGACTCTGCCCTTCTCCTTTATGTGATCAGAAAGGCACCTTTTTTTTGGGGTGGGGGAGGGGGAGAATGATTTGACTGTTGCCTGTACAGCAAAATCGTGAAGACGGTTTCGCTATAAATGGAGAACAGAACACTCTCCCTTGGTGTTGTATATGGTCACACAGCCTGGTGAAAGATGCAGGAGTTCCTGCTGGGATACAGGGAAAATGGGAGAAGTATCATTTCCATGATGTGTGTAAACATGGTAAATATATTTAACACATACTTTAAAAAGCTGTTTATAATTTCACTATAGAGTGAACAAATCAGATTGACTTACAAATAACTGTATACATTCCTCACAATTAGTACTTGCCTAAACTGTTAACACCATGTAGCTGCTGAGTAATTTTCCACAACTCCTTCAAATCTAATCATAATATAACAATTAAACGAATAGTCTTCCTGTGTTGCATTGCAGTTTTAAGCATTGGTTGTTTCTTCCGGATCCAGCCCTACCAGAGACACAAGGTAGACAGCAAGCATGGTTCAGACAATATCAGCAGCCAATGTCAGCTATTATTTTTTTTTAAACTGAATACATTTTGCCCCTTCAGCAAAACCAGTGAGTTATACAGAAGAGTCAAAGAGCATTAATGAATGAGCTGTGGGTTATATCAAGCTACTGATCTTATTAATCATATCTCATGAGTTACACTCTGTCTTTATGTCAGCTCCTAAGCTGATAGTTCAACTATTTTGTTTGAATGTTATATTTTGAAATAAACATGTTCATTCAATAAATTAAACATAGAAACTCACATTCCCAGTTAAACTGTCACCGACAAGCGCTAATGGTTATTTTAGTCATTACTGTTATTTTTTAAAAGACCAACGTTTTGAAATGAGTAGTTTACATTACAAGTGCACATTTCACAAGGATGCATCACTCGGCCTTTTGATATTTATTTCCAGCTACAGATTGAGCAGCATCTCATGAAAGAATTGTTCCTGGGCGGATTTCACGCCTGATTCCCACTTGTTCTTCACAACGGGGTATGAGCGCCACCTGGTGAATTCTTGATACCAGCGCACCGACCATCCGCCAATAATCATTTTAGACAATTCTCTCCTAATATATAGTGATTAAAATAATCGCCCGCTGGACAAATTGACCTCCGCAGTCAGTATAACTAGCCCAGACCCAGTGTTTTTCAAACTGGTGGGTTAAATGAACACTGATTTCCAAAATAATAAATAATGTAGAAATGAGACGTTTGCAAAAATGTCGCTTAGTTTTGAATGTTTAAGTTTGGAATTCATTACACGTTAAGGGGACCTATTTTTCAATCAAACTGGTGCTCACCTCCGCAATATGATCTGTGGAGATAAAGCACTTTTGATTGCAATTCATGGACTGCAGCAGTTAAAGAAGGCAGCTCACCACCACCTTCTCAAGGGCAATTAGAGATGGGCAATAAATGCTGGCCTGGCCAGCGACACCCACCTCCCATGAATGAATAAAAAAAAGATTAATATCTTTAGGAAAAGTAATGCGAGAGCGAAAATGTTAAAAGAATTTTCTCGGTGCGAGCTGTTCTCAAACCCCTTGTCACGTACCAATCATTCCCAGCAGGATAGTGAGCTCCCAGTCCAACTCATTATCTGTCAACTGAATCAGCATCATGGTTGATTAGATTATTTTCTTCCAACCTAATTTCTGAAAAAGTGTTCTCAGTACCTTACTGTATGGCTGCGAAACATTTTTTAAAATTCATTCATGGGATGTGGGCAATGCTGGCCAGGCCAGCATTTATTGCCCATCCCTAATAGGCAACTTACAGCTAGCAGGAAGAGAAGCTCAATAATTTCCATCTTTGCTGTCTGCTGTGCACTATGGTATATCCTGGCAGGACAAAATCACAAATGTGGCAGTCTTCTCAAAGGCAGAGCTCCCAAGTGTGTTGGTCGAAATTAAACAGACAGCTTCGGTGGATCGGGTACGTCCGCAGGATGGAAAATGGCTGCAAACCCAAGGACTTTCTGTATGGTGAGGTAGCCAGGGCCTAATGACCAGTGGGGCACCCAAAGTTCCACCTCAAAGATGCTTGCAGGGGTGACATGAAGGCCCTAAATGTTGACTATCACATCTGGGAGTCACTAGTTGGCGAAAGAGGGAAATGGCAACACATATAATAAAAGCAAAATACTGCGGATGCTGGAAATCTGAAATAAAAACAAGAAATGCTGGAACCACTCAGCAGGTCTGGCAGCATCTGTGAAAAGAGAAGCAGAGTTAACGTTTCGGGTCAGTGACCCTTCTTCAGAACTGACAAATATTAGAAAAGTCACAGGTTATAAGCAAGTGAGGTGGGGGTGGGGCAAGAGATAACAAATGACAACACATCCTGTGGACTGGTGTGCACAACGACGATGACCAGTTGCTACAGCAGCTTGGCAACAGGCGCCAACGTCAAAAACAACAACTCACAGCGTCACTTGGCAGCTTCACGTGTGGCACTTATGACAGAACCTGCCTCTCAAGGATTGGCCTTCACAACCATCAGCAAAGGTGCACCAAGAGAAGACACCCCTCCTAAATGAATTGTTTGCTGCGTGTCCATCATCTTTCCTAGATGGAAGGATGCCAACCAACCAATTTCTGAAGGACTTCATTACGTTTCATTAGCAGAACAAAGACCTGTTTTCAAGATTTAACTGTATCCACCAAAAAAATCATGATCAGGTTGCATTACTTGAAGCAGCATTTAAAACAGTCATTGAAATTATCACAAGTAAATTTGAGAATTATCTGCATAGTAATAACCCACTCAATAGTAACCATCATGGAATCAAAATGGAAAGATACTGCCTGACCTACTTTGATTATTTTTCAACAAACTAAATTGCTAGTGCACTGGAAAGCCTTAATAGATGGTATACCTGGACTGCTAAAGACATTTAACAAAGTTCCACACAAAAGGATCAAAGCCGAAGGGATTCTAAGGACAAGACAGAAGAAGGCAACTAAAGCTATAGAGAGCTCTGGTCAGATCACAGCTTGAATTTATGTTTAGTTCTAGTTATCAAGACACAGGGGAGACACTTAAACACAAGATAGTACAGAAAAAAGACATACAGCTGATTCCGAACTTTAAACATCCGAGTTATGAAGAAAGGCAGGATAAACTCGGATTTGCAGCCTTGAAAGGAAGTGATTGAGAGGTGAACTTTTGGGAATATATGAATAAACATGCCATTGTTACAGATTTCACATCTCCACTAGATATTCTCTCAGGTTCAGCATCATTGATCTCGCCAATAATTGACTCCACCTCTTTATATTCAGGAGTTTGCCTAATCAAAACCAAGGTGAGTAAATAGAGTTAAGATTCAGATCAGCTATGATCTAATTGAATGGCGAAATAGGCTTAAGTGGCTAAATCAGCATTGTGGTTACTTCCCAGTATCTAGTCATATGATGGTGTGTCCTGGGCCTGCAGTGATTGAAAAAAAACCTTTCTGAGCACTGTAATCTCACATATGCCACAATATGTATTTTTCCTATCCAATTACTAAATACCAGTTTTTTGACTAGCATTCTCAGTAAATGTAATTAGGCCAATAATTAAGAAGGGAGCTTTCTCTCCCTTAGGTCTGGCTTCCTTATCAAAACTCACAGACTGTTTTTCCTGATCCGTATTTCTTTATGTTGTCCTTAGTTGAAGAGGAAGTCAATGATTTGCTCTATGATCTTCCCCCAGTTCCCTGTTTCTGGGGATTGGCCAATCAAGCTTCCAATCAACAGAAAATACCAGAAGCTGCAAACTTAAGGTTTAGACAATGCTACTTCCTATCTTTGAAAAAAGAATAGCACTTTTCACAACCTCAGCATGTCCTGAAGTGCTTTCCAGCCAATGAAGTACCTTTGAAGTACTGCAGGAAACCTGGCAGCCAATTTTGCACACAGCAAACTCCCACAAAAAGCACTGTGATAATGACCAGATAATCTGTTTTTTTAGTGACATTGTCCAGGATGCCTAGCAGAACTCCTCTGTTTTTCTTTGAATCGTGTCGTGAGATCTTTTAAGTCCATCTGAGAGGGCAGACAGGGCCTTGGTTTAATGATTCATCCAAAAGACAGCATCTCCAACAGCACAGTACTCCCTTGGAGTGGCAGCCTAGATTTGTGCTTAAGTTTCTGGAATGGGATTTGAATTCCTAACCTTCTGACTCAGAAGCTTGAGTGCTACCCTTGGGCCATGACTGACCCTTTTAGGCAGTTAGTGATACACAGTTTTTGTGCATAGATAGCTATGGAAACATACATTTTTCTATGTATAGTCAAAGGCACATACACTCCTTGCATATAAATAACCATGTATAGTCTTTGTATACGGGCAGTTATTGTTACATAGTTTTTGTACATGAGTAACTATTTCCTTTGTATATAGTAAAATGATTCATTTCATGGTTGTGGTTGGTGGAGGTCAATCATCTGAACTCCAGGACATCACTGCAGGAGTTCCTCAGGGTAGTGTCCTAGGCCCAACCATCTTCAGCTGTTTCATCATTGACCTTCCTTCAATCATAAGGTCTGAAGTGGGGATGTTCGCTGATGATTGCACAATGTTCAGCACCATTCGTGATTCCTCAGATACTGAAGCAGTCCGTGTAGAAATGCAGCAAGACCTGGACAATATCCAGACTTGGCTGATAAGTGGCAAATTACATTCGCGCCACACAAGTGCCAGGCAATGACCATCGCCAACAAGAGAAAATCTAACCATCTCCCCTTGACATTCAACAGCATTACCATCGCTGAATCCCCCACTATCAACATCCTAGGGGCTACCATTGAACAGAAACTGAACTGGAGTAGCCATATAAATACCGTGGCTACAAGAGCGGGTCAGAGGCTAGGAATCCTGAGGCGAGTAACTCACCTCCTGACTCCCCAAAGCCTGTCCATCATCTACAAGGCACAAATCAGGAGTGTGATGGAATACTCTCCACTTGCCTGGATGGGTGCAGCTCCAACAACACTCAAGAAGCTCGACACCATCCAGGACAAAGCAGCCCGCTTGATTGGCACCCCATCTACAAACATTCACTCCCTCCATCACCGACGCATAGTAGCAGCAGTGTGTACCATCTACAAGATGCACTGCAGCAATGCACCAAGGCTCCTTAGACAGCTCCTTCCAAACCCACGACCTCTACCAACTAGAAGGACAAGGGCAGCAAATACATGGGAACACCACCACCTGCAAGTTCCCCTCCAAGTCACACACCATCCTGACTTGGAACTATATCGCCGTTCCTTCACCGTCGCTGGGTCAAAATCCTGTAACTCCCTTCCTAACAGCACTGTGGGTCTACCTACCCCAAATGGACTGCAGCGGTTCAAGAAGGCAGCTCACCACCACCTTCTCAAGGGCAATTAAGGGATGGGCAATAAATGCTGGCCTAGCCAGTGACGCCCACATCCCACGAATGAATAAAAAAAATGCATCTCCGACCATGATTTCGGAGCCATTCATCCTTCTAACTGTCCGAATGTCTTTAATATATTATTAGGCTCATGTCTCTTATCCTGGATGCTGCCGTGTTTCGTTGTCCGACGGCTAAGCCCATTCTGTATAACCTCCCTCACCACCGCCCCACCCGCCTTCATATGTGGCTCTCAGGCGCCCCCTCTTTATTGACACCTCCCCCCGTAGTCCTGTAAATTAGTGTAGCTTTATTTAACTAAAGGCAGCCTCCTTCCATGCAATACTTAGCGTAAAGGGAACGGTGTGGGTGAATCTGTCGGTCGATCTCTCTGAAATGCAAGAATGAATAAATATGACCACATTCCGCATTTCAGCGAGAGTCTGTGTTTCAGACTGCAGCCAGACAGGGAAACTCTGCCAAAGCGCTGGAGGGAAGTGAAATCGCTTTTTAAAAATATTGTGGCGTCAGCGCTTAGGACCTAAAAAGTTCAAGTGTGCGAAGAAAGCAACGGTGTTTGTTGCAGAAAAGCAACTGAAGACAGACTGCAGACCCATTTCATTGGCAACTTCTGGCGTCCTGTTGCTGAGCAACGGCTGTAATTTGCAAGCAGTCCCGGGTCGGTGAGAGTGGGAGCTGTCAATCAAACCAGGAGTCCTCTCACTCTGCTCTCTCCGCCCTGATTCGGGTTCCCTTTGTGCACGCGTTACATCTTCAGTTGCAGTAAACATTCAGCTTGGCCGCTTTGTAACTTTTGAAATGGCTTCTGCACAACATTGGGAAGGACGACGGAGACAGTGGATTATGGATAAAAAAGTCAAGGCGTACCAGGTGTGGCTTTTTTGTAAATCAAAATGCTCATTGCGAAGTGTCATCTCGACAAACACCTGCAATGAACAAACAGATTAATACTAACGATAGCCAGGAGGAAAGGGCTCTTTTGATTGTATTAGCAAAGTCAGTCCATATGTGATCCCAGTCTTTCATTGCTAAATTGCTGGTTCCTTGCTGTGTTATGGTTACAAGGTCGCCCTCCAATACCTGACCTACACTGGACATGTTTGAGCATAGCTTATATCAGCTGGTTATTGTACTGCAAGCGCCATTAAAACTCTAGTCAGATTCTGTGCTAAGTCATTGTGCACAGCACAGCAGCTTTCAGCTGCATTCAAGATTTGTTGTTAAAAGGTGCAAGTACTGGAAGTACAAAGCAGGTCCATCAACATCTAAAGGGTTAAAGTAAAGGGACTTGCACATATACTTAAAAGTTCTGACCAAATATCAACACCATTGTGTGGACGCTGGCATGGACCATTTGGGCCGAATGGCTTGTTTCTGTGCTGTTCATTCTCTATAATTCTATTATTATTTAAGGTGCTGGCTGACTTTGCTTGTGTTTCCTGCATCTTTCCATTTCTTCCAAGAATGGGGAAAACTAGCTGATTGTGTTGTTTACCTTTGTAACCTTGGGACGCTGCCCTACCGCCTCCCCATCATATCTGACTTAACACACATCAAGCCGAACATTGTCACAATCCGTGTGGCTCAGCTCCTCATTGGGAGAACCCCAGTTACCATGTGTTGGTTATTGCAATTGCGAACCTCTTCATAGCTGTTTAGGTAAAAGTTTTTTTTTTGATATATTGCACTGAGAGCCATGTTAGTGATGATGGCTCTTGGGTCTCAGAGACGAAGCTGCAATCAAAAGTCATTTGTTAAAGCTGGTGGCTGACAGACTTGCTTACCACCAGCCTTAGTGAATCCTGGCGAGCTTTTGCTCAGTTTGCAGCAGATGTGCAAGACCTGCGTGCCAAAAGCTCCCACTACAAGAATAGTGTCATGCAGACCCCCACCTGCCAAGAATGAGGCATATTAATTACATCATATGAACATTGATTTTAAACTGTTGCTGGACTGAAGAAATGACTTGTTAAAGAGATCACCAGACCTTTGACTGGAGGACATTTGCATACTAAGAATCGGTGCTTGTGGAGACAAAGGACTACACCCTGGGCCAATTAACCCAAATGGTATTTTGATCACCAGACATTGAAGGTGTAAGGAAGCACATTCCAGGGATTGCTAAAATGATACAATCCACAAACACAGGAGTGGTTAAGCCGTTTAGTCACAGGACTAACCTGCTGGCCAACTTGCCTTTTTGAATTGTGCCACACACAAAGGAACAGAAGGCAGTTTGCAACTGAAGCTGGAATTAGGAAGCCTCTCTCCTGGCTGTCTTTCTTTCTCGCTTTCTCCCAAGCCACCAGACCCACAGAAGACATGTAAACCTCAAGAGAGAAAAGACTCTGACATTGAAACAAGTTGAAGCGTGAACTAGGCCCCAACGAACAACAGGACTTAACGGCAACCAAAGACTCCACATTGAACTCAAAGGACTGTAATTATAACCCAGCCCTTGTCTCAAAAATTTCCCCTTTATTCTTTTCTACTTTTTCTGTCTCTGCGTGTGTTTATCGTGTGTGCATGCTAGTGTGGTTGCGTTGCATATTCGTAGTCGTTAAACTCTAATCCAGTTAAGATTAATAAACTTACACCTTGTTTAAATGTAAGGAAACCTGTCTGAATTATTTGCCTTACAATTGGAGCAATGAAAAAGGATTCACTAAGGGGGAGCTAAAAACATGGTATTTCTAAAATTAAACCCTGTTACTGTTAATCCAGGCAAAGGCTGAGAGGGAACCCCTAGACCCTTTCTCACCTGATTGTAACAATAGTCTTAGTGCAATATAGCAGTACCTACAGTTATTTGTTATAGAGTATGCAGGAACAGGCAGCTTATCTGTATGCATTCTCTTCTGAGAAGTGTGGCTGGTCTTCCGCAGGCCCTAAATGCAGCAACATGCATAATGAGACATTAGCATTAAGCTGACTCCAGAGTCTTCAATACCACCCACAGCTGCCCTTGTCCCTCACCAATGTAAACTATATTCTCCAGGACTGGTTTCTGTTATCCTTTTATATGTGGTTCATATTATCTAGAGTTCATAAAAGCACACCAGTTCATGTTGACAAGATGTTTGACTTCTCATAGGCCATAGTCATAAAATTTGACTTCATTGTTACTGTTTCAGGATGAGCTTATGCAAAGGAAACAGTCTAACCCTTCAGATCAACCAATGATAAGCAAAGGTACAAATACAGTGGCGTATATCTTGTAAATACTTTAAGACAATTTGTCCTTACGTTAGCTCTGCTGGTTTTGTTACCTTCTCCTCTGGTGAATGCTACTCACAACTCCCCTGTCTTGTTCCTCCTAAGTTCCAACACTGCAATCATACACCATCTTCTTGCTTCATCCTCAGTGTCAAAATCAAGACACATTACTACTATATCTTATTCTTTTTCAGGACAACAGAACTATAGAATTCCTTATATATCTCAGTTTTTCCTTCCTCCTAGAATATACATATTTTAAAAACTCAAGCACGGGTCACCCATTCACTACTTGACTTAACTTGTCTTCTTTCCATTTCTGTCCCATTGGCATTGACTTTTAACCTACTTTCATTCATTTCTTTTAAAACAAACCCTCTCTGGTTTGTTATTTTCAGTTTTATGTTGCCATTCTGCCCATTCTATCCTGTCCCTAGTCCAGGAGCACTGTTCCTCACTGAGCATGTTTTGTGCGTTTGTTTCAGTGGTCTGACAGTAGCAAACTCTATGGCTGGGATACAGGTGTCGAGTCCTAGTGGCTGCTTTCTCCATGTATCTCTGAATTAGTTCTGCTGTCAGACTAAGGGTTGAGATGCTTTCTGAGTCAATTCAGAGGTTGGGAGGTCATTGGGTTTATTATACAAAATGGAGGTCAAATTTGGTCCAGATTTACAAACAAATGTGACCTTTTTTTAATAGTAAACAAGATATAACAGGAGCAACCTTACTGTGTGACATCCACTGAACACACTAATGAATTAAATTGTGAGTTTGACCTTCCCCAATAGTTTAATGGATAAATGCACCATGTGATGTTATACTAATCACTGCAGATGAGAAGGTCCTAAGGTTCATTGTCAACTCTGTGCTGACCTGGCTGAACTGAACCAACACATCAGGTGGAACCTTAGAGCCTCTGTGCCATGGAGTTGTGGGGGGGGGGGGGTAATCAGTTAGTGCTGCTATTCCTGATCTTCATCAGTGGTGAAAAGTGTATGTGTGGACATCGGGTAAGGTTATGATCAGGGGGTGATGTCCCCAAAGTCGAACATCCTGCCAATATTTCCTATTCATATTCATACATCAAAAATGGCCACTTAGGTGAGGTGCCAAGGGGCTGCAGTACTTTTGGAACCTCATTGAATTATGAGTCAGCGCTGGCAGGAGAGGAGGAAGAAATGGTAAACTTTCAATGTGTCACTGATATGAATGCAAAAGTACATTTACTGAGATTTTCTCTTTTCTTGGAAGCTGCACAGCTTGAAATTTCAACTGGAGATCAGACCCCTGGTTACAAACCCTTTAGAAGATACACAGTAAGTGTTCTCATAGTTATGATTTTGTATATCTCACAGAAACAGAACATTCAACTCTATGTTCCTTTTTTAAAAAGAGCATTCAAAGCTACGTTTGATACAGTAAGTAAATAAAGATATACAATCATTTAGCATCCAAACTGTTTTATAGAGAAATTTAATAGGAAACCATTCTGTGCAGCTGATATTGTTTTTTTCATGTGCCTCTACATCACTCTGCTCAAGATATTAGTCCTCAGCCAGTAGACTGGCTGGTTCCAATGGCTTTAAAATTGTTTTGCAACAAATTTCCTCCAGTTTACTGCCGCCCCCACCAGGGAAGCATTTTCTAGTGCATCACAGCCATGATTGGTACTTTGCTATAGAGGCAATGGCTGGCATGCACCTATATCCTGGCAAGTTGTGTGATGCAGCGCACTGCTATACCATTGAACTGCCTTCAATTATTTATTTCTAAAAAGTCAAGTTACCTTTTTTCCTCTTGTATCAAAATAACAGAAGCAGCAATCATCCATGATTAATGTATTTCCTAATGAGAGTGTACATTCTGCAGCTACACATTTAACCTGCAGACTGTTTTAGTATGGTAGTGTGTAAGTACTTAAAACACAGGCTCCATGTCACAACTTTGAATCATGTTAAAAGCTGTGTTATATATGTGGTTCAGACAGGTATAAAAACTAGACTTTCTGGGATTTCATTTGGAACAATCAGACTTAGTGACTTAAGAAAAAAAACATAAAGTGCTGGAAATACTTGGCAGGTCTGGCAGCATCCGTGGAGAGAGAAAGAGTTAACGTTTCAGGGCTGTGACCTTTTATCTTTATTACAGTACTTTAAAAACTTTATTAACACATATCTATATGTGTGTGTGGATCCTCGGATGGTCCAGTGAGCTTCTTCATTGAGTACCTGAGTCATAAAGACTAGGAAGATCCAGACCTGATCGATGCTGAATTAGCTGATCTCAGCTAGGGCAGAACTCTGGGAATTGACTTAACACTCTTGGATTAGAGAGGGGAAAATTGGACATGATTCCTTCTCCTGTTCACCATGTAGCAACCCCTACTGAAGTAGATATGTTGAGTTAGGGCAGAACCTGATTCAGTGTGATGACCACACAATCAAATAGCCTACAGGAACTCTCATAAATACATGAGGGCACCTGAGGCTTATGAAACTATTTCCCAGCAAGGAGTCTATGCCTTGAGTGACAGGCAGTGATTTAGAGAAAAAAATGGGGTTGAATATTAAAGAAAAACCTTGTCAAATGTGGGATGTGTGTGCTAAATAAGAAAGCATTCATATGTGGCAGATACATATTTACATCCAACACAGGTGATAGGTCACCACTGAAGCGACATCAGTGAACAAGTGGCCATGCCATGTATGGTTAAAAAATAGGTTCAAAACTTCTTTTATTAGTACTGAATGGCAGTGATATATTTTAAGCAGGGAGTTTTTAAACTTGTCACATATGCCACTAAGGGATCGCGGTGCACTCTAGTCAGTATGTGGTGTAAGGTATGCCTGGTGAATTATTTATAAACAGTGTAGGTTTATGTGGGAAATTTATAGTTACTAATGCTTATTCACCCAGCAACTTGCGCATCTTTTTCGCTTCAGGTTTCTGCCCAACACTTTTACCTTAATTTCACAGCAAAAAGCCAGTTTCTATCCAGACCCAGTTTCCATGAACTGAAATTTGCTCCCTTCCGTGTCATGAATGGGAAACCCTTCCATGGGACTAACAGTTATCCTTTTACCACTGGACTATGCATCAGAAAAATCAGGGTAGAAGGGTTATTGTTCATCTTCACATTCATGTCATGCATGGGAATGCACATTTCGGTTCATTGTTGACAAGGGCCTGCTATGGAATTGCCTTTTTGCTATGAATCTGTATCAAGAGTGTTGAGAGAGAGCCAGAATAAAATATATTACATTTTTTAAAAAGCTCACTAAATATGTTAAGCATTAAAGCGAGAGCCTCCACATTAAGTGCTTGCTTGTTGATCACAAATGCCATTATGGTTTTAATATGCCCTTTTCTCTGTTCCTTTTTGTGCTTCAGTCCACAGACTATAATCAACAATGGTAAAGCATTGAAGCATCAGGAACCATAACCTCAAAATAATGAAGAAACTGACAAAAGTTCTGTTTTAACAATATGTTTTAAATGAACAGTACTAGAAAGTAAAATGGTACAGATTGTTACTTTCGGCTTGTTGAAAACATCAAGTACCAGTCTGAAAAGCTCAAGTTAATAAAATCTTTCCAACATCATTCATTATTTGTCAACCCCTAACACAATGCTGGTTCCCTTTCCTTTTCAATTACTTTGGGCTCTGCTGCCAGAACTATTTTTGTGTAATTATGAAGGTTATTTATATCTGCCTTTCCTGTATGAGCCCTTTTAAACAAGTTTAGGTGGCTTTTAGCAACATATTTCAGAAAGTATTTTCCTTCCTCTTGATCTGCCCCTGTGTAGCACACACTATTCCCAGGTTTGGTCAACCACAAATCTCTCAAACTAACAGAAATAAGAGCAGATGCTGCAACTCTGAAATGAGAACAGAAAGTGGCAGAAATACTCAGCAGCATCTGGGGAGAGAAAGAGAGTTAAGGTTTCAGGTCTGTGACCTTTCATCTGGCACGTTCTGTTCTCAAACTAACAGTTTGGATTCGCTTGAAAATGATCCTGATTGACTTCTGGGTTGGAATCACCGTTGCAATGTTATTAGTTAAGATTGCATTAACATATCTATATGAAACAGATAAACTTCTATTAGAATCTAACCATCTCCCCTTACCATCGATGAAACCCCTACCATCGATGAATCCCCCACTATCAATACCCTGGGGGTTCCCATTGACCAGAAACTGAACTGGACCAGCCATATAAATACTGTGGCTACAAGAGCAGGCCAGAGGTTGTGAATTCACCATCTACAAGGCACAAGTCAGGAGTCTGATGGAATACTGTCCACTTGCCTGGATGAGTGCAGCTCCAACAACACTCAGGAAGCTTGACACCATCCAGGACAAAGCACCCCATCTACCACCTTCAACATTCACTCCCTCCATCACCGATGCACAGTGGCAGCAGTGTGTACCACATACAAGATGCACTGCAGCAACTCACCAAGGCTCCTTCGACAGCACCTACTAAACCCACAACCTGTAACACCTAGAAGGACAAGGGCAGCAGATGCATGGGAACACCACTAGCTGCAGGTTTCCTTTCAAGCCACACACCATCCTGACTTGGAACTATAATCGCCATTCCTTCACTGTTGCCGGATCAAAATCTTGGAACACCCTCTCTAACAGCACTGTGAATGTACCCACACTAGATGGACTGCAGCGGTTCAAGAAGGCAGCTCACCACCACCTTTTGCAGGACAGTTAAGGAAGGGCAACAAATGCTGGCTCTGCCAGTGACGCCCACATCCCATGAAACAAATTTTAAAAAAGCAAAGTAACTTCATCCAAACATATTAGCATGTTTGTTCCCAATATTCCACAGCACTGTTTCAAGACATTGCTCTTCATTTATTTCTTTCCCTTAATGTGATTTGCCTGCTTTTCACAGAATGGCTGAGATTGGGAGTTTACCAGTGAGGAATTGTGCTTACAAGTCCAAGTTGTGCAACATGGTATAGTACATTGTTTGCTACTTATTAAATAATGTTGGTGTTAGATGCTAGCAGCTCAATTAGGAAGACTTTAATTTATATCATAGTACCATGATTTTTAAACAGATTACATAGCTCTCATTTAAAGAGGAACTGTGCTGTAAGCATGTGCTGTCAGAGTATTAAGCAAGATATAGGCACCCTTATTGATGGTGCATTATTCTCTGTAGTTTCCAAATTTTAGGCTTTAGTCAGAGCTCACCAAGGGAGTAGCAAGTTGTGTACAATTGCCTTGGTGGTGTATTGAAGTTCTACTCCAGAAACAGTGTGAATTGAGACAGTAACTGTGTGTAGCATTCCCCAGTTGGGCATCATGAAGAGGAACATTCTATCAGTGCTGAGTTCTAATCAAATGCATCACACAAAAAGTGCCAGAATAGGCAGATGCAACCCAGATGTATTGCTATTATCATCGGAGATCTAATTAGATCTGCTGTCATAACTCCAGGTGAAGGTTAACATTAAATTATTCACAGTTCAAAAAATGTAGCTCCGACTCAACTGGGATGTTAGATCACTGTAATGACACCCCCTGTAGCACCATCATGTCTCCCAACTGCTGCCTGTATCTATGATCTCCATGTTTGAATCCCTTCGATCAGGTTTCTGCCCTGCCATAGTACTGAAACCGCTCTTACTGAAGTCATAAATGACATCCTATGTGACAAAGGTAAACGATCCCCCCCCATCCTCCTTGACCTGTGTTACGACCAAGGTGGGAGAAATGCACTGTTAATTCAGTCCCACTACTACACAGGTCATAGCATATCAAATAAAGTTTCCCACCTACTGAAGAATAGCCAAATTAAACATTTTAATTGTCCCCCAGAATAAAGCACACCAAAACAGGTTTCTTTAAACAACATTAACTATTTATTAGAAAAGAAATAATAATTCTTAACTACTGAGATAAATCTATATATATGAAAAACTCCTTATTTTCTCAACCCTCATGCACCAACACATTTTTTTTTTTAAAAACAGTTAACCGGGGAAAAGGATTTTTGGTTTACAGCTGTCTCTTAGGTATAAAAATGAAAAAATAAAATGATTGAGTTCATCACATTCTGGTAGGATGTTTTCAGTACAGTGAGGTGTCCCAGAGTCGAATAGTCAGATGCCACTCGAAGTCTCTCCAGGTGAGGTTGATGAACAGTATATGATGGGTAGGCATTCAAGGCAATTTGTCTACAGCAGTCATCACACAGGTCTTTCAGTAGGGGTGCAGCAACCGGTCTGCTCAGGACTCATAGCAGCAACACAGCAGTAATGCAGCAGTAGAAGCTTTGTTCAGGTTCCAGGATTTCCCAAAACACAGGAGGCAATAGGAATGCTTCAGAGACTGGAGACAATAGGAAATGCCACCTTTCAAATGCAGGATTTCTTTTTTTCAAGAGATGCACTTCTCCTTCACAGCGAGAGGTCTTTTTCTCTAGGTTCCAGGCAGGTCAGATCTAAGTTTCAAAAATGCCTGCTCTTTGTCCAACTCATTGGTTTTTAAAAGTCCAAAGTGAAAAAAAAACTTCCTGAACATGATTACATGTCCAGACACAATGTCTCCTCTGTCACTCAAAGGAGGTCAAAACCCCTTGCTGTTCCCTTGAAACTGCTTGCTTCTCCAATTCTTGCATACAAAGTCGACATCCAAAAAATTCCACCTATTTGTAGGTGTTCAAGTTGACTGAAAATCCTTTATTCAGTTTTTAAAACACACAGAAGTCTAAGATTTTAGCATAAAAATAAAACCTTTTGTAACACCTATCTGCAAACCTTTAACATGATTGACCACCCCATCCTCCATCAATGGGACCGCATTCACCTGGTTCCATTCTTATCTATCGAATCATAGACAGAGTATCACCTGTAATGGCTGTTCTTCCTGCTCCCACACTGTTACCTCTGGTGCCCTCCCAAAGGATCTATCCATGTCCCCCTATTTCTCATCTACATACTGCCCCTTGGTGACAGCATCTGAAAACAGTTTTCACATGTACTCTGATGACACCCAGCCCTACCTCAGCATCAGCTCCCCTCACTCCTCCTTTGTTGCTAAATTATCAGACTGCTTGTTCAACATCCTATACGGGATAAGCAGAAATTTCCTCCAATTAAATATTGCAAAGACCAAAGCCATTATCTTCACTCTCCACCACAAGCTCTTCCCTAGCTACTGACTCCATCCCTCTCCATGGCAACTGAGGCTGAACCAGACTGTTCGCAAACTTGGTGTCACATGTGACCCCCGAAATAAGCTTTCAACCATACATCTACACCATCACTAAGACTGTCTATTTCCAGCTATAACATTGCCCAACTCAGCCCGTCTCAGTTCATCTGCTGCTAAAATCCTCATCAATGCCTTTGTTACCTCTACTATTCCAATTCTCTCCTGACCCATCTCTCACATTCTACCCTCTGTAAACATGAGGTCATCCAAACACATGCCCATGTCCTTACTCGCACCAAGTCCTGTACACCCATTGCCTCTGTGCTCGCTGACCTACACTGGTTCCCGGTTAAGTAATGCCCCAATTTAAAAATTCTCATCCTTGTTTTCAAATCCCTCCATGGCTTCATCCCTTCCTATCTCTGTAATCTTGAGTCCCATACCCCTCAGATATATGAGCTCTTTTAATTCTGGCTTCTTGAGCACCCCTGGTTTTAATTGCTCCACCATTGGTTGAAGGGTTGAGAACCAGAGGACACCAATTTAAGGTGATTTGCAAATGAACTAGAGACAACACAAGGAAAAACTTTTTTACGCAGCGAGTGGTTAGGAATGCACTGCCTGAGAGGGGGTGGAGGTAAATTTAATTGTGACTTTCAAAAGGGAATTGGATAATTATCTGAAGAGCAGATTTGCAGGGTTATGGGGGAAAGGCAGTGGAGTGGGACTGAGTAGCTCTTACTTTGAAATAAAGGACTGAATGGCCTCTTGTGCTGCAACCATACTATGATACCTTTTGTGGCTATGCCTTCAACTGCCTAGACCCTAAGCTCTGGAATTCCCTCCCTAAACTTCTCTGCCTCTTTATCTCTATTTCCTCATTTAAGACACTCCTTGAAACCCCTACCCACTTTGGCCAAGCTTTTGACCATCTGCCCTAGTATTAGCTTATGTGGCTTGGTGTCAGATTTTGTTTATAACACTCCTGTGAAGTGCCTTGGGACATTTTATTATGTTAAAGGCACTATATAAATTCGGGTCACTGACCCGAAACGTTAACTCTGCTTCTCTTTCCACAGATGCTGCCAGACCTGCTGAGTGAATCCAGCATTTCTTGTGTTTGTGTACTATATAAATACAAGTTGCTGTGTAAGGAACACCAGCAACTATGAAAGCATTCTAAGTATGAGGCCTACTATCAGAAGGTAATCTAAGATTTGAACAGAGTTTATGAATTCAATAAGAATCAAAAGTAAAAATCTACATTGGAAAATGAATTGATCCCTGATTGAGTTGTGTGTCATATTGAAATGGCAGGTTCTGCTACATCTGTTGATAGAAATATGATGTCAGCTGTGACTCAGTTGCTGGCACTCTCACCTCTGCGTCACAAGGTTCCAGGTTCAAGTACCACTCCAGGACTTGACAACAAAAATCAAGGCTGATACTCCAGTGCAATCCTGAGAGAGTGCTGCACTGTTGGAGGTGCCATCCTTTGGATGAGACGTTAAACCAAAGGCCCTTCTGCCTACTTGGGTGGATGTAAAAGATCCCAATACACTATTTCTAAGAAGAGCAATACTTATCTTTCAACCAACATCATAAAGGCAAATTATCTGGTCATGATCATGTTGCTGTTTGTGGGAGTTTGCTGTGTGCAAATTGACTGCTGTGTTTCCTACATTACAACAGTGAATGCACTTCAAAAGTACTTCACTGGTTGTCTGTAGTTGTGAAAAGTTTTTTTTTAGAAAGACATCTATTTATGGGGAATTGATGATGCATGCAAACCCCAACTTGTCCAAGGTGACAATATTTTTCTCTTTCCCTTTTGGGCCTTCTAACATGCTATGTAAAAATCAGTCAGTCATTCGTAAGTGAATTGTTGAGTGTTGGCAACACTGTGCTTCAAATGATCCAAGTCACAACTGTCCTGTCTGAGTTACGGCACAACTGATTTCCATTCATTAAAAATCATTAATGAATAAATCATTTGTATTAATTCAATCTCACAAATAAACTTCAATTATCCTTTAATTAGCAACAAAGCAACAGTTACAAGACAATCCACTTGAAAATATAGGGCAGTACCAATCTAAAATAATGGTAGGACGAATCTAAAATAATGGTAAAGTGCGATACACCACTTTCTACAGAATTCATTACATTTAAAATAACATTTTATCATTATGCACAGTTAATTTGGACATCAAAAATTCAATAACCAGTTATCTTTTTACTGTACACATAGGCTATTGGCAAATAATGAATACAAAGCATGTTTCCCATACATACCATGAGTGGCACTATTAAAACCAGCACTGTTCATATCGTCTAGTTTCCTTGGACTTCAGGAGCATGGTTACTACATTAAATATCATTGGGTTTACACATGGGTAGACACTCAGTTACATGATTAGTAATGCAATGATATCATGACATCAATTATCAACAGAAATTATTTTATAATCTGAACAAAGATTAGATAAGAGTACAAATCCTGCACGGAAAGCTTTCACACTGTAGTTAACACACACACTGCCCAATTCTGGGCTAGTTTTTTTGCATGGCAGCAGTTAAATAGTTTTCAAGACAGCTGTTCCTAGAACTGAACCATACCAAAAGGTGCAGTACCTCTCCCCAATGCACTGACATATTAAACAGGGAAAATCCGCGAGTCAGTTATCTAGCTGACACTGATAAACTGCTTGGCTTGACCCACATCACTTTATTACCTGGCGAACCATCAAAACTCTCAAGTTACTGTTAGGCTCAATTATTAACTAGAACTTTAAACTCACGTTCCACTGAGTAGAATTAATTCAGAGAAGTTGATTAAACCATATCACACTGCAGTAGTGGTGGTTTACCAACTGTATGCATTATTTAGTGCATTTTAATAATTTTTTGTGTTTATCCCACGATTTACCAGTAATAGAGACTGAAGGTGTTAATTGCAATGTGGCGACATTTTTCATAGGCTTAATTAATTATCATGGGCTCCCTTGAAAGGAGTCTTTAGAATGCTTAATTATGTGGAATAATGATATCAATGAAGGAATTACAAAATTGAAACTTAATCTAGGGGTTCAGATGACATTGTAAACCAGCAAAATAAAGCTTAAATTCACCTGAAGCTCAGGATTAAATTTTGATCTAAATTCACTGCCTCATACCTGGTATTTTGTACATTTAAAAATGTGAATACAGTTGTGTAAATAGAATTTAACTGCATTTCAGCTTTATGACAGTTGCTTTATTTATGTTAGGTGCCATCTTAGGGTGCAGAGCAAGCTCAAATGACGTGCAGTAAGGTCTTGTCACCCTATTGGCTGCCACAGGTTTATCCATAATGTGTGAAACACGGTGCACAGGAAAACACTAAAATATTATGAAATTTTTTTAGTCAGTTACTCAAATCTAAATCAGTGGATAATAGAGGTGTCAACCTAATTACTTTAACTGAAGTATCTAGTTTAATGTATTTCAGTCATCAATGTTGGCATGCGTACCCAAGCAAGTTCTCAAATGCTTCCCTTTCTCCTTCAATTTCCTGAAGTTGCTGACAGTGGAAAAGTTCCACAAGTGACAAAAGCTCTCTTGCACCTGACTTAAGAGGCCATTCTTTATGTTTCAGCATAGACAGCAAGTAGCAGTGGACTATGCAAATGTGGAGACCAGCTCCTCTGAGCCCGATCCCATCTAAACCCATCACATGTAGGAGGAGGAGTTGATGGACTGTAATCAGGAGCAGGAACTCTGACGTACTTCAGCTACCTAGCTCAAGGGTGCTTAGGCCACCTGTAGCATGTCTAACGCTACACAGGCTCAGATGAGACTGAATCTGGCACTTTCCTGGTTTGCATGACTAAGTACCATATTAGGCCAAAGATTTACTAACTGAGGCACGTCTATGAATAATTTACTCCCATTTCTTGTATCATACATTGGTTCTCAAGGGCTTAAATTTTAAACATGTCAACAATCTGTACAATTGTTGTGTGTCTGCAGCCTTATATATTTGCACAACACTTCTCAATTTGGTAGTTACAGTTGTGTAGTGTCAGGCATAAATGTTAATTATATACAATTATACAGGAAGAGTCACAGACCAATAAATGAGAGCATACTTCATCATGGCAATGTGTACTAAAGACATTTTCTACACTCAAGCTATTCTTCTTCACTGTCGCTGGGTCAAATTCCTGGAACTCCCTAACAGCACTGAGAGTGCATCTACACCACATGGACTCCAGCACTTCAAGGCGGCAGCTCACCACAGCCTTCTCAAGGGCAGTTAGGGATGAGCAGTAATGCTGACTCACATCCCTCAAATGAATAAAAAAAAGTGAAGAGATGAGACAAGTATCCCATGGTAATACAAAGAAAAAAATGTTATGGCAGAAGTTCAAAATAACATAGGTCATTCACAGCAAAATAAGACATCCTCACATCACCTGATAAAAGACCTCATACGTTCTTACATTGAAAGAAACATACCCATGACACAAAAGTGATCATACTGATCAAATAGAAAAGCTAGGGATCTCTAAGTATATACTAAGTACCTTCGCAGTCAGGTCATTTTAGTAAATCAAGGTGACCGAGCATGATATTCATCAAAATAAAAATTCTTCTGGTTACTCTGTGTACCAACATCGTTAGGGCGAACATGAAGACTTCCTCTGGCCTGTTGTTTTAATGAATCATAAATTCATTCTCTTAGACAGTGTCACTACATGTTGATCACAGTAACTCACCCTCCTCTGACCCAATGTTTCCTAGCTTTACCAAACTCATTTTAATTATTTTTAAAGCATTAGATGCATGGGGCAAACTTAACAAGGCCTCACGTCACCAGAAAGTCCTTGTATACCACCAGCGCATAGCAGATGTGCCCGTAATTTTTGGTCCTTTAAAATCACTGGACAGAAAATCATGAGCAGCATGTCTGATAATCTGATGTGCGTTGAATGTAAGCAAGATGTCATGAAATTTGCCCTTGTGTGTACTTCTAAACAGCAATAGTCAGAGACGACCACAAGGGAATGGTTTAATCAGGCTTTAATACAACTATTATTTTGGTTAATAATTTCGCCACTGGACAGGTGGACAGGCCTAGGATTGGCCCTATATCATTGACTTTTCTGTGACCTACAGTTCCATCCAGCGAAGCTCTACACTGGTATTGAAAACCAAGAGAATCTACCTACATAGGCCTTCCTATCTCTAAGAAAGCCTCCTCTACCACTTGATTTTATACTTTTATTGCAAGGAACAGAAATGCATCATCAGCTCCATAAGATGAGTGGATAAAGACTTTCAGAGAGTTCAGCTGAGAAACTGTAATTTATAACTGAATCATGGATATGGCATGATTTGGCCTGAAACATGGAATGCAGAGAAGTATTATTTAAATCGAGAAATGGGTAATTTTTCAGTATTATTTGTCTGTGAGGCACAATACCTGACAGCTTTACAGGAAGTAATGTTCCAGGTGGCTGGAATATTGAGCAATGAACTAAATGGTGGCTGAAAATAACTGGGAAGATTTCACATATATTTGCAAACTGTGGTTGGGGAAATGTGGAGATCCTCAGTAAAAGTACTTGGTGCAGTGTGTGCAAATTTGATGTAAGCAAATCCAGCCTGACCCACTCACTTTCTAACTTGGTCATTACCAGTGAAGTCACATCTGAAGTGGGAAAGTATGTTTCAAAGAAAGTTTCGCAGCAGCAGAAAACCAAATTCAATGGACAGCAACCACTCTTGAGAACCATGCATGGTAATAGTGAGTTTTTCCCAATCGCCCATCAAAACAAAATGGGGAAAAGTGTTTGTCGGGGTATGTATGGGTTGGTTTGGGGCAGGAACAATATACTGCTTTAAATAACCAATCTCCCCTTTGATTAAAAGCATTTGAGCAGGAATGACCAACTGCACTTAGAATGTGTTAAATTGTGACTGCAATAGGGATGAATTAAATAATGTTTTCTGTGGTATAACTATTCACCCTCCACCCACCCAAAAGAACCTGAGGTGTGCACACACGTGGAAAATGCTAACGTGTTCCCCAGTGTATTACGGGAGAGAACACTACACAAGACAGAGAAAATACTGAATTACTACCATTAACTACAATAATAAATCTAAGGCTTTTGAAATAGAGTTATTTGCTCTGTATGGCTAAGACACAGTCATATTCAAAACACTTTAGTGTTCAAAGACTGGGGACATCTTCTGGGGTTGGCTGCATAACATGGCTAAGCATTTATCTAAACATTTTTTTAAAAATTCCCATCCAACAATCTTCCCTCCTCTGAAGGGGTAGCTTCATGCTGTGGTATGGTTCCATGGACATCCTTTGGCACCTTGCCCAAGTGCTCATTCTTCATGTGTGAGGCTGCCACTAAGTGTCCGCAGTCTGTTCAGCTGTAGGGAGCATCACAGCTGAGCCCAGTTTTTTGCTCACCCAACAATCACATCCATACACATTCTGACATAGGTTGTTGGATGACAATCTGGAGTGGGAATGCTGGTCTACTTTTACTGCCCTAGCCCAGGGACACCTACCTAACCAAATGTACAACTTACATCTTCCACCTCCTCTTTCCAAACTGAGGTCATCTAAATCAGAACAAACTCGGGGTCAAAAATGAGACCATCTTGACCAATGTGGCTTAGTAACACAATACATAAAGCATTTATCCACTGAACAATACAGGGCCCGAGGTGAATATATAAAATATATTAATTTTCTTTTGTTTCCCAAATTACACAAGTGGTAGAAATGTACAAACAATGTAGCTCTCTGGAATACACTAAATAATGCACTCAGAACATTCCTGAACCTGAACGTTGCCTACCCAACGTTGTTTGATAAATTATTTTGCATATTCCATCATTCCACATGAGTTATTGGACATCCTGCCTTTCTGTAATCTAAACAGATTGATAATTTTACATGTATATAACTTTTTCAGGGATTTCCGTCGTCATGATCTATAAATACAAAAGAACCTCCCAGATGTTATCTCTAGGGTTGCCTACAGATGTTGCTCAAAAGCAGCTTTCTGTATATTCTCATTTCCAATAGGAGGTAACAGTCTAATGAACGAGAGGTGACTTATTTAAGGAAACACACATTTAAATTTGGAGGCCATGAAAGGTACAGCTACCTATCTGAAATGCACCAATAAACGTCAGTTTACAAGTCAGCCCCTGTTCATTTCCCAGCTAAATTTAACTTACTTTCCAGCTCTGTTAGTCCAGCAGAACTTGCTATTACTAGAACGGCCAGATTATCAAATCATCATTACACGCTTGACATCCTAAATTAATTAACTCCTCCTTACAAGTGTTACATTGCCACACAGAGCACTATAAAATAATCAGGCAGACAAGTGCAGAAGTGGCTGATGGATCATCTCATCAGTCCAGGAGCACAATATCTACACAAAGAGGAGGATGTGTTTGTGCCATGCTGGAAGCCTTTAGTGAAAGGACACTAACACCATTTGCATTAACTGAGCAGCTCTTGCAAACTGTTGCCCTGGGAAGGGTAGTAGGGGCTGTGAAGACGGGTGGTGTTGGAGCCACAATCAACGTATTGGTAGGCATCGAAAGAGATTTGCTCAGAGTGTGACAAATACCAAGCTGTCACTGTTGCTCTGGAAAAGATGGAAAAGAACAAATAATAGAATTCTCACCTGTTTCATGCTGTTATTTTTGCACACACATTTCAGGAAGGCCGTTACTGCATTTACTTTGCTTATCCATTTCAGCAATCGGTGGTGGTTGCCGCTCTGTTTATATTTCAGGAAGATCTATGCACAAGTGGATTTGTTTTAAAGTAACTAGCTGCTAGCAGCTGTTTCTCAAAGTGCAATGATACATGGAGACATGAAAGACCTGAAGAATGTGACTGAACTGATAGGAAGTCTCTGGGGAGGAGGATATACTGAGGCTGTAAACTTCAGACAAATCCAAAATTGGAAGGGACAGCACATTCTTAACGTAAAAGGTCAGATTGCTTGTGCAAAGCAGGCCAGATGGGAAAGGTGTTGTATTCACAACAGTATTTAAAGCAGTAATCCAGAATAAGATCTTTTCCACCCAATCATCAAATTTACTAGGAGGCCACAACAAAAAAACAAATTGTCTGGTCCAAAACTGACAGGAAGTCACTATAACACAGAAATAACATGCCTGTGTAGAACAGAATATCCCCTCCTTCACAATAGGAGGGAACACAAACACAAGTGTGTGGATGAGACAATTCTATTTGTCCCTTCAGATAAGGGAGTCACAGAATGCGTCCTCTGCAAAGGGAAGTAAATAGGGATCCTGGTTAAAAGAAAGTGAATTACCAATTCATTTGCTTGGATTACACCTACATTCAGATACTACCAACTAAGAAAAAGGCCTAATCTACTGTACTTACTGTATTGAGATCACAATATTGTGCACTTTGATTTCAGGCATTGTGCAGTAATGGCTTAAAGACAAAAATGAAAAAGAACATATTATAGATTCTCTGACATGTATAGCAAATTATTTGTTAACATCTACTTTTATATTGTCGCAGTTCCACTGATCAACTGTCCTTCCAGAGAAATGTTATTATACCATCAATTTTAAATGATTTTTTTTTACCAGAAATGTAGTCACTGTCTAGGTTTCAGACAATGAAGAATGCCCACTATGTTAGATACTGGAGGCTGTAGAACTGTATCTCAACAAGAGATATCATCTAGAGAGGAGGCGATAAAACTGGAAGATGTAATTGTATTCGGGAATATCCAAAATATAGCAGTGAAAAATTATTACAGTTGCCTTACACATCCTCTGAAAATGAATCTTAAATGTGTCAGCTTGGCTCAGTTGGTAACATTTTCACATGAATCAGAAGCTTGTGGGTAAAAGCCCAGTACAAAGTTGAGCACATAATTTAGGCTGTGAGGTCAATGTAGTACAGAGGGGTTGTCACAGGCAGTGTCTTTTGGATGTAATTTTAAATTAAAGCCCCATTTTCATTTTCAGATGGATGTAAAAGATCCCATGCACTCGTTTTAAGAGCAGCAGTGAGTTCTCCTGGTATCCTGTCCAATATTTATCCCTTAACCGACAAAACAGATTAACTCACGATGTAGCTCTCTACTATTTGTGGGACCTTACTGTTCACAAAGTGACTTCAAAGTTTCCCCACAAAACAAGAGTCTACACTTTGAAAGTACTTCATTGGCCGTGAAGCACTCTGGGACTTCCTGAAGACGTGATAAATGTAAGTTCTTTCTTTTAATTAACAGTGTTATTATTGTTTGCTGCCACACTAATAGTTAGTGGTATTATTGTTCACTTGCATACAATTAAATGGAAAACGTTGCTCTTAAACCACTGTCATCTCATTCCTGTGGACAGTCAATTCCTAAATACAACTGTTCTTACAATACTTACTACATGCCTACATCATCGAGCACAGCAGTCACCTCATAGAAAATCTGAAAAACAGAAAAAGATATAATCACATTATATAGAACACCAGAGAGATACATTAGACTAGTAAACAGAAGTGGGAAAAGGAAAGTGCGTAAATTAACTTATCTATGGATGTGGATATAGTGGTTAGTATATAAATAAACTCAATTTAAATCTCACCAACATTGATGAAATTCAGTAAAGTGTTTGAACTGCAAAAAGAAATATAATGAATTTAAAATTCTGGGTAATTCTGACAGCAGTAAGAGAAGGAATCTTGTTGCACAGTGATGTCTTCCCTACATCTGTGTCAGTAATTAAACTCAGAACTTGCGCACACTGAATGAATTATATGTGGGATTCTCATTAATAATTAGCGATTCTCAATAATTAGTGAGGTTTATTTGTTTACATCTTCTCTATACATCAGAAAAACAGAAAGAGAAGCTCAAAATATATTTGTAATGTGGAATTATTTGAGGTCCCTCTCCTGTCCCAACTATCTCCTTCCCAACTCAGAGAGTTGGGTCACTTGGGAGAGAAAATCAATTTAAAAATGAGAAATGAAATAGCAACAGAGGGTTCATTAAAAAAAATCCAACCACAATTAGTGAAAATCCATGACACACAATTCTACTCCGTTCCCTCTGGATTCCCTACATTCCTTCTGGTCCAGTTCGAAATGGCACTGTGCATTAGAACAGAATCAGCAAACTTCTATCTTCCCAAATGTCCACAGCAGGAAGGGTGCCAAGGGGGTTCAAGTAATTTTTCCGCTGCTTAGCTTTGTAAAAGCCCATTCCGGTCTTTTACAGTCCATTTTATTCTGTTGGAATTTCTTGTGCTGTTTCCTTCCCCCACCAATTTTGTCACATACCCTCCTCTTCTGCAGATACTATCCCAATGTGCCCTCAAGATAGCAAGGTTATGGAGGACATGGCAGATCACCAGTGAGTACTGGAGCGCTCCCTCCGAGCAATCCAGGCAGTGGAATTGTTGTTTCAGGATACTGATGGCTGGCTTCACGGCTCTCATTGTAGGCACAATGTCCACATATGGTTGGGTGGAAGTCTTCAGCCAGGTGTAGAGTGGGCATTCCAAGTCACCAAGCAGCCAGCCTTGGATCTTCATGTAGCCCAAATATGGCAGGTATGGCTGACTGCTACAGGATGAATGTGTCACGACTGCTGCATCCACCGACAGGATCTTCTGGGCATGACTGCACACCAATGCAGCTACATGGAGCAGTAGCTATGTGGGGCCTGCAGAGCCATGTGTGCAGTCGATAGCACCCTGCATCACTGGGATTCTCGCTAACCTGACAAAACCACATGCTCATTCCTCCTGCTTCTCTCTGGAAAGTGTGAAGACAATGAAGTCCCCTATCCTTCTGTGCAAGGTCTCCACCACCTTTCGGATGCAGCGATGCACAGCGAATTTGAAACATTACTAATGTCGAGTGCTCCCACCTGAAAGGATCTGCTAACATATAAATTTAGGGCCATGGTGATTTTGACAGCCATGAGCAGTGCAGTCCTTGCCTTGCTGTGTGGCTGCAGTTTGAGTTGCAGGAGATGGCATAGTTCAGTCACTACCTCCTTGGTGAGAAGTAAGTGCCGCAGACACTGCTCCTGGCTGAGATGGAGCTAGAAGTGCTCCCTAAAGACCCCTAGGCCTTCTACTGAGAACCCAGCTCCTCTTTCTGAGCAGAGCTTTTCCTCACTGCTGCTTGTGTTCCATCTCCAAATCATGCTGCAGCCCAAGAGGAACTGAAACTATAGCCCCAATTACTGAAGCAGGCTTTCTTCTGACAGGCCTCCCAATTCCTCTGACCTCCTTGTCAAAGCCCAGCAGCACTCCCTTGTAAATCCAAAAGTTTTCGTAACTCCTCCAATAATTCTCAATACAGTACTTCCACCAGCTCGGCAACAGAAAAAGGAAGTCAAAAGCACCTCATTAAAGCTCTTTTTAAATAGACTCTGTAGACTGTTTGCTCTAGAGCACTCTTTGAATAGACTTTGAGTCCTGTCATAAGTCCTGCCACAAATTCAAGGCATTGGCTGACATGGTGGTGTGAACAGACACTCTGATAATTCAATACTGTTCAGATCCCCGTGGAGACCACCAACAAACCAAAAGAATCGAATCCACCAACTGACTCCAATTTCGGAAACAAAAACCAAACTGACAAGATTTCACTTTTATAAATTTTACTTTAACACTCAAACCAAAATCAACATAACAAACATGAACTAACAGTTAAATCACCATCGATGTATATATATCTTAAAGCTCGCAAGTTAATTATCAGATGCAAAAAGGATATATCTCACAAGGCCTTTGGCAGTCCTATCAGCAAGATAACATCTAACTGTCACAAAGTCCTTCAGGTCTTTGAACTTTTCAAAGCAGATCTCCAGATCCCATCTGTCAAGCTGCAAACGCGGCTTCCACATGATGGCAGTTTCTCTGAAATCCAAACACCACCGATACCGTCTCCGTCAAAATTGCACACCTTTCCTGAATTTCCGTGGTTTTGCTCACAATAGTCCTCGTGACATAGCTTCACCGGTCTCACCTTATGTAGCTCTTTAAGGCACCAAAAACAACAATGGCAACCTGTATTTTCCAAGGGTCAGCTCCCAGAAAACAGGTTCCTTGTCTTTTTTAAAACCAACAGCTCCCAGCTTGTTTTAGTTCAGCAGTTCTGGGAAACTGTTTCACCCTCCAATCACATGTCTCTAGTAAAAACAATTTTGATTTTTTAACCTGGTTCTGACCTCCCAGAACATTGAAGCTTTTAGTTTCATTTTCAAATTGGGGTCTGTCTCAGAAAAACTGAATCCAAATTAATTGCAGCCAACAGGTCAGCTGCACAGAACGCAGTCTGCACACAAGGACTCATTTATAGTACACTAAAACCAGAGATAATTGTTTGAGTCCAGGGTTCTGATTTGCGTCTAACTGTACTAGTGATTAGCTCAAATGACTCTATTGCAAGTAACACCAAGTTCCTCTTTTTTACAAACTGAAAACCCAATAGATGGCACATATTATCTTCTCAGATTTTATAAATCTCTACCATATAAATGAAACAGGAACTAACTCCCATAACAACCATGTACTAACAGTGTATTATGAACAAGGAAATTACACAGAGAGGTGAAAGAATTATAGAGTGGTTATAATGGGGGACTTTAATTATCCTAATATAGATTAGGATAGTAATATTGCAAAGGGCAGGGAGGTGCAAGAGTTTCTAGATTGTGTTCAGGAGAATTTTCTAGATCAGTATGTTTCCAATCCAACGAGGAAGGAGGCATTACTGGATCTGGTTCTGGCGAATGAGGCGGGTCAACTGAATCAAGTGGCAGTAGGGGACAGTGACTATCACATCATAAGGTTTAGGATGGCTATGGAAAAGGACAAGGGACAATCCAAAGTAAAAATAATTAATTGGGGGAGGGCTAGCCTCAATGGACAGAGAACAGATCTGGCCCAAATAAATTGGAATCAAAGATCGGAAGGCAAAACTGTAACTGAACAATAGACTGCCTTTAAAGAGGCGATAGTTCAGGTACAGTCAAGGTACATTCCCATGAGGAGGAAAGGTTGGGCAAACAGATACAGAGCTCCCTAGATGACTAAAGAGAGAGTGAGTAAGATGAAGCAAAAAAGGGTGCATATGACAGATGTCAGGTGGATAATACAATTGAGAACCATGCTGAATAGAGAAAGTTCAGAAGGGAAGAGAAAAAGCAAACAAAAGCAGAGTCAGCATGAGATGAGACTAGCAGCTAACATAAAAGGGAACTGAAATGTCTTCTATAGGCATACAAGTAGCAAAATGGTGATAAAAGGAGGAATGGGGCCAATTAGGGACCTAAAAAGGGATTTATGCATGGAGTCAGGACATGGCTGAGGTACTAAATGAGTATTTTACATCTGTCTTTACGAAGGAAAAGATGCTGCCCAAGTCACGGTGAAAGAGGAATTAGTTGAGACACTGAATGGGCTAAAAATTAATAAAGAGGGGTACTAGATAGGCTGGCTGTACTTAAATTTGATAAGTCACCAGGACAGGATGAGATGTATCCAAGGATACTGAGAGAAGCAAGGGTGGAAATTGCAGAGACACTAGCCATAATCTTCCAATCCTCCTTAGATATAGAGTCATATACAGCACAGAAACAGATCCTTCAGACCATAGTGTCCGTGCCAGCCATCAAGCACCTATCTATTCTAATCTCATTTTCCAGCACTTGGCTCATAGCCTTGTATGCTATGGCATTTCAAGTGCTCATCTAGATACTTCTTAAATGTTGTGAGGGTTCCTGCCTCTACCACCCCTTCAGGCAGTGTGTTCCAGATTCCAACCATCTCTGGGTGAAAAATGTTTCCTCAAATCCCCTCTAACCTAGAGCATGGTTACCTGACCTATATGGGGGAGTGGCGGAGGGCGGGGGGTTGCCAGTGGCCTGGAAAATTGCAGATGTTACAACTTTGTTCAAAAGGGGTAAAAGGGAAAGCCCAGCAACTACAGGCCAGTCAGTTTAACCTAGGTGGTGGGAAAGCTTTTAGAAACAATAATTTGGGACAAAATTAAGTCATTTGGACAAATGTGGATTCATTAAGGAAAGTCAGTACTGATATAAGGACAAATCATGTTTAACTAACTTGCCTGAATTTTTTTGATGAGGTAAAGAAGAGGGTAATGCAGTTGACGTGCTGTACATGGACTTTCAAAAGGCATTTGATAAAATGCCAAGTAACAGGCTTGTCAGCAAAGTTAGAGTCCATGGAATAAAAGAGACATTATCAGCATTTGAAAAATTGAAGCAAAATACTGCAGATGCTGGAACTTTGAAATAAAAACAAGAAATGCTGGAAATACTCAGCAGGTCTGGCAGCATCTGTGGAGAGAGAAGCAGAGTTAACGTTTCAGGTCAGTGACCCTTCATCAGAAATGGAAACGGAGAGTAATGGTGAACAGTTGTTTTTTGGAGAAAGGTATATGGTGGAATTCCCCAGGGGTCGGTGCTAGGCTCCCTGTTTTTCTTGTTACATATTAATGACCTAGACTGGGTGTACAGGGCACACTTTCAAAATCTGCAGGTGACACGTGGAAGTATTGTGAACTGTGAGGAAGATAGCGATAAACTTCAAGAGGACATAGGCTAGTTGGAATGAGCGGACAAGCAGCAGATGAAATTTAATGCAGAAAAGTGTAAAGTGATTAATTTAGGTAGGAAGGAGGAGGAGAGGCAATATAAATTAAAGGGTACAGATCTAAAGCGGGTGCAGGAGCAGAGGGACCTGGGGGTATATGTGTACAAATCACTGAAGGCTGCAAGGCAAGTTGAGAAAGCGGTTAATAAAGCATACAGGATTTATAAATAGGGCATACATTACAAAAGCAAGGAAGTTATGATAAACCTGTATAAAACACTGGTTCGGCCTCAACTGCAGTTCTGGGCACCAAACTTTTGGAAGGATGTGAAAGGCATTAGAAAGGGTGCAGGCAAGATTCATGAGAATAGTTCCAGGAATGAGGAACTTCTAATGTGGATAAGCTGGATCTGATCTCCCTGGAGAAGAGATTAAGAAGAGATTTGATAGAGGTGTTCAAAATCACGAAGGGTCTAGACAGAGTAAATAGGGAGAAACTGTTCCCATTGGTTAAAGGATCCAGAATCAGAGGACATTCATTTAAGTGACTGACAAAAGAAGCAACAGTGACATGAGGAAAACTTGTTTATGCAGCGAGTGATTAGGATCTGAAATTCTGTCTGAAAGTGTGGTGGAGGCAGATTCAATCAAGGCTTTCAAAAGAGAATTGGACAATTATCCGAAGACAAAAAAAATTACAAGGCTACAGGGAAAGAGCAGGGGAATGGGACTAGGTGAGTTGCTCTTGCAGAGAGCCGGCACAGACAGGATGGGCCGAATGGCCACCTTCTATGCTGTAGATTCTATGATTCTAAAAGTGATAAACATTCACCAGATCCCCTTCTCTTCTCCAGTTGCTCTTTCAGTCTGAACTCAATGTTGCGCAAACCTCAGTGCTTTCTCTGACCTTGAGGTGAGCTTCAAACTCCATGTTCAGTCCATCAACAAAACTGGCTCCTTCCACTTCTGAGAAGCCTCATCTGTCTCGGTCTGTACCCACTCCCACCACTGCTGAAATCCTCATACATGCCTTCATTACCTAAAGGCATGATAACTCCTTGCCAATCTCCACCTGACTTGAACTTCAATTCAACCAGAACTCTACTGCCACATTTCATTCCACACGAAGTCCCACTCGCCTATCAGCCCCGTTCTTGTCAACCTTCAAGGTTCCCTGCCCCCAAAGCATTGATATCCAAAACCTAATTTTTAAATCCCTCTTTGCCCTTCGCCACCTGACCTCTGCAATCTGTTTCAGCCCTAGTCCTCTGCTTGCACCCTCTGCTCTCTTGACTTTGGTCTATTGTACATGACCATCTTCCTCCACTTTACCAATGGTGTCAGAGCCTTCTGGCATTTAAACTTGAGAATTCTCTTCCCAAACAATTCTGCTTTGCCTAATCTCCATCTTCAAAAGCCTATTTATAATCTCCTATTTAACTGTGGCTCCAACAACCTCCCTTAACTCTTCTTCCTATTCCCGCTGTGGCCCCAACCCCTAGACTGTAGGTGTGTTGGACCACTTACGATAAACACATAAAATAAGAGCAAAATACTGCGGATGCTGGAAATCTGAAATAAAAACAAGAAATGCTGGAACCACTCAGCAGGTCTGGCAGCAACTGTGGAAAGAGAAGCAGAGTTAATGTTTCGGGTCAGTGACCCTTCTTCGGTTCCTTTCTTGTCTTTATTACGATAAACACATTGTATGCTTAAGCTGTTATCTTATAAATTGCTAACACTTGTTTGAATGACACCAGTTTCCTATTGCAAGTACTTCTTGTACCATCAACAGACATATAACTGAAGAAATCCAGCAAGTTCCAATCCTCATTTACTTAACAGTGCCCAAAGTTACAATGCAGCCTAGATCTGATATTAAAAACTTTTATTGTAAATACTATTATTTAGCTGCCAAAAACTGAACACATCTGCTCACACAAGATGCAGAAGTGGAGGCTAGAAATGAATGTTGGTGATATTGGTGGATACAAGTTAAGATATTCCCATGTGCTGTTCTATTATAGGTGGTAACCTGTTTAAACTACAAATTAACATCACTGCTAAAACAATGATAAAGAAATCAAACCACCGATAGCACCCGAGGTAACTGAGCCAATATTTATTACCTGGCCGCCTCCCAAGGGCCTGAAGACTGTAGTGTTTTTGATGTTGACAGTTCCAAGGACCTCATTAAAAAACACAATCTGCACATTGAGGTCAGTGATACTGATGCTGTAGAAGTTGTAGTTTGTTACATTTATTATATTCTGCAAAAAGAGAAAATAAAAGTGGCACATCAAAAGCCCAAAATAAGACATGAAAAGCACCACAATGTAGCTTAACCATAACCTCAGAATTCCTTCCCCTCTGCAACCAGTGTGCACTTTTCTGTTTCCCACAACAGCCAAGATTGTGGCTTTTCTGAGTGAAACGAAAATTATTGCTGAACTGTGGGCAGTTTTGCGTTGCACATTAGAATCTTCAGAGGCTTAATTGAGACTGTCCAAATCATTTCATGAACACCATTACAACCAGGAAGCAGAGATTTGCATCGAATCCAATCCAACGATAGCAATATCTACACACTGCTCTCTCACTTTTCCAAAAGGACTGGGCAACCAGTCTTTGTAGGATCTCAGTCCTGTGAAATTGAGCAATTTTTCCTCTTTTAATATGAACGCTTCAAAATTCCAGGATCCCTGCCCTTGAGGTCATAGATCTCATCCAAATTCCATGGACATGATCACTTAAATAATCAGGGTGAGTGACCCTATAGTGCTGCTACAGAGGTGCCTGCCTACACTGATGAGGTCCCATGAAATCGGAGTGGTGCCCTGCCGCTCTGATGGAGGAGACTACATGCCCTTGGAAGGCCTGTAGATGTAAATTTTAAAATACTTCTTTTCCCTCCCAGGGAAACATTGCACCTTAGTTCAGAACGTAATTAATACTCTCTGGGATCAATTATGTTCAACTCCTTTCATTTCTTACAAGACCCACAGTGAAACCCGTTAGTGCCTGCTCTCTGCAGGCGTGGCTTCTATTGGGCCTAAAGGGGTATTCTGGCCAGAATTCCCAAATTAGTCCTGAATATGGGCTGATGGAGAACAGGCAGAAGACCTGCCCACTCCCTCACTGGATGCACGGAGCTCAAATTCTGCATAGGTAGACTGTGCTCTAAATTCCTGCCCCTAGGAACGATTTGTCTATGTTGCAGTTCCTCACCCACGAGGAATGTCAGCCTCCCACTGTCACCTGCAACACTTCACGTCAGAAGCTGCAGAGCAAAGTTTCCTTTAATGTGGTACAATAAATTATTTTAACCCTCGCCTCAGAAAAGGTCTACACCCCAATGCACCAATATAAATTATATTTCTAATCTTGCAATAGACAGTATAGATGGCAGGAGCCACATTACAGAGTTCTTACTCTTTTTGGTACTAATCTAGCCCTGCACCATAGGAGCTGAAACTACATCTAATATATGATGAACCTACCGTTATTTTAAGAATAACTCTATAAGCCTTCTTGTCATCGGTTATGTAGGCTGACTTAATACCAACATGTTCTACTTGAATGGAACGTGGGAAAAGGAAGAAGATTGCAAGTCCGCTAATCAGAAGGCTGATCACCACAGCGACTGCCACATAAAGTTTCCTGAAAAGTAAATCACATCCAAGAATTGGAACTGGTTTGCTTCTTTTCTAATGAACGATTTCAGTTTTGGCTGTTGGTGAAATACTAAATTGTTGCAACAGTAAAACATTAATACTGACGTTCGTTGTGGTTGCAGCCTCTGGTCACTGTACGGAATCAGAGCTACCAGCTCATTCTCCTGGCCTAGAAATGTAAAAATAGAAAACAAAATCTTTAAAATACCATCACATCACCATTGCCAAATTTTGGAGCTTAAGATGTCAGCCTTGGCTCTGTGGCATCACATTCACCTCTGAATTAGAAATTCATAGGTTCAAGCCTGACTGCAGAGACTTGAACATGTAATCTAGGCTGACATTCCAGTGTAGTACTGAGTTCTGCACAGTCAGAGGTGCCATCTTTCAGATGAGATGTTAAACTGAAGTCCTTCAGGTGGGTGTAAAAAAACCCCACAGTACCATTCCTGGCCAATATTATCACTTAACCAACACCACCAAGAACAGATCATCAGTCATTTATATCACTGTTGTTTGTGCGACTCACTGTGCGTAAATTGGCTGCCGCGTTTTCCTACATTACAACAATGATTAGAATTCAAAAGTACTTCACTGGCATTTGGGATATCTTAAGTTTGTGAAAGACACTATGTAAATACACTTTTTCTTTTAAAATGTTTTATAAAGGCAGCAGTGTTATAATGTGTAATGCACCAGGTATTATTCAGCTTGTCCCTTTAAAATCACAAATCTTATTGCTGTAAGTAGGCAAATCCTGAAGTCAATTCAACAGTAATTTCTCTTAGGGTAATATCTATTGTGTGGCAAGTTTATCTAAAACTAGACGGACTAGATTTCTACCTTTTAAAGAATATACCCCTGCTTATTTTGTAGGTGCCTGCTTCAAAGCAGGATATGACTCATTTCTGTTTAACAAGTGTTAGGTGACAGGGAACACACCTAGGTGATAAAAGTAATTATTACTGATCATCTTACTACAAATTACAGACTAATACATTTCCAATCCTATTGTCTCTATAATGGCTTTCCCAAAGTGGGTCCCATGAGCAAGACTCTCACCAAATTGGCAGTTTTGGTTGCCCTGAAAATTTGTGAATTGCTTTTGAGTCAGAATTCTACGAAGCAACCTTGTGACTTTGAAATTTATTTTGATTGACAGTTTTATTACAAAACTGTTTTTTAAATCTTTGTGTTTGCTTCAATTCTATAGTGAAAACAGACATAAAGCTAAACTGAAATAAAAACAGAAAATGCTGGAAATACACAGCAGGTCATGCAGCATCTGTGGAGAGAGAAACAGAGTTAACATTTCAGGTCAGAACCTGATGAAAGGCCAATAACCCGAAACGTTAACTCTTTTTTTCCATAAATGCTGCCTGACCTGCTGAGTAATTCCAGCATTTTCTGTTTTTATTTCAGATTTCCAGCATTCGCAGTATTTTGCTTTTGTGATAAAGCTTTGGTTTCATTGTTTTCCTACTTGTTCCTCTCCTTGGGTTGGGGCTGTCCAATGTAAAACCTATATCAATGACGCAAGGATCTCTCCAGTAAATAACAAGCATTGGCACACTGATTCATATAATTCCTAGATCAAAGCTAAGGGCAGAGAGCATATCTTTAGCTACACACTTAACCTATGGAAGAGGGCACAGCATAGGGAAGAAAATGAAAATACCTTAAAATAAATGAATGCTGATTAGTCTGCCAATGCTCTAAGGTTGGCATCAATAGTACTTTATAATGCATTGGCCTCAATTCTTCCTTGGGTTAACAAAAGGACTACAATGTTTGCACTGTTGCAGTAAGTGCTTGGAGTTGTAATTGCTTTGTTATGCTTACAGTGGAATTTTCATCTCCATCAAATGTTCGAGAAAGGGAGAATGAAGTACATTTTGCACCCTAGCACCAAACTTCTCATTAATATTGGGAGAAAACTACTTACCTCTTGGTATTCTTCCTGTCCCTTGACAGGTGGGACATGTAATGCTCTCTCTTCCCACAAACTCTACATATGGAACATGAGAACTGGCTTCTCCATTACTGTCCTGTACTTTGTTTATGTTTTCTGGAGCTGTTCTGTCAGTCTCTGGCACAATGGGTGCTGTATCCTCTTTCTTGCTTTGTCTTGGGAAATTAGGTAATTGAGAGAATGATTTACCCATGGTTTCTTAGACTTGTCCTGTAACATGAATTCAGAATAAAGAATCATACTCTATGGCGACATTAAACATCAATTACTGGAAATATTTGAAAATACATTTGTAAGTGCTTTTCAGAGTTCAAATTTTATAAACCTGCATCACAAAACTTAATCTCTCTAGCCACACTAGAACTAATGTATTGTTCTAGCAGAGAGGGGACGTGGGAGGTGGGTCATGATAGAATACAGACTTGTTCCATGATTCCGTGTAAGGCCAATTACTAGTAGTGATAACATGTAACAGTGAAGGTTTGTGCTTTGAAATACTGCTTTTGTGTGTACATATTTATCAAAGGAGGATATTAGGCTAGATGAGCCAGAATCCAACAGGGAAGCTTCGATGGGTCATGTGACTTTTTGTTACATCTTGGGCTTGAATCCCAATTAAAGTTTCGGCTGTCACTTGCTGACATTAATGGGCCTCTCAACGGAACTGATAACGCAATGCCTCAAGCAGTGAAGGGAGCTAGAGGGGAGAGATAACAGCCTGAATTTTACATCGGGAATAACGCTGAGGCAAACAGCACTTACTGCTACCATGGAGTAAATCGCCCAGCAACTTCCAGAGTATACACAAGCACAGTTAAACGCAATAATCCAGAACTTGTGCTTCAAGTTATCCTGCTCCTGCATAGACTGTGCTATAACAGTACCTTGACAATAGACTTGGTATTGAATTTTTTTTAAATTCCTCGATGGGTTGTGAGCTTCACTGCTAAGGCCAGCATGTATTGTACATCCCTAATTGCTATTGAGAGGGTGGTGGTGGTGAGCTGCCTCCTTGAACTGCTGAAGACCATATGGTGAAGGTACTCCCACAGTGCTGTCAGGTAGGTAGATTCAGGATTTTGATCCAGCAAAGACCAAGGAATGATGATATTGTTCCCCAAGTCAGGATGGTATATGACTTGGAGGGGAACTTGCAGGTGGTGGTGTTCTCATACACCTGCTGCCCTTGTTCTTCTCTGCGTTAGAGATCACGGATTTGAAAGGTGCTATCCAAGGAGCCTTGGTGAGTTGCTGCAGTGCATCTTGTAGATGGTACGCTCTGCAGCCACTGTGCGTCGGTGGTGGAGGCAGTAAATGTTTTGGGCTGTGGATGGAGTGTCAAGGGTTGCTTGGTCTTTGATGGTGTGAAGTGTCTTGAGCTGCACTCATTCAGTCCAGACTTGTATCTTGCAGCTGATGGAAAGACTTTGAGGAGCCAGAAGGTGGACACATGCTGCCAAATGTCCAGCCTCTGGCTGTTTATGTATCCACAGTATTTATGTGGCTGGTCAGTTAAGTTTTAGAAAATGGTGACGCCCAAGATGTTGACAGTGAGGGATTCATCGATGGTAATGTCACTAAATGTAATAGGGAGGTGGTTAGACTCTCTTCTGTTGAAGATCGCCATTTCCTGGCACTTGAGTGGCACAAATGTTACTTATCAACCCAAGCCTGAATGCTGTCCAGATCTTGCTGCAAGTAGGCACGGACTGCTTCATTATCTGAGGAGTTACAAATGGAACTGAACACTGTGCAATCATCAGCGGACATCCCCACTTCTGACCTTAGGAAGGAAGGTCACTGATGAAGCAACTGAGGATAGTTGGACCTAGGACACTACCCTGAGGAACTCTTGCAGTGATGGCCTGGGACTGAGGTGATTAGCTTCCAACAAGGACAACCATCTTCCTTTGTGCTTTGTATGATGACAGCCAATGGAGAGTTCTCCCCCTGATTTCCACTGACTTCAACTTTACTAGGGCTCCTTGATGCCACATTTGGTCAAATGCTGCCTTGATGTCAAGCACAGTCACTTTCATCTTGCCTCTGGAATTCAACTCCTTGGTCCATGCCTGGACCAAGCCCTGCTTACAGAAATTCCCTGTGGAAGGCACTGCACTGAATCAGACAGTGGATGACAGCAAGGATATCCTCAAAAGCCAGCAAAAACTCTGAACAGCTGTCAGCATAGCGAATGGCGAGTGTCATTCCTTCCCCGCTGACCGCAAAATCCAGGGCAACGTTAACTTTCGGTTCAGAAGCTGAACAATTATAAAAACGTGAAAGACTCTTGTGTTGGCTTGAAGTTGTAACTGCTCCCATTTAAGGGCAGCATTTTTAAGTAGTATTCAGATACATGAAGTAAACTGTTCACTAATCTTTCCAAATACTGTGACTTACATCTTTATGTGTAGCGAACCAATTATCAAATATATTAAGCTTTTATTATTCGAAGAAAAGCAGAGGCATTCTCCCTGGACCCTTGGCCAATATTTATCCCTCAAGCACCACCACCAAAAACAGATTATCTTGTCATTGATGATGGTAGGAACTTGCTGTGCGCAAACTGGTAGCTGCATTTCCCAACATTAAAACCAGTGTCGACGCTTCAAAAGTACTTCATTGGCTGTAAAGTGCTTTGGGACATCCCGAAGATGTGAAAGGCACTACGTGAATGTATATATTTGTATTTAACCAATCAGATTTAAAAATCCTCAATGACACGCAGAGTTCAAACCAAAAAGTATAAAGCAGGAAATATAAATTAGATTTAAATCATGTACCAATAAAAGCGAAATAAATATTTGAGTAAGAAAAATGGGAATAAGAGAGAGAGAGTGATACAAGAGACGGGCAGAAAAAGTAATGTCTTTTGTATTCTTTTTATTACAGGCCGAGTGCAAAAAGGCTTGACTTTCCACATGCGGCTGTCAAAGAAAGACAAAAGCCCTTGAAAATGGTACTAAAATAGATAAGCAACTCAACAGTGGTAAACCACATCAGACCATAACCTGTATGCACAGGCCCAGAGGTTATTTAGAAAGCTGCAGCTTTCAAACTGGTAGTAGCCACAAGTTCCCAATAGAACTTAGCCACGACAGGAAGAACCAGCTTTAATCCCCAGTCTGTCCTGAATTAGCTGATCTCAGCTGACTATGTTGTAACAGTTAATGAGGAGAGAGGAAATCATAATGGTTCTTACTACTGTGTACACATATATACATAGACAGACAGACAGACACACACACACACACACACACATGTGAGCATTAGATGATTGGACCTGGCTGAGATTCATAGTGGTGAATGATCTGCCAACACCCACTACATAGCTTACATATGAAGAAATGCCACTAGCACAAGGTACTGGCAGGGCTGCCAGAACCTTTCAGAGTAGTAAGAAAATTAGGAAAGCTAAAAGTTAAAAAAAAATTAAAGGCAAAGAAAACAGAAGTTAAATGGAAAAGATGGAAATACCCCCAGCCTGCAAAGCAGTGGCTTCAAAAATATTCTGTGTGGGGGATCATCGACAAATACAGACATACTTAAAAGGACCCTCTAAATATTCTGACGCGATAAATTGACGTGAGGCAAATTTAGCCATCGCATTACCAGTGGCACTTGCAAGTAACAAGCAGCTTATGGGAAAATCGCAGGTTGCTGCTTGCAATTTTCTGTCCATTGATATTGATAAATGCAAAATCACAGAATTCACCCATGGATCTCCAGTAAGCCACCTGCTGCTTGCAAAGGTCACCAAAAATTCCAACCATCTTATACAGCAACAGAAATAACATGCCATAAAATACAGAAAATGACAGATAATCAAAAATCTGATGGCCTTGTGGACCCCCTATGACCTCTTTGCAGATCTCCTAGGGTCTGTGAATTGAGTTTGAAGTAAAAGGATTAGGGCTAACCTCTAAGGGTTACTGATTTACAAGTTGCTTTTGCTGCAAATTATAAAGATTAGTAAGTACACAAGTTTATCAATAATCTCAAAACCTGGATGCTTCCATTCTTTCTTCTTCTTTGGCCTCCTTGTCTCGAGAGACAATGGGTGGGCACCTGGAGGTGGTCAGTGGTTTGTGAAGCAGCGCCTGGAGTGGCTATAAAGGCCAATTCTAGAGTGGCAGACTCTTCCACAGGTGCTGCAGATAAAATTGGTTGACAGGGCTGTTACGCAGTTGGCTCTCTCCTTGCGCTTCTGACTTTTTTCCTGCCAACTGCTAAGTCTCTTCGACTCGCCACGCTTTAGCCCCGCCTTTATGGTTGCCCGCCAGCTCTGGCGATCGCTGGCAACTGACTCCCACGACTTGTGATCAATGTCACAGGACTTCATGTCGCGTTTGCAGACGTCTTTAAAGCGGAGACAAGGACGGCCGGTGGGTCTGATACCAGTGGCGAGCTCGCTGTACAATGTGTCCTTGGGGATCCTGCCATCTTCCATGCGGCTCACATGGCCAAGCCATCTCAGGCGCCGCTGGCTTAGTAGGGTGTATATGCTGGTGATGTTGGCCGCATCGAGGACTTCAGTGTTGGAGATACAGTCCTGCCACCTGATGCCAAGGATTCTCCGGAGGCAGCGAAGATGGGATGAATTGAGACGTCGCTCTTGGCTGACGTACGTTGTACAGGCCTCGCTGCCGTAGAGCAAGGTACTGAGGACACAGGCTTGATACACTCGGACATTTGTGTTCTGTGTCAGTGCGCCATTTTCCCACACTCTCTTGGCCAGTCTGGACATAGCAGTGGAAGCCTTTCCCATGCGCTTGTTGATTTCAGCATCGAGAGACAGGTTACTGTTGATAGTTGAGCCTAGGTAGGTGAACTCTTGAACCACTTCCAGAGTGTGGTCGCCGATATTTATGGATGGGGCATTTCTGACGTGCTGTCCCATGATGTTTGTTTTCTTGAGGCTGATGGTTAGGCCAAATTCGGTGCAGGCAGCCGCAAACCTGTCGATGAGTCTCTGCAGACACTCTTCAGTGTGAGATGTTAATGCAGCATTGTCAGCAAAGAGGAGTTCCCTGATGAGGACTTTCCGTACTTTGGTCTTCGCTCTTAGACGGGCAAGGTTGAACAACCTGCCCCCTGATCTTGTGTGGAGGAAAATTCCTTCTTCTGAAGACTTGAACGCATGAGAGAGCAGCAGGGAGAAGATGATCCCAAACAGTGTAGGTGCGAGAACACAGCCCTGTTTCACGCCACTCAGGATAGGAAAGGGGTCTGATGAGGCACCGCTATGCTGAATTGTTTCTTTCATATTGTCATGGAATTTTTTGGGCATCCAATCTTTTCTAGTAGTCTGAAGAGACCACATCTACTGACGAGGTCAAAGGCTTTGGTGAGATCAATGAAAGCAACGTAGAGGGGCATCTGTTGTTCACGGCATTTCTCCTGTAGCTGTCTAAGGGAGAACAGCAAGTCAATGGTGGATCTCTCTGCTCGAAAGCCACACTGTGCCTCAGGGTAGACACGCTCAGCCAGCTTCTGGAGCCTGTTTAAAGCGACTCGAGCGAAGACTTTCCCCACTATGCTGAGCAGGGAGATTCCACGGTAGTTGTTGCAGTCACCGCAGTCACCCTTGCTCTTATAGAGGGTGATGATATTGGCATCACGCATGTCCTGTGGTACTGCTCCCTCGTCCCAGCACAGGCAAAGCAGTTTGTACAGTGCTGAAAGTATAGCAGGCTTGGCACTCTTGATGATTTCAGGGGTAATGCCGTCCTTCCATTACAATCACATTAATCATTACCTATCTGGAACAGTAAAAACTTGAGATTTGTGCAAGTATGTGAAAAAGAAATTAGTGCAATACTCCAAAAATAATGGATGTTAAGTGAATTTATTAGATGCTAGCAATAAAATCTAATGGTGTGATTATTAGATTTTCTACCTTGCTCTGTTTTAAAAATAACCAAAGATTATAAAAGTTATGTATTTAATAATGCTACTAAAACAAAAACAAGTACAATTAATTAAAATTTGAAATATTTAATTTTCTTTCAGCAAAATACTGTTTAAAGTGCTGAATCTTGGGAGAAAGGATTTCATTTTCAACTTGCTTTCCTTTGGAACTTATGCAGGAGGTACAGAGATCCTGACAGTGACCATGGCCCACAAACTATTCCTCGCAACAACTCTGTCTGGGCATCTATTAAACACACAATGGTCTTCCCATCAGCCAGTCCTAGGGGCAGATTATTCACCCACCCCTTGGTCCTGAAAATGATGTTATGGCAAAAAGGGTGGGGGGGGGGGCGGGGGTGGTGAGGAGAGGCGGTCATACATAAAAGCAGAAAAATCAGCTCGAGAAAAGGTTAAAACAAATTTAAAAGTCAATAATTCCGTTGCTTCCCTTTATCGAACTGCTTCTTTGACCATGTGGGCAATCAATAAATGTCATTCAGCCAAATTTCTGGTGACAATACACCGATGAAAGCTAAAGGATAACCAGCAATATTTAAAGGCACCATGTACTGGAGCAGCAACGTGCAATTCCATAGTCTGGTAGCTCATAGATTTAATTCTCCACTGTGACCCAGATCACAACAAAGCAGAGGCTAGATGATGTGCAGATGGTTGTGATGCCACCATGTATTTCAGTGCAGACAGAAGTGTGTTCCAGAAATATAGGTGCATCCTGGACTTAGTTACTAAAACCTCTAGTGGAGCATGTGCAAGATTTTGCACTCAGAGATGACTCAGCTTTCCACTGTGTGAAGGTGATACCACTGTCGGCTGCACCCATGTATAAGTAGATCTTTAACCCTTCCAAACCTACTTCAGGTTCAACACTCACATATTTGTGTGACAGAGCATCAATAAAAATGGATATTGATTTGTAATGGAGAAAGATGCAGAAAATTAAACAGATTAAAAAAAAAGTTACCACTGTACTAAGGAACGACCGCACACCAGGAAGGAAAGTGTGTGTAAAAGTCACACTACTCTTGCATGTTTTCTAAGTAGAAGCCAGTTACAAGGCAGCAGTGCTAGAGGTTGCAGGGAGTGGGGGTGGGGTGGGGATGGAGGGAAGAAGAGAGATTATAAATTAGAGGTGGTATTTCTCCTACATCTGCAGCTTTTCCACTGCCCCCCGCCCCCCCACCTCAGATTTCCAGTAGTTCTTTCTCCATTTCTCCACTCTGTTTTTTGTCTCTGTCCTTTACTTAATTTTAAAGTTCCCTTTGTCCATGAAATTTGGTAATTTTTCAATTCAATCCAGCTTCATTCTGGAAGTTTGCCTCAGGCAAAAAAATCATAAGACCATAGCTGTGCTTGCCTTATTGGTTCCTGAGGGCTTAGTTTAGATTAAAATGAAGAGCTCTTGTAGTAGGCACCTGCTGTTTAATAAAGACAACAGGATAAATCCACTGAAGTCTGTGACTCCACAGTCTCTGTCACTCTGCAAAGCATCAATCAGAGAAGCATAGTTAAGTGAAGGAGCTAACTGTGGAAGACAGGCAAAATAAATTCTCCAGCTTAATGATCTAACAGACAGGTGTAGTAGTTCATTATGCTGTAACTTGAAACAGGCCCTCATTCTGTTGGAGCTTGTGGTTCTGTCTATACGACTGGGCAGTTTTAAACTGGAAGTACACTAACCAATTGCTCATTATGAACATGCTGTAGTTTCAAATTTATATAGTAGCAAGAAATCAATTTCCCAAGTGTACATCTTCCCTCTAAGTTATACTCACCTCTCTTTTGGGTAGTTGGTCACTTCAGAATATTTGAAATTCTATCTCCTCTTCCCCCAAGGTACCTTCGTACTAAAGAAATCTGAAAAAAAATGTAAACAACAATAGCATCCAGGGCTATTCTGAATTAGCGACTGAGAAGCAGGAGGTCAGTGTGTATACCAGCCTATAAGGCAACCCATGTACATTGAACACTTTAATTTCAACCCACAAACTGTAACTTAAAATTTATCTTACATGCAAATTTAAATGGTTGTTAAATTTCTCTATTTCTGGATAAAGTCCAACAATATAGGAAAGGGATCATTATTCCTTAAATAATTTATTAACTCCCCTGCTCTTTTTTCCCTTCATGTATTTCCCAATTCCCTTTTGAAAGTTAATGAATCTGCTTCCACCACCCTCTCAGGCAGTGCATTCCAAATCATCCCAATTTACTGTGTAAATGAACCATTTTACTTACATACAGATCTATGTATGGTACAATTTTTGATATGTAAAGATCTTATTGTGTAGTGTCACTGTCATGACATTCTTGAAGGCTGCAACTGACACAATCTGAAACCATAAGCAGTGACAGAGTATACATACACATTGCTATTAAGATCTCATCTTCCTGTGGTGGTTTGCTTCATTCTAATATAGATAAATGCTGCAGAAATTTGGACACTGCTGGCCCCTATGTGTAGCACCAGCACCACTATTTATTTTGTCTTTCCAATTTATTCCCCCATCCTGAAGATACTAGCAATTGAGTACAGTTTCTCTCATGCAAATCACCATCTGATACCTCACCTACATGGTCACTCGGGCTTTCAAACTGGGGTCTGCAATGTAATCAGGAAAAATCATGATTCTGTCTGTTGATGCTGTAGTAAAGGTTACAGCCCTAAAACCCTAAAAAATCCGTTGTGGACCCACCTCTGTTGTTTCAGCTGGCAGCACTGAAATTCTTCTATTCAGAATATTGGCACCTGGACCCTTGCGACTCCAAAGATAGCAGCAGTAATATCCCTAGTTAGGTTGGTGATGAGTCTTTCCTAAAGCAATGGTCAGGCCCAAAGCTGTATACAGAATCAAGCTCTATATATAGCATCCCTGTCTTTATTCATATTGTTTCACTTCCTGAATGTCACTTACTTCACCAGGCTGTCCCCTGATTTCATGTTCATAATCTTCAAGGTAAAGAGATTTTAATCTGTACTGGGGCTGGTGATGGAATGGAGTGCTCCTGCCTGTTTTGCCTTCCCTGTGCGATATTTAAATCATTTTGTTGCAGTATCAAGGAACTTGTGAGGGTTATTGTGTCTCCATATAAAGGAAGCACCTTCTTGAACCCTAGCCTCAATATGGTTCTATCTATAATGCTTATGTGGTGCTTACTGTTCAATAGTACAGTCTGTGATTTAATGATCTGAAGGTTATATGTTTACACTTCATTTTGCATTTACATGATTATTTTCAATTCTTCCACTCATACTAAATCCTTTGTAGATACAGTCGTCTTCCCAAATAGTGCAATTTGCAAGCTCAGGTTTTGGTCAGTATGTTACATTTATATAATTTGTTTTAAAGTATGGATGCTCTTCCTGGACAAACACATGAAAAAAATACAACCTTTGCAAAAGACTAAACCACTAGTTTTCAAACTAGAGTCTATGGAAACACAAAATGGATGTGTTGATTATGTGAATGTTAAAATTCATTTCTACTTTATTTTATAACTCCCGCAGATAAATAATCTCATGGTGAGACATCATCAGGCCACAGGTTACAATCACAATGCTTTACACCCTTTAATAACTTTTACAATAAGGGGTATGCCAGTATTTGCAAGGGGTCCTCGAGACAGAAAAGACTAAAGTGACTGGCCCAGACAGTGAGTATGACAGGTTATTTTTCTGTGGGGGCTCCATCCTGTCATTACTGACCTTCACATGTGCAAACCTATAGCAGGTATCACTGGACAGCAGCAGTTGGATCTGAATGATTATTCCTTTCCCTACCCTACTAAGACTCCAGCTGAGATTAGCTAACTAAATACAGTCTGGAGATTAAATCTGGGAGCTGTATGACTCAGTGTAACATCAAGTGTTGCATTTATGCTTGCAGCCACAAGGAAAGACTCAGTATTTTGCAGGGTTGATATACCAGACTACTAAGTCAAAGGAAGGCAACTGCCATTGATGCAATTGGTGTGCCCTATGGCAGAGTGGAAATTTAATAGCAGATGCCCAAATGCATTGTGCCATCTTTAATATAAAAATAAATTGTGCAGGTTATGTTTCTTTACCAGGGTCTCAGTCAAAACCCAAACCTTCTGTACATGTATTTCCTTATATTTCCCAAGATGCAAAATACAAACATGAGATTTCCAATGAAGCTGCTTTCAGGACTCATTCACACCTTTATTATCTCAAAACTTGACCTTTCAAACACCCTCCTTGCTGCAATCCACAGCAATACAGGCTCAACTCATCCAGAATGTCACTGTTCTTGCCTCCTTAAAGCTGACAATTTCATCTCTCCAGTCCCTTCTGGATCTAATAGATCCATGGACCTTTTTTAATCAATCCAGTCAGGGAGAGATAGAGCAGCAGACATATTGGCAAATCTCAGAGAGGTGTAAAAATAATAGGGTAATAATAGGAGGGGATTTCAACTTCCCCAATATCAACTGGAATAGTCTTAGTACAAAAGGCTTTAAAGGGGGTGGATTTCTTAAAATACATACAGTAGAGCTATTTGAGCCAGTACGTAGGAAGTCCTACAAGAGAAGGGGCAATACTGGACCTAATCCTAGGGAATGAAGCCAGATAAGTGGTAGAAGTGTCAGTGAGGGATCATTTCGGATATAGTGACCATAACTCTGTAAGATTTAAGGTAGTTATGGAAAAGGACAAAGATGGACTGGAAATAAAGGTACTGAATTGGGGGAAGGCCAGTTTCAATATTCTTATCCTCATTCTTAAAATGCTTCCAGGGAATTCTTGCATCATCTGACCTCAATGACATTCTTCGGCTCTATCTCTTCCTCCACCTTAAGTACTGCTGTGCTCTTTTAGCCAACTTGCCTGTGCCCTTTTAGCAATTTTGCCCGAACCCTCTCAAAACTCCCTGCCAAGATCAATTTGCCTTACCTCCTCTCCTCCCATCCCCACAGAGTTTCAAAAGCCTATCAATGACTTATTTTCAACCATTTTATATAGGATTACATAGGATGTAGGAAACAGAACCAGGCCATTTGGCCCAAATAGTCCAGGCTAACGCTTATGCTCTACTCAATACTTCTCCCATCTTTTCTCATCTAAATCTATCATTGTAACCCTCTACTCCCTTCTCCCTCATAAGCGTGTCTAGCTTCCCCTTAAATGCATCTATACTACTCACTTCAACCACCCCTGTGATAGCGAGTTCCACATTCTCAACACTCTTTGGGTAAAAAGTTTCTTCCGAATTCTCTATTGAATTTCTTGGTGACTACCTTATATTGATGACCTCTAGTTACGTTCTTTCTCACAGTGGAAACATTTTCTCTGTATCCACTGTATTAAAACCTTTGATAATTTTGAAAGCCTCTGCTAGGTCACCACTCAGCCTTCTATTTTCAAAAGAAAAGAGACTTATCCTGTTCATCCTTTCCTGATATGTTCAGCCATGCATTTCTGGTATCATTTTCTCGGTTGTGCCCTTTAAACTCATTCTACAATTCTCCTTTCTTCTCAAGTCTCCATTTTCATTTAGCTGATGTGAAGCATTTTGGCATCTTTCCAATGCTAAAAACACTATATAAATGTAAATTGTTGGTTTACGTTCAACAAGTTATGTAGCATTACATAGTACTTACAGCACAGAAACAAGCCATTTGGTACAAAAGGTCCATGCCAGTGCTTATGCTTCACGAGTCTCCTAACCTTTTCATAGAACCCCATCAACATATCCCTCTATTCCTTTCTCCCTCATGTGTTTATCTAGATTCCTCTTAAATGCATCTATGCCAGTCACCTCACCTAGTCCCTTGGTGCAGTGAGTTCCACATTCTAACCACTCTCTGGGTGAAGAAGTTTCTCCTGAATTCCCTATTTGATTTATTAGTGACTATCATAAATCTATGGGCCTAGCTCTGGTGTCCCTGCAAGTGGAAACATCTTCTCTATGTCCTTTCAAACCATTTCATAATCTTAAAACCTCTACCAAATTTCCTCACATTAAAGGATTGCCTCAAGAGTACGTAGCCAGTTGAAAATTTGGATAATGAGCAAGAAAAAGGAGGGAAAGCACATTGAAAGGACTAAGGAGAAGGGTTTTGAGGAGCCATTTGACCATAGAAAGGCAGATGGAGTTAGGAAGTAGCTTTATTGCAGAATCCAGAGAACAGGCTGTGGTGGCTGTATTAACACTAAATAAAAACAGAAAGTGCTGGACATACTCAGCAGATCTGGCAGCATCTGTGGAGAGAGAAACAGAGTATGTCCGGCCTCCAATGGTGATGCAACAGTAGCAGGGAACAAGCAATACAGGTGTCAGAAGAATGGAGGTAGGCAAAGGGACAGTGGCTAGAGGAGGTCACTCAGTATGGGTGGCCGCAAGGTTAGGGAGGAATTTAAAGATGAAGAAATGGATCCTGAAGCCAATTCACTGCGGCAGAAGAGGCCAGTGCAGTTTGACAAGGATTTAGGGTGGGGGAGTGAGCATAGGCAATTGGTGTGAGGTAGCTGATTAATTTTACAGTTAATTAGACTAAAATCATAGATAATACAAAGCTACGGTGCAAAGTGAAATATTCAATTCAAAAACTGTGAAAATTTACACCAATCTCTGCCATTTGGCAAACTTCAGTGAGCTGAAGAGCCTCTAAAACAGCAAAACCCACAAGTCCCAATGAAAATCAAAACCAGGAACCAAACAAATTTCATGATGAACTGTTTGTATCTGTGAATAGAACAGCGAGGGTTGAAGGCTCCAGAATAAATAAGAGGCCAGGCAAACCCGCCCATGGGAAAGTCAAAGTCACTGAGGCTGTTTGCCAAGCGCCATGGATCTGGCTTCTGGAGACTCGCACAGGAAGAAAAACCCAAGGTTTTTACCCCTCCCTCCCCAAACCCCGTCTTTGCATTGAGAAAAAATTAATAAATAAATTAAAGTTCAGGTATTACAGCCTCCCCGGGATAAACACGAAGCTGGTGACTGGGCTGCATTTAAAAGCGTCTCTAATTAATCAATAAATGAATAAGCACCGGTCACTGCGGTGTATATGGGGACCCGAGACGAGGGGGTTAGAACTGGGGGAAAAGGCCGGGGATCCCCGGAGTTAACCGGGCCGGGCTGTCCACTTTGACCATTTTCCACGTAAACACATTAAAAGATGCGCACGGCGTCTGTCTCAATTTACCCCGAAACCGTTACCGACCTCCCCCATCTTGAGTCACCTCCCGACCCCCCGCAGTGGTGGTTTTATTTGCATCGCCAGTCGATGTTTACCTTCTGACAGAATCCAACTTTACCCCCCGCCGTCGCGGTCGTCACCGCCGCTGCCCCCACCCGTTGCGAACGGCCCGGCTCCGCTCCGCCCCTCCCCCTGGCTCCGCCCCCTCCCCCTGGCTCCGCCCCCTCCCCGCCCCTGTTCCCGGCCCCGCCCCCTCCCTCAGCGATCAGCGCCCCATTCCGGCCACTCCAAGTACTGCAAGTCTCACAAATAACAGCGGAGAACTTCCCCCCCCCCCACCTCTCTATTCCTTCCCAATAGCCAGGCAGCCCCAAAGTGCTTCCCAGCCAATCAGTTTTGAAATTGTAACCTCTTTCAGGAAGGATGGGAGGGTCCTTGAGAAAAGATTTACCAGAATGATTCCAGGGTTGAGAGATTTTAAGTACCAGGTTAGGTTAAGAAAGCTGGGGTTGTTCTCTTTAAAACAAAGGAGATTGAGGGGAGAGTTGTTCGAGCTGTACAAGATTACCACAGGCTTCGAAAAGGGAGACAAGGAAAAACTCCCCATTAGCTGATAGTACAAGAACTAGGGGACACAGATTTAAGGTTTAGGGCAAGAGATGCAGGAGGGTGGGAGGAAGAATTTTTTATGCAGGTAATGTTAATGATCTGGAACTCACTGTGTACAAGGGTGGTGGAAGCAGAGACGATCGATGTTTTCAAAAGGAAACTGGATAGACACTTGAGAGAAATAAAATTGCAGTGCTATGGGAAATGGGACTGACTGGATTGCTGTAGAGAGATCCGGCATGGACTTAATGGGCCAAATGGCCTCCTCCTGTGCCATTATGACTTTTGCTGTCTAGGCAAATGTGGTAACCAATTTGTTCACAGCCAAGTCTTGCAGATGGCACCAAGATGCATGATCAGTTTATCTGTTGTGATGGATGTCACACCTTGCCCACTGTAAGAACTCCTACTCATTGGAAAAAGTACCATGGGATATCCCAGCCACATCCCAGTGAACTAGACACTTCATCCCAGCACTGGAGTTCCAGCTATTTCAAAATTAAGTGCTAAATGTGGACCTCCCTCTGCCCCTACCCCCACCCCCACCCATGACTGCAACATGGATTTTCCCCCCTCCACTTTTTAAATCTCTCCACAATTTCCCACCTGCACCCTTGCTGTCAGCTTGGGCTCAGTGGGAGCACTCCTTACACTGTGGAAGAAGGTCATCAAACAGTATAACATTGAAGGAGACTGTTCATCCCATTGTACCTGTGTCAGCTCTTCAGTAGAGCTAGCCAATTAATCTCAGTCTCCTGCTCTTTCTCCATAGCCCTTTAATTTTTCAAAGTGACTCCTGGCAACGCAGAGCATGCGCAGAGCAATCGTGGACGTCATCAATGTGTGCGAACATTTGCCAGCCTACCGGTATGAATGCGCACATACACGCGCATGGTATCACCTTGCAATGACGTCTACACCCCTCTATAACCACCTCCATTCACCCATCTCCATTCACCCGAACAGTACTCCGATCCCTCCCACCATCCCTGGCCACTTGCTCCAGGCCTCCCAGCTCCCTCCCTCAACACTTCCTGCCCCCCCACCCCACTCACCACTGGCCTTTTCCCCACCCTCAGTCGCTTGCTCCAGACCTCGCCACTATTCACCCCCAAATCCCCTGGGCCGATCGTTCCCCGCTCCTCGCTTCCCCCCACCCCCACACCGCTCTCCAGCTGCTTGCTCCCTGCTTCCCCCACCCCTCTCCCTCCAGCCAGTAGCTCCAGGCCATGGCGCTTCCCTCCTCTTGGCCACTCGCTCCTATGTTGGCCCATCACCCATCACAGCCCGCCTTGATTCTTCGGATGGCACGGCAGAGAACGATCGAATGTGGGAGTGAGTGGCGAAGAGGAGGGAAGCAGCGTGGCCTGGAGCTAATGGCTGGGGGAGGGCGTGACAAGAAGCGGGGAGCGAGCGAGCGGCCGGAGTGTGTGGTAGAGGGGGGTAGAAGCGAGGAGCGGGGTATGATCGGCCGAGGAAAGGGGAGGTGGTGGGGAGCAGTGGCAAGGTCTGGAGTGAGCAGCTGGTGGGGGAGGGAAGCGGGGAGCAAGTGGCTGGAGGTGGGGGGGAGCAGCGAGGCTGGAGCGTGTGGCTAAGGGAAGGCAGTGGGGAGCCAGCGGCGAGAAGACGGGTGCAGGAGAGAGTGGCCATGAGAAGCGCAATGGCAGGTGGGAACGAGTGACTTGGGGGTGGGATGGAGGCGGCGATGGGGGGGGGGGGGGGTGCGGATTTTCGGGTTGAATTTGTTTTTTTGTGATAAATTGAGCAGCGCCATCTTTCATCCTGGTAGCTGTCTGAACGTTGCAGATAGTGATGTTTCAGTGGAAGAGGCTGCATTTGTGCATGTGCTAGTGCTGTGCCACCTAGTGGTTGCATTGTCAGCAAATGCAGCCTTAATTTTTTTCCCTTCAAGTATTTATATAATTCTCTTTTCAATATTATTGAATCCAATCCCTCCGCCCTTTCAAGCAGCGTGTTCCCGGTGACAAACTCACTGCATAAAAACTGTCTCCTCATATCACCTCTGGTTCATTTGGCAATCACCTTAAATGTGTCCTCTGGTAATGGACCCTTCTGCCACTGGAAACATTCTCTCCTCGTTAACTCAAACAAAACCATTCCTGATTTTTAACATCTCTATCAAATCTTCTCTTAACCTTCACTGTTCTGAGAACAATCCCAGCTTCTCCAGTCTCTCCACAAAACTGAAGTACCTAATCTCTCGAACTACTCTTATTAATCTTTCAAACACCTTGACATTCTTCCCAACGTGTGGTGTCCAGAATTGAACACAATACTCCAGCTGCGGACTGTTTTATAAAGGTTCAGCATAACTTCTTTGCTGTTATATTCTGTGCCTCTATTAATAAAGCTAATGATCCCAAGGCTTTTTAAAAGCCTTCTCAACTTGATCTACCACATTCAAAGTTCCGTGTGCATATACCCCAGGTCTCTGTTGTTGCACGCACATTAAAACTGTACCATTTAGTTTATATTGCCTCTCCTTATTTCTCCTACCAAAATGTATTAGTTCATATTTGGGTTAAATATCATCTGCCACCCATTTTACCAGTCTATCTATGTCCTCCTGAAAGTCTGCTCCTATCTTTCTCATGATTTTATTACATTTGAGTTTTGTAATGTTTGCAAACTTTGAGTTTGTGCCCTGTATAACCACGTCCAGATCATTTTATGTCAAAAAGAACAGTGGTCCTAATACCAAATCCTGGGGAACAATACTGTATATTTCCCTCCAGTCTGAAAAAAACATTTACCACAACATTCTGTTTCCTATCCCTGAGAAACTTTTCTATCCATGATGCCACTGTCCCTTTAATCCCAATTTTGCTAACAAATCTATTATGTGGTACTTTGGCAAACACCTTTTCAAAGTCCATATACACAATATCAAAGACATTAACCTTGCTAAACGTCTCCATTAATTGACCAAAGAACTCGATCAAGTTAGTCAAACACAATTTGGCAAATTAATTTCAAACTTGATTGCATTTTGGAAAAATAAAGTAATATATTACTTGGAAAAGAAGGAACTAAATGGAATACAGAAGCAAAGGGATCTGGGAGTACCGCTATACAAGTCATTGAGTCAGACAGCACAGAAACAGACCCTTCAGCCCATCGTGTCTGTGCTGGCCATCATGCACCTACCTATTCTAATCCCAATTTCCAGCACTTGGCCCATAGCCTTGTATGCTATGGCATTTCAAGTGCTCATCTAAATACTTCTTAAATGTTGTGAGGGTTCCTGCCTCTACCTCCTCTTCAGACAGTGCATTCCAGATTCCAATCACCCTCTGTGTGAAAAAATATTTCCTCAAATCCCCTCTAAATCTCCTGCCTCTTCCCTTAAATCTACCCCCCTGGTTATTGACCCCTCTGCTAAGGGAATCATGTCCCCCCTCAGCCTTCTCTGCTCTAAGGGAAACATCCCTAGCCTTTGCAGTCTCTCTTCCTGGCTGAAACGCTGCAGCCCAGGCAACATCCTGATGAATCTCCTCTGCACCTTCGCCAGTGCAATCACATCCTTCCTACAGTGTGGTGCCCAGAACTGTACACAGTACTCCAGCTGTGGCCTAACTAGCATTTTATACAGCTCCATCATAACCATTTGAAAATTTGTGTCAGAGCCCCTGCAATCTCCTCTCTGACCTCACATAACAGTCTGGGATACATCTCATCTGGGCATGGGGATTTATCCACTTTTAAGCCTGCTAAAACAGCTAATACTTCCTCCCTTTCAATACCAATATGTTCAAGTATATCACAATTCCCCTCCCTGATCTCTACACCTACAGCGTCCTTCTCCATAGTGAACACAGACGAAAAGTAATCATTTAAAACCTCACCTATGCCCTCCGGCTCCACACACAGATTGCCACTTTGGTCCCTAATGGGCCCTACTCTTTCCCTGCTTATCATCTTGCCCTTATTATACTTATAAAACGCCTTAGGATTTTCAATTATCTTACCCGTCAGTGTTTTTTCATGTTCACTCTCCTAATTACTTTTTTAAGTACCCCCCTACAATTTCTATATTCCTCTAGTGCCTCTGTTGTTTTCAGCACTCTGAATCTGCCATAAGCCTCCTTTTTTTCCCTTATCCAATCCTCTATATGCTTTGACATCCAGGGTTCCCTGGACTTGTTGGTCCTACCCTTCACCTTAACGGGTACATGTTGGCTTTGAACTCTCACTATTTCCTCTTTGAATGACTCCCACTGGTCTGATGTAAACTTTCCTACAAGAAGCTGCTCCCAGTCCACTTTGGCCAGATCCTGTTTTATCATACTGAAATCGGCCTTCCCCCAATTCAGTACCTTTATTTCCGGTCCATCTTTGTCCTTTTCCATAACTACCTTAAATTTTACAGAGTTATGGTCACTATCCCCGAAATGCTCCCCCACTGACATTTCTACCACTTGTCTGGCTTCATTCCCTAGGATTAGGTCCAGTACTGTCTCTTCTCTTGTAGGACTTTCTACGTACTGGCTCAAAAAGCTCTCCTGTATGCATTTTAAGAAATCTGCCCCCTTTAAGCCTTTTGCACTAAGACTATCCCAGTTGATATTAGGGAAGTTGAAATCCCCTCCTATTATTACCCTATTATTTTTACACCTCTCTGAGATTTGCCTATATATCTGCTCCTCTATCTCTCCCTGTTTGGAGGTCTGTAGTACACTCCCAGCCAAATGATTGCCCCCTTTTTGTTTTTAAGTTCTACTCATATGGCCTCATTTGAGGAACCTTCTAAGATATCATCCCTCCTTACTGCAGTAATTGACTCCTTGATCAACAGTGCAATACCATCTCCTCTTTTATCCCCTCCCCTGTCACGCCTGAAGATTCTATACCCTGGAATACTGAGCTACCAGTCCTGCCCTTCCCTCAACCATGTCTCTGGGATAGCAAGATCATAATCCCATGTGTTAATCTATGCCCTCAATTCATCTGCCTTACTAGTAAGACTCCTTGCATTAAAATTGATGCAATCCAGCCATGCATTTTGCACTTGTGCCTTAACAGGTCGATATTTGCTCTGCCTTTCAGACTGACTCAGTTTCTCTTCTATATTTGACTGAGCATCACCCCCTACTGTATGTCCACTCTGTATCCCATCCTCCTGCCAAATTAGTTTAAACCCCCCCCCCCGCAATTGCTAAATTACTAATTGTTAAAAGTAATGACACAGGTTAGTAACACCATAAAAAAAAACAAGCACTGGAGTTTATTTCTAGAAGGATAGATTGAAAAGTCGAGAGGATATGCTAAACTTGTATCAAACCTTGGTTCTGTCACACAAAGTACTGTGCACAGTTATCATAGTCATAGTCATAGAGCGATACAGCACTGAAACAGGCCCTTTGGCCCACTGAGTCTGTGCCAACCAACAACCACCCATTTATACTAATCCTACATTAATCCCATATTCCCTACCACATCCCCACCATTCTCCTACCACCTACCTACACTAGGGGCAATTTACAATGGCCAATTTACCTATCAACCTGCAATTCTTTGGCTGTGGGAGGAAACCAGAGCACCCGGCGGAAACCCACGCGGTCACAGGGAGAACTTGCAAACTCCGCACAGACAGTACCCAGAATCCAACCCGGGTCGCTGGAGCTGTGAGGCTGCGGTGCTAACCGCTGTGCCACTGTGCCGCCTCTGGATAGCGGATCGCGGCGCAGGGGCTGGTAAAATCCTGCAGGGAGAGGCCCGCCTCGACCCGCGACGTCGAGAAGGGCCTGCCACAAATTACCGGTGGCAGGGGGACCTTGGTGCGGCACCCCCCCGCCGCACAGCGGTGGCACCCCAATTACAATATGTTAAACGGTACTTACCTCTGCAGACTATGCAGCCCACCGCCGCTCCATTGACACTTCAGCATTTTTCACTGAACAGGCAGCTGTCACGTGCCATCCTGTTCACGATTTGAAAAGCCGGCGGGTCCACAGAGGCAGAAGGTTTCGCGGCAGAAGGTAAGTTCCTTTTCAGGGGTCTCACTCTGCATTCTTAAAGGGAGGAGGAAGGGGGATTACACAGGTCCCACTCTGAATACTGGAAGGGAGGAGGGAGAGGGGGATACACAGGCGTCTCACCCTGCATTCATAAAGGGACGGGATCTAGGATTACTGGAGGGAAAGCTCTGTTAACAGTCTACGCTCTGTGTTTGTTTGTGTTTGTGAAGGAACAATGGCACCCTAGGCACCCTGTGTGTGGGGACAGTGCCAGAAAGGGCAGGAGCATTAAGGTTATATGGATGGTGGGGGCAATCAATTCAGCTGGTAGGATCTTGGTGTGGTCATGCGGTGCCACTCTGAGTGTTGGCCAAGATGGGCAATGCCATCCCATGCCACATAGTTGATCCAGGCAAGCAGCGGATGTACCTGTCAACACCAATCCCTGACCTGTTAGGAACCTTCGAATACATGAAGGGTTCAACTTTATTTATCACATGGAGAAGGGTATGGCTCATCCTACATTGTGTGATCATCTGCTCGTGAGGATCCGTATGTGCCTGAAGCAATACCAACAGGCAGCTGTGATCCACGTAGAGGCCCCCAGTCATGAGCAGCAGCCCCCAAGGAAAGCTCGCCATTAAGACTGCCGTGCATCTACAGGTCCCACATGACATGCCATCGGATGTCAGAGCACCAGTGTCAGAGGCAATTGCGCACATCGAGAGTGTGGTGACACATCTCTGTGCACTGCTCAAGGATGACCTGCAGCCCATGGGCTCAGGTGGACATCCCATGCCTTTGTTCCTCATAGTGGCAGCAGTTCTCAGGCCTGACGCCTCTGCAGCCTTTCAGGGGCCCAACAGAGACCTTTGTGGGGTCACAAGTCAGCAGTGCACCGTTGCATGAGGGAAGTCACCAATGCCCTGCACCGGAGGGCCAGTGAGTATGTCTGCTTCAGGACGGACTCTCACATCCAAGCCCAGAGGGCCATTGGTTCTGGCACCATTGCCGGAGAACCATAGGTTGTAATGATCATAGACTGCACTCATGTGGCCATCAGGCCTCCCTCCAGGCTACCGCCTGCAGACATCACCATTAAAGGAGCCCTCTCAATCTAGGTGAAGCTGGTATGTGATCACTGCAGATGCTTGCTGCGAGTGTGTGACCACTTCTCAGGCAGCTGCCATGACACCTGGGTCTTGCGCCAGTCCCAGTTGCCACTGCTGTTCACTGAACTGGTTCAGATGGAGGGGTGGCTACTTGGAGATAAGGGCTATCCTTTGCAGACATGGCTCCCAACACCGGTGAGAGACTCCACCACTGCTGCAGAGGAGAAATACAATGCCAGCCACTGAGCTACATGAACCATTATTGAGAAGGAGATTGGCATGCTGAAAGTGTGCTTCCAATGCCTGGATTGATAGGGTGATGCCCTGTACTACGGGCCGAAAAGGCCAGCTCCTTTCTTTGCTGATCTGCACAACTACACACTCAACAGGGGCCAGGCCTGGCACAGTGAGGAGAGACGCCAACAGGATTCCTCCTTGGACTATGAGGATGCTGAGGACCTACAACATGAAAGACGCATGGGAGGGCAGATAGCGCCCAGGCTCTGCACGCAGGGATAGCAGTAAGCTAGGGACATACGGCAGTGGCTTATCAGACAAAGGCCGTCTGCTCCTTAGGAACCGACATGAGCTCTGCAAGCCACACATCACCCTCGCTCACCTGCTGTGCACCAGTCCACATTTGCAGCATCCCTGTGTAAACCATTAGAGGCAGCAGCTGACTGAGCCAATGTCCATGTCACTGCATCCGTGAAGACGCTCATGAGTAATGGTAGTGTGGCAATGATGTTATTGCATACGTCGGCTCCCCTCAGGGTCAACGGTGCAAAGGGATGTGACATTGGCACGACATGCTGGCACACATCATTCGCACAGAGAAAAGGACACACATGTTGGTGAGGAACATTTAGTGAAAGACGTATTTACATTGCTGTGACACCCATGCATTCCCATTTGTGTCAGTGTGTTCTCTGCAAACTTCTGTAATACCTTTTATGGTATATTTCAGTCCCACATCCTGGAATGTGCAAAGTTAAGATTATTCACCCAGGTGTGGCACACCTGCAAGAAGGAATGTTACACTTGAGTGGAAGAAGAGGGTCGCAACTTCACAGGAAAGTGGCACATGACAGGGTAAGTATGTGGCAGCAAAGCGGAAAGTGCTGAGGTAACTCAGCAGATCAGGCAGCATCTGTGGAGACAGAAGCAGAGTTAACTTTCAGGTCTGTGAACTTGGGCGACCTAACAGGAGTCATTAAAATTAGTTTCGATAAAGTAGACACAGAAAATGTTTCCACTTGTGGCCAACAGCAAAGCAAGAGACCATGAACTTAAGATGGTCAAGAAATCAAATAGGAAATTCAGAAGAAACCTCTTTACGCAGAGAGTGGTGAGAATGTAGAATTCAATACCATAGAGATTAGTTGTGGCGAAAAGTATAGATAAATTGAAGGGGATGCTCAAAAAGCCTATGAGGGAGAAGAGAATAGAGGGTAATGCTGACAAAATCAGATAAGGAAAGATGGGAGGAGGCTCGAGTGGAGCATAAATGTCAGTTTAGACCAAATGTCCTCTTTTTGTGCTGTATATTCTATGACTTGCTTTTAACAAATATGGGTTGAATTTCCTTTATTAGCCCATATTTTTCCAAATGCCAATTAATTTTATCCCAGATTATTGTTTCTAAAGGTTTCCCCACATACATTAGGCTGACTGACCTTAGTTGCGCGTTCAAGCCCCACTCCAGAGACTGGAGCACATCATCTATGCTGGCACTACAGCATAATACCGAGGGAGTGCTGCACTGTTGGAGGTGCCAGCTTTCAGATGAGATGTTAAACTGAGATCCAGTCTGCTCCCTCAGGTAAACTGAATAGTATTATTGAATCTTTTAAAAGAAGAGCAAGGGAGTTCTCCGGGTGTCTCAGAATCATAGAATTCTTACAGCGCAGAAGGAGACCATTTGGCCCATTGTGTCTGCACTGGCTCTCTGAATGAGCAATTCACCTAGTTCCATTCCCCCGCCTTCTCCCCCTAACCCTGCACATTCTCCCTTTTCATATAACTGTCTAATTCCCTTTTGAATGCTTCAATTCAACCTGCTTCCACCACATTCTCAGGCAGCGCATTCCAGACCTTAAGCACTCGCTGTGTGAAAAAGTTTGTCCTCATGTCACATTTGCTTCTCTTATCCGTTACTTTAAATCTGTGCTGTCTCGTTCTTGATCCTTTCACAAGTGGGAACAGTTTCCCCCTGTCTAGACTCCTCATGATTTTGAATACCTCTACCAATCACCTCTCAGCTTTCTCCAAGGAAAACAGTTCCAAATTTTCCAGTCTATCTTCATCCCTAGAATCATTATCGTGAATCTTTTCTCTACTCTCTCCAATGCCTTCATGTCTTTCCTAAAGGGCAGCGCCCAGAACTGGATGCAGTACTCCAGCTGAGGCTGAACTAGTTCACTTATACAAGTTCAACATAACTTCCTTGCTGTTGTACTCTATGCCCCTATTAATAAAGCCCAGGATTCTGTATGCTTTATTAACCATTCTCTCAGCCTGTCCAGCCACCTTCAATGACTTATGCACATCTACACCCAGGTCCCTCTGCTCCTGCATCCCCTTTAGAATTGTACCCTTTATTTTATATTGTCTCTCCATATTCTTCCTATCAAAATTAATCACTTCATATTTCTCCGCATTGAACTTCATCTGCCACCTATCCGCCCATTCCACCAATTTGTCTATATCCTTTTGCAATTCTACACTATCCTCACAGTTCACAATGTTTCCAAGTTTTGTATCATCCGCAAACTTTGAAATTGTGCCCTGTACACCAAGGTCTAGGTCATTGATATTTATCAGGAAAAGCAAGGGTCCCAACACTGACCCCTGGGGAACTCCACTACAAACCTTCCTCCAGCCTGAAAAACATCCATTTGTTTCCTGTCACTCAGCCAATTCTGTATCCATTTTGCTACCGTCCCTTTTATTCCATAAGCTATAACTTTGCTCACAAGTCTGTTGTGTGACATTGTATCAAACACCTTTTGAAAGTCCATATACACCACATCAGCAGCATCGCCCTCATCAACTCTCTTTGTTACCTCCTCAAAAAACTCCAGCAAGTTAGTTAAACATGATTTTCCCTTTAGAAATCCATGTTGGCTTTCCTTAATTAACTCACATTTGTCCATGTAACTTAATTTTGTCCCGAATTATTCTTTCTAGAAGTTTCCCCACCACAAAAGCTAAACTGACTGGCCTGTAGTTGCTGGGCTTATCTTTACACCCTTTTTTGAACATGATGTAACATCTGCAATTCTCCAGTTCTCTGGCACCACCCCCAAGTCTAAGGAAAACTGAAAAATTATGGCCAGTGCCTCCGTGATTTCTGCCTTCACTTCCCTCAGTATCCCTGGATGCATCTTATCCGGTCCTGGTGCTTTATCCACTTTAAGTACAGACAGCCTATCTAATACATACTCCTTATCAATTTTAAACCCTTCCAGTGTCTGGGTTGCATCTTCTTTCTTAGTAAAAACAGATGCAAAGTATTCATTTAATACCTTAGCTATGCCCTCTGCTTCCATGTGTAAATCTCCTTTATGGTCCCTAATCGGCCCAACTCCTCCTTTTACCACTTTTTTACTATTTATATGCCTCTAGAAAACTTTGGGATTCCGTTTAATGTTAGCTGCCAGTCTCTTTTCATGCTCTCTCTTTGCTTCTCTTATTGGCTTTTCACTTCCCCGCTGTATTCTATATTTTCTACCTCGCATCTGTCATAAGCACACTTTTTCTTTATCTTAATCTCTACCTCTTTTGTCATCCAGGGGACTCTGGATTTGTTTGCCCGAACCTTCCCCTTCGAGGGAACATACTTTGACTGTGCCTGAACTCTCTCTTCTTTGAAGGCAATCCATTGTTCAACTATTGTTTTTCCTGCCAACCTTTGGCTCCAATTTATTTGTCTCAGATCTGTACTTACCCCATTGAAGTTGGCTTTCCCCCAGTTAATTATTCTTACACTGGATTGTTCTTTGTCCTTTTCCATAGTCAGCCTAAACCTTATGATACAATGATCACTATAAAGCCTGCTACCCAACCCAAGCCCGACGGGACCGAACGACAATGCGCCAGGTTCAGGTCGGGTTGGGTTGCACTTCCGAGTCCGGCATTCGGGCTCGGGTCGGGCCAGGTCGAACTATTGCAGGTAAGTGGCTCCAATGTTAATTTAATTTTTGGACTCGAAGGGTGGTTTTGTTACAGTTATTTTAAGCTTGTGCAGATCAGTAACAAAGGTGAAAAACGGAAAGTAAGTTAACTGATGGTAGGGTCAGGTCGAGCGTGGGAAAAAACTGAAGGACACGGGCCAGGTCGGGTTTTTTTTTGCAGACTCAAGCAGGCCTTTAGATCACTGTCCCCTAAATGCTCTCCTACAGATACTTGATCCACTTGGCCCACCTCATTCCCAAGAACCAGGTCTAGCCATGCCTCCTTTCCCATTGGACTAGAAACATACTGCTGTAGAAAATTTTCCTGAACACACTCTAGGAACTCTTGCCCCTTTCTGCCCTTCACACTACTACTATCCCAGTCTATGTCTGGATAATTAAAGTCCCCCATTATAAATACCCTATAATATCCTGCTGACATCTATCCTTCAACCAACACCTAAACACAGAAGGTCTGGTCATTTATTTTATTACTGTTTACTTTGCCCAAATTGGCTGCCACATTTCCCTGCAACAGTGACTGCACTTCAAAAAGTACTTCATTGGCTGTAAAGCACTTTAGGACAACTGGAGTTTGTGAGAGGTGCTATATAAATGCAAGTTCCTTCTTCCTTTAAGTAACACCTTCTTGGTTAGTAGACTCTTGCGAGTGAAAGTCTATGTGTAGGATTTAAATAATTCATATTTCACCTGTGATGGGAAGTTTTGCATTAACAAACCAGAGGGATTACAGATGTGAGCGTCTTGAATTTATGAAAGAACGCCTAGAATTCACAAGTCACAAGATCCTGTTTGCTTTCAAGTCACACATTCCCTACTGCAATGCAAAGGACAGCTATAAATTAATTCTGATTCAATATCACATCCACCAAGGGTCACACTGGTTCACTTGAAACTGTAAAGTTATCATTCAGATTTTGAGTTGAATTTGAAATTTAACTGGCCTCGTGCAGAGTCGCGTGGCTGACGCTTGAACTTTTAGACCTTATTTCTCACCATATAAAACATGACTATGAGTAAGCAAAAGAAGGGAAGTTCATCAAATGAGATCTGTGCAAACTGAAACACCCAATAATACACAATATGTGCAGAGCTGATTGTGATGCCGATTTAAGTAGCAGGATTATTTTTATATATGTGAACTGCAATATTGTCTCATTAAACCAAAACACATTTTAAATAAAGAATTTTAGTTTTTGAAACAAAATAAGGCATGCTGAGTACAAGGGCCCTTAACCAACCGTTATAGCGAAATGTAGGAAATAGAATGTCCAATGTACACATGCAGATTCTGTCTTTGGAATGCATCCCTTGACCAAATGTATACTCAATTACTGAGTTACTATCACCAAAGAATTTTTAACAAAATAAATGATCAATATTCAGGTGCTTAATTCTGTCTTAACTAATTCAGCCAGGGTAGTGTTAAAGATACTACAATTGACCTCAGTGCCTTGCGTTAGAGGTGAAAATTGGCCCGGGCTCCTGCTCGTAGCCAGGGACACTTGCTGATAGCTCTTATGTGAATAATAAGATAATTAAATTAAAAGAGAGGAGTAGCTAATGAGAAAAAAAATTCTTCCCTTTCTACTGGTCTCCCACATTATGCATCACCAATAACCAAGAGGGCAGCCAACATACTTCCTGGTGTCCACCAGTGCTGCTCTGAAACCAGCCACATGGATTTTAACTCTATTGTTGAAATCGTTTCCTCAACTTGAGAGCTGGTGTTCCAAATTTGTCCCATTTATTTGCCTCGCAGGTTGGATTTGGCATTCAGGCCGTAACTCTGGAATAGCTGCATGTGCCCAAGATTTGCGCAGTAGTTTTGAAGGTACATTTGAGACTTTAAATTTTCAGCTGTGAAGGAGCGGGGGCATTGACATTGATTATAGAAGAAATATTCAGCATTTAAAATTGCTCCAAAGCATCACCATGTGGCCAGAGCCTCAAACTGCATCCAGACTGAAATAAAAACAGAAAGTGCTGGCAGCATCTGTGGAGAGAGAAGAAGAGTTAACGTTTCAGGTCTGTGACCTTTCATCAGAATGGACTGAAAGCGGTTACAATGCATCACATAATGTCAAGTAACATCAGAAAATCTATTGGGGCATTGTCACCAACAAGTGTCACATTTCTTACATTTCTGAGTTAACTTACATCAAATAGAACTTCCATTTTCTATTCTCATTGTTTCGGAAGGATAAGGCTTGCCTTTTATAAGGTGTGTTCAACCAGTACGAGAAACCAGACTCTGTTTACTGAAATGAAAACTGATATGCGCCTATTACTGTAAAAATAATTCTTTGCATGAGGGTAACATTCCACACACGTGGCCAAAACATTGTGGGGGAGGGAGGAAGAAAATAGATGAAGGGGAAAAAGGCAAGAAGAGCAATTAAATTAGTTAATGCTAAATGTTTCTTAACCCCAGATTAGACAGAAAAAGGTGAGACTTACCTTGCAGCAGAAAAGTTAGCTTTCTCCTCTGATCTTAGAAAAGCCATTGCACATCTCAGACTAACCAAACATTCATTCAACATGACCTCAACCAGTCATAGCTCTGTACTGCACAATGATGATTGGCAATCTTTGGGTGCAGAATAAGCATTATGGAAAATCGGCCTTCAATGCTTAGTATAAGTCCAATTTAACCATTTTACACAGCTTAATGGGTTAAAATTTTGATAATGTACAGATGGCAATGTATAAGCACAGATAAATACAGAAATTATAGTCTAAGTTTAGACCATCCTATTGCAACTAAGTCAATTGTGCAGCAAATATTTATGGTCCTACTGATTTAATGTGGTTGCATCTCATTGTGGTGACACTGACAATACAATATGCACGCTGCATTTAGATGGAGTTTTCTTAGGAGACCCAGGCCACGAAATTGGACAGGGCCAAAAAAGGGGCATCAGAATCATAGGGCTGAATTTAGCGAACCTGTTGCGGGTCCCAGCGGTGGACCCTGTTATGACCAGGTGAGAAAGAGGTCTAGGGGTTCTCTTTCAGCCTTCACCTGGTCTTACTGTAACAGGATTTTGTTTTTAAACACACTGTTTTAAGCTCCCCCCGGTGAATCCTTGTTCACCGCTTTCCAATTATAAAGCAAAGAAATGAGCACAAAAAGGCTTTCTTAGATTTAAAGAAGAAAAGTGAAATTTATTTAAACTTAAACTCTAATTTGGTTAACGCCTTCGGATACACACCGCACCCCACACTAGCATGCATACGCGATATGCACATGCCAATAGAGACAGAAAAGAGCAGAAGAAAAATAGCAGAGAGGTTTGAGGCAATCTCTGAAGAGGGATTTTTGTTACTGTGCTTCGAGCTCGCTGTAGTTCTTGCTGGTAGGTAGATCTTGCTTTTCGTTGGGGCCCAGTATTCTTCTTAAACCTTGTTCACTGTAGGAGACTTTTTTCTCTCGGCGTTCATATGTCTTCAATGGATTCCAAAGTTGGTGAGAGAGATGAGAGCAGACAGGAGAGGCTGTGGCGAGCCAACCAGGAGAGGTCTTTTCAATCCAGGAGCAAACAGCTTTCCGAGTTCAAATTCTCTGTGGCTAGTTCAAAAAAAACCTGCAACAGTTAGTCATGTGACTAAACTGGTCTGACCACATCTGTTTGTCTATTCAGCCATCTTAGCAGTCAACTTGGAATGCGCGCTCCTCCACCCTCAATGTCTGGTAATCAAAAGTCCATTGTGGATTGAATGTGTCAGGGCATGGTCCCTTTTAAGTACTGTCTGTAAATATGCAAATGTCTTTCCAGTCAGGGGTCTGGTTTTTTTTTTAAAAGCAAGTTCTTTCTTTACTCCAGTCACAGTTTAAAAATCAATGTTCATGTGGCGAAATTAATCTGCCTCATTCTTGGCAGGTGGGGGGCCTAGCATGACAACCTTGAAGTGGGCGCGTCACCACTCATCACGTGTGCAGCAGTCCCACCACAATCACATGGTGGGTGGCCAATTATCATAATGCAGGCGTAGCACCTGTCCAATCACGCAATGGGGGCGGGCTTCAAGGCACCGAATACAGCGAGAGATGACTCCGGAGCAGCTGCTGCCGCCACATTTAGAACCGTGCCAGCATTGCTGCCTTTGAGTCATTTGCGGTTTCCCGTTTTCTGTTGAAACCAGTGTTGGAGTGACTCCTGGACACACCCCCACCCCTCCCATGCCGTGCCCACGCCGCAGTATGGCAGAAGCAGGAGACAGGGTGGCTCCACAATTCAGCAACGCCTACCTGGAGATTCTCCTTCAGGCTGCAAGGGAAAGATGGGAGGTCCTATTCCCCAGGGATGGCGAGAGGAGATCCTCCTGCCTGACCAAGCAATCCCTGAATGGAGATCACAGAGGAGGTCAGCAGCCATGGGTTCACCCCCTGGACATGGGTCCAGTGCAGAAAGAGTCAATGACCTCCTTCGTTCTGCCAAGGTGAGTGCTCCACACATCTCTACTTTTTGGGGATTGCATGTGGCTACACAGGAGGAGGCGGGAAATGGGGAGGGAGGCACCATAAAGGTGTTGGAAAAGGAAGTTGGGAATCACCACATCCTGCCAGATGAATGGCTGCGTCTTGGCTACAGGCCACCTTCTTTCAAGGCTCACCCCATTATCTCCCCTAAGAGCTGACGTGGGGATGAGCTATAAAGGATACCCCAGCAGGGGATGAGGGGTACTACTAGCAGAACTGTCCTGTTGTTCTTTCTGCGACGTATTACTATCTCCCTCTTTCCACTTGCAGGATGTGTGCTCCAAACTCCAAGGAGATCTCAAGGACTGGTGGACTGCCAATCTCAGGCATGAGAGTACATGGCTTCTTCCATCGAGAGTTTAATAAACCTCCTGGAGAGCCAGATCCCGCAGATGCACGTAGACCTGCTCACCATCGCCTTGGCCATGAGTTCAATGCTGCAGTGGCAAGGCGAGAGAAGGACAAGATACTTGGAATCTTTTCCAGGTCCTTGACCTTCTCTGATGAGCAGGGAGATTCAAGTGAGTCTTGAAAGGGAGGAGGAGAGGCTGACCGTCAAAACCTGGGGGCTCCCCTCAGGGTGCTCGGAGTGTGGACACTGGCTCCTCAGCCCTTCCGCCAGTGGGCCCAGCTCCATTAGCCATGACACCTGAGGAGTTTCCTGCAGGAAACCCTCAGGCAGTCAGAAGATGTCGGCCAAAGTCATCACAGGCCAAGGGGCAGCCTGATCAGCAGCCTGCTTCCAGCCCAGCTGCTAGCGCTGGGGTCATACCTCATAGAAGCACTTGACAACATATTTTAAAAAGCACCTAGACACACTTGGGGTTTCACGGGTGTTTGAAATTTGCCATTTGTTTTCTGTTATAAAGTTTGATTATTGAAGTTAACATTCATTGCGGAAAATGCTTATTCTTTCATGTCTTAATTGTGAGATAGTGACTTCACCCTTCTCCCTTAGTGAGCTGCCAGTGTAGGCACAGCCCTCCTTTGGTAAGCGTCTCACATGAACCAAAGTACATGGTTAAGCTGGGTGCTAGGCACGGAACCTATATAGAAATAAGGCGACAAACTGAATGCATTGAGGTGAGTCTTTATTGATTTCATGATGAGAGGCCATCATGGTGGCTGGAAGCAGGCAAGTATGTGACTGTCTCTTGCCTCATCACTCAATGTGCCTGGCCTCCAGTACAAGGGGCTCAACATCCAGTCCTGCTTGCTCATTAGCCTCCTCCTCGTTGGTGGAGGAGTGGCGTTCAATCACGTCCTTGTCATGCAAGGCCTCCCCCTCTGCAGTACTAAATTGTGTGGAGCACAGCAGACCACCACGATATACGAGACTTTTGCTGGGGCATACTGCATGGCTCCACCGGATCGATCCAGGCACCAGAATCTCATCTTCAGTCCAATGGCCTGCTTGATAGTCGCTCCGGTGGAGCCATGGCAAGTGTTGTACCTTTCCTCTGCTGCAGTGTGAGGGTTCCTCACAGGCATCAGTAACCATGTCTGCACTGGGAAACCCTTGTGCCCAAGAATCCATTCCTGAAGGCGAGGGAACATAGGAAATAAGAGCAGGAGTAGGCCATTCGGCCTGTCGAGCCTGCTACGCCATTCAACTAGATCATGGCTGATCTTCCGTCTCAAAGACTTGCAGGTTGATAGGTAAATTGGCCATTGTAAATTACCCCTAGTGTAGGTAGGTGGTAGGAGAATTGTGGGGATGTGGTAGGGAATATGGGATTAATGTAGGATTAGTATAAATGGGTGGTTGATGGTCGGCACAGACTCGGTGGGCCGAAGGGCCTGTTTCAGTGCTATATCTCTCTATGACTCCAATACAATTTTCCCGCACTATCCCAATATCTCTCAATATCTAGAAATCTATCAATCTCTGTCTTGAGATCTCAATGACTGAGCCTTCACAGCCATCTGGGTTAGAGAATTCCAAAGATTCACCACCCTCTAAGTGAAGAAGTTCCTCCTCATCTCAGTTCTAAATGGCCTACCTCTTATTCTGGCACTGTATCCCCTCATTCTAGACACCCCAACCTGGGGAAACGTCCTTCCTGCATCTACCCTATCAAACCCTGTAAGAATTTTGAATATTTCAATGAGATCACCTCTCATTTTTCTAAACTCTAGAGAATATAGGCCCAGTCTCCTCAATCGCTCCTCATAGGACAATCCCACCACCTCAGCAATCAGTCTGATGAACCTTCGTTGCACTCCTTCTCTAGCAAGTATATCCTTCCTTAGGTTGGGAGACCAAAACTGCACACAGTACTCCAGGTGCGGTCTCACCAAGACTCCTTACAATTACAGCAAGACTTCTTTACTCCTGTACTCAACTCCTCTTGCAATAAAGGCCAACATACCACTTACCTTCCTAACTGCTTGCTGCACCTGCATATTAGCTTTCAGTGACTTATAAACAAGAACACCCAAGTCTTTTTGGACATCAACACGTCCCAATCTCTCAAAATTTAAGAAATACTCTGCATTTCTGTTTTTTCTACCAAAGTGGCTAACCTCACATTTTTCCACATATATTCCATGTGCCATGTTCTTGACCATTCACTTATCCTGTCTAAATCCCCTTGAAGCCTCTTTGCATCCTCCTCACAACTCACATTCCCACCTAGTTTTGTGTCAGCAGCAAACTTGGAAATATTACATTTAATCCCCATAACCAAATCATTGATATAGATTGTGAATAGCTGGAGCCCAAGCACTGATCCTTGCAGTACCTCACTAGTCAGTCTGCCAACCTGAGAATGACCTGTTTATTCCTACTTTTTCTGGCCGTTAACCCATTATCAATCCATGCCAGTACATTTCTCCCAATCCCATGTGCTCTAATTTTGCTTATTAACCTCCTGTGTGGGACCTTATCGAAAGCCTTCTGAAAATCCAAATACACCACATCCACTGGTTCCCCCTCATCTATTCTGCTAGTTACATCCTCAAAAAACTCCAAAAGGTTTGTCAAACACGATTTCCCTTTCATAAATCCAACCATTATTTTCTAAGTATCCAGTTATCACATCCTTTACAATAGATTCCAGCATTTTCCCTACTACTGATATATACTACTTTTTTTTACTAATACTAATTTCTTTCAATTCCTCATTCTCGCTCGTCCTTTCATTCTCTGGTATTCCTGGGGCATTTTTGGTATTTTCTTCCGTGAAGACAGACACAAAGTATTTGTTTTGTATCTCTGCCATTTCCTTGTTCATTATAAATTCTCCTGTCTCTGCCTGTAGTGGGCCCACATTTGCCTTTGCTAAGCTTTTCCTTTTTACATAACTATAGAAGCTTTTACAGTCCATTTTTATGTTTCTCGCTAGTTTACTTTCATATTATATTTTCTTTATCAGTTTCTTGGTCCTCCTTTGCTGAATTCTAAAATGCTCCCAATCCTCAGGCTTACTACTTTTTTGGCAACTTTATAAGCCTCTTCCTTTAGTCTCGTTAGCCATGGTTGGATCATTTTTCCTGCTGTGTATTTGTGCCCCAAAGGAATGTAAATTTGTTGTAAACCACGTATTAATTTGTTAAATGCTAGCAATTGCCTGTCTACCATCATATCTTATAATATAGTTACCCAATCTACCACAGTCAATTTGCCCCTCATAACTTTGTAGCTTCCTTTGTCTAGATTTAAGACCCTAGATTCGGATTGAACTACATTAGTTTCAAACTTGATGTAAAATTCTATCATATTATGGACACTCTTCCCTAGAGGCTCCTTTAAATGAGATTAAGTAGACATTTCTCATTGCACAATACTAGATCTAAAATAGCTCGTTCTCCAATTGGTTCCTCAACATACTGTTCTAGAAAACCATCTTGTATACATTCCAGGAATTCATCCTCCACAGCATTAGTGCTAATAAGGTTTACCCAGTCCATATGTAAGTTGAAATCTCCCGTGATTACTGTATGACCCTTGTTACATGCACCTCTAATTTCCTGATTTATACCATGCCCAACGTTCCCACTACTGTTTGATGGCCTATGAACAACTCCTACCAATGCTAGCTGCCCCTTGTTGTTTCTTAGTTCCACCCAAACTGATTCTACATCTTGATCTTCTGATCCAACCCATTGTAACTAGGAGGAGTTTGGAACTTTTAACCATAAAGGATTTCACCAGCAAAAGGAACTGTGTAATGTATTAAGTGTGGTGTGAGGTTTTCAAGTGTTTTAGTAAGTGAAGAAAATACCTTTCATTGTAATTTGGAGGGGGGGGGGGGCGTGGAGAGGTGGGGCCACAAAAGCTGTGGCACTTGGGACTGTTGAGGGGAGGCAGTGGTGTACTGGTATTGTCACTGGACTAGTAACCCAGATACCCAAGGATTGCTCGGGGGACATGGGTTCCAATCCCACCATGACAGAGGATGGAATTTGAATTCAATTAATAAAGATGGAAAAACCATTGTTGTAAAAACCCATCTGGTTCACTAATGTCCTTTAGGGAAGGAAATCTGCTGTCCTTAGCTGGTCTGGCCTACATTTGACTCCAGACACACACCAATGTGGTTGACTCTTAAATGCCCTCTGAAAAGGCCTAGCAAGCCACACTGTTGTATCTAACCGCTACAAAGTCAATGAGGAATGAAACCGGATGGACCACCTGGCATCGACGTAGACACCGCAAACAACAACGGCAAACCCAGCCCTGTCGACCCTGCAAAGTCCTCCTTATTAACATCTGGGGGCTTGTGCCAAAGTTGGGCGAGCTGTCCCACAGACTAGTCAGACAACAGCCTGACATAGTCATACTCACCAAATCATACCTTACAACGTCCCAGACACAGCCATCACCATCACCATCTCCAGGTATGCCCTGTCCCACTGACAGCCATGTCGAACCCATGTTGAACAGCACTTGGAGAAAACACTGAGGGTGGAAAGGGCACAATATATTCTGGGTGGGGGACTTCCATGTCCATCACCAAGAGTGACTCGGTGGCATCACTACTGACTGAACTGGCCGAGTCCTAAAGGACATACTGCTAGACTGTGTCTGCGGCAGGTGGTGAGGGAACCAACAAGAGGGAAAAATATACTTGACCTCGTCCTCACCAATTTTCCTGCCGCAGATGCATCTGTCCGTGACAGTATTGTTAGGTGTGACCACCGCATAGTCCTTGTGGAGACAATGTCCCATCTTCACGTTGAGGATATCCTCCATAGTGTTGTGTGGCACTACTGTGCTAAATGGGATAGATTTCGAACAGATCTAGCAATGCAAAACTGGGCATTTATGAGGCGCTGTGGGCCATCAGCAGAATTGTACTCAACCACAATCTGTAACCTCATGGCCCGGCATATCCCCCACTCTGCCATTACCATCAAGCTGGAGGACCAACCCTAGTTCAATGAAGAGTGCAGGAAGGCATGCCAGGAGCAGCATCAGGCATACCTCAAAATAAGGCGTCAATCTGGTGAAGTTACAACCCAGGACTACCTGCGTGCCAAACAGCGTAAGCAGCATGCGATAGACAGAGCTAAGCGATCCCATAACCAATGGACCAGATCTAAGCTCTGCAGTCCTGCCACATCCAGTCGGGAATGGTGGTGGACAATTAAACAACTAACTGGAGGAGGTGACTCCACAAATAACCCCATCCTCAATGATAGGGTAGCCCAGCACATCAGTGCGAAAGATAAGGCTGAAGCATTTGCAACAATCTTCAGCCAGAAGTGCTGAGTGGATGATCCATCTCAGCCCTCCTCCAGCCATAGTACTGAAAACCTATGCTCCAGAACTTGCCGCACCCCTAGCCAAGTTGTTCCAGTGCAGCTACAATGCTGACATCTACCCGGCAATGTGGAAAATTGCCTAGGTATGTCCTGTACACAAAAAGCAGGACAAGTCCAACCCGGTCAATTATCGCCCCATCGATCTATTCTCAATCATCAGTAAAGTGATGGAAGGTGTCATCAACAGTGCCATCAAGCAGTGTTTGCTTAGCAATAACCTGCTCAGTGACGCTCAGTTTGAGTGCCGCCAGGGCCACTCAACTCCTGACCTCATTACAACCTTGGTTCAAACATGGACCAAAGAGCTGAACTCAAGAGGTGAGGTGAGAGTGGCTGCCTTGGACAGCAAAGCAGCATTTGACCGAGTATGGCATCAAGGTGCCCTAGCAAAACTGAAATCAATGGGAATCAGGGTGAAAACTCTCTGCTGGTTGGTGTCATACTTAGCACAAAGGAAGATGGTTGTGGTTGTTGGAGGTCAATCATCTGAGCTCCAGGACATCACTGCAGGAGTTCCTCAGGGCAGTGTCCTAAACCCAACCATCTTCAGCTGTTTCATCAATGACCTTCCTTCAAATCATAAAGTCTGAAGTGGGGATGTTGCACAATGTTCAGCACAATTCATGACTCCTCAGATACTGAAGCAGTCCGTGTAGAAATGCAGCAAGACCTGGACAATATCCAGGCTTGGGCTGATAAGTGGCAAGTAATATTCGTGCCACACAAGTGCCAGGCAATGACCATCTCCGACAAGAGAATCTAGCCATCTCCCCTTGAAATTCAATGGCATTACGATTGCTGAATCCCCAACTATCAACATCCTGAGGGTTACCATTGACTAAAAACTGAACTGCAGTAGCCATATAAATACCGCGGCTACAAGAGCAGGTAAGGGGCTAAGAATCCTGTAGCGAGTAACTCACCTCCTGACTCCCCAAAGTCTGTCCACCAACTACAAGGCACAAGTCAGGAGTGTGATGGAATACTCTCCACTTGCCTGGATGGGTGCAGCTCCAACAACACTTAAGAAGCTTGACATCATCCAGGACAAAACAGCTCGCTGGATTGGGACCCCATCCACAAATATTCACTCCCTCCACCACCGACACACAGTGGCAGCAGTGTGTACCATCTACAAGATACACTAACACACCAAGGCTCCTTAGACAGCACCTTCCAAACCTATGATCTCTATCAACTGGAAGGACAAAGGCAGCTGATGCATGGGAACACCACCACCTGCAAGTTCCCCTCCAGGCCACACACCATCCTGACCTGGAACTATATTGCTGTTCCTTCACTGTGTCTGGGTCAAAATCCTGCAACTCCCTTCCTAACAGCACTGTGGGTGTACCTAGCCCGCATGGACTGCAGCGGTTCAAGGCAGCTCACCACCACCTTCTCAAGGGCAATTAGGGATGGGCAATAAATGCTAGCCTAGCCAGTGACGCCCAAATCCCATGAACGAATAAAAACAAAATGTACACATCGTGGCAGCTTCCCAGGATGAGTGCACACACCTGAAGGAAATGCTTCTGGTGGTCGCAGACCAACTGAACATTGAAGGAATGAAAACCCTTCATGTTGATGAAGGCAGCTGGTTGGTCAGTTGGAGTCTTGATGGCCATATGCGTGCAATCTATGACATTTTGCACCTCGGGGAATCCAGTGATGGCCCTGAATCTGACCCTGACCCTCTCGGCCTGACTGTGAGGGTTGGTCTAGTCGCACTATAGTTGCTGGCCCTCTTGAACGGGGCATTGTCCACCTCTTTGATGCAGCAGTGGGCTACTGCCTGGGAGACGCTGCACATGTCTCTAGTGGATCCTTGCAATAATCCAGCCGCGTATAAGTGCCATGAGGATCTTCAAGGCCAAGGGAATAGGGTATCCACCGAATCCTATAGGTCTCAACTCATCCTGCAGCACAATGCATAAGTCCCAAGAGACGTAGACTTTGCTGACAATGCCGCTCAGACGTTTGGAGGAAGCTGATTCCAGTCCATTACACACTGACGTAGGGGGCCCTTCCTGGCATGGCAGGCTGCTGCTGCTCTCGTCATAGAGATTCACAGGCACGCACAGCTGCCTCCTGGCCCTGCCCCCATTGGAGGCACTACATCACGTATGCAGTCCAAAAAGACAGGGTGTATGAGACCCTTGCCAGATGATCAATAGTAAAGGCCTGCTACCCGACCCGAACCCAATGGAACCTGACGACATGTGTCGGGTTCTGGTCAGGTCAGGCCACTCTTCCGGGTCCGGCTTTCAGACTTGGGTAAGGTCGGACACACAGAGCAAGGATTGCAGCCAAGTGTTAAAAGTTAAAAACCTACCTGAGCTGGGAGTCCAGGACGTCAAAGAAGGAAACGCTGAGTCTGCCCTGTGAGCGTCTCTATGATGTCATCATGCTCATGCTGCAGCTTCCTGAAGACTGGGAGTCGGAAGGTAGGTTGGGTCAGGTGAGGTTCGGGTGTGGGGGGTAAAATGGAGGGACCTGGGCCGGGTTGGACTCAGGTCGGACGTGGTTTCGTCGGGTTTTTTTTGTGACTTGAGCAGGCCTTTAATCAGTAGGCCTCCAGAGCACTGTCCTTGCTGAGATGAAGTTGGCTTGGAAGCTTTGCCTTTGCTACTTCTTTCAGCTATCTCGCTAATGGCCCTCAGTGCCCATCCTTGCTGAGAGTCAACCCTCTCACCCAATAGTATGGCCACCTATGCAGTTCACCGAATAGCATGGCCACCTGTGCAGATCACCCGGCAACATGCCCACCCAGTAATGCCACCCAGCAACACACCCACCTGTTCAGAGCACATAGCACTGTAGGCTGACAATGCCTCCACTCCCCCCTCTTCAGTGCTGGTAATGGCTGCCTTCCTGTTGTGGCACTGAATAAAGGCCTGCTACCCACCTGAACCCGACAACGCTGGGTTCGGGTCGGGTCGGGTCACACTTCCAGGTCCGGCGTTCGGGCTCGGGTCAGACGCGCTCTATCACAGGTAAAGTGGCTCCACTGTTATTTTTTTTTAAAACTAGAAAGGTGGTTTTGTTAGTTATTTTAAGCTTGTGTAGATCAGCAACAAAGTGCAAAACGGAAGGCAAGTTAATTGATGCTTAGGTCGGGTCGGGTTGGGCGCGGGAAAGAACAGAAGGACGGGGCCCGGGTGGATGTGGTTGTGGCAGGCTTGGGTCGGGTTTTTTTTTGCAGCCCCAAGCAGGCCTTTAGCACTGAGGTCTCACCTCAGTGTCGCCAGCTTTCAATGGCCAGGAATCCGAAGACATGTGAGGGCCACCCATCATCCACTTAATTCCAAGCCCCCCCCCGCCATTGGATCACTTTCAATCACATGCAAATATATTATAAGTACATGTTCAGTAATTTAAATTACACTCCTGTTGCAGCAGGGCAGCAATGCCGCCTTGGAGTTTTCCGGCCACTGACTAAATCCGGAACAGACGTCACGACTTCGTTTTTCCGGGCAGACGTATCAGACGCTATTCTCCAGCCCCCCACACCTCCATTTCCACTTCAAATGACCTCACTAAATTCAGCTGGTAATGTGGGATCACCCCTTGCCTGTTGTTTCCACTGCAGGCAGCACATAGACTTTGTGCTGTCTGTAAATTTAAATGACTGTTGCATGCAGTCAGCATTAAGCGTGCTGTTGAGTGACTGCACACCTGAGCAGGGAGTCACAAAATCGTGATATGCTAGCCTGAGTAAAGCCAGGCTGCATCTCTTAAAAGGGAAGGTGCAATTGTGCCTAGGGAAGGTGCAGGGAATCAAGATAAAAGTGATTTTGACATAGGGAAAACTCAATAAGCACAACATGGCAGAGAGCTGGTTCCTAGATTTTCTGACACTGCACTAAAGTTCTTGGTGCAGGGGTGGTGGAGAGATGTGATCAATCCACAGGGGGCCTGCAGGCCATCTGAACAAACTTTGCGAAGGAAATGGTAGTCAAAGCCAGAAGTCTAGTCTTGAGGACTTGGCTGCTGTGCCGCAAGAAGTAGAATGACCTCAGACTAGCATCTGCAACCATAATTGCACCAATTGTGCCACGCCACTTGCTGTCACCAGCTCAGATACTGATACTACACGTACTTTAAAGGATAACTTAAAGGCGGGATCTGCACATGGTAAGAAACTGGGCCCGAGTAGCCTGCAGCCAGGGCAGGGGACAAGGGTAGAACAGGTGCCAGCTGCACGAGTTCTGTTGCAGAGGATTCAGATAAGGACTTCAATTGAGCGGCCTAAAGGTGAGCATGCATTTGCAGACCTGCCAGAAAATCTGCAGTCAATGTGACGGAGCATGGAGGAGTCCAGCACTAACTTGGCACAGGGCTTTGCAAAGTTTGGAACCCATCCTTTCCAGCTTAGAAGCAGTGGCCAACTCCATTAGCACACTTGGGGACCCACCCATGATGCAGTGTCTGATGATGTCTCAGCTGTCATTGCAGCACAAGCAGAAGCCACCTTCTACAACCAGAGATGCTCCAGGCTGTCCTGCAAGGTCATCTGCAGCCTTCCCCCAGCCATGCTGCAGCCTCTGGGGTAGCAGTACGTAGCAGCACTAGGATAGACAACAGCATATGGAAGACAGGCACAAAAGGTGATTAGTGAACATTTGTATGCAATTGGCATGGTCTGATTTATAAATTTGGTTTGTGATGCTTCATTTGTGTTGGCTTTTTTGAGTCTTGTTGCCAAGTGATGAAGGTCAATAATAGAAGGTAAGGTAAGGCATGGTGAATGGAGAATTGAGGTCAGAAAGCCCAGCCAGAAAGGAGCAGTGTTGGTTACCTCCTTCTCTCCCTCCATCTCCTCCTCAGTTGTTTGCTGTATATCTGGTGGTTGTACACAGGGAGAAAGGGTGACTGACCTAGTAGGTGGCCTGTTCTCCATTGTATGGAGACTAAAGAAGTCAAAGGCACTAATATCTTAAGAAAAAAATACCTTGCTCACATTCTTACGAACATACGAATTAGTAGCTGTTTTAGGACACTAGAAAGGATGAATAGAGAGCATTACTATGAGACATTTTATTTAAACAATAATTTTATTGATTCATTTATCTAGGGGATCAAATTCATTTACATCACATTTTAAAAGGACAGAAAAATACAGATTTGTAAAGAATGTTGAGCAATGTATGCAAGAGTCTACACTCAGATTGGTTTTAGGACAATTACATGCAAATGCAGACAATGTGCAAATGAAGCCATCAGAAGTTACCGCAGCATTAATTTTTATCTTAATTTATCAAAATTTGCAGTATGTTATGCGCAAAAAGGATTCATGGATGTAAGAAAAGAATTCAGATGAGCTGCAGAAATGGTTCAATGGTTTCTATGTATAACCTATCATGTTATTGAAACATGGAAATATGCTTTTGTCTCCAGTTTTTTTTTTAAAGAAGGACCTTTCCTTTGATTCCTAGTCCCATAATGTAAGCAGCCACTAACTGTAAGATGAAATGGTACAAAAGAAGAACCTGTCAAATGGATGAATACACGTGTGCAACCTTAATTTCTAGAGAATTGAAGTCTATTCTTAGTAAGTGAAGTCTAGCTATGCAAATGTGTAAACCACTTGTCATTATAAAACCAGGGAATCCCTACGCAGTATTAGATCTATCAATAAATGTTTTAGTTTTACATTCTGTTAAAATACTGACAACATATTGATAGTTTACCTTAAAATAAAGTATTCAAACTGTTAGTGTAATCATGTTATTTCAAAAAGGTACAAGATAATCGGGTGTTTTCTTTAAACTATTACAGCGTAACTGAAGTTAATCAGCAAGATGTCATGGTGCAAGGCTAAATGCGTTTACGAGAAAACAATGACTTTTCCTTGCATTCTATAGGATACTTGGAACCAATTTCAAGAGTTCTAGGCCAACATCAAACAATTATCTGAATGAAACAGCAACACAATTCAGTACATCATAGCACTCATGACATTTAAAAACTTGGGGCATGGAGTAAAACTGTAGAATGCAAATTATAACAAAAGTACAGGAGATCCATCTTAGCCATACAACACATTATCATTGTAACTTACTGAATGGACAACTTCAATAGCAGCTAAAGTGGAAATTCCCAGGGTTAACACATTTATTTTTGAGCATTAGAAGACATTCATAAACTGCTAAAAGATGCCCATCAATACTGTAAATACTGCTGCATTCTCCATACCAAGACATTATTTAGAAATGGCAAATGCAGAAATCAAGTCAAATCTTACGATACTTTCCTCATCTTGGCAGCAAAGTAGCTAAAATTGATGGTTACAAGTATTTATCAAATCTTGAGTATCTGGATTTCTGTAGCAAAATCATAAATAAATTGCTTTTTATGATAAAATGGCAGATCTTTGATCTTTCAATGCATAATTGCTCATCAATTTTCTAGGTGGATATAAATTGTGTAAACAAGTTGGCTTACTAGCATTTTTTCTGTTTTATCACCAATGACCAGCTGTAAAAGTATAGAAGGACTAATCGCGAGTTGCCTCCTTGTCTAAAATGTTATTTTACCAAGAAAGTTGGCTATCTACATTGCCAATATATTAAGCAGTAGTTCACTTTTCCTTAGAGTAACCAATTTTTATTTTTGCACCTACTCAAACAGGGTTTTCTGGAATTAGTAAACAATTAATTCAGCCTATGCTAATTCAAAAGAACATGGACAATCCATCATTATCCTACACACTAATTTCATTTTTTAAAATATGAATGAATACAGCAGTAGCTGTGCTCATCAAAAATATCTAAATTAGCTCAATCACTGCTGCACCAATTCAGTCACCACAGAAACCAACAGTTTCAGCTGAGGAAATTCTGCTCTTGATAAGTGAGGGGAAAAGGAGAACAATACCCTTTCAAGGTCAGATGTGACAATTCTAGAGTTATTCAAGGTTTTTCATGAGCAATAGAACAGTTGGGATTGCACCCATACCCAAGTGTTTCCATCTTTGTGTATGTGTGTACAAGTTGATAATCATAGCTATATTACATTTTTAAAAATACCAAAGTTGTGAAACAGTTGGAGTGAAGTCTCCAATGTCACAATGAGCAAAACAGTTTCAGAGGAATTTGAATCAGTACAATTCTTCAAATCCCAACCATATATTGACTGAAGTTTTCTCAGAAACATTTAATTAAAAACTGCCACAAAGTAGTACCACATTTTCCAGATAAAAAAATGGTTTGTTTCCTTGGGTGGGGAATATAATTATAATTGCATGGATACAAAAGCCGGTTCCTACAAATCTGGAATTATCTGCATTTGAATCAATGCGTAACCCTCAATCTACCTCAGTCCCAAAAGCGAAAAGGAACACTTAAAAGACGCCACATAGTTCTGGTCCGATTGAATGGTATTTCAATCCAGACATTATTGCATGTTGTTCTTAAAACTGAACATGGAACATGGCCAGAACTTTAGATTATCAAATGCCAACTCTGCAATATAGTTGAGACTAATCTACTGAGAACATCCACTAGACAGCAGATCCTTAGAAGCATATATAGGTTGCCAACTAATGCTACAATGATCATTTCAAAACACACAACTTCCACATGCTGGAACTATTAAAAGTAAACATAAAGAAAGGACTAAGAAAATGTAATGTTTTTACTTACTCCAGCAGAATAGAATTTTCTATTTCAAATTAAGCGTTTCCCACTGCCATCTGACTAATGTTTTAAAACAAAAGTCTGATTATGACACTTTCAATTTTGTACTAAGCATATCATTGCTGCTTAAGAAATTACCTGGTACAAGAACTGACCTTACACACAAAAACATTCTACTTTCCACAACCAAAAATATTGCTTCTACCAGCAGCAGACCTGTTTCTTAAACTAAAGGATATAGTAAATGGCTATTATTGTTTCTGCAGGTTTCATCATACTAAAATATGAGTTTTACACAAATTTAAAAAGATGATAAAATTGCAGAAATAGGTTTACACTGCTTCCAGAAAATGGGTGATCTAAAATGAAGTTTCAATTGTCTGAATGAATATGCTAACAGAATGTTCTTTTTTGGAAGGGTAACTATAAAAGAAGCTTGTTCATGACAATGGGTCCCGAAAGCACACTCATTGCACTGATACAGGTTCACTACAGTGTTTAATGGTACACAGAATCCTACTCTGCATGGAATATTGCTTTTCAAAACCAAATATATACATTATGTAATGCAAAAAGGTGTTTAATGTATTGTTTTGAGTGTAGTGTAATTCATGAGGATATCAGCATCAATGTGGAATAATTTTCCAAAAATAATCAGACTCAAAGACACATGTTGAGCTGCGTTTCTTCTGGCTTTAACTTTATAAAAACCCACATACTTAAAGTGAAATGTGGATTAATATGAAAGAGAAAGAAAGCACATTATCTCAATAATAACTGAACTCCATGTTAATGCAACTGAACATACTGCTGAAAATGAATTCTCAGAATATTGATATTGTCATGTGGATGTTGTCCTTGATTACTGCTATTGTGCAGTTTTCTTTTAGCACATGTGACAGTTCCATGTTAACTAGTGACGATCCATGTATCCTGTGTTTATTCAGTGGCGGTTAGCATACCAGTCGTTCTCATTGATGTGGAGAAGTTCAGTGACAACTTCAATGAGATTGTTGCTATGCTTTTTGAGTAGTTTCATATTTAGTTGTTTGTCACAAAATCCCATTTCAAAAAGAATATCCATCATGGATGCTGTTTGATTCTCTGTTACTTCAGCCTATGCAGAGGGAAACAAGTTACAAGTTGAGTTCAGGAATACATTTTTCCAACATTTCAGCCGTTTAAAGTCATTCTTTATCATCAACACTGAGCTTTGGATGTGGATAAAATTTATTATTTTACCCCATCATAATCTGAAGACCTATACCAGATCATCCTTTAACCCTAACTTTTAAAGTCTCTCTCCGTAATTGTAACCTGTTTTTTTATTCGTTCGTCGAATGTGAGCTTGGCTGGCAAGACAAGCATTTATTGCCCATCTCTAACTGCTCTCGAGAAGATGGTGGTGGTGAGCCAACTTCTAGAACCACTGTAGTCCACACTCACTGATCAAATTTCCCTATTCAGTGATGGTAGCCAAGCCTCCAATATACTTCCCTGCCCCACCATATTATAAATACTTCATTTGTCCCCTTTCTATTTCGTGTTTAAATATTTCCTATAGTTTGGTCTGCCAATTTTTCCTTCCAATTAATCTGCACAAAGTGCTTTTTAAACCTACTATAATATGCTTTTCCCAAATCAAGCATCCTTGTCCTTAACTCTTCTTTCTCCTTTTCCATTATTCTGAGAGAAAATATTCTGTGTCGCCAGCCCCTACTCAAAACTCCCTTGTAATTCATCTAGCAGCCCTCCTTTCCATTTCCTCCAAAAACTTGACACTACAACTTGTACTTATATTGCATCTTTACCATAATAAAAAGCCCAAGCGCTTCACGAATGTTATAAAACAAAAAAAGACACCAGGCCACACAAGGAGATATTGGGGCAGATGACAAAAAGCTTGGTCAAAAAGAGGTAGGTTTTCAGAAGCATCTTAAAAAGGATAGAAAGGTGGAGTGGTTTAGGAAGGAAATTTCAGAGCTTAGGGCCCAGGCATCTGAAGGCATGGCCACTAAATGGTACAGCGCTTAAAACCAGAGATGCTCAAGATCCCAGAATTAGATAGAGGTGCAGAGATCTGGGAGATATCCTTTTAAGAATAGGGAGACCAATAACTGCATACAGTACACCAAATGTGGCATGGCCGGATAATTTTAAAATTGCCTCTTGACTTATAAATTACAGGCCTAGTTATAAGACCAACATTCTGTTTCCTTTCTGACTGCCTGTTACCACTGCTGCAACTGTTTTGGTAACATGTTCACCAAAACCACAGATCAACTGCCTGTTGAGAAAGTGTAACCATTTTTCCATTTATTATACCATCCATATCACTTCTTGTGCTGAATCTCATAAGCTTACACTTTTTCATATTAAACCTGATACTGCTTCTTCGCTGTCCACAGACCTAGTTTCTCTAAATCTTTTTGATTTGTGAACATTGGTCAAACCATTATTTGCCACTGCTGCCCATTTGGCGTCATGTGCAAATTTAGTCACCCGTGACACAATTTCATCCTCCAAATCATTTATAACAAATTATAAACAGAGATTTCAATTTCAAATCCTAAAAATCAGCTACCTTCGGGACACTTCCCCAGACACCAGTTTCACAGCCATCTACCAACCAGCCAACTGCAATTCCCAAAGAATGCATGGTCATCTATTCCATGAACATTATGCAGCAACAGGCATACAAGAACACATGAAACAGGAACAGGAGAAGGCCATTCAGCCCTTCGAGCCCATTCTGCCATTCAATGAGATCATGGCTGATCATCTGCTTCAACGCCATTTACTTGCACTATTCACGTAACCCTTGATGTTTTTAATATCTATTGATCTCAGTCCTGACAGGCTCAACATATCTACCATCTAATCCCAATTCATTACGTCTGTAACCTTCTTTTGAGACAGTAACCATTCTATCATCTAGGAGTCTAACAGTGGAGAAAGGAAGCAACAGGATCAAACTCTTATTTGTCAAAATAATAGAAACTATTAAAGACGGATACATCACTTACCAATCCACCACTTTGTTTTTGGATTAGTATCTATTAACTGATAATTACCAATAAAGTACATGTGTCTAAACACATACCTGATTTAAGCACAAACCTGACCCAAGTAAGTCATGACAACTACAAAGGAGTTTTAGCAAAATATTTTTCACCTCCTTTTCCAGTCCTCTTTCTGTCCCAGGCATACCATATATTGGTTAACATATGCATGTGAGCAGCTCTCAGGCTTCTGAGAATGCTGTTCTTCAGCTGACAACTACTAAGTCTGGTCCAAGATAACAATCAAATCAATTCCATAAGTGGAATTGCATAGCCACCACCTGACAATTCTCTCAAAGGTTTGGTTAGAATCAAGAACCTGCTGTGTAGGGAAAATTGCAGGAGCAAATGTACATTTCACCAAGTCACAATGCACTGCATTAACATATCATTCACAATCAATAGAAAGTACGAATCCAACTATAAACATTACTTGGTAAAAGTGTTGTTTATCAGGATTGAATTGAATTGCTCATTAGCAAAAAGAGGTTTAGCATCAGCTGGGAAGAACACAGCTACAAGTGACTGCAACCACATCAAATATAAATGGCTAATACAAAATAAAGAATACCTTTTAAAGATCTTCATGCAGCATAGGACTAAAAGTAGACATGGAATCTAGTCCCTTACTGTTACCAGTATAATGCCACAATAAACACATGAATCATAAAGACACTAAAACCATCTTGTAACATTCTGAACTGGGTAACAAGAGTCTCCAAATGGTTTTATTGAAAGATTTTTTTAAAATACCTGAGTCACACTGGTGTCCCCTGAAAAAAGAGCCTTATAAGCAGAGGCTGCCACAGACAGGGCTCCCTTCACCAGTTCACCGGCAATGCCACTATGGTGTCTACAAAGAAAACCAAAAAAAGTAGAAGACTTCAGTTTGAAAAAATATTCTGATTAGACCTGGTAATCAAGTATAAGTTGGGGCGATAAAAAAAAAAAGCTACTTTCAAGCATAGAAAAAAAGCTTTAATGTTCTCCCTTTCACAGGTTTTTGCTCCTCTCTCCTGAAGGCGTAGAGTCCCTGCAGGTATACAGCCCCACAGGCTTCAGTCATTTACTGCTTGCCTGCTAGTTACTTCCCAACTGGATATTTCACATGTGAGGCCTGACACCTTATGTTGGGAAGAACATGCAGCAACAGGAGCATCATTACTGTACCCTATTCTTTCCTTCTCTGAGCAACACAATGGCTCCTAGAAGGTGACCAGAAACCACAGTTGATTTTCCCCTCCCTGAAGGATAGTGAGGCCTTACTGCAACTTCAGCTGGAATCAACTAACTCAGCTCTATTAAACCAATGGAGAAGGATTTAAAAATAGTATCTACTGTTTGCTCACTTTGTCTTCTATTGCCTTAATGTAAAGAAAGAGCTTGCATCTATATAGTGGATCTCACATCCCCCACATGCCCCAGAAGATTTCATAGTCAATATACTTTTGCAATTCTGTTACTGATGTAATGCATGAAAACATAGCAGCCAATTTCCACAAAAAGCAATGACATAAATAAGCAGATAATCTATTTTAGTGGCGTTGGTTAGTGAACTCTCCTGCTCTTCTTCATATAGTGGTTTGGGACCTTTTATGTTCATGTGAGGGGACAGATGGAGCCTCAGTTTAACGTTTTATTTGAAAGATGGCACTTCCTCAGTTGCGGACTGAAGTGTCAACCTAAATTATGTGCTCAAGCTACTGGAGTGGAACTTGAACCCATGGCTTTCTGATTCAAAGGTGAGTATCAACTGAGCCCAGGCTAATACGGAGTAATATTTTTGTTGGTTTGCGTAGTGCAATTACCATCTCTGGTATAGAAGTTATTACTAAAACTACAATAATTTGGGCAGGTAAACTGTATATGTATCCATCCATCTTGAACATTTTCAGCTCTACCAAAAGCAAACTATCATATTACAAAAGCATATTTTTAAATAGAAAGTTTGCATAGTAGATAGTGTTGTCACCTTAAATGTGTGCACCGTCTATTATTCATGGCCTTTGGTGGTTCTGCATATTCTACTTCCAAACGTGTAGAAACTGAGAACAAATAGTATAGCAATTAATCTTAAAATATTAAGATGGTTTAAAGCCAAAAACGGTTTGCTAATTGCGCACTGAAAACAAAGTACTTTCTCCAATGCACCATCAGAAAAGCTCACATTTGGTGGCAGCTTTAACCAATCATATGTTTGTCATTAACAGCAGCTGAAAGGCTGCATCGTAATTGTACAACCAATCCAAGTATCTGGTCAAAATAATATTTTGGACACTGGACAATAAATATTGGAATTAAAACTGAAATGCACAGCAGTTGATTCCAGAACTGATGACAGGTCACACAGAATCACAGAATTATTACAGCACAGACGGAGGCCATTCGGCCCATCATGTCCACACTGGCTCTCCGAAGGAACAATTCCCTCAGTTCCATTCCCCTGCCTTCTCCCTGTAATCTTGCACATTCTTCTTTTTCATATTACAGTCCAATTCCCTTTTGAATGCTTCAATTGAACCTGCCTCCACCACATTCTCAGGCAGTGCATTCCAGACCTTAACCACTTCTGCGTGAAAAAGATTTTCCTCATGTCACTTTTGCTTCTCTCACCAAATACTTTAAATCACTGCCCTCTTGTTTCCGATCCTTTCACGAGTGGGAACAGTTTCTCTCTATCTACTCTGTCCAGGCCCATGATTTTGAATACCTCTATCAAATCGCCTCTCAGCCTTCTCTTCTCCAAGGAAAACAGCCCTAACTTCTCCAATCTATCTTCATAATGAAGTTCCTCATCCCAGGAACCATTCTCGTGAATCTTTTCTGTACTCTCTCCAATGCCCTCACGCCTTTCCTAAAGTACGGTGTCCAGAACTGGACGCAATACTCCAGCTGAGGCCTAACTAGTGTCTTATACAAACAAGTTCAACATAACTTCCTTGCTCTTGTACTCTATGCCCCTATTAATAAAGTCCAGGATACTGTATGCTTTATTAACCACTCTCTCAACCAGTCCTGCCACCTTCCGCACATGTACATCCAGGTCCCTCTGCTCCTGCACCCCCTTTAGAATTGTACCCTTTACTTTTATATCATCTATCCATGTGCTTCCTACCAAAATGAATCACTTCACATTTCTCTGCATTGAACTTCATCTGCCACCTGTCTGCCTATTCTACCAACTTGTCTATGTCCTTTTGGAGTTCCAGACTATCCTCCTCACAGTTTACAATGCTTCCAAGTTTCGTATCATCTGCAAACTTTGAAATTGTGCCCTGTACACCAAGGTCTAGGTCATTAATATACCTGAAAACACCTGAAAAGTTTATCTTGCATTCTTTGTCAGATGGTGATTTTTGTATTTTCACCATTTTTTGGGGATGATTTTCGCCAGCTAAAGAGCCTCTGGAGTGGCCAAAATGGAGTCTAACATTGAAACGTTAACTTTGTCCATGTTTAGTCACCTTGGTAGAAGCTTGCACTAGGAACAGCCACCAAGGGGATTGTTAGGCAGCTGACTACCATTTAAATTGCCTGCTAGTGCTCATTAAGGAGGCTACACGGCGTTTTGGTGGACAGTGTGTGACCCAATGCCATCTCCCAACAGCGACCAGCTGATTGGGAGTAAACAAGGCACTGCAGAGGATTTTGCATGCTACTTAAAAAGGTATATCACCTTTGACTCTTCACTTGATGCTGGAGGTTTGAAGAGGACTTTTGAAACACATCAGGAGACTTTCTGGGACACTTGGTCGCGACGTCAACATTCTAGCAACATTTACTCCAGAAATTTTCTGGAGGACTTCACCTAAAAAGAGTAAGTGCTGTGCTACTCTACCCTTTTGACACCTCATGACTCATGAAGAGAAAGAGTGCTTGGGCACTGGCACCTTGCTAGGGTCTTCAGGAGTAAAGGGAGGATATGAGGCCAGGCAGAGCAGCACCAGCATATGCAAGATAAAGGGACAGGAGGATGAGGAGAGCCTCCGTCCACTCTGTGGGGACAGAACATCCCTCCTCCTCTGGACCTCGTCCACCAGGAACTCCAAAGCTGCATCGGAGAACAGGTGCGCCTTCTCAATTGGTCCCCAAGCCACCCTGAAACATGCTGCTGTGCAACAGCCAGTGCACTCCACACCGTCAGTGGGAGTGGATGCATGAAGCCCATATATACTGCTCCACAAAAACTGTGTCTAATCAGCACTTGAGTGCTGAACCTGTACATGTCTCTATTTTAGCACCTCCACATTCAAATCATGGTATTCAACAATTAGAACCAAAAATTGCATGCTAAAACCAGGACTTTCAAACAGGCGTGTCATATTAGCACAGCACACACTTACTGCTTGTTTTCATGCTTTCACCAAAATAACCCCTTTGTTTTTAACTTGAGGTTTCCATCATTCATGCTTTTTCTCATCATCCAAACCAACCGCAATAATTATCTTTAAACTTGCAGCACCATCTAAAAATTTCAGTGCAGTAGAGCAACTGAAAACAGAAATCAAAAGAAGCTAAAAGGACTAGTGACAAATAACCATGAAGAACAGAAGCTATAGCAATCCAGCAACTGAAAAAATATTGTTAAATTGTGATATTATATATTACCACTGTTTTGCTGATGAACAGGTGATCTAACTGTAAGATTCTCTACATCAACCATTTCCGACACATCAGCATGAACTTTGTTTGAATTTAGAGTTGAGCCATCACTCCTTCAACAACAGATCGGGAAAACAAATAAAAATGTTATTGCCCACGCGAGTGACTTTCATTTATCACCATGCTAAATTATAAACTCAGGTCAAACACCTTTGCCCCAACATTACCAGGGAGGGTGCAGGGAAAACCAGGCAAGGTCTGGGGCTTAAGGCCTTTTAAAAAATTTTAATGACAAGGCCGCATTTAAATAAAAGATTGCAAACTCCTATCGACAGCCAACTTTTTTGCCTCTCCTAATCCTCTGCATGCATGGATTCCTGGCTGGGGTACCCAGAGAATATTATTCATGTGTCAGTTTTAACAGGGAAAATTAAGATTATTTGAGTTGGGAAAAAACACAGCAAAATCTGATCCCTTTTGCCCCAGCATCCACACTGCCACAATTGGATATCGATAAAGGAATGAGAACAATGGAAATGTTTTCGTTTTTAACCTAGGAGCACGGAATACAGTTGATTAATATCAGCTAACTCAGCACAGACTGGATTTACCCAGGGAATTTCCTACTTTGCCGAGTTCAGAGACAGAATCTTTAGTTTTAAGCAATTAGGGAGCCAATAAAAACTTTCTGAATGTCAAAGTATTTCACAACAAACAATCATTGAAATCACAAATATTGTACTTTACTAAATTTCAAAACTTGGGTTTGCAGAAACATTCTAAGCACAGATGATCAAACAGAACATTATATGCTGTGGAGACTGAATGCTACTGACTTAAACATTTAATGTAGCCACCAATAGAATTTACAGAAGAGTTACTTTGAACTAAATATCATAAGACCATTTGCTGCAAAGCATTACCTACTAAATAATACTACCTTTGGTGGTACAAAGGAGCAGACACCACCTCTGGTTTAAGGGGCTCCATATCCAGCGTCTGAGATATACACAATATATCATTAATGTTATGCAACTGAGGCCTGTTTTCACCAACTGCATTTCCACTCTCAGTGACCTCTACATCCGATACCACTTCTATCTCATCCTCCATTTCTTCAGGTTGGGAAAAAATAGAACTACACATAGATTCTCCCAGAGGACGACTAGTATCAAAACACTCAGGAAGGATGATAATGTAGTCCTCTGAACAGTCCGAGGACACTTGGCTTTGTATTTCATACTTTTCTTCTTCAGAGTTTACACTGGCACTATCAGCCACATCAGTCTCAAGATCATTATCTGTAAGTAAGAAACGAACAACAGTTCACTGATTAAAAATGCATCAATAATTTCACCACCCATTTAAATTACACATAATAGCGAAGCTCAAGAGTGACATCTATGGAGTTAAAGGACTTGATATTAATTCTCCACAAAATACTGTTGAAAATTTGGTTTTACTTTACAGTTTTGGTTACCATGCTTACAAAAGCCAGAGAAATAGGGAAATACATTAAAAAGGTAGTAAGGATGACAGTAAATGCGGCAGAACTCAAGTGCAATTTGGTAGTGTGTTTTTCTAGAGTTGCCTGGCTATGCAATGGCTCCAAGGTGGATCTGAAGTACAGGGCGCCAATGAAGTAACCTGTATTCAACCAGAGATACATGTAGGCCCTCTCCACAACTCGTGTCATGGAGACGTTGGAAGGAAGGACTAAGGAAACTTGGAATGGTGGGTCTCAATATGCTAGTGCGATATTTTCTATTAGTATTGCCAAATCTTTGATACAGACACCGTGGCTACTCTAAACATAAAATATTCCCCCCAGACTTGCCTTGCCCTCGAACGAGTGTCATTTTATTTAACTTAATTTTTAAAAGTTCCTTACTTTTATTCAGAGGTTTCTAAAATAAATATGTTAGCCTCTTACTGTAATGTTCTGTAGTTGAATTAATTGCCATAGTTGCAAAACTACTCTTAGCTCTGCTTCAGGGCTCAGTTGGAAAAAAGGCAGTATAAATAATAATTTTAAAACAAATGAAAAAGATGAGAATAGAATGTTAGGTACTACTGGTAAAGGGAAAAAAAAAAAAATCGAAAGATAAAATGAAATCAAATCAGGAGAGAAAATTGAAAAGTGTGCGAGAAAAAAAACATTAGGAGAAGAAAGGAAGGTTAGGGTGCGCGGTGCAAACAAGTTTCTTTTTACAAACATGGGGAGTATAAGGAACAAACTGAATGAATTGCAGGTACAAATTCAACTTGCAAGGTACACCATGGTAGCCATTACTGAAACAGGACTTCAAGACAGCCAGGACTTGGAACTGAATATACCACGTTATAAAGGTCGACAGGAAGGATAGGGAATCTAGTACAGGGGAAGCAGTAGCATTAGTGATCAAGGATGAAGTTACTTCTGTGGCAGGAGACAATATAACAGGAGATAAGCAGGCAGTGAAGACTTTATAGGTAGAATCAAGAAAATGATTCAAGACTGTAGTGGGAATTATGTATAGGTCCCCTGGTAGCAGCTGTAAAGTGGCAGAACATATTAATGCAGAGATTAGATAAACATGTAGTAAAGGCAGAATGGTTTTAATTGGGAATTTTAACTTCCATATAGATTGGCAAACAAGCTTATGTCAGAAAGGTAGAAAATTTCTTGAGTAAGTTCAGGATAGTTTTCTGTAACAACATGTCCTAGAACCAACAAGAAAGCAGGCCAAATTAGATTCGTAACAAGCAATGAGCCAGATTGAGTTAACAGCCTAACAGTGCATGAGCATTTATCTAATAGTGACCATAATATGACTGAGTTCAATGTTGTATTTGAAAGGGAGGAACTCAAGACAGCTACTAAGAGTCTAGATTTAGGCAAGGCTGACTTTAATGCGATGCGGCAGAGACCATCTACAATAAAATCTGTTATTGGATAAAACAACAGAAGCCAGTAGGCTTTACGTGATACAGAATCAGTTTATACCCGAGGACATGAGTTCTACTTGCTAAAACAAAGGCCATAGATGATTAAAGAGGTAAGGAACAACATAAAATGAAAACAAAAAAGCATAGAAGAATGCAAAAAATAGCACAGATCTTTGTGAATGGGAGAGATACAAAGAACACCGAAGGGCCTGTTTCAGTGCTGTATCTCTCTCTAACAGCCAACGGCAAAGAACAGAAAGTAAAAGCTACAAAAACAGAGTCTGAAAAGAAACTTGCAAGGGATTTCAAAATTAGCCCAAAATACTTTTACAATCACATTAGGAAAGAGAGGGTGGTTAAAAGCACTGCAGGCCCGTAAGAACTGACAAAAAAATGAAACGGCCGATATGTTAAATAGCTACTTTGCATTAATATTTGTAATAGAGGAAGATGACAGCATGCAGGACATCCCAAGGAAACTAATACTGAATCAGGGACAGGGACTCACCAAAATTAATGTAAGCAAAATAACAGTAAAGAATAGAATGGCATTAAAGAGTGACAAATCCCCAGGACTAGATAGTTTCTATCCCAGGGTTTTAAAAAGAATGTGAGAACATTGTAGATGCCTTTACTATAATCTTCCAAAGTTCACTCAATTCAGGAGCCTTTGTTTAATATGGAAAATTACACCGGTCACTCCGCTATTTAATAAAGGTCAGAGGGGGAAACCAGGGAATTATAGACCAGTTAGCCTAACAACGGCTGTTGAGAAATTACCTCAGTCTTACGATTTTCAGTTGAGAATTTTCAGCCCATCAAAGCAAATGTGGGTTTGTAGAGAGTAAGTTGTGCCTGATGAACCTTATTAAATTTTTTAAAGAGGTAACTAAAGTGGTTGACAGGGGAATGTCCATGGATTTTATTTATATGGATTTCCAGAAGGCATTCAATAAAGTCCCTCATAGGAGACTGTTAGCAAAAGTTGAAGCTCATGGAATGGAGGGTAAATTATTCACCTGATTAGGAAATTGGTTAAGCGGTAGGAGACAGAGAGTAGGATAATGAGCAATACTCTAATTGGCAGAATTTGACTATTGGCGTCCTAGAGATCTGTGTTGGGACCTCAACTATTCTCTGTATTTATTAACAACATAGATGATGGGATAAGGAGCTACATATCTAAGTTTGTAGATGACACAAAGATAGGCGGCATTGTAAGCAGTGTAGCTGGAAGCACAAAATTACGAAAGATTTAATAGATTAAGTCAATGTGAAAAATTGTGGCAAATGGATTTCAATATAGGCAAGCGTGAGGTACTTTGAACCCAAAAAGGATAGATCAGACTACTCTCTAAATGGTAGAAAGCCAGAAGAAGTGGAGGACCAAAGAAACTTAGGGGTCCATGTACATAGATCATGAAATGTCATGGACAGTAAAAAAAAATAATCAAAAGGCTAATGGAATGCTGGCCTTTAAATACAGAGGACTAGAATACAAAGGGGGTAGAAGTCATTCTGCAGGTATACAAAGCTCCAGTTAGACCACACTTTAGGAAGGATATATTGGCCGTGGAGGGAATGCAACACACATTTACTAGAATGATATCTGGACTCCAAGGGCGATATTATGAGAGATTACACAAATTAATGCTGCCAGACCTGCTGAGTATTTCCAGCATTTTCTGTTTTTATTACCCAAGCTAACAATGTGTTCTCTGGAACTTAGAAGGTGATTTAATTGAAGTTTTCAAGATATTGAAGTGGGTACTGAAAGGGTAGATAGAGAGAGAAACTATTTCTGCAGATTGGGGAGTCTCGGGCAGAGTCTAAAGATTAGAGCCAGACTTTGCAGGAGTGAAATTAGGAAACATTCCAAACAAAGAGTGGTAGAAAATTGGAACTCCCTTCTGCAAAAAGCTATTGATGCTTTAAACTGTTAATTTTAAATCTGAGATTGATAGATTTCTGTCAACCAAATATATTAAGGGATATGGGGCAAAGGCTCATGGAACAAGCTTGAGGGGCTAAATGGCCTATTCCTGTTGCTATGTTCAGTTACCTTTCTCTGGCAGCACCTCTTCTACTATGCAAGGGTTTTCTGTCTGTCCTGTAGCTGTTATCATAATGGCTTTACCAGGTTTTCCTTCTCTGATGGCAACATCACAGCTATAGGTTTCTTGCAGATCTTGGGAGGTGCCTGTTAAAATGAAAAACAGATTAGCAGCAAGACAGTAGAACATATGGACAATTTCTGTGCATATTGGGGAGGGTCGGGGGTGGGGGGGGTAATAAGTTATCTAAATGCTTTTCTTCCCCTTTTACTTCACCTCTATAGCAGGGCAAATAATAGGATCAGTAAGAAACAGATGATATTAGTTCCACTTTCCTTTTATCATCATTAAATAGCTATGTATTTTTGAAATTTTAAGGACTATGTTATACAATGGTATGATCCTAAAACTTCCCGTACCTACCCCAAACACACTCCATGATTGATTGCGCTTTTCCTTCCCCCTTTTTCCTCAAACAGAAAAATTCACTTAAAGAAAAAATTCTAAGAATTCTACAAAACTGAAGGGCATTCCTCCTGTACTTCTACTAAAAATAACTCTCCCCATTTCTATACTTTAAATGCTGCAATGTACAACTAATTGGATAATTAAGTATAGATGGAGACAATTCAATACTGTATGGAATAAGAGATTATTTTGAAAATAAAAATTGCTAATTTTGTGTACTAATTGTAAAATTATTTAAATGTGCCATAAAAGTAACACAAGTGCAACTCCAAAAAGATCATACTTTAACTTCAGTGTACACAGTTAGACTTCTGAAAAGATTTTAAAAAAAAATCTGATCTTTGATCCAATTATTTCAAGACGTTTACATTACGGAGAATATTTTATTTTAAATGCAAATAATTATAAAGTGATGGTGTTAATCATACAACTCAAATGGAAAACATGAGAAACGAGGATAGAGCACTAAAGAAGAAACCATTTTTATTCTAAGCAATTTAACATTTGAGAAATAACAGTTCTGATGTCAAACTGAACAGAAAATGAAACTGCATAGATATAACCGCAGCTTCTTCCATGCAGGGCACTTCCAGGAACTCTACAATCAAATTGCCATCGTCCACAACTGTTCATATTTTGCACACAAATTCAGAACGCTAACAGCATTCAAGCCACTATCAGTTAGACTAATGCAGTTTTTTAAAATCCGCTACAAATGCTTACTGTTTGGTTTACCCCTGCGGCGTGGCAGCAAATCAGGTGCCTCATCTAAAGCTAGAGAACGAATAACTGTCTCACAGACAAACTGAGTTCCGCTGATGTCCTCCTCTCCCTCCTCTAAAGGAGGATGATCTGCTGGCTTCCCCCCAAGTGTCACATCTGCAATGAGATAAGATGAGCATCAAAAATAATTGATATGAATTACCAAATTCCATTTTTTAAAATGTAAAACCAGATTACTACTTGGAAACATAGTTCTGTAGAAATCACGGGATTTAGCGAGGAATTCTCTAAGTACAGCTTTCAATTCCTATATGGTTCAAAACAATGGTTATTAACTACAAAGCCACCTTCATATAATTGTAAATTTTACTTTTCAAACTACTGACGTGATGATCCAATATTCACCGATAGCTAGATAGGTGTTATTACTATATGGGTATTCATGACTGCAAGAGTATCAGCTATTATTAAATTTATTTTTAAACTTGTTCTTGGGATTTATTTCCCATTGTTACATGCCCTGCAGGCATTAAGAATCAACCACAGAGTGTGGATTAGAGGCACATTTTCGGTGACGAGTTCCTTTTCATGAAGGCAATTAATGTATTTTTAAAAATTTTTAAAAACAACAATTTCCAACAGCTCTTGGTCATTTCTTCTGATGCCAGCCCAAAAATTACCAAATTTATTGAATTCAAATTCACAATATGTATTTTTTGGGGGGAAAGAATTTTGTTTCAATTCTCCATTCAGCCCATTTTCTTTCAAGGTTGCAGTTAAGAATAAGCTGCCAAAATAAACCAATAGTCCCAAATCTTTTGATGTGCATATGTACCTCCAATAAGTAAAACACTTATAATTTAAAGCACAGACAACAAACCAGGAAGTTAAAAGCACTGAAACACTTCAACTGTAATCTAAAATTTCAGATAGCGAAATAAATGATTTATGACTGGATTAAGTTAGAAGTGCAAATAAAGATAAACATTAAAGATACTTTTTTAAAAATGTTTTTTTTTTCATAATGGAGAAATTTGAAATTCTGCTCATATAAAATCACACTATCAAGGCCAGTGAGCATGCTTAGCAGTAATTATGAATTTCATACATCATTAAAAACCCCGTTATACCCCATTCAAAAAGCTGCAACTTTTTCAAGGGTTTTTGCAGCGAGACTAAGTGCAAAGGTGGAAGTTCTCGTCAGTTCATAAATTATCGCAGTCTGTTGGGGGGGGGGGGGGGGTGAAAACGGACCTCAACAGCACGCACTCTGGAGAAGCATAGAATTACCAACTGCAACTTCTGGATTTCCATGTAGTCTCTCCAAGTTACTGTTAATTACAAAAGTAATGAATGTGAATTCACTTTATTTAGTTCAAACTTCTCTTGCCACTGCAGATAGGATCTGAAAAAAGCCTGACATGTTAGATACTATCTTCCTGGTGCAACTGGAAGAGAAGAGAACCATATAATACAAGACTTAAAGTATAGAAATTCAGGGGAAACTTTAAAAAAAAACTAGAAATTCAAGATGAAAAAGAAAATCAATTAGATATTGAGAATAATTTTGAAATCTGTCAATTTAACATGAAACATCACTTAATTTGTTAGAAACAAGAAACTTGAGGATTGAGACTGTACTACATCACCACTAGATGGGATATAAACACTAGATGGCTCAATATAGAGATGACAGGCTCCAGTGCAAGGTGGATTCAATACCAGAGACGTTTTTCCCCAGATACCAAAAGGATTTGAATAAATACTGCAATTCAAGTAGTGAAATCAAAGTCCATAGTTCCTAAATAAAGAACAAACATTTTCTTACCAAACCGCGACTTGAAATTAGCTTCATTTTCCTCTTCAATCTGACCTAGGCCTGGCCTCTCCATCAGTGTACCATCATGGGGCAAAGGTGACATGCATGGAGTCATGTCTTGAATAAAAACAGAATTTTAAATTTTAAAACTGAACTGTGTAAAAAAAATTTTTTTTTTTTTAAAAAGTATTTTCAAAAAGTAATGCAGCTGCTTTAAACAAGATGTAATAATTTGTAAAGTGTAAAAATTCTAGTTACTTAGAATTACATAAAACTTACAGCACAGAAACAGGCCATTTGACCTAACTAGTCTATGTCACTGTTTACATTCCACAGCAGCCACCTCCCACTCTACTCTTCTATCCCCATCAGCGTAACCGTCTATTCCTTTCTTGCTCGTACTAATCTAGCTTCCCCTTAAATACATCTATGCTGTTCGCCTCAACAGCACCATGTGGTAGTAAATTTCACATTCTAGCCACAATCTGAGTAAAAAAAGTTTTTCCTGAATTCTTTATTTGATTTATTAGTGATTATCTTATATTTACTAGACCCAGGGCTGAATTTTACGCTACCCCGAAGAGCAGGATGGTGGCGAGGGGTGGCGTAAAATGGAGCGGGAAGCTCTGCGAGGCCTTCCTGACCCACTCGCGCCTCCGCCGCCACTTTATGCAGGGCAGCGGTGGCGAAAAACGGCCCAGACTCCCCAGGCCGATCAAGGCCCTTAAGTGGCCACTCATGATGTGCCCTATAGACGGCCGCTCCCGCTACCCCAACCACCCCCAACATGCCCCCCTTCCCCCCAATTGACCACTCCTGCCTCGCCGGGGCCCGACCAATTACCCCCAGCAAAGCAACCAAAAACTTTGTTCCAGGCTCTCCAATATCTTTTCTTCACGCTGGGCTGTAGTCCCAGCAGTGGCCACCGCTGCCGGTGGCACTGCTGGGACCAAGAGCTGCCAGCCCGCTGATTGGTTGGCAGCTCTATTAGGCAGGACTTCCAACCTCAAGTGGGTAGAAGTCCCGCCTTACACCAAGGGAAGCCCGGCGACCCGTAAAATACGGGTCGGATCCCCAGGCGAGGCGGAAGCGGGTTCACCACCAACTTTTCAGTCAGTGGCCGGCTCCTGTCTGCCTATAGTTAAGTCCCAGCCCTAGTTTTGGATTTCCCCACAAGCAGAAAGATTTTCTTTATATCTATCCTATCAAACCTCTTCATAATTTTAAAGCCCTCTAGTAGGCGTCTTTTCTGGAGAAAAGGGTCCCAGCTTGTTCAGCCTTTTCTGATAGTTATAACCCCCGAGTTTTGGTATCCTCCTTGCAAGTCTTTTTTGCACCTTCACCTCTATATCGTTTTTTTGCAATATGGAGGTCAGAACTGTTCACAGCACTCTAAGTGCAGTTAACCAAAGTTCAGAAAAATTCAACATAAAATTTTGCTGCTTTTCAATTCTATTCCTCTAGAATAGGTTTAGCTTTCAACAGGTAATCAATCCTCTCAGCAGACTGACTGGGTAATCTACAGCAGTGTGGCAATCTTGAATTGTTGCCCTTTATCAGTCAGTTTATGAACAAGATGTCTGTATTTTGATAATTATAAAATACCTGAATTAGAAACAAGAACCATAAGTTACCATGCCAGAATTATTTTAATGTTTTATATTAAAAAACGATACACAAATTAACTTCATACAATTTTGAATCTCATTGGGTTTTTTTTGGAAAAAGGTCAAAATTTTAAATTAAAAAAAAAGGGGAAGAACAATGGAAACCAAAAACTTATGCGCACAAACTAGTGAATAATCCAGTACTTCACTGCACACAATCTTGTTACATTTCTCTAGCAAATATATATTGTAATCGATGTCTTGCCATACGTACATAAGACATCCAAGTTCCAGTGATAATCAAGAATGGAATAATCCCACAAGATAAATATGGGTAAAAGGGCATTACAGGCAGTAACAAAATCCTGAAATTTAAATGAAAGCACACAAACTACGATGTTATTTGAACATTCTAGGCTCTACTGCTGCTATGCAAAAAACTTTGCATCTCTTCACTATTCTATATAGGACCCAAAGAGACCTTCACAGCATATTTGACATGTCCTCATATGATAAAACTGTCACCCATTCATAATCGGTAAGAATGCGGATTAAAAGACAGAAAACAGCTAGCCATTTTGCCAATTGAAATTGTGTGAACAATTGACAATTTTCCAAAATTATTTGGGCAACAGGATTTCATAATTTTTAAAACACATACATCATATCTAACCTGAATTGTTCTCATGGCCCAACTTTTATATCTTTCATCCTATTTGCATTTCTTCACACCAGGCAGCGTCTTGGTGAAGTTTAATTCCATAATGCTAATTTAACTAGAGGATGACATACATCCACCAGGGAGAATGTTTACAACAAACTGCGCTGGTGTGATCTCAGTTTAAGATGCTAAAAATTCTCTCATCTTCAATAATGCTTGGTAAGAATCATGCCAGTAGTTATTAGCTTAACATGAGTCACAGATGGGTGCGTGGGATCAACCTTTTAGTAATGATCGACTGAAAAACAACTGACTGCTAGCAATACCTATACCAACACAGTAGTAACAACCTTACAGTCTTGCACTCCACTTTGTTTATAAATAATGGAGCTTTACATACATTTTAAGATTGAAAAGTGATCAAAATTAACTCAATGGCTGGTATTTTCTATCAAGATAGCAGTTAAATAACAAGACTTTATTGGTAAACTGGATTATAGGACTGTCTTTTGAAAGTCCAAGTACCATAAAATCTTACCAACTGGGGTGTTGTTTGGTACGTGTTCCATTTCCTGCACAATATTTATGTCCAACAGTTCAAATGAAAGCAAGTCCTGAAACAATGAAGAAACAAAATTACAATGATTCCTTAGTAGGGTCAAGCTCACAGCTATCGTTGCCCTCAAAAATAGCAAACTTCAGAATGGACACACAGTTACATTGCCAGGCAATGGCCATGTCCAACAAGAGAGAATCTAACCACCTCCCATTGACATTCAATTACATTACCATCGCTGAATCCCCCATTATCAACATCCTGGAAGTTACCATTGACCAGAAACTGAACTGGACTAGCCATGTAAGTACTGTGGCTACAAGAGCAAGTCAGAGGCTGGGCCTTCTGCAGCAAGTAACTCACCTCCTGACACCCCAAAGCCTGTCCACCATCTACAAGGCACAAGTCAGCAGTGTGAATACTCTCAACTTGCCACAGCTCCAACAACACTCAAGAAGCTCGGCATCGTCCAGGACAAAGCAGCCCACTTGACTGGCATCCCATCCACCACCTTAAACATTCACTCCCTCCACCACAGACACAGATTGGCAGCAATGTGTACCATCTACAAGATGCACTGCAGCAACTCACCAAGGCTCCTTCAATAGCATCTTCCAAACCCACGACCTCTACCACCTAGAAGGACAAGGGCAGCAGATGCATGGGAACACCACCAGCTGCAAGCTCCCCTCCAAGCTACACACCATCCTGACTTGGAACTATATCGCCATTACACTGTCGCCAGGTCAAAATCTTAATGGCACTGTGGGTGTACCTACACCGCAAGGACTGCAGCAGTTCAAGGCAGCGGTTCACCACCTTCTCTAGGCCAATAAATGCTGGCCTAGCCAGCGACGCCCACATTCCGTGCAAGAATGAAAAAAAATCACATTGGTAAACAAGGTAAATGTACTGGTTTAAGAGTGGAATCTTCCATTTGCCCTGTGCATCAGTTTGTAATATGCAAGCCATGCTAATAAATGTAGTTTTTCTGCCAGAAACAACTCAAAAAACAGAAATATACATATTCACTGTAGTTCTGGTTTTACAACACACGGTAGATACCTGTGCAGTCAGAAGGTCTACAGATGGCACCATTGTGTAAAAGTCCCTATTCTGGTCTTTACGTTGAAGTTTGGGCAATGCTATGGCTACCGTTTTTGCAGACTCTGTTTCTTCAAGATCTGGCACAATTGGCTGCTGCTCGGTATCTGCAGTCAAGGAAGTCTCTTTCTAAAAGAAGAAAATTATAAATTTTATCCGTCTTGGACACTTAACATTTACTAAAACTTTTGCAAACTGATCAGCATAAAAGTTCTAAATTTCTTTTTTTTTAAAAAACAGAAGGATTCAATTCCCTTGTTGGCAGTCAAGTCTAGTTCTTGATCATGGTGTGTGTCGAATAATTCCCTGAAATCAGTCCTAAATTTGCATGTCACCGGTTTGACTCTATATTCTGTCCCTTCATGCCTAGATTTAATTTGAAGTTCTGTTCCACATTTACCACTTCATTACCATTTATTAACTTGCATACACTTCAGGATCTCTTTACATTCACTTCCTTTCAAGGCAGTAAAGCCCAAGCCTTTCCAGTTTTAGCATTCCCCTGATACTATGAATCAATCTTTTGGCTCTTTTCTAAATCATTTCCAGGGTTTGAATATCTCCCTCCTGTCTCAGTGACAAAAACAGCACACAGAATTCAAGGTGTGTTTTGACCAACATAATGTACTGTTTAAACAATACTTTTCCCACTCATACTCTACTCTTTGGCATCCATAGTCTATTTGCTTAGTTGATTGCTGCTCTGCACTTTAACGGATACGCCCACATCTCTTCCAACTTCACCCATAGCTATTTCTCTATCATTCATGGAAATGTAATAATTATCCATTTTTTCCCTTTATTCCAATTACACTTACCTACCATGCCACAAAAACTATATACATTCATTAGAAACATTACAGAAAATGAGCTGCAAGACTGATTACGCAAGGGCAACGTGATGGAGATCTGAGGAAGATTAGAGAAACTTAAAAAGTAGAAAATCCAGGGAAGTACTACTCCCTTATTTTATAACAATGTAATTTCACCCAAATTTCTTTTCTTATAAACACCAATTGTATCAGCATCATGGAAACCCAAAAGTAGGATTACCAACTTGGAGCTGCTACCTAAAGATTAAAAACAAGACATTTAAAGTGAAACTATAATTATCTTCCGTAAAAAGGGCACTGCTGGAGACAAAAAAAACTCCAAGACTTTCTTCTCCTAGTTTAGGGAGGATCTAATCCATACCAATAAAGCAGGACCAAAGAATATGCATTTAAATTAGTAAAAAGCAAATTTTAAACTCGACAGGGAAAATTTATTTATTCAATGATAAATGGCTGGAATAATCAGTCAAGCAACATGGTAGAGACGGATATTATTCAAAATATAATTAGAAATCATCATGGGGCTAATGCACTCGAAAGTGATGAGCTTTGACTGGCTGAATGCTTATCCTTGATTTCTCAAGTTCTTGCGGACTCTTTGGAGTCGTTAAAGGCAAGAGATGAAACCCTGCAGCAGCTGTGAGTTAAAACTTTAAGCAATGCAAAGCTGAGAAAAATACTGAAACAGATAGTCACGGCGTTACCAAAGAACAAATTAGTCCCAGGAAATGGGGCTTTTAACCTTAGCTTCAGTTAACAGATTAATTGCAGCAAATGGGTTATTAGCGCTGGTTTTAGCAACAGACAGACAGACTCCTACATGACTGAGACAAAAGCAAACTTTCCCTCCTTGTGCTTCTCGAACTGCCTGCATCCCCTGACACAGTTGAACACAACATCCTCCTCCAAAGCCTCTTCACTGATGTCTAACTGGGTGGGACTGCTGTCATCTGGTTCCATTCTTATCTATCTAATAGTAGTCAGAGAATCACTTGCAATGGCTTCTCTTCCTGCTCCTGCAGTGTTACCTCTGGTGTCCCCCAGGATCTATCCTTGGCCTCCTCCTATTTCTCATCTACATGCTGCTCCTTGGCAATATTATCTGAAAGCACAGCATTAGTTTTCACATGCATGTTGATGACAATCAGCTTTACCTCACCAGCACTTCTCTCAACTTCTCTATTGTGGCTAAATTATCAGACTGCTCATCTGATATCCAGTACTGGATGAGCAGAAATTTTCTCCAATGAAATACTGGGAAGACTGAGTCTATTGTTTTCAGTCCCCACTCCAAACTGTTCCCTAGCTACTGACTCAATCCCTCCCCCTAGCAACAGGCTGAGATTAAGCCAGTCTGTTCGCAACCTTGGTGTCACACTTGACCCAGAGTTGAGCTACCGACCTCATAGTCGTGCCATCATGAAACCGCCGATTTCCACCTCTATAACATCGCCCCGTCTCAGCTCATGTGCTGCTGAAATCCTCCTTCATGCCTTTGCCACCTCTAGATTTTGCTATTCCAATGCACTCCTGGCTGGTCTCCCACATTCTACTCTCTGTAAACTTGAGGTCATCCAAAATTCTACTGCCCGTATCTGAACCTATACTAAGTCCCATTCCCCTATCACCCCTGTGCTCACCGATCTACTTTGGCTCCCGGTCAAGCAACATCTCGATTTTAAAATTCTCATCCTTGTTTTCAAATCCCTCCATGGCCTCGCCCCTCCCCATCTCTAATATTCTCCAGCCACACAATTCTCCAAGATATCTGCACTCCTCGAATTCTGGCTTCTTGTGCAACCCTGATTTTAATCACTCTACTACTGATGGCCATGCCTTCAGTTGCCTCAGCCCCAAGCTCTGGAATACCCTCCCTACATCTCTCTACCTTACTTTCCTCCTTTAAGACACTCCTTAAAACGTACCTCTTTGACCAAGCATCTGGTCATCTGACCTAATATTTCCCTTTGTGGCTCGGTGTCATACGTCACTCCTGTGAAGTAGCTTGGGACATTTTATTACATTAAAGGCACCACAAATACAAGTTGTTGCTGTTGACTCAGTTTTTTTTTTAAAAGGATATTGATAAAATAAAGCTCCCTTGCAGACAACAAAGGCACTAAGTCAATCCTTGACCTGTATAGGAGTTACCTTATCATTCGTTATGCTATCTCATAATCCCTGCTACAAAGTATGCATGTTGATTTTGCATCACAACAGGTTTGGGCTCAGCTGCGATGCCCACATTCTTCAATAGCCTGCTGGGGGAGGGTGGGGGGGCATTGGTGGAGGAAGGACAGGATGCGTTCCCAAGTACGTAATTAGCTTCACAAGTCTGCCCCAGATCCACAGGGAAAGAAAATGGTGGAAAATATAAGCCCCATGTATTAGCTCACATTAAGAGTGGCCACTAAGCAAAGTTACTGGAAGATGCTGGCATGTCTTTGAATCTTGAGGGAAAAAAAAAATCAGAAGAAAAAGAAAAAAAAAGCAATATTACTTGCTAAAACAAATTTAAAATGCCAAATTATTAACACATAGCTCCCTTCAGTATTGCACTCTCAACTCTCTAAAACATGCATCTATAGTTGATTACTATTGTAGTTGCTGTTTCTGCAGATCCCACTTCTTCAGGATCAGGCACAACATGCTGCTCCTCAGTCCCTGTAGCCAAGGAAGCCTCATCCTAAAGAAGAACATTCCAACTATATTAATCTAGGGCAAATTCAACTATCGCATCCTCATTTACTGAAATAACTTTACAGGTTAATCTGAATGAGGAAAATCTCAGGTCCAATCTCAGGGATGCGCTGAGTTCGTGGATCACAGTCAAGTTGACAGTGGATGTTTAATTAGATTCTGCCCGATAGGGTAACTATCTTTTGCCCTGCCTAAAACTGGACAAGAGGTGAACAGAAAAATGGACACTCGGATGAGATAGCGAAAGGTGGTTAATGTCTATAAAACTGCAGAGCTATCAGAACACTGTCTATTGGAAGCAAGACTGTAGAACCTAAATCGCACATTGCCCAGCAGGGAGTCAATGGACTGTGACCAGGAGCAGGCAGTTTACCCAAGACTCTCATCCCATTTGATTTTTGAGCACTCAGGTGTAAATCTAAGCTCAGATATGCCACAGCTGTGCAGTCATATTTACAAACATGTCCACCAATTCTTCACAGCAACAAGAAGGTCCTGACAAAACTAAGTACTTTGTTGTTGTGTTTTTTGAATGGGTAATTATAAGTAATGCTACCTGGCAAATGTATGTATTTTCTTTGAATTATGGTTGGCCAAAAACATGAAATGTTTGAAACAAACAGGATAAATATCACTTTCATACAATTTGGTTATCTGTTATACAAAATCAACTCAAGACACAATTTTACAACAGTGAAACGATCAAAATTGGGTTCAGATATTTATTTCGTTCAACTTACCTGATTGCCAGAAAATCTAGTCTTGATAGAGCTAAAAAGAGTGTTTTCATTTCCATCTGGAGTTTCAGTGAGTAATGGGGAGTCAATAATAATGCTGCACCATACTCTAGGTCCAAATTGTTCCCCTTTATGAGCCAAGCGCCAATGAGAAGTATACGTGCCTTCAAAATTGGGTGCAATGAATTCTACTGACACAACACCAATGTCTCCTGGCTGTAGGAATGGAACAGAAACTTCCTTTTTTGCAGGGAAAGCCAGAGTGAGGTTGCCCCACATGAACTGAAGCTGTCAAAATATGAAAAGAATAGATGTAAAATAATTTCAGTGATTTAAAAATTAGTCAAGTAAGTCTGGCTTTATTTTAATAAATTATTTTCCACTCTCCATTTTCACAAGCCATCAGACAACTGGACAGGACTTTCTGGGTCTTAATGGCTGACAACAATGATCTACATCAATAAGCATGGAGATACATATTGGGTGCAAATCATCTGGTCCAGGCAATTTGTCCACCATAAGTTTGAGTAACTTCTTTAATATTACCTCCCGTTTTGATATTTTCTTCCACTAACTGGAGAACCAACTGAGATCCATGTCGAACAAATTCAAGCTCCACCTCCTCCAAGAAAACTGAGGGAAACTATTCTTAATATCTCTGCCTCCAATAAAACCTTGCCTTCTTCATTTTTTTTTAAGTGATGATACATCTACCATGATCATAATGTCCCTTTGGAAAGCTTTTTTTATTGTCCTTTAATATTTTTCTCCCATACGCCCTCTTAGACTTTCTAATCTGCCTTTTGTAGTCTTGTATAGATCCTTTGCATTTGTCCTGGCTTTCTTTAAAAAAAACAAATCTGTCCTGCAAGTGCTATATGCTTTATTCATATGTGCTATATGCAAGTTTCAAAACAAATCTCATCTTGCAATTTATTTAAGAAAGTCCAGCCTTGCTATTCCTTAGCCAAACCAAAAAAGCTTTTGTTTAGATCACTTATTTATTTAAATCTTTACATTCTAGTACCAACAGCAGTCAAAATGGAATAACATAAAAACACTAACATACAAAATCACACTTTAAACTAAAAATGACTAATTTAAAATTCCAAATTGTTCTTTTTTCCTCTTCTCTGACCGAAGAACAAGAACATGACAAAACTACATCTCTCCAGGATCTGAATGACTTCAAGAGTAACTCAGCATCATGATACAACACATAGGGAACACTGGCATTTGAGGAGGGGGGAAAAAATGCTAATTTAATTGCTAACATCAGCCACCTGGTTGTTACGTTACTGAGCAAAGGGTAAATATATTTCTGAGAGGGGTTGGGATGGGGAAGAGAAATGGTCATGTCTGGGCTGTTGTTCAGTACCTTCCAGCAGCTCGCTCAGCTGAGAGCACACAGAGGATGAGTGTGGAGAATAGAGCAACAAAAAAATTACTAAAAGAGGTTTCTAACAAAAAAAGTGTGAACCATAGACTATGGCCCTGCATACCTGTGATGGCACATTCAAAAGTTATTGATAGAACAGGCTATTAAATTATGAGGTTATCCATTTACAGCCACAAAACAAAATTTGATTACAACATATTTAATTGCCACTTTGTAATTTAGCTATCAGTGCAGATGTAGTGAAATGTTTGCTAAATTGTAACATAGAAAAAAGTAGCTATTCACCTTTGTGGCAGATGTCCAATTAGCACTGCCAGTGTTCTTCATTCTCCAGTGTTTGATAAATTTGAGTCCTGGCTGAAGACGAGTACCATCAGGGAAGTTCTCATCCACAAATTCAGCTCCCAACATTGAAATAACAGGCCTGCAAAATGGGAAAAAAAACTATTAGCAACCATCAAAACAAATAGCACAAATGACTTAAAGGAGCAAAAAGCAAGAATATTTTATGGTGATACAAATTTGACCTTGGGCTTAACTGTAGGTCTTTGAGAGGGTGCAGAGAAGATTTACCAGAATGGTTGCAGGGATGAGGGAATTTAGCTACAATGTTAGGTTGGAGAAGCTAGAGTAGTTCGCCTTGGAGCAAAGGAGATCGAGCGGAAATTTGATAGAGGTGTGCAAGATTGACAGGTTTAGATAACGAAGACAAAGAAAAGCTGTTCCCATTAACTGATGGTACAAGGACTGGGGTGGGGTGGTGGGGCAGTGGTGTCAAAGATTTAAGATTTTGGGCAAGAGATACAGGGGAGAATGTGAGGAAGAACTTTTATACGCAGAGAGTAGTAATGACCTGGAAAATGTTGCCTATGAGGGTTGTGGAAGCAAAGACAATCAATGATTTCAAAAGGAAACTGGATGGGCACTTGAGGGAAATAAACTTGGGGATAAAGCATGGAAAGGGGACTGACTGGATTGCTTTACAGAGAGCCAGCATGGACTCGGTGAGCTGAATGGCCTCCTTCTGTGCTGTCATGCTATATGACTCATTAGTTAAATTATTTGAAAAACAATTCAATGCTGACTCACCAGACAAACAGACTTCACATACTGCATCTTTTACTATTTGTGCAGTTGGGAAACTGATAGAACTACTACAAATTTGGAAAAGGAAATTCTATCAGAACTAACAGTGGATTAAGGTCTCACAAACCACCAATGTATGATGGTAGCTCCATGCTCAAATACTGAGCCAAAATTGCCAAGTTTTAAAAATAAAAATCTATTCAAACACTTACAAAGCTCACTCTGTCCTTTAAGTGTACACTCAGAGACCAGCAGCAGCAAAAATAAATCACTTAGGCTGCAGTCAACACAACTCACTTGTGCCTCTGGCACTAGCAAGTAATGCAGTCAATGTCATTAGGTTTATTTTCCATGAACAAACTGTCTTTGATGTCTATCCACAATTTATCAACATATGAAGAATACACAATTACCACCATTTGGGTAACTTTAGGTAAACAACCAATACTGGCTCATTATTATTGATCTATCGTCAAAATGATATTACTGGTCCCTAAATTATACTGCATATCATAGAGTTCACATTTCTGGACAAAAATATATGGCACTGAAATATATATATGCAGCATCTGTTCAGCCATCAAAAACAGGGTAAAAAATGTTTAATGGGTTCTATTTTTACTGCAAAAATGCTGCAATAGCATCCAAAGAGTTATGATCCTCCTACTTACACTGTTGAAGTGCGCTGGACTCCTTTAGGTTCTTGTATTGGTTGATTCAAATGCTCCATAAGATGCACACCATTCCATTGCAGATGTTTTTTCTGCAGTTTTAGCTGTTTTTTAATCTCCTTAAACTCTGCTTTGCGTTGCCTCTTTTCAGCTCGCAGTCTTTGCTTTTCAGCTTTCAAAAAAGTTTTATCTATTGGTTTCTGCATCCTAAACACAAGTTGAAAATTCAAAATTTTTCTACAGAACTTCTCTCTAAAATTTCAGTATTATGGTGATCTTCCTAATATTGTCTTGGAGAAATAGAAAATGCTTAACAGGGTACTGAGGGAGGTTATACAGGCATGATTTACAGTGAAATGTCTTTAAATGAGATCTGGAAACAAAGGAGAGCGAGAGAGCACAAGAGCAAGCATGTGAAAGAGCACGAGAGAAAAAGACAAAAACTTGTATAGTGCCTTTCAAGACCTCAGGACATCCCAGTGTTTTACAGCTAATGAAGTACTTTTGGAGTGTCGTCACCACTGTAATGTAGAAAACGTGGTAACCAATTTGTACACAGATGGCTCTCACAAACAGCAATGTGATAATGACCAGATAATCTGTTTTTGTGATGTTGGTTGAGGAGGAAATATTGCCAGGACACAGGGGATAATTCCCCTGCTCTTCTTCGAAATAGTGCCATGGGTCTTTTACGTCCACCTGATGGGGCAGACAGGGACTCGGTTTAAAACCTCATCTGAAGGATGGCACCTCTGACAGTGCAGGACTCCCTCAATAGTGAGGAGAGCATAGATGTCAGCATAGATCTTCATGCTCAAGTCTTGGAGTGGGACTTGAACCCACAACCTTTTAACTCAGAGGTGAGAGTGCTACCATCTGAGCCAAGGCTGACACAAAGAAAAATATTCTCCAATAAATTTGAGGGCTTCTGTGTTTACAATACAGTCAATACAGAAACTGGCTGTGAACATTATGTGATGCTTTGACAAAGTTTTTCCAGAAATTAAGTTATATACATATTGATATAATCAATGACTAATGGACAGAAACTCACATGACAGCACGCTGGGCACAGCAAGCAAAGCACTGTACTCCCACACTGCCGAATACAGAACAGGTCTAATTTATGTTTCCACTTTTACTAGTATGATAATCAGTTTATGTTCTCAACTATAAATCACTGACACTTCAACTACACTGAACTAATTCTGAATGTTAGCACATAAAAGTTACAACACAGAAACATGGCCATTCAGTCCAACGAGGCCACATTGACTTTTTTTTCTCCATGGAGCAAACAGTCCTCATCATATTTACCTGCCCTGTTTTTATATTTCATCATCCACTATCCAATCTAATCTTCATTGTTGACACAGTGGTTGAAGAAGAGACTATGAAAGTGAGTTTCACAGTCTCACAACTCTTGCTATTTGGATGTTTCTCTTGCTCTTTGTTGTAAATTTCTTACATTTAATCATGTATCTATGGCAGCACCTTTCCCACCCCCACCCCCCGATTCTAGCTCTCTTAACTGCTGTTAGGTCTGTTCCTATCTACCTGTCCCACCCTTTCATAATTTTCAACACTTGTATCATATCGTCCCATAATCTGCATTGCTCTAACGAAAAAGGACCTACTTCTTTGTATTTGTATTTCTTCATACTGGGTGCATTCTAGTGAAGGTAAATTCTAAAATGCGAACATTAAGTAGAGATTGACATTACCTTGTTTGTTCTGCTACACCAGGGATAGCGTTTCCAACAAACTGTGCCGGTGCGATCTCAGGCAAAGATGTTGAAGGTTTTCTCAGCTTCAGCAATGCGTGGTTAGAATCATGCTTATAGTTATTAGCTTCACAGGAGTCACAGATGGTGTATGTGGGGCAAATGCTATGAAAATAAATTTAAATTGTACTACCTTAATTTTATTTTACAAACATACTTATGTTCAAAACAGTCAATGATTAAGTTTCTAATAACAATGTTAAATTTTAAATGAGTTTTTCTTTGTGAACTCATTCCAGTAAAATGCACATAACATTAATTTATTGCATTTTTAGCTAATTGCGAAAATCCTTCCTAATTACTACCATTGTACAAAATAACCTGTGAAAGTATACAGAATAGAAAACATATTGATAGCATGTTACAACATTTTGGTCACCTCACGCTTCCCATAATTATGTCCCAATAGGAGTAGAAAAAGCCCAATACTAGCCTGAGTGTTAATGTAACAGAAAATAAGTTTCAATGTTTGCAAATGATAATTACAAACAAGCCTAAACCAATAGACAGTAAAGAGTGTTTAGCACAGGTAGAGGAAAAAGTCACTGCCAAAGATTAAGCTAAGGTTTTCACTCACATGTAATAAAGTAGGGATATTTCATGTAGGATATTTCTGTGAAATTACATTACAGTCCTGTTTTCTTTGAGGTACAATATAAGCCAATTATATTACACAGTTGGTAAGACTGTGAAATGGCTTTGGTCTTCCACTGATGCAAACAGTGCAGTCGTTTGGGTCAAGAATCATCCAAGTGCCTTCACCACCATGGCACAAAGACACGCTGCTTCTTTTTAGATTTTCTCTATAATTACTGATACATCCAAATGTTTCCCAAAATATCAAATCTGTCTTACTTAAGATTAAAGTTTAACCAATATCCTGATGTTGTTGAGCATCAATGCAGGTGCCATGTTTCATTGTCGATGGACAAAGGGTGGATCAGATAAGGCCGTGCCTGCTCACTTGAGAAACATCCACACTCCATGAGTTTATTGAAAGTGCAAGGTCAAAATCACTTTGTACTGACGTAACACTTGGTGTGGAAATCAGGTGTGAAGTCAAGTGACTCTGAAGCAGAGCAAAACTCCCTCCTCCAATGTTCCAGTGTGTCTGCTTTGCTTCTGCGTATAGCTTTAAACTACACTTAAAATTGCAATGTTGATGCAAACCAAAACCTCTGCACACCGATGCTACAGTTACAGTGTAAATGTACCCTTAAACCTGTATTTAATCTGGCTGCATAGATGCCTGCATGGCAGAACTGCAGATCACAAACAGGACACTTAAACTTCAACTATCATTCAGACTTATTTACCAAATTGGTCAAGATTTGACAGTTCAGTCAGGCTGCCATACAATACAAGAGAAGCTCCAAATATTTGGTTGTGTAATTCAGTTTAAGTTGCTTAATTTCAATGTTTATGAGTTAGTCATCTGAATCTAAAAAGTCTGAACAGCAGACAAAACAGAAGTTTTGATCTCATGAATTAAAAAAAATTGAAAGATGAACTATAGAAAGCTGTTGAAGAAAATGGACCCAGAGATGTTGGGAGTGAAATTCATCTTCAGCGGCAGCACAGAACAGGTGATAGCGAATCGGCCATCTATTTTCCACACTATCCAATTTTCTGTTCATTTTGCATTACCTCCAAAAGTGAATTTCACCTCTGGTGTGTCAAATAGGCACAAATCTTCATAAAACCAAGTACAGAGAATATAATTTACACTTTACATTACCTGCACTGGTAGCGTACTCCAAGAATACGAGACTGGCAGTTGCTACAAGCCATGAGCCAATCATAGTAGCAGATCTGTGTAGTGTGAGCCTCTGGAACTTGAACAGGAGGTGCCACCGGAACACTGAATGAGTCTTGCACCTGCTGCTGAATGCTCACCTTCTCAAAGAAATCGCAACAGATCCGGTCAACTGTTTCTTTCACGAGCTTATCTTTGAACTGAAAATTAGAATGTACATAAGCAGAAGTCCCAGATAACAAAAAAAAATTAAAATATGGCTGTAACTGGCTAAAAACTTTAGGACAGAATAATGAGCCTTCGTGCCACTATGGAAAATCATGCCTTCAATATTCTGTCCGCCAAGAAAACGATGGGTAAAGCAATAGGATTTCGGCCTCAGGCCCTTTGGTGGTGTCATGCCTCAAAGTTCTACCCCCTTTTATTATTTTGCTTCTTGTTTACATGTAAACATAGGAAAGAAAGGGAAGATTTAAAGGAGAAACGAGCCATGCACCATTTCTATGAAGTATAATTTTTCCATATACTAACTTATTTTGTGGTGAGGAACAAGAAGATTAAATCATTTGTGACTACATTTAGTCTGTCAATAATTGGCCTAATAGTGGCAAGTATGTCCCATGTTTAAAAAAATATATACTGCCTGAACTGCTGGGTATTTCCAGAATTCCAGTATTTTGCTTTTGTTTTACACTAATAGTCTTGTTCTATGCAAACACGTACAAAGTAATGATACTTTTCAGCCTACCTTCATTACTACTCAGAGAGAAAGTCAAATGAGTACGTCGGATACAATTTCATATATATAATTAAAATGGCTTTGAAGGTTCATCATGGACAGCCAACACTATAAATGGGATAGCTATACTTAATTTAAGTAAGCTTAGATGAAAGCACTTGATTATTACATAAATTCCCACAAGGGTCATTGCATCACTAGATTGATTCGCTAATGTTGCAACTCATTGTCAAACATACATAGAACGAGATTGCTAAGACCTGCCTCAAGTCAGGTCAGACAAATTTAGGATGAGACAACTATTATAGGGACTGACAGCCATTACCATGCCCATGTAAATATGTCTGGACAGCATCAGTTTACCCTATGGGCACTGATCATCAGCAAAGCAACTGACTTTAATGTCTATAACAACATAAATATCAGTCCTTACAGTTTCTCTAAGCTAAAAGTCTATACTTTTATTTTTAATTCTAATTCCCCACCCTGACCCGATTAGAATCATATAATGGTTACAGCACAGGACGCCATTCAGCCCATTGTGTCTGTGCCGGCTCTCTACAAGAGCAACCCACCTAGCCCCACTCTCCCGCCTTTTCTCCGTAGCCCTGCAAATTTTTTCTCTTCAGATAATTATCCAACTCTCTTTTGAAAGTTTTGTTTGAAGGTCCCTCCACCACACTCTCCAGTAGTGCATTCCAGATCCTAACCACATGCTGCATAAAAAAAGTTTTCCTAGTGTCCCCATTGCTTCTTTTGCCAATCACCTTAAAATCAGTGTCCTCTGGTTCTCAATTATTCTGCCAACCGGAACTGTTTCCCCCCCCATCTACTCTTGCCAGAGCCCTCATGATTTTAATAAAAGCAAAATACTGCGGATGCTGGAAATCTGAAATAAAAACAAGAAATGCTGGAACCACTCAGCAGGTCTGGCAGCATCTGTGGAAAGAGAAGCAGAGTTAACGTTTCGGGTCAGTGACCCTTCTTCGGAATCCTCATGATTTTGCACACTTCTATCAAATCTCCTCTTAATCCTCTCTTTACCAAGGAGAACAGCCCAGCTTCCACAATCTATCCACCTAACTGAAGTTTCTAATTCCTAGAGCCATTCTTGTGAATCTTTTCTGCATTCTCTCTAATGCCTTCACATCCTTCCTAAAGTGTGGTGCCCAGAATTGGACTCCAGTTGAGGCTGAACCAGTGTTTTATAAAGCTTCATCATTACTTCCTTGCTTTTGTACTCTATGCTCCTATTTATAAAGCCCTGAATCCCATATGCTTTATTAATTGCTTTCTCAAATGCCCCAGCATCTTCAATGATTTGTGCACATATACCAGTTTTATGACTCATGCTGGGATCCAGTTCTATAGGTTTTGGTAAACTTCCTATACCCCAACCAAGGAGACATTCTTTGTGCTTCAACTTAGAGAGCAAATGTCAGCAGGCACTTCAACCAGAAGAGCATCATAAGAAGCCCAACCTTGGCCTCACCTGGTGTCAATGCACAAGCACCATATAATGAGCTTCACTCAATAGCATTAGCAGTAAAGAATATACAGACTTCACCTCCCCTCTCCCCACCCTTCTTCCCACCCCCAGTCTAGGAATACAGGGAAAATGCAATGACCCACCACTGCTATGCTGGCAATTAACATTGCTAAATCAGTAAACTCAGCAAATCTCTCTATAGACTGGAATCAAATCAGACAACTTCCTAGACTTATCACTCAACAATATACCACTTAAAAAAAAAATTCAACTTCCCTTTGGTCACTTGGCCTGTTGAGAAACATTGTAGGCCAAGTAAAATCCTTGGTAACGAAAAAATCAAGTTAAGTGAACACAGTGAGTTAAAGACTGATCACTGAAAAATCATAGAACAGTGCCAGTTCGCAAACTACCATCTGCCTGGATTCAAAAAGGTTTCAAGCCATTAGCTTTCTGCTACTTATATTCATGTTCTTCATAGAACCATCAAGCCGAACAGCAGCAAGTTTTGAAGAACACAATGTGCAAAATTTAGTTGTTATCGGAGGTTTTTTAAAAAAAAAGTTGACATTTTTGTTACTGATGAGCCAAGTTGGAATGCGGCAAACAACTGAAATGAAGTTTTCAAATTCATCTGGATACTCCATATAGGAGTGAAATTGTATCATACATAATGAACATACCAGTAGGGACTTCAAGGTTTTAACTACACTGATGCGATGGCCTCAGCTCAGTGGTCAAGAGTCAGAAGGTCATGGGTTCAAGCTCCACTCCAGAGACTTTTAGCACATATTCCAGCCCAACACTTCAGTGTTGTCTTTCAGATGAGACACCAAACAGAGGCCTTTCCTACCCTCTCAGACAGGTATTAAAAAGAAATCACACAGAAGTGTTCAAAGAAGAGCAGGGAGATTCTTCAATTGCTCTGACCAATATTTATTTTTCAATCAATATCAGTAAAATAGATTATCTGGTCATTAATCCCATTGCTGTATGTTGATCCTTGCCGTACGCAAACTGGTCACAGCACATCCCTATAACAGCAACAGCACTTCAGAATTTCTTCAATGTCTGTGATGTGCTTTGGGACCCCTGGAGGGCATGAAAGGTACTGTGCAAATCCAAGTTCTTTCTTTTAATACCTGGAAGGAAGCATCTTAGAAGCACAGATCTGTGCAGATGAAATGAATAACGAGGAAAACAAATAAGTGGTGCAACTCGTTTACGTCTCGTAAAGCAATAACTTGAAAATGGGAACTTCAGCAGAAACAATGTCCTGTTATTAATCTTCTATGTTTGTCAGCAATATTAACTTTGTTAATGTTGCACAATAGTGTTGCTTTATACTTCTGTCAACATTTTCAAGGCTCTGATTACACGTCACTCAAGTTTTAAAATCAAATATAGCACCAACTGTTCAAAATCTAATTGTCCGCTTAAGAACAAGATAGCCCTACAACTCCAAAAAAAATGGCTGCCACAAAATACTAAGACGGATCTATACAAATAAAAATGTCACGTCCAGACCAGTTACCAATGTAAAAACTACAATGGTTTAGAAACACAAGATCACAGCTCTAGAAATGCATTTCCTTCACTGCAGCTGCAGTAGAATGCTTTAGAATTATAAGGGCAGAAATTATAAGACTGTTGGCAGCAAAGAGCCTCGCATAAACACGAATGCATAGAATCAATGCTGCATCCACATCTCTATCTAAACTGCGCTCACAGCTAGTGAGGCTTCACACCAACAGTAAAGTCTTTCAATTTCTGCCTTATAATCCCATCCTGAACAACAGGTATGCCTGTACTTACTGTTTCCATATACCGTGTAAACCAAACTGGAGGCAGCTTTGTTTTGTCCTTGCTTTGATCTACATCTTTTGACATCACCTACAAGAATAGTGATATATACAAAGTCACAATATTTGCGTAAATTAGAAGAAAATAAAGCAGTATACACAGTTATACACTGATTAGCTGCACCATTAGGATAGGACAAAAATATTTTTAATTATTCAGAAGAGAATAAGTAGGCATATATAGTTGTTACTTATTAACTGCTTGTTAGCTCCAAACAGTCTGGCAGATCTGCAGAACAGTAAAGTTGATCAACAAGCTGCAATTTGATACTAGCACACAGCTCTAAACTACAATTCCATCTCCTTCTCAAAGTCTGTGGTTTGACTGTGGCATCCAGTGAAATAACAGGAAGTCAAAGCCATGCACTTTTTCACAAGGAGAAATTCTCTTCTCTCCCTTTCAGGCTACTTTCATGCAGCTCTTGCTGGCTGGCTGAATAATGACACTGATCAAACTTTGGAAGCAGGTCACTTGCACTCTGTCATAGAATGATGTGTGACCTGAGAAGACCTGAGGTAAGGGCAAAAAAGCTTGGAAAAAGAATACAAGCAGGCTTCCAAGTCAACAAAGTGCGAGCGGAAGAAATGAGGGAAATAAAAAAAGGCATAGCTCTAAAGGGATCCTCCTTCGTCAAAGTATACCAATTCAATTGCAGTGTGGATGAATGTCAAAAACTGTAGCAATGCTCAGTATAGCCATTAGCTTGCTCTTTTGACTTAGTAAAATTACTTTACCTTTCTTTTAGCTTCTTGAGAAACCTTCATGTCTTGGCCAATGGATTTTGCTAACTGTGAATAATGTTTCATTTCTTTTTTCTTAGCTTTCTTATTCTGAGATTCTTTCAATTCATTATTTTCAAAGGTTCGCTTTGCATACTGGCTTTCTGTTTTTTCCTTCAGTTGTTTTACTTCATAAGCACTCATTTGAATTTGATTTCCTTGTTTAACTGCACTCTAATTAAAAGGAGCGCAAATAGCAGTAATTAGAGGTCACAACATTTTACCACAAACAGCATGACAGTACATTACACAGCATTTGCAATTCAACAAAATAGTCTATGACCAAAACAGCCATTGCTTTTTAAAAAAAACAATATTCAGCAGGCAGTAGGTACTGTAGTCCTTATGGTACTGTAATAACCCAGAGGCTCCTAGTTCAAATTTCACCAAGTTGTGAATTTGAATTCAATAAATCCGATTAATGGAAAGGAATAACAGAAGGGAAGGGAACCAGTCTGGCCTACACGTGATTCCAGTCACGCCCTATGTTGTTAACTCTTAATGCCATCAAAGGTAGCTCAGTAAGCAACTAGGCAACAGTTGTGATACCATTGTTCACACTCAAAGAACAAGCAAAAAAAAAATTCCATTCAAAGTATGCTTCTGGAATAACCTCATTTCAAGGTCAAGCTCAAGCACTACTGGTGGAGAGCGTCATCATGAACAGGGGAGATCACAGCATCAGAACACATTCCTTGTTGGGAAAGAAAAATGAACAACTTGCCCAATAGAAGGGCAACTCTTTCAAAGCCATTTAATGGCACTAATGCTAGTTATGAAAAGTCTATAGCCCAGACTATTCCACCTCCAGCAAAGAATAAAAATTGGGACTTGTTCCTCTAATGGTTACGGATGTTTATCCCATGTGGCTGACCCATACAAACAATGAAGGACTCAAGTTTTATTCCCTACCTGAACTGAGGTAGCTCATCCCAGTGGATCAGTGATGGGTGAGCTAGAATTTGGCTCCGTGCTTCTGGGTTAGAGGGGACAATTAGCCTAGATAATCCTACTGACTGTCCACTTTAAGTCTTGAGTATGCAGACACTGATGAGAATCAATGCCCGTTGTGATGTCCCCTTCACAACCATCATTGTCATGAATGATTCAGTCATTTACTCAAGAATAATGGTCACTTGGACATGGTATTGGAGGGTGTCTGGTAGAACTAGACCCCAAAAAATCAGTGCCTACAGGTGAACGGTAGGACAGAAAATTGGAAACAATAATAAAGGAAAAGGGGAATGGAAATGACAAAGTTACATCAATATTGTTTGGCAACGAAGAAAGATTCTTAAGTGTTCATATATTAAACCATACTAAAGTTGGAAGCAGTTTAAATGAATGCAAGTGTATCCATTATTACTCATGTTGACTATATCCACACAAAAGGATTAATGACCATAAGATAAATTCTTCTTTCGCCTCCTTATCTCGAGAGACAATGGGTAAGCGCCTGGAGGTGGTCAGTGGTGTGTGGAGCAGCGCCTGGAGTGGCTATAAAGGCCAATTCTAGAGTGACAGGCTCTTCCACAGGTGCTGCAGAAAAATTTGTTTGTTGGGGCTGTTACACAGTTGGCTCTGCCCTTGTGCCTCTGTCTTTTTTCCTGCCAACTGCTAAGTCTCTTCGACTTGCCACACTTTAGCCCCGCCTTTATGGCTGCCCGCCAGCTCTGGCGAACGCTAGCAACTGACTCCCACGACTTGTGATCAATGTCACAGGACTTCATGTCGCGTTTGCAGACGTCTTTAAAGCGGAGACATGGACGGCCGGTGGGTCCGATACCAGTGGCGAGCTCGCTGTACAATGTGTCTTTGGGGATCCTGCCATCTTCCATGCGGCTCACATGGCCAAGCCATCTCAAGCGCCGCTGACTCAGTAGTGTGTATAAGCTGGGGATGTTGGCCGCCTCGAGGACTTCTGTGTTTGAGATATGGTCCTGCCACCTGATGCCAAGTATTCTCCGGAGGCAGCGAAGATGGAATGAATTGAGACATCGTTCTTGGCTGACATACGTTGTCCAGGCCTCGCTGCCATAGAGCAAGGTACTGAGGACACAGGCTTGATACACTCGGACTTTTGTGTTCCATGTCAGTGCGCCATTTTCCCACACTTTACAGGAAGTATAATTGACTAATATACACTTGATTACAATAAGTGCACTTATTACACAGATGTCATCTTTATCATAGTATTCGGAACCATTTTCCTTAGTGTACCAGTTAATAACAATGCTTAGTGGTATAAAGTGTTGTAAAAAAAATTAAGCAAAAAGAACAGGGTTGAATTAGTACCAAGTGATACATTTTTTTAAATCACAATTAATTCAACAATGTGCAATTACCTTTAAAACCTCTTCATATTCCTCTGTAAAGAGAAAAAAAAAATTACAATAGATAAAAACAAAATTGCCATACAGAAGGGGAGGGCAAGTCGACAACTAAAATTTCCAAAATGCACCTTACAGACTATGACTATCCATATTCAAAATAAAAGTAATGGGGGAGATGTTCACCAGCTCCTTTCGGCATTAAAGAGCCTATGAGGTGGCCAAGATGGGGTCTTGAGCTGAAGTGTCAGTTTGCGTCCATCTTAGTGCAAGACACCATCGTCGGTAAAGGAGTCGAAGCACGCGCGAGAAATGGTTGCTTAGAAGATCGATAACTGGTTGACTGCTACCTAAATTGCTAGCTAGGTCTCATTAAGGAGGCTGTATACAAAATTATAGGGGCATAGATAGGGTAGATAGGAAGAAGGGCCTGTTTCTGTGCTGTATAACTCTAGGACTCTATGACTGTACGACATTTTTGTGGCTAATGCTTGACCCAACACCCTCTCCCGACACTCCAGCAACATTTATCCTGAAACTTCTGAGGATTTCACCTAAAAAGGTGAAGTGCTGTACTACTCTACCTTAATGGACACCTCATAGGAGTCACCAGGAGAAGGGGAGTACATGGTTTTCAACATGTTTCTAGGGATCCCCCTTGGTCTACAGGGGGAAATGGGAGGGAGACATGAGGCCAGGCAGAGCAGCACCAGCTGCTACAGGAGAGGTGTACAGGGCATTCTTCCTCATCTGGACCTCCTCCAGCAGAACCTTACATGCCACTTCCAAAAACCTGTGCATCCTCTCACTGAATCCCTGAGCCACCTTGTAACCTTCTGCTGTGTGTCAGCCAGCGCATTCCATACTTTCAGTGGAAGTCAGAGCTTGGAGCCCACATATACTGCTGCACGAAAATTACTTCTAATCAGTGCTCGTGCTAAACTTGCAGGTGCCTGTTTTAGCACTTCCAGGCAAATTATAGTAATCAGGAATTAGGCCCAAAATTGTGTGCTAAAACCATAGTTTTAAACATCACAGCACCCATTTAGTGCCTGTTTTTACCTTTTCACCTACTGCCCAGTTGAAAATAACAACTGAGGGAAAACAAATACACATTTTTATAAGGTGATTCATTCCGTACTATATATATTATAGGCTTCTTTGAGCCCACAAACTAAATAAAATGTATGACTCATAATGAGGATTGCAAAGCACATCAATTCAACCAGGCCAGTTGGAGGATACAGGTGACAAGAGGTGCAATACTGAGCATCCAGTGCATCCTGAGCTTCTCTGTAAAAGCAAGGTACTCTTGGCTAGTTCCAGAACTGCACTGGTAGAGACCTGGGGTTGTTCGGGTTATGGTTTGTGAAAACTGGGGGACCCGAAGAGGGAAAAAAATCCATTTTCTTTTTAAACTTACACATTTCTAAGCTTATTCCTAAAATTATAGATACTGGTGTTACTGCAAAACTATTTTTTTTCTGCTTTTCAAGCAACTCAAGTTTGAGGCTGAACAGAATAATGGTGTTGAATACTAAAAACGTGCACTTTAATAGCTAAATAATCTGCAAGTTTTCTATATTTTCAAATTTAATTCTAATGCACACCTACCTGCACTGTTAACAGACACCTAAAAAGAAAAAAAAAGTCATGAAATAAAATGTACAAAGTATTCTAACCATTACTTTTATGAAAATAAACATCTACATTGCTATCTAAGCTATTGGTCAAGGAGTTATTTGTATATTGGCTTTCATTCCTTAAAAGCACCAGAGGTACTTGGGAGTTAAAGAACATATTAAAGCAATATCACATATCCAATGTGGGATGAACCTGGAATTTTGGTCAGCCAGGCATTTGATTCGTGCAGAAACCCATTACTAGAGTCACCAATCCAAGTTACTGAGGAAAGTCACACATGTACTTTCTGTTTACCTCATATGAAGTACAGACTTTCTTCTCATAGGGACACATCCTACTTAAGCTCACAGAACTTCGATGCAGATTGACAAGAACCAAAGTTTAGGGACCTCAAGTATGCATGGGAATGGTGCTGGAGTTTAACCAGTTCAAACTCTCCAGATACCAGCACAGATCACTGGCAAGCTTCCACTATTTATATAGTTAACCATTCTATGTGTCGGCTTCAACTGGACCCTGTAATAGATTTATTCTGAAACATCCCTTTAATAAACCAGGCCAGCTAGTCATTCATCAATTGTGCCCTGCAGTGCTAACTCAATTATCAGATTACTCAATCTGCGAGGGATTCAACATGGCTCCCATCTTGCATCGGTGTGCTCTCTTGCAGCCAGCTCAGCCCCAGAGAATCTACTTATTCCTATTTACATACCATCTCCAGGAATATAATCATTAGTTGATCATTAAGACAATGTTCAAGCACAGGTTTAAGCCATTGCTGGTGGACAGTAGGTACCAGAAACTCCTTGAGCAGCACAACTCAGTACAAAATTAATTTCCCAAAAAATTAATGTGTTAAATTGCAAAAGCTAATATCATGAATTGACAAACCCATTTAGAACATTAAAAGCTGGAGTAAATTTAAAACTATTCAAAATATTCTAAAATATTGCTGAGCACGACAGGTACTCACCTCTTCATTTTCTTCATCAAAGTACTTCATCTGCACATTATTGAGATCAAAGGAAACTTGTACCTGAAAAAAAAAAATGTAAAAATACTATTTTCTGGATTTTAACGACAACAAAGTTGTAGAACTCGTCAACCATACTAACACTTAACACACACACTGTGTCTCACTCTTGAGTAAAATAGTTTGTGGGAGGTGAATTAGTAAACAGCGTCTGCACTGTTGGAATTCAATGATGAAGACTATTAGTTTTAATTAGCACTGTCCTTTCAAATTAAGATTGAGACTTCATCTCAAAAACAAAATGTGATAGAAACAAAGCTTTTTCCCCCACTTTAAAATTCCATGTTGTCAGCCCTTCGCTATCAAGTTTACTTAACCAAGTAGCCCTCCTGATCTGTAGAGTTCAACACCACATTTACCAACCAAACTTTCAGAGTAATCCCAAAAGGCTGCATCTTAATGGAAAAATTAATTCCCTTTACAACTTCCTTTAATTTTAAGTAACTAAATCCACCTAGAATATAAACCCATCACCTTCCCACTGACATTACCAGCCACGATTTGTCAATCTCTAATGGCTGGTAGGAGGCAACACTGCTTCTAGGAGGCATTCGAGTGTGCCTGAGTTAACTCACTCAGTTTTCCTTCTCTCCCTTCCTCAAATAAACTGTGCTTACAAAATGACAGCCAACAATTCATTTTTAATCCAGTCTTGGAAAAAGTCCAGCATTATTCAGAAATTGTGCCATGTTGACATACCATTGTTTTGTAATAGTTTGTTAACATTTGTGAAGCACGACTTCTGGGACAGCTAAAAAAAATTCAGTCTGATGTCTACAGGTTATGGAAGGTCAGATGGATAGAGATTTGTACAGACTTTTTTTCGAATGTCCTAAAGGAATATTTTATAGATGAAGCATAAGGATGTGTGTTTACGATTACTTGCACAGAAGTCAACTCAAAAAGGTGCTGTATTTTGTTTTACAATGGTAATTTCCACTCTACATTAAAAATTACTACTAGATGTCCTCAAACTCTACCTAGATTCCTTTACAATTAGGTCACCAAGTTAACATTAAATGCTTTGCATAGAACTGAAACAACTGAGAGCCCATCACATACAGATTCCTGTACCTGTTCTAAAATGTTATGTTCTGAAAAGGACTGGCTCATGCTAGAGGTTACAGCGATCTTCATTGAGTTGAAAATTCAAGCTCAAAGAAGTTATAACAAGTAATTTACAGTGCACTGTCTGGATAGTGTTCTGCTTTTGTCAGACTAAAAAAAAGACATGCATCAGAATGCAAGGAAGGTTGATCCAACATGTAAACTGGGGTGGCTTAGGAGAAATATTGGAGATCAGAAAATTGGAGCAAGTAACAGGCAGAACATCTTTACTCAAAGATACAGGCTTAAGATAGACTGGCAGGCAAGGGTGTACAGGTGGGGTTGTTTATTGCATCAATGGATGATGTGATGAGATTTTTGGGGTACTAGAGAGATGAATTTCAATGAGCAAAAACGCCTTTGTCACACATGATTTTTCTTATGAATCCAGACAGAGACACTGCTGTTACCCTGTTTGACCAAAGGCATCAACCAATCATGACCTTATTCATCATCTGCACATGTACTTTACAGCAGAAATCAATGAACAGCAATCATGAATGGGCACCATGGCAGACTTATTCTCTCTTTTCTAGCCTGGGGACATGGAGTGCCTCTACTGTCACTTTATGAGAGCATATAACATGGACCAAAGATCACATACAAGTTAAAATCATATCCAACTGAGATCTATCCAAAAAATAAACTTCTAAAATTACCCTTATTTGTCAATGTTGCAAATTCTTAAAAATTTTCATTGGAATCTTGGAAAAAGATTTATAATACTCAAGAAAACACATGATCAAGTTTCATAACCTCACAATAACCTAAGGCCCAAAAATCTCACAATGATAGGAGTGCTGAATGCCCACTTCTCTTCATTATTAATGATTTTTCAAAGCCAATTATTTCAAAACTGCCTCTATTGTTACCAGTTTGTTGATTAAAGAAAAAAACAAAACATTCCACCATTTTCTGCAAGAGAAATTTCAGACCCCAAGAAATTCTGTTTTGATATCATCCTCTGCAATCAACACAAGAACAGCAGAGGCCACTGTTCAAGTCTTCATCAATGCAATAACATCATTTCTTTCCCACACCTACAGTAACACAGGTCAGGAATAAATTCCAAGTAAACTGCTAACAGTGAATAAAAATTACACCATAAAAGACTTTAAGGATCAAACATCAATTTGCTTAATTCTGTTATTTGTGTACAAAGCCCAAGTCAATTACCAGCAAAGTGTACTGAAACATCTGAAAGCTCTCTAGAAATCCACAAACAAGTTTTTTGAACCTTCAGAAGGGTTGTTGGCTAGGTGACAAGGTTTATGGAACTGAAGTATGATATATAGGAATTAACTTGCGTTTCAGTGGACTTTGTATTAATGTTGATCCTGAGATCTTAACTGGCAAACTGTTAAACGTATTATAATAGCCTCAACCAATTCTATACAACCTGTAAGCAAATCTAACTTCATAAACTGAGCATAGACTCTAGGCATTTTTGTATCTACCAGGCATGTCCAACACAATAGTGTATAAGTACTAATAGCGAGATGAGCTTTTTTGGATGAATATGAAACAGGTTTCCAAGTGTTTCCTCTTTATACTGCAGGAAAGACTGGGTGGCAGAAGCCAAAAAGTTTCCTTGGGGGAACCAGAAAGGTGAGAAGCATTATGGGGCCGATTCTTGCGGTAGAGTTTCATCTTCACCGCCGAGGCAGTAATCTGAACTTTATGGAATTAAAGTTGGGTGAGTTCTACAAAAGACAGGTGCGTGCTCCGTCAGATGATTGTTCAGTCGGCAAAGATAAAAATGCACCCCCTAGTGTCAGAGGTCTGTGTTATCAGGAAAGACTACAGAAATCTGCGTGTTCTAGATTTGGAAATGGGACACAGGGTTCAAACGAGTAAAAGGTAAATTTAGGACTGATTTCAGGAAGTATTTTATATAAAAAGTGATCAACACTTGGAATGGACTTTTGGGTCAGCAAAAACCTTGCAATTAATCAGGGAACAATTGGATGTTGTAATGGGGGGGGACACTGGGGTTTTCTTGGGTGGGCATCTGTATTTACCTTGTGAAGTCAACTTTTACAACCTATCAAAATCAAAATGTAAAGAACCAATCACAACTGCTAAGTATTTTACACAATAATAAATTAACAATCCCCAGTCCATAAAGTCTCATCAATAAATGACCTGCATTTCTATACTCTGTCCCCAACCCAACAGATGTTTTCCAGTCCACCACCTGGGTCTGGGTGGGAATCTCAGCGTTAATGATGGCACTTGTACATTATAATGTTGGGCATGCCCGGTGGTACATACCTAAAGTTGAGAAGTGTGATTGTTCCATCTGTACCACCTAGTCACTAGATGTGAGCTGTGATTGGTCATTGGTAGGTTTTGGTTGTGCTTAAAAGCATCCAATTGGATCCAAAATGCAGTATCTGGTACCTGTCAAATCACCTCATTTATATGATTCTCCAATGCATCCTAGAAATGTTTTGCCTTCTGTTCCACCCTCAAGAGAAACAGTAATTATCTTTATCTCATGGGTTGAATGATGCAGACAACAGGGCTAAAGATTACATTGTAATTTGTGTCTAATCTTCACTGATGCACAACATTGGCTATCATAGCTAGTTCCACAGGTTTTTCAATAAGATTTCCACAAACCCGATGTTTTTGCTTCACAGCGTAACTAACAAGGTAGACTCTCAAAGAAATAATTACTATTTTAATGCCAGTTTGACTGCAATTTTTCCTCTCAAGCTGAAATGAGTTAAGCAAAGCTGAACCTACATTTACTGTAACAGTATATTTAAAGCTGAATTAACTCATCATCACAATATACATTTATCGGAAAATTCTACACACAAAACAAGTGGCAAGAAAGTCTATTCAAATCCTGGACTGTTCAATTTTAAAAATGAAAGCCAAGAAGTTTTAAAAGTAAAATCCACCAAGTTCTTTCCTCTCTCATTGTCTGTTCCTCATGGAAATTGGTGCTGCTTCTACAGCGAAATAGAGAGTCAATAGTTTTGTAAAGATAATCTCTCATCAAGATGCTCTTACAGACTGACTACATAGGCTATGGCATAAAACATAGACCATTGAATTCTGCATTGACTCTGGTGTCCAAACTACACATCACAGTTGGATGTGTTCATTAAAAGATAAAAAAAAGTTCCTGTGAGATAGCCCAGTGACAAAATTTCCCAAATCCAAATAATAGATAGATAGAGATAGATAGAGATAGATAGAGAGATACAGCACTGAAACAGGCCCTTCACCCCACCGAGTCTGTGCCGACCAACAACCACCCATTTATACTAATCCTACATTAATCCCATATTCCCTACCACATCCCCACTATTCTCCTACCACCTATCTGCACTAGGGGCAATTTACAATGGCCAATTTACCCATCAACCTACAAGTCTTTGGCTGTGGGAGGAAACTGGAGCACCCGGCGGAAACCCACGCAGTCACAGGGAGAACTTGCAAACTCCGCACAGGCGGTACCCAGAACCGAACCCGGGTCGCTGGAGCTGTGAGGCTGCAGTGCTAACCACTGCGCCGCCTCTAATATTCCTCTGCTTCCTATCTTAATAATGCTTAATCTTGCATAATGTTAGGAAATAAAGTAAGAATTTCCTCCAAATTAATACCTGCAACCTCAGCAATGGCATAACAGAATCCAAAAAGGAGCTGGAAAGAAAAGAACTGCAATTCTCAACCTGCACAGAGGTAACTGCATGCACAGCATCAAAGAGTTGAGAAGCAGAGTTAACGTTTCAGGTCAGGGACCCTTCTTCGGAAGGGTCACTGACCTGAAACGTTAACTCTGCTTCTCTTTCCACAGATGCTGCCAGACCTGCTGAGTGATTCCAACATTTCTTGTTTTTATTTCAGATTTCCAGCATCTGCAGTATTTTGCTTTTATAAAAGAGTTGAGGATGGACTGAGTCCATTATTTCACAGTCAGCAAATTTCAATTTTTGAGCTGTAAGTGAAGTATCAGTTTGACTCAGCGATGGCATTCTCGCCTGAGTCAAAAGATTGTACATTCAAATTTCATTCTAGGATTCAAATACATAACCTAGGATGATCTTTACTGTACTGAGGGAGTCTCTCTCATGAAACATTATACCAAGGTTTCTGCTTGTTCATTTGGACAGAAAAAGATCCCTTGGCATTATTTCAAGATGATTAGGGAGTTATTTCTAATGTCCTGGTTTACATTTACCCCTTGATGAGAGACTGGGAAAAGCTGGCATTCAGAGGGACCTGGGTGTCCTTGTACAGGAATCACAGAAAGGTAACATGCAGGTACAGCAAGCAATTAGGGAGGCAAATGGTATATTAGCCTTTACTACAAAGGGATTGGAGTACAAGAGTAAAGAAGTCTTATTACAGTAATGCTGGGCCTTAGGTGAGACCACATCTAGAGTACAGTGTACAGTTTTGGTCTCCTTACCTAAGGAAAGATATACTTGCCCTGAAAAGAGTGCAACAAAGGTTAATTAAACAGATTCCTGGGATGAGAGGATTGTTCAACGAGGAGAGATTAAGTAGACATTTAGAAGAATGAGAGGTGATCTAATTGATAAGGGACTGGATAGTGCAGATGTTGGGAGGATGTTTTTCCTGGCAGAAGAATCTAGAACGTCGTCTCAGAATAAGGGGTCAGCCATTTTGAACTATGTTGAGGAGAAACTTCTTCACTCAAAGGATTGTGACTCTTTGGAAATCTCCAGCAGTGGATGCTCAGTCACTGAGTATATTCAAGAAAAGAGATTGATAGATTTTTGGATACTCAGGGAACTAAGGCATGTGGGCATAGTGCGGGAAGGTGGAACTGAGGTAGAAGATCAGGTACGATCTTATTAAATGGTGGAGCAAGCTCAAAGGCCAAATTGCTTACTCCAGCTCCCATTTCATATCTTCTTATATTCTTAACTATGAAATTATGTTATTCAGCAAAACAGCTTTAAATATTAGCTAGTCAAATTGTTTGCTCAAAAGTAGATTGAGGAATCATATCGAACAAGATCAATATCACTAAAAATATCTGCACATTCAGCCCATTGTTGTCCGTGGGCCTTACCTTTAGCAAACTTTCTGTTGACTACACTACAAAAGTACCACACTGACTGAGATGCTTTGGAACATCCTGAGATCATGAACGGTGTCATATAAAAGATATGGAATACAAGAGATGCTACAGCAGCATCTTAACATTTTCTATAAAAACAGAGGAATAACAGGGATAAAGTTTTCCAAAAATCTTCTTTTGGAACGCTTTTCCAGACAGGCCATCTGACCTATACACAGAAATTTATGAAAGCAGGGTTATTAGGGCAAACGTTATTTCATAAAATTGCTCTGGGCTGCAACAATTGGGTTACTTTTGCCTCTGGCTGCTTCCTGTTTTTATGCCACCTCTATGACAAAAACAAAAAATGTTTCATCATTAAAGACATTTACTGCACACCTTTGACTGTTACCCGAGGAAATAATACTTTAAAGAAACCATTTTACCTCAATGATCATGCTTTAGTTATCAACCATTGATGCTACATGCTTCATGATAGCACATGTGAGGGGAGAGTATTATGTCTATTGCATCTAAATGGATGATTGGAAGCCAGCAGGATCAAGTGAACCGAAGTTGTGCTACACACATCAATTTTTAAAATAAACTAAACTTTAACAAACCAAGTCCAAGTGAGATTTGATGGCTAGCAAAGAACAACAGAAAGATAGTTGAGCAATTTAATTATCTGTATTCGTTCTTGGAATGTGAACGTCACTAGCAATGCCCCTGATTGCCCTTGAGCAGGTGGTGGTGAGCCACCAACAGTTGAGTGGCTTGCTAGGCCATTTCAAAGGGCAGTTAAGAGTCGATCACACTGGTGTGGGTCTGGGGTCACATGTATGCCAGACTGGGTAAGGACAGCAATTTCTTAAGGACATTAGCGACCTAGATGGGTTTTTAAATCAGTCCAGTTGTTTCATTTAATAATGAGACTAGCATTTTATTCCAGATTTATTGATTATTCAAACTTAAAATCCTCCAACTGCCAAGGGACTCATGTCTCTGGAGCACAAGTCTGGCCTCTGGATTACTAGTCCAAAAACACTGCCACTATGCTATTGTTCACTCCAGTACTTCTTTCTTGGCGAGTTTTCAAACGAGACAGAAAAGTTTAGATTGGCTCTTTTAAGTAACAATTAACTAATGGGAGCAAAATAGTGCAGATGCTGGAAATATGAAATAAAAGTAGTGTTGGAAATATTCAGCAGGTCTGGAAGCATCTGTGGAGAGGGAAACAGAGTTAACGTTTCAGTTAACTTGATAATATGAGGTGAAAAATCTTGGTGTTGCTATGGGATGGAAAAATACAATCTGAAAACTCTCGTGACAAGCACTAAAATTCAAAGAAAAATTAAAAATATTTATTTTATCCATCAATTCATTGAATTTTCAGTTAACATCATTTTGATCATTTGTAAACATCTACAAACTACAAATACAATACTGAATTATTTAAGGGAATGTTCTGAAAACGTTTTAAAATCATTTAGAATGTATGAATTTTCAGCAAAGTACAAAAATATAGGCCAAGTGAATTATGGGTAAACGTTTAAATATAAAAGAAAAACAGACAATCTTGTAGATCATTTAAAGGTTGAATAATACGGAAGTTATGTAGGCCTAAAAAAAGTGCACTGCCTAAGAACTTAGGATACTGTTCACTCAACGTACATCTCATTGACACAGCTTCCGTCAGATATTTGGAAATCAGAACCTTTCCAACTACAAGCACCACCCGAAAGCCTATTTACAGAACAGGTTCAATACTGCCTCAAAAACATTTAAACTGCACATTTGTTAACCAGCATAGACATGATAAACGCTTACTGAGAGAGGCATCATACTAGGATTAGTCAGGATACATCACACTATACACACATTTTGGATCTTAAAGTGTACACCACTCCTGGTTACATCCATAGTAATGCCACATCATCATTATCTGTCGAATGTAAACGGGTAAGCACAGGCTATGTTAATCTAAGCAAAGTCGCAAACTAGCTTTCACTCATTTGAAAACAATGAGCAGGGTAACAACACACTATAAAAGGAAATATTTCTAAGTGCGATCAATGCGCTGAAATGTACATCTAACCAAAATGTTTCTTTTAATTAAGAAACATAAAAAGGATTAGGGCCTATTGTGGAACAAATCACCGATGAGTTTTTCTTCTAACGTATGAAAAACTTCACGTCTAACACGAACCAGAAAGATCAAATAAACAATTTATTTTGATTTGGGAAACAAATTTGGAGCTGACATTAAGAAACTATACAAATAACTTCCGGAAATCGCCGGATACATTATGCAAGTAACTGCCATACCCAAACTTTTGTGAAGTATTATAGGGGGAAAAAACATGCAGGGCATTTTGGAAAAGAGAATTCAAAATAGCAGAGTTTTAAGTTAAAATATCCAATTTCTAAAATAGCAAACATCGACAACGAAAGTGAAAATATTGAGAATGAAATCAAACGGCTTCTTGCCCTTTGCAGCCCGTGCGCTCAGACAACAGATACACAAGACATTCGGGACCCATAACCTTGCCTCAGCTGGTTGGGCAGGCCCCGGTCCAAATACTCCATCAGGGGATGAGAGTGCAAGACTACACACAGCTGGGCCCGGAGCCCGATGCTCGCCTCCCACTCACCATGGCTTCCAGATCCGCCCACGTCGTCTTCTGCGAGTCACACACCAGGAAAGTTTGAGTCTCTCCGCCGCTGGTCACGTTCAGTTTGATTTGCTCCTCCATCCTGCGCGGCCCACTGTTGGTTCAGAGGCTGGCGGCGGGCCGGTTACTGTGTTTTCTCCCTCCCCACCCTACCACCGCCACCGCACCCTCTAACCGCCTGGAACCGATGTCTGATTCTCGGCTGCGTCCCTTCTGTTTACATCACAGGCCTGACACTACCCGGCATCCACCGAGGCCCAAGGTAAACACGACCTCCTATTGGCCACCGCGCGGTCAGCTGACAGCTAGTGACGTCAATCTCCATAAATTATAACATATTACAATCCGCCTTTATGTCGAAAACCCCCTCCAAAAAAAACCCCCGACAGAACCACTGAAGAATGGGAGCCGTGGCTAGTTCATGAGGGGCGGCAGAAAGCCCGTGGCCGCCGCCTGACGCGTAAATATTCAAAGCTGAAGGACCTGACGTCATGGTGTTTTTAACGGACAATAGGCACGCCTGCGTGATGCGTCATGACGTCGTGCGTTTTGTCACGTGACGGACTAGGAACGCGGGAAAGCCGAAATATGGTGGAGGTTGTAAACCGGGTTTGGGGCTGAGGGGAGTGGTTGGAAGGTCGGGGGAGTTGCTGAACTGTATTGGATCAGGTTTCTTATTCCAGGTATTTGTTTTAAAAAGTGCACGAATTACTGCGCCTTTCCAGTAACTCTGCTCTGCATGAGAAAGAATCAAGTTGCCTTTATATAGCGTAAAAGATCTCTGGACATCCCAAAGTGCTTTACAGTCAATGAAGTACTTTTGAAGTGTAGTTACTGTTATAATGCAGGAATGCTCCCTGAAACGGCAATGTGATAATGACTCGATAATTTGTTTTTGTGACATTGATTAATATTGGCCATTAACCTAGGGATAACTCCCTGCCCTTTGAAATACTGCCCTGGGAATTTTCCCATCCACCTGAGAGGAGAGATGGGCCTTGGTTTAATATTGCTTATGAAAGAAAGTACCTCTGATAGTGTAGCACTCCCTCAGCACTGCACTGGAGTAGATTTTTGTGTTCAGGTTTTTGGAATGGGACTTGAATCTGCAACCTTATGCCTCACACAAGAGTGTTACCAACAGCTGAATCTGTGTAGTTTGCCACTGTTAACTTTTGACTAATTGTAATGGGGGGGGCAGGACAGTGAGGAAGAAATGTTTCCTATTACTTGTTTTGAAATGGGGAAATCTCCAGTGTTTGAATTGTGAAACTTGTTCAAACAAAATTTATTAACTGCAGTCAATGAAGTGTTAAAATAATTTACAATTTGTGCAGTTGATTTATATGTACTGGTGGTGGTAACAAATTTAGCCATGTTTGATTGGCTTTATAACAGTGCTGTGAATTTCAAGGAATAAGATTTGTGACTTGTGAAACTGATTGTGATTCTGTCAAAATAAACAAGAGCAAAAGCAAAATACTATGAATGCTGAAAATCTGGAATAAAAACACAATCGTAGAAATACTGAGCTTGTCAGGTAGTATCTGTGGAGAGAGAAGTTAAAGTTTCAGGTCAATGACCTTAGACCCAGAACTGGAAGAAGTTTCTTTTATGTAACAGGTTTTAAGCAAGTTCAATGGTAGGAAGGACGGGCGGAAAGAAGAAAAGGAAGCTCTGTGATTGCGCAGAAGTGACTAAATGATTAAAGGTATGATTGCCACTACTTTCTGCCTTGCACAATCATACAAAAACAAAAAATGGAAAACGATAAAAACAGAATCCGTGCCAGCAACTGCTGTCTGAAAAAATAGGAACAGTAGCAAGATCTGAAATTATTGAACCAAATGTTGAGTCCGGAAGGCTGAGAGAGCCTACTTGAAAGATAAGGTGCTGTTCTGCTAGCTTAAACAAGAGTTATGTTTTTCATTAAAGGTCTGAATCAAAGTAGGTTTAATTTTAAATTGTGATTTCCTGCAGTATTGCTGATGGTAAGTTATGAATTTTGTATACGTTCTCCAAAGAAAAATCGAAGGTGATGAGCGAATCTGCACATAATGAATTTGAGATGTGTTCAGTGACTGGAAAGTAAGTGTTGAACTGTCTTGATGCGAAACAGGAAAGCATAACAGATTTTTCATGTGAATAGGAATCCAGTTAAGAAAGTCTGATTTAGGAAAACCATTCCTAATTAGAGTCATTGAGTTATACAGCACAGAAACACGCCCTTCGGCCCATTGTATCTGTGCCGGCCATCGAGCATCTAACTATTCTAATCCCATTTTCCAGCACTTGGCCTGTAGCCTTGTATGTTATGGCATTTCAAGTGGCCTTCTAAATACTACTTAAATGTTGAGGGTTCCTGCCTCTACCACCTCTTCAGGCAGTGCGTTCCAGATTCCAACCACCCTCTGACTGAAAAAAAATTTCCTCATCCCCTGTAAACCTCCTGCCCCTTACCTTAAATCTATGCCCCCTGGTTATTGACCCCTCCGCTAAGGGAAAACGTTTCTTCCTATCTATCCTAACAATGCTCCTCATAATTTTGTATACCTCAATCATGTCCCCCCTCAGCCTTCTCTGCTGTTAGTGAAATTTGACTGAGCTGTTAATAACCAGGACGAGAGATGTTTTAAATTTGCAAATTACATCAACTCCATCTGCTTCCTGGCCGCTATTTTTGTTTGAACCATACTGATCACAAACTACCCATCCCCTATTTGACCCCATGCTGTACTTCCGACCTCCCCCCATACTCTTCCATCACCAAGACCACATACTTCCATCTCTGTAATATCACCCATCTCTCTCCCCCACCTCCCATTCTCAGCCCATCTGCTGCTGAACTTGTGTGCTTTTGTTGCCTCCATACTCGACTATTCTCATGCTTTTCTGGCTACCCTCTCTCCTACCCAGTTAAGCTCATTCCAAACTCTTGCACGTATCTAACACGCACCAAGTTCTGTTTGCCCATCGTTCCTGTGCTTGCTGACCCAAATTGCCTCCTGGTCTCCAAACGCCATTTAAAAAAAAATTCTCATCCTTACGTTTAAGTCCTTTCATGGACTCGTCCCTCCCTACCTCTAACCTCCCTGAAAACCCTCTGAGAACTCTGCATTTCTCCAACTCTGCCTTGTTGTCCATCCTCCACTTCCTTCACACTCACCATTGGCCTACCTTCAGCTATCTAGGCCCTAAGTTCTGGAATTGTCTCCATAAACTACTCTGCCTCTCTACCTCTTTCTCCTCATTAAGACCCTCTTTAAAGTCTATGTCTTTGACCATATTACTATATTACAACAGTGACTACACTTGCAAAAAGTACTTCATTGACTATAAAGTGCTTTGAGATGTCCGGTGGTCATGAAAGGTGCAATATAAATGTAAGTCTTTTTAAACTTTTGATTATCTGTAATGTCTCCTCCTTTGGTTTGGTGTCAATTTTTGTCTGATTTTATACTCCTGTAAAGCACCTTGGGATCTTGCTCTATGTTAAAGTTGCTATACAAATGCAAGTTGTTGTTGCTGTAGAATATCTTCAATTTTTTTTCCAAATGCTGTTTCCCATGGATAACATTTCTGTGGTAATGTCAACATCTTTGGGAGATTCTTTTGCTTTACTTAACATCCATTTTATGTATGCAAATGTTGGATGGGTTACAGCATTTCATTTCAAAATGTATTGAAAATTTCTCTCTCCAATTCTGCAGTCAGGACATGGACGCATATAAGCATCCAGAAGTTTTGGAGCGAGGGACATCAGGGTAACTTGGCGAAATTGGGCCATGGGGTATAGAAATCTGTGGATACTGAGGTAAAGATCAAGAAGCAGACAAACATAAAAGATTGGAACACAGTTATAATGAGAGTGACACAAAGATTTGGGAGATTTATGCAATACCAAAACCACAAGATTTCTAAGATAAAGCATATATTTGTGGTAGAAAGATAATGAACAGCAAAATGGGTACGATATAATCATTAGATGAGCACTGGACTCGAGTGAGGCCTCATGAGATCTAGTTTAATAATTTTTAAGGAGATAATTTGATCGCTCTGTGCTGTGTTGCATCAATAAACTGATACAACATGCTGGGCTGGAATTCACTATGTATTTGGGCCTAGAGACACGTGTAATTGGGATGTAAAGAAAATAGCCAGCATAAGAGGTTGAGGAAACTCTGGCACAACAAGCATGTTATGCAATTGCACTATACCAGAATTTCCTTGCTTTTTTTCCATCTATCGATTCCCATGCTGAATGCATTTCTGCTTATCTTTTGTACATAATTGATTCCATACCTGCACTTTATTCAGCATGATCTAGCTATGCAAATACTATGAGTATAGTTTGACATTGATATTGTGCACCATATTAAGTATTGCAGGTTTGATTCATGGGTAGTTAAACTTGCGCTGCAGGTTATGGGGCCAGTACTTTGTTACATCTAATAAAAGGTGGATTTTTTTTTTAACTAAGCACTTTTTTTTAAAAGGTCTTGTTAAATAATTGTCTTTTCATTAGGTCTGCCAACCAAAACACACATTTGCAAAATGTTCCATCTCTCAAAATAACAGAATTCCTGATTCAACCATTTTATTGAAGTAGCATTTCTCCAAAATCAGAGAATATCTGATTATTATCTGAATGGTGATAGATTGGGAAAGGGGGAGGTGCAACGAGACCTGGGTGTCCTTATGCACCAGTCGCTGAAAGTAAGCTTGCAGGTGCAGCAGGCAGTTCAGAAGGCAAACGTTATGCTGGCCTTCATTGCGAGAAGATTTGAGTACAGAAGCAAGGATGGCTTGCTGCAATTATACAAGCCCTTGGTGAGACCACGTCTGGAGTATTGTGTGCAATTTTGGTCTCCGTTATCTGAGGAAGGATGTTCTTGCTATGAAGGGAGTGCAGCGGAGGTTCACCAGACTGATTCCTGGGATGGCAGGACTGACGTATGAAGAAAGATTGGGTCGATTAGGCTTGTATTCACTAGGGTTTAGAAGAATGAGAGGGGATGTCATAGAAACCTACAAAATCCTTACAGGACTGGACAGACTAGATGCAGAAAGGATGTTCCCGATGGTGGGGGAGTCCAGGACCAGGGGTCACAGTCTAAGGATAAGGGGTAACCATTTAGGACTGAGATGAAGAGGGATTTCTTCACCCAGAGAGTGGTGAACCTGTTGAATTCTCTACCACAGAAAGCAGTTGAGGCCAAATCATTAAATATATTCAAGAAAGAGTTAGATATAGTTCTTAGGGCTCAAGGGATACGGGGAGAAAACAGGAACAGGTACTGAGTTTGGATGATCAGCCATGATCGTATTGAATGGTGGTGCAGGCTCGAAGGGCCGAATGGCCTACTCCAGCTCCTATTTTTCTGTGTTTCTATGTTTCTATCTACTTGCAACTGGTCAAAGTGGCATCGCAAGTCTACAGTTTGTGCCCTGACCTGTTATTTGGTAATAGTGGTGGACAAGGGAGTGTAAGGTGGAAACCAGGCCTCTCTTCTGACACCAAATCAATGAAACAGTTAATTGTGGCTATGAATCTGCCTTTCTCCCACAGATGAAGTAACTTGTTGCATTAACCAGAACTGCTTGCTGCTTGTGACTGATTTCTGTCCACATCTACCTTTATATTGGATATCAGTTTTCAATTTCTTTGTAACTGTAATTTTTTTATTCTCCTTTGAACTTTGATATTTTACCATGATGACCTCTGGAAAAAATCAAGCAGCAAGAATGGTAGAAAGTGATCATATGATTCATATAATTTTACAGGTTGCGATAATGCTCAATTAAATTGCTGTGTTATATTTAAACGTAATCTTGAACAAAAACCCCAAAAAATCAAAAGGTTCTTTCTCTAATAAGGTACAAATTTATTTGCAGAGCTCTTCAAACCAAAGTAGACAGAAATGTCTTTGTGCAAATCAGAGATTGAGCGTGTGCACAAGGTTCTGTCATTAATGTTGAAGAATTTGGAATGTCCAATATGGTGAGTCACAATTTTGTCTATTTCTGGTACCAGGACATATGCGATGTGATGTGCTGTTCATTTTGAATACTGTTTACTGTGTCTAATTGGCTGCTTTGGACAGTAAATTGGTATACCAATAGTTATGTCCTGTACATTGCACTTTATCTTTATTTTCTTGTACAATGAGGTTAAAAACATTTTTTGCTGTGGTACAGTGCTGTTCTCGCTAACCATACTGGATTCTGTTGCTTAATTCTGTGTCATCTCCAGCTAAGCTAATTAAGTACCGTGTGATGTTTCCACACTGGTTGGTAAATGCTTAAATGTTTTCAATCATGGCTTTCAAAAGGGAATTGGTTAAGCACCCGAAGAGAGAAAATTTGCAGGGTGGGGAAGTGGGACTAGCAGAGTTGTTGTTAGAGAGCTGGCATGGACACAACGGGTAGAATGGCTGCAGCACAGAAGGAAACCATTCTGTAATAATAGTTGCTGGTTGTTGGTTTTTTGCTGTGTTATGATATATAGCATTCATCTGTAAATTTAATAATTTCAATTTTGCATTAGCTTAGAATTGATGAAAGAACCAATTTCAACAAAATGTGATCATCAGTTCTGTCGGTAAGTAAAATATCTGCTTTTCATTTCTGAAATCGTGTTACTTCGTGTTGCTGCAGTTTAAAAAAAAAAAAAAAATCATGTTGTTTGGGAAACTATAACTTGGATTGACAGACATTACTGGTTTCCTCCCCCACTTTGCTTGCTAAATCTGGTGATATTGAAGTATGGGGGTGTAGAAACTTCATTTGACATTAACTAACAGGTGTGTCAGCCATGGCTCAGTTTGTTCTGATGAAAGGTCACAGACCTGAAACATTAACTCTGCTTCTCTCTTCACAGATGCTGCCTGACCTGCTGAGTATTTTCAGCACTTCTGTTTTTTATTTCAGATTTCCAGCATCTGCAGTCTTTTGCTTTTATTATTATGGCTCAGTTGGTAGTACTTTTGCCTCTGAGTCACAAGGTTCCCCCATTCCGGGACTTGAGCACAAAAATCTAGGCTGACACTTCAGTGCAGTACTGAGGGAATGTTGCACTGTTGGAGGTGCTGACTTTCAGATGAGATGTTAAACCAAGGTCCCAGCTGCCCTCAGGTGGACGTAAAAAATCCCATGCCACTAATTTGAAGACGAGCAGCAGAGTTATTCCCAGTGTCCTGTCCAATATTTATGCCTCAATCAACATCACACAAACAGATTATCTGGTTATTATCACATTGTATGCAAATTGACTGCCTCCTTTCCTACATTATAACAGTAACTACACTTCAAAAGTAGTTGGCTGTAAAGCACTTTGAGACTTCCAATGGTCTTGAAAAGCTCTACATAAATGCAAGTCGTTTTTTATATATGTTTAGCTTTGGATAAACGAACAAATAAATAACAGTAATGTATACCACTCATTTACAGTAGAAGTTATATTTTTTAGTTGCTCAAAATAATTCTTTTCACAATCTCTATATTGAACTGTCATTCTTCTGAATTCATATTTTTTATGTATACTCACATGATTGATTTCATTTGCTCGCTATCATGCCATAACCTAAAACCTAAATGTTCAAAACTAATCCTCCTTGATTTGGACAACTCACTTTAAAAAAAAAAAGCTCAGACTCTTTTGGGGTGAATTTTATTGCACGTGCAGGCCGAGCGTCACCATCCTGCCGCGATCTAGCATGCGGTGGGTCATCTGCATACATTGGGCAGTCTGCACGCCCCCCCCCCCCCAAAATCACGTGGCACTGGTGCCATTTTTAAAGGGCTGTGAGGCCTGCACAATTGAAGCCCATAACCCCCCCACCCTCCCAAAAACACTGATTTGATTTTTGGCCCCTTACTCACCCCCTCCGCCCCCCCCCCCCCCTCCATACAAAGGAAATAAATGGCTACCCTATTCCCCCCACCCCCAAAAGACTTGCATTTAATATGTGACCTTCGCCGCCGCCTCACCAACTGCACAAAGTGCAGACGTCAGCCTTCCCCTCCCCCAACTACACTAAAAATTCTAAGATTTCCCCCCCCCCCCCACCCCACCTCGGTGGCACCAGCTTTACCTGGACGGGAAAGTGAAGGTGCGAGTGCCAGCTGCCGCATGCAAGATCGCGGACAGCCAGCTAGATCGCAGTGAAATGTCTGTTAATTTATTCATGAACGTAAGTTAAATATTTAAAGTTGGGTTCTGTCGCCGAGCGGTGCGGGAGCCGCCACAGATCCTTGCCGCCGCCAGGAAGATTAGGTTCGCCAATCCCGGCATTGGGCTCCGTGGCGGACAGCTGCCGTTGCGACCTTCCAGCTTCCCACCCGCCCTCACCACCACAGAGCCTGACCTCGAGAGCTGCACAAAATTCAGCCCTTTGTTTCAGTCATGAGTATTACCGACAGTGCTTTATCGGATTGAGTTCCAGCTATTTAAATCCAATCTCACAGCATTTTAAAATTTTAAGTTATAGGGTTTCGTTCCTATGTGTGTGTCTGTGCAAAACTGTTTAGTTTCAAAGAGTTTCTGGCGTACTTCCATATTTATATGTAAATGTCTATACCATGATGTACAGAAATAAATACTTGGAGCAAAGCTAGTCCACGGGTTGGATTTTAAAGCCCCTCTGCCATCAGGAACATTGGCAGGGGAGGGCAACAAAGATCGGTGTGGCTGAGGCCCTGAGCCATTCTCGACGGCGGTGAGGCCTCGTGGCAGCCGTCCTGCCGCTTGGCGATGGGGCCCCCATTTAAATGTGTAAACTAATTTGCAAACCTAATTTAATGAGTGGTGCGGTGACTAAGGAGGCGACGGGACAATCTTCATTCAGGCAGCTGACAGTGCCACGCCTTCGAATCCCCGTTTGAGAAAATGTGGCGCAACACCTGTGGGAAGGGGGAGGAGGATTTTTTCCTCTGTACAGGGGGTGGGGGGGGGAAACAGGGTTAAAATGCTGTGGATTGGTGGTGGTGGGGGGGGGGGTGTTGGATGGGAAGGGGTAAAGGGCAAAGGTGCCAAACTTTGTAAATATCTGTATTCCAGGAGGGAAAAGGGCAAGAATGTTGTGATTTACCATTGGGGGGTGGGAGAGTGTATGGTATGTTTATTTTATTTAGTTTTAGGAAACTTAAACTTACCTGTCTCTTTAATTTTTAAATGTGCATTGAGGGCTGTAAGCCCTTTAAACATGGCACCTGCACATTGATGCCGGATGCCATTGCCTGCAGTGGCTCGCCCACCCCCTCTGCGTTGTCACCTTTGAAATCAGGGTGTCCGTGCAGGCGGAGCACATTTTTTTTGCATCCACCACCTACTTTGGAGGCGAACTCTAAAAATGCAGCCCTAAATGTTTGCGTTCAGAAAGTATAAAATTATTGAAATGTACAAAAATCTGGGGCCAGATTCTCAAAGCAGGGTTGGGTTTGTTAGAGGTACACAAAATCATGAGGGGTCTGGACAGAGTCGATAAAGAGAAACTGTTCCCACTTGTGAAAAAATCGACAATGAGAGGGCATAGATTTGAAGTAATGGGTAAGAGAAGCAAAAGCGACATGAGGTTGATGGGTAAATTGGCCATTGTAAATTGTCCCTAGTGTAGGTAGGTGGTAGGGAATATGGCATTAATGTAGATGGGGATGTGGCAGGGAATATGAGATTAATGTAAGATTAGTATAAATGGGTGGCTGATGATCAGCACACTCGGTGGGCCGAAGGGCCTGTTTCAGTGCTGCATCTCTCTTTTTTAAAAAAAAAAACAGCTTTTTCTCACAGCAAGTGGTTAAAGTCTGCAATACGCTGCCTGAGAGTGCAGTGGAGGCAGGTTCAATTGAAGGAAGAATGTGCAGGGTTATGGGGAGAAGGCAGTGGAATGGCACTAAGTGAATTGCTCTTTCAGAGAGCCGGTGCAAACACGATGGACCAAGTGGCCTCCTTCTGCACTGTAACAATTCTGTGATTCTGTGAACCCAATGCCTGGATGAATTTCGTGTCTCAACCCCGCACTTCCACTGCATTGCTTGTGCAATACTATTTTTAAATACGAATGCTTTAATTGGACAGGAGTTGTGCTTGGTGCCCAATTAGTGGCACCAAGTGCCTCCAGGAGGCAGGAGCTGCCTGTCTAGTGCCAGTAGCAAAGGCAGGCAGCTGCCATGATGGGGTCTGCCGCTGCCTTGCTGAAGAGAGGAGACAGCTCCTCAGAGGGCCAGCAGCATAAAGGGATGAGACAGAATGGAAACAGCCAAAACAGAGCTACTGTGCACATTCCAGTGCAGGATACCAGAGGGCCCAATTATTTTAAACATAATAAAAGGCTTTTCCTTCACCCCTCAGTGAACCCAGCAGCTGTGCACCAACATGTACCAGACTGCTTGCGTTTGCCGAAATCTCAAATAAAAATTGCAGTGACTACCTCTCCGGGCCATTAATTGGAGGCAAACTGGTTCCCCGTTCCCTCCCATCCTCCAGGATGTTGAATATTGCAGACTGTCCCAGAGGCTTTGGGGTCCAGAGACGGCCTCTGGGACTGCAAGTTTTAAATCACGCCCGCTCCGGGTCCCAACCCCGTTGGCATTTGAAAATTTGGCCCCTGGTATTTAGTGCACCTCCCTCCACCTCCAGTATCACACTTTGCAAAATTTAAAACAAAGTGTTTTTTAAAAAGAAATCACTGGCCTAAAGCTTGAAATTAATGAACAATTACAGCGTCTCTGCAATGTTGACATAGCTAAAGTTAATTGAATTTTTCCAATTAGCAACAATAGTCTTAAAGGGACAGGCCAGGTTAGCAGCTAAATATGATAACTTTGCTCCAGAAATAACTGCTTGTGAGCAATACCACTAGAGATGCACCAGAATTTAGAAGTTTTCATCAAATTTTGATAGCACATTGGTGTGCTAAGAGTACCAATGGACAGAAGTGATTATGAAACTGTTTTGTTCTGCACATTTTTCATTGAAAGTTTCCAATGGAGCAGTGATCCATTGCAGTTAATAAAACATTAATTTGTGCTGCTTTTTTTTCCAGCTAACTTTTCACTTTCTTTTAATTCTTTTGTGAAGGTTCTGTATACTGAAGCTCTTTGGTAAGAAGAAAAGTACAATACTGTGCCCATTGTGTAACAATGCACTTACCAAGAGGTAGGTCAGTGCCGAGGTAAATAATGTATTGAGCACCTTTTTTGTTGTTTGTATATCATTTTGGGAGATGTTCTCCCCAGACAAAAAAAAGTCTTCGAGACCTCGTGCATTGGTATATTTTGGATTGCAACAGTAAAAATTATACCACAATTTGGTATGTCTTAGTTGCTTTTACAATTGTCTGCTCCATGCTCGTATTTATTCCGGCTCGTTCATTATCTCCCACATGGCCCTACTGCACTTAAGGTTCAACAGTTATAGTCTCTTGTTTCCCAGTTTAATTTTCATTAATTAGTACATTTGTTTCTCAATTACAACAATAAGAGAGAATCTAACCATCTCCCCATGACATTCAATGGCATTACGATCGCTGAATCCCCCATTACCAACATCCTGGGGGTTACCATTGACCAGAAATTGAACTGGAGTAGCCATATAAATACAGTAGCTACAGTGGAACAGGGCAGAGGCTAGGAATCCTGTGGCGAGTAACACGCCTCCATCAGGAGTATGATAGAGTACTCTTCATTTGCCTGGATGGGTGCAGCTCCAACAACACTCAAGAAGCTTGACACCATCCAGGACAGAGCAGCCTGCTTGATTGGCACCCCATCCGCAATCATTCACTCCCTCCACCACCGACGTACAGTGGCAACAGTGTGTACCATCTACAAGATGCACTGCAGCAACACACCAAGGCTCCTTAGACAGCACCTTCCAAACCCACGACCTCTACCATGTAGAAGGACAAGGGCAGCAAATGCATGGGCGCCGCCACCACCTGCAAGTTCCCTCCAAGTCACACACCATCCTGACTTGGAACTATGTCGCCATTCCTTCACTGTCACTGGGTCAAAATCCTGGAACTCCATTCCTAAATGCACCGTGGGTGTACTTACTCTAAATGGTCTGCAGCAGTTCAAGAAGAGAGCTCACAACCACTTTCTCATGGACAATTAAGGATGGGCAATAAATGCTGGCCTAGCCAGCAATGCCCACATCCCATGAATGAATTTAAAAAAAAAACTTGTTTTTATATAGTGCCTTTAATTAGTAAAACATCCTAAGGTACTTTCAGATTGGTTGTTCTTTTCCAGATCCGTACCAAAGTGTTTTTTGAACTTGAGTTCATATTAAGTGGAATAAGGTATTTTCTAACACTTGCATTGCACATTATTCAAGGAATTTTGCAGCAAAATTTGGGTTATCACAGTCAGAGAAAACAAAACAAATTTCATGCATTATTCGGAGACTTAAAAATATAATGGCAAAAAAAGACTACAAGGGAAAAATATGCTTTTAACAGTGCCCATGTTCAAACTGGGCAATATAGGTGCAAGTAACAAACACAAAGTAATTAGAGAACCCATTGAGTTCATTCAGGAAAATATTTTAGTACCTGTTGAAAATTAACAGTGTGCAATTAATGGAAGCTCACTGCCACTGTGTCCATTGTGCATTGAGTTAAATCTGTATGTTGCATAGTACAAATGTGCATATAGAATTACATTTCTGACGCATGCAGTTGTGTATATTGCTAAAAATTTTAAGTGTTACGAAGGTTTCCATTTTTTGCTAAAACATGAGAATCTATATTTTAAAACTAGAGGTTGAACTTTTTGTGGTTTTTAAAAGAAGTTACCAGAAGGTTTGGACTGAATGGGATGGATTTTACAGCCCCCCACACCCCCGTCGGCGGAAAATATCTCAGCGAGAGGCCCACCATGGGCGTCGACATTGGGAAGGCCTAGCCTGATATTGCCAGCAGTGGCGAAGCCTCGTGGTGCCCCTCCCCCACCCCCTGGGCCGCTCGGCGACGGGAGCAGCATTAACATATTCCAAAAAATGCAAATGAATGAATTAAATACTTAACCGCTCCTGCCATCCATTCTGGTGCCATATTGGGGGCGGCAGCCAGCACTGCCGCATCTTCGGATCGCCGTTTGGAGATCGGATGCGGGGCACTAGTGGGGAGAGGGGAGCAGGTAAGTATTTCAGTGCAGGAGCGGGGTCAAACTATTCCGGTTGCTGGAGGGGATGGTGGGAAGGGGTTGAAGTTTAAAACTTATGAACTTTTGGGGGGGGAAAGGTCAGGTAGAGGCCTGCTACCCGACCCGGACCCGACGACTTGTGTCGGGTTCGGGTCAGATCAGGCCCATCTTCAGGGTATGGCTTTCGGGCTCGAGTCAGGTCGGGCTGAATCCAGGTCGAGTGTGGTCAGGTTGGGCCAGACACGCACGGTAAGTTTTTTAAATTTCAATACTTACCTGAGCTGAGAGTCGGGGACGAAACTGAGTCTGCGCAATGAGCGAGTGATGTCACTGCATTAATTCCATATCCCTCTATGCCTTGCTCATTCAAGTACCTGTCCAGATGCCTCTTAAATGTCGCTACTGTTCCTGCCTCCACCACCTCTTCAGGCAGCTCATTCCAGATACCCACTATTCTTTGTGTGAAAAATTTACCTCTTTGATCCCCTTTAAACATCCTCCCTCTCACGTTAACTCTATGCCCTCTAGTTTTAGTCACCCCTACCATGGAAAACAGACTCTGGCTATCTACCCTATCTATGCCTCTCAAATTTTATATACCTCTATCATGTCTTTAAGTTTTTAAATTAAATGTAAAATGCCTATTTCTTTAAATACTTAAATGAAATGTAAGGGCTGGAAGCCCTATAAAAATGGCGTTGGCGTCTGCGCAGTGGCGCCGGACGCCATTGTTGAGGATGGACTTCCCGCCCCTCCATGTTATCGGGGGGGGGGGGGGCGGGTGTTTTGGTTAACCAATGAGTTTTAATAAAGGCAGTGCTGTACTTGATGGCAGCTGAGTGTTTTCAGATATGTGTTCTTCATTGCTATTGCTCTTTTCATTGCTGTACATTATCACTGGTTGCAATTAGTGCAGAGGGATGTGTAATTATTTTACACTTAATATCTAAGCTACTGTAACTTTCCATCGTGCCATATGAAGCATCTGTGATAGATTTTGAGATATTTATCTAATATTACCATGCATTTCAGGAGTCTGCAGGAAAGCACTCGCTTTAAACAACTTGCAGAGGGTATTATGAAAACAATCCATGCCTTTGAATTGGACACCGGTTATGAATGTAAGTATCTAAACTGCTTTTATCGTTTTGAGGTTGTGCATTTCTCATCATTCTAGATTTTAAAAAGTATGAGGTTAATTTTTTTTTCAAAAAGTATGTTTTAGAGAATGAGTGCTTTCAGTATTTAGATGTATTAATTATGAAATAGTGAGTATTATGCATGAAAATGTACAAAAGCTGTTAATTTGCGATAAATATAAGTGGATCTGAACTTGAAAACTAAATGAAGTTGAAAGCAGACTGTGCAATATTGCCATGCGAACACTTGATGTTTTCTAATTAATAGATTAATACTGTCCTTAAAGTAGTGGACAAAAGGATCTTAAATCAATGCATGTTGATATCCCAATGTAATTTCCCCTACTAATGCATATTTGGCAACTGTGTGAATAATTGTGTTTTGAGTTGCAATTATGGCAGTACAGTGGTGGTGGACCTGAGTGCGTAGATAGGAGTATACTACTCCAGAAACTAGAACAACTGTATTCCTCTAAAGAGTCCACATAATGGGCTGAATTTTGCGCCCACAGCAGGGCTCCTGGTGCTGGGCCAAAAAGGTGAGGGGAATCCCACCTCGGCCAGCTGGAGACCCCCGGCACAATTCTACGGTGCTGGGCCAATTAACAACCCGCACCGGGATCCCCGACGCTTTAAAGATGGGGATCCCACCTCCAAGAGCTGCCAGCCAATTGCAGTATCGACGACGCCATGACAAAATGGGGAGGCGATGAGCCCTCCACCGCCCCCCCCCCCGTCGCAATTCTATGGACACCCCTGCCTCCGAACCTGTCTCAGGGCCCATAAAATTCAGCCCAATATTTCTAAAATATATAGTTTTAAAAAAAATATTTTCCCTAAAATGTCGGGAACAACTATCTTGCAGTCCTAGGTGCACATTATGGGCTTTGTCATTGGTTATATTTTGGGAAAATTTAGCTAATAGCATTCTTTTATTCTTTCTGTATAACATGGTAAATCACAGAAGTAAAGAGACAAAATAGCATTCATGAAATTGCATCGTGTCTGCTTGTTGTGCTGAGAGATGGTTTGGGTACCTCTCAAATACTCAGATGAATCTTTGACAATATAGTAATTCTAGACAGTTATTGACAGCCATCTTCTGTGCTACAGTTAGAAATGCAGGACTGCTTGAAATGCTACAGTACCTGAATAATAGAAGTTATAAGTATAGTTCTAAATGATGGAATGCTTTGCTTTGTAGAATATAATTGTTCCTAAATTGTAGCATCCACGGGCATTAAAGGCCTGCTACCTGACCCGAACCCCATTGGACCCAACGACGTGTGTCGGGTTCGGGTCGCGTCACTCTTCCGGGTCCGGCTTTCGGGCTCAAGTCGAGTTGGGCGGGTCTGAGTCGGGGACACACAGTACTCCACAGACTCTGAGTCTGCACAGTGAGCGAGTGAGTGTCTCTATGACATCATTGCGCTCATGCTGCAGCAGTGCAGCTTCCTTCCATTCCATCCATCCAAAAGCAGTAAGTACAGCGAGTGCACTATGGTCGGGTCGGGCACAGGAAAAAATGGAAGGACTCTGGCCAGGTCGGTCTCGGGTCCAGTGTAGTTCTGTCGAGTTCGGGTTGGGTTTTTTCCCAGACCTGAGCAGGCCTTTAATGGGCATTTCCTTCCATGATTTCTAACTAGTCAAATAACGTAGGATGCATCGATTGATATCTTACTTTTAGGAATTTAATTTGATTTGTGTCCTAAGCTTTTACTATGACTTTAAAGAAGCAAAATTGTAAGTTGAAAAATAAATTGCTTGCAATTTATCCATGTGACAGAAGAAGATTGCATGTAGGCTTGTTTGAAAGAAAGTTTTCAGACCATTTCCAAAGCTCTGCCTTCCATGTTGTAGTTCAACAAGTCACGATTTTCATGGTAATTTGGTTCTACCAATATTGGTAGCCTTGCTGTTTTGTCGGTATGTCTCCAATTCATTACATCCACACATAGATAAGGAAAAGCAAACATAATTATCAGGAAGAGATATATTGCTTGTTCCCATCAGCACCTCAAAAAATTTTACAAGGAAAAGACCTTGTGTCGCATACCAAAAATACGTTGGGGATTTGGAAATGGAATTGAAGGAGATATGCAAGAACTGTAATCCTATGGATTCTTTTATGCTCATCTATTCCTATTTGAGTTTGTGTGTTTTTAATACTCTGAGGTACAGTCTACTACTGATTATCTGCAAAAATAAACTGTCATTTGAATTCGGCAGTATAGATAGCAACAAAGTGGGCATTTAGTGCTTAAAAATGATTCGAATGCAGAAAGTTTGAATGAACTGTAATCTATTTGAGTTAATCAAGCTTCTCGAGTTTAGTCAAAAGTGTATTAAATGTAGCATCTTTTGAAGTAGAAATCGGAGCCTTTGAGAGGGAATGCATTATAATATGGAACTTATTTTACAGATTACTTATGAAACATACAGCCAACTTAAAATTCACAGTTCCAATTTGAATGTGATCTTTAAGAATTTTACTTAATATGCCTTTTATGTTAATTGATTATAGAATAGACTTTTTCTGAATTTGCAGAAGTCTTTTGTACAAACATAATTTCAAATGGATTTTGAAGCCAGGTTGACTATTAGTTTGTAGAGAGAATAGATGATAACTATCAATTTTTTTGCATTTTCCACTTCAAACTTTAAATGACCAAAATGATGTTCATTGCTGTTGAGATTGATTGATTCAAGAATTATCTTTTAAAATATTTCATCTTTATATTCTATTTTATGACTTGGGTTTTGTTCAATTCAAGGTTTTAAAATCAATATTTTAGTAACTGACCTTGAGTAATGCATTTAAAAATGACTTAGAATGATCCCTTTTTAACAGCCTATTAAACATGAGAGGGAAGATTAGAAATAGTATGCACCCATTTGTACACTTAGATATTTAAAAATTGAATAAAATCTATTAAAGAGCCGTCTGTTAAAATTAGTGAGGAATGTATTACTATTTGTGGAGTAGTAGGTGAAATATTTTAGTTATATGATCTTGCACCTTTTTAAACAGTCTCCGTAGACAAGTCACCAAAAAAGACTCCAGCTGCGATCAACTCTTACAAACAGTTATGGCAAGATGACAGCCATACCTGGAACAACAACACACCACAGAACGTCTTGGCTACTGGAGTCTCCAAAACTCGCACTTTGGTACTGCAACAATTTGTTTTCTACCTTATGGTTGTATTGGCCCAGAAATTGTTGGAGGAGGGCATCTTGTGAATTGGATTTTTATTTTACCTGTCCATTCAGGGTAATATTTTTGGGTTGCAAATTGCTGGAACTGCAATTAGATAATGCTGGGGCAAAGTAAATGGGGGCCAAGGACATATTGAACATCAGGTCCATGTTCTATCTCCTTAACCAATGAAATTTAAGGATAGAGAGGGAAACCAAGCATGTGATGGAGAGGGAAATGGGATGAATTAGAGTCAGATTAAATACAGAAAGAATGGATTAAGAGAGAGGAGACAGAAAAGGAAAAAAAGAAAAAAATTAACTTAAAAGGAACAAATTGTGCCACAGTTTTATTAGTTCCCTTCCTAAGCTTCCAAGGTTGAATGGCTTGTCAGGACCATAAATCATGTCATTAGCAGGATCTTTACAACGTGCAATACCTGCCCTAAATGGCTATGGTGAGATTCATTTGTATACACAGCACAAATCCAATATTTCCTTGACCTTCGTAGGGAGGTCGGTGACTGCAGTACAATTCGTCCAGCAATTTGTGGGGTTCACAGCTCATGACATAACTCTTCCTCCCCACAAATGGGCGGCACAGTAGCGCAGTGGTTAGCACTGCAGCTTCACCGCTCCAGCGACCCGGGTTCAATTCTGGGTACTGCCTGTGTGGAGTTTGCAAGTTCTCCCTGTGTCTGCGTGGGTTTCCTCCGGGTGCTCCAGTTTCCTCCCACATGCCAAAAGACTTGCAGGTTGATAGGTTAATTGGCCATTATAAATTGCCCCTAGTATAGGTAGGTGGTGGGGAAATATAGGAACAGGTGGGGATGTGGTAGGAATATGGGATTAGTGTAGGATTAGTATAAATGGGTGGTTGATGTTCGGCACAGACTCGGTGGGCCGAAGGGCCTGTTTCAGTGCTGTATCTCTAAACTAAACTAAACAAATTGTTGAGATTTTTTTGCTGTACTAATAATGCAGGTGCCGTGATCTTACCATTTATTTTTCCAACTATTTCTGAGCGGTTGTATTTTTTATCCCTCTTCACATTCCCATGAGTTCTTAATTTCCATGTATCCTCCAAATATGAGGTGGGTAAGCTGACGAAGGAAAGGAGTTTTGTATTTTTAGACAGGTAACTGACAAGTTTTTGACCATCTAAGGTGATGGTTATAAGCTGAAAGTTTTGAGTGCTCACTAATCGATACCTCAGATCTTGCAATGAGATTACTGCTGTGTAGTCGGAATATATTTGTTCAGTTTAATAACTTTACAAATTGAGTTTTAAAATGTTAATAAGCTACTGTTACAAAAGTGCTTCCATTTTTTGTACTTTTGTAACACTACGCAAAGTGATTACATAGCAGTAGTCTCATTGCGAGATTCTGATGATGTCTCAAACAGTTTACTAAATTGTCTTCTAAAGACTGAATTGAGACCACAGTCTTTCATTCATTCTCATATGTTTTTGTGTGTGTTTTTTTTTGGAGCTCTAGGGAGACTTTTTTGGCTATGGCAGGCCTTATGCCAAACATCAGCTTCATGCATGCCATTTACACTGAAATATTGCCGATTGTGATGTAATCACTGCAGGTTTATCATCATAATTATGATTGTTTATCAGGAAATAACAATACATTAACTAAACAATATAAGTTATATATGTAAAGAAATTCTGTAATAACTTTGTATTTTCTTTTACAGAAGGTGTGTTCTGATCCTCCTTTGACTGAATTCATAAGAAGGGTTTCTCCAAGAAATAAAAGGCAAAAAATAGACGTCCCCCCAGTCTATGTTGAGATTGGTAAGCATTTCAGTTGCCCAACATGAAAGGCAGATCTTTGCTTTATTTGATTTATTGTATTTCTGTAGCCCAAGACCTCACTTCTTCTCCTAACTAAACCCAGGAGAGAAAGAATGTCTTTGCCGCAAACTTCAGCTGCCCCTTAGTCACTGGCAGTGCTGTTCTTTGGCCAATGGGAGATGTGTTTCTGCTTGCATCTCCTTCCTGTGAAGGAGTGCTGCATTGCTCCATTGAATAATTGTCGTCGAGCATCAATGAATCATTCGTTAAGGATGATCAATTTATAGATAAATGACCTGACAATCTGTTTTGTTGTTGGTTGAAGAATAGATACTGGCTAGGACACTGGCAGAACTCTCCTGCCTGTCTTTGGATACTGCCATGAGATCTTTTACACCGGATGAGGCAGCGATTTAATACCTCATACAAAAGGCCCCTCTGGCAGTGCAGCCTAGATTATGTGCTCAAGTTTCTGAAGTGAAGCTTAAATCCATGAGGTGAGAGTGCTATCACTTTATTAATAGCTGATGTTTGGTCAAAGTACAGTAGTTCAAAGTTTCTCTTCTGTATTACAGATTCGGACTCTTCAGAGGAGCCTTTGTTCAAAACACATGTTAATGTAAAGTAAGTGAATCTGCACAGATAAGGACCAGCATGTCTTATATGGGGCTAGAAACCTAACTGGACTATGAACTGTTTCTCAATACTGTTATAGGTTTATATAATGTGGGAATGTGATTGTAAGTGATCAGCCTTAAATAGAGCCTGTTACATTGAGAAAATAAAATAAACTAATAAATGTATCTAATAATTGATACTTGTACAAATTCTTGATCTTGGGGGGTTGGTGGTTGACTTATCATTTTTTGTATATTTTTTTCAATGACTTCAAGATTTTATATCCGCTACAATGATAGGATAGGGTTTTGTTAACATCCTTTAGGATTTTTGTGTTTTTAAATATCGCTTGTTAATTTTGTAATTTTGATTGGGTAGCCCTTTGAATTACCTGATATTTACAAATGGGTTCTTGTTAATTCCCAAGCAAGTGGGTATTCTAATAATGGCCCAGATTTTGCACGGTGGGGTGTTGACTGTGAACTGTCAGCGCTTGGACTCATTACCCGTCTGAGACTGACCGCAACTTCAGGATTTAGTGGGTGTGCAGCATAAATGTAATCCTGAAGTTGCAATCTGTCACTCACTTCTCTGCCACAAGCTGCACTGTGCCCGCCCCCTCCCCCTGAGCCAGGAATTACTGAAATCAGTTGATGTGGTGAGAATTTCTATGAAAACGTAATACCTTAGAAAGCTTAGAGGAATATAGAAAGTGCAGGGGTAAAAAAGGAAATTGGAAAAGCAAAGAGAGGACATGAAGAATTATTGGCAGGTAAAATCAAGGAAAACCCAAAGATATTTTATCATTGCATTAAGAGCAAGAGGATAACTAAGGAAAGGGTCGGGCCTATCAAAGATGTGCAAGGGAACTTGTGCGTGGATGCAGAAGATGTGGGCAGGGTCTTAATGAGTTTTTTTGTCTCTGTCTTCACAAAGGAGAGGGATGATGCAAACATTGTGGTTAAAGGGGAGGAGTGTGAAATATTCGATACGGTAAGCATAATGAGAGGGGAAGTACTAGAGGGCCTGACATCTTTGAAAGTGGATAAATCACCAGGACCGGATGGCTTGCATCCCAGGTTGTCAAAGGAAGTCAGGGAGGAAATAGCGGATGCATTGAGGATCATCTTCATATCCTCACTGAGGGGCGGCGCAGTGGTTAGCACCACAGCCTCACAGCTCCAGCAACCCGGGTTCAATTCTGGGTACTGCCTGTGTGGAGTTTGCAAGTTCTCCCTGTGTCTGCGTGGGTTTCCTCCGGGTGCTCCGGTTTCCTCCCACAGCCAAAAGACTTGCAGGTTGATAGGTAAATTGGCCATTATAAATTGCCCCTAGTATAGGTAGGTGGTAGGGAAATATAGGGACAGGTGAGGATGTGGTAGGAATATGGAATTAGTGTAGGATTAGTATAAATGGGTGGGTGATGGTCAGCACAGACTGGGTGGGCCAAAGGGCCTGTTTCAGTGCTGTATCTCTAAATAAAAATAAAATAAATATACAGGCGAGGGGCCAGAGGATTGGAGGTCTGTGAACATTATACCATTGTTTAAAAAGGGTGCGAGGGATAGGCCAAATAATTATAGGCCGGTGAGTCTGACCTCGGTGGTGGATAAATTACTAGAATCAATTCTGAGGGACAGGTTAAACTGCCACTTATAAAGGCACAAATTAATCAGGGATAGTCAACATGGATTTGTTAAGGGAAGGTCATGTCTTACTAACTTGATTTTGAGTTTTTTGAGGAAGTAACAAAGAGGATTGATGAGGGTAGTGCAGCGGATGTGGTCTATGTGGATTTTAGTAAGGCGTTTGACAAGGTCCCGCATGGCAGACTGGTCAGTAAAATGAAAGCCCATGGGATACAGGGGGAGTGTGGTAGGTTGAATCCAAAATTGGCTCAGTGACAGGAAACGAAGGGTAGTAATTGACGGATGTTTTTGTGAATGGAAAGCTGTTTCCAGTGGCGTTCCACAGGGCTCAGTGTTGGATCCCTTGCTGTTTGTGGTATATATTAATGATTTGGACTTGTATGTGGGAGGCATGATTGGAAAATTTGCTGATGACACAAAAATTGGCCATTTAGTTGATAGTGAAGAGGATAGCTGTAGACTCCAGAATGATGTCAATGGTTCAGTTGAGTGGGTGGAAAAGTGGCAAATGGAATTCAATCCAGATAAATGTGAGGTAATGCATTTGGGGAGAGCAAACAGAGTGAGGGACCACACAATGAAAGAGAGGATATTGAGAGGGGTAGAAGAAGTGAGATCTTGGAGTGCACGTCCACAGGTCCCTGAAGGTGGCAGGACAGGTAGATAGTGGTGAAGAAGGCATATGGAATGCTTTTCTTTATTGGCCGAGGTATAGAATAGAAAAGCAGGGATGTAATTCTGGAACCGAATAAAATGCTGGTTCGGCTGCAGCTGGACTATTTTAGATTTTTTTTTTTAGATTTAGAGATACAGCACTGAAACAGGCCCTTCGGCCCACCGAGTCTGTGCCGACCATTAATCACCCATTTATACTAATCCTACACTAATCCCATATTCCTACCACATCCTCACCTGTTCCTATATACCCCTACCACCTACCTATACTAGGGGCAATTTATAATGGCCAATTTACCTATCAACCTGCAAGTCTTTTGGCTGTGGGAGGAAACCGGAGCACCCGGAGGAAACCCACGCAGACGCAGGGAGAACTTGCAAACTCCACACAGGCAGTACCCAGAATTGAACCCGGGTTGCTGGAGCTGTGAGGCTGCGGTGCTAACCATTGCGCCACTGTGCCGCCCTGGTCAGCCACTGGTCACTGTGCCGCCAATTGTGTACAGTCCTGGTCATCACATTACAGGAAGGACAAAATCTCTCTGGGGAGAGTACAGAGGAGATTTACAAGAATCTTGCCAGGGCTTGAAAGTTGCAGCTATGAGGAAAGAGTGGATAGGCTAAGGTTGTTTTCCTTAGAACAGAGGAGGCTGATGGGTGACTTAATTGAGGTGTACAAAATTATGAGGGGCCTAGATAGAGTAGACAGGAAGGACCTAAATTACCAGGGGGCACAGATTTAAGGTGATTGGTAGAAGGATTAGAGGGGACATGAGGAAAAACATTTTCACCCAGAGGGTGGTGGCGGCTGGAATTCACTGCCAGGAATGGTGGTGGAGGCGGAAACCCTCAACACATTTAAAAGGTACCTGGACATGCACCTGAAGTACTGTAACCTGCGAGGCTATGGACCAGGTGCTGGAAGGTGGGATTAGATTGGGCGGCTAGTTTTTTCGGCTGGCACGGACACGATGAGCTGAATGGCCTCCTTCTGTGCCGTAATTTTTCTATGGTTCTATGGTTTTCTGCTTCACATTGCTATTAGATGTAACCTGGGTTTTTAATAGTGATGTGAGCAATAACTGTTGCTGAACAACAGATCCGGCATTGAAAAAATAATTTGACATTTGTGGGGTATTAAATGTCCATGGATTTATCTGCTAGATTTTCTTTAAATTAAACCTTTAATTTTTTTTAAAGGTTTTTTTCAGAATATTTCAGCTCCTACCTTCATCCCATGTGTATGTCTGAATCTTTATTTTTCTATACGTAAGCTTTTTTTAAAAAGTGATTTGATTTTAGTGCTTTTCATTTCCTGTTCAGTTGTCTGAGAATTCTTTAATATGGTTTGTTGCTTAGGCAGCTTGATGACATCGCTGCAGCTCCATGCTGGGAATTCCCATGAAAGAATGCTGCAATCCACTGCAGAGAGAGAGTTAAAGTTCTTGCCACGGATTGGTAATCTTTCAGTAAGGCTTTCCTTGTGGTCAGCAGCAAGTGCCTTGCTTCGCTGCTGACTACAACTCAAGGCCATTGAATTCCTCACTTGGTCAGAGAAATGGGCAACGGGAAAAGAAATAAATAGTTAGTCTTGCACCTCCCACTGTGTGAAACCAGAGATGCAAAACCTGATGTTACATTTGGTTGGTAAAGATGTGCTGCCCCACTGCAGCTCGTACTGGTTACTCATGCAGATCCAGATCTTTTGGCATCTTTTTACTTAACTACTCCACCCCATACATTTTTTTTTTGATGGCCATGATTAATTTTCTTTCAAAATCCTAACTTCACTTTTCTAAATGAACAATTGTCATAATTAATTTGCTGAAATTGGAATTCCATAATTGCTGTTCTGGTTGCTTCCGTAGGTCAACACTACAGCAAAAAACCGTGAATAAGAAAGCTACTTCTCAAAAAGAAAAAATTGATCGATGTGACAATGATGAGAAACCTTATGAGGGAAAGAAACCAAAATTATCTAAACCAATATTGGAGGAACTGTTTTCATCAGAAATGGGTATGGTTATGTTTGCGTTGCTAGAATTCCAGACTTTCAAGTTCCTTCCACTTGTTCTCACAAAGAGCTAAATATTTTGCCATATGACTCTATAATTTGTTGCTTTATGAAATATTGAATTTATCGAGGGGGAAAAAGTACAGCAAACAGATCCTGGATGAGGAAGGAGTTAAAGAGTAAGATGAAGCAGAAAAAGGGTGCATATGGTAAATGTTGAGTAGATAGTACAATTGAAAACCATGATGAATATAGAAGGTTCAGAGGGGAAGTGGAAAAACAAATGGGAAGTAAAGAAAGAGTATGGGAAGAGACTGACAACCAACATAAAAGAGAATCTAAAAGTCTTCTAACTCTAAAAGGCATATAAATAGTAAAAGGCTGGCAAAAGGAGGAATAAAGCTTATTAGGGACCTAAAGGGGATTTACATATTGAGGCTGAGGGCTGAGGTACTATATGAGTACTTTGCATCTGTTTTTACCAAGGAAGAAATGCTGTCCAAGTCATGGTGAAAGAGGAGGTAGTTGAGACACTGGATGGGCTAAAGATTGGTAGAGGAGGTATTGAGGCGAAATAAATGCAAAATACTGTAGATGCTGGAAATTTGAAGTAAAAACAAGGTGCTGGAAATACTCAGCAGGGCAGGCAGCATCTGTGGAGAGAGAAGCAGAGTTAATGTTTCAGCTGGGAGCATTTCTGATGAAAGGTCACAGACCTGAAACGTTAACTCTGCATCTCTCTCCACAGATGCTGCCTGACTTGCTCAGTATTTCCAGCACTTTCTGTTTTTATTAGATAGGGTGGCTGTACTTAAAGCTGTTAAGTTACCAGGACTGGATACTGAGAGAAATAAGGGTGGAAACTGTGGAGGCACTGGCATTAGTCTTCCAATTCTCCCTCGATACAGGGGTGGTGCCAGAGGACTGGAGAATTGCAAATGTTATGCCTCTGTTCAAAAAAAAAAAAATACCCAAAATATCTCCCCTTTAAAAGCAGCCTATATTTCAAATACAGTTTGGCCTGTCAGTCTTTGATTCCAATTTACCCAGGCCAGATCCATTCTCACCCATTGAAATTGGCCCTCCCCAATTAATTATTTTTTACTCTAGATTGCTGTTTGTCCTTTTCTATAGCTAACCTAAACCTTGTGGATACTGTGATCATTGTCCCCTAAATGTCCCCCGACTGACACTTGATCCACTTGTCCCACCTCATTCCGTAGAACCAGATCCTCCTTCCTTGTTGGACTGGAAATTGACTGATCTGGAAAATTCTCCTGAATACACTTCAGAAACTCTTTTCCCCCTCTCTGCCCTTGAGATGGGCAACAAATGCTGGCTTTGCCAGTGACGCTCGCATCCCAGGAACATATATAAAAAAAATTCTTATTCTAGTGCTGTCTATCTCTCCCAATTCTTTGTGCGCTTTGTTTTTTCTCTCTAATGTGACCACCTGGTCCAGTCCCCCTGCCATGTTAGTTCAAACCCTCCCCAATAGCACTCGCAAACTGTCCCTCAAGGGCATTGGTCCCGGCTCTGTTCAGGTGCATCCGACGTGTACAAGTCTCATCTTCCCGCAGAACTGGTCCCAATGACCCCGGAATCCAAAGCCCTTCCTCATATACCATCTCTCTAGCCATGTATTCATTGGCTCTTTCCTCTTATTTCTGTACTCCCTAGCATGTGACACACGGAGTGATTCGGAGATTGCTACCTTCGAGATCCTGCTTCTTAATCTCTATCCTAGCTCTCAAAAGTCCGCCTGTAGGACCTTATCCCTCTTTCTATATATGCATGTTGTTGGTACCAATATGGACCATGACTGCTGGCTGTTCACCTTCTTCCTCAGCGTGCTCTGCGGCCGCTCAGTGATATCCTTAACCCTAGCACCGAGGAGGCGATATATGATTCTGGATTCCTGACTGTGACTGCAGAAATGCCTTCTGTTCCCCTCCATATAGAATCCCTTTATCACTATTGCTTTTCCAATCTTCTTGTGGGAGTGGTGTACAGGCCACCTAACATAAACGACACTGTAGGATGGGGTATAAAGGGAGAAATAATGGGAACTTTTCAGAAAGGTACAGCGATAATTATGGGGGATTTTAACCTACATGTTGACTAGAAAAATCAAATAGGCTGGGGTATCCTAGATGAGAAGTGTATGGAATGTTTTCGGGATAATTTCTTGGAGCTATACATTCTGGAGCCAACCAGAGAGCAGGCTATACTAGAGCAGGTATTGTGCAACGCGATAGGATTACTTAATGACCTCATAGTTAAGGCGCCCCGAGGTAGCAGCAATCATAATCTGATTGAATTTTACATTCAGTTTGAGGGAGAGAAGTGTGGGTCCAAGACTAGCATTTTAAGCTTAAATAAGGGCAATTATGAGGGCAGGAAAGCAGAGCTAACTAAAGTGAACAGGCAAATCAAGTTAAGGTATAGGTCAATAGAGATGCAGTGGCAGACATTTAAGGGGATATTTCAGAATGCACAGAATAGATACATCTCGATGAGAAAGAAAAATTCCAAAGGTGGGACTCTCCATCCGTGGTTAACTGAAAAGGTTAAAGATGGTATCAAACTTAAAGAAAAAGCCTATAATTATGCAAAGATGGGAGGCAGGTCAGAAGATTGGACAGAATATAAAAAACAGCAAAGAAGGATTAAAAGATTGATGAGGAAGGTAAAGTTAGAGTACGAGAGAAAGCTAGCTAGAAATATAAAGACAGAGTAAAAGTTTTTATAGATATTTTTTAAAAGGAGTTAACAAAGTGATCCTATAAAAAGTGGGTCTGGGGAATTAATAATGGATAATAAGGAGATGGAAGATGAATTGACCAGATATTTTGCATGGGTCTTCACTATTGAGGATACAAGTAACATCCCAGTATTAGCTGTAAGTCAGGAAATGGAAGGGAGGGAGGAACTCCAGAAAATTACAATCACCAGGGAAGTGGTACTGAACAAATTATTGGAGCTGCGGGCTGACAAGTCCCCGGGTCCTGATGGACTTCGTGCTAGGGTGTTAAAAGACGTGGCTAATGAGATAGTTGATGCGTTGGTTTTAATTTTCCAAAGTTCCCTCGATTCGGGGATGGTTCCGTTAGATTGGAAAATAGCGAATGTAACTCCTTTATTCAAAAAGGGAGGGAGACAGAAAGCAGGAAACTACAGGCCAGTTAGCTTAACATCTGTCTTGGGGAAAATGTTAGAAGCTATTATTAAAGATATTATAGCAGGGCATTTTGAAAAATTCAAGGTAATTCGGCAGAGTCGACATGGTTTTGTGAAAGGGAAATCATGATTAACCAATTTATTGGAGTTCTTTGAGGGAATTACATGTGCTGTGGATAAAGGGGAACCGGTGGATGTATTGTAGTTAGATTTCCAGAAGACATTTGATAAGGTGCCACATCATAGGTTATTGCAGAAAATAAAAGCTCATAGTGTAGGAGGTAACATATTGGCATGGATAGAAGATTGGCTAGCTAACAAGAAACAGTAGGCATAAATGGGTCATTTTCTGGTTGGCAAGATGTAACAAGTGGTGTGCCACAGGGATCTGTGTTGGGGCCTCGAATTTTTACAATTTATATAAATGACTTAGATGAAGGAACCGAAGGTATGGTTGCTAAATTTGCTGATGACACAAAGATAGGTAGGAAAGTAACTTGTGTAGAGGACATAAGGGGGCTACAAAGGGATATAGATAGGTTAAGTAAGTGGGCAAAGACCTGGTGAATGGAGTATAATGTGGGAAAGTGTGAAATTGACCACTTTGGCAGGAAGAGTAAAATGAAGCATATTATCGAAATGGTGAGAGATTGCAGAGCTCTGACACGCAAAGGGATCTGGGTGTCCTAGTGCATGAATCGCAAAAGGTTAGTATGTAGGTACAGCATGTAATTAGGAAAGCTCATAGAATGTTATCGTTTATAGTGAGGGGAATTGAATACAAAAGTAGGGAGGTTATGCTTCAGCTATACAGGGCATTGGTGAGATCACATCTGGAGTACTGTGTCGGGTACTAGTCTCCTTATTTAAGGAAAGATGCAAATACATTGGAGGCAGTACAGAGAAGGTTTATTGGACTAATACCTGGAATGGGCAGGCTGTCTTACGAGGAAAGATTGGACAGGCTAGGCTGGTATCTGCTGGAATTTAGAAGAGCAAGAGTTGACTTGATTGAAACATACAAGATCCTGAGGGGTCTTGACAGGGTGAATATGGAAATGATGTTTCCCCTTTTGGGAGAATCTGGAACTAGGGGTCACTATTTAAAAATAAAGGGTTGCCCATTTAAGACAGATGAGAAGAAATTTTTTCTCTGAGAGTCATGAGTCTTTGGAATTCTCTTCTTCAAAAGGCAGTGGAAGCAGAGTCTTTGAATATTTTTAAGGCAGAGGTAGATAGATTCTTGATAAGCAAGCGGGTGGAAGGTTATTGGGGGTAGGTGGAAATGTGGAGTAATCAGTTCAGCCATGAGCTTATTGAATGGCGGAGCAGGCTCGAGGGGCCAAGTGGCCTACTCCTGCTCCTAATTCATATGTTCATATGTTTGTATGTAATCAATAAAAAGTTCACCAGTGTACTCTTTCTCCTCCCCCCACATGATGTCACTTAGCGATATATCCCTGCCTCTTGCCGCTGCCCCTCTCTCCAGTTCTGCTCTGCTGCTGCAGGTCTTATCCGTGCTGTATGTAAAGGCTCCCTTCTCCCACTATGTTTTACTGCTTGTGTTTCCTGTGCTGTATTTAAAGGCTCCTCACTCCTGCCTGTGCTTTGTGCTCTGCCCATACCATCTACTATCCCTTCACTGTTCTTCTGCTAGCCCTTTCTCCCTACATATCAATCTGTCTGTCTATATTTCTCTTTTTAGGCAAGATCATACCCTAGAAATTTATAGCTTCCCTGACTTCACCTGTTGTAATTGTTTTAGCCAAGAGATTACTGGTAATGAAAGCTTTTTTGAAAAGGAGCTACAGGAAAATTGATTAAACGAAGATAGACCTGAATGATCAAGTTGTCTTTGGAATTTGATGGCTCCTGTGCTACTGGCATCAGTAGAAAGTAGGTAGTTATGTAGATTGTAATGTTTCTTTGATCGCCTTATTCTGGTCAATATTGCACAGAAAAGAAGTATCTGGCATCGTTTTGTTTGAGTCATGTGGAATTAATTGATATCCTGGAGATATTGTTCAATTATCTTGAAGGACCTCAGGTGAAAAATTGCAGGCACAATCTCTTTATTGGGTATTTTAAAGGAGATTAACTAATGGTATAAATTAGACTCTTTTTCTTTTGAAAGAAGTGGGCTTCAAGGCCAGTTGGTCAGGTTTCCTTTGTTCGTAATTTGTATGTTTAGTCTGAATCGTATCAGTCAAAACATTATAGCACTATTGAATGTACGAAGGATCTTAATCTTTTAGTTATGGTGTTATCGCCTATTTTTCAAACACTCTCCCTGAATTCCTAAGGACCCAAGGCACTTGTTTATCCCAAAAAAGTATAAATAAGTCTTTTCATTATCACACCAATCAGCCCAACGTAATGTGTATCAGCTTAAACGTGCTCATTACAAAGTTTTTCTTCAGACTAGCTCGGATGCATTTCATGTAGGGATTCCCACTTTTCTTTCCAGATAGCCATTTTCATATTCAAATCTTGTTCCACTGTCTCATCGCTTCTCCCCACCAACCCTGCCAATTCGATGTATTCAGAGTTTTTTTTTTTAAAAGCTCTAATCAGAGAGGTGGATGCTAAAGTGGCTTTCCAGGGAGTAAGGCTGATGTGACTGAAAGCTGGTCTGATGATGGGGCAATGTGAAGGGAGGAGGAGAAATGTACAATAGACTAGATTGAACATAGAAAAGATCACCAGCAGATGTAAGGCTAGACAGCTTAAAGTAGTAGTTTGAGACACAGCCATAAAGGATTTTAAAGACTATGAGGATTTTATGTTCTTTGGGTTGGACCATATGGGGGCAGTGTAGCTCAATGAAGATGGGGACCATGGGTAGGCAGGAATTAGTGCGGAACATGGTACAAATGCCTGAACTTTAAACAAGTTGGAGTTTACGGGGGATGGAAAATTGGCAAAGAAAATATTAAATCTAGTCGAGAGGTGATAGATGCATGAATGAGTTATTTCAGTAGCAATAAAGGTGGTAAATTTTGCAAAAGCCTTCATAATAGGTGGGATGTAGCATTTGAAGCTCCACTTTTGGTCAAACAGTCGGAGTAAGTGGCCAGGGAGTGGAATAGAATTGGTGGGAATGCAGTAAAAGTTATAGTGGGCACCTACTACTATGGCTTCCATCGTGGAATTCAATTGGAGGAAATTTTAATTTGCCCAAAACTTGATGTCAGGACAACAGTCTGACAGTGGAGAGATAAAGCTTGGTGTCATGAAAGTTAAACCGTGTCTGATGATGATGTCACTATGGAGCAGGATGTAGATGAAAAGGATTGAGGAGGGGGTGGGGGCAAGAATAAATCCTTAGAGACTCCTGAGATGATTTAAGGAGTGAGAAGAGAAATCTTTGCTGGAGAAGCTGTGGTTACATTCATATGTTAGGAATGGAGCTGAACTGTGGAGAAGACAAAAAGGATCTCAAGTACTGCAGAGGTCAAGGAGGGTAATTTATCACAGTCACAGACTTCGCCATTTGTGCTTTTGAGAAATAGGGGTGAAAAACATACTGGCTGGATTAGATGTAGGCTGAGGGAAGTTTGGAATCAAGAGGAAGAGTGGTAGAGGAAGGGAAGGTAGAGTGGCAGCTACACAGATGGGGCTAGATTTTAAAGCCAGTCCGCCACTGTGAAATGTGGGTGGGGTGGGGGGGGGAGGGGAGCGGGGTGCAATGAAGATCGGTACAGAAAAGGCCTGCCACTGACCCTGATGGCAGCAGGCCCCATGCTGATCTCTGCGGCGGTGGCGAGGCCTCATGGCAGCTGCCCCTGCCCCCCTTTTTCCCCCCCCCCCCCAAACTCGGTGATGGAACCCACATTAAAATGTTAATGCCTATTTGCCATGCAGGCCGCAGGGATTCAGCCACCAAGTTATTCTGGCAGCCGGCAATGCCGCGTCTTCAAATCCCTCTTAGGGGAAACGAGGCGTGACACCTGTGGAGAGTGGGAGGAGGTGATTTTTCTCTGCAGGAGTGGGGGAGCAGGGTTACAACGCTGCGGATTGGTTGGGAAGGGGTAAAGGACAAACGTTCCATTCTTTGCAGGGGAAAGGTCAAATTTTTAGGGCAGGTATTCTGGGGGGAAAAGGGCAGGAATGTTGTGAAATGCCATTGGGGAGGTGGGAGAGTGCATGGAAAGATCATTTTATTCATTTTTGCAAAACATTACATTAACTGGCCCTTTAAATTTTAAATGTACAATGAGGGCTATAATCCCTTTAAAAATGGCGCCTGCGCATTGGCGCTGGACGCCAGCGATGGCTTGACGGCCCCCTCCATGTCATCGTGAGGGGCTGGCACCGCGGCCATGCAAATGAGCTGCCGTGTTTGAAATTGTGGCGGCTCCACAACGTGGTCCCCATGCATGTGGGCCACATTTTTTTACGCCTGCCTCCTATTTCAGCAGCGGAGTCTTTAAAATGCAGCCCGTGATCTCAATCTTACAGGTGAAGCAATCCTTAGGGTTTTGGGGGTGGGGGAATGTGGTTGGACTGTGGGGTGGGGAATATGAGTTTGAGAAGGTGGTTCTTCATGAAATAAAGGAACATTTGGGTTTTCCTTGTCCCCAACATGATCCTGGACTAGTAGCATGATTTGTCTGAGGATATTGTGACAGTGGTGCTAAAGTTAAGCCAACTGTGATATTGAGTGAATGACTAGACCAGTTGTATGCCAGATATCCTCCATTGCAACATGATTTTGAAGGAACCAAGAGGGGACTATAACAGGGCGTTTGGAACAAGGCAATTAAAGCCAGAGGTGAGGAGCTAGTTGAGCAGGTCAACAGGGGCAGAGGTCTCGACAGGTGAAGGCCCCAAGGCAAGGAAATTGGGAGTTTGAGTGAGTTGGTGATGGTACTGAAGAAGAGAATTTTTCTCCCCCTAGAGGCAGATGGTGAGGTTTCGGGGGATGTCGTTGCTAAGGGAGGGGAGGAAGTGGACAGAAATCGTTGTCTGTGTTCAAGACTTCAGAAATTAGAGGGAGCAATCGCAAGAGATAGCAAGGTCGAGGGGTTGACATGGATGAGGGGAGGTGAGTTTAGGTAGTTCATTTAAACTTCGGTATGTCGCTGATTTTTTTTATTTGCCATATGACTGGCTCATTTACATTGGTCAAGAATATTTTTTGTCCAAGAATCATTGTTCTCATTCTTAGAGATGTTGTTAGGCTGGTTGTTTTCTCCACCTGGTTGAGAACTAGTGGGTCAGTATGAGGAGCAGGAACTATGTGACTGTTGACTCACTGATGACTCCTTGATCCAGGGGTGATATTGTATATTCAAATAAATTGATGGGAATTGCTGGTATTGTACATCGAATTGATCCATTTTGGGGGAAAAAATTCCTCTGACACGAAGCTTCTAACTTTTAAAAAAAGCTTTTAATCCACAAGAGTACTTGATCAAATAGTAATGGATTAAGTGTTACGGATTCTGATTTTAATAAGGTAATTTATATGTGTGGATTCAAAAAGCTAGTCTAAAGGATTTTTGTAGTTGCAAAATATGAAGTGATTCCATCCATTATAGTTGAATACATGTCAGTCAATACTAATCCTGAGTGTGTGATCATATGGAAAAAAATGGTATTTTTGTTGTGCTGCTATCTGCCACTGAACAAAGATAATTCTCACCAAGATGTGAATTGGCACATTACTTAGAAGAAATTTCTCATGGGGTGGTAGGGGGAAAGTTGCTATCCAAGGTTTTGAATTTAAGGCTTAATAAGAATATTTTCACAAGCTAAGAAAGGGATGAAAAATGACCAGTTTGTCAATCAAAACTAATCCTAAGTGTGTCTGAAAATGTGTTTAATTTGTAGATAATGACATGTCAGAGGATACTGCAAACACGGATGCTGGTGATTATTCCTGTGCAACTGAATCTGAGACTGAACAAAAACAAATGACTGAGAACAAATCTGAAAGTAGCTTCTGTAGCCCAGAGGCACCTGGCAAAATCTTTACATCGTCAATCAATAATGCAAATGAGAGCTCTTCGCAAATTGCTGTAGAAAGGGTGAATGGGCAAAATTGCATTGACGGAAACGAGCTTTTCACTGACAGTCTAACACCCCTTTCAGAAAAAAGTGCATTGGAAAAAGAGGCGAATCAATTGGATAACCATGAAGAGCTTAACCAGAAAGATTCTACTTGGATAGTTAGAGATGAAAATGATTATCAAAGTGGAACCCAACCTAATCATTCGTCAGTTCTGAAAGTATCCAAGAGAAAAAGCCAGAGAATTATCAAGAAAGTCAGTGAGTGGTTATCCAAAATTAATGTTGATGAGGTAACGGCTATTGGTGTTGAATTTAATCCACATGACCAGAATACTGAGTCAGATTCCTTAGCAGAAAGAGAGAGCCATGCCTGTTGTGAGGAAGCTTCTAGTTCAGATGATACTGAAAAAGTTGAATATGATCTACTCACATCTTTAAAAGATGTGGCAAAAGTAACTGTAACTGATGTTAAAAACAAAATCTTTGGGAAAACCTATAAGAGAGGCAAGAGAAAAAGTGCTCCAGTAAGCTGGAGTTTTAATTCTGAAAGTAAAAGTGATGACTTGACTTCTCACAGAGAAGATGTCTTTGTTATCAGTTGCAATAAAACTCAAAAAGGAAAAAAAAGCAATGGACTAGATCCTGAAGACTTTATAAAGAGGACTGTTTATGATAACGATAACCATGACAGTGGTATTCAGAATGGAAATAACCAAACAGGCCACAAGGAGCATGTTCCCATATCGAAGAGCATTGAAACTGAGCCAAATAAAGAAATAATAGATGAATCATCTGATATTAAACAAAATGACAAATTAGTTGTTGCCTCTCTGACTAAGGCAGTGATTTGTAGTGACATGGTGGAAGATTCAAAGCAAAATGTGCAGCAACCTGATTTGGAGTTATGCAAGACTGATGCTGAAAGCAAGAAAAAAATGAACAAAAGTTTGAGGAAAAAAGGGAGAAAATCATCAATAAAACAGACCAAAAAAAGAACTAAACCTTTGCAGCTGGTCAGTCAGCTTGTAAGAGCTGATGGAAGTCCTAGAAACAGCCCAACTGACATGAATGAGAACAAGATTGATAGTTTTCCTAGTAGTGAAGAGCCAGTGAAAGCTGAACTAGAAATGAGGACCACCAGAAGAAGCACCAGACTGAAGCTGCTGGATGAAGAGTTGATCCTGCAAGACAAAAACATAGGGAAGAAGTCTAAATTGACCACATTGCATTCACACCTCATGCCTGTTGCAGGAATTGCACCTTCAGCAGAGCCCAGTGAAGAAAATACTGATGCAGGAATGGTATGTGTAGAAACTGAGAGTCTGCCATTACCGGATGTTATAGTTCAAGACTGTAATGAACAGTTACCTAATACTAACTATTCAAAACAAGATTATGTAGCTTCTCATGGATCAGTTGGGCACTGTACAGTAGAGGAGCTTGAAGACAGTGCTGCAGTAAGATTATCAGAGAATGTGCATAAACAATTAAGGGGCTGTGGAAAAACAGAAACTGATGATGCTACAGTGCCAGTTGAATATTCATTGTGTTCTGATCATCGTTCTTGCAAAGTAGCATCTGGCACACAACCAGAGGGTTCAGGTTCACAGACCAGCTTGTTACTACTTGCACCTCCTCCTATTCCTGTGAAAAAACTTAGTGACCCACAAGAACATTTCAATGGTATAGGAAAAGGTGAAGTGCACCCAAATGGTACAGCATGTTTGTCTGAGAATCATTCCAGACTAGGAACTGTAAACAGTGAAGATAACAACAGTGAGGAAGTATCTGTAAAGCAACAGACCAGATTGAAGGAGGCAACTGAAGACAGTGAAGTGGACACTGAGCTGCTTCTAAAGTCATTCAGATCATCAAAACGAAGATCATTCATACTTATTCCAGCCACAGACCATCCGTCTGTGGAAGATGAATGTGCAACAACTCCAGTTTCCAAATGTGTTAATGCTGTATCTGCTTGTAAATCAAAGGAGATCAATGGAGGAGATGCAGTAAATAAAGATTATGATGGAAACTTTGCTACACATCAGAAAACGGAGAAAGTGAATTTGGATAAAAGTGGTTCGCCAGTCGAAGAAGCTAAGGTTGCCAATGATGTCAAAAGTAAGCACTGCACTTCTGAGTTAGGTAATGTACTGCTATTGAACAGGGCAGATCCCGATTCTGTTGAAATTGTGCCTCCAACCCTTGGGTTTCCACGGCATATCCAGGAGGCGGTGCCTCTATTAAGTAGCAGGAGAAAGGGAAAAAGGAACACCAGGTTGCTCAGAGGAAAAGGATCAAATAGTAGTCACTCACTGGTTACTATAGAGAAAGAAATATTTGATTCTGATAAATCAAGCCATGCCACAGCTTGTGAGCAGTTAAGTAGCAACACAAACAACAACTCTTGGCTTAAAAATGCCGCAAGTGCAGTAGAAGACAGAACCTTAGAAGTAGCGGTTCGCCAAGATGTTTTAGGACTTGAATCCAGTGCATATCCAGAGTCTGAATTGATGTTTTCAACTAGAGATCAACTTGGACAGGAAGTGAATGAAAAAGATACCTATCAAGAGAAGAAATCAGATAAATTGCTGAAAGGGAGAGTGTTTTATAAAAATAGTGAGTTACCTCAAAATGTTCCGATGGCTTTGGAAAGCACTACAGAAAGTGAATTGGTTAAATTAACTGATGTTGCACGATACCACTCTCAGCCTATATTTACTAATGCACAAGAAAGCATTACGACAGGAAATAAAACTGGTGAAAACAAATGTCCACAGAATTCACAGATGTCTTCGATAACTCCTGATGGGCTGCTAGACTATGCTGATGACAACATAAATAAAAGCAATACAAAAAGTGTGGATGAGCTGGATGAAATGCAAAGTAAATGCGAGATGAGAGAGGATAAAGAACGACTGAAACGATATGAAACAGCAACGGAGGAACTGAAGAGCAGGAGCTTACAGAACTCTTTGACACGAGATCTGGTTCAAGGCCGGAGGAAGCGACCAGTAAAACTGTCCACTTCAGAATCTGAAACAAGTGATGAAGAGCTACCTTGTTTTCAGATTTTTGGATTCAACAGATTGGGGTCAAATGCTCCATCTGTGTCACAAAGTCCCTTAAGTACAACACATCCATCTTTAAAAAGCTCACTGGTACAAACTAATTTTCCAAACAGCAGCACAGAAGTTAAAAAGACTTTTTATGCTGAAGTAAATAAATTGGAAGAGAATGTAGGTGAAGACTCTCCCAAAAATGAATGCCTTTCCCCAAGCCAAGAATCGGAGGAATCTCCTGACTTGTTCTCTTATTCTGATGGTTCATCCCCTGATGCCAGTCCTCAACCAAAACTGAGCAGTAAGACTCATCACAAACAAATAAATGCTTTAAGTGTCACTGAATCAGAGAGTCAGGATGAAAAAAATGACAGCAAAGTTGAAGAAACTTGGGGAGGCACACCAGCTCCATATCTGCAGACACAGCATTTAGGTATGCTGTTTAATCATTTTGGGAAACTTTCATGCTTGGAATGTGACTTGACCCACAGGAGAACTTCAATTTAATGTTTAGTCATGGGCAGCAAAGCTCTATTGGTGGTTTACCTGCTGACTGGGAAATTTGAACAAATTTCTAGGCAAAGAATTCTGGTGACCAGATGGTGAAGCTGATTTTCAAATAAATATAAATGTCCAACTTTGAAACACTTTATCAACCAACAGTTTTTTTTTACATCAGAGTAACAATTCCGGAAAAATAGTGGATGTGTGCTTAAAAATTGAGATTAAGCAGTTAAAGTGACGAGAAATCTCCTATTACAAATCTGGGTTGACTTGATAACTGCATGCAGCACAGCTTTATATTTTTAAAAAAAAACAAGCTATAATATTAAATCCACTTTTCATGTACATTAATACTGTCTCCTATTGACAAACAATAGGGATGTAAATGTGATGGAAGGTGCATCTAATCGTATTCGAGGTTCTCTCATTTTATCGCTTAATTGCCACAGTAGTAAAATTGTATGAAAGTTGGTATTCAGGGACTTTTATCAGAGTATCTGCTACTCCCTCCTCCCTGTTGGGGATTTGGTATAAGGAGACCCTGGGAGTAACAATCAAATTAGTTGGCAGGCTGAACAAGCAGAATTGTGAAAACCAGTCCATGGGTCTGTTTAGTGAAAATTATCTAATGGCAGTTTAAAAAAAAAAGTGGTTCTGGAAGTGGAAAAAGAAACCAGCACAAAGAGGATCAAAGATAACCTTGATGGTAGGAATCTTTGTGTGGTGTGCATGTATAGGGCTGTTTAATACAGAACACAAATCAATGATTGGAAGAAATTATATTAATGTGGGAGGTGGGAATGAAAAGAAATGGACGACTTCGGGAATAGCACAAATGCCTTTTTTAATCAGCCCAGATGCTTCAAAATTGTGTCCAATCATGTGTTGAAAAATGCACCAAGTAAAATCCAAATTTCCTGGGGGAGAATGCTCTGAGCAGCTTCCCTTCAGTTAGAACATCGAATAGGACGCTAGATTTCTTTTTGGTGGAGTCTGAGTTGCAACACTGAGCTGCTGCTTTAAATCTGTAGTGCAGGAAGAGTGTATGTGATTTATTGAACTTATTTTCCACATTTCGGGATTTAGATGCACCTATCCTAGAGTCAGCATGCCCATGTAGGTTATAATATTTTCCAACTGTTTGCCTGCAGAAGGTGGGAAAGTACCTGGAAATGACAGTGAAGCCAGTCATACTGGTGACTCCTCTCCAGAGAGTGAGATTCTAACCACTCAGGTAAAAATAATGATTTTTCGTGACAGTCAAGCTTGTATTTGAATGAGATACAAAGTGTAAGAAATGATAGCCACTTAATCACAATTTATTTGCTGCAAAATGCTCACTTATTAATTATATTTGGCTTTTTCAACTTGTCAATTTTGAAGCAGTTGTATAACACAATGTGGGATGCGTGTTTGTTTCAATTTGCAGGTGACTTAATTTATAGTTCAATTAACCCAACTGCAAAGTTCAACAATGCTTCTGTCAGACTTAAAGGAATAGACAAAAGTTGACTGAATGCTTGCAAAATATTTGACAGGTCCTAAACTGAATTGAAAAGACCACATTATGATTCCAAATGGTAGTGAATTTTTTTTTTTGCTTCAAAGCTCTAATGGCTGAAAGATGTTGAATAGAAATAACCATTATGGAGCAAAGCATATTTAATGATCTGGCTGGCAATTTAAAAAAAATTGGTTGCAGTCTTCTATTTCTGTTCTGTTACCTTGATTTTAATTGGGTCTGGTATACGCAAATCTTTAATGGATTCATATGGACCTGTCCATACTTAAACGCATTTATTAAGATTCTGCGATTGTAAGTGATGTAGCGAGCAAGAGCTGATTTTTTTTTCCTCTCTCTTTAGTAACCTGGGGCACTGGGATTAACTATAATGCACCTCTTGCTCTGGCAGCTACTTCAGGACGGATGAGGAAGGGAAATTGAACCCAGGACTTGTCTGATCTGTGTGGATCAGTTGAGGCAACTGGCATAGCTGCATTTAAAGGGAAATTTAGATTTTTGTTTGCCGATCAGATTTTTGATTTTAGTATTTTGACTTACGAAGCAGTTTGTCTCTGTGGGCTAGATTTTATTAGTGCACTGCGCTTTGCACCAGCGCACTGAACGTGGCGGCCTTCCGACATGGAAGTGCCCCGCGATATTACGCGTGGGGGCTGATTTAAATAAAGGGGCGGCCGCTGTGTCCCCGGCAATGGCGTTCTGCGCCACTCCGCAGGCGCCATTTATAAAGGGCTTCGAGCTCTGACAGCTGATTTAAAATTTTAAAGGGACCATCACTTTAAATATCAATAAAAACATTTAAATTGAACATAAAAGCGCTACTTGCACCCCCCTGCTATGATCACGCAATAAATTTTATTTCTCCTACCCATCCACCCCCTGATAAACCATCTTTGACAGTCCTGACCTTTAAACCTCAAACTTTGCACTCTTTTTTTTGCCCTTCAACCCCTTCCCACCATCCCCACAGCCAATAAACAGTGTTTTCCCCGCTCCTCCTCCACTCCCACCCTGAAAATCTTTTTCCTCCTCCCTGCCCACCAGGTTCTCTCCTCGGAACTCCATGCAGAGTTCCGAAGGCGCGAATGGCGGCCGTAACATTGACATGGGACGGCCACCGTCTGCAGGTAAGTTCATTTGCATCTCTTTATTGCTAGTTTGAATATTAAGATGAAGGGCCTGCCGCCAGGCAGCGGGGGAGCTGCACCGAGGTCTCCCCACTGCCGGTATTATGCGGTGGGCCTCTTCCCGCAGAATTTGACCCCCCGCAGCCGCAACTCGCGCGTCGAAGGGCTGGTAAACCCTATATGTTTTAATAAAATTTCTGCAATGCCTGCACTGATTTATTTCCCTTTTGGATAACTAAAGGAATAAGTTTTTCATCCATTTCATTCCCAGGACAGAGCTTCACATAAGAATGTGTGTTGGGAATTTGGGTGTTAATATTTGCAGAGGATCTCTGGAAGTAAGTCTACAGTTGCAGGTGGTCCTTGACGCACACAACTTTGGAAACCACTGGTATAAATTAACATCAAATTAAAAGGTTGAAATGTGCTGTCAGAATAATCTGTCAAATGTTGCTAATTCATACAAAAGCACAAGACTAAAGATTGGGTGCAATATTTCCCACGTAACAGATCTGTGGAATAGGCAGTCATTAAAAACAGTCATGTTTCTCCCACATTTTATTTAATTTATGGTTAAAAACAGTGCTGAAATCAGGTGATTAAATACTATATGGAACATGATGGTTCCTGCACCATTTTGGACCAAGGAAATGTCACCTGTGGAATGTAACTGGTCACGGTTGAATAATGTAAGCTATAATGTTAAATCAATGTTCAAGAATTATTGCTCAATTACCTTAGGGAGTGAGCGAGAAATTTCCCAGAGCCCTATCTTGGAAATTCCCTCTGTAGCTCATCACCTCTCTCGTGACATTAAGTTGGATCTAGACCATGATGGTACAATTTGTATGTGGTCAGTTGAAAGTGAGTTTGTTGCAGCAAGTAGCTTTATCCTGTTGCATAATTTTATGTTCTCACTCAGCACTTGAGGAAAATAATAGGTTTTTAGATGAAAATTTTTTTTTTTTTTTGAGGTCTGCCATCAGTATGCCAATAGGGTTAAAAGTTCTCTTCTACAGAAATTTGGAAACTATAAAGACCAGTTAAGAACTAATTGGCATCATAACTGAATAGCAATCACATTATTCAAAATGTTTTAGGAAGTTAGAATCATAAGCTGCATTTAGTACACCAATTTCTTTAAGGGCGGCTCAGTGGCGCAGTGGTTAGCACCGCAGCCTCACAGCTTCAGGGACCCGGGTTCGATTCTGGGTACCTCCCGTGTGGAGTTTGCAAGTTCTCCCTGTGACTGCGTGGGTTTTCGCCGGGTGCTCTGGTTTCCTCCTGCAGCCAAAGACTTGCAGGTTGATAGGTAAATTGGCCATTGTAATTGCCCCTAGGTGGTAGGAAATATGAGATTACTGTAGGGTTAGTATAAACGGGTGGTTTTTGGTCAGCACAGACTCGGTGGGCCGAAGGGCCTGTTTCAGTGCTGTATCTCTTTAAAAATATATATATATTTCAACTGGGAACTTTGTTTTACTTCCCAAGCAAAGGTATGCAATACAGGATAACATAAAGAAGCTTGAGCGTGAAATGGCTGTGCTCGAGGCAGTATTGGATGAACATGGAAGCCAAGACACTGAACACTCGCTTTCAACGACCCGTCTGGAAGATTGTCCAGAGTTACTTGAACAGCAAGAGGAAACAGATGGTTCATTGATAAAAAAGGGTAAAGTTCTAAAACTGTAAACCTCTACGTTGTCAGATGGTGAGAGTTTTATTAGGCTCTTTTTGTGCAGATACTTGCCCTGACATTTGCACAAGTTGAATATTAACAGATTGTGATTTAAATTCAATGAACCAGAAAAACACATTCTTACATGCTTTATAAATGAAAATCTATGTGGTGGTAGAAAATTGTCAGAAACCAATTTGAAACCACTGTTTGTTTATACAGTATAGGGAAATGTGCAGTGTGCATTTAACATTTATCATATTATGTACAGCAATTAGTGTCCACTTTGAAAACTTAATTTTCCAAGATCATTTTGAAACCAAGGGAGTTGCACGGTCATGTCGTCATATTTCACATGATCTGAATTTACAATCTTTTTTTTAAACAGTTTTATTATTGCTTCAGGATAGGAGCAGTCATGTGCACAATGATAGAAGAAATTGAGTAGAATACAATGAAGCATCATGTGTTATGCTTAGAAACCAGTTAAATTGAAATCTTTTTCCACAGAATACGATTTAAACCTGTAATTAAAAATAGTTTAGTCAATGTACACTTTCAATAAGCTGCAACTTTTCACTGTCAATTTCCGTTCATTCTAATGAGAACTATAGCTGACTCGGCAGAACTGAAAACCAGAATGGAACTAGCCAGTTTAAAAATTAAATTACTTGGGGACTTCATCTCATTTAATGCTAAAGGTGCTAATCCAATTTTAAAGCTCACTTATTTTTATATGGAATTCCTGGAAAGATTTAATATGCACATTATTTGGAACGAATGCAAAGGAACCTTTTTACCATCAAATTTTCAGAACAGTATTGGTAGAGGTATGGAATCAAATCTCACACACAGGAGGAAAATATCTGATGAGAGGTCGCATATACCTGAAACATTAACTTTTTCTCTCCACGGATGCTGCCTGACCTGCTGAGCATGTCCAGCATTTTCTGTTTTTGCTTCAGATTTCCAGCAACCACGGTATTTTGTTTTTGGAAATTGTCTTCCCTGGCTCCTTCACCCCACCGCCACCCCCCAAACCCCAAAAGAAAATCACTTTGTTATGCATCTGACCTATATCACAGTTGAGCTTACATTGGTAGATACTGTGTAGTGACAAAAGCTGGTCCATTCCCTTATAAATGGATATATTTATAAAATTTTGCCTATTTTCTTCCCCTTTTTACTGAGGGTGCTAACTGTTTACTGGGTATACTTCTATGGCTGCCATTCACAACTAAGCACCTTGCCTCAATGATTGTTATTTATGTATGAACCTCACAGTAAATATTTGCAGGGTATTGAATCCCTAGGAGCATCACATCCAAGCACGGTCCTGCCCTTGCCTGAGAACCCAAGGTTTGCTGGGCAAAGATCAGGAGCAAAGGCTCTTGCTGAATGTGTTTAATTTTGGATCGCTGAGACTACACTCATCTCAATGGCAATCAGCTCAACTCAGCTTGCACTGGGAATCATAACTACAGCATTTCTAGTCTGTAGGGTTCAGCTACTCATTAGCTAAACTTATGTTTTTCAATTGATAATTTTACACATTACTTTTTTCAAAAACTTGCACAAAGACAGAATTCATTTGGTTAGAGTTAAAGAGCAAAATGAGTATGATCACGCTACTAGGGGTATTCTATATCCTTCCAAATAGTGAGAAGACGATAGAGGAGCTAATCTGCAGGGAAATCAGATGTGCAGTCACTATAGAGTGGTGATATTGGGGGACTTTAATTACCCAAACCTTGATTGGGATCATTTTAGAGTAAAGAGTAAGTAGGGGGAAGAATTTTTAAAATGTGTTTAGGAGAACTTCCTTGATCAGTTTGTTCTCAGCCCAGCTAGAAAATAGGCATTACTGGATCTGGTGCTGGGAAACAAGGTGGGCCAAGTGGACCAAGTGTCTGTGGGGGAGCACTTTGGTAAGAGTGATCATCATATTATAAGGTTTAGACTAGTAATGCAGAAAAGCAAGAAACAAAATAAGGTCGAATGTCCGTCTAGATTGGAAGAGAGCTAATTTCAATGCAACGAGAAGGGATCTGGCCAGGATAGAATGGAACCAAAGACTGGCAGGAAGAGTTGCATTGGAACAATGGGTTATCTTTAAGGAAGAAATGCTTCAGGTGCAGGCTAGGAACATTTCCACAAGGGTGAAAGGTCGGGGAACCAAGGCAGGGAGATAGAGATGATGAAGAAACAAAAAAGAGGGTGTATACTGCATGTCAGGTGAAATCATCAAGTGAGAACGATAAGTTAAGAGGGGAGGTGAAGAGGACAATAAGACTGCCAAAGAGCGAATATGAAAATAGAATGGCAGTCAACATAAAAGGGAACCCAAAGATATTCTACCAGCATGTAAATAGTATGCAAATAGTAAGAGGAGGAGTGGGGCCTATTAGGGACAGAGAGGGTGGTATATGCTTAGAGGCATAGGGCAAGGCTAATATACTTAGAGTACTCTATCAGTGTTCACTAAGGAAATGGAGGCTGACAAAATATCAGTAGAAGCAGCGAGAGTAGAGGCAATGGATAAGATAAAAATTGAGAAGGGGGAGGCACTAAAAAGGTTGGCTGTGCTTGGGGTAGATAAGTCACTTGGTCCAGATGGCTTGCATCCCAGCTTACTAAAGGAAGTGGGGATGGAGATAGCTGAAGGGCATGCCATAATCTTCCAATATTCCCTGGATATGGGGGAGGTGCCGGAGGATTGGAGAGTGGCAAATGTGACCCCTTTATTCAAGAAAGGATGTAAAGTCAGCCCTAGCAACTAAAGGCCAGTTAGTTTATGAGTGGGGGGGTAAAGCTTTAGAAACTATAATCAAGGGAAATATTAACGGTCACTTGGAGTGGTTCAAGTTAATTAAGGATAGTCAGCATGGATTTGTAAAAGGCAGATCATGCTTGACTAATCTAATTGAACTTTTTGATGAAGTAACAGAGAAGATTGTTGAAGGAAATGTGATGGACATTTACATGGATTTTAAAGCATTTGATAAGGTACCACAAAAATTGAAGCTCTTAGAATAGGAGGGACAGTGTCCAATTGGATAAAAAAAAATTGGCTTAAAGACCGAAAACAGCGAGTTGTAGAAAATTATTGCTTTTCAGACTAAAGGATGGTACACAGTGGTGTTCCACAAGGGTCAGTGCTGGGACCCCTGCTTTTACAGAATACAGAGTAGAATCTCAATTTGCTGGCAACCCCAAACTTGGAAGTGCACAAACAGCAAGGATGATCTGAACCATCTGCAAAGGGACATAGATAGGCCAGCAGAATGGGCAGAGAGGTGGCAGGTGGAATTTAATACTGACAAGTGTGAGGTGATGCATTTTGGCAGAAGGAATAGGGAGAGGCAATATATACTTAATGGCACAGTTCTAAAGAGTGTGCAGGAACAGAGGACCCTGGAGGTGCATGTGCATAGATCTTTTAAGGTGACAGGACATGTTGGCGGAGTGCTTAGTAAAGCATATGGGATCTTGGTCTTCATAAATAGAGGCATTGAGTATAAAAGCAGGGAAGTTATGCTGAGCCTCTATAAAGCTCTGGTTAGGCCCCAACTGGAGTATTGCGTTCAGTTCTGGTCACTACACTTCAGCAAGGGTGTGAGAGTCCTTGAGAGCATGCAGAGGAGCTTTACCAGAATGGTTCCAGGGATGGAGAATTTTAGTTGCAAGGTTAGGTTAGAAAAGATGGGGCTGTTCTCCTTAGAACAAAGGAGATTGAGGGGAGATTTAATAGAGATATACAAGATTATTACCAGTTTAAATAAGTTAGACAAGGGAAAACTGTTCCCATTGACAAATGGTACAAGGCTAGGGGACACAGATTGAAAGCTTTGGGCAAAAGATGCTGGGGGAATATGAGGAAATGCTTTTTTATGCAGTGAGTGGCAATGATATGGAACTCGCTGCCCACCAGGTTGATGGAAGCGGAGACAGTTAATGACCAAGAGGCAGTTGGATGGCCACCTGAGAGAAATAGGCTTGCAGGGCTCTGGGGATGAAGCCGGGGAGTGGGACTGACTGCATAGCTCCGTGGAGAGCCAGCATGGACTTGATGATGGGCCTTATGCCCTCCTCCTGTGCCGTAAATGACTGACATTTCCCTTTGCAGTTTATCCTGATGTCTCAGTTCAAAAGCTGATCAATGTTCTCCCGAGTGCCAGAAGCAAACCTGGTATCAGTTTTGTTCTGTTCTAAATTTACTGCTGAGGCAAACGGATGTTTGGAATGAATTCCATTTGGAATCAATGTAACAGTTGCATGTGGGCAATAGCACGCTACCTTGTGATATCAGATGTGGCTTTTGATTCTACCATTACCATCACATGGATAATCACAAGGTATGGGTCCAAAAACATTTCATTGTTTTTGTCAGAAACACATAGCTTGGGATCTATAACTTACAAAATATTATTCTGACAAGGAGTTCAAGATCTTAACTGCAAAGTAGTTTATAATTGACCATTTTTATTTGAGTTAATTTCAATTGAAGACTATACTACAAAATAGCAAATGTTGCATCTATGACCAGACCCTTTTTGGTTCCCTGATTTTCTCCCCTTGTTAATTTTCCCACACCTCCTTAACCATTCGCATCAAAGAAATTGGAAGATCTTGACTGGAAAATGTTGAGGAGTAAAAGCACTTAACCTAGTGGTGGGGGCTATAACTGAAAGAACAAATCCATACATATTGCACAGGTAGCAGAGGATCTCCAGGTTAATTTTTGTCAGTTGGACAAACCTTCATAATCCATTTGTAGCATTTATGAATTATTTATGCTGATTAATTCTTATCACCAGTGCAGTGAGGCATAATAGATAGGCCTTGGGTGGAATATATTTAATCAATTTTTGTAAGCAAATATGAAATTCCAGCATTTATCTAAAACTTCACGTTGACTCGGACTGGTTGGGCGGCATGGCCTACCTCCATGTTGTAACTTCTATGTAGGGGTAAAAGTATATAATTATAAACTCTTTGTTCCTTATGTTAACAGTTACTGCTGAATTTCACCTGGGGGATAGTGAAAATTTGCAAAGCAGAACAAAATGTCTTCCAGCAACTGAGGCCATAAGACCTCAACCACTGCTAAATACCAGTGTAACCTTTACACATGGGGACAAAGAAGAGACTGAATGGTAAGATTCCACCTTTCAAAATCCAAATGGCTTCTAAAGTACTTGTACATTCCTGACTAAAAGAACAAAATGTACGTGTTGAATGTGTGTGCAGTGAGAGACAAATATGCATTTCCTCTTTTTTTTTCTCCCCCTGACTGCGTACCTTAAATTGTTACTGAAGTCAATGGACAGTTACTGCTACCTCTGTGGCCTTTGTCAATACTATCGTAAACAATTTACGTATCATCTTTTACCTTTAAAAAAAATTGTTTGAAGGGTATGCATTTCTGAATTTAGCTTGGCTTCAGAGAAGATACTTGGGTCATAATGGACCAAACCATAAGCAATGAAGAAGTATACTCTTTATAGTTGGTGCTGATAATTTTTATTTTATATTTTTTAAAATAAAGTACATTTGGATAGTAGTAATGAACCGTATATTCTCCTTACCAAATGCTGACCAGTCTGACATTTACTCTTGGTATATACTTGCTTCCTAATAAATTATCTAAGAAGAAGTATGCAGCCAGTACAGGTAGGCTACTATATGTGATCTGAGTTTGATTTAAAAATTGTTATAAACAATAATTGCAATTGGTTGCTCTACAGGATAATTAGTACAGTAAAACAAAATTGTAAATGCTGCAAATCTGAAATAAAAACAGAAATGTACAGCAAGTTGGTCAGCACCTCAACGAAAGGTTAATGTTTCAGGTAGTGCTTAACTGGATGACAGTTCTGTTGTCTCCTTGTTTTCTCCAAGTATGATTTGAGCCACGGTTCTAGACTTATTCTGAAGTATTGTTCTTGGTAGTATTACCTCGGCAAACAGTTTGTCATGGTTTGCAAATGTTCCTGTGCCATGTTCTGCACTGCTTTACAGATTATTTGGAGTATTTTGTAATGTTCATGTGTTCAAAGTATCTTGGGAATGAGAATGAATAGATAAACAGAATATCTACCTTGTATTAGTAATGTCTGCACAAACTTGTAGTTTCCGGTTTATTGTAACATGTTTTTAAATGATTACATTTTTACCTTTTTTGTCAGCCCAAAATCTCTTATGGATTTGGAAATTAGACAAATGGCAGAGAGATTCCAAGCAGTGAATGGCTCGCTGAACCAATTCCAATCTACAGCAGGTTCTCAAGAAGAAATGACTGATTCTCCAAATGCAGCACAAAAGAAAGAGGAGATAAAGGAGCAAATAAACTCAGATAGTGAAGGTATTTCTCATATAAAGGAAAACACATAGAATTAAAACATTCACAAGAATTCAGTTAAAGGTTGAAAGAAATGCAAAATATAGGCATTAAAAGCACCACAGTAATTTAACACACAACAATTGGTGTGATCTGTGAAGATCTGCCTGGGAATGTGGTATGGTCTGCAAGCTTTAAGTATTATTGTCTTGCCCCAGCGCCCCCGATTCTTAAGTGTTTTTGTGCTGCAGAGTTCCAGCCAGCCTGAACTTATAGATCTTAGTGGTTTTTCCTCTAGGTTCTGCAGAAATGTGTTTATTCTCTCTAGTTTGTATGTGGAGGTTGAACAAAAGAAGAATGAAAGATTATGTATTGTCTTCATTCAACGAAATTTAGCCTCTGCATTCAAAACTTTCTTTCATCCTATTAGTTGATTGCTCTACTCTGGCACTTTTTTCTGTGTCTCTTTTGGGGGTCTTAGTGCTACCTTTTAGCTTGTGAGGACCATTTACAGTGGCATCTGCTGCAAAAAAAAAAATGGCCTGCAGTATAACTGGGACAGTTTTACAGCAGTGTTCAGGAGCTGATACGACAGAATTTCTTCAGGAAACTATTCAGAAGTATAAATGAGCTGATCTTATGTTTGGCAAACTTTTTAATGGCACATTCTGAACCTTTGTTACAGAATCAAGTGTCCCCAAGGGGTGAGGGTAGAGTTCTAACCACGAGGACATAGTAATAATGTTGATCCATTTTGTTACATGTTAGTGCCAGAGGTGGGACACATCTGTGCTTTCTCCACCTCTTAAGACATGCCTAAGTCTACAGTGTTCTAGCAATCTCACCAAATACTTACTTGGGAGATAGCCAGAAAGATAAAAATGCAATTTTAAAAACAATGGACTAGTTTAATGGCTTGATTGCATTTGAAACCTGACAAGCTGGAGATTTGTGGTTACCCACTCGCAGATGAATTGAGCTCTTCCTTGCAATTTATCAACTTTGCTGCACTGCATCTAAGTTGGGTTTAAATCTTAATACAAAATGGTCGGGCATTTTTTCATACGATTGCAGTAAGTTATTCTATAACTTGTTCTGAAAAGTGATCTTCAAAAAAGACAAGTTTTCAATCTAGCAATAAAACCCCTAAATGTCGAAAGAACTCCATGCTTACTGTCAAAATGAAAGTTACATTCAATGGCTTAAAATTTATTTTCTTTTAAACGACAAAATGACACTTGCGACATCATTTCAGTTGTTGCTTAGTCTTGACTTTTAATGCACCCTTTCGGAGCTTTAACTAAATCATATGGGCAAGGATTGTTAATTGATCAAAAATATCCAGGTACTACAACTTCTAATATTTTACAATTTACTAATCAATGTGTTTATTCTTCAAGGAAATGTTGATGCTGGTGGTGAGAAGCTGCTGAAAGACATTGCATGGACACATAAATTAGAAAGTGCAGGAAAGAGAAATTGTGTTTTGACACCAGCAAGAAGCCCTTCCATTTTGTCTCCCATGGTAGGATGCCAACCGACGGAGGATGTAGCTGGGAGCCCAAGTTTGTCAGAGCCCCAACATGAGCAAACTGACAGAAGGACTTCGTCCAAAAGTTTCAAGCATAACAAATCTTCTCTAACTTCATCGCCTGTTTTTAACAAAGGTTCAAGCTCCGCCAAGAGCACAGTTGTAATGGTTCAAAAAAAAATGTCCTTTGTAGCTTCGGGACTGAACAAAAATGAAATTGTAAGTTTTATTCATGTCAATTTTAGTAGTTTCAGAAGCAAATGAGCATTTAATTCTCTTCAAATTTGAACATCTAATACTAGTAGCAAAGCTAACATTTATAAATTAACTTTTTTTCTGCCTTTCTGTTGACTCTCCAATAATTTTAAGTGTTGTCTGTTGATCAAATCTCTCAATTAACAATGATGAATTACTGAACCTGACCATGGGAGGGAGCTGAATTAATAGTGACGATCATTAACCCAGAGGTATTTCAAATTTCATGTTAATTCAGCTCCTTTATACTGTTACCTCAGCAACTCCTCCGAGCCAATCCCCCAATGTCATCACTCAATTAAGAACATAGGTGCAGGAGTAGGCCATTCAGCCCATCGAGCCTGCCCCACCATTCAATATAATCATGGCTGATCATCCACTTCAATGCCTTTTTCCCCACACTATTCCCATGTCCCCTTACATCATTTGTATTTAGGAATCTGTCAATCTCTGCTTTAAACATACTCAATGACTGAGCTTCCACAGCCCTCTGGGGTAGAGAATTCGAAAGATTCACAGCCCTCCGAGTAAAGAAATTTCTCCTCATATCAGTCTTAAGTGGCGTCCCCCTTATTTTGACATTGTGTCCCCTGGTTCTAGACTCCACAACCAGGGGAAGCATCTTCGCTGCATCTACCCTGTCTAGCCCTTTGAAACCTACAAAATACTTAATCAGCTCACCTCTCATTCTTCGAAACTCGAGAGAATACAGGCCCAGTTTCCCTAATCTCTCTCCATAGGATAGTCCTGCCATCGCGGGAACAAGTCTGGTGAATCTTCGTTGCGCTCCCTATATGGCAATAATATCCTTCCTAAGGTAAGGGGATCAAAACTGCATACTGTACTCCAAGTGCGGTCTCACCAAGGTTCTATACAATTGCTAAAGATATTCCAACCAAAAAAAACTGCAGTGACAGAAGTGAGCATGATGGTAATGGTAGCTCTTTAAATGAGCAATAACTTGCCTGAATTTACTAGCATGCAACTAAATATGCTGCTTAACTTTACATTGTGAAGTTCATTGGGAGAACATGCAGAGGTTCTGGGGAAATGTGCCTATTTTGAGACAGAGTACATCTGAACTTCATTATTGACTTGCTGAAAATACATGTTTTGAATATATCTGGAATGGAACCTGACACCAAACAAAATTACTTGTAAAATTAAAGCTGAAAAAAATTGCAGTGTTAAAACCAAAGTCCTATTTTATGCCTTTTACAATGATATGATTATTGATTTTCTGTAGCTGTTGTTACGATCTTGTTAGAGACCAGTAACTTAAAAACAAATTCAATCTCTTAGTTATTGCTGAAAATTACAGCGCAAGATTTCAAGTTTTAAACAAAAAAACTTCACTGTATAAGAGTTAAACAAGGTAAACTCTACTAAACACAATTTGAAATCACTTACACTTTAAACTTAAAATCTCAACAGAACACCCCTATTTGACTTTTATTTCCACCCCAAGAGTTCCCTTATATTTAACAGGATCTTGGCAGTTCATTCACTTCTCCTGGGACTAATCAAAAGTGTACCACAACTGTTAGGACTTGATTTCGATTTTCCTTAGTTTCTCAGCTATCTTCCGAGGTATGAGATCTCCCGGGGATTCTCCCTCTAGAATTTGGCTAGGCAACCCTCCAGCTGTCCTTCAACACCTCAGAAATCTGGATTTTGCAGCTTGAGCATGGGTCTCCCTCAAATCAGAAACACCCCTGGTTCCTGATGGTCTCCATTCTCCTGAGTCTAGCTGCTCTCTCAGCCAACTGTCTTTCTGGAGGCAAAACTGAGATAAAACTCCTGACCAACAAACATCTCCCTGCATCATCTATCTCCATAGCAATGTGGTACATCTAGGATGTCCCAGAGAGCAATTTAAGCTAATTACCTCCAACTCCAAAACATCTTTGATTTTTGGATACCCACATGAATAATTAATACTGTTAACAAGATAGCCAGTAAGTCTGAGAAGAATTGCTACAGTTCCCCAACTAAACGAGGCCACCTGCTGTTTTATGGCTCTCCCCTCTCTAACTCTGTGCCTTGTAAGTACACACGGAAAGATCTTTGAAATAAAATCTCTTGGGTGATCCTGCAACCTTTTTCTAAATTCCAGAATTTCAATTATCTTACACCTACACATTTAATTACCCCAAAACTAACAGTGACCTCTAAAATATTAATACAAACCATGAAGTCGATGATCATAACACTATTATGCAGACTATCTAATCTAAAGATACAAGCTTATTATAATGGAGAAAAGTTAATCGCTCCAGAGGTTTGACTTGCTAAACCTGGTTTTGAGCTGTTATCTTACATTTTACCATCCAAAATTATATCCAGTTATTAAAAGATGATAATTGTAACAGTATGGCATTTATAGTAAATAGTAGATACCTGTGAATGAATTAAACATTTATTTCCATCAGAGTTTAGAGGATGTTGCATACAGTCAGAAGCAAAGTTTGAGCGCGTCTGAGGCAACTGATCAAATTACTGTACATAATGGTCTTGTTTTATGTACAATACATAATGGGCTGAATTTTATTAGCTCGCCGCCGTTCTTCAAAAAGTGTGCGGCGCACATGAGACGTGCGCTGCGGAGCCAGCATGATATTTTGCGCGGCGGCTCACTTGCATGGAGGAGGCGGAGCGCCTGCCCCTGATGACGTAGAGGGGGCGGGTGCTTTGTCCCCGGCAACGGCATGTGGTGCCATTTTTAAAGGACTTCAATCCCTGCAGTTCACTTTAATTTTTTTTAAAGTGACAGATGTGAAAACATTTAAGTGGAACTTTAGCAGTTTAAATCCCCTCTCCCAGCCCCTCAATGAGTGCTTAACATCTAAATAGCTCTTTCCAGACAAAAAAAGTTAAAAATTAGATTCCGAAATCTTTTCCCTGCACCCCCAACCCCCCAAACTTTCTCCAATTTATCCTTCATGCCCTTCCCAGCATCCCCTCCACCAATTGCATACATTTTTGCTGTATTTCCCATCCACCCCCTCCCCACCAGTGTTAAGCCTCGGATCTCCGAAGAGAGATCCGAACGCGTGGGACTTCTGGCAACCATCCGGAATATCAGCAAAGGGTGGTCATTGCTACCAGGCAAGTCATTATTCATTAATTTTAATACAATTAACATATTTAAATAAAGTCTCCATCGCGGGGCATTCCTGGTGTCGAGGTCCATGGTGGGCATCTCCCGGAAGTATTTTCCGGGCCCCCTTCCACGACCCCTAATGTCGGGGGGCTTATAAAATACAACGCAATGTGTTCATTTCATTCTTTGTGCATTGGGACCATCTAGTTGTCTGTACTAATGTTAAAGTGAGGTTGAACTGTTCCATGGTCAGAATAGTCAAAATTATGCAAACTTCAACATACACAAGAGCCTTTTAGAGAGCCAGTAAAAGCAACATGCATAGTTAAGCTGGGGAGGAAGAGGAAGGGTTGGAATTCAGCGGGGTAAAAAGAAAATGTGTTTGAAGCATACTATTGGAAGAGCCAGTCACTTAATAATATATCTGACACAGGATATAAAATTAGTAGAAATATAATTCATCTTGGTGTAACCCACTACGTCAAACATGCATACCAGGCTGGAGCTAGAAGGCAAATATAATTGGAATTCAAGAACTCTTTTGCGATGTCATATTTATATGACAAAACACATGCTGACATCTTTGCTTTGGACACGAGTACAGTGAAAGCTATGAAACAAATTTGAAGCCAAAATGGATAAAGGATTAATCGATACTTGAATTGCGTGTTCAACCATTGAATCTGGCTGTTCTCACAAAAGCTGAGAAAATGCTAGAACCTGAAAACCGTGACATTGCAGTGCTGCATTCTGTATGCTAATGTCGCTGGTGACAGGAAGCTGACTTTGACAGAGTATCCCAGTTAAACAATGAGATGTAATTATCTACAAGCTTTACCACCCTTTGCTGCCAGCAAAAAAGAATAAAAGCATAATTTGTGGGATAACCACTTTTGTCACCAATAATTTCTTTTAATTCATGTTCCTGAGGATTTCTTCCTGAGTTTTGTTTTTTTCTGAAAAAGCATTGTCAATTTGCCACGGGATCACACTTCCTTTATTTTTTTATATTCTGAAAAAAGTTATGTTGTATAAAGATTTGACATTAATATTCAATAAAGGTGCTGGAATATCAATGCCTGTGAGTGGAAGCGTTTTTCCAATCCTTGATCTTATTGCCCTACCTGCTGCTGCTTTTATAAATGTGGACCAGACAGATTGCTTTTTCAGAAGACGACTTCTGGTTTGCTATCATGTGCACTGGCATTAGCTTGTTTTATAATTGAAAGATCCTGAAAATATTGGGTTAGTTGTAGAGGAAGCTGAATTAAGTAATGACTTGTCAAGGTAAAAGTTTATTAAATAGTATATAAATTTTTTTTTCCTCCCAATTTCAGCTGTTAGTTGAAACATTTGCAAGAAAAACAGGGGCCGCATTCCTCAGTGGTTTTTCACCCAGTACAACCCATGTCATCATGAAAACAGGTGTAGTAGTATTTTGCTAGCTTTACCTTTTTTTAAATTTAATTCAAGAAAGAAAGTTGGTGTTTGAAGTAGGCAAAAAATATAATCTACAGAACAGAATGGGCCATCAGCTCAGCTGGTCTATGCCAGTGTTTGTACTTACAAGACTCCTCCCACTCTAATAACCTCTGTTTTTTACCCGACCCCCATGTCCCTCTAGTCCCTTCTCCTTCATGTATGCAACCATTAACTAGTCATAGAACATTCCTTCCTTCCACTGATGTTCGCTAGTATTAGTATTAAAACTGCGATTTGTCCTGTTGATTTGTTGAAATACTTGCCTCAATTTTGTCATTATTTTGGTTGCAAATGTAACAAATTTGAGTGCCTAGTATTTGCTTAGTTACCATGCTCCTGGGATCCCAGTAGCATCCAAACTTTATGGAGAATGGTATCAAAAAGCAACTTAACTTGTCTGTTGTGGATTATTAATGAGATGGTAGTTTTGTGCAGTTAAATTGATCAGATTAGTTTTTAGATGCAATTACAAGGTATCTAGGGATCCAAGTATAGTGCAATTTGTGAATTTGTTGATGAAGAGGAATATAGTAAATAAGGGAGATCTGTCGGCCAGCTACATAGTTATTGAATGTTCTGTGTTGAAAAAATGTTAATAATTATTGCCATTACCAAGCTGGTGTGTTAAAGCTATATTTGTTTCCTAATTTTACATTTCAGATACAGATTTAGTTTGTGAGAGGACACTGAAGTACTTTTTGGGAATAGCTGGGAGGAGATGGGTTATCAGTTACCAATGTAAGTACAATTTACTAAAAATTGTAATACAGTAAATTAATGCAATAACTACATTAGCATGCTGGCTAAAATTGGTAAAAAAGGTGATTGGTGATTAATTCAAAAAGAATTTAAAATTTCCTAACTGGAAAAGCACACATGAAAGAGAAAAAACTTGCATTTATATAGCACCCTTTACATCGGATGTCCCAAAGTGCTTCACCAATAATTAAGTACTTTTGAAGAATGGTTGTTTTTTGTAATGTAAAGTGTTAACCAGTTTGCACACAGAAAGGTCCTACAAATAGCAATGAGATAAATGACCAGCTAACCTGTTTTGTTGATGTTTGAAGGATAGATCGTTGGCCAGAACACTGGGAGAACTACCTTGCTCTACAAATAGTGCCATGGTATCTTTTATGTTAACCTGAGAAGGCACACAGGGCCTCAATTTAACATCTCCTCTGAAAGATAGCACCTCTGATAGTCGAGCACTCCTTCAGCCCTGCGCTGTGGAGCTTGAACCCATGACGTTCTGAATCAGTGAAATTTCTACACTGATCCAAGGTTCGCACTGAGAGATCAGCTTTGTAAAATCCTGCTAGCCTTTCAGATTGAAAAATTATTTTTCAGTCATTAAGTACCTGATGGGGCCAAAATCTTTATTACGACTGTATCTTATTTACAAAATGACTGCAATGATTTATTTTCAGGGATCGTTGAGTGTTTCAGAAAAGGCATGGTAATTGATGAGGTAAGTTTTTTTTTACAGAAAACAATATTTATAATTTTGGTCAAGCAGAAATTAGCACTAAGGCTTAGACACCTGTAAAAACCTTGGTTTGTACAGTTGCTGGGGCTGTTTCAGCTTTGGCTTTACTTTAGACCATTCCCAGCCCACTGATTTGAATATTAATTTTCACTTTTGACTACTGATTTACGCATGAAAATTCAGAAGAGCAACCAAAATATATCTTGAGGATTTATTGTGGTTTAATAACTTTAGCAGCTTATGTTTTTAATAATATTGGATTGGTTTCACATCAGTTCCACAATAGGCCGTATAACCCGGAGTGAACTCCGGATTGATACCTGCTGTTCTCCATATCATGTCCCTGTAGCAAACTATAGCAGTATCATTCTGCCTACTTTGTTACTGCCATTTGTGTTGTTAATGTAAGCTCTGTATACCACACATGGACAAAAACAAATTCCGCTGTGAAGATTAGATGCATAATCAATTTTCCATTATTAGTTTGCAATACAGAAGCCAGATTATGTCACTGATTTTTTTTCTAATCCATGTCAGTGTTTTTATGGTCTGATTGTATTTGGATTACAAACAGTTAAATCTGATTTGCATATCTGAGAATTGCACTAAGTAAAACTTTTTAAGGTTACACTTGACAAAATACAGAGTAAAGTCTCAGTATGGTTTTGTCGTCCGTTTTAAGTGCTAGCATGAACAACTTGAACTTTCCAGCTTCAGTGACATCTGCATTGCACCAACTGCATCACAAATATGCATTGGGTTATCATTGACAGTATGATGTTGACACCCAACAACATCATTGTGCTACAGTCCCTCTGCTTCCAAGCAAGAAGTGAACAGTTTACAGCCGACATTGGATAAATTGCCCATGTAATGACCTAATGCATATAGAATTTTATAAACGTAAAACACTCACTTACTAATTTGATTTATTAGTGCAACATTTGTGCCCAAATTGAGGATGTAAGCTGTCTGGAGGGCCGTAATTACCATGGAAAGAAACCAGCAAACTGAAGTGGATCCATATGCCTATGGTCATGTGTCTCTAATCCTTTTCCCACCATAAAATAACTGTGGGCTGAATTTAATGCCAACTGCGGTGTGTTAGAAAGGCAGAGGCAACCCCCCCTCCATGAGCTGCTGGCCCTCTTCAGTCTTAGAAGGGCCCCTGGGAGTGGTAGTCACTGCTAGAACTGCATCCAGCCAAGACCATCAAGATGGAGCAGGCCCTGAAACCTAGGTAAGTAAGGTTAGGGCCAGGCTCGCCGGGACCAGCCAATCAGGCAGGCCCTGGCGTGGGGTGGGGGGGGTGCAGTGTTTCAGTGGGGACAGCCCTTGCTGCGGGGAGGGGTGGGGGTGGCCTATCCGTGGGCCACACAGTGCCCACTTAGGGCCCTCCCTCTGCCCTCCACCCATTAAGGCTATTTGAGGGCCTCCGTCGGCCTCTGGCCAGGTAGGCTGTCCTTGACCTTCCCTGCCCCTGATTGAATTGGATGGAGTTGGGAAGGTGATGACCATTCCATCACCACCCCCCAACCCCCACCGTCACTCCACCTTCCCTCCCAATCTCCCAATTCTGCACCGCCCCCCGCCCCCCCCCCCCCCCCCCCCCCCAATCGCTTTACCTGCTCCCATCAGGTAGATTAAATTCCATCCTGCGTGTGTAAACTGTAGTTATTTCTGTTCAGTGTGTTCTGCCAGGTTGTGAATTGTTATAGTTTGCAGACATAAAAGATTGTATCTATCTCAATCTCCTTCAGAAGGATGCTTTAGAATGTAGTGTGGGTTATCTTCTGGGTGGATTCAACATAGGCTAGATTAGCATAAAGCTCCATCTACCCCCACATCCCATGAATGAATTTTAAAAAATACTGCTGCTTGAGTATGTCCAAACTGCCTTTTATGTGGGGTCCTTACTCATGGAAAAGAAATATATATATCCTAATCTAAGCTGTGGAAGTGGTTTTCTAAACTATTATACAACCGCAGAAATTAATATCAGCATTTAACTTTTTTTTTTCTTTTTGTTACTCTTGTGCATTCTAAAAGTTAGGACAGTTGGGAGCGTGCAACACTTTTCAAAATATAAAGTGTATGTTCTGCGACATTTTGCTAGTACAAAAATACATATTCTTCTGAAATATTACAGCACGCGTTTGAAGTGCAGGGTGATGTAATCAATGGAAGAAACCACAACGGCCCAAGAAAAGCAAGAAAAACAGCGGATGGAAAAGTAAGATCACAAATTGTTATATTGGCAGCTGCTCTTTCCCTTTTTCCCCCACCCCTTTTAAGTGGAAGTTATTTTGATAACGCACACACATTTCCTTTTCAATTAAAAAAAATGCAGGAGTCCTGAAGCTGTCTCATTTCTGCTGGCATTTTGTCAATTGATAACTTCAGTTTCTTTTAATAAAATAATTTAGCAGCTAATTACCATCTGAAATGGTATAAACTGTTAATACCAGTTGTGCTTGCACCGCTATGAAATGTAGATGCAGAGAATTGTACTTTGGCTGCCAACTTTAAGATTGAACATGGTAACAGTGGTTTTAGCCAGTGGCAAGACAACTGCTGTCGGAATCTGATTGCCAAAACTGTCTAAAGCATCTTATTCACGAATATCAATTTTCCTGCAAGTTGCATCATCTACATTTGTGACTATAAAAATAGGTTACCAGATATCTGAAGAATTTTATTGCAGTAAAGAATTTTAATTCTATCGTAGGGTGGAAACAAATTTTTATGGTAGGCACAATTAGTAGATTATTAAGACGTCTCTTTAGAGAAGGCTTTGTAATAACATGTAAACAAAAATAGTCTGGAGTTACTGAGGAATATATTTATTATCTTATCCATTGTTAATGCATGGAATTAAATCTTTTGTTTCCATGCTCATCCTTGCTATTGACTCTAATCAGCAAACATTTCTGTTTTGGCCAGATAAGCAAATCTTTGTTTACCATGGTTTGAAAATCAAGCTGTTTTACACACCCATCCATCACCAAGACCCCTTATTTCCACCTCTGCAATATTGCCATTTCCACCCCCATTTTTTTATATTGAAACCCTCATCTATCTTTTTGTTGCCTCTAGTCTCAATTTGCTCAATGTCCTTGTTGGCTATCAATCCTTCACTCTCCATAAGCTCTTAACTTGTCCAAAACTCAGCTGCCTGCATCCTGCCCTGCACTGGTCACCCATTGCCCCTGTGCTCATTGAGCTGTACTGGTTCCTGGTTCTCCTGATGTGAAATTTAAAATTCCTTATCCTCATCTTCAAATCTCACAAAGGCTTCGCCGACCTAATTCTAGGAACACTTTCCCCATCAATCTTTCATCTCCTTCCCCACACTTCATCTTTTAACTCAGGCCTTTATGGGCGATTGGTAGAACCTTCAGCTGCCTCAGCTCCATTCTCTGGAACTCCCGACTTAACCCCCTTTGCCTGTTCACATCTCTCTCGATCTTTATTTTATAAAAATAATCACAACCTGTCCTTTTTCTCAAACTTGACTTTTGTCCCTCTTCTGAAGCAGCTTGGGACATTTTTCAAAGTTAGTGGTGCTATACAGGTACAAATTGAGTGGAAAGACAATATATATAAACAATATTGCTTTTTATAATCTTGAGGCAGTTTTGTATATTTGATCAAAAACCACAAATACCTTCGCCAATAATTTTTTTAAAACATTGTTTTTCAGCTGCTGTTAAGCCATTATGAGATTTGCTGCTTTGGTTCTTTTACTGGGATGAGCAGAGGTAAGAGCTTTTCAGTTGTCAAACTCCTGTGCGAGTAACTGGGGCTAAAACTATTAATGCCTGAATTTAGATCCATGCAAGTTTTGGTAGGTTATTCTAATAGCTTTCCAATAGGAAAAAGAATTCAACCACCTAAATTAGTTACATAATGTAAATTTATCCAGTTTTGTTGTACATATTAACTCTAATTCAGTGCTTCATTCATGGGTACAATTAACCAGAGCTTAATGGATTCAGGTTCTGGCAGGTGTTCTTCAAGTTGATAAATGTACATTTGAAAAGTTCAGCAAGAATGATGGGCTTTTGTTTTTCAATGCGTGGAATGCTTCCATAAAACTGAGGTTTTTTTTGTTGCAGTCATTTCCCATTTAGAATGTATGTATACATTGCTGGCACAGTAGACAGTGTTTGTGGTTCAGTCTGTCTAATAAATTGAGGGAGAGTAAGCCTTATATAGTGGGTTGTTGATGACCCAGAGAGCTGGCATTGGTGTGGGTATGCTGATATAGTGGCCCTTTGGATTTTTTTTTTTCAACTGCATGACTGAACCCTCATGAGCAAGTGGATTTGTTGTATTTTCTATCAAGTGATAATTGGTATATCTATTCAAGGTGTGAGTGTTTATATATGCCAAAAAAGCTTTGGTGAAGCTAATTTTTTTCAGCTTTCTGGCATATTTTTCCAATCTATGCTACTATTACTAGAGGTGTAAATGGTCTACACTCATGGATAACAGTTACATAAGAACAAGTGTAGGCCATTCAGCCCCTGTTTGGCCATTCAGTTAGGAAATGGCTGATCTGTACCTCAACTCTGTTTAGTTGCCTTTGCTCCATATCTTTTGATACTCTTATCTAAGAAAAATCTATCAAACTCAGTCTTTAAAAATTTCAATTGATCCAACATGGAGTCCCTTTTGGAAGAGTGTTCCTGATTTCCATTGTTTAAACAAATTCTTCCTGCTTTCACTCCTAAATCGCTTAGCTCTATTTTCTACGAATCCAACTTGGTTCTAGAATCCCCCACTAGAGGGAATAGTTTCTCTGTATCTACCCTATTGAATCCCCTTATTGTTTTAAATATCATGATCAGATCACCCCTCAACCTTCTAAGCTTAAGGAAATACAAACAAAGTTTATGCAGCCGGTCATCATTAATTTAAGCCTTGTAACTATTTTAACTGGTGTGACTTCTTTAAATTGCAAATTTTCTTCTCTCTTTTCGTATAGATATTTGATGCTTGCTGAGCTATAGTTCCATGAGTGCCACTTTTTTCCTCCTCATGCCTCATGGTCGTTACTCACATTGTGAGACTTGTGTCAAAAGCCTATTTGACTGGGGGAGATCTGAAGCCAGTTCTGCCCTTGGCCAATGTCCACTCTGGTGGGTGAAATTGAGTGAGGAGGAATTGAGAATCCATTGTGATTGTAGTTAGTTACCTGCCTGATTTGTTCGTAGTTAAAGGGACATTGTGCTTGTGCAGCACACTCCAGTTATGCTGCGGAGTGTTAGGACACTGGTTTATGCCTATAAATACCTAAACTATGCTTTGTGTGGAGATACCAAGCAGAGAGGAGCTGCTTCCCAAGAGAGGAAAAATCGAAGGAAGAGTTTACTCCCCTCTTTCTCCCCATTTGCACTGCTTGTAGCAGCTGCCTAGAAAGCACCTTTGGCAGAGTTATGGAAACAGGTTGTCTGTGCACTTACTTGGCTTGAGAATGGTGTCTACTGTAGAAAAGCCTAGGAAGTGGGGGGAATGCTGGGAGCAGAGGAAAAAATAATATGCCCTATTTCTTGGATGTAGAATTGTAAGCCAGAAGAGAATCTTATCATTTGTCCTTGAATACAGAATTACATCTCCATAACCAAAACTACTTTCCTGCAAGCCACCAGCATTTTAAAAATAAATCAAAACAGCTGTGCATCTGGTCTCATCGTCACTAAGTGCTGACTGTAACCATGGTAACTACGACTACCCTTAAGCAGTCTGGAATGTCAGTAGAAAATAAACTCGCTAATGTTGCACAGCTGACCCAAACAAAAATGCTTATACAACCAACAGTTTTCTTCTCCAGGTACTTACTAAATGAAATGGGGTGAAACAAATTTCCCACTAAAGTCAAGTCATGATGAGACTTGCCATTACTGCGTTTTCTTCAAACAGCACAGGCTCTGCAGAGATGCCTGTCTCATTCTCTGCTCCATGCTATATAACCCTGACATCCGTGCCAGCCTAAAATCTGTAACTGAAGTTTTCTTGTCCATGTAAGACTTGTCCTGTGAATAAAATGTTGCATATGAACTTGATATGTACCATGAAAGAATCTGTATAACTCACCATGTCTTTGTCATTCATGTTTTGTCATTCCTTTACTTACATAGAATGTATAGCACAAAAACAGGCCATTTGGCCCATCTGGTCTGTGCCAGTGTTTATACTCCATATGAGCATACTTGTGGAATTAAAAGTGGGGAGGAAAGAGAGAACTGCTTTTAGTAAGCACTTGTCATGTCTCAGGACATCCTTAGGCGCTGCACAACCAGTAAATTATTGTTAAATTGCAGTTACTGTTATGCAGGCAAACATGGCAGCTGGTTTGCACACAAAAGATCCCACAAATGGCAATTAAGTAAATGTGTTTATTTTTGGCTGTATTGTTTGAGGTCTAAATGTTAATCATGATCCAGGGAGATCTGTCCTGCTCTTTTTGTATAGTGCCATGGACTACTTACGGTATGTCCACTATACGTAGGATCTTAGTTTAATGTCAGGAGCAACATTTTTTTTTAAATGGTGCACTGAGTTTTAAAGGTAAATGGGTGGCAGACTGACATGTGCACCCTTATATAGGTGTATTCACAAATTAATTGTGTTTTCAAATTTGCACGATTAAATACAAGTTAATTACAATACACTTAGCGCAATATCTTTATAGAAGTCTGTCTCCGATCTGGTCTTCCCAGCTGTTTGAAGATCACCTTTTTAATTGCCTAAATGGGGTAGTCTCTGGCAGGGTTCACTCTCATGGTTCATGCCATGATAAAAATGCGGATGTTTATCTCTGGTGATTTGATATAGAAAGAGATCCTTTCTGCACATGTTTCACTATGTGTTGAGGGTACATTTTAATCTTTCCTTATCAATGTCTCCTAACATCACCCGACCTGTCATTGTATTTTTATTGTTTAGTTCATGAAAACTGCATATGCATTTAGAAGAATGAACAAATAGCATTTTGAAAAAAAAAATCCTCCCCTGCATTAGTAAGTTCAATCAGATCTCAAACTCCTGATAGTATTATCAGTCGTTTAATTAAAACCAGTACCTGAATAGCAGCAAAAGCTTGGAGGCAGGTAGGAGAAATAACTCTCGAGGTAATCAAAGTAAACAATATTTTTTCAATCAATCCTGATGCTTCTGTTAAATTTGGAAGTGGAGCGTTAATTTTTGACTTTCCCAATATGGAGTCCAGTTCCTAGACGGTTGTAGGTCCACGGAACTGCTAAATTGGCAGTCTCACTCAAAGCCCATAGTGATGGGTGAAGCTGTGGTTAAGCCATTTAGTGGGAAATGGTAGCGGGTGCATTACTTTTTCGCTAGCTGTATTGTACATAACCATAGTTATTTGATACTGTTATTAGGTGCCAGATATGGAAAAGGATTTTCTTTCCCAATCCTAGCATTTCAACTGGAAATTAAACGTTTGTCTTGGTCATGCTTGCGAGCAGCAGAGAGGAAAGCTGCTGCTAGGCCTTCAGCTAGTGCCACCTTCAACTAGCTGCAAGATGGCTTTTCCCTCTACTTTTCCATTTATGCACACTCACTGTCCCTAAGGAACTCAGCAATGTAAGCTGTGCTGTACCACCAGATATATTATCTCTCTGAAATGTATCTACCCTCTGTTGCTCATGTCATCTTTTAAGTGTCCTATACTGTCAGCTATGTAGATTCATTTTAAATTTTCAACTTGTTTCTAAAGAATGTCGAGTAGATTCTATAATTGAGGAAGTCATCAATAGTAAATGATGGATGAACTTGTCAGTGAAACAATGCAAATGAGATTAATTCAGCAGTTCTGGTATTGGCTGCCTGTTCCAATACCAGCTGCTAATGCACTCCATGCTGCACATAACAGAGTTAATGGTTGTGATATCGTTACCACAAATGATAATTTGCAGTTGATTACCAGGAAATTTGGTGTATTTCTGTATTAGTAGATTACAAATTTCTTTGCTAGAATCAAGCTCTGAAGCCCATTACGAGTTGATAAAATATCAATAAATTGCTTGACTAATATTTTCATTAATGTCAAGGGCTTTTCTGATCAACCACAAGATGCTTCAAATGTTCGCTTACTGTGTTTGGGTTTATTTAGTAGTATTGTTTACAATTATTGAAAACATTGTCTTATCAAGATACAAAGATTGCCTAAATAGTCTCATTGAAGTCTCCGTATCAATTTCATGCCATTCTTTTTACAGTTTTTAAAAGTGGTAATTGTAAAGAAAATAGTTTAATGTATATGTTTGCTTAGTCTAGTGATTTTATATGAGCTTCCTCCCTAAGACGATATTGACCTTGCAAATGTTTTGATAAAATACACCACGTCCAAGGATGATTTACAGCAAGTGACCCCAGGAAGACCTCCTTTCTTCTGCATCACTTTCACTACATTTCAAATGTCCTCAATCCTAGTCATGCACAATGGGAATTTCAGAGTGCGGCATGCTACATGCTCACTGGTTAAGTGCATGTTTAACCTTGCGCAATGGGCTTTGGAATATTTGAGCTCTTTGTTGTTTGATGGCTGGGGTGCAGCTACTACTGTGCCACCTCTATTGGAGGTCATGGGTCATTTTGCTCACTCCCATTGAAACTTCAAAAGCATGCTGTGCAGTAGACGGGGATCTCCTGGGTATTCTAGTCTAGTTCCCACATGCTTTAAACATTTTTTTACAAAGGAAAATAAACTACTGTTGTGTGGAGACCACACACAAGTGAATGGTAATCTGAGGCTTCTTGGGTGCCTCCTTAAACACTTGCAAGAGTGAAAACTGGTTTAATAATGGTTCATTAGCAAACTTCAGGATGTTATGATAAATTTAACATGCTTTCTTCAGTTTCTGTTAGCTACAGATAGACGCATTATGCCTGAGGTTTCATGGGTGCTATGTCCACCCATTTTTTTAACGCCGTTTTAGCAGTAATGTAGTACTGATTTCAATTTATTATTAGTTTAGCTTTATTAAGTTTTTTTTTAAGGTTTCCTTACTTGCATATAATCCTGTTCCTAAGCAAGTATAGAGAAAAAAACCTCTTTCTGGTGCTATATTGAACTGCAAATATACTGAATTTTGATGGCTTTATTCTCTGGTATACTAGGCTGCTCTTAATGTGATTTATAACGGGGGGGTTTCTTATTTTGGGTTTGGAGTCCCCTAAAAGTCTATCTTTGTCCTCTTCTATACATGCTGCCTTTATGGATATCATCTACAAATCTGGGGATCGCTTCCACATAATCACAAGTACCACTTCAGCTCCATGATCCCTGTGTCGTCAGAATTTCATCAGAATTATACCAAAAATAAGAGGTTATAGCTTTAATAAAAAAAGCAACTTTTTCATTTAAACAGAGAAAGTTGAAAGGAGACCTAATGGAGATTTTCAAAACTGTTTGCTTTTGTGACAGTAAAAAGCAAAAAGTTTTGTCGCCAGTGATTGACAAACTGATAACGAGAGGCATAGCTTCAAGAGTATCACTAGAGGAATGAAGGTGAAAGGACAGAGAATTTCACGAAACAGGTTATTAGAAATTGCATGTGGCTATTGAGGCAGACACTAACGTTATTTAAAAAGGAAGTCAGGAAGAATATGAAAAGATATAGGGAAATGAGATTACACAGTTTAAAGATGCAGCATTAGGCCAGGTGTGGTGGTCTGAAGGACTTCCTTTAGTGTTGTAATTTTTGAATTATAGAAAATATACTCCATTGTGTATATTATACATTCGTTTTCCTCCATTTTTAAAACTAAAAATGTTATTGCTGTATTAAGATAGTCAACCTTTCCTGTGAGTATAAAGGGTAATTTTCTGGTTTAATATTCCAGTATAAAGCCTTCCTGTGGGCAGTGACTATTTGGAAGTCACAGGTGCATGGCCCCTAATTTTTATTTTTTTGTCCATTAAAATTAATGGATGCAAAATTGGGCATGATTTGAGTGTGCAGTCCAATGAGTGAGGCTTTGCATCAGGAATAGTATGGTACTTATAGTTATCTGCACTCCAAATAAAGCCAAGAAGCTTTCATTATCATACTCATAAAAGCGTAGTGGAAAATTAGACTGTAATTATTCTATTATGTGGACTGTAGATGGTTATATTTCATAGGGATGAGGATTAATAGCATTGTACAATGTCTGCATAAGGTCACACACTGTATGTATAATTTTTGTTCTTCAATTGTTTTGTTTCCTACGCAACTGAGGTTGAGAATTGAAACTGAACAAATTAATTTTGAATTGTGCTAGAAGATTAAATTGAGATCACTATGAAGTATAGGTATGAAACATGTCATAAGTGAATACTGCTCTATCTTGCAGATGAACTGGAGTGGATGGTAGAACTCTGCGGTGCCTCCATAATTAGGGAACCTTATTTATTCACCTATAGTCCTGTAAGTACAAGATAACATGCCTGAGGTCATAGAACCCATAAAATGAGAAAATTAGACTTGTGTCTTAATGGAGAGAAATTTAAATCCTGTATTATTAAATAGTACATTACGACTGCCTGATGCTTTAGTGAGTAAATTGAGCAGTTAAACTATGATGCTTTTACACTTCCCCCTAGGCTGGTGCCACTTTCTCCAACTGTCTATCTGTCTTCAAGATCTGGATGAGATGAAATTTCCTCCAGCTAAATGTCACCATTAGTGAAGCTTTCCTTACTTGACTCCTGCAAACCTTTATGCAGCACCATCCTCCACTCCAATCAGCCTCCCTGACTTTTAATATCAGGTTATGCCGAAGGATGCAGAAGTTTGGTATACAATAAACCCTAATCTGTGCTAATTCCTCTACATCTGTTCTGTCACCAATCTTTCTCCAAATGTTCTCCACTCCCAAAACTCTTGTATTGCTGAAATTGTTAACCTGAGACACCTATATGTTTATGGTATCGCCCACTAGACAATTCAAGATAATGGACAAATCAGTAAATTGCATTTTCCCCTTTAAGCAACTGGAGTATTTTTCCCATAATATGTACACCAGTTTTCCTGCAATTTCCCCCCTCCCAAAAAAGAAGAATGGGGGCATGGAGTAGGTTGGGTGGAGATTTTCAAAAAGTCTGGCATTATTTTGAAATGTTAAAATTTGTTTATCAATTTTTTAAAAATATACGGTTTAATTACTTGTGTCTTTCCTGGACAAATGGAAGAAAACATTATTTTGCATTGGGTAAATGGATGAATAAGCAGATAGATGCGTGCATGTTTGTGATGAAATGTGACTGTTCATCACATAAACAGCATCATCTCCTCAGTCTGCTCTCTCGACTATATACATTCAATAAAGTGATGCTTCCTTATATTCGCCAAGACCAGCTAGATCAAACTCTAAATATAATGTGATTGTTTGTTTATTTGTGGCAAAATCTACAGCCTTCAAAAAAAAATCTCATTATCTATGAAATAGAAATTATAATAAGCTATGTATTTGTGCAGCTTAAAGGCAAGTGTTTGATTTGGTCACTTGTTTAAAACAATGTCAGCAATCCACTCCTTAGATTTCAATTATTCTGTTCAGAACTGGATCTCTCAATGGACGCAAGTTAGATGTGAATTACTGTGACCGGCAGAATAATCAAATTTTAATTAAAAACTATTAATATCTGTGAAAAGTACAAAATATGAAGAGAAAAATTGTATTGATATAAAAAAAAAGTAGTGAATGCTAAACATGCATTCTAAAAAGAAAAAGCTACTGTCTTTCTTGAACAAATTTGTTTTCCTTCTGTAGATGCAGAATTTAAAATAAGTGAAAGGCATTAATTTTTATTTAAAACACTTTTATTAAAAGCATTAGGATGTTTTGGTAATCTTAATTTTCATTATCTGTTTCTACCCCATATATACATTTGTTCTGCTAGAATTGTACTGCAGTGGTGGTTGTGCAGCCTGATGCTAATCCAGTAAACACTGATTACGGAGGTGAGTTTAGAGTTAAATGTACTGCACAGGGTGTGCTTTTATTGAAGTACAGTAAACTATCAGCAGCCACCTGTCTTGCAGCCTTTAAATTTTACGTTTGATAAATATCATAGAATGGTTACAGCACAGAGGAGGCTACTTGGCACATTGTATCCCTGTAAGAGCAACTCACCTAGTCCCATTACCCCCGCCTTTTCCCCCTAGCCCTGCATATTTTTCTGTCCAGATAATTATTCAGTTCTCTTTTGAAGGCCTCCATTGAATCTGCCTCCACCACACACTCGGGCAGTGCATTCCAGATCCTAACCACTTGCTGCATTTTTTTTAAAAATGTTTTCCACCTGTCGCTGTTGCTTCTTTTGCCAATCACTTTAAATTGGTGTCCTCTGGTTCTGGATCCTTCGGCCAATGGAAGCAGTTGCTCCCATCTACTCTGTCCAGACCCCTCATAATTTTGAACACCTCGATTAAATCTTAATCTTCTCCATGGGGAACAGACCCATGAAGCTAAAGTTCTTCTTCCCTGGAACCATTCTCGAGAATCTTTCCTGTACCCTCTCTAATGCCTTCACATCCTTCCTAATATGTGGTGCCCAGAACTGGATACAGTGCTCCATTTGAGGCCGAACCAGTCTTTTATACAGGTTTATTATAACTTCCTTATTCTTGTACTCTGTGCCTCTTTTATAAAGCCCAGGATCCCATATGCTTTATTAACTGCTTTCTCAACCTGCCTTCAATGATTCGTACACATATACACCCAGGTCCCTCCTGCTCCTGCACCCCCTTTAAAATTGTACCATTTAATTTATATTGCGCCTCCTCATTTTTCCTACCAAAATTAATCACTGCACACTTTTCTGCATTAAATGTCATCTGCCACTTGTCTGCCCATTCCACCACCCTGTCTATGTCCTCTTGAAGATGATTACTATCCTCACAGTTCACAATACTTACAAGTTTTGTCATCTGCAGATTTTGAAATTGTGCCCTTTGCACCAAAGTCTAGGTCATTAATGTACATCAAAAAAAGCAGGGGTCGCAATACTGACCTCCTGGGGAACCCCACTATAGACCTTCCTCCAGTCTGAAAAACAACCGTTCACAACTACACTGTTTCCTGTTACTCAGCCAATTTGGTATCCACACCGTTACTGTCCCTTTTATTCCATGGGTTCTAACTTTTATTTTATCCTATTATTTTGGACAAATCTATCCCTGTAACAACTATTTGCAAATACTGGATAAACATATTGAGCTCTAACTTCTCTGTAGTAGCTGAATAATGATGTCGTACATGTGTTAGAGACATTTCCAGGTTTGATGACCTACTTGTAGGCCCAAGAAGTCTGGTTGTGCTTTGCACTTTTTTTTTTAAAAAGAGGTGAGAACATTGTGTGATGAACAGACGAGGAATGAATGCTTTGGATGCTAGGAGTGCAGGGCCCACTTTGAAAGTACTGTTCTCATCTTCACAACCTTTCCACCTTAGTGAGAAGTCTTGTAAATAACTAGATACCTGTTGTAAAAATTTTACTTTTTCAAAAACCTGAATTTTGCCTGGCCTCATAGGTATGTGGCTGAAGCAATAGACTCCCAGCAGACTGAATTGAATTAGTTTCTACAGAAATTTGCATCCAGGCTTTCTTAAAGGTTAGTTTGATCTGGCCATGATGAGTTCTCTTTCTGAACCATTTGTATGTGTTTCATACAGGGAAAACTTAAGATGGGCATTGATGATGTTTACTGTGTTGTAACTAACAGGAATGATTAATGTTGATTGAGATTTTTTTTAAATGGTTAAAGATTTATGTTGAAACCTATTGCAAAATGAATGCTAAAAATGTATAATATTGCTATATTGTTACAGCAATACAGAGACAGTACAACAACATTGTGGTTACCCGAGAATGGATTTTGGACAGTGTTGCTTGCTATCAGAACCATCAACTGGAAGCTTATCTGGTCTGCCTTCCACATTGAAACTTGGAACAAACTGGACATTCTGAAGATTTATTTGATATTTAGATGGAACACAAATAACAAAAAGCTGTGAATTGGTTTCACTTTATTAAAAAAAAAACTGAGCAAAATTCTGATCATAAATTCAGTAGCTAAGAAACTGCATTTTAATTATCTCATTCAGATTTATTTTTGTTGTTGGCCCAGTCTAATATTTTCAGGGATAGTCTAATGCCCTTTCTTGCAAATGCTCAGTGTTAACACCATAATCTATATTAAATGGTGCGTCTGATGAAAACATTGTTTTGATTGTTTAGAAAAATTATGTTGAATGGTAGATGTAAAATTTCACCCTCTCACCAGTTGGCGCACAGCATATTTGTGATAAAATTCAGCCTGGGAAGTAATGGAAAATCCTGAATGTTGAAGGTGGCAGCACAATATACTAGCCTCAAAAATACAAATATTACAATCTACAAAGTCTGTAATTACACTGGCATTTTAAGTTACTGATGCGAGTTTACTGATGTAAATGTTTTACTGACAATTGTGGATGAAAATTATTTTTAAGTTTTGCATGTCTTAGTTTACATTTAAGCACAGACCTAATCGCTATAGCTTTTGTCACACAAGTAGTAGCCGTGGCTCAGTTAGTAGCACACTTAGCTGAGTCAGGAGGTTGTGGGTTCTAGTGCAACTCCAGGGACTTGAACGCAAAAACCTAGGCTGAAACTAGTGCAGTGCTGAGGGAGTGCTTCGCTGTTTGAGTTCCCATCTTCTGAATGGGATGTTAAGCCAAGACCCTGTCTGCTCTCGAGTGGATGTAAAACATCTCATGGCACTATTTTGAAGAAGAGCAGGTGAGTTACCCCCAGTGTTCTGGCCAATATTTATTTGTCAATCAACATCACAAAAACAAATGATTTGGTCATTATTACGTTGCTGTTTGTGGAAGCTGGCTGTGTGTGAATCTTGGTTGCCACATCTCCTACATTACAGCAGTGACCATATTTCAGAAGTACTTAACTGGCTGTAAACTGCTTTGACACATGGCCAGTTTGACAAAGCCACTATATAAATGCAAGTCTTTTTTTCCAATTCAACGTAGGTGTCTGTGATCTCTACCGTAGCTACAGAATTCTTTCACTCTCACAGAAAGCTGCAATTATTGTTCCTTTGTGCATTGGGCTATTTTTCACGTAGGAGGAGGGAAAGGTGCTCACTCTAAATTAAAGATCTTCTTTAACTAGAAAAGAACTGATCGTCCTAATCTGATAAAGGCAGTAGTTTTTATTTAACCTGTGCAATCTCAATTTATTAGCAAGAACGGTCGTTTTTTTTTAATGTAAGATCACTACTGAAAATATTAACTTTTCAACAGTTGATAAATTTTACGCAATGTATCAATGATTGAAAACTAAACATGGAGATTCTTTGCTTGCCTAGTTCCAGTTTAAAACAATGTGAAAACTAACTTTGTTCCTTTTACATTACTTACTTGTTTACCCTGATGCCAGCACTGCCCGTAGTATAAATGACAACAAATATGGAGTGTACTTCTATTTGCTTTTTAAGATTTTATAAACTGATTTAGAATGAGTACCTCTTTCTGACAATATGACTGAATTTAGGAACTCTGGTGGTTAGAGATCTGAACCAGTTTCTTATCGCTGCATGTTGGTCCAAAAAGCTACTTTATCATTTGTTTTCTTTTCCCAAATGGGGGGGTGGCAGGAAATAAGACTGGTTGTGCTCCTTATGCATAATGTAACATAAATTTTTTTTATATAGAAATGTAAAATATCTTTATCAACCTTTGTAAAATTTTATGCAATTGACAATAGTGATTAAAACAAATTATGAACATTCTCAATGAGCTGCCCTTTGTAAATTGAGTTCACACTAGTTTGATCAGAACAGTAGAAAATTAATGCGCAGCAAAGTCTCTCAATTATAGTTTTTGGGGCTGGAAAGCTATGCAATTAACAGCAGGTAAGTTTTACGAGCAAGATGAATTGAACTGTATCTACATATTTCTGGATGTCCACTGTAGACATGCATCCTGTGGGAATGAAGCTGCTTGAAGTATATAAATGAATAGGACAACTGACATCTTCAAAAATGGGGCTGTTGTCTAAAATGCAAATCACTGATGTAAAGTAATTTAATATATCTCAAAACGTCCCTGGAAATTGATTCAACAATTGTATAGTGAAGTAGTACTTTATTGGTTCCACTATGCCATATGTAGAAATATAGGAGGATATTTTATTCCACTCTTGTACTTAATTTGAGGATCTATTCACACGATAGAAACAGGCATATATGTAGTAAGTGAGGTAGGTCACTCAGCTTATTTATCATCTGCAGAACTTTGCTGTTTGCAAGTAGTATGGTGTGCTGTTTTATAAGGACAGGCATTTTAGGCACTGTTCTGCTAAAGTAAAGCTATGCCCCCTTTTAAGGCTAAACAAATCCAACTATAAAATAAACACAATCTTGGGTTGCTCATTTTAATTCAGTTAGCTAAAAATGAGTAGTTTGCTTTTCCACCCTCTTTCAGATGCAACACAGCCTCGACAGTGTTGTACTTTTATATGGCACCTTCAACACAGAAAATCATCTTGATGCTTTATGGAAGTGTAAGTTAAAACACATGCTGAGTCAAATAGGGCAAGATTAGGTGGGGTGACCAAAAACTTGGTCAAAGAGATAGGTTTTAAGGAGTGTATTTAAAGGTAGAGAGATATGGAATTCCACTGTGGAGCCTAGCTGCCTAGGTGGTTGAAGGTATTGCTGCCAATGGTGGAATGAAGGGAAGGGAAATGTATGAGGCCAAAGTCAATGAAAGTTTGGGTGGAAGGGTGGTGAGGGTTGTAGGATTAGAGGAAGTTGCATACATACAAGGGAAAGCCAGGGAGGGATTAAATCACAATAATTAGGGCTTTAAATCTGAAGTAGTAGGACAGAGGAGCTAATTTAGGTCAACAATGATAAACAAATCACAGAGCTGTTAGTGTAGAAGGAGGCCATTTGGCCCATCGTGTCTGTACCACCTCTCCAAATGAGCAATTCACCTAGTGCCACTCCCCTGCCTTCTACCCATAACCCTGCACATTTCTTCAAAGAAGAAAGAACAAAGAAAATTACAGCACAGGAACAGGCCCTTCGGCCCTCCAAGCCTGCGCCGATCCCAATCCTCTATCTAAACCTGTCGCCTATTTCCTTTTCATGTCAGAGTCTAATTCCCTTTTGAAAGCTTCAATTGAACCTGCCTCCACCACACTGTCAGGCAGTGCATTTCAGACCTTAACCACTTGCTGCGTGATAAAAGATTTCCTCATGTCACTTTCTTTTAACAATTACTTTAAATCTGTGCTTTCACGTTCTTGATCCTTTCACAGGTGGGAACAGTTTCTCCCTACCGATTCTGTCCAGACCCTTCATAATTTTGAATATCTCTATCAGCAGGACTTGGTGTTGGTGAGGTTACAGGCAACAGAGTTTTGAATGGCTGAAAGTATACGAAGGATGGGACACCAGATAGACCATTGGAGATGACAAAGGCATGATTCAAGGGTTTCAGCAGCAGATGCAGTGAGGTAGGGTGGAGGTGAATAATCTTATTTAAAGAGAAGTAGGAGATTTTTGTGATGCAGAGGCTATGGGGTGCAATTGGGCTCAGTAGCACCTGATTGGATTCTAAAATGGTGCACACTAATGATGGGAAGTGTGCCAGGCGTCATATCGGTAAAGGCATTAGTGTCTTTGCACCTAATGTCCGATGGTATGCAGAGGGGATCAACAACTACTTACAGGTAATTTTCTGGCTTATTTTTCAAGCTATTGCTGCAATTCTATGTGTTTTGGGTGCCTTCTATAGCTAAAATTTCAACTGTATACAGGGAGTTGTTGGCAGGTGCTGAAGTACTTTTTGACTGACTTCCTTCCGTACAAACCAATAGCTTCCACGCATGGGTGGACTTCTAGGCCTTCCTCTTGGTACTGAGTCTGGCCAGGAAATGAGCAGAGACCACGCAGAGCAGGGCAAAGGGATCTTGGGGAGCAATTCTCCAACCTGAACTTCAATGACGACCATTGTGTGAGACCTCTGAGGAGCTCGTTACTGAAGTATCTCAACTACCACAGGCACAACTTCAACCTCAGAGCAGGGCAAGGGCCATATTGCCAGTGGCTTTGAAGGTGACCTTGGCTGTCAACTTTTATGCATCTGGCTCCTTCAAGGCTGCTGCTAGAGATAAGAACAATATCTCGCTTTTTTGTGGGACACTGCTCCATAAGGGATGCCACTGAGGCTCTCTCTAAAAAGACAGTTTATTCTCACATCCTGTTGCAGAGTGGAGCAGGCAGAGTAACCATGAGGATTTGCAAGGATTGGAGGGTTCCATTGACTGCATGCACGTTGACTTGCATGCACCTCATGTCCACTCTTGCCATGTACAAGAACTGAAAGGGATTTCGCTCCCTCAACATGCAGCTGGTGTGTGATCCTAGGCAGCGCATCATGCAGGTCAGTGCCTGGGATACTGGCAGCAGTCGCATTTACTTTGCAACAGTCAATGTGACAGCTGTATTTCAACTACCACAACAAACCAAAAGATGGCTATTGAAATGACAAGAGCTATCCGTTGACCCCATGGCTCATGACTAGTCCACAACCACCACACGCGCACATCAGGCATACGTAAGCTATGCTGCCACAAGAAATCTGAGAGCTGACCATTAGGTTCCTGAAGCAACAATTCCACTGCCTGGAGCACCCTGGAGGGACCCTTTAGTACTCGACTGATTGCCTTTCAAGATTTGACATGGGACTGGGCAGCCGTTTGATATTTCTTCACAGGAAAGGCTGCATCAATTGGTAGTGGCTGGCCAAAGGCCATTTCTGAACTCTGTCTGGTAATGATGGAAGATTTTTTTTTTAAAGTAAGTTAGAAATGGAAGACAGCCCACACTGCCATGACTAAAGATATCTTTCTTTCTTTCTTTCTTCTTCTTTCTTTTGGGCCTAACTAAAGCTTCAGGATGACCACCAAAAATTGCAGAAGTTTTAGAGAATAGGGCTAGGATTAGCCTGAGTTGAAACTCTGCGCAAGAGCAGTGATAGAGGTTGGGACCTGGCAACAAAAATGTCAAGTATTTTTTGAAAATGAATGGTTAATGACACCATCCAGAAATCAGTTGCAATATAAATAACATAAAATAAGCTCCCATTTGCTTTGATCATGTTTTTAAGTTTTATGGTCAACTGATTATGGTATTAAATGAGCCCTGCAAGATCAGAGTCAATGTGTGATAAACACTAACACTGCATTATGGCAATGAATGGTGTTACTAGCAAGTGTACAGGCTCTGAGCATCTGGGGCTACATTTTGACATATCTTCACATCTGTGCAATTCATTAGCTTCCCATAGAATTCTGAATAAGTATCTTCTTAATGCATACTCTTTAGTTTAATGGCATCATAGCAAATTATGGAACTTTAAAATGCCATTTGTTCCAGCTTGCCTGCCTTTTTTCACAGACTGTAACCAATTTATCCCATCAGGCCCTCTAACCTGCTTGTTTAATGTCCTAAGGAAATGTTCTGCATTATTCAAATATCGGCATTTGCTTTCTATGGATAATCTTTCCATTGAGTCTGTAGCACAAAACTCATTGTATTTAGTTTGATTATCTTCAGTGCTTATCTCCATAACCTTCGGTCTCATTCCTAAACAAATGTTCAATGCAGCTGTTTTTTTTTCAAGCAGTAAATCAACATTGCTGTAACTGTTTGTTCCGTGAGTCTTTTCTGTATATCTTTGGTTGGTAGGGAGGGGAAATTCCTTCTAATTTGTAGTCTCAATTGACATTTGCTACTTTTTGACTTTTATCCTTCAGTTCTGTTGTGGCAAGTCTGCCTACATTTACATTTAAAAATCTCGATTTATGTCCTCCCTCAGTTGTTTTTCCATACTTCAAGGATCTAAGCCCCAATATCAGCCTCAGTAATTTTCCTTAAGTTTAATGTATCAATATATTTTTGAAGGACTTGTAGGGAATCTTCCTACATATTATTGTAATCTGAGATTTAGAATTATTGCTAACAACAAATCCACAATAAAAGCCCGCCCCACCAGGGTTTTGAATTTCTCTCTACAGATGCTGCCTGACATGAATTATTTCCAGCATTTTCTGCTTATTTTTGAGATTTCCAGTGTCTACAGTATTTTTGCCTTTTGAATTTGTGATGTTTTGCTATGTTTTCACAGTATCATGCAAGAACGCCTGCATCTTCATTGAAGAATTTGAATGTCAAAAATATTTGCAAGTTAATATGGGCAGTTTACAGACATACATTTGTGAGAATTCATAGGATATGACATAATTTCACTGGATTATTGGTACCATTTCCAAATGATTACTTGGCAGATTGCATTCAAGGCAAATACACTCATTTCATTTATCAAATTTAATATTTGTTCAGAATCAGTTCTGTAATATCTATATTTTAATCTTCAAAAAGATTTTCCTTTAAATGTAAGATGCTTATCCAGAAAACCCCGCAAAATTACAGCACTCTATATTTAAATCTTTAACTATGTACATCTAAACACAAACGGTGTACTGAAAGGAAAAAATATTGTTCCCACCATAATAACTGGAGATGTAGAACTGATCAACTGACTGTTGCCCAAATTATGAACAGGTTTTGATTGCTGTCACATGTAATGTACAAAGCAGGATTTTATATTCGTGTTTTGGGCAAGAATCTTGGCTGAAAGCTGCGGGAAAACATTGATGCTGGTTTGGACTTTTTTTTGGATGGGATGAATCCAGTGAAAAGGTGCAGGAGCTGTGAGCAGTGCAGCAGCTGTTACACAGTCCTAGTCCTAATTTCACTGATAAACTAGAATTATGCAAATAAAATTAATTGACTGTCAGATGTCTAGCCCAGACTATATGAATTATTCTGATAAATAATCAAGGCTGCTATTTTGTTCATGGCTGTTACTGTTACCTTCATTTTTTTTTGATAAACAGTTCTCATCAAAGGTCATCGACCTGAAATGTTAACTTTGTTTCTTTCTCTACAGACGCCGCCTGACCTGTGTATTTTCTGAATTTTCTGTTTTTACTTGAATTTTCTTTTTACTGCTTATATTTTCCCCCTTTTTGTTATGGTCCCCGGCTGAGAGGTCAGCACATGACCTGGTCCTGGGTCTTTGCTTTAGGGGAGGTGGTGGCATAGTGGTCATCTCACTGGAGTAGTAATCCAGAGCATAGGCTAATACTCTGGAGACATGGGTTTGAATCCCACCAAGGCAGATGATGAAATTTAAATTCAATTAATAAATCTGGAATTAAAAGCTAGTCTAGTGGTGACCATTAAACCATTGTTGATTTTTGTAAAAATCCATCTGGTTTACTAATGTCCTTTAGGAAAGGCAATCTGCCGTCCTTACCTGGTCTGGCCTACATGTGACTCCAGACCCACAGCAATGTGGTTGACTCTTAAATGCCCTCTGAAATGGCCTAGCAAGCCACTCAATTCAAGGCAATAAGTGCTGGCCTAGCCAGCAACGCCCACATCCCACAAACTAATGAATAAAAAAGTCAAAAGCCACTAGGTATTTGAAATATATACCTTGGCAATACTTTGGTGACAATCATAAAATAAATCCTGATGTATTATTTCATTTCCCCAACTCCAGAATATGGTATTTTTCTTTGGAGCCCTCCTTACTTCTGCGCTTAATCAAGATTCTGAAACCAAAATAAGGGAAGGATCAGCAGAAAAATAAATTGCAACAAAACTCAACTTGGTAGTTGAAGTTTCAGATCCTGACCAATATTAACTTCAAGAAATTTTTAGAGATTTAAATCACTGTAGACGAAACTTTGAATAAAAATAAATACTCTGAATTGTTTAACTTTTTTTTATACCCATGTAAGAAATGTTTTTGTGTAGCTGAAAAATCAAGATGATGGCTCAACTTTATTTGAATGAATTGGCTTGTTGGTTCATCAATGGTACTTGCCAATGGAATTGAACAGCTTTTGATTTATGTTCATATTTAGTGCATTCAATATTTCAGTGGTAACAATTTTCATTTCAGGCAGTCGCTAATGTTTGTCCAGTGGAATGTGAGGCCCTGAAATGTGGTATTCTTCAAGCTGTGATGCCTGAGGTCTCACTTTAAAGGCATGTTACACCAGATGTGTGCGAGACAATACTTGTAATTAGTACAAAATAATTCGTATAATTAAGGTGAAGGAAAAGTCGAACATTTTCCCCGCTGGACACAGAGGCCTGGATTTTAGCCTGGAGACGTGTTCTGTGCACAGGAGCTGCTGTGAGGTCAGGAAACCTGAAAGAATAGTTTTCCCAAATATCTTACAGAATTTAACTGTGGGATTCCCGCTCACAAGCAGCCTGATAACAGGATGTAGGCCTTTCAGAAGGGGGGCCTGTTTTGCAGTGCTGAAACCAATGAGAGCAGGTGGAGGAGGATTGGTAATGACGGTGGTGGAAGTGAGGGATCAAATGGTCGGTGGGGGGGGGGGGTGATGGTGCCATGGTAGTGGAGTGAGGTTTGGATGGTGGTCAGAGGTGGAGCAGATAGATCACCAGGTGGGGAGGTTTAACTGGGTAATTTTGGACTTGGAGGAAGCACTGCGATTGCTCCTGGCCCATAAGCAGTGCTGTAAAGGCACTTACCTCGTGGATTCAGCCTTTCTCACTGCCTTTATGGTGCCGAGCTTTCTGAGGGCCACCAAATCAGGCTTCCTGCGGTTAAAAATAGAATGACTGTTAAAATGAAGGCACATGGTCTCATTATAATACTTAAATGATCAGTAAGCGGCTTGGTTATCTGCCCTTGTCCTGTTTCTGTTAAAACTGGAAGTTGGTGGGTTTGGTTCTTAGGCATCCTGATCAACATGTTTTGCATTTCCAGTACCTGTATTTCAAAGTTACAGTATTTTGTTTTAACCTTCATGATGAAATGTCAAACATGATTAGCATCACTTACTAACATATAATTTCCATTATTCGCTAATTGGCATTAGTTTCCATGACTGACATCAATGGCGATTTCAAGCTCAACCCAAATGTGCATTCGGCTCTCCCTGTGAATCCTAAATGTCCTTTATGGCTTTTAACTGGAACTTGTGCTTCAACACCTCTGGGTTCGACTGCAACCCTCGTAGGACACCTGCTTTGAATTCTGAATAATCCCTAAATTTAAAGCTTCAATTGTGTGAGTAGGGAAGCCATGGTTTTAAGCATCAGCACTGGGAGCTCACAGTAACCTTGCAGCTAGGATAGCAGAAGCCTTTCAGCCAATGCATATCTTATAATACTTCATTACGTCCTACACTTAATCTCTGAAAATCATGTTTTTGTTTCCTCCTTCCAAAAAAGACAGGGGAAGGGATGGAGTGCATGCATCAGTCCCTGCTCCACCAGAGCAGTTCATTACCCGATAAGTTGTATAACATCATAATGAATAAAAACCTACTGAAAGTGTACACCATCTCAATTACTAAGCTTAAAGGTCTTTTGTATGACTGATTCAACTTGACAAGCTGCCTGAATGACTTTGACATATATTATCCTTATGACAGCACCCATAGAAAAGAAAGGCCAAATGAAACATTGTGTATGGTCTTCAGGATTTATCTCTCTACCTTTTGCACCCATTTTTTTTTTCTAATCAATGTTATTCAGCTCAGCATAGTTAAAATTAACCCTGTTCACTAAGGAAGGACCGGGCACAAAGTCTTAAATAGGACCCGAAGGGATTGTCTGGTACATCCAACCACCCTAGGCTGCAATGTTTGTCCTTCTGCTTCTCTTTCACAATGAGTTATAAGTAGAATATGGCAGGCAATGCAATGGCACAGTGTTCAGACATGTGTTTGCTCTGACCATCATCCAGACATGGGCTGCTTTGGGTAGGCAATAAGTGGAGGGAAGGCATTTGCCACAGGGACAGCTGTGCACATCAGAGGCTTTGTCACCTGGGGCTACTCTAGTGGGCTTACTTAATTTCTATCTACAAAGCTGTCCTGGCACAGGCTTGGGAGTAGTTGGTAGTGTGAGGGATGGGGGAGGGCAGCTGAAAAAAAAATTTTAATGAGTTATTTTAAAAACAAGTGCATCACAGGAGGAAGATATGTCATGCTCAATCTTTATTATATTTAACGCTTGATACATAGAAGTACAAGTTTGTACTGACTTATAATACAGTTCCAGCTGTCATCTAATCATTCCTCTACATTAGTGTTGTCAATAGGGGTTGCCTGAAAATGTTCATAATACAGAGGATTCCTGCCCGAATATCCAGCAGGCAGTGTCAGCTACCCAAAACAAAGCAGAGTTATCATTCAGAAAATATCTGTTTTTAGTACATGCAGCAACAGAAACTGCATGCCAGTGAGTCGACAAATACCGGAGAGTATTGCATTATCATGCTGTTTGGTATGCTTGGCCCTAGACAGACAGAAATCTGATGATCTTGTAGATCCCCTTCATGGGCCATAGGTTGAACACCGATGGCTTACGTCTGCACAAAATGCAAAATGATAGTTTTGCATGTCCACTTTAAATAATAGGACTTGAAGTTTAAAATTTCTAATAGGTGCCTTAGTCCTGAGCACTTTTCTTTAAAAGCATTTAGCAATATCCCCAGAATGGTCTACAATCATTGTCTTTAAAGAAAATTAACCTGTTTCTTCATTTTATGTCACAGGCAACTTTAAACTTGAGTCAGATCTGCCGTGACTCATTTTGTATCTTATTACCAGCCTTTCAATGGACCTGTGAGTGCCATTAATCTTAATCTGTACTGATTGATTCAAATTAATTGTGTAGCGGAAGATGTTTGACTCTGTAGTTGCAATTTAGGAAGCAATCTGTCACACTAGATTTGCTCTGATGTCCCCCTTTTTTCTGGGAAGTCAAGTACTGAAGGTGTGAGTCCTGACTGAATTATATCTGGCCTCATCATTTTGTGTATAAAAGTGGGTGTCAACAGCTATCTATGGTTCAATTTGGAGGAATGTCTCAGCATGTTGTTGTACTACAGGCCAGTTACCTATTCAGAGAGTGATGTGGGGTTGGCAGACGTGTTATGTTCCTGGCTCCTGTACCAGATATAATAGATCTCTGAACACATTGCAGTGATTTCCAAATGCAAGTTAAATTATGTTTGGATATAACCAATGAGACCATGATAAAAGAACAAGATATAGAGACCAAGTGATGTGAAACCACCTTCTCGGGGTGGTCTCTTGTCTAGATGTACTTCTGATGGCTTCACACACTAATTACACTAAAAGGCTCATATCAATGTTAAAGCAAAACTGCTTCATGTGGATGCAAATTGTGTAACACAACTAGCCTATTACGGACAAAGGTTGATATATTAAGGAATACTAGTTCTCTTAACCTCTAATTTTTTCAGACCAGTTAAAATTTTCAAAGATGGTTCGGTATAGATACTTCAGAAACTATAATATATTCATTATTCAATGATATAATTCACCATTATAACTAGCTAGAGATTTACTTCTGAATATATTATTGCAATTTAAAATAAGTGCAAATAAATAATGTTCAGCATTTCAAATTAAATGTCTTCCTTAAAAAAAAACCTCGATTTAATTCCTAGTCTGTGCTAATTTAGTTGACTTCAGCTAGTGAGTGGATATTACAATGGCATCAGTGCCCCGGAGCTAGGAAAGGGAAAAATCAACCAGGATTTCCACTTCCGATCACAATCCTGCCACCCTTCCTTGAAAGTGACTGGGGGTCATTTTGATTTTGGGTGATAATGTAATCCAGTGACTTTGAATCAGCTGCCCCTTATAGATCTCCTCTGATTTCCAATTCCACTGACTTCGATGTGCACCTGAATCAATATCGCCTATTGTTCACTGTGGCCCAAAGTCAAAATTACCCCTATAGAGTAAGGAGCCAATCAGGCTTGGCCTTGATAACCTGAATGGTTGAATCGCTGGTCAACTTTCTGTCTAGACTCATGCATGAAGAACAGCATGACATTGGAAGATGGCGGCTGCTTATAAAATCATACCACAGCCTTCAGAAAAAAAAGAGGGACACCATTTTTTTTAGATAGTTCTAAGCATCTACTTGTTACAATAAAATACATGTTTCAAACATACCAGAACTTCTAGCCCCAAAATATTGTCATGCAGGCCCCCACCTGCCAAGAATGAGGCACATTAATTTTGCCACATTGACATAAAATTTCAAATTGTTGCTGGGAAGAAGAGAAGGCCTATTACAAGGAATTGCCAGGCCCCTGGCTGGAAAGGTATTTTTGCACATTAACAGACAGTATTGGAACAAAGGAGCTATCCCCTGCTCCAACACAATACACAGAACAGACCTGGTCAAACCAGTCAGTCATATGACTACCCTGCAGGCCAACTGGAGGAGTTTTAAATTGTAGAAACAGTGTTTGAACTGGTAGAAAGTAGAATACTCCTAGACTGAAGCAGACGTCCTCTCCTGTTCTGCCTGCTCCCATCTCTTTCTCACGGAACTCCAAAACCCACTGAAGACACATGACCCCCAAGAGAGTAAAGTCTCCTACTGTGAACAAGGTTTAAGAATACTGGGCCCCAACGAAAAGCAAGACCTACCTACAATCAAGGACTACAGTGAGCTCGAAGAACCGTAACAACAACTCTTCTGATATTGCCTCAAACCTTTCCACTTTAATTTTTCTTCTGTTCTTTTCTGTCCCTATCTGCGTGTGCGTATCAAGTGCGCATGCTAGCGTGGGCATGTCGTATATCCGTAGGCACTAACCGAATTAGAGTTTAAGTAAGTTTAATAAAATTTCACTTTTCTTCTTTAAACCTAAGAAAGCCTATTTGTGCTTGTTTCTTTCCTTATAATTGGAAAGCGGTGAACAAGGATTCACCAAAGGAAAAGCTAAAAACAGTGTGTTTAAAAATAAAACCCTGTTACAGTAAGACCAGGTGAAGGCTAAAAGGGACCCATAGACCTCTATCTCACCTGGTCGTAACAATATAGTAATTGTGGTGCAATGTATTGACATTCCAATTTGGCAGACCATACTAATGAGCCGCCACACATTGAGAGGGATGGGATTGGGGGGGGGACAGGACACTGAGGTGGGGTGGAATGCTGGTGTTCAGGGATCAGCCATCTGGTATACATCCTCCAATTTCCCTACATGTTGAAGTCAATAAAAAGGCAACTCAGGCAGTCTGTATAACGGATGACCCAAACCACAACCACCAGTCTTCTGCCAGCGCCCAACTGAAAATGAACACTGCTGAGTTCCTGATTTTAGCCATGCCTTCAGCTGCAGGAGCCAAGAAAAAGTCTGGCATTTCTCTACAAAGATGGAAGGTGTATTGCCCTGGTGCCATACCAAGAATAGGGTTATTAGAGGCCTGACAGTGGATTGTTTACTCACTGTTTCACAAAGGAATGATGCACAATTTGGGGAGATCTAGTAATGAAAAGGAAAAATGAAACGACTTGGAAATGGAGATTTGGAATTTAGATTTTTTTCTTGTAAAAATAAACTTCCAATGCTTGCAAGTTTCAAAATATGTTTGATCTCTATTGAAATCCAGATGCAAACATTAAAAGGCTGCAATTTTTAATGCTGATTATTATCGTTATCACTGTCAGAGTCATCTTTATATGAGTTTATGACATTGAACTGGTGATGATGCCTTGCAGGATTTCTTTCATGAGTGTGAAAATCCAACAAACAAGCAAGCTCCAGATATGAATAAGTGAAAGCTGTTTTGTGTGTAGTTTTTGGACACTAAGGGAATTAAGGAATATGGGGATAGGGCAGGAAAGTGTTGTTGAGATAGATGATCAACCGTGGCATTATTGAATGGTGCAGCAGGCTCAAGGGGCTGTATGGCCTATTCCAGCTCCTATTTCTTATGTTTTTATGTATGATCGTACATTCCCATAATAACAGTACGTGCTGTCCCATATGGCTTATTTCTGTCAGCATCGCTGAAGTTAGCTACCATGTTCTTGTGGAAATATGAAACTATGAATAATAATTTTTCTGCAGTTATATTGCTGCCAGATTCCACAAAAGATAAGCCTTTCTGTCTAGGCCCTTATTTACACAGGATTGCAATCTATTGTGTACACAATAACTTCTCTGCTTCACTGATCTAATTTTCTTATCAATAGAGATACTATATTTGTTATCGCTACATTTGGGACCTAGAACTATCCATTCCACAAGAATATATAAGTGCAAGGATTCAGGATCACAGATCTGAATCTTAAATTCAATTGCAGTGTGTGGCTGCAAATTTGCTTTCATTTGAATTGAATCAGAATTAAGCATGTTTTGTAAATTTGCATTACTTAGCCACTCTATTCAAATTCATATTAGTATCTCATTCAGACATGGTGTGAGCAGGAGGGGTGTTTGACGGAACACAAAATCTCCATTTGGATGCAATTTGTCTTGTTCGGTTTAGCCTTGATTTCCCCCATCTATTCTTTCAATCTCTTTCACTTGTCCTCTTCTCCCGATCTCCTCTCTAATGATCTGTTTTTATTTGCATTTCAGTTTCTGCATTATTCTCCGATATTTCGCATCTGTTTTTGCCTCCTTTCAGCCATTTCTGTGTTCCTTTATCTATTTCTCTTGTTACTGTATCTCTCTAATCTGACTTCCTGACATACTCCTTTTTACGTGTTTCATTCTCTAGGGATATCGACTGCTAATCATGCTTTCTCCTTTCTATTGTCCATGTGATGCTACTGGGAAACACGGAGCAGAACTCTGGCTCATTATATTTCATGCACATCATCACATATTCACAAATGATGGGAAGCAAACTGCATGCAAAATAGAAGCTTTAAATGGTGAAACAGCTCTTTTACCATCACAATCCCACTTCAGCTGGAGGATCATTGCACCTCCATCTGTGCAAATGCCTCCAATGATAGTTCACAAAACAAGACATGAAGCAGTCAGCTTGAACTCTTCCTAATGCTATTCAGTCTCACAAGCTCTCCAGAGACCTGTTACTACAGCACATGATGTGATTTGGTGTATCTCTAGACACAGGGTAGAATATCATTCATTCTGTTTGTAAAATTGTTTGTTCATCTCCTAATAATTGATGTCAGTTCAAACATCTTAAAGTGCAAATCATTCCTAATTTTCAGGTAAATATTTTCCAGTCGGAACATGACAGGTCCAAATTTAAACATATGTGTGCCCATGTTGCTGTTAAGATTCACTGTATATCACTATATTCTATTCAGATATAAATATTTATGATTTACCTCAGTTTCTTATTAATATATATTAGAAGATCCTGGTTACATTCCTGTGAACTACCATAAATTTAACTGGAACAGTTCAGGGAATTCAAAATGTTGCTATCTAGCATCCTCTCTCTGCCTCCTCCTTTGCCTCTCCCCCATGATTTAGTTTCTGCCAACCATCACTTGTTACTGTACATTAGAAATGGGGTGTCTAACATTTCAGAGCAGAGAGGACCAGATTTGAGTGCCACAATCAGTGAGTGAGATGCACATGCTTATTTTGAAAAAACTGCACCCCTCCCCCACACAAAAATTCAAGCCTCCTCTGCAAAAAATTAGCTGCCTTCTTCAGCCTCACTTATGTTTTTTGCTTCCCACTACCCTGGCTGGCCTGGTCTACTACCCATCTGTCTGCTATGCTCCACTGCTACTCACTCCCCATGGTGCTCTCTGCTGTCTGCCACCATTGTCTCCATAATGCTTCTACCATTCAACATTTGAGCACTTGGAAACAGTAGTAGTAACAATGGGAGCTTGCTAAGGATGGCGCAGGGTGTATTACCCTTTTCACAGCCTTCTTACATTGGATATGCTAATATTTGTAATGATTGATTATGACCAATTGCGTGGATTTCAGTGCCACTCATTTAAGCTTAGCGCTGACAGCGTCAGTTGTGGCTTAGTTGGTAGCACTCTTGCTTCTAATATGAAGGTTTTAGGTTCAAGTCCCCCTTCAGAGACTTGAATGCAAAATCTAGGCTGACATCCAGTGTAGTACTGAAGGAGGGCTGCACTCTTGGAGGTGCTATCTTTTGGATGAGCTGCTCGGCTGAGGTCATGTTTGCCAACTCAGATGGATGTAAAAGATTCCATGGCCTTATTTTAAATAAGAGTAGGAGTGTTTTCCTTGGTGTCCTAGACGCTAATTATCCCTGAACCAACAAATTATTTTGTCACCGTCACATTGCTGTTTGTGGGAACTCGCTGTGCATAAATTGGCCCCTCCATTGCCTGCATAAATACTGCGACTACACTTCAAAAGTATTTCATTGGCTGTAAAGTGCTTTGGGACTCCCATAAATCATGAAAGACGCTATATAAATGCAAGTGTTTCTTTATATTTTCTTCTTGCGAAAGAATGTTGCTAAGATCTGCCACCTACTGCAGGCCCATGGAAGTGTTGCGCATGTGGGTCGGTCCTGACTCCCGCCTCTCTTCAGCAGTAACAATAATGGATCAGTCCTTGTCTTGTGAAGGTACAAGGGTTCCGAAAATGGAGAATGTGCCCGGAAGGAGAAGATTAAGAGGGCAAACTGGAAACTTGGTCAACGAGATGGATTTAAGGAGGTTTTTAAAGCTGAAGAGAGGCTGAGTAATTTAGAATGGTCCAAAGAGTAGGACAAAGGCAGCTGAAAGGAAGGAGGGCCAACATAATGATCATTCACTTCAATTAAGTCGGCAAAGTGCAAATATTTTGCAATATAAATCGTTACATAATTCCCTTTGTCAGGCTGTTACATGTTAAATTAACCTCCAACTTTAAATTTGATCATGTCTTTGTAATTATTCCAAATATTGGAAGTGGCTTTCAGAAAATTCAAATCAATAAATGCAAAAAATTAACAAGTCTAATATTATGGTAAAATTATTGATTTAAATTTTATAAAAGATATGACATTATTAAACCTTCACTATTTTTTCCACAAAGGATGTGTCTGTAAGATGCTGCAAGGCACCTGACTTACTCAGAGTTTAAAGTCTGACACCCAGAACAGAAGGTTTCAAAGCCTGAATGAATTTAGTGCCTAAAACATAACGAGTATTTGATAATTAGTGTTAACTCATTAAATACTTCAATGGTGAATGGTGGTATTGTTTTCTAATAGTTATTTAATGACCAGTCCTAATAGGGAACCATAAGCTTTTTAACTTTATGACTTGCCTTGCGGTTATAATGGTTTATCAAAGTTAAATCAAGATTTATAAGGCAAGTCATGTGAACAACCCATCGCCTTTTCTGCTCTCTTGATAACACAATCATACACTAATGTCAAACATCAAGTAGCTGTTTAGATGCAGCAAATGTGAGTTAATAGTCTTGTCAGAATAAACTAAATGTCACATTTCCTGCAATGCAGGAGACTTCAAATTGCAGACTTAGTTTTGTCTTGGATCCAAAAATGTCACGTCCTAAAAGATTGTGGGAGCTGCATTATATCAGAGGCTACTGGAAATGCAAATGAGATGATGGTTTTGCTCCCATGCTTAACTAAGACATGATAATGTTCATCGCAGCTGGATAGAGACAAGACACTATAAGCAGCTTCACTATATCTTGCTGCCTAGCAACATATTCATTCCACATAAATACCTAATGCCTCTCAGTGCAACAGCAGCATGTCTACTGCAGTTAGTGTGACTGCTCCATATTCTTGTTATTAACAACAGACACTCAGCAATTCTGATTTATTGGTATGTTTTGATGCTTGTGCATAGACGCAGCAAGAAATTGTATAATTCTGAAGAGAAATGGAAATGGTTATGACAAAGTTTATTGACTACAATGTATAAGAAATGTTTTGTGGGTTTCTTTTCCTATCATGAGCAAAGGATTAGGGGTATTGCAGGAATAGTTTTCTTTCATGTGGAGGTCACACTCAGTGAGTGTCTCTCTACACCAGCGCTATAATTTTTGCCAGCAGCGAGTTTTAAAGTAGTCATGGTTTGCCTCTCTCTGCCCACCTAACACAGTTAACAATTGCACAGCTCCACTTCCCAAACTATTTATATAACTAAGAGTCCGAAGGGAGGTACTGGCAAGCAGAGTTGACTGTAAGAGCAGCTGTTACAATAATAAGCTGGAAACCCCCTCCAGTGTTATGTGGGCAGAGAGAGGCAGAACATGGCTGCTATAAAACTTACTGCTGGTTAAAATTGTAGCGCCAGTAAGAGGTAAAGCTGTCGGCGGAAATTGCACTGCCAAGTGAAAATTGGAGGCATTGTGAGATGTTATGCTATTATAAACTGCAGCAAGTGAATACCAACTAAGGGGCTAAGATTTCCTCTGTGTATTGTGGAATTGAATTGCAAACCCATTAATAAAGAACACATTTATGGTTTCATTACACATAGCACACAGATATTATTCCCCAAGAAAGATTATGAGTCAGCAGTCAATGAGGGACACCTGGCTATGCTTTTTTGTTCTTCCCTCATTCTAAAATGTATTTCATTCCAATCTCAGTCTATACATCATTCCCCAACCAAAAGGACATAGAGGCCTTCTGGTCATGGGCCTCTCTGTAGGTCTTGTTCCTTTCCTGGCTGCTAGAGGTTGTATGAGAACAATCCCGTGCAATATTTCCCCTGATCTTCCTTCTCTTGCAATGGGCAAGTCACTGGCCTCAATGCAGACATTCCTCTTGAGGCAAAACTGGAATTGGGAATATGCAGGATACAGGAGGAACTGTGTGTGTGGCTGAGTCCTTTCATTCCATGACACAAGAACGGGCCACCCCTCTTTTTTTATTAAACAACTGTTCCTTTCTAACTTTGCTTTTTGCATAATGCTCTTGATCCAATATACAAATGCAGCTTGACTCAGTGACTGATTTCTTCATTTAGCTACATTTGCAAATCAATGTTTTTTCCCCATCAGGTATAATATGGAAGGGGTAGTTTTAACATCCAATAACGGTGGGTGGTTAAAGTAGAAGAAAAAGGAAGCCCAACCATGAACTAGCTCCAATGAGCCCACTTTCAGGTTTAACTGAGGCACGCTTGGCTGCATGTGAGTAATCAGCTTAGTAACATCAGCACTATCATCGACACAGCTGAATCAGCAGTTAATACAGGATTTAATTATGATTAAATGGAGTTGAGGGAATTTTCAAATCATTTTGCCATTCCTTCGAATTTAACTCTTTCCACAAGGTACAATGGTCAAAGTTTAAAGGGGTATCCCTTGTCTCCTACAAGCTAGCTCTTAAGCCTGGTTCCTGGAATGAAAACATCATGGCAGCTCTCAGGCGACCTGATGCACACCTGTATGATCCTTTCCCTGTGGTTTCACACCAGCTGTGCAATGATGGAATAATAGCCCTGGTTGCTGTGGTAGTCCTCCAATTACCACATGTGTGCAATCGATAACACTCTGTACCTGTAGGAGGACAGCCAGAGAAGTGAATGTGAGTGCATGCTCATTCTGGCTATTGTCATCACATGAATCGACGTCTTGGAAAACAACCCATTCATGATCTGCTGTATACATTTATGGGAAGCCAACTGGGAGATCCTTGATATGTCTCTGGTGGAGTCAGAGACAAAGAAATTGAGGTGGTGACTTTGATGTAGACAGGCAATGCATAGCCACCAGAGATCACCTCTTCTTGAACCACCTGCTGTGTCAATCTGAGCCTGTGGAAGAACTGCTCTTCAGATAGGTCTAGGTAGCTGAGCCTCTGTCAATTGACCCTCTCATCTGGATAGTGTCTTCTGTGATCTTGGCCCCTCTATTGGTCCCCTCTCTTCTGTTCTGCCTTGTCCTCCTGTGCCCCTCTCTTCCAAGTACCCCACCTCCTGTGTACCTGCTGATCTCACCACAGCATGACGTCGCTGTCCTGGATGGTGACTGTCTTCCTCATTCGACGGAGTGTCAAAAACAACCTCCCATCCTGCTGGTGTCTGTTTGAAAGCCTCCAAACTTCTCAAAAAACTATGTAGACAAGAACTCCCTGCTAAATGTTTGCTAGTGGGAACTGACAAAGCAGCTGTAAGCACCAGCCCTTCATTGCAATCAGGCAACCTGAAGTTCAAAGACCACATCTGAGTGCATCTGAAACCTGCCTCCCTTCAAATGGCACAGGACACCTGTGAGGAACCCCACCAATGTGGTGCAGGAGCACCACAATGAGAGCTCCATAACCACTAGGTGTGCAATAGAACAAGCTGTCACCATGTTGAAGATGTGCTTCAAGTGCTTAGATAGGACGGGGAGGTGCTTCAGAAATCCTCAAAGAGGATGTCCAGAATCATCGTGGTGTCCTGCACAATATTGCTCAGCAGAGAGGATTGCAGCTGGAGGACAACCATAGTGCTCATCAGACATCTTCAGATGAGGAAATCATTGCCTCCAGCATTACCCTCCTAGCTATAAGGTTTAGTGAATTATTCCAACTGAAGCAAATAACAATTGACGCCAACAGCCGCAGCAACTACACCTCTCCCCCTCACCCCCCTCCCAACCCACCACCCAGTGATCCAGCCCCTCCCTTTGCACCAAACAATCCTTCAACCAAGCATTCACCCATTGCATATCCACCCAGTGGGTCCTGTCATGTATTGATATTCATCATGAAACAAATGAAAGGGTTGAGTTGACACCCAGAATGCATTAATGAGCAAGACATGGAAGAGATTCTAAGCAGTAATTTTTATGTGCTGTTACAAAAAGAGGAAGCTTAACAACATAACATTTTGTCAATCATCACATGCATACTCTTGGTGAATTACAATTTCTTTAACACACTTGCTATTGCTTCTATGCGGTGCATCGCATATGGTTTCAGCAGAAGTAGAGACAGGCTGCTCAGACGCTTTTGGCCTCTGGGTTCTAGAGCCCCTGACTACTCCACCTGATCATGTGTTGAGCAGACTCAACCTTTATGAGACAAGATAGGGTGTTGGCTATTGGCAGGGATGGGTGGGGGGAGCATTGATTAAGCATTTTGAGTGAAGTTCTCACTTTCATGTCACTTTTCACCAACATTCTAGGCCAGTGCCACATCATTCCTACCCATCTGCTGTACACCAGCATGGCAAAGATGTTGGCATCCATGGTCTTTTTTTAATTCTTTCATGGATTGTGGGCATCACTGTCAGGCCAGCATTTGTTGCTCATCCCTAATTGCCCTTGAACTGAGTGGCTTGCGAGGTTGTTTCAGAGGACAGTTAAGAGTCAATCACATTGCTGTGGGCCTGGAGTCATATGTCGGCCAGACCAGGTAAGGACAGCAGATTTCCTTCCCTAAAGAACATTAGTGAACTAGATGGGTTTTTGTGGCAATTGCTGATAGGTTTGTGGCACCATTACTGAGAATAGGTTTCAATTCCAGCTTTTTATTAATTAATTGAATTAATTTTTTTAATTCCATCAGTGGCTATGCTGGGATTTGAACCCATATCCCCAGACATTAGCAAGGGCTTCTGGATTACTAGTCCACTGGCATTACCAGTACACCACCACGTCTCCATAGCTTTAGTCATGCCTGCATGAACTCAGTTAAGAGCCTTGCTTGAAGCTCCATGGAGGTGGCCACTCCCTCTGTGACAGACCAACTGGCAATTTCCTATGCCACCAATCCACTAGTGATCGAATTGGACTGCTCTATCCCCTCCACTAGTGTGGGGAGTGTGTGTGGCACATCTGTCAGGACCTAGCTAAGTTGCTGATGCACCTCTAGCATTCCCCTTCTCAATGTTAGCTTCGGGGTTCAGCATCTGTGTCCAGCTGAGTAGAACTTGGAAAGGATTAAGCCCTCTGACGCAGAGTCTCTACAGCTGTCCCCACCACCAGTGTCTGCTTGTGCTCACTTGTAAATTTTGAATTATCAGGCAAAAGCCCAACTGACTCTCTAACTAGACTCAACAAAGTGGTACATGGCAGTATGTCCCTGACAGTGCACCCTCAGAAAGAATGAAGTCATCTGAGGAATCACCCTCATACATGTCCTGTGACACTTTTTTTTATTCATTCAGGGGATGTGGGCGTCACTGGCTAAGCCAGCATTTATTACCCATCACTAATTGCCGTTGAGAAGGTGGTGGTGAGCTGCCTTCTTGAACCGCTGCAGTCCTTGGGATGTAGGTACATCAATAGTGCTGTTAGGAAGGGAATTCCAGGATTCTGACCCAGCGACTGTGAAGGAACGGCGATATAGTTCCAAGTCAGGATGGTGTGTGGCTTGGAGGGGAACTTGCAGGTGGTTGTGTTCCCATGCATCTGCTGCCTTTGTCCTTCTAGGTGGGTTTGGAAGATGCTGTTGCAGGAGCCTTGGTGAGTTGCTGCAGTGCATCTGTATATGGTACACACTGCTGCAACTGTGTGTCTGTGGTGGAGGGAGTGCATGTTTAAGGCATTGGATGGGGTGCCAATCAAGCGGGCTGCTTTGTCCTGGGTGGTGTCAAGCTTCTTGAGTGTTGTTGGAGCTGCACCCATCCAGGCAAGTGGAGAGTATTGCATCACACTCTTGACTTGTACCTTGTAGATGGTGGACAGGCATTGGGGAGATAGGGAGTGAGTTACTTGGCGCAGAATTCCCAGCCTCTGACCTGCTCTTGCAGCCACAGCACTTATGTGGCTGATCCAGTTCAGTTTCTGGTCAATGGTGACCCCTTTGCTGTGCTTGACGGCTCTGGAGAACAGAAGAAGGGATATAATTAAGCCATGGCAAAGTAATGATCTGGACAATCATCATATTCAGTCTTCTCATCGTGCAGTCATTAATGAAATAAAGTCAGCATATGTGTCAGAGATATTTGTAATTCTGTCACTGTCTATCTGCGAGTTTCCAGTCTCCCTATCTTCAATTGAGAGGGATGCAGACGTGCCACTTATCTTCAGGACCTCCTCCTTTGCATGTGGTCGTCCACCTCCAGTCCTCCCACCTCCCTTGTGCTTTGCATCCTCTTCACAACCAAGGGCTGGAAAAACAGACTTGGGAGTGAGTGAAGGTCATACATTCACCTGATGGATGCAGTGGAAGAGTTGGATGGATGCATGGGGAGATGAAGAAGTGCATAGAAAATGAAGGCTGGGTACTGCTGCAACTTAAGTGGGCATGAGGAATGATGTGATGGAGTACCCTTGGCAAGGCAGTGTGTAAGTGGGGGTAGGGGGGAACAGGTCTCTACCACAGGATGTAGGTGATTCAGCAAATGTACTGACCTTTCCTAACCTGGTTAGGTCATTAAACCACTTCCTGCATTGCATCCAAGACAGGGGCACAATGCCCTTCCTGCTCACCTCTTCAGCCACCTCCAACCACACCTTCTTGGTGACTGCAGCAGGTTTCTTCCTCCCATTGCTGGGGGAAACAGATCTCCTGCCTGCACCCTGCAGTACTCCAGGAAAGCATCATTAAATCTGGGTGCTGCCCTTGCTCTTTGTGCATCATCCTACTTACCTCCTGGCTCCTCCAAATTCCATTTCTGTCTCGACCCTTGAAATAGATTGCGTTGTGCAGGTGAGCATCACACCCGGTGCGCAGCTTGCAGACACAAAACCCCAAAGTCAAAATTTATTATTGGCTGGAATTTTACCAGCCCACTGGAGACAGACTGGGAGGCAGGAGGACAAGTAAAATGGCAGCAGAAGGTGTTGGGAGGGAAGCCCGCCATCTTCCCGCTGCCATGGGATATCGTCAACGGCGGGAATGGCAGCAGCTTGGCTGCCCCACCGATCACCTGGACCCGCCTAGCCCTGGCACATTGAAAGAAATTCTCCCCAGCCCTTCAAAGGCTCTTCAATATGGAGGCGCCCTGTCCTTCCTGTAGCCTCAGCAGCGGCCACCCCTATTGGTGGCGCTCCTGGCAACGGGCTCCTAATTGGCCACCGCTAGTAAAAGCCCTTCCATGGTCCCGCTGTTCACCCAGCAGTGGGATCCACAGCATGCCGGTAAAATCCCAGCCAAGTCTCAATCAAGCTGAAATCAAAGAATCTGACCCATTGACTTTACTTCCATGTTTCGCATCCTCAGAACCCACCTTCACTTTAATATCAGAGCCTTAGAGCCTAATGTCAAAATGAAACAAACGGAAAAGCTGTCACTTAATTGCTAATCTGCAAGCGGTTTAAAGCAGATTTTGACATTTTTGCACGCCACGGGTCAGATTTAGTTTCACTGCTGCAGTAATTTGACATGCTATAATCCAATTCTCTTTCTGAAAGGTCTGGGTGGCCCAGTGTGTTGGAACAGCCTTTTCACCTTGGGGGGCCTGGGTTCAATGCTAACCCAGACAGATGGGTGGATAATGGTTTCCTCTCTATCTCTCTCGGCTGTTAAGGATCATAAGTGCAATGCATTTAGGCACTTTCAAGCCAGTTTCTACTGCACAAAGCAGCCTGTACATTTGGTACTAATTAATAGTAATTCAGCCATGCTCCAATGAAAGGAAGGGATGAAAGAATCAATAATGTGGAGATGCCCAACTGATGATGCCGCTGAGGTACTTTGGTGGGCTAATTCAGAAAAAGTTCTACATTGCAGCTGGTCCTAGCTAGACTGAACTCAAGAGTGCTTAATGCTATCAATAGGCATACAGTTGAAGCATTTTGCATTTCCCACTGCTTCCATCATTCATCACTTTGGTAACGCACAAGAAGAGCTACTTCAGCATAAGCTGAGAGTCTGTACAGACTGTGAGAATAGGACCGCATCAGCAGCAGGATTTTTACATTAAACCTGAGAAAATAGTAAATGATACAATCTCAGCAGAGAGCATGTGTGCTAATGGTTTCAACCCCAGTGTATCTAAATGGAAAGTTAATTACTTTATTCATTTATACTTAATAGAGTTTTTCTTTATTTCTCCTTCTGTCCTGTTTATGCCACAGATTACCCTGGCAGCAACCCTAGTCTCTGGCCTCTGCCAGTGCTGCCCTATAACCAGCTGCTACTAGGCCTGTGTGCACAGAAAGCCGGGAAGATAGCACCCGAGGCCATAAATGAAAATGAGAATGAAAATCTTCCAGGCAGGGGAGTGAAAACAAAGCCATTGGGACATTAAAAATGCAGTCGGGTGCACTTTGAGGAACCAAATTGCTTTCTCATTGTCCTGCCTGTTCTTATGACTTTTGTCCCCCTCTGTGACATCCATTCATCTTTGTGAAGGTGCCACTAGGAGCAATGGAAAATCGTAACCTGAGTTTTCCCCTACTTGGCCAGGAGCACTGCATAATTGTAAGACCTCAGTGAGACCGTTAACGTTAAAATGCGAGATATGACCACCCCCGCCCCCACAGACTTATTTAATGAATTAGATGACAAGATTTCACGTTTTAAGATTTATTATAACAACTAAATTAAAAGAAATTCCCATTAACCAAATAGTACTTTGTAATTAGCTGATACCCCAAATTACAAAGAAAGGTATTGTCTTTACTTATTAAAACACTTGAAAACCTCACACCACAATGATATGTTGATGATGAAATCTTTGTGGTTAAAAGTCCCCATCTCCAGACCTTTCTCAAAGTAAATGTCCTCTGTGCTCACTTCTCTGAGCCCTTTCGACCTAGACGTCCGTGAATAAGGTAATTCCTGCTGATCCTGATGGTCTTTTACTTCTTCGTGAATCTTGACTTTCAAAACAGGTTCAAGCCTTCACAGCCTTTTACTGTATCAGTTTTTCCTGAGAACAGGTGTTCCCTCTCCCTTGAGGCTACCACCACTGCTAATCCTCCTTTCTTACAGCCTGCCTGTCTTCAGAAAGTCTGTTAAATTGATCTGGAATCAAAAGTCAATAGCTCATTGTCCTTTTCCAATATACAAACACTTGAGGTCTGGCTTCAGCAGAATCACCTGGGCCTTCCATTGTTTCCAGGTGTTAGCAGCTGCTGTGCACATTTGCACCCTCAGAATCACTGACTCCTTGTTTACGATCTGAAAGTCTGGGAGGGTGAAACCAATTGTTCTTTGGGTGTTATACCTCTGCAGTCTCTGTTTTTCCAAAAAACATTTTTGTTCTGTGTTCTCTGTTGTCCTGGTAACCAAGATTTCTGCATGTCTTTAAGCAGAGTGGAAGTGAGGTCACCTGACTTCTCTGACTCCATCTTAAACTTTTAAAATTCACAGTTTTAAAAACACAATCATGTTACAAAGTCCAGCATTCATAACAATAACAATAGATTGTTGTATTGTCATAGGGGTGGGGAAGAAATGCATAATTACTAAATGCAGCCCCTGTTCTCTGATTATTAGGAGGCATTAATTGCCATGAACCTTAAAATCTGTGAGCCAGGCTATCTTGCTTTCCTTTCTAGGAAGAGTTATGTTTACCTTGTCCCACTCTCAGAATATAGTTTAAAGTGACTCTAGGTCTACCTTTTCTATCTTGTCTACCTCTATATCACCTCTCAGGTGGCTTCTTTCAAGACTGAAAACCTTATGTTTCTCTCGTCTTTCCTCATAACTCAAACCCCTGATGCTTAACTTTGCGTCTCTTCTCCGCAGTGCCCCCAAAGCTTGAATGTCTCCTTTTGTCTTGGTGACCAGAATTAAACCTGGTATTCATGGTGCAGTCTGACTTGTGTTCCATTTTCTTTTTGGTTAAACTGTGCAATATATTATTGGAATAAAAACAAAAAGTGCTGGTAATACTCAGCAGGTCAGGCAGCATCTGTGGAGAGAGAAACTGAGTTAACGTTTCAGATTTGTGACCTTTCATCAGAACCGATAATCTGCACAACAATGGCCACGTAAACAGCAACTAACGTGGAAGCAGAAAGGGAAAATCCTGCCTGAAACTCACTTGACTCCTTTCAGGAAGTGATATCTCAATTGGACTGTGGATAACAAGTGCTGTACCTAGAAAAAGTTCCACATAAAAGGAAAGTTAAACTGGAAACTGAACAACTCAGGGCAAATCTTATGTATAGATAAGAAATTGACTGAAGGGTAGTAAACGACAGATACTCGCTCAAGCATTGTCGTGCAGATTATCAGTTCTGATGAAAGGATTTTGAAATTCATTATCATGAATTGATAAGAGGATTGGAGCACAACAATTGGGTCAATGGCTCTCATTCTCTGTTTTGTGGCCTTTAAATATTAGCCAGTTTCCAATCTATTAATACCTCACTAGTGCCCGGTGATCCTTCATAATGTTTGTTAATGGCTCTGCTAATGGCTTACAAATCTCTTTCCTACATCTCTTAGCACTTTAGGATAAATACCATCTCTCCCTGGGGATTTATTTGTTTTCAGTACTTTTATCTTTTCTAGGAATTCCATCTCATTTACATCAATGTCATTAATGTTGCCTAGGTTATCTTTGTTGAGGGATAATATGTTGCTCAGGCCATTCCTAGTGAATATTAGGAGGAAGATATCATTTAGTATATGAACTATCTTGTCTTCATCCTTGGTTTCAGCCCTGTTAGCATCTTTTTATGGTTCTCACCTCCTCTGACTGCCCTCTTACAGCTAAAGTATTGAAAGAAATTCCTTACTGCTAACGTTTTACCTCTGCAGCAATGCTTTTTTCTGGGTCTCTTTGCCCCCCTGACCTCCATTTTAATGTGTCTCTGCATGTCACTTTATTCAATCACTCTGAGCATCTTGCCCTTTCTCCCCGAAGGATTTGTAAAAGTTGCTTTTCCTTTTTATTTCATTTTTGAGTAGTTTATTAATTGACTTGAAGTCAGGCTTGTTCGGAGTGAACACAGGCACACAACAAACTGCTGCCCACAATTTTGGGAGAAATTAGCAATATCCCTCAGACAAGCCATCAGGGTGTTTTGTGTGGTCGATGGAAAGAAATCACTCTGGTGTATTAAGGATAACTCTTATGAAGTTGGGATCACAGCACATTCTAAGGGAGATGGGTGCAGCTCCAACAACACTCAAGAAGCTTGACACCATCCAGGGCAAAGTAGCCCACTTGATTGGCACCCCATCCACCACCTTCAACATTCACTCCCTCCACGACCAATGCACAGTGGCAGCAGTGTGTACCATCTACAAAATGCACTGCAGCAACTCACCAAGACTCCTTCGACAGCACCTTTGAAACCCGTGACTTCTACCACCTAGAAGGACAAGGACAGCAGATGCATGGGAACACCACCATCTGCAAGTTCCCCTCCAAGCCACACACCATCCTGACTTGGAAATATATCACCATTCCTTCACTGTCGCTGGGTCAAAATCCTGGAACTTACTCCCTAACAGCACTGTGGGTATACCTACCCCACATGGACTGCAGCAGTTTAAGAAGGCAGCTCACCACCACCTTCTCAAGGGCAATTAGGGATGGGCAATAAATGCTGGCCAGCCAGCGATGCCCACATCCCTCAAACGAATATAAAAAATGATTTTAAATTTAACTCCACATCTGGCCTGGGCTGTACCCAGGTTTTTTTTAATTCTTTCATGACTTGTGGGCGTCGCTGCCCTTGAGATGATGTTTGATGCTGACAGTACGTACTAGAAGTAGGACATTGTTCCATTACACAGCACTGACATCTTTCGCCTTAATGGACAGCAAAAATCATGAACATATATTTTAAGTGTTTCAAATAGTGGTGAAGTTTCCTCTGTCTGCAAAGAACTTGCAGAGAACAAATATAATCTTTGTCTTTATTTACATTTTTTTCCATTTTTAAAATTACTTCATCCCATGCAAAGCATTGCTCCAATGACAAAAGTGAGGAAGGAGCTGGCTACTCCCATTGTGATTCTGTGAGGAGTTACTAGGAGGTGCAGAAGGTTAGCCCACACTGACTTGGCCTACATTTTACTTTTCTCCCAAAATGGTTTCACTTAGTATCTGAGTGAAGAGTTGCCCGAGAGCAGAAATTTGCAGCATAGGGCAATCTTACCACACTTACAAACAATATGGGAGGTCTCACTGGAGTATGAGACAATAAATACGGTTTAGAGCTGGTTTCCTGTTCATTTGCTTTCCCTGTACTTCCTTTTTTCTTGTGCTAATCACTGTTTTCTGTCAGCCCCTTTTGCTGGCCATGTGATTTCTGTGCTTTGTCCTCCAGACAGAATCGAGCCTGCAGGCTTCTCCAGGCCCTTGCTGTCAATGAAGCTGCAGGATTTTGACAAGCAAGTGGCAAAACAGTCTGTCGATCCTTCCCTCATTGAGGACAAGTTCCCAAGCAGCACTGCAGGAAGCCGACAAAGCTGATTACCCCCGCAGGCTGTGGAGCTAGAATGTCAGCCATGACTAGGCCTCAAAGTTGCAGTTCAACAATGAATAACCAACCCACTGCAGTCTGCACCAGACACTTTTCTTAGCCCAATTTATGTAGGGGAATAGGAAAGGGAAATGGTGAAGAAATGAAATGTCACTGCTTTATAACTCCTGAGGATTAATTAAATACAAATCATAATTATTTAGCCAATCTGTGACCATTCACTTTTCAGTACAGATAAGTTACTTTAAATATACATATTTATTTTAATAATCTGCAATTCAATTCAACTTCAGAAAGAAATTCGGCACTCATGAGAGTAAACAAGCTGAATGTTGTGTTTATGATCCTCACACATTTGTATTTAATAGCTTTTTAGTCTTCAGATATGAAAAGCCCAATACCCAAGTCACATGTACTCGTTATAAGCCTTAAATTAGCTCCATTGAGATTTTGTCTAATTGAGCAAAAGAGAGATCAACCCACATACCATCTGCAGGAATCCTTATAGACTTGGGGCTAACAGCTGGATCTACTGATAGCCATGACAGTAACCAAAGCTACTGACTATAATTTTTTTCATCATAGGGTGCAATTACTGTCGTTTCACTGCAAGCAATGGTGCTGACAGGCGAGCAATCGCTGTGATTTCAATACCCTTTGATTAGTTGCTTTCACTTCCGTCTTTTATTCTGCAAAATTAATTTGTATATTTAGATCTCTCCATATGAATATGTAAAATCTGAAGACAGCAGTGCCGTGTCTTATGAATTAGGAGGCTTTCTTGCCTAAAATATCCCCTCGTATTGTTCAAAAAGTGATGTGGGATTTCACAGACCAGGAAGTTAAGGGAGACTTTGCATTGGTCTTGAAAAGGAAATCGACCGAATTTTGTTGGGAGAATTTTAAATCTTCTCAGCCGTTCAAAAGCAGAATTACATAGGTCACCACTTCAAACTAGTTAGAGGATGTGATCTCACATGTCTTTAAAACTATTCCTAGGATTTGGAGACATTTGGTTTATTTTATCACATGATTTTGGGCAGGTGGAGAGTGTGTATGTTGTGATGCACAAAGTATTGCAATTGTGTGGGACTGGCTGGATGGACCATAGGATCCGGTCCTTTCCATGTCTGTCACTGTTCGTGCGTTCGTATGAGGTGAAAGGAACATTAAGACATTTCCAGCATCGCAATTCTTTCTAGTAAATTAAACTGTGTTTATTCTCACAATCACAGATTATGTTGAAGTTTAATGAAGTCCTATGGCATGTGTATGGAACACATGCAGACAGGTGGAGCGGTGGCATCACCACAGTGCATTATAGCTGTGATTGACAGCTAGTCTCGCTGGCCCAGTATAAACATCTGGCAGATCTATGTTAACAAGCACTCAAACTCATTACACCAAAAACTAATCAGTTTAAACATGTCTGGAAGCCAAGCAAAGCAACTGAACAATTGAAAGTGCAGCTTTCATAAAAGATGTCTTGAAAGGTTCTTAGTTCCATTACTTTTGCCTTGGTTAATAAAGAATGATACACAGACACCTTTCTATGTATTTAAAACATCATTGACTTTATGCAATAATGTAAAATGGATGATAGGGAATCAGCAATCTGTTTTACATTTCCTTCAATTTTTATTTACATTGACTTCAATGGGAAAGGATGTAACACAGCTGATGACTCATTATCATCCATTTTACATTATTGCACAAGATCAAAATTACCCCCTTGCAGTCCCATTCTATTTTCTCTTTCTCTCTCCTGCCACTCTCCCTCCTCTGCTCTCTCCCCAGTTATCTCTCCATCCCACACTATCCTAACTTTAGGCAGAAAGTGGGCTCTGTAATATCATTACTTGGGTGACTGGTCAGGGGCTGCCCTTTGACACTGCAGAATGATGCAGCTGTCCCTTCATTCCCAGACAGTTTTGTTTCTCTTTCATAGAGGCAGCTCACCCAATGCTGCCAAGTTGGTCCTGTCAAGGGACCACGTGAATATGGGTGATCCACCACATTTCCCCCAGTACTGACCAGGTTCTCTCAAGCATCACAGTTTAATTTTGATGAAGTTTGTTGTGAATGCACTCATCATCCTGGGAAATTTTTTTGACAAGTTTGCTTCTGTTAAATCATTCTCACTTAACCCCTTTCATAGCTTTCCTTTCCCTTACTCGTTTAACTCTTAATTGGCAAGGGGGAAATAGTGTTGTAAAAACCATCTGCAGCTCAGCTGTACAGACTATTGTGGAATGCCCCAACACGGTCTGAATGGTATAGATCTCTTATGACAGACTGGCTCTTGGTGCTTTTTTAACATCAGCAGTAAATAGCTGTCAATTTCGTAACTTAGAAACCTCGAACAACTTTACAGTAAACTAACAGATCATGTTGTGGTGATTTTTCTGTTCTTTTGATTTATATTTCTGCAGTGAACCACTGGAAATGGCAAGGTGTGAACTTTTCCACTTTGCTCTGAGAACATGATTATCCCAGCATTACTAGCAACTGTTCAAAAGCATGAGGAGTTTGAAATTGTTTACATTTGCTAGCAGGGCTCCTATGGTGTTGCTCACAGTGAGGCAGATGACATGATATTTTGTAATGTCAGGAACATTGTACCGCATAATGCACAATGTATTTAGTCTGCTTTCAAGTCTGTGTTCAAGTGGCCCGCCCTTTAAAGGCCACAAAGTCTAATTGCTACAATTAAATACATTCTGCGGGCAATTAGAGTTCAATTGCTTTATTGGTGAGCTGAGTTTTCCAAATTGGAAGCTACTTGCAAATTTGCAGCTCCAGGTCAAAAAAAAAATGATATGGAGAGTTGTCTCCTTTTTTTTGGTATTTTTGTTACATGTGATTGTCTGAAGTATCACTGATTCTCTAAATAGTGTTTCTTTTACTGATGTGACTTTAATGTTAAAAATGCAGAATAAGAACATTTTTTGTATCTAATATATCCGGCCACGTGGTCTGAGAGTAGTAGGGAACAACTGCACCATGGAGCAAAGGAATTTTAGTGTTGAGAATTTACCAATAACTCCTTTCCAATTTTTAAAATGCAAAGGTCCTTTCCATCAAATCAAGCTTACGAAAAATAGCAGATGGTGAATATTATAAAATGTAATTAGCAAAAGATAGCAGTCATAAAACACTTCTTAATTAACATTACTATAATCAGGAATAAATAACAAAGAAACAAAGTTAATTTTCCCCACTGAATTAACACCACAAAGCAATATCCTCCAATAATCTATTGCTACTAAAATTTTTCCAGTGCACATTTAAAAGCCTATAACTTATTCAATTGCAATTTATTACTATCTCCAGGACTTTTGGTAATGGAAAATCAGTGAGACACATTTATGTAGGACTTCAAAGGATGCTCAAAGGTAGTACCATATTTTTGTACTTCACAAGGATATAAAAAAAATCAAAGATCAGGAGAAGCCATTTGGAACTATATAATACAAAGACGAATAAATGTGCGATAGTGAGTTTAACCAGTAATTCCGGGTCACAATTCAACCGATGTTTAGAAGATTCTTGAGCTTCATTTGTACGGTTTATGACATCACTAGAATCACTCACCTGTGTAATTCACTGCCAACCATATATTATCCTGAATATTTACCTTGTTGAAAGTAATGCAAAATGAAAGCCTTGGATTTATTTTAATAGTTCTGTCAGTTCTAGAATGCTTATAATATGGATTAAAGTTTGATTTCTATGTTAAATAGCATTGTGGGAGTGATAGGATGTCAGAGTAACAACAATGACTGTGTTAGTCCACATCCATCTCGGTACAGTTTTTACAAGGTAGTCTTTTGCAAGTTTGTTCTCTTGTCCTTTCCTGAAAGCATTGATTCCTGCTGGGATAAGGGTCCAGGGGCACTGAATGTCCCCATGGAATCTTATCCCAGCAGGAATCAGTGCTTTCAGGAAAGGACAAGAGAACAAATTTGCAAAAGACTACCTTGTAAAAAGGTATTTACATTAGTATGGTAGCAAGGTTTATTATGTTACTAGACTAGCAATCCAGAGGCTTAAATAAATGATCCAGAAGCATGAGTTCAAATCCCACTGCAACAATTAAAAGAATTTCTATTAGAGGGGAGATGAGGAAAAACTTTTTCATGCAGAGGGTAGTTGGGGTTTAGAACTCACTCCCTGAAAGGGTAGTTGAGGCAGAAACCCTCAACTCATTCAAAAGGAGTCTGGATATGCACCTCAAGTGCCATAAACTGCAGGGCTACGGAACAAATGCTGGAAGGTGAGATTAGAATGGGTGGATCGTTTTTTGGCTGGCACAGATATGATGGGCCAAGTGGCCTCTTACTGTGCCTTAAACTTTCTATGATTCTGTGATAAAGCAACCACTATTCATGTGCCATCAAGCTCTTCATCCATGAAGGATATCACAGTCAAGCCACATTCAGTCCTCAACCAACATTTATATGCAGATACCTTCCAGCAAAGGGTCACTGGGTTGCAATCAGGAGCAGAAGCCTCAGCTTATTTTCCCCTCCTTGGCTCATGTACTGAGGCCAACTGTAATATCTACACCACTGCTCCAGTTGAGACCAACATAGACCAGAGACTGAGCCTGAGTCGGCCCAGTTTGTAAATCAGTTACTGTCTACAGTAGGTCTACAGTTTGATTAACTTTAAGACAGGCTCGGATTGGGCATGTAGCCTGACACTGTAGGAGTGTGACTGAAGTTATAAAGAAGAGCGCAAGAGAGTGCATGATTAGGTAATAATCAGGTGTGTGTGTGTCTGTGTGTGTACTGCAGGAAGCTTATTTTGGCCATAGTTCCTTTTAATAATAGACACAGAGTAACAGCCCTCACAATGGAGAGGATCTCATCAACCTATTTAAATAGTTTTTTTTTGGAATCAAAATGTATTATCTGTGTCTTAGACAGAATATGCAGTGAGGAACAATAGCACAGCAAGTGGAGTGCCCTTATGAGGAATCCTTTTCTGATGTTCACTATATATGTTAATTTATGGTAGCTTATCATGTATAAATCTTTTTCATAACCATGTGAATTTGATCAAGCGTTGAAGACACAGAATTGCTGATAGAGGCAGCAAAAAGGGTTTACAAACAGAATAACAAAATATCTCAAACAAAGCAGTAAATGCTATTAAACAGACATCTGGGAGTATTAAACAGTTTTTGTGTATTCATGTTTACTATCACAATCAGATCTCATCTTTCCTTATAGATTGTCATAGTTCTGCTGATGTTCTCCTAGACTGTAGTGCTAGCTTTTCCTCAAGAGGCAATTTTATGGCGTTGCATTCCTGCCACTGATCTTTGTCTGTTGTATTGCATCATTGTGTCAGGGAGCCGCCTCAAAAATAGGATAAATTGCAACCCCCCTCAGCACCTCCCAGGTAGCCCCATGAGCTTTGGTATTCAGTTGTGGCTCAGTGATAATGCTGTTACTCCTGATGCAGTGGGGGCATAAGTTTAAGTCATCCTCCAGTGACTTTTGCACCTAAATCTAGGTTAACACTCTGGTGCTGCACTGTTGGAGGTGCTGTTTTTCCAGATGAGATGTTAAACCATGGCCCTGTGTATTCTCTCAAAGAAAGATCGTTGATTATACACTGACTTTCATGACATTGTTACGATCAGGTGAGGAGGTGGTTGAAGGGCTTCCCTCTTTTCCCTCTCCCTGTTTGACCACAACAGGTTTAATTCTTTTTTAAAGTGGATGCACTGGCCAATCCAGTAGGTGTTTGATTGGTTCTTGTTATAATCATAGCAAGTAAATAATCGGCCAGGTTTTCTTGAGTTTAACAAAGAAAGAGGTTAACTTTATTTTACTTAAATTGAACCAAGTAAAATAATAAATGATGCTCCAAGTTTCACACACACACACATGCACACACTGGAGGTATACACACACACAAATAGGTTACAGAGTGGGGAAGGGTATATTGGTCAAGTTAGAGTCCATAGAAAAAAGCAGTATACAGTCTATGGAGTTTGGTGATTTGGCTAGCTTCTAGCTGAATTCGGTGGTCCTGAGACTTCTGGTTTGAAGAGACCGATGACTGATTCAATGGGTCTCTTGGAGACAGCAATGCGGATGATTTCCTCCAAGGGGTTTCTGGTTGTAGTGGGAGTATGCAGAGGTGGTCACAGTCAGCAGGCAGGGTTCAAAACTTGCAAGCTGGAATGGAGAGAGAGAGAGTGAGAAAGGAGGGACCCTCACTTGGGTCTGCACTTGTCAGAGTCCAGATGCTTCACTGACTGCTGCAGAGAAACACCAGCTTCAAACACAGATGGGGGGGGGGTGTGCGATGGACGGGGAGGGCATGTCACATGACAGTCAATGATTCAAGCATGGCAGTTAGCAGTGTATTTCTTCTGGCAACTAAAACAGCCCATGCTGGGGATTTCTTTCTCACAACCAGGGTCCCATTATTCCAGTAATAGTCTTGATGCCTTGCTAATGGAACAGGCAGTTCCCTTAAATTTCCCAGGTCTTGGTTCTTGCTGGGATGGGGCAGACTCTTCGTCTCAAACCTCACAGGCCTTGCAATGTAGGATACAGTGTTGCAAATTAGGTGGCCATCTTAAGCTGCTAGCAAAGTCACCATTTATCTGTTCCTTTTTTAATTTCTTTAAAAAATATAAATTCAGGTCTCCAGCCAGTGGATTAAAAAAAATTATCATTCAACATAACATGTTGGTGTCACAACATTCCAAAGCACTTTACAGCCAATCAAGTATTTTTTTGAAGTTTAGCCACTGTTGTATGTTTCCTGCACTACCTCATTAGCTGTAAAGGACTTTGAGATGTCGAGTGGTTGTGGAAAGGTGCTATATAAATGTAAGTCTTTATTTGGCACAGTAGCCAATTTGTGCATAGCAAGCTCCCACAAGTAGCAATGTGATAATGACCAGATAACCTGTTTTTGTGATGTTGATTGAGGGGTAAATAGTGGCCAGGACACTGGGGTTAGCTCCTCTGCTTTTCTTTGGAAAAGTTTGATATCCACCTTAGAAAGCAGACAAGACCTTGGTTTAACAGCTCAACAAGAAGACAGCGCTTCCAATAATACCTCTGTCCTGCACTGGAACATCAGCCGAGAATTGTTTAGTGCTCAAGCTCTGGAGTAGAAGTTGAACCCACACCCTTCTGACACAGAGGCAAGCATGCTATCAATTGAGCCACAGTTGACACTCAAGTAGATAGAATGGATCCCGTAGCACTCATTGAAGAAGAGCTGGGACATTCTTCCCAATATTTATGCCTCAATCAACATCACAAAAAACAAATTATTTGGTCATTCGCACGCTGCTGTTTGAGGGAGCTTGCTGTGCGCAAATTGGCTGCAGCATTTCCTACATTACAAAATGACTCCACTTCGAAAGTACTTCGTTGGCTGTAAAGCACTTTAGGACATCCTGAGATCGGAAAAGGCACTGTGTAACTGCAAAGCTTTTTTCGTTCATTCTTTCTCAGGTCTCCACTTCCACTGGGTTCTGTGAGGGATGCTCGATGAGACTGATGCTACTGAGGGCTGAAATCCGGGGACTCTTCCTCCCCCTTGTTTGGAGTGACCTTGCAAGAACGGGCTGAGGCTCCTTCCTCCGAGGGCAACACAGGCGCAGGGTGGCACAATTTCAGGCTCTGTATCTTTAAGACAAAAGCTAGAGTATGATTGACAATGTTAAAGAAATTTAACATGTTGAATTTCAGAGTATTGTAACTCTGGGAACATGAAAACCAAATTAAATTTAACACTTGGTATCTGATCTAATAATCAAAGCCTATCGCACATCAAAAGCTCAACATCATCATTACATCTTTAGCTGTGCTCTGCTGGTTGTCCAGTTTGTTTTTATCTACATTATCCGTCTCTAGGGCTCGAGCATCAGAGAATACCTGGAAGCAAGTAGCTAGCAGCTGTTGGAAACAAGAGATAATGTTTCGACTCAAAGTCTATATATGTCCCTGCAATGGGGAGGGATAAGGGTGATGTAATTTAACATTACATCATGAATGGAGAACAATGATCATCCTTATATTAGATGCAGCAAATTACTAGCTGAGTCACTGGTCTCAATAGTGCTGTGTTTGCACAGCTCTGAACTTAATTAACCTCCCGTGGAATAAATTTAAATTTGCACCTTGGAAGTGAAATTTGTTTGCTCCATATCTGGCAGCTGTGATATACCTTTATGGCTCCAGATTCAGGCCTGATAAAATAATGCTTTCCCTCAAAGTTCCACACAAATATTGGTTGGTAGAGAGGAACAGTGTTGTAGATGAGCAAACAACTGTGCCAGTTGGGGCCTTTTCAGAACAGCTGTTCCAGTGGTCGGTAACTAAATTAACATCTGCTGTGCAAGAGGAGCAAGGGTGAAAAGTCAGTTCATCTCATTGCTTAGCCAGGAGAACATGTGCTCACTGTGAGGTTATCCGCACCAGCTCAAAATGTGATAGTCTGCTTCAGGAGCTCGAAATGAAATAGAGCCAAATGATTTTCGGTTAAGAAGCAAAGGCTTTACAATAACTCTTTCGAAGTGATAAATTCACGTTTTGCTCAGCAATGCCAACCTATAATTCAGGAGACAAACTCTTAAAAAAAAAATCAAAGGATTTGGTACACAAATCATGAGTTGCATTTTTTTCCAAACATAAGTCAACAGAGATTGACAGTTGAGGTTTATAAACCTCATTCGTGACTTATTTAAATTCTAACAGGGTCAGAGCTCTTACAAAAACGATATCACTGCACCTGAAAATGATTTGTAAAAATCTTTTAAAAATCCTGTCTGTTATCAGCTGTGCTTTCTGTCTCATATGAGACAAGTAGTCATGTTTACAAGTATCTTCGGTTTGTGGAGTTGGTGAACGAGGCAGGTTTCTGGTGGGGGAGATTCTATTTTGATTGACAGCTCTGTAGACAAAAACCTCCTAAAATTGAGTATGGCTAACTACCGTTAATTTACACAAAGCAGGCAGCCTGTCTTTTTTTTTCTTTCTTCTTTTCACCGTTTTTATTTTCCTCCCTCTCACCCCTTAAGACAGATTATTTCACAGACTCACTGGAAAGTCTCTATGGACCCCCAGGGTTCCATAGACCCAGTTTGTGAACCACTGCACTAGCAGAGTAGCTCTCAAACCTTTTTGGTTGAAGGACCCCTTTTCAAATGGATTAGTAATCACAAACCTCCCATTTCAATTCTAATTCTAATTTTGAATTTAAATCTACTGATAAAGGATTTCTGAAATATTTAGTGGAAGAACATTTAAAACCTTTGCCGTTTTAAGCAGAAGGGGCAACAGTGCCACTGATATACTAACAAGGTGGACTGGGATCAGAAGTATTAAAAGTAACAGCTGAGATTGACTGAGTTACGTAAATCCAGCACCATCTAACCAGCAGTGAGGGTGCGAAAGCGGAGTTTCAATGTGTTGGGGAGGGGGGAGAGCTTCATCAATAACCCTTTTGTGCTTGGAAACAGTCCCAGGATATCAGTTGCCATAACTCATGGCGCTAGAGAGAAGTGGCAGTGACAGTGGAGGCTGATGTGTGCTCATCCTTGTATGTGTGCCCAGGAACATGTGATGACTTTGGGGAGGGAGAGGGGATTGTTGCTGATTTTTTGTTGTTCTGGTGTTAGCGGAAGCTGCAAAAAACAGTTCCACAGTTTTCCGCCTGATTAACGTGGCCGCTGTTCACAGTATTTTACGGCTGCAATTCCCAGTTGCTCCCTCTCCTTACAGGCCGACACTCACCCCATCTGAGGCCGCTGAGCACGCAGTGATCTGGCTCCCAGCTTCCAGCCGCTTCTCAGTACTTTGATTATATATTTTGGCTCCACTTACAGAAAAACTGGGAGACTTGAAAGTCCCAGCACACGATCATGATCGAGGCTCAGAAATTGCGTCCCTTGCGATGAATTCGTGAGAGTTGGCACATCTGCTTGCCCAGATGGGTTTGTAGTATAGTCTGCAGTTAAATAAATGCCTGATGCCAGTAATGTTACAGTACTATCGGTGGGAGCAGCAACTTTATTCTTAAACAGTTTATCAGAACTTTGAGATACAGACTGATATGTCTGGGGCTTTAGTGTTATTTTCTTACACAATCCCTTATTGTCTCTGACAAGTTTATCTCTCCTCTCCTGAAGGTGGTTGACTCCTTGCTGTGATTGTTCTTCCATGGGCACCAGTCGGCCTCTCGCATCTTGGCAAGTTACAATTCTTCATGTGTGAACTTTGATGGCTAATGGACAGGTTATTTGATCATGGAGACATTACAGCTTTTCCTGATCCTGTCCTCACTCCATTGCCTGAGCACGCGTTTCCAACAGACATCACTGGAACACGTTCAGGAGTAGAAACACTTCCCTAATACAGGGGCATTGAGCCACTGAAATCTGTGGTGGTTTCTTCCTTCAGCTCCCACTTAAAACTGCATCGGGGGTCCCATCAATGTAATAGGGCTCCAATTTGCATAAATTTTGGAGCCTGGTTTAGGCAGATGCACCATCTGCCTCCAAAATCCTGCAGGTTAACATCACAAATATTGGAAACGGTCAGGGTCCAAGCAAGGAAGTAAGCTGCTCCTTTTTAACTGCCCACCCACCTGATTTCCTCTGGGCAGACAGGTTTAGAAGCATCTGCACAAGGGTAATAAAGGAGGAAAGAAATGAATAACAGAAGAAAATTAAAAGAGTAAGAAAAAAAATCAGAGGCCAAGGGGAGAAACAGTGCAAGAACAAACAGAAATGACAATTAGGGAATCTTAGATGAAAACATTTCCAAATGTGCTTAAGTGGCAACAGTTAAAAAAAATATAGAAACAATTTAATTATTTCCACGTTTTTTTTTTCTGCCTGCATTTGAACTTGATTAAATTCAGTGAAAAAAAGATATAACACTAACAGAATCAAACTTCAGGAAGCAAGGGTGATTATCAAGAAAAGTCTGATCCAGGATCACTGCGAGTGGTTAAAGGGCAGCATTAAGCTACACAGGAGTTGAGATGACGGTGGTAAACCACCTGAGGTTTGCTGTCATGGTTTATAGACCTTCAGTGAGATTTTTCTAATCGTTGCCAAGGCACCTGTCACTTCTGATGCAGGAATTGCAGCAGCTGCTACTGTTTCTAGGCAGAGCCGAGGTCACTTGATCTGAGGTGGCTGTGCGGTGCTTTCAGTGCTGTTTGGAAAGCTGCCGTATTTGTTGAGGCAAGAGGTGAGATGCAGGTGCCAATTTGTACAGTATGTTGGCAATTCTTGGCCCTGCCGTCCTCAGTTGGTAGCACACGTGCCTCAGAGTTAGGAAGTTGTGGCTTTCAGTTCCACCCTGGAAATTTCAGCACAAAATCTCGGCTGACGCTCTGGCTGCAGTACTGAGGGAGTGCTGCATTATTGAAGGTGCTGTATTCTGGATCAGATGTTAAACTGACAAACTGCTCTCTCAGGTAGATTGCCTGCTCATTACCACATTGCTGTTTGTGAGAACTTGATGTGTGCAAATTGCCTGCTGCGTTTCTTACATTTCAACAGTCACTACGCTTTAAAAGTGTCTGGCTGGTTGTAAAGTGCTTTGGGATGTCCTGTGGTCATGAAAGATGTAAGTCTTTCTTTTATTGCAGGAGTCTAACAATCTGACAAATTGTCAGCTATCTGGTGAGAGTGTACATTTTGTTTGGCGAGCTCCTGTGATTTTCCTCACCACGCCATTTACCTGGTCATTGGGAATTCCAGGTGTATGTCTGCCCCAGGCTGGGACATACACCTAAACATTTGGTGAAGAAATGCAATGCAACTTGAAGACCTGGAATGCTTCATATTGTCCTGTGTGGGGATTGTTAAATCAATTTGTAATTTGACTGTGAAGTCTTCAGCCTTCCCAAGAAACCAGAGGCCCTGCAGGGCTCCAGGAGGCAGGTCTTTGCACCAGGTACCTTCAAGTACCTCTAAGTTGGGATATTCACCAGAAAATGAGGCGGGACACTGGGAAACGCACCTTCCTGTCTCATTATAGTAGCAGCACTGGGCTGGACAGCACCTTCAACATGTGCAAGCCCAGCACTTCCAGCACGGATTCCTCAGGAAATCCTGTGACAGCGCAATGGGATGGAGACCTGAGGTAATGTGCCAGCACCTCTTTTCCCTCTTGCCTGTGCCTGGGAAATGCCCAATCCCCAGGCCTAGGGAAGGGGAAAATCTATGATGTTGGTTGCCTGCTCTACATGATAGAGCTTTGAAAGGTATTGTTCTCATACAAACGTTTAGCACACTTGTACCAAATTAGTCTCTGCACGGTTGTAATGTTATCAGTGCCACGTACAGATAATTTGACACAAGTATATTTAACATCTTACCAGTTCAGCATTCATAATTTCTGTCCTAATATCTTTTTTGGAAGGAGAGATAAGGATTACAACTTACTTAAATTTTTTTCTTTCCTTTTCCCTGTCTTTAACTAATTTTCTTACAACAGTCACTTATCTGCACATGGACTCCTTTAAAGAGGAGAACTGAAGGTTTGACCCATAACCTTTTGCCATGCCAAATGCTCTGGGATCATTCAACAATTGAAGGGGCCAGGGATGTTTTTGTTACTCTAACTGATTTGGACTTGGTGCATGATCTGTCAGCATAGCTCAGAATGTACACCATCATTCCTAACTGCAGGAAAGTGGAATTGTAAATGTGATTTAATATTTGGTTAATGCTTTTTCTTAATGGAGTGAGCCTTGGACTTAGTGCTGAGTTAAAAAGTGTAGGGTTTGAACTCTGCCCAGACAGTCCAGGCGAGTGAAGACTGAAGATTCGGTTCGAAAGACTGGGTTGACATCCAGTTTGGAAACTCAGGTATGGGTGCCCTCCCCACCCTCCACCTGACCATAAAACCCTTATGCCATATCAGACTGAGCACCTTATCAACTGGCATGAAGATGGTTAAGACTATGGAAGGAGCATTCACACTGTTAGGAGGCTGTTAATCAGCTTATGAATCCTTCCACTATTTCACACTATTCTTCAAAGGAAGAATGCAAAGATACGAACACAACAACCATCTTAATGAAAACACCCTGCAGCAAGTAAAGCATTCCCCATATCCAACCATTTCCATTAAACATGCACTGTAAATGTCTGAGCAATAAATTGGTGATAAAGCAAATATTCCCTCAAACCAAACATTTCTATTAAGCCGTGTGGATTATAATTCTAATTCAATCTGTATAAACAATTACAAGGCTGTGCATCTAAGCTCCCGGGCTGAGAAACCTCATTTAGGAGTTGCAAATCTTGCAGCCTGTATTAATTGCAATCTTGGAAACTGTCCATACCCTAGAATGTATTTTGTTCTGAAAGACTTTTGAATCTTTTGAGTGTTGAAAATTTTAATTGGCAAACTGCACATTTTGCTGAACACTCACAGTGTTTCCTTATCTTGCCAGCCTGCCAGGCAGTTACCAGACTCCTACACCTTGCTGTCCATACAAGGACACTGCCAGCATGTCAGCATGTAAACAACAGCTGTCACAACATAATTGTGTACAGGAGCGAGCTGAAGGAATGAAAATGCTGCACGTGTGGTATGTAACTTAGAAAAACACAGGGACTTGAATGATTATCTTTGGAATAAAGTCGACATGCCTTTTGAATGTGCCACATGAGATTTAAACCCTAAATAAAATGGAAACAAAATGAATAATTTGTAGGTTCAGAAAATGAATGCAACTACAAGGAAACCCAAAGTGAAGTTCATCTTTAAAAAAAAGGATCATTTCTCCCCATAGTTACAATTCACTAATGACATTGGTGATTTGTGGGTATTTTTTAAGAACTCTTCTCATTAGTATAGGACTGAGTCTTTGCTCATGGCAAGGCAGGGTTGAGTGTTTTAATTTTTTAGCTGGTCTCCACTAAACAAAGCATTGCCATATAGGAATTCTGTAGGATTAGGTCCTATCTTGGCACTTCCTTGAGATATTCATTTGTAAAACACAGTCATTTGAAGAAAATATTTATAGTTTTTCTTACAAGCTTGTTGCACGCTGGCTGACCTCCCAATTGGAGCAATGTTGCTCACAAGATCACAAAGTACAGATGAGGAAGGCCATTTATCTCATCTTATCTCATCCATTTAGAAAAGCCCTCCTATCAAGATATTTAACCTTTTCATGAAAGATTCCAGAGGGTTAGTCTCCATTATTCCATGCAGAAGTTCATTCCACAATCTTTGAGTGTAGAGGTTTTTTGGCATTAGTCCTAAATTCATTCTATACTGGTTTGAATCTGTGATCTCTTATCTTAATATCATGTTTTAATATGAAGTAATGTTCCTGATTTCCCTTTTCCATGCCGTTTACCGTAACTCTGCAAAGTCACCTCTTTGGAAGGTTACTGGATTTTCGAGGTGTAGATGGTTTGTACTTAAGTCCATGTTCTCAGCAGCTCCTCATCTATTTTTGAGAAATCCTAGATGATGGGTAAGGTCCCACCAAGATTGAAAAGGGAGGTCTTGCTGATGGGTAATGCAAGGAGGGGGAAGGTTGTGTGAGGAGCTGATATTAAACTAATGGTCATTCTGATGAAACAACCAATCACCTTCAAAAGATGAAACTCAGAAGGTAAGTGCAATGTATTGTGCATTGGAATAAAAATAGGCATTTTATAAATAGTTGTCCAGTTAAGAGTAATCAAGGGATCTTTGGCACTTAACATGTCCTTTCACCATGGCACCAGTAATCAATAATGCAAATAGTAGGCTGAAACAACAACAACGTGCATTTATATGCCACCTTTAACAAAGTAAAATGTCCCAACCTGCTTCACAGGAACATTATCAAACAAAATTTGACACTGAGATGTTAGGAGATATTAGGGCAGATGATCAAACGCTTGATCAAAGTCATAGGTTTTAAAGAGCATCTAAAAGGAGAAAAGAGAGATAGCAAGGGAGAGGGGTTTAGGGAGGGAACTCCAAAGTTTATGGCCTTGACAGTTGAAAGCACCTCTGCAAATGGTGGAGCGATTAAAATTGGGGATGCGCAAGAGGCTGGAACTGGAGCAGCGCAGATATCTTGGAGGTTTGTCGGACTGGAGGAGATTATGGAGATAAGGAAGGGTGAGGCCATGGAGGGATTTGAAATCAAGGATGAGAATTTTAAAATTGAGGTGTTGCTTAACCGGCAGCCAATTTAAGTCAATGAGCACAGGGGTGATGGATGAACTTGGTTGAAGTAAAGATATGGGCAGCAGAGTTTTGGATGAATTTAAGTTTATGGAATATAGAACAAAGGAGGCTAGCCAGGAGTGTGTTGGAACAGTCAAGTCTAGAGGTAACAAAGGCTTGAATGAGGGTTTCAGCAACAGATGATTCAGGCAGGATGGAGTCGGGCAATGTTATGGAGTTAGAAGCAGGCAGTCTTAGTGATGGTGCAGATGTGTGGTCGGAAGCTCATTTCAGGGTAAGATATGACACCGAGGTTGCGAACAATCTGGTTTTGCCTCAGACAGTTGCCAGGAAAGGGATGTATTGAGGGTTAGGGAACAGAGTTTGTGACAGGGATTGAAGATAATGACATTATATTGCTATCTCTGTAGGTCGCCCTCGGGTTCCCCACCCAATTTCTGCTCCTGTCCGCCAGTCCTGGTGCTAGCCCCATCCCACACCCCACCCACCCGCAAACACATCCTGAGTCAAAATTAATCTCCTAGTGTCAGAGCACTGAATAATGGGGAAAGGCTGAAGAAACTTGGGCTGCTCTGTCTTGGAAGGAACTTGCTGAGAGGAGAGTTAATAAAGATGAAAAAGCATTGTGAGCCCTACTTCAAGATGTGCCATGAAAGTAGTTTAAGGGGCATAGGTTCAAATAGGTGAAATGCCAATTTTTAGTTCTACATGTAGGATTTTCAATATATTTTGTATGTTTATATTTAATTTAAAAATTAACAGTAATACCATAAACATTCACTCCAATCTCACCGGAGTAAGTTGGTGTCAGTTGTCACTCAGTTATTAACATTCTTATGACTGAACCAGAAGGTTGTGGATTTAAGTCCCACTCCAGAAACTTAAGCATGTAAATCTAGGTTGACACTCCAGTGCTGTACTGTTGGAAATATTTTTGGATGAGATGTTGAACTGAGATCCTGTCTGCCTTCTCAGGCGGTTGTGAAAGATTCCATGCTCTATCTCGAAGAAGAACTGGGACGTTATCCCCAATATCCTGGCCAATATGGCCTCCTTCCCTGCTATAAATTTCTATGATTTATCCCTCAACCAATGTCACTAAAACACAGATTATCTGGTCATTATCACATTGCTGTTTGTCGGAGTTTGCTATGTGCAAATTGGCTGCTGCATTTCCTACATTACAACAGGGACTGCACTTTAAAAGTACTTCATTGGTTGTAAAGAGCTTTTTGACGTCCTGTTGTCAGGAAAGGTGCTATATAAATACAAGTCATTTTTTTTTGAAAAGCAAGCTGAATTTAAAACGAAGCAAACCAAATTGATTGCAGCACTCTCACTGCTAGCACTATTTTTGAAAAAGACAATTCAGAGTAATTTGAAACTCTCCATTGGGCTGACATCAATTTTCCTGCAGGGATCACATCCAAAGGACAGGGTAGGTTGTTAGGAAGTGGAAGGCACACGCTGTGATTCATTAAGCACTGAACCCATCAGCAAAGGTTTCAGCAGGAACACAATTCGATGCTTTGCCATGGAGAAGATTTTAAAGGTTACGGCCATGATGAACAAGTATTTGCTTTTATGTTTTCATACAGTAATATAAGGAAGTTCACCCAATGTCCTGGCCAACATTCACTGCTCCTTAATCAATGTCATCAAAAAAAACAGATTAAAACTAATTCATGGTGGGAAGCACTTTCAGATATTTTGACTCAATAAGGCACTTTATAAATGTAAACTTTATTGCTAATGTGTCACCATGTCACTTAAAGAAAGACTTGCATTTATATAGCGCTTTTCACAACCGCCGGATGTCTCAAAGCGCTTTACAGCCAATGAGGCACTTGTAGTTCCAGTTCTAATGTAAGGAACGCAGCAGCCAATTTGCAAGCAACAAGCTCCCACAAACAGCAATGTGATAATGATATGTTTTTGTGATGTTGATTGAGGGATAAATATTGGCCAAGACACCAGGGATAACCCCTGCTCTTCTTCAAAGTAATGCCATGAGATTTTTTTTCCATTGGCTCGGGGGATGTGGGTGTCGCTGGTATTTATTGCCCATCCTTATTGCCCTTGAGAAGGTGGTGGTGAGCTGCCTTCTTGAACTGCTGCAGACCTTGGGGTGTAGGTACACCCACAGTGCTGTTAAGAAGGGAATTCCAGGATTTTGACCCAGACACAGTGAAGGAACAGTGATATAATTCCAAGTCAGGATGGTTTGTGGCTTGGAGGGGAACTTGCAGGTGATGGTGTTCCCATGCATCTGCTGCCCTTGTCCTTCTAGGTGGTAGAGGTCACAGGTTTGGAAGGTGCTGTTGAAGGAGGCTTGGTGAGTTGCTGCGGTGCATCTTGTAGATAGTACACACTGTTGCCACTGTGCATCGGAGTGAAGGGAGTGAATGTTGAAGGTGGTGAACGGGGTGCCAATCAAGTGGGCTGCTTTGTCCTGGATGGTGTCAAGCTTCTTAAGTGTTGTTGGAGCTGCACCCATCCAGACAATAGGAAAGTATTCCATAACACTTCCTGACTTGTGCCTTGTAGATGGTGGACAGGCATTGGGGAGACAGGAGTTAGTTACTCGCCACAGAATTCCCAGCCTCTGACCTGCTTTTGTAGCCATGGCTGGTCCAGTTCAATTTCTGGCCAATGGTGAACCCCCCCCTCCCCCCCCCCCCCCCCCCCATCCCAAGGATGTTGATAATGGGGGATTCAGTGATGGTAATGCCATTGAACGTCAAGGGAAGATGGTTAGATTCTCTCTCATTTGAGATGGTCATGGCCTGGCACTTGCGTGGCACGAATGTTACTTGCCATTTATCAGCCCAAGCCTGGATGTTGTCCAGGTCTTGCTGCATATGGACACAGTCTGCTTCAATATCTGAGGAGTCACAAATGGTGCTGAACATTGTGCAATCATCAGTAAACATCCCCACTTCTGACTTTATGATGGAGGGAAGGTCATTGATGAAACAGCTGAAGATGGTTGGGCCTAGTACCCTACCCTAAGGAACTTCTGCAGTGATGTCCTGGGACTGAGATGATTGACCTCCAACAATCACAACCATCTTCCTTTGTGCTAGGTATGACTCCAACCAGCAGAGAGTTTTCCCCTGATTCTCACTGACTCCAGTTTAGCTAGGGCTCCTTGATGCCATACTTGGTCAAATGCTGCCTTTATTTCAAGGGCAGTCACTCTCACCTCACCTCTTGAGTTCAGCTGTTTTGTCCATGTTTGGACCAAGGCTTTAATGAGGTCAGGAGCTGAGTGGCCGTGGTGGAACCCAAACTGAGCGTCACTGAGCAGGTTATTGCTGAGTAAGTGCCTCTAGATAGCACTGTTAACGACACCTTCCATCACTTTACTGATGATCAGGAGTAGACTGATAGGGCGGTAATTGGCCGGGTTGGATTTGTCCTGCTTTTTTGTGTACAGGACATACTGGGCAATTTTCCATATTGCCTGGTAGATGCCAGTGTTGTAGCTGTACTGGAAGAGCTTGTCTAGGGGAGCAGCAAGTTCTGGAGCACAAGTCTTCAGTACTATTGCCGAAATGTTGTCAGGGCCCATAGCTTTTGCAGTATCCAGTACCTTCTGTCGTTTCTTGATATCAAGTGGAATGAATCGGATTGGCTGAAGACTGGCATCAGTAATGCTGGAGACCTTAGAAGGAGGCCAAGTTGGATCATCCAGTCAGCAGTCCAGGCTGAAGATGGATACAAATGCTTCAGCCTTGTCTTTTGCACTCATGTGCTGGGCTCCCCTATCATTGAGGATGGGGATATTTGAAGAGCCTCCTCTTCCTCCTGTCAGTTGTTTAATTGTCCACTACCATTCATGACTGGATGTGGCTGGTCTGCAGTGTTTAGATCTCATCTATTGGTTGTGGCATTGCTTAGCCCTGTCTATTGCAGGCTATTGCCACTGTTTGGCACGCACGTAGTCCTGTGTTGTTAGCTTCACCAGGCTGACACTTCATTTTTAGGTATGTCTGGTGCTGCTCTTCATTGAACCAGGTTTGGTTCCCCCGGCTTGATGGTAATGGTAGAGTGGGGATATGCCGGGCCATGAGGTTACAGATTATGGTTGAATACAATTCTGCTGCTGATGGCCCACAGCACCTCATGTATGCCCAGTTTTGAGTTGCTAGATCTGTTTGAAATCTATCTCATTTATCATGGTGCTGGTGCCACACAACACGATGGGGGGTACCCACAGTATGAAGACGGGACTTTGTCTCCACAATGACTGTGCGGTGGTCGCTCCTACCAATACTGTCATGGACGGATGCATCTGTGACAGGTAGATTGGTGAGGACGAGGTCAAGTAGGTTTTTCCTTCTTGTTGGTTCCCTCACCACCTGCTGCAGACCCAGTCTAGCAACTATGTCCTTTAGGACTCAGCCAGATCGGTCAGTAGTGGTGCTACCGAGCCACTCTTGGTAATGGACTTTGAAATCCCCCATCCAGAATACATTTTGTGTCCTTGCTACCCTCAGTGCTTCTTCCAATTGGTGATCAACATGGAGAAGCACCGATTCATCAGCTGAGGCGGGGGGTGGGGGGAGGGAGGTGGTAGGTGGTAATCAGCAGGAGGCTTCCTTGCCCATGTTTGACCTGATGGCATGAGAATTCATGGGGTCCAGAATCACTGTTGAGGACTCCCAGGGTAACTCCCTCCCAACTGTATATCACTGTGCTGCCACCTCTGGTGGGTCTGTCCTGCTGGTGGGACAGGACATTCCCAGGGATGGTGATGGTGGTGTCTGGGACATTCTCTGCAAGGTATGATTCCGTGAGTATGACTATGTCAGGCTGTTGCTGATTGGTCTGTGGGACAGCTCTCCCACTTTTGGCACAAGACCCCAGATGTTAGTAAGACTTGCAGGGTCGACAGGGCTGGGATTGCCGTTGTCGTTTCAGGTGCCTTGGTCAATGCTGGGTGGTCTGTCCAGTTTCATTCCTTTTCTGACGCTTTGTGGCAGTTTGATGCAACTGAGTGGCTTGCTAGGCCATTTCAGTGTCAACCACATTGCTGTGGATCTGGAGTCACATGCAGGCCAGACCAGGTAAGGATGGCAGATTTCCTTCCCTAAAGGACATTAGTGAACCAGATGGGTTTTTACAACAATTGACAATGGTTTCATGGTCACTATTAGACTAGCTTTTATTTCCAGATTTTTGTTCATTGAATTCAAATTCCGCCATCTACTGTAGCGGGTTTCAAACCCTTGCCCCCAGAGCATTAGCCTGGTGCTCTGGGTTACTAGTCTAGTGACATTACCACTACGTCACCACCTCCTCTTAACCTCTTACAACCACCCAAATCAACAGATGGGGCCTGAGTTGAATATCTCATCCATAAGAAAGCATGTCTGACACTGCAGCACTTCCTCAGTGCCGCACGGGAGTGCAGCCTCGATGTTTGTGCTCGAGCTCTCGCGTGGGACCTGAATCCAAAACTCTGTGATTTAGAAGTAAGACTGTTACCAAGTGAGCCATGGCTTACATGACATGTCATGTGATAAAACTCGCACTCATCCCTTTTGCCTTGTTCAAACAAAACAATTGCCCACTCACTAACCCAGGGCTGCGGAGGCCAGTTATAGCACTTTTTTTTTGCCCTGGCGAAGAACAGCTATCTCAGGAAAAATTGCAGATTGAACCTGGAGCCTTGCTAGTGTCTATGGCTCAGCTTTGGATACAACAAAATCACCTATCCATCCAAACAGCTCATTAACCATCTTTAATAGAAAAATGCTCATTTAGGGGAAGAGAGAAGGGCAAAAAGGACAGTTAAATTTCTGTATAAAAAACACCCAGATGACATTAATTTTACTTAAATAACAAAACAAAGGTTAGGGAGAAGGAAATTTGGCACCGAATCTATGAGGGAAGATTTATTGGGCCTGAATTTGCTGAAAGCTTGTGCCATTGTTTTAGTGCATAAATTCCAGGAAACTATCGTGTGAATGAATGCTGCCATTGCTTACACCATGTCATAGCTCACTGGGAGTTCTCCACCGCTTCATGGATACCCTCGTTAAAAAAATTGAACAGCTATTTATCATACTCAGTCTCCATTAATATCAATGGCACGATCGAGTTTGCTGAATTGATACCACTGTGGTCATCACAGTCACTCAGACCATTACAGATAGGCACTGGAGGGTTCAGAATCAGTGAAGTATTCAATCACTCAGCTGCCTGCCTGATGGTAACATTTTTATCACTTGTGCTAGGAACTTCATTGAAATCCTAGGCATCAAGGAAATAACAAAATAAGTGTTTTAACACCCAGGCATGTTCTGATTTTGCCCAGATCGAAATTATTTTTAAATTGATATTTATTGACCTTGTGCATTAAGCATGGATTACAACTGATAATGAAATCAGGCTAGGGTACGCATGCAGTTCAGGAGACAACCCCCATGGATACGGGTCCCTTCTTAACAATGGTTTATATATTTATGCTGTTTCAGTACAAGCTCATGGATCAAATTAAACCCGATGTAGACATTCTGTCCGTACATACTGCGACCCACTCCCAGGTTAGCAGATCGAAGCCATTGCTTCTAAATGCATCCCTGTCAGAACCTGTTGTTCTGTTCTGTTTTGGTCCCCGGTACATGGGATGTTTGTTATCAGACAACAACAGCAACATGCATTTATATAGCACCTTTAATGTACTAAAATGTCCCAAGGCACTTCACCAAACTGTTATCAAACAAATAAAAGCAAAATACTGCGGATGCTGGAAATCTGAAACAAAAACAAGAAATGCTGGATTCACTCAGCAGGTCTGGCAGCATCTGTGGAAAGAGAAGCAGAGTTAACGTTTCGGGTCAGTGACCCTTCTTCGGAACTGGAGTGAATCCAGCATTTCTTGTTTTTGTTATCAAACAAAACTTGCCCCATAAAGAGATATCAGAACAGGTGACCAAAAGCTTGGTCAAAGAGTTATAGTTTAAAGAGTGTGTTAAAGGAGGAGAGCAAAATGAAGAATTGAAGAAGTTTAAGGAGGGAATTCCAGAATTTAGGGCCCAGGTATTGAAGGCCCAATGGTTGAACACAGAAAATTGGGGTGTGCATGAGGTCAGAATTGGAGGAGCACAGAGATCTTGGAGGGTTGTAGGGCTGGAGAAGGTTACAGAGGTATGAAAGAAGGAATTGAACACAAGGACATTGGCTGGACACTCCTGATCCACCTCTAAGCTCGCTGCATCAAAATCTACTTAGTTTTCCAGCAAATTGTGGCATGCATTCACCACTGGCAGAGCTGGAGCACAATGCTGTAACTGATGGCGTTTGTCACCAATATCGCCATTGCAGCAAATTCCAGGCTGATATGTTGCATATTTCCTGTCAACTTAGAAAAGCATTCCAAAAAAATGTGTTTACATTCTGATGGAAATAAGGATCCGAGGAAATCTCCCACTATGTTTGTAATGTCACGAGCACACAGGAAACAGAGGAGATTTTACATACATACGAACATACAAATTAAGAGGAGTAGGCCACTTGGCCCTTGAGCCTGCTCCGCCATTGATTAAGATCATGGCTGATCTGATTGTAACCTCAACTCCACATTCCTGCCTACCCCCAATAACCTTTCACCCCCTTGCTTATCAAGAATCTATCTACCACTGCCCTAAAAATATTTAAAGACTCTGATTCCACTGACTTTTGGGGAAGAGAGTTCTGAAGACTCATGACCCTCAGAAAGAAAAGTTTTCTCCTCATCACTCTCTTAAATGGGCGACCCCTTATTTTGAAATTGTGACCCCTAATTCGAGATTCTCCCACAAGAGGAAACATCCTTTCCACATCCACCCTGTCACGACCCCTCAGGATCTTATATGTTTCAATCAAATCGCCTCTTACTCTTCTAAATTCTAGTGGATACAAGCCTAGCCTGTCCAAACTTTCCTCATTCCAGCTATTAGTCTAGTAAACCTTCTCTGAACTGCTTCCAACACATTTACATCCTTAAATAAGGAGACCAATACTGTACACAGTACTCCAGATGTGGTCTCACTAATGACCTGTATAACTGAAGCATAACCTCCCTACTTTTGTATTCAATTCCCCTTGTGATAAATGATATCATTCTGTTAGCTTTCCTAATTACTTGATGAACCTGCATACTAACCTTTTGCAATTCATGTACAAGGACACCCAGATCTTTCTGCATCTCAGAGCTCTACAATCTCTCACCATTTAGATAATATGCCTCTGCTTTATCCTTCCTGTCAAAATTTTCCCATATTAAACTCCATTTGCCAGATATTTGCCCACTCACTTAACCTATCTATATCCCTTTGTAGCCCCCTTATGTCCTCTTCACAACTTACTTTTCTACCTACCTTTGTGTATTCAGCAAATTTAGCACAAACACAAAGGACCCATAATATCCAGTGCATTAACCATGCCTGTATCTCAAATCATGCCACTTATTTACTGGCTGACTCTTCAGTATAAATCATAGGGTAGATTTTCCTGTTCCTGCACGTTGGCATATTGGATCGCCCGGGCATAGCAAATAGAGGAAATTTGGGCATGGCAAACTGTACATCCCTGAGGGAGTTCACCCAATCTGTAGCCCATAAAATATATATTTTTGCAGGATATGAAAACACACACATCAGGGTGTGATTTATTTGCCAGATTTAACAGTGCGTGACTATTAGCTGTGCAACCCAATAAACAGAAGAAACTGTGAGCAGAGAGGTGTAAGTATTGTAATGAAAAGAAGCATCAAGAATGTAGTTCCTTTTAATTATATAGATTGCACATTTCATCTACCTCTCCTCTTCGGTGCTGCTGTAGAGATAATGTGCACAAAGTCAAGTTAAATCTGGATTACTTTTTCCTATCTTCAATCTTTATTACATTTTATGAAATGCCACTTCTAATTTTATAAACTAATAAAATTGTTCCATAATTTGCTACTATGTTATCTACCAGACTGGAGAGTTTCAGACAGCCCATTCCTTGAATGGTCAAGAATAATCTGGGATGGAAACGTAGCTTAAAGTCTACCATGTTGAAGTTCAGCCATGATCTTACTGACTGGTGAAGCAGGCTTGGAGTGCCATATGGCCTAATGCTGCTCCTAATTCATAAGTTCGTACATAGTTCACCAGAGTCTACGAACACTGCAACACTAACTCTGTGACAACAAACTGCTGCCTTCATTCAGCTCCCTCATGCTGCTAAATCTGGGAGCACATCTATTAATTCAACTCCCTTGTAGTCAGCTTTAGCAAGAGCATATGCAAATTCAGCTTCCTCACACTATTGGCTTCGATGATTACATTTGTTAATTCAGTTCTCTAACACTATTGTGCTTAGTGATCAGGTTTGTTCATCCAACTCCCATACGTTATGCTTTTTAGCAGCTTTAATTAACATGTTATTTGAGTTGGTACAGACATGAGCAATGGTGTGAGGATCTTGTCATGTGACTGATTGCATCAATTTGCATAACTCAGATACGGTATCGTGCTTTACCAGATTTGTCCACATTCCCTTCAATTGTAAGCATTCAACTCTGAATTGGTGGTAACTTTTGAACTACACGAGAGAGGAGATAGAGAAAAAAACAGCAGAGATCTAAGTTGGGAATTTCCATCACTTCTGCAAGGTACCATTTGAAGTATTGGGTGAAACTGTTGCCCTTTTATACAACATCTTTTATTGTGCCAAAGTTGCACCATACAATTTACTGGAAGGTGATAGCACTTGAGGAACAGCAAAGACATACTAAGACATCCAGACCAAGGAGTTACTCTTTGGTTAGGAGTTCCTCTGTGTGGCCAGTTTCCATGCATGCAGAGGATAGTCTTTTTATTGAAAAAGCATTTCTGTTACTTGGAGTAATCCAGGCACAGTGGGCTGTCACATATGATGGCATAATTACTGCTTCCTGGATAATGACCACTGGCAGTAGTAGTGATCTTTCTGTGGCCAGATACCACCTAAACCTGAACAGTAACATAGTGCAAGGGTATGGATTTGATATGTGGGGCCTTTATACCCTCATGGGTGCCACTTTTAATGCTTTTCACTTAAAGTATCCTGTCACCCAGTGAATGCTTTCTGTCCTGTCTAGTTGATATTTCCAAGGGAACATTTTGGAAGTGCTATCTTTTGCAAATATATAGTGTTTGTCACTTTCATGATACATGTGTGCATTGCATACTAATGCAGCAGCTCTCTCCTGGGATGGCTTGGATGGATATTTAAGTATAAAAGTTTAATGCTGTGAATACCTTCACTTCTATGCAAAGAACCGTCCCTGTTCTAGATATTGTCTGCAGATGGTAGAACTCTCTGAAAGCCTGTTTTGTGAACTCCTCTGACACGTGCAAGAGTCTATAAATGCAGGCCCTGGGTGCAGGAAAAACAGTTCAGGTGTCTCAGCATTTGTTTTGCTTCTCACCAATTCCTCCTCATCTTAATCCCCAAAGGAATATCTATATTTACCACTTTGTAGTTCAACTTAAATGACAACAAGTAACCAAGAATAACAAAGAAAGTTTTGAAAGTTTTTTTTTTATATGTAGTGTACGACCTCAGTGAGACTGTTAATTTTAAAATACGAGGTATGAACTCTCCAGACCAACTTAAAGAATTACAGAACAAGATTTCACATTATAAGACTTTTCTTATAACAACTAAACTAAAAGAAATCCCCATTAACTAAATAGTACTTTGTAAGTAGCTGATACCCCAAATTACAGAGAAAGGTACTTTCTCCACTTATTAAAACACTTGGAAACCTCATACCACACTTATACGTTATACAGTCCTCCTTGATGGTGAAATCCTTGTAGATAAAAGTCCCAAACTCCTCCCAGTTGAAATGGGTTGATCTCCCAGACCCTTCTCAAAGTCAATGTCATCTTCGTTCACTTCCTCAAGCACTTATGACCTGGAGTTCCATGAATAAGGTGATTCCTGGTGATCCTGCTGGTCTTTTACTTCTCTGCAAACCTCAACTTTCAAAACAAGCTCAAGTCTTCGCAGCCTTTCGCTGTATCAGTCTTCTCTGACAGCAGGTGTTCCCTCTTTCTCTCCTCTCAGAGGCTGCCACTGCTGGTCTTCTTCCTTACAGCCTGCTTCTTCTGAAAATCTGTTGAATTTATCCAGAATCAAAAGTCAAAAGCCATTTGTCTTTTCTAATATGCAAAATCCACAAGTCTGGCTATAGCAGAGCCACCCGGGCTTTCCATTGTTTCCAGATGTTAGCAACTGCAATTCACGTTTACATTCTCAGAGTCACTAACTTCTTGGTTATGATCTGAAAGTCTGGCAAGTGTTATACCCCTGCAGTCTGCTTTTCAAAAAGGTCTGTGATCTGGTATCTTTGTTGTCCTCGTAACCAAGATCCCTGTCTTGTCTTTAAGCAGAGTTGATGTGAGGTCACCTGACTCCATCTTAAACTACATTAAAAATCATAGTTTTTAAAACATAATCATGTTAAAACGTCCAGCATTCGTAACAGTAGGAAAAGTTGGATTAACCAACAAAATTGATTTAAATCTGCAGAAGATGCAGCAAAAGATCATTAAAGGCCAAAAGTAATTTCACAAACTGAAACATATCTATAACCTTTAAGAAGCCAATCAAATCCCAATCCTTTAACTGGGCAAGCAGCATGCTGTAGGTGGAGCAGGAATTGGTATTGGACTTGATTTTAATATCGGTACTCTGTTAATGAGGCCCTTAGATAATTATAGTGCCTCAGGCATGCTCAATTTACCACTGCTACCAGCTCACCCACTCTAATCTACCTCTCTTAGAACTTGTAATGATCTGCTCGCTAGGTTCCAAACCTGACATCATCATTAAGTCTGGTAATAAAGAGGAACATACAGCATTAAAGAACTTAGATGAAAATAGTATTTGATTCTTGTTATTTGTCACATTTAAGGAGTGATACTGTCAGCACCTTGATATGATAGCATTATACATTGCATGCCTGCACACTTAGAATGAACAGCAATAAAAAAACTTGGCAAGACAACCTATCAGGCAGGAATTTGCTGTAGAAATAATGGTGAGGCTATCATCAAATAATGGAAAACAAGTTCTGGTGACCACACATGCAGTTAAATGCGGAAATTAGGACGTTTTTGTCCGAGTTTTCCTGCTTCGCTGTAACAGTACCTCGCCAAGAGATTCAGAATTCAAATACATGGAAGGGTGGACTTATGTGACGGAGACCCATTAAACTCAATACAGGCTTGTCCATCAACATCCAGGGGGTTACCATTGACCAGAAACTTAACTGGACCAGCCCTCTAAATAGTGTGGCTATAAGAGCAGGTCAGAGATTAGGAATTCTGCAGCAAGTAACTCATCTCCTGACTCCCCAATGCCTGTCCACCATCTACAAGGCACAAGTCAGGAGTGTGATGGAATACTTTCCTATTACCTGGATGAGCGCAGCTCCAACGACATTCAGGAAGCTCAACACTATCCAGGACAAAGCAGCCCGCCTGATCTGCACTCCCATTCACTCCCTCCACCACCACCAGCACACAGAGGCAGCAGTGTATACCATCTACAAGATGCACTACAGCAACTTGCCAAGGTTCCTTAGACAGCACATTCCAAACCCGCAACCTCTACCACCTAGAAGGACAAGGGCAGCAGATGCACAGGAACACCACCACCTGCAAGTTCCCTTCCAAGCCACACACCATCCTGACTTGGAACTATATCATCATTCCTTCACTGTCACTGGGTCAAATTTTTTTATTTATTTATTTTATTTAGAGATACAGCACTGAAACAGGCCCTTTGGCCCACCGAGTCTGTGCCAACCAAGAACCACCCATTTATACTAACCCTACAGTAATCCCATATTCCCTACCACCTACCTACACTAGGGGCAATTTACAATGGCCAATTTACCTATCACCTGCAAGTCTTTGGCAGTGGGAGGAAACCAGAGCACCCGACGAAAACCCACATGGTCACAGGGAGAACTTGCAAACTCCACACAGGCAGTACCCAGAATTGAACCTAGGTCCCTGGAGCTGTGAGGCTGTAGTGCTAACCACTGCGCCACTGTGCTGGAACTCCCTTCCTAACCGCACTGTTGGTGTATCTACACTAGGTGGACTGCAGCGGTTCAAGAAGGTATCTCACCACCATCTTCTCAAGGGCAATTAGGGATGGGCAATAAATGCTGGTCTTGCCAATGATGCCCACGTCCCATGAACGAATAAAAGAAAATTCCAGTGTAAGCACACTTTTAACTGTGTGATATATCTTAATTACTGCCAAACAACCTTTCTGGCGCTGGAAATTATTTTTGCAAGCATGAAGCCTTATTCCTTCAAATTTGAATTGTTATTGGAGACTTTTTAGAAAAATGTTTTTTGTTGCTTTTTCTTTCTGTCTGTTTTATTTCTCTCTCAATCCCATCTTTCTTCCCTTTTCTTTATTTCACTTTCTGTACCTGATGTGCCATTGAATTAAATATTCTGACACTTCCTGCTTCAGCTTCTGCACTGCTCATTAACGATTCTGCACATTGATTGGTTAAGGAGATACACAGTTGCTTGGATTGTTCACACAGGTCCCAGATTCCCTGTAGAGAGCCCTGCGATGCAATGGCTATCTAATTACAGTAGGTTCCAGTGCAAAATCCAATGGAAAACTGGTGGACAAATGTAATGTCCGGCTGGCATTCATTCATCGCTCAGGTCAAAATCTGACCCATTAACATGTTGTGGTATGTTTGCACTTTTACCATTGCAATTTTCCATAGGTCATAAAATATCTTCCTTGGAATGTAAAGGGGAGGAAGTTTTGCTACAGCTATACAAAGTCTTGGTTGGACCATATCTGGAGTACTATGTACAGTTTGTAGAGAGGATGTTTTGGCCTTGAAAGGACTGCTGCATGGTTTCATGGATAATGTTACCAGGAATCCAAGGGTTACATAAATGAGGAGAAATTACATAAACTAGGTTTGTATCCCCTGAGATATGGAAGGTTAAAAAGGAATGATGTGATTGAGGGGTTTAGGATTTTGAAAGCAATTCATCGGGTGGATAGAGAGAAAATATTTCCCCTGGTGGGGGATCTAGGACGTGGGGACATAACCTGAAAATCAGAGCCAATCCATTCAGGAGAAAAGTTTAGAAACACTGCTTCATGCAAAGGGTGGTAAATGTGTTGAACTGTCTCCGACAAACGACAGTAGGTGTGACATCATTTGATAGTTTCAAATCTGAAATCGATAGATTCTTACCTGCCAAGGGTATTAAAGGATACGGAGGCAAGACGGGTGGATGAAAATAAGATACAGAGCAGCCATAATCTCATTCAATGGTGGAACAGGCTTGAGAGGCTGAATTGCTTACTCCTGTCCCCATATTCCTATATTATGCGCCTTACTTGTTTCCAGGTTCAGCCCATAGAAGAGACTGCACTTCTGATATTTTATTGCAGGTGGGGTTCTCCTGCAGAAGTGGCCCGTGCTTCACTTGAGGTTTTCCTGTTACACAAATTCCAACACTTCATCACTGAATGCCCATAACCATTTTTCACTATGCACAAGCACAGCTTTACGAGCTTCTGACATGGATAACCCTGCTCCCATACCCCTGCCTCACTCCCAGTGTGCCATGCAATAAACACTAGGAGTGCCATCAAGGTAGTTAATTGAACTGACCTTGTGTTATTGGGCAAGGTCAGGCCCTTAGCTGTAATGCACAAGGAGCATATGATAGGCTGCAATCCTGCTGCCACCTCTGGGAACAGATTATCGGTCCGAACAATATGAGGGAGCAGTACTTGCACAGAGTTACTGAGTCTGATAATGTGAAGGAACTGTATTAACACAGTTACTGAGTCTGATAGTGTGAGGGAGCTGTGTTAACACACAGTTATTGAGTCTGATAGTGAGAGAGCTGTGTTAACACACAGTTATTGAGTCTGATAGTGAGAGAGCTGTGTTAACACACAGTTATTGAGTCTGATAGTGAGAGAGAGCTGTGTTAACACACAGTTAGTGAGTCTGATAGTGAGAGAGCTGTGTTAACAAACAGTTATTGAGTCTGATAGTGAGAGAGAGCTGTGTTAACACACAGTTATTGAGTCTGATAGTGTGAGGGAGCTGTGTTAACACACAGTTATTGAGTCTGATAGTGAGAGAGAGCTGTGTTAACACACAGTTATTGAGTCTGATAGTGAGAGAACTGTGTTAACACACAGTTATTGAGTCTGATAGTGTGAGGGAGCTGTGTTAACACACAGTTATTGAGTCTGATAGTGAGAGAGAGCTGTGTTAACACACAGTTATCAAGTCTGATAGTGAGAGAACTGTGTTAACACACAGTTATTGAGTCTGATAGTGTGAGGGAGCTGTGTTAACACACAGTTATTGAGTCTGATAGTGAGAGAGAGCTGTGTTAACACACAGTTATCAAGTCTGATAGTAAGAGAGCTGTGTTAACACATAGTTATTGAGTCTGATAGTGAGAGAGAGCTGTGTTAACACACAGTTATTGAGTCTGATAGTGAGAGAGCTGTGTTAACACACAGTTAGTGAGTCTGATAGTGAGAGAGAGCTGTGTAAACACACAGTTATTGAGTCTGATAGTGAGAGAGCTGTGTTAACACACAGTTATTGAGTCTGATAGTGAGAGAGCTGTGTTAACACACAGTTAGTGTGTCTGATAGTGAGAGAGCTGTGTTAACACACAGTTATTGAGTCTGATAGTGAGAGAGCTGTGTTAACACACAGTTATTGAGTCTGATAGTGAGAGAGAGCTGTGTTAACACACAGTTAGTGAGTCTGATAGTGAGAGAGCTGTGTTAACACACAGTTATTGAGTCTGATAGTGAGAGAGCTGTGCTAACACACAGTTAGTGTGTCTGATAGTGAGAGAGCTGTGTTAACACACAGTTATTGAGTCTGATAGTGAGAGAGCTGTGTTAACACACAGTTATTGAGTCTGATAGTGAGAGAGAGCTGTGTTAACACACAGTTAGTGAGTCTGATAGTGAGAGAGCTGTGTTAACACACAGTTATTGAGTCTGATAGTGAGAGAGAGCTGTGTTCACACACAGTTATCAAGTCTGATAGTGAGAGAGCTGTGTTGACACACAATTAGTGAGTCTGATAGTGAGAGAGCTGTGTTGACACACAGTTAGTGAGTCTGATAGTGAGAGAGCTGTGTTAACACAGTTATTGAGTCTGATAGTGAGAGAGAGCTGTGTTAACTCACAGTTATTGAGTCTGATAGTGAGAGAGCTGTGTTGACACACAGTTAGTGAGTCTGATAGTGAGAGAGCTGTGTTAACACAGTTATTGAGTCTGATAGTGAGAGAGAGCTGTGTTAACACACAGTTATCGAGTCTGATAGTGAGAGAGAGCTGTGTTAACACACAGTTATTGAGTCTGATAGTGAGAGAGCTGTGTTAACACACAGTTATTGAGTCTGATAGTGTGAGGGAGCTGTGTTAACACACAGTTATTGAGTCTGATAGTGAGAGAGAGCTGTGTTAACACACAGTTAGTGAGTCTGATAGTGAGAGAGAGCTGTGTTAACACACAATTAGTGAGTCTGATAGTGAGAGAGCTGTGTTAACACACAGTTATTGAGTCTGATAGTGAGAGAGCTGTGTTAACACAGTTATTGAGTCTGATAGTGAGAGAGAGCTGTGTTAACACACAGTTAGTGAGTCTGATAGTGTGAGGGAACTGTGTTAACACACAGTTAATGAGTCTGATAGTGAGAGAGCTGTGTTAACACACAGTTAGTGAGTCTGATAGTGAGAGAGAGCTGTGTTAACACACAGTTAGTGAGTCTGATAGTGAGAGAGCTGTGTTAACACAGTTATTGAGTCTGATAGTGAGAGAGCTGTGTTAACACACAGTTAGTGAGTCTGATTGTGCTAGGGAGCTGTGTTAGCACACAGTTACAGTGTCTGATAGTGTGAAGGTACTGTATTAGCACACAGTTATTGACTCTGATAGTGAGAGAGCTGTGTTAACACAGTTAGTGAGTCTGATAGTGAGAGCTGTGCTAACACACAGTTATTGAGTCTGATAGTGAGAGAGAGCTGTGTTAACACAGTTATTGAGTCTGATAGTGAGAGAACTGTGTTAACACACAGTTACAGTGTCTGATAGTGTGAGGGAACTGTATTAACACAGTTACTGAGTCTGATAGTGTGAAGGAACTGTATTAGCACACAGTTACTGAGTCTGACAGTGTGAGGGAGCTGTATTAACACAGTTACTGAGTCTGACAGTGTGAGGGAGCTGTATTAACACAGTTACTGAGTCTGACAGTGTGAGGGAGCTGTATTAACACAGTTACTGAGTCTGATAGTGTGAAGGAACTGTATTAGCACACAGTTACTGAGTCTGACAGTGTGAGGGAGCTGTATTAACACAGTTACTGAGTCTGATAGTGTGAAGGAACTGTATTCGCACACAGTTACTGAGTCTGACAGTGTGAGGGAACTGTATTAACACAGTTACTGAGTCTGACAGTGTGAGGGAATTGTATTAACACAGTTACTGAGTCTGACAGTGTGAGGGAGCTGTATTCGCACACAGTTACTGAGTCTGACAGTGTGAGGGAGCTGTATTAACACAGTTACTGAGTCTGATAGTGTGAAGGAACTGTATTAGCACACAGTTACTGAGTCTGACAGTGTGAGGGAGCTGTATTAACACAGTTACTGAGTCTGATAGTGTGAAGGAACTGTATTAGCACACAGTTACTGAGTCTGACAGTGTGAGGGAGCTGTATTAACACAGTTACTGAGTCTGACAGTGTGAGGGAGCTGTATTAACACAGTTACTGAGTCTGACAGTGTGAGGGAGCTGTATTAACACAGTTACTGAGTCTGACAGTGTGAGGGAGCTGTATTAACACAGTTACTGAGTCTGACAGTGTGAGGGAGCTGTATTAACACAGTTACTGAGTCTGACAGTGTGAGGGAGCTGTATTAACACAGTTACTGAGTCTGACAGTGTGAGGGAGCTGTATTAACACAGTTACTGAGTCTGACAGTGTGAGGGAGCTGTATTAACACAGTTACTGAGTCTGATAGTGTGAAGGAACTGTATTCGCACACAGTTAATGAGTCTGATAGTGTGAGGGAGCTGCATTAGCACACAGTTAGAGACTAAAAGTGTGAAGGAGCTGTATTAGCACATTGTTACTGAGTCTGATAGTGTGGGTGGGCTGTATTCGCACGTAGTTACCGAGCCTGTTAGTGTGAAGGAGCTGTATTAGCACACAGTTACTGAATCTGATAGTGTGAGGGAGCTGTATTAACTCAGTCATTGATTCTCACAGTGTGAAGGTACAGAAGCTACTGAATTAATAGAAATGACATTTGATGAGTCAGTGCGACCGAGTTAAATAAGTACACCCAATTTGTCAGTTCAAATGAGCAAATGAGCATAGCTGAATGTCTGAAGAGGCCTGCCATCAATATCTACATGTCAGCAGGTAGGCTGTCACTGAGCTGTGCTGTCTATTGGAGCCTGACCTGAGACTATATCCTGCACAGTTACAGCTTTACCCATTGTGGACAAAGTATCCACTGCACTGACTTTCAAGCCACTACTGGTGACATTTTTCAGATCAATCAGTTGTTCGTATACTGGTGGATCAAGCAATTGATCAAAGTTTTGTTTGTCAGAGGTGACATTGTTTGTCACTTGCCCGAAGGAGAGGAGGGGACAGCTTGAGAGGGTGTGGTTTACATTAAACTGGCACTATTGTGCCCGTGAGCACCTGGCAGAATGGGTTCTTTTTTGACCTGATTAGAGAGCATGTCCTATTTTTGATTACCTCTGTGCATCTTCCAACATTCGACATCATTCTCAGGCTGACAAACAGTTGGGTAATTGATACTAGGCATTCACCAGTTAATCCTTTGCTGATCAGTAGGAGGTCCATTACATGGTGTTGTGCTCAGAGTTTCACTCTCCTCACAGAAAAGTGCATTCCCCTGCCATGCCCCAACTGAAATCAATAATGCATTGTGCAAAATGCCCAAAATTTATGCTAGCTTTGCAAAGCTTATCAAGTTAATAACTTCAGAAACTCCCCATACAGCGAAAGGTTAATGTCTCTTTACAGGAATTATTTGCCTATCTTCTGTCCTGCTTCCTCATAGCCTAGTATAAGTTGTAAAACGCTAAAATGCTGGCTTGAGGCAGCAAAAAATGCTTACTGGGACAATAGCGCAGTAGCTTATTGCTGTTTCAAATTGTTAATACACTTGGTTCTGTGGCAAACCAGCCTTGGGAAATACTCCATGGTACTTCAATTTCCTATTTCCTTAGTGTGTTGCTCAGTAACAAACGAATGGCAAAAATTTCTATCACTAAGAAATCCATAGGGTTAGTCTCAGGTACAGTCAGAACATATTGGAAAATCATAAGTAGAGTAGGACTTTTGCAAACTATTCCTCATATTCCTTTTTATCCTGACTACCCAGCTTGACTTGCTACCCTTTCTATTTGGCATTCAGTGATTCCGTCAGGATTACAGATCTCATATTGGCATCCCACACAAGTCATTTTGGAGCAGTACAGGACAAGATGGTGCTTACGTTTGTGTCTTTTCACAGCTTGAACCCTGGATCAAATCCAGATGGGGTAAGTTTGGTGTCTTGCTGGAGTACAGTATGATATTGTGTCATGCTCATCAACTTTCAGATCCTCTGAAGACGCTTCTTCGTGAGATAAAGTGACTGTCGAGCCGATCTCTTAGCTAGTCGTTTAATAACCAGGAACACATTGTCACATGGAAGAGATCTGGAATGTTTCCATAGCATTGTGACCCCAATGCTGCAAAGCTCACATTTGTCACTCAAAGCATATTTGCTGTTCTATGAGATTGACTCAAAATAGTAAGTACATTCAGATTGTAAGTATTATCTGCCTCAGTACATTTACAAATTGTATCTCATTGTACACAAATGCAAAGGGATTCCCAATGATCTGGAAACATTTCAAATTTTTTTTTACATTGATAGCATTGTCTTGATTTATGAAGGTGGCTATTTATTGTAAAATTAAACATGCTCTTTCTGTTGCTAAATCTTGAGGTAGAACATTTCTCCCACTACTCCTGCTGCGACCGTAGTTTGAGATAGGAACACAACAAGTTGGTAATTAATTTTTAGGGCCGTGTATGTTAGGGCGTATCACTGAATGGATTTTTAAATTGATATTTACATAGTCTTCTGCTGTACATTTACACCTTTGTTGGTATCATGCTTGAGCACCGAGGAATGGCCACCAGTGCTGCCAGAATTTATAGGCATCCCTTCCCCCGATTGTGTTCTTCACCACAAAGGGCAATTCTGTCCTCACACAATGTCCCATTGTGCCCACTTTTCCAGCCTTGGCTGTGACAATCTCCATGATCATCAAAGCGTACTAACTCACATTGTGTAGGCTCACAGCTGAAGAATGCCCAATTAAGTGAGGAATGCTGCCAGCTATGAAATGAACCTCAGTGCCTTCAGGAGAAAAGGGGGAAAAGTTTGGAAAATAAGTGCTTTGTAGCTCATGAAAGCAACAGGCATTCTGACACTCTTCCCTTTCCCTCTCAAAAAAAGGAATTTAGTTCTTTTTATATAGCAACATATAAAATAGGAGCAGGAGTAGGCCATTCGGCCCTTCGAGCCTGCTCCGCCATTCATTATGATTATGGCTGATCATCCAACTCAGTAACCTGTTTCCGCTTTCACCCCATATCCTTTGATCCCTTTAAACCCAAGAGCTATATCTAACTCCTTCTTGAAAACATACAATGTTTTTGCCTCAACTGCTTTCTGTGGTAGCGAATTCCACAGGTTCCTCATCTCAGTCCTGACCCCTGGTTCTGCACTCCCCCACCATCGGGAACATCCTTCCTGCATCTACCCTGTCAAGTCCTGTTAGAATTTTATAGGTTTCTATGAGATCCCCCTTCACTCTTCTGAACTCCAGTGAATATAATCCTAACAGACTCAATCTCTCCTCATATGTCAGTCCCGCCATTCCAGGAATCAGTCTGGTAAACCTTCGCTGCACTCCCTCTATAGCAAGAACATAGTTCCTCAGATAAGGAGACCAAAACTGCACACAATATTCCAGGTGTGGCCTTACCAAGGCCCTGTATAATTGCAGCAAGACATCCCCGCTCCTGTACTCAAATCCTCTCGCTATGAAGGCCAACATACCATTTGCCTTTTTTACCACCTGTTGCACCTGTATGCTTACTTTCAGGGACTGGTGTATGAGAACACCCAGGTCTCGCTGCATATTCCCCTCTCTCAGTTTATAGCCGTTCAGATAATAATCTGCCTTCCTGTTTTTGCTACCAAAGTGGATAACCTCACATTTATCCACATTATACTGCATCTGCCATACAGTTGCCCTTTCACTCAACTTGTCCAAATCACCCTGAAGGCTCTCTGCATCCTCCTCACAACTTACCCTCCCACCCAGTTTTATGTCATCTGCAAATATGGAGATATCACATTTAGTTCCCTCATCTAAATCGTTAATGTATATTGTGAATAACTGGGGTCCTAGCACCGATCCCTGCGGCACCCCACTAGTCACTGCCTGCCACTCGGAAAAAGACCCATTTATCCCTACTCTTTGTTTCCTGTCTGCCAACCAATTTTCTATCCATCGCAATACACTACCCCCAATCCCAAGCACTTTAATTTTACACACTAATCTCTTATGTGGGACTATGTCGAAAGCCTTCTGAAAGTCCAAATAAACCACATCTACTGGCTCCCCCTCATCAATTCTACTAGTTACATCCTCGAAGAATTCTAGTAGATTTGTCAATCATGATTTCCCTTTCGTAAATCCATGCTGACTGTCTGATTCTATCACTGTTCTCCAAGTGCTCTGCTATAAAATCTTTGATAATGGACTCTAGAATTTTCCCCACTACTGACGTCAGGCTGACTGGTCTATAATTCCCTGCTTTCTCTCTACCTCCCTTTTTAAATAGTAGGGTTACATTAGCTATCCTCCAATTTTTATTTATTTATTTAGAGATACAGCACTAAAACAGGCCCTTCGGCCCACCGAGTCTGTGCCGACCAACAACCACCCATTTATACTAATCCTACATTAATCCCATATTCCCTACCACATCCCCAACATTCTCCTACTACCTACCTACACTAGGGGCAATTTACAATGGCCAATTTACCTATCAACCTGCAAGTCTTTGGCTGTGGGAGGAAACCGGAGCACCCGGCAGAAACCCACACGGTCACAGGGAGAACTTGCAAACTCCGCACAGGCAATATCCAGAACTGAACCGAGGTCGCTGGAGTTGTGAGGCTACGGTGCTAACCACTGCGCCACTGTGCCACCCATCTGCATCCAATCTGTAGGAACTGTTCCAGAGTCTATAGAATCTTGGAAGATGACCACCAATGTATCCATTATTTCTAGGGCCACTTCCGTAAGTACTCTGGGATGCAGACCATCAGGCCCTGGGGATTTATCGGCCTTCAATCCCATCAATTTCCCCAACACCATTTTTCTACTAATACTGATTTCCTTCAGTTCTTCTCTCTCACTAGACCCTGTGTTCCCCAACATTTCTGGTATGATATTTGTGTCCTCCTTTGTGAAGACAGAACCAAAGTTTGCATTTAGTTGGTCCACCCATTTCTTTGTTCCCCATAATAAATTCCCCTGTTTCTGACTGTAAGGGATCTATATTTGTCTTCACTAATCTTTTTCTCTTCACATACCTATAGAAACTTTTACAGTCAGTTCCCCACAAGCTTGCTCTCGTACTCTATTTTCCCCTTCTTAATCAATCCCTTGGTCCTCCTTTGCTGAATTCTAAACTGCTCCCAATCCTCAGGTCTGTTGTTTTTCTGGTGAATTTATATGCCTCTTCCTTGGATCTAATGCTATCTCTAATTTCCCTTGTAAGCCATGGTTTGGCTACCTTTCCTGTTTTACTTTTGCGCCAGACAGGAATAAACAATTGTTGCAGTTCATCCAGCGCTCTTTGAATGTTTGCCATTGCCTTTCCACCGTCGTCCCTTTAAGTAACTTTTCCCAATCCATCAGAGCCAATTCGTGCCTCATACCTTCGTAGTTCCCTTTACTAAGATTCAGGACCCTAGTCTCAGAATCAACTACGCCACTCTCCATCTCGATGAAGAATTCTATCATATTATAGTCGCTCATCCCCAAGGGGTCGCGCACAACTAGATTGTCAATTATTCCTCTCTCATTACAAAATACCCAGTCTAGGATGGTCTGTTCTCTAGTTGGTTCCTCAATGTATTGGTCTAGAAAACCATCCTGTTTTAGATTTGCTTTTCCTCAGCATCTCCGAACTTCCTGATTTACTTCCTTCTGTCCAGCCTACCTTTGTAGACAACCTGCTAATGGTGACAGCCAGGAAAAGAGAGAAAAATAAACCTGACAATTAATGGCCAGCCTGTTTAATGTCAATGGTAGGGAAGCTTTCAGAATCAATCATCTGGGAGAATATTCACAGCCACTTGAGCAAGCATGGACTAATAAAGAAAAACCAGCATGGCATTGTTCAGGGCAAATCATGTTTGAGTTTATTGATGAGGTAACAGAGAGGTTGGATGAGGGTATTGCAGTTGATATTGAGTATATGGTCTTTCAAAAGGTGTGTGATACAATACCACATATTAAGCTTGCTAGCAAAATGAAGCCCAGGGGAATAAAGGGGAAGTAACAGTGTGGATATAAAATTCATTAAGGAATAGGAAACAAAGGGTTGTAGTGAATGGTTGTTTTTCAGGCTACGGGGAATTATAGAGTAGAGTTGTCTGATATTTAGTACTAGGACCACTGCTGTTTTTCATATACATTAATGACTTGAACTTTGGGGTGCAAGGAACAATTTCAGGATTTAGAGATGACATGAAACTTGAAGTGTATTAAACACTGAGGAAGATAGTAAAAGACCAAGAGGACATAGACAGATGGGTGGAATAGGCGGACACATGGCAGATGAATTCAATGCAAAAAAGTGAGAGGTGATACATTTTGGTAGAAAGAATGAGGAGAGACAATACATGCTAGATGGTACAATTCTAAAAGGGTTTGCAAGAACAAGAGACCTGGGGGTGTTTGTGCCTAAATCCTTGAAGGTGGCAGGACAGGTTAGCAAAGCAGTTAAGGAAGCATCTGGGGCTGGATTTTTACCAGCCCTCTGGAGATGGGCTGGGAGATGGGAGGCCTTGTAAAATGGCAGCAGAAAGAGTTGGGAGGGGAGCCCGATGTATTTGCGCTGCCACACAATACTCCCAGCGCTGGGAATCTCAGCAGCATGGCCAACCAGCAGGTGGCCAATTATACCAATTTAGTGCCCAATTAAGGGCCACTTCCCACCCCTGCCGGCATTTTAGTGGCATTGGCAGGCACCACCGCCATGTGAGTTGCCGGGGTTGGGGGCCTCCTTTATGGCCGCTCTATGGTCCACTGACCCACAGCTACAGCACTGTCACTGGATGGTGCACCCACCCCGCTGAACCCACGATCGTCGGGGCCTGCCTGCCTGGTCCCGGCACTGTACATGAACAAACCTACCTTGTCTTCAAGGACATTTCATTTAGGAGGCGCTCTCTCCTCCCTCGATCATTGCACTGCCAAGGCTGCTGAGCTGCCAGCCCTCTGATTGGGCCGGCAGCTCTGGGAGGTGAGCCACCATCCTCAATTAGATGGCGGTCCAGACGGCAGACTCTTATTTGGCTGCCGCCAGTAAAATGCTGTCCAGTGTTCCGCCGCCCGCCTACGTGAGCTCGTCTCCTGCTTTTGGTCCTGGCGGTGGGGCTAGTTACCTGGTGAGAAAATTCCAGGCTCAGGCTTTATAAATAGAAGCATGGAGTACAAGAGCCAGGAAGTTATACGGCGGCACAGTGGCGCAGTGGTTAGCACCGCAACCTCACAGCTCCAGTGACCCGGGTTCAATTCTGGGTACTGCCTGTGCGGAGTTTGCAAGTTCTCCCTGTGACCGCGTGGGTTTTTGCTGGGTGCTCCGGTTTCCTCCCACAGCCAAAAGACTTGCAGGTTGATGGGTAAATTGGCTATTATAAATTGCCCCTAGTGTAGGTAGGAGATGTGAGAGGGTAATGGGATTAGTGTAGGATTAGTATAAATGGGTGGTTGATGGTTGGCACAGACTCGGTGGGCTGAAGGGCCTTTTTCAGTGCTGTATCTCTAAAAAAAATTAAATAAATAAACCTATATAAAACAAGAGTTTGGACCCAGCTGGAGTATTGCGTCCAATTCTGGGCACCACACTTTAGGAAGAATGTGAAGGCTTTGGAGAGGGTACTATAGAGATTTACTGGAATGGTTCCCAGAATGAGGGATTACAGTTATATTGATAGACTGGAGAAACTGGGATTGTTCTCCTTAGAGCAGAGAAGGTTAAGGGGAGATTTGAGAGGTGTTTAAAATCATGAAAGATTTAGATAGAGTAAATAAAGAGAAACTGTTTCCAATGGCTGAAGGGTTGTTAATGGCGGGGGTGGGGGGCACAGATTTAATAAGATTGACAAAAGAACCAGACGCAGCTTGAGGAAAAACTCTTTTACGCAACAAATGGTTAGGATTTGCAATGCACTACCTGATAGAGTGGTGGAAACAAATTCAATAGTAGCTTTTAAATGCAAATTGGATAAATACTTGTTGGAATAAAACATTGCAGGGATGTGGGGAAACATCAGAGAAACAGGACTAACAGGTTGCTCTTCAAAAAGAGCTGGCACAGACTCGATAGGCCGAATAGCCCGCTTCTGTGCAATACTATTCTATGATTCTAACCCCAGCTATTTTTTGTCATCTGTAGTTCAGGGCAGATTATATAGCACCTCCGCTATCTCCCTGGCTCAGACCAGCTGAATCAAAACAGATCAAGAATCAAACCTGGGACCTCTCATCTCTATGGACGGAATCTTACAGACAGTTTTTGACCGAGCATCCAGACCATATCCAGTCAGCAACCCAACGCTGAGAGTAGCAAGTCTTCCACGTGAATTTTTCAGGGGCCAGTTAATTAAGAGGGCTCCTCCAGAACTGGCACCTAATCAGGCGCGGCGGGCAGGAGGAGCAGTCGGAAGCCCGAATGAGGGCCGAGTATTGAAAGGGGCACTAGCAGACAGTGGCAGAAATCTGCAATGTGGATAGAAAATTTGAAGAAGCAAAAGAGAAGAGGAAGATGGAAGCCAGAAGGGGAAGGGCTGCCCCATGATTCACAGACACGGCCCTTGAGGGCACGGAGGCAGATGCTGTTTTCAGAGGATGGCAGGAGGAGGTCAGTCAGCCTCACCAAACAGGCATTTCTAGAGGTCACAGAGGAGGTGAGCAGCTGGATTATGGTGTGGAGGACATGAATCCAGTGCAGGAAATGTTTCAATGACTTCTGGAGATCTGGCACGGTGAGTGGCACGCAAGTTTCACCTGGCAACCATCACTCTCTCACCTCTGTAGCCTTCTCCAGCACACATATCTTTTGAAGCTCTCTGTTTGCATCAAAGGCATCAGTGAATGTCCCTGCTTCACTGGGTCTTCCTCCTCCTCCAAGGAAGCTGGCCTGTCCCCAACATTCTCTGGTGCCAGTTCCAGTCCTCCTTGAAGTGTCAGGTTGTGCAGGGCACAGCACACCACCACTACGCATCCCTTGCCTGCCCATACTGAAGGGCACTCCCAGAGCAGTCAAGGCGCCTGAACCACTTTTGCAGCAAGCCATTAGCTTCCTCTATTGTGGCCCTGGTAGATAGAAGGCACCTATTGAAGCTTTCATGTGCCTCAGTAGTGGGGTTGACTCACTGGTGCCGGCAGCCAGGTCTTCAGCAGGTACACCTTGTCAGCAGGAGCCACTGAGGCTGTCTGGCAGTGTGAAGAGCTGAATCACCTGATACTGCCGGAGAATAAAGGCATCATGGAAGCTCTCTGGAAACTTTGCACTCATTTTAAAATTTAAAAAATTAATCTGCAGGATCTTCTTGTGGTGATCACAGACCAACTGCATTGAATGAGTGGAAGCCCTTACAATTAACAAATACACCGGGCTGGCCCGATGAAGCCTTGATCACCACATGCAGTCAATTACATCCTGGATCTGAGAAAATCCAGTCATCGAGGCAATGCTTATTGCCACCTGACCTGACTGGCCACATCCATGTCAAATTTGATGTACTGTGATGCCCTCTGATACAAGGCATCCGTCACCTAGCAAATACATTTGTGGGCTGTGGATTGTGAAATCTTTCCGAAGTCTGCGGCTGAGCCCTGGAATGAGCTGGATACATAAATTATCAAATCAACTGTCATCTTGACCGCCGTAGGCAATGGGTGGCCTCCTGCTTCTATATGGCATTAGGTCTTCCTCCAGCAAAGCGCACAGGCCAGTGACCAGCTGACGTGACAGCCACAGACTTCAGAGGCACTTCTACTCCGACAGGTTAGGAAAGCTGAGCCTTGGCCTGTAGATCCTGTGCAGAAGGTAGCACCTTCTTCTGGGTGAACCCCTTCAGCCATCTCCTCTGCTGCATCCAGATGCCTGTCCCTGGGTTGCATGCTGCAGCTGCTGGTCCTGTGGCTCTTGCTGCCCCTTGCCACTTTGCATGCTGAGCTGCAGAGCACTGCAGCTCCTGCTCAGTGGTCCCTCCCTAACTTGGAGTATGTGGAGCCTATGTCCCCATGTAAGGACACAACCTTAAGGGTCAACACAGCCATTTATCCCTCCAACTGGCCTCAACTGAATGACATGAAGCCCCCTCTTGCTGCGCACTAGCCAAATTACACGCTTCAAGGAGTTCCTCCTGTCAGTGCTAGCCTTACACTATGGCCGGCCCATTGATTGCTGGTTTCCTCCTTTAAATTGCAGCAATGATGGCGGGTTGAGCCCTCAACGGCTTCCCACTGTGCACCTTACCTTCCTTACCTCGCCGCATTGCCGACACGGTGTGCGACCCATGCGCCATTGGGAAAGAAGCATTGCCCGTGTAAAATGGCTCTTTACTATTATCTTAATTATCCTAATTGGCTGCGTGTTTCACCCACGGGCATTCCCAACCTCACTAACAAGCCACCCCGGGAATTATGAAGGGAGGTGGAAATACATTGGGTTACCGGCCCGGTGCCTTTTTTCGTAATTTTCCTGGCCCACGTGCTCTAGATCCCGCATCAAACTGCCTGGTAAAATTCCATGATTCAGTACCACAGCACATCGTGCGTTTACTCACTCGGCCACTAAGGATGCTGCAGCCTTTTAATATACCGAGATTTTTGAAGACAAAAAAAAAGTTCAAAAGAATGAGGTCATATATAAAGTAAAATAGAAATGCAGATGGTGTTAGAAAAAGCTGGGAGGATAGGAGAACTATTAGTCTCAGGAGCAGCTACTTCCTTTCTGTACACCACTGCCAAACCAAGCTGACTAGCCGGATTTTCAAAGTGTTTTCACGTTGGGTTTCTCCATGTTAATGTGAGTTATCTCATTGTCAAGGTGAGCAACTCCCATGAGGTTAATTTTCCAATTAATCACTCGCGGCTCTCAGGTACAGCACAATGTCACATAATGCTTGCCTGAACAAGATCATTTCACCAAGGAACCCATCATGTTTTATAGAACAGAGATCACTGTACACAGAGCCCAGCACCATGATTTAATCTGAATGGATAAGTCAGCTGCTTTATTTGAAATGAAAACATAAAATGCTGGGAATACTCAGTAGGTCTGGCGGCATCTGTGGGGAGAGAAACAGAGTTAACGTTTCAGCTTGATAATCTTTCATGAGAACTGTAAAAAAAATTAGAGATGTAGCAGGCTTTAAACCAGTACAAAGGCAGAGTAAGGGGAGAAAAGAACAACAGGGAAGGTCTGTGATAGGGTGGAAGGCAGAGATTAAATCACAGAATTGTTACTGGGCAGAAGGAGGCCATTCGGCCCAACGTGTCCACACCGACTCTCCAAATGAGCAATTCACCTAATGCCATTCCCTGCCTTCTCCCCACAACCCTGTACATTATTCCTTTTCAGATAACAGTCTAATTCCCTTTTGATGCCTTGATTGAATCTGCCTCCACCATGGTCTCAGGCAGTGCATTCCAGACCTTAACCACTTGCTGCATGAAAAAGCTTTTCCTCATGTCGCCATTGCCTCTCTTACGAATTACTGTAAATCTGTGTCCTCTTGTTCTCGATCCTTTCATGAGTGGTGGCAGAAATTATGATGTGAAACCATAAAACTCAATGTTGGTTCCAGAAGACTGTTCAACAATTTAGTTGTGTAGTGACAATGTCATGGGGCTAGTGATCCAGAGGCCCAGGCTAATACCCTGGGACTAGGGATCAACTCCCATCATGGAAGCTGGTTGAATTTAAATTCAATTAATTAGTTCAAAAAAATCTGGAATTGAAAGCTAGTCTCAGCAATGGTGTCATGAAACTATCATCAATTGTTGTAAAAGCCCATCTGGTTCACTAATGTCCTTTAGGGAAGGAAATCTGCTGTCCTTACCTGGTCTGACCTACATGTGACTCCAGATGCATAGCAATATGGTTGACTCTTAACTGCCCTCTGAAATGGCCTAGCAAGCCACTCAGTTCAAGAGCAATTAGGGATGGGCAACAAATGCTGGCTTTGTGATGCCCACATCCCATGAAAGAATAAAAATAAATTCAGCTTTTTTTTTGGACAGCCGCTGTTGGTAATGATTCTGCAATTCCCATTTACACCTCCTCTAGACCCATCTTTTGTTTCTTTGCTTGTCCCATTGCCATCTCCTTTGCCTTGTACCATCCTCCCCTTATGACACTCCAATGCAGTACTGAGGGAGTGCTGCACTGTCAGAGGAGCTGTCTTTCAGATGAGATGTTAAACCGAGGCCTCATCTGCATGTTCGGCTGGATGTAAAATTTTTTTTTTTTATTTCCAAAATATTCTTTATTGATAAAAAAGTTTTGTAACAGCACCAAGTCAAAAATTACAAACATTGCAAGGGAGATCAGTTTCCTTCAATACAATCAGGAGTTGCCTCACAACCCTTCCATTTCATTTGTCGTACCAGATTCATTTTTATATTTTACAGCAAACGAAAAATTTCCCAATACAGTTCGAGGGGTTTCCCATGGATCCAGCCCCTCAGTTCAGCTTGGTGGGGGGGACCTTACACTGTGGTCTTTCCCCATTGAGCCTTTGCTGTGGCTGCCCCAAGCTTTAGTGCGTCCCTCAGCACATAGTCCTGGACCTTGGAATGTGCCAGTCTGCAACATTCGGTGGTGGACTACTCTTTGCACTGGAAGACCAGCAAGTTTCGGGCAGACCAAAGGGCGTCTTTCACCGAATTGATAGTCCTCCGGCAGCAGTTGATGTTTGTCTCATTGTGTGTCCCTGGGAACAGCCCGTAGAGCACAGACTCCTGTGTTACAGAGCTGCTTGGGATGAACCTCGACAAAAACCACTGCGTCTCTTTCTACACCTGCTTTGCAAAGACACATTCCAGGAGGAGGTGGGTAACCGTCTCTTCCCCACCACAGCCACCGCGGGGGCATTGTGCGGAGGGGTCGAGACTTCGGGCATGCAGGATGGATCTGACGGGGAGGGCTCTTCTCACCACCAGCCAAGCTACGTCTTGGTGCTTATTTGAAAGTTCTGGTGATGAGGCATTCTTCCAAATGACTTTGGCGGTCTGCTCGGGGAACCATCCGACAGGATCCACCGTCTCCTTTTCCCGTAGGGCCTTGAGGACATTCCGTGCAGACCACTGCCTGATGGATCGGTGGTCAAAGGTGTTTTCCCGCAGAAACTGCTCCATGAAGGATAGGTGGTACAGCACGGTCCAACTGGATGGAGCGTTCCGCGGCAATGTGACCATGGCCCATCCTTCGCAACACCAAGGATAGATAGAACCTCAGCACATAGTGACACTTGGAGTTTGCGTACTGGGGATCTACACACAGCTTGATGCAGCCGCACACAAAGGTGGTCATCAGGATGAGGGCCACGTTGGGTACATTTTTCCCGCCCTTATCCAGAGGTTTGAACATCATGTCCCTCCGGACCCGGTCCATTTTAGATCCCCAGATGAAGCGGAAAATGGCTCGGGTGACCGCCACAGCGCAGGAGTGGGGTATGGGCCAGACCTGCGCCACGTACAGCAACAACGTGAGTGCCTTGCACCTGATGACCAGGTTCTTACCCACAATGGAGAGAGATCGCTGCCACCACATGCTCAACTTGTGTTGTACCTTGGCTACTCGCTCCTCCCAGGTTTTGGTGCACGCCCCGGCCCTTCGGGTGGATGTAAAAGATCCCATGACACTATTTCAAAGAAGGGCATGGGGAGTAACCCCTGGTGTCCTGGCCAATATTTATCCCTCAACCAACATCACAAAAAACAGATTATCAGGTCATTATCACATTGCTCTTTGTGTGCAAATTGGCTGCTGCATTTCCTGTATTACAACAGTGACGACATTTCATTGTCTGTAAAGCGCTTTGTGATGTCCCGGTGGTCGTGAAGAGCGCTATATAAATGCAAGTCTTTCTTTTCTTTCTTTAGTTATTTAATCACTCGTGCCTTCCATCCTATCACAGACCTTTCCTTTTGCTCTTTCCACCCACCCCCCACCTTTCCCTACTTCTGTACTTGTTCAAAACCTATTGCATCTCTAACTTTTTTCAGTTCTGATGAAAAGTCAGAAATGATACCTGAAATGATAACTCTGTTTCTCTCTCCACAGATGTTGCCTGACCTGCTGAGGATTTCCAGCATTTTCTGTTTTTGTTTCAGATTTCCAGCATCCCCGGTATTTTCTTTTTTATTGGCTGCTTTATTTGGATTGCGGAGAAAGAAAAACATTGATGGGCACAAGTTCTTACTGGTGGTATAATAAAAGCAAAATACTGCGGATGCTGGAAATCTGAAACAAAAACAAGAAATGCTGGATTCACTCAGCAGGTCTGGCAGCATCTGTGGAAAGAGAAGCAGAGTTAACGTTTCGGGTCAGTGACCCGAAGAAGGGTCACTGACCCGAAACGTTAACTCTGCTTCTCTTTCCACAGATGCTGCCAGACCTGCTGAGTGAATCCAGCATTTCTTGTTTTTGTTTCCTACTGGTGGTGTTTTTTTTAATTGAATCTCAGCAATTGCACCTCCAGTTCACAGTGGTAGTAAGATCCGCTCTTGTTCACCCTGTACTGTCCTGAAATTGAGCTTAGATTCCTTCCACTGGTAAACGTGCTGCTGAAGTAGAGTCGATAAAGACAGCAATTTAGTTGAATGCTGCGGATCAATTTGCAACTCATATATTTTAAATCTGCATAATTCAATAAAAAGATGTGGTAAATTAAGAAATGGTGTCTGAGTTGCACAAAGGTTGGGTTTTAAAAGCCTCGCCATCTGTTAATCCATTCTCCATCAAAGAGGATCGGAAGTGGCTGCATAAATTAAACGTGCCACTGTGCCTGTCTCATCTGATTTGTGCTGGAAAGTGACTGGTTGAAATCTTTTCATCACACCATCGCTTGACGTTGTCATACCTTGCCTTTAAATACATTTGAAAATTTTATAAAGAACAGATTAGTGGTTAATCTTGGTTGATGTAGCTCAGTAATGTCACAGTACACGGTGTGTTAACTGCTGAACCACTGGTCTTGCTATGGGTGTTGGCCCTTCACTGAGATTTCTCAATATAAAACAATCAACACTTCAACATTAATGATGCAGTGAGTCTGAGGTCTCAGGTTCCGATCCTCATTTTGTGTCGAGTTGGCTGACTTCAGCTAGGATGACAGTCGCGACACAATAACTAGATTCAGTTTCCCAGAAATACGGAGTGTAAGAATTATTCCAGGGCTCATGCACCTGTGGTTTGGACATTGTGTGAGGGCAGTCATAGTGAAAAACCTTGTCAACATTCATAGCCTCGGCCCATACATGTAGAATGACAACTTGGATGAGGTGCTAGAGGATGACAAAAGCATAGATATATACTTATTGTCATTTAATCTCTCCTGCCCTCCACCCTGTCACAGACCTTCCCCTTTGTTTCACCTGCCAGGGTTCTGTACTTGCTTACAAACAGTTCGATCTCTAACTTCTTCCAGTTCTGATAAAAGTTCATCGACCTGAAACATTAACTCTGTTTCTCTCACAGATGTTCCATGAGCTGCTGAGCGTTTGCAGCATTTTCTGTTTTTATTTTATGTATGCCCATCATGACATTGCAAGGGATCAGACAGACTTCACTGAACTTCTAGGGATTAAAAGCTGCTCCCTCCCATCAAAATGTATGAAGTATTAAAAAGCACAGTGAATAGTGTCATTTAATAGACTACTCTCAGAACTCTCTATTTTAATTTGATGTACTGTGGTAAATCCTCTGGGCCTCCATTCAGCCAGTGGGGACATACTCATATTGCACATACGATTTTCAGATGAGCACTGGCTACGTGTGACGCCCCAACACCGAGGCTTGGAAACTGTACCCTTCTGTTTTATCTATCTTTATTAATTTATAACTTCTGTATTTGATTAGCCTGAGCTATTTGGTATTCTATATTTTCCTAATTAGGTGCCTATGCAAATTGGCCTCAAGCTTATTCCTTTTCAACTAGCTTGTGGTTGAGGGTTAGTAATTAAAATGATAACATTAAATCAATAAATGTTTTCTGTTAATTAAAATTCTACACTTGTTGCTCCATTCGCAAGTGGCTGTCGCTCACACCATGAAGGAGAATAGCTGCAGGAAATCATTTGTGAGGAATGGACAATCTTCTTAAGCCAAGGGACACAGTAAATGCTACTGTGCATTCATGGCAGCTGCTCTTTTAGATATGCACGTGAAGCCAAAACATTCCTGGCCGAGCCAAGTTCAGGTAGGCACCATAGGGACGATTTCCCTACTTTGTGCTTCTGGCAGAGGGTCTCAGTCATTGGAAGTATGAAGTTGGAACATTATTGCCAATGATTATTTAAAATGGTCCCTATCAAATCATTAAATGAAAATTAGCATCCAAACACTAAACAAGTATATATTAAAATTCTTTGGGCGCAAATTTCAATTCCCCAGTGCCACTGGAGGCAGATCTACAGAGGCCTAGTGCCATTTAGCTGGGCCGCGGTGCGCCTCCAGCCACTTCCCTTTTGAGAAGAGTACCCACGTAGAAGTTCCCTGTGCGCGCCGGTAGCCTGTGAAGGAGCGCACGCCTGACCTCTCATGGCCCAACTGGCTGGTGCAATGTCAGGACACCTAACCTGTACTAAGCAGGTCCAGGCAACAAATTTGCACATCACTCTGCACATACTAAGTGCTGAGCTGCAAGGGGAGCCCAGCTGCAGTGTTATTTAAAGGGCCAGGCACCCAAATTGCAAGTTAGGCAATTTTTAAGAACTTCTGCTGTTGCAAAGCGTCTGCAAGTACTCTGGAGTGTTTCTGGAGGTGTTTTGGTGAGTTCCTGGATTTGCCGGAGTGTTGCTGCATCCTCACAGGGAGGGCACAGGATTAGGTGACCTGTCCCGCACAAAGGCTGCTGCAGGTATGGGGCAGCAGGGCCTCTGGATCTGCAGCACAGCAGGGAGATGAAGCAGAGGTTCTAGAGAGAGCAGCTTCTGCCTCCTCCATACTCCTTGATCGTGACAAGAGGCTGTCTGGCCAGCCAGCCAATGTATCCAGCATCTCGGTGTGCATGTCCATTCAGCACTGTCCTGTATGCCATCCCATTGAGGTATCCTCATCTCAGTCCTCTGCAGCAGAACTTGTCTGCGACCTTGCCCTCTGGTGAGCTGATAAAAAAAAATCCTTTACCGCCTCCCTTCCGCCACCATCCTTCCAGCGCAGCTGCAGCCCACTGCTGCCTGGATGAATCACCACATACTGATCCCAAGTCTATACTTGACTCCACGGTAGCTGCAGTGCCAGTATTTGAGCTGGTGGCTGCAAGTGTCAGATTAAATGATGGGGTCTCTTCATTAGTGCTGTGCTGTTAGATTTAGATTTAGAGATTACAGCACTGAAACAGGCCCTTCGGCCCACCGAGTCTGTGCCGACCATTAACCACCCATTTATACTAATCCTACACTAATCCCATATTCCTACCACATCCTCACCTGTCCCTATATTCCCCTACCAACTACCTATACTAGTGGCAATTTATAATGGCCAATTTACCTATCAACCTGCAAGTCTTTCTTTTGGCTGTGGGAGGAAACCCACGCAGACACAGGAAGAACTTGCAAACTCCACACAGGCAGTACCCAGAATTGAACCCGGGTCGCTGGAGCTGTGAGGCTGCGGTGCTAACCACTGCGCCACTGTGTTGCTGTCTTTCGCCCTCTTTGTGCTGCTGTGGCTGGGTAGGTGGCAGTTCTTGGGTGTCTGAAAACTGGAAATCAGAAGGGGAAGGTTGGGGAGAGGGACAAGGGGTGGGGTGGGTAGGAAGAGGTCCATGGTCACACCATCAGCAGCTTGCTCATCATGCCAGATAGCAGGATGGGTGTGTACTAGGAGTTGAGAAGGGGCATAAGGCAGGAACATGCCTCCATTCTCATTGTTCTCAGTGATTCCCATGATGCGGAGAGCCAGCACCTCCTCAGGAGATGCCCTTGCCCCCACCAGTTCTGCTCTACTCCCTTTTATTGTGTGCCACCGTGTCCTACAAGAGAGATGGCAGAATGCCAGTGACTGTGTAGCACTGTGTTTAGGTGATGTGCCTGCCATAGATGAATAGCTGGAGGTATGTGGAGGCCACGAGAGGTGAGTGTGAGGCTGGCAGCATTGGTAGATGTGTGAGGGTGAGGGACAATATATTGAATTTAGGTGTGAGTCCTGAATGCCAGGGAGAGCTGCTGGGTGTGTGATGGGGGCGTTGTGCATTGCGCAGCATGAGAGGTTTGTGGTGTGGTGGCCAGGAGATGTCATGTGAAGATGCATTCACTGACCTCGACCACCTGTGTGAGGTCATTAGACCTCTTGTGACACTGCTGCCAGGTCCTCCGTTCCCTGGCCACCTGCTTCCACTCCCTTCTGGAGGTGGTCTTTGAGGGCCTCTTGGCTCCTCACAGAACCCTGGCATCTCTCCTCCTGCCGACCTCCTCCACAAATGCTTCCTATGCCACATTCATTTTTTTTTTATTTCCAAAATATACTTTATTCATAAAAATCTGTAAAAATTACATTGCCAAACAGTTTCAAACAGCACCAAAAAATACAAACATTGCAAGGGAGATCAGTTTCCTTCAATACAGTCATGAGTTGCCTCACAACCCTTCCATTTCATTTGTCATGCCATTACCATTTTTACATTTTACAGCAAATGAAAATTTTCCCGATACAGTTCGAGAGCTTTCCCACGGATCCAGCCCCTCAGTTCAGCTTGGTGGGAGGATCTTACACTGTGGTCTTTCCCCATTGAGCCTTTGCTGCGGCTGCCCCAAGCTTTAGTGCGTCCCTCAGCATGTGATCCTGGACCTTGGAATGTGCCAGTCTGCAACATTCGGTGGTGGACAACTCTTTGCGCTGGAAGACCAGCAAGTTTCGGGCAGACCACATTCATCACCCTGGAACTCTCTCTCTGCCCTTGTGTTCCATTTGCCATGTTTTAAATTCCAGCAACTTTATTCAGTGCGGCTTCCCCTTAAGAGGTACCGAGTACCTTTAAGAAGAGCGGGCTGGCTACACCACATGGTCTCAGCATAACGCTGATCAGTCCCCTGCTGGGCGCAGAGAAAGCCAGCAGCAGTGCGTAGGAAGTCAGTAATGAGGAACCCTCTCAGCCTCACTACATTCATGATAATGAGGAGGGAGCACCAAATGTGCTCACCTTCAATGGAACTGGTGTGGGCAGATTGCGAAACGTGACCCCATGCTCAAATAAGCTGAGCAGATGAATTTTTAGCCCATTGTCTGTTACATTAACTGAGGTGTTAATGCAGTTAAAATGAAGTTGGCTAAATACCTCTGCAGCAGGTCAGAGCCCAGTCTTGTTTAACATCCATAAGAGTGTCTACTTTATCATTTTTGTTGGGAGACTGATCAGTTTAAATTGGTGATTGCTTCCTCAGAGCAGCATGTAGAGATGGAATGCACATATTTAGACCAGGGTTCCCAAATCAAAGATCCATAACCAATGTTCCCCATGTAACTTTATTGTTGTGTGATCAGTTTTTCAATGTGCAGTAACTTTAAACTTTTTGTGTGGCTACAGAGGCGCGGTATTTAACACGGAACAAGGCCTGCGTAGTACCTTCCAGCCTGCTATGTGGCTGCTTATAGTTCAGTAGGAACATTGTTCATAGCTACTTAATTGATGGGATTTCAGGTTCTTTTTCTTCTTTGATGCCTATAGTTGTATTTGAGGTAATGCGTAAGAAAAGGATCAACTCTGCTGGAAACACTTAGGCCGGGATTTTATGTGGCCCCCTGAGTCGGATCTGAGGCAGGGGTGGGTGGGAGGGGGGGCACAGAGTATCGTGCCATGTGGTGGTGGGGGGCTGGGGGCACGGAGGGACTGTCGCCTCCCCGTCGCCAAGTGATCTTTCTGGGACCGGGATAGGCCAATGATGGCCTTCCCACCCAGAGGCCTATTAACGATCAATTAAGGGCCACTTCCTGCTGCTGCTGTGATCTTACCAGTGATGGGGCCTCTGACACATGGGCAGGATGTCTTGTAACATGAAGGACCCTCGCTACGGGCTTGGGGGGGGGTCCCTCCCTCCTGGGCAATTTATGGCCCGTGGAGAACCATTGCCAGGAACAATTTTACCCCCCAGGCCCACCTTCCCCTAGACTGCACGACCACACCCACCCCTCTCCCTGCCCCCCTCGCTGGGGCTTCCGGACTGGCCCCAGTGACCCTGCCTCACTTCCCTCTAGGTTGGGGGCTGAGGCCTCTGCAGTACCGGCAGTGGCCACCGATCCGATGGTGCTGCTGATACCACTGAGCTGCTGGCCCTCTGATTGGCTGGCTGCTCCTGGAGGTGAGATCCCTGTCTTTAAAGGGACAGAGATCCGTCTCGTGAAACGTAAAGATTAAAAGACCAGCGGATTACTCGGGGGGTGGGGGGGGTTTGCGGGTGGGATTCAGGGGCGTGAAAAGGCCGAGGCAGAGCTCCCCCCGTCTTTTCCACCCGGCACCAGGAGTCCCACCTCCAAAACAAAATCCAGCACTTAGTAGGCCAGTCAACATCTGTGGAGAGAACAGATAAGCTAATATTTTGGACGTAGACCCTTTCCTACACTACAACAGAAAAGGTTCAAGAAGACAGCTCACCACCACCTTCTCAAGGTAAATTTGGGATGGGCAATAAATGCTGGCCAAGCCAGTGACGCCCACATCCCATGAAAGAATTAAAAAACACACTTCAACAAGTACCTAGTTGGCTGTAAAGTGCTTTGTGATGTCCTGAGGATGTGAATGATGCTACATAAATGCAAAACTTATTTTCCTTCTTCATCAGAATCAAAATTATATCAAATGTGCCTCAACATTAGTTTACAATCTGAAAGAACTGCCATTTCATCAGAAGTAGCTAAAATGGTGGAGAATGACACTATTTTTGGTGAAATTTTAGTTAAGTTTCCTTAATCTGATCTGTGACTGACAGTGTGTACAGAAGTGAGTCAAATAAATCCAATATAATTTTTATGATCAGAGTCCAAAAAAAAGTTGGGGAACAAAGATTCCAAAGTTACTACAGTCAAAGCAGTAACGGTTTCACAGCACTTGTTTTGGTCTATAAATAGAACGGGCTGAGATACAACATTATTGTACATGGCGGGGACAAAAAAAAGCAGCTTTAAGTTCACACTGTGTGGGTTGCATCTTAATAAAAATTCTAACAAAGGAATACACCATCTAACATGTGCAATCAGCCTGACTACCACAAATTTCAAATCTCCTTCAATTTACAAAGGTCAACAGCTCACAACTACAAAGAAAAAAGCAATAGTGCAGTTGATTACGCATTTAAGTGAATAATTATGCAGGCCGTGAAGAACAGCTCAATACAGCCTTCAATTAGCCTTTTATTACTGAAATGCAATGCATATTCGCAAGGTAATTTTTTCACCACAGAATGCTGATTTCAATTTCCACAGCAGAATGAATTGCACTTAAGTGATTAGCTGATGAATAGTATTTCTATTAAGTCAACAAAAATCATCAAATTTATTTATCTTTGCACCTGTTGCACTTATTCCTCTTGACTGAGTGTATTTACCCACTTCTGTTGAGTGAGAATTTGATTTTCTCTTTAGCCCACAGGACACGCAATATTGAGCTGACATTGAAAATTAAACAGCTCCTCAGACTGCTGCAAGGTGTTTGGACTATCAGGCAAATCATAGCAAGGGAACGTAGCTCATGCTTATGTTTATAAGGCTAGAAATGATTTTTGGCAGTGTGAGCAGATGAATGCTTAACATGTTGACCCATTTAGCATGAAGATACTGTTGCCCGCCTAGTTGGTAGCAGTCTCGACTCCGAGTCCGAAAGAAAGACTTTCACGACCACCCGATGTGCCAAAGTGCTTTACAGCCAATGAAGTACTTCTAAAGTTTAGTCACTGTTGTAGTGTAGGCAACACGGGAGGCAATTTGCGCACAGCAAGCTCCCACAAACAGCAATGTGATAATGGCCAGATAATTTGGTTTTATGATTTTGATTGAGGGATAAATATTGGCTCGGACGCAGAGATAACTCATCTGCTTTTCAAAATTGTGCCATGGGATCATTTACACCCACCTGGGACAGATGGGGTCTCAGTTTAACATCTCATCCAAAAGGCAGCACCTGCAACATTGCAGCACTCCCTCAGTATTGCACTGGAGCCTTGATATTTGTGCTCAAGTCCTGGAGGGAGATTTGAACCCACAACCCTCTGCCGCAGAGGTGGGAGTGCTATCGACTGAGGCACAGCTAATACCCAAGCTTGCACCTTTTACTTCCTCAGCATGTCCCAAAGTGCTTCACAAACAATAAATTATTCATGGTGTATGTAGTCAGTATTAATATGTAGGGAAACATGGCAGCCAATTTGTTCATAGTAAGGTCCTATAACATACGAACATACGAATTAGGAGCAGAAGTAGGCCATTCGGCCCCTCGAGCCTGCTCCGCCATTCAATAAGATCATGGCTGATCTCTTTGCGTCTCGATTTCCACACTCCCATCGACCCCCGATAAACTTTGATTCCCTTGCCTAACAAGAATCGATCTACCTCCACCTTAAAAATATTCAATGACCGTGCCTCCACCACCTTCTGAGGCAGAGTTCCAAAGTTGCACAACCCTCTGAGAAAAAAAAATTTCTCCTCATCTTTGTCCTAAAAGGGCGGCCTCTAATTTTAAAACAGCGCCCCCTAGTTTATTACTTGCTGTACCTGCATTCTAACTTTCTGTGACTCATGCACTAGAACACAGAGATCCCTCTGCACCTCGGAAATCTGCAGTCGTTCTCCATTTAAGTAATATTCTCTTTTTTTATTCTTCCTGCCAAAGTGAACAGCAAGATAAATGGCCAGATCATTTGTTTTTGCTGGCGTTGGCTGAGGGTTAAAAAAGATGATGGTTTCAAGCCTTACTCCATTGCCTAGACTAACACTTTGGTGCAGTGCTGCGGGAATGCTGCATTGTCAGAGACGCCATTATTCAGATGAGATATAAAACCAAGGCAACATCTGCCTTTTCCAGTGGATGCGAAGGACAGTATGCGAAGAAGAGGAGGGGGTTCCCCCGGTGTTCTTTCCAACATTTATCCATCACCCAACAGCAGCTAAAACAGATAATCTAGTCATTCATCTTTTTACTAACATTAAACATTAACTCTGTTTCTCTCCCCACAGATGCTACCTGATCTGCTGAGCAATTCCACGATTTTCTGTTTTTATGTCAGATTTCCAGAATCTGCAGTATTTTGCTTTTGTATCAGTGACTAATAATCCATAGGCTGTGAAGTGTTTCGTGATAAGATCTGAATATATATAATTACAAGTTGTTTCTTCCTGCATGAATACACTAATGTGACCTACAGTAATTTCTAGATTGTAGTCATAATTGAAGTGTCAAAATTGCCATAAGGCCCAGTGTTCAGAGGCTGGGTAGTGCAGTGTGCTAGACACCAGTCTTTCACCGTGACACATAGATTCCAGAATCTACCTGTTGGCTGCAAAGGTCCTGAAATGACTTTGGAACGTATGAAAATCCTCTGTAGTGGGGATGGTCCACATCACAGAACTAACACTGATGGCAGAAAATTAGAAATCTTAATCAGAAAAGCCACAGAATAGCTGGTCTGAGGAATGGCAAAATGCCGATGTTGCGGCTAAGGTATATTGCTAAACTAAATAACTTTCATCAACCTGGGACTGCATGAGGCATTTCATTTTCCAGCACTGACATCTCTATTTTGACAAGCCTTTTTTTTCAAATCCTTGATGTGTTATAGAGGGAGGTATCTTTACATTTATTGGCATTGCTTACTTTTCTCTTGTTCTCAAGGTTTTGGTTTTAAAATGTCTGAGTCAGAGGCAGTTGGTAATAAACATTTTGGGGTGAATTTCTTCACAGTGGTTTACACCACTATTATGCCAGTGCAGAAAATTTGCATTTACTGGTAGTCAAGAGAAGTATTTGCACATGAGTTTCCTGGGTTAGCTCTTTTACATATCCATTGGCATAATGAAATCTCATGTGAAATTGGTGTTATCAGCTGAAATTGGAGTACAGACTGTAAAAAGACAGTTCTGGCTGAATATCGCAGCAGCAAACATGGGAAACTGCAGGTAAGGAAGGAACAATTCTTGACTCACTGTTATGAAGGTTAGACTTTGTAGCATGATGATCCTTTAAAAATTGTGATTTTTAATGTAGTTTAAGATGGAATCAGAGAAGTCAGGTGACCTCACATCAACTCTGCTGAAAGACAAGAAAGGGATCTTGGTTACCGGGACAACAAAGAACTCAGATCAAAGACCTTCTTGAAAAGCAGAGACTGCAGGGGTATAACACCTGAAGAACAATGGGTTTCACCCTCCCAGACTTTCAGATCATAAACAAGGAATCAGTGGTTCTGAAAATGTAAATATAAATTGCAGTTGCTAACACCTGGGAACAATGGAAAGCCCAGGTGGCTCTGCTGTAGCCAGAATTGTGGACTTTGTATATTGGAAAAGACAAATGGCTATTGACTTCTGATTCCGGATAAGTTCAAGAGATTTTCAGGCAGGGTGTAAGAAAGACCAGGATAAGACCAGCGGTGGCAGCCTCAAGGGAGAAAGAGAGAGAACGCCTGCTCTCAGAAGACTGATACAGCGACAGGCTGCGAAGACCTGAATCTGTTTTGAACGTTGAGGTTTGCAGAGAAGGAAAAGACCAAAGGGATCACCAGAGATCACCTTATTCATGGACATCCAGGTCAAAAGTACTCAAAAGATGTGAGCAAAGAGGACATTGACTTTGAGAAAGGTCTGGGAGATCCAACCCATTGCAACTGGGAGGAGTTTGGGACTTTTGGTTGCAAACACTTTGCCATCAAGGAGGCAGTGTAATGTATAAGCGTGGTGTGAGGTTTTCTAGTGTTTTAATAAGTGAAGAAAATACCTTTCTCTGTAATTTGGGGTATCAGTTACTTACAAAGTACTATTTAGTTACTGGGAATTTCTTTTAGTTTAATTGTTATAGTAAAAGTCTTAAAACCTGAAATCTGGTTGTGTAATTCTTTAAATTGGTCTGAGAAGTTCATATCTCGTGTTTTAATATTAACGGTCTCACTGAGGTCATAACACTCACTTGACTCTTAAATAACCTCTTCACATGTTTTATCTTTTCCCCGTACTTTTAAAATGGCTACAAAAGGAACAAGCAAACAAAGTAGCAGAGCATGGCATCCAGACAGAAACGCAACCCAGAATTTTACATACTTGGACCTGCAAACCCTCCTGAAGGAAATAGAGTTAAGGTGATGCAGACAGCTGGAAGGCAAACTTGCCAAGAATCTCACTCATGCCACCTGGAGGATTGTGACACTGACACTGAGTGCCAGTTCTCGCTATCCCAGGACTGCAGACCGATGCTACGAAAAGCTCAATGACCTTACCAGGGTATAGTTAGGAACACACTGAACACTCCTCTTCCTTGCCTACATTGGGCACCGGACTATTCTCCATCCTGGAAGAGGAACACTTGCACAATTAACACGTCACAATGTCAATCAGTGTAAAATAAAAAAAAATAAAGTGGTGTAAACACTCAACAGGTCTGGCAGCATCTGAGTGTTTCTTTTTATTCAGTTGTGGGAATTACTGGTTTGGCCAGCATTTATTGCCCATTCCTAATTGCCTTTGACAATTGCTAGGCCATTTTAAGAGTCAACCACATTCCTGTGTCACATATAGGCCAGGTAAAGATGGCAAGTTTCCTTCAAGGATATTAGTAAACCTGATGGGATTTTATAACCCCATTAAACTAGCTTTTTAATTCCCAGATTAATTGAATTCAAATTTCACCATTTAGCATGGTGGGATTTGAACCCATGTTCCCAGAGTAATAGCTTGGGTTTCTGGTCCAGTGACATTACCACTATGCCACTGCCTCCCCCATTTCATGCATGTTTCGTTTTTATTTCTGATTTCCAGCACCTGCAGTATTTTGCTTTTATTTCAGTAAATATCAGTTTTATCATTCCCCAATGTGACAGCTCTGGTGATATGCTTTGTGTACATTGTGCTGCATAAGTTGGACTATCTCTTATGGTTTGTGCTAAAAAAGAGACTTGTATTTATGTGACATGCCTTTCGTGGACATCTCATAGTGCTTCACAGCCAATGCACTGCTTTTAAAGTGTAATTAGTGTTGTTATGTAGGCAAATGCTGCAGCTAGTTTATGCAAAGCAAGGCCCCACAAACAGTAATAAAAGGAATGATCAGATAATCTGTTTTGTGGTTTTGAGGGATGAATGTTATGCGAGAGAAACCTCTGCTCTTTTTCAAAGAAGTGAGATGGGATTTTTTACAGCCACCTGAACAGGTAGAATGGGATCTGGTTTACCATCACATGTGAAAGACAACCCATCCAACAATAAAATACCTTTGCCGCCTTACTGAAATGTCACTTAGAATATGTGCTCAAGTCAGCTGGAGTCTGTAACCTTGTGGCTCAGAGTTAAGAGTGCTACTTGTTTCAACCAAGCTGAGACATGACTGGTTATGCTGTTATTTTGTAACCAGCTGTACTTTGTAAGTTGTAAGGTTAGGTGGTACCTTTTAATGGCCATTAACTTGTCACTTCAAAAACATAAATATGTCTTGGAAGCTTTCCTCCGAGTCTGATCAGTCAGTGATTTTATCTCATGAGGTGCTTTTTATAAATGAGTTGGGAGTTGTCTATGATTCATGTTTAGGCATTAAACAATGACTTGGAGCTTTTGCATCAATAATTCCTTTCCCATCAAACCGTGAGATCCTTTTGAGAATGGACATGCTGGGAACTGCCCATGTGTCACAATGGAATTTCAATAGCCTATCACCTTCACATATTTTGCTAGATTCTCACCAAACCTGATAAGTGGCTCTTTACTGTAACAAAGTTTTCCCTGCGTCTGAAAAAAATCAAAGGTTTTGTTTTAGTACTGCACATAGCAAATAACTATGAGCACATTTGCACACACTGGGCTGGATATTGTTATCCTGCCACCGCTCACAACGGTGTCTGCAAATTGGCGGCGGTCCCACCTGTGATGTTTCTGGCCTAGCCACTGAGATTATGCAGCGGGTGCCACTTAGTATAATGATGGTGGCCACTAACGCCCGACCCCCATGCCCCCCTCCCCACCCCCAATCACGTGGCGGAGGCGGCATTGTCAATGCCGTTTACGGTATCTCCTGATGTTGGATTGCAGAGTTCAACCTACCCCCTCCCTCCTATAGTACCCACTTGCAGGTTTCCTCTTCCCTCACATCTGCAGATTGAGCTTAATGGTGATGTCCAGTGGCGATGTCCAATGCCGAAAAAAAATTAATGAAGATAACCAACGCATAACTTACCTCACCTTTGCAGGCACCGAGTACTCCTGCCTCGGTGGCACCAGCTTTTCAAAGATGGGAAGGCACATGAGTGCTGCACGTCATGCAGAAGATCGTGAACGCCTGGTAGGATTCCAGCGAATTATGTACTAATGCATGAAAAACGGTATTTAACATATTAAAAATACAATCCCGTCGCTTTGCGGCAGAACTGCCACCACGGAACCTCGCCGCCTCTGACAAAATCGGAAGCCGGCATTACAGTGTCGGGTTCCATGACGGCCAAATCTGTGCTGATACTCCGCCACCCCCACCGCCAGAAAACCCGCCTTCCAACGATGCATAAAATCCAGCCCACTGGATAAGCCAAAAAAAATGTACTTGAATCACATTAAAATTAATTACCACTGCCTTTGTCACAGAAACATCAGATTATTTTATTTCCTGTGCAGTCTTTGACAACACTGAAATATTTGTTGTCGTCCGCTTACAGGTGCGGAATAGGAATAAATGCAACCAAGGCACTTGACAAGATTTATAAATGGGCACATTGAGACTTGTAACCAGTAATGTGATGACTTATCATACTCCCAACCATATCGGCCTGTACAATTTGTAAACTTTAATTGCAAAATTAAACTTTTATTTTCAAAAAGTACCAACTAGAAGCTCTTGCTGCTGGAAATAGAACATCTGCTGCAGCATGAACATTCCCTTCAGACTTTGTGTTAAGTTTGCAGAGCAGTCTATTTCTGGCTGTTCTGGGAACTTAGCCTCCCTGAAAACTCAGCAGTGTGGTAACAATGCCCTTTAAACATTAAGGAACATGCCTTCTCTTTCTGCAATATTTTAGCCTGGGACAAGTTTACATTGCAGTATCTCACATTCAAGTGAGGTCAACATTATTTCTAGTTGAATTACGAGAGTCCATGTAAACATATTGAAGGAGGCAGCTGAGTAGCCAATCTATTTTAGTAACAAAAAATGAAATAACAGACAATCTGTTCTGTGGCACTGGCAATTTTCTCATGGCACTGCTCTTGGTGGTCAGCGAATACATTTCATAACAATAAGTTTGTTACAACAAATAAGTGTGACATTTCCAAGTGTCAGCGTGTGCTATATGCAATAATTTTAATATATTACTTGTCAATCTCCCATGATATGGCACACAGGGAGTCAGGACTACATGCAGTTTTCCAGTGAAGATAGGGTTAGTGCAGGTGTTATAAATTCAGGTCTGCTGTAAATTATTCTTGCAGGTTCAATGGTACAGCTTACTCTGTAAGTGGCCTTTGCAGCTCTTACATTCTGAAGCTAACTCTCACAGTCCAATATCTAGCTATATAGAGAGTGTAGGCCAAGGATATAGCAATGCATACTACCTCCTGTCCCTGCCCTAGTTATACGAACTGGATGCTAAAAATTGCACATGCTTCACCAATCGTTTGATAGGCGTAATTGATAAAAACTCTGAGAAGGCCAAGTCAGTGACAAATCAGGAAGCGCATTTACACAAGACCAAACAAAATTGGTAATTTCAAGCTTTTTTAAGCTTCTATAACTTTTCTCCTTGCAACATAAAGCAACAAAAACATGCTGTTCTATTCCAGATAGCCAATGGAATGTCCACGTTACTGTTTTATCTCCTCTCAGGTCATCCTGTAGCTGGAAAGCGAACTTGCTGTTATTCCTGGCTCAGGCCAAGACCAAATTATAATACTCGCAAATCTCAGTCAGAAGTCATGGGTTCTAGCTCCACCCAGGAGACTTGAGCAAATAATCTAGGCTAGTGTATTAGCGCAGAACCAGGGGAATGCTGCATTGTTTAAATGAGACACTAAACCGAGGCCTTGTCTGCCCTCTTAGGTGGACGTAAAATATCCCACAGCAGAATTTGAAGAAAAGCCTGGGAGTTCTCCCTTTGTCCTAACTAATATTTTCCCTCAACTAACACCTGAAAACAAATGAGCTGGTCATTCATTTCATTATTGTTTGTGGGTCTTGCAGTGTGCAACATTGTCTGCCATATTCCCAAATTACAACTGTGACTACACTTCAAAAGTACTTCATTGAATGTAAAGCTCTTTGGGACAACATGAGGTCCTGAAAAGGTAAAATATAATTGCAGATAATGATGGAGTCCAGGTCCACATGCAGCAAGACCTGAAAAACATCCAGGCTTGGACTGATAAGTGGCATGTCATATCTGCACCACACAAGTGCCAGGCAATGATCACTGCTCTTGACATTCAATGGGCTGGATTTATTGAGGCTATTTGGAGTGGGAATGGAGGCATGGGAGGCCGGAGAATAGCGTCAGATGCGTCCGTCCAGAAATCCGACATCAGTTCCGGATTTAGTCATGGGCGTTGAAGATCCAAGGCAGCGGCGTCACCCCGACACGACGGGACTGCCATTTGAATTGCTGAACAGATAGCTATAATACATTTGCATGCAATTAATAGCAATAAAACAGGGGCATTTGGAATTAAGTGAACAGCAGGCAGCCCTCATATGCCTTCGGATACCCGGCCATTGAAAGGTGGCAGCACTGAGGCGAGGCCTTAGTGCCACGACGGGAAGGCAGCCATGATGAGCACTGCATAGGGGAAGAGGTGAGTGAAGGCCATCATTGGCCTATAGTGCTGTGAACTCTGCACGGGTGGGCTTGGTTTCAGGTGGTCTGCATGTGTGGCCATACTATCGAGTGAGGGGGTTGGCTCTCAGCAAGGCTGGGCACTGAGGGCCATTAGCACGTAAGTCGAGAGGAGTAGCTAAGGCAACTTTGTCTCTGCAAAGACAGTGCTCTGGAGGCCTACTGATCTGCCAGCATGGGTCTCATACACCTTATCTTTGAGGACACCCATGGCATGCTGCAGCGGCTCCAAAGGAGGACGGACCAGGAGGCAGCTGCACCTGTCCATGAAGCTCCATGACGAGAGCAAACAGCAACCGGCCGTGACAAGAAGGGCGCACCTGTCCCACCTGTGCCAGAGAGTGTACCGGACACAACTCAATTACTTCCAAATGTCCAAGCAGCATTGTCAGTGAAGACTACGGCTCTCCAGTAGGTGTGATGTCATTTGGTGCAGAGCCTGAGGGAGAAAATCAGTGAAAATATCTTGGGGAGAATTTTTTTTATCATATTTGGTAGGGCATTAGTGAATGATGATTTTGAATGGGAGGTAAAAGGGGTAGAAGGTGAAATGTTCAAAGAAGGAGTAAGTGCCAGAGAAGTAGGGGGTCTAGCCAAGGGGTGATCTGGTGATAAGCACCATACCACCATTGCAATGGTCTTGACAGGGCAAGTGTTGGCAGATGTAGCTAGGTGGGGACGTTTCGTTAAGGGAAAAAGTGTCAGCATCCCTCAGCCAGGCTTCTGTTAAAGCCATAATGTCAATGCAAACATCCACAAGAAGTTCATGGATGGCAAGGGCTGTGTTCACCACATTCTGAGGGAGATGCGTAGTGACAGCAGATTCAACAGGATCAGCAGTGGGAGGAGTGAGTTGGACAGGAAGGAGATTGGTAAGATTAGCCCTGAGCAGGGACACTGGGCGGAAGGTTCAATGTGCGAGTGGGATGGAACAATTGCGGTTGCTGCTTATAATGAGCCAGCACCGAGTGCCTCAATGAGCCCTTCAGAGAATGCCGAATGAGGCACTGAGGGAATCTGTAGACTTATCTGAGAGGGAGTCAAGCCTAGTACAGCAACAAGAGAGCAGGAAGATGGGGGATATAATGTAGTGTAATGGTGACCTCACCTTTAAGAAACTGTAGTTTTAAGAGACCAGGCCACTGATGACATCATCATCCATATATGAGAGGAAGACTCCATTTTGAGAGACGCATTCAACACATAGATGGCAGACAGTACACACAAAACAGCGAGGAAAAGACCAGGACCTGAGATCATACTCCATAGCTAAGTAAGACAATAAATAGTGTTTGTGTTGAATCTGAATAGAAAGCCTGCATTTATCTTTAATGAAGACTTAAGAACAAAGCAACACTACAGAGCAGTACTGAAGGGGTAGGGAATTGGGAGGGCAGAATACCTGAGAGTGGAGAAGTGAAAGGAGACAGGACAATAGAAGAATGGGGTCGAGAAGGGGTAAGGAGAAAAGAAGTAAAACAAGAATAAAAGTAGAAATAGAATAACAAACTTGGGTCCGGGTGGCAGCCAAAATGTGCAGGCAAATGGACTCAGGAAAAGCTCAAGTTACATAGGCCTGATCGCATAAAAAGTTCGATATATAAGAACTTGATAGTTAAATGGGAAATAGGAAATAGATAGGAGACAATAGGAAGGAGTCCAGAGTCATGATCAGAGGTCCTGTGATGGGATAACAATAGCAAAGTATAATATCACAATAAATTTCTCTTGACAAAATGTTGGCTTGGTCTTTTCAATGCCACAGATTGCACATTTGTCCATTTGCAATGCACTTCTGTCGATATCAGTCTGTTGTAATTCAATTACTATTTGTCTATTAAGTAGAAAGACAACCACTGAGAAAAATGTGATATCATCAGTAAAGAGAACAGGGTCACCTTTGATGATATGTAGCACATAGATGATGAAAACGAAAAAGAGTAGGGCAAACACAGACCTTCAGAACAGGGTGAAGGGAGAGGAGGAATGGAGAAAATTTGTGAATAGATAAAATGCCACTTCATTCACCTATAGGCACGTGATTACATTTCACCAACTGCATTTAACAGATAAACTGCAGAATCATCAGAAAATTGAGACTATGTTTCCGGAACCTTATCTAAGTCTGTAATATGAGCAATGTCAATAATACATGTTGAACATAGGAGCATCATGGTTGAGCTTGATCCTCTCCTCACCCAATGTTTATTTACACATTTCTGGCAGGGATTATGCTGAATCACAATCAGGAGCAGGAACCATAACTTTCCCCTCCATAACCCAGGAACACTAAATACCATTCCTACTTCAGCTTCACCAGAGATCAGCTATCTCAGAGCAAGGTTCAAACTTGGAGCCTTCCTAATCTGTGTGGTTTAGTTACTGATTGAATAAACTCATTGAGCCATTGAAGGGGACAGGGATTGTGTTCTAAGTCTCCAATGCAGAAGGTGGCCAACCTGAGTTTGAATGGGAGAGTAGCTCTACCTCCTGTTACACTGTTCTCCAAAGGATGTCATAGCCAGGTACAAATAAAGTCTTATTTGTTACCTAGCCCAGTAATCACGATACACTGATAGCCAGTATAAGTGTCTTTATGTGAAAGAGGTATCTTGCATTGACAGATGCATTGCTTTCACACTGTCAATGTAAAGCACCTCCAGGGATCCAATACCATTGGAAACTAACAATCTCATGAGTTACTGCTTCTTGGTAAGATCTTTTTGTGGAACTAACAAGGGTAAACAGGGGACGTCAGTGCACAGACTGTTCCAAGACTTCATTTGAGTTCCGCTCTTCTGGGACTACATATTTATAAAACTGCCTTATGTTAGGATTGCTAGGAGCTGCAGCCATCATAAGAGATGTCAAGTTGGCCTCAATGCAACAAATATTTGTGCGATATAGTGTGAATTTACTGTCCACAAGCATACTTTGCCGATCAACACAACAGTGTTCAACTCATCGGAGATTTGAGGACACTGAATAATGGGCTGTCAGGAATCTGTGCATTCAATTGAATCTATACTGACTGATTGACCTGCTCCATAAATCCATTTTTGTACAAATCCTTTGTTGAGTCTACATTAGATATGATAAATGACTCTGTCTCGCCAAACACTGATTGTTTACTAAGAACAGGATGTCTGAGTTGATAGTTTTCCTCATCTTTAATAGAGACAGCCCAGCAACTTGGAACACACAAAAAAGCCATATATGGACCAATAATCAATTAAATAATCTGGCACAAAATACTGAACAGGGTTAAGAACAGCGCCGGAGGATATTGCTAATAAAGACATTGGGCTGTTTGTTAATGAAAACAGAGGGCTTCTTTCATGGCTTAGTAAGTTTATCCAATGAGTACTTGAGCTACATAGATCAGATGGCCCCAGGGTTGAGCCTGTGTTGAGTTAACTGATCCCAGTGGCAATGGGAGTTGGTCTTAGCACTCTGCATTAATCACTGTTGAAATGTAGGTAAATGGGGAAGACAATTTGTACACGGCAAAGTTGAACAAATAGCAATGGCATAAATGGCCAGATCATCCATTTTAGTGTTGTTGGTTGAGGGACAAATGTTGGCCAGCACACGGGGAGAAATAATGCCATGGGATCTTTGGCATCCATCTGAGGGTCGATGGTCCTCAGTTTAACATCATACCTGAACAAAGGCAACTTCTACCAGTCCAGTATGTTAGAGAAACCTCCAAGCCTGTTTGTGAAGAAGACACTGAGACTAGGATGCTTTGGTGGAGACTGTTTATTGTTTGCCACAGAACTGATCTTTGTTGTTTGTGAGTGGAAAGCTATTAGTTACAGAGATACAAAAAGTAATCAAAAATCTAAAGGCATATGGATTTTTAGCTCATGGAGGTTGGAATATAAAAGTGAGGAAATTATGCTTCAACTATACACAGCCTTGGTCAGACTTCATTTGGAGTACTGCATTCAGTTTTGGTCATCACATCTCAGGAAAGACATATTGGCCTTGGGTAGAATGCAGATTCACCAGAATAATGGAACAAAATTGTAACAAGCAGATAGCACAGCACTGTCTTTGAAAAAGAATTAACAATTCTCGGTCTCTGCCTTTTCCCATTAAGACACAGCCCCTAGCATATCAGGGCACTTCATTCAGGCATCTGGTTCAGAACTCTGTTCTCTAAAACTGCAGGCTCCCATGACAAGCAGCCTCTTGTGATGTAAAACCCATGACCATACATATGGCAGTTAGTTATTCAACAGCCTAGTCTTTGTTAATACTTTTCCCTCAGGTATTTCAAAAATTTACTTTTCCCTCCCTTACTTTAAACCTACTCCATGAACCATTCCTTAAGTAATATCCAGTACAATCCAAGTTCGGTGGACCTCCCACTCGGAACCAGCTGCTAAGTGACAGTGACAATAGAGCAGGATTACTTACGCTCCAGTTTTCTCTCCCTTCTCCTTCTCAGTGTCTCTCCCAGATGGCACAGTTGTGTTCAGGAACTCACCATGTGGAGAATCGTGATGCCAATTCGAATTCTTCTATTCTACCAGCGAGGCTGCCAAGTCACGTCCTATCATTCCATCCTACCAATCTGCTACTGGACTGCTCTGTGGCCTAGACAAATTAAAATTCATAGCCCTCACTCAAACAGCGTACACAACAATTTTCTTTCCATGTTTTTGTTCAAGGACACATTTTCTGTGGGTTAGATTTCCTTTCAATCTGAATTCAGATTACCAGCAGAATCGTTAAGTGATGATGGGATAATGCTGATCTTTGTTGTTTGTGAGTGCAAAGCTATTAGTTACACAGACAAAGAGTGACTATTGATCATGTTTATAATTGCAAATGGGATTCAAATTAGTGATTGAGTAGAGAAAAACTTCATTAGGATGGACGAGCTCTCTAAATGTATTTCTGTGCAAAAACGAGAGGATTGTGTATTCACGTTTCAACAGAACCTTATTTTTACAAAGTTCTCAGAAAAGGATTCTGCATTTTAACTATTCTGGGGAATTCCATTTCACTTGCGAATAGTTCGATTATTATTCAAGTATATGTGTTTTTAAAAATATCATTTTTCAAATTTATGCTTGATTTTACTCGAGTCCTCTTGCTAGCTTAAGTCAAATAACAGCAGTACTTGAGCTGCATATTAATATGGACTCTGTTCCATGTTCATAATGTACCTCAGAAGAACTAATCTACAGCAAACCTAGGGGAGGGGAGTGGAGCAAGTGTTTTTATTTGTGTTATGGCAAATGCTGTCCTCGGTACTAAACCTCTTAAGTAAAATGTAATTGGCCTAATTTAAAATCGCATAGACAATTCCACAAATAACTTGGTAATAGTTCTCAAGGTCCCCGTCTGTAGGTTCAGTTTCTTGTTACGATCTCACAGCAGTATTCAAAGAAGAGTAGGCAATTCTTCTAAAGTCCAGACCAGCCTTCTTCTCTCATCCAATACCACTAAAAATAACCAGATGAATATGCTGTTTATGGAATGTTGCTGGTGCAAAATGCTGGCAGCATTTGCCAGAATAGCAGTAACTACACAACAAAAAATATTTCATTATGTGAAGTGTTTGACAATAGTTTGACAATCTGATATTCTGCTATCATATAATCCTAGAAATGGCATCATATGCCTGCCCACTGTTTTTTTTTTCATGTTGATGCTTTGGGCCAGGGCTGTTCATTTTTCTGTCCATTAACACCCTCTAACACTTTGCCTTTCAGCGCACCAATAACATACCGTTTGCCTTTGCTCCATGATCTTTATGTCAGTTATTCTCTGTGACCCTGTCCTATCAACACCTTCCCTTTCATTATCTCTTGCCCCACCCCTGCGTTATTTGCTTAAAACCTATTACATTTCTAACCTCTGCTAGTTCTGATGAAAGGTCACTGACCTGAAACGTTAACTCTGCTTCTCTCTCCACAGATGCCAGACCTGCTGAGTATTTCCAGCATTTCTTGTTTTTATCCCATTATTACTAATTTGACAACTAGTGGAAACAATCATTAATTCTTTACCCTCTCAAAATCTTGCAGAATTATGTAAGACTATATAGACGCAAACATTTTCTATTAAATTGGCTGTTTCATTCAGAAGGATAGGTAGTTTGAAAACTGTGAACAATATGCTGGCATAGTTTTAATACCTTTTGTTATTAATTCCTGGGATGTGGGCATCGCTGGTGAGGCCAGCATTTATTGGCCATCCCTAATTGCCTTTGAGAAGGTGGTGGTGGGCTGCCTTCTTGAACCGCTGCAGTCCATGTGAGGTAGGTGCACCTACAGTGTTGTTAGGAAGGGAGTTCCAGGAATTTGTCCCAATGGCAGTGAAGGTATAATTCCAAGTCAGGATGGTGTGTAGCTTGGAGGGGAACTTGCAGGTGGTGGTGTTCCCTTGCATCTGCTGCCCTTGTCCTTCTAGGTGGTAGAGGTCGCAGGTTTGAAAGGTGCTGTCTAAGGAGCCTTGGTGCGTTGCTGGCTGCAGTTCATCTAGTAGATGGTACACACTGCTGCCACCGTGCGTCAGTGGTGGAGGGAGTGACTGTTTGTGGATGGGGTGCCGATCAAGCGGGCTGCTTTGTCCTGGATGGTGTCAAGCTTCTTGAGTGTTGATGGAGCTGCACCCATCCAAGCAAGTGGAGAGTATTCTATCACCCTCCTAACTTGTGCCTTGTAGATGGTGGACAGGCTTTGGGGAGTCAGGAGGTGAGTTACTCGCCGCAGGATTCCTAGTCTCCGACCTGCTCTCGTAGCCACGTTATTTATATGGTTACTCCAGTTCAGTTTCTGGTCAATGGTAACCCCCAGGATGTTGATAGTGGGGGATTCAGCGATCATAATGCCATTGAATGTCAAGAGGAGATGGTTAAATTCTCTCTTTTTGAAGATGGTCATTGCCTGGTACTTGTGCGGCGCAAATGTTACTTGCCACTTATCAGCCCAAGCCTGGATATTGTTTGAGGTTGGGTTTGAGTTACAGTTAGGGCAATATTGGACAATGGGGTTAAAATATGCATAACACCATTTTGAGATTTAAATGAGACACTGTGAAAATGGGAGGAATTCTACCATATTTTTCCCCCTGTACTCTCCAGTGCACTCAGCTCTCTTAGTGACTAAGAAGTGCTTTATTTATAAGAAACATAACTGAGACCAAGGCATGCCTTATGGCTGTACATGCTCAGAAGAAACTAGACACTGTTATTAAAACATCAAGAAAACATCAAGCTATTATATCCATTAAATGAGAGGCCCCTATGAATAAAAAGTGCTCTGCACAACCTTCCTTCCCCTCTAATGAAAATGTATTTGCACCAGATAAACATTGCATACATTTATCTGAAACATAAAAGTTAGTCAATTCCTGAATTTAAATGTACTGAGAACCAGAAAGACAAATTGAACAAGCTCCATTTAATTTTTTACACAGCCGTCTTTGAAGCCTGGTTATCTCAGGGAGTTGTCACAGGTCCTACTGAAAACATTAACCAATAATAGCAACTGACGAAGGGTCCTACCAAACTGTCAATCTCTCTTCCACTTCCTTCCACTTCCAGATGCTGATCAACCTGCTGTGCATGTGCAAAATTTCTGTTTTGATGTAAAGTATAAAAACCATATGGCCATGCTGTTCCTCCAAATAAGTATTATTCTTGAAAATCTCCCACTGTGTACTGGTTTGTAGAAAAAAGTAATTTGCTCATTCTAGTGGAAAAAGTGCATCAATAAACTGATGTCTTATACACAGTTAAATTAGAAACAAATGCCTTTAATAATGGATGCCAAGTGGTGAAACAAGTCTGAGACAGTAGACTATTGTTAGTTAAGAAGCAGCTGTTTGCCGGCGATCATGGCAATAACTATATATAATCAACTTTTTTAAAGTCAACAACCTATTGGATACAGGTGGAACATTGGATTAAAAAAAAGTGGTGAAAAATATATAAAGCAGAAACATTCATGGAGGTGAAAATTAGGGATGCAACTGTCCCATTAGCAACAGACAGGAAGTTGTGGTGGTTTTCCTCATAAGCTAAATGATCTAGCAAATGTTCTGGGCAATGGGCTAATGTGTTGAGTAGGAAGACAGTTTTTAGCTTTCTGCATTTCCTTTATTATTTGCTGGATGCCATTCCTTCTCCTTGCAATAAATGATGTCACAGTGGCCTGATTCTAACAGTGCTACCCAATTTTTGAAAGTATTGTTGCTGAGAAGCACCGGGCCGTTCTTTGTTGAAAAAATAATGGTATGTTAACAGTGCATGCTATTATTTATGTGCAAATCGCCCAACAATTTAAGGCATTAAGAGATACGTCATGAGTTGCAGATTTCCAGACCTTGCTGGTCGATTTATGCTGCTCCACCTTTTGCTTTGCACAAACGGAATCTTGCCCTTAGCATCACCATTATTTTTGAGAACTTGACAGAAGTGCACATTAATTGTCCATTAAACAGGCGGCAGAACGTTATGTCTGGTAATTAACAGCGTTAGTATCTTTTTAATGAAGAGATAATTGTTAATGCAATGCCAATCAACCTCTCTGATTCAGAAGTGAACAATTTAAACTGTGGAGTCTGATTCCTTCAGGTCTTACATTGTTCTTAGAGATTTTAAAAATGTCAAGTGTTAAATTTAAAATCTTTTTTCTTACTTTTCATTTCTGTCTCTTTTTTTCTCTCTCACTTGATCCAATCATTCTTCCCCCTCTTTATTTTTCTTTCTATATTTATTTTGACTCCAATACAGCTTCCTTCTCAGTCCTTTCTCTGTCCCAATCCATAAATCTCATTGGTTAAGGTGATACACTCTTGGTCCTACTAATCATTGAGGTCCCCAATGTCCCGTCGTCCACAATACCAGTGCCAGCAAGTTAAGGCACAAAAAAAATTTGATCTAAAGAGTGCAGGATAAAATGTAACTAAGGGCTCATGCCACAATGGCCCAGTCCAGCAGGATCCAGCCCAATATTTTCACTTAGGAGTCAAAATCATGTGAAAGGTTTATATTACAACAATGAGGGTCCCTAGTGACATTTAATCCTTCTTGTGCAAAATGCATTGCAAAAAGTAGAACTGCAATTCTGAAGTAGGCTCTTGAGTGTACGTTGGTTATCTTGTAGGTTAATGATAGCACTAAGCTTCTTTTTGCATTTTCCAGCAATATAGATGCAGAAACCAAATCATCGTTCATATCTGCAACATAAAATCTTCCCTTTTCTTCTTTGCCTACTTTCCTTGCAAGGTGGAACATTACCATATGTTCCTTTTTGCTTTTCAAGATGAAGCCTTCTTTATGATCATGCTCAATCAATGCCATTCAGGTGGGTCGAGCCAGTTACTGGTTATCAGGTTACTTTTTCTCTCAACGCTGGAAGGTCTCACTGCTTTTGACCTTGAATAAGAGTTTTTTAATGGTTAGCTGGAATTTGAAAAGAAAATTCTCACAGCTAGTTACAGGGTGTGCCAGGCAGCCTTGGGACTTGAACTTGTGACCTTCTGGCTGGCAGTCAAGTATTTAACTCCTTGAGATACTTGGCTAGCCTCAGATCCCAATCTTATCAATTTCAAATCACCAGACCACGCTGACAGAGACTGTAAATGATTCAAAGAAAATGATCAATGACCAGACCTCTCAAGCCTGTCAGATTTATCCCCTGTGATTAGATATGAGAACTGTTGAAGGAAAGGGTGAACTCGTTTATGAATCCATGACAAAAGGCGTTTTCAGTCAGCAATAAAATCTGCCCACAATTAAAAGTGAAAATGTTGAGAATATATTTGGGTTTGAGAAACTTAGGGGACTGTTTATCAGAACACAGGTGACTGAAGTTACTTTTGCATTTCAGTAAACAATTCTCTGAAATGCTGTTACTAAGAAATGAGGGACACTGACTGTGACAGCCCAATGATCCCTGAATGAACTGTCCAGAAATCCATTGTATCAGAGAAAATAGCAAGAGTCCAATAAGTCTCAACCAAGGATTGAGGAGCTGTGTGTTTTTTTTCTACCATTATCCCATTAGAAGACCCACTAAGTGAGCAACTCTGACAGGTCAACAATGAATATCATTTCCATAGTTATCTGGGCTAAAAACACGTACATTAAAGGAATAGTAATGATGCCAGGCTGATGGAAAAGTGAGACTAAAGGAATAATGACCCAGCTAACATGTACCAAGGAAGAATACTGAATGCTCAGGTTTACATCCACATGGGTTTATTAAAGGTCTTGCGATGCTTTTAGTTTCTTTCAGCAAGTAATTATGAGTAGTGAATGGGCCAAAGTACTGACATTCTCAAACTGTACCATTGTCATCTTATCACTGTCGCATATGACTGCAGACTGACACTGTTTGTAATATTAAATTAGTTTTTACATTCAAATCATTGTCAGCTTTTTTTGTGATGTTAAAAATATATTTTCATGGTTAAGCATTAACCCCAGCGTTCTCAACCTTGGTCTAGCTGACCTCACCTTTTAGCTGGAGCCATATTGCCGAACATTAGGCTTCAGTACGACAATGTATTTCTAATAGTACATTCAAGAAAGGGATTGAAACTTGCTCTAATTAAGCTCTATGTTTTCTTTCAGGCGTCATTTTCATATTACAAAAAATACTGAAATCGAGCCAATCTCAATGCTTATTCATTGCTTCATTTGGTCTATATGTTGCAGATTAAGACTTATACATTACTCACATTTAATAAAAACTAGAATGCAATTTGTTAATGTCACTACATGAATAACGTTCAGTAAATTTACCATATAAAATTTTTTTCTACTAATCTGCCTGAATATTCATAAATATATTGAACGTAAGTTAATTAGTATCCTAACAGAGTCGCTTTCTTACCATGGTTACTAATTGGTGCAGTCTTTCCTAGGAATATGTGATTCTGACAAACGAGGGGGTCATTTTAAACTAACCTGCTGGGCTGGAAACAGACAGGTTTCGGTTAAACACCTGTTTTACACGCACCCTTCCCCCTCACCCCTCACCACCAACCCACCCCCCAACCCGATTTTAACTTCAATGCACAGTAAAAACAATTGGGATGTAATTTGCAAAGTTCAACTTAAACCTGCACAGTTCCTGCTGGAAGGTTTGGTTAATATTACCCCCATGATCTCTGTTCCACTCTAGTGATATGAAAAGTTCACAGCTATCAGAAATCCCTTTTGAGCAATGCAATTTTTACCTAGAAAAATATATAGTGTTATCTTTCCGCATTTTATAAAGATCAACCAAGTTTATACAACACGACATGTAGTTATTTTCCTTGTGACTCATCAAACAGCAGTTAAGTTTAAATGCAATTTCCAGCAGTATTCAAGACTTATTTGGTGATTTTGCAGGTGATGGAACTCCAATACAATAAAAATTAAGTGTGTTGTGGGATCTGCAGTGCCAGAAAGTATTTTTAGTAGAAGATTGAGGAGCTTCAACTGTGTTTCCTTGCATTCTACCTCAATTTAATTGCTGTCTTCCTGTGGCCCATGGTTCCCATTATCATATTTCATCCTGGGAGTTGATCTACAGTATCATATTCCGAAACTATTATAGTGAAGCAAGTACTGTGTAAGTAACAGTCATATAGCTTACACCCCAGTCAGTCACCTTTTTGATTAAAGTCTTGTGTATAGTTAAAATATAATTTTTTTGTTTCATTCCCAATAGAGACACATGGAATATAATAATTCTTTTCAAGGAATAAAATGACCTTAAAAGGGACATTATTACCGTGAAATAGAGTTTGTGAAATCTGATTTTGGTCATTTGTTGCATACAAAACATAATGGTGTAAATAGATTAAAATGCATCATCATACTGTAAAAACATTGTGATGTTAATGAGAGAAATAGGACTTGCAACTCTTCTGATCCTCCTTCTTCCCTACTAATGATGATTAAAGTTACTACATTTTTAACAAGGATTCATTAAGGAATTGCTTTGTGCATACATTTGAATATTGGCACTGCTATATTCAGATGAAGAGTACAATTTATAAAAAGTAAATTTGACTTGAAAGAGTCAATCACTCTCCCATGCAGGTTTACACATTGAGCGGCTGAATTGTATAAAATAAGAAAGTCAGAGGTTTGATCCCCAGCTTACTGTGAGTAGCATACCTCAGAGCAGTGGTGCTAAAATTGTCTCTAGGTTGGGGAGAAGAATCGCTCTCCATCACCCTTGCTTGGAAGTATGTATGTTGAGTCAGAACACAATCCGTTTTGAACACAATGTTTCACATGATTGAACAGCCTGTTGGCACTCACTGTTCAAGGAACATCAAAATCATTGTCTGCCACAAATTCTGTTCCCTAGTCATTGACTCTGTACCTTTCCCTGGCCATTATCTAAGACTGTATCAGACTGTTCGCAACTTTGGCGTCTTACTTGACCCTGCACTGAGCTTCCACCCCCATATCCTCTGCATCACCAAGGCCGCCTACTTTCACCGCCGTAACATCAGACATCTCCACCCCTGCCTCAGTTCACCCACTGCTGAAACCCTCATCCATGCCTTTGTTACATCTAGATTCATCTATTCTAATGCACTCCTGGTCAGTATCCCATCTTGTACCTTCCATAAACTTGAGCTCATCCAACACTCTGCTGCCTGCATCCTAACTTGCACTATGTCCCATTCACCCATCACCCCTGTGCTCCCTGACCTTCACTGGCTCTTGGTCTGGGAATGCCTCAATTTTAAAATTCGAATCCTGTTTTCAAATTTCTCCATGGCCTCTCCCCCTCCTTATCTCTGTAACCTCCTCCAGCCCTACAACCCTCCAGGATCTCTGTGCTCCTCCAATTCAAGCCTGCTGTGCATCCCCGATTTCCTTTTTTCCTTTTTGGCAGCTGTGCCTTCGGTTGCCTGGGCCCTAAGTTATGGAATTCCCTTCCTAATCCTGAAAAAAATAAGCCCTACTGAACATTTATGATTTACACAAGAGAAACGTGAACATTTCTTTCCTTCAGTCCTCATTCATCATCAGTTGGCCCTTTCCTCATATGATTATAAATCAGCAACCCAAGAAATCTTTTGATGTAAATTCATGGCTTCAAAGGATTCCGCAGCAGGAGCGAGACATTGGATGTCCATGTCTATTCAAAAAACATTCTAGGGTAGATATTTATAGACTAGCACTGCTGAACACAGCTTCAGGGGAAGAGAGTAACCATCATGAATTCCAGAGCAATGGTCAAAGAGTCCAAATGGTTTTCCATCCATGGATGTGTGCACTGACCTCTTTGGCTGAGTTCCTGATGAACATTCCTGTGAATTTGGGATGTGTGAATCTATGAAATCCTCCCTTTAATCTCTCAAAAGCTATAAATTGCATTTTGAAGGAAGAGAAAAACATTTATTTTGAATCCTGTTGTTACTGTGTAGATGAAACCATGGAAATTGTTTAATATTAGAAAGTAGAGGCAGAATTAAAAAAAGAAAGTAGATATTGGAAGAGCATTCTGTGCATTAAATCACCGTTGAACAGTAGCTGTGGTTTCTCTTCAACAGAGCTGATTTTTTTCTTAGTCTTTCATGGAACGTGGGCATCGCCGACAAGGCCAGAATTTGTTGCCCATGCCTAATTGCTCTTGACAACTGAGTGGCTTGCTAGGCCATTTCAGAGGGCAGTTAAGAGTCAATTACATTACTCTGGGTCTGGAGTCACATGTAGACCAAACCAGGTAAGGAAAGCAGATTTCCTTCCTTAAAAGATATTAGTAAACTAGATGGGTTTTTACGACAATCGAAGCTAGTTTCATGGTATCATTACTGAGACTAGCTTTCAATTCCAGATGTATTAATTAATGGAATTTAAATTCCACCAGCTGCTATGGTGAGATTTGAACCTATGTCCCCTAGACCTTAGCCTGGGCCTCTGGATTAACAGTTCAGTGACATTACCACTACACCACCCTGTCCCCTGGAGGGTTGTAGGAGTTGATGGACAGGCTTGTTGGTTGAGCAGCCATGATCAGCAGTGCACACGATGGGCTGGATTTTAAGAGCCTGCTGTTGCTCTCGGTGGCGAGCACAAAAAATGGTGCCCATGCAAAAGAGGGTCCGCGATCTCCTGCACGGCGGCTCATTTAAATAGCCGGGGCAACCTGCACCCCTCCCCACCAATCACATGGCGGGGCCGGGCTGTCTGTCACCGGCAACCGCGTCAGCTGCCTGTGCGCAGGGGCTGGCGCCATTTCTAAAGGGCATATTTACCATGCCGGCATAGTTACATTTTAAAGTTACACCCACCCCAAAATTTCTCAAATAAATTTACAATGTCCCTTTCCCACCCACCAATAACAATTACCTTAACTATATGCCCGTCCCCCCGCCAAAACACATACCTTTTAAATTTGACCTTGCCCTCCTCCAGAGTGCACAACATTTTATGTTCACTCCTTCCCACCATCCCCTACACCCATTATATTTATTTGACCCTGTTCCCCCCACCCTCCGCACTGTAAATCTTAACTCTTCCCCCCCTCCCCATCATTGTCACCGGCTTTCTCCAAATGGGGAATTGAAGGTGCAGGATTGCCGGTCGCCGCATCAAGGATTGTGGCAGGCCTGGAAGATTAACGGTAAGTTTATTTAAGTTTATTTATGCCTTTCACTTAAATATTGTAATTGAGTTCCCGTCACCCAGCAGCGGGGGAGCCACCATGGAGCCTCACCGCCACCAGGAGGATTAGTCCAGGCCCACCTGGCGTCAGCCTCTGTGGCGGGCCCGTGCCAGGACACTCCTCCCCCACCCCCCACCACCACCCCCACCACTCTGCCATGGAGCCCAATATCGTAGGCTTGGTAAAATCCAGCCCAACCTCCACTTGCAAATCAAACCCCAGTGCTTGCAAGAATAACAAGTAAACAGTAAGCAAACCAGTTCTATGCAAACTGACCCTGACCCCTAACAGTTTGACCCTCAAAGCAGAGGTAATTTAATCCTATCTGCTTGTCTGCCCTGTTTGAATTTTGGAGAAGGCTATTCCTAACACTATTGTCCTATTGATGGATAAATCATACATCATATAGCTAGATCTGTTTGTATCGGCAGCTTGAGGTAAATGTAAATTATTTTAAAGTTTATATTTGGCCCCCAAGGTATCAGAGTTTGCGCCAGTGGAGCCCATAAAGAAACAAATGTTGATGGCTCTGAATTAGAATATCAATAAGGACAGTCAGAACTTTGTAAGCTATAGCTGATCTATTTCAAATATTAAAAAAACTGATCTTAACTAGCAGGCAGTCTCACTCACCTTATCGCAGCGAAAATATTTTATTCAAATGCATGACACATTGAGAAAAGGTTACAACTGGGGACTTTTGACGCACAGCATATCAGGAATAAGAAAATTGTTCTTTAACCTTTGGGACCTGGATTGAAAGCTGCATAGAATAATGGGATGAAATTCGCTGCTTTGATTGCTAGCAAAAAGTTAGGAATAAATTTCTCCTGTTAGGTCTTGTTAAATGCCACTTCTGAACAACTTCTGCAGTTGAGTCTGATTGAGATGGCACATCATTTCCATGCCCAGGCATGTACAGCAACCTCACCTGCCAAATCCCACAATTGAGAAAGAAGGAAGAGTTTGAAGTTATATTTTGTGTATTTCACAACCTCAGGACATTCCAAAAGAACTCCACAGCCAATAAAATATTTTTAAAATTGAGTCGGTGTTCCAATGTCGGGAAACACAGCAGCCAATTTGCACATGACAATGTCCCACAAACAGCAATGAGATGAATGACCAGATAATCTGTTTTATTGATGTTGGTTGAGGGACAAATGTTGACAAGGACACTGGAACGGCTCCCCTTCTCAGCTTCAAACAGTGTCATAGTATAACTTGCATCCACTTGAGGGGATAAATTGGGCTTCAGTTTAATACCTCCAACATTGTAGCACTTCCTCAGTACCATGCTAAAATATCAGCCTAGATTGTGTTTTCAAGGATCTGGCACCAAAACCTTTCAATTCAGAGGGAAAAGTGCTATTAATTGAACCAGTAAGGTACACACAGGGCTGCATCTAGGATCAAGAAATGACTTCCTAAATGTCGCTTCTCGATCAAACATATGTCTAGCTCAATAGGAATTTTACTTATACCTGTTTGTTTGTAGTAGAGTGAGAGAAATGCTAAAATCCCAATCTTGGACAAACCTCAGAATAAAGGCCACGTATTGATCAGACTGTTTCTTAGCAGCTCATATAAAAATGATTAGAATGCACTGGAATATAATAAATAGCTTTGGTGGACATCCGATCTTTTCTAGTAGTCTGAAGAGACCACGTGGTCTCTTCAGACTACTAGAAAAGATCGGATGTCCACCAAAGCTACTAAGTATCATCACCTCATTCCATGACAATATGAAAGGCACAATTCAACATGGTGGCTCCTCCTCAGAGCCCTTTCCTATCCTGAGTTGCGTGAAACAGGGCTGTGTTCTCGCACCCACACTTTTTGGGATTTTCTTCTCCCTGCTGCTCTCACATGCGTTCAAGTCCTCTGAAGAAGGAATTTTCCTCCACACAAGATCAGGGGGCAGGTTGTTCAACCTTGCCCATCTAAGAGCTAAGTCCAAAGTACGGAAAGTCCTCATCAGGGAACTCCTCTTTGCTCACGATGCTGCTTTAACATCTCACACTGAAGAGTGCCTGCAGAGTCTCATCGGCAGGTTTGCGGCTGCCTGTAATGAATTTGGCCTAACCATCAGCCTCAAGAAAACGAACATCATGGGGCAGGACGTCAGAAATGCTCCATCCATCAATATTGGTGACCACGCTCTGGAAGTGGTTCAAGAGTTCACCTACCTAGGCTCAACTATCACCAGTAACCTGTCTCTAGATGCAGAAATCAACAAGCGCATGGGTAAGGCTTCCACTGCTATGTCCAGACTGGCCAAGAGAGTGTGGGAAAATGGCGCACTGACACGGAACACAAAAGTCCGAGTGTATCAGGCCTGTGTCCTCAGTACCTTGCTCTATGGCAGCGAGGCCTGGACAACGTATGCCAGCCAAGAGAAACGTCTCAATTCATCCCATCTTCGCTGCCTCCGGAGAATACTTGGCATCAGGTGGCAGGACCGTATCTCCAACACAGAAGTCCTCAAGGCGGCCAACATCCCCAGCTTGTACACACTACTGAGTCAGCGGCGCTTGAGATGGCTTGGCCTTGTGAGCCGCATGGAAGATGGCAGGATCCCCAAAGACACATTGTACAGCGAGCTCGCCACTGGTATCAGACCCACCGGCCGTCCACGTCTCCGCTTTAAAGACGTCTGCAAACGCGACATGAAATCCTGTGACATTGATCACAAGTCGTGGGAGTCAGTTGCCAGCGTTCGCCAGAGCTTGCGGGCAGCCATAAAGACAGGGCTAAAATGTGGCGAGTCGAAGAGGCTTAGTAGTTGGCAGGAAAAAAGACAGAGGCGCAAGGGGAGAGCCAACTGTGCAACAGCCCCGACAAACAAATTTCTCTGCAGCACCTGTGGAAGAGCCTGTCACTCTAGAATTGGCCTTTATAGCCACTCCAGGCGCTGCTTCACAAACCACTGACCACCTCCAGGCGCGTATCCATTGTCTCTCGAGATAAGGAGGCCCAAAAGAATAATAAATATCAAACATTTGCTCAGATATGCAGCACACAAAATGCATCAAGGTTAAATGCAAACGAATACAACTGACACTAAAGCCTTTCAATGTTGCTTTACAGAATTATTGAATCAAAAAGAGAAGAGAGAAAATTGTGTGACAGGATGAGCAGGGCATGTCTGATTAATGTATCTCAGCCAGTAATGGAGAGAGGAGGGAATCCATTGTTTATGATGGAACTAAAGCTGAAAAAATGTGGGAGTCTACAAAACACAGTGGCAGATCTAAGGCTACTTGGGATGAGAGACAAATCCCACTTATTAACAGAACTATGCAAAATCATCAGTCAAAGCTAAAAAAAATTTATTTGTGAATTTGTGCTCATTAACTAAAAAAATTTTTTAGTAGGAGTGTCTAGTTTACATACAATCATGTAGAGCCATAAGGCATTCGCTGTTAGGCCACTCCATTGATGTTCAAACCTAGAAAACAACACCATAGGATGTAGCTTTCCCCTATATGGAAAGCATTGGAAGACTGTTAATACCTATGAAGCCATATCTCAGCCTCAGTTAACATGTTCAGGAGAAGAGGATGAAAGGGAAAGAAGCATTGGCAAACATAAATCAGCATATATCAAGCCCAACCTTGGACAAATGAGTACCTCTTATTGAGGCTAACAGCAGAGTTGGGGTGAGGGAAATGGAGGAGATGAATGTGAATGATTTCCCCAGAGCGTAGTAAATTGATACCATGATGTTTTATGAATTTGGGGCTTGTATGTTGATTTTTTCCACCTCTCTTTTTCTGATCGCAGCACTATAACATGTATTCATGTTGCCCACTCCTGTGGGATGAGTAAAACTGAAAGATTGGTCATGGATTTGGAGTGGTTTTATCTTGTGCGATCCATTGTCAAAAGCTGGTTAAAACAGTTTTGTTTATCCCTGGGCATTTTTAGTCAATCTGGATGTTGCTGTTCAATATTGATTGCAGAGAGTAACACGTCCTTAACTCTGCTCCACTTCACCTTCGTTTTACTTCTTGCCGGGATTGGCGGCGAGGTGAAAAAATGGCAGCCTGCCCGCGCGTGCCGCACACCAAAGAGCCGCCGCAATCTTCCGTGCGGTGGCTCATCTACATCCCCGGGGTGGACTGCACACACCCCTCCCCCCCACCCCCTGCTCACGTGGAGGGGGAGGACTGCCAATTCCCAAGCAATGGCGTCAACTACCTCTGCGCAGGCGCTGACACCATTTTTAAAGAGCTGTCAGCCCTACCTGCTCATTTAAATATTTAAAGGGAAATTGAATTCAAATAAATAAATACATCTCTTTTTATCCTCTCCCATCCCCCCTAACAATTAAATTAATTATTTGCCCTTTCCTCCCAAAACACTTACCTTTACCATCTGACCTACCCCCAAAAACTGGACAAACTTTCAACTACAACCTTTCCCACCATCCCCTACACCCATGATGCTAATTTGACCCCATTCCCCACCTCCCCCAGCATTGATAAACTTACCTCCCCACCTTTCCCACCAGTGTTACGCCTCGTTTCCCTGGACGGAGATCCGAAGGCATGGGCGTGCCAGCCGCTGGGCTGAAGATCTCAGTGGGACATCAGGCGGCAACGTGAGCTTAATTAAATCAATCATTTTAATTTATTTAAATATTTTCGAATTGGGGTCTCGGCACCGAGCAGCAAGGGGGCTGCCGCGAGGCCTAGCCGCCACCAGGAATATCGGGCTGGGCCCTCCCGGCGTTGGGTTGCTGGGTGGCCCTCTCCTGGATGCATTTCTGGCCACCCCCGCCATGAAACTCGATGTCGGGGCTGGGGGGGTGGGGTCGGTAAAATCCAGCCCATGCCTGCTGTCCTAGTTGGTTAATACATGGTGCTATGTATTACAATGACTTGGTGGTAGGGTGAGTTCAGTACTGTGTGCTGACACCTACTAGCCATAACTATGGAGAATTCAAATTGTTCAGCTGCTAGGTGAGATTTCCCACTGACATCTCCTTTGTCTTGCCCTACAGCAAGGACAGAGTCTCCTAACCTAGCACTGCAATGATATCTTGACAGAAATTTTCAGAGTGTATCTCCTCCTACCAGAAGGAGATCATCATCATGTGCCTGAGCATCTGTGAATGGAAGGGGGAGGGGAAAATAAATAATAATTATAAGTTAAATTTGCTTGCATGTGGCTCTGACCACAAACTGACTTACCAGAACTGCACTTATCATAACTGAATTCCTGATGAATGTCTGATGTCAAAGTTGCTGGAGGTGTTTCGAACATGAAGCAGCTCCACTCAAATCTAATATCATAAATTCAATTGCTGAGTCTGGGTTAAGACACTAAGGGCTGGATTTTATAAGCTCGGAATGGTGGCCTGCCCTTGCGGGCCGCACGCCAAAGGAAATAGCCGGGGGGTGGGGGGGCGCCTCCCCCCACCCCCCCCGATCACGTGGAGTTGGCGGGCTGTCTGTCCCCGACAATGGCGTCAGCTGCCTGTGCGCAGGCGCTGATGCCATTTTCAACAGGCTGTTAGCCCTACCGGCTAATTTAAATATTTAAAGATAGAATGAATTAAATTAAGTAAAAACATTGCTTTGGCCCCTCTCCCAACCCTTCACAATAACAATTAAATTAATTATCTGCCCTTCCCCCCCCCCCCCCAAAAAATACTTACCTTTGCCATCTGTCCTTCCCCCCACAAACTGCTTAAACTTTAAACTACACCCCTTCCCACCATCGCCTGCTCCCCCCTCCCCAACAGTGTTGTGCCTCATTTCCCTGGATGGGGTTCCAAAGGCATGGGAATGCTGGCTGCCGGGCCGAAGATCACAGCGGGACATCAAGAGGCAACGTAAGCTTATTTAAATTAATTATTTTAATTGATTTAAATACTCAAATTGTGGTTCCATCGCCCAGTGGCGGGGAAGGCTGCCACGCTGTCTCACCGCCACCGGGAGGTTGGGGCCGAGCCCTGCCGGCATCAAGATCTGTAGCGGGTCTCATCTGGGACTATCTTCAGGTACGGATCCCGACGTCGAGGGCTCCTTAAAATTCAGCCCTGAGACTGGGATATGTGAGGACCTGCATTTATATTGAAGTATTTAATGTGCCCAAATGTGAAGTGATTTCAATGAGTTTTGCTACTGTAGTTGCTTTACTGCTAGAATGAGATGTCTCTGTACTAAGGCCAAAGAGCTGGCATGAGCAGTTGGTTCTGCTGTGTAGGGAAAGTTTTTTAATGCCATACTGGAGCTTTGGAGGCAATTTTGGCTGCATCTCAAATTACTATTGGCTCCATCATCCAAGCCTGTCAATTATAATCCTTGATTTTACCTCTACATTAAGCAGAAACCCAAAGCCAAGCCTCTCTTCTATTGATTTTGACCATCACTCTTTATTTGCAGCTATTTTGCTCTACATTTTAGGTCCCATAAGAAAAGAAATTGGAGCAGCAGTAGGCCATAGAGCCTTTCAAGCATGCTCCGCCATTCGATAAGATCATGGCTGATCTTCTACCTCAACTCCAGCTTCCCACATTATCCCCATATCCCTTGATTCCCTCAGTATCCAAAAATCTATTGATCTCACACCATTCCCCCAGCAAACAGACAAAGAGGTGATACAACAGCAAACTACTGCGGATGCTGGAAATCTGAAATAAAAACAGAAAGTGCTGGAAATACTCAGCAGGTCTGGCAGCATCTGTCGAGAGAGAAACAGAGTTAACGTCTGTGAGCTTTCATCAGACAAACTGGTGAGCAATCTGTAGGGATTTACCAGTGCTGCTCTCTGCTTAAAGATGTATGAGAGTGACACAGGTTCACCAGCACTCTCGCCTCACAGAGGAAGGCATTTGATCTCTGCTCAGTATCTCCTCTGATAGCCTTTATACGACAGAAAAACCACAGGGTGAGCCAAGATTTTATTAGTTCATAGTGGAAATCATTTAACATCCATCTCCTCACCACCTCATTTGCTCCTGAGGCTTAAACCCTAGTTCTACTTTCATCCCTCAGTGGTTAAAGAATAGAACTTCTGATTGATGAAGTTCATGTCCAAAAATATAGTGCACCAATACATTCCAGTACATTATTTTTAATCAGTTGTTAACACATTTGAAATAAAAGAGTTAATGCTTGCAGAAAACTAGCACTCAACAACGTAGTACGAGCATATTTGCCAATTGGAGGTTCTACCCAAAAGTCGAGCTCAGGCTCAGATGGTAGGAACTGAATGTAAGAGCCCAGAGTTTATAGTAAGGGATTCAGGGAGCAAATTATTTGAAATCAACGAGGTTTGGCTCAACTATTGATACCAGCCAGGTGGCAATCTGCTGCTTTGCAGCCCAAGGCAACACTATAGAGAAAGGGTAGGAATGGAGGCAGTGGGACACAAAACTATGACAGGTTTAAAAGAAATGGACTGAATGAATTCCAGCTGGGAAAGTGGGTACAGGGCTATTAGATACAGAATCACAGAAAGGAAAGTAATGGAATACTGGATGGGCCAATGGTCTTCTGCTCAAAATATTACTATGTTACAATGTAAATGGGGCAAAAGATGCAGGACCTGAAATTCCCGGTTTGAAGTAGGCCAGCAAAAAGATTTCCACCTTAGGGGAGGGGGTAGAAATGAATTCTGTCCTGTTTACAGTGCCCATTTACATGCCAGTGAGGGGAAGAGGGCAAATCTTCCATCCATCCTCATCAAAGGGGCATCCAGGGGGCAGTTCCTAAGCTATCCTGGTAATTCTGCCCATTTTGTCCTTGTAAGGCCCTGACAGACTGACGCGTTAAGAAAAGCTCCCAAACCTCAGCAGACCAAGAGATCAATTACCTTCAAAAATGTTGCCATAGCTCCCTGTGGAACTAAAGATTGAAAACATTTCATGCCATCAACAAACAAAATATCAGGACTCAAGTAAAGACTTCATCTCACTGTGTATTAAATGGTGAATTGGTAAAAAAAAAAGGACATCAACCCAAGTTTCCCACTAGAAGAATGAAGGGGAAAGATCAAAGAAAGGTTTTCGTATAGAGAGTTGTTACAGCGTGGAATGTTTTGCCACAAATTCGTCATCGCCGAGTCAAATCTTGAAACTCCATACCTAACAGCATTGTCGGAGTCTCTTCACCACATGAACTGCAGTGGTTCAAGAAGAGGGACCACTGCCACCTTTTCAAGGGCAGCTAGGGATGGGCACTAAATATTGTCTCACCAGTGACACCCACATCCTGAGAAGCAATTTAAAAAAAACAAAAATTGACTTAAGATAGATGGCATAAGAACATTTAAGTGGGAACCATATATATATTTGAAATGGAGAATATAAAAAGATACAGGGAAACAGAGTTATAGTAGATGTATCTGCTTCCATGCTGTAATTTCTATGGCCCTGGAATTTCAAAGACCCTGTTCTGCTGCCAGAAGTGAAGTGGAGCTGGGCTTCCAGCTGTTGATTCTATAGGACATTGGCCCCCATCCTAAATCCCAAGACTCAAGCTAGAGTAGAGGTAGCTGTCCCTAAGGAGGTAGCGGATAACAGGAGCAGCAGTAAAATCTCTTTTATTTGTGTCTCCTGTGTCTCTTAGAAACAACAAAAAAACCAAACACAGCAGGAAAAGCATTAATGTACGTTGACAATCCCTGCCAAACTATACCATTATTCAAATAAGGAGCAGAGTTCTGGATAAAAAGCCCTGACTTTAGATAAATTTAACCAGGACCATTTTGGTAATACTAATTACTGCTACTAAGATATTTGGCCAAGAAGTGAGGATATAAGTTACAGAATTTGAACATTTTCTTTAGTTGTAGGTTTTAGTTCCTCACTATAAAAACCCATCAATGAAACAATCTATTTATTTAGTATCTGTTCTGTTGGTCTCCCTTTCATAAAACCACATTGTGGTGAATAAAAGTTGTTTCCAACCACACCTCGGTGATTTCAGCATTCAATTGAGGGAGGTGCTGGTGTACTGAGAAATAAAGTAATAAAATATCTCCAGAAAAACATATTTATTGGAACCAGGTAGTTTAGCATTGGAAAGTTGAAATGTAAAAATCCACCCACCCCCACCTCCACCCCCACAATGTGATGCAGGAGATACCCAGTGAAAAAACTCATTGAGGAGTTTATCAAAATAACACTCAATGTAAATTTGCAGCTTTGCTGCAATATTTGCGGGCAGGATAAACTTACTTACAGTGATCGAATTCCACATTGGAAATTCCCATCTCTCCTTCATCAAGTTACCCTGGGCTGTGGAGCAGGAGATTCACAGGAAATTGGCCCAAATGTCTGACATAGTCTCCAGTTCTGATGAAGGGTCACTGACCTGAACCGTTAACTCTGCTTCTCTCTCCACAGATGCTGCCAGACCTGCTGAGTATTTCCAATATTTCTTGTTTTTATTTCAGATTTCCAGCATCTGCAGTATTTTGCTCTTATATAAATCTCCAGTCATTTGATATGAAAGCAAATTCAGCACATGCAGAAGAATCAATGGATATTTATCAAGATAACAAAACTAAATTCTAATCGGCTTAATCTATTCTTACGATTGCATAAGAAAGCAGAACATATTTATTTTAGCCCTAATATGTATTGTTACTGGATCAATAAGAAAAGGCTATTTAACATTCTCAACATCACAGTTTGCACTGACTCCCTTAAGGATAGGTCTTGTTCTGGTTATATGTCTCATGCAAGGCATTTGTGAAAGTTCTAGCTGCTTTTGATTCCCATTATCTTTCATTATCTGGACAGCAATTATCACCCTGGTGAGTCAACCCCACATGATTCTGTTCCTTGTAATGAAGATGGGATCGCCACCTGTTTAAGAGAGTTGCTTATCATCCAATGAAAGAGGCAACAGTCTCCCTTTTAGTAACTATTGAGTCGAAATGCAACTAACATTTAAATGAGGATTGGGTTGCCTTTCTCTTTGAATATCCCATTCATTATACTGTGGATTAAGCTATTATAAATGTCAGCAAATGAACAGCAAGCAGTTGACATGTATATTTGTGGGCCCCATAAAGTATTTGTTGTGCCATTTAAGCTGAGTATTTACAGAAATGACTTGGAATTTTGCCAGGTAGCTGGAGAACTCTTCAGATCAAACCTCATAAAAGTTTTATTTTGTCCTTTCGAATCTCATGAGATATGGCATTAGCACAGTTCTTATAGGGTTTTAATTTAAACAGAGCACAGCTAGGTTGCTGTAAAGCACATCGTTATTTTTGCAGTCGCACCACCTGTCCTTGAATAACATTCATTTTCCTTGACTTTAACTTTTAAATGCTTTTAAAAATATAAATAGAATCGATGATTCAAAATGCAGTTACACAAAATAATCCAGGGACATGTTAAAAGCAAGAGTCATTGCGGCATAGAAGGAGGCCATGTGGCCCATCGAGTCCATGCTGTCTCTCTGTAGAGCAATTCAATCAGTGACAGAATCACAGGATTGTTACAGTGCAGAAGGAGGCCATTCGGCCCATCGTGTCTGCACTGGCTCTCCGAAAGAGCAATTCCCTCAGTTCCATTCCCCTGCTTTCTCCCCATAACCTTGCACATTCTTCCTTTTCATATAACAGTCTAATTCCCTTTTGAATGCTTCAGTTGAACCTGCCACACTCTCAGGCAATGCATTCCTGACCTTAACCACTCGCTGGGTGAAAAAGGTTTTCCTCATGTCACTTTTGCTTCTCTTACCAAATACTTTAAATCTGTGCCTTCTCGTTCTTGATCCTTTCATGAGTGGGAACAGTTTCTCTCTATCTACTCTGTCCAGACCCCTCATGATTTTGAATACCTCTATTAAATCACCTTTCAAACTTCTCTTCTCCAAGGAAAACAGTCCGAACCTCTCCAATCTCTCTTCAAAACTGAAATTTCTCATCCCTGGAACCAATCTTATGAATCTTTTCTGTACTCTCTCCAAGGCCCTCATGTCTTTCCTAAAGTGCGGTGCTCAGAATTGGACGCAATATTCCAGCTGAGGTCGAACTAGTGTTTTATACAAGTTCAACATAACTTCCTTGCTCTTGTACTCTATGCCCCTGTTAATAAAGCCCAGGGCACTGTATGCTTTATTAACCACTCTCTCAACCTGTCCTGCCACCTTCAATGACTTATGCACATATACACCCAGGTCCCTCTGCTCCTGCACCCGCTTTAGAATTGTACGCTTTATCCTATATTGTCTCTCCATGTTCTTCCTACCAAAATGAATCACTTCACATTTCTCTGCATTGAACTTCATCTGCCACCTGTCTGCCCATTCCACCAACCTGTCTATGTCTTTTGAAGTTCTACACGATTCTCTTCACAGTTCACAATGCTTCCAAGTTTCATATCATTTGCAAACTTTGAAATTGTGCCCTGTACATCAAGGTCTAGGTCATTAATATATTTCAGGAAAAGCAAGAGTCCCAACACTGATCCCTGCGGAACTGCACTACAAACCTTCCTCCAGCCCGAAAAACATCCATTAAACACTACTCTTTGTTTCCTGTCACTCAGCCAATTTCGTATCCATATTGCTACTGTCCCTTTTATTCCATGAGCTACAAGTTTGCTCACAAGTCTGTTGTGTGGCACTTTTTCAAATGCCCTTTTAAAAGTCCACGTACACCACATCAACAACATTGTCCTCATCAACCCTCTCTTACCTCCTCAAACAACTCCAGCAAGTTCGTTAAACATGATTTTCCCTTAAGAAATCCATGCTGGCTTTCCTTAATTAACTTGCATTTGTTCACGTGACTATTGATTTTGTTCCGAATTATTTTTTCTAGAAGTTTTCCCACCACCGAAGTTAAACTCACTGACCTGTAGTTTCTGGGCTTATCTTTACACCCTTTGTTGAAGAAGAGTGTAATGTTTGCAAATCTCCAGTCCTCTGGCACCACTCCCAAGTCTAAGGAAGACTGAAAAATTATGGCCAGTGCCTCTGCGATTTCTACCCTTACTTCCCTCAGTATCCTTGGATGCATCTCATCTGGTCCTGGTGCTTTATCTACCTTAAGTACAGACAGCCTATCTAATACTTCGCCTTTATCAATTTTAAACCCCTCTAGTGTCCGACGTACCTCCTCTTTCAATATTGCCTGGGTTGCATCTTCTTCCTTGGTGAAGACAGATGCAAAGTATTCATTTAATACCTCAGCTATGCCCTCTGCCTCCATGTGTAAATCCCCTTTCTGGTCCATAATCGGCCCCGCTCCTCTTTTTACCACCTTTTTACTATTTATACGCCTATAGAAAACTTCAGGATTTCCTTTAATGCTAGCTGCCAGTCTCTTTTAATGCTCTCTCTTTGCTTCTCTTATTTGCTTTTTCACTTCCCCTCTGGACCTTCTATATTCAGCCTGGTTTTCAATAGTATTTTCTACCTGGCATCTGTCATAAGCACACTTTTTCTTCGTTATCTTAATCTATACCTCTTTTGTCATCCAGGGAGCTCTGGATTTGTTTGCCCTACTTTTCCCCTTTGAGGGAACATATCTTGACTGTGCCCGAACTATTTCTTCTTTGAAGGTAGCCCATTGTTCATCTACTGGTTTTCCTGCCAGCTTTTGATTCCAGTACCAGTTTTCCTGCCAGCTTTTGACTCCATTCCCATTCCCCCACTCTATTCCCGAAGCCCTGCAAGTTTATTTCCCTTAAGTGTCCATCCAATTTCCTTTTGAAATCATTCATCGTCTCAGCTTCCAGCACCCTCGGAGGCAGTGAGTTCCAGGTCATTACCACTCGCTGTGTAAAAAAGTTCTTCCTCACATCCCCTCTTGTCCAAAACCTTAAATCTGTGTCCCCTAGTCCTTGTACCATCAGCGAATGGGAACAGCTTTTCTTTGTCTACCTTATCTAAACCTGTCAGAAGCTTGTACATCTCTATCAAATCTCCCCTCAATCTCCTTTGCTCCAAGGAGAACAATCCCAGCTTCTCCAATCTAACCTTGTATCTAAAATCCCTCATAGAAACATAGAAAATAGGAGCAGGAGTAGGCCATTCGGCCCTTCGGGCCTGCTCCGCCATTCAAAAAAGATCATGGCTGATCGCCTAATTCAGTACCCTGTTCCCACTTTCTCCCCATATCCCTTGATTCCTTTGGCATTAAGAAATATATCTATCTCCTTCTTGAATATATTTAATGACTTGGTCTCCACTGCCTTTTGCGGTAGAGAATTCTACAGGTTCACCACCCTCTGAGTGAAGAAATTTTTCCTCATCTCGGTTCTAAATGGCATACTCGGCATCCTGAGACTGTGACCCTTGGTTCTGGACTCCCCAGCCAGGGAACTTCCTCCTTGCATCTAGCTTGTCTAGTCCTGTTAGAATTTTATAGGTTTTGTGAGACCCCCTCTCATTCTTCTAAACTCTAGTGAATATAGGCCTAGTCGACCCAATCTCTCCTCATACGTCAATCCTCCATTTTATGAAGCCCAAGATCCCATATGCCTTATCCTTCATTTGGACAAGGAAATATTAGAAGCACTTTGCTTTAGTGGGCATAAATGAATTTCTACAATTTGTTGTTTATCATATTTTACATTATCTCCACATATGCAATTGTTGAACATAGGAACAGGAGTAGGCTATTCAGCCCTTCGAGCCTGTTCCATCATTCAGTAAGATCATGGCTAACCTGTATCTTAATTTCATCCACCTGCCTTGACTCCATATCCTTTAATATTCTTGCCTCGCAAAAATTAATATAACTCAGTGCAGACGATGTGTGATTAGTACCTATGAATTCTATATAGTAAACTCATACTTAATGAAAGAGGTTCTGTTAAATCCATGCATTCTGTTTAATTATACTGTAATACTGTGGCAGATATTTAACATAATATATAGATACTGATGTCTCAATTTGACTTTATGCCAAGCAAAGACACAACATTTGAGCAGGCAAAGGGGATTGCAAATCCATAGCAACTTGAGATTGTGTCCTATTGAACCAAATTTATTAGTGATAACATTGGGTTCTTAAATTCTGCTATTAAAAGCAAATTAAATATTAATCAGGTAACCTTATTAGATTTTGACTATAAAAGGAAGCAACTGTTTTGATTATGATAAAATTCAATAAATCATCTCGCTGTTGTACTGGATGGAGCTCCTTCTGAAACTTTTACATCAACAGTCAGTACATCTCCATTGTTTTTACGAAGTAGTCTTTTTACTTTCTTTGTGTGCCAGTGAAATGCATTTCAGATCACCTCAGAGACAAGGTCAAATTTTGTTAAATGTCACATTTCTTCTCATTTACAAATGCATTTCAACTTAATGTAAAATATCATAATGAAGACCAAGTAATGCTTTAAATCAAAATGTTTAATCCATTTGTCAAGAAACCCACTTGAGATGATTCACACCTGGACCTGGTTCTATGGGATAGCATCCCTAATACAGCAGTAAGAAAACCTCAATAGTGGAAATTCTAAAAACAGGTTAAAAGGAATACAAGAAGTACAAAGAGGACTCTAGAGAGTAGAACAGTTAAAGATGTTAAGCATCTATTTATAATATATTAAAAATCCTACATTTCTGCACACTTGCTGCCTATAAACCTTTATTTCCTGTTGTCACGTTTTTGTGACACTTCTACATCAGTCTTTCGCATTATAAATTCCCATGTCCACAATTATAATGGCAACTGCCAATATAAACTTGTGACATTTTAAGAACATCCTCCAATCCGTGCTGGTATTGTAGCACCTTAGTTGGGCTTCTCTTAGCTCCTGGACTTGCACTGCAGAAAAATTCGTACGTCCAATCAAATTTATTTCTCTGCTTCCCAAAATCCCTTTGGTTTTGCTATTTAAGAGTAAATTATGATATTAAATTGAACAATTATAAGAAGATAAGAAGAGATTATATTATAAAATGGGAACTGGACTATGACTGTCCATTCTGATCTAATTCTTTCCTATTCTCTAACCCAGTTTCCTACTAAAGACTACAGTTTTGAAACTCCATGTGCATTGCCATGGGAGATCGATTATCTTCTTATTAAAAATCGGCAGACATTTCTTGTCCACAAACCTTACTTCCCATTGCCAGCTCTTTAGGTCAAACTTTTCCTACTGTAAATTATATATCCACCTTTCCCATTCAATTTTCCTATGTCAACTCGTACCTCTCACAGGGCAATTGCAGGCTCCGGCCAATGGTTATTATTAGCTGGAGCCAAGAATTATATAAGTATTATGTTTTTCCAAATTCAGTTTATGCACAGACCAAGATATTTATGGTAGCAAGTAGTAACAACGATTTGCTGAAATCTATCCAACTAACAGAGAAGCTTAATCATGAAAGGTTTAAAGAGATAAGCAGCCAACCCTGTTGAATGATTTTCTTTTCAGGGCTCTCAAAACAAACAATAGGGAAATACTTTGCAGAAGGGACTACCTGCCCAATCCCAGTCGCAGTCTTTCTCAGAATTACATGGAAACTTAATTGTGCAGCTGTTAAGTTTTTATTCTGCGAATGTGTGTGTGTGTGGGAGCGGGGGGTGGGGGGAGAGGTTGAAACAGTAACTAATATTCCTATAGTGTCCAATTCATATACACATAAAACCCTTTGAAGTACAGTCTCATTTTTGAGATGAGAGTCTGTGAGGCAGAAGCACTCCACTCCACAAATGGACATAAATTCCATAACATATAGACAACATTGTACTGTGACGAAACCACACCTGCCAAATGGAAACATATCAATTTCATCATATGGAACACTATTTGAACTTTTACTGGACATTGAACATAACTTGTTTAAAAAGACCACAGAGCTGAATGGCTGAAAACATTTGCATTCTGAGAGACAGCTGAATAAAGAGTCAATGGAAGAGCTCCCTAATTCAATTAGCAAGATTGAGCTGGGCAACAGTGATGATCAAAAGACACTGCGAGCCATTGTCTGTATAAGAGCCAACACTCCACCGTCCCTGCCCACCCACCCACCGAGTGTGTCAAATAAGCTTTGAAGAATCAACAACCCTCACAGGTGATGCTGTTTCAAACAAAGACCTGGTCACATGACTAACCTGCTGGCCAACCTGGGAATTGATTGAATTGTGCCTCACAGAAAGGTTTGGGGCAAACTGCAATTGAATTTCAAGAAGAAACCACCCCCCTCTCTCTCTCTCTCCAGCAAAGGTCCAGGGACCTATGGAAGCACCTTAAGCCTCAAGACAGAGGATGTCTGCAATCTTCTGGTACCAGCAAAACAAGTATGAAAGTGTGCACTGGGCCCCAACGAGAACTGCAAGACTTAACTTCAATCAAGGACTTTACATCCAAACTAAAAACAGTAACTGAATTCCATTTACTACTCCAACCTCTCCTTATTTTTTCTCCCCCTCTGTATCTATTCACGTGTGTGTTTATCGCATATGCATGCTAGCGTGGGTGTGTCGCTTATTTTTAGTAGCTTTAACTGAGTTAGAGTGTTAAGGTTAATAAACTTACACCTTTCTTGTTTAAACCTGAGAAAGCCTGTCTGATTGGTTCATTTACAATTACAATTAGAGAGCAGTGAGCAAGGACTCACTGAGGTGAAGCTAAAAACACTGTGTTTAAAAGTTAAACCCTGTTATGGCCAAACCAGGAAAGGGGTGAGAGGGGAGCCTGAGACCCATTCGTCACCCGGTTGTAACAGCATCAATGGCAACTTGTGATGTCTCAGAAGTGCAGTCTGTGGTAGAGCTATCCTGATCAGATGATATCATGTTTAATAATCTGGTGCTACACATTAATTGTTTCTAGCATCTGGAAATGTTCAGTGATTGTTTCTCCAGACATATGCATCTGTTAATAATCAACAGGATTGGTTTGAACTGCTGTGTTCTGACATACTTCATGAAAAATATAAGCCAATTTCCCAGCATGCAGTCACAGATTTAAAGTTTATCTCTTCCTTAAAATAACCTCTTTTTAAGCTGAAAAACAGAGTAAAGAGAGAAGACCCATTAACAAAAGATAAAAAGATTGCACTTTTTTCACAGGGGATTTGCCCTTATGGAATTAAGGGGTGCTCTCCTATTGAAGACAATGTCTGCAGAGGTAGCCAAGTGAGCAATGCAGTTTTCCACACCCACAGGCCTTGGGAGCGAATGGCCACAGACCATAGGTCGAGTGGCAAAGAAAGACTATCCAGAATATGCTAGCTCAAAGTATATAACCATATGATGTAGACAACAATGAGTCTCAACTTGGTACTGCCTCGCTGAAACAATGTACAAAGTACTCAGGAATCTTTTGACTCTTTTACACATGCGTAGAGCAGACTTTGTTGGTGATATTAAAAGTGGAAAGGAAGTTCTTCAAATTATTGACATTTGTTGGTGGCTTCTATTGCCACATAATATGTTCATGCAATTTGTACCTTCAAAGTATGCAACAACACAGGGCCGAATTTTAGTCGTGCACTGTGCTCCTTGGCGGCGCACTTTCAACTCGGCAGCCTTCTGACACAGAACTGCCGCCGAGGAGCCCTGTGATATTACACACCAGGGCTGAGTTAAACAGAGGGGGCGGAGTGGCTGTCCCTGATGATGTGTAGGGGGAGGCTGCCACATCCCCGGCAACAGCGTCCAGCGCCACCGCACAGGCACCGGCATCATTTTTAAAGGGCTTTAAACCTTTAGGAGAAATGTTAATATTTAAAGGAATATTATTCATAAATTTTTATTAACAATTATGTTATGACCAGGTGTGAAAGGTGTGTCGGGGTTTCTTTCAGCCTTCACCTGGTCTTATTGTAACAGAGTTTAATTTTTAAACACAGTGTTTTGAGCTCTCCTTGGTGAATCCTTGTTCACCACTTTCCAATTATAAGGCAAAGAAACAGGCTTTCTTAGGTTTAAAGAAGAAAAAGTGAAATTTATTACAACTTAAACTCTAATTCGGTTAATGCCTACGGATACACGCTGTGCCCCACACTAGCATACATATGTGATACACACACGCAAATAGAAACAGAAAAGAGCAGAAGAAGAAATAAAGTGAGAGGTTTGAGGTAATATCAGAAGAGTTTCTTCTTACTTGTACTTTGAGCTCACTGTGGTCCTTTTGTAGGTCGTCTTGCTTTTCATTGGGGACCAGTATTCTTCTTAAACCTTGTTCGCTGTAGGAGACTTTTCTCTCTTGGGGTTCATGTGTCTTCAATGGGTCTTCAGTTCTGTGAGAAAGAGATGGGAGCAGACAGGAGAGAGATGTTCTCAGTCCAGGAGTAAAGAGATTTCTGCCTTCAAATTCTCTGTGGCAAGTTCAAATTTTTAAAAAACCAACAGCCAGTTAGTCATGTGACTGACTGGTCTGACCACGTCTGTTTGTGTATTCGGCCATCTTAGCAGTTAACCTGGAATGCTAGCTTCTGTACCTTCAACATCTGGTAATCCAAAGTCCACTGTACATTAAATTGGAGCAGGGAGTGGTCCCTTTGTCCTTTCCAAGCACTGTCAGTTACTATGCAAATGCCTTTCCAGTCAGGGGCTTGGCAGTTTCTTGTGATAGGCCCCCTTTTCTTCCCAGCAACAATTTTAAGTTTTAATGTTCATATGGCGAAATATGTGTCTCATTCTTGGCAGGTGGGGGTCTGCATGACAATTAATAAAGATGTGGAGGCCCTTCCCCAACACCCCCCCCCCCAAACTAGTCATTTAAGTAGCACTTAATGTCAGAAAGACTTTATTCCCTTCCCAAACTTTCCCCCCCAACCTTCTAACATTTGGCCTCTAACCCTCTTCCCACCATTCACACAACCAATAACATTTGTTTTTCCCGCTCCCCCACCCCTCCCGCCCTGAAAATTTTATTCCTCCTCCATCCCCACCAGGTTCTTGCCTCTAAACCCCGTGCGGATTTCCGAAGGTGCGCAAAGCACAAATGGCGGCCATGAAATGGCGTGGGATGGCCGCTACCTACAGGTAAGTGCATTTACATGTTACTAACACTAATTTGCATATGAAGATGAAGGGCCAGCCACCAGGCGGCAGGGTGGGGGGCCGCACCCAGGTCCCCCCACGCCGGCAATTTTCCACGTGCCCTTCTTGACGTTGCGGGTCGAGGCGGGCCTCTCCCCGTAGAACTTTACTGGCCCCCGCGCTGCAACCTGTGGCATCGAGGGGCCGATAAAATTCAGCCCAAGCTACATACGTCATTCATGAGCCCAACTTTCATGTCTCCTTTTGTCAGTTCATGAAAAAGCAGCACGGATGAGTACATTTTGAATCTGTTTCCAAAAAGGTCACATGTAATCTTTCCAGTATTGGCTTGTAGCTTGATTTGAGAAGACTGCCCCTCAATTCATGGGGTTGGAGGTCATCAAAGGAGTGAGACAGGGAATGTTTTGAGGCCTTGCAGATGCTTGGGGCTAGTGTCATCTCTTTCTTATTCATCTTACACAGTCTCTTACTCAGTCATTTGCTCACTCACTCACTCATTGATTCAACAACAACTTGCCTTTATATAGTGCCTTCAAAGTAGGAAAAATCCCAAGGTAGAAGTGTAATTACACAAAAAGTGCTGAGTGAAGAAGGCGATATTAGGAGTGGTGACCAAAACCTGGGAGAAAAGAATAGATTTTAAGCAGTCTTAAAAGAGGAGACGTAGGTGGAGAAATGTAGAGACTTAGAGAGGGATTTCCAGAATGTGGGCACTAGTGAGCTAAAGCACATGGGGTTGGGGGTAACATAATGGTATGGATTGAGAATTGGATAACAGACAGAAAACAGAGAATAGGAATAAACATGTCATTCTAGGGATGGAAGACTGTTACTAGTGGGGTACTGCAAGGATCATAGGTGAGGCCACAGCTGTTCAAAACCTATATCAATGATTTGGATGTGGAGACCAAATGTAATATTTCCAAATATGCTGATGACACAAAACTAGGTGGGAACATAAGTTGTGAGGAGGATGCAAAGAGACTTCAAGGGGACTTGGACAGGCTAAGTGAATGGGCAAGAATATGGCAGATGGAATATCATGTGAATTAGTGCGAAGTTATCCACTTTGGTAGAAAAGACAGAAAGACAGAGGATTGCTTAAATCATGAGAGGTTGGGAAGTATTGATATCGAAAGGGACCTGGGTGTCCTTGTTCATGAGTCACTAAAAGCTAGCAGGCAGGTGCAGCAAGCAATTAGGAAGGCAAGAGGTATATTGGCCTTCATCACTAGGGATTTTGAGAGCAGGAGTAAAGAGATCTTGCTGCAATTGTATAGAGCCTTGGTGAGACCGCACCTGGAGTATCATGTACAGTTATGGTCTCCTCATCTAAGGAAGGATATACTTGCCATTGAGGGAGTGCAACGGAGGTTCGCTAGACTAGGGTGGCAAAATTGCCTTAATAGGAGAGATTGAGGAAACTGGGCCTATATTCTTTAGAGTTTCGAAGAATGAGAGGTGATCTCATTAAAATTTACAGAATTCTATCAGGGCGTGACAGGGTGAATGTGGATAGGATGTTTCTCCTGACTGGTGAGTCTAGAACCAGGGGACATACTCTCAGAATAAGGGGTAGGCCATTTAAGACTGAGATGAGGATGAATTTCTCCACTCAGAGGGTGATGAATCTTTGGAATTCTCTACCCCAGAGGGCTGTGGAAGCTCAATCATTGAGCATGTTCAAGACAGAAATCGATAGATATCTGGATACCAATAACATCAAGGGATATGGGGATGGCGGGGGAAAGTGCCGTTGAGGTAGATGACCAGCCATGATCTAATTGAAAGGTGGTGCAGTCTCGACAGGCTGAATGGCCTACTCCTGCTCCTGTGTTCCTATGTTCCTAAAGTACATCCAGCAACGATCGGGTAAAGAGTTGCCTCTCAAGAGAGTCAGTATGGATCAACAGGACAGGTGTGATAATTCAGCAGGACTTGGTACATGAGAGGATATGGGTTTTAGATGAGCTTAAGTTTACAGAGAATGGAGTTGAGTAGGAATGGGGTTGAGGGAGCAGGAGGGTGGGTCTCATCGGCAAAATTATATTGGAAACAGTTTGAGGGAAAATAGAAGCAAAACTAAAGAAAGACCAGGGATAAGGTAGAGGGACACCTGAGGGGAGGCTTGACTTGATGGGCAAGGGGAAGGGGTGGAAGCAGCAGAGGGTGTTGAACGTATGATCTCAGTCTTAGTCATAAAGACGTCCAGGAGCTCCTCACACATGTTGTTGGTGGAGAGGCCAGGGAGAAGGGTTTAAGAAGACAGTTGATAGTGGAGAAGTGAAGCTGGGTTCTATCTTTGCTCGCCAGGATGAGCACGTGTAACACACTGGCATACACTGCACAGCAGCAGCATGGTCCTGACATGTCATCTCTGAAAGGATTTTTTTATACAGTGAATTGTTTTGCAGGGAATTGTACCAGATGCGACTTCCCCTTTAAACTGATTTTCTTTGTTTTTCTTCCTACCCGTTATAATTTATTCATTAAATCAGTCTATAAATGGATCTTACAATCTATCAAGGCTGAAAGCGAAGACAAAAACATATTCCGTCCTGATCATAGAACTCCTCTATATTGATGATACTGCGCTAGTTGCTCACACGAGAGCTCAGCTACAAAGATTCATGGACTGTCTCTCCCATGCCTTTAACCTGTTCTCCTTGACTATAAGCATCAAGAAAACCGTGGCCATGGAACAAGGTATGATCTCTGCCCCTTAAAATCACATTCCGCTGGAAGTAGTTAGCAAATTCTGCTACCTTGTGTCCATGGTGACAGACAATCTGTCCCTTGAGCAGAGCTCAATACATGCATAGGGAAAGCAGCTACCACCTTTGCATGCGATAACACCAAGTTGACCCTTAGGACCAAGCCGATGGTTTATAAGGCCTGTGTTCTCAGCACCTTGCTGTACGACTGTGAAATATGGGCAACATACAGCTACCAGGAAAAGAAGCTCAATAATTTCCATCTTCGCTGTCTGCGGCATATTATGGGTATATCCTGGCAGGACAAAATCACAAATGCAGCCGTCCTCTTAAAGGCACAGTTACCAAGTTTGTTGACACTAATCAAACAGAGGCGGCTTCGGATGGAAGACAGTTGCGTATCCAAAGACCTTCTGTATGATAAGATAGCCGGGGCCAGAGGCCTAGTGGGACGCCCAAAGCTCCGCTTCAAGGATGCTTGCAAGCATCTGAAGGCACTAAATGTCAACTATCACACCTGGGAGTCACTAGCTGGTGAAAGAGGGAACTAACGATACACCCTGTGGACTGGCGTGCACTACCATGATGCTACAGCAGCTGAGCAACAGGCGCCAACATCAAAAACAACAACTCACAGCATCACTTGGCAGCTTTGCGTGCAGCACTTGTGGAAGAACCTGCCTCTCAAGGATTGGCCTTCACAGCCATCAACAACGGTGCACCAAGAGAAGACACCCCACCTAAATGGATTGTTTCCTGCATATCCATCATCTTTCATAGTTGAAAGGATGCCAACCACACCTCTGAAAGGAATTTTTACAGTGAATTCTTTTGCAAGGAATTGTATTAATGGGACTACCCCTTTAAACTATTTTCCCTCATTTTTCTTCCTATGCCATGTAATTTATTCTTTAAAGCAGTCTATGAATTGGATCTTTGTGAATGCAAATAAACAGTTTCATTCTGAAAACACTTATATTGCTGTTAAATTGCCTTTCTACATTCTGACTGTTGCAATTACGATACAATCATAAGTTGCAGATCTGGGAATTGTAGCAGCAATATAACAGTTGCTACAAAATTATGTATTTTACAGCCTCCCTTGACTGCTCCGTTAGTAAATGTTCTTGACATACAGACCAAGAAGATATCGGGTTTAATTACTGCTTTGTAGTGAGAGAGTTGATTACAGACAGAATACTGGTGGGATTTGTGCAATCGTTGTCATTGCGTTCTTGGGACAGAGAGCAGCAAGAAATCAGCCAGGACACATATTTCTAATTGCTATCCTGTGATTCCTTCTGGTAAGTTCTCATATGTGAGAATTAAGTAAGTACAAGATTTGTGATGCGTGCACAAAGGAACTGTCCACTGACCCTATAGGGCCAATTCCATTAATCATGCTTTCAGCAACAAGCTGCACTCCCAGGGATCACATTGGTGGTACACAGTCCATGATTTTCTTTCCATTAATTTTAATTAGCTACGTCTCTAGGTTCCCATGATACACTCTCTTTAAGAATGAATCCCATCGACAGAAATGTCCCTTTTGTCCAGGCTTACGTTTAAAACATGGGCCGGGAATTTTTGGACGTGGCATTTTACGGGCAGCAGCCAATTAAGTGGCGGCCGCCAGGGCTGCCATCCACTTAAGGACAATGGCCAAATCCCAGGGGCTGCTGGCCCAATCCGAGGACCGGCAGCTCAGCAGCGCCACCGGGAGCTGTGGCCACTGCTGGAGCTGCATCTGGAGGACGAGGGCGCAAGATGGATATGCACCCTCAAAGTAAGATAAGTGAAGTTTGGGGGTGCCGTCAGGCAGGCAGGCCCCGGCGAGGTGGGCGGGTGGGAGGGGGAGGGTGATGGTGTCACTGAGGGCGGGTAGCACCTCGGCCATGGGATTGGCCATTGCCATTGGGAGTGGGGTGGGGGGGTGGCTCTTCATGGACTAAAGAGTGACCAAAAAGGAGGGCTCTCCCCCCCAGAGCACATTGATAGGCCAGCAGGGATTATCTGGTGGTCTCCACTTGTGGAAGAGGCCCTCACCCCACCAACCACTTGTAAAATGCCCGCGGAGGCGGGAAGAGGCCCTTAATTGGCCACTTAAGTGGTTCATTTGAGCTCCGGGCGAGTTAGTCGTCTGCCATCTTTCCCGCCATTGACAAAATGGCATGCCACCCAAGCCATTTTGCCAGCTTTCCCGCCACTCAGTCAGTCCCCAAAGGCCCCATAGAATTCAGGCCATGGCCACTGAATGAAGGTACCTAATGAAGGCTGCCAACTGTGGAACTGGATTACAATCTGTCACTAGTTTCAGCTAAAGAGTGGAAAATGGAGAAAGCTGGAATGAAAAAACTGAGCTCTTTTGTTCCATTTTAGTTTTGTTAATCTATAATTGTTTAATGAATCTCACCACTGGGAACAATTTTTATCCTTCAGCAAATAGAGACAGCTATTTGGAGAGCTCCATCATCCTATTATCTTACCAGGAGGTTATAAAGCTTTGAAAATGTTTTTTCTTAATAGGATAATACAGCTGAGGAATTGTAGAGTTTATCGGCAGTTATGAATATACCTTGAAAAGATTAAGATGCATATTCCTTCAATCTTCATTCTCTCTCAATATTTCTGCCACCCCATCTCTTTCCTTTAAGACAATCAAGAAATATTTAAATGAGATGGGCTCAGACGTTGTTTCTAAGTTTGAAATCTGCTTTGCATTTTCGTTCAGTATTTCGTTTTTATCCAGGCAAATGTTTTGAAGACAATGTCTTCCAAATCCTAGCAAAATGCCATCCTATCTCATTAATGTGGCTCACACAAGTTTTCCCATCATCTAGAAATGGAGCCAAAGTGTATTGTTGAAACATTAAATTTCCATTTTCCAAAATATCGAAAGAGCCCATGTGATGGCACAGTTGGGGCATGCACCACTTAGCATAGAACATAGACAATCAAGCCTGGAAGGACTAGGGTTGGATTCTTTGGTCCATGTTGACTGAGGACAGCTACAATTTAATCTCGGAAAAAATCAGCTCGGCTTCCTGCTTTTGATGACCATCCAGTGACCCCACTGAAAAGTAGGTCAGGATTGTACTTGGCCGTGATATCCCCTCCACATTCACGTAAATACTGGGACTCACTGTCTAGGCTAGCACTTTGAGTTTGGCCAGGTGGGTGAGATACTGGTGATAGGCTGGCACCCATGGGTTTGCCTCAGCAAAAGGCAGCACCTTCCTGAGAGAAATAGAGAAACCCAGTTGAAAATACTAAAGGTTACAACTCTGTATTTTTTTTAAAACCTTTTTTGCTTTTTACTTCAAAAGTTGCATTGGAAAATGTGCCTCAGTGTACTGATTGTGGTCTAATTAGACAAATGGGTATTAGAATGCTATATTGGACTGGCGTAAAATTTCTAATGAGCAACCTTTATTGCCACAGAGATCTCTTCATTAGGGGAATAGTGAGAAGAAAGAAAATTGTTTTAATGTAAATCTCCAAACTTAGCTCTTCTGCAGAGATCTGTGCCTTGTCAACCTTAATTTAATCTAATAAATCATACCTCTACATCCTGATTCATAGGAAGCCAACATTTTGGGAAATAATTTCTAAAATAGCTAATTATTAAAAATCTCGATAGGAAATCTGGTTGTAAAATGGTCTGTTTCAATTTACTCCTACTAATGTTGACTTCCCAGAGGAGCTCATGTCGGCATTAATGTATGTCATTAAAAAGGGTTTGTTTTTGTAGTTATGTTAATACTCTAAAATATCATTAATGCAAAATGAACTGCAAATTCAGGAAACTGAATAAGCTTATTGTACTAATCCCCTTTCCTTTGAAAATATCATACAGTGCTCTACACAGTATAGCACTTAATTTGAGGGCTCGAATATAAAGTGTATCCTTTTCTTTAGATGTTAAACTTATTTTTTTATTTTCTGATGTACTCTCTGCACCAAGTACCATTCCTTGGGCCGAATTTTGTTGCCCTGATGCCGGGAATGGTGGCAGGTGCAGAAAATGGCAGCCGCCCAGCCACGACCCACACAGCCACAATTCTGCGGCGAGCGGCCACTTAGCAGATTATTACCTTTAAACAGAACCTCAAAGGTAATAATCTGGAGATTATTACCTGAGCCACGTGCAAATTGGAGTAGGGCAAATAAGATTAGAGGAATGAATACGTGGCTCAAAGACTGGTGTGGTAGAAGTGGATTCCAGTTCGTGGGGCACTGGCACTAGTACTGGGGAAAATGGGGGCTGTACCAATGGGACGGTCTACACCTGAACCGTGCTGGGGCCAGTGTTCTAGCGAGCTGCATAACTAGGAAAGTAGAAAGGATTTTAAACTAAATAGTGGAGGAAAGGGATCAAATTTGGGAAGATGTGGTAAATCAAAGAGTAGAGACAAGGCAAGAGAGAAAGATATTAATATGGGAAATGATAAACAGACCATGACAGGAAAGGACAGACAATACGAATTGAAGAGTAAATCAGCAGTCCAGGCTAGACAGTACAAAAATAATAAAAAGACAAAACTAAGGGCTCTGTATCTGAATGCACTTGGCATTCGAAACAAAACGGTTGAACTGATCACACAAATACAAGTAAATAAGTACGATCTGATAGCCATTACAGACACATGACTGCAGGATGACATAGATTGAGACCTGAACATTGAAGGGTACATGACATTTAGGAAGGACAGGAAGCTAGGAAAAGGTGGAGGGGTGGCTCTATTAATTAATGATGGTATTAGTGCAATAGAGAGGGATGACCTAATTTCAGGAAATCATGTAGAATGTAGAAACAGTTTGGGGTAGAGATGAGAAATAATAAAGGCAAGAAGTCACTCGTGGGAGTGGTGTACAGGCCCTCTAACAGTAACCACATGGTAAGACAGAGTATAAAGGAAGAAATAAGTGGAGCTCGCTTGAAAGGTACGGTGATAATCATGGGGGATTTTAATCTACATATACACTAGAAAGATCAGATGGGCAAAAGTAGACTAGATGAGGGGTTCATAGAATGTTTTCAGGATAGTTTCTTAGAACAGGACGTTCTGGAGCTAACCAGAGAGCAGGCTATGCTAGATCTGGTATTGTGCAACGTGATAGGATTAATTGATGATGTCATAGTGAAGGCGCCCCTAGGTAGCATCGATCATAATATGATTGAATTTTACATTCAGTTTGAGGGAGAGAAGAATGGGTCCAGAGACTAATATTTTAAACTTAAATAAGGGCAATTATGAGGGCATAAAAGCAGAGCTAGCTAAAGTGAACTGGCAAATTAGTTTAAGGGATAGGTCAATAGAGATGCAGTGGCAGACATTTAAGGGGATATTTCAGAATACACAGAATAGATACATTTCAACAAGAAAGAAAAATTCCAAGGGGAGGACCCACTATCAGTGGTTAACTAAAAAGGTTAAAGATGATAACAAACTTAAAGAAAAAGCATATAATTGTGCAAAGATGGGTGGCAGGCCAGAAGATTGGATAGAATATTTAAAAAAAGCAAAGATTGACTAAAATATTGATAAGGAGGGAAAAATTAGAGTATGAGAGAAAGCTAGCTAGAAATATAAAAACAGATAGTAAGAGTTTCTATAGATGATTTATTCAATTTATTCATTCATGGGATGTGGGCGTCACTGACTAGGCCAGCATTTATTGCCCATCCCTAATTGCCCTTGAGAAGGTGGTGGTGAGCTGCCGTCTTGAACCGCTGCAGTTCAAGTGGGGTAGGTACACCCACAGTGCTGTTAGGGAGTTCCAAGTCAGGATAGTGTGTGGCTTGGAGGGGAACTTGCAGGTGGTGGTGTTCCCATGCATCTGCAGCCCTTGTCCTTCTAGGTGGTTGAGGTCACGGGTTTGGAAGGTGCTAACTAAGGAGCTTTGGTGCATTGCTGCTGTGCATCTTGTACACGCTGGCATCTGGTGCACACTGCTGCCACTGTGCGTTGGTGGTGGAGGGAGTGAATGTTTGTGGATGGGGTGCCAATCAAGCGAGCTGCTTTGTCCTGGATGCTGTCGAGCTTCTTGAGTGTTGTTGGAGCTGCACCCATCCAGGCAAGTGGACAGTATTCCATCACACTGCTGACTTGTGCCTTGTAGATGATGGACAGGCTTTGGGGAGTCAGAAGGTAAGTCACCCGCCACAGGATTACTTAAAAAAGAGGAGTTAACAAAGTGAGCGTTGGTCCTGTAGAAAGTGAGCCTGGGGAATTAATAATGGAAAATAAGGAGATGACAGATGAATTCAACAGGTATTTTGCATTGGTCTTCACTATAGAGGATACAAGTAACATACCAGAAATAGCTGTAATTCAAGAAATGGAAGGGAGGGAGGAACTCAAGAAACTTAAAATCACCAGAGAAGTGGTACTGAGCAAATTGTTAGAACCGCGGGCTGACAAGTCCCCAGGCCCTGATAGACTTCATCCTAGGATCCTAAAAGGAGTGGTTACTGAGATAGTTGATGCATTGGTTTTAATTTTCCAAATTTCCCTAGGTTCGGGGAAGGTTCCATCAGATTAGGAAATAGCAAATGTAACTCCTTTTTTCAAAAAGAGAGGGAGACAGAAAGCAGGAAACTACAGGCCAGTTAGCTTAACATCTGTCTTGGAGAAAATGTTAAAAGCTATTATCTAGTTTAGAGATACAGCACTGAAACAGGCCCTTCGGCCCACCGAGTCTGTGCCGACCATCAACCACCCATTTATACTAATCCTACACTAATTCCATATTCCCACCACATCCCCACCTGTCTCTATATTTCCCTACCACCTACCTATACTAGGGGCAATTTATAATAGCCAATTAACCTATCAACCTGCAAGTCTTTGGCATGTGGGAGGAAACCGGAGCACCCGGAGGAAACCCACGCAGACACAGGGAGAACTTGCAAACTCCACACAGGCAGTACCCAGAATTGAATCCGGGTCACTGGAGCTGTGAGGCTGCGGTGCTAACCACTGCGCCACTGTGCCGGGAACTTAGAAAAATACAAGGTAATCAGGCAGAGTCAACATGGTTTTGTGAAAGGGAAATCATGTTTACCAATTTATTGGAATTCTTTGAAAAAGTAATATGTGCTGTGGATAAAGGGGAACCGGTGGAGGTACTGTACTTAGATTTCCAGAAGGCATTTGATAGGGTGCCACATCAAAGATTATTGCGGAAAAGATAAGTTCATGGTGTAGAGGGTTACATATTGACATGGATAGAAGATTGGCTAGCTAACAAGCAGCAGAGGGCTGGATTTTACCAGTCCACCGACAGCGGGGGTCGTGGTGGGGTGCCCAGAAAATACCTTCGGAGAGGCCCCCCACGGGCCTTGGTGCCGGGAAGGCCCCGCCCCATATTACCAGCAGCAGTGAGATCTCATGGTGGCCCCCCCGCCGCTCGGCGACGGACACTTAATTTAAATATCTAAATAAATGTTAATTAATGCATAATTACTTAACTCGTTGCAACAGCCGCCCACTCCAATATTCCAGCCAGTTACCGGAACTCCCGCAGCTTCAGATCTCCGTTTGCAGATCAGAGGCAGAACTGGTGGGAAGAGGGGCAGAGTGAAGTTTTCAGGGTAGTGGGGTGGGGGGTGGGGGGGGGTGGTGGTCGTGGTTACCGGAGAAAACTCTTGCTATTGGTTGAGGGGATGGTGGGAAGGGGTTGAGAGTCAAAGTTAATAGAGTTCAGGGGGAAAGTTTGGGATTGGAAGATTGGGAGAGGGCAATTTATAGATTGATTAGTCATTGTGGGTGTGGGAGAGAGGATTCAAACTGCTATTAAATTTTATTTTTTGCAGACCGGGACCTTTAAAAATTTAAATGGCCCTGAAGGGCTTGAACACCTTTAAAAATGACGCCTGCGCCAGATGCCGTTGCCAGGGACAGAGCGCCCAACCCCGTCTACATCACTGGGGGCGGGCATTCCACCCCCTCCATGTAAATGAGCCACCACGCAAAATATCGAGGTGGCTCAGCGGGGCAAATCCAGCGTGTGCGCCCCGCCACTTTTGAAGCTCGGCGGCGAGCTGGAAAAACCCAGCCCAGAGAGTAGGCATAAATGGGTTATTTTCTGGTTGGCAAGATGTAACGAGTGCTGTGCCACAGGGATCAGTGCTGGGCCCTCAACTATTTACAATTTATATAAATGACTTGGATGAAGGGACCAAAGGTATGGTTAATAAATTTGCTGATGACACTAAGATAGGTAGGAAAGTAAGTTGTGAAGAGGACATAAGGAGGCTACAAAGGGATATAGATAGGTTAAATGAGTGGGAAAAGATCTGGAAAATGGAGTATAATGTGGGAAAATGTCAAATTGTCCATTTTGGCAGGAAGAATAAAAAAGCATATTATCTAAATGGTGAGAGATTGCAGAGCTCTGAGATGCAGAGGGATCTGGGTGTCCTAGTGCATGAATCGCAAAAGATTAGTATGCAGGTCCAGCAAGTAATTAGGAAAGATAATAGAATGTTACCGTTTATTGTGAGGGGAATTGAATACAAAGTTAGAGAGGTTATGCTTCATTTATAAAGGGCATTGGTGAGTCCACATCTGGAGTACTGTGTACAGTATTGGTCTCCTTATTTAAGGAAGGATGTAAATACATTGGAAGCAGTTCAGAGAAGGTTTACTAGACTAATAGCTGGAATGGGCTGGTTGCCTTCTGAGGAAAGATTGGACAGACTAGGCTTGCATCCGCTGGAGTTTAGAAGAGTAAGAGTTGCCTTGATTGAAACATATAAGATCCTGAGGGGTCTTGACAGGGTGGATGTGGAAAGGATGTTCCCCCTTGCAGGAGAATCTAGAACTAGGGGTCACTGTTTAAAAATAAGGGGTCGCCCATTTAAGACAGAGATGAGAAGAAACTTTTTCTCTCAGAAGGTTGTGAGTCTTTGGATCCGTCTTCTTCAAAAGGCAGTGGAAGCAGAGTCTTCGAATAATTTTTAGACGGAGGTAGAAAGATTCTTGATAAGCAACGGGGTGAAAGGTTATTGGGGGTCGATGGGAATATGGAGTTGAGGTTACAAACAGATCAGCCATGATCTTATTAAATGGCGATGCAGGCTCAAGGGGCCAAATGGCCAACTGCAGCTCCTAGTTCGTATGTTCATATGTAGCATATCCACGGTGACCACCTCCCAAATCATGTGGCGGAAATGGCATTGGCAATGCCGTTCATGGTACCGCCTGATGCGGAAGCAGGTGATGGCACCATTTTTAAAAGGCAACCAGCCCTGCAGACAGTTCAACAAAATGCAGAGTTCACCCTTTCCCCACCTCGGTGGCGCCAACTTTCCCTGGACAGGAAAGTGAATGCACGTGAGAGCCGCATGCCACACTGAAGATTGGGAACTGAAGGTAAGATCGCTGTAGGTTACATTTAAATTAATGCAAACATCTGTTAGATATGAAAGCAGGGTTCAGTTGCAGAGTGATGGAGGGGCCGCCCCGGAGCGTCCCCACCCTTGGGAAGATCGGGCCTGGCATCCCGGCATTGGGTTCCGTGGCGGGCCACTGCTGCTCCCATTTTCCAGCACCCACACCCCGCCATGGAACCTGATGTCAGGCTGGGAACAAAATCCAGCCCCCTATGTGTGGGTGGTCAACCAACCAGATCCCTGACATTCGTTAATGCCATTTTCTAATGAGACAATATATGATGTGTGAGAGTGGCCAGTGGTCTTTGTTCCACCCCCTTCCCCAATCAAAGATGTTGTGCAGATAATCCTCACCTACATTTGAGCTTTCCACATTGTAATGTTTTGGAGCTGCTGCAATGCCTTTACAGTCAGCAGCTATCATTCATGTATGGGATATTCGAGGTCAAGTTCCATCAGAAAGACATATTGACTTATTTCATTTTTTTCAATCACAAAATAGATTTGGATGAGGGCAACCATTTGGTCCATTTTATTTCATTCTTCCAGACCACCTCCTGTCTTTTTACTCTGGTTTTAACATCCAACTGAACAGATAAGAGATCCTGCTTTTGCGTATCATTGATAGAGCAGCACCATCTATGGCACAGCACATGTTCAGTAGTGCACTGAAATCTTCAACGCCTGGTGTAGGGCATAATTGGAAGGTGAGCATAAAACCAACTCAGCCAACTGATGCATGATTAAATCAAGCTAAGTTAGTTGTGTTCAGATAGTTTGGTTACACTGTGATAATTCAGTGTTAACTTAGTTGCTTCTGTCAGGGTTCCCCATCCGTGGAAACATTTCCTCAACCATACTTCCTTGATTTTTTTAAAATCGAGAAACATCGATGAAAAGACAATGCCCTATAATAGAGGAGACCACCAAGCTTGGGACGGGAAGGAAGGAAGATGAAGTAAATAATTATGATTAGGTGATGTCAAGCTTAGGTTTTAAGTACAATTGGTTTCTGGCAGAGATAGAAAGAAGGATAGAAGACTCAGAAGAGCCATAGTGTTGAGGTTCTAGGAAAGAATGAATTAGAGTAAGAGGTGGTGCAATGAGTCTTGACTTTTACACAATAAGGGAGAAGGAACAGGATGGTATATTTGAAAATTGAGGATAACTTTAGGAGACAGGAAATATGCCAGCAATAATTTTAGCATGTTTATTTGGCACAAGAAAAGCACATTTGTACTCAGCAAACTCTTACTTTTGGAACTAGTGTGACAGACAAAAGCAGTTGCTTTCCCGAGCCTCTTCTCACTTAAATCCTGTCAGTCAGCTTCAGTACAAGTGGAAAGATTTCACAGCTCAGTATCTCACGGCTGACAGCAGCGATTCTAAATTTTGTCGCGGGTTAGTTGTAAACATAAAAGATATTACCAAGCTCCGCAGTCTAACTTTTTGTTGCTTGTGCCTAGAAAGAATGTAGAGCCACGAGTCACAAACTAAGGGGCTGCACAGAGATATAATATTGTGAGCTTCTCGGGTGCTAATGAATTGGTCGTACTTGCATTGCATTCAAAACCAAATATTACAACATTTGTGGGAAATGTCACTTCTTGCATAAAAGACCGGTCAGTAACAAGCATGAAGACTACAACAGGGGCTTTCAACTTTTGAGTCTTGGACTGTTACATTATGAACCTGATGCTAATTTTATCCCAGTAACTAAACTGCACTTGGTGAGATCGATCTAAATGGCTGATCTAGCTCTGCAGTATATCAGTAAGAGTTGGCCAATGTATTTGTTTTGATTCGTTCTTGGGATGTGAGCATCACTGGCAAGGCCAGCATTTATTGCTCATCCTTAATTGCCATTCAGAAGGTGGTGAGCGGCCGCCTTGAGCTGCTGCAGTCACTGTGGTGTAGGTACACGCACTGTGCTGCCAGGGAGCGAGTTCCAGGATTTTAACCCAGTGTTAGAGAAGGAAGGGTGATATAGTTCCAAGTCAGGATAGTGTGTGACTTGGAGGCTAACTTGCAGATGGTGGTGTTCCCATGCATCTGCTGCCCTTGTTATCGAAGCAGTAGACGTCGCAGGTTTGGAAGGTGCTGTCGAAGGAGTCTTGGCTAATTGCTGCAGTGCATCTTGTAGATTATACACACTGCTGCTACTGTGTACCACTGATGGAAGGAGTAAATGTTGAAGGTGGTGGATGGAGTTGCCAATCAAGCGGGCTGCCTTGTCCTGGATGATGTCGAGCTTCTTGAGTGTTGTTGGAGCTGCACCCATCCAGGCAAGTGGAGAGTATTCCATCACACTCCTGACTTGTGCCTTGTAGATGGTGGACAGGCTTTGGGGAGTCAGGAGGTGAGTTACTTGTCGCAGAATTCCCAGCCCCTGACATGCTCTTGTAACCACAGTATTTATATGGCTGGTCCAGTTAAGTGTCTGGTTAATGGTAACCCCCAGGATGTTGATGATGGGGGAATTCAGTGATGGCAAAGCCATTCAATATCAAAGGGAGATGGTTAGATTCTTGTTGGAGATGGTCATTGCCTGGCACTTAAGTGGCAAGTAACATGCATGTCACACATCAGCCCAAGCCTGAATGTTGTCCAGGTTTTTTGCTGCATGCAGGCACAGACTGCTTCAGTATCTGAGGAATTGCGAATGGTACTGAACACTGCAACATCAGTGAACATCCCCACTTTTGATCTTACATTGGAGAGAAGGTCATTGATGAAACAGCTGAAGATGGTTGGGTCTAGGACACTACACTGAGGAATTGCTGCAACAATGTGATAGGGCTGAGATGAATGTGATTGCTGAAAGCCAACACCCTTCCTTTATGTTAGATATGACTCCTGCCAGTGGAGAGTACAAACTCCTCTCCTCCATCACCTCAGGCTGTTAGATTCATGCCAATCAGTAGATATAAATGTGTGTAACTGAGGCTGAGCACATAATTTTCTAGCTTCTGTTGAAACTGAGAGCACCACCACATATCCAGACTCATGTATGTGATGACATCATAATATGCAATATTTGGAGTGCCATTGGCAATCTAACTTCTAAAGGGAATTATCATTAGACACGTATAATCCTGCCACCATAAGTAAGATGGTAATAGCTATTGCACCTCACTCACTGCATCACATGTTGTGCAACAGCATTACATTTCTACTAGGCATAATCATTAAACCAGAGACCTCAATCATAATAACCTTACATATATCTAAAATTAGGTAAATAGAGCCTGGAAACATCAATGTGAACATTTATGTAAATCCATATTATCCAAAATGTCACAAATGGACATTAGATTTTTTTTAAAGTCAAAGATCTCGGCTGCCATATGAGTATATTACCACATGTGAGAATATAGTGTCACTTAGGGACATGATTTCTTAGTTGAAACCCCTAGTCAATAAGGGCCTTGGGCTACATAAAGAAAGACATTGCATTTATAAAGCACTTTTCATGTCCTCCAGATGTCCCAAAGTACTTTACAGCTAATTAATTACTTTTGAGGTATGATCACTTACACTATTGGCAATTTGTGCACGGCAATGGGATAAATGAGCAGATAATGTTTTGAAGGTGCTGGTTGAGAAATCAAAGTTGGCCAGAATGTCGGGAGATTCCTTATTCTTTCGCAAATGTGCCCCACAATTTTTAAGTATATCTGAGAAGGTCTTGTTTTAACATCTCATTCAAGAGCCAGTGCATCAACATTCCCCCCTCCCCTGTCCTACAGTGAAGTGCCACACTAGAATATGCTTCCAAGGCATGGAGTAGGGCTGGAATCCACAAACTTTTAATTCAGGCAAGAGTGCTAGTTATAAGCCAACGCTGCACATTGAAAACCTACATTTACTATAGTTGACAATCACTTGTATGCCCTCAAGGAAGCAATGAGTGTGTGTGTATCCATTTTCTTTTGTTGTGATTGGTAACACACATGGTAATTTCTGTCCTCAAGATAAGTAGGGCTTGAATAAATCTTAAAACAATAAACTTCAGATGGTCAGTTTTCCGCCATCTTATGATTTTTTTCCCAAGTACAGCTGCAGGGATTAGCTTGTGTCTTCACCTGTGTTCAAAACCTGAAGCTGAAACATAAACAGCTGGTGCATGCTGTCTAAAACAATCCATATTAGACAGACTGGAATTTGGAAATCACTTAATCTCAATATTCCATGTGCGTTACTTTCCCTGTAAGTTTGTGGGATAGAAGTTTCAGCAGCACCACTGCAGGGCTGAATTCCCACCCAGAGGCTTCCCCTCAATCTACCCATGTCCCAAATTATGGAGACGGATCATTTAATAATGGGAAAGGTCACCGGTGTCTGTAGCAGCACGAGGGTATCCCTCCCACAGGAGTGCAGTGAGGGTTGGAGTAACACTCTGATAATATTTATCTTCCAGCAATCTGTTGCCCCTGTAGAAATAGCAATTGATCCTTCTAGGATTGAGTGCTGTTCAACTTTTCAACATGCAGTCCACACTGAACAGCCACAATGGAACCTATGTCTGCTTTCAGCATTATGTGGGGCACTTCTAGAGAATACCCTCAGGACATGCCAGGATATGAGCGATGGACAGAAGCAGCATCCGTTCCCCCAGAACCATCTTAAGAAGTTAGAAACCTAGTATACTTGGGTCTTCCTCACAAACCCAACCCAGCCACACTGGAATTACTTTCAACCTGCATGCTTTGTATCATGCATTTGTGCTGTCCTCTATAACAGGTCATATGTGATACTAGAGACTTTAAAACATGAAGGTCGATAATTATTTTTTCCCCACCAGTTGCTAGGCAGCCCACTTAATTAAGCTTGGTAACCACCCAAAACATTCCAGCTTCACTCAAGTCATTTAAGTCAGACAATTCAATCTTTTTCTTCCAGCTACATGAAAGTCACCGATGTGATTACAAATAATATAGTTCAGTTACCATTTTATCACACAGAGATCAAAATCTATTTACTGCAACAGTAATGTTTTAGAGTGGAAACTGGAACCAGTACAGCATGATTTTAGCCTGTAGGTGCTAGGTGGGTATTTGTTGTCTCAAAGACATACTTGTCTACAACAACCATACCAAGCCCTCCAGCATGCATAGTTTGTGCTCCAGTTAGGGAGCCTTTTAGATTACCGTAGATTTTCCACCCTTAAAATTTGTTTCCTTTCATCACCAGAATTTTAAGTTAGAAAAAATAATGAATGAATATTGGAAAGGATTTCTAATCAATTAATAAAATGTTCAAACCTTTGTGCAAGATCATATACAAGTATGTGTCTTGTTTTAATTGAAGACAACATTTTTGGCAGGTTTTAGAAATGGATGGGCACTGAAGGGCAAATAAGCACAAGTTGGAAATTGGATTTGTGACTAGTGAGAAGCTAGCTGACATAAGACCCTCAATATCTGCCTTGAATTTGCACTGACATCAATAAAAAAATGTGTGCACACATTTGTATGAAATTGCTTTGTCTGATATTTTAACCTGTTTATTTTAAATGCGTTAATATCCTAGTTAGAAAAGTGTAATTACACACCTGACATTAAAGCAATACCTCATGGTGGAAAATCAGAAGATACAAAATGAGAATCCCATCTTGTATGTATGACCTTTACACTAACAGTACATTTGCACAAAAAAGAACACTTTGCAATGATGCTGCAGTTATAGTGTAAACGCAGCCAGAATCCAGAGTGAGGGCCTGATTGATATACTGCAAAACTACCTCAGAAATGAATCTCACCGCTTTACTCAGAGTCAGTTCAGGCCTTGCTTCAAACCTGAGTTACCCTTCAAGTTCAACAGCAGTGCAAAGTGGTTTCGGCTTCAAACTAAGGCTAAACCTGTGGAATGTGTACATATTCCTGCTAACTTAGTCATCTTGGCACTGAAACAAATTGGAATATGTGTCAATTTGAATTAAGTAATGTAAATAACACAGCAAAAGTGACAACATAGAACGAAAATAAAAATCAAATTGTCAGATCATTTGTAATAAATGACTTTGAATTAAAAAGGAATAGACTATACAAATATGAACAAGAGGAATTTAACCTTCCTAATAGTTCAGACTTTGTTGAAAGATTAATGCCAAGATCGATTGGCTACTGTAAGCGAGGAGCAATGAAATGGAATTTCGCCTTTGACTGACCCATTATTAAATCAAGCCTGAGCACACCAACAGAAAGGACACCACAAATTGAATCCCTCCCATTTGAGACTCTTTCATTCCCATTTGAACTGATTTGGATTGGCAGTGCCTCCAGACTAAGTTAAAGGGAAAGCTTTCAATGTGGATAAAACCTTTTATCATGACAGAAATTCAGGCACTGTGTAGTTCTGCAAAATTTAAACAATAATGGATGAAAAATACTGGAGTTTTGAAAAGCACCTTGTGATCAAGAGACTAGTATGGTCTGACTCATGTACAGCACAAGGTCAAGGTAACCCACATCACAAAGGCGCAAGAAGATGTGACTTTTGAGAAATCACTGTGATTTCATGAAATTTATTTTGTCATGCTAGGCCTCCACCTGCCAAGAATGAGGCACATTAACTTTGTCACGAACATTGATTTTAAGCTGTTACTGCCATGAAGGACTTGGTAAACAGATCAGCCATGGCTGGAAAAGACATTTGCATATTAACAGACAGTGGTTGGAAGGACAATGGACCACTCCCTGACACATTTAACCCACAATGGACCTTGATCACCAGGTATTGTGTGTAAGAGGAGCATTCCAGAGATTGCTAAGGTGATACAATCCAAGACGTGATCAGACCAGTTAGTCACATGACTAACCTGCTTGGCAACCTGGGGTTTCCTGAAGACTGTTTGCTGACAATGCAACCACTAGGTGGCACAGTACTTGCACATGCGCAAATGCAGGCTCTTCAACTGGAATGTCAGTGTCTGTGATGTTCAGGCAGCTGCCGGGATTAAGGATGGCGCTGCTCAATTTATCACAGGAAATGCTTATGACTAGATCATTCGAGCAAACTAACCTTCACATTAAGTTGGATGGAAGCCCAGTAATATTCTACTATGTAGTTATAGGATACTAACTGTAATCCTCAGATCCATTTAATATTCCAGGTGTGAGAGCGGCTGGCGAGGCGGGAGCGAGTGATGGGGATCCAGGTCCAGCCTCAAAATCTCCCATTCAGCGACTTCCTCCAGCCGAGTGAGGTGGGGGGGGGGGGGGGTGTGGAATGGATACCTGATGATGGCTTAGCGCGCATGCGCAAAGATGGACCAGGCACTGATACGTGATGACGTTGGCGCTGCGCAATGATGTCATCTCACGCATGTGCACATCCTTCCACACTCTGATGACATCAGCTGGCTGCTGCATTATCAGGAATCACAAACATTTCTGAATTGTACGAACAGTTTGAACTGGGTGTGTCTGTTTGCTCCTGGACTAAGAAGATCTCTCCTGTCTGCTCCCATCTCTTTCTCGCAAGCCTCTGAATCCACTGAAGACACATGAACCCCAAGAGAGAAAAGTCTCCTACAGTGAACAAGGTTTAAGAAGAATACTGGGCCCCAACGGAAAGCAAAATCTACCTACAATCAAGGATTCTACAGTGAGCTCGAAGAACCGTAACAAAGACTCTTCAGATATAGCCTCAAACTTTTCCACTTTATTTTTCTTCTGCTCTTTTCTGTCTCCATTTGCATGTGTGCATCATGTATGCACGCTAGCGTGGGCGCGTCGTGTATCCGTAGGCGTCAACCGAATTAGAGTTTAAATTCAAGTTTAATAAATTCAACTTTTCTTCTTTAAACCTAGGAAAACCTGTTTGTGCTGGTTTCTTTGCCTTATAATGGGAAAGCAGTGAACAAGGATTCACCAAAGGGGAGCAAAAAACACGGTGTGTTTAAAATTAAACTCTGTTACAGTAAGACCAGATAAAGGCTGAAAGGGAACCCTAGAGACCTTTCTCACCTGATGGTAACAATTTTAAAAATCCTCAAATTTAATAAAGGTATTTTATGCCACCCTAAAGAACGGGAAGGTAGTGGAGGAGGGGGGCTGTGTAAAATGGAGCGGGAGGGCCCTTCCCGACCCGCTCCCGCCTCCGTCACCAAATTACGCAGGGCGGCGGCGGCGAAAAACAGCCCAACCACCCCAGGCCAATCAAGGCCCTTAAGTGGCCACTGAATGGCCACTTGAGGGCCTCTGCCCACCTCCACAGGGATTTTACCCGTGGCTAGTCAGGTGACCCAGGCCAGAGAAAAGCCACCTGACAAAAAGCAGACAGCTCTCTGACGGCCTGGGGGGGCGCCCCCGTTGCCCCAACCACCCTCAAAACCCAACACCCCCCCCCCCCCCACCATTCCCCCAAATGACCACCCTTGCCTTGGCGGGGCCTGACAGATCACCCCCAACGAGGCAACAAAAACTTACCTTGGTTCTGGGGCTCCCTGACATCATCTTCTTGAAGCTGGGCTGCAGTCCCAGCTGTGGCCACCGCTCCCGGTGGCATTGCTGGGACTAAGAGTGCCGGCCCGCTGATTGGCCGGCAGCTCCATTAGGCAGGACTTCCTGCCTCAAACAGGTGGAAGCCCTACCTCAGAACATTTAAAGGCTGGGGAACCGCAAAATGCGGGTCGGATCGCCAGGCCAGGCAGAAGCGGGTTTGCCACCGACTTTTCAGTCGGTGGACAGCTCCCGTCTACCAAAGGGAAAATCCCTGCCATTTTGTCATAATGACAGGGTATTGTTCATGAGGGTTTAGCTCCTGTAACACACTTGAGGGTTGATTTTCACTGTCTGCAACATGCAGTAGAAACATAAAAGAACAAGTTTATGAATTTTACTTCAGTTATCGCACGGGACAGGGTCTTTACGCACTGTGGCAAAACTCCACTCTATTGGCTACCTGGGAAAGCCATCCGCTCCAGTTTGAAATGGTCATTATTTGGCACAAGTTGCCGAGGTAGGTGTTATGCTTAAAGGGCTTGCAGTCTTGTTCGTTTATCTTCATTCACAATGTACCCCAATTTAACAGGGGTGTCTTTGTCCAAGTAGACATGCTCTGTTTTCGCAATGCAAGTGCCAACAGGTGACTGTTTCATAAACTCAATGAGCGATTGCAATGGAATGTACATGTAGATGAGCTGTCATGCACCATAGATAAATCAGCATTGTGCTAAATGGGATAGTCAAGCATGGAGATAAATAAATAAATACTTGGGAGTGGCTTTAGGATGTCATACAAATCAAAGCTAGATTTGTGTGAGCTAGGGGTTCAGAGGGGAGTGGTGTTTCTTGGTCAGTGGCTCCTGTTGGAAATGTTCAACTCTGTTGATATTGGATGAAAACAGGAAACAGGCCTAATTGTGATGCCCCTCATGTCCAGCTAGCCTGTCAAAAATTCAATGTTTAGGCTCAGACATTAAGAATAGCGATTTTGGATAAAGTACTCGAAGGATGGTGGTGCATGTGGAACCCTGTCCCAGCCTAAGTCAGCACCATCAACAACAAGGGGAGAAATTACCAAATCTAATAAGAAAAAAAAGGCTATAATTCACTTCTAGTTATTTGTTATAAAGAGAAAATGCTGGAAATACTAAACTGTTATTTTATTGAAGGTTTTTTAAAAATTAAATCATTTTACTGCAGGATCGCAGTAACCATAGTAGATCAACAGTTATGAGACGGAATGTGTATTTCTGGCCTTAGGATATGACCAGCCCTATTATGGCATTATAAGTATTCTTCAGTCAATGATTCTCAAATTTATTCTATGAATCACATGATCTGGGTTATGAATTATCTATCGTAAAATGGAAAACACTGAGGCAGATCAAGATGGACTGACATCATGCTGGCTGTTTCATTCTAATACCAGACCACATTCAGCAGTGGAGGTTGCAGTCAACTCTGTCTCACCACATGCCCTTGAGGAGGAGAATGACAAGGTGGTTCAACACTCAACTCAAGTACATCATGCAATAATCACACAACTTCATCCCAGTGGAACAAACCCAGAGACGACTGTCACAGGAAGCTTAGGTTACATGTAAGGTCACCTTTGATTTTTCCTTCAGTTACAGTTGTACTACAGAAGTGCCCATGGGCAAATTTTACAAATGTAGCCATTTTAACTAGGAATTGCCCATTGGCTACCTCTGACAAATAATGCATTGGCCACTTAGAGGTTTGCCATCAAAAGGGCCATTCATAAATGCTAGTTGCAGACACAAACCCAACCTTTTGCCCCAGAAGTTTTGAGAGTCTCTCCAAGTGCTGTACAAGGGGACAAATGCATCAATCCACAGCGCTCAACTCATTTAGTAATGCAATGTACTCTGAGGTACTTCACCTGTCTGAATTGAGGTACTGAGCATATGCATATTATAAATAGAGAAAGAACAATGTGCACACCAGGGATTCTCTGTTCAGCTAATGTCACCTTTATAATAGAAATTTCAAATCACCAATTTTTTTAGTGGGACACACAGCTACAGAAAATCTACCCTGATCGCTCGGTGCTTGGAAGGAGAGCTAATTTTTTTTTTTTAAATAAACCTTTAGTACTTTACTTTTGCAAATGAGTGCTTCTCAGCATTGCTTCAGGAATCACTAGGAACTGGTTCCCACACAGTATCATTTTTCTGTCGCTCAGTTTGGGCTGTTAGCAGGATCAGCAGCAAACCCTCCAATACTGGGTGATGAAGGCACAGTTTTTACTAGAGGGAATTTTAGTCCTTTTTGTAAGTTCTTTATCATTGAGGAATGTGAAGTCTTCTAATGGATTAAAATTGTAAATATGCACAAAATTCTGTATTAGAGTCTATGAATGCTCATTAGAAATACTGGCATAATGTTAAAATGCTGAAGAAAATGAGTGAATGAGGATATTATATTTGGTGTGTATTTGTTAGTCCTGGAAAGTTTGTTTTCAAAGTCAATACCCAAAGTGACTGTAACAGATTTTTACTACATAACACAAAAAAAAACTAGCACTGCCATCAAATCGTTCCCACAGTCCCTGTAGAAATCCAGTTCTCAATATAAACAAACGGTCCACATCTCCCTTAGCAACACAGTTTCACAAACATTCAAGCACTTGGTTAATCTTCCTCTTCATTAGTTCCTTTCCACAAGAAGCCAACACAGCAACAGTCAATCTGCAAGCCTCACAAATAAGCAACAGCTCTCTGCATTGAGAAATAGCCAGTTTTGAGGCCTAGGCTGAAGGAAAAGCCTTGGATACTGACCTTGGACTAAGCAACAATCCTGTTGCTTGTGCCAGTTACTGTACAAAATGCACAATAAATACAAATAATTATAAGTCTGTTCTTCACATTACTGAGCAACTTTTAGCACGGTCTTTTCTGATCTCAGAGTCATCCACTAAGTCAGTCCTTCCAGGCATTTGCGACACCCTCTTTAATCCTCGCTTGGAATTGCTGCGTTTCAGATTCTTCTGCATCTTATTTACAGAAGCCAGGGTCGTAACGTGAAATACATCACGGACGCTGTTCTCAGAAACTTTAGATGAACATTCTACATAGGCTGTTGCTCCAATCTGCCGAGCCACTGTACTGCCCTACAAAAAAAAACGAAGGGGGAGAAAAGCCATAATGTCAACCTTCACTGCGTAAAGAAAAGCATGAAATGTGTGCTTCACATTTAATTAACCTTCATCCATTATGTTGTCCAATACAAGTAATTTGAGCACAGCATGAAATGGCATCCAAGCAGCATTAATTCAAGAGCATGTCAAAATAGCTGAAGTAAAGCTTAGGTTCGCTGTGTTTTAAATGCTGCTTTTGGAATTGGATGACCTTTGCGTTTTTCTTCAAGAGAACAGAAGCTCACTTGTGAGAAATGTATTCCAGTGAAAATCCAGATTAAGCCAAGCTTAGTCTTTGCCTCCCAGAGTCCTCTCACTCCTGCTTCTCCTTCCCCTCCAAGAAGCAAACTCAAACAGCATTGAGGAACCATTTGACTTTCATACACGAGTGTAATTCCATGCTCTTGGGTGGGGGAAAAAGGCCTTTGTGTGGGTGAACACCTAATTAAAGGCTCTAAACAGAATCATTGCTTTTTCCACATGATTGAGTAAACTTCTTAATGACCGCATTTCAACAGGATCCTCAGAACAAATGAAAAGAATGAACATTTATACATGAGAATTACTTAGTTAGTCAATGGATTACATGGAAGTTTTATCTATTTCACAAATCTTACATAAATTCAAATTATTGCTTGAATCCTTTGAAGGAAGTTCATGGCTGTTATGGGAACAGCTATTCCATTTCATACTAACATGAAAAGACAGAACGTACTTTAGTCTAAGCAATGGGTTTGAGAAAGGCGGACTGGTTTATAAATAAGGCCAAGCTTTTGTGCAAAGAGATTTGTGTAGAGTGTAACAATATTAGGATAATTAGTGGCAAACAGCCACCTGCGGACTATCATGTACTGTTGCAGCTGTTGGAGTTAAGTAGCTGGAATGCAAACTAGCCACATGCTTTGTTAATTGCATGATGTGATAGAACTAGTTCTTCGGTCACAATGCTTTTATGTTGTGTTTTTATTTTGAAGCTTTACAAAGAATGAATGAGATGCAAAGTAGTGAAATAAAAACTTACCAAATGAATTGTGACTAGAAATGTCATTGCAGTGTTCAGGACTTTAAAAATAACAGTTAATGATATGGAGTATGTAAGTAACGTGTTACTTTCCAGGTACCAACTGCTGATTAACACTCAGTAAATCAGCAGTCATCAAATCAGAATTGTTAATCTTTTCTTGGCAGTGCGGTTGTCCAAAATAACACCATCCACTGAGACACAACAAATATACTAAATATGTCTAATTCCAAGACCTGTATGATACAGGGGAGTGGGACTAATTGGAGACGTTTTTCAAAAAGCTGGAACAAGCATGATGGGCTGAAAGGATCTAACTGCATAGAAGGAGGCCAATGATTTTTATAAAACTGGCAAAAGTGATTACTGGTTCAGATGATAAGTCCCATAGACATTTAAAACAAAAAAGTTTGACGTGAAGGAGGTTGAAAGGAGGTAAAGGACTGAATTTAGCTAAAGACAGAGAATGTACCTCTTGGCAGCAAGTAGTTCATTCTACAAATCTGCTTGCGAGAGGTGGGGTGGGCGTGGTTGAGGGCTTTTGATTTCTAGCCTGCAGTTTTATCTGTATGGGGCTGGGTCTGCAGGGATTGTGAAGACAGACAGTCATGGCATTGTGGCTTTTTGGATCATTGAATGCAGGGCCATAGCCAGAATAAATGTAGCAGTTCAATCATCCAACAGCATTTCATCTCCAGAAATGCATACACCGTTCCAACAGAAAAGTGACTTCCAGGACCAGAGAACTACAAGTACATTGTAAAAAAAAAAAAATTCTTTTTTTCTTTTACAAGCACCAACTGTGAAATGTCACCACATTATGGATTAGCCCTCTGTACTCAAGGTCCTTCACAGCTTTCAAAAGACACACGCATTTTCTGTCATCCGGCAGCTGCAAAGGGGGATTTATAATGCATTTCAAATAGTGGTGAAGTGTACAGAAGCAACAAGGGCTTCACTGGGCTCAAGCAGTCAGCATTCCCATCCACATGTACAATCACCGATTACTCAGTGATACATCTTACTAAAACGGGTCCCTATATTTCTAACAAATTACCCTTGCGCATCCTTCATATGCCGTTTTCTGCTTTCTCTCCAGTCGCCTTATATAATGCACGGTTTTTCCTGAATGAATCTCATTTAACTTCAGGGAGACAAATGTTGCCATTCCCCTCAAAGTTCAGCCACTTCAAGTACAGGAAGAGGGAAAGAAATAGCTGCTGTAGTACCTGTTCATGTGTAACTGGAATAAGCCTCTGTTTCGAAAGTTCCCTCAGCACATTCAGATCAGTCCTCATGTCAATCTTACACCCAACCACCAGCACTTTAGCGTTGGGACAGAACTCTTGCGTCTCACTTTGCCACTAGAAAAAAGAAGCCACGAAAAGGTTACATCACACCTTTTGATACTGAGATGAAATAAGCTAATTTTAAAATCATTCACAAAACACCAAAAATGTTACAATGCCCCAAATATTTTTGAAAATAACTGATCTTTAGAAAGGCAAAGAGGGTCATCTGCTGCACATACAAGATAGATTGCAGTTTACTCTGTTGAAAGATGCATTCCAGAATACTCCTGCAAGTTTTAAAAACATTCGAGTGGCAGCCACATGTTTATGGTGAGATCCTAAAGGTCAGTCCCAACACATCCAAGTCCTCCCCAGCATACCGGAAAGCACAGGTCAATGTCATCATGTGAGCTAGGAAAAACTGTCAGTTTGTTAAAATAATCAGCCTGCAAATGGTGTTGGATCAACACATCTGACAAGGAAACATCTCTCTGGAGAGAACAACAAGCAGTGAGATTGTGGAACCCACAACCACAAGGAGTAGTTGAGGTGAATAGTAGAGATGCATTTAAGGGGAAAGGTGAATAAGCTCATGAGGGAGAAAAGAACAGAAGGATATGTTGATAGGGTGAGATGAAGGGGAGAGGGAGGAGGTTCATGTGGAGCATAAACACTAGCATAGATGATGCTAATTGGAGGTATAGATTTTGCAGTTTAATCAGCAACTTTGATTGCTGATTGGAGTCTCAAGACTAGATGAGAGTGAATTCATCTGAAGGAATTACACTGTCGGGTCCAATTAAGATCTGTTGCCTTTCTACATTCTTAAAGTGGACTTGTATTCATTACTGCTGGTCAGACCTTCCTGCACGAAAGACACCAGGTTAATTAACCCATTAAATCTCGAACTTATAAAACATTTAAAGTATTGGAACCCCCAGGAAGGCAGTGGGACCGGTGCGGGAAAAAACAAAATCACACCAGCTATTTTACCTGTCCGCTCATGCCCCCTACCCCTCCTCCCCGGAGATCCGTCGAACAACCAGGGTTAAAATCAGCTCTTCTAATTCTCTAGGGACTTTGAATCCTTAAAATCTAAAATATTTGTAACCAAGGTTTTCTACAAACCAACGGTACTGAATTTAAAACAAGTCAAGCAATAGATTTGCACCAAACTGTCTTTTGTGGAAAAACTCTGCCATTACCCTGACTAAGTTAATAAGTGACAAAGTAACTGCCTCTGCATCAGATATCACATCATGCTATTTCACCATAAATTATTTTGTTCGACATTATAAAAAGGTTCAAAATAAAATGACTTCCCTCTCTAGTTATGAAGATGCCTCTACATTCTTTTCTATAGCACTACTTTCTCATAATGCAATTTACATCATAAAATTAGTGTTATGTGCCCCCCATAGGGGGCCCTGCATAATGTGCCATGACCTGGATAATGACCCAAGCCCTCAATTATCCTGCCGTTGGTTCCCATAAGTGTTGACAGTACAGGAAGCTGGAAAAGGATTAGAGTTACTGTGACCCCCTAGAAAGGGGCATTTGAGTCAGGAATTTGGCAAGGATGGGTCACGGATCACTTATAGAGGGGTTGATTTGTGACTGGTGGGTGTCTGACCTTTTCTCCACACTCCTCATCATTTTCTTTTAGTTCCAAGTACCTTGGGCTTCACACAGCTATCCAGAGACTGTCACTTCATTGACCCATTGTTGGATTAGCAGTTCATTGGACATTGTGCAGGAAAACACATCAAGGCATGTCATTGCAAGCAGTCATGTGTAATGACAAATGAAGAGACAGTTGAGGACAGCTGTGTCGACTTCTTACACCAACTAAGAGTCCAGTTTACACAGCTCCAGTCAGTTCCTGCTTACAGGAATGTAACTGCTGACCGATGTTCAAATACCTCTATGCAAATTAAGGAAGCCTTAATTATTTTCCTGGTAATTACCACAGAGGGACATGCAGGATAGCCAAACGATTAGAAAGCATTCAGCATTTAACTCAAATATATAGAGTTTGATTCAAAGGGTTGTTAAACAAACGCTTGTCCTGGTTGGGTAACAGTTCCCAACCAGGTTGCCAGGATATTTGAGGGGGATGGGGGTTTGGTGGTTGCAGGGAAGAAAGGAAGGGGAAGAAGAAGAGGGATTAGACCAATATCCTCCAACTCAGAGTCTCATATTAACTCTTGCCAGTCAGTCAATTACAAAGTGATATTACCATTGCTCGCTGTCATGGTGAGGTCTGCAGGCCAATCAGGTGCAGACTGCCATCATGGGATGAACTTGGAATGAAACAGCAGAAAAGGCAATGAATTATATCAATTGCAGCAAACAGTTTGCTGCAGCTCTGAGGGCAGCAGAAGAATCTATTCATGAACCACCTATGTCATTCTGCAGTGGGGTGAGGCGTCTTTTCACATTCAAACCTCAGATTCAGAATGATATGGCGAATATTCTTCTCTGAATTCAAAAGGTGAAATTTATCCCAATGCATATTCTTATCACAATAGAGGCCGACAGATTTCCTTGTCCCTGCAGCTGCTGCTCGGCTGTAATGTGGGCCACTAATTTACAGATTTTCTGGAATCCCTGGAATCCCATGTGATAAAAACAGAATTTGATTTATTCCCTCACCGTAAGTCATTAGTGCTGACTGGATCCACTGATTGTAAGCAAACCATGTAAAGCTTGGAAGAAACACTGGCCAGAGAAGGTCAGCGACAGGTCAGAATTCAGATGCTCAAAAAAGTACACCAATTGTCCCAGGAAAGTAGATAATGGAGGGGTTTAACTATGGACGCCCATTTTCCTTGCCAATTTTCTTCCCTCTTACCTCTTCTGCAAGGTGTTTTGCAGGTGGTGGTAGTAGTTTCTTAACACTGGTGTACTTGTACTTCACACAATTGGCTTTTATTTGTATATGTACCCACAGTGAGTGAGAGTCATTGGGCTATTTGACTGTAGGAGGCATCAGAGCCCAGACTAATTCTGTGCTTATTTGACATCCATACACATCCAGAACAGTTAGTGGTCAGGAGGAGGAATGCTAGCCAATTCCTTCTCCCTAAGACAGGAGACTGAGGTCAACTTGTGGTACCCTCATCTTGGTCTTGACTGAGATCAGTTAAATTAGCACAGAATGGGCATTTACAACTCGGTACCTTCCTCATCTTTAAAGGAGCAGCCAATTCCTGGCCAATCACTGAGCCATCAAGGGACCATTCACTCTTTTACATTGAGGAACCTAGGTGAAGGGTCAAGGCCCAGAGACACCTTAAAGGTTTAAAACAATACAAAAAAAAAGAAAAGACGGTAAATCAAGAAGGAATTTTTAGGTGACCCACAACTTTAGTTTTAAGATGTCTGAAATTGGTGGAGGAATGACAGATGGAGAAAGAAACCCTTGAGGGCTGAGGACAGAATGAGTGGGAGCAGGTAACGGTGTTCTCTCTTGATAACAAAGTGAGGGTGCTGGGAAGAGAAACAGCACATTTGCAACTTGAGAGGATCAAGAGAGGAAGGTTAAGAGAGCTAATCATAACTGCATTGCTAAACTAGATTAAATGCTGCTGTCAAATGCACAGAATGCTATAGATGCTAGCTATTGGATAAGGCCCATTTGCTTGCTTCCAGGAGATTGAACTCATGAGTTGGGGAACAGGAAACACAGATGAGAACAGATCTAGCCATTGTCCATTTCTGGTGCGCTTTATCAGAGAGGAAAGCTGAGCAGCAGCCTCATTACAGCAAAACAGAGCTCGTGCTAAAGCCAGAAAGTAACACCAGCTGTTAAAGGAGATTAACACAGAGCCACAGGTTATTGACAATTACCAACAGAGGCTAGAGGAAGTAAATGCACACCATCCCTTTCTCCACAGGGACTCTCTGCTCATTTCTCACATGTTCTCCATGCCTAGGCCCATCAGGTCTAAGCTTCAAATCTAAACCAGGTCTCAGGAGACCTCAACAAACCAGCTCAGCCATGGGGAAAAAAACACTGGCCACACATTGGATCGAACAAACTGCTGATGGGAACTAACCTTCACTCACAGTTGCCAAAGCAACAGTTTAAGCTTATATTTATGTATTGCCGTTAGCAATTCTTACTGAGGATATGCTAAGGCTTGGTGAGAGATATAGGAGATTTAAAATGAAGAATATTACTTGCTGTAATCTGGTATTATGCTTCTAGTGTTAAGTTTTGGCAGCTCAGAGGTACAAAGTAAAAGAGGTGTAAAGGATAATTGATGGTGGTTTGTGGGATATAATTATGTTGTTAACTGAAGCCACTGAATAATCTGTAAGTGACACTAAAGCCATCCAGTCAACATCACAAGTGAAAATCGAAAATGAGGTACCTCATAAATCTGCAAGTGTTCATTTTAGGACAGCTGAGCTTTGCGTTTTCTTTAATAAGGAGAAAACTTAATTTTAAAGGGCTGGAAGTGAGTAAAGCAAATTCTGATTGAATGCTGCACTGAGAGACCGAAGGCTTATAATGCAGCCCTCTGCACCTGAAGTGCAATGGCTTTTTTTAAGGTGCTCAGACTGTAATGGATCAAGTGCAGAACAATATAGGCAGGAAGCATCTAGAGCACCAGCAGCTTGCACAATCTACATTAAGGCCCCATTTTCAAAGGCAGTGGGGCCTGTCCCTCAAGTGCTAGTTACTCCGTGCCTGTTGTAAACTGCTGTTGCAAGGGAGAATGGCATGACCTTCATCCTTCAGGAGCACCCAGTTTACCTGCAGCTGGATTAGAAGGCTTCAAAAGGTTAAGGTAGTTCAGGTACTTCTCCCCTACCCCTGGTAGGTCTCTTATCCCCGTAGACAGCCATCAATCTGCTACTGGTGCAGGAAATATCCTCACCCCAACAACAACAACTTGCATTTATATACTTGCATTAACATATAAAATGTCCCAAGGCAAGTCTCAGGAACATTATCAAACAAAATTTGCCACCAAGCCACACAAGTTATAACATCACATGACCAAAAACCTGTTCAAAGAGGTGAGTTTTAAGGAGTGTCTTAGAGGAGGAGGGGAGAGAGGAGGAAGTGTGTGTGTGTCTGTTTAGGGAGTAGGCAACTGAAAGCATGGCCGCAAATGTGCAGCAATGAAAATTGGGGATGCTCAGGAGGTGAGAATTGGAGGAGTGCAGAGACCTCAGAGGGTTGTAGGGCTGGAGGAGATTTCAGAGATAGGGAGGGGCGAGGCCATTGTGAGATAATGAAAACAAGGATGAAACATTTTGAAAAATTGAGGGTTTGCCAGACTGACAGCCAAGTGCAGGGTTGATGGGTGAATGGGACTTGGTGCGAGTTAGGAATACAGACAGCAGAGTTTTGGATGAGATCAAGTTTATGGAGAGTGCAAAATGGGAGGCCGGCCAGGAGGCATTGGAATAGTCAAGTCCAGATCCAATAAAGGCACAGATGAGGGTTTCAGCAGCAGAAGAGTGGAGGCAGGGTTGGATGACCACAAATTACTGTATGAGGTACCTAAAAAGTTGCAGCACCTAGGAATGTCAGTCTTGGAGCCAACTATAAAAATGTGAAGTTGGATTCCTGCACATTACTTGCAATGTTACTAGAGTGTAGGGGAGTGGGGTAAGAAATTTTAGAGCAGCACCTTTCTGCAATGCTAAAGGCCTTTCCAGCTAAAGGCAGCCAACGAGCCGAAGAATCTTTTTAAACAAAGTTCAAAATGCTCGCTTTCCTAAAGGCGATCAACCATTGATTTCAGGTTATCGGCATTTGAAGCAGTTTGTGGGCCCAACTCTCAACAGGAAGTGGTCCTCGCACACAGGTCTGCCTGAATCTTCCAGTGACGTCAGCATGGCATGGGAGGAGCCCAATCCCACATCCAGCAGAGCTTTAACTAAAGGATGGAAACACTATTTCATGACCTAATTCACACCCCTCACCCCTTCCCCGACTCTGGAATTTCAAGCTTGTGACTTTTGTTCCCACAGTTCTAGAACCACCCAAGAATGTCTGGGTCTGAAATCATATGAACAATGACGAGCAGGAAAAGACCCTCTGGTCCATCCAGCCTGTCCCATACAACTGCAATGCCTTGTGCATCACCATATGCACTCCCCAGCTCACCCATAAGCCATGGAATCTCCTGGGAGAGGTAGAAACCCATGGCCAATTAGTGGGGGGAAAAGAAACTTCAGGAAACATCCTCTCCACTTCTCTTGGGTGATCGATAGTACAGGAGACCACTCTGGTCTAGAATAATGCTATACAGTACCTACCTTTCCTAGTTTTAAAATATGAACATTTTAATGAGTATAGGTAGATCCAATGTCTCACAGGAAAGTCAACTCCAAATATATAGAGTCATAGAGTTATACAGCACAGAAACAGGCCCTTCGGCCCATCGTGTATGTGCCGGCCATCAAGCACCTCACTATTTCTAGTCCCATTTTCCAGCACTTGGCCCGTGGCCTTGTATGCTATGGCGATTCAAGTGCTCATCTAAATACTTCTTAAATGTTGTGAGTGTTCCCGCCTCTACCACCACTTCAGGCAGTGTATTCCAGATTCCAACCACCCTCTGGGTGAAAATGTTTTCCTCAAATCCCCTCTAAACCTCCTGCCCCTTACCTTCAATCTATTCCCCCTGGTTATTGACCCCTCCGCTAAGGGAAAAAGTCTCTTCCTAACTAACATATCAATGCCCCTCATAATTTTGTATACCTCAATCATGTCCCCCCCCTCATCCTTCTCTGTTCTAAGGAAAACAACCCTAGCCTTTTCAGCCTCTCTTCATTGCAACAGTGACAACACTTCAAAAAAAAAAGTACTTCATTGACTGTAAAGCATCTTGGGATGGCCTGAGGTCATGTAAGGTGCTATAGAAATGCAAGTCTTTAAGTGTTGGCCAGTGCAAAGGTGAAGATTCATCACATTTCATTGCTCTCTGCTACTTCTAATCTACTTTTTCACAACAGAATTTCTTTGGGTTTCAATTTCATTGTATTGTAATCCTGCTGGCATCATCAGATTTCACTACTGTCTTCCAGTTAAGGCTGTCCAGGTTTCTCCCCTTCTTGAGGGGAACTCCTTGCTGCAGCACGGTTTCACAGGCCTGTTAACATTCCGGGCAAATATTGAAGGACAGTCATTTAGGTTCAAGCCACGTCGGCAAGAACCAGCAGAATGCAGGTTCCTGGGGGAGCCTGATTCTAGCCTTGTCTGATGGGATCACAGGCACATTTGTAATTGGGGTTCATGGATAGCTGGCAGGAGCAGGAATCCCGGCTGATTTCCCCCATCCGTAACCCAGGTACATGATAAATATCAGATTTTGCAAGAGCAGTGTGATCTGAGAAATATCCCCCCCCCCCCACCATTGGTTGGTGAGCCTAACTAGATATCTGCAGTGAGTTCAGGAGCCAGAGTTGAATTGTGCACTGCACTGTATTACGCCACTGGACAGAATATATTCTATTCTATTTATGGCATTTGTGGTAATTTTTTCACTTGAAAGAAATGTAATAGTTGTGTTGTTTTGTAGCCAGAGGGAGGAACAGCATAAACAGCTTTATTAACTTTATATTTGCACTAGTTGTGCAAATAATATACATTAGTACAGGGCAATTTTTTTTAAAATCAAGGTTTAATAGATTTACTGCAGGCAGAAAGGGTGGCGTTCATCTTTAGTATGCTAGTGGTATCATCACAGTGATGCATGCAAAAACTGCCAAGACTTCTTTTCTCATCCATTTCAATAGAAGCTGAAGCCCTTTCAGATTAAGGCTACCCTGACCATTATTGCAGCTGGCATTTACAATGGAAATTCTGACTAAAAACAGTGGTACTGTTTTTAAGGGGGAGTTGGAGGCAGGGGGTTGATTTATTTGCTGGTTAGACTACAAATTTCTTTTGGGTTTCCACATGTAGATCCACTCTCGCCCGCACCCCCCCTCCCCCGCAGAAAAATTAGACTTCCAAACTTGTCAATAATATAACTCAGCATTAGTGAAAGCTGGCAGTTACAGGAATTGCAGTATCATGTCACCAGCATGTTTTTTTAAAATGGGAGCATCCGCCCATCAGCCAATTTGCACAGCACGTAAGTTTATAAGATACAGGGATATACAATCTGCATACAGAAGGAGCTCACTTTCACTGAAAGAGGGTCCTATGGAATGGGAACATTTCATATTCAGCTGTTACATGTGACTGAATTGCATTATTTCTTCAAACGATTTGTTTTCGACAGATTCATGTCCAAAGTTTAGGAATTCTTGGGAGGAAGCTTTCATTCTTATTCACTCCGCACGATCCCTACTATAGAATGCAGTTAGGGTGAAATTGGGAAAGGAAGCAGAACTTCCCAGTCAGTTATCTGAACTAATTTGACATCCAGTGGTTCTGAAGCCTTTGGAACTAAAAAAAGTTATTCTATTAACTGCAACATATTGCAATCTTACTGCTCCAAAAAGTCCGATTAGACAGCTGGTTTTAAAATATAGTTTTTAAACACATTTTGACATCTATTTTTCAGAATATTCACATGTTCTCCCAGTGCTACGTTAGTTATTGTATCTTTACATTATGTTTATGCAGGTTGTAAGTGCATCAAATGCGAACGTAACATAATTTTACTGTGCTATCAAAACCTGATCGCATTTTACTAAAGAGCAAGGTAATCTTCAGCGTAAAGTGGATCTCATGAAAAGCAAAAAGTTGCATGATAATGAGAAGATCTCAGAAGTGTACTCAGATGATCTTACAAGTTGGCTGTGTCAGGGAGTCTAGCACAGCTCAAACTATTAATCCCGAGATGCCTGTCAGGAGGGTGTTATAGACACTTATGTTTGTAACACTGTAGCATTGATCTGAACACCCTTTGTTCACTGTTCAGCTCGCTCAGCTTCGCCAATTTCTTTGTAAAGCCCTGTACAGCAGGAATGATTGGACAAGAACGATTTTCTACATACTTAGCAGTTGACAGGGCTTACTGGGTCAATAGGCCAGAGATTTTGCTGCCTGCAGCACTGAAAAGCACAAAGTTTGGTTTGATTTGGCTTCCAGCTTGCCATTTAAGGCAAGGTATTTCTTCATTTACAAACAGACACTTGTCAAAATGTTCCAAAATCTAAAACTGCAACAAATTAACGACTGTAGAGTTTTCTGTTGCAGAAGGACACAGTATTTAGTTTAAGGCAGGCAACTGCAGTCTTTTCCCTATTTTAAAAAAAAGTCCTTTGTTCTGTTACCCCTTCCTGTACCACACACCGTTCGCTCATCAGAAAGGTCAAGCAGCTTGCTCCCAGACTACCCAGCTCGAAAGTGGGGTCAAAGTACCATGAATTTTTCTGAACATTCGGTATTGCCCCCTTCTCTATGGGGTCATGGCCAAACTCAGCACCACACCTTGTTCAGCCTCATTGAGTTCAGGAATTTCTGGTGCAAAGAAATCTAGAAGGGAAACTTGTAGCTTATCTGTCCAGGGCACACTGTTGGTACACAGACAAAGTGGGTGAGATGTTAGCTCATTTAAAACCCACCCACTTACACAGTTAAAATCAGGCCCACTAACTCAAATTGGCAAATTCTAAGTTCCTGCCTATTACTTGCATTCCATAGCCACTTGCAGATACTCTCTCCTGCAAGGTGACTGCTAATTCCAAGAATAAATGAATCTTAGAATTTATGAGCGAGAAAGGGTTAAATGTTGGATTTCAAAGGCCATAACCTTGATGTAATATTTGGGAAGCAGACCTGAGCCACCAACATTTCTTGCATGACTTCAACACCATTTGGATTCTTTGAAGGAAGGGAAGACTTGACTTTATATAGCACCTTTCATAACCTCAGGGTGTCCAAAAGTGCTTACAACTAATGAAGTACTTTACATTACTGTTGCAATGAAAGAAACATAAAATTTATGCACAGCAAGATCCCACAAACAGAAATGAGATAATGATCAGCTAGTATATTTTAGGTGTTGGTTGAGGGATAAATAATGGCCAGGACACCTGAGACAACTACCTTGCCTTCTTCTAAATAGCATCATGGAGGTCATTTATGTCTGAGAAATCAAACGAGCTCTCGTTTTAACATCTCATCCGAAAGACATCACTTTCAACAGTGCAGCATTCCCCCAGTGGTGCACTGAAGGCTCAGCCTGGAAAATATCCTTCAGTCTCTAGAGTAGGACTTAAAACCCACAGCCTTCTGATTCAGAGGCAAGAGTAAGGCCCAACCCAAGGCTCATTCTCTTACCCAACTCTCTTTTCCTGAAATGGCCTATTTGATTAACACAGGGTAGGAAAAAAGATACTGAGCAGCCGGGGGACACATAACAAAAACAGAAAGTACTAGAAACACAGGGAGAAGTCTGCATCTGTAGAAAGAGAAATGAATGTTTCAGTTCTGACCTTTCGTCGGAACTCCAACATTTACTGTTTTCCAGCATGTGCAGCTTTTACTGTGGCTGATATTTGAAAGCCGGGAAAGCACGAACTTGAATCAGTAAGCATTAAAAAAAAGATCGGAACACAAGACTATGAAAATGTACCACTGAGAAATTATGGCTTCTAAGCTTGCTTTCCGAATATACTATATGAGAGTATCATGACATCTAACCCTTTAACCATAAGAATGAGTCCCTTTCTCGAGGTTATCCAAAAGTATGTTCTATTTCTAACTGTCCTCACTTGTGAATTTACATTTCAGAAAGACAGAAAGGAAAGGCACCAGGACATTTACAGTCCTTTCAAAAATTGAAATTTGAACATTTGATGAAAGATATTAAAAATTAAACCATGGGCTTCAAGAAAGAATCTGTAAAAGATTTACCTTTGCTTATTTTTGGACTGTATTCTTGACAGCTATGGAAATATTTTTAAAGTTTACATACACACAAAAGAAAGGTGACTTTTAATGTTAGAAATGCTATTAAAAACAAATTCAGTAAATTGCGACTGCACAACTATATTAGATTACAGCACAAGAGATCATATCTATGCTGGTTCTTTACTGGAGTAATCCAAAAAGTAATTCCACTGCCTTACTCTCTCCCACTAGCCCTATATCTCCCTCTGCTCAAACGCAATAGAAATGAATTGCTTACTGCATTTGGATGAGATTCTACTTTAACTGGCTAAAAATAACAGACAGAAATTCTTCCCAATGTGCTAATCAATTTTGCTAAAGTGAACACACAAGGTAATTTCTGCCCTCCAGCTGTGCTAAGTCTTTTCCCGATGTCTATTTCCTTAACACGATCAGAGACAGACACCAACCTTCTTTAAAACACTGTCTAGAGTCTCCGGACGACTGATGTCAAAACAGATTAGCACAGCATCCGAGTCCGGGTAGGCCAGTGGGCGAACGTTGTCATAATATGCTGATCCTGGGGGGGAAAAGGAAGAGAGATGTCAAAACGGGATGTAAAAGAAGAGTTATTTTACACGCCTTGCGAGAACTCCTGTCATGACTAAGCAATATGCAGTTTCTTAACAAAATTAAACTAAACAATTTTTGCACGTCAGGATGTAGACATCTGCAAAACAGAATCCCACTGAACATGTCACTTGTCAAAATGCTTGGATGACTAAACCTGTAAAGTAGAAAGTGAATGGCATATTGGGACATACATTTCAGTGGGCTACAATAGACTAGTTAATAGACGATGCTGCTTATAATGGGCAAGTGAGTTTGATTAAGATACAGCATTGTGAAAAAGTGAAACAAAATCCATATTGCTTTTTTTTTTAAAAAAGGAACATTGATCATTATCCTTGTACATAACAAAACAGCCAAAGATCCAACACCCACCAAAACATTTTACGTCTTGTAGTTACACATCATTTTTGAACATTAGAACATCAGTATTTGCCGCTGCCTATAATTTGCTGTTCAAATGACACTTCTAAAAAGGTCAGAGGTGGTTAAAAGTCCATCACAGGCAATCTCCAGCCAAAAGCGATGAAGGCCAATGCTTTCCTAGATTCTCACCTATGTTACCATGGATTGGGAACAAGATAAGGGAGATCTATGCTGACTTTTCCTCCAACTTGTACCCTATTGGGAAAACCAATCTTCACTGTTACAACTCCCACACTGATCCCACAGAGGCTGGAACCATGGCATCTGACCACAAAGCCTTGTGTACTACCATTCAGTTATTAGCATGTTGGGACTTCAAGCAGATATCATTTGCAGTGTATAAATTTCATAATGATACATTAGTAGTTAGCTACAGATACTAAACTATCTGCAAGGCTACTCATTTTAGACTGGGATTGTGTGTGTTTCTTTAAGTACCACAGCAAACAAATGATAGGGACAGAAATGACTGACAGCAAACTTCACTGCAACCTCCATTACTGCCCTAGGTACAAACACAAACACATCCAGTCGGCATGAAGCAGTTTCAATAATAGGTCAGTTCACTCGTTACAATTGAGAGGCGCTGGATTCAAAACCATAAACAGGCTTTACATTAGACAGTTCCAACCCACTCTACCTGTGTCAATTGCACAATTGTTTGACCATGGGAGAGAAATACAACTTTATTTTTACACTCTTGCTTTCTTCATTTCTGTCAAAGCATCTTTGCACCAGCACACTGCTACAAAAGGTCATTCTCCTTTAATTATATGGTTTTACAATCCACAATTCATAATTAAAGTACAAATCAGTATGTGGTTTTCACCATTATCTTTTCAGATGCTGATGGCCAGCCTTATATGAACAATATTTATGCTTTTATTTCAATTGCTTTCATTTTCACCCTTACAAACTATTCACTATGAGATTCTGGCTAATGTATATGAATACTGAAGGTTTTCAAACTGTATTGGAATGCAGCATCAGTCCATGCATCTGAGTTTTCAGAGCAACTGTCACACTGTAGGCTGTATTTTATTCCAGCGACAGAGGCTCTGGCAACAGGTGGATGGAGAAGCTGCCTCAGAGCTCCGTCAGACCCCTGAAATCATTCCACGGCGGGCAGCCAATTAACTGCCTGCCGTCAGGGGCGACGTCCCTTTAAGGGACAAGCTCCCGCCTCCAAAGCTCGTGGCCAATCAGAAGGCCGGCAGCGCCACTGGGAGAAGTGGCAACTGCCAGTGCTGCAGGAGGCTCTGCAGCATCCAGGATGTCCAGGCCCCTGGGACAGGAGAGGCAGAGAGATACAGGCAGGCCTCTGGCAACAGGGTTGGAGGTATCGCTCCTGGGGGGTGCACTCCAGGGGCCCTGGATTGCCCCCAAAAGGAGGGACAACCCCCAGACTCTGCAAGGAGGCCGCCAGGCTTTACCTGGCAGCATCTCCCCATGGCAGTGGGCCCCTCCGCCTTACACTAAATTGAAATGGAGGCAGGCAGAGGCCCTCAAGTGACCATTAAGTGGCCACTTAAGGGCCTCAATTGGTCTGGGGCAAGAAGGCCTTCCCTGCCCCGGACAAAATGGCAGGTGGCCTGGGCAATGCTGGAGACGGCGCCCCCCCCCCCCCATCATGCTGTTCACCGCCCTGCCCGCTCTTCACCAACCCCCCCACCCCACCTCCAAGGGCCCAAGAAAATTCTGCCCCCAATGTCACACTTAGTGTCAAAACAGTAAATCATAATGAATAACTTTAGAAAATGTACAAACAAGCAAAAGGAAGCCAGTCATTTCCTGCAGGAGTTTTTTTTCTGACCTCAGGTATCTGGTCTTTCCAGAAGGGAGCCACAGCCATGCAGAAACTTCTAATAATTACCCCTTGCTTGAGCTCAGTGTCTATTTAGACCACTTGCCCACTGGGAATAGCTGAGCAATGGCCTTCAAGAGATAAGCCAGGTTACCACTCAAACACCACAATCAAGCTGCAAACCCAGACTATCCATGAGCAATACCACAGCAGCTCAGCTGGTATTCAGTTAGTCTATTGTTCCTACAATGGATGGATTATGCTTTTCCCTTAAACTGGATAACTGAATGAAGTAATGTGGAAAACCACATTATTGCTTGAGGGGCGCAATGTCTAGCCGCAACACTGATCCAGGTAGAATTATTTTACTTTCTACTGTTGGTGAGAAGGACATGCATTACTCCCCTAATTACAATAAAATACAGCACAAAGATAACAAGCCAGTTAGAATGAAGTTGAGATTGAGAGGGAAAAAACTTGCATTTATATAGCACCTTTCAAGACCACAGCACATCCCAAAGTGCTTTACAGTCAATGCAGTACATTTGAAATGTAGTCACTGTTGTAAGTTTGGAAACACAGCAGCCATTGTGCACAGCAAGATCCCACAAGCAGCAATAAAAATAACCACATAATCTGATGTTGATTGAGGAGTAAATATTGGCCAGGACACCAGGGATAACTCACCTGCTCTTCTTCGAAATAGTGCAATGGGATTTCTTATGTCCACCTGAAAGAGCAGGTGAGGCCTTGGTTTAACGTCTCATCCAAAAGTCGGCACATCCAAAAGTGCAGCATTCCCCCCAGTACTACACTGGAGTGTCAGACTAGATTTTTATGGTCATGTCCTGGAGTGAGTCTTGAACCCATTCCTTCTGACTCAAGGCAAGAGTGTTACCAACGGAGGCACAACTGACACACTAGATGGTTATACAATAGGGAGGTGTTGGCGTAGTAATTCAGAGCCCAGGCTAAAGCCCTGGGGATATGGGTTTGAATCCCGCCACGACAGATGGGGAAATTTTAAAAAATGCTAGTCTAATGAAACAATTGTCAATTGTTGTAAAAATCCACCTGGTTCACTAATGTCCTCTAAAATAGCCTAGCAAGCCACTCAGGTACTCAAGGGCAATTAGGGATGGACAATAAATGCTGGCCTAGCCAGTGACATCCACATCCCTTGGACAAATAAAAAAAAGCAGAGATTTATAGCATTCAGTAGAATTGGAACCAATTAAGAAAATAGGCCAAGGAATGACAGATGGATTTCAATGTAAGGTTTTACACATTGGAATAGGAAGTGCAATTAAAGAAAATAACTTGCATTTATGTAGTGCCTTTCATGACCTCAGGACATCCCAAAGCCATTCACATCTAATGAAGTAGTTCTGAAGAGTATTTACCTTCTTGCATAGAGGCAAGAATGTTACCACTGAGCCAAGGCTGGCACCAAAATACGTAAGTAGTATCTGAACTCAATATTATCAAGGCTGTCTTGCTGAATTCAGCATTTGTGTTCCCACTTTTCTGTTAATACTCAACATTCCATCCAAAATAATGGCCAGAATTTTGTAGGAAGGCCCAAGGTCCTGCCACCAGGACTGAAAGCAGGTCCTGAGCCCATGCTGGGCAGACAGCGGGACCCCGGGGGTGGGGATTTTATTGGCAGCAGCTAATTACAAGGCTGCCATTTGGACCGCCATCCAATTGAGGATGGCACCCCGCCCCTCAGAGCTGCCGGCCCAAACAAAAGGTCAGCAGCTCGACACCGCCACCGACAGAGGTGGATGCTGCTGAGCCTGCAGGGAGAAGAAGAGGGTTCCTCCATATTGAGGCATCCTCGAATGCCTGGTAAGTTTGTTTTTATTGTGCCAGGGACAGGCAGGCAGACCCCTGGGCATGGAGGGGTGAACCCATCAGCTGCAACGTTGGAGCCACCAGGACAGACTTGGCCACCAGAGGGGGCCCTTCCGTGGGCCATGGACTGGCCAGGAACCTGCTGGGAGGCCGCCATGGTTTACCCGGAGGCCTTCCCGCACGGCAGGGGCCCATCCTGATGCTGGTAAAATGCCAGTGGATGGAAGTGGCCGCTAATTGGCTAATTAATTGGCCACCCACCTCCTGTGGGTAGACGGCCGCACCACAACCATTTCCACTTTTGGGAAGATGCCGCGGCAATCGATTCCCTTCCAACGCCTTCCGCCATTTTACCAGCCCTCCTGCCTCCAAGGCCCTCTCCAGAGGGCTGGTAAATCCAGCCCAATGCCTCCTCATCTAACAATGGATACCAAAAATTCTAGATTCCTGACAAATACATCAAATGTTTATCACGAGCTTTAATGTTCTTTCCGCTTGTACCAATACTACAAGTCAGAAGGGAGAAATGTTTTTACCATGTATTATATTGCATGAAGAAAACTTTATTTGAAGCCATTAAAACTACTGGAATGCTTTTTCACTCGGAAATGAAGAACAAAGCAGTGTTATTCTTTAAGGTTATTTCTGAATCTCCGGGGAGCCTGCTGCAGAAAGGCCAGTTCCAAATAACCTGCCATTTACACAGAATCATTGGATATTGGAAATCCTCTTCATATTACAAGTCTTATTCTGCAACGAATCTATCATGTATTCAGCTTTGACACACATCTTGTTGGTCATCCTGGCACAAAAATATATCCTTTTTTATGATATTAAAGTATGATGCTGATGTTAGACAACTAAATCGACAGCATTGGAGAGAATTGAAGTCAGTCTTTGACATGTGCTGTCTACCTTTCGGCAACTTGAGATATCAGTGAGGTAACAGGTCATTGCTGCATTGTACATCTGTCTGAGGCGCCTACCCGGCTGAATAATAAAGCTCAAGGATCTTTTACACCTAGCCATATGCCCAAGAGTCCAGTGGATGGTGGGTTGCCCAATTAGGGAAGGGGTAGAGAAGGTTGGTAATGTATAGATGGTTTGCTTTTAGCATATTTGGTAAATCAGAGAGCATCATAAAACATGTACAAGACATTTAAGGCAGTATTATTCATTTACTTTTTATGTGCCTTGACTGCTGAGATAGATTTTTGTCTTTAACAACTGGGTGTTAAGCATTACTCGGGCGGAGCATAAAAAGAAAAATCTGGTAGTGCGGATCCAGAGACTTCTGTAAGGGGTACGTGAACCTTCCAGTCAGACTTTCTACACTCCCCCCAGGGTAGAGACAAAAATCTTTCCCCTCCAGTCCAAAAACTGGACTGCTGGAAACTGTAGCCGCTCCTCGGTACAGAATCCAAAATCCAGGATAAAACCACTGCAATCTTTTAACAGCGGTATCCAGAGCGAACCATGTTAAAAGATGAGGGTTCTAATGCAGAGATGAATGCAACAAGGGTACAAAATGGCACCCATGGTCAGTGCCAGAACATACATTATGCATGGACAATCCAAATGACATTACAAATCATCCATTAATTCAAATTCACCATAACTAAACAACGCTACTCATTGGGATACAGCCAGGATTTCAGGTATGGGGAAGGACAAAAACTAATTTCATAGCAGCTGGTAAAATATTCAGACTGGATGCGCCAAATGCTACGGTTTTAAATGTTGTTCCCTAGAAGAACTGGTCCCCGTAAAAGAAACAAAAATTTGCTTTTTAAAACAGAGATAGCATCAGAATATGCTACAATTGCAAAGATCAAAGTTGTTTTTTCAAAAAAAATCTTAAACCTCATACAGGATATTTGGGGTTTTTCCATCACATTTGATGTACTATATTGGATAGTACGGATTAGGGAGTGAAATAAAAGCCTGGAAGAATGCTACAAATTTAAAAAATAATGAGTTCTTAGACACATAAGCATGAGAGCTGTGCATAAAGGAAATCAGATCGGAGACACTGAACATCACAATAAATGTACGTAACAATTAATTAGTTCCACCACCAAAACAGTGGACGGAGAAACAATTTTGTAGGGAAATGTATTTCCATTTGTAATTTGCAAAATAAAAACCTTCAGTGAAAGATTTAATTGGAATTCCCCTTTGATGAGTACTCTGGCATTTCTACACCAGTAAGGAGATAAGATCTAAAAATATTTAATTAGCCCAACTGAACTAACTCAAAATGGTTCAATTTGCATTTTATATTTTGAAACAAGATTAGGGATTCCTAAAACTGCTTGTAGTTAAGAGAAATGAAGCACATGTTTAAAAGCGTTCTTTAATTAATCAGAAGGTTAAAACAAAGTCATCCGAATAAAGATCAAGTTCAGAAATAACTGAGGTTAGAAATGGTTCAATGATGAAATCTACAGATCTTAAATGTGCTCACATCAACTTTCTTTCCACTAGAAGTGTTCATGGATTTAAAATAAATAAATAGCTTAAAATTATATTATAATTATTAAAGATTATTGACTCTTAAAATATAGGAGAGGGGAAGGATATGAATACACCAAGCATTCATGTCATTAGGTTATAAATAAAATTAATGTGGTCAAAATACACTAATCAAGAAAGATGCTAATGTTAGCCATGTTACAGCCTGCACCTTGTGGCTTTATTTCTATTGTTAATATTCTTAATGAAAGAATCACTGGTGAATTCCATTCATAAACAATAGACAGAAGGTTGAGGATATATATATTTTTTTTAAACTCAAAGAATACAGCCCTGCTACACTCACTAGAGTTTAGTCAATAAATGGGGCATAAACTCAAAGGCAGAGCAAATTACAAGATCCTTGTGAAATGGGTGAGACAGTACCATGTTCTACTCCATTGTACTTTTTCCTCTTGGATCTATGTTGGGCCTAACGCTGATGGCCAGGAATCAAAATGTCCGGACATTCCAACATTCAGAACCTCCATTTAAGCCACAATAATCTATAATTTCAGCACGATATGCAAAACTCTTATTCCAATCACGCTTTATTGTTTTCAGGGAGGTCACAGTTGAATCAAGAATAAATCATTGGGGCTTTATAAAGGGGCAAACCGGACTTGTGCAGGCAGAAGGGCAGTTAAATACGTTCAGGGTTAACTGGAACTTCTGCACGAGAGGAGAGAAGAAAATGCAAAGTGAATACCCCCACAATTTTATTAAACCCGAGCAGGCCTTTACATCAAAATTCCCCATCATAGTAGGAGTGAATGTTCTAAAACTTGTCATCACTTTCAATCCAATCATCCGTTGATGTAAATGTTTTGAGAGGGTATGTCACACTTCAAAGAAGTATAAGAAAGGCATGATGTTTTTTCTGACCTGGCAAAAGTTTGCAAGCACCTAGTAGTGTGCAAACCTGCTTCACCAAACAGCAATTAAACTCCGGTTGACCTCAGGAGCGGTTTATACAATTCATCACAGAGGATACCTGAGACGTGGTCTTAAAGGAACAGACTAGGTTATCAGATAAACATCACCAAGCCCCAGATCACCTGCAAGTAATACCATAGGAGATTATCTAGTATTTCCTGAAAAGCTCATACACAAAAAACTTCTGGCTTGCAGGGGAGTTGTGCTTGAAGTTCACCTTTGTTTGTTCAATCTGTAGTGTCAACTGCCCTGTACAGCAATGCTGGAGGTCCTGAAAAGGGTTGATTGGAATGTTAATAGTCTTTTCATCCTTCAGTGGTCAATGTATTAAAGAGGGCCATTCCTCACTCATTGTACTATGAAGTTACAATTTGTACCCTGGTGGGCAGAAAGACTGGCTACAGAAAGTCAGTGAGCAGTAGGTGGCCCTTTTCATGTGGTGCTTATTCCTGTGTGTGCAACAAAATAAAATGTTGGAGGCCTCAAAGCTGAGGATGGGAAGAAAAAATTCAGCCTCCAGCAAAACACTAGTGGCTTGGCAGGTATATGACTGTTGTATTGTTAACTTTTAATTTTCTAATGGTTTAGTTGAATGGCTCCTATTGTTTGTGCTTTTCATTCAGATTTTTATTGATGGTACGCGCTTAAATATAGAATCTATGGCTTCCTGCAGCCATTCATGGTCAGCCAAGTTTAGATGTCAGAAAGGATAAATTAAAGAACGGACAATACAAAATTTACATAAATTAATACAGAACATTAATCTATTTAGTAATTAATTTTCAAAACATTCAAAATGGACCATAAAATATGGGCCAAACTAAGGCAGATGTAGTTCAATATGGGGAAGTGTGAGGTCATCCACTTTGGATCAGAGAAAGACCAATCAGAATATTTTTTCAATTGTGGGAGATTCAGGGCTCTAATTAGAGCAAAGGGATTTAGGTATCCATGGACACAAAATCACTAAAAGCTAGTGCACAGCTACAAAAAGTAAATCAAAAAGGCAAATGGAATATTGCTCCTTATCTCAAGGGGGTTGGAATATAGAAGGTGCTGAAGTGACAATTCAGGTGTATACAGCCATGATCAGACTCCTCCTGAGTACTGCGTTCAGTTTTGGACACCACACATCAGAAAAGATACATTGGCCTTGGAGGGAGTACAGTGCAGATTCACCAGAATTATACTGGGACATAAAAGGGTTAAATTATCAAGGGCAGGTTGCAGTAACGTTGGCCTGAATTTTACTAGCACGCTGTGGGTCCTGACGTCGGGTCCAAATGCATACCCGGAGCCCATGCCGGCGGGCAGTGGGACTGCAGGGGTTATTTTACCAGCGGCAGCCAATTAAAGAGGCCGCCGCTGGGACCATCCAATTAAGGATGGTAGCTTGCCTCTCTGAGTTGCTGACCCAGAGGACCAGCGGCACCACTGAAAGAGGTAGCCGCTGTTGAGGCTGCAAGGGGAAAGAGAGGCGTTTCCATATTGAGGCAGCCATTGCTGCCGGTGGGCCCCTCCATGGGTCATGAAGTGGCCAGAATAGAAGGTTCCCCAACACCGCTCCTCTGGGAAGACACTTGGAGGCCACCCCCATGCACCTGATGGTCTCCCCATTTGGCAGTCGGCTGCCCTGACGCCAATCTTAAATTAGTTGTCAGCATAATTCGTAGCACACTGCGGATTATTTAGCAAATGTTGTCCAATGTTGTTGTTGTCCAATCGCGGAATCACATTTAATGTTGGACACTGTGTTTTGAGTTTTGTAAGCACGGACTGGTTGGGTACGGACAAGGTACAAGCTGCCTGGTTTAAATTTCAAACAAAGCTTGGCAGTTAACTGTCAGTCACTGTAAACTGGTTTCATTTGCCGTGGCAACACCTCTACCAATCAGAGTTCACTTGCCAACCAATCAGCACTCTCCTCTCATGTAGTATTAGTTGTTGCTTTCCCTTACATTGGTTATTCTTGCGGATTGTCCTGATGAGTGTAAGACGAAAAGCTTCGACATGTCTCAATTTTCAGCAATTCAAGTTCTGTACCACCAAATGACAATTAACATTTACTTTCCTAAAAAGGGGGGGGGGGCGGGTCAATAGATAACAAGCAGGAACAGGGATCCTGATGCAGTGTAACAGTGCAGTACAGCACTGTGTGGTATTACACCATGCAGTATAGCACCATTTGGTGCACTGACTTGTATTATCAAAAGTTTAAAATCACTGCACAAATATTTCCAATGCTTTTTCCTAAATTCTGATGCAAAACTATTGTCCTCAAAGATGTTACAGACCAATACCACGTTGGATAACCTTGTAGAATTGTCTGACCACCTCCCCCATCCCACCAAGTCTAAATCTTGTTTTAAATGTTTCCATTTACTGAGCAATTATTTCACTGAAATTTATCTTTATTATAAAGAAACTTTTTCTCCCCCCTCGGAGCTTTTGTTCCACAGTCATGCATGAGAAATTCCTGCAATATTGCAACTGTCAGTGTTATTTGGGAATGTGTAACACTTTGCAGAGAAAGTGGAGCTGTGCCAGTGATGCAGTGCAGAACCAAACAGTCTCACAAAACCGTGATTGAGTGGAATCATTTTAATCTCCTGTACAGTTATAACTAAACTATTCATTAAGTGCTGAAGCAGAAGCAGCTCCAGCGGCTCCAACATGGAACAAAAGGTCAACCCCTCAGCCGCAGTCCAAGGACACAAACCAATACGTTTTGTCCCCCCCACCCCCCCACCCCCAGTGATTTTGTGCCAATCTTAAAGCAGAACTGTCCACAAGAGCCAGTAACTGAAATGAGAAAAAAATATTGGTGGAGGGAGGGTCGGAATGAATTTCTTCAATTAACAAAATATTTAACATCTCTGAAAATTCATTAGTTTTCTAACCTCCAGTAATTGAATTAAGCACATGTGACCCATCTTATTGTTAAGAGAGGGTTGAACTGCCTCAAGTTGCCGGATTTCTTCCGACGCGTAGCATAGCAACACTCTTTCTACCGGATAATAATGTATAAAATTGTTCCTTTGTGGGATGGTGGACATGAATAGTGGAAGAGAATCAGCAGAATGGAAAGTAAACCCACAGCCAGTAAAGCCTTTCTGCTGAATAATCACAAAGCCTGACACCTCTGTCACTTGGTGCATCACAGATTCGCTGCTGTGACTATGTCTCTGCAGGACGTAGCTGCAGCTTCTCTGGAGGATTTTGTAAAGCAGTGAAAGCAATAATGGCACAATTTACCTTACAGTCCATCTGAGACTGTTTTCTGAAACAAATGCAATTTCTTTTGGAGAAGAAGGGAATAATACAGAATACGGTCAATGATTATTGTATCAGATTACCACAGAAGCAGCTCTTTAACTGTATGACGTCAATATGATACTTTAATTCCATATTTACTGCTTTATGAAATTACTCCTAGCCCAGCAACACATCGATCATAAATGTCTCATCCTTCTTTTTAAATCCTTCCTTATCTCTGAAGACTCCTCCAGCCCTACAATCCTCTGTGATCGCCGTGTTCCTCCAATTCTGGCCTCTGGCACATCCCCAATTTACTTGGCGGCTGTGCCTTCAGCTGCCTAAGCCATAAGCTCTGGAATTACCTACGTAAATCTCTCTGCTGTCTACCCCGCTCTCCTCTAAGACATTCCTTAAAACCTACCTCTTTGACCAAGCTTTTGGTCATCTGCCCCAATATCTCCATGTGGCTTGGTGTTCAAATTTTGCTTGATAACACTCGTGAAGTGCCATGGGATGTTTTACTTGAAAGTCGCTATATGAATGCAATTTGTTGTCATTGACAATTACAGTTCCACTGGCAAAAGCAACAAGGTGACACAGGTGCCAGGTAGGACACCAGCAAGAGCAGCAGCACTTCTAACGGTGATATAAATGCGTGGGGCGATAGAAAATGAAGGGAAATGGGGTGGGGAGGTCGCTTCTCCTCCTCAGCGGACGCTATAGAGAATTGTCCTCTCTAATCCGCAGAAAGAAACTTGGCCTCCTGTCCCTTGGCTGCCCTGCCACACTTAAATGCCAGTGAGGGAACAGGGCCTGGGAGACCAGGCAAATTTCCTTGCCTCTTGGCTTGACTGCCACCAACACACAGAGACAACCAAAAGAGGGGTGGCAGTACTATTGGCAGCAGCAGGAATCCTGCTACTGCCATTGTCGAAGGGGCAGAAACCTAGCAACAGACATCTTTCCCTCTCTTCAGGGCCCTTAGCTAGAGCTGGGAGTTTGTGGCTCCAGGGAGCCTCTCTAATGGGGATGCTACTGCCTCTTAAAAGGTGGCTGCTCAATTTTGAAGTGCAGCGGCTGATTTCCTGCTGCTGCACCATTGAATTCTGCTTTGTCAGCAGCAGCAGGGTCCCTCTGGGAAGCGAGAGGCAAATCCAGGCCATGCTGCTAGAGGCTAAAGGTTGTTTTTAATGTGGTGACAGATTGAGCTTTGAACCACTTATGCCCCCTCTAGGCAGCTTACACACTTGCATTTGTTTTGATGTTAGTCTCAAAGCTATGGAGACAGTGGAGTAGTGGCAATGTCACTGAACCAGAGGCCCAGCCTCATGCCCTGGGGACACAGGTTCAAATCCCATCATAGTAGCTGGTGGAATATAAATTCAATTAATTAATAAAAATCTGACATTGAAAGCTTGTCTCAGCAATGGTACCATGAACTATCAATTGTCGCAAAAATCCATCTGGTTCACTAATGTCCATTAGGGAAGGAAATTTGCTGTCCTTACCTGGTCTGACCTACATGTGACTCCAGACCCACAGCAATGTGGTTGACTCTTAAATGCCCTCTGAAAAGGCCTAGCAAGCCACTCAGTTGTCAAGGGCAATCAGGGATGGACAACAATTTGCTGGTCTTGCCAGCAATGCCAATATCCCATGAAATAATTTTTTTTAAACCTGCATTATATAGGGCTCCACTTCTTATAGCACAGGGAGCTTCTGCCAACAATGCAGAACTGCTTCCTTGGCTAGTCCTGTAGTTTAAATCCACCATAAAGTGCATGGTCAGGGGAAAAAAATTGTAAGTAACAGAAACTTCCTAATCCCAATGTCATACACCTGTACACCACCCCACCCTTTAGATACCCGTGACTGGTCGCATCCCCATTCAATGAGTGGCCATCAGCCCTTCTCTCCCTGGTTTCCCTTCCCTTCAATAGGGAAGCTATCTCCTTTGCTTGAACTTGAGCGACAGGCAGACTCTGCCCGGAGAATCAGAGGCACCACTGACAGCCTGCCACTTTGTGGTGTTGGAATTTCATACATTGGCACCAGCACTTCACCAATCCTACAAGGTTGAAGGCTTAAATGGCAGTGGATGTTAACACTGCCATTCCCTCACACTGAAGCTGCCAAGCATTTGCTTATTTATCAAACTGTTAGACTGTGGAACTTGTTACCGCATGGAGTGCTTGAGGCGAATAGCATGGATGTCTTTCAGGTGAAGGTAGATAAGTACATGAAAAAGAAAGAACAGGAGGACATGCTAGAGGGTTAGATGAGGTATAATGGGTGGAGCGTGAACACTAGTATGGACCAGTTGGGCTAAAAGGCTGTTTCAGTGCTGCAAGTTCTATGTAATTTGACATTAACGCTAAAGTGCAGCATTTTTTTCTTTCCTGTAAGAATTAAATCCATCATAAAAACATACGAGATAGGAACAGGAGTAGACCATTTGACCCTTGAGCCTGCTCCTCCATTCAATACGATCATGACTGATCTTCTACCTCAACTCCACTTTCCTGCCCGCTGCCCAAAATCACTTGATTCCCTGTGAGATCAAACATTTATTGATCTCAGTCTTGAATATACTCAGTGTATGGAACATCCACAGCCCTGTGGGGTAGACAGTTCCTCGAGTAATGTTCCATGATTGCTGGACATTTGTCACCAACTCCACTAAATTGCCATTATCTATAGGTGGAGATTGACAGAGTGTTGGCAGACTGTTCCTCCACATCGAGTATCATAGCTGAGAATGATCCTTTCCTCTCTCAATACCCACTCTCATACACTATCCACCAGGAATCACGGATGCCAATCAGTAAGAGTCACTAGAAATCCAATATTCCCTCCCTAACCCAAGAGGGTTACCACCCTAAGACCACCTAACTCAGCACCAACCAGGTGACTGAACCGGACATGTTTTTAGTTTGCATGACACAGATAATCCTGAAACATGTCCTTTAAATCACTCATTAAAACAAAGAGCTTGTTCCAGTGCAGCAATTTTCTTCAAACGAGGAAATCACAGCTGAGAAAAAGATCGGATTTTATCTGCCATCAACAAAAGCATTTCTTGAAAGAAACATATTTTTAAAAAAAGGATTTCAGGGCTGCAAAATAAAATAACAGCAAACTACAGAAATCACAGCCAGTTTTTCAATGATTTCACACCTGATAGAGAGTAAATCTCCACACTGTTAAAACCAAACTCTCTCTTCTACCAAAATAATGCAGTAGAGAAAAAAAAGTATTTTATTCTGAACAAATTTGATGATCACATGACTTGGAAGCATACATAGCCGAGAGTTACAGACTGACAAGCCAGTCAACACTTTACTGCTAAGCCCAACTGGCATCCTACCAGATAGATGACAAATAGAAATCTATGTTTGGTCACTATATATATATATATATATATCATATCAAATATATATATATATCAAATATATATATCAATCATTGTGTGTGTGAAATTACTTTAACCCACCCAGCAAACTATTTTATTGCACATTTGGCTATTGTCCAAGAACCAGGATTCAATTTGGCTCTCATTACCAGTGCCTAATGGGATTGGAGGCTGCTGGGCGTGCCAGACAGTTACAAATACCACCTGAATATTATGCGAAAGCACAGTCTTAATAAAGAACACTGGAGAGCTAGTACAGATAAAAGAAAGACCCATAATTGACAAAGCCATTCCAAACAGCAGGATATGATCTTTATTCATAGCACTTTTGAAGTTTATTTTTAACCAATTCAGCCGAGTTGATAAAAGGAAATATTAAAAATGTAGAATGTGGCATCTTGTGGCAGATTACTTTGAGCATAAGCATTCTATAAGTTGTGAAGTGCAGCGTCACCCGAGTGCATTTGTGAACAGCAGTCAATTGTGTTAACTCTAACAATGGGAAGTTTTCCGAAGTGGCAGACCCGTTTTACAGAATTCAGGCAGTAAACCTACCGTGCATCATTGATTGGTTTCTAGGTACAATACTTGAAGAAGAGGTGCACAAACAAAAGGAGGTGGTTGGGGGATGTGAGTTGCATTTAATAATAACTAAACACAACTTAAACTTGCTGAAAAAAGTACTATGACTCCACTCTTGGGACATTTTCCAAATTGTTATTAGATATCACAGACACAAGTTTTTTTTAATGAGGCAGGAAGTGATGTGGCTGCTTTTGCATGAAATGGCATTTACTGATGTGGTCTCACCTCATGCAATTGTCCTATTAATTCAGTCTCCCTGATGATAGACTGATGGAGGTTTACCACAGAAGACAGGTGCCAGTTTGTAACAGTACCGGGATTAAAGTTCTGGCCTTTAGAAAGGAGAAAGTGGCTCTCAAAAGCAGCTGGCAGACAAATCACATTAAAGCTGATAGGCAGATATGCGTTTTTGTTATGACAAAGAAGTTGTTCTTTTCCTCTTCCATTCACCGCACTTCTAAAAGACCAGCTGTCAGCATTCATGCTAACCTGTCATTAAGAGTCAGACCTACAGACGATACCCTAATTATTAGATTGCATGCTGGCCAAAATATATTTGCTACCTCAAATCTCTCAAAACTTACAAGATAACTGCACGCACGCCATTCCGCTCTCTACTCCACAGCTGGTGGCAAAGTCTTCAGTCTCCTTAGTCCAGTTCTCTGGAACTCCCTTCCTAAATCCTTCCACCTCTCCAATACCCATCTCTTCAAGCAAACTTTCCTCCCAATCTCCAACATAGTTTTCAGTTTCTTTCCACCCATTCATGAAGTGCATTAGGGCATTTCTTTAAATTAAGGTGCCATATCAATGCAATTGCTACGGCTGCAACATGTGCATGCATGATGACACACTGAATCAGGGGAGATTAGAAGATTAACATTTTTGGCTAGTATAAGCTGACCAGCACAATTCAGATGAATACTACTACTGTGTGGAGTTGGTTTTTGTAAGTGTACATTGATTCTTTGTCCCCCTTTTAAAAAATTTTTCCCCAAATTCAACAGCCGGCACAGACTCAATGGGCAGAAAGGTCTGCTTCTGTGCTGTACTATTGTAAGAAAGAAAGACATTTTATAGTGCCTTTCAGAACCTTAGGACATCCCAAAGTGCTCTACAGCCAATGATGTATTTTTGAAGTGCAGTCACTGCTGTAATATAGGAGATGCAGCAGCCAATTTGAATACAAAATGCTCACAAACAGCAATGTGATAATTATAAATCACAGTCACAAAAAAAAATATGTTGATTGAGTGACAAAAATTGACCAGGAGACTGGGGATATCTCCCTGATCATCTTCAAAATATGATCACGTCCAGCTGAGAGAGGACAGGGGATGTCTCCACATACCATCTCAGCTGAAAGACGATACCTTTGATGATATTGCACTGAGAGAGTCAGGGTAGATTTTTTTTTATATTCAATTACCTGGCATGGGACTTGAACCCACAACCTTCTGACTCAGAGGTGAGAGTGCTACCAACTAAGCCATGGCTGGCACAGTCATGAGTTAGTCATAGAATCATATGATTCTATGACGAAAATGTCTAACATCAATAGTGGAACAAAGGGAGCAGCTACAGTGGTGTTGAGAGTTTCAAGGAGCTTGCAGCCGCCAATATATTTTGGTTGGCACACATTCTAATAATCAGGGCATTCTCTGCAAGTCTGGGGAATGTGACTCACAATGGAAGGTCAGTATAAATGCACCATTTACTGGTGTCCTACCATGCAGAGAGAATGCAATAGTAGATTATCCCCACCATGCTTCCTGGAAGGCGAGAAAAAGCAACCTACGGAAAGCTCCTTCCCTAAAGACACTGACTGTTCTGGAAGCGCATTCCCAAAGCGCAGGCATTCCTCCAGCAGCTCGTTTAAGTGACCACTCTTCATAAGCAATGACTTTCAGCAGACTATTTGACTATGAGGGGCTTCAGAATGGAGCGGACTCCCATCCTTGTGTAATGCCCACACATATACACGTTCCATCAGGTGGAGGGGCGCAGTGGACGTTGGCTGGCATTCCTGCCAGATTTCTCCCCTGAGGACTGCAGGATCTTGAGAGATTGTAGCAAACCCACTGTTGTCCCAGCTGAGTAAGGGAGTGACTGAGAGACACCAGTATGTTTGCAGATATCACCTTTTATAATATTTATGATTATGTGGTAATTCGTGTGATTACCACCAGCACCCTGCTATTAAAAGATTAAAAACTCATACAATGCCAAGAATATAGCTCAACACGAATTGAGGACCCACCTTGTATTCAGTCATTGCAGGTGTTGTTTTGATCAGCATACTCCTTTTGGGCTGGGTTTTTGTGGTGTATGCATATTGAAACTGTGGAATACTGTGGAAGTGGGCCTACAGCTTCGGGCGGTAGTTTAGGTGTTCCAAAAGTGTCAGTCATGTCTAGCATCACGCAAGTGCTTGGTGTGCTCAGCAATGCAATAGTAGGAATTACAAGCAGTGGTTTTGAGTACAGCGTAGGAAAGTATCCTTTCTCAAATTGGAGTCCCTTTGATAAAAAATTTCCCCATATTTGTCTTTCAGTAACGTACTGGGATTGTTGTGATTAATTGTGGGTTTTTTTTACGAAACTGAAATTTGCCTCTAGAAATTGGCAGCACTGTGAAACCTGATCATGAAAACATGAAAAGAAAATCTCACTGCTCTCCAGGCTATAATCATTAAACAAATGATTCACTTGACAGCACTGCAGAAGTTATATTGGGACATGCTTGCTGCCCTCCTTCTTGATTCTCAAGCACCTTGCTGGAAATTTCCTTGTGGGTTCTTCTGACCAGTTGCAGTAGCTTTACTGGAATGCCAACCTTGGCTCTCGAGCTAAAGGTCGTGGGTTCAAATCCTACCCCAGAGACTTGAGCTCCTAATCCCAGTGTTAGTTTAGTGCAGTGGTTAGGGACTGCTGCACAGTTGGTGGTCCCTGTGTTTTGGGTGCAATGTTAAAAGCCGAGGCCCTGTCTGCTCTATCATGGGGATGTAAAAGATTTTGAAGTGCAGGAAAGTTCCCTCCACCGTCCTGGCCAATATTTATTCCTCAACTAAACACCCAAGACAGATTATCTGGTCGTAATTTTATTAATGTTTTTTGGACCTTTCTGTGTGCTAACTGGCTGAGAACAACAACATCTTTAACGTCGCAAAACATCCCAAAGCACTTTACAGGAGCGCTAACAAAATTTGACACTGAGCCACAAAAGGCAATATTTGGACAGATGACCAATAATTTGGTCAAAGAAGTAGGTTTTGAGGAGCATCTTAAAAGGAGGAAAGAAAATGTAGAGACAAAGAGATTTAGGGAAGGAATTCCAGAGTTAGGGCAAAGGCAGTTGAGTGTTTAGATGTCAATGGTGGAGCAATTAATATTACAATATTTTATTTTTATGATTTAGAGATACAGCACTGAAACAGGCCCTTCGGCCCACCGAGTCTGTGCCGACCATTAACCACCCATTTATACTAATCCTACACTAGTCCCATATTCCTACCACATCCTCACCTGTCCTTATATTCCCCTACCACCTATCTACACTAGGGGCAATTTATAATGGCCAATTTACCTATCAACCTGCAAGTCTTTTGGCTGTGGGAGGAAACCGGAGCACCCGGAGGAAACCCACGCAGACACAGGGAGAACTTGCAAACTCCACACAGGCAGTACCCAGAATTGAACCCGGGTCGCTGGAGCTGTGAGGCTGCGGTGCTAACCACTGCGCCGCCCCAATTGAAATACTTTTGTTGTCAATTGGCTTTGAAGCACTTTGGGATATCCCGAGATCATGAAAGGCGCTATATAAATGCAAGTTCTTTCTTTCCTTCTGAGTTAGTGGAAACGCATAAATTCCGTTGATCTTCCAAAGTTACCGTGGAAGAACAAGAAATTCCCTGAGGAAATTATTCAGCGAAGTACTTTGTGGCACGCATCCCCTCCATCCTGTAGCCTTGTGGGAGGACTCGTTCTTCAGACTCACCTCAAACCCCTACACGATTCATTATCAAGTAATGCAAGCATAGATTTTTCACCTTTGACTGTTTCCAGTGCGGAGCTTCACAATATGGGAGCACAAATCAGGATCTTAGACAAGGGCCGGGATTTTACGGCCCAACCCCCCTGCCCACCCCCGCTGCAATTTTATGGGGGGCGGCAGCGGGAAATGGTCCGTCCGCCCCATCAAGGCCCTTAAGTGGCCAATTAACTGCCACTTAAGGGCCTCCAGCCACTGCCGCAGGTATTTTACCCTTGGCAGCCAGACAGCAAAGGCCGCAAGAACACTGCCTGGTAAAACCAGGCAGCCTTCCTGCGGGTTGGGGGGTGGGGGGGGCCTCCTGATCAGGTACCCTGTGCCCCAGGGAGGGCCGCCCCAAAAGCACAACACTTCCTCTTGCCTCTGATGGTTGGATGTCGTCCCAGCAGTGGCCATCGCTCCCGGTGGTGCTGCTAGGACTAAGAGCTGCAGGCCTGCTGATTGGCTCGCAGCTCCATTAGGCGGGACATCCTGCCTCAAGGAGGTGGAAATCCAGTACAAGACCAATTAAGGGCCTGGGGAGCGAAAAATCCGACTGTTCGACTGGTGGGCGGAGCCTCCTGCCCAACGTAAAATTCCGACCAAGGAGGGCAGTGAGCACAACACAATTGTCCATCCTAATGAATGGAAAGGCGTGCAAGGCACATTGACCTTTGTACCCAAATTCCTAGCACATGCTCCTGTTATCTGAAGCTCTGTGCTGGAACTGCTGCTCATAAAATCTACCCCATGGTGTCAGCTCATTGGAAGTATCTGTCACAATGAACTCCTCATAAGTAACTTGTGCTGTCTTCCTTTCCTTGTACAATCTACAGGCTTTTTAAAGCACATAGGATGTCACCTGAACTGCCACTTCCTTCTCTACTCTCCCACTATGAGCCTGAATCCTTCACTCAGGTTTCTCAAACTGAAAAAAATCCCATAGAATTAACAAGTTTAAAATATACATTAGTTCAGATGAACAACGGTATGTGGCATTTCAACACAACAGAGAGAACAGGATGGGGTGGCTTTCATTTATAAAGCATCTCTTGATGATGGTCATTACATTCTCTACAATTCCAGTTATTGCTTTTTAACAACAAAAGCTGTTTCTTTCTGCTTAAAAAAAAAGGTATGCACATGAATAACACCTAATTCAGCCAGAGAGGGCTATTGTTCACTCTTGGATCACAGACAGATGGATTAAAGTACCTGGCAACCGTCCGAACATTTCCACTAACGTTAACAGCCATCCCTGTCGCTCTTCAATGTCAGTATAAATACTCCAGCTGAATCGGAGCCCTGGGTTGAGTTTTACTCTGATTTCCTTTCACAATCATCACCATCTTTCTGGCTGCCAACGTCAACACAGATCTCATTACTTTAGATTCGTGCATGTAAGTTTAGGTCTGACAACTGAAAGCAGCACTTAGCTCCTGAGAAAAGCATGTCCTGAGCTGCCATGCTGCTCCTTAGAAACAGTGTTGAAGATTATACTCAACAGGAAGAACGAAAGGCAGATCGAGAATGAGTTTGTGGATGCCCAAAAATAAGATTTCAAAAAAAAAAATCATGTAATAAGGGGAAAGAGAAAGAGATTTGGGTCATCAATCTTGGCAAATCTACCTGATGTACTGTTTCGGTAGAGACAGCGTTGTCTCAATGAGCAATGCAGGTGATTTGATGCAGCTTCCACTGATCCACTGCAGAGTTTTTGTTTAAAGAGTCACAAATGCTGGTCAATTTTTTCAGTGAGATTTAGAAGCATATGCATACAAGCACAAGTTTGCTTGAGAACCGAGACTTGATGGTCTGCATATAAAAGATAAACAGATAAGAGCTTTCTGAACCATAAACTGAAATGATAATGCAGCTCCCCACATACTACAGAATAATCCCATGGTGAGGGACTCTCAGTAAGACAGGAGGCCTGTTAATACTGTTAATATTTTTCTTCTCCATTCTTTTTCCACTTAGTCCGCCTCTCCCAGAGGCAACATATCTTCTGGTTTCCTCTTTGATGTAGAGTTCTGAAACTAGGGTGGACACTTTCTTCTGTTTAATAATTTTAGTGATAAAATAGACTGAGTAGAGGTGGTGTCATGTCAGTAGAAAGCACTAGCGAACAATTCAACACAACATTTAACTCTTCCCCCACCCCCCACTTCAAGAATGAATTTGAAATCAGCAGCAAAAGGAGAGGAAGAAAATGTGATTATTGTTCGATAGTATTATGACAGAATCATGCATTATACAGTACAGAAGGAAGCCATTCGGCCCATCACGCCTGTGCCAACTTTGAAAAAACTATCCAATCAGTTCCGAATAGCCCTGCAATGTTTTCCTCCCTCAACTATTTATCAAATTTCCTTTTGAAAGTAACCATTTAATCTGCTTTCACTGCCCTTTCAGGCAGTGCGTTCCAGATCACAACTCACTGTTTAATCAAAATTTTCCTCAGCTCCCCTCCAATTCCTTCACCAATTACCTTAAATCTGTGTCCACTGGTTAACAACCCTCCTGCCAGTGGAAGCAGTTTCTCTGTATTTACTCTATCAAAACCCCTTATAATTTTGAGCACCTCTATTAAAACTCCCTTCTCTGCTCAAAGGGGAACAACCCCAACTTCTCTGGTCTCTTCATGTAACCGAAGTCTGTCAGCCTTGGCACCAATCTAGTATATCTCCTTCAAGGTCTCAATATCCTTCCTAAAGTGTGGTGGCCAGAATTGGACCCAATACTCCAGCTTCCAGCAGCAGCAAAATCAAAAATTGTGAGTAATTTACTGAAGGTCAGACCTGGTGTTAGAGTTTAGTGAAGCAAAGAATTTCGAAGTATTACCCCAACAGTATCTTTGGAAAAAAAAATAGCAAAAAGATTTTTCTTCCTGAATGCACGGGAGGCCAGTGTAGGGTATATCTCAATAGTGATAAAACAGAAGGAAAAGCCCAGGCATAGTAGTGCAACGGAGTTACTACTTGGATAAGAAAAAGCAACGGTATATAAGGCAGCTCAGCTTCACAAGGAAGATTATAACTGAGGCGTTTCACCTGGTGCATTCACAATGAATCACCTGCAATGCAGTTTCATGTCACAAGGACTCAAGAGGCTTTTGGATCGACTTCAAAGTTTCATGAAGGCAAATTAATTTGAATAAGTTTTTAAAAGCTGTGGTAAACCTGTTTAATATGATTTGCTTACTCCTTGGGGAATAGTTGTGGACCATTATATTCTCCTTAATATCCATTTGAGTATTTTAACATAAATCAACATCACAAAAAAAGATGATCTGCTCACTATCACATTGCTCTTTGTGGGACTTTGTTGTGTGCAAATTAGCTGCTGTGTTTTCTGAATTACAACAGTGACTACACTTCAAAAAGTGCTTGATTGGCTGTAAAGCGATTTGAAACATCCGGTGGTTGTGAAAGGCACTATATAAATGCAAGTCCTTTTTTTAATTACAGGTACTATTATGCACCTGTGCATCGTACCTGTGAACATGTTGATGTAGCAGATCATGCAATTCATAAAATATACAATACAGTAGATAACAGCAGTTCTGTACACCCATCCAATCTCTGTAGTTCCATCTTTTTGGATTCTCTCATGCCAAATAAGTCCCAGAACTTTAAACTTTTTTATTCAGATGCAAGGACACTAATAGTCCTGATCTAAAATCATTTGAATACAATTTTAATATACTGAGCAACCTAATACTATACAATATAATTAGCAAATACTTCCATATAGTTTTCTTAAGGTTATTTTTAGTTATTTAAAATCAGGCTACTCATAATTGATTGACTAGCAACGGATTAAAAATGCATATTTGTGATAAATCAATTTTCGGCTGTACTACAACAAATTGCCAATTTTAAAATTTTTGTTTATTTAGAGATACAGCACTGAAACATTTATCAAGGAAAAAGATTTATCAAGGAATATTTTTAAAGCAAATTTTTCTTTTTAGATGTTCTAAAATGCTGCACACTTCATGGAGTGCTACTTCATGGCAGATTTTATGTTTGCCGATATGTAAATACATTTCAACTAGCGCTATTTTGGGTGCAATTTGCACCCAGATCACTGACTGCGTCCAAAGTGGAAATTCATGGCCCTAGATATTTATACACATGGATTTCTCTAACATTTCTTTCACCTGCAGATTTGAATGTTACTGTCATATAGTAAGAGAACTATACATCTTAAATATCAAAGACCTTTCAAGCAATTTAGAGCCGTAACTTTAGAAAAGCAAAAAAAGGTTGTGGATAATGCATAGTAGAATTTAACTTCAAATGTGATGATCATCATAACAGGACAGGTTATTAAACAAATTCTGTCCACATCCCCCCCGCTCCCACTCCACCCGATTTACCCACACACATACACACACACACACACAGGCAGTTAGATTCTATCCATTTTATAAAAGCATAATTCCCGAGTTAAGAAATGGGGGAGGCATTAAAGCTACATCGCATCCATTTATTGTAAATACTTTTTCAGATGGCAGGTATTCTGACTGGACACTTGAGTCAAGATTAAAGAGCCAAAAGAAAAATCACAGCCCACCACTTTAATAAATTCTGAGGAATCTGTTCCCTTTAAATCTGAAGTACAGACCCAAGTAACTTCAGAAGTTAATGTTTAACAAATCACCATGTCAGCATAAAGATTATCATCATCATCATCTTTTCTGGGAACAACTCATTGACATTAGCTAACTGTGAAACAATTGCCAAGTGGCACAGATACAAAAATACCAGTCCAGCATTTGCCAGGATAAACAGAGAAGCAAAACCTACCAATCTGACTCATAACATATTGTTATCATATGTATCTTTTTGCAAACAAAAATTAGTTCAGTCACCCAGTGCCTAATGAACATTTATTTGCCCACTAACGTTTTGTTTAGTACTGAAAATCGGTGCCATAATCCAGGCTCAGTATTTGAATCTGTGAGTGTGAAATGAGAAAAGCTGCTTTGCACTTCTCGCTCTCAATAGTAGAGTAAGTCAGGACATTATTTATTTTGTACCTACAGGCTACAAATATCTGTACATCAGATATTACATGGCCAAATATAAAACTCATTCAAAGCCAGCAGCAGATAGCATAGACCATGTGAGAGCCGCAGGCAAAATGGTTGAGTGAGAGTGAAGAGAATAAGGGAAGGGAGGTTAATACTGGCATGTGTGCAAATTAACACCAGCATAAAGTTTACCACTTCAGTAAAGATATGGTTAAATTGCTACCACGTTGCATATTATCAACTTAATTCTGCATTGGAGGTAGGAGTTTCTGAAAGTCTGTTTAGTTACTTGGTAGTACAAAACTGGAGTATGGCTGAAAAAAAAAGACATGCTGCCAAGCTTTTTGTCTTGAACTCATCAGGGTAGACACAAGAATGCCCATTTTCAAAAGGGAGCAACAATTTATACTGCATGAGAAAAGGGTGCTGATTGGTTGGGGCGTTGCCATGGAGAATGCACCAGGGAACTATTGTCCCCCACGCATTGTTTAATTTTTTAAAAAGGTGCAATGCCTGGATATATTCCTTTTACCCACAGAGGACAGGTCCCTGCGTATGAATAGGTACTAGCAAACATAAGTGAGCCACATTGCGAATCCGACTGATAATTTTAAATTAGTTGTTAGTGTCATTCTTAGCACACTCAGGATTGTTCAGCAAGTGCCATCCATTCGCGGAATCGCATCTAATGTTAGACAATGGGTTCTGAGTTTTGCAAGTATGGGCTGGTTGAGTACAGGCAATACTCTGCCTGTTACGAACAGCCGAAGGGACATGCTGTTTGATACAATCCGTCAGTTGTTGGGTCATATGGCCTATATACTTGGCATCACACCAGCATTGGAATTCTATTTCTTAATTTCCAAATAAATAAGATTTTGCAATGTAGAAATGTCCTTGTTGTTTTCTTACTGGTAAAGAATTTGAGGTGATGAGCTTACTGCTATTGAGTGCAAGAGACATCCAGTCATAACGTGCATGCGTAAGTACTAGAGTAGGCCAAAATGCTAAATCTCTGGTTATTATCCAGACTAGTCTAATATCTGGAACTGAGGTACAGAATGACATTCTGGTGAGGTCACCAGGCTGGCAGTCAAAGATTCACTCCACTGCACAATATCATTGTAGCATCTGTTAACAAGTTCATTAAATGCAATGCTCAGGCCAGCAATTTAAATATTTTTTTTTTAGGAACAATTGGCACAGACGTAATTTCTGTTACAGTTAATGCACATGTTAAGTGTTAGGCCTGCTGGGTTCTTCCACCCATCTGTGCCTTCTGTACAGAGAAGATAAAAAGGCAATGAAAAAGCAAATATTTTTCACTGTGTAATGTGGACAGCAGAATAGTTCTATCACTCTGTTCAGAGTGCGTCTTAAATACTGTGGGCAGTTCCAGTTGCTGAGAAACAAGAGAGACATGCAACAAAGAGACAAAAGGTTGATCCTTAGCATCAAGAATTGCAGAGATAAGGAAAGACTGGAAACGAGGTGCCAGAGATGATGTTACAGATGTACACAAGATAGTCAATAGAATGGAAAAGATAAATTTGGCATATTATTTTAAGTTAAACTTAGCTTCAAACTAGAAAAGGGTCAATTTAGGACTGCTGACGTCATACAAAGGAGATTTAAAACCAGTGTGAGGTTGGCAGAGCAACCATTCTACTTGCCCATTCATGCCAGTGTGAGGACAGAACAATTTTGAGGCTGAGGCCTGGTAAACATGGTACTGGAGAGCTGCAGGCATCAAATGTGCAGCCCACTGCTGCTCGTCAGTACTGGAAGATTGGAAATCAGACAGCTCCATGCTTAGCCAACAGTAGTTCAGGGCTGGGGAGGTTGTGGGAGTGGGGTGGGGTGTGCTGGTTGGGAGGTTGGAGGGGAAGACCTCCAACGGGCCAGCTGCAAGCCGAGTTTTTTTTGGGGGGTGGGGGGGGGTAGTGGGGGCAAGAGAAGCAGTCTCACTTCTCCCTTGAAGGAGAAAGATAGGGCAAACAAATCCAGAACTCCCTGGATGACAAAAGAAATAGAAATGAAGATGAAGGAAAAAAAAGCATGCTTATGACAGATGTCAGGTGGTAAATACAATGGAGAACCAGGTTGAATATAGAAGGTTCAGAGGGGAAGTGAAAAAGTAAATAAGAGAAGCAAAAGACAGTATGAAAAGTGACTGGCAGCTAACATAAAAGAGAATCCCAAAGTCCTCTCTAGGCATATAAATAGTAAAAGGGTGGTAAAAGGGTAGGGCCAATTAAGGACCAAAAGGGGGTTTTACACATGGAGGCAGGGGAATAGCTGAGGTATTAAATGAAAATTTGCATCTGTCTTTACCAAGGAAGAAGACGCTTCTCAGGCCACAGTGAAAGGGGAGGTAATTAATACACTAAAAGGATCCAAAATTGATAAAGGAGGAGTATTAGATAGGCTGTCTATATTTAAATTTGATAAAGCACCAGGACCAGATGAGATGCATCCATGGATACTGAGGGAAATGGGAGTGCAAATTGCAGAGGCACTGACCATAATTTGAGTCTTACTTGGACTCAGGGGTGGTGCCAGACGACTGGAGAAATGCAAACGTCACACCCTTCTTCAAAAAAAGGGTGTAAAGATAAGCACAGCAACTACAAGCCAGTCAGTTTAACTTCAGTGGTGGAGAAACTTCTAGAAACAATAATTTGGGACAACATTAAGAGTCACAAGGACATATGGGGGTTAATTAAGGAAAGCCAACATGGATTTGTTAAGGGAAAATTGTGTTTAACCAACATTCTGGAGTTTTTTGAAGGGGTAACAGAGGGTTAATGAGGGCAATGCAGTTGATGTGGTGTACATGGACTTCCAAAAGGCATTTGATACAGTGCTGCACAACAGACTTGTGAGCAAAGTTATAGCTCATGGAATAAAAAGGGACAGTAGCAACATGTATATGGAATTGGCTGGAAACAAAGAAACAGAGAAAAATAGGAGCAGGAGTAGACCAATCTTCCCTTCAGGCCTGCTCCGCCATTCAAAAAAGATCATGGCTGATTGTCTAATTCAGTACCCTGTTCCCGCTTTCTCCTCACATTCCTTGATCCCTTTGGCATTAAGCTGAGTGACTGGAAACAGTACTGGTTAATGGATGTTTTTCAGGCAAGAGGAAGGTTTGTAGTGGAGTTCCCCGGGGTCAGTGTTGGGACCCTTGCTTTTCAGATTGATTCCAGTGATGAGGGGTTTGTCTTATGAAGAGAGATTGAACAGTTTAGGCCTTTACTCTCTAGAGTTTAGAGGAATGAGAGGAGATCTATTTGAAGTATATAAGATGATTAAGGGGATTGACAAAGTAGACGTAGAGAGGATGTTTCCTCTGGTGGGGCAATCTAGAACAAGAGGTCATAGTTTTAGGTTAAGGGGTAACAGATTTAAAACAGAGATGAGGAGAAATTCAAAGGGTCGTGAGTCTGTGGAATTCACTACCCCAGAGTGCGATGGATGCCAGGACACTGAGTAAATTTAAGGAGGAGATAGACAGATTTTTAATTAGTAATGGGTTGAAGGGTTATGGAGAATGGGCAGGAAAGTGGTGTTGAGGCCGAGATGAGATCAGCCATGATCGTATTGAATGGCAGAGCAGGCTCAAGGGGCTGAATTGCCTACTCCTGCTCCTAGTTCTTATGTTATGTTCTTATATTGTATTAAATGACCTAGACCTTGGTGTACAGGGCACAACTGCAAACTTTGCAGATGATACAAACCTTGGAAACATTGTGAGCTGTGAGGAGAATAGTATAGAACTTCAAAAATGACCTAAACGAGCTGGTGGAATGGGCGACAAGTGGCAGATGAAGTTCAATGCAGAGAATTGTGAAGTGATTCATTTTGGTAGGAATAACAGAGAGTGACAATATAAAATAAAAGGGTACAATTCTAAAGTGAGTGCAAGAGCAGCGGGTGAAGGTGACAGGACTGTTTGAGAGACCGGTCAATAAAGCATACAGTATCGTAGACTTTATTAATAGGGGCATAGAGTACAAGAGCAAGGAGGTTATGTTGAACTTGTATAAGACACTAGTTTGGCCTCAGCTGGAGCACTGCGTCCAGTTCTGGGCGCTGCATTTTAGGAAAGACGTGAGGGCACTGGAGAGAGTACAAAAAATATTCACGAGAATGGTTCCAGGGATGAGGAACTTCAGTTATGAAGATACGTTGGAGAAGTTGGGACTCTTTTCCTTGGAGAAGAGAAGGCTGAGAGGAGCTCTGTTGAAGGTATTCAAAATTTGGAGGGATCTGGACAGAGTATATAGGGAGAAACTGTTCCCACTCGTGAAAGGATCAAGAATGAGCGGGCACAGAATTAAGGTAATTGGCAAAAGAAGCAATGGTGACATGGGGAAAAACTTTTCACGCAGTGAGGGGTTAGGATCTGGAATGCACTGCCAGAGTGTGTGCTGGAGGCAGATTCAATTGAGGCATTCAAAAGGGAATTAGATAGTTACCTGAAAAGGAAGAATGTACAGGGTTATGGGGACAAAACAGGGGAATGGCACTAAGTGAATTTCTCACTTGGAGAGCCAGTGCTGACACAATGGGCTGAAGGGCCTCCTTCTGTGCTGTAACAATTCTGTGATTCCTGGCCTTGGCAAAACAAAAAAAAAATGTTTAAAAGTTGGCTGGCCCATGGTTAGACTGCTCAATGCCATACAAAAAGGGCAGAGCTGGCACTGTGTACACTCTGCCTATTTGTGCCTTAAAAATCGCAATCTGGGTTCTACAACCAGACACTGATTTGCATTCTTAAGCAACCCCTGCCATTTCCGGCAGACAGGCTACTTTTCCCATTCAAAAATTGCATCAGGTGGGCCTCGGACATTAATGGGGTGGCCAAAGGGCCCATTTGATTTTCAATTGCTGGTTTTCCAGTTGAAAACTGTCCAAGAGTGATCAACTTACAGAATAAGCTTCCAAGAAGGGTAGTGGAGGTGAAAAGTGCTCAAATCTTTTAGAAAACAACTGGATGCTGAAATGGAGGAGTTTAAGGAACTTTCCAGATGGGGGGAGTAAAATGGTCCTCCTCATTCCATGACAACTTGTGATCATGAGGCAAGCTACATATAAAGCCCACAGAAAGTTAATGAGAACATCTGAGATTGGCTGAATACATGTAATTGTCAGCTGCATGTAGAAATAAAATAGGCTGCAATTGTTCACATCTCTGTCATCCTAAACTCTCCTTTTCTGATACTGTACCACATTCATTACTTCCCTTTTGTTGCATTTCCAGAAGGTGGCCGATCAATTTGAGTCAAGTATACTAACAAACCCAAGCAGCCACATCGGACATCTGCTATTATCTTTGATTCCCATATATTAAGTAGTTGCTGATGGCAATCTTCATATATGACAGCTACATTTATTCGCACTCATTCTTATTTCACATCATGACACCTTTCTTCAAGGATGGCACTACCCCCCACCCCAGCTAATTTTCCAAACTCTCCTGGTGCATGACCATGTACTGGGAGGACCTATGTGATGGCATCTCACTAACTGGGCAGTGGTGACTTATTCCCTGCCCTGTAGACTGCACAGCAGGGTGACCTCAGCAATTTGCAGAGGCCAATCCATAAATCTTGCTTCATGCTCTCTGCGCTGTCCCCTCAGTTCTCAGAAATTGCACAATCCACAGTACAGTATTTGTACCATTTAATTAGCTAGTTAGGCCCCATTCTAGCAGTTTCTTTCTGAAGAGGCCATTCAGCTGTCCTACATTTCCAGCCCACCTTAGCGCACCTGTGCTCAGAAGGTGCCTAGAGTAATGGTTAGCATTCCATTAAGTGCATACGAAGGGGCCAAAACTTCCATTTTATGCAATGGCTGTGAGCCAAGAGTTATTTAACCCATACAATTTCTGAGCACTTGATGCTCTCTGAACAAATGCAAATGTGAAATTAAGCAGATCCAAGTATGCAGCACACCTTACTGAAACCATCCAGGGATCAGCCAGAGTAAAAAGATGAAAGCTCCAGATTTCGGTCCATTGTTTGATTCCTTCTGATTTAGAGGAACTGTAAGCATTCAGCACCCAAGTCATAAAGTCACTGAACGGGTTACCATCTTAACATTTATATTTAATTAAAAAACAACAAATGAGATCACCAGAAGAAATCGTTATCTAGCTGTGCTTCATTACGATTTCTTTATTGATTTTTAATGTCTGTGGGAAATAGGGAATCAATCATTTGGTGAACAGATTGCTTTCAACATGAGGAAACACAATTTTTAATTTTTTTTTTAAAAACTCTGACTGCATGAATTCACTAATGTTCCAAATGCCCTAAATAACCGGAAGGATGGGGCTAATTTAAGGACTAAATCTTCTTAAAACTGGTATTAAAAACAATGTAGGCAGTAGATACATTTCCTAATGTTAGCCCAGTGAAGGGAAGTGAAAGCCCCTATCAACAGCATTACCAAACCTTGGATGACTTCAGTAAAATACCATACCGAGCTTTCCACTTTGCCCAGCCCACACTATACATACAGAATTGATTCAGTGCTGTTCATTTCATTCTCATGGTAATCTGGAATACTCAAGCATTCTAAACCTGCAGTGCTGCATTTTTTTAAATTACGTACATGCAGCTGACAGTGATAGGTTACGAAAACAAACCATTTGAACAATGCTGAGCTATACAACCTAACAGCATCACTGGCACAAGGAGTTTAAGGTGCTTCCACTAAGAGGAAGTATTTTCCTTTCTCCAGTGTTGTTTAATTGCATATTTCATAGATACAAGACAGTTCTAAACAAATTGGGTGTTGCGAAGGATGGGCCTGGTCACATTGCCGCGGAACGCTCCGTGCAGTTGGGCGGCGCCGTACCACCTATCCTTCGTGGAGCAGTTTCTGCGGAAAAACACATTTGACCACCGGTCCATCAGGCAGTGGTCTGCACGGAATGTCCTCAAGGCCCTACGGGAAAAGGAAACGGTGGATCCTGTCGGATGGTTCCCCGAGCAGACCGTCAAAGTCATTTGGCGGAATGCCTCATCACCAGAACTTTCAAACAAGCACCAAGACGTAGCTTGGCTGGTGGTGAGAAGGGCCCTCCCCGTCAGATCCTTCATGCACACCCGAAGTCTCGCCCCCTCCGCACAGTGCCCCCGCGTTGGCTGTGGTGGGGAAGAGACGGTCGCCCACCTCCTCCTGGAATGTGCCTTTGCAAAGCAGGTGTGGAAAGAGATGCAGTGGTTTTTGTCAAGGTTCATCCCAAGCAGCTCTGTAACACAGGAGTCTGTGCTCTACGGGCTGTTCCCAGGGACGCACACCGAGACAAACATCAACTGCTGCTGGAGGGCTATCAATTCGGTGAAAGACGCCCTTTGGTCTGCCCGAAACTTGCTGGTCTTCCAGCGCAAAGAGTTGTCCACCACCGAATGTTGCAGACTGGCACATTCCAAGGTCCAGGACTACGTGCTGAGGGACGCACTAAAGCTTGGGGCAGCCGCAGCAAAGGCTCAATGGGGAAAGACCACAGTGTAAGGTTCCCCACCAAGCTGGACTGAGGGGCTGGAACCATGGGAAGCCCCTCGAACTGTATCGTTAATATTCTCAATTGCTGTAAATGTAAAACTGTAATTGACATGACAATTGTGAAACGGAAGGGTTGGGAAGAAACTCATGACATTATTGAAAGAAACTGATCTCTTTTGCAATGTTTGTATTTTTTCGTGCTGTTTGGAAACTGTTTGGCAATGTAATTTTTACAGATTTTTATGAATAAAGTATATTTTGGAAATAAAAAAAAAAAATTGGGTCTTTACAATAATCTGACAGCCTTATCACTTTTACCAGAATTTTTTAAAACCAAATTCAAATTCTCAAGCTGCCATGGTGAGATTTGAACTCGCATTCAAACCATTGAAGGGCAGCTTAAATGCTGGTTAATAAGGCATAAGGGATCCTGGGCTTTATAAATAGAGCCATAGAGTACAAAAACAAGGAAGTTATGGCGAACCTTTAAAAAAAACATTGGTTTGGCCTCAACTGGAGTATTATGTCCAATTCTGGGCACCATATTTTAGGAAGGATGTGAAGCCATTGTAGAGAATGCAGAAAACAGTTGAGAACGAAGTCTCTGATCCCCTGAACCAATTATGTAGATAGATTGGAGATCTTAGAGAAGATTGAGAGGAGATTTGATAGAGGTGTTCAGAATCAAGAGGGGTCTGGACAGAGTAGATAGGGAGAGACTGTTCCCATTGGTGGAAGGGTGGAGAACCAAAGGACACAGATTTAAGGTGATTGGCAAAAGAACCAGAGGCAACATGAGGAAAAATGTATTTTTTTTTTTAAATGGCGAGTGGTTAGGATCTGGAATGCACTGCTTGAAAGTGTGGTGGAGGCAGATTCAATTGCAGCTTTCAAAGGAGAATTGGATAATTATCTGAAGAGAAAAAGTTTGCAGGGTTACGGAAAAAAGGTAGGGGAATGGGACTAGCCGAGTAGCTCTTACAGAGCGCTGGCACAGACACAATGGGCCGAATGGCCTCCTTCTGTGCTGTAACCATTCTATGGTGCTGTGGATTATTAGTCCAGGCCTCCAGATTACCAGCCCAGTAATATAACTATATTATTGTACCCTGCAGTATAAGGGCCTGAAAGGATTAATGTTTGATAAAGTGAGAGTAAACGCCTCCCAATGTAGTGATGATGGTCACATGAGTATTAGGTTGGGAAGAAGCTAGAAGCAACACGAGGTGTGCTGGCTGGACAGACTTGTGGTGAATGTAAATAGTTATAGCTGTATATAATAAGTTTAACTTTAGCCCTACAAAGACTCTGAAACTTCATTAGACAACACTTGATTTATGCTACAACAATACACAACATACCCTATTTACCCTATTATATGCAAAATAATATTTGCATTGTCTTCTGCTCAGTGTCAGTTTTCATGCTGGAAGTACTCAAGTGTTCTGCTTTGAACTGAAAATGCCAGATTCATCTTGACCCATTGATATCAGCCTGAAGCAAATACTGCTGATTGCCTCTCAATCGCTGGGTCAAAATCCTGGAACTCTCTTCCTAATATCACTGTGGGTGTACCTACCTCACATAGACTGCAGCGGTTCAAGAAGGCAGCTCACCACCACCTTCTCAAGGGAAATTAGGGATGGGCAATAAATGCTGTCCTAGCCAGCGGTGCCCGCATCCCACGAATGAATTAAAAAAAAACTCCAGCATCCACAAAGTGAAATAGTCACTCCACATTTACAAACTCTACATTACCTGAAATAAGGGCTATTGCTGCACATTTTCAGTTAATGCTAATTAGGATCCAACTGTGTAAACAAACAGCCTGTTTACAGAAGGTTGTTGTTGCCAGAATTAATTCAATACTACTTTATTCAGCAGTAAAATTTGGTTGGGATGGGGTTCAGAATAAGAAGAGGGTTGTGACAGTAATGTGATTGCTATTGGTGAAATGGGGAGAATGTCAATGTATCTACTGAAAACCATGGAGGATCATAGATACTAGACATGATGGTGATATGTACAGTTTGTTCTACTGATTGGAAGATGACAGTGAGAAGACAAAGAGGGAGGGATTTAAAGCAAAACGTACTTCAATGACTTCAGTGATGATTCATTAAAAAACCCAAGCAGATGTTCCTGCTGTTGTTCTTTGAGGAAATCTACCTAATTTTATGGTGTGTCTCTCCCTTATAATAAATATTATTTTTCCCAGCACATTCAAAATAAAGTCATAATATTTTATTTGTGGGCTTGAAGTGCATTGAATGGGACTGTAGATCAATGAAAGTGGTTCAGATAAACAAGATAAGTACTGTGAAGGTTAAAACTTATCCCATTCACCTTCCCTGCATCTCACATTGACAATGGTTTAAAGCTCTGATTTTAGCATGAGAACAATATTTTACACATTAAAACAAAACACAGTTGAAATATGCTGGTGAAAGGTTGTGAGGGAGTGGGCAATTTTCAAATTTTTGTTTGCTTTAATTAAGGGAACTTTAGGCCTTAATTTGACTGGGTTAGTGATCTAATCCCTTTCAATTAACTTGCTGTGAAGTAGTGCTTGATAACCCACTAGGGCTGGCACAATGAATGGGTCCAAGCTGAGCACACTTCACTGCAGCTGTGCCTTCCTGCCCACCTGCAGCTCACGCTTCAGTTCCCAGGCAGCACATTACACAGTGACAGCTGCAATAGGCTTCTTAGTGAATCTATCACTCCAGCTGATCCAGAAACAAGGTGCAGAGATGGGGCTGCCTAGACTAGGGGGATGAATTCCCTCATTATGTTTGAATTTTTAATTAATGTTTTTACAAAACAGTCTAATACCCCCAGGAACGAAGGGATGTGCAAAGCCCCAAAGCAAAATTTGCAACTTGTCCGAATCATTTGTATTTAGTTTTAATGCTTAGTTTCTTTTGAGTGCAAGATGTATCTACAGAAAGCTTTTTTAAATAAATAAACCAGCACATTCAACATCACACTGGAGATATCTTTGCTTCCCTTTTGTGCAAGCAGCCACAACAAAATAATGAAACGTGGAGAAGAACAGTGAGAGAATGAGAAAGTTTAGAATTGAGTGCATGTAAATTCAAGTAAGAGTGCTAGAAATGCACAGCCTGTCAAGTAAACAAGCAGCATCTGAAAGCCAAAGCAGATTCCATTCCAAATATTAACCTACCATTTCTCCTTCACTTTTAGAAGCTGACTAACCTGCACTGTGTTTGCAGCATTTTCTGTTTTTATTACAGATTTCCAACATTCAGCATTTCCTTCTTATCTTTGATTTCTATTTTAAATTGGGCCTTTTTCAGACTGCAGTGTAAAAGAAAGTTAAGATTTTACATGGTCCATCATTGCCAGCCAAAACCTATGATTGTAATGGGCAGAAAATTGCAATTGCAGATCTGCAATTTTCTAACACATGTCCTCACTAGATTTAGCCTTATATCTTGGGGTAATAAGCTCCCTAATTTCTGTGTATAGCATAACTGTAAATATATTTGTGAAGGTTTCCTCTGTTTGGATTTTTAGCCATATTAACATTGCCCCAAAATGCATTTACGATTTTGCTGCACGCCAAGCTGTAAATGACTGTTGGCCACATTAGCGGCCAGACATTTAATATAGGTTCATGTTCAATCAATCTGTTTATACTTCACTAAAATATAATAGAGGAATGTTATACCAATATGTTAAGCACCCATCTGCAAATATCACCATTAGTCATTTTGATACTGAACAACTGGATTTCTTGGTCCATTGTTTTCAATCTGACAGGGACAAGCTTTAACACTATAGAACTTGTGAGCTACACTTAATGCCCACAGGACTTCCAACTTCATTTGAAAATAATGAGGCCAGTGGAAACTTCATTGGTCAGACCAAAATCATAATAGAGGTTGTATTGTCCGAATGACATTTCCTGTTTGGGTCAGGGTTTGAAGGAGTATTGCTGTTAAATTGACATCAGTGTCATTAGGTTCTGCCATAGGCCTATGATTTATTAAAAGACAATACAATCCTTGTGCAGTAAATGAAGTATTGATTGTGCAAGGGGTAAAATGGCTTGCACGGCTTCCTGTGCAGTAATAATCCAGCTATTGTTCTCAGATTTGGTTTCTCTTTATTAATCGGCATTCCTATCCGTTGATCAATTAATAGGCTTTGCTACTCAAAAGGCTAAAGTCTTGCCCTGTCATCTGACCTCAAAGAGGCCGGCCACATGGAGGGATCAAGGGGTTGTGACCTTTGCAAGTTCAGGCTGACAAGCAGCTTTCACCCCAAATCCAGGATAAATCTGTTCAGAGGACGAGCTGTTCACTCAGTTTTGGGGCCCTGGCTGCATGTAAAGGTGAAAATTTCAATCAAATGTATGAAATAAGTGGCAATAAGGTTGTGATAATAATAGAATTCAATCTTTATGGCCCTGCAGTGTTCTGTTTAGACAGCCAGCTCAGAACGGAACTGTGTTGGCATCATGTGGGAGTTAGTTTGGTTTATTAAGAGAAATAAAAAATGCCAAACCATGACCCGGCAGGATTGCGCTGTGAAGCAGCTCCTTGATATAAATTGAACAACCCCCTCTATGCCAGAGTTAACAGTGAAGCTCATTTACACAAAAGTATCAATGAGGCATTGCAGCACCTTCACATCAGCATAAAGTGTTACCATTGTCCCCACAAGGGTGGTCATCTGCTCTTACTGCTGTAAGAACCTGAATACTGCCCAACTCACCCTCAGTCTAATTCATAACCAACTACTCAGAACCAAAGTCATGGTTATCATTAGTGTAAACAAAAGGCAGAAAAATAGTGTAAATACAGCAGTTTTATAACCTTGAATAAATGTTAGCATTTCCTTGTATTCTAAGAAATTGTTAGGATACATTAGCAGCCTATGATAATCCCATGGGTGGAAGGAACAGCATAGTGTGTTTGCACAGAAGGCATCAGATACAATCATCTCCAGTGAATTCCCAATTTCAGCTATGAGACGACCCAAGTACTGCCCACATGAGAGAATGGAGGTGGGTGGGGGGGGGGGGGGGGGGAGGGGGGAAGTAATGGAAGAGTAATGAGCTCATGAGCAATATTGGCAAAGACATGGAAGCTTGTTGCCTATCCGTTCTCTGGGCTGTATTGCCTGATGAGTCCCACATAAGAAAAAAATAGCATAGTGACTGGAACATTGAAATGACAGCACATTTACCACAAGCTCTTTAATTATTTTGAGTAAAATGTTATTGTGTTAAATGTCAATCCAAAAATGTTTTAATAAATTAGGGTGTATATTAAGTGGGGGCAAACAAGTAATTTCTTCCAACAAACTAATTTTTATCTGTAATGCACAATAATCATACAGCAATCTTTATGGTGAAATTTCATTGTCCAGTAACTGTAAAAGAAATTAGTGGCATGTTCAGAAAAGCACAGGTGTGCACTTTGAATGAGCATTTTGTTCAACCGCCTGCAGGTACACCACTCAGTTATACTTGTCGGATTACCCAAGAACTGATTGGTTTGCATCAGTCAGCCACTGCTAGCAGTCAGCAGGTTTACAGATTTCACCAGAAAAATATAAACTTGTGGGATTCCCTGTCTCTGCTTTGTTAGCTAATCTCAGTACAGTAGGCGTACTATCATTGCAGGGCTATGGGGAAAGAGCAGGGGAATGGAACTAACTGGACAGCTTTTCAAAGAACTAGCACAGGCACGATGGGACCAATGGCCTCCTTCTGTGCTGCATAATTCCAATGGGCCTCACAAACCCCAGGCTGAAGGGATAACGTTTCAAACAAAGCTACTCCTGATCAGTATCCATTGTTTCCTGCTGGAAATCCGTGTGTACACACATCAGGTAATGATAGGATTGGTCTCAGCCGTAATGTTCCCCCTTCCCCATTATCAAAACAGCCAACTTGTAATGGTTACGACCGCTCAGGACAAAGCCCCCAATCAAAATATATTATTCTGACTGTGGTGGGAGCAACGCACTGTCAATTCAGTCCCGTCACTCTACAGGTCGCATTATATATCTTTAAGCTTTCCAAATCAAGGAAAGCAGCAGCTGAACTGAATCCATTTAGTAACCCCCGAATGAGGCAAAGCAAACCAGGTATCTTTAGATAGCAACAAATTATTTATTTATTTATTTTTAAAACTAAAATCTTAAATACTACTAAGATAAACCAATATCTAAAGACTTTATAACTTAGTTTTTTAAAAAAAAACTAACCCCCGCATTCACAGACATATATTCAAACTAACAGTAGTTTGGTTTTTAATTATTTGCCTGAAAAAAATAGAAAAAACAATAATTGCAGATTAAGCTTCCGACAAACAGTCTTCAAATTCAACACAGTCAAGGTACACTTGCAGTCTTCCAACGTCAAATGAATTTGAATATCCTTCCAGAGATAGGAATTCAGCAGTTCAGTTCAGCAGTTGAAGTATGAAATTCTTTTTTCCAGCGATGAACACAGCAGATCAATAATTTGTTTTTTTTTAAGGAATTAATCTGGTTCAACTTTAGAATTTTGAGAGAGAAACTAGACAAATTGACTTACGGACAGCTCTCCTATTTCCTTCACGTGCCAGAACAAACTGTGTCTGTCTGTCTCTGCCAGCCAGTTTCAAAGTCAAAATGGATACATTTGAATCTCTGTTCTCCCTCTCAGTATGGTTGTCCCAGGAAACCAGAATGCAATTTGGCTTACAGTCTCTGGAACTTGCTGCCTTAAAGTACTGATTTTTTTTTTTTTTACAGCCTTAAAGGCGCACCGCAATATTTCCCGAGGAGAGAAAAAAAAACACAGGATCGTGGCACAATGACCATCTATGCTAGTACATGAAGAATGGTCAGTTTGAGTGAGGTTCTGGCAGCCTACCCAAACCCTGAGGAGATGTTCCCCAGCATGAGCCAATGCCCTCAGGGTGATGGAGGAAGAACAAATAAGACTTTGCACATTCAGCAGAGAGGAACTGTGCCAAAATAATCCTCCATGCCAATTACAAATAAAAGTTGTTCAAACAGACAGTCTATATATTACGTCATACAGTTTTTCTCAGCACAGGGGCGGCCTTTGCTGCTGGGGGCCCTCCATGGGCCACAGATTGCCCAAGCAGGAGGACCCTCCCAACCATCAGCCCACAGGGAGAGCACTTGGTTTTACTGGGCGCCTTCCACCTGTGGCTCCCACCAGATGCTGGTAAAATACCAGCAACGGCAGGATGAGGCCATTAAGTGGCCACTTAAGGGCCTCAATTGGCCTCTGGGCATGAAGGCCATCCTCTGCCTTCCCCACCCCTGACTAAAACGAATGGCATTGGGAAGGCGGCAGGCACTCCAACCCCACCCACCCAGCACTTCCCCCCCTCCACACCCCCAACACTTTCCCTCACTATTCTATGACCCCCAAATTTTGTTTGATATTTTGGGGCAGCATTTGTTTCCTCTTTTTTCTCCTCTCCTGCAAGCGATGAGTTCTGCTGAGATTTGGTTCCATAGGATCCGGTGGCTCTCTGGTACATTGTTCAAGTATATTCTTCACACACAAGCCTACAGTGCAAGTATATGCAGTCTATTCAACTCTGACAGGATAGCAAAGTCCAATCTTGGCCTCCGCTAACATCCATACACTTTCCAGTTAGATTACTGTAGCGTGATTAGGAGAACGAGTCCTGAATTCCCTCTAACTCAGGGATGCTGAGGCCAATTGCAATGCTCCTAGTATGATCCTGGCTAGCACCATCTTCCTGCACAGAGCAGGAATCAAACACATGGCAGTCTGGTCCTGTTTTCCTCCCTTAAACCCAAACAGATTTAATCTTGCAAACTGAACTAGTATTTGACAAACATCAGCTCCTCGGACAAACCAGGACAACATTTCAGCATTATGCTAACAAAATATGCAGGATGTAGTGAATTTAAAATTTGCTGCATTTTCAAGTCTAATGTTAAGTTAGAATTCACAAAAAAATTGCATTGATTTTATAATAACTAGGAATTAATAAAATTGATAAAGCTTATCCAGTGCTCAGATAAGTTAATGCAGCTCAAAATGCATTGTCCTCTTGTAAAACATTTTCAAATTTAACACCAAAAGTTTCAAATTAGCTACAGTATGATTTTGTATTTTTGAATAAAAACTATTGTTTTAAATTAAATGAGAACACAAGCTAGGAGAAATGCATCCAAGATATAATTGTGTTTCACAGCATCTTCAGGCAGTGAATTTTCGATTAACACTGGGTGCCTATTGCTCTGGGAACCAGCAAGAGGTCAGAATTAAGCCCTAATCTATTCATGTACCAAATCCCATCAACATTCCTCAAGCATTCTTGCTGAAGGGGGGAGGAAATTTGTTATCAGAAACCACAGGTTCCCACACTATAGACTTCTGTCAGGGACAAGGGCCCATCCCAAAATAGTCTGCTCATTTAGAGAGAGAGGAAAACACATTCAATTATTTGCCCATTTTATAAAAAGGCACAACTCACTCCCGCTTTCTACCAGATTCCCTTGTGGAACTTTGAACTTGGAGTACCACATTTTCAGCTTAACTTGTTTTGCTCGGCTTTCTCTCTTTAAAAAATAAATTTTTGAATTGTGAAGTTGAATTGAATTCACTGTAATGCATAAAGAATCAAGAAAATATTTTGTAAGATGATGTCACAAAAAGGTATTAAAATAAAAGGCACACTATTTATAATGATAAATATATTTAAATCATTTTGAGTGGTAGGTGGTAAAATATGTAATAGATAATTCATCCAGTTATTCATTATGTTTAATACAAAGTCATCTATTTTCAAAGGGTTTTATTGAAATCTACCACAAAATAAAAGTGTAATCAAAATATTAAATGCTAGAAATTCACAGCAGCTCAATCAGCATCTAAAAAAAAATGACAGCTCAGGATATAGACTATAGATCCACAACCAGAACTGGCCCACCTTTTCTCCTTTCAGATATCCACTCTCCAGTTGGACATTTGCAGCATTTTCTGCTTCTGTTTTAGATTTTGTTTTTAAAACTCTAGGAAACAAAACTATATTCTACCCTAAGTGAAGAATTATTTGATTCTGATTATTTTTTCTTTAAAAAGTTAATCACATTATTCCCTCAATGATTTAACTTTTTAAAAAGGAAAGCTCTGCAATTAAATGTTACGTCACTGGTAAATTGTACCAAGAACTGAATGTGGCAGGACCAGGTACAACACCTAGTTGTAATTGATTTAAACGGAGACCTCCTATTGGAAAAAGAGGATGTAGAGTACCATTATAAATCTATTACATCTAATTGGAACCTTGCTTTATAAATCAATTACAACTGCCCTAACTTGCCCTATTAAACATGCCTGGGTAACATAGTATTTCCCCTCTTAAGGTCTAACAGATTTTATGGTCATTGAATCCGAGTAAATCAATACAAATCCTTGCAGTTCATATTTCCTGAAAAAAAAAATCCCCAGAGACAGAGAAGCAAAACATGGGAAGTGCAGCCTTCGCTTTCAGTGAAACACATATCGGGCACTTTAAACATGAAAGATGATCCTCACAGCGAAAGCAATGGTTTCAAGCTCTCTTTAGGCTATTGATTCAGGAATTTGGCTTTCGAAAGGCTCATTGTAGCTTCAGACAATACTCCACATGGGAAAGAGGAGTGAAAGGGACAGCAGGGAGCTGCTAGACTGGAAGAGACCTCTGCTGGGTCCTAATTCCTGTTCCACAACACTGATTGCAGGTCTCTTTCTAAGGAGATGCTCTAAATAGCAGCCACTAGAGCAGAAAAGCATTTACCAGATCATACTGAATAAAAATAGCTATTACCCTTAATATAAGCAACAACAAACAACAGCAACTTATATTTATATAGTGCCCTGAATATAATAAAACATCCCATGGAACTTCACCGGAGCATTATAAAACAAAATATGACACCAAGCCACATAAGGTATTAGGTCAGATGACTAAAAGCTTGGTCAAAGAGCTAGGTTTTAAGGAGTGTCTTAAAAGGAGGAAAGTGAGGTGGAGAGGAGGAAAAAGGTGTGGCGAGGGTATTCCAGAGTTTAGGGCCTAGGCAACTGAAGGCGTGGTTATCAATGGTGGAGTGATTAAAATGAGGGATGCTCAAGAGGCCAGAATTAGATGAGCACAGATATCTCGGACGGTTGTGGGGATGGAGGAGATTAGAGATGGGGAGGGATGAGGCCATGGAGGAATTTGAAAACAAGGATGAGAATTTTAAAATCGAGACTTTGTGTGCCATGGAACCAGTGTAGCTCAGCGAGCATAAGGGTGATTGGTGAATGGGACTTGCTGCAAGTTAAGACACAGGCAATGGAGTTTTGGATGACCATAAGTTTACAGAGGGTTGAATGTGAGAGACCAGCCAGGTTTGTGTTGAATTAGTCAAGTCTAGAAATAACAAAGGTATGAATACAATTATAATTTTTAAAAAGGAGCTATAATCTTTAAGGAATGAAGTTCTCATAATAGGAACCTCCTAATATATGGATTCTGTCACCAACATAAAAAGATGTAATGGTTTTCCCCCTAAATTTAGAGAAAAAAAATTGGCCTTTTTAAATCATATTGAGAATCCAAGGTGAAGGACAAATGTACACAATGCAAGGCATCCTCAAGGTTGAAAACATTAGGAAAAAAGTCGAGATAAATCAATAAATACTGATTAGATGATGCCAATGAGACGACACCAAGCTTCAGCATTCCCAGAGGGAGAATTCTGTTTCCCAGTTGGGAATGGATGCACCCCAGCTTTTCTGCCAGTGCCACCTTTTTCATTTTACTCTTTATCCCTGCAACCTACTCCTATTTCCATTATATGGTACAATACAGCGACTGGCAAGATTTTGCTCATTAATATATTGGTCGCTGAGCCGAGAGCCACAAAGGGCAAGAGGACCAAATGAACAGCAACATTACAAGAATAAATATGCCTGTTTTATTTCTCACATTTTACCATCATACTTAAAAAAAAAACCTGTAAAGTTGAAGATAAACAGTGTGGCCCATTTATTGATGGGCATGTGAATATATGACCAATCTATCGATTGCCTCCACTTATTCACCTCAAGATGATGTGATTTGGTTGGACATTTGAATCAACATCCAAGATGGACACTTGATAATCAAATTAAACTCCCTGTCTACCTCCACATGAGCAAGATGGATGTAGATGTAGTGCAGTGGTCCAGACTGAGTATTGAAAGAGCTGAACAATGGGGCAAGCAGGACAGCCTGAATGATAATCATATTGGTCTCAAAAGATCAGAGTACAAATACATTAAAACAAATTCTGTGGTTTAATACAAAAACACGACCAAAGTTCCTGCACAGCACTGATTTATGGGATGTAAAACAAAAAACAGACTTAGACCTCCATAATGTCTCCCAACTCTGCCCCTGCCACAGCTCATCTGTTGCTGAAACCTTCAGCCATGCCTTTTACCTTAGACTTGACTACTCCATCGCTCTGCTGACCAGCCTCCCATCTTCCTACATAAACTTGGGCACATCCAAAACCCTGCTGCCCATATCCTAACTCGCACCAAGTCCCATTCATCCATAACCCCTTTGCTTGCTGGCCAATATTGGCTCCCAGTTGGACAATGCCTCAATTTTATAATTCTCATCCTTATTTTCATATCCCACAACAGCCTTACCCCTCCCCCGCTCTGTAACCTCCTCCAGCCCTACAATGCGCCGAGATCTGTGCACTCCTCCAATTCTGGCTGCTTGTGAATCCCCGATTTTAGTCAATCCACCATGTGTGGCCAGACCTTCAGTCACCTTGGCCCTAAGCTCTAGAATTCCATTCTTGCATCTCTCAGCTGCTCTATCTCTTTTTCCTCCTTTAAGACACTGCTTAAAAACTATCCTTTTGACCAAACTTTTGGTCACCTGTCCGAATATCTCCTTACATGGTTTAATGTCAAATTTCGTTTGATAATGCTCCCTTGAAATGCAGTGGGACGTTTTATGAAGTTAAAGGCACTATATAAATGAAAGTTATTACACTGTAGAATACAACTGACGTAATAGGAAGAGATTATATGGTTTGGCAATAAAATGGCTCCACTGTCCAAATCAATGTTGGCCAGTCAGATTTATTAAAAATTCTATTAAGTGGCCACAACCATCTTCTCAGGACAGCTTTGAGATGGGCAATAAATGTAGCCTCCTTACTGTTCTCCAGAATCCCAGTAGGCACTTTTTTTCTTTTAAAATCCCACAGGTACTGTTCTGAAATGTTTCCAGTGTTGCGGGCAAGATTAGCTTACAGAGGGAAACTATGAAGTTTAGTCCCCACAAAGACGGATCCCATATTCTCACTGGGGAGAGAGAGATAGGCAGAGAACAGAATTTCCTCAGTCACTGCAACGCCTCCAAATGACCAATTTCAGAGCTGCGTTAGACAAGGTCTGGGAGACAAATAGGTTGCGCCACTATAGTTAAAATATGCAACTGAAACCTTTGTAGTGCCCCAGAGCTAAAAGATTTGTCCCTTAAAAAAAAAAGTAATTTAACTTTTCCGCAAGTTTTCATGAAAAAGTTTGGAAAACCTTTCGTTTGGGGAGGCGAAAGAGACGTGTGTAGCAATGACAGCACACAATGGATTTGTCGCTATCACAGGAAAGGATTGCTGAACAGGTTTTAATAAAGACTGTCTCTTCAAAATAAGTTTCTTTCGGGATATACCAAAAGGTATCTGTCATCACCTCCTCTCTCTGGATAAAAATGATTAGTTTGAGCGCTGTGCGCTGGGTTAACGCGTTTCTCTTGAGTCCCAGCGGCTGGTGGAATGTAAATATAGACCAACAAGAGCTCATTGGGAGGGAGACCAACAAGAGCTCATTGGGAGGGAGACCAACAAGAGCTCATTGGGAGGGAGACCACCACCACCCCCCCCCCCCCCCCCCCCAAGTTTTTTTGTCCTGTCTAATTGAGTGTCCCTTCTGGTGGTCAGTGCTTGTTTGCTCTGGAGTTTATCTGCACGGACACTTCATTCTCAATCTACCCAACAGTCGAATGCAGATCAATGTAAATCACAATCGAATTAATAAAGTGCTTGGGTACATTCACACTCCAAGAGTGAGCGACTGCACGCTTCTTCGGTGGAATGACAGGAGGATTAATTCTCATTATCACCAGAAACAAGAATGCACGCCACTTCGGTTTGCAGTAAACGCTCTGACCCCAACCAGTTCGGATCAGCGAAGAATGTGCAGATTCCAACAAACTGGATGGGGTCCGAATCTGCGCAATGGCGCAGCGATCGGCTCGGGCAGTGTTGCCGGAAAGCACCGGGGACATAAGACACTCAGAAACCCGGCAACAGCAACCCCAAGGGTTATTGAAACAGAGCAACTCATTTCACTGACCTGAAGTATCCCACATATTCAGTTCGATCCTTTGCTTGTCAATTTCGAAACTCGCCGTGTAGTTTTCAAACACAGTGGGGACATAATTCTGGAATTAAAAATTAAAGATATGCAACATGACATTAAAGATCGGGTTTAGAGAATGTTAAGATTTTTTTCTTTAGAAAAAAAGGTAACATTTACCAATTAGACGCCAGTGGCAAATGAATTTAATATGAAAAATAATGCAATTAATTGGACAACTTGCTTGTCTAGTTTAAAAACTTCCTCCTAAACTGGAGCCTCACCATTCGCGCGCACACACGGAAATATTTCAATTCAAAAGCAATGTCACCTTTCATACTTATTAATCCTTTCACAACCCGAGCAGAATTGGTTTCTTTAAATGTAAGTATCGTCAACAATCTATTTGGAACGAAATGTTATACTATGTGTCATTTCGTAGCAATGAGTTAAAATGACTGCAGATTTTGAGCAAAACTTGATACAACAGCTTAATACAGTTCCTCTCCATTTCTTTCTAGTATAATGTGAACACGAGTTCTTAGTAAATTTCAGCGAGTTATTCAATACCCCAGATGGTCTGTTCAAAGTTTAGATTGCTCATTAAAAAGAGTTATAAAAATATTTACCTCGGGATAACAATCCTTAGCAAATACGTGTAATAAAGTAGTTTTTCCACATTGTGCATCCCCAACTACAACAATCTTGCAACGAGCGATTTGATTCTCCATGGCTTGATTCTGGTCCTGATGGCGAGTTCCTTCTTTCATTTACGACAGCTTTCAACCAGTAATCCAGACGGCGAGAGAACAGCTCCCTTTGCTATACCTGCCTTTACTTGCCTCTTTCACTCCGACTGCCTTGCTTTTCTCAAGGCTCTTAGACTATGAGCCGGGAAAGCTTCATTGAGAATGGAATCACCAATCAGTGCAATGGTCCCAGGGATATGTAAATAAAGGCGATACGTGGGAGGGGCCATCAGCTGGAAAATAATTAAATTAAAATGAGTGGATTAAGTCAAATTGAATCAAGCCTCCAATTTAACACAAAAGTGTGAAAGACACCCTGTAAAGTAGTAATTTTTTTTGAAGAGAGTTGCTTTTAGATGCCAGGAGAGACTGTGGCATTTTAAAAAGAAAACATGGGCTGGAGTTTATACAAATGGAATGGGTCAGATTGCCAGTCATTTTTCTGGTGACATCTGAACTATTTTGAAGAAAACGAGCATTTAAAACATGTAGCATATGTGAAATAAAAATAGATGACATCATTTGACAATCCTACTGTATATACACACATACACAAAGGATGTGTCAGGGTACAGCTTGCCAAGTGCTCAACACCAACATGCAGTGCCACAGAGTGGTGAAATGTGGGATTTCCCCTCAGTACTGATTGCCCAATTCCAATCGTGTTTTTTTATTCATTTATGGGATCTGGGCATTGCTAGTTATTGTCCATTCCTATTCACCCTTGAGAAGATGGTGGTGAGCCACCTTCTTGAACCGCTGCAGTCCACGTGAGGTATATACATCCACAGTGCTGTTAGACAGAGACTTGCAGGTTGGTAGGTAAATTGGCCATTATAAATTGCCCCTAGTATAGGTAGGTGGTAGGGAAAATATAGAGACAGGTTGGGATGTGGTAGGAATATGGGATTAGTGTAGGATTAGTATATATGGGTGGTTGATGGTCGGCACAGACTCGGTGGGCCGAAGGGCCTGTTCCAGTGCTGTATCTAAATTAAACTAAACTAAGCTCCAGGATTTTCACCCAGCGACAGTGAAGGAATGGCAATATAGTTCCAAGTCAGAATGGTTTGTGATTTGGAGGGGAAATTGGTGGTGGTGGTGTTCCTATAAGTCTCCTGCCCCTGTTCTTCTAGGTGAGAGAGGTTGCGGGTTTGCGAGGTGCTGTCAAAGAAGCCTTGGCTACTTGCTGCAGTGCACTTAGTAGATGTTACACACGACAACCACTGTGCGCCGGTGGTGCAGGGAGTGAATTTTAGCGTTATGAGAAGATGGCTGATTTGAGACCGGGCCGTTTTTGCTCAGAAAGAGCAAATTGGAGGTGGGGTAGTAATTCATCTCATTCAACCACAATGAAAATCATCCCTACTCCATCCGAGATTGTGCATAAGGAGAAACCTCAGCACTATGTGATGTATCTGTGATGACTGTTGAGTATTAAGATAACATCTGTAATTATATTAATGGGCATCAACAAATATCTTGAGTATGCGTCTGGAGAAAAGAAAAATATAGCATCAAAATCAGCTTAATAAAAATGCTGCAATAGCTATTTGCATTGATATCACAGAATCACAGAATTGTTACAGCACAGGAGGCCATTCGGCCCATCGTGTCTGCATCAGCTCTCCAAAAGAGCAATTCATTTAGTGCCATTCCCCCGCACTTTCAATTAGAGAAAGTTCGACAGTGTTTCACAGAGAAAGAAAGGATACCAGAGACTTGATACTCTGTCACAAGGCAGATTACTAACAACCTTTATACAGAATTTAAAGTGTACTTGTGTACTTTGCATTACTTATCAGAATTAAACTGATCTTATTCAAATCCCTTCCTGTCCACTTGATTTAATTGGATATGAAAAAGAACACGGGTGAAGGGACAACAAACAACATTTTAATAGCGCCGTTAATGTATTAAAATGTTCCAAAGCACTTTACAGAAGTAAAAAAACTGAACGTTGAGCAATGGTGGGAGAAGGGTTAGGGTTAGTGGCCAAAGGCAAGATCAAAGAGGTAGGGTTTAGGGGAAGGAAAAGAGGGTATAGCTCAGTGGTAGAGCATTTGCCTATAGATCAAAAATCTCAGTTTAAATCTGGGTGCTCATTCAATAACTTTATATTTCTCCAAAGTATGCAGGGCAATTATATAAAAAAATTATAATCCAGAATGTCACCTGTGGCTCAGTTGGTAGCACTTTTGCCTCTGAGTCACAAAATTGTGGATTCAAAGTCTCACTCCAGGTCTTGACCACAACAAGCTAGGCTGACACTCCAATGCAATAACAAGGGAGTTCTGCACTGTTATAGGGACTGCCTTGTGGATGAGATGTTAAACCAAGGTCCTCTCCTCCCTCTCAGGATGTCATAGAGTTATACAGCACAGAAACAGGCCCTTCGGCCCATTGTGTCTGTGCCGGCCATCAAGCACCTAACTATTCTAATCCCATTTTCCAGCACTTGGCATGCTATGGCATTTCAAGTGCTCATTTAAATACTTCTTAAATGTTGTGAGGGTTCCTGCCTCTACCACCTCTTCAGGCAGTGCCTTCCAGATTTCAACCACCCTCTGGGTGAAAACATTTTTCCTCAAATCCCCTCTAAACTTCCTGCCCCTTACCTTAAATCTATGCCCCTGGTTATTGACCCCTCCGCTAAGGGAAAAAGTTTCTTCCTACCTAAGCTATCAATGCCCCTCATAATTTTGAATAGCTCAATCATATCTCCCCTCACCCATGGTACTATTTTGAAGAAGACCAAGTCAGTTATCCCTATTATCCTGGCCAATATTTATCCCTCAATCAAAATCACTAAAACAGGTTATCTGGTCATTGTCACATTGTTGTCTGTGGGAGCTTGCTGTGCACAAGTTGGCTCCTGCGTTTCCTACAACTGTGGCTACACTTCAGAAATACCTCATTGGTTGTAAAGCACTTTGGGATGTTCTGAGGCCGTGAACGGTAATAGATAAATACAAGTCTTTCTTTCTTTATGAAGTGCGGTTTAGGGAGAGAATTCCAAAATGTGGGGCCACGACAGCTGAAGGTTCTGTGGCTAAAGGTGGAGTAGAGAGAGGGGAGGATGCAAAGGAAGTGAGAGCCAGAAGAGTGATCAGTGATGACAAGGAGGACACTGAACTAATCGATTTGGTAGGTGGCAAAGACATGAATCATCAGTAGATGGATGAGGTAAAGGAGGAGGTGAGCAATGTTGTGAAGAGGGAAATCGGTGATCTTGGTGATGGCCGGTATGTGAGGTTTGATGCTCAGCTCAGCTTCAATCAGGACAGTGAGACTGTGCACCATAGGAATCATCCCAAATGAGCAGCCAGGGAGAGGAATGAAGTCAGGAGTTAAAGTATAGAGTTTTTGGGAAGACAGAACTGAAGAGAAAGTGAAATGACCTAAATGGAACAATATGCAGTCAAGAATTCAAGGGGATTGTAAAGTAAAAAAAGAAAGGGGAAGAAGATGAACAAAAGCAGGAACAAGCAGAAAAAGGACCCTAAATCCTACAGCAGAAGCAACATAAGAAAAAATGGGAAGACATCTTTAATCAGTAACTTGAAAAATAAGAGAGGGCTGCAGCTTCTCTCTGTCACACGAGCAATGATGAAGATAAGCAGGATGATATAAAAAAGTTAAGATAATGCTGACAAAAAAACTATAAATGGAACTGAAAATTGTAAATGGAAGTGTCAAAAATGAAATGCTGCAAAAGATGGTGTTTGCAATGAAGATAATTACAATGCAAAGTTGTAAATTAAATCAGTGAATTGAATATAATGTCTGTCATATATCTGGTATGAAAACCCAAAAATAAAAATGAAAGCTGTGAAAAAAAGCTTGGGGGCCAGGTGGTATAACATCTACATGTCAGTTTCATAAATTGTAGCAAATTGTACACTAACTACATACTTCAGTTCTACAAGAACTGCCAAAGCTCAGCTTTGATTAACAACTTATTTTGTTCTTGCAAGCCACTTTATTTTTCACTTTTCTCTTGAAGGCTCCCCCTTTAAGCTACCTCGTTGACCAAGCATTTCATCAGCTGTCTTGATAGCTCCTTATGTGGCTCAGTGTCAAATTTTGTTTGATAATGCTCTTGTGAAGCACCCTGGGATGTTTTACTAGATTAAAGGCGTTATGTAAATACAAGTTGTTATAGTTGTTGTTGATTCATGCTGGGGTGTTATTCCATTGCTGGCAGCTGCCTTCTGATATCTTAGCCAAATGGTCACTCTTCATGTGTGAGTCTCAGCAGTGAGTGTGGGCAGGCTAAGAGTTCACACTTCAGGTCACTGACCTTTTATTAGAACTGACTGTTTATCATTGCACCACTACCTAGATTGAGATCATCTATGTCAATATCTGTACTTATGTCAGGCAGTAATACATGGTGCATTTATCCAGTGAGCCATCAAAAAAAAACTGATTTAAAATAAAAACAGAAAATGTGGAAATGCTCAGCGGGTCTGGCAGCATCTGTGGAGAGAGAAAAATAGAGTTAATGCTGCTGGTCAATTATCTTTTGTCAGAACGTTCTGACGAACGGTCATCAGCCTGCAGCATTAACTCTGTTTCTCTCTCCGTAGATGCTGTGTGACCGGCTGAGTATATCCAGCATTTTCTGTTTTTATCTCAGATTTCCAGCATCCATAATATTTTGCTTTTGTACTTATAAACTAATTTTTTGAGTTCTATACTTGATCCGAATATAATGTGTATGTAACATTTGTAGTTTGATGATGTCTTTTACAGACCCACTTAGAAGGCAGCGCTCAATCTGTCCTTTGGAGACATGTATTTCTTTGGCATTACAGTTCAGTACAGAATATTTTCTTGAAAGCTGTTCCCAGCTGAAAATAAATAGCAAAAGAAAGTAAAGAGTTGTATTTTTATAGCACTTTATGAAGGATGCCCTAAAGCACTTTGAAGCCAATTACTTAATTTTGAAGTGGTTATGTGCAGTCCATCTTTGGCCTCCTTGTCTCGGGAGACAATGGGTAAGCGTCTGGAGGTGGTCAGTGGTTTGTGGAGCAGCGTCTGGAGTGGCTAAAAAGGCCAATACTAGAGTGACAGACTCTTCCACAGGTGCTGCAAGTAAAATTGGTTGTTGGGGCTGTTTCGCAGTTGGCTCTGCCCTTGCGCTTCTGTCTTTCTTCCTGCCAACTGCTAAGTCTCTTCGACTCGCCACACTTTAGCCCCACCTTTATGGCTGTCCGCCAGCTCTGGCGATCACTGGCAACTGACTCCCACGACTTGAGATCAATGTCACAGGACTTCATGTCGTGTTTGCAGACGTCTTTAAAGCAAAGACATGGACGGCCGGTGGGTCTGATACCAGTGGCGAGCTCGCTGTACAATGTGTCCTTGGGGATCCTGCCATCTTCCATACAGCTCACATGGCCAAGCCATCTCAAGTGCCGTTGACTCAGTAGGGTGTATAAGCTGGGGATGTTGGCCGCCTCGAGGACTTCTGTGTTGGAGATACGGTCCTGCCACCTAATGCCAAGGATTCTCTGGAGGCAGCGAAGATGGAATGAATTGAGACGTCGCTCTTGGCTGACATACGTTGTCCAGGCCTTATGTGCAGCAGGTTTGCACAAAAAGAGACTGAGATAAATAACTAGATAACAGGACCGATCTTCCTGGGCCTCCCCTGCCCAGACACTAAACAGAAGCAGTGCACCCCTCCAGCCCTGGGAGCACATGCATTCCCTGTCCAGGTCCATTTAAGTAGCCTGTTCTCTGTCATGACATCGTACTGGTGGTGGAAGCAGGAAATTGATGACCAGTTGCAGGCCTTTTATTTTTTATTTTATTTTATTTAGAGATACAGCACTGAAACAGGCCCTTCGGCCCACCGAGTCTGTGCCGACCATCAACCACCCATTTATACTAATCCTACACTAATTCCATATTCCTACCACATCCCCACTTGTCCCTATATTTCGCTACCACCTACCTATACTAGGGGCAATTTTATAATGGTCAATTTACCTATCAACCTGCAAGTCTTTGGCATGTGGGAGGAAACCGGAGCACCCGGAGGAAACCCACGCAGACACAGGGAGAACTTGCAAACTCCACACAGGCAGTACCCAGAATTGAACCCGGGTCGCTGGAGCTGTGAGGCTGCGGTGCTAACCACTGCGCCACTGTGCCGACCTTCTGGCTGCCAATTGCAGGTCAGTAGCCAAAGGTTCCCAATTGGAGTCCAAATTTCTGGTGGAGGCATAAAACAATTAAAGGTGTTTTATCTGTAGCTCTTCACCTGCTTGTGGCACTTCTGCTAGACTTCCAGTCAATGGAGTGCGGGGTAGGTCACAGTACCGGATCATTTTGGTCTTTGATATGCTTGGGCACCCAGAAAGCTTTTTTAAAAATTCATGTGGTTAGGACAGCATTTATTGCCCATCCCTAATTGCCCTTGAGAAGGTGGTGGTGAGCTGCCTTCTTGGACCGCTGCAGTCCATGTGGGGTAGGTACACCCACAGCGCTGTTAGGTAGGGAGTTGCAGGAGTTTGACCCAGCGGCAGTGAAGGAATGGCGATATAGTTCCAAGTCAGGATGGTGTGTGACTTGGACGGGAACTTGCAGATGGTGGTGTTTCCGTGCATCTGCTGCCCTTGACCTTCTAGGTGGTAGGGTTCATGGGTTTGCAAGATGTTGTCTAAGGAGGCTTGGTGCGATGCTGCAGTGCATCTTGTAGATGGTAAACACTGCTGCCACTGTGCATCGGTGATGGAGGGAGTGAATGTTGATGGTGGCTGGGGTTCCAATCAAGGGGCTGCTTTGTCCTGGATGGTGTCAAGCTTCTTTAATGGATTGAAATAGAAGCAGCAGACCAGAAGCACTCCCTCCTGCCTCCATCCCCACTCAGAAATCCCAAGGAATGAATAAAGGGGTTCAGATGCTACAATTATGATCTCTCCCATTTTCTTGGCCCTTACATTGGCAGAACATACAATTCCCAAGTGCACAGACCAGGAAAATTGGCCTAATCTGTTTTTGGTGATGCTGGTCAAGAAATTAATGTTGGCCAAGACATGATGAGAACTTCCTGAAGTTCTTCAAATAGTGCCATGGGTTTCTTTACATTGGTTTAACATTTCAGCAGAAAGATGACACCTCGGACACTGCAGTACCCCCTCACTACTGCACTGAGGTGTTAGCCTAGATGTATGCATTCAAATCCTGAGGCAGAGCTGGAACCAACATTTTTCTGACTTAGAACTCATAATACTATCACTGACACAAGCTGATACTCAGAAATATTCCTTTCTGAGTTATACTTCATTGAGGAGAGACTTAATTTGATAACACTGGGGTAGAAATTGGTATGCCTCACACCTGTTTCTCACATGTAAAATGACCACAAAGCACACCAATTTAGCAGTGGAACAATCTGCACAGGTTTAGTTAAACTGCTGTCTTGTTGTAAACACAATTTAAACATTTGAGAAAAAGCCCAAATTAGAACATTGCTAACTCATTTATTTTAAACTCATTAGTTTTTAGGCCAAAGCTAGTTATCAATTCTTGGCTTTAAATCAAGTGAAAATATGAAATGGATTCAAATAGGAAAAGCACATTTCAGTCCTTCCACCAAAAATAACATTTTCACTGTAATACTCTTCCTGTGATCAGTAGAGTTCCCAGAAAATACTGCTCATCAAGGTGCTGTGAAATAATATTTTGAATTCTCTGTTGTATAATTTTTTAGTGTTTTTATTCATAATGGAAGATGTTCTGCAGTGTAAACAGATTATAGAATGATACAGACATTCTGTGTAAGTTTCATGTTACTCTGTAAATTTGGTGTAATTTGACAATGTGTTGAATTCGTTTGAATTGCACGGCATGTGAACCAGAAACTCACTTGTGCAATTTGATCTAGATTATGGTCAACTACAAAATCTAGCCCTATACCCATGTACTCAATTTACAAGAGATAATGGATAAAATGGTTAATACAATGGGTGGAGATAAAATGATTTCAGATTGCTAATGACAATTTGCTTAATATAATTCTTCACTTATTTACATAAATGCAGCTGAAATATATAATCAAAGGTGAATCTAGTTTAGGTATTGGCTGAATGAAGGAAAACAGAGCCTTCTTACAAAATTATATGGGCCATTTTTCATAAAAATGCAATTTGCATCATTTAAATTACAAATTGCAACCTTAATTATTTCTCAAATAAGTATCTGCCCCAGAGCTACAGGACAAGATTTTAACTCATTCAAAACTCATCCACTAGCACAGAGTTAAAACCAGGCCCATAGTCTTCATTTGCTAAAGGTAATATTGAAAAGTTATGACTATTTGGTGGCAACAACTGTGGTGCAGAAGACAAATGGGAGATTCTTGGAACCATACTTTTGGCAACGAATCCGTGCATCAGACTCAGATTAAAAAGACGGTAATGGTAAAATTAAATCAGAATGGTTTAATGGTGATATATGGAGACAAACTGCAACAGATATTTTATCAGATTCATGAAAAGTATGTATAAAACTAATAGGGTTACATATAAAGGTTAGTTGAGGGCAACAAAATCTACTCTCAATTGACTGGAAGAAAGATGGTGAAGGGGATTGTGGATTGGTACAGCAGTAATTGTATGGCCTTTTTTAGTTATGTTAGGAGTCAGAGGGGCTTTGAGACTTGGATGGAGTCTCACCACCTGGCAGAGGTGCTGAGTGGTTACTTTACATCTGTTTTAGCTACTGAATTGGAGCTGATAGATAAATGTGATATCAAAATGGGTTCTGTTGAAGTTGCTGCCAAATTAGTCCTTGCCCAAGACTGGCCATTTTAAGGCAGACTGAGTTGTTATCCCAGATAGTCTTCATTCACGAGTACTTAAGGGTCTGTATTTGTCTTTTATCTTCACCCACTGTATTCATCATTTTATCCATTATCTCTTGTTAATTGAGTACAAGGGCAGATTTTGTAGTTGACCATGTTCCAGATCAAATTACATAAGCAAGTTTCAAGAGCAGGACCACCAGATTAATTGGATGGTAAGCCTACAGATCCCATTTTGAGGTCAATACTGCCCTCTTAATTCCAGTTTGGTTTGGTGAAAATTGGTCCCACTGAGATAGGTATAACATCAGAAAGTGTTTCTTTCACAGAGAGTTGCTGTGCTTTAAAACAGATTGTCAAACTGCACAGCGAGTATGGATTCAGTTAGGCCCTGAAGGGAGTCGGACAGGTTCCTAGAAACAGAAGACATCTTGAGTTATGGAAGGTATGTGGGGCTAGCTGCAATTAATGTATCAATTACTGCAGGCTCCTGGAGTTTGCTTGATCACCTTCAGGAGTGGGAGAGGAATTCCCCAATGTTTTCTTCCTAAACTGGCCTATATTTCTTCCCCTGCTCTTTTGCCTCTCCCGGGAGGTTGCGTGACTGGAGGGGTGTGAGAGTGTTGATGGTGCACATTGACTGCGCCATGTCCAGCAGGAACAAGCTGGATGGACCAGGTGATCAGTCACTGTATCTCTTTCTCAGATATTCGTATGTTTTGAGGCAACCAAAAGGTTGCGTGACAATCAGCATAAAAAAAAAATGGAAGGATTGTTGTCAATTTACAAACTTGGACATTAATCTTTTCCTTCTAGTCCCTGTGTCAGAAAGTCCACTTGATGTTTCAGAGCTAAAGCTGAGCCATAATCAAACTGTGTTAACGATTAGGAGTCCCTTCAAAACCATTTTTGTTTGGACCCCGCTGAACAAATCTGGCCGTAGACCTACACTGGTGAGAGTTAAAGTCAATTGTTCTTCTTAATCTGGCTTCATAGTTTGATCGGCATACCTGAACCTTCCACAGCAGATGATAATTTTGATTTCTGTATTCATATTTATATAACCTCAGAACTGTGGTTCAGTAATTGTGATGGCAAGCAAGAAGTGGCTTCAAGTCTGACTTTATACCATGGGTAGCAATATGATACCACTATTGGTTGTAAAGGTTCACAGGACATTAAAGATAGTGCCTCAGGTTGATAAGATCACAAGAAAAACTGAATGGAATTCAAGGTTTTATGATAAGAGGTATGGAAGATGAAAAGCCAAGAGACAATAATGAGCCAGTATAAAACCTTAAAATCAATGGCAAGTAAAAATGAGGTGGGGTGTAAAACAGGTGGCTGATCTAATCCCGATTTGTGGCTTAGGTTAAAATTGCCCCATAGAGGGGATACAATGCAGATTCACTAAGCTGTTGCCTGGTATGAGGAAATATACATATGAAGAAGGACTTGAAAAAATTTAGTTTTTTTTATTCGAGCAACACAAATAAGACGAGATACTGGTTTCAATCTCATTTTGAAGAGCTGGAACCTGTCATAGCCGCTAAGCGCATTGCACTATTGAACTACAAGAAAGCCCCCAGCGAGTTAACATCCGTAGCACTTAAAGCAGCCAGAAGCACTGCACAAAGAACAGCCAGGCGCTGCACAAATGACTACTGGCAACCCCTATGCAGTCATATTCAGCTGGCCTCAGACACCGGAAACATCAGAGGAATGTATGATGGCATTAAGAAAGCTTTTGGGCCAACCATCAAGAAGGTCGCCCCCCTCAAATCTAAATCAGGGGACATAATCACTGACCAATGCAAGCAAATGGACCGCTGGGTTGAGCTGTACACTTACAACAAATGAGATAAATGACCAGATAATCTGCTTTTTGGTGGAATTTGTTGAGGGAGGAATGTTTTCCGGTTTACTGGCAGAATCCTTGTTGTCCAAATAATGCCATGGGATCTTTGATATCTACCTAACAGATACACAAGGCCTTATTTTAATACCTCATCCAAAGGATGACTTCTCTGACAATCCCTTAACTGCACTGAAATGTTAGTATAAATTATGTGCTCAAGTTCTGCAATGGGGTTTTAAACCTTCAATCCTTTGACTCAGAAACAAGTGCAACCATTGAGTCAAGCTGACACTTAGTAGAAGCCAACAGCAACAAGTTATGCTGCCAGTTCTGTACCAGTCTGTACTTAACCGAGCCAGATTGCCACACACTTCTCTTGTGCTGCCAGTGAATTTTTTAATGCCTTGTTAGCTCTTTGTTAACATTAAAAATAGAAAAGGAATTTCTTGGACTCCTTTTTTAAACTTTAAAAATAAACATTTAAAAGATGATTTTGCATTCACTGCAACTATGCTTCAGCCAGTGTGAAGCTTGAGTGAGAGAAGCCTCCAGTTTCTTGAAGTCATAGAGATACAGCACCGAAACAGGCCCTTCGGCCCAACGAGTCCATGCCGACCATCAACCACCCATTTATGCTAATCCTACATTAATCCCATTTCCCTCTCACATCCCCACCTTCCCTCAATTCTCATACCACCTACCAACACTAGGGGCAATTTACAGTAGTCTCATGCTTACCAAAATTCAAATTGCCCTCATCTTTTGAACCACATCTATACTGTTTTTCTTGCATTGAATACTGCTGTAAATTTGCAAAAACTGCAATAGAATCTCCCACTAGTGGGCCAAACAACTTTATTTAAAGTTCTTTACATTACAGAAGTCTGTCTTTAAAATCGGAGTGATGCAATACGTGAATGTCAGCCATTCACATTTAGGATTTTCATTTTAATCTATCCTAATTAAACAAGATAAATTCCTTTCATTGTTGTTAATGACTCTAATACTAATCTTGGAAATCTTAACATTTTCTTATCAATGGAAGTACACACTGCTTGTAGTTTGAAACAATTTGGGCAGGGAGGATTGGTTAATGTAGAAAATAGCAATATTACACTTGTGCAGCAGAGGGTGCAATTCTGATGCTAGCACAATGTATATAGGACTTAATATACCGTAGGGAGTGAACATTATGCAGTAGATGTTCCACGTGTTAATCCTGGTAATATCAGCACAATCTAGGCAGAATCAGCAGTGCAGAAGATTGGGAATTTTAAACATAAGTGAGTTGTGCCCAAAGCCAATTTCATTTGTGTTTTCCATGATCTTTTAGACTGGTTCCAGATTCAATTCGCCCGAGTCATACTCTGACCACGCCTCTGGGCCAAAATTGCAAAATTCTGCCAATTACACTGGGTAGGAAAGGCTCTTCAAATTGTGCCCATTTTCTTAATTGCACAGGCACTATTGGACACATTTTGAAAGTTTTTTTCATATTAAAACTAATTTAATAAAAGACTGACTAGTGTACACTAATAAAACTATTAAGTGGTGCAGTATAGTTTTTAACATGATTTTAACCCAGAACAATGTCAACAGTACGGATTCAATTCCCGTTCCGCTCTGAGGAAGGCAACAGGAAATCACTTCATGTACCCTCTTCCCTAGTCATGCCCATCTCTCCTGGTTGGAGAAGAAGAGCAGAGGACCTGCCCTTGGGCAGCCCCCTACCATGGCATGACATGGCTCTCACAGGTGGAGGGCTAGACACCCTTTTTAAGAATGCTTAATTTTGCTGAATAAAACTGCACCAGGTTGCCATTCTTCAATGCATCAAATAATGCTTTTTAATGGAAAGAAAAAGAAACAAGTACATCACACTGTCTGATTCTGCTGGTTCATGGAAGATTTGATGCTCGTCACTATGCAAATGCATTTTAGCAGAAAGGTGAACTGGTATGTAACCAGTGCAATTTTGGGCACAATTTCTCAATTGCACCGTAAATGGAAACTCTACCCCTGTGTTTATATCAGGCACATAAAAGTGCAAATGCCCTAATCTTCACTGACATCTATCAATTTAATTGGCACAAAGTTCACAACTTTTCAGTCATTTTATTATTTTAGATATGCCTTTCACCCTATATACACTTGGCCAAAACATAATTTAAAAAATTAGACAAATTACATTTGCATGAAATAAAACTGCCCTCTGTGTTGGTCTTCAAAGCTCAGATTCAAGAGCATTGAAAATTTATGGATAGCGGACACATAACTAATGTTGGCTATTATACATATTGAGGGCATACAGTCAAGAGCAGCAGGAGTGCATTGGTCTATTTATACAATAGGCCAGCCTAAAGAATCCAACACTTCATTTATTATTCCAAAAGACAGGCAGATTCATATGCTAATTTGCTGAATCAAACATCCTTTTGAATGCTAAACAATCTGATCTTAACCACTGTGCTGCATCTCAATCATTGTTCTCAGTTTCATTTAGCTCTGTGCCATGGTTAGGGAACTCAAATGGAGATCTTGACCTATGACTGTCATTCTCCATGTTTTTGTTCACATTGTGTAGCTGCTCCCATTGCAGGACCAATAAGCATGATGGCTTGTTGGCAGATCTCTACACCCATGAAAATTCATGCCGTGGATTGTCTCACAGACCTCGTGTTCACTTGATCTGTACTGTCTGATGCCATCTGCGATAAGAGAACCATGTGGGCGTGAATGACAGCAAATAAGGGAAAAATAAAACAAATTGATGCCACAATCATCAGAGCAACCTGGAATTTGTGAGTTACATTGCCTGCTTAAAAGGAGTCGAGATCGCACTGCCAAATCTCATGCCCCTAGAGACAAGGCTGTTTGTTGCCTTCCTAACTCATTCATTTGTTCTTGCAGCTGCTTCACAGCCTTATTCTTTTATTCCTTTCCTTTAACTCATTCTTCAGGGACCAGATAAAGAACACAACAGTTTTTACTAAAAAGGTATTATACTCTGCCTGGTTGGTGCATAAACACAGAAACACATGGAAATAAATTCACACAAAGATATACTGACACACACACACACACACACACACACACACACTCATATATAAAGGCACAAACACATACAGACAGACACACACAGCTACAAAGAAGCACGAGTGGTCCTTGCATAAGTTGATCAGGTTTGTTCTGAATGACTACCATGCTACAGATAATATAAGTTGAGAGAAAATGACTGCATGGGATACAAACTGTCCATGGAAAGGAAGGAATGGACAGGGAGGGGTAAAATTGCGACAACTCTGGAAGTGAGAATGCTGTACGCCATGTAGAAGTTAATTTCCAAGCTGGTTGTTGGAGGAGGGAGCAGGGGGTGGTGAAAGGGATCTAGGGACCTGAACCCCCAAAAGCTGATTGTGCACACTTGATTTGGTGCATCACCAGCATTTTGGAGTAAGCTGTTTACAGACACTTAAATATTTAATAATATACTACCTCATGACATACAAAAATGCACCATATGATTAAAATGCAAAATCCCAACTTCTCTGATGTCTCAGTGAGTTTATCGGGTGAGAAGCTGAAGCATATAAACAAGGAAGGGCAGTCAGTCCACAACGAATACACAGTCAGCCCATAGTCAGTCCACAACCCACAGTCAGTCCACAGTCAGTCCACAGTCAGTTCACAATCAGTCCACGACCCACAACCAGCCCACAGTCAGTCCACAACCCACAACCGGCCCACAGTCAGTCCACAACCCACAACCAGTCCACAGTCAGTTCACAACCCACAACCGGCCCACAGTCAGTCCACAACCCACAACCACTCCATAGTCAGTCCACAACCCACAACCAGTCCACAGTCAGTCCACAACCCACAACCACTCCGTAGTCAGTCCACAACCCACAACCAGTCCACAGTCAGTCCACAACCCACAACCACTCCGTAGTCAGTCCACAACCCACAACCAGTCCACAGTCAGTCCATAGTCAGTTCACAACCAGTCCACAGAGAATCCATAGTCAGTTCACAATCAGTCCAGTCAGTTCACAATAGTTCACAGTCAGTTCACAATCAGTCCACAACCCACAACCAGTCTACAGTCAATCCATAGTCAGTTCACAATAGTTCACAATCAGTCCACAGTCACCCACCATAGCCACACAGCATTCAAGATTGCAGTAATATAAAAGCAAAATACTGCAAATGCTGGAAATCTGAAACAAAAACAAAAAGTACTGGACATACTCAGCACGTCTGGCAGCATCTGTGGAGAGAGAAGCAAAGTTAACGTTTCAGGTCTGTGACCTTTCATCCAAAACTGGCAAAGGTTAGAAAAGAATTATGTTTTAAGCAAGTGAAGAGGAGGGGGGGGTGGGGGAAGAGAATAAAGGGGAAGGTGTTTGATAGGGCAGGAGAGATTCAATAACAGAACTGTCCTGGGACAAGGGCAAAGTGTGTGTTAATGCTTGTGGTGAAAGACAAAGCATTAGTCCAGAGAGAGTGTTAATGGCAGAATATTGAGCAGCTCTGACTACATGAAAAGCAGGCACATGGTTAAAAAATAAAATATTAAAAAAAAGACCAGTTATGCTCTGAAGTTATTGAACTCAATGTTCAGTCCGCACAGCGGCGCAGTGGTTAGCACTGCAGCCTCACAGCTCCAGCGACCCGGGTTCAATTCTGGGTACTGCCTGTGTGGAGTTTGCAAGGTCTGCGTGGGTTTCCTCCGGGTGCTCTGGTTTCCTCCCACATGCCAAAAGACTTGCAGATTGATAGGTTAATTGGCCATTATAAATTGCCCTTAGTATAGGTAGGTGGTAGGGAAATATAGGGACAGGTGGGGATGTGATAGGAATATGGAATTAGTGTAGGATTAGTATAAATGGGTGGTTGATGGTCGGCACAGACTCGGTGGGCCGAAGGGTCTGTTTCAGTGCTGTATCTCTAAACTAAACTAAACTAAAGCTGTAGCATGCCTAATCGAAAGATCAGGTGCTGCTCCTCGAGCTTGCGTTGATGTTCACAGGAACATTGCAGCAGGCCAAGGGCAGAAATGTTGACATGAGAGCAGGGAGGAGTGTTGAAACGGCAAGCAACCGGAAGCTCGCGGTTATGCTTTCGGACTGAGCAGAGGTGTTCAGTAAAGAGGTCACCCAATCTGCTTTTGGTCTCCCCAATGTACAGGTGACTGCAAGACTGCAGTACAGACTTAGAACCTTATGTTTACACATGACTAGTATTTTCCAGTCTTAAAATTCTGTTTGTGACATGAGCACAAGATTAGTCTCTCCTCTTGGAGTAGGCTGGTTGCCATAGCGCCAGACAGTTCTACTTTCCTTTGGGATGCTCTGGCATCATCTTGGAGAACTCCTGTGACAAGTTGTCCATGGTCATTACCTTCTTTCTTCAGTCATCTTCTTCACTTCCTAGCTTTTGCTAACTGTGCTGTTATCCTCTCTGGTGTTAAAATACTTTCTCTCCATGTTTAGAAACTGAAGCTGATAAACTAACTTTTGGCTTACATTTAGATTAAGTATTTAACTTTTCATAAATCTTCCCATATCCGCTCTGCTACACTTCCTCAGCCTTTGAAGATATGCTTTGAAAACTTTCTATATCCTTCCAAATTCTAAATCTTCCAAAAACCACCTAGCTTTGAAACCCTTATATCCTTCCTGAAAGGCTTCTGAATTGGGTAATCAAAGAACCACCTTAAATATCTTAAAATGTCACAAAGAAATGATAATTAATGGATATGACCAATAGTGTCCAATCAAGATGGTCAATTCGAACACAAGGATCCTTTTCCAAGGAAACACCCAATTGAACAGACCCATGTCAGAAACTGTAATTGCCAGATTTTAATTAGTTTGACAAACAGCAGATTCCCAATTAGGCCTTTCACTCCTTCTTTCTAAGTGCTTGAATTATGATAAGGAGACATGCTTTCTGATCTCAGTTTCTGTTCCAACATATCGTTATCTTGCTCAAAGACCACGTTAATCAGTCTTTTGTTTTGAATGTTGGATCCCAGCTCAAGCTGGTACAACTGTGTTAATTAGGAACACCTGGCTATACCAGACTGTGTGAACACCTTTTCTATTTTACTAGGATTTCTCAGAATGTAAAGATTAACAGTTTTAACCAAGGCTCTCTGAGAATGCATGCAGACTGTCTTGCAAGTGGCAGCAGCTACAGAAGAGTTGGCAGGAGTGGGAGAGGCAGAAGCTTGGTGAGAGCTGGCAGGAGAGAGAGGCAGAAGCTACAAGAGAGCTGGCAGGCATGGGAGAGGCAGCAGCTGAGGAGAGCTGGCAGGAGTGGGAGAGATAATAGTTACTGGAGAGCTGGCAGGAGAGAGAGAGAGAGAGAGAGAGAGAGAGGCAGAAGCTACAAGAGACCTGGCAGAAGTGGGAGAGACAGAAGCTACAGGAGAATAGGCCGCAGTGGCAGTAGCAGCAGAATCTGAAGATAGACATCAACAGGAGTTGGAGAGGGAGGAACATAGGGAACATGAGAATAAGTAGGCCATTTGGCCCCTCGAGCCTGCTCCACCATTCAACTTGATCATGGCTGATCTTCTACCTCAACGCCTTTTTCCTGCACTATCCCCGTATCCCTTGATATCTTTAATACCTAGAAATCTATCAAGCTCTGTCTTGAATATAATCAATGACTGAGCCCCCACAGCCCTCTGGGATAGAGAATTCCAAAATTCTTCCTCATCTCAGCCCTAAATGGCCTACCTCTTATTCTGAGACTATGTCCCCTGTAGCACAAGTGACAATACAGTAATAGAACTGGCAGCAGCAGGAGAGATATAAGGATAGAAAATCTTGCATTTATATAGCGTCCTTCGTGACCACTGGATGTCCAAAAGCGCTTTACAGCCAATGAGGTACTTTTGAGGTGTAGTCACCGTTGTAATGTAGGAAACGCAGCAGCCAATTTGCACACAGCAAGCTCCCACAAATAGCAATGTGATAATGACCTGATAATCTGTGTTATTGGCCAGGACATTGGGGAGAACTCTCTTGCCCTTCTTTGAAAGAGTGCAGTGGGATCTTTTACATCTACCTGAGAGGGCAAATGGGACTTCAGTTTAACATCTTATCTGAAAGATAAAAATCAGGGGCATACAAGGAACATTACCATACAGTTTACAAAACAATCCTGCTGAACCTCACTTACCTCTAGTATTACAGATGTTTGCCCCCCTTCACACTGCTGCTCACTCTCTACTGCACGGTCATCCTATCACTACTTTTCTTCTGTAGCTGGGGAAAATTTCTATTGGGTAGGTGACTCAGGCAAGCATTTGCTAGTATTTAAAGCTGCCAAAAGCTAAGCACATGCTTGACACCAGAATGTTTTGTGCATTTATGCTATGACTACAGCATCAGTCAAAGCAAAACCACTTTGCTTGAACGGTATGGTGTAAATGCAACCTGAATCCAGAATCTGATTCCAGTCTGACATGGAAAAGCAGAGTGAAATCTGATTCAGCTTCACCTTGAAGTCATTTTGGACCTCAACACCTTATTTATATTTCACAAGTTTGTCCAAAACTACATTGCAATGATGCTAGACTTGTGGTCAAGTGTATTCTGAAAGTGGGTAAATGCATTCGCCCTGTGTACACCCTTGATTGCACCCCTGGGATGTCCATATCTTTTTCTATCTCCCAGCTCCAGAAACTACCCATAGCATAGAAGGATATTCCTTGGAGCTGATCAGTACAAGCGCAGACCATAACAACCTATTACTGTTCTATTTACTGCAAATCAAAAAAAAAAGCAGCAATCTGTGCTTTATATTATAAACTTCACAGCGGTAACTACCTTTATTTTTCAGACTGTACTTTTCAAGCATTGAGGGGAAAAAAAGTGAAATCCTATCCAAGAATGAAGTAAAACTTCAATTTTGAAAACTCATTAATAATTAAGCAAAATGTCAACATGAGGTCGATGTCATTGTTGCTCCCCTGGGTTTCATTCGCTGGGTCAAAGATTTATGAAAATATGAGGCACTGGAAAGGATACTAAATTGATAGCTAGGATCAGGCACCCGTATTATGAGGAAAGACTGGAGAAACTGGGATACTTTCCACTGGAGACTGGAAGGTACTACAGTATGAGGTGAGCAATAATACTGTTGCAGTGATTTTGTACAGGCTGATCTTATAGACGTAGTCAAGATCTTGATAAACACCATAAGGTTTAGCATCATTACAAATTCAACAAGGGGGCACAGTTTCAAACTTAGAAGATGGAGGTTGAAAATGCATATTAGATTTAACTGCTTTATGCAGAGGGAGTTGGATATATAGATGTCATTCGCTATATGGATCGCCAAGAGAGGCATTGAGGATTGACTATGTCCCCAAATTCAAGAGACAGTTGGATGAGTACCTGGAGAAAAATTTGAAAGAGCAATGCGACGTGTACTGTGGAATATATTTCCCAGACACTGCAACTAACTGTTCTTTTCCAATCTTGTTCATTTCCATAGTCCAACTTATCAAAGTTGTATCTAATTGTTTCTTGGTTATTGTAATGTTTTTTCTCAACAAATTTGGGGAAAGAAACAAGAGAAAATGTTCATATCACAAATCACAATGAAGTGAGCACTGCAACAGAATTATCGCTCATATTCTGTAGTTGCAGAGATATTTTCATAAAACTGAATTGTAATATTGTGCAACAAATAAAATCATAAAGTCACAAAAGTACCTGGAATTCTGATTTTATTTTATTAAAGCCCTGGTTGAGAATAATTACTCAAATTTTGCTAATCTTGAACAAACATCGACTGTTCCACACCAGCTATCAGTAAACACACAAGAGATGGAGTTGACTTTTATCTCATTTAATATCTTGTTTTTTCCAGCATAAATTATTCTTTGAAGCTAGATTTTTATCAATTCTAAAATAGCAAGAATATTATTATCTTGAGAGAGTACAGAGATAAATAACAAAGATGATTCTGGGTATCAGCAAATTCAATTACTGAGATAATATAAAGTTGAGCTTAAACCAATACACTAATATCATACCAATACACTGATTGTGGCATACCATGGGTAGAATTTTCATCACTATGTGGAGGCAAGGCCAGAGGCGGACAGACGCCATCCTGCCCCGGGCCATTTTCCCAGAGACAGGGTTGGGGACAGAAGAGCTCCCACCTGCAAGCAGCAGGTAGCTAGTTAAGGTAAGTTAATGGCTATATAAAGCCAATTATCAGAAGCCAACTGGAATTTTCTAGTCAGCCTGCAGGCTCATTGTGGTGTTGAGAACAGGCCAACTGCCTGGAGGTGGCAGACTGGGGGGAGTCAGAGCTCCAGGCAGGCTTTAAGGCCCTCTCCACCATCTTGGCCACAGCTGTGGCCACAGGCCACCCCGTGGAGGGGTTTCCTCTGCACAATGGTAGCCTGGCAGCTGTGGCCATTTTTTAATTCAAAAGTTTTAAAAGTTGCTGAGAGAGGGCCTCAAGATGGAGGCGCCCTCTCTCTCCCTCACCTGGGACAGCAGGCTGCAGCTCTTTCTCTACTTCGAGAGCCCAGCCCGCCCACCATTCTTAATTAGATGGTAATTGGTCAATTCAGGGAAAATCACTGCCAGGCAACTGTTCCCAACAGAATGCAGGGTTTGGACCCCCACTTGACCCTAATGTCAGCGCCCCAACCCAAAACCCCAAATCCTTCCCCAATTATTTATTACACCAAATTGCTCTCACCACCAATAACAGGCATCTAACCATGACTCAAGAAGCTCTCTTCAGAAATGGCCCAAGTAGGGAAAGGCCAAGGGCCTGTGAAATTCCTAGAGAGGCCTGAGGGGAGAGGATCTTGGGGGAAAGTGGAAACTCTGCTTTGCCCACTCCTGGTGTCCCTGACTTGTCAGAATTCCTGGGAAAAGATTATTTGAAACACTGTGAAGGGATGTGTGCCTAACTAGGAAGCCTGTCTCTCTGGGCCGGAATGAGGGGTGGGGATGTGAGGTAGGAATTCCCCTGCAGTGTCAGTGGGCCGACGAGTCTTCGGAGATTTGCTGCCTCCTTGTACCACTTCCGAGATACAATCGATCAGTTTGGTTTGATAGCATCATGAGGCCGGTCTTAAAAACTCTGCTGAATGCTACAAATTCACAAGTGCCCCTGGTGACCAACATAGAACTGTGGAAAATAAGTTGTGTGATATTTTCTTCAATTAAATTTGATTATACTGTGCCCTGTCCACCACTAAAAGTGCAGCACCAGTGGAATATGGGAGCTACGCAGTGCAATTTTTTATATTGCTTTCTCCTGTATTTATAGTCTTGGAGATCTGTGCTGTGGCAAAAATTAAGTATTTATGCCTGTAGTTCTCTTTCTGTCAGGTTACTGCCTCTCTATAGTCAGACTGCTCATCATCCGAAATCCAGTCTTGAATGAGCTGCAGTTTCTTAAAGTTGAACATTGGGAAAATAAGGTTCCTCCAATGGTGCCGCACCCACCCATCACATTGCTGCTGCTGCTGCTCCCAGATCTGCAAAAAATGCTAGTCCCCAACCCCATCCCATTCCAGTCTCCCTCTCTTTCCCCTGCACAATTCAAGTCCCAATGCCCCTGATCTCCAGTCGACCTCTCTCCCCTGACACCCTTATCCCCGAATCTGCTTCCCCGACTTGCTACTCACTCCCCACCCCCCATCAACTGTAACCTCCCACCACCCAAAGGCTCTGACCCCAAGTCCCACAACCCTTGACTATCGACTCTTGATTATTCCCAGCGTTCCAGCCAATCCTGGCTCTCTGTGACAGTAACTGGTGATGCCATAGATCTGAAGGGTTGGGGGGGCACTGCTGCGGTGCAAAATTGAAATGGTGAAGGTCTCCCATGTGGCTAGAAGCAGCTATTGGTGATTCATGCCCCATTCCAAGAGACTCCCAGGCAATCCAGGAGGGTTGGCAACCCTATTGGAAAACTAAAGCCGTTGACTTCAGCCTACAAAATCCATATCTTGGCCACTGATTCTACCCCAATCCCCAGTCACTGTCTCAGGTTGAACTGGATGGTTTTCAGCCTCAGTGCCCTATTCTACCCAAGCTGAGCTCCCAGCATCATAGCCTCTCTATCACAAAGACAAGCTATTTACAGCTCCTTAACATCATCTGTCTCTGGTCCTACCTCTGCCCTCCTGCTACTGAAACTCTCATCCTTTGACACCTCCAGACTCGACTATTCTAATACCCTCATGGTCGACTTCCCATTCTTCAATTTTCATAAACTTAAGCTCATCTGAAACTCTGCTGCCCATAACCTATCCCACACCAACTCCTGCTCAACCATCACCCCAACCGACTTTGACTTCTGTTCCTCTAACTTCACAAATTAAAAATACTCATCCTTGTGTTTAAATTCCTTCATGTCCTCTTCCCTCCTTATCTTTAACCGCCTCCAACCCTACAATCCCCCTCAACTCTCTGAATACAAGAATAGAAGAACATAAGGAATAGGAGCAAGAGTAGAGTGTACTACCCCTCAAGCCTGCTTCATCATTCTGTATGATCACGGCTGATCTTCTGTCTCAACTCCACTTTCCCGCCTGCTCCTCATATCCCTTGATTCCCTAACAGACCAAACATCTATCCATCCCAACATTACATATACTCAAAGATGGAGCAACCACAACGCTCTGGGGTACAGAATCCCAAAGATTCACAACGCTCTGAGTGAGGAAATCTTTCCTTAGTCCTGAATGATAGACCAGTTATCCTCAGGCTGAGGTTGTGTTCTACATTCACCAGCCAGGGGAAACAATCTCTCAGTATCTACCCTGTTAAGCCCCTTCAAAATATTGTATGGTTCAATGAGATCACCTTTCATTCTTCTGAACTCAAGTGAGTATAGGCCCAGTTTAATCAGTCTCTCATCATAGGACAACCCTCTCATCCCAGGAACCAATCTATAACCTTCACTGTACCACCTCCAAGGCAAGTATATCCTTCCTTAGATATGGAGACCAAAAGTGCGCACTGTACTCCAGGTTTGGTCTCATCAAAGCCCTATACAATTGTAGCAAGACTTCCTTATTCTTGTACTCTAATCCCCTTGCAATAAATGGCAACTTGCCATTTGCCTTCCTACTTGCTTGCTGTACCTGCATTCTAACTTTCTGTGTTCCTTGTACAAGTATACTCAAGTGTCTCTGAACAGCAACATTTTAAAGTTTCGTGCCTTTAAAAAAAGTTCTGCTTTCCTATTCTTACTACCAAAGTGAATAACCTCACGCTTCCTTACATTCTACTCCGTCTGCTTGTTGCCCATTCACTTAACCTGTCTTTATCTCTTTGCAGCCTCCTTGTGTCCTCCTAAGAACTTACATTCCTATCTAGCTTTGTATCATCAATAAATCTGGATACATTACTCTTGGTCTCTTCAACTAATTCACTAATACAGCTTGTAAATAGCTGAGGCCCCAGCACTGACCCTGTGGCACTCCACTAGTTACAGCCTTGAAAATGCCCCATTTACCCCTACTCTCTGCTTCCTATTCATTAACCAATCCTCCATCCATGGTAATATATTATCCCCAACTCAATGAACCCTTATCTAATGTATCAACCTTTTGTGTGGCACCTTCTTGAATGCCTTTTGGAAATCCAAGTAAGCTACATCTACTGGCTTCGCTTTATCTAATCTACTAGGTTACATCCTCAAAAAACTCTAAAAAATTTGTCAAACACAATTTCCCTTTCGTAAAATCATATTCACTCTATCTGATTATACTCTGATTTTCTAAGTGTATTGTTAAAACTTCCTTAATAATAGATTCCAACATTTTCCTAACGACTGATATCAGGCTAACTGGCCTGTAGTTCCCTGTTTTCTCTCTCCCTCCTTTTGTAAATAGCAGTGTTACATTTGCTTACCTCCAATCCGCTGGAACTGTTCTAGAATCTAGGGAATTTTGGAAAATTGTAGCCAGTGCATCCACTATCTTTGCAGCTCCCTCTATTCCTTTGACTCTGATGTCTGGTGCAGAGCCCGTCCCCACTCTACCCTTTGCCCCACCATCAATGTCCATACTTTCAGTCACATGCAGTGGAAGTTGCTCCTAAACCACTTCACCCGCCCCCTTTAAAATCCTCCATAAAACCCACCATTTTGACCAAACTTACACACTTGTCTTCCTTCCACTGTTTATTTTCTCTCTGATAGAAAGGGAAGTATGAATGTAATGTACACTTTCAGTCACATACATCAACTCCTTTGACATTATACTTTGTAAAGAAAATTGTAAGCATTTATTGGGCTTCAGAATGACAGAGACAGGATGATGAAATGAGCAGAAGCATGACAGATGGAGTTTAATGCAGAGAAGTGTGAAGTGATGCTCTTTGGGAAGACTAACATGGGAAAGACAGTATATATGATATTGAAAAGTGTAGAGGAGCAGAGAGACTTTGGTGTCCATATACACAAATCCTCAAAGGTGCAGGGCAAATTAATAAGCTGGTTAGAAAAACATATGGGATATTTGGGCTTCTAAATAGAGGAATAGAATATAAAAGCAAAGAGATCATGCTCAAACTTTATAAATCACTGGCTAGGACTCAGTTGGAGTATTGTGGACAATTCGAGGCAACAAACTTCAGGAAAAATGTAAAGATCTTAGAAGAGGTGCAAAGATTGTTTACCAGCATGTTGCCTGGGATGAGGGACTTCAATTATGAGGAGAGGTTGAAAAGGTTAGCACTGCTCTCCTTGGGACAGAGTAAGTTAAGAGACTTTCAAGATGATGGAGCGGTTTTGATACAGTAGATAGAGAAAATATATTCCCTCTGGCAAGTGGGTCAGTCAATAACTAGAGGTCATAGATTCAAAATCATTGGCAAAAGATCTAGACAGGAGATGAGAGGAAATTATTTTCACTCAGAGAGTTGTCAGAAACTGGACAAATTCTACCTGAAAAGATGGTTGAAGCTAATTCCATAAATAATTTAAAAGGGAGCTGGACAGGTACTTGATGATGAGGAACTTACAGTGTTACGGATAAAAAGCAGGGTTATGGGACGAAGCACAACCATTCTTTCAAAGAGCCAGCACATGCACAATGGACTGAATGGCCTCCTTTTGTGGTGTAAGTTTCTTTGATTCTATCATTATTCACTTAAGGAACTTTATCTGTTTCTTCCAAGATTGCTTTGCTGATTAAACCCACAGTTTTCTAATTACTAAGCTTTTTAAAATTTCTAACCACAGACAGTATTTACTCACATCTGAATCCACCCAATTTTTTGATGCAATCTCAGGAGCAAAAAGCAAAATATGAATATCAATAGATTTATTTGTAAACCCTAAGTCAACTCCCTGAAAGCTCAGGGCAGTCAACCCTCGCCCTGACTCAACCCCAAATCCTGGAGCCATATCACTTACATGACAGGAGTGGGTGCCTGTGTCATTTCCGGTGTTTCCTGGATGTCTGTCCCTATGGGGAATCCGGCATTTCTGAGCTGCCACTCTATGAAGTTCCAATTAAGAAACCGATATTTTGGGCCACATTTCTACCAGGGTGCTATCCTGGAATGCAGTGCACCTGCCCATACAGGCATATTCTGCATTCGGAGCAAAGAAAGAAGTTGCATTTATATGGCATCTTTCACAACCCTGGGAGGGCCCTAAGCGTTTTACAGCCAATTAAGTACTTTTGACATGGAGTCACTGTTGTAATGTAGGAAATGCAGCAGCCAATTTATGCACAGCAAGATCCCACAAACAGCAATCTAACCATGACCAGATAATCTGGTTGAGGGATAAATATTTGCAAGAACACAGGGGAGAATTAGAGTCATAGAGTTATACAGCACAGAAACTGGCCCTTTGGCCCATCATGTCTGTGCCGGCCATCAAGCACCTATCTATTCTAATCCCATTTTCCAGCGCTTGGCCCGTAGCCTTGTATGCTATGACGTTTCAAGTGTTCATCTAAATACTTCTTGAATGTTGTGAGGGTTCCTGCCTCTACCACCCCTTCAGGCAGTGTGTTCCAGATTCCAACCACTCTATGGATGGAAATTTTTTTCCTAAAATCCCCTCTAAACCTCCTGCCCCTTACCTTAAATCTATGCCCCCTGGTTATTGATCCCTTCAGTAAGGGAAAATGTTTCTTCTTATATCTCCTATGAATGCCCTTCATAATTTTGTACACCTCAATCAGATCCCCCCTCAATCTTCTCTGATCTAAGGAAAACAACCCTAGCCTATCCAGTCTCTCTTCATAGCTGAAATGCTACAGCCCAGGCCACATTCTGGTGAATCTTCTCTACATCCTCTTCAGTGCAATCACATCCTTCCTATAGTGTGGTGCCCAGAACTGTACACAGTACTCCAGCTGTGGCCTAACTAGCGTTTTATACAGCTCTATCATGACCTCCCTGCTCTTATATTCTATGCCTCGGCTGATAAAGGCAAGTATCCCATATGCCTTCCTAACCACCTTATCTACCAGTGCTGCTGCCTTCAGTGATCTATGGACAAGAACACCAAGGTCCCTCTGACCCTCTGTAATTCCTAGGGTGCTACCATCCATTGTATATTCCCTTGCCTTGTTAGTCCTCCCAAAATGCATCACCTCACACTTCTGAGGATTAAATTCCATTTGCCCCTGCTCCACCCATCTTACCAGCCCATCTATATCGTCCTGTAATCTAAGGCTTTCCTCCTCACTATTTATGACACTGCCAATTTTCATGTCATCTGTGAACTTACTGATCATACCTCCTATATCCACGTCTAAATCATTAATGTACACTACAAACAGCAAGGGTCCCAGCACCGATCCCTGCGGTACACCACTGGTCACAGGCTTCCACTCGCAAAAACAACCCTCGACCATCACCCTCTGCTTCCTACCACTAAGCCAATTTTGGATCCAATTTGCCAAATTGCCCTGGATCCCATGGGCTCTTACCTTCTTAACCAATCTCCCATGCGGGACCTTATCAAAAGCCTTACTTGGAGTCCATGTAGACTACATCAACTGCCTTGCTCTCATCTACACATTTAGTCACCTCCTCGAAAAATTCAATCAAGTTTGTTAGACACTTCTTCAAATAGTGCCATGGGATCCTTTATGTCCACTTGGGAGGGCAGACAGAGGCTTGGCTTAACATCTCATCTGAAAGACAGCACATCCAACAGTGTAGCACTCCCTCAGTACTGCACTGAAGTGTTAGCTTGAAATGTGTGCTTAAGTGTCTGGAGTGGAGCTTGAACCCAGAACCTTCTGACTCAGAGGCAAGAGTGCTACCAACTGAGTCACGGTTCAGTAAAAACACAGAACAGCTAGGATTCCTGATAGGTGGCCTCGTCCATCCAGTCCTGCCAGTTTATCTAACTTTAGCATGGGAAGGGGTGGGGGGGGCGGGGCGTTACGGTTGGTTGAGAAGAGGTAGTGAACACACAAAGCCTTTCCCTCCATAATATTTTCCTCAGATAAAGAGCAGAGATCAAGCAGATTTAGGCCCTACTCCAGCCCACTCTGCAGCAGCTCCAGCCAGGCCCAGGAATGTTGCAGTCTAAATGGTATTGATTCGTATAGAGAACTTTCAAGGATTCCTCCAAAGGCTGGGTTGAGTTATCTGATCTCTGCTGGGACACCAGTTTGGGTGCTACAGTTGCTATTAACATCCTAGGGCAGCAAAGGGAAAATTGGCTGAAGTACTTGCTCATGATTACTGTCTGGCAACCCCTACTGGAAAGTGTATAAGACATTGGGTGCGGGGTGGATTGAGGGCTGCTGTGACAGCCCCCATTGTTAAGTGTCCTGCCAAAACATATTCCCTAGGCACACATGTCAAGAACGGTAAGTGGAGCAGCATGCTGAAGGATGGCCAGCACTCCTGGGACTTTATCCCAGGCAGACTTATTGGGGTAGATTTTCAGCTTACCGCCAGGTTATAAAACCAGCATGGCGGATCGGCTGTCCATTACAAAAACAGACACATTTTAATTCATGTTGAAATTAATGGAAATTAAAATGAGTCTGTTTCTCTAACAGGCAGCCAGTCCATAATGCTGGTTTTACGCGTTGAAGTCAGATAAAATCTACCCCAATCACTTCAAAAGAGGGGAACATTGGACAATTTTTTTAACTGTCAAGTCTTTGTTTGTGCCATTGTCTGTACCACCTAGCCTTGCAGTAATTTGTGGTCATCCACTAAACTGTGTTTAATTCTTGTAGTCTTGCAGTAACAACAACACTAATTTTATCTTTTAGCATTGACACCATGGAATATTTTGAACTATCAACATTCACAGGAAGCCTGTCTTGCACTGGTAAAGCATACACTACTCATTATGTGTGGTGGGGAGAGGTATGACAAAGAAAAATTACACAAGCCACATTCTTACAAACATCCTCTCAACCGTCCACAGGAAGCAGTACAATAGGTCAGACCACGTCTTTTGTTATAAACAACACCAGTGTATATAAAACTAAAAAATAAAACCGGATTGCGGTGGGAATTGTCTCAGTTTGCAGTTTTACTGCAATACCACTGTGTCACTATCACAACCTACATTTTAGTCAGCCCCATCTAATTCTGCTTCGAAACCGTGAATTGCCTTAAGACTTGAAAAAACTTTGAAAATTACTTTAATACAGTGCCTGCAATCTTTTCTTAAAGGGATATTATCTTATTAGGAGGGCAAAAAAGATTCTCTAAACCTTTCTTTGTTTGAAGGAGGGAGAAGAACTAGCACAATCATGTAATAAAAACAGAAAATGCTGAAAATACTCAGCAGGTCTGGCAGCATCTGTGGATAGAAAAGTAGAGTTAATGTTTCAGGTCCTTTCATCAGAACTGGCAAAGGTTAGAAATGTAATAGGTTTTAAGCAAGTGAAGCGGGGATGGGGGGGAAGAAAACAAAAGAGGTGTGTAATAGGGCAGAGAGCAGGAGAGATTAATTGACAAAGACCTCATGGAACAAAGGCAAAGGGAGTGCTAATGGAATGGTGAAAGACAAAGCATTAGTCCAGAGAGAGTTAATGACAGAATAATAGACAGCTCTGTCCAAAAGCATAAACATGAAAAACCAAGTTATGGTTAAAAAAAAATTTAAAAGGTCAGACATGCTCTGAAATCATTAAACTCAATGTTGAGTCCAGATGGCTGTAGAGTGCCCAATTGGAAAATGAGGTGCTATTCCTTGAGCTTGCATTGATCTTCACTGGAACACTGCAGCAGACCAGGGACAGACATGTGGGTGTGAGAGCAGGATGCTGAATTGAAATGGCAAGCAACCGGAAGCTCGGGGTCATGCTGGTGTACTGAGTGGAGGTGTTCTGCAAACTGAGCAGCGAATACAGTATACTAAATTGAAAGAAGTACAAGTAAATTGCTGCTTCACCTGGAAGGAAGGTTTGTGGCCTTGGATGGTGAGGAGAGAAGAGATAAAAGGGCAGGTATTACACCTCCTGCAATTGCATGGGAAGGTGCCATGGGAAGGGGATGAGGTGTCTTGGGTAATGGAGGAGTGGACCACGGTGTCGTGGAGGGAACAATCCCTTCCAGATGCTGACAGGGGAGGGAAGAGGAAGATGCATTTGGTGGTGGAATCACACTGGAGGTGGTGGAAATGGCTGAGGATGATCCTTTGGATGTGTAGGCTGGTGGGGTGGAAAGTGAGGATAAGGGGAACCCTGTTATGGTTCTGGGAGGGAGGGGAAGGGGTGAGGGCAGAAGTGCAGGAAATAGGTCAGCATGGTTGAGGGCCCTGTCAACCACGGGGTGGGGGGGGGGGAATCCTCGATTGAGGAAAAAGGAAGACATATCAGAAGTGCTTTTGTGGAAGGTTGAATTATCTGCAACTGGAAAACTTCATCAACTTTGCTTCCAATTTCCACCCTTCTCTCGCCTTTACATGGTCCATCTTCGACACTTCCCTTCCCTTCCTCGACGCCTCTGTCTCCAACTTTGCGGATAGGCTGTCCACTAATATTCATTATAAGCCACATCTACCTTAACTACACTTCCTCACACCCTGCCTCCTGTAGGGACACCATTGCATTCTCCCAATTTCTCCGTCTCCAACACATCTGTTCTGATGATGTAATTTTCCACAACAGCGCCTCTGATATGTCTTCCTTTTTCCTCAACCAAGGATTCTCCCCACTGTGGTTGACAGGGCCCTCAAACGTGTCTGACCCATCTCCCGCACTTCTGCCCTCACCCCTTCCCCTCCTTCCCAGAATTGTGACAGGATTCCCCCCATCCTCACTTTCAACCCCACCAGCCCACACATCCAAAGGATAATTTTCCGCCATTTCCGCCACCTCCAGCGTGATGCCACCACGCAATGCATCTTCCTCGCCTCTTCCCTGTCAGCATTCTGAAGGGATCATTCCCTCTGTGACACCGTGGTCCACTCCTCCTTTACCCCCGACACCTCATCCCATTCCTATGGCACCTTCCCATGCAATCGCAGGAGGTGTAATACCTGCACTTTTACCTCCTCTCTCCTCACCATCCAAGGCCCCAAACACTCCTTCCAAGTTAAGCAGTGATTTACTTGTACTCCTTTCAATTTAGTATACTGTATTCACTGCTCAGAATGCAGTCTCCTCTAAATTGGGGAGACCGCTTTGTGGAACACCTCTACTCAGCCCACAAGCATAACCCTGAGCTTCCGGTTGCTTGCCATTTCAATTCAGCATCCTGCTCTCACATCCACATTTCTGTCCTTGGTCTGCTGCAGTGTTCCAGTGAACATCAATGCAAGCTCAAGGAATAGCACCTAATTTTCCTATTAGGCACTTTACAGCCATCTGGAATCAACATTGAGTTCAATAATTTCAGAGCCTGACTGGCCTTTTTTATTATTATTTTATTTTTTAACCATAACTTGGTTTTTCATGTTTGTGCTTTTGGACAGAGCTGTCTATTATTCCATCATTAACACTTTCTGCACGAATGCATTGTCTTTCACCACACCAGCAGCACTCCCTTTGTTCCATGATATCTTTGTCATTTAATCTCTCCTGCTCTCTGCCCTATCACACACCTTCTCTTTTGTTCTCTCTCTCTCTCTGCCCCCCTCCCCCTCACTTGCTTAAAACTTATTACATTTTTAACCTTTGCCAGTTTTGATGAAAGGTCACAGATCTGAAACATTAACTCTGCTTCTCTCTTCACAGATGCTGCCAGACCTGCTGAGTATTTTCAGCACTTTCTGCTTTTTCCTCCCAGATCTCAAGCTTTTATTTAAGCACAATGGGGAGGTGGTGGCGTAGTGGTAATATCAATGGACTTGCAATCCAGAGCCCAGGCTAATGCTCTGCGGACATGGGTTCAAATTTCACCACGGCAGATGGTGAAATTTGAATTCAGTTAATAAGTCTGGAATTAAAAGCTAGTCTAATGGTGACCATGAAACCATTGTCGATTGTTGTAAAAACTCATCTGGTTCACTAATGTCCTTTAGGGAATGAAATCTGCTGTCCTTGCCCGGTCTGGCCAACATGTGACTCCAGACCCACAGCAATGTGGTTGACTCTTAACTGCCCTCTGAAATGGTCTGGCAAGTCACTCAGTTCAAGGGCAATTAGGGCTGAGCACACCTACATGATGGACGTGCTTTCCAAAATGGGGTTTGGGGAGGGAATCTGCAATTGGATCCAACTGCTCTACACAAACATCAGTAGCGCAGTGTCAATCAACGGGTGGGAATCTGAAAGTTTCCCGATCAAATCTGGAGTCAGACAGGGCTGTCCTCTGTCCCCGGTCTTGTTTGTTTGCTGTATTGAACCCTTTGCTGAGTCTATTAGGAAGGATGCGAGCATAAGAGGGGTGACAATCCCAGGCAGCGGAGGCACTCAGGTCAAAACCTTTCTGTACATGGATGACGTCGCCGTCTTCTGCTCGGATCCGCTGTCCGTGCACAGACTGATGAGCATCTGCGACCAGTTCGAACTGGCCTCGGGAGCCAAAGTTAACCACGGCAAGAGCGAGGCCATGTTCTTTGGGAACTGGGCTGACCGATCCTTTGTCCCCTTCACCGTCAGGTCAGATTACCTGAAGGTGCTGGGGATATGGTTCGGAAGGGCCGGGGTGTGCACCAAAACATGGGAGGAGCGAGTAGCCAAGGTACGACAAAAGTTGGGCATGTGGGGGCAGCGATCTCTCTCCATTGTGGGTAAGAACCTGGTCATCAGGTGCGAGGCGCTCACGTTGTTGCTCTACGTGGCGCAGGTCTGGCCCATACCCCACTCCTGCGCCGTGGCAGTCACCCGAGCCATTTTCCGCTTCGTCTGGGGATCTAAAATGGACCGGGTCCGGAGGGACACGATGTTCAAATCTCTGGACATGGGCGGGAAAAATGTACCCAACGTGGCCCTCATCCTGATGACCGCCTTCGTGTGCGGCTGCATCAAGCTATGTGTAGATCCCCAGTACGCAAACTCCAAGTGTCACTACGTGCTGAGGTTCTATCTGTCCCCGGTGTTGCGAAGGATGGGCCTGGTCACATTGCCGCGGAACGCACCATGCAGTTGGGCGGCGCCGTACCACCTATCCTTCGTGGAGCAGTTTCTGCGGGAAAACACCTTTGACCACCGGTCCATCAGGCAGTGGTCTGCACGGAATGTCCTCAAGGCCCTACGGGAAAAGGAAACGGTGGATCCTGTCGGATGGTTCCCCGAGCAGACCGTCAAAGTCATTTGGCGGAATGCCTCATCACCAGAACTTTCAAACAAGCACCAAGACGTAGCTTGGCTGGTGGTGAGAAGGGCCCTCCCCGTCAGATCCTTCATGCACACCCGAAGTCTCGCCCCCTCCACACAGTGCCCCCGCGTTGGCTGTGGTGGGGAAGAGACGGTCGCCCACCTCCTCCTGGAATGTGCCTTTGCAAAGCAGGTGTGGAAAGAGATGCAGTGGTTTTTGTCAAGGTTCATCCCAAGCAGCTCTGGAACACAGGAGTCTGTGCTCTACGGGCTGTTCCCAGGGACGCACACCGAGACAAACATCAACTGCTGCTGGAGGACTATCAATTCGGTGAAAGACGCCCTTTGGTCTGCTCGAAACTTGCTGGTCTTCCAGCGCAAAGAGTTGTCCACCACCGAATGTTGCAGACTGGCACATTCCAAGGTCCAGGACTACGTGCTGAGGGACGCACTAAAGCTTGGGGCAGCCGCAGCAAAGGCTCAATGGGGAAAGACCACAGTGTAAGGTTCCCCCACCAAGCTGGACTGAGGGGCTGGATCCATGGGAAACCCCTCGAACTGTATCGTTAATATTCTCAATTGCTGTAAATGTAAAACTGTAATTGACATGACAATTGTGAAACGGAAGGGTTGGGAAGAAACTCATGACAGTATTGAAGGAAACTGATCTCCCTTGCAATGTTTGTATTTTTTGGTGCTGTTTGGAAACTGTTTGGCAATGTAATTTTTACAGATTTTTATGAATAAAGTATATTTTGGAAATAAAAAAAAAAATTAGGGCTGAGCAATAAATGCTGTTCTCGCTAGATACTCCCACATCCCACAAACGAATATAAAAAAACAATCATGTGCCACTTTATATTATGAAAATAGGTGGATTGTGACATTGAATGTGTTTCTAAACCAGTGGGTGGGAAAAAGATAATTTCCTTTAAAGGACTCAACTCTGTTTTATTAATTGGGTAATACAATCAGTATTTTAAAATGCTAATGTACGGATAATCAGCACTTGAGTTAGACTACAATGTTTACAAGCGGATGTTAGAAAGGGGGAAAAATCTGAAGCGTGATACGCTTTAAAAAATCAAGCCACTGGTTCGCGATTCAGTGACGTTGGAGCTGTAGCTTTAAATTCCAGCTCCATGTTTTCAGTCAGGTTACAGCATTGTGGGTTACCCTGGAGGAGCTGAGATTTTGTGGTAATTGTGTTGCTGACGGATTCGGCCAGGTTTCTTTGTAGATCGGCTTTTCCCGTTTAATATTATATACATTAACTTGTTTCTGACTTGTTTATTTTGCGTGTTTTACAAAGGGGGAGGAAGAGGGAAAAAAAGAGAAATGTCTGTGGAAGAAGTCAAAGAACCTCAACAAGCAGCGCCTCAGCAAGAAGCCAAAGAGCAAGAGCCAGAGCCGACGATCTCTTACAAAGCCATTGTGCTGACTGGCTTCGGGGGCTATGATAAATTAAAAGTGGAGGTCAAGAAGGGTCTCCCAGCTCCTAAATCTGGTGAAATCCTAGTCCGAGTCAAGGCTTGTGGCTTGAATTTTGCCGATTTGATGGCTAGACAGGGTCTGTATGACAGACTCCCGTCTTCTCCTCCATTGATTCTAGGAATGGAGTGTTCTGGTGTTGTAGAAATGATCGGAGACGACGTGACCGACAGAAAGGTAAGGTCCTACCTGCAAACTGTTACTTTTCACCCTACCCCTTTCTTTCTCTCCCCCCCCCCCCCCCCAAAAAGAAAACCGTATTTTGCATTACACAAATCTGTAAGGCACCGCCCAAATCCTCTGAAGACGGGTAAATGTTCATGAGCAATGATAAACTTCTCTGAGCCCAATAGAAAACCAGGTCTGGACGTGGGAGTTTTGTCTTGTTTGCAATTCCAAATTGTGGGTTTCTTTAAATGAAAAGCGGGCACGACTATTTTTTTTCCCCCTGTAGAGATGCCCCAGTCAGAATCTCTAGACTTTGTTCTAAAACTAAGCTCTGTAGTCTTGAATATATTAACGAGACTTTTATCTCTAATGAGAATAGAGGGATTTGTCGTTAGCTACAAACATTATTTAGACTTGCAGGGGTATCTCCAATCTTATTTAAAACCATAATAGTTAAAATTCTAACTTCTGTGTAGAAGTATGTTGCTCTTAAAAGAAAATGGAGTACCATATGTTTAACTGGGTTTGGGAATGATGCCACTCCCATCATTTCCCTTCTGAACAGAAATTGGATCAGTTCTGCTGTCTTTACATTCTCCTTCAAACCCCCCCCCCCTTTTTTTTTTTGCTGCTAAAAGGCTTCTATAAATACTTAACAAATATTACTAAACAAATTGCTTTGTTAATTTTGTGTTCTTTTGACTGTCTATTTTTCTTATTGCCATATTAACTGTTTTTGTCTTTTCTGCAACTTTAACACATGCAGAGCAAGTGATCTGCTTTTGTATTTCAGTTAATGTAACATTTATTTGGCTGGCTGCAAGAAGGAATGGGGATTAACATTGGTCAATTGTTTTTCTTTGCTCCCTGCAGTGGGAGGTGTCTAATGTCTCTGCTCTGGGCACTCCCTGCAGCAGTGCAGTTGATTGCAGATATTTCTAGTTGCTAAAACACTACTGTTTGCTTTAAGAGTATCAATAATTGAATTGCACAAGTGCAAATTTAAAAACAGTAACTGCACTTTTCCTTGGGTAACTACACCTGGCTTAGCTTGGAATGTGCTAGTTCCTTCTTGGGGATTGGGTACCATTCAGGGGTCTGTCTTCACATTTTTTTTTTTATTCATGTCACTAGGCCAGCATTTATTGCCCATCCCTAAGTACCCTTGAACTGAGTGGCTTGTTAGGCCATTTTGGAGGGCAGTTAAGAGTCAACCACGATGCTGTGGGTCTGAGTCACATGTAGACTGATTGATTTCCTTAAAGGTATTTTACCTGTGACCAATGGGCACTTTGCCATTGGTGGAGGCTACCTGTGTCCCATAGAAGGTTCCCCTGCCCTGAAGAACTTTAGTGAACTAGATGGGTTTTTACAACAATCAACAATGGTTTCATGGTCACAATTAAACTTATTTGAGATTTATTAATTGAATTCAAATTTCACCATCTGCTGTGGTAGGATTTGAACACATGGCCCTAGACTACTAGGCCACTGCCTCCTATATGTATGAAGCTCTCAGCAACAATTTTTTTATATAGTGCCATTTTAATCTTGTAGAATCTCTCTAGGTGCTTCAGAGATGTGATCAGATATAAATGGATAGTAAACCAGTGAGAGAATTGAGGGTGACCAGAAGCTTTGCTAAAAAGTGGGTTTTAAAAAGGAGGGGGTGGTCGAGGGCTTGGAAAGAATTCCAGAATGCAAGGACTAAACCATAAAGCAGGGCTACCAATGGTGGTGGATTCGAGCGAGAGTTCTGAGGATACCACGACTAAAGATGGACAAGGCTATAAAGGATTACATTTTAAATTGGAGGTCAGCACAGATGGGAATGAACAAGAATTGGTTTGGAATTTTGTGCATCTCCAGGAGAGGTTTGTTGGGGGGGGGTGGGGGGAGGAGGAGAAATCAGGTGGGATGGTAGGGGTGCCATGCCTGTTTGTTACCAGTGGTGTGGTGGGTGGCCTGTCCTTTAGTCAATTGAGGCCCTTTAAGTTGCCAGTTAAAGGACACTTTTCACCACTGGTATGTTATCAGTGACATGAATAAAAATAGTGAAGAAAGACCCCTGAATGGTACCCAATCCCCAAGAAAGAGCTAGCACATTCCAAGCTAAGCCAGGTGCACTTACCCAAGGAAAAGTGCAGTTACTGTTTTCACTACCCAGTGAAAACTGGCAGCCTCCTTACAAGCTGGGGGAATGCCCCACAGTGGGTCTCCTGCCCTCCCAATCAGTTCACCCTGCCCTGTCAGGGCCTGGCTGATTGGCCCCAACTTCATTTATCTTATTCTGTGGCCTGCAGCAGTCACAGCAATGGCTGCCACTCCCGGTGGTACTGAAGAGCTGCTGGCTCTGACAGGCCAGCAGCTCTTTACAGGACATCCTGCTTCAGAGGGATGGAAGCCATGATCTCCAAGTAAATTGTTGCCTGAGCCATGCAAAATAGCATTGTGGCTTCCAGGGTTGGCAGAAGTGGGCTTGTCCCTGACTTTCCAGCTAGTGGGCCTCATTAAATCCCTGCCTTGGTGTGGGATTGAAATACAGACAACAGAGACTTGCATAAGCTAAAGTTTGCTGATTGAAGTGTTGGCAGGCAATTCAGCTGGGGGAGGATAGTTTATGGAGGTCAGCCATTACCTTGCCTATTTATCCACCTATACTTGAAGCAGGTGTCAAGGGGTAGCAGTAACCTTGCTGAACTGTCTCTCTCTCCCTTTTCCACCTTGTCCCTCAATAACCCAGGGACATTGAAGACAACTAGCACATGTATGACTGTTTAGAATGAGCTCACTTGGCACTCACTGAAGGTTTATACAGTTGAGCTAATTTGTAGATAATGAGCTGTGGGGGTGGAGAGGGCAAGGAGGGGGAGATGGTCTCAAATTAACACCCATTATTGCATCTATATGTGAGATAGTTAATGGAATCCAACTCCCCTTCATGGAGAATTACATGGTTCATGGCAATTATAGTGCTAATCTTGAGGGAATTTCTTTTTTAAATTGTGAAAACAGCATTAAGTTTAACATTGATTAGAGATACAGCACTGAAACAGGCCCTTCGGCCCACAGAGTCTGTGCCGACCATCAACCACACATTTATACTAATCCCATATTCCTGCCAAACATCCCCACCTGTCCCTATATTTCCCTACCACCTACCTATACTAGTGACAATTTATAATGGCCAATTTACCTACCAACCTGCAAGTCTTTTTGACATTTGTACATTTAATTATCTAAAAAGACTGCCTGGTGCAACCACTGCACAAATGACTTTTTTTTTTTTTTGCCCCCCCCCCCCCTGCCATCTGCCTCACCCCCTACTCCTTCACACCTATGAAATGCCTGAAAAATCAAAAATCTTGGGCCAACTTGAGAAAAATCTGAGCAGTTCACCTGACTGCTGAAGATGGTTGAACAAGTTCTAGGAGTCAAGTGATTGGGAAATGCATCTCCCATAGACATGTCTATGCTACATGGTTGGTTGTCACCCTTGGGAACTCTTCCAGTTCCCTTTTTTGAATGCTAATTGGAATCATTGTTTATGGCACAGAAAAAGGCCACTCAGCCCATTGTGTCTGCACTGGCCGAAATACAAGCCACCCAGTCTAATCCCACCTTCCAGCATTTTGTCTGTAGCCCTGCAAGTTATGAGGTTTAAGGTGCATATCCAGACACCTTTTTTTTAAACGTGTTGTGGGTCTCTGCCTCAACTACCCTTTCAGGCAGCAAGTTCCAGACCCCCACCACCCTCTAGGTGAAAAAATCTTTCCTCATCGCTCCTCTAATCTTTCTACCAATCATTTTAAACCTATGCCCCCTAGTCACTGACCTTCACATCCACACTATCCAGGCCCCACAGTTTTGTACATTTCAATCAGATCTCCCCTCGGCCTTCTCTGTTCCAAGGAGGACAACCCCAGCCTGTCCAATCTTTCATCACAGCTGCATTTTTCCTGTCTTGGATTTGAGTGAGTTGCCATTGTGAAATGGTAGTATTTTATATTGTGTACATGCAACTACAGGGAAGCTTTCCTTGTGCATTTTAGATAATGGGATTTCTCTGCCATCAATCAGTATTTAGCTGCACAGTATCCAAGTTTTTTTATTTAGTTGCACAAATGATGCATTCCTTGATACTTGGCCTGCAACTTTCAACTAGTGTATCCAATTTGTTTGCACAATACATTAAGAACTGTAAATGATATACATTTTCTACCTCTGATGATCTACATGGATACCTAATGGTAATAAAAGAATTTAAAATACATCAATAATGGAAAAAAATTCATTAAGGGAGAATTGGAAAGATAAAGATCAAATCAATTTTCATGAATAAAAAGGAAAACTTCAATTAATTATTTTGCCTAACCCATAAAGAGCATGTGGGTGTAATCCTGAGATGAGGATGAGTCATGGTATATTGGAGTTTAGTTTAGAGATACAACACTGAAACAGGCCCTTCGGCCCACCAAGTGTGTGCCGAACATCAACCACCCATATATACTAATCCTACACTAATCCCATATTCCTACCACATTTCTACTAGGGGCAATTTATATTGGCCAATTAACCTATCAACCTGCAAGTCTTTGGCATGTGGGAGGAAACCGGAGCACCCGGAGGAAACCCACGCAGACACTGAGAACTTGCAAACTCCACACAAGCAGTACCCAGAATTGAACCCAGGTCGCTGGAGCTGTGAGGCTGCGGTGCTAACCACTGTGCTGCCCCTGCGCAAAATGATTTTTCACTTCTCCTGAAGATGACAGAAATAAGTAGGTTGCCAGAGCAATGGAGACAGAAAAGATGTTTGTATTTTGATGAAAAATCAATGAAATAGTTCCTGGTAAAACCAGGAGTATTTGTGTGATTGCAAAATGCCAGGAATGTGTTGAGCAAGATGTGGTGGAGGATTCAATGATCTAATGAAGTGATGCTGATGATGCATTGGTGACACCAAATGTAGAATATTGTGCAATTTTGTTCATGTGACAAAGGCAGCAGAAAAGGTCTAGTGAAATTGGTTAAACATTGCTAAGCAATTAAAAGGGACTGCAGAAAATAAAAATTGGGGGGTGGGGGAAGAAAAAGAAGGCTGTGGAATGGATGTAGAAAAGATTCCTGTGCTAGACTAAGATTTCATACTTCAAGATACATAGACATTAAAAAAGCTTTCTTGATTTAAGGGTGTTTTTAAAAAAAACAACTCTACTAGCTCTGGTGATCTATGTAATTGTATTGATTTCAGCAGTGCCTAATTAAGTAAAACTGCTTGTTAAAGTAGGTTGTGTTCCAGTTTCCTCTTTGGAAGGCTGTGCAACTTTTTTCCCCAAATGATCAATAATAGCTGGAAGATAAACATGTTGCAAAAATCTAATGGACTTTAAGTTTAAAACCTTTACTTTGTTTTCACCCTTCTCTCAAATGAGTTTTCCTTTTATCCTAAAGGAAATCAGTCCAAGTGAATCAGCCCATTATTACGAACTTGTTTCTATGAACAGATACTACATCCTTTTTTAGATGTAGTGGGGGAAAAAAATCTCCAAGCACAAGTGGTCACGTCAGCATCACTAAACATCCATAAAGTTTGTGTGCTTTGGGTGCAGCTGTTTGGGTGAGAGGAAGTAGAGGAAGAAAAAAGCTTTTTTTTTGCAGTGACACTTCTTTTTTAACACACTTGCTGTTCCAGGATACTCTGAATTGTGGATGAATTTGCCTGGGGTGGTAAGACTCCATCCAAAAGGGGTAGAGATTCTCTCACTTCCTTCTATAGTCCTGTCTGATTTTTTTTTTTCTCCATGTGACTAACATCATTGTGAATGCCCAACTGCATCATCATCTATGGTATGAACTATTGGTCCATCAACATGTTGTAGTTGTACCATCAGGACTGCTAGTAAAGTGCACTTCTCAACACTAGTCTTTAATTCTGTTGGTTTTGTGTCCAGTTGAGTAGGGTTGATCCTGAGGTGTTCATGATTTCTTTGGGCTTTATTTGCATTCAAAACAATCCAATAAAAGTCTCAGTAGAACAGAGTGGAACATGGTTTGGATTATCTTTTGAAGCACAAGTTGAACTGAGTCTAGTAATATCAGGCTGCTTGGGATAGTTGCTTTCTTTCCTTAACAAATCTATGGAGGCATTGGGTTGCTCCAGTCACCAAATGGAAAATAAAACTACTAAAGTGTCCCCTTTAAGGGCACAACTAGTAAAAACGTAACCCTGCTTTTTCTCAAAGCAAACTTAAATTGTCACTTGTGTCCAGTTGGAGGTGGCCACTCTGGCTGCCTGCCACTTTTTTTGTCTATGCCTGGGTAGCTCTGGTGAAGCTGCATGTAGTGTCCACCAGCACACTGAGGGCCTTCTATGACTGGGGGGGGGGGTGGGGGTGGAACCAGAGGACATTAGTTGCTGTTCTGTCACTGATGTGCACTACAGAGAAAGCACATTCGTATAAGTTGTGACAAAACACTAAAGTATCTGAAATGCTGCATAATCCTTAATATAAAGGGTGATCAATACACTGGCAATGTATTTCTTGTGCTTTTAGGACCACGCAGAAGTAGCTTTTAGATAATTTTTCCTCTACCTTTATCACCTCCATTTGACTGGTTGTGATAAGGGAAGCGAACACTTTTTTTTTAGTGAATCTCCTGTGGCATTGGTCATGGGAACTCCATCACAATTGTGATATTTAGAAGTTAGTCTAGCCTGTCCCTTTTTTAAGCAATAAACTTGAATTTCAGGGACCATTGTAAATCTAATGGGTGTTGAAGTATACAGTTTTTTTTTGTATTTGTTTGTGGGATGTGGGTGTCACCTGGGTAGCATTTATTGCCCATCCCTAATTTGAGTCAACCACATTGCTGTGGGTCTGGGGCCACATGTAGGCCAGACCTGGTAAGGATGGCAGACCTCCTTCCTGAAAGGGCATTCGTGAACCAGATGGGTTTTTACAACAATTAACAATGGTTTCTTGGTCACCATTTAGAGTAGCTTTTTAATTCCCAGATTAGTTGAATTCAAATTAAACCATCTGCTGTGGTCCCCAGAGCAGTAGCCTGGGTCTCTGGGTTACTAGTCAGGTGACATTACCACTATGCCACTACCTCCCTTATATGTATGAAGCTCACAGCAACAACTTCATTTTATATAGTGCCTTTTTAATGTTGTAGAATGTCACCAGATGCTTCAGTCATACACAAATGGGTAGTAAACCAAATAAGAGCATTGAGGGTGACCAGAAGCTTTGTTAAAGATGTGGTTTTTAAGAGGAGAGGGTGGCAGGAATTTCAGAATGCAAGGGCTAAACCACAAAGCGTGGTGGGTTGGAGCGAGAGTTCTGAGGATTGCAAGGCTATAAAGGATTACTTTTTAAATTGGAGCCAGCACAGACAGGAGTGAGTGAGACTTCAGGCAGAATTTTATGCACACATTCCTGCCTTTTTAATTTCTCTTTCTAGAGTGTAAATATTTTATGAACATATTCAAACTTTCTAATAGAGTAAGCTTACTAAACTACCTAATTAGCTCAACATAAAATGAGTATCATGCAATTACAGGCAGGGGTATAGTGCATTGTAAACAGTAATTATGCTTGAGTTCAGTAATGAAGAACTTTTATACTTTTCATAGTTGAAAGGAGGTAATGCTGTGCTTCACTTTTTTAAGCTATTGGCTGTTTGCTTATGTCTATCCCTAACAGCTGTTTCTTTTTCTAAGGTGGGTGACCAGGTAATTGTTATGAACAGAGGAGGATTGTGGTCAGAGCTGATTGTAATTCCAGTCAGTCATACCTTCCTGATGCCTGATGGGATGAGTTTTGAAGAGGCTGCTGCTATCCCTGTCAATTACGTCACTGCATATATGATGATCTACGACTTTGCAAATCTGCGTCCAAATCAGAGCATTCTCATCCATATGGCAGCTGGTAAGTGTTCCTGTCACTGTCTAATGTCTTTCCTTGATTAGCTTTATTATATACAATAGGACATTTGCACTGTAACCATACAGTAACCTATAATTTCTAACCAATTACTTGGTCTAAGCATTAGTTCTCTCCAGAAAGAGATTTCATAAACAAAAAACTTGCCAAGCTATTACAAAATGAAGAATTCTATAGCAAGTCTTCTGAACTCTCAACCTTGTCATAACCTATGTTGTAACCAACATAATTAGGTGATTTAGTAGTTCTCTCTTCCTTCCCTTTTTAAAAAAAAAAAAAAAAATTCTTTTAGAATGTTTTTAATGCATTGTTAACAATTCCTAAAACATCTTTGGCCTCTTTGTCTCGAGATAATGGGTAAGTGCCTGGAGGTTGTCAGTGGTTTGTGAAGCAGCGCCTGGAGTGGCTATAAAGGCCAATTCTAGAATGACAGACTCTTCCACAGGTGCTGCAGATAAAATTGGTTGTCGGGGCTGTTACGCAGTTGGCTCTCTCCTTGTGCTTCTGACTTTTTTTTTTCCTGCCAACTGCTAAGTCTCTTCGACTCGCCACGCTTTAGCCCTGCCTTTGTGGTTGCCCACCAGCTCTGGCGATCGCTGGTAACTGACTCCCACGACTGGTGATCAATGTCACAGGACTTCATGTTGCGTTTGCAGATGTCTTTAAAGCGGAGACATGGACGGCCGGTGGGTCTGATACCAGTGACTAGCTCGCTGTACAATGTGTCCTTGGGGATCCTGCCATCTTCCATGTGGCTCACGTGGCCAAGCTATCTCAGGCGCCGCTGGCTCAATAGGATGTATATGCTGGGGATGTTGGCCGCCTCAAGGACTTCAGTGTTGGAGATACGGTCCTGCACCTGATGCCAAGGATTCTCCAGAGGCAGCGAAGATGGGATGAATGAAGATGTTGCTCTTGGCTTATGTACGTTGTCCAGGCCTCACTGCCATAGAGCATGGTACTGAGGACACAGGCTTGATACACTTGGACTTTTGTGTTCCGTGTCAGTGCGCTATTTTCCCACACTCTTGGCCAGCCTTTCCCATGCGCTTGTTGATTTCTGCATCGAGAGACAGGTTACTAGTGATAGTTGAGCCTAGGTAGGTGAACTCTTGAACCACTTCCAGAGTGTTCCTAAACCATACATAATACTATTTGCACTTAAGCCATGTGAGTTTTCTTATGCCAGGTCATATTTATTTAGATGGTTTACTATTTGTGTATTGGAATTGTGATGGTCTGGCACTTATTTTCTTTAGAACGTGCCAAAGCAGAAAAACTCTTTTTTTTTTTTCTCTGTAGAAGTTAAGCCATGCTGCACCTTGCCACACAATGTCCCAAGCTGCTACATTGTATTTGGGAAGAGATATAAATTACTGTAGTAATTACTTATGAAGGCCAAATGGCAGCCATTTTGTACACAGCAAGGCCCCTCAGACAAATGATGTATGGTTTTTGTTGGTATTTCACAAAAGGAACTTTAAAGAACATTGTCTTTGGTAGAATAGTGTTAGATTTTTGTACATCAGATAGGGCTTCAGTTTAACGAATTATCTGAAAAATGGCAGGTGAGAATGCAGCGCCCTCAGACACCAAGTCCCAACTTGGGTTATGTAGTGGAGTGGAACTTGAGTCAATAACCTCTCGACTTGGGCGTGTGGCCAAATTAAAACTTAATGAAGGCCTGGTATCATATAATGTTCGTGCCAAAACTAGCAATGAAGATCATGCAATAAAATACTAGTTTCAGTTCAGTAAATCTGATTTGTGCAATTTGACTTGGGTACCTTTCTTCTTCTTTTTTTTTTTTTTTCCCCCCCCCCCCCCCCCCCCCCCCACCCCCTTAACCAAACTGCAAACTTTAATTCTTGAATTATCCATTGTTGAATACATTTTAGGTTGGGATAGATTTTTGGTCTCACAGGAAATCGAGGGATATGGGAAGTGGGCAGGAAAGTGCAGTTGAAGCCCAAGATCAGCCATGATATCAAATGGCGGAGCTGGCTCACTGGGTCATATGGTCTACTCCTATTCCTTGTGTTCTTGCATATCGGGTATGGGTACAAATATCCATTTAGTAACTACGAACTGGTTTTACTTTTTCAGTCTGGGAGATGTGTTGTGTACATGCTTTGACTGTTAGTTTATGAATGTTTAACAGCACCTGCTTAAGATAACTTTTATCTTGCTTCTACTGCTTCAGACTTTGACTCTAATTGGATAATACATTCTTGATTTGTGTAATTTTCAATGACCAAGTGTTGCTTCCCTTTTTTTTTTTTTAAACCTACTGCTTGGGTGAATGTTACCAGTTTACATTGGGCAAGATGGGCAGGCTATCATGGGGTGTTAGTCTGTAGTGTACATGTACATTCAAGATACAAAAGCAAAATATTGAAGATGCTGGGTATACTTGGGTCAGGCAGTATCTGTAGTGATAGTTAAGGGCCAGAATTTTTAGCCCAATCCCAGAACAGGTGTGGGGGAGAAGCATAATTGGTGAGGATGGCAGGGGTACTGTGCCCATACCTACCCACTCTTGCTGGTATTTAACCAGTAGCAGGTGACCCACCTGCCCTTAAGCCAAGTAAGGCCCTTAGGATGCAGCAGATGGGCACTTTGCCATTTTGGGAGGCTGCCTAGTAATGCCTGGCAGCCTCCTTGTGGCTGGGGGAGGGGCCCTTCTGATCAGGCACATTGTGTGCCCTATGGAGGCTGCCCTTGCTGGGACTGAAGAGTTGCTGGTCCTCTATTTGGCCAGCAGTTTTAGGAGTTGGGGCAACCTGTCTTGGGTGGAAGCCACGACTGCAGGCGATTAAATGGCTCAGCCTTGCAAAATACAGCTATGGCTCCCAGAGATGGACTCACCACTGGCTTTCCAGTCCTAAGTATTTCCAGCATTTTGCTCATTACACTAAACAAAATTGTTTTGAAATTGTTTGACTAAGAACGCGTGGCATGTTACTTTCACATTCTCAATGGCTGAGAAACCTCTCTTTTTTTTTTTTGGGAGATCTAAGCACTTTTTTTTTTGAAATATAAATACTTTTGTATGACCACTCTTTGATTTTGGTGTTGGTGAGGATTGAACCTTTGCCAGGAAACAGAAAATGTCCCCTTCACTTCAAAAAATGAGATCTTTACATCCACTTGAGTAGATGCTTCAATTTGACAGCACCTCTGATGCAACACTCGTTCTGTATTATACTGCATGCCTGCAACAAAACCTTGCATCCATCTAGCACTTTTTTTTTTATGTAGTAAAACCTCCCAAGGACCTTTAACAGGAGTGTTATCTCAAAATTTAAGTGAGCATCTTAAGAACAGTTGACCAAAAGCCTGGTAAGAGGTAGGCTTTAAGGTGCACCTTGAAGACAGAGGGGTTTAGAGAGGGAATTCTGGAGCTTGGGGCTCAGACAGCTGAAGGCATAGCTGCCTGTCAATATGGAGAAATTAAAATTTATGGTGCTTAAGACTCTGGATAATGTCAAAGAGTAAGCAAGGTAGCTTTTTTGTAAAGTGGAATGGAACAGAAGAACATAATCTGTATAATAAATTAAAAGCAAAATATTGTGGATGCTGGAAAATAACAATCTGCATAGTTGTGGGTACAAGTCTGATTCTAATAAACCTCTCTAGAAAGCCAAACTCAATTCTTAAAAGGAAAGATCAAATGTGAATTATACAAGGGTGAGGAATGAATGTAAATTGAAAACTTGTTCTGATATTAACTTTATTAATACAAGAGTGGGGACGTGGCACCAACATCAGGAGTGGAAAGAGGTTGCGGCAGGAGCCTGAGTGCTTAAGATGTCAACATGTAGTTGACTCTTGTGGCTTCTCCTGACTACTTTTTTTTTCCACTAGAAGTGTGGAGTTAAATTGATTCTGGTCCAAAGTTGAATTAAGTGAAGATATTGGTGGGTGGGAACTAGTTCTGCTACTCCTTCAGGGAGAAACAGCCAACAGCATCTACTGATTGAGATTGGCAGTATGGAGGTCCTCCATAGTGAAAAGACAATTGGAACTAGAGAATGGATTCCTCTATATATTTTGGGGGTGGTATCCGTTCTGAAGGGTATCCATTAAGGGTAGAAAGCTGGGTAAAAAGCTTCATGGCAGAAGAGGAAGAAAGTTCTTTTATAAATGCATGACATCACATGGAAATTGTGACCTAACTGCATGCTGCAGCTTCCAAAAAACTTATTTAAAAAAAAAAAAAATTTAGGATGGTGACCTTTTTGATAAAACCAACAATTGGCCAACACTGGGATTAAAGCTATTACATGTCTTAAACACAAATGACCTTTGTCCTGTTCCTGGAACAAATATCCCATTAAGCTGCCAGTTATGGGAATTGCTTATATCTTTATTAAAATATCTAGCAGTTTGTGTGTGCAACCTAAAATCACAACTCAAACTAGAAACAAATGTCTTAAGAATTGGCTTGATGTATTTACCAGCCTTCTAAAAATGTATATGTGGTATGAAGTTTTTTAAAAAGTAGATTCTTGTGGTTTTTCCTTTAATGGCATCCACCCAAGTCTTTCCTGAACAAATGGCTGTTCCAGAAGTCCGTTCAAGGCCATGTTAAACTGAGTTTCCAGTTGTGGTGTGGGGAGAGATGCTTGGCAAATCTCTTTCATATGGGTGTGAATGTGGTTGGAAGAGAACAGCTTGGTCATTTTCCATTTGTGTATTGAAGTGATAGCATTGTACCTTTTTATAATGTATTTATAAGGAAGTGTGGGGGGTGGTGGGAAAGAGACTTGCATTCATATAGTGCCCTTAAGTGTGTCACAGCTAGTGAGGCTTTTTTTTTTTTTTGTTGCTTTGCAGTCACTGTTTTTAATGTACAAATGTTGTGTATAAAGGTATTTTTGAAGTATCTCCCATCCATATTGAATATGACCAAGTTGTTCCACTGTAGAACTTGACCAGAACTCTTAAACTGTTTGTGCATTATATAAGCTTTCATCAATGGAAATTAACAATCTAACTGCCCAACACTTCATTGTGACATTAGTACCAGAAGGAAGTATTTATATGTGCCTCTGTTTACAGCAAAATCTGAGTCTTGGATAATTCATCAAAATGAGCTTGCTTTTTGAAGTGCAAGCTTTTGAATTTTTTTCAAATTTTAATTCTGATGGCTCCTTGCCCCTCACCCTGTCATTTAATTCTCCTCAAATGAGAGGTGATCATTGAAACATAAGATTCTAAAGGGGCTGGATAAAGGAGACAGATTATTTCTGCTGGCTGGGGAATCTAAAACGTGGGGGTACAGTCTCAGGATAAAGGGCTGATCATTTCGGACTGATGAGAAATTACTTCTCAAAGGGTTGTGAATCTTTAGAAACCCCAGCGGATTGTGGCTGCTCCATGGTTGAATACATTTAAGGCTGGGATAGACAGATTTTTGGTGTCTCAAGGAATCGAGGGGTATGGTGGTAGGCAGGAAAGTGGAGTTGAATCCTAAGATCAGCCATGATCGTATTGAATGGTGGAGCAGGCTTGATGGGCTATATGGTCTACTCCTTTCTTGTGTACATCCACTCTACCAGTTTCCATAATTATGAACTTTTTGGCCTCAGCCATTTTTCTTACACTAATGGTTAAAAAATCATTTTGGCCATTGATTTTGGCCTATAAAATCCAAACTACACTTGCACCGTTTGCTTGAGTTGAATTTAGTCAATGCTATCACTTGAGGTTTGGTTAATTATCTTACTCCGAAACCTCTCATGTTTCAGAGCCCTGTAATTCTCTTTAAGGGAGCTTTAAATGCTTTCTACAAATTTCAAGCAAACTAGTGCCTTTTAATGAACTAAAGGATTGATGTCCTACCAGTCTCAAGTGAAATTTCACTTGAGACCTGTGAGCAGGTTGACCAATCTAATGGTTAAGGAATTATTTAAAATTTGCACTCAAATGCAGGCTTCATTTAGCTTGTACTTGGCAAAGAATCTGGCTTCAATTTTCATTCTACTTGTGAATAACCTCTGATTCCAATGGAACCCTTTTGACAAAAGGTATTTGTCTGTTTTTTGAAATGATCAGCCAATCTGAACAACCTTTTCAATCTACAAAAGAAATGATGCTTTTTTTTCCCCCCATGTCACTCTGCTTCCCCACTACTTTGGAGGAGGGGGAGGGGGGGAAGAAATGAGATGTTCCTAAAGATTCCCTTCTACTTGCATTGAAATTCTTTAATTTACATATCCCTGTAAATATCTTATCAATGGAACTGTTGGGATTTTATTCTACAGATGTATTGTAAATAGGCACAGCACAGCCAAACCTGGAAAAAGCTGCAGTGTGGCAAAGTTTTTTTTAAAATTAGAATTTCAAGGAATGACTACTTCAAGCATTGTGCTCTGACCTCCATTGTAACCTTGTTTGACTTCATTTTGTTGCAACATTTGCTGGCTATGGGCAATACATGTGAATATAGGCTTTGCCATTTTTGCAGGAATAAAAATTTGGCACTCAAATTCTTGAAATGGGCTGTGATTTGTTTTTCTATGATCCTTTCCAAGGCTTGTACAAAATGGTAGTCTTAATCCTGTCTCTGAATGTGTTCCATTCTTGCCATTCAAGTCCTCTAACAAGTTGAGTAGCTACTGATGGATTTTTCTTGTGTGGCTCATTGCAGGTGGTGTGGGGACTGCTGCAACACAACTGTGTAAAGCAGTTAAAGATGTGACCATCTTTGGTACTGCCTCAGCATCTAAACATGAAATCATCAAAGAAAATGGTGTGACTCATCCAATTGACTACTCCACCTTGGACTATGTTGAAGAAGTTAGAAAGATTTCCCCCAACGGTAATGGCATGAAAAATGAAACTTAATTAATTGGCTAGAAGATAGCAGTTAAAGCTGACTGATCTGTTTTAGGCATCCTGTGTTTCATATCTATAAAACTCTTAATTGGTCCTCTTCACTAGAAGGACCATTAAATTATGTACTGGACAGAATAATTTAAGTCCCGCAGGGATGTGATTAACGTTGTATCCCATAGCATCTGAAATTAAAATTTTGACTTGATGCACATCTCCCCACACAACTTTGTTAAAATACTGGTTTGCATCATTCCACTGATTATTTGCATAATTTAAAATTGAGCCATAATTTATTTCATTATCAGTTGCTGTAATGGAACTAATTGTGGTGTAACTGCTGAGATTTCACTGCTTTATGCATGTTTTCACTTTTTTTTAAATTCTTTTTAGGTGTCAATATTGTTTTGGATCCCTTGGGAGGAGGTGACACAACTAAAGGCTTTAATTTGCTGAAACCAATGGGAAAAATTGTACTATTTGGTAAGTAACATTGCACCAGTCAACCACTGCAATACTGAATTGGAAGAATTCCAGTGTAGGAACATTGTACACATGAAATATTTGACATTGGGGCATGCACCTTCTGATTGTACGCTCAACTATGGTGTTGAATAGGACATTACAATTTTAACCCAATTAGTGAATGACTGACCATCCACTCTAGGATGGTTTGTGATTTTTTTGTTGGAGCTAATGTGACCTGCTCGGTAGAAGTTTTTTTTTTTTTGAGTATTCTTTATTGCCAACCTCTTTCCTCTTGGCATTTAAGACCACCATTTGTGGCACAGGAGTTGCAAATAAGCCAACTGTGTAGGGATGGCAGATTCCCATTCTTGAAACAGTTGGACTCTAGCATCTTTTCATGGTCACTTCACCAGATTTAGTGAATTCAGATTTTACAAGGTACTGTGACTGGATTTGAACTCTTGGCCTCTAGGCTACTAATCCAATACCATAACAATTTGGGCTACCATACCTGTAAATAGTACATACTGAGGATGGATTTTTAGTTGAAACTCTGAATTCAAACTATAAACATGGCTTTGCAGTAGTAGACAAGATGGCTGTTTGGTAAAGATGAATGTTAAAATGTAGAAGGAATCCAGTTTTTGCATACGAATGCAGTGTTGAGTGTTCTTCCCTGCAAATTCCCCATGAATTATGGTGAACTTTCTGTCCTACAACCCAGAAGATGTATGTGTATTAATTGATTTTGTGCCAAATTGGGTGTCCCTAGAGATAGATTGATCCTTATTGGTAATAAACTAAATGGATTAACCATAGACTGTACTATAATACCACTCTAATCAGCTACTATAGTTAAACTAAGATTTTACAGGTTAAAGATTTATTTGATTGGGTTGTTAATTTGACATCATTAAAGCCGTTTAAGGAAATGAGCAGTGTCCACAAAGTTAACAACCTAATTCAGTAACTTTTTTTGAGGGTCTGAGTCTCTTTAATGAGCAAATGTCTGCCTTCAGACTTCAACCTGGTACCTGTTTGGAAATCTCCCAAGTTGAACAGACTTTTATTCCAGCATTATACCATTAGGCAACATCTTCCATTTTAGAATAAACTGAGTTTGCAGTGCAACTCTAATTCCTGAATCCATAAATTCCTCTGGTTATTATTGCTCAGGTGTAATTTATTGCCTTAGAATTTTCTAAATAGGATATTTGGGTTAATTAATTTATAATTGTGCGGCATTGACCAATTGTGATGCATTACAGCAGTATCTCATTTGTGTGTAAAGCTTAAGCTTTACATGATTGGATCAGCTGTTTGCTGTAAATAAACATTTATTTTGTTCCAGGAATTGTAGGTACTCTAGCTCTTAATCCTTGAGCAGCTACAGACAGCTTTTGAATTTGCCTGCTCTTGCACTTGACCAAACAAAGGCTGTTGGGATGCTAATGGTTTCAAGCAAATTGAACATGTGGGCCCCCTTTTTAAAGTAAGAAGCTAGAGCTGAGAATGATCATTGTACAACATCTTGGGGAAACAAAAAATTTGGTGTCTTAATATCTCCAACTAGAACTGACTTTCTCAAACTTGTTTTCTCGGCACTGAAACAATAGAGACTTGTGGGGTGCAAGGGTGGAGAAAGCAGCAGCCAGGCCAGCTTCAGATGCACACTTTGCACGACAGTACAATGTATCTCAGGTATTTTTCATCTACCAATGAATGCTTTTTATCAAGGATCTATGATCAGGATTGATTTATATTATGGGAACGTCAGTATTTTGAAGATTCAAATTTTATACCCAGATTTTTTTTTTTTGTGGGGGTGGTTATAGTCATTAGTCCTCTTTTGGTACAGTTTTTTTTTTGTCTTGCCTACAGAGGATTCTCTCCACCTGCCCAACACCCCCTGCCATTTCTCACTAGATTTGCTTAAAAATACAAGAGCAGCACTCACTACCTGACATTCTAGAGTTTCTCCAACTGCCCTGAATAGAGCTGTAAACCCCCATGGTGGGTTGTGTTTTCCCCCTCGCAGCATTATCATCCTTTCATCCTAACTGATGTGCTTCCCTTCTGCACTGAATCCACTACTGCAAAAGCCATGTTCCTGTTTGTTTAAGCACTTGGCTGCAGGAACTGGCTTTTGTATGGCAGGAGCAGAATTTCCTAAAGGTTGCTCCAAAGATATGAAGCTCTTATTTATAGCACAAATCATGCCTATGCTATAGCTGTGCTGCTTGTGCTTAGCAGTTCTGAAGTTTAAAGTGGTAAAGACATAAATTTCAAGAGAAGGTGATTCGAATCTGACCCATCTTCAGTTTGGGCTAATGGCAGTGACTAAAACCAACCTAGAATTAAAAATTGTATTTTATATGGCATCTTTAACATATAATATATCCCAAAATGCTTTACAAGAGCATATCAAACAAAATTGACATCAAACCACATGTGATTAAGCCAGATGCCCAAAAGCTTGGTCAAAGATCATGTCTTTCAAAATTTGCTTCTCTATCTCCTTTAGAGAATTCTAGAGCTTGGGGTCTTGGCAGCTGAAGGCATCGCTGCCAAGGGTGGAGCAGTTAAAATTGGGAATGGCAGAGTGCAGTAATCTCTGCTGTAAAAACTGGAGGTGATCATGGAGATATGAAGGAAATTGAAAACCACATGAAAATTTCAAAATTGAGTCTATGGGAGCTAATGTAGCTCAGCAAGCACAGGAAGATGGGACTTTGTTGCCCATGTGTTAACTTGCACAGAATTTTGAATGATTAAGTTTACAGAGGATAGAACAAAGGAGGTCTGCCAGAAGTGCAGATGAGCTGAAGCATGGATGATGAGGTGGAAATGGGGAATCTGTACCATTACTAACATGTGTGTTAGGAAGCTCATCTCCGTCAAGTATGACACCAAGATTGTGGTCTATCTTAAGACTGTTGCCAGGGAGAGGGATGGCGTCGGTGGCTATGGAATGGAATTTGTAATGGAGATTAAAGTCAGTTGTTTCTATCTTTTCAATATTTAATTGGAAATGTCTGACAAGCAGACTGGCTTATGATAGAGGGGTCGAGAGGTGTTGAAGTAGAACTGGGTTTCATCAGTATACATGTGGAAACAGACAGTTTTCAAATGATGTTGCTAAGGGGCAGCATCTCTAAAATAAGAGCTGGGTGGAACTAAATAGCAAGTGGCAAAACATTGCGAGTTGTTTACCACTGCTGTTTGGCCTATAATGTAAATAGTCTAAATCAGGAAATTGGAGCTGTGTGTAACGAGGGTGATACGGTAATCATGGGGGATTTCAATCTACATCTTTACTAGGTAAATCTAATTAGTACTACTGCTGTGGGGACAAATTGTTGGAATGTATGAGATGGTTTTCTAGAGCAGTAGTTGAGGAACCAACTAGAACAGACTATTTGATCTAGTATTGTGCAATGAAGGGCTAATGTTGTGAAGGAGCCTTTAGGGAAGAGTGACCACTGATAGAATTTCACATTAAACTACACTTTCAAACTTCTTCAGAAACTAGGGTCTTCAATCTAAGCAAAGGAATCTATGAAGGTGAGGTGTGGATTGGGAAACTGTTAAAAGGTATGACAGACAGGCAATGGTTAACATTTAAAGAAATAATACATAGTTTGCTACAAAAATATGTTCCTTTAATGCACAGAAACCAAGCAAGTAAAGTGTTCTAACTGTGGCTAATGAAAGACATCAAGGATTGTATTCGATCAAAGGATCAAGTGAAGGAAGGTGTGATAATTGAAGGAGAAGGCAAGAGAGCAAGATAGCAATAAGGTGTCTAGGGGCCCCTTTCGGCCTAACGGGGTTTAATTTTAAACACTATATGTTGAGCTCCCCCTTGGTGAATTGTTCACTGCTTGCCAATTATAAGGCAAAGAAATGAACACACAGGCTTTCTTGAGTTGAAAGAAAAGTGAAATTTATTCAACTTGAACTCTAATTTGGTTAATGTCTATGGATACATGACATGCCCACACACTCATGCATGTGTGATACACATCCCAATAGGGACAGAAAAAGCAGAAGAAAAAATAAAGTGGCAAGGTTTGAGGCAATATCTGGAGAGTTTGTTACTCTGCTTCAAGCTCACAGCAGTCCTTTTTTTGTAGATAATTCTTGCTTTTCATTGGGGCCCAGTATTATTAAACCTTGTTCACTGTAGGAGACTTTTTTTTCTCTTGGGATTCATGTGTCTTCAATGGGTTCCAAAGCTGGTGAGAAAGAGATGGAAGCAGACAGGAGATCTTCTCAATCCAGGAGTTTTAGTTCAAATTCTGAGTTCAAAAAAAACGTGCAACAGCCAGTTAGTCATGTAACTAAACTGGGATGACCACATCTATATATTGGGAGCAGAGGATGGCTCCTTTTCAACACTTTGTCTGGTAGTATGCAAAAAATGTCTTTCTTGCCAGGGCCTTGGCAATTCCTTGTAATAGGCCCACTCTTCCCGGCAACAATTTGAAGTTTAATGTGCTTCATTCTTGGCAGGTGAGGCCTGCATGACAAAGGATAATGATGATGGGGTGTGACCAGAAAGGACAGTATGTACAAACTCTAGTGAGCCAGCAGATAGGGTAGCACAGTGGTTGGTACCACAGCCTCACCGCTCCAGCGACCTGGGTTCAGTTCTAGGTACTGCCTGTGTGGAGTTTGCAAGTTCTCCCTGTGACCACATGGGTTTCTGCCAGGTGCTCCAGTTTCCTCCCACAGCCAAAGACTTGCAAGTTGATTTGTAAATTGCCCCTAGTGTAGGTAGGTGGTAGGAGAATAGTGGAGATGTGGTAGAGAATATGGGGTTAATGTAGGATTAGTATAAATGGGTGGTTGTTGGTCAGCACAGTGGGCTGAAGGGCCTGTTTCAGTGTTGTATCTCTAAATTTAAAAAAAAAAAATAAGTCTAAAGGTTTTGAACTAAGTGGGTGGGGGTGGTGGCAAAGTTTGGGAGAGGTGAGATTTGGAAAGCCAAAGAGAAAGGCCAAGGCACCAGAACAGTATCGCATTGTGGGTAAAGACTAGTAGGAAAGGACAGTTTAACAGAAATTGTACATCTTCAAATAAGGTTATTGAAGGGAATAGAAGCAAAAAAAGGAAATTTAACCTATATCTATGAAGCATCTGTAGTAAGATAGATGAACTAGTGGCAGAGGTACATAATTTAGATTTAATTGCCATTATAGAGACATGGTCATGTGATCAAGGTTGGGAAATAAATATTCCAGGGTACACTATTTTGGAAAGACACAGAATAGCAAGAGGTGGGATAACACTGGTGAAGGATGATATAGGGGCATTAGTGAGAGGCTCTGGTCTCCAGATCATGAAGTAGAATCAGTATGGGTGGAAATCAGGAATAGCAAGAATCAAAATGCTGGGTGTAGTTTATAGGTCCCTAACAGTTATACCATTGGGCAGGGCATTAAACAAGAAATTATTTTTGGGCAACAAAGGCAATGTAGTAATTGTGGGATACTTTAATCTTCTAGACTGGGGCAATGAAATTGGCAGGAGTGGTCTAAATGACGAGTTTGTAGAATGTTTTTGAGTTTCTTGGAGCAATACATTATGGAGCCAACTAGGGATAAAGCTATCTTGGATCTAGTATTGTGTAATGAAGCAGGATTAATAAAGATCATGACTGTGTTTCCCAGTGGAACTTTTACCATATTACCATTGAATTTCATGTTAAACTTGAAAGTGATATTCAAATCACAAACTAGAAACTTAAACACAGCCCACAAAGCACAAGGGGGGGGGGGGAAACTGGTTAAGGTAAATAAACTAAAAGGTATGGTGGTAAATGAACAGTGGGAAATCTTTTTTTTTTTAAAAGAAGCAATTCAAAAATACATTCTTTTGAGAAACACTCTCAGCCAGAAAGACCCATCCATGGTTCACTCAGGAAATTGAGGATAGTATTAAAGTTACAACGTTGCCAAAAAAGCATAAAATCTGAGAATTAGGAGTGTTTTAGAAACCAGCAAAAGGCCACCAAAAAGTTGAAGGAAAAAATAGAAGTAAACTAGCCAGTAACAATGTTTATTTAAGTATATAAAAAGGAAGAGTAGCTAAAGTAAACATTCTTCTGTAGAAGCAGAGATGGGGGAAATTATCATGGGGAATGAGGAAATGGCAGATGCATTGAACAAATATTTTGTCTTCACAGTAGAAGACACCAGTTCCATACCAGAAATGGACAGTAACCTAGGGACTATAAGTGAGAACATTTAAGGAAATTCATAGAGAAAGTGAGAAACTTGAGGGACTAATCTGACAAATCTCCAGAACCTAATGACTTACACCCTATAGTTCTAAGCTGCAGATATAGTGGATGCACTCGCTATGATTTTCCAAAATTCCTTTTGATTTGGGAACTGTCTCTCCAGATTGAAAGTTGGCAAATGTTACACTGCTCTTCAAGATAGGACAGTGAGAACTGGAACTTCAGGCCAGTTAACTTGACATCAGTCATTGGGGGGGGGGGGGAAATGCTATAATCTATTAAGGAAGTCTTAACAATGCACTTGGAAAAGCACAATATGATCAGAACAAGTCAACATGGTTTTACTAAAGAGAAATCCTGTTTGACTTTTTTGAGGATGCAACTAGTAGGATAGATAAAAGTGAACCATGAGATGTAGAATACCTGTATTTTCAAAAGGCCTTCAGTAAGGTGCCACACAAGTTTAATTGGCAAGATAAGGGCTCATGGAGTTGGGGGTAACCTATTAGCATGGCTAGATTGGCTGGTTAATTAACATTAAGAAATGAGGGCCCATTTTTAAATTGGCAGGCAGTAAATAGTGGCATGCTGCAAAGATCAGGGCTGGGGCCTCCGCTATTTAAAATCTTAATGACTTAAATGAAGAGACTGTAATGTATCCAAGTTTGTGGAAAGATGAGCTGTGGGGAGGACACTGGCTGCAAAGAGATGACCAGTTGCGTGGGCAACAAGATGGCAGATAAAATATAATGTAGGAAAGTATGAAGTTTTGCACTTTGGTCCCTTTTTTATTAAATTATTTTAGGGTGTGCAACTGTAAGTGTCGATGCTCAGACTTTGGTGTGCTTGTACAAGGAATGCAGAAAGTTAACATGCAGGTACAGCAAGCAATTAAGAAGGCAAATGGCATGTTCACCTTTATTGCAAGGTGATTGGAGTATAGGAATAAGGAAGTATTGCTACAATTATACAGGGTTTTGGTGAGACCACACCTGGAATACTATGTGCAGGTTTGGTCTCCACTTTTAAGAAAGGATATACTTGCATTGGAAGCAGTGCCGCCAAGGTTCACTCGATTCCTCCCTGGGATGAGGGGCTTGTCATATGATAGACTAAGTAAATTGGGCCTGTATTCTCTTCAGAAGAATGAGGTGATCGCATTGAAACATAAGATTGCAAAGGGGCTGGATAGAGTAGACCGATTATTTCCGCTGGTCAGGGAATCTAGAACACTGAGGCACAGTCTTGGGATAAGGGGCTAATCATTTAGGACTCAGATGAGAGATTACTTCACTCAAAAGGTTGTGAATCTTCGGAATTCCTTACCCCCAGAGGGTTGTGGACGCTCGCTCATTGAATACATTTAAGGCTGGGATAGACTGATTTTTGGTGTCTCGAGGGGTATGGTGAGTGGGCAGGAAAATGGCATTGATGGCAGATTTAAAGGAGAGCAGAACAGTAAATGAGAATGATAATATCAGCTAACCTAGGAACCAGGAAGGGAAGTTGGGTGGTCTACATTTTAGTAGGAATAGGGTCCATGAGATCCACTTGCCCTCTAGACAAGCTGAGCTTGGAGAGGGCATGAGGGGAAATATAAAACCCAATTCAGGAGTGGGGCAGGGAGTAGCCTTGAAGGAAGTTGGACCTGGTAGGCTAGTAGAAGAAAAGGAAGAGGCTGAATTGTGCTAGCTTTGTAGTAGTGTCTGAGGGCCTTGTTTATTGCTGGAGGGAAGTGTGGTTAAGAAAGCCATTTGTGGTTGAAAAGTTGGGTGTTTTTTTTTTATCATTGCATTCCTAGATATCTTTTGACTAGTGGGCCATTTTAGCAATGGAGAGCATGAGCCGATTAGATTAGAACATTACAGTGCAGTACAGGCCCTTTGGCCCTCGATGTTGCGCCGATCATCTGACCTACACTATTCCATTTTCATCCATATGTCTATCCAATGACCACTTAAATGCCCTTTAAAGTTGGCGAGTCTACTACTGTTGCAGGCAGGGCGTTCCACGCCCCTACTACTCTCTGCGTAAAGAAACTACCTCTGACATCTGTCCTATATCTTTCACCCCTCAACTTAAAGCTATGTCCCCTCGTGTTTGCCATCATCCGAGGAAAGACTCTCACTATCCACCCTATCTAACCCTCTGATTATCTTGTATGTCTCTATTAAGTCACCTCTCCTCCTCCTTCTCTCTAACGAAAACAACCCCAAGTCCCTCAGCCTTTCCTCGTAAGACCTTCCCTCCATACCAGGCAACGTCCTAGTAAATCTCCTCTGCACCCTTTCCAATGCTTTGTGATCCAACGAGATCTGGCAATGGATGGCTATACCAAAGATGTACCAATCTGTATCCCTTCGACTTGCGGGCAGATTGGGTTATGCCAGGGAAACAGCTAGTGAGTGTAACAGTTTTAGAAGCTGTAAAATGACTCCTGTTTTTTTTTTTTTGGTACAAAAGCATAAACTGGCTATAGATTATTTTAGGGATAATTTTAACCTAACTCATTGGGCAGGTAACCAATGGGATAAGATTTTACACCCTGCCCAATATTAGACTCTTCTGAGTGAAGTCAGGTGGGGCGCAAGTACCAGTACCTGATCATATCAGCTTCCAGGTGGTTGGGTTAGGTTAAAATTTTCCCCTGCAGAGTTACCAGCTTTTCACTTTCCTATACTGAAGCTTCAATCTCAAAGTATGTTTGTTTCTGCCAATCTGAGGGTCAAATGGTGCTGTTCCCCATCACTTCCTTAGGAGGAAGAGGAAACAAAACCAGAGATGCTCTGTCAGCACCTGTCTTGAGCTCCAGAGCAGAATTTCGAGGCTCCCCTCATGTACCTGGAACATTGGGAGCTGTGTCTTCACCTACCTTTGCTTCACAGACAAGTGAAGACGGGTGGCTACTGGTGACAATCCAATGGTCTATAAACAAAAGTGGCTGGTATCGTGTTCAAGTGATATTTGGCCACAACTCATTAATCACATCACTGACCACTATTTAGCAAGCTGACATGATACTGTTGAAGGGCGGTTGTATTTTGGAGTGAAAGTTGGGGGTGGGGTGGAAAAGAATCCAAGACCAGGGCCATCCATGGCTGTTCACTCACTGATATTCTCAGAAAAGGATGCAAGTCGGAAGTCTGAGCAACTGTCCTGTTGCCGCCACCTCTAGGACCACGTAGTACCATGCAGCTTCAGCACAATGAAGCAGTATGCAAAAGGACAGTGGTTGAGTACAGTATTTGAAGTGGTGTACCACAGGATGAGTCTCAATCTTGCCATATTTGGTCCCAAAATCTTGATTTTTGTTCCCTGATTATCAAAAAACTCCTCCCCTTTTGCGGCCAGTTGCTTACTTAAATACAGCTTGCAGCTGTCCTATAGCATCCCCTCCTACCAATCTGCAACATTTCAGCATGGAAAGAGTAGTGTTGCCCATGTCTTTGTTATCCCATGTTGATCCATGTTCCACCACAACTTTCTCTTTAATGGCTGGTTAGAAAAAAGAGCTTCACTAAACTTTCTGATCCTGGCCAAGTGAGCTATAAGTAAAGCTCTTGTTAATCTTTCTGTACTTGCTCAAATTTAGAGGGTGAGTTCACATTAGAAAATTGGGTTTGCCCAGCCCTCTGTACTGCAGGTGTTTGTTCAATTTGGCAGCTCAGCCCCATTTTATTTTCTCCCTCTTAATTTAGCATATAATTGCTTGGATATTGTAAGCTTTACTGAATGACTGACTGAACAGATGTATACTGTTTTTTTTTTAAAAAAACTACTCAAAATACATGTGCTAAGTAGCATCCCCCAGAATGCTTGGCAGTAGTAATGCTGCATAATAGTGAATGAATAATGATGCAGAAAAGCATATACAAAGTGCTTCACATTGAGTTTGTAGCCAACCACTCTTTAATTTGTACAAAAGAAAGATCCCACCAAATGGCCAGCTATTCTGTAACTTGGATCTGGTTATTAGCTTGTTTCAGTGGGCAGGTCATTCGAGACACATGGCTGCCATTATGCATTTATCATATGGTTTTGCAATGTGACTGCAGTAGGTGGTGAAAAACATGGTGATACTTGGGTATTTTAAAAAGGCCTTTCCCATATGACCAAAGTAAATCCTCATGAGTAGAAAGGAGTAGGTTTTCTTTGGGAATTTTGCCAAAATACCACCACCTGGCTTGCTTCACTAGCTCTGGACAGTTCTCTGCAGTTTTATATGTAGAATGCCTTTGGGTGATGCAATATTTATATGGGAGGGCAGGAAACAGGAATTGTATTGTAGAGTGAAAAATGACAGGAAAAATGTGCACGGGAGTGGGAAGCCTGCAGCTTGTATTTGTATCCCACTTTTTGCAATGGAGTAACTATAAAGCTATAAATCATTGGAACACTCAAAGGAGAGGAAAGACTTTGTAGGCAAGCTAGTGTTCATTAAACATAGTTCAGTGCAACACAATTCTTCCAAAACAAATACTGAAATGTTAAAGGTTGCAATATGATGTTTTCTTGTACAGTGGAGCTGATTTTGGTAGCTTGTTTTACATTAAAATGTAAATCACTCTCGGAGTTAATTTAACCATGCATTTTTATCATGTTTGTCCAACCCAAAATGGATACATCACAATCTAGTTTTGAAGGTCCTGTGGTAATCTTGTTGCCATTTATATTAAACTTTCTGTTCCTGCTTTGTGTGAAAGCATGAATTTGAAATTAATGCAGCTTTCAGTAGTGTAAATCAATTGAGTCAAATTCCTATCTGCTCAGTCATTTTGTCCCCTGGTTTTTGGATTTTCAAAATGTACCATTGCTGTGTACTACCAGTACATAATTTTTCACTTGGTGTATTTTCTCCCTTTTTATAATTTGACATTGACATCTGTTTTTTTGCAGTGGAAGTTACATTGGAATGTGACTTGCTTGCATTGGCTCCATTTCTTGGCCCCTGTTTCCAGCACATTCTCTAGTTAATGTATCATAACTCCACCTAAGCTATTTAGTACTTGTACAACACACAATCTCAATCTGACATTCTTTTGAAATCTGCTTTGAATTAAGTTGCACATGAGCCTCCTTTTTTATTAGTTGGTTTATTTTCCATGCATAAACAAAATTGTCATTAACTGGCATCTGGCCATTGTTGCTTCACCTATTTTCCTTGGTAAACCTGAACCACTATTTCTGGGAGGACTTTTCAGGCTCGAGTTCTAGGTTAGCATTTGAATTATCCAAATTGTGTTCCTTTCCTTAAATGTTCCACTGGGTGATTGGTGACCTGAACAGACATTGTAAATTATGTAAATGGTTAGTGCATGGCATCCCTGGGACTATGCATTTGAGTAGGGAACTTCATATTGAGATTATATGCATCTGTCTAAATTGATCTTGAAACTAGAAAAGCTTGGATAATGTGGGATATTGTGAGCCTAGTCAAAAAGAAAAAGGAAGCATTTGTAAGGGCTGGGAGGCTTGGAACAGATGAAGCACTTGAGGAATATAAAGACAGTAGTTTAGAGATACAGCACTGAAACAGGCCCTTCGGCCCACCGAGTCTGTGCCGACCATCAACCACCCATTTATACTAATCCTACACTAATCCCATATTACCACATCCCCACCTGTCCCTATATTTCCCTACCACCTACCTATACTACGGGCAATTGCTAATGGCCAATTTACCTATCAACCTGCAAGTCTTTTGGCTTGTGGGAGGAAACCGGAGGAAACCTACGCAGACATGGAGAACTTGCAAACTCCACACAGACAGTACCCAGAATTGAACCCAGGTCGCTGGAGCTGTGAGGCTGCGGTGCTAACCACTGCGCCACTGTGCTGCCACTAGTGGTGGTCCGCAGGGATCAGTGCTGGGACCTTTGCTGTTTGTAGCGTATATAAATGATTTGGAGGAAAATGTAGCTGGTCTTATTAAGTTTGCGGACGACACAAGGGTTGGTGGAGTTGCGGATAATGATTAGGATTCAGAGGATACAGCAGGATATAGATCGGTTGGAGACTTGGGCAGAGAAATGGCAGATGAAGTTTAATCTGGACAAATGTGAGGTAATGCATTTTGAAAGGTCTAATGCAGGTGGGAGGTATACAGTAAATGGCAGAACCCTTAGGAGTATTGACAGGCAAAGAGATCTGGGCGCACAGGTCACAAAGTGGCAACGCAGGTGGATAAGGTAGTCAAGAAGGCATAAGGCATGCTTGCCTTCATCGGTCGGGGCATAGAGTATAAAAATTGGCAAGTCATGCTGCAGCTGTACAGAACCTTAGTTAGGCCACACTTAGAATATTGCATGCAGTTCTGGTCGCCACACTACCAGAAGGACGTGGAGGCTTTGGAGAGGGTACAGAAGAGGTTTACCAGGATGTTGCCTGGTCTGGAGGGCATTAGCTATGAGGAGAGGTTGGATAAACTCTGTTTTCACTGGAAAGACGGAGGTGGAGGGGCGACATGATAGAGGTTTACAAAGTTATAAGCGGCATGGACAGAGTGGATAGTCAAAAGCTTTTTCCCAGGGTGGAAGAGTCAGTTACCAGGGCACATCGGTTTAAGGTGCAAGATGCAAAGTTTTTTTTAACAGAGGGTGGTGAGTGCCTGGAACTTGCTGCCAGGGGAGGTGGTGGAAGCAGATACGATAGCGACGTTTAAGAGACATCTTGACAAATATATGAATAGGAAGGGAATAGAGGGATATGGGCCCTGGAAGTGCAGAAGGTGTTGGTTTAGGCAGGCATAAAGATCAATGCAGGCTTGGAGGGCCGAATGGCCTGTTCCTGTGCTGTACTGTTCTTTGTTCTATATATATATATTGGATGTCTAAAAACTATTTTAAAGTATGTGGGAAGTCAATTTGTGTTGAGCTGTGTTAAATGTCTTCAGTTGGGAAGGCTAGAAGTGCAATGGCTTAGCACACTTTAAATTTTCACTTCAGGGGTCTCTATTTCAACCAGACTACTGTAATGGGGGTCTTGTCCATGCAGATTCTGCAGAGTGAAAGAGTTGAAGCAGTTTCATGTTAACTGGCATGAGCCCACATTCACAAATGTCCAAATTTGGCATTAATCAGGATCTCATTCAGAGGCCTTAAAGATGGTTATATAATGCCAACCTCAAATCCTTGGCCAGTATATAGACCCAAGATGTCTAGTTACAGTGGGACACTGGCTTATTCTCTCCTAAATTACAGGCATACCCAACATTCCATTTGTATAGCAAAAAATTTGTGGCAAACATTACTAAAAACCTTCCCTCATTTCTTAAGTTGTAGTTTATTATGGATATGTACAAGTACGTCTGAAATTTGTTTTATAATATGCAGGCACTCATTCACCCCCCCCCCTTTTTTTTTTTGAGTAATAATGGTACTGATTGTTACCTGACCTTTTTGGCACCCTGAATTTTTTTGGGGGTTAGGTGGGAATTTCTGCTTGTGTGTGCAACCTTTCACCAAGTCTGCTTAATGGCACAACACAAACAATTTGGACAAATGTGGGAAATTTCTCACTCCTGGTAGTGAAGTAGACCTTGGTTGAGGAGAGAGCTTGCTGTGCTTGATCCTGACCAAATCGGGAAAAATGGTTCCATTGTCCCACACTAATATAATGAAGATAAAGTTCACCCAAAGTTTAAATTCTGTATATAAATGAGTGTTTTAAACAGTCTTCCACTGTTGATGACCCCATTAACATCACTATTAGCAACTCCTAGAGGCTTCTGCGCTGCTCATCCCTATGACAGTCGATGACGCACATATGAGGTCAATGTTTATTCCCTTGAAAGCTATTCAAAGTCAAACTGACCTTTCAGCCCTGGCACTTTAATGGGCATTCAATGGATGCTTTTAAATGCAATTACTGGCAAATTAATCTAGTTCTATGAAGAGCAGCATTTGTTCATAAATATGAAGAGAATGGCATGGCGGAGGAGGAACAGAACAATGTCTCTGGCTTGTCCCACGTGCCAGAACACTGGTATTCTTGTAGGGAGAAGACAAAAGCTGCTACTTTGCAGGCTATCTGGATATGTAGATTGGCTTGTATTAAATTAAAAATGCACATTAAATGTTTACATATCCATTTTAGGAGTTTCTATCTTTTGCAATGTGTACATATTGTGGATGTTGCTGACTGTGGTGTGTAACTAAAATGGCATGACCTGGTCAAACCATTCAGATGGAATATTGTGCTGCTCTGGTCTGGATTTTGCTAAACATGGAAAGCACTCCAGATTCAAAATGACTACTGACTGAGCAGAGTTAGCTGACACCTTCTAGGGCTACAAAAGCAAAATAGCATGGATGTTGGAAATCTGAAATAAAACTGGAAAATGCTGGAAGTACTCTAGTCCAGCAGAAAAAGTCAACTTTTTCAGGTTGGTCACCTGGTCAGAACAGTTCTGATCTAATGAAAGATAGTCAACCTGAAGAATTACTGTTTTTGCACTCTCTTGACCTGAGTAGTTCCAGCATTTTCTGATTATACTTTTTTCTTTTTAGGGTGATGTTTTGTAAACTGTTTTTTGAATGTTCTAATGCACCTTTTTTTAATAAAATCAGGTGCAGCAAATATATTGACTGGACCAAAACGCAGTCCATTAGCCATGGCAAAGATCTGGTGGAATAAGTTTAGTATTAATGGCATGCAGCTGTTGCACTCCAACAAAGCTGTGTGTGGCTATCATCTGGGCTGCCTGGAAATTGACCAGTTAACAGATGTTGTCGTCAAGCTGCTTTCTCTGTACAAAGAAGGGAAAATCAAACCTAGAGTGGATTCTGTGTGGTCATTTGAGCAGGTAAGAAACTTCATTAACACATTTGGCATGATTTTCCTTAGCAGTCGTAGTAATATATCTGCATCTCCTCAGTTCCTGGTTTTGTAAATAAAATTGCCAGCCACCATCTTCCTCTTTTGAGACAATATCCCAAACAATGCTTCACCCAAGTGCTTGTTTGGGGAGTACTGGCAATCTTTCCCCACAGGATAATTTACAGAGAAATATATATACTTTAGTTAAACAAGTCACTACTTTTTTTTTGTTTCTCTTCTCTTCCTCATTTACTTCCATCACCTCTCAAATGAACCGGTTTATTTTATAATGAAAGTTCATGGTAAGATACCTGTGCTATCTAACCTGAAGCCAGGGTCAAAGTTGGAGGCATCTGATGGCCAGGAATGAAAAAGAAAACTGGTGGACAGTTTATGGATAGAGACTTGAATGCTTTTTCTTTTCTACCCAACCCCTGCCCCCTTGTTCCTTCACTAAAATGGTATGGGGGAAAAAAAAGCAGCCTGATGGTTGCCAAAATTGGTCAAGTTCCACTTTAGAACCTCGTGTCGTTTATCATAGCATTGCCAGAAAGGAGGTCTCTTTAATATAGTGTTTATCTTTTTTCTCTGCACATGAATATGACTGTTTTATTGTGCATGTTTAAATATCAAAATAGCAGTATAGATAACATGATGACTTCACCAAGTAAATCACTGGGTGCAAAGTACATCAGGAAGTCCTGAGGATACGAAATGTGTAAATTCAGGTTTTTCTTAACCTAAGAATTGAATCTGGCTGCTGTTCCATTACAACAGTTTGTGTAAAAAGAGCCAGAGGTCTATGTAAATCCAAATGCATTTGGCTGCAAGTTAGCATTTTATTAATTCTTCTAAGTCTTTTGAAGCTTTACAAGTAAAGCCAACAGATAATGTTAGTGTGAAGTGAGAATTCCTTTGGTCCTAGAGGGCAGATTTATAAATGCTGCCTATTGGAGCTCCTTGCCAGCTAACTGCACTGTGATTTAAGGCACCTAGCTGGGGAAATGTCTCCTGCTCAATTGCTAGTTTGTGCAGTTAGCTGATTCTAAGTAGAGCAGCAATGGGGCATGACTATTGTCTTGTGTCCTAGGGCTAAGGAAGCTTAAAATTTAACAGGGTTACTGTTAAAGCTTGTGATCGTGGTACTACAGGAATGCATAGTGTCTTTTTTTTTCTCAAGTGGTATTCTGTCACGGTGGCTACTTGTGGTATAGCATCCCATGACCCTCAAATGAAATGTGTCTTAACATTTCCCTTTTTTTCCCCCCCCCCCCCCAACTTTTTTGTCTCTTTTTACAGCTATGGAAAACATTTTTCTAATATCAAAACAGCAAGTTGTAAAATCCCTACTTTTTCCCCCTTAAGTTGGGGGGGATGGGAGTGGAGGGAGAGGAAACATTTCAATTTCCTGAGCTTTACTGTTTCTGAATTGACACTGCATGTGAGCTCTGCTTTTTTTTTTAGGTTTGTGTAAATATTTACTAGTTTAGATCCTAAAGCTGAAAGTGCTTTTGTAGATTGGAAGCTTAAGCTTCCAGCACCTGGCTGCATAACCAGCATAAAATCACATCAGTTTTTCCGCTTATCTTTCAGCGGAAGCATTAAACTGAGGCTTCATCTTCCCCTGTTGGAGGGTGAATGTAAAAGGAGTCTGGCTGATTTTTTTTTTTAAATCCTTCAATTCACATCACTAAAACACTGAGCTCGCTTCTGTGTGCAAGCTGGCTGCCATGTTAACAGATTGCACTTCCAAATGTACTCTATTGACAGTAAAGCACTGTGGAATGTCCTAAGGTTGTGAAGGGCACTATTTTTATACTATATACACTTGACTAAGAACTAAAATTATTAGTCTAATGCTTTGAATACCAGTGTAGATTTGTTAACTTGGCAACTATTGTGTACACTGTGCAACTGGACCCTGACCTTGATCATAAGTGTTATTGGCTGTTTAACCTAGTCAGTCAAAATAATATTTGATCTAATGGGAAACTTAACTTCTCTCCATATTGGCTATTTGCAATAGTACCAATTAACTACTTATCCCACCAGATCATATCACTATTTATAAGCCCTATTCCAAACCAGATATTTCACCTGTATGTGTTGTACAGTACATGATCACAGCACTGATTCTGTATGTATGACCCTAACCACTTGAAATATTGCCATCTGCACTAATAAAAATCCAGAGAGGCCAAATGGGCTAATTGGGTCTTTGCTGAAAAGCCCTATAGTGGCCTTTCCCTTGGCTTTTGTAAAGTCCATGCATTGTGGAAAAGATTGCCGTGGGATATGTAACACAACCTGCCAAAGCAGGAGATCTTGTATGTGAAAGTTAAGTTTTTTTTTTAAAGTGGCTTCTCAACATAACTAAAACAGTAATTAATTGGACTCCAACAGTTCATTTGGCAAGTTTACAGACATAACCTCCAAAAACCTGTACATAGTACAGCTGTGGGGATAGAGTTTTTAATTGACTTCCAGACTAGTGCATGATGAAAGCAGAAAGACCCTTTATGCAATTGCAATGTCTTATCGCCAATGGATATTTCATTTGAGATACTGGCACTATATCTGAGCAGAGAAGGCTAAGAACAGACTTAGAAGTTTTTTGGGGGGGGTGCAGGGGGTAGGAATAGAATGGTGTTAGTGAATAGGGAAAGGTTATACCCTCTGGTTTGGGAGTTATCATTTGAGTGAGGAGAGGTTGGGTGAAATTTCTTTACACTGACTTGGAGTGTGGAATGTTTTGCTGCACAGTAGCTGAGGCAGAGACAATTGCATTTTTTTAAAAAGGAAACTTGTTTGGAGGAAATGCAGGGCTATAGGCAAACAGGACTGTTGATTTGGATGATTCTAGCAGAGACATTTTGGGTCAAATGACTGTAGCTGCTTTAAGTTTATGTGGCTAAATTTTCAAGATTTTGAAGTGCTTTAAATCATGAGCATGACAACCAATATAGTCATTTAGTAAACAATGAGAGTGAACAATCCTAATTAAATAGCTGAAAAACCTGCTCCGTTTCATGAGACAACACCTTCAATCCTGAAGCTCTAGGCAGATTTGCAGCAATATTGGCTTTTTTCCTACCAACTAAGTGCTTAAGGAGGAATAAAGAAACTGGCCAGCTATCTCTCTCCTCCAAGATGGTGACTTTTTTGATTTTCAGTGCTTGAATGCTTGTCACATCTCTCCATGTGAATCTTCATCCTGGCATCCCTTAGTTCACTTTTTTTCCCCAAAAAATATACTTTATTCATTAAAAAAAAAACATCTCCAAACAGTACCAAAAAATTCAAACATTGCAAGGGAGATCAGTTTTCTTCATTACATTCATGAGTTGCCTCACAACCGTTGCATTTCACATTTGACATGCCATATTCATTTTTACATTTTACAGCACACAATTTTCCCGATACAGTTCAAGGGGGTTTCCTATGGGTCCAGCCCCTCCATTCAGCTTGGTGGGGGGACCTTGCCCTGTGGTCTTTCCCCCATTGAGCCTTTGCTGCGGCTGCCCCAAGCTTTAGTGCATCCCTCAGCACGTAGTCCTGGACCTTGGAATGTGCCAGTCTGCAACACTCGGTGGTGGACAACTCTTTGCACTGGAAGACCAGCAAGTTTTGGGCAGACCAAAGGGCATCTTTCACCGAATTGATAGTCCTCCAGCAGCAGTTGATGTTTGTCTCTGTGTGCGTCCCTGGGAACAGCCCGTAGAGCACAGACTCCTGTTACCGAGCTGCTTGGGATGAACCTCGACAAAAACCACTATCTCTTTCCACACCTGCTTTGCAAAGGCACATTCCAGGAGGAGGTGGGCGACCGTCTCTTCCCCACCACAGCCACCGTGGGGGCATTGCACAGAGGGGGCGAGACTACAGGCGTGCATGAAGGATCTGACTGGGAGGGCCCTTCTCACCACCAGCCAAGCTTGTCTCTCGAGACAAGGAGGCCAAAGAAGAAGAAGAAGTTCATGCAGAATATTTACAGTTGAATGGCAACTCTGCTCATGCTTTTCATGTAATACAGGGGTGTTAAGTTAATTTGTAGACCCCTTGGTCATCCCAGCTGAAAAAAGCCAATTGTAGGTTTGTTCTACTGGTTGCTAATTTAGACAAATGGCTTATTTAGCATGAATATTTGTAGTGTATGTATTTCAATAGTAGGAACTAAATGTGTAAATGTCTTACCACTGGCTTGATTTTAGCCACTTCAAAATCAGATATGAAGTGGTTGTGATAGAGTGCAAACAAAAAAGTATTGACCTGATGATGGCTGAAGCGGAATCCAGATGAAAATGCAATGTTACAGGATATTGTATAAATTCTAGTGGAGGTGTAGGTTTTTAAGTCATACCTGATTGCTCCACTAAGTAGTGGATGGAGGAACTTCAGCTAAGTGTTCATGCTGTAGCATCCCACTAAATTCCGTGCCAAGTCCTCAGCTAAATTGAAAACTGTCTAAATCAGTGGAGTTACTTTTTTATTTTCGCCATCCTCTTTTTTTTTCTTTTTTCTTCCCCCGCCCCAGTCTGTGGTTGTGATTGGACATGGCCCAAACACTCCCAATGAACTGATTTCTTTAGCAGCTGCAAGTCAAGTTGGTTTGTGGAAGTTTCTTCAAGGACTTGCCAACAAAGTTGAGATGTCACTGTCCTGGAACCCTGCTCCATTGGACAATGTTTAGATTCAAATTCTGCTCTGTATATGGTGCAGAATGCACACTTGCAACAAAATTATGTAGTGATTAACAGATTATATTAATACCATCTTTAGATTTCTTCAGTTTTTTTTTGTTAGCATTATGGCAATTTCTTTTAGGACTAATTTTATTTCTTTTGGCAGAGCTTTCTAGCTAATTTCTGAGCTAGGAGATCCAAGCAAATAGTGGTGGGGTAGCTGTGACTCCAGAGCAATACTGATTTCAGTGGGGCTAATTTTAACTGTTAGTGTAAAGTAGCAAATCAGCAGCCTAGTTTTACAATTTAATTACATAGTCAAAATGACCACTTAATTTTACAACCTTCTCCATGTGCTTTCCCCTCTCAAATTGAGTTTTTTGCTTTTATTGTGGAATGTTGAGTGGTGGTTGCGTGACTCCAACAGGTAGGAACAATCTAAAGGGCCCCAGCAACTGGCTAATGGGGTGTTATCCTGGGAGTGGGTTGACATTGGGTATTAGTCATAAGTTGCTGTTTTTTCAAATAAAAATCCATATTGACTGGTTTATAAATCTCGTGGCTTATTTAATCTCAACAGATCAGACCTCTTTACAAAAACTTAATGCTTTACAAAAAAAAAATCCTACCCATTATCTCTCCCCATGTTGCTATGCATCTCAGTTTGTTTCAATGACTAGGGCAATATTTCATTTTTTAGTTTAACTTTTTTTTTGTGCCCCTCATAAAGCAAGATGGCACATTGTTTGGCAAGACACCATTGTCTCATTGGTTCATTTGAAAAAGCAGCAAAAAAAAAACTTGTGCAACCTGCAGCTACAGTAATTTAACTTGTACCACATGCAAATGCTCAGGATGTGTTGTCCCTTAAAAATTGCATGGTGGGATGGGAACAAATTGAAGTAAAGCTTAGAGTTGGTCCTGCCTTTTCTGGAGTGCCTGTTGCTGATTGGTCAGCACCGATGTCAGTTTAGACATGGGAGAGGCTGGCAGAGAAATGGTTCACAGTATTAAAAATCCTGAGATTGAGTGAAGCCTAATTTTACTTAATCATGTCTCTTGCTTTAAATTCTCAAGAATTGTCTTGTCAGGACTGGATGCCTAACCTACTGAGCACAAATGGTTTGTGGCCTTAGATGGGGAGGGAAGTTAGCATGTGAGGAACAAAAGAATGTCAAGTGTGTTTATGCTGTTTTGTGAGGGTAGGTATTCAATTGTCAGTGACTTGTCTTTTGCATGAATAGCAAATGGAAAGGTGTTCTGATAACTGGGGTGTCAACTCTGACAGTGCCAAAGGTTAAATAAAGAGCAAATAGTTGGCAGTGGTGGTGGTGGTGCCTCATCAATGAGGTGTGAGGAGGAATTGTGCACACTTGACACCTAGGCATTGCTGTCCAAACAGCCTGTTCCCATTTTGCCCTTTAGCATGGAACAGATGTTTAACTACTACATTTGTCACCATTTTACAAAGTTGTTAGGGAGGTGTAGTTCCCCACCTGAGTTGGATTAGATGCATTCCATTTAGGATGCAAAACATTGCATTCAATTGAAATGGCTTTATGGTTTTGACATTTTTTGCTTTTTCATTTTGCAATCCCTGGTTTTAAATGGTCTTATAGACGACCATTTGGGGAAAATACAATTGAGTGGGGTCAGTGAAGCTATTGAGAATAAATTTTTCATGCATATCTGTTTGCATTGTGTTCATGAAGCTACATTATCACATGCCTCTGAATTGCTGAGTTTGTCTGACTAGTTGAGCTTTGTAGCTTCCTGTGTGAAGAGCCCCTTTCCCCTCTAACTTTGTTTCCAGGAGGATTAGAATGATTCAATTTTCTGAATTCATAAAATCTAGTTGTTTCACTCAGACACTAAATGCATATTGTCCAGACTAGTGCCTGTTTCTAACCAGTTTTTGGCTTGATTTTCAACATCCCTTTTTCTGTCTAATGCTTCATATAATTTTTTTTCTTTCCACTTGAATACTGGTGTTATACTTAACAGCCATTGAGGGCTATTGTCACCACCTTCTGCCATTTCTTACTTTTCTGCCAACATTTATTTTTCCCATCCCACAATTATAAGAAAAAGACTAGTCCATTGTGCTCTTGCTCACACTCTTCCCAATATGGTGCAGTGCACTTACACAGTTGACCCACATCTGCCAGTCACAATCTCCTTGAGTTTTTTTATTTTAAAAAAAAAAAACCCTTAAGACCAATTTAAGATAACATTTTTGGGAAATTCCTTTTTAGAACATTAGAACATTACAGCGCAGTACAGGCCCTTTGGCCCTCGATGTTGTGCCGACCTGTGAAACCATCTGACCTACACTATTCCATTTTCATCCATATGTCTATCCAATGACCACTTAAATGCCCTTTAAAGTTGGCGAGTCTACTACTGTTGCAGGCAGGGCGTTCCACGCCCCTACAACTCTGAGTAAAGAAACTACCTCTAACATCTATCACCCCTCAACTTAAAGCTATGTCCCCTCGTGTTTGCCATCACCATCCAAGGAAAAAGACTCTCACTATCCACCCTATCTAACCCTCTGATTATCTTATGTCTCTATTAAGTCACCTCTCCTCCTCCTTCTCTCCAATGAAAACAACCTCAAGTCCCTCAGCCTTTCCTTGTAAGACCTTCCCTCCATACCAGGCAACATCCTAGTAAATCTCCTCTGCATCCTTTCCAAAGCTTCCACATCCTTCCTATAATGCGGTGACCAGAACTGCACGCAATACTCCAGGTGCAGTCTCACCAGAGTTTTGTACAGCTGCAGCATGACCTCGTGGCTCTGAAACTCTATCCCCCTACTAATAAAAGCTAACACACCATATGCCTTCTTAACAGCCCTATTAACCTGGGTAGCAACTTTCAGGGATTTATGTACCTGGATACCAAGATCTCTCTGCTCATCTACACTACCAAGAATCTTCCCATTAGCCCAGTACTCTGCATTCCTGTTGCTCCTTCCAAAGTGAATCACCTCACACTTTTCTGCATTAAACTCCATTTGCCATCTCTCAGCCCAGCTCTGCAGCCTATCTATGTCCCTCTGTACCCTACAACATCCTTCGGCACTATCCACAACTCCACCGACCTTCGAGTCATCTGCAAATTTACTAACCCACCCTTCTACACCCTCTTCCAGGTCATTTATAAAAATGACAAACAGCAGTGGCCCCAAAACAGATCCTTGCGGTACACCACTAGTAACTAAACTCCAGGATGAACATTTGCCATCAACCACCACCCTGTCTTCTTTCAGCTAGCCAATTTCTGATCCAAAGCTCTAAATCGCCTTCAACCCCATACTTCTGTATTTTCTGCAATAGCCTACCATGGGGAACCTTATCAAATGCCTTACTGAAATCCATATACACCACATCCACTGCTTTACCCTCATCCACCTGTTTGGTCACCTTCTCGAAAAACTCAAGGTTTGTGAGGCACGACCTACCCTTCACAAAACTGTGCTGACTATTGCTAATGAACTTGGGATTTATAATCATCTTGAAAAGAATGTCTCTTATAACCTTTTCCAACATTTTACCCACAACCGAAGTAAGGCTCACAGGTCTATAATTACCAGGGCTGTCTCTACTCCCCTTCTTGAACAAGGGGACAACATTTGCTATCCTCCAGTCTTCCGGCACTATTCCTGTCGACAATGACGACCTAAAGATCAAGGACAAAGGCTCTGCAATCTCCTCCCTGGCTTCCCAGAGAATCCTAGGATAAATCCCATCTTGCCCAGGGGACTTATCTATTTTCACACTTTCCAAAATTGCTAACACCTCCTTGTGAACCTCAATCCCATCTAGCCTAGTAGTCTGAATCTCAGTATTCTCCTCGACAACATTTTCTTTCTCTACTGTAAATACTGACGCAAAATATTCATTTAACGCTTCCCCTATCTCCTCTGATTCCACACACAACTTCCCACTACTATCCTTGATTGGCCCTAATCTAACTCTAGTCATTCTTTTATTCCTGATATACCTATAGAAAGCCTTAGGGTTTTCCCTGATCCTATCCGCCAATGACTTCTCGTGTCCTCTCCTTGCTCTTAGCTCTCCCTTTAGATCCTTCCTGGCTAGCTTGTAACTCTCAAGCGCCCTAACTGAGCCTTCACGTCTCATCCTAACATAAGCTGCCGCCTTCCGCTTGACAAGCGCTTCAACTTCTTTAGTAAACCACGGCTCCACTTCCTCCCAGCCTTACAGGTACATACTTATCAAGGACACGCAGTAGCTGCTCCTTGAGTAAGCTCCACATTTCGATTGTGCCCATCCCCTGCAGTTTCCTTCCCCATCCTACGCATCCTAAATCTTGCCTAATCGCATCATCATTTCCTTTCCCCCAACTATAATTCTTGCCCTGCGGTATATACCTGTCCCTGCCCATCGCTAAAGTAAACCTAACCGAATTGTGATCACTATCACCAAAGTGCTCACCTACATCTAAATCTAACACCTGGCCGGGTTCATTACCCAGTACCAAATCCAGTGTGGCATCGCCCCTGGTTGGCCTGTCTACATACTGTCAGAAAACCCTCCTGCACACACTGGACAAAAACTGACCCATCTAAAGTACTCTAACTATAGTATTTCCAGTCAATATTTGGAAAGTTAAAGTCCCCCATAACTACCCTGTTACTGTCGCTCCTGTCGAGAATCATCTTCGCTATCCTTTCCTCTATATTTCTGGAACTATTTGGAGGTCTATAGAAGACTCCCAACAGGGCGACCTCTCCTCTCCTGTTTCTAACCTCGGCCCATACTACCTCAGTAGACGAGTCCTCAAACGTCCTTTCTGCCGCTGTAATACTCTCCTTGATTAACAATGCCACCCCCCCCCAATCTTTTACCATCTCCTCTTCTTACTGAAACATCTAAATCCCAGAACCTGCAACATCCATTCCTGCCCCTGCTCTACCCATGTCTCCGAAATGGCCACTACATTGAGATCCCAGGTACCAACCCATGCTGCAAGCTTACCCACCTTATTCCGGATGCTCCTGGCGTTGAAGTAGACACACTTTTTAAACCAAGTTCTTGCTTGCCAGTGCCCTCTTGCGTCCTTGTAACCTTATCCCTGACCTCACTACTCTCAACATCCTGTACACTGGAACTACAATTTAGGTTCCCATTCCCCTGCTGAATTAGTTTAACACCCCCCTCCCCCAAAGAGCACTAGCAAATCTCTTTCTCCTCCCTCTTTCCCCCCCCCCCCCCCCCCCCAGGATATTTGTACCCCTCTGGTTCAGGTGAAGACCATCCTGTTTGTAGAGGTCCCACCTACCCCAGAAAGAGCCCCAATTATCCAGGAAACCAAAACCCTCCCTCCTACACCATCCCTGCAGCCACATGTTCAACTCCTCTCTCTCCCTATTCCTCACTTTGCTATCACATGGCATGGGCAACAACCCAGAGATAACAACTCTGTTTGTTCTCGCTCCAAGCTTCCACCCTCGCTCCCTGAATTTCTGCCTTAAATCCCCATCTCTCTTCCTACCTATGTCGTTGGTGCCTATGTGGACCACGACTTGGGGCTGCTCCCCCCCTCCCCCTTAAGGATCCCAAAAACACGATCTGAGACATCACGAACCCTGGCACCTGGGAAGCAACACACCAACCGTGAGTCTCTCGTTCCCACAGAACCTCCTATCTGTTCCCCTAACTATGGAGTCCCCAATGACTAATGCTCTGCTCCTCTTTTCCCCCTTCCCTTCTGAGCAACAGGGACAGACTCTGTGCCAGAGACCTGTACCCCATTGCTTACCCCTGGTAAGTCGTCCCCCGCAACAGTATCCAAAACGGTATACCTGTTGTTGAGGGAAACGGCCACAGGGGATCCCTGCACTGCCTGCTGGTTCCCTCTCCTTCCCCTGACGGTAACACATCTACCTACTTCTTTTACCGGAGGTGTGACTACCTCCCCATAACTCCTCTCGATAACCCCCTCCGCCTCCCGAATGATCCGAAGTACCTCCAGCTCCAGTTCCCTAACGCAGTTCTCGAGGAGCTAGAGTTGGGTGCACTTCCCGCAGATGCAGTCAGCAGGGACACTCTTGGCGACCCTTACCTCCCACATTCTGCAGGAGGAACATACAACTGCCTTAACCTCCATTCCCACTATTCTAAATTCCCAACAAGTCTACTGAAAAACCAGAAAAAGTCAAAACTTGTTAGCTTCGCAATCCGACGGACAGAACTTTTTAAATAAAAAGCTTACCTTAACACGCCAGAGTTCTTTTTTTTTTTGGGTTAGAGGAGGAGGAGGATGGGTGGGAGACACTACACGTCCAAAGGGAGCAAGCTCCAGGAAACCGCAGTGGCTATTGCCGGTTCCCATTTTAAACCCCCCTACCCTCGAACTCTTCTACTGCAAATGAAAGACACTTGCCTAGGTCTTTTTTTTTATAAAAAGACCTTGCATTGCATTCCCCCTCGAGCACAAACTGGCAACTTATTAGTTCCTGACTGCCTGTAAAATGAAGTACTTGCTGAGTCCTCTGATTTTTGTAACTTTTACTGTATCTCTCTTGGTCCTGCCCCACCTGCAAATCTTACTCCCAACAGCCATCAGCATTTTGTGAAACACATGCATGCCACTTGCAATAAAGTTTTTTTTTTTTATAAAATGAAGATGGAAGTCATTTGATTCATTACACCTTTCTTGTATTTAAGAATTATCCACTTGGTCTCTGTCACACTCCCTGTTCCCATTTCATTTTCAAATTTTTCAGCTTTTAAACAAGAAATCCTTGTTTAGGGTCTATTTCCACTGCTGTTTCTGATAGGCTATTCCTGGTCCTAATACCTATTGTCATTATGTGTATAAATCTTTTGAGCTGTAAATGAAAAACTATTGCATAACATTTAACAGTAGAAAGTTATTCCCTATTTTTGTCTCAACTCAGTTAAATCTCCTGTACCAGAGCAGCTCAACCTTTTTTTTTTTCTGTTCTAGTGAAATGAATGCAAGTTTACATTTCCTACTCCTTTCAATGGTTAATGCTGAAAACCAGATTATTCTATTTCGTACTACAGTTCTGGCAGTAATGCACATGGAGCGTGACTGTGCCCCTATTGAGTGCTAGAGAAGTTCTGTGCCGGTGCCATGTGTGCTACTTTGATTTATTATGAGCACTTTAACAGCAACTAGACTGAGGAAAGTTGGTCGTCCTTTCCTGTACTACCAAAATTTATTGAACAGCCAGAGAGGGGAGCTGTCAGTGTTTGGAAGCACGGAATGCCTCTCTGGCCATCAATGTATGTGATTCCAAATGGGTATAAACCTAGTGGTGCCCACTGCAAATCTGTTCAGTAGCTACCTGTCTCTGGTTTGCATACACAGTAATTGCAAAATGTTTTAATTGTTTAATCAGTAATTCCTCCCGAATCACTACCATACTAAATATTTGACCCCTACAGGGGGAAAAAGTGGGTGTAATTGTGTATTTTGACTCTCATCCAATTGTAAGTCAGAATAAAACACTTGAATCAATTCATTCCTGATGCCACTTTTTTTTGATTGTCAGGAAATGCTGAAATTGGGCTTCAGCAACATTGTTTTGTGTAGGACGCCATCATGTGGCTGCATTAGCTATAGGAGAAAATATTGGAGGGTTGTCAGGGTTTGTTTAGTGCTGCAACAAATTTTTGTGGACATTACCAGTTCTGTTGTATGTGCTATTGCTCTGTTTGGCACATTGAGGGTTCCTGTGCAGTGTGTGGCTCACAACTTGTAGTATTTGTTCTGATTTGAAGGTCTGCAACCCTTCAAACATTAACTGTTTTTCTCTGCACAGATGCTGACAGACCTGCAACATATTTTGTTCCTTTTTAATAAATAATAAGTCTTGTACTCTGTATCTGGTTTTAAAATGCTCATTTTATCTGCCTATTCAGAACATTTATTGTAAGATTCTTGGACTAATGTGCATTTGTTAGATCCAGGCTGTTTCCTTGTTAAAAATATTTGGATGACGTTTATATTGGCTGTGTGGAGTTTCACAAATGTTAAAATATGAAATGTCATAATTGGAGTGATTTACAATTTGTATTGATCTGAATAGTGTAATATTGAGTTGGGGTCGTCCTGTGATCCAGCTGTAATGCAACTACAGCTGATGTGTAGCAAGTAAAATTGCACAAGTAATCTATTGGACCATATTGAACATGCATTTTTTTTTTTTGCTTTTAATTTAGCAAACTTAAGTAAATGAAGGAAAGAATAAGTGCCCTCAAATTTGCCTTTAAAAATAGATGGTTAAGCATATCTTTTAAACGTGGAAGAATTTAATGAATGGATGCATGTGATTTAGAAAGTGTCCATCTAGTAATTCACTGCCATCACTACAGTGAGACTTTTAATCTATAGGCTTTGATTTGATGACCATGAACAGTTTTTCTTGGTCCCTATTGTGCAGCTAACCTTTTAACTAGGAGGGTGGAGTAGTGAAGTTGCATTTTTTATTTCTCCACCCCACCAGCTGAGTGATTACATTTCTTCAACTGTGAAGAGTTGAAGTGCCAAGCAACTCCTGGTGTTTAGAGCTGGTGTGTGAAGCAGATGGTTGTGCTTTCACTTGGCAACATTTGATCTTTTCTAACACTTGGCAGATTTTCTAGTGGACTTAAAGATTTTAGTTTCTTGTCTTCCACAGAAGAAAAAATTAAAGCCTTTTTCCTGCTAAATATTTCAATTGACAATGTGCCTACTCAACATTTTTTTTTTTTTTGTTTGGCTTTTTTTAACCTGTAATGCATTGTTCAGGGTATTGCCTCTAGAAAAGAAACCATAGGAACCATTTTGAGTTTAACCTTGCAGATTCTTAAAGGTATACATTTCTTTTTCCCTCTGTAGATTGGAGACGCTATGAAGCAAATGCAGGAGCGCAAAAACATTGGAAAAGTCATTCTGGTCCCTGAAGCAAAGAAGACTGAAAATTAGAGTCTGACTGTTACTGATGGAAGGCAGGGAATAACATTGTGAATTAGCTAAAAGTGCTAACCTTTTATAACCTGAAGATGGACAGATGACTAACTTAAAGCTTGAAACAGGGAAGCCGATCTTGACCTGCTCCTGTAATCCAATTGCATTTAGAGCTGGTGCTTGTAAGATACCATCCTAATTCCACTTTTTATCCTGCAACAAGCTTGTATTTTCTTTTTTTTGTCCCCAAAAATATGTTCAGTTGTAAACTTGTTAGACATCTCAATTGACGACATTCTGTCTTGGCACCCTTTCTCCAATGATTCAAAACTACTGTGAATAATTCTTGCAGTCCATATATATATAGGTCAAAGAGCCAGCATGATGGAACAGATTCATGCTGGTTAATAGCATCCTTTTTAGTTAGAGGCGTGGGTTTGACTACTTGCTGTGGACAGCATGGGTTGGTGTAATTGTAAAATGCTTTGAAGCTTAATGGCCTTGCTCCATACAGCTATACTAGTGATACCTGACTCCCGGAAACTGCAGAACATGCAAATAGTGCAGTGTATACCCCAGCCCCTCCTTCCTGGTTTCACCTTGCCCTCTATTTGATTAAATTATTCATTTCTCTTTTCTCCCGCACAGTGCTGTCTCAAATTCCATCTGTCCATGTATAACACCTAAAGGGTTAGTACTAAGTGATTCACAGTACAGAGACAATAGAGATGGTTAATCAGTTTGAACCTGTGGAGGTAATTGCATATGGGGTTTTAATGAGTCCATTGGTTTTGATCACATGAAACTGTTTACCAGGGTTGTAACTGGGGCTGTGCACCGTTCCATGATCGTTGATTTGGCTCAGCAAGATCTAGAACTAATGACCAGCAAACCATCACTTTAAAAACACTATTAAGTGGCACTAGTTTACTTGCACTAAAAGCATCATGAGGAAATGTAACCATTAACTTCACTGGAGTCCGATCATCTGCATGTTAGATGTTTGTGACCGAGTCGAAGCAGATTGAGCCTTTTGGTATGCCGCTTATTTACAGTACGGTTCCATTTCTTCCAAACAGTTGAATCCCAGGCTGAGCTCCAGTTTTAAAAAGTCACCAACTCCAATTGGGATGTTCTGACTGCAATGATCAAATCCTGGAGTAGCTGCACATTCCCAGCTATAACCTAGACAAAGACTATGATGTATTTAGGTGCTGTTTAGTTTAACCTGGAATTTATTTACCAGTCACTACTTCTGCAAAATTAGATTGGCCCATGTGCTACTGGCCTCATCCTTTTCATCACTGCAATTCAAATGGATTGAGCTGCTGTGTTCAAAGGTACACTTCAAATATGTATAGATCCAATTGCACTTGCCATGTTCCTTCCTGTTTAACATGGCTTGTTTTTGTTTACAGCACATTTAGCTGTTACTCCCTGGTTGACACAGAATTAATGTGTTGTATAGAAGCCTTTGACTTTAGTGAGGATGCAAGGTGCACTGGTAAATGTTTAGGGAGGTGCAGTATCTATTAAACTGGATCCATATTTAGAATGGGAACTCTGCTGACCAAATCTTGGACCATTGCCTCCATTGTTTAGCACCTATCCTGGAATAGTCTGACCCCATCCATGTCCATGCATTGTTTTTACATGGGGAAATAAAATCAACTTTAAAGCTAAATAGAAATCCAGATGGAGTGTTAATACTATACACATCCAGAACTGATTTTAAAGGATAAAAATGTGATGCTGCAATTGATCTTTTGACTGGGCCACTAAGACCAATGAGTTGCTCTCCTTACATTACAAAAGAGTATGATTCCATCAGGCTGGAAGCTGAACCTCTCTAAAGCATAGTCTGCCTATATTTCTGGTGCAAAAATATAAGCATAGAATAGATAGCTGCAACATGCATCTAGCAGTAGCACACTCTATTGTCTCGTGTTTAAGTAATGATTCCACAACTAAGGACTCAATCCTACAGGAGTCTAATTTTTGTCTTTACTTTTGGGTTAGTACCTGGATAGCATCTGGATTTTATAAACTACATCTTCTGTATGAGGCTATCACCTAAGGTTTGTTAGTAGTATTTTCATCAATGCAGCTGTTCTGCACAGGGCACTTGACTCTTTTACTTAACCTGGTCTGCATTTTGCATTTTATCTTTCATAAAGGCACCAAGTGTTCTTAACCAAAATAAAGTATCACATTAGTTTATAATGTCATATAAGCTAATGGTAACCTCTGCCTATCAACTGCCAGACAAACCAGGGTACGAATACAGTCCCTTGTGAAGACTCTTAACTAGTTTTATTCCACTACCTCACTGGATAAATAGAAGTGTTGTCCATAGATTCCCAGATAAACTTGTGTTAAATGCATTTTTTAAACAGTTAGTGAAATTTATTTTCAGTCAGTATTAAAACTCTTTACAGAATAATGCCCCATCTCGAAGCTCAGTTTGGTCCTACCCACCTTTAAAGGAACACTTAATTGGAGCCATTTTGCTTTGAGACTTGATGCATTAAGAACCACTTTGGGTAGTGAGGGGTCTGAACTTTTTTGGTGTTTTGCCATAGATCAAATGTAGCTTTTGTACCTAGAGTTGCAACTCTGCAAAGAATGGAAACCAATCTTCTAACTCACTTGATACATTTAGGATGTGGTTGAATTTCAGTGGCTAAATCTAAGGTGTTGGGATGAGCAAATTAGCACATGAGCTTTTTAGAATAGGTATGTTACAGTATTGACTTTCCTGTAAAGTTTGAAGTCTTGAATTGAGTTTATAATCTAACCCCTACTGAATGTACAATCTCAAACAACTTAAACAGTTTACAGTTAGATAAATGTTTTACTTAGAATACATTGAAGGCTGTGATTTAAGGAACAAAGAAGCCTCTTTCTGCATGGAACAGTTTCACAGGTTCTCTGGTGAATAACAGGTTGGTCAGTCTGGGTTACCATATCATTGGTACCTTCTGTATATTATGTGGACTGCAGCATTGTGGTGAACAAGCTCTTGCCCCACAATTCAAAATGACTTTCATACATCAAAAGTATTGGATAAACGTCATCTTTAAATTGTAAAAGGATCAATGTGACTTGCTGGGACCTGTAGGATGGGTTCATTTCTGATTGGGAAGAAAAATGATTTGGAAAGAGGTGACCGTATAGGAAACTAAGCTCACTGCCCCCTCTCCCACTGTTCGGCAGAATCCTTTTTTGGGTTTCATTGGTAAATCTCTAATGCTGTACTCATCACGTGGCCTTATTATCCTAGCCCCTTTCATGTGCTAAATTAATGGAAAGGAGGTATTTTAACATTTCTGGGGAAATTGGGGGAAAAAAATTTAATCCTTAAGTCCTGAAGTTTTTAAAGTGGTGTAAGGGGAAATATCTTCACCAAACCTACAATTGTGCAGAAATAACTGGGGACCAAAGAACATTTGAGCAGATGGAATCATTACATATTGCCCAGGTGGACAGATGAGTTTTTCACCTTGTGTATATGCACCAAGTCAGAGTTGGCCCATCTCTCGTTTAGGCAGAGAGCATTGTTGTCATAATCTGTTGACCTGTGAACTACTTGAACAATTTGGGAACCAGCCAGGTTGTTTTATTAGCAACATCTCGCTTGTGGCTTTATCAGGCAATTGGGAAATCTGAAGTGTGTTTATAACATTCAATCCAATTAGTGATTTTTCACTGATATCCAACATAGTCCCTGTATGCCTGGGGGCAGATAATGCCACTTGATCTCCTTTTGGAGGGATTGTAGCGGGCATTGCAATCTATATATTTTTTTTTTTGCCTGGATAGCTTCTCTGTCCAGTGATTAGCTGGTCCATTCAGCCAGAAGGGTCCAAGGACTCTCAGCTAACTCACCTGGGGTGGTGATGCAATTGGCTCCTGTATATAGGTTATAGCAGGCCTAATCAGCCTAGATCCTACTGCAGTGCAGCAGCCCCTACTAGAAAGGCATTGGCCATGAAGCCTCTTGCAGTCAAATAGTCTCTCCCTTCCTCCACCTCCTTTCCATCCCTCTTCAACCACTGCCATCCCCTCCCAAAAAAACAAGTCTGGCAGAGGAGAACCAAGAAAAATTGGCATCCACTCATCTGTTCACCTGAGGTAGTTTGAAACTTTACATATACACTGCCTTATTCAAAGCTGAGCCTGAGCAACCACTCAAATGTCTCATCTTCTAACTTTTTTTAAAGTGCCAAAATGACTTGAGAAAACCAGGTGACCAGTTGGTTCTGAATGTGATTTGGATGAAATGATGTAATTTAACAAGTATTTTCTGTGGTTGAGCTTGATGTCAATGGAAGGAACAATGGTATTCCAAATAAAGACTTTGTCCATTGTCAGGATTTAAAAGGGCCAAGTCAGCCTTCATGTGGCTTATGATGTAAATCTGCTATTTCTGATTTACAGTTGCAAATCCTTTTTTTTGATTAGTGTTCAAATGCACTTTTTGGTTGCTGGGGGGGTGTTAAGATGATTCATTCATTCCAATAATACCTAAATTGCAAAGGCACTTCAACTTTGTAAAGTCAGTGACTGCAATACTGCCTGCTAATCTGAAGTGTCTGACTACTTTTATTTTGGAGTAGGAACCTCAGGCTGATTGAAGCATTAAGATGTGCATATTGTCCTGATTAGGTTATTACTAGGCTTGCATTTGATAGCAATACATCAACTGTCTACACTTAATTTTTTTTTGTGTACACTATCTTTTGCAACATGGGCCGACATTTCCAAAGACTATGATGGCAACAGTTTGGAACAACTTGCTCCAAAATGGCTTGAAACCATAGTGCATTTTTTAAGTCCAAGCCTCATTAGTCTGATCAAGAGCAAATTGAAAAATAAAATCTCTAATTGTGGCCTTCCATTTATGGCCAGCATTCTTAACGGTCTAAACTGTTTGCTGATCCACTGGAGCCTACTCATCATTTTTGCTGTTCACAGAAACACCCAAGATGCAGATGGAAGCCATTTTTCAGAATTACTCAGTTGGCAATGGATTGAGACAACTGTCAATTTTTTTTTTTTTTTATGCACTTTTGAAATCCTGCAGTCTGGAATGACATCTCCTATATTCTATGTTGGAACTGCTTGATTGAAGTTTGATAACTAAAGTTACCTTTTTTTTTATATTACAAATGTCTTTGCAAAACCAGAGTTGCATGAATCTGGAGTTGACCTGACCTGACAAATAAGCTCAGAAGGAGTCTGACTCTACATTGTGCAGATGGTGAAAGCAAACATCTGTAGCGTCAAAGTGGAAACTGATGCAAATGCACCTGCCCACCCCCTGAAACTACTGTGCAGATTAACAGGAAGGGAACAAGGGTAAATTTTATTCAATGCAGCCCCTCCGTACTAAAGTCTTGAGCTGCAGACCCAACACCTTCCTTCCCTAGGATTCATCGCTGGTCACTTGGCACAGTTCACGATCTGGCCTCAAGTATGCATGCTGGCTTTGTGAAGTAGTATTTCGGAAGATTAATTGACAGCATACAGCTGCTTAGGATGGAGCTGTTAAGTGTTCAGTTGATGTGTGGCAGCTGTGACTTGCTAGCAGGATGTGTAGTTAGGGAAGAGTTTGAGATGATTGGCTCTGAGGCCATTCATGGGCAACCACCTGTATGGAGAAGTGTCTGTGGATCTTGAGACTGAGAAATCCTGGTCAGATAGTTATGGCTTTGAGTTGCAAAACATTGGCCATTTAAATCTTTGGCTTTTACCCATTTATTGACCTAATCAAATAGTTGCTACTTGTAGTTTGTGGATTCACCATGTATTATAGACTTCTGCCATGCATAAAGTACAATTTCAACATGCAGCAGTAAGGATATAAGGAACTTAAATGAATCTATTCTTGATTTTCAAAAAGTGTGCATGTGCTCTTGCAAGAGTCTTCAGTTTTGTATGGGGGTAACACTTGTGGGATGGAGTAAAATTTGATTCATTCCCTTTTGTGTGGGTATCGCTGGCAAGACTATCTTTTTTTTTTTTGCTGCTGGTTTTATGCAACTGAGTGGCTTGCTCAGTGCAGTTACCTATGTTTTTGTGTGGGACTGGAGGCACATTAGCCAGATGGGTAAGGATGTTAATGAACCAATTAAGTAATGTGGAACTCTGGCCTTCTGCTTGATAAAATAGCTATAATGCAGAGAGGAACAGCATTAACTTGCCAAATTCCAGCTTGTCTTAGTTGAGGCACATTGGGCATATTACCTGGCAGACTAATGCTGGGTCTGGTAGCTCCTAGTCCTGTCTGCCAATGTTGCAGTGAGCATCTCTGCATGCAAATTAAATGTATTTGTCTTTTCTCCATTCCTATAATAGCAAACAGCTTCAAAATGTGGTTTCATCTTTTTTAAATGGTGTATCTCCAATATATCTGGCTTTAACTGAGTTTATTGGACTAACTCAATGAAAGCATCAAGAATACACCTGAGCCATTCTTGGTAAAACAACAATTCAACACTCCTTGTCTTAAGTGGCTGTTGGTAACGTGACTGGATAAGCATCTGTTTTACTCTACAGTTGGGAACATCTGGAGTTAACCTCCTACCTGGAAACATCCTTTTTCCTGTTTAATGTGGAGGGGGTTACTTTTGTCTTTGGGAACACTGTCAGGAAGTCCTAATGTGATACTGTTGAACAGCTAACATGGAATACTGTACACTGGAATGGAAAATAAATGTCCATATTGGTTTTCTGACTAACTTTTTTAAATCCATGATTAGATTGAACCTAGCACTTCCAGAAGATCAGTACGGAGCTGGTTTCTGCCAAATGTTGAATGCTCAAAATATTGCTTTGAACAGGGTCAAAGTGCAATTGGATTCCCCTTCCCCCCCCCCCCCCACCCCCCCCCCCCCCCCCGGTAGCTATGTGCATTAGGAAAGTGGCTTTATCTAGTCCCATGTAGTCTCAAAAGGGTTTTGCAACTGGAAATTTACTGAAGGCAAGAACTGCCTTTTTTAAAACAGCTCAAACATTAATTGTGCTTGGTTTATTCAGTGTTTTAATCTCAAAGCTGCTTTTTGGATGTGTGAAGCAGTTACTTAAAACTGTGCTGTTGCTGTTTAGATGGATACTATGAAATGTAATGCTGTTTATGCCAAGTGTTACCATATGCCTTAAATGTTTAATAAAATGCATATATGAAACAATTCTGAATTGATCTAGATGTGGTACAAAAGCAAACACTGCAATATAGTAAACATAACACTAGATAGATGCAGTAGGTCAGGCAGCATCTATAGAGAAAAACAAACTGAGTTTAATTTAAAATCTGAACTGGAATTCCAGTTGATAAAAAGTAATCATTAAATTCAGTTTCTTTTCTTTTTCTGTGTCCCCCCCCCTCCCCACTCCACCAAAGCAAAACCACAGATGCTGCCTGGTTCCTGAGTATATCTGGCATTGTTATTTCAAAGGATGTGGTTGTTCTTTGCTTTTTTGATCTCCCTCTGGGCAGATGTGCCTTTCCTGCATTTAACAGTGGGATCTTTTATTGTGTAATGGAACTACAAGCATGAATCACATTCTCCCACACTGTTTAACTAGAAATCTCAGTATACAACTTGCTGTTCACCTAATTCTTAATTTATATTTCACCTATCCCTCGCATTTTGAGCTAATGCTAGATGTTCAGAACATTTTAGTTCTGCCCAAAGTTCAATCCCAAACTGCCAAAAATGTCTCCGTTTGCTTTCTAAGTCTCGTCTACAAACGTTCATTCTTTAGACTACTTGTGCTGTGAGCTCATTATATAACCAGTCCAGGATATAATGTTTCATCACCTGATGTACCAATCCCCTCCTCTTTGAATCGTGCTGGGGAGGAGATCTTTTCCATCCAATCGCGGGGGAAATAGGGCCTTTAGTTTAACATTTCCAAAAGTTGGCCCCTCTGTCGATGCAGCATTCCCTCAGTAAAGTACTGGAATATCAGCCTGCATTATGTGGTCATGTCTCCAGTAGGGAGCTTGAGCCTATGACTACTAACTGAGGCAGGAATGCTACCACTGCCTCCTTCTGATCAGCTCTAAATCTCATTCAAGGAACTTTTTCACATTTGCTTTAAAATTATGAACCTTGCTACATCAAAACTGTGCAGTCTGCATATGTGCAGTACAACATGGAAATGCATAAATTGCTCAATCTATGCTTTTGTCTCTTTGGAAAAAAATCTTTGCACTTTTAAAGTTATAATTGGGCATTAATGGTGTATCAACTTCAGAATTCCTGTTGAAAAAACTAACTATAGTTGTGGAATGTCAAATTTCTAATGAATGTACAATTTTTCAAATTTATTTCATCTACCTTTTAATCCCATGTGTCTCAATTTATTTCACAGCCTGTTAACTTTTAAGTGAAGGAAAATCAGTGCATGTTGCTTCCTAGTTTGCAGTCTGAATAACTCATTGCTTGTTTACCCTGCTTCACGTCTGTGCTAGAGATCCTGTTGGCAGTGCCAGATTTAAAAATATCAAAAGAAATCCACATCACAAAGCCTGTTGATCTTTACAGGTGATTTTCTTCAAGCTCCATGGCACTGAAGCAACAGTACTTGTCATTCACAATCTAAGCCATTAAGTCCCAATTCTAAAACTTACTATTCCGTTCACTGCAATCCTTTTAGACTGCTTAAAGTAAATCTCAAGTTTCTCTAGCCTTATTTTGTATTGAATTTGTACCTTTTCTATGTAATTAGTTCACACTAGCAATGTCTTAGTTATAATGCTATCAAGACATTTTATTAAAATTAAATTCCAGGATTCACAGTAAAATTAGTCATTGTGGAATGTGTAAAACACCATTTTAGAAACTACTGGAAATGTTTATAACTCCTTTTTTTTTTTTTTAAATCGAGCATATGCGATTCCTGAACCAGTTCTGCAAAATAAAAATGATGCCAAGTCTTGTTTTGCACAATGTGCTCCACTGCATGTACATCCCAAGACTTTCTCTATCCTTTATCCTGAAATTGTGGATTTGTTTAAAATTATGTACAACAATGAGGCTACTTCCACTGATCTGGTATGTACTTCTGACTTCAACGAATGTCATGTCTTTCCAAAGCAGCCAAAACGTTGTTCAAATAACTGGAATCCGGATAACCATTCCTGTAAACAAACAAGTTGTTTTTTTTTAAGGAATTCTGATCAATATCTGTATTTACAAATATTTGTTGGTTAGTGACTCTCATTCTCTGCATATTTTTTAAAGAACTGCCACCACACTAAATCCATTCATTACATTTATTCCAACATGCTAATGAAGTACAGTGACAGTACAGTTCAACTGAGCCACCCATTCATTGTGTTGTCTCCCTCTATTGGCCATAAACTGCTGAGCAACAAGTCATTAAAAGGTCACGTCAGAAATTTATTGCTTCACCCGTGTTTACCAGGATTCTAACAATCTGAAATGGCCAGCTGCAGAAGCCAAGCTGTATTTTCTCTTCTGAGTGATTTATAGTCCAACTTCTCCCCCAACTCCCACCCCATTCTCTTGGTGGTGATTTCTGAGCCTGATATGTTGACCCTACTTTCCCCTCCATGTATTTGCTGCCAGGTCTGAGCTTCCAGCATTTTTTTATTTTAGATTTCTAGCATCTGCATTATTTTTCTTTGGACTTGAGTTTAATTTACAGCCACACCTTCCAAGAATGCCCAGCTCAAAAATCTGCTGAGATTTCCACGTGTCGCCCTCAAACTTCATTATTTTCGGAATACGTCTTGCTTTTGCTCAAGTATGTGCTAAAACTCCCTCGCTGCTAATGGCTCCAATTAACTCCATCCTCCTTGTTTTGGATCCATTTGCAATTACAATTAAATTTCTATGCTATTCAATATTCTTCACACTACTCTCTTCACTTCCCGAGATCCATGCACATTCTCGACTGTTCTCTTTCCCCCACACCAATTCTCTCTTCAGAGCGGCCCTAGTCCACAGTTCCCTTTCATCTTTCACCTCATCTTGCACAGTTTACAAAAGTTTTTCTTCCTTCTCAGACAATCAAGGACAGGAAATTTCAATAACCAATTCCACTGCCCCTCTGGATGAAGCTTTTGTGATGCTGTCCTTTTGCTGTTTTCACTATCCCCTCTGACTCTGATCAGTTCTCAGCTCCATCCCCTTATGCCCCCATCTCAATGACTTTCAAGCTTGACACAATGCTGAGTGCTTCCTTTACCTCTGCTCGCTAGTTTGGGCAGTGGTCTTTCCTCTCCTCTCCTTTTACATAGCCTGCATCACTTTGTCCCATCTTAGAATTCTCATTCCACCTGGGCCTCTCCTCTCCATTTTTTTTTTTCCCCCATTGGGAGCTGCTGCTGTGCTATCAACTGTCTTAACTTCTCTACTCCCCTCCATTACTCTAACTAACCAACCTCCCTCTGAACTTGCAGCAGGTGCAACTTGAACATTCATATTAAACCCACTGTAGGCTGGTGCAGTTTTGAAGAGACAGCTACCTTGTGGAGGCTGTATGTCACCTCCTACCACTTTCCTCCCCCCCCCCCCACCCTGGCCTAGGATCCCAGCACTACACATCAAGCCATTGTTTTGTAGATTTGCACCCCTCCTACCTCCCCACAAAACGTAGTAATCCTTCAATCCCACCCAGCCAGCTTCTACCTCATTCCCAAGATCCACAAACAAGACTGTCTTGGTAGACTTATCGTTCCAACCTATGCTTGCCCTACATAAATTTAATTCTTCCTATCTTGACTCGCTCTTTCTCCCCTTTTGTTCAGTCTAATCCAACTGCGTCAGGCACATTGCCATCAGCAACTTTTAACACTTTCCAGGTACCTGGCCCCTCTATAACTCCATCCCTCATCAGGATGGCCTGCAGGCCTTCCACTCCTTCCCTGAGGGAAGACCAATCAATCCCTATCCACCACCACGCTCTGCCTGACTGAACTTGTTCTCCTGTTGAACAACTACTCTTCTGACTTTACTCACGTCCTTAATGAAAGGTTTATCTACAGGAAATCATGAGTCCTACCTCTACCTGCCTTTTCATGGGAAACATAGAACATTCTTTGTTCTAGTCTTGAGCGTCCCTGCTACATTGGTGACTGTATTTGCTGTTTCCTGCACTTGCTACAAACTGAAAAATATCAACTTTGTTTCCAATTGCAACCCTGCCTTTACATAATCCACCTGACTCTTCCGTTCCTTGCCTTCCATGAATGAAACCGGACAGACCACCCGGCATCGACCTAGGCATCGGAAACGACAACAGCAAAGTCCTCCTTGCTAACATCTGGGGCCTTGTGCCAAAGTTGGGAGAGCTGCCCCACAGACTAGTCAAGCAACAGCCTGCCACAGAATCATACCTTAAAGACAATGTCCCAAACATTGCCATCATCATCATCATCATCCCTGGGTATGTCCTGTCCCATGGGCAGGACAAACCCAGCAGATGTGATGGCACAGTGGGAGTTGCCCTGGGAGCCCTCAACATCGACTCTAGGCCCCATAAAGTCTCATGGCATCAGCTCAAACATGGGCAAACCTCCTGCTGCTTACCACCTACTGCCCTCCCTCAGCTGATGAATCAGTACTCCACCATGTTGAACACCACTGAAGGTGGCAAGGGTGCAGAATGTACTCTGGGTGAGGGACTTCACTGTTCAACACCAAGAGTGGCTCGGTAGCATCACTACTGGCCGAGTCCAAAAGGACATAGCTGCTAGACTGGGTATGCGGCAGGTGGTGAGGGAACCAACAAGAGGGAAAAATATACTTGACCTCGTCCTCGCCAATCTGCCTGCCGCAGATGCTTCTGTCCATGACAGTATTGGTAGGAGTGACCACCGCACAGTTCTTGTGGCGACGAAGTCCGGCCTTCACATTGAGGATCCCCTCCATCGTGTTGTGTGACGCTATCACCGTGCTAAATGGGATAGATTTCGAACAGATCTAGCAATGCAAAACTGGGCATCCATGAGGTGCTGTGGGCCATCAGCAGTGGCAGAATTGTACTCAACCACAATCTGTGAGCTCATGGCCCGGCATATTCCCTGCTCTACCGTTACCATCAAACCAGGAGACCAACCCTGGTTCAATGAGGAGTGCAGGAAGGCATGCCAGGAGCCATACCAGGCATACCTCAAAATGAGGTGTCAACCTGGTGAAGCTACAACACAGGACTACTTGCGTGCCAAACTGTGTAAGAAGCATATGATAGCCAGAGCTAAGCAATCCCATAACCAATGGATCAGATCTAAGCTCTGCAGTCATGCCACATCCAGCCGTGAATGGTGGTGGACAATTAAACAACTAACTGGAGGAGGTCAATCCACAAATATCCCCTTCCTCAATGATGGGGGAGCCCAGCACATCAGTGCAAAAGATAAGGCTGAAGCATTTACGATCTTCAGCCAGAAGTGCTGAGTTGATGATCCATCTCGGCCTCCTCCTGAAGTCTCCAGCATCACAGATGCCAGGCTTCAGCCAATTTGATTCACTCTGCATGATATCAAGAAACAACTGAAGGCACTGGATACTGCAACGGCAATAGTACTGAAGACCTGTGTTTCAGAACTTGCTGCGCCCCTAGCCAAGCTGTTTCAGTATAGCTACAACACTGGCATCTACCTGGCATGTGGAAAATTGTCCGGGTATGTCCTGTACACAAAAAGCAGGACAAGTCCAACCCGGCCAATTACCGCCCCATCAGTCTACTCTCAATCATCAGCAAAGTGATGGAGGTGTCATCGACAGTGCTATCAAGTGGCACTTGCTTAGCAATAACCTGCTCAGTGACACTCAGTTTGGGTTCCGCCAGGACCAATCAGCTCCTGATCTCATTACAGCTTTGGTTCAAACATGGACAAAAGAGCTGAACTCAAGAGGTGAGATGAGAGTGACTGCCCTTGACATCAAGGCAGCATTTGACCGAGTATGGCATCAATTAGCCCGAGCAAAACTGAAGTCAATGGGAATCGGGGGAAAACTCTACGCTGGTTGGAGTCATACCTAGAGCAAAGGAAGATAGTTGTGGTTGTTGGAAGTCAAATCATCTGAGCTCCAGGACATCACTGCAGGAGTTCCTCAGTGTAGTGTCCTAGGCTCAACCGTCTTCAGCTGCTTCATCAATGACCTTCCTTCAATCATAAGGTCAGAAGTGGGGATGTTCGCTGATGATTGCACAATGTTCAGCACCATTCGCGGCTCCTCAGATACTGAAGCAGTCCGTCTAGAAATGCAGCAAGACCTGGACAATATCCAGGCTTGGGCTGATAAGCGGCAAGTAACATTCGCGCACACAAGTGCCAGGCAATGACCATCTCAAACGAGAGAATCTAACCATCTCCCCTTGACATTCAATGGCATTATGATCGCTGAATCCCCCACTATCAACATCCTAGGGGTTACCACTGAACTGGAGTAGCCATATAAATACTGTGGCTACAAGAGCAGGTCAGAGGCTAGGAATCCTGCGGCAAGTAACTCACCTCCTGACTCCCCATAGCCTGTCCACTTACAAGGCACAAGTCAGGAGTGTGATGGAATACTCTCCACCTGCCTGGATGGGTGCAGCTCCAACAACACTCAAGAAGCTCGACACCATCCAGGACAAAGCAGCCCACTTGATTGGCAACCATCCACCAACACTCACTCCCTCCACCAATGACACACAGTGGCAGCAGTGTGTACCATCTACAAGATGCACTGCAGCAACATACCAAGGCACCTTAGACAGCACCTTCCAAACCCACGACCTTTACCAACTAGAAGGACAAGGGCAGCAAATGCATGGGAATACCACCACCTGCAAGTTCCCCTCCAAGTCACATACCAATCTGACTTGGAACTATATCGCCATTCCTTCACTGTCGCTGGGTCAAAATCCTGCAATTCCCTAACAGCACTGTGGGTGTACCTACCTCACATGGACTGCAGCAGTTCAAGAAGGCAGCTCACCACCATTCTCTCAAAGGCAATTAGGGATGTGCAATAAATGCTGGCCTAGCCAGCGATGCCCAAATCCCATGAATGAATTTTTTAAAAAATCTCCACTTCTGGGGATAGGCCGTTGACCAATATCCACTGTAAGCCCACATACTCCCACAGCTATCTAGATTACATTTTGCGGAGGGACTGTTCCCTCAGCAAAACCCTAGTCCGCTCTTCAATCACCCGCTCCCCTTCCTAAGGCACCTTTCCATGAAACAACAGGAGATGCAACACCTGCTCTTTCACCGCCTCCCTTTTCACCAAACAGGCTCCCAAACACTCATTCCAAGTGAAACAGCAATTTACTTGTACTTTCTATTTCGGATGCTGTATTTGCTGCTCATGATGCAGTCACTTCTACATTTGGAGAGAGCAAACGCAGATTGGACGATTGCTTTGCTGAACATCTCCATTCAGTTCACAAGTGTAACCCTGAGCTTCTGCTAACTTGCCGTTTTTAGTTCCCTCCACCTTCACTCTGTTCTTGGCCTCCTAAACTGTTCCAATGAAGCTCATTGCAAGTTTGAAAAACAGCACCTCATCTTCCAATTCGGCATTTTAAAACCTTATGGATTCAAGAGTTCAACAATTTCAGATCAAATCGCTACTTTTTCTGTACAGCAGTTGTTGGTAATGGTTCTGCTGTTGCTATTTACAGATCTTCCCAGACCCATTTTTTTTTATTTTACTGCTACCATTACCACCCCATTTTGCCTTGCACCAGTATCCCTCTTGCATTGTTACTTCTGCCCTCTGCCCTTTCACAGACCTTCCCTTTTTGTTCCTTTCTCTCTCTTCTGCATCACCCCCACCAACCTGCCTCTATTTGCTTCAAATCTGTTACAATGCTAACTTTTTCCAGTTCTGAAGATCACTGACCTGAACTGTTGACTCTTTCTCTCTTCGCAGATGCTGTCTGACCTACTGTGTATTTCCAGCATTTTCTGTTTTTATCTTTAAATTTACAGTCTACTGCAGAATGAGTTTGCACTTGTCCAGCATCCTTAACTTTCCAAAGCACTTCATGGCAACAAAGCAATTTTGAATTATAAACAAATGCAATTTGAAGACAGCAAATGAATTGAATGGGGTTGGGGGTTGAGGGTGGAATGCTCATTGTAGCATAGCCTCTTTCACATCCTGAGAAGGCAGTGCCTTGCTTTAATCATCCAAAAGATAGCTCCTCTGACATTGCAGCTCTCCCTCTGAAATGTACTGCAGCATCAGCCTCAAGGCCTAGAGGGGGGCTTGAATCTACAACAGTATGGGCAATGCATCAAATTCCACCATTAACTGTCTATGTATGTATAGTGTGTTTAGGAATAATTCAATCCAAACTGTTCAGAAATCAGGATTCCAGAAAAAATTAATATGCATGTGGTACCTGACCAAAAATCCAATCTCACAGTGGATTGTGAAAAGAATTTCTGGATAACAGCTTATAAAATCAAATGTAGTTGTATTAGCAACCAACATACAGGTTTAATGCCTGTGATATTTTAAACACACTGGTCAATATTTTTGCATTGAATTTGTTTCAAATTATTAAAAGGTTTGAGTGAATTAATTTGTTCTGTGTTCATAATAGAGTCACACTTGACAGAAATGTGGGCAGAGATAGGACTGCAACACTACAGCATCGATTTTTCTGACCAGCATCTGATTAACCATGTTTCTCCCCTGAATAAACCCTTTAATTTTAAAATAGGGTAGAGTGGAATATTATTGTGAAGGCATTAACCAGTGAGCTAAATGTGATGCTGAGAGAAAGTTGAACCTGACAATGTCTAACATAGAAATAATAAAGAAACAATCATACTGAGTTTAAAAGAGGGGAAAAAAAGACTTACCGAGATTTTCCTCCAGTTATTTCTGTTTTGTGAGGAATGTCATTCCACGTCACATGGGGCAATACTGAGGGCCCTGATACTATTTTGAAGGTCAGGCCTCTGTTAAAAGCTTCTCTTAACAATTTTAAGATTCTTCTTCCCATGGGATTGTCAGGCAAAAAGGCTTCAAAGCAGCCTCCTGTAAATGGTTGTCCTGGGTTCGGATCACATTCCTTTAAAGAGAAAGAAACAAGGATTCAAAGCAGCAGATTTTTATGCTCTGCAATACAGCCAGTGTCGTCAACTACAGTTTCATGCAATAACTCAGAGAATATAGGGATCTCATTTTGTGAAATTTGCCCGTGTCTTATAAAAAACCACTACTGGTTTTGAACTGCACTGCCAGCAAACAGGAATTACCTCAGATGAAAAATCTACCATTTAAAAAAATTATTAAGAAAGCCCGTCTTTTGCGTAGGTTCCTTAAATCAGAGATTGTGTTCCAAACAACGAAAGGAAACTTAGCAAGTCATAAGCTCAACTTTGTGCCCAACAAGAGCACCTACTTTTACAGTGTACCTTCTATATACACAGGAAGTAAAATCACTGTTAAATCTTGGGGCCTGGGATTGAAGCCAATGGAAGTTTAAAAAATTTTTTTTATTGCTGATTCACTATCACTTTTTTACACTCACACAGTCAAAATTACCCCCATTGTGTTAGAAATAAGCTTTGGCTAAATGTTAAGATTTACTCCAAAGAATTCACACTGTCTACATCACACGCCCATTTAATGATTATAAGTTCTAAATCTCCCTGAAACTATATCTATGTTGGCCATTTATCAGTAGTCATTCCTTAAAAAAAAGGCCAACATTTTTCATTGTGTGGGGGGGGGGTGGCGCCGTCCCCTGGCCGAAAAGTCGGTGGCAAGACTGCCTCTGCCAGGCCTGGGGAGCCAGACCAAGATTTTACGCTCCCTAGGCCCTTAATTGGTCTTGGGGAGGACTGCCACCTCATTGAGGTAGGAAGCCCCGCCTAATGGAGCTGCCAGCCAATCAGTGGGCCGGCAGCTCTTAATCCCAGCAGCACCACTGGGAGCAGTGGCCACTGCTGGGACTACACCCAGCCATCGCAAGGAAGATGAAGGACAGCCCCGGAACTAAGGTGTTTATAAGGCCTTGCCGGGGACAATTGATTGGGCGCAGCGAGGCTAGGGTGGGGTCAGTTAGGGGGGGCGGGGGGAGTGTTGTGCGTTTGGGGCTTTGGGGGCGGCTCCCCCTTCCTCCCACTAAATTTTACGCCCACCACCACCCCCACCACCAGTCCGCTCGTTTGGGAGGCATAAAATTCCGGCCATAGTTTCAGTGTAGTTTCCGCTATCAGCAGCGCCAGACAAACTAGAAGCAAATTCTGACTGAAGCAATAAAAGACCCAGCAGTCACCCATTATAACTAATGATTTAATTCTTCTTAATTGCACCAGACTACTTACCCGTTGGATACCATCAGGGATCACATAGCTTATTTTCAAGGCCATATGTTTAAGGAATCCAGATAAACTAATGTTCAGAGGTGTGGACTTCATGTTCCCCAGACACTGGCTTTCATTTTTAATTGAGGCAGCAGCGTGACTGCATGCTGGACAAAACGACTGATGAATTGTGTAACATTCCTCACACAAAACATGACCACAGTTCAACTTTGATAACCTCGCACTTTTCTTACAGTAACTGCAAGTCTTGGTGGGTTCATTTATTTCTTGAGCATCTAGTCCTATGGCTGGGCTTCTGGGTTGATTTTGCTGCAAATTTTTCAAGGTCTTCCTTTCTTGTGACACTGCTACTCTGCTCTCATCTTGCTGCTGCGTATATTTTTCTTGTATTTGGTCTCCAGAATTTGTGACTGACTCAGAGGCATGTGGACCATCTCTATTTTGTTGCGCTACTGATGTACTAGTGTAAGACAATATTGGTAATGACTGTGTGCCACTGTCCAGTTTATTACGATGCAGGCTGTCTTCTCTATCGTAGCAATGGCTTTCCTTCACCAGTTTGTTGGCTGCAAAATGAAATTTATCAGGCAGTGCCTTCTTTGCTTTGACTCCCTCTACATCTCCAACCTGCTTGATCATCTTCTGATTTTTATAATCCGCCTGATCATGAAGAAACCCCAAACCACTGTATTCATCAAGAGGTTTTGGTGATTTCTTCTGCTCCATAAGTGGATTGTGTTCCTGCTTTGAATTTGATGCAGGGCCATTGCTCCCATGCGAATATTTTTTCTGATTCTTTGGACACTCCTCTTCTACGTCAGGCTGAGAATGATAATTCTTTTTGGAACTTCCTGCTATCTTCTTGTGACTCATAATTTCAGTAAGTTCTCTATCTGACTGAAATGAAGGATGCTCTTCTCTGGTTTTCAGATCTTTTTTCAGACTGATTTCATCTATGTGGCGTACTGGAGTGTGGAAGCCATTTGGCTTTTGACCATGAGGAACCTGACCCAATAATGAAGTATGTTCTGTAGATCTGCTCAAGTCCTCTCCCTCTGCATCTTCGAATGTTTCTGTGCCAATGAATGAGCATTGATTAGAAGCTGTGATGGACTCAATACCTGTCGAGGACTGGTCTTCCAAAAATGTATCTTTTAACTTAGGCTTAAAAGTTTCTATTACTTTCATGCAATGTACAGATGTGCCAATAATTTTGAAACCTGTCTGTGCTATAATGAATTTTACTTCTGGAAAGGTATTTTTCAGACTGTTGTACCACTGCTCCACCTCTTTCTGACTGTAGTCCTCAATGCCAAGATCTGTGTATGAAAGAAACTGTTGAGCCAAATATTTCATTACCGATGTGTGAAGTGACAAAATATCCTGCTTGGCAGCTGTGATACTGGCTTTATTCAACGCAGTTAATTTTAGGATTGTTATATCTCCCTGCATCTGTTCATTGAACACAACTTCACTTTTAGTACCAATGCTTCTAATAAAAGAATCATAGGTATCCTTCAGGTAAGACCATATAACTGAGTCTATTGGGAACTCTTCAGTGTGCACATTTTCAACAGGACTGACTTTGGTGGGTACTCCTTGGAAACTGTTGCTAAAGTCTCGGGAACGCTTTGATCTTAAGTATTCAGAAAAACTGTTGGTTCTTCTCAGTGATGGTTTAAATGTATGACCTTCTGAGCTTTTGGTAATAGTCACAGACTGGAGTGTGTGTGTGTTGCCTAGGAGGTCTCCCTGATGAAAGAGAGTACCTGCTGATGTTTCTAAGTGGTATGGCTTGATAGGACCATGTACTTTGCTATTTTTGGTATATTGAAAATGTTTGTCTCCTTTATTTGTACCAACTATGGAAGAATCTTCATATCCCTTGAACAGAATGTCATCACTTGTTTTATCAGGACTCTTAAGTTCCTTGGCCTGACCACTTAATATGGAAAAATCTTTGAACGCATTAATAAGAGTGTCTTCCTTAGTTTTGATGGGTACAACAAACTCCCCTGTTCCACAAGTTAATGTTTTGTCAGCAGAGATAAACATCTCATTGCCAGTCGTACTGCGCCTGGGTCTTTCCTGCATTTTTGAACTCAACTGATACTTGGTATCCATCAATGGACTACTATTCTTATGGCCTCTCAACAATTTATCAGCTGCATGTGCTTGTTCAGGTTTCAGAATCAAATCATTTTCAGCTAGACTGTTCCCTGCCTTCAAAGGATTGACTTTTTCCCTTAGATCACTGAAGGTTGGAGCCAATTTGTAATCTTTTCTGGCATCTGTCTTTGAGCATGCTGCTTGCTCAAACAAATTGCTGCCATCCAATTCTCGCAGAGACTGAGGTATACTGCTGTTACTAGCCCAGTAACTTTCCGAGTCTCTGTTTGAAGTTGGATGCTTTCCATGTCGTGATCTTATTGCCAGTTCTTCCTTCAAATCATGTAGATATTTCTTGGCTAGACAGCAATCATCTGAAGTGCCGATTAGGTAAAAGTAGTTTTCATCTTCATTGAAATTTATTTTGGGGAACTGTGGCTGAAGGCTCGCACTGATGTTCTGTAGGAGAGTGACATCAGAAGTTAAATCTTTCTTGTTGATCTGTTCTTTGCGGAGCCTGAACTCAAAGTCCTGGTAGAGTTTAGAAAGCTCTTGATGTGCTTGCAGCAGTAATGCTTTGCCGTCCGAACAGCCAGAAGCTTCTTGTAAAATTAAGGTGGTGATGTCTTCACTGGTAATATCCAACACCTTCACAAGGTACTGACGCAGAATATCTTGATACCTGTCTTTACAAAATTTCTGAATATACCTGTAAATATCAGAATCCATCAATAAAGTGTAATCTTCGAAATTTCTAGTTTGTCGCTCACATGCTTGTTGCAAATCAGTGTCTCTTCTGACACTGCTACGTGCAGAGCCTTGCATTCCAGTTTTAGTTTGCAATTCCAGACCTTCCTCCTTGGCATTAGAGCCTGCGTTTGATTTCCCAGCAACTTTTCTAATGCTGTTTGAACTGCCTAAAGCACTGTTTTGTAAGCCGTCGTGTTGGTGTTGCTCAATTTCATAAGAGTCACTGTTTGTTTGTTTGGGATTTAAATTGAAAAAATTCTGAATTTCTCCACTTAGTTCCTGCATGACTGAAAATGTTCCAGCAACAATGCACTGTTCTGCTTTCTGATCAAAACTAAACTGGATATCTTTATGTGTCTTCTGTAAATGTTTCATTAATCTTTTTCCACCTAGAAGTTTTCCATAATCTACTGTCATAGAAACGTGGAGGATGACCTACAGGAAAATAAAAGACAAACATTGGTTACATTCTATGATAAGTAATTAGGTCTGAAAAGATTCTGTGTCTAGAAATTAAAGACCCATAGTAACTGTGCCCTTTTATTTAAATGGATGCAATTTGGTGAAATGTTATAACAAAGAAGTATATTCTGCTGACTCCTCTTAAACGAAATGGATATTTCAGGAGACGGTCAAAGGGAAACTGTAGAGGGATCTGGCAAAGTACATGGCAGTACAGAAAAGGGGGTAACATTGTGCCCAATATTAAATTCAGAAGGATATGGATATAAACATTACCAGATATGTGAAGAGTGATGTAACATTGCACAATCATGAATATTTGTAATAAAATTCAATGAACAAAAACAACTCAATCTCTTGTGGCAGATGGTCAAGATCACATGTAATCTTTAGGTGAAGTGGGGGTTAGAGGTTAGGGGATAACTGGATCAAGGTGTGCTGACATAATTCAGACCCCATTTTAATGTCATCCATTTTTGCTATACCCACATTTACAATGGAAAATGTCTATGACACACACTGCAGCACTTCCACTGGGGGAAGGTTGTAATTACAGTATGACAAATTTCCAAAGGCAGTTTTCATTATAAATGTGGATGCAGGAATATACAATTAAAAAACTGATAAAGTGTGCACAGACAAAATTTTCTGGTGTTTTATAAATAGATATAAAATGGCACCTTTGTGATGTCATTTAATTTGACAACAACAAGTAACAATATAACAAATGTAGCAAGTAGTCACAATACAAGATAGACTAACGTCACGATTCAAAAGGTTTCCCAAAGCTTGTAAAGAGGGCCTCAATTTTATTTCATAAGCCACTGTGTAACGCAATTCGGAAAACATTAGAATCATAGAGTTATACAGCACAGAAACAGGCCCTACGGCCCACCGTGTCTGTGCCGGCCATCAAGCACCTAACTAATCTAATCCCATTTTCCAGCACTTGGCCCGTAGCCTTTTATGTTATGTCATTTCAAATACTCATCTAAATACTTCTTAAATGTTGTGAGGGTTCCTGCCTCTACCACTCCCTCAGGCAGTGCGTTCCAGATTCCAACCACCCTCTGAGTGAAAAAGTTTTTCCTCAAATCCCCTCTAAACCTCCTGCCCCTTACCTTAAATCTATGCCCCCTGGTTATTGACCCCTCCCCTAAGAGAAAAAGTTTCTTCCTATCTCACCTAGCAATGCCCCTCATAAACTTGTAAACCTCCATCATGTCCCCCCTCCCTCAGCCTTCTCTGCTCTAAGGAAAACAACCCTAGCCTTTTCAGATCTCTTCATAGCCAAAATGCTCCAGCCCAGGCAACATAGTTAATTATGGAATAGAAGGAGGCCATTCGGCCCATCGAGTCAATGCCAGCTCTCAATGGAGCTATCCAGTCAGTCCCACTCCCCCATTCAATCCCTGTAGCCGTGCAAGCTTATTTTCTTCAGGTGGCCATACTTCAGGATAATGCTGATGATTAACTAGATACCCGTGGATTAGCAATGGAATCTGAAAGAGTAGACTGCTCATTGTAGCTAAGATCCTTCCCACTCAGTTCTAGATATCCCTGCAATCCAATGCTATGATGGATAGTATGGTCTAGATGGACACACAGAGGTAAGATTACCAATTTTCTATGCTGGTAAGCTATATGGTCTTAGATGATTAAACGCTCGCAGTACCCCAAAACATATTTGGGAAATCCTGAGCCTTGGTTCTTGCCAAGCTGCAACTAAGTTTGCCAGACTTTGTTGGGTGCAGTGTGTCCTTATGGAATGAGAGTCTGCTCTCCAAATCAGGCAAATAGTAATTCTAACTGAGACCAAGAGCAAAGTACTGCAGGTGCTGGGAACCTGAAATATAAACAAACAATGCTGGAAATACACAGCAGGTGTACAACATCCTGGTGAATCTCCTCTGCACCCTCTCCAGTGCAATCACATCCTTCCTATAGTGTGGTGCCCAGAACTGTACACAGTACTCCAGCTGTGGCCTAACTAGCGTTTTATACAGCTTACATTACATTAGAGTATCTTGCTTCTCACAAACATTTTCAAGTATATTTGCTATTTATCATCCAATTGTTATGTTAAAAGTGTCACATTTATTGAAAACATTTATAATGTTTCTGCTGGATGCGTTGGGCTCACTGCAACAAGTATTGGTCAGAGCCCGGTCTTGTACTACTGATCAAAATCTAAACCTTTAGTTTGCACATCACAAGCGACCACCATCATAAAATATGTAAAGAATACACTAGATTTTGAAAATATTGAAGTAATTCATCAGTTACCTGATCAACGTTGACCTCAGTAGAAGCTGATTCTACTTTTAATTTGTGATGTTTCCCATTAATTGCAAGAACGTGATTTTCAACTCGGAGAACCCGTTGAGCCACTGAGTAAGGGACATAAAAGTTTAGTTACAGTTAATACTACAAGCCTAATCATGTGCTGAAATTATCAGCTATTAAGTAGGCCATTAAGTAGGATTTCTCAAGGACGTAGACATTTGTGTCCCTCAAATCCCAGGACCCATTATTTCTTCAGCAGGCAATATCTCACTCTCCTCTGCCAAAACGACAAATACTTCAGGGTCATCCTGGAGAGCAAAGATGACCCCTGACATCTTTTCACCACTACCAGCCATCTTTTTAGACCCTACTCCCCTGTTCCTTCCACCCTCACATCCAACAGTGTGCTTGGATTCCTTACCATCCATTCATGCCTCTGTTTCTTCCCCTTTTCCCACTACACCATAACTCTTCCCAGACTTCGCCCCGAGCCTGCGTCTCCCTCCAGTGTCTTTCCCACTCCTCTCATACGTTCTCCAGGCTCACCTTGTCCATGAGAGCAACCGCCAGCTCTCTTGACGCCATTCCCACTTATACCCTTGACCACCTAACTTCCTTTCATGGCTTCCCGCCAGCTGACATTGCAAAACGTTTTCTCTCCACAGGTATGCCTCCTCCCTTTAAAGATCAGCTTCATCATCTTCTTCCTAATAAAAACACCCTTCGCCTTTCTTTCCTTGCAACTAAAGGCCCTTTACCTCTCTTTCCTAGGAAATTATGGCTCTATCGTCAATTTTTAATTCCTCTCCTAAATCCGTGTCCACAACTCCATGTTTGAATCTCTGCAATCAGTTTTCTACCACTGCTGCAGCACGAAACGGCTCTAAGCAAAGTCACAAATAACATCCTCTGCAATTGTGCTGCATTATCCTTCCCTGACGACTTCGCAGCCTTTGACACAGTACACATCATTCTCCTCCAAAATCTCTCCTCTGTTGGCCAACTCAGTGGCCTTACCCTCACTTGGTCCCATTCTTATCTATTTGGTCATAGTCAGAATATCTCCAGCAATGGCTCATCTGCCCGCTCCCATATAGTTACCTCTGGAGCCCTCAGGAATTTAACCTTGGCTTGTTCTACTCCCTCATCTACATGCTGCTGCTTGGTGGCATCATGTATCCATGGGGATCAGCTTCCACTTGTATGCTTATCAGACTTTGAACCAATAGAACAAACATGGTATTGTACTACAGCCATAAACTATAAGAATACAACAGATTTATAACAGTAATCAAAGGAAAAGAAATGGTTTCAGTCACCAATATTGTACCTTGTGATAAGTTGCATACCACGCAGTGTGATTGCACTCATTTATTTTATTCAAGCATTATACGTAAAGGGCAACGGTGCAGCACAATGCAGTCGCACCTGGCCTATTCTAATCTCTATTAAATATCTATCTGGTGTATTGTTGATTTTCAAATTTAGCACAATAGGTACAAGGGATGAAGGAGAGGAAGAATATGTTAGAGTGAGATGAAGTAAGGTGAGAGGAGGCTCATGTGGAGCATATACACCAGCATAAGTCTGCTGGGCCAAATGGCCTGTTTCTGTGCCATAAATTTATACGTGATAGTGCCAGGCACAAAGTAGCAAATTTTAAAATAATTTCACAGTGCACTACAAGTAGGGAACAAAACTAGGCTAAGATGAATGTCCGTAAAATGGGACATATATTTTCCAAGTTTCAGAAGCTGCTTAAGGACCTGTATCATACTCTGCAGTAATAGTCCTGGGCAGGACCGAATGGATTTGCCTCTGTCAATTTCATCAAAACTGTCACTCTGATTTGCTACTAGGCTGTAAAATGATTTAAAATATTAATCTCGCAATTCTTTTTAATTATTGAAATTTCAATTAATCCTGGTTCAAATCACCTATTTAATTGACGGCATTATCACCAGCCTTGCTAAATATTTCCATCCCAGGTATTATTGTTTCTGACTGCCATGGTTATATTGAGGTCTGTTTTGGCCTATTTGCTAATATGTCAGCTTTGTCTTTCCTGTTAGCAGGGAGTAATCTGTCTGCCAAGACAAAGGTTTATTATAAACTGGATAAATTACTACAAGAGGCATTGGTAGGTATACGTGTTAGAGTTAACAATACAAGGCAGCGACAGCGAAAGGTACTCAAAAATCTCTTACCTGAAAATTAAAGGGAAAGTAATGGAAAGTTATTCTTCACGTCGTTTTCAGCATTTGGTAAAGGCAATTAGTTCCCAAGTAGAATTTTCAGCATATCTGACCAGATGGGACTCTGTTTGACCTTGAACACTGCTTCCAAATGACTAGGGCTTTCCCATTCCCGCCCTCTGCCTGCTCCCTCTCTCAGGCTTTTCTTCACTATCCTTTTCCGGGCCTGCTCCCTCCTCTCTCTCAGGCTTTCCCTCACTATCCTTTTCCGGGCCTGCTCCCTTCTCTCTCTGGCTTTTCCTCACTATCCTTTCCCGGGCCTACTCCCTCCTCTCTCTCCGGCTTTTCCTCACTATCCTTTCCCGGGCCTAATCCCTCCTCTCTCTCAGGCTTTCCCTCACTATCCTTTTCCAGGCCTGCTCCCTTCTCTCTCCGGCTTTTCCGCACTATCCTTTTCCATGGCCTACTCCCTCCTCTCTCTCAGGCTTTCCCTCACTATCCTTTTCCAGGCCTGCTTCCTTCTCTCTCTCAGGTTTTCCCTCTATCCTTTTCCAGGCCTGCTTCCTTCTCTCTCTCAGGTTTTCCCTCTATCCTTTTCCAGGCCTGCTTCCTTCTCTCTCCCAGGCTTTCCCTCTACCAGGCCTGCTCCCTGCTGGCTTTCCCTTAGTATCCTGTTCTGGGCCTGCTCCCTCTCAGGCTTTCCATCATTTTCCTATTCCAGGCCTGCTCCTTCTCTCTCATGTTTTCCCTCAATATCCTGTTCCAGGCCTGCTCCCTCCTCTCCCAAGGTTTTCCTCCCATTGGGGCAAGATGCCTGGAAAGTCTTCTAAGACAACATAGACCCCATTACTCTGAATCAATATTTGTTAAATAGATAACAGTCCACGCCTTATATATTGAAGTTGCTTAATTCAAATTATCTGATCATTCAAATTGAAACTTTATATAAAAATCCCCTGTGCTGTTTCATTAAAATTGCCTAATTTATATTACCAGATAATTCAAATTTTATTTGTGCAAAAAGTGACTGAATTATCAGGGGTAGTAATTAAAAGCATCGAACTATTCTCATAATTTATAATCACAACTCCATAATCATCAAAGTCTCCTCCAACTGATGACATCTTGTAAAGTTCTGGGGTCTAAATTAAGTGGAAAGAAAAAGAACTATAAGTGGTGGAATCCTGAAATAATAACAGAAAATGCTGGAAATGCACTATTCAGGGTGAGATAGGATACTGGGAGGGAAAGCCTAGGAGTAGAGGGAGCCTGTCAAAGATAGGAATGAGATACTGGGAGGGAAAACCGGGGAGAGGAGGGAGCAGGTCGAGGGTGGGAAAAGGAAACACTGCAGGTCATAGAGTCATATACAGCACAGGCAGAGGCCATTCGACCCATCGAGTCCATGCAGGCTCTCCACAGAGCAATCCAGTCATTCCACTCCCCAGATTGATCAACATAGCCCTGCAAGTATATTTACTTCAAGTGGCCATCCAATTTCCTTTTGAAATCATTGTCTCTGCTTCCATACCTTTGGGCAGTGAGTTACAGGTCATTAACACCTGCTGTGTAAAAAAAAATTATTGATCTGTGTGCTGTAGCCCTTGTACCATTAGTTAATGGGAACAATCTTTCCTTGCTTAACTTATCTATGCCAGTCATAATCTTGTACACCTCTATCAAGTCACCCCTCAATCTCCTTTGTTCTAAGGAGAACAACCCCAGCTTTTCCAACCTAACCTTGTAACTAAAATCCCCCATCCTTGGAACCATTCTGGTAAATCTCCTCTGCACCCTCTCAAGGACCCTCACATCCTTCCTGAAGTGTGGTGACCAGGACTGGGCACAATACTCCAGTTGGGGCCTAACCAGAGCTTTATAAAGGTTCAGCATAACTTCCCCATTTTTGTACTCAATGCCTCTATTTATGAAGCCCAAGATCCCATATGCTTTACGAAGCACTCTCTCAGTGTGTCCTATCAACTTCAAAGATCAATGCCCATGAACCTCCAGGTCTCTCTGTTCCTGCACACTCTTTAGAACTGTGCCATGAAGTATATATCGCCTCACCTTATCCCTTCTGCCAAAATGCATGACCACAATGAAGAAGACACCCAAAACCTTTTCCTTGCAGATGCCAATCAAGCTGCTTTGCATTTCAAGCATTTCCTATTATTTCAGGTTCAGTTCACCATAGTTTAGCTGAAATTTTCTCATCTCTCTTTTCTAGAATTTGCTGCTTTACCTTTTGCCTCTTCAAAGATAATGAGAGCAGATGTTGGCGATTCAGCTGTGAAGAGTATCTCAATTATCTCGCCTCCTCCATTCTTGGACCGTAAAAAATGAATCATGAGTTTGTCTTCAAGGGTCCGCTTTGAAATACCCGTAGGTAGATCAGACACCTGGATGGTTCGATCCATTTTAAACTGCAAAGAAAACATTTTGTTAAGCCTTAAAAGGGTTACATGTGTATGCTGCGACTCCTTACCTTTACAACAGTGGCGACACTTTAAAAGTACTTCACTGGCACCAAAGTGCTTTGGCACCTCCCGAAGACATGAAAGGTGCTCTATGAATGCAAGCTTTTTTCTTTCTATCTTTATTCAACGTGTATTATGAGCTTTATCAAGCAGAAGTTGGTCCTGGAGTCTGACATTTATGCACTTGTAGTGATGATTAAACTCTATTTGGTTGTGGGGAAATGTTACAGGTCCAGCTTCTTTTCTACTTGTCAGTCGATTTCCAGTGAGGGATATCAGGGACTACATGCAGAAATGTGGAAAGCACTGCCATTAAGTATAATATTGTATATCAAGTGACTGTAAAAGATCAAAGGACTCATGATGACCTGCTGAATGTGACTAATTCTAGCATGGGACCCTTCCACATATAATTATACCCTCGTGACTTGACAGATGTAAAGGTCTTAGATATTAGGATGCAGAGGAGGTTTATCACGATGTTACCAGGGATAAGGGAATTCAGTTAGGAGAGAGGTTGGAAAAGTTACGAGTGTTCTCCTTGTAACAGAGAAGGTTAATCATCATTCATTATTTAGGCTGTGTTCATTCATTTTAGGATGTAGCCCTCCTCATGCCTTTTCCATTTATCTCTATGCCTTGCTGTTCTTGGCCATGTGGTTACCGGGTATGATATTATGTCATCTCTCCATCTTCTTCTCATTTTTCCCTTCTTATTTTTCCTGTTCTTGGCTGCCACTCCATTCGCCTTTTTGTCCAGCTGTTATCACTCCTTTGAGCAATATGCCCAGCCCATCTCCTTTTGGCTTCTTTTATCTTTTGAATGATGTCCTTAACTCCAGTTTTCTGGCATATTTCATTCGACCTGATTTTATCACAAATGGAGATGCGTAACATTTGCCTTTCCATTTCTCTCTGAGCTGCACAGTTTTTGTTCTGTATATTTTGTAGCTGTCCCCGATTCCTCCTCATATGTCACGTTCGGTAGCACACACTGATCACACACCCTCCTCCTTAATGACTGTGGTATCCTGCCTTAATCCTACTCAGTACCTCGTCATTTGTACATCCCCCATCCTTAATATTTGGCTAAGAGGTGACCTAATAGAGGTTTTCAAGATGATGAGAAGTTTTGATAGAGGAGATAGAGAAAAATTATTTCCTCCAATGAGGAGGCCAATAACCAGAAGTCAAAGGTTCAAAATCAGTGGAAAAAGATCTAGAGGGAGAGGAGGTGAAATTTTTCACTCAAGAATTGTCAAGATCTGGAACGGTCTACCTGAAAAGGTAATGGAAGCTGATTCCATAAATAACATTAAAAGGGAGTTGGACAAATACTTGAGGATGAGGAATTTACAGGGTTACAAGGACAAAAAAAACAGGGAAATGGGAGTAAGCACAAATGCTCTTTCAAAGAGGCATGACAGATCAAATGACCTCTTTCTGTGCTGTAAGTTTCTACAATTATAAATGCAATGGTTACTAAAATGACCCAGACACTAAAGCTTCCCCTTCCAACTTTATATTGGTATTTTTGTTTGTGATCAGGCTTATTGCTTTTGAAAAAAAAAGGCTTGCATTTATATAGTGCTTTTCAAGATCACTGGACATCTCAAAGCTTTACAGCCAACAAAGTACTTTTGAAATGTAGCCACTGTTTTAATGTAGGAAATGTTTGGCAGGACTTGTTTCGACAGGAACTCAATGTAAATTAAAAATAAAAACAGAAAATAGTGAAATACACAGCAAGCCTGCCAAGACCTAGAATAGACAGATGAATGTTGATGAAAGCTCTCTACTGCAAGCACTGGCCCGTTCGTTTTCTGGTAGATTTACAGTATTTATAATTTTTCTGTTGATCTAATTGTCTATTTATAATTAGCTTTGTATAGTTAAACAGCTGCAATAACTATACAAAATCTGTCAATAATTGTTAACCCTGTTACACTGGGCTAGTCATCCAGAACTCCAGCCTAATGCCCTGGGGACATGGGTTCAAATCCTACCATGGAAGCTGGTTGAATTTAAATTCAATTAATTAATAAAAATATGGAATTGAAAGCTAGTCTCAGTGATGGTGCCATGAAACTATCATCGATGGTTGTAAAAACCCATTTGGTTCACTAATGCCCTTCAGGGAAGGAAATCAGCCATCCTTACCTGGTCTGGCCTAGATGTGACTCCAGACTCACAGCAAATGTGGTTGACTCTTAACTACCCTCTGAAATGGCCGAGCAAGTAAAGGCCTGCGCAGGTCACGAAAAAAAATCCAACCCGAACCCAACAGAACCACATCGGACCCGAGCCCAACTCGGCCCGAGCCCCTCTAATTTTTCCCGCTCCCGACCCGACCACCGGAATGTTCCCTTTACTTACCTTACGACTCCAATCTTCAGGAAGCTGCAGCATGAGGGTGATGACGTCATAGAGATGCTCACTGCGCAGACTCAGAGTTTCCTTCTTTGACGTGAAAGCAGTGCTGGACCTAATTCTGGGGAATTAATCAACAGGTGGTTGATCTGTTGGTGGGGAAGCATTTTGGTGATAGCGACCACAACATGGTACAATTTAAGCTTGTTATGGAGAAAGAAATAGACAAGTTGCAAAAAAATGTTTTGGATTGAGGGAGAGCGAATTTTAGTAAAATAAGGCAGGATCTGGCCAAGGTAGACTGGAAAGAGTTACTTGTCGGGAAATCTACAGAAGAGCAGTGGGGGGCATTCAAAAAGGAAATGGGGAGGGTACAGGCCCAACATGTTCCCTCTAGGGTAATAGGTAGGAGCAACAAGCCCAGAGAACCATGGATGACCAGAAACATTCAGGGTATGATGAGAAGGAAAAGAGAGGCTTTTAGTAAATACAAGGACAGCAAATCAATGGAAGCATTAGTGGAGTACAGAAAGTGTAGGATGGAGCTTAAGAAAGCAATTAGGAGTGCAAAGAGGGGATATGAGAAAGCTCTGGCTGGTAGAAGTAGGGAAAATCCCAAGATATTCTATAAGTATATCAATGGGAAGAGGATAACCATGGAAAGAGGGACCATTAGGGACCAAGGGGGAAATTTGTGGGTGGAGCCAGAGGACATTGGTAGGGTGGTGAACGAATACTTCACATCTGTCTTCACCCAAGAGAAAGAGGATGTTGATATGGAACTTAGAGAGAGAGACTGTGAGGTTCTTGAGCAAATTGTCATAGGGAGTGACAAGGTATTGGAGGTTTTGGAAGGCTTAAAAGTGGACAAATCTCCAGGTCCGGACAATTTGTGTCCCTGGATGCTGTGGGAGGCGAGGGTGGAGATTGCAGGGGCTCTGACCCTAATTTTTAATTCCTCTCTGGCCACGGGGGAGGTGCCAGAGGACTGGAGAACAGCTAATGTGGTCCCACTATTTAAGAAAGGTTGTAGAGATAAGCCAGGGAACTACAGACCAGTGAGTCTCATGTCAGTGGTAGGGAAACTATTGGAGAAAATTCTGAAGGAGAGAATCTATCACCACTTGGAGAGGCAAAATTTGATTAGGAATAGTCAGCATGGCTTTGTCAGAGGGAGGTCATGCCTAACAAATTTGATTGAATTTTTTGAGCATGTGACCAGGTGTGCGTGCAGGTGAGGGTAGTGCAGTTGATGTAGTTTACATGGATTTCAGCAAAGCCTTTGACAAGGTCCCACATGGGAGTCTTGTCAAGAAAGCAAATGCACATGGGATACAAGGTAATTTGATAAGGTGGATTCAAAATTGGCTTAGCTGTAGGAGACAGAGAGTGATGACAGACGGCTGTTTTAGTGACTGGAAGCCAGTGTCCAGTGGCGTACCACAGGGATCTGTGCTGGGTTCCCTATTGTTTGTCATTTATATTAACGACATAGATGACTATGTGGGGGGTAGGATCAGTAAGTTCACGGATGACACACAGATTGGCCGAGTGGTTAACAGTGAGGTGGAGTGTCTTAGGTTACAGGAAGATATAGACGGAATGGTCAAATGGGCAGACTTAACGCTGAAAAGTGTGAGGTGATACACTTTGGAAGGAGTAATGTAACACGTAAGTATTCAATGAATGGCCTGACACTGGGAAGTTCCGAGGAACAAAGGGACCTTGGCGTGTTTGTCCATAGATCTCTGAAGGCAGAAGGGCAGGTTAATAGGGTGGTGAAAAAGGCATATGGGACACTTGCCTTTATCAATCGAGGCATAGATTACAAAAGCAGGGAGGTCATGTTGGAGTTGTACAGAACTTTGGTAAGGCCACAGCTGGAGTACTGTGTGCAATTCTGGTCGCCACATTATAGGAAGGATATGATTGCATTGGAGGGGGTGCAGAGGCGATTCACCAGGATGTTGCCTGGGATGGAACATTTAAGCTATGCAGAGAGGTTGGACAGGCTTGGGTTGTTTTCACTGGAGCAGAGAAGACTGAGGGGTGACCTGATCGAGGTATACAAGATTATGAGGGGCATGGACAGGGTGGATAGGGAGCAGCTGTTCCCCTTAGTTGAAGGGTCAGTTACGAGGGGTCACAAGTTTAAGGTGAGGGGCAGGAGGTTTAAGGGGGATTTGAGGAAGAACTTTTTTTACCCAGAGGGTGGTGACGGTCTGGAATGCACTGCCTGGGAGGGTGGTAGAGGCGGGTTGCCTCACATCCTTTAAAAAGTACCTGGATGAGCACTTGACAAGTCATAACATTCAAGGCTATGGGCCAAGTGCTGGCAAATGGGATTAGGTAGACAGGTCAGGTGTTTTTAATGCATTGGTGCAGACTCGATGGGCCGAAGGGCCTCTTCTGCACTGTATTATTCTGTGATTCTGTGACGTCCTGGACTCCCAGCTCAGGTATGTTTTTTACTTTTAACACTTCTTGCTGTGTGTGTCCAACCCGGACCTGGACCCGGCCCGACCCCGAAAGCCAGACCCGGAAGAGCGACCCGACCCGACCCATGCAAGCCACTCAGTTGTCAAGGGCAATTAGGGATAGGCAACAAATGCCCACATCCCATGAAAGAATAAAAATAACCACATGAAAATCTAGTGGCAGTTACACCAAGTTTCCTTTTTTCTACATTAATTCTCAGGATGTGGCATCACTTGCAAGGCTGGCATTTACTGCCCATCTCTAATTGCCCTGACTGTGTAGTTTCCTTGACCAATTCAGAGGGCATTGGTGTGGATCTGGAGTCACATATAGGCCAGACTGGGTAAGGGCGGCAGATTTCCTTCCCTGAAGGACATTAGCGAGCCAGTTGTGTCTTACGACAGCCTGACAACCTCACGGAAACTCTTACTAATATCAGCTTTTTAATCTCCACTTTTTGAAAAAACTGAATTCAAATTTTCAAATCGCCCTGATGGGATTTTAACTCACATGGATATTAATCTAGGCTTCTGGATTGAGTAGTGCAGCAACATAAGCACTTGAGCTATTGTTCCCACATAAGTGGGGGGGGGGGGGAATAAGCCACTTTAAAAATAAATTTAGCCATATTGGGCTAGTAAAATAGCCCAGATAAGCCAACTGAGATTGAATACTGAGATTACAGGTTAATTACCAATATAATTTTTAAATACATTAGATTACAAACTTATGATAAAATGAAAAATATCTGGAAGATATTCTGGGGTAGAATGAATTTACCTGATGGGCTAAACAAGAATTGAGATGCAAGCTGGGCTGAGAAGTGGGTTGCTCCTTTCTAGCTCTGTGCACTGGCGAGGCCTCGGCCGTTCACAGCAGATCCATCTGTGCTGGTCAAAGTTAACAAGATTACATTCAATTTCAGCACGAAGCTCTGCGCCATTGCAAAACAGAAACTAAACTCCGTCCCCGCGATGGGTGCCTCCACTTCCCCTTTGAAGCAGCTTTTTTTCCGCAGCGAGATTTCCCTGTTTTTACTTTCTTTTGAAAACCTTCCCCCCACCCTCCCAATGCAACGATGTTTGTGGGTCAAACTTCTACGGAAGGCATCAAATTCCTACCTCTGCTGCCGTGCATTTGCCACTTGGATCCGCATTCAAAACAAAAGGGGAGAAAAAACGTAAAACGCAAGCAGAATGCAACCAACGAAAATGAAACTCAGTTTCTGAGTTCCGGGGCAGAGGCTGCCTGGTTTCAGCTCTCAATCTGGTCCCAACGGGAACAAACAGCATCACCCCCGCCCCATCAAACTTAAACAAACCATCAAGTCCCCTCGGCAGATCCACACAGCTCTGTTAAATCCAGACTTGTTTTCACTCCAATGCTGTGGACAAGCATCATAAACAAGGATGTTCCTCTGTTCTGCAGAGAAGGGGCATCTCCCTGGTACAGGGCATTGCGAGTAGCATTACCAACACTTTAGAATTAGTTTGGGAGTTTTCAGAAATTTTAAGATGAATTCCCTGGAGACTGCTGCAATGTTCCATAGAAATGATAGGGGCAGTGTTAAAAATGTTTGGTTCTTTATTTCATTTGCTTTGAATGTTTTTGTTTATTAGTTATAAACTTTTTGTCGCGAAGGTGATGGGGTGGGTGGGGAAGTCTATTTGACTGGGTGAGGCGGTTGGAGGTGGGAGACCATGTGATGAAATTTGCAGGAAGACATCGAAGCGGAATTGGCAATCCTAATTGAGAGGTGGGGAAAAATTAGCCTGGGACCAGGAAGTGAGGTACAGAGAGGGAGGCAACTTAAGCTTAACCATGGGGTAGGGAGTGTGATAGGTGAGGGGGACACAGCCTGGCAGCAGGGTGGGGAGAGTGAGGATACTCAGCTTGATAGCACAGGGTATGTCGGGCAGATATACGCAACCTGGCACCAGGGAGAGGGCATGAACTCAGCTGTCATCAGGGTGTGGTAAAGAATGGGAGGAATTCAGCAGCCTGGCACCCAATTAGTGGACATTTACTGTCTATTAGGATGTCTATTAGGATAGGCTCAGGCACTGGCAACAAATACAATACTTTATGCTGAGGTTCTCCTCTTGTATAATCCATTCACCTGTTCCTGGAGCCTCTCTGTCTACAATCTTCCTGCTCTGGCTCCCCTTCCATTTACATACACCCAGCCCTTCATCCTCCTGACTTTTTCTTACTTACAAAGCTGGTATAACATTATATTAAAACAGAGTTACATGTGAGAAAAACTATTGGGGCAGTATAAAAATGTGTTTTTTTATTTCATTCTTCCAACATTTTGTTTATTAGTGATAAAGTTTTTGGTGGAAGGTGAAGGGGTGGGTTGGGGAGACTATTTGACTGGGTGAGGCAGTTGGAGATGGGTGGCCATCTAAGAAATATTCAAATAAATATTTCCACTCCTAAAATGACATTATAATACCAACTTTTTTGGAGGTGTAATCTTCCTAATATTGTCTCAGATTCAGTTCCAGGGACTTTCTATTTAAGTTATCAGTGTCCCAGAGGGTGAGGTTGTGGGTCTGCGAGTGTCTCTTTTCTGTTTCTTTGGGCATCTGTACTGGTTTATTTTACAGAACAACTAGGCGTTCAGACAGCAAACATCGGGGCTGTTCTTGCTCATGGTATGGACACACTTATGCTACAGAGTTGGAGAAACCAATTTTCACAAGATTGGTTATAGATTGTTGTAAAAATGGAAAATGCTGGAAATACTCCACAGGTCAATTCACATCAGTGCAGAGAGAAACAGAGGTAACGGTTCAGGTCGATGACCTTTCAACAAAACTGATTAGGTAGGTAGCTGAAGCAGATGGGATAGGAATATGGGTACATGGCAGAGACATGGAATTTGGGATACTGAGGATAAACAGCTTTATGGACTGGTTGAACTGTATGGCTTCTTTCCATATTGGAATTTCTATGTCATTCTAGTGAAGTATAGGTTTCTGATTTCTTTAGTAAATCCTTCTTTAGTTTTCAGCCCTCTCTGCTTCCCTGTTACTCTGAGTTTTAAGAGAACTTGTATGCTTCACCAAAGCATACTCCTTCTGCAACCTGATTGTTTCTACTTCTGAGAATTGTGATTATTTGACACCACTTATACGCTTTGCATCTAAGATGCAAGTTTGGTCTTCAGACATGCCTCCATTGCATGAGATATGGTTGTGAGTAAGGGAGTAATTTCTAAATACCGGTTTACAGTCAACAAATATCTATCTCTTTTTCAAGTTTAAGTAAGTTAGTTCTGGCCTGCTGAAGACAGGCAGACTCAGCATCAGTTACAGGTTTTTTTCCCCACACTTGTTATAACTCCTGATGCTTTGTTCAAACTCTGCTCAAGCCTGCCCACTATATGAGGGCAATTTTAACATTGGTGGGTTGTGGTGGTGGGGGGTAAATGGGCAAAAATTCTGTGTCAAGAAACCAGTTCCAACCTGTCAGCTTCTGAGTCTTACTGAGGGAGGCGAGGGACAGGCAGACAACCTGCTCCCAGGAGGCAGGTTGGCATTTTAAATACGTTAGTGAAGTCGGAAGCCTTGGATATAACCTACTCTTCAGGTTTTAACTGTGGCTGGCTATGTTTCCCAGGATACCAGGTATGTGCAGCAAGGCAACAACAGCCTCAGGGCAAACAAGTGCCTTCACAGCACTCCTTGTGGGCCAGGAGGCACAGGAGTGTTTCCTCCTGCCCCCCAGACAACTCCCCCATCAAACCCCCCCCCCCACCAGGGTCATGGATTGGATCCCCTTTAAAGATCAGACCATCCCCCAGGGTTGTAGATCAGACCTTCCTGGTCCTACAGCCTCTCTGCCGTGGTTCCCACCCAATTGTCGGTCAGGCTGACTTCCAGACGTGGTACCTGTCAGGGCCAAAAGTTGCACGTTGTTAAAACTCCACACACTGTGTGGGGAAACACCGACCTCTGGGTTTCCTCGAGTGCTCTCCTTAGGTTGTTAAATCCTTCAATGTTTACCAAGTATTCTAATATTTCAAAACTCCTTGAAGGGCAAATCACCTGATGAGTGCCTTTAATAATGTTTCCCTGCCAAGGCTGAGTGTTTTATTTGTTCTCTGGGCTTTTATTATTCCTGCCGTTGTTCTTCTAAAGTTTGTACAAAGATGAGAAAGCACAATCTTACATTCAAACTATACTTTGGGTGATCTTGAAATGATTAACATTGACACTGTGAGAAAACAGTGAGAAACCGCCCCACTCCATGGCAGCAGTAATGATCTCACCAGAAGGATTTATTGTTCACTGTTTGCTTTGCTTCCATGAGTGGTCAACCAAGTCAAATAGTATTTCCAACAAGGTGACAAGTGGATTTGTGTCTAGCACCTATTAGGTACAATCCACTGACATGGCAGGGAACAGTCAATCTAACTGCAGACATTCTCGCCTGGATTTTAATTCAGGGCTGGGAATTGGGTGGACAGGGATTGAGGTGGACAGAAATCATCCCAGCCTTGGCAGCATGAAGCCCGGTCAATTTTAACTCTCACACCTCACCTCCGTAAGCCTTCCCCACCAAGATTCTGGCCTGAAACCAACTGGAAGCAGCAGCTGACCACCAGGCAGGAGCAGCATATTGAGTGGCAGAAGGCCATCGCTGTCAGTCCCTGGCGCTCAGCCAAGTGGTTGTGAGGGGGTTCAGAAGGGTCTTGCAGCCAGTAGGGTTGTGGGTGGACAGGGCATGGAGAAGCCCAGGGCTCAGGAGGCCTGAACTTTCCTTGTCGAGCCCAGAGAGGCACGTTGCTCCTTTTTAGCCCCACAAGGAAAGTTTTTTTTCAAATGTCAAACCCCTTGTTTTTTGGGCATGTTCAGACCTTTGCTCCTCTTCTCAGTATTGGGGAGACAACAGCTTCCCTGTGCAGACCTTGATTAAAATTACAGTCAAACCCAAATGTCCCTCTCGTCTGCTCAGAATGATGTATGATTGGCAGTTTTGATTTTTGAAGGTTACAAATTCAATTTCTTTTGTTCCTGGTTAAACTTCAAAGATGATGGAAAATACATGACTGAGACCTTTGTAGCATGTTCTTCATTCTTCTGAGATCATTGTGATAGGGCCTGGAGACTCCTATCTGTCCAAGGAAACCCCACCTATAACTATGATGGTATGAATGCTGACCAAAGTCTAATATTAGTGAATTAATGAAGGGTCGTGTCATTTGTGAATTTTATATTGACAAGGAATAGATAAAACTCTGCAAACTACTGCAATCTGCTGCATTATGTCTCTTGTTACTGTTTATCTGTTATTTTTAATAAACCTGTTCCATAGTTTACAGCCAAAGCCATGATTTGATAGAATGCTCATTCTATCACTTGCTGAAATTTCAAAGGTCACAAGGGGGCTTGTCACATATCCAGTCAGCTAAATGTAAGAAAGGTTTCTGTTCCATGTCTTGCCACATTACTATTGTACACATGAATTCACATTCTAATTCATAGGGAGTGAGGCCTTGCTGACAGGAGTGTCCTTTTGCACTGAGTGCATGAGAAATAACAGCGTGAAACCCAAAAACATTAACACCAGGCTTTGAAGTTGTCAAGTCTTTGCAGTTACACAAAGGTTGTGCTGACAGAACATGTGTGACCGAATCCATGCACCTTAACAATTATACAATATTGCCTCAGAAAATTATGTCTTTACATTAAATCAAATTTCACTTCTACCTCTTCCCTATATTTTTAAAAAATTGTATTAGGAGTTTTTGTTTTCCTTTTCTCCTTGACAATGGAGCAAACACAAACCATTTCCAATGTAAAAAAAAGAGATTCAGAAATAACGGCAAAAATTAAAACATAAATTCACTGATTTATTTAGAACTATAGATAGGAAAGAAGTTCTGCATGTTACATCAGAGTACTACAGAGTGGCAGAATGTTTCCAATGGCATTACGAACAGTAGCTGAAATTTAAATTTAGATTGGATAGACCTTGGAATAATAACATAATAAACTAATAGACAATTCCATGTCTTTTATAGATAATTTAACCCGTGTTCGAATATACCATATGCACCAGGTAATAAATTTTCTTACCATTATGAAGAAGGCAGTCTTCAAGTGAGATATCAGAAATTTCTACAAGAGAGGCTGTCTGAGAAACTTGTGGCTGATGATGTGACTGAATTGCATTGCGCCTCGTGAGTGGAACCTTTTATCGATGTCTTACTGATAATCGCTAAATATTCTGGTTGGTACTGGTAATTTAATCAAATAGTTCAGTGACTGCATACCAGCAGAAATATGTTTTCTGTATAAACACTATACATGAGTAATAAGTGAGTAGACTGTGTGTTTTTCAGCTAAAACTCTGGATAATTTAGCAGTTGGACTGAACAAAGTGGAGCCAAATATAGGGTCTAGATTGTTTAGCAAATGGCAGACTTAAATCCTGGAAGGGTTTTATTTGCAAGTCCCCTCAAGTTCCTGAATGAAGACACATGCTCAGTGTCCTGTTTATGTTTGTTTTGGTGTATCTATCTATGGAGGATGTAAACAAGACACATATTAACTGTATAACAGTATTACCATTTCTAGACAACTGAAAAGATAATGCAATGAATAATAAAACACATCTGTACAAGCATCATATTTCAGATAAATCATTAGAAGGCAACTGGTATATATTTTAAATCAGCATGTTGGCAGCTTGTTTACAACAGAATGATCAAAATCAAATCACATCTATTGTACTATTATCCTATCCACACAGACAATGTAGCGGCTTCAGTGGTTGAGTGGGTCTTTTTTCCATGATCTGGCACGGGATTTGGATCAGCCCTGCATTCCAAGTTAGGTCTGGATTTGATCTGCATGTTTGCACATTCGTGTACATTCTGGAACTACAATATCTTTGCACCAAGTAACAAGTGCTGCTTTTTAACCTCCTTATTTCCAGCAGTGGTATCAGGGGTGTAGCTTTCAGAATGTTGTTGTTTACTACAGGCACCACCTTTACAGAACCTCAAAGATGCAGGCCAGATTTTGGAAAGGGGAGGGAGCACAAACTCAACATGATGAAGTGTTACTGTTGCACATTCAATGGTTTCTTGAGGTCGGTATTAATCCAGGTGACAGCGGCCGGGGGTTTGAGGCACAATCCTGTTCATTCAGCATTAAGATCTGTTATAGCTGAAGAGGTGACTACAAAACACAAGGTTGTTACTGAAATAACCACAGCTCAAGCTCTTTAATCTTCAGGCTGAGGCTCATACTAGAATGGTAATAGTCATTTAAGCTAAGTGTATTCACCAGAATTAAGTGTACCCAAAAATCCAGCTCTTTAATTAAACCATGACCATCACCCTTACCTTTTATTTTAATATATTCTACATGTATAAAGGTATCTAACTCAATGTGTATCAGTGAGGGGTTATGTTTTGATATTCACAACGGGGCAGTATGTTCCAATTTCCAGCCTCTGCTTTTCCATTCAGTTGTTTGAGACCAGGAGGTGCCTAGTGCCACAAAATGGTGAGGCAGGAGTTCGCATCCCTGATTCACACCCCTTGCAGTTCTTCGGCTCAGCCATGTTACACCAGGCAGAAGATAAGAATGTCAGGCAGAATGTTAATTATCATGGTAGCTCCTCACGCACCTCCCTGCTGGTTTCATAGCAGCCCTGGTGACTGTCTGAGAACAAGTGATTCACTCTCGCAATTGAATGGGGCAGAGGGGGAAACCCTCAGCTTCGATCAGTGAGTACCACTGACGGTGGGAAAACTGAACAATGGTCAACCTCTTTAATTTGAAACAACCTACAGCCACCTCAAGTAATTGGAAGGCATAGATAAGTTTGTATACAAGTTAATATTGTCTAGATATCAAATAGGAAAAGCAGTTAGCACTGCTGTTTCATACTCTAGCAACTCTTTGTAGATAAAATGAGTGTGAATCTTCACATTTCACTCGCCATCTCATTATCTGCCTCAAAGCACGCAATTGCACTTTTCCCCTCAGGAATATATCCAAATGCATCCACCTCACCACCTTCATTACTTGGTTTCTGGAAGTGTATTTCCAAATAGTCCCGGAGGGTCTCTTCATCCATTATATCTGGAATTCCAGTAAACAGCACACTCCTTTTAGAAGTGACCTCAGAAACCTGAAAGTATGACAGAAAGCAACAGAATGTTTCAAAAATAAAATACTGGGGATGCTGAAAATAAAAACAGAGAAAGCTGGATATATCCAACAAGTCAGGCAGCATCTGTGGAGAAAAGTAGAAGTTATTACAGATGAGCAGTACGTTAAAAAAAGGAACAGAACAAGGGAAAGGGGAAGGGAAAAAGAAAAAAAGAACAAGTACGCAGGAAAAGAAACAGGATGACCTCTGCAATAATTGGATGATTAAATGGTGGGATATTAGCAGGAGACAAAAGGCACAATGAGAGAAATAATAGAGATATATACACAACACTGAGGTAACATGACTAGCTAAATGAGAAAAATAGAAGGGGATGTATGAAAAGCCAGCAAGGCGGAGAAGGTTCCAAAGGCCCAGGACACTGGCAGAAGAAGGTAAAAAAGTGAAGGTCAACATTAAAGGTGCACCTAAACAGTGTGTTGTAAATGTTACTCTTCTGTTCCCTGATCAGTGTGCTGTAACTATTGCTCCCCTGTTCTCTGAGCCCCTGATAAATGTGTCAGATTTTGCATCAATTCTTCCCAGTGAAAAGTGTGTGTCACTCAACATCTCTCCCAGTCTCAGTGTCAATTCTAAAAGCTTGTCATGCAGGAAGAGACTGCCATCAAACTCAGCACACCACCATCCATTAGAAATATATAATGTAAACATATTCTAATTTTTATCTGTACATATTGTAATTTCACTTAATTATAAAAATAAATCCCCATAAAATAAACAAAAGATAAATAACAGATTACAATTCTTTCAATACCTTCAGGTTCTCAATTTCACCATTAATAAATGCTGAGACCCTCAGAGGGATGAGTTTGTTAATTCCGCGAAACTCCATTTGGTGCAACGCTTTCTTTGTCAAATTCTCAGAAACTGGAAAAAAATATAAAATAAATCAAACTTAGTTTTATGTCCTGGTGACACCTTGCAAGTGTTTCTGCCTCGAGCACTCCTATTCATGTGGCTGCAATCGCTTTTTCGAAGTCCCTCAAATCCTTCATACGTTTCTTCCTTTTGTGCTCCCCTCTCCCTGTACTCGACTGTCATCAGAGCAGAAAAAGGTGACTTGTTGTCAGGCTTGTATACAGTGCTCAGGCACTACAAGATTTGTGACAATGAAAGTGGGTGTGGGGGCAGAGGGGAGTTGGGGCAAAACTCACTGCATAATTTCCTCTTCCTTCCTGTGCCCAAGTGTTTGATTTCCCAGTGGAACATAGGAACAGGAGGAGGCCATTCAGCCCCTCAAGGCACTTCCACCTTTCAAATACGTCAGTGCTCTGACTGAGACCAGGAACTCATGTTATCGTGCCCCCAAGAGGCATAAAGGTGGGCTACAACAAGGCTCATATTTTTAAGCTCTGACCCCTGAGCTGGTTAAGATAGTGAGCAGCTGAGCTGTACAGACCTGGAAGGTTGCAGATATGATCTCCACTCAATGCTGCGATTACTCACAAATTGATTTTTTAAATTATTTGTATCTGCTACCACTTTTTAAAAATTATACATGCTTCGTGCTGTTAAAATACAGTGGAAAAACTCTCACCCATGGGACTATCCTTCACTTGCGAGTCCAGACAGTGATCCTCTGCATGATATTCAATCACAGGATCATCACGGCGAAACACAGTCCTGTCCTCAACCAAATTTACACCAGGGGTGTCCAAGCAGTGATCCATGGACCTGCAACCCCCAGCAATCCAGTCCATAAGGTCAAAGCAACTCAGTTTGTGGAGGTAATTTTAACCTAAGATGCCCACTAAGAATGTGAGAGGGTGTCATCCACTTTACATACAATGAAGTTAACTTTAGAGGCATTCTGCAAAACACCTAAGTGACTCTCAAAGACTTTGGCCTTCCTGGTCTACACACACAAGAATCAGGTAGCACTCAAGGGTAGGAACCCTGATTGACTTTCTCCTGCCCAGCCCAGAGGCACTGAAGCCCATCGCCCCGAGCTGAGATCAATGAACTTGAATGTAAATCCAAGATCAAATCTGAATCCTTCATGTCCATATGTTCAACTATTCTCAGTCTTAACCAACTAAGCTGTTGGGGAAGCTCCAAATACTCAACAGTAACTTCATTTATAGAGCACCTTTGGTGAAAAGTATCCTGTGGGGTTGCACATAGGCATAATCAAATAAATGGATGCAGAGATATATAACATATAAACCAAGGTAATGATCATCCTTTATAAAATCTTAATAAGTTCTCAGAGTATTGTAAGCAGTATTGGCTCCGCACTATAAGAAGGGTATTGAGGCTTTAGAGTGGGTACAACAGATTCATTAGAATGCCGTCTGGGAGAAAAATATGAAGGAAAACTGGGGCTTTTTTCCATTACAACAACACAGATTACAGGGCGATGTAAATGTTTAAAATGATGAAACGATGGGACCAGGTAGAAAGGAGAAGATTGTTTCAGGTAGTTGAAGGGTCTAGAATGAGAGGCCAATGGGACAAGATTAAATACACATTTAGAACAGAGGGTGAGAGAAATTTCTTTACACAGATAGTTATGAGGCTATGGAATTCACTTCCAGGGTTAGTGGCTCAGGCAGAAATTGTAACATTGAAGATTAGATTAGAAAAGTGGATGAACGAGAAAGGTGATACAGGGATATGGGAAAAGGGTGGATAAATGTGATTAGGAATATTTGTGCACATGGAGGGTAAATGCAAACACAGACTAGTTAAGCCAAATAGTCTATTTCCATCCAGTAACTTCTATGTATTTCTATGCACCAAAGAAGGGGATAGTAGGAGGGGTACAATTCACACATTTCCAGAGATTTTTTTCAATTGATATCTTACTTCCTTCAGCACAAAATGTAACTACAACATTGCCGGAATCTTCCAAAAGCTCAATATTTTGCACCTCTCCTCCAGAATTCTTTAGCTTGCTGAAGTGCAGCTCCAACTTGTCAAGCAGTTGGTCAGCTGGGATGAGCTTTGGGATGTCCGAAACCAGGACTCGCTTTTTACACACTTGCGTCTGAATCTGCGGGAAAAGTTCATTTGAATGCATTAGTCCTCTTATTTTACAGAGATTGCCAGAATGCATAACTGACTGTGTAAAACTCACATGAGCTCTCAACCCAATGCCCATTGGACAAAACCTATAACACAACACCTGATAGGGCTGCATTCTGAAACCACCACAACATGTGGTATGATGGTATCCTCATTGTTTATTTGTTATTTTAGATACAGCACTGAAACAGGCCCTTCGGCCCACTGAGTCTGTGCCGACCAACAACCACCCATTTATACTAATCCTACATTAACATCTCACACTGAAGAGTGTCTGCAGAATCTCATCGACATTAAGGCGGGGCTAAAGTGTGGCGATTCGAAGAGACTTAGCAGTTGGCAGGAAAAAAGACAGAAGCGCAAGGGGACAGCCAACTGTGTAACAGCCCTGACAACCAATTTTTTCTGCAGCACCTGTGGAAGAGTCTGTCACTCTAGTATTGGCCTTTATAGCCACTCCAGGCACTGCTCCACAAACCACTGACCACCTCCAGGCACTTACCCATTGTCTCTCGAGACAAGGAGGCCAAAGAAGAAGAACATTAATCCCATATTCCCTACTACATCCCCACCATTTTCCTACCGCCTACCTACACTAGGGGCAATTTACAATGGCCAATTTACCTATCAATCTGCAAGTCTTTGGCTGTGGGAGGAAACTGGAGCACCCAGCAGAAACCCACACGGTCACAGGGAGAACTTGCAAATTCTGCACAGGCAGTACCCAGAACTGAACCTGGGTCACTGGAGCTGTGAGGCTGTGGTGCTAGCCACTGCGCCACCTTGTAACTGTTGAATCAAAAACAGTCGGACAGGCAGTCAGAGGCAGTGGAGGAGCCAAGAGAAGTGATAGTGCGGGGGGGGCAATCAACATACTTGTGAAAGTTGACTTCCTATTTATGGTTGATGTCACCAAGAGGTAATATTTAGATGAGGAAGAGGACGGCCCTTGACCCTTGGGGGATTGTGAAAGGGCAGGATGGGGGCGAGAAGAGCAGCCATGGCTGGAGGTGCTCTGGTTACAGTTGGATAGGTCACGTGTGGAACCAAGTGAGGGCTCATCAATCTGAACAGTAGGGCTGGTGCGTTCTCTGTGGTGGCACCTCTGCCGGTTGGATTTGCTTTCCGGCCGGTCGGCGCTCTCTTCTCATGTGGTGTAGGTTGTTTTTTTCCCTTGCATTGGTTGTTCTGGTGTGTTGTCCTGGTGGGTGCAGGGCAAGGGGCTTCAACAGCATGTCTCTATTTTCACCAATTCTCAAGTTCTGTACTCCCAAACGACTATAAAAATTGAATTATTGAATTTTTTTGCTCAGAAGGAGACTTTTTTTTTTACAAAAAAGGTATTTTACGTATTCTTTATAGAGAGTCACATGCTAACACCTCATCCTACTTCAATAACTCATTGCCATTTAATATTTTCTTTTTTGACTAAGAAGTCTCATCAGCTTAATTTGATCACCACACCGCACATGTAGCTGGTGTTAATTGGCGAGAAGAAAACATTGTGGATTATGTATTTTTTTTCAATTTTCTTATCGTTTCTGAAGGCGTGCCGCAGTATGGTTCCTTGGATGCCATCAACCCTCGTTCTTCATATGTAAGCAAAGACAGCATTGTGAGACGACTTGACTGAAATGGCATCACAGTTAAGCTTGACCCTGACCTTATCCATTGTACACATGAGCTTTCAAGCAGTGATTGCTGGATTATAATTAGGATTTAGGCATCATGGCCATATGACTGGGGGAGTCAGTATGTATAGTAGTGTTGGGGAGACAAAGAGGGCAAGGTATATTCAGACTGCATCAGTATCTGAGGAGTCGCGAATGGTACTGAACATTGTGCAATCATCAGTGAACATCCCCACTTCTGACCACTTTTGTGCCGGTTTTGCAATTTTGGGCAAATTTTGCTGAAAAAGCTAGCGCAACTGAACATAAACACTAGGCTGTAAATTATTACCATTAAGTAGGAAATCTACAGGTAAAAGCATAGCGAGAAAAGGCACCATAATAGCTGACAAGAAAGAGCAGGAGATAAATTTACTGAATATTTGGCTAGATTTTTAAATTGAGCTACTTCAGTCACTGGCTAAAAATTCAATTTGAACCTCGGTAGTAATGGTGTGGTTTCCCTGAAGTCTTATATAGGCCTTGAATACGCAAAATAAAACTTGTAATATGAGACAATTTTCTTAAAGTTTTATTCAAAAATGATGGGGCTTAATGTGCATAGAATCAAGAACTTTGCTCTCTTATCCCACCATCTTTCCTTATCAAACTCTGTTGGCTCCCTGAATCCCAACTCAAAGGGGTGAAAATTTGTTTTGGCCCGTCTTTATGTCTGAAATATGGCCTGTGGTGGGAGCACCTGCGCCAGGGGCAAAAGACCAAAGGCTCACCCAAAATTAGGCCTCTGTCCTCTTCAGCATATTGCCAGTAAGTTATGACACCAATAAGGTGTCCAGAGGCTACTCATTGGTTGCACGAGGACAACGTTGGAGCTGTTTGCTTCTCTGGCAGTTGCAGTTGCAGAGAGGCATAGGGCAATTGGGAGGGAGAAGGGGGTGATTGGGAGGGAAACAGGGACAGTCGGGAGAGTGAGAATGATTGGGTGGGAAGGGGCGAATAGGAGGGAGGGGGTTAATTGGGAGGGAGGGGGACAATTGAGAGGGACCACTGGTTATGCCAGATCTATACCCTGTTTTCTTGAACATAACCGGCCTGGTGCCAATTAAATTCAGGGCAACCCAATTTCAGGAAGGGGGCATATACAAGCGGACTAAGTCTGTTTCAGGTCGGGGGTCTGGGACACCTGTACTGAAGCCTTCACCAATATGGCATGTAGCACCCTACTGATGTGCAAGATGTGCATGGCATTAATGAATTTTTCAGTAATTGACTTAATGGCCATCATCCTAAAACCTCTCCTTGGTCCTGATGCACCCTGAGATCCCATTCAGTTGTACAACAGAGAGTGTAGCTCATGATCCTGTAACTCTGGGTCACTGTTTGCCCACAGTTCCTTCCTTCCCACCAATTGGCAATAACTTGAAGCACAATCTTGACCTCACATTATCTCCAGTGTTCAAACTGGACTTGACTAGTCTTGCGGCTTATGCTGGAACTATATAAAACATTCGTTAGGCCACAACTTGAGTACTGTGTGCAGTTCTGGTCACCTCATTACAGAAAGGATGCAATTGCACTAGAGAGGGTACAGACGAGATTTACGAGGATGTTGCCAGGACTGGAAAATTGCAGCTATGAGGTAAGATTGGATAGGCTGGGGTTGTTCTCCTTGGAACAGAGGAGGCTGAGGGGAGATTTGATTGAGATGTACAAAATTGTAAAGGGCCTGAATAGAGTGGATGGGAAGGGCCTGTTTCCCTTAGCAGAGGGGTCAGTGACTAGGGGGCATAGGTTTAAAGTGATTGGTAGAAGGATTAGAGGGGAGATGAGGAAACATTTTTTCACCCAGAGGGTGGTGGGGTCTGGAACTCACTGCCTGAAAGGGTAGTAGAGACAGAAAGCTCATCTCATTTAAAAGGTACCCGGATGTGCATCTGAAGTGCTGTAACTTGCAAGGCTACGGACCAAATGCTGGAAAGTGGGATTAGGCTGGTGGCTCTTGTTTTTGGCCGGTGCAGACACGATGGGCCAAGCGGCCTCTTTCTGTGCTGTAAACTTTCTGTGATTCTGATTCTGCGAAAGGCACTGGATGCTTGATCATGTCAAAGGTGTAGCGAGGTTGAAGAGCAATAATGCACCAAGCCCACAGTTACAGAGAATGCCATTCGTGGCTTTGTTTACAGCCCTGGTACACATGCAGTTACACATATGTAATAAACATTTCTCTTGACATAGAACATCAATGCCAATTTATTAACCAGAAATCAGAAGGCACACTTAACAGCAACTGAAGCTATTCTGTATCTGGGTTTCTGATGTAAAAGGCTCCAATGCAGTGAGTCAGCCACAGTGCCACCTAATGACTGATCAATGATAACTACAGGTGATTGATTAACTGTACAAATCCAAGTCAAGACTGAGACTTACTTCAATTTCTTCTAACATCTGCAGCTTCAAGGGCTGAGCCTTTATCTTAATTCGACACTCTTCTAGTTCAACCTCATGCTCTTCCATTTCCAGTATCCTACTAGCAACTGCATATAAAAAAGTCAATCAAATGAAAACGTTCTTAACCAGATCTATGTTTCCAATAACATTTACAGGTAATTCCAGATTATATAATGAAAAACATCAAAACTCTGTATTCATACAGCCTTGTTGGTTCTAAAACGTTTGACCAACAAAGTAAGAAATGCGGCACAGTGGCGCAGTGGTTAGCACCGCAGCCTCACAGCTCCAGCGACCCGGGTTCAATTCTGGGTACTGCCTGTGTGGAGTTTGCAAGTTCTCCCTGTGTCTGCGTGGGTTTCCTCCGGGTGCTCCGGTTTCCTCCCACATGCCAAAGACTTGCAGGTTGATAGGTTAATTGGCCATTATAAATTGCCCCTAGTATAGGTAGGTGATAGGGAAATATAGGGACAGGTGGGGATGTGGTAGGAATATGGAATTAGTGTAGGGTTAGTATAAATGGGTGGTTGATGGTCGGCACAGACTCGGTGGGCCGTAGGGCCTGTTTCAGTGCTGTATCTCTAAACAATAAAAAACTAAACAATTACTGAGATTAGCTTTCAGTTCCAGATTTTAAATCCCACCATGCTGGGATTTGAACCCATGTCCCCAGATAATTAGCCTGGACCTCAGCGACATTACTATTATGCCACCATCTCCGCAATGCTGGAGCAGCTGAAATTTCGGATGCTCAAGAGGCCAGAATTAGATGGGCACAGATATCCTGAATGATTGTAGGGCTGGAGGAAATCACAGAGATAGAGAGGGGCAAGGCAGTAGAAGGATTTTAAATCTAGGATGAGAATTTTAAAATTAAGGCATTGCTTAACCAGGAGCCAATGTAGGTCAGCGAGCACAGGTGTGATGGGGAAACTGGTCTTGGTGTAAGTTAGGATACAGGCAGCAGAGGTTTGGATGAGCTTAGGGTGGAACAAAAGAGGCCAGCCAGGAGTGCATTGGAATATTCAAGACCAGAGGAAACAGAGCCATAGATGAGGATTTCAGCAGAAATGACCTGAGGCAGGGGCAGAGTCACGCAATGTTATGGAGGTGGAAATAGGCAGTCTTAATGATGGTGCAGAAACCCAAATTTGACACCAAAGTTGTGAACAGTCTGGTTCAGCCTCAGACAGCTGCCAGGGACACAGTCTAAAAGAAATGAGTGCAGAGAACCATTCAGTATTTATAGCCAATATTCCTTTAACTTTGGTCACTGGGATCCTAATACAAGTATCACAGGTAGGTATACACAATAACTGATCCTTTTCCACTTTCTTACTGGATTCTACCTGCTTCATCGTCGAATGTGATCACTGCAGAGCCCCCTCTAATTGGATACCGAATATATGGCTTTATGTCGAATTCTACTCTTAGTTGGTCATCTTCCAATACATTGCCAGTAAAAACCCATTGTTTCTGAGGCATCGAGGAAGAAACCTGCAGGGATTTCAACAATGTGGGAAAGTGAATGTGATTGGCATAGGAAACAAGTAAGTGGCATTTGTGTAAACATATATTAGCAATAACATGTGGACTTTAGACTATTAATACATACTGCCTGATATTAAATGGTTACTACTGGCCAGACTGTTGTTAATGGGTAATCTGTCTGAAGTATTATCCATAAGGGCAGTCCCACAAAATAAGATGGTTCTTTATTTTGTACAAGATGAAGCAATAATAAGTCTTTTGACTAATACTCTCTCTGGACAATTCCTTCTTTTCAAACTAATTCACCATATAACTGTCAGAAATGTTAACTCCCCAAAATGCTTCCAGACCCACTGAGTATTTCCAGTATTTTGTCAACGCTCTTCAATTTCTTTTTCCCTTCCTACTGCCACTTCTTATTTTCTCTCAAGTCACCAGCCACAGGGTGGCCAAACAACCTACTCACAGGCCTCTGCCAGTGCTGTTCAGCTTTGGCAGATGAGACTCTCTCTTACCATATTTTGAACCTAATCAGTCCTTGGCATTTTAATGGTTATGGGTATGCCAGGCCCAACAAAAAACAGTGTGGCAACAATTCAGTATTTGTAGCTAATATTTTAACTCTGGTCACTCAGATTCTAACACCAGCATAAGCACCCGATCTTCACTTGATGCCTTCCCATGTTGGCACAGCTAGTGTTAGAACTTGAGGAAACTGGGAATATCAGCGTACATTAGATTTTTCAGAAATTTTTGAATAGAAGGAGACCATTTGTGCTGGAGCTACTTCTGTCACCAGTGCTATCTACTCTAATCCCATTTCTCTACACTTTAATATGGTCCACTCCTCTTCATTCAAACTAGCTTAATGCTAATTATCTGATGATGACTTTTTTATGTGTTGAATTACCATTTTGCTGTTATTTATATAACAACCCAAATTATTGGGTAATTCAATTTTTTACCCTCCTTTAACAAATTCAAATCGTGAGTAGACTATTGCTTCAAATTTTTATCTAATGTTTCTTAAATGATGTGAACAAAACTGCTCCTTTATATATATTAGTTTAGTTTATCACCCCTTGTTCACCAATAAGTGGAAATAACCTTTCACCATTTACCGCTCCAAAACATCGCACAGTTTGGAACACTTCTATTAGACTCTTCTTTGACCTTCTGATCTTCTGTGCATCCTGCTCAATTTTCGCACTGTACTTCTGTAACACAACATACACTCCCAGGCATCTGCATATGCCACTTTGCAATGGACCCTAAAGAGGTGCCTTGCATGACTAATCTCCCAATCTGTCTACTCCCTCTCCAAGAATATTTGCACATTCGCAGATGATTCCTGTGGGATAATATTAGGATGCAATTGTCTTTTTGGGAACAGATTCAAATTCCTCACCTGGACACTTGAACTCTGTTCAATTGGATATGAGTTGGCAGAAGAGAACAAGAGCTTTTCAACATGGAAGCAACTAAGTCAGGTCTAGTGAACTCAAAGTTACAGCGTATTTATAAAGGCTGTGGCAGTTATTCAGCATGTGATGATAAAGCTCCCTCTAGCAGAGAGATGTCTAGGGTCATTATCCCAAGTGAGCCAGCGCGATACAACTGAATCTGAACATTGAGCAATAGTGATCCTAGATTGTAATTGCTTCTGGCTTTTTTTCCCCTCAAGTCTTTGAACACCTAACAGAACAGTATTGCCATCTTACCTTGATCTGCTTCTCCAGCTCTGATCTTTCTTCTTCAAGCTTTGTTAACTTCTGCTTTATACTACCATGCTCCTTCAGAAAAGTGTCATTCTCTGTCACTGCCTCATCCATTTGTTTCTGGGGAAAAACACACATGGATGGATAAAAATATTGAAATCATTAAGATTGTTTGCAGCACAAAGCAGGTGCTAGTAATAGGAACATAGGAGTAAAGGAACAGGAGAAGGTCATTTAGTCCCTTGAGCCTATTCCACCTTTCAATAAGATCATAGCTGATCTGTGACCTAACTCCATATACTAAACTACTAATCTCAGATTTAAAATTAACAATTGATCTAGCATTAATTGCCATTTTTGCACAAGGGTTCCCTTTGCGTGAAGAAATGTTTTCTAATTTCACTCCTGAAAGTCTGACCTTAATTTTTTAACTATGCTCCTTCATCCTATACTCCCCAACTAGCAGAAATAGTTTCCCCAATCTACCCTATCTGTTCCCCTTAGTATCTTGAAAACTTTGATCAAATCATCCCCTAACCTTCTAAATTCCAGGGAATACAACCCTAGTTGGTGTAATCGCTCTTCAAAATTTAACCCTTGGAGTCCAGGTCAAGATTCATGAGCTCAAGATTCATGTTTCTCACTATGTAGTGATTCTAACCAAGAGGTACATATGGTGGAAATCTCCTTACAGATTGGTCCTGTATTTTCTGAGAACTGAGCTTCTTTTATTCCACCAAAAGTAACAAGTATAAGGGTGCTGAGAATAACAACAAAGACTTGTAGTTGTATAATGCCTTCAGTGCAATAAAGCATCCCAAGGCACTTCACTGGAGTGTCATAAAGCAGAATTTGACACTAAGCCACATAAGGAGATATTGGGGCAGATAACCAAAAGCTCAGTCAAAGAGGAGGTTTTAAGGAGCGTGTTAAAGGAGGGAAGAGAGGAGGAGAGGTTTAGGAAGGGAATTCCAGGCACGGCCGCCAATACAGGAGCAATTTAAATCGTGCATGGGCAAAAGGCTAAGATTGGAAGAGCACAGATATCTCAGAGATTGTAGGGCTGGAGGAGGTTACAAAAGTAGGAAGGGACGAGACCATGGAGGGATGTGATGTGAAAACAAGGATTAGAATTTTAAAATTGAGGCATTGCTTAGGTCAATGAGCATGCTTGAATTGGGGATCTTTGTGGCTAGGAAATAAGGTAACATCTGTACACTGGAGTGTCTTATTACCTTGTATGCATGTTGCAATATGGGTTAAATGAGTAATGAAGCATGAGGGCTGTACAGTGGCCTTCTCCTTGAATATTCATCCAAAGAAAGGCTAGAAATGACTTGATGATATTACCTACAAATATTTGTATTTCAATGATATTCTTCTGTCCCCTACTTTATTGCTTTTTTTATATAAATGAGTTAATACATCATCAAAATAGCACGCAGAGAAACACTACTGATTTTGTAATATGCTCTGTATGCATCCAAGAGGCAGCTGGACTGGTCTTGACTGAGTCAGCAATTGTGTCATATAGAAGGTAAATGGATTAACAGATAACAAGTGCGTAGTCCATGTGATCTCCCGGACCTATTTCGATCGCCTGGGAGTGGGGGGGGCGTGGGAGCAAGGAATTTTCTATTGTTTATTTCCCCCTTATTGGCTCTGGGGTTTTTCTGGGGATTTTTTTTTCTCCTTTCCCAGGAGATTACACAGTGGCCGGCAGGTGGAGGTGGGGCGAGGTGGGTAGATCTAATAGAAGTGTCCAAAGGTTTGGAGCGATAACGGAGAAGTATCTAGTCATAATATTCCAGCCATATTGAGTGTGAGGCAGGCTTGATGGACCAGCTGATCTTTTCCTATCTGTCATTTTCATTTGTTTGTATGTATGTGTGTTAAATGCTTGTCGGCTAATATCATCAACAGCAATTTCTAAACTAATATGCTTTTCAAAAGGAAATTAAACTTTAAAAAAAATCTTTCAGTTGCAGATCTTACAATTGGAACTACTGCCTTGGTGTTGTTTCTAAGGGTTGGGTTAACCTAATGGTTGCCATTGGCAGCCATACCTTCAGCTGCTAAAGCCCTAAGCTCTGGAATTCACTTAACTTCAGCCCCTATACCGGTCAATCGATGCAGTGCCTCCAAGTGGCCCAAAGAAACATGCAAAAAAATGCAAAGGAAAAATGCAGAAAAGAGACAGTATGTCCATCCCCGATTTAAATTGCTCCTCTAATGGTGGCCATGCTTCAGCTGCCAAGGACCTTAAGCTCCGGAATTCCCTCCCTAAACATCTCCTCCTCTCTTTCTCCTGCTTTAAGACACTGCTTAAAACCTACAGTCTTCAATTGATGGAAGGTGTCGTCGAGAGTGCTATCAAGTGGCACTTTGCTTAGCAATAACCTGCTCACTGACGCTCAGTTTGAGTTCCGCCAGGCCACTCAGCTCCTGACCTCATTACAGCCTTGGTTTAAACACGGAAAAAAGAACTGAACTCAAGAGGTGAGGTGAGAGTGACTGCCCTTGACATCAACGCAGCATTTGACCGAGTCTGGCATCAATTAGCCCTAGCAAAACTGGAGTCAATGGGAATCAGGGGAAAGCTCTCTGCTGGTTGGAGTCATACCTAGCGCAAAGGAAGACAGATGGTTGTTGGAGGTTAATCATCTCAGCTCTAGGACATCACTGCAGGAGTTCCTCAGGATAGTGTACTTGGCACAACCATCTTCAGCTGCTTCATCAATGATCTTCCTTCAATCTTAAGGTTCGCTGATGATTGCACAATGTTCAGCACCATTCGCGACTCCTCAGATACTGAAGCAGTCTGCGTAGAAATGCAGCAAGACCTGGACAATATCCAGGCTTGGGCTGATAAGTGGCAAGTAACATTTGCGCCACACAAGTGCCAGGCAATGACCATCTCCAACAAGAGAGAATCTAACCATCTCCCCTTGACATTCAATGGCATTACAATCGCTGAATTCCCCACCTTCAACATCCTGGGGGGTTACCATTGACCAGAAACTGAACTAGAATAGCCATATAAATACCATAACTAGAATAGCAGGTGAGAGGCTGGGAATTCTGCAGTGAGTAACTCACCTCCTGACTCCCCAAAGCCTGCTCACCATCTGCAAGGCACAAGTCAGGAATGTGATGGGAATACTCTCCACCTGCCTGGATGGGTGCAGCTCCAACAAAACTCAAGAAGCTCAACACCATCCAGGACAAAGCAGCCTGCGTAATTGGCACCCCATTGACAAAAAACATTCACTCCCTCTGCCACCGACGCACAGTGGCAGCAGTGTGTACCATCTGCAAGATGCATTGCAGCAACGCACCAAGACTCCTTCGACAGCACCTTCCAAAACCACCTCTACCATCGAGAAGGACAAGGGCAGCAGATGCATGGGAACACCACCACCTGCAAGCTCCCATCCAAGCCACACACCATTCTGACTTGGAACTATATTGCCATTCCTTCATTGGCGTAGGGTCAAAATCCTGGAACTCCCTTCCTAATGGCATTGTGGGTGTACCTACCTCATATGGACTGCAGCGGTTCAAGAAGGCAGCTCACCACCACCTTCTCAAGGGCAATTAGGGATGGGCAATAAATGCAGTCATAGCCAGTGATGCCCACATCCCATGAATGAATAAAAAAAAAGAAATCTTTTGATCATCTGTGCTAACATCCCCTTATGTGGCTTGTTGTCAAATTTTGTTTGATAACGCTCCTGTGAAGCAGCTTGGAATGTTTTACAATGTTAAAGACGCTATATAATGAAAGTTGTGGTTTTGTTTTAAGGCATCCATAAAAAATGCCCAGTTTTGTTTATTTTTAAAAAGCTGATCATTTTGCTGTTTTGCCAACATAAATGTTTTACCCACAAGTCCAGCACTGGCAGAAGTGCTTTGAATGTTTGTGATTCATGCGTAAGGTTTCTACATGTTATTATGTCCAGATCATTAAAACAGGACGCACAGGTGAATTGCACAAGTAGGAAACATTATTGCTTCAACAGTTTAAAATTAAACTGACATGGTTTTCTAGTGCATAAAATGCGAACAGTCATAAATAAAAACAAATACAAAGGACAAAATTGCCAACCTGAAATTTTAAATCCTGATTTATTTTCTCTGATTTGTTATCCTCTATAGTTTGTTGAAGTCTTTCAATCCGGACACTATATTCCATTGCCGTCTTTCCTAGTTCACGCTTTGCTCTTTCCAAGTCAGCTATGTCTGTTAGCACAGAATCATGATAGGCCTGGTAAGACAAAAAATGGTTAACTCCATCATCAACTTGTTGACACTTTGGAAATGGAAAATTGCAACTGTCACTCCATATTTTAAGAAAGCAGAGAGAAAGAGAGAAAGCAGAGAACTATGTCACTCATTTTTCCATCCGGTATTGGACCACGATTTAATACATATTGTTGTTACTGAGCTGCCTTTTCAGACTCAAATGGCCCTTCCTGGTTTGGTCTCACTCCAATTTTCACTGAAGTTCAGAATGCAAGTTGTATATTTACCATAAGAAAAATATTAAAAAGTAGATTTCATGCTTCATCCTATTTCATTCCCCCATCCCCACTGTTATGATAATTCCTGTCAAAACCCACGCGGAATAAGAATTTTCCAGGTCACTTTGTGTGAGATAAGCGCATTAGAAATAGGAGCAGGAGTAGGCCATATGGACACCTGAGTCTGCTCTGCTATTCAGTAAGATCATGGCTGATCTTCCACCTCAATTCCACTTTCCGCCCTATCCTATATCATTTGATTCCTTTAGTGTCCAAAGATTTATCAATCTCAGTCTTGAATATACTCAATGACTAAGCAGCCATAGTCTTCTGGTGTAGAGAATTCCAAAGATTCATAACCCTGTGAGTGAAGAAATTTCTACTCACCTCAGTTCAAAATGGTCAACTCCATATCTTGAGACCATGACCGCCAGTTCTAGAATCTCCAGCCAGGCGAAATACCCTCTCAGCATCTAACCTATCAAGCCTTCTAAGAATTTTATACATTTCAATGAGATTATCTCTCATTCTCCTAAACTCCAGAGAACATAGTCCCATTCTGCTCAATCTCTCCTCTTAAAACAGCCCTCTCATACCAGGAATCAATCTGACGAATCTTCCTTGCACCTCTAAAGCAAGTATATCTTTCCTCAGGTAAAAACAAAACTCTACACAGTGCTCCAGCTGTGGTCTCTATCAGCTCTCTATCATTTCAGCAAGACTTCCTTACTTCATTACTCTAATCCTCTTGCAATAAAGGCTAACCTATCATTTGCCTTCCTAATTGCTTGTTTTATCTGCATGTTAAATTCCTGTGAATTGTAACAACATTATAGATACATTTGTGAAAGGGCATTTGTGGTTTCACTAGAAATACTCAAAACAAAGATATCTTCTCAAAGACATTTACGATGTTGCAACATACAGCACTCAGAGGAATTCCAACTCAGAGAAAATGTAAACTTTGACTTTAAAATTTCACTTTAATCAGACCTTGCGCTTTTCTATTTCCTGTTGGATCATTTTCAGCTCTGAGACATCATCCAGCACCAAGTTTGGGTTCAAGCATCTATTGAGGAAATCCTATAAAAAGAAACAGACACACATGAAAGGTCCCACTCAAAACAGTTAATTGCTTATAAAACTGTCACTTTAGCTTAGTTGGTAGCAATCTCACCTCTACCTCAGACATTGAGGAGTTCAAGACCCACTATTGACTTGGCCTGCAAATTAGGCTGATATCCCTATACTGTATTGAAGCACTGAGTGCTACATTATCAGAGGAGTTAACTTTTGCATGATAAACTGAGGCCCTTATCTGCTCAGGTGGACGTAATGTAAAAGATCCCAAGGGACATTTATGAAATTAGACAATCAGCAGATTGTAAATCTGATTTTTCTTTGCACCATGAAAACAAAACAAAACTGCTTCCTGAAAACTTCCTCTTGCTAATTATTTTATACAGTTTTCAATAAATGATTCCCAATGCAGTTTAATTGGATAAAATCACGACCAATTTACAAAATAATTTGTATTCCCTATGATCTAAGGTTGTATTCCAATTAGTTTAAATACAAAATCCATTTAAAGTGTTGCAAAAATGTTTCAATCTACACATGATTAATGAAAAAATTATGGAATGTATTTTCACTGAACAGTTGGGTATCATGAGTTCTCCCGGTGCCTTGACCAACATTTCTTCCTCCAATCAAAAACAACAAAAACAGATTCTCAGGTCATTCATCTTAAATGTCGCTTGTGGGAGCTTGCTTGTGTACACTGGAAGCAGTGTTTGCCTACATACCAAGCATGATTGTACTTTAAAGTGAATTTGTGAAGTACTTTGGGATGTTTTAAGGATGTGATAATGAGCTATGTAAATTCACTCTATGTATCTAATTTTTGCTATCTTGCCCATTGTCATGCTAGGCTCCCACCTGCCAAAAATGAAGCACATTAATTTTGTCATGAACATTGATTTTTAAACTGTTACTAGAGTAAAGGGAGGACTTGTTGAACAGATCAGCCGTGGCTGAAAAATACATTTGCCTATTAACAGACGGTGTTTGGAAGGACAAAGCAGCCATTCCCTGACATTCAACCCACAATGGGCTTTTGATCACCAGACATTGAAGGTGGGGGAGCTCTCATTCCAGATTGACTGCTAGGATGACCTAATACACAAATGAACATGGTCAAACCAGCTAGTCACATGACTAACCTGCTGGGCAATTTGAGTTTTTTGAATTTGCACAGTTTGGAGAGAAAGCTGTTTGTTCCTGGACTGAGATCTCTCTCCTGTCTGCTCCCATCTCTTTCTCACAAGCCTCTCAATCCACTGAAGACACATGAACCCCAAAAGAGAAAAGTCTCCTACAGCGAACAAGGTTTAAGAAGAATACTGGGCCCCAACAAAAAGCAAGATGTACCTGCAATCAAGGACTCTACAGTGAGCTCAAAGACCCGTAACAAAAACTCTTCAGATATTGCCTCAAACCTTTCCACTTTATTTATTCTGTTCTCTTTCTGTCTCTATCTGCATGTGTGTATCGCATGTGCATGCTAGCGTGGGTGTGTCATGTATCCATAGGCGTTAACCAAATTAAAGTTTAAGTTTAATAAATTTCAACTTTTCTTCTTTAAACCTGAGAAAGCCTGTTTGTGCTGGTTTCTTTGCCTTATAATTGGAAAGCAGTGGACAAGGATTCACCAAGGGGGAGCTAAAAACACAATGTCTTTAAAATTAAACCTTGTTACAGTAAGACCAGGTGAAAAGGGAACCCTAGACTTCTTTCTCAATAGGTTATAACACCATTCAATACTGAACATCCTGCTGTGCATTTCTAGCATTTTAAGTTTCTTCAAAAATGTGGTTTCTAAATTTTTTTCCCTTTTGAAAGCACAATGTTATCATGTCAAACAAAGTGAAATACATCACTTGCGGGTGATTCCTGGTCTATGCTGAGTTACTGCGTCAATTCAATCTCAGGAAAGATATATTTTCCTTGGAAGGGGTACAACGTAGATTGACAAGAATGATACCAATGCTTAAAGGGTTAAGTTATGAGGCTAGGTTGCATAAACCTGGTTTGTATTCCCTTGAGTTTAAAAGGTTGAGGGATGATCTAATCATGGTGCTTAAGTTGAAGAAGGAATCTGATCAGGTAGATGCAGTGAAACTAATTCCTCTGGTGTGAGAATCCTGAACAAAAGGGCATAATCTTAAAATTAATACTAGGCCATTTAGGACTGAAATGGGGAAGCACTTTTTCCACACAAAGGTAGTGGAAATCTGGAATTCGCTACCCAAAGGACTGTGGATGCTGGGTCAATTGAAATTTTCAAGACTAAGATTGATAGATTGTTATTAGGTAAGGGTATCAAGCGATATGGAGCAAAGCCAGGTAAATTGAGTTGTGGTACAGATCAGACATGATCTAACTGAATGGTGCAACAGGCTCGGAGGGCTGAATGGCCTACTGCCTATGTTCTTTTCTCACAGTGACTAAAATTGTAGGCCACTCACCTGTTGCATCTATGCAAGCTCACCCTCCTGAGAAAAAAGGGCGCATCAGACATTTGTGCTGAGGGTAATAGTATGCCTATCACTACAGTACAAAAATTTTATAAAATCTTGACTCACGTGGTGGGATTGCATGATGAAATTTATGGAGTCTCAAGGTTGCAAACCTGTTACAAAAACATAAAGGTACACATTAAATTCTTGCAGGAAGTTTTTCCAATGTGCTGATGCCAACTGTGGATATGAGTACAGACCAGTGATTATATTTTACTGTCTTTGCTATTGTTGGTGAAAAAGTAGATGTAGGAATGAAGCAGATTACTGTCATACAGTCATATTGATGTTTTCACCAACATTATTGTTGATAATGTTTTATTGATAGATTCTTGTTAAACAGAAGCATTAAGGGATATGGGGCAAAGCGGAGTGTGTGGAGTTAGGTCACAGATCAGCCATGATCTTACTGAATGACAGAACAGGCTCAAGGGGCTTAAATGGTCTACTCCTGCTCCTCTGTTCCTTCACTTGTCATTAATACAGGCTAATTGTACCTTGAGTTACCCTCCCCCAATTTTCTCCTCCTTTCATGAAGGACCACAGACTTAGCCATTGAGGGAACTCTGGCAAGTGTGATAGAATATTGTCATTGACACTGTCCCAGGTCTGTGATTCATCCAGACCTTCTACAGCTGTAAATCTTAGTTATTTCAAATTTTGAGTGATTGTGACAGATTCTACACAAACTGCAGCTCCCAGTTTTTAATCCCATGAATGGCGATTTAAAGTATTTGATTCCAATGTGGTTGAACCTGATAACTGTGCCAGTGTTTGGAGGACCTGAGTTCAAAACTCAGCCTGGAGCACCACTGAATTTGTCTATCCCTCTATACCCATGTTTTGCAAGTTCCTAGCCAGATAACTTGGCAATGCACCTAATCAAAGTAGGGTCTCCAAGAGAGAAAGGGGTCTCTAACACATTCAGTGAATGTTGAAAGACCTGAGTAGAGTTTCAACAGCATCACAGGAAAATTACACAAATGCTTCCATTAAATGCTCAAAGATTAATTTTGATTTTAAAATTTGATGTGTATCTTGCACAACTTAATATTAATCAAGCCTTGAATTTACACAGTTTCTTATCAAGAGAAACTTGACTTCCAGGTTATTCATCTGCAAGGTGGTAGGACTGGAAAGATTCAACAGAGATTACGATATTTAAGATCTCATTTAAGAAGCTAAATTTTGTTTCCAAAAACACAGCACACAAGATTATTGTGCACTGCCAATAATTTCTATTACATTCAAACATAAGAAAACCACTGCACACTTTAGTGTACACAAAAACAACGATAATACAACTAATAGCAAATAACTTACAATAGTGTGAACACTTTTGTTCCCATAATATTAACGGTAGCATTTAATCCATGAAGTAAACATTGTCTCCCAGTATTGGTAACGATCCATGTGGTATTACAAAAAGTCATGTAACTGGGGGATATTTTCATACTTTACTGGATGTAATCAAATGGATTAAGAAAAGAAATACCTAATGTACAGTATGGCAATATTGACAATTACCAACAGGGCCCAACTCGATTGTTCGGTTTCTTTTGACAGACATTTCTCCTCCTTGCTTCCCTATGTTTACATAAAATGTGCTTGCCCTAAGCTGAATTGGACGGTGTTACAGTGGTACAATGTAAAATTATTATTCTTTCTTAGTTTCTTTCAAAATGTTCACCAAATCAAGCCTGCCCAAAAGTGAGTCATCGAGCCATACATACCAGGAGGTTCCATCTGGTCCCTGGTTTCTGCTTGATCACAGCTGGGCTTCAGTGTCCCTGGTTTTGGGAGGACAGGATGTCCCAAGGAGCATATTCCCAATTGTTATCCAGAGATCCCCAATTTATTTTTATTTTATTTAGAGATACAGCACTGAAACAGGCCCTTCGGCCCACCGAGTCTGTGCCGACCATCAACCACCCATTTATACTAATCCTACACTAATTCCATATTCCTACCACATCCCCACCTGTCCCTATATTCCCCTACCACCTACCTATACTAGCGGCAATTTATAATGGCCAATTTACATATCAACCTGCAAGTCTTTGGCATGTGGGAGGAAACCAGAGCACCCGGAGGAAACCCACACAGACACAGGGAGAACTTGCAAACTCCACACAAGCAGTACCCAGAATTGAACCCAGGTCGCTGGAGCTGTGAGGCTGCGGTGCTAACCACTGCGCCACTGTGCCAATGGAGGGGTTTAAATGTGGGCGCAGAATAGAGCTCAGGTGTGATGTCCTACATGGCATAATATAACCCCAGCACAGAATCAACACACGCAGAGGGGCAAGAGGAGGGGGAAATAGATGGGGAAATAAATGGGGGAAATAGAGGAGGATGGGAATGAAGGGAGAAAACGGGAGGAAGGATAGAGGATAGAAGGAAATTAAAGCGGGGGGGCCAATAAAGACCTGGGGATGGAAGACGGCCCGGGGAGATTTTAAAAACCGGTACTTTACCACCATCTTATATTTTGAAACAATACACTTTAAAGAGAATTGACCATGTTGACAATGGAATACAAAGGAAAACATACCAGAAGATCGCCTGCACTCTACAGGTTACAAACTATTATATTAAAATAACCATCGTCAACACTTTCACTTTCGTTTCTTCGGTAAAGACATTGAAACTATTGTCGCTTCGTATTGTCTTTCTCCCCCAAAATTAAATTCGCCAATTAAAATTTACTGCTGAACACAAGATTCCACCCCCCTCAAGATGAAAAATTAAAATTAATTCTCTTTTCTAACAACTGGAAAGCTGTCACTTCCGCATTTTCCTCGTGTAGATATTGCCTACTACATAAATAAAATACACTAAATACAACATTTCTGCCATGCACTTCATTATCAATGAGTCGAGGGGGAAAGAGGACCCCGGTATCTTACCCTAAACCAACCTTCAGCACTGCCAGTTCCCAGATCCTGCTCTTCACAGAACCACGTCCCTCATGGGAAAGTGAAACTCATTAACCCCTTGTGTTGTAGCAGTGCAGCAAAAAGTCCTAGCGCCCAAAGCGAAAGGCCAAACCTCTACATGCTCTATCGTATAAAGGCACTACTGATATTACACCATCTCGCTCATCAGTAACAATGACTCCTCAAAACCCCCTCACGGTCACTTCTTGTGTTCAAAATCATGGAGAGTGCAGATAGAGTAAATAACGAAAATCTGCAAGGGTCAGCACCAGAGGCATAGTTTTAACGTGATCAGCAAAAAGAATCAGAGGTGAAATGAGAAACATCAGATCAGGAGTAGGCCATTTAGCCCCTCACACCATTCTGTGGTTGATCTGCAACCTAATTCCATTTACCCATCTTTGCCCCATATCCCTTAATACCTTGGTTAACAAATATGTATCAATCACAGATTTAAAATTTACTATTGATCTACTATCAATTGCTGTTTGCCGAGGAAAAACCCAACAAGTGACGAGGATTTCGATGGGCTTTGGATACAGTTTCATTAGGAATCTTCAAAAGGAAATTGGATTAATACTTTTTTAAAATTCATTTATCGGATGTGGGTGTCACTGGCTATGCCAGCATTTATTGCCCATCCCTAATTGCCCTTGAGAAGATGGTGGTGAGCTGCCTTCTTGAACCACTGCAGTCCATTTGGGGTAGGTATACCCACAGTGCTGTTAGGAAGGGAGTTCCAGGATTTTGACCCAGCGACAGTGAAGGAACAGTGATATAGTTCCAAGTCAGGATGGTGTGTGACTTGGAGGGGAATTTGCAGGTGGTGGTGTTCCCATGTATTTGCTGCCCTTATCCTTCTAGTTGGTAGAGGTCGTGGGTTTGGAAGGTGCTGTCTAAGGAATCTTGGTGCATTGCTGCAGTGCATCTTGTAGATGGTACACACTGCTGCCACTGTGCGTTGGTGGTGGAGGGCGTGAATGTTTGTAGATGGGGTGCCAATCAAGCGGGCTGCATTGTCCTGGATGGTGTTGAGCTTCTTGAGTGTTGTTGGAGCTGCACCCATCCAGGCAAGTGGAGGGTATTCCATCACACTCCTGACTTGTGCCTTGTAGATGGTGGACAGGCTTTGGGGAGTCAGGAGGTGAGTTACTCGCTTCAGGATTCCTAGCCTCTGACCTGCTCTTGTAGCCACGTTATTATATATGGTTATTCCAGTTTAGCTTCTGATCAATGGTAGCCCCTAGGATGTTGAATGTGGGGGATTCAGCGATGGTAATGCTGTTGAATGTCAAGGAGAGATGGTTAGATTTTCTCTTGTTGGAGATGGTCATTGCCTGGCACTTGTGTGGCGCGAATGTTACTTGCCACTTATCAGCCCAAGCCTGGATATTGTCCAGGTCTTGCTGCATTTCTACATGGACTGCTTCAGTATCTTAGGTGTCATGAATGGTGCTGAACATTGTGCAATCATCAGCGAACATCCGCACTTCTGACCTCATGATTGAAGGAAGGACGTTGATGAAGCAGCTGAAGATGGTTGGGACTAGGACACTACCCTGAGGAACTCTTGCAGTGATGTCCTGGAGCTCAGATGATTGACCGCCAACAACCACAACCATCTTCCTTTGCGCTAGGTATGACTCCAGCCAGCGGAGGGTTTTCCCCCTGATTCCCATTGACCTCAGTTTTGCTAGGGCTCCTTGATGCCATACTCGGTCAAATGCTTCCTTGATGTCAAGGGCAGTCACTCTCACCTCACCTCTTGAGTTCAGTTCTTTTGTCCATGTTTGAACCAAGGCTGTAATGAGGTCAGGAGCTGAGTGGCCCTGGCGGAACCTAAACTGTGCGTCACTGAGCAGGTTATTGCTACGCTAGTGCCGCTTGATGGCACTGTTGATGACACCTTCCATCACTTTACTGATGATTGAGAGTAGACTGATGGGGTGGTAATTGACCAGGTTGGACTTGTTCTGCTTTTTGTGTACAGGACATACCTGGGCAATTTTCCTCTTTGCAGGGTAGATGCCAGTGTTGTAGTTGTACTGGAACAACTTGGCTAGGGGCACAGCAAGTTCTGGAGCACGGCAAGCTCTGGAGCACAGGTCTCCAGTACTATTGCCGGAATATTGTCAGGGCCCATAGCTTTTGCAGTAACCAGTGCCTTCAGTCGTTTCTTGATATCACGCGGAGTGAATCGAATTGGCTGAAACCTGGCATCTGTGATGCTGGACACTTCAGGAGGAGGCCAAGATGGATCATCAATTCAGCATTTCTGGCTGACGATTGTTGCAAATGCTTCAGCCTTATCTTTCGCACTGATGTGCTGGGCTCCCCCATCATTGAGGATGGGGATATTTGTGGAGCCACCTCCTCCGGTTAGTTGTTTAATTGTCCACCACCATTCACGGCTGGATGTGGCAGGACCGCAGAGCTTAGATCTGATCCAATGGTTATGGGATCGCTTAGCTCTGTCTATCGCATGCTGCTTACACAATTTGGCACGCCCCTGTGTTGTAGCTTCACCAGGTTGACACCTCATTTTGATGTATGCCTGGTGCTGCTCCTGGCATGCCCTCCAGCACTCTTCATTGAACCAGGGTTGGTCTCCTGGCTTGATGGTAATGGTAGAGTGGGGGATATGCCGGGCCATGAGGTTACAGATTGTGGTTGAGTACAATTCTGCTGCTGCTGATGGCCCACAGCGCCTCATGGAAGCCCAGTTTTGCATTGCTCGATCTGTTTGAAATCTATCCCATTTAGCACTGTGATAGTGCCACACAACATGATGGACGGTATCCTCAATGTGAAGGCGGACTTCGTCTCCACAAGGACTGTGCGGTGGTCACTCCTACCAATACAGTCATGGACAGAAGCATCTGCAGCAGGCAGATTGGTGAGGACAAGGTCAAGTATGCTTATCCCTCGTGTTGGTTCCCCCACCAACTGCCGCAGACCCAGTCTAGCAGCTATGTCCTTTAGGACTCGGCCAGCTAAGTCAGTAGTGGTGCTACCGAGTCACTCTTGGTAATGGACATTGACGTCCCACACCCAGAGTACATTTTGTGCCCTTGCCACCCTCAGTGCTTCCTCCAATGGTGTTCAACATGGTGGGGTACTGCGTCATCAGCTGAGGGTGGGCGGTAGGTGGTAATCAGTAGGAGGTTACCTTGCCCATGTTTGACCTAATGCCATGAGACTTCATGGAGTCCGGAGTCGATGTTGAGGACTCCCAGGGCAACTCCCTCCCTACTGTATACCACTGTGCCACCACCTCTGGTGGGTCTGTCCTGCCGCTGGGACAGGACATAGCCGGGGATGGTGATGGCAGTGTCTGGGACATTGTCTGTAAGGTATGATTCCGTGAGTATGACTATGTCAGGCTGTTGCTTGACTAGTCTGTGGGACAGCTCTCCCAACTATGGCACAAGCCCCCAGATGTTAGCAAGGAGGACTTTGCAGGGTCGACAGGGCTGGGTTTGCCATTGTCGTTTCCAGTGCCTAGGTCGATGCCGGGTGGTCCGTCCGGTTTCGTTCCTTTTTATTGACTTCGTAGTGGTTAGATACAACTGAGTGGCATGCTAGACCATTTCAGAGGGCATTCAAGTGTCAACCACATTGCTGTGGGTCTGGAGTCACATGTAGGCCACACCAGGTAAGGACAGCAGATTTCCTTCCCTAAAGGACATTAGTGAACCAGATGGGTTTTTACAACAATCGACAATGGTTTCATGGCCATCATTAGACTAGCTTTTAATTCCAGATTTATTAATTAAATTCAAATTACACCTTCTGCTGTGGTGGGATTCAAACCCATGTCCCCAGAGAAATACCCTGGGTCTCTGGGTTACTAGTCCCGTGATAATACCACTATGCCACCGCCTACCCTTCTGGTCAGTTATTCTTTGTGACCCTCTGTCCTATCGACACCTTCCTTTTTGTTATCTCTTGCCCCACCCCCCACTTTATTTGCTTAAAACCTTTTACATTTCTAATATCTGCCAGTTCTGATGAAGGGTCACTGACCTGAAACATTAACTCTGCTTCTCTCTCCACAGATGCTGCCAGAACTGCTGAGTATTTCCAGCAATTCTTGTTTTTATTTCAGATTTCCAGCATCTGCAGTGTTTTGCTTTTATATCAGTAAATCTCCTCTGAACCACCTCCCATGTGTTTACATCCTTCCTTAAATAAGGAGGTCAAAATTGCATACAGTATTCAAGATGTCATCTCACCGATGCCCTGTATAACTAAGCATAACATCCTTACTTTTATTTGCAATTCCTTTCGTAATAAAGGATAGCATTGCATTAGCCTTCTTCATGACTTGCTGTGCCTACTAACTTTTTGAGACTCATGCACTAGAACACCTCGATCCCTCTGCACCTCGGAATTCTGCAGTCGTTCTCCATTTAAGTAATACTCTGCTTTTTTATTCTTCCTGCCAAAGTGAACAACTTCACATTTTCTCACATTATACTCCATCTGTCAGATTTTTGCCCACTCATTCAACCTATCTATATTGGTCTGCAACCTCCTTAAGTCTTCTTCACAACGTACTTTCCTACCTATCTTTGTGTCATCTGCAAATTTAGCTACCATTCCATTGTTCCCCTCATCTAAGTCATTGATATGAATTGTAAAAAGTTGAGGCCCCAGCACAGACCCCTGCGGGATGCCACTCGCCACATCCTGCCAATCAGAAAAGGACCCATTTATGCATACTTTGTTTTCTGCCAGCCAGCCAATCTTCTATCCATGCTAATGTTACCCCCTACACCATGAGCTCCTACTTTGCGCAATAACCTTTTATGTGGCACCTTGTCAAATGCCTTCTGGAAGTCCAAGTTTAGTACGTCGATGGGCTCCCCTTTATCCACAGCGAATGTTACTCCTTCAAAGGACTCCAATAAATTGGCTAAACCCTTTGACAAAACCATGCTACTATTCCCAATTACTTTGTGTTTTTCTAAGTGCCCAGCTATAGCCTCGTTAATGATCAATTCTAAAACCTTCCCCACAACAGATGTCCTGTTACCTGTTTTCTGCCTTCCCCTCCCTCTTTAATAGTGGGGTTATATTTGCTACTTTCCAATTTGATGGAACCTTTCCCGAATCTAGCGAATTTTGAAAAATTAACAACGCATTTACTACCTGATTAGCCACCTCTTTTAAGACCCTAGAATGAAGCCTAATAGGACCCAGGGACTGGTCAGCTTGCAGCTCCATTAGTTTATTTATTTAGAGATACAGCACTGAAACAGGCCCTTCAGCCCACCGAGTCTGTGCCGACCACCACCCATTTATACAAATCCTACATTAACCCCATATTCTCTGCCACATCCCCACCATTCTCCTACCACCTACCTACACTAGGGGCAATTTACAATGGCCAATTTACCTATCAACCTGCAAGTCTTTGGAGGTGGGAGGAAACCGGAGCACCCGGCGGAAACCCACGCAGACACAGGGAGAACTTGCAAACTCCGCACAGGCAGTACCCAGAATCGAACCCAGGTCGCTGGAGCTGTGAGGCTACAGTGCTAACCACTGCGCCACTGTGCCGCCCACTGCGCTCAGTACTGCTTCCCTGGTGATTGTAATTTCACCAAGTTCTTCTCTTCCTTCCACCTCCTGATTTACAGCTATTACTGGAATATTTTTGTAACCTCTGTAGTGAAGGCAGAAGCAAAATATTTGTTCATCTGCCATTTCCTTATTATCTACTATTAACTCTCCATTCTCAGTCTCTAGAGGACCAACACTCACTTTACTTACTCATTTCCTTTTTAAAAAAACCTGTAGAAACTCTTGCTATCTTTTTTACATTTCTAGCTAGCTTCCTCTCATCTCTGATTTCTTTCTCCTGATTAACCTTTTAGTCATTCTCTGCTGTTCTTTATCTTCTGACCACTCATCTGACCTGCCACTCATCTTTGTGCAATTATATGCTTTTTCCTTAAGTTTGCTGCTTTCCTTAACTTCTTTAGTTCGTATAAAGTGGAGTTGAGGCCGAGATGAGATCAGCCATGATTGTATTGAATGGCGGAGCAGGCTCGAGGGGCTGAATTGCCTACTCCTGCTCCGAGTTCTTATGCTCTTACCACAGATAGTGGGTCTCTCCTTAGAATTTTTCTTTATAGTAGGAATATACTTATTGAGTATTCTGAAATATACCCTTAAATATCCGCCACTGCTTCTCTATTGATCTATCTCCTAGCCTAGTAACCCAGTTCACCTCAGCTAGCTCAAGCTTTCATGCCCACATAGTTGCCCTTATTTAAGTTTAAAATACTAGTCTTAGACCCACTCTTCTTTCAAACTGGATGTAAAATTCAATCATATTGTAGTCGCTGCTACCTAGAGGTGCCTTTACTCTGAGATCATGAATTAATCCTGTCACATTGCATGATACCAAGTTCAATATAACCTGCTCTCTGGTTGGTTCCGGATTTGCTGTTCTAAGAAACTATCTCAAAAGCATTCTATGAACTCCTCATTCAGGCTACTATTGCCAATCTGATTTTCCCAGTTTATATTGAGATTAAAATCACCTATGATTATTGGCATCCCTTTATCACAAGCACCCAATATTTCTTCTTGTATACTTCATCCTACATTGTGGTTACTGTTAGAGGGCCTGCAGACCTCTCCCACTAGTGACTTCTTTCCCCTAGCATTCCTCAACTCCACCCAAACAGATTCTACATCCTGATCTCCTGAACCAAGGTCATCTCTAACTATTGCACCAATGCCACCCTTGATTAACTGTGCTACCCCACCGCCTTTACCTAGTTTCTTATTCTTCTTGATGTCATATACACCTCAATATTCAGGACCCAATCCTTGTCATCTTGCAGCCACGTCTCCGTAATGGCTATCAGATCATATTTATTTACTTCAATGTGCACTATCAGTTCATCTACTTTGTTATGAATGCTATGTGCTTTCAGATAGAGACTTTAGTTTTGGCTTTTTGTTATCTTTGAAACATCTAGTCTTGACTGTTGGTGCATTCCGAGGTTTTTTTTTCCTCTCTGTCCCTTCCTGTCATTCATTTCCCATATTACTATTCTGCACTCCTGCCTTGACTCTACCCCTTGATTTGCTACATCTACCCAAGCTTGATACCGGACTGCCCTTGTTTAGTTTAAAGCCCTCTCTACTTCCCTAGTAATACAGTTTGCTAGAATACTGGTCCCAGCACAGTTCAGGTACAAACCATCCCAACGGTACAGCCCCCATATGCCCCAGTACTGGTGCCAGTGCCCTACGAATCAAAACCCGCTTCTCTCACACCAATCTTTGAGCCACATATTCATTTCACTAACCTTATTTGCCCTCTGCCAATCAGCATGTTGCTCAGGTAATAATCCAGAGATTATTACCCTTAAAGTTCTGTACTTCAATTTGTTGCCTAGCTCTTCATACAGTGTAAGCAGAACCTCTTTCCTAGTCCTGCCTATGTTGTTGGTACCTACATGGACCACGACAACTGGATCCTCCCCACCCACCTCAAGTTCCTGTCCAGCCGAGCAGATGTCCCGAACCCTGGCACCGGGCAGGCAACGCAGCCTTCTGGACTCACGCTCTCGGCTGCACAGAACAGTGTCAATCCTCCTCATTATACTATCCCCTATTACCACTACATTCCTCTTTGCTCCCCCAACTTGAATGATTTCCTGTAACACAGTGCCATGGCCAGTTTGCTTATCCACCTTGCAGGCCTCGCTTTCGTCCACAGATTGAGAGCACCTCAAACCTGTTTGACAATTGCAAAGTTCACTACTGTCAGCTCAGTCCCTTTACCTGCCTAACTCACGGTCACATCCTCCTGTCCCTTACTGCTGAACAGAACACCCTGTTCTATGAGGTGAGACCGTCTTCTGGAACGAAGTGTCCGGGTAATTAACAAATGTGAGGTAATGCACTTTGGAAGGTCTAATGCAGGTGGGAAGTATACAGTAAATGGCAGAACCCTTAGGAGTATTGACAGGCAGAGAGATCTGGACGTACAGGTCCACAGGTCACTGAAAGTGGCAACGCAGATGGATAAGATAGTCAAGAAGGCATACGGCATGCTTGCCTTCATCAGTCGGGGCATAGAGTATAAAAATTGGCAAGTCATGCTGCAGCTGTACAGAACTTTAGTTAGGCCACACTTAGAATATTGTGTGCAATTCTGGTCGCCACACTATCAGAAGGATGTGGAGGCTTTGGAGAGGGTACAGAAGAGGTTTACCAGGATGTTGCCTGGTCTGGAGGGCATTAGCTATGAGGAGAGGTTGGATAAACTCGGATTGTTTTCCCTGGAACGACGGAAGTGGAGGGGTTTACAAAGTTATGCGCAGCATGGACAGAGTGGATAGTCAGAAGCTTTTTCCCAGGGTGGAAGAGTCAGTTACTAGGGGACATAGGTTTAAGGTGCAAGGGGCAAAGTTTAGAGGGGATTACACAGAGGGTGGTGAGTGCCTGGAACTTGCTGCCGGGGGAGGTGGTGGAAGCAGGTGCGATAGCGACATTTAAGAGGCATCTTGGCAAATACATGAATAGGATGGGAATAGAGGGATACGGTCCCCGGAAGTGCAGAAGGTTTTAGTTTAGGCAGGCATCAAGATTGGCCAGGCTTGGAGGGCCGGATGGCCTGTTCCTGTGCTGTACCTGTTCTTTGTATTTCTCCCCCTCCCTTATGTTGCACAGTGTTAATCCTGATCCTGAATTCCTCTAGCTGCTTACACTTTCTGATGTTTGTGTCCCGGATTGCCTTAGCATCCAGGAGCTCCCACATACCACAGCTGCAATATTATACCTGTCCTGCCAGTATTACTGATGCTATTAGCTAGTTTACTTTATAATTAACTTATAGTAAATTCTACTATACATAGGAATTATTCTGTTTATTAAATGCTAGTACCACTTAAAATTAAAGTTATACTTTTCTTAATTACACAGCTATGTGTTTTAGGTATTTATTTTAATTATTTTATATTTTATTTAAGACGACTGGTATTTTAGCTTCTACTTAGTAGATAGACTTAAATGTTGAGAGAAAATAAAAATCAGCAGGAAGAAAATAAAGAAAATACCCATCAGAAAACTCACCGACTAGCTCACTATCTTGGCATTCTCTTTCTCCCTTCTCGCGCTGTTTGTGGCTCTGAAGTCTCACCCAGCCAATCACCTTACCTGCTTTCCTGTGATGTCTACTTACCAAAAACTAATCTACCTTACCAATCTAAAATGTTACCAATAGTAGTAACAACCTCAGTAATAAACCTCACTGCTTCAAAAACAGAATAGATTCACCTACTTTCCCCTTCTGGCTTGTGTACCTTAATTAAATAGAAGGTAGTTACATAAATTTTAATTTTCTCATTTGTAGCTTTTACACATGCACCCTAACAATATCAAACCTATCTATTTACAGATACTCCCTAACAGCAGTTACTCACCAGTTAATCACCTTAGCACTTTCCTGTGATGTCATTGTTCACATTTATCAATTTCAAGCGTACCTGGACTCCTGTCCGCTGCTCATCCGGTAGCTGAGTGCCCATCTTCCTGGGTCAAGGAATTTCAGGATCATCTTGCTTCATTTGAGGCACAATTCAATAGCAGTTGACAAAAAATGTAAACTTTTAACAAAAGTCACTATAGTTTGGGGTAATTGCTTTGCATTCCATCAGCAAAAATTGAAGGAATTGGCTCCTAGATGGAATATGCTTCTACATCTGCCAGTCCTAAGTAGCTATTATTGACATGCAAACCTCATAACAGGTCCCACCCTTGACCCCCATCTTCATACATATACATTCTCCCAGATAAATCACTGGGCATCACTCAGGATCAGAACTTCTGGCTGATTTTTCCAAGTCCTACTCCAAGGGCACTGAGACTTCTCAGCCTGCTCTGGGTGATCAGGAAACTGGGCACAGAATAAGGACCAATGTTGGAAACTTCCCAGCTTAGCTGCAATTGGTTGAACTTGCTCAATGACAGACCCAAAAAAAAGCCTCTCATTTTATTGGTATTTAGGAAACAACCAGGAAAACATCTTAAGGTTTCTCAAAGCTTAGGTTGTTCTAGCTAAAATGGCAAATAAGGATAGATTGGCATACTTTGTAAATGGTGAACTAGGAATAATGGAAGGTCAGAGATTTAGACATCTATGTCCATATAGTGGTCAGGTACAGAAAGGCTAATGGAATGTTAGCCTTTATATCGAGAGGTCTAGAATGTAAAGGAAACGTTTCACTACAGCAATACAAAGCCCTAGGTAGACCACATCTGGAATAGTGTGGACAGTTCTGGGCACTGGATTGTAGAGGAAAAGAATGACATTGGAAAGAGTGCCTATAATGCACATTCACTACAATATTACCAGGACTCCAGGGGTTAAATTATGAGGACAGATTAAATAAACTAGGCTTCTCTGGTATAGAGAAGGTTAAGAGTTGAATTGTTAGGTGTTTTTAAGATTTTGAAAGGAATTGATAGGCGAGAGAAGCTTTCTTCCACTGGTGGTGGGTTGAGAGTGGGTGTGTAGGACAAGGATATATAACCTTAAATACTGAGCCAAGACATTCTGGTAGAAGTGTGGAACTCTCTTCCAAAAAAGCAGTAGATGCCAGATCATATGAAAATTTTACATCTCGACATTGATAGATTTGGTGAGCCAAGGGTTTTAACAAATATGGAGCCAAGGCAGGTAAATAGTTATGATACAGATCAGCTATGATCTTATTGAATTGTGGTACAGGTTCGAGGAGCTGAACGCCCGACTATTCTTTCCAAATCTGAAACGAGGTTAGTCATGGCATGTAGATTAAAGAAAAACGTATGTTTAGAAGAGCTCGCTTTAGGGAAGGTTACCTGTCAGCTGTGGCTAATATAGCACCATCACCAAGTTAGAAAAGTTGTGGGTTCAAGTCCCGCTCCAGAGACTTCAGCACAAAATCTAGACAGGAACTCCAGTGCTGCATTGTCAGAGATGACATCAGATGAGATAAGTGTCTCACGGATGGATGTAAAAGTTTCCATAGTACTATTTTGAAGAGATGAGTTCTTGCCAGTGTCTTTGGTCAACATTTATCCCAAACTAGCATCATCCAAGTATATTTTCTGGTTATTATTACATTGCCATTTAAGAGACGCTGCTGTTACCCCCTACATTACAACAGTGACCACACGTCAAAAATATTTCATTGACTGTAAAGCACTTTGGGACTCCCCAGATACTTTATAAAAACTTGCCAAATGTGCTATATAAAACCAAGCCTTTCTTTTTATGTATCCCCAACTTCTCGCCTCATCATTTAAAAAAAAAATAAAAAGTGTACTCGTAGGAATTCATTTTTCAGCTGCATTTAATGGTGGTTGTACTGTTTAAACATGTACTAGCACAGCTTGCGCTTCAAATTATAGAATTCCTGGCTTCCAATATTCTTTGAAAAAATGTGACTCGACCAGTTGTTTCAAGGTATACGTTAATGATAACGGGAAAATTTTTCCCACCTCACCATTCCACCAATTTTCTCCTTCCAAAGTGTTTTGATTCCTTTCTGGGATACAGTTCCACAAGCATCACATGCCCCCTAGTCTGTCAGCCAAGTGGTCATCATCCTTGTGCAAGCCTAGAAGCTTTCAGATTGTTCAACTGCAGGAGACAAAGAGCTGAAGCAGACCTGGTCACCAACCAGTGTGAACACATGCTTATAGTTTGGCTCACTAGAACTTCAATCACACATGCTGCTTCCCAAACATAATCAGACTGTAGCTACAAACTTAAAGGTTTATTTGTGAAAAAAAAACTCCTTTCCATAATTTCCTGCTCCAATTTTTTTTCTCCAAACAGAAAACATTTTTTTATTTCTGGACTTGGCACCATTGTGCTGATTTACTGCAGTTAGGCCTTCTAGTTTACCTTTATTCTTCAACTCAAACATATAAAGCAAAATCATGCTAACAAGGCTGTTTTGACTACATTTAGTCAGGTTAAACATGGGTTCAAATTCAAATGGATCAAATTTGGAAAAACAGGATAGGCCTCTACAACGTGCAAGTTTTTGCCAGATATACAGCAATACTGAACACTTCAAATCAACACAATTCTATTATTCAGGCAATGTAATTTAGTCACATATCACACTAATATTCAAAACATTTTAAATGAATATTTATTTATATTGAAATACAATTTAGAATCGGAGCTTCTGGAAAAACCATTTATTCTTTCCTGTCTTGTACCTGTAGAAAAACAAAATTGTATATATAAGTTAACATCTCCTCAGATGTTAGAGACAACTTACAATTCTATTTTCACAATACCACCAAGTATAACCCATAAATGATCAGTAGTAGATTCATGGAAGGAGTGACAAGGTAACAGAGCCCGCTGCGTACTCTTAATAATACCAGCTAGGGATATCTCAAATGAAGGTCAAACCTCGGGAGAAAGTTATTGCAGTTTGTTCTTCACATTTACCCATTCAGAAGATACCATGGCAAGACAGACAAAGTTGAATTTGGGAAGATTACATTTAAACATTTCATGGACCATGGGTCAGAGGTAAATACAGCATCTACCATTCTGTTTGAACTACCTGACAGATGGTTCTGGAAATCACTGGTTGAGTACCTTGAATTTGGTTAAAACCAAAAAGTCAATAGACTACATTTAAGAGGAATGTTCCAACTGCTAGATGTTATGGAGCGTGATAATCTGAACACAGGGAACCCTGCAAAGCAGAGCCACTGCAGTCCATATTTTTAGGAAAATCACATAGCTATTAGGTTAGAGTGCGACTTTCTTGCTGGTGTGCATTTTTAAAAATAACTACAATCTCTTTAAGATGTCACATCTGTTAGTCAACAGCCTTGCTTTTAAACATAGATCATTCTCTGTTTAAATATAGGTCAAAGATATTCACTCCATAGACATCTTCTTGGGTATGAACACTTTCATCAGCAAAGTTAGCCTTAAATACAGTTTTGATCGTAAACCTGCTGCCACCTCCAAAGTACAGTGGGAGTAAGTAAAACGAACAAGGTCCAAGTACAGTTATATTATTCTTTTTATAAAAGGTAAAGTTTCTTCAAAATGATCTCCATCTCATTTGACACCCCTGCAAAACCGTGTCTTGAATCTACATTTGATTCATACCTTTCCTCAAACTTTACTTTGGCTTCCCGCCTGGCTTTGCGCTTCAAAGCAGGATCCCTAAAAACATCCTTGTTTACAATGGTCTTATCCAGGGGAATGTCAACTGAGTATCTGGAAATAAAGAAAAAAATAGAAGTCCAGTAAAAGGAAAAACTGCTCATTTACCAACACTGATTACAAACAGTTGTCTTCGACTACTTTGAATTCATCTTGTACTAACAGCTGACATTTAATTTCACATACAAAAACAAGAAATGCTGGAATCACTCAGCAGGTCTGGCAGCATCTGTGGAAAGAGAAGCAGAGTTAACGTTTCGGGTCAGTGACCCTTCTTCGGAACTGACAAATATTAGTTGTCAGTTCCGAAGAAGGGTCACTGACCCGAAACGTTAACTCTGCTTCTCTTTCCACAGATGCTGCCAGACCTGCTGAGTGATTCCAGCATTTCTTGTTTGTTTCAGATTTCCAGCATCCGCAGTATTTTGCTTTTAATTTCACATATCTAGTTCTTCAGAATTCTCACAAAGAAGATTGATCTGATCTGAAAAAGCCAGAAGCTGCAGCACAGCAAGTATGTTAAAAATGGCCCCAGTGCACTTGGGTTAGGGAGGCATCTGCTGTAAGTATGTTTTCCATCCTTCTGCAGGGTCAAGTTTTTTTTAAACTCATTCATGGGATGTGGGTGTCGCTGACTAGGCCAGCATTTATTGCCCATCCCTAATTGCCCTTGAGAAGGTGGTGAGCTGCCTTCTTGAACCACTGCAGTCCATGTGGGATAGGTACACCCACAGTGCTGTTAGGAAGGGAGTTGTAGGATTTTGACCCAGCAAAAGTGAAGGGACAGCGATATAGTTCCAAGTCAGGATGGTGTGTGGCTTGGAGGGGAAATTGCAAATGGTGGTGTTCCCATGCATCTGCCACCCTTGTCCTTCCAGGTGGTAGAGGTTGCGGGTTTGGAAGGTGCCGTCTAAGGAGCCTTGATGCATTGCTGCAGTGCATCTTGTAGATGATACCCACTGCTGACACTGTCAGTGGTGGAGGGAGTGAATTTTTTGTGGGTGGGCTGCTAATCAAGCAGGCTGCTTTGTCCTCTTGATCAACATTTGTTGCCTAAGCTTACAAATAGATTTGACCACTTGGGTGAGGTACTGGCAGAGGACTAGCATTTGTGGAATCAACACCATGTGGAGGAGAGACATTTGCAAAATTCAGCAGGAAAAATATAGGTTCATATATACTATAATGTCTGTTGCGAATTAAGGCAATAGGTCAACAGTACTTTCTCAGTGCAACTGGGTTTAGCAATAAATATTATTGTACCAGAACTGCCCACAACCCATGACCAATGTAAAAGAAAAACAGATGTACACAAATCTCATGACAATTAACTAATTAAACTGAATTTTATTAATTGAACTTAAAGGCATTCCAAATGAGGAAAATTGAAAATTAGACACAAGTGACCAACTACTGGATCATATAGACAGAAATTGGTTCTAGGGATGAGAAGCCTAGAGGCTCAAACATCGAGTCAGCAAAAAGCTTTTACTTTGAAAACCACATTTTCCCCTTTTCCAGAACTCCCTGTTTTGGCAGCCCTCCACTGCTGGCATGCCCACTGGTCACTGGCTGTTGACAGGCTATCAGTCAAATCTGATAGTGTCTTAAAACCCAGCATCCATATACACAACCAGTGGGAGTTTCTGGCTGGCTAAAAGGTGCAGGAACACCAGCTGTTGTCCCCCGTTCTCGCCCAGGAGGTGTCAAGTCCAACTTCTGCCCCAGCTAAACACAAATAACCTCAACACTGATGAAATCAGGGACTTTCAACTACATTTATAGTTCAGTTATACAATACTTGAACTGGGTAAGGCACTCGAGAGCCCAGTGCACTCACTGTACTACATCTGACCAAGAGCTCTTGAACGAGAAGTAGTGGCTGCTGTTTCTGCACCAGTTATCTGACCAGATCTATGTGAGGATGTTGGGGTTAAGACAAAATTAGGCTTGACTGAACCAGTCAACTATCACTGACAAGGTACCAGAGGGCAGCTGTCAGCTGAGGACAGTTACCAACCAAGCAGTCTTACATCCTGGAAAGGGGAACAAAAAAGCTTCCAACAGACTCAATGTTTGAACCTCTGTCTTCTCCACCCTAGAACCATGTTCTGCATATAATGTGATGTTTCTGTAGTTGGTAGTTTGTCTCTAATGGTTTTCATTCCCCCCTGCAAAAAAAAATGCAATACCTTTAGGTTCAATTATGGACTAAGTATTAATGTGGAAAGTGTTTAATTTCCCAACATTAACCTCTTATATTGTCCACCAAATTCAATGAGGAGGAGGGACGCAGGTAATAGACTTATTTGAATCAGTCAAATTAGTTCTTAATCTTCAAATGAAGGTTGCACTTTACACAGCAAATTATGCAACTGCTAAAATCCAAAGGACACTTGCAGTTAAGTTCTTAACCAGAACATCTTTCATTTTTGAAGATTTTGAAGATATTGAACAGAGGAACCAAATGTTCATTACTTTCACAGCATGTTTATAAGCGCTTGAAGCAGGAAGCATTTTACAACTGCAGCAGTCCAAGTCAAATTGGGCAGTAACATTTAGGTTAATTTAATGCTCCAAATATTTGATACAACCTGCTTTTCAGCTCCAGTCACACTGTGAACAATCTTCACAACATTCCACACCATCAGGCCACAACTAATTAGACAGTCAAGCTTCAACTCAAGTCGACATTTCAATTCTCCATAAAAGTAGACAGGTACTTTATACTGAATCCTGTATTTTTCAATTCATGTGGAACAGTCTGTCTACTCATCCTCTCACCTTTTGCAAAAGAGAGGAGTGATATACATTCCAGTCCCAACACCACCTCTCATACTAAACGCTAGGGATACGAGCAACATTTTGGTAAACTGTCTTTTCTCAGTACCAAAACCGTCCACTGGGCAGGTACAAAATTTATGAGTGCCCAATGGAATAACTTCCTCAATCAGGGCCACCATCTACAGATTTTAGACAGGGAGCACCAAACTGTTGGGAAGAGAACAGGGTAGGTCAAGGAAAATAAAGAGAAACTGAGGCTAACCAACAATTCACATTCCTCTCTTCACCTGGCACATACATGCAGCAAAGACAGTGGACCACATGGGGCACCACCTTCTACTTTTTATTCATCACCCTATACTAAGCTAGGTTTTCCACGCCATGCAGTGACACAATAAGCACCGAAGCTCCCAAGATAACCCTGCGGAATGGCAAATAAAATTCCAAAAATACCAAATAAAAAGGGAAAATCCAGCACACAATTTACCCTTGTACAGTGGGTTTTACAAAGCAGGTGCTGGATTTGAAAGGTTCTTATCCAGCAATTCATTACTGACACTCTGGTTAAAATCACCTAAATACACAAATTAAGTTCTGCAAAAACATTCAAAGTACATCACAGACAAGGAACTTTTATAATGAAAGTGCAGTCTCCAAACTTGAAATCAGGTCATTTGCCACCTACATTCAAGGCCTTCCATATAGGAGTGATCTTCTAGCCCTTGGCACTTCTAAACACATGACTGCAGCAAGAGATAAACTTATATGATTTGTTCTTGGGATGTGAACGTCACTGGCAAGGCCAGCATTTACTGCCCGTGAGAAGATGGTGGTCAGCTGCCTTCTTGAACTGCTGCAGTTCATGCAGTGTAGATACACCCAGTGATGGTAGGGAGAGAGTTCCAGGTTTTTGACCCAGTGATAGTGAAGGAACGGCGATATAGTTTCAAGTCAGGATGGTGTATGGCTTTGAGGCGAATTTGCAGCTAATGATGTTTCCATGCATCTGTCACACTTGTCCTTCTAGGTGGTACAGGTCGTGAGTTTGAAAGGTGCTGTCAAAGGAGCCTTGGTGAGTTGCTGCAGTACATCTTGTAGATGGCACACACAGCAGCCACAGTATGCGGTTGGCGGAGGGAATGAATGTTTTAGCTGATTGTGGGGGGGAATGCAGTGCCGGTGAAGAAGGCTGCTTTGTCTTGGATGGTGTCGAATTTGGATGTGCACTCATCCAGGCAAGTGGCAGAAATTCCACTAACACTCCTGAATTGTGCCTTGTAGATGGTGCACAGGTTTTTGGGAGTCAGGAGTTGAGTTACTCACTTCCTAGCCTCTGACCTGCTCTTGTAGCCACAGTATTTATATGGCTGTGGCAGTTACGTTTCTGATCAACAGTAAGTCCTAGGATGTAGATGGTGGGGGATTCAGTGATGACAATGTCATTGAATGTCAAGGGGAGGTAGTTAAGATTCTCTTCTATTGGAGATAATCATTGCCTGACATGGACTGCTTCGGTATCCAAGGAGTTGTGAATGGCACTGAACACTGCAATCCAGCAAACCTCCCCACTTCTGAACTTATGTTGAAGGGAAGGTCATTGATGAAGCAGCTGAAGATGGTTGGGCCTGGGACACTACCCTGAAGAACTCATGCAGAGATGTCCGAGGGCTGCGATGATTGGCATCAATAACCAGAATGATCTTCCGTTGTGCTAAGTATGACTCCAACCAGTGGAGAGTTTTCCCCGATTCCCATTGACTTCCATTTTGCCAGGACTCCTTGATGCCTCACTCATCAAATGATGTCTTGATGTCAAGGGCAGTTACTCTCACCTCACCTCTGGAATTCAGCTCTTTTGTTCATGTTTGGACCAAGGTTGTAATGAGGTCTGGAGCTGATAGGCCCTTGCAGAACCCAAACTGAGTGACAGTGAGCAGGTTATTGCTGGGTAAGAGCTGCCCGATAGCACTGTTAACGACACCTTCCATCACTTTGTTGATGACTTGAGAGTAGACTAATTACCGGTAAGTAGCTGGATTGGATTTGTCCTGCTTACTGTGGATAGGACATACCTAGGCAATTTTTCACATCATCAGGTAGGTGCCTGTGCCGTAGCTGTACTGGAACAGCTTGGCTAAGGGCACAGCCAGTTCTGGAGCATAAGTTTTCAGTAATACAGTCAGGATGTTGTCAGGGCCTATAGTATTTGCTGTATCTTGACACTGATATATGTTCCAACACTTACCTGGTTGGCATCAGGTGGTTGTAGTTGTACACTTTCACAAAGGACTTTATCTTGGACCTCTTGGCCACCTTCTTCTTACCCATTTTGGCAGTCACTTTACGAGGATAACGATCTATACCAGCAACCAGGGCATGACTGTAAGGTCTATCAGAGGTCCCATCATCAATGTTCTACAAGATAAAGCACAATATTTCAGTCATGGTACGACAATATTGAAGTAGCCAATATCAAAAATCTAGTTGCCACACTCAGTGTACAACTGGCAATTGTGCTAGTTTTCTGCTCAGTTGCTAGCACTCCAGATGCAAGACCCACTCCAGGACTTGGCATTTGTCACCTCCAGTTAGAAGGTTATGGGTTCTACTGCTCAAGCACATAATACAAGCTGACTTCCAATACAGCAATGACAGAACACTGCCATTGTTAGGGTTCTCAAACTGATCTTAAAGATCCCACTGCATTTAAGTAGAAACAGAGATTCCCCCCCAGTACACTGACCAATATTTCTCTTCAAACAAAAAAAAGTAAAATCGATCAACAGGTCATCCATTTCATTGCCATGTCTGGGATCTTCTATCCAATAGTTGCCATTACACTTTATTCCCGCAAGAACAATCAGTATATACCAAAGTAATTCATCTGTGTGAAGTCGAAACGACATAATAATGCACTATTATAAATAGAAGTCTTCTTCCCCAACATCTCTCTCCCCCTCCCCGCAACCAATTCTCGCAGATAAAATGATTGATGGATAGACTGCCCTGGTTAAAGTCATGAACATTCTTACAATTGTGTCCCCCCCCCACAATATTTGTTGTTATCTCTCCATAGCCTCATTAGTTCACCAATCTCCATCCTTCAACTGTGGTTCACTGCCTTGGCACTGTTCAATGTTGGTCCCACACCCACCTGTCCCAATGAAGCCAGCACAACTACAATCGTTTCTCCTCCTGTACCAACTTGAACATGTCACACGTGCCCAAACTTCCATCCTCATCCCATTTCAACTCCATGCCACCTTGTGCGACATTATCCAAGGGCAAAGCACACATATCGAAGCAGGACCAAATACCCAACTTCATTGTGCTGGGACCCTCGCCTTCACAAATGTTGCTGCACTCAGGACATCGACTCGGAAGCTTCTCCAGTTTAACAGTAGTAACAATGAAGCCACCTTATTTAGCTTCCATCAAAAAAAAAGCCAGTATCCAAAACCCCATGAAGCATCTGGAGATATTCTGCTACAAAGAGGTTTCTAGGTAAAGCACAAGTGTTTTAAACGGAGTCTCAATGCCTTACAGCCGGATGTCGCTCAGAGTGCATTTATCTCTTCACTAAAGAGATTCCTGTCCAACTTTCATTAAAAGCTACATTTATAATATATTTTACCAACAATCATAATTAGAAGAACTGTACCTTTACAATGACACCTTTGCGTCCAGCGTAGCGTCCGGCCAGCACCAGAACCACCTTCCCAGGTTTCATAAACTTTCCCATTTCTGTAAGAACAAGGTAGATTATGTCACAAAGGTAGCACATCAATACAAATGCACTTTGAAAGAGCAGAAAGCTCTTCCAGTGTGGTGACCAGCATTCACCTTGCAACCACCACCACCAAATACAGTTGTAATCAGTTATTAATCTCATTTCTGGCGTGTGGGGCCTTGCTCTTTCTTAGTTTGCCTACACAACAGTGATTGCATTTCAAAAGTAATTCACTGACTGTGAAACACTTTGAGCAACCCTATCAGTGAAACATAAATGCAAGTTCTTTCCTTCCACAAAACTGCCACTGATCTGAATGCAATGCTGGATTCTGTAATGCATGTAACTTCCCCACGACAGTCGAGCTTCATTGGGGTGCAAGTCTTTTCACAATTACAGTACATAACCATGCCCCAGACCACGATTGCATTTTCTCCGTGTACGGATGAATATGAATGTAAAGCTGGGATTGTGACGGCTGAGGCCTGTCTGGGATGTCTTGGCGGTGAGAAGTGGCGATTTGCCCGGAACAGACTCTGCAACTGCATCCGCTGCAGGGTCGGCTCCACAGTCAGGGGAAAGCGGGCAGTTTGCACACTCGGGGCTGAAGGCCTGGAGCCACCGCAGCTCCCAAATAAACCTTTGAATTCAAAAATAAGACCTTGGCCCCTCAAAGAAGAACAATTTGTTTCAGTAGCGGCTAAAATGGGAAAGCTGCGATGCGCCCAGACGGAGGATGGAATGGGATTGAAATGGGTAAATTTACCCGCTCCTTTCCTGCTGCTCAATGGCCGCCACCCGCCGTAAAGGAAGTTCGCCGGCTCGCGATGACCTTTGACAGCGTTCCCCTGATTACGTCAACGCCACTTCCGCTCCGTGCTTGTAGATAGTTTGTAGGTTTGGCAAAGCTTGACAAAACTACATTAACTGGAGGCAAATATAAAACATTTAGAATAAATAGATTGATGCATATAAAATAAACAGGGTTGCTGTTCAGTGTGAGATAATTAGCTGTGATGGGACCACTGCTAGTTTCTTAATGAGAATCAGTTTAGGTGGGCCCCATGGTCTATCTTCAACTTGTGACATGGAGGGCCCTGTTTCACACCACTCAGGATAGGAAAGGGCTCTGATGAGGAGCCACCATGTTGAATTGTGCCTTTCATATTGTCATGGAATGAGGTGATGATACTTAGTAGCTTTGGTGGACATCCGATCTTTTCTAGTAGTCTGAAGAGACCACGTCTGCTGACGAGGTCAAAGGCTTTGGTGAGATCAATGAAAGCAATGTAGAGGGGCATCTGTTGTTCACGGCATTTCTCCTGTATCTGACGAAGGGAGAACAGCATGTCAATGGTCGATCTCTCTGCACGAAAGCCACACTGTGCCTCAGGGTAGACGCGCTCGGCCAGCTTCTGGAGCCTGTTCAGAGCGACTCGAGCAAAGACTTTCCCCACTATGCTGAGCAGGGAGATTCCACGGTAGTTGTTGCAGTCGCCGCGGTCACCTTTGTTTTTATAGAGGGTGATGATATTGGCATCGCGCATGTCCTGGGGTACTGCTCCCTCGTCCCAGCACAGGCATAGCAGTTCATGTAGTGCTGAGAGTATAGCAGGCTTGGCACTCTTGATTATTTCAGGGGTAATGCTGTCCTATCCCAGGGACTTTTCCGCTGGCTAGAGAATCAATGGCATCACTGAGTTCCGATTTGGTTGGCTGTATGTCCAGCTCATCCATGACTGGTAGAGGCTGGGCTGCATTGAGGGCAATCTCAGTGACAGCATTCTCCCTGGAGTACAGTTCTAGGTAGTGCTCAACCCAGCGGTCCATCTGTTTGCGTTGGTCAGTGATTATGTCCCCCGATTTAGATTTGAGGGGGGCGATCTTCTTGATGGTTGGCCCAAGAGCTCTCTTCATGCCATCATACATTCCTCTGATGTTTCCGGTGTCTGAGGCCAGCTGAATATGACTGCATAGGTGTTGCCAGTAGTCGTTTGCGCAACGCCTAGCTGTTCTTTGTGCAGTACTTGAGTGGTGTGAAACAGGGCTGTGTTCTCGCACCCACACTTTTTGGGATTTTCTTCTCCCTGCTGCTTTCACATGCGTTCAAATCCTCTGAAGAAGGAATTTTCCTCCACACAAGATCAGGGGGCAGGTTGTTCAACCTTTCCCGTCTAAGAGCGAAGTCCAAAGTACGGAAAGTCCTCACCAGAGAATTCCTCTTTGCTGACGATGCTGCTTTAACATCTCACACTGAAGAGTGCCTGCAGAGTCTCATCGACAGGTTTGCGGCTGCCTGCAATGAATTTGGCCTAACCATCAGCCTCAAGAAAACGAACATCATGGGGCAGGACGTCAGAAATGCTCCATCCATCAATATTGGCGACCACGCTCTGGAAGTGGTTCAAGAGTTCACCTACCTAGGCTCAACTATCACCAGTAACCTGTCTCTAGATGCAGAAATCAACAAGCGCATAGGTAAGGCTTCCACTGCTATGGCCAGACTGGCCAAGAGAGTGTGGGAAAATGGCGCACTGACACGGAACACAAAAGTCCGAGTGTATCAGGCCTGTGTCCTCAGTACCTTGCTCTACGGCAGCGAGGCCTGGACAACGTATGCCAGCCAAGAGCGACGTCTCAATTCATTCCATCTTCGCTGCCTTCGGAGAATACTTGGCATCAGGTGGCAGGACTATATCTCCAACACAGAAGTCCTTGAAGCTGCCAACACCCCCAGCTTATACACACTACTGAGTCAGCGGCGCTTGAGATGGCTTGGCCATGCGAGCCGCATGGAAGGTGGCAGGATCCCCAAAGACACATTGTACAGCGAGCTCGCCACTGGTATCAGACCCACCGGCCGTCCATGTCTCCGCTATAAAGACGTCTGCAAACGCGACATGAAATCGTGTGACATTGATCACAAGTCGTGGGAGTCAGTTGCCAGCATTCGCCAGAGCTGGCGGGCAGCCATAAAGACAGGGCTAAATTGTGGCGAGTCGAAGAGTCTTAGTAGTTGGCAGGAAAAAAGACAGAGGCGCAAGGGGAGAGCCAACTGTGCAACAGCCCCGACAAACAAATTTCTCTGCAGCACCTGTGGAAGAGCCTGTCACTCCCGAATTGGCCTTTATAGCCACTCCAGGCGCTGCTTCACAAACCACTGACCACCTCCAGGCGCGTATCCATTGTCTCTCGAGATAAGGAGGCCCAAAAGAAGAAAGAAATAAGACATGGAGGGCAGTGTTGAAAAAGGTTTCTCAGCTGGTCCTTTTTTGTTCATTTGTGAAGCACCAGACACATAGGGGTGGATGATTCCATAATCCACAACCTCCCACTAGGGAAACACTATTTGCAAATCTTACAACATGGTGAGCCTGTAATTTTCCAGGAAGTGTCCTGGTGGGTGGAATCAGTGACTAAATGTTTAAGTGTGTTGTTATTTATAGGGGTTGCCATTGCAACTGATTGCATCCGAATCCTTGGGGATTGTCTTACTATGGTATGGACAAATTGTATAATTGATTTCTTAGAAATACAGCAAGTGTTATGCAGGCCGGTAATTTTCATACTTTTCTGTATGGGGAACCTACTGCAAACAACAAGAAAACTTGCATTTATACAGCGCCTTTAATATAGTAAAACATCCCAAGGCACTTCACAGAGCATTATCAAATAAAATTTGGCACAGAGCCACAAAAGCAGATATTACAAAACAAGCATTTATCCAGCACCTCTAATGCAGCAAGATATCCCAAGACACTTCACAAGAGGGTTAATCAAAATTTGACATTGAAGAGATGTCAGAACCAAAAACTTGAGCAAAGAAGTAGGTTTTAAGGATCATCTTAAAAGAGGTAGAGAGGCTTAGGGAGGGATTTCTAGAACTTAGAGCCTAGGCAGCTGAAGACATGGCCACCAATGATGGAACAATTGAAATCCAGGCTCTGCAAGAGATAAGGAGGGGGCGAGGCCATGGAGGAATTTGAAGACAAGGATGAGAACTAGACTGGGAACCAGTGTAAGTCATCAAGCGCAGGATTGATGGGTAAACGGGAATTGATGCAAATTAAGAAATGGGCAGCAGTGTTTTGGTTGACTACAGGTTTATGTAGGGTGGAAGGTAGGAGGCTGAGGAGAACATTGGAATAGTCAAGGCTAGAAAGTTGGGGGAATCCACAGATGAGCTGAGGCAGACACATAGATGGACCCTGTTATGCAGATAGTAGGCGGTCTTGGTATGATATGGGGTCATCTTACTGTAGACCTCCAGTCCTAATTCCAAAACACAGTACTTCCATTGTAAAATTAATTACTAAGCAGCAGAAATCATGTGCCATAAGTCAAGAAACAGTAAAATTTAGAAACCTGCTGAAACAAAGAAGGATTTGATGAGCTGATGATCCCTGCAGGACAGTACTGAGGGTCTGGGTATACAAGTTTGAATGCTTATGATGAAAGCAAATGTAATAGCTATACTGTTCATAGCAAGGTCCAAAAACTGCAATTAGATGAATGAGTTAAACTGTTTACAGTAGTATGGGTTTCAGGAATGTTGGTCATGATACTTGGAGATCTCCCTCTACTGGAGTGTTAGTCTAGACCATGAGCCCAAACTCCTGGAATGAGGCTTGAAAGTACAATCTCTGAGCCAGAGGTGAAAGTACTATCAAACAAGCCAGACTGACATACAATTCCCTTTGCAAGTAACCATCATTAGTTTCAAGCAGTAAAGGCAACTATTTAACACCTATAGAACTTCTCTTCTATCTGATATAGTACAAGTAGGTTAATGGACAGAAGTCAAAAGAGCTTTCAAATCGAACAGTCTTTTAATGCTCCTTGTTGGTGACTTTAAAAATCATCCTATGCCCTGTGAAAAGTTAAATAACTAAATAACAATTGCAACTTTTGTACTTTTATTAAATATTGTCCATCTCAAAGGATTTTGTTATTCCGTTCATTTATACTGAAAAAATCTTTCTGGAGCTTCCCAATTAGAATGGTTGCATCTGCCGTGAAGTAGTAATCCAGATTTGGCCTGGGTTGCTGAGTAAATTTTAAGCAGAATTTTCCTGTGCACACAAGACTACCTGTAGTATCTGGAAGCTCTGAAATACAATGACTTCACCCATTACAGATCTGCACTTTTTGACTTTCTACAGAATCTTCTACATAGAGGAATCACTTACCTTGTTTCCCTCACTAAGTTTCCCAATTTATTTGCTTTTTTCTTCAAAAGACATTGATGCTGATTCTCATCCATGTTTTCAAGCAGGAATGGAGAGGTAGCATAACTCATAGTGCAAGATTAACTGTGCCCATTGACTCCTAGGCCATGATCATTGTGGTGGATCCTCAAAATAAACAGCCCCTAGGAATCCACCAAAAACTGACAGGTAGGTCATTAGCCAACACAAGTCCACATTCTATGATATCGATAGGACTCCAAGGTAATTTTCAGACAGCAATGCTTCTCATGAAATCTGATCAAGGCCTCTGTCACTGGCCAGCAATGGGTATGATCCACTTACCTGGGGTTCATTAGTAGAGATTAGCCCCATTAACTTCTTTGTTGGGGTACAACAGGTTTGCTGCCTTTTTACACGAGCTGGAATAGCGTCATACCACCACCAACAAGCAGATGGCAATGCCCTCCTGTTTATGAATGACTTTCTCAAGGTGGGTGACTACATATAATACTGCTTTTTAAAAAATTAATTTCATGGGACTTGGGTGTCACTGGCAAGGCCAGCATTTGTTGCCCATTCCTAATTGCCCTTGAGGTGGCGGTGAGCTGCCTTCTTGAACCGCTGCAGTCTATCTGGTGCATATACACCCACAGTGCTGTTAGGCAGGGAGTTCCAGGATTTTGCTCCAGCAACAGTGAAGGAACAACGATATGTTCCAAGATGGTGTGCACTTTGGAGGGGAACTTGCTGTGAAACAGAACTGCCTGCTATAGAAATAATTGTGAAAAATACACTTTATAAACAAATACATAAATCTGTGCTTAGTTGCTGCCCAGAGTACAATTTAATTATAACTGGGTTTGTGCCACAAAACCCATCTCAATATAGTGGACATCAGAAAGAAATCACCTTCAGTGAATGAAGTTACAAACATGAAGCACGATTATCCACCAGCAGCACATGAGCCAGCCTATGAGCAATGCAAAAATTAGTTTTAAAAATGTCTGTTTCCTTAATAAAAAACGCAGCTATCAGACTTGAAGGAAATGAAAGTCCTTCAGGTTAAACAAGTGACTTCAGCTTCTGGCATTATAACTAAGGCAGATGATTAGTTTGTCATCGCATGACAAACCATATTTAATTCTGAACACATATGAACAGTGGGATTTTCTTTCCACATATTGCAGATTTACAGGGAAAGTCCTTGGGGCAGTGAAAATGCCAGTTTCCAAGCAGAGCCGAGTGATAACAAGTCAGTTGCCATGATTCCTAAACACTTTTTCCTGTCCTTTCTGGAATCATTTGATCAGCAAAACACTCTGCCCGCTAATCAATATCTACACAAACCTGGCACATTTCTAATGAATGGGGCAGTGTTATAGGACTCTGAGCCCACAAGCATCTGATTCAAAGGTGAGTACTATCAACCAAGCTGAATAGTCTCATCCAGTACTGAATTTATTTTTGGAAATAGAAATGGATTAGATAGTTAAAAATAGTAACAGTTACAAATTCTGACTGGAGAGGAACAACTTAAACAGGGAACTGTAAGCCAGTTAGCCCATCAGTAGTAGGTAAAATACTAGAATCTATTATTAGGGATGTGGTCACAGGGCGCTTAAGAAAATCATATTAAGCAGAGTCAACACTGATTTGTGCAAGGGAAGTAGTGTTGGCAAAGTTTTTTGAGAATATAACTAGTAAGAAGGATAAGGGGGAACCAGTGGGATAAAGTGTATTTGGATTTTCAAAACGCATCGATACGGTGCCAAACAGGTTACGACACAAAATTAAGACTCATAGAATTGGGGGTAATATATTAGGAGTTAATGAACAGAAAACAGATAGGGACAAAAAGAACATTTTGGAGTTGGCAGGCTGTAATTAGCAGGGTACTGAAAGGTTCAGTACTTGAGCCTCAGCTATTTACAATCTATGTTAATGGCTTAGATGAGGGGCTGAGTGTAACATATCCAAGTTTGCTGACAATACAATGTTAGGTGGGAAAGTAAGTGGTGAGGAGGATGCAAAAGATGCAGACAGGTTGGGTGAGTGGGCAAGAACATGGCAGATGGAATACAATGTAGGACACGTGTGAAGTTATCCACTTTAGCAGGAAAAATAAAGAATATTTTTTGAATATTGAGAGACTAGGAAATGTTTGCATTCAGAGGGACCTGGGTGTCTTTGTATACAAATCACAGTAAGTTAACATGCAGGCACAGCAAGCACTTGGGAAGGCAAATGAGTTTTTGTTACAAAGGGATTGGAGTCTAAGGGTAAAGTCTTCCTATAATTATACAAGGCATTGGTGAGGCCAACACCTGGCGTAGTGTGCTGTTTTGATCTCCAACACAAGAAAGGACATTCTTACCCTAAACAGAATGCCATGAAGGTTCACTAGACTGGTTCCTGGGATGAAGGGATTGTTCTATGAAGAGAGAGGGAGTAGACTAGGCCTATATTCCCTGCAATTTAGAAGAATTAGAGGTGATCTCATTGAAACACGCAATTCTTAAGGGGTATCCTCCTCACTGCTTACTTTCCCACCTAACTTTGTATTCTCAACAAACTTGAATATTCTGAGAAAATGGTTTCCCCACTGGAGAATTTAGGATATGGGGTCACAGTCTTAGAATTAGGGGCCAGCCATTTAGGACTGAGATTGGGAGAAATTTCTTCAAAGGGTTGTGAATCTTTGGAATTCTCTACCCCAGAGAGCTGTGGGTGCTCAGTCATAGAGTATATTCAAGACAGAGGTTGATAAAATTTTTGGCCATTTAGGGAATTAAGGCATATAGGGTTAATGCAAGAAGGTGGAGATAAGGCAGAAGATTGTACTGAATGGAGGAGAAGGTTGGAAGGACCAAATGGCTTACCTCCATCGCCTACTTATGTTCTTGAAATAACTGCACATATTGGATACTTTCTTAGTCTTTTATTGAATCTGTGTCCACACACTTGGGTACTTGGACAGAATTTCAAATACAGCAATAATTCATGCCACAAAATTATACTACTGCATGATGTAACAATAAACCTCAAATTATACATTTACCTTACATATCAACCATATACATACATAAAATTATTTAAGTTATGCAGCTTTCACCATCATTCCAAAGTTCATAAATGAGAAGATATAACAATGGGTTTCAGTACACAGATATGTGGGACAAAGAAATTCAGTTTATTCATGTATATGTACAATGTAATGGCCACTTTGTCTGGTTTCAGTCTTGTGCTATAATAGTGCAATTGCCATTAGGGTGGTGATGATTCATGAAAATAAATCAATGAATTGAATGAATTTTTGTACCTAGAGCAGCACACAATGAGGACATTGATAACATAACATTTATTCTATGTAATAGGCGAACTTGCACTGCAGCCCCTTCTATGAGTTAGCCATACTCCTCTCATGGCGTACATAATTTTGTTTTTAGTGTTTTTTTTCAAAAAGCATTTGCAGAATTTTTTTCATTAAGAAAAATCATTAAGGCTAATGTCTGCATGAAAATATCACCAAAGACCTTTTCCAAATCAGTCTATTATTGACTGTATAGTTTAATTTAAATATTTAAGATTGTGTTGTAATTGTCATATCTTTTATTGATGAGAGAAATGCTATAGTACTCGATACTACTATGATGTACAACTAAAAGAAGCTTCTAAAATAAATACCATGAAATTCTCAATGTGTCAATTTCAGGGTTAAAAGTGAGGTGAGAAACTAGGATCTTGTATTAGGATGAAAATTAAAAACCTTAATATTGTATCCATCAGATGACACATCTGATCCACTTGTCCAAATGTCACGTTATAACATTGCACAACCCGGCCTACCACAGAAGCTAACGCTAGCTCCCCCACCCCCACCAATCAAAATAGAATATATGTGTTTGTAATTAACAAAGAGTAACCAATATTCCCTTCTGGGCTATGGAGAGTAGCAAGTTTTCGGGCAATGCTCAGTGTTAAAGTATAGCAAATAATACACTTTACTGACTACCACTGTGGGCTGTAGAACGAAAATGTAACAGTGTGTTAGAGCAGACAGCTGCAAGTTAAGGATTTAATGCAGATTGTAGGATATTTCTTTACCCAAGGAGTATTGTAAGATTTCTAGCTAACTATGTCAATTCAGAGTACTTGGGAAGGCATTAGTGTCCATTGTGAGGTCAGAGCCCATGGGCGTGTCCTAACATTAATCAGATGCCAGCAATTTCTCTCTTGACTGATAACTCCCTAAGATTCATGTTATCTTGTATGGCAGCATATCACACCCCAAAGCATTCTTCAACCATCATTTATTTTTGCAGTGTAGTAACTGTTGTTGCTTTTGTTGTTGGTAAAAGCAGCACCAAATTTGTATGGAGTAATTTCAGGAATTCTTGCTCTAATTCTTCTGGTGCCTGGTGGGTTGGAGAGGAAGGGCCTGATGCTAGGTTCAGGCTGCATTTACATTCTATTTGTGTGTTGCTGCAAAGGGAAACTACTTTTATTTATGGATGACAACAAATTGGTGGACATAGTTAACAAAGGAGGACTGCGACAAAATACAAGATGTTAAACTTGCACAATGGCTGTAAATAGGAAATTAATTTAAATATAGATAAGCACGAGTTGGTGCATTTTGGTAGGACTGATAAGGAGACCATATATTCCTTGGAAAATAAGAATCTAAATGGGCTGAAGGCACAAAGGGATCTCAGTACAGATACACAAATTAGCAAAAGTAGCAATGAAAGTTAAAGTCTTAAAAAGTGCAAACAAAGCACTGGGGTTCATTTAAATAAATAGAATTCAAAAGCAGAGAAGCTATGTTTAAATTTATATAGAACATTGGTTAGATCACATTTAACAGTTCTGGTTTCCATACTGCAAAAGGATATTGAAGCTCTAGAGAAAGTGCTGAAAAGATTCACAAAGATATACCAGAACTGTGAGGGTACAACTATCAGGAAAAACTGAACATGCTGGGTTCTTTACTCTAGAAAAGAGAAGACTGACAGACAATATGATAGAGGTCTTAAATTATGATGAGCTCGACAGAATAGAAGTGGAGAGGTTGCTTCCACTTGTGGGGTGGGGAGAGGGTGGGTCCAAAACATTTATAAACTAATGAATTTTGAGAATTGAACTTTGTCTCAAAAAAATAACAGAATAAGTTATAAATTGTCCACTCTTATTGACTCAGTTTCATTTGCTTTGAAAATAAATTATCTAGTAATTTGAATTAAGCAATGCAAAATTGCATGAGGCAGTTTGTGCTGGGGGGAAAAAAGCCTCAAGCAGGACTTTGCCATTATAAACATTTCTTTAAAAAAAATACAAGAACTGTCAGCCAGATCCCATTTTTGACTTGGCTATACATTGAGTTGGTCAGCTTTATCTTTGGAAAAAACAAAAGAAATTCTTATCAAACTAACAGCAGTTGTTGTTTCAATGCTAAACAACATGTTTTGTCATTTGTAAAGATCTCAAATTTGGTTCAACTGTGAAAATCAGTATCAGCAGGGTTTTTTTCGCTTACATCTTTAGCAAAATGGAGACCAAATTAATACATACCATCCAAGTTACCAAATATGCGATTAAAAAAATCCTTCTTTGTTTTTAATTCATGGGACAAGAAAATAACTTGGAACTATGCACAGAAATTGACATCTGAAAATTTCTTTCAAAAACAGAAATTTTCACATTGATATTACAAAAAACTTTTGCATTCCTATGTTCTACTGTAGTGTGTACTCAATGTTCCAGAGGCATTTAACTTTTCTGGTCCATGTCCTGCTAAATAAATATAATAACCAAGGACATTGCACAATTGTTCATAAACAACTGAACATTCCTCCAAGCTTTTAGTCTGGGTTCTGTAAGGTATAGAATGCCTCATCTTAGAATATAGCATGAACAGTGTGTGTCCAAAGTCAACTGACACTATTTTCAATGATCTCACAATGAAGTGATTAATTAATTACACTTAATGGTTAAGACATGTATGGTTTGCATATTAATTTGCTATTGTGCAAAAATGTTCTAGGAAAGTAATTTAATTATCAAACTTCTTCTTCCAACATGTATAGCGCATATCCTACAGACCAGACAGCAGTACTGACCATATGCTGTACAACATTAAACAGAATGACTTCTCAACACAGTACACAGCTAGGAAATGGGTGAGGAAAAGCAGACAAAAAATTGAATTCCTGATTTTATATCAGAACATCCCAGTCACACTGAACATTAACTGAATATATTATATCTATGTATAAATTTTAAATAAGTCTATACACACACACACACACACGTATATATATTTGTAACCAAGAAACCTTAGATAACTGCCTGATTGTATCCATTAAGTTATAATTGTTTCTTGATCCTTAAGAAATATCATTAGTGTCTGAAAGAAAATGACACTCCCCTAATTAAACAATTGCAGTAGTCTATTCCGGTCATACCCAATGCCCAAAATGTACAAAAATAATGCATGACAGAGACACAGACCGATCACAAGCACAGTTGAGATAGCGCTACACAGCTTGTATGATGCTCCAATGCACCATGCCTTGGAGTAGTAGAATGTGGATCTGTGCAGCAATTCTCCACATGGTTAAAAGTTATCTAAGCTGAAACATCAGGCTCGAAACTTGAAGCCATGTTCCAGCTACCCTGAGCTACTCTCAGATCCCTCCAAGAAACCTGGTACAGGTCTAAAGGTATGTTATCTGTCCACCTTCATTGGTCAAGAACTGGTGTGTAGACAGAGAAACGGCAAAAATTAAAATTTTAAATGAAATTCAAAGGTTAAGGAGGAAAACAAAACTTGCTGGCAGAAAAATGCTCTAGAACCATAAGATTCTCTAAAGTAAGGGTCTCATCAAAAACTAATGTGAGTTTGTACTGAGAAATGTGGAGTTAAGTTGCAGATCAGCCATCATCTCATTGAATGGCAGAATAAGCTCGAGGGGTTAATTGGCCTACCCCTGTTCCTATGAAAAAAGTGCTTATGCTTTTTAGCCAGTCTCCAACACTGATGACCTGTCCTACTATAGCGGAAATTCCTCTAGCTAGGTGACCATTAGAAATTATGACAAGGATAATGCGAGAGATTCAGTAGCCAGTTCTCATCTAGCTGCAAGTATTCACAGAAAAACCCAACTCCCTCCATAAATGTGACCTACAGTGTTTCTTTTATAGAAAGCTGATTTAAACCATCTAGCTATAATACATTTAAAGTTTTGCAATCTAGTGTGTACGCCTTGCAAATGTCACACTTACTTCCTGTAACACTATTCACATCACACTTTGTTGATAACACTATTGTTATAAAACAGCACATCCTATGTTTCAATGTGAACAGTACCACAGGCAACCTGTTATATTTTATAAATATTTAAATTCCAGTCTTTTTTAAAAAAAAACTTTGTAGTCACTTATAAATTTGATTTAAAATACAACTGTAACAGACCTCTGGGGAAAAAATGATCCAGTCGTCAATTTAACATACCTCAAACTTTCAGTTAAGGCTGTAATATTCAAAAAAAGAGCAGCATAGGTTTAATATGCAAAGGATTTGAACATTTAAACCAATCTTTCATTGGACAAAATAGAACATCTTGAATAAAATATATACATCAGGAAACACTAAAAAGCATCTTTGATATTTTTTAACTGTCGAACTGCAGTGTCGACTGGAAGTTTGAAGTGCAGGTTGCTAAGACGACTGAGTATGTTGAGTGTACTCTCAAACCCAGTAGAAGCCATGTAGCTCCATGGCTGGTAGTGACTCTGGATAAGTGTCCCTGACTTACAAATCAGGTTTACCCAGGAAACCAAACGCTGCTCATTCAGTGCCATGCATATCAAGGCCTTAAATTCTGAATCTGCACTGCGCTTGTAACGGTCATGTTCTGTAAGCACAGTGTGAACTGCAGAAAGTAAACTTTGTTTAGGAGTTACAATACCATTTCCAGTCACTGGCAAGGCAAAGGATTGAGAGAGCTTGCGAGCAGGCGACTCTACAAAGGCTCTACCATTTCTGGTATTGTAGTACTTCACAAAAAGTTGCCAGGGGTGCATGGTTTGTGGAGAGGTTGTGAATGAGGGAAGGAGACACGCAATTGGTGCTAAGACCAAACTCATTCCTTGGGAGGAGGCATACAAACCGTGGCTCATCAAGTCCCGGAGAGCTATTGACAACTCTTTTCGTACAGCTGTTGTAAGTTCATTCTTCCCACCAAGGCAAAGTTCACGGCTGCTGATCACATGTTTGTCAGCCTGTTGATGACTCAATGCCAGCTGCTTTACTTTATCTACAGCACCTTCTAGTTTCAGTAGCAGTGGACTGTAGTCCTTGTCTGTCTCATCAGGCTGCCACAATCCACGTGGGATCTGACCAGTTGCACATCCAAACTGACTAACAGCAAATATCTGCAGTATTGCCAGAGCTCTGCGCACAAGGTTTAATCCAGTCTCCCTCATCTTTCTGGTTGTTTCTCCATCCACTGTAAACCAACAGAAAAGTCAGTTTAAAAAAAATTAACAGAAACTAGATAATACTTGCACATATATAATGCCTCATGTCACATAAACTCAGTGCCTCAAAATTATGCTGAAGTGCAGTGACATTCACAATAGTCCTTTGCTCCAACAGATATTCTGTAATCATACATAACTTATGGGTCCCTAAGGTACCATTAGAGAGTTTCACTAGTTGTTTTGTAAAGGTGAAAATATTTACTGAATTTTTAAATGATTTTCATAAGAATTACATTTTACTTCCGAAGTCAGATTATTTAAACAAGTGGTTGTTTTTATCCATACAAACATTGAGGGGAAAGGGGTGGGAAGGAAAGAGTAAAAAAGGCACATTAATGTTGAGATAAATAACAGGTCCTTTGGCATTAAAGTCCAAACAAAAAATAGATGACTCAATCATCATAGCTGAATGGCGCTGATTTTTCCCCACAAGACAAAAGGCCAAAAATCACAAAGCTGTCCTGATGACGCTGATGACTTTTTTTTGGCATATTCATGTAATGTTCTATTTAAAGCCTGAAGGCTCTGTGGATAATGACCATGAAAAGATAGTTTATTTGGAGTATGACAAGAGCCCCTCATAACCAGAAATAAAATGCATCACAAAAATTAGACCTCACCATGATGGCTTCCACTTGTCAATTTTGCATTTGCTGCTTTATACTCATTCACTCCATGCACAGTGCATGTACACCTTCCATTCTGAGTCTGTGGAGGGCTTCCAACTTCATCTGTGTAATGAAAACATAAGTAAAGAACACATTACTTAGTTGAAATTCTTAGGTAGCCACTTCAGTAAAGTTTTCTGGGCTTTTAAAAAATTCACGGTGTTGGAACATGTATTTTATTGTCAAGACAGGGGAGAAAGCTCAGATTTTAACTCCAGGGTAGTAGCAAAGAAAATTAATATATGAACAGGATTCCTATTGATTTAAGATGAGAATCAAAGTTACACTTCACCTATCACTTCTGACCTTTGAGACTCAGCAATAAATGGCTTCTGGCAGTTTGTGTTGACATAACCTGATAACCTAGAATGGGCAAAATCAGATTCCCCTTCCAACCTCACCAAGTTAAAAGAGACAAAGAGCAATATAAAATGTATCATGCTGAACAGAGTCCTTTTCTGGTTATAGTTCAGATGACCCAGAAACACCCTCTCTACATTTTGGGGGATTGACATTTCACATTTGAAAATTCTTTTGCTAGTTGCATTTTTGATTGTTAAATTTCACATACTTGGTTTTGAATGGCAAACACATTTCCTGGCACACAACTCATCATTTATCAAACTGCACAAGGGGCATTGCAGATTTTCGTGGTGGTGGTGGTGTTGGGTGAGTGTGATAAGGGGATGGTGTTCCCCAGCAGCAAAACCATCTGTCAGACACTAACTCTTCGTATATGCAATATAAAAATTCTACAGATTTTAGTTACAAAACTTTTTTAAATAGGCTAAATGATCTTAAATCAATGAGTGAAATAAAAGCCAGTGGCTGTTAACAGCAGCACAATAGTTCTACATACCCTGGAGAAAGTTGATGAACATTTCAAGATCACAAATCTGTGTTTTAAGCTGCTCTAACAACTGTTCCTTCACTCTTGCTGGATTCACAATTTGGGCAATTGCTGCATCGACACGTTGTCTGAGTTCTTCTGGTGACAAATTGCTAAAATCTTCATTTAGATTCACATCTAGCTTCTTAATCAATTCGTCTATGATTACCTGAAAAGAAAGACACAAATCATTGCACATTTCCTCTGTAAAAAAGGCACACATAATTGCACATTTCTTCTGTAACTTCTACTTTTCCACCATATTTTTGGGTCCCATGTCTAACTTCTACTCAAGAGGGCAGGCGTATGTTCTGCTTCCAGGGTTCTGTCAACAAAGGATCCAGAACTATAGGACACGATTTAAGGTAACTGGTAAAAGCAGCAGCAGTGACATGAGGAAAAACTTTTTTTTTTGTACACAATGAGTGAGTGAGTGAGTGGTTAGGATCTGGAATGCACTGCCTATGTGGAGGCAGATTCAATTGAGGCCTTCAAAAGAGAACTGAATAATTATCTGAAGCAAAAACATTTGCAGGGCTATGGGGAAAAGGCACGGGATTGGGACTAGGCGAGTTGCTCTTGTAGAAAGCCAGCATGGACACGATGGGCTGAATGACCTCTTTCTGTGCTGTAACCATTCTATGAATGTAATTGATCACTACAAGGTTTAGACAATATCCCTGATTATCCCTCCTCCGGTGTCTCTGCTCTCTTTCCACCCCAATATATATTTGGTATGTGGAAAAATTGCAAACTGGTAACTTGCCATTATAGAGCCCAACACCATATGCCAACCTTGGCTCAGTGGTATCATTCACCTGAATCAGAAAGTTGTGGGTTTAAGCCCCACTCCAGAGACAAGCACGTAATCCCGATCGGCACTTCTGTGCAGTACTGAGAGAATACTGCACTGCCAGAGGTGTCATCTTTCAGATGAGATGTTAAACCTAGGCCTCGTCTGCCTTTCAAGTGGATGCAAAAGATCCCACAGCACTACTTGAAGAACAGGGGAGTTCTTCCCATGTCTTGGCCAAAATTTATCCCTCAATCAATATCAGTAAAACAAATAATCGGCTATTTATTTCATTTCTGTTTGTGGAAGTTTGCTGTGTACAAACTGACTCCTGTGCTTATTACATTACAACAGTGACTACACTTAAAAAGTACTTTATTGGCTGTGAAGTTCTGTGGAATATCCTGAAGTGAAAGGCACTACAGAAACACATGTCTTTTTTTTTAAAAAGCTGATGTTACTTAAGAACATAGGAACAGAGGTAGGCTATTCAGCTCTCCAAGCATGGTCTACTATTCAATTAGATCATTGTTGATCTGTATCTTAACACCATCTACCTGCCTTGGTGCCATAATCTTTAACATCCTTGCCTAACAAGAGTCTATCAATCTCAGTTTTGAAATTTTCAATTGACCTAGCCTTAACAGCTTTTTGGGGAGATAGTTCCAGATTTCTATGATCCTGGTGGTTTAAATAGTTGTTGAGATGCATCAGCAGGTGAAACTTGTGTTTCATCTGCTCTGCTGAAGCACCTCAATAACTAATTAAACTACCCTTTATATTATTAGTTGGTTACCTTGAAGCTTATATGAAGGTGCAAGTATAAACACTTTGAGGCTGCTGGAATCTTAGTACATTATTATTGGTTGATTGTGCCTCTAGATTAAATTGACTGTGGATGAAATGAGAAACTGTCTGCAGTACACTATGACTTGCAATAACACATAGTTGCAATCCTTACCCGCTGGCGCTCTAGGACTATTGACTGGGGGAGAGATTCATAGCTGCCCTCCTGGTAAGCAAATGTTTCCAAGTCGTCAAGCTGTGTCTTTAGCTGTATAATCAGTTCCCTCTGCTTCTGACGTTGGGCCTCGAGTCGTTCAAGTTTCTCCCTTTCACTCTGAAAAGCAAACAATGAAAAAAAAAATCAAACTGATATTCTCAGTGTGTTTTCAAATACTCAAATAAAAAACAACAATTGTGGACTCTATCTCACGAGCAAAACCGCCCAAGCGTTGGGAAAACTGCAGACTTATATAATACATATTCACAGATTGCATAGAAACTATTTGAAAATACACCTTTTCATTTAATCCAAATCTCTTAGAAAAAAATGCAAAGTCTGAATACAGACACTGAATTAGATTAAGTGAACCAAGTTGGAAGATGTTGAGCGGAAGTTAACAAAATACAAGTGCAGCGACGTCATATAGTGAAAACTTAAATGCAAACTATTGGAGCAGGATAAGGCAATAATCTAAAGCAGTAGTAAAGTTATCAATTGAAGGTCATGACTTGGGACAACAGATCTGTTGCCCTTAAGCCTTTCAATGCTGAATATTCCAATAGCTTTAAAATATCAGGTTAATTTTTATCTTAACATTTACAAAAATACCCTAGTTTTGCATTTTTCAAACATGGAATATAGTAAGTTAGAAATAATGGAACTGGTAGCCGAACCCCTGTTCAAATTAGCCCTTTCCCTGCTCCTCGCCAATTTCATGCTGAGTCCAATCAGCCCTATTACAAGTTTATGCTGGCATGGTCATTTCTTTCCTTCATCCAACTTCACGCTGGCACACAAGAGCCCTTCCTCTTTCAATTTCACACTGACACCCTCCCACCTACAATGCGGCCCTTTGTTCCTCCCCTTAACTGTGAAATTACCAAATCCATCTTCTAATTACTGTCACCCTCTTTCGCTCCTGCTCCTACAGACACTGCCCAGTGGACAGCTCTGGACCTCGTCGATGGCTTCAATCACTGGCACATTTTCCTCTACGAGCTCACAGCACCAGATCCGCTCACATCCCTGTACTAGCCAGCTGAGACCAATCATGAACTGATGCAGCCTCGGCCCCAAGTCCAGACACTGACCCCACAACCCCCAACATAACACTCATATTCTGAGATAGAACAGTCAATCTGCACTGTTCCTGCACCCAGATATCAACCTGACAGATTGAATTCAGACAAATAAAAACCTGTTTCTGAAAACAAGCCTGCAGATTGTAAAAGGGAAGGAGTTCTGAGGTCTAAGGGGAACAAAAGTGAATAAAGCTAAATTAACTTAAATAAGAGCACATTTAAAAAAAAATCAGACTTATGCTCAAGAGTCCTAGCACATGCTCATGCAGGGCAAGCAAATTCAGGCTTATAGTTTTGTGTATAAAGCACATAAGGACCACATGGACATGCGAAATATATTTTTGGCAGTTCCTGAAGCATGCATACTAGTCTACTACACTTGAATCAAAGTCACTTAACTCACATTCTCAGTTAATTCAGTCTCTTTAACACTAAATTTCCACTTTGCTGTATTATTAATTGCCTGGATTTTGCAGTCAGCAGCAAAGCAATGGCACACACTGCTGACCTCAAAGAAAGCTTTGCTGAGAGAGCTAGGAATCTTTGTGGCAAGATCTTTAACTCTCTCACCAGGCAGTGGATTAGCGTTCTTTAAAGGGGATTTCCAGCGTGGCGCTGCAGTGATGTCATCTGGCTGTCCAAGTAGCCAATCAAATTAAAGAATTCTCACAGACCAGGAAATGAAAAGCACTAAAATCAGAATAACTAAACATTTTACATTGTGAAAAATAAAGTTTAGGACAGACACATGAAGCTAAGGTAGATGCTGAAATTAATAAAATTAAAGTTTTTTAAAAACTTTTTAAAAAAAAATCTAGTCATTAACCTTAAATGGTAACATTTAAAAACATTCCACAAATGTAAAATTATATTTTCAAGGCCAGATCTATTACTCAGATGGTGGTTGAAAACCCAGTTACAGCTGATTAAACAGATGTAACTTTTTAAATGCAGTTTCCAGTTGCGATGTGAGAGCAGAAAAGGGGAAGTTCTTGCCACATCAACTGATTTCAATGATCACTGGCTCTATTGGTCGGGGTCCACAGCTGCACGGTTGATGTGGTGAGAACTTCCCCTTTTCCATGCTCAAGAACATTGACAGCTCATTGTCAAAAGCTCCTGTATAATTTGGGCCAATGTTACATAATTCAAATTACTAAGATATTCAATTTATAGTGCAAAAATGACTGAATTATTTGTAGTCTACATTCACAACATTTTCATTCATAATGCAAAAAAATTAAACTTACCAAACCTTCCTGTGTTAGGTAGGATCAATAAAAAAAAAAATTAGACTCATTTGTTACATTACAATTACTTAATTTGTTCCAATTTCAGGTGTTTTTCATCAGTAATATCAGCCCTAACCTGCTTCTTTGAATTTTACATTTATTTATTGAACTATGAGTCATGGATAACATTTTCAATCCTGTGTCTGAACATAAATAGAAATGGAAAACTTTGTCATTTGCATAATTGGCCAGTGCCGATAATTTTATCTGCTGTGGTTACTCTTTAGGATTGCTGCTGATTAAGTTTAGAAGTGTATTGTATCTCAGTTCTGTAGTATTTGCTTTTCTTTGATCCAAAGAACTTTGTAATATATGGCTACTTGAATTGTCATATATAAAAAGCTATTTACCATTAAAATTATAATTCAAAGCATCATTTTATGAAAGGGCCAATATTAAACAACGTAGAGGGGCATCTGTTGTTCGTGGCATTTCTCCTGTAGCTGGCGAAGGGAGAACAGCATGTCAATGGTGGATCTCTGCTCGAAAGCCACACTGTGCCTCAAGGTAGACACGCTCAGCCAGCTTCTGGAGCCTGTTTAAAGCGACTCGAGCGAAGACTTTCCACTACCGTGGAATCTCCCTGCTCAGCACAGCATAAGTATCATCAGCTCATTCCATGACAATACGAAAGGCACAATTCAGCATAGCGGCGCCTCATCAGACCCCTTTCCTATCCTGAGTGGCGTGAAACAGGGCTGTATTCTCGCACCTACACTGTTTGGGATCTTCTTCTCCCTGCTGCTCTCACATGCGTTCAAGTCTTCAGAAGAAGGAATTTTTCCTCCACACAAGATCAGGTGGCAGGTTGTTCAACTTTGCCCGTCTAAGAGCACAGACCAAAGTACGGAAAGTCCTCATCAGTGAACTCCTCTTTGCTAACGATGCTGCATTAACATCTCACACAGAAGAGTGTCTGCAGAGACTCATCGACAGGATTGCGGCTGCCTGCAACGAATTTGGCCTAACCATCAGCCTCAAGAAAATGAACATCATGGGACAGGACTTCAGAAATGCTCCATCCATCAATATCGGCGATCACGCTCTGGAAGTGGTTCAAGAGTTCACCTACCTAGGCTGAACTATCACCAGTAACCTGTCTCTCGATGCAGAAATCAACAAGCGTATGGGAAAGGTGTCCGCTGCTATGTCCAGACTGGCCAACAGAATGTGGGAAAATGGCGCACTGACACAGAAATCAAAAGTCCGAGTGCATCAAGCCTGTGTCCTCAGAACCTTGCTCTATGGCAGAGATGCCTGGACAACATATGTCAGCCAAGAGCGACGTCTCAATTCATCCCATCTTCGCTGCCTCCGGAGAATCCTTGGCATCAGGTGGCAGGACCGTATCTCCAACACAGAAGTCCTCGAGGCGCCCAACATCCCCAGCAGATACACCCTACTGAGCCAGTGGCGCTTGAGATGGCTTGGCCATGTGAGCCACATGGAAGATGGCAGGATCCCCAATGACACATTGTACAGTGAGCTCGTCACTGGTATTAGACCCACCGGCCGTCCATGTCTCCGCTTTAAAGATGTCTGCAAACCCGACATGCAGTGGTTAGCACCGCAGCCTCACAGCTCCAGGGACCCGGGTTAGATTCTGGGTACTGCCTGTGTGGAGTTTGCAAGTTCTCCCTGTGACCATGTGGGTTTTTGCCGGGTTCTCCGGTTTCCTCCCACAGCCAAAGACTGGCAGGTGATAGGTAAATTGGCCATTGTAAATTGCCCCTAGTGTAGGCAGGAGGTAGGGAATATGGGATTACTGTAGGGTTAGTATAAATGGGTGGTTGTTGGTTGGCACAGACTCGGTGGTCGGCAAAGACCCAGTGGGCCGAAGGGCCTGTTTCAGTGCTATATCTCTAAATAAATAAAAGAAACGTCCTGTGACATTGATCACAACTCGTGGGAGTCAGTTGCCAGTGATCGTCAGAACTGGCGGGCAGCCATAAAGGCAGGGGTAAAGCGTGGCGAGTTGAAGAGACTTAGCAGTTGGCAGGAAAAAAGACAGAAGTGCAAGGGGAGAGCCAACTGTTTAACAGCCCCGACAACCAATTTTATCTGCAGCACCTGTGGAAGAGATTGTCATTCTAGAATTGGCCTTTATAGCCACTCCAGGCGCTGCTTCACAAACCAGTGACCACCTCCAGGCACTTACCCATTGTCTCTCCAGTCAAGAAAGCCAAAGAAGAATATTAAACATCATGGCTATTTAAAAATTTTAGATGTAAAAATGAAAATTTTGTAGACCTATGTCACTTATTAGATTACTACTGTTTAGATATTGCTTATGATGCTACCCTGAATATCACACCTGTATGTATAAATGTATCGCAGCAATTCCACTAAAGTAGGCAGATTGGTTGCTATTAGTATTGAGGCCAAAGCAGAGTAATGGAAAAAAAGAATCAGTCATTTGTCTCCTTTAGAAGTACGAATAAAAAGAACACATAACTAAGGCTGGGTTGGATGGAGTGGGAGGGGAAAGAGTACAGCCAGCGAAACAGAACAAAAAGCTTGTTAATGCTCATCAGGACTTTTCGCTTAAATTTTAAGTGTCGAGTTTACACCCGAATCATCATAACCTGCCTTTCCTTTTTACAGATGCCAACTGATCTGGTCTGCATTTCCAGCTTTTTCCATTTTTATGTAAGATTTCCAGCCTTTTCAGTTTCCCCCTGTTATTTTACAGTAGTAATGTAGGCTCTTGCTTCAGGTTTCCAGTAACAGCAATATTCTGAATATTTGATTTGCATAGTCACAATTTTAATAAATTTACTTGTATAATGCAAATAAGCTTTCAAAATACTCAAATTTCCCCTAGTTTAATACTCTGAATAGTATAACATTAAAAAGATAACTTATACATTAAGTGACTTAAAGCTAACCATTCAGAAAATGCAAGAAGTATAGCAATAATCCCTTTGTGAATTCCCACTGTAACCTTATATCCAGGACCGAAGAGTTTTGAAAAAAAACATTTAATTACTCAGGAAAAAAAGACTGCATGTCATAAAGGCAATGTGGGTTTATTTAGGATCATTAATGCAATCTCTCAATTATCTGTCTTTCTTTAAAAACTTCAACATCCAAATTGTGGCAACAGTATTCAGATTCATTTTTGAAATACAGTACATTTGTACAAACAACTTCTGTTTGACACTTGGGATTACTCTCACAATGACACACAAATGCACACGATACAATGAGGAGGGGACAATTATTTGCTAACATCTGTTAAGCATACAAATAAAGAATAAATTCCGCAGTTAATATTTTTTAAATTTGCTGATGAGTATTCAGCAGTTCACTATTCTATTAACAAACTATCTCACAGATGTCTGGGTGCTTGTTGAGACCCATTCTTGACAAATTCTGGATCTCAATGGGGTCATCAACAAGAAGAACCAATCACAGCCACCTAGCTTCCCTATATGGATGAACAGTTAGGGTAACTTGGAGGTAATGATTCCCTTCAGAACTGTGTTAGCAAAGTGACTTGCCAACCTTTCAGCTGAGGAATAGAATATTGCACATGGACCTAACAAGGGGAGAAAAACAATTGGAAAATGGAAACATGAGTATAGCATATAATGTGCTTTCCAAAAGAAATCTTAGAATTTGGACTCTGGCAATTTTTGTTAATTCCTATAAGATTCACAGAACCTCAAATGGTCACATGAATTACAACAATTCTGCTCAATTAATGAATTGTCAGAAAACTAATTTTGGACAAATGCCTCAAGTAAATGTGTGCTCTGCAATATTTGCACAATACCAATGACATATATAGACATAAAATTTAGCTAGCTGATGGTTATAATGCAGCAGCAGTAGATTCTTCAATATATTAATAAAAGTACATCTAATTATCCAGAATCACATTTGGTATACAAGTGGTGATGACAGGTAATTTTACATGTAACTGGTGACAGGTAACAGAAGAGCTACACAATTTTATACAGGGACATTCTGGTACACTGAACCCATATTGTATAGTCAGATGAAACTTATATAATCAGGTAGTGTCTCTGAAATTGAGCCCACTATAATGACTAGTAGGTACATGATACAAACAGGTTAAAATCTCAACAGCCTTGTTAGGCAGGAGCTTTGTATAATGACAGTGATAACTAAAAAATGCAATTTAAAAAAATAAGCTGTGCATTTTATTACAGCAAGTTTTCAATGAAGAATGTACAATTAGAAGTAGGTCACCTTGACGGATCTAGGCATTTTCAAAGTATTCTCAAGTTACAAGTTGGCAAACAGCAAGTGGGGGAATGGACATGCCCTTTCAACTATGGAGTTAAGAGAAGGGGGCACCCACCAGGCAGGTTTGAGTACTTCAGATTTATGATGCATTTCATGTAGTTTGTTGTGATCGTGAACACCCGCATACATTTTAAACCTGAAAAAGGTGGGCTTTTTTTGAAAAAGAAAAGTTACATTCAATCTTGGCCAGAAGTCTTTAAACTTTGCGGATCAAGCTCCGACGGCACGTTTAGTGAAACAGATGTCCCGGGTATAGGGGGCACATCCTTACCGCATTGTCCAGATGCTGTCCGTCCAAGGCCCGGGTAACGAAGGGTTGGGGGCAGCCTTTGAAGGCGAAGTCCTCCAGCTCCTTCAGCAGCCGCTCCTTCTCGTCGCTCTGAGCGTTGACGATCTGCTTGAGCCGGAACTGCACCTGGGCGAAGTGCGAGGTGAGGGCGAGCAGCGACGAGTTCAGCAGCTCCTGCTCGCTCTCCAGCCGCTGCATCTTCTCCGCCATCACCGCCGCCCCGCTCACCAGGCCCGCTTCGGGCGGCCCGGCTCTCTCCGTCTCCTCGGGGCTCGCCACCGCCCCCACCGGGGCCCACCGTTCCCCGGCCAGCCTCTCGGAGTCCGACAGCGACATGTCGTCCATCCTGTGTCGGTTGATACTGGTGGATCTTCCCAGAGCTTCAGACCAGCCAAAACACGGCCGCCATTTTTGCGGAAGCAGCGCGATTAACGTCATTGCATGACGCCACTCAGTAGCAACCAGGTATTGGCAAGCACAGGTAAGTAGAGGTGTACAAGACCATTTTGCCTCTCCTGGTTAAGCTATTCAGAATGACCCCAAGCCTTATCCCCCACTATTTCAGCAACTAATACTGCTTTTTTTTTTAAATGTCTGCCTGCACTGGCTCATTCTCAGACTCCATTCAATGTTCTGGTCACTCTTTAGCTAATAATCAACAACTTGCATCTATATACCACCTTTGGTAGTAAAACCAAGCCGTTTCACAGGAGCATTATCAAGAAAAACGACACAGAATTGTTACGGTGCAGGAGGCCGCCATTCGGCCCATTGCGTCCACACCGGCTCTCTGAAAGAGCAATTCACTCTTTTCCATTCCCCCGCCTTCTCCTGTAACCCTGCATATTTTTCCTTTTCATAGAACAGTCTAATTCTTTTTTGAATGCTTCAATTGAACCAGCCCCCACTGCACTCTCGGGCAGTGCATTTCAGACCTTAAACAACTCTCTGCGTGAAAAAGCTTTTCCTCATGTCACTTTTGTTTCTTTTATCAAATACTTTAAATCTGTGCCCTCTCATTCTCGATCCTTTCACGAGTAGGAACAGTTTCTCTCTATGTACTCTGTCTAGACTCCCCATGATTTTGACTACCTCTACCAAATCATAACGAGATATTGGGGCAGGTCGCCAAATTGGTAGGTTTTAAAGGGTGCCTTAAAGAAGGAGTGTGCGGTCGAAATGCAAAGAGGTTTTTAAAAATTTGTTCGGGGAATGTGGGCGTTGCTGGCTAGGCCAGCATTTATTGCCCATCCCTAATTGCCCTTGAGAAGGTGGTGGTGAGTCGCTGCAGTACTTGGGGTGTAGGTACGTCAACAGTGCTATTAGGAATCCAGGATCATAAGCCAGCAACAGTGAAGGAACAGCGATTATAGTTCCAAGTAGGGATGGTGTGTGGCTTGGCTGGGAACTTGCAGGTTGTAGTATTCCAATGTAACTGCTGCCCTTGTCCTTCTGGGTGGTAGAGGTCGCAGATTTGGAAGGTACTATTGAAGAAGCCTTGGTGAGTAGCTGCAGTGCATCTTGTAGATGGCACACGCTGTTGCCATTGTGTATCTGTGGTGGAGGGAGTGAATGTTGAAGGTGGTGGATGGAATGCCAATCAAGTGGGCTGCTTTGTCCTGGATGGTGCTGAGTTTTTGAGTGTTCTTGGAGCTGCACACTTCTAGGCAAGTGGAGAGTATTCCATTACACTCCTGACTCGTGTCTTGTAGATGGTGGATAGGCATTGGGGAGACAGGAGGCGAGTTACTCACTGCAGAATTCCCAGCCTCTGACCTGCCCTTGTAGCCACGGCATTTATGTGGCTGGTCCAGTTCAGTTTCTGGTCAATGGTGACCCCCATGATGTTGATAATGGGGGATTCAACAATAGTAATGTCATTGAATGTCAAGGGGAGATGGTTAGATTCTCTCTTGTTTGAGATGGTCATTGCCTGGCACATGTGTGGAGTGAATGTTGCTTGCCACTTATCAGTCCAAGCCTGGATATTATCCAGGTCTTACTGCATATGGTTTGGGCTGCTTCAGTATCTGAGGAGTCGCGAATGGTGCTTAACATTGTGCAATCATCAACAAACACCCCCACTTCTGACCTTATGATTGAAGGAAGGTCATTGATGAGGCAGCTGCAGATGGTTGGGCCTAGGACACGACCCTGAGCACCTCCTGCAGTGATGTCCTGGGACTGAGACGATTGATCTCCAATAAACACAACCATCTTCCTTTGTCCTAGGTTCCCCCCTGATTCCCATTGACTCCAGTTTTGCTAGGGCTCCTTGATGCCATACTCGGTCAAATGCTGCCTTGATGTCCAGGGCAGTCACTCTCACCTCTTTAGGGAAGAAATTCCAGAGAGTAGCACCCAGGCATCTGAAGGCAGGGCTCCCAAAGGTGGAATGAAGAAAATCAGGGATGTGCAAGAGGCCAGAATTGCAGAAGCACAGAGATCTAGGAGGATTGTAGAGCTGGAGGAAGTTATAGAGTTAGGGAAGAGCGAGGCCATGGAAGGATTTTAAAACAAGCATGAGAACTTAAAAAAAGAGAGACTGCCTGACTGAGAGCCAATGTAAGCCAGAGAGCACCAGAGTGGTGGGTGAACAGGACTTCATGGAAGTCTGGATATGAGGTGTAGAGTTTTGGATAAGCTCAAATTTGTGGAGCATGGAAGATGCCAGCTGGCCTGGAATAGTTGAGTCCCGAGGTAATGAAGGCATGGATGAGGTTTCAGGAGCAGATGGGCTGAGGCAGGAGCAGAGACTGGCGATGTTACAGAGGTGGAAGTAGGCAGTCTTGCTAATGGGGAGGATAATGGTTAGAAGCTCAGTTCAGGGTCAAATAGAACACCAAGGTTGTGAACAGTTTAGTTCAGCCTCAGACAGTTGCCAGGGAGAGGGATGGAGTGGCTAGGGAACAGAGTTTGTGGCAGGGACCAAAGACAATGGCTTTGCTCTTCCCGATATTTAAGTGGACGAAATGTCTGCTCATCCAATATTGGATGTTGGACAAGCAGTATGACTAATCAGAGGCAGTGGAGGGGTCAGGAGAGGTGGTGGTGAGTTGAGCTGGGTGTTGTCAGCGTATATGTGGAACCTGACATGTTTTTGGACGATGTTGTCAAGGGGCAGCTTGTAGATGAGAATAAAATAGGAATGGGCTAAGTATAGGTCGTTGGGAGATCCCAGAAATAATGGTGTGGTAACAGAAAGAAAAGCTTTTGCAAGAGATTTTCTGGCTACAACTGGATAGATAGGATTGGAACTAGGCAAGGGCATTCCCACACAGCTGGACAACAAAGAGGTGTTGAGGGAGGATAGTGTGGTCAGCCAGGTCAAAGGCTGCAGACAGGTCAAGAAGGATAAGAGGAATAGTTTTCCACAGTGCAAATCAGTCCTAAATTTTCTTTGTATTGGTTTAAAACTATTATTCCCCTTTTCCTAATTTAAGGTAAATCTTCTGGATTTATATTTTCCTTATCATTTACAAACTTGTCCATCTCTTATAACATCTCTTGAATATCTCCTTTGAGGCTGGAGAGCCCACGTTTCTCCAGTCTTTACTCATAATGGAGACCTTTAATATTGGGAATCATCTTTGTGGTTCTTCTTTGCACAGTTTCCTGTTTGATGAGGGAGTAGGGTTGTGTTCTTGCACAGGGAAGTCTACATTTCTTAGAGGTTTACAATGTGCTAATCCCTGTTTCCTATAGTAAGGCTACGTGATCACAGGAAAGCAGCAAACCCGAACCCAACAACATCCACCCACAAGCACTTAACAGCAAGGTCCCTTGACAGCAATCAGGAGTGGAGAGCATGTCTAATTTGTTTTCCCTTTACAAGCCCAGGGACACAGAGGGCACTGTAGCAGTACCTGCCTTCATCACAGTTCAGGGTTCAAACTTGGTATTCTTCTGGACTGTTTACTTGAAAGACTTGCATTTCTATAGCATCTTTCAGAATGTCCCAAAGCATTTTACAGCCAATTAATTACTTTTAAAGTGTAGTCACTGTTGTAATGCAGAAAATGCAGCAGCCAATTTGTACACATCCCACCAACAGCAATATAACAAGCAGATAATCTGTTTTAGTTATGTTACTGCATGATAACAAAGGGACCTTGCCCATGTGTGCGTGAACAAACCAAAAACAGCAAGTTACAGAACAAGGCTCAGACAAATAAGCCAATGGTTCATGCTATGCAGTAGTAAAATCCTAAACGAGAAAGAGTATAATATGTTTAAATTAAATAAAACACACTACCACTTCTGCCTCACTCTTCATTTCCAAACTCTGGAAATTCTGTAAGTGCTATGACAGGAATACTCAATAAAGCCAATTAATATTTGTTGCCAGGGCCCACCTTCCTTAAATTAAAAAGTAGCTACAATTAGTATTAAAAAAATAAACCATCACTTAATACAAGAGCTGGGCATGTTCCAGAACGTTTGTTTGGAGGAAAGTTTAAAAGCTGTATTTTAGCAGCTTCTTTACAAACAAACACTGAATAGAACTGTTGCAACTGCAACTCTTGGAAATCATTAGCTCATCTTAAACCGATTTCCCAATTTTATGCACAACCAACAGTGGGAGAAAAAAATGATTTAACAACCTTCAATACCACTTGCTTACTGATTTGACTGTGATTGAAAGGGCCCTCAACTGTGTCCGGCCCATTTCCCGCACCTCTGCTTTCACCCCTTCCCCTCCCTCCCAGAACCGCGACAGGGTTCTCCTTGTACTCACTTTCTGTCCCACCAGTCTCCACATCCAAAAGATCATCCTCTGCTATTTCCACCACGTTCAGTGTCAGGCAAACCCCCCACCTGCCAAGAATGAGGGAAATTAATTTTGCCACATGAACATTGATTTTAAATTGCTGATGGTGAAGAAAGAACTTGCTTTAAAAAACAATTGGAGACTTTGGTTGGAGAGAGACAATAGCATATCAACAGACAAGTACTTCAAAGGACAAAGGAGCTATTCCCTGCTCCAATTTAATCCACAATGGACTTTTGATTACCAGACGTTGAAGCATTCCAGGCTAACTACTAAAATGGCCGAATGCACAGACATGGTCAGGCCCGTTTAGTCACATGACTGACTGTTGGAGTTTTTTTGAATAAGGAATTTGAACTCAAGGCTGTTAGCTCCTGAACTGAGAACACCTCTTTCCTGTCTGCTCTCATCTTGCTCTCACCAGCTTCAGAAACCATCGAAGCCATATGAACCGCAAGAGAGAAGGTTTAAGAAGAATACTGGGCCCCAACGAAAAGTAAAAGCTGTCTACAATCAAGGGCTCTACGGCGAGTTGGAAACACAGAAATACTAACAAGAAACCACCCCCCCCCCCCCCACTCCCCCCACTTTTGGAAATAAAAACAAGAAATGCTGCAAGTACTCAGCAGGTCTGGCAGCATCTATGGAGAGAGAAGCAGAGTTGACGTTTCAGGTCAGTGACCCCTCATCAGAATTGCCCCCTTTTAGTGACTGCCTCAAACCTTTCCATTTTATTTTTCTTCTGCTCTTTTCTGTCCCTATTTGCACGTGTGTATCACTTTTGCATGCTAGCATGGGCGTGTCCTATATCCGGAGGCGTTAACCATATTAGAATTTAAGTTTAAGGTTGAATAAATTTCACTTTTCCTCTGTAAACCTGAAGAAAACCTGGTATGCTCATTTCTTTGCCTTATAATTGGAAAGCTGTAAACAAGAATTCACCAAAGGGAGAGCTCAAAACACAGTGTGTTTAAAATTAAACCCTGTTACAATAAGACCAGGCGAAGACAGCAAAAGATCCCTCGACACCTTTCTCAACTGGTCATACCACCAGCATGATGCCACTACCAAACGCATCTTCCCCTCTCCTCCCCTGTTAGCATTCCGAAGGGATCGTTCCCTCCGCAGCACCCTGGTCCACTCCTCCATTACCCCTGACACCTCATCTCCTTCCCAAGGCACGTTCCCATGCAATCGCAGGAAGTGTAATACCTGCCCTTTTACCTCCTTTCTCCTCACAATCCAAGGCTGCAAACACTCTTTTCAGGTGAAGCAGCAATTTACTTGTACTCCTTTCAACTTAGTATACTGTATTCGCTGCTCACTATGCGGTCTCTTCAACATCGGGGAAACCAGACGAAGATTGGGTGACCGCTTTGCGGAACACCTCCGCTCAGTCCAAAAACATGACCCCAAGCTTCCTGCTGCTTGCCATTGCAACACACTCCCCTGCTCTCATGCCCTAATCTCTGTCCTGGGATTGCTGCAATGTTCCTGTGAACATCAACTCAAACTTGAGGAACAGCACCTCATTTACCGATTAGGCATGCTACAGCCTACCAGACTGAACGTAGAGTTCAATAATTTCAGAGCGTGACTGCCCCCCCCCCCTTTTTTTTAGTTTTACTTTGTATATTTTTATTTTAGTTTGTTTCATAATTACAATTTTTTCATAATTTTTTTCATGTTTTGCTTTTGGCTAGGGCTTTCATTATCCTGTCATTTAACACCCTCTCTGCACTAACGCTTTGTATTTCACCACACCATTAACACACTTTTTGTCTTTGCCCGTGACCTCCTTGTCAGTTATTCTCTGTGACTTTCTGTTACATCAACACCTTCCCATTTGTTCCCTTTTGCCCCACCCCCACTCTATTTGCTTAAAACCTATTACATTTCAAACCTTTCCCAGTTCTGATGAAAGGTCACTGACCTGAAACGTTAACTTTGCTTCTCTCTCCACAGATGCTACCAGACCTGCTGAGTATTTCCAGCACTTTTTGGTTTTATTTCGGATTTCCAGCATCTGCAGTATTTACTGATTTGATTGGACTTGATAGCTTTCCAGCTGATCTAAATGGTTCTGTTGACTACTCCAATCCCAATGAAAGCTTGATTTCTTTTTACTCTATGAACAGATGACAAGCTGACACATGGGTTGTTAGTTTACAAAACTGAAAGTTACCAGATAATTCACGAAGAGAAATATTCTGTTTATCTCGTGCCTTATTTTAACTTTAAAATTGTGCTCATGGGCTTAAAAATGGCATCTCTTCTTGTAATGTCTGCTTATTTCCTATTCTTTATAATGCTTTTCAAGTAACGCTTATTCTTAAACCGGTTTATGGAAAATATCCAAATATATCTATTATACACTTTAATGGATCAATTTTGAAATAAAGTTGTTAGAAATTGCCATATTTAGAAATGACTCTTTATTTTGCTTTAAAACACTGAACAGTTGAGAGTTGCCCAGGCCTGGTGAATGAATCATGCTCATTCTGGGAAGGTGCAGTGCTTCCGTGTTTTTTCACGAGAGGTTTGTTGTAGCTTCATGCGTGTGTATGTTAATTCAGAGTCCTCCTACCGTCGGTCTCAGTAACTCCCCCATTATGTCATCTGGGGGAAAAAAATAACAATTTTTGAATTCACGCAGAGTATTGAACTTCTTTTAAACAGTTTTAACGTTTTGTCCAGAAAAAGGCAAATCCTTTTGACAAATGCTTTTTTGCACACACCATGGATGCATCCTACCTGCTTGATTAAAATAATCTTATCGAACTTTGTGGACGGATATCTAATTTGCTTTCATAAATGCCCGTTTAATTTATTTAATTTAAGCGAATTAGGGTTCCCAGAGTGTTTTGAAAGAACATGGGGCGCTGGTTTGTGGAACTCGAAGCAGGAATTTGTTTTCGAATATGTTTAACCAATCGATGAGACAGAACGGCAGGGGTCACGTTCGCTGCAAGGCTCAGACTTGCAGTCTTGTGTGTATTTGGCAGCTCCGATGATGGAGGGTAGCGTTTGGCTGCCGCTGTGGCTTTCCATTTCTGTCTGGGACGAAAGCTTCTGGCTCCCTCACAACGTCAGCAGAGCACAGCTAGAAGATTCGCTGAACCCGGTCTACCCCCGGCTCAAGGATCTGTACTTTATTCTTCCCTGGACATGGGCGATCTACGTGTTACGGCTTCTCTTTGAAAGGTAAAGGGAGAAGAGAAGGGGGGAAAAAAAACACACGCATGGGAAGGGTATGGCAAATGTAATCTTGTGTACGTGGACTATTTTTTGTCGGCAAGCTAGCACTCCCTTCTATAAATGTTGCAAACTTGTAATGAACTCTGACTTGAAAGTAACTTATTTGGGAATTTCACTTTAAGTGGCCGCCCCAAAGAGGACAACTATCCTCATAATTAGTAAATCGAGGCTTGGTCAGTTCAGCTCGGAACTCCCAACTTTACGAATAAATTCCATGGCAATGTTCCGCCGACAGACGTCGCTAGGCAATTGCTGTTTATATACATTGTCCAAGCATAAACGGGCGTCTGACACTTAGAATCATGCACAGAAGACCATTCGGCCCGTTGTGTATCTGTGCTGGCTCTTTGAATTTAGTCCCACTCCCCTTCTTTACCCCAGCCCTGCATTCTTTTTCCTTTTCAGGTATCACTTGGTCTTTTTTTTTTAACAACTTCTTCAGCTTGCATTGTTATAAAGTGCTTTCAACGTAGTAAAAACATCCCAAGGTGTAATCAAACAAAGCTTGACACTGTACCACATAAGATATTAGGACAGGTGGCCAAAGAGGTGGGTTTAAGGAGCATCTTAAAGGACAGAGAGGTAGAGAGACAGGTTTAGGGTGGGAATTCCAGGATTCAGGGCCTATACAGCATAGCCACCAATTGGAAAGTGATTAAAATAGCGAATGTGCAAGAGGGCAGAATTGGAAGAGCACTGAGATCTGGGAAGGTTGGAGATAGGGAGGCGAGAGGTCATGGAGTCATTTGAAAACAAGGGTCAGAATTTTAAAATTGAGCTGTTGCTTAAACTGGAGCCAATGTAGGTAAGTGAGTACAGGGGCGACGGGGGAATGGGATTTGGTGCAAGTTAGAATATGGGCAGCAAAAATTGGAGGATGAGCTCAAGTTTATGGAGTGTAGAAAATGGAAGGCTAGCCAGGAGAGCATATGAACATACAAATTAAGAACAGGAGTAGGCCACTCGAGCCTGCATCACCATTCAATAGGATCATGGCTGATCTGATTGTAACCTCAACTCCACATTCCTCCCTACCCCCCGATAACCTTTCACCTCCTGGCTTATCAAGAAGCTATCTGCCTTTGCCTTAAAAAATATTCAAAGACTCTGCTTCCACACCTTTTTGAAAAAGAGTTCCAAGGACTCACGTCTCTCTCATTTAAAAAAAGTTCTCCTCATCTCTGTCTTAAATGGGCAACCCCTTATTTTTAAACAGTGACCCCTAGTTTTAGATTCTCCCACAAGAGGAAACATCCTTTCCACATCCACCCTGTCAAGACCCTTAGAATCTTGTTTCAATCAGGTTGCCTCTTACTCTTCTAAACTCCAGCAAATACAGCCTAGTCTGTCCAACCTTTTCTCATAAGACAACCTGCCTATTCCAGGTATTAATCAAGTAACTTTCTCTGAACTGCTTCCAACACATTTACATCCTTCCTTAAATAAGAAGACCAATACTGTACACAGTACTCCAGAGGTGGTCTCACCGGTGCCCTGTATAACTGAAGCATAACCTCCTTACTTTTGTGTTCAATTCCTCTTGCAATAAATGATAACATTCTGTTAGCTTTCCTAATTACTTGCTGTACCTGCATACTAACCTTTTTGCAATTCATGCACTAGGACACCCAGATCCCTCTGCATCTCAGAGCATTGCAATCTCTCACCTTTTAGATAATATGCTTTTTTATTCTTCCTGCTAAAATGGACAATTTCACATTTTCCCACATTATACTCCATTTGCCAGATCTTTGCCCACTCACTTAGCCTATCTATATCCCTTTGTAGCTTCCTTATGTACTCTTCAAAACTTACTTTCCTACCTATCTTTGTGTCATCAGCAAATTTAACAAACATACCTCTGGTCCCTTCATCCCAATCATTGATATAAATTTTAAAAAGTTGAGGTCCCAGCACTGATCCCTGTAGCACACCACTCGTTACATCTTGCCAACCAGAAAATAACCCATTTATGCCTATTCTCTGTTTCCTGTTAGCTAGCCAATATTCTATCCTTGCCAAAATGTTACCCCCTACACCATGAGCTTTTATTTTCTGCAATAACCTTTGATGTGGCACCTTATCAAATGCCTTCTGGAAATCTAAGTACAGTACATCCACCTATTCCCCCTTATCCACAGCACATGTTACTTCAAAGAGCTCCAATAAATTGGTTAAACATGATTTCCCTTTCGCAAAACCATGTTGACTCTGCTTGATTACCTTGAATTTTTCTAAGTGCCCTGATATGATGTCTTTATTAATAGTTTCTAACATTTTCCCTATGACAGATGTTAAGCTAACTGGCCTGTAGTTTCCTGCTTTCTGTCTCCCTCCCTTTTTGAATAAAGGAATTACATTGGCTATTTTCCAATCTAATGGAACCTTCCCTGAATCTGGGGAATTTTGGAAAATCAAAACCAATGCATCAACTATCTCACTAGCCACTTCTTTTAGGACCCTAGGATGAAGTCCATCAGGGCCCGGGGACTTGTCAGCTCGCAGCTCCAACAATTTGTTCAGTACCACTTCCCTGGTGATTGTAATTTTCTTGAGTTCCTCCCTCTCTTCCGTTTCCTGACTTACACCTTATACTGGGATGTTACTCATATCCTCTATAGTGAAGACCGATGCAAAATACCTGTTCAATTCATCTGCCTTCTCCTTATTTTTCCTTATTAATTCCACAGATTCACTTTGTTAACTTTTCTATTTTAAATATCTATAGAAACTCTTAGTATCTGTCCTTATATTTCTCACCAGCTTTCTCTCGTACTCTGATTTTTCACTCCTTATTAATCTTTTAGTTCTTTGTTGTTTTTCATATTCTGTCCAATCTTCTGACCTGCCACCCATCTTTGCACAAATAAATGCTTTTTCTTTAAGTTTGATACTGCCTTTAACTTTTTTAGTTAACCACGAATGGTGGGTCCTCCTCATAATTTTTCTTTCTGGTTTAAATGTATCTATTCTGTGTATTCTGAAATATCCCTTTTAAATGTGCCACTGTATCTCTATTTTTATTTATTTTTTATTTTATTTTTTATTTAGAGATACAGCACTGAAACAGGCCCTTCGGCCCACCGAGTCTGTGCTGACCATCAATCACCCATTTATACTAATCCTACATTAATCCCATATTCCTACCACATCCCCACCTTCCCTCAATTCCCCTACCTATGCTAAGGACCATTTACAATGGCCAATTTACCTATCAACCTGCAAGTCTTTGGCTGTGGGAGGAAAGCAGAGCACCCGGCGAAAACCCACGCAGTCACAGGGAGAACTTGCAAACTCCGCACAGGCAGTACCCAAAATTGAACTCGGGTCGCTGGAGCTGTGAGGTGGCGGTGCTAACCACTGCGCCAATGTGCTGCCCATATTGATCTATCCCTTAACCTAATTTGCCAATTCACTTTTTCTAGCTCTGCTTTCAGGCCCTCGTAATTGCCCTTATTTAAGTTTAAAATACTAGTCTTAGACCCACTCTTCTCTCCCTCAAACTGAATGTAAAATTCAATAATATGATCGCTGCTGCCGAGGGGCACCTTCACTGAGGTCATTAATCCTATCTCGTTGCACTATACCAGGTCTAGTATAGCCTGCTCTCTGGTTGGTTCTTCTGCTCTAAGAAACTATCCCAAAAACATTCTATGAACTCCTCATCTAGGCTACCCTTTTTCCATCTGATTTTTCCAATCTATATGTAGATTAAAATACCCCATGATTATTGCTGTACCTTTCTGACAAGCACCCATTATTTCTTCCTTTATATCCCGTCTTACATTGTGGTTACTGTTAGGGGGCCTTACACCACTTCCACAAGTGACTTCTTGCCTTTATCATTTCTCATCTCGACCCAAACTGCTTCGACATCCCAGTTTCCTGAACTTAGGTCATCCCTCTTTATTGTGCTAATACCATCATTAATTAACAGAGCCACCCCTCCACCTTTTCCTAGTTTCCTGTCCTTCCTAAATGTCATATACCCTTCAGTATTCAGGTCCCAATCTATGCCATCTTGCAGCCATGTCTCTAATGGCTATCAGATTGTACTTAGTGCAAATAGAAATAAATATCAGTTCATCTGTTTTCTTTCGATACTACGAGCATTCAGATACAGGGCCTTTAGTTTTGTCCTTTTATTATTTTTGTAACCTCTAGCCTTGTCTGCTGATTTATTCTTAGATATGTAATCACTGTCTCTTTATCTTTTCCCACATTAATACCTTTCTCTCTTGCCTTGTCTCTACTCTTTGATTTATCACATCTTTCGCAACCACTGAATAGAGAGATACAGCACTGAAACAGGCCCTTCGGCTCACCGAGTCTGTGCCAACCATCAACCACCCATTTATACTAATCTTACGTTAATCCCATATTCCCTACCACATCCCCACCTTCCCTCAATTCTCCTACCACCTACCTATACTAGGGTCAATTTACAATCACCAATTTACCTATCAACCTGCAAGTCTTTGGCTGTGGGAGAAACCGGGGCACCCGGCAGAAACCCACGCGGTCACAGGGAGAACTTGCAAACTCCGTGCAGGCAGTACCCAGAACTGAACCTAGGTCACTGGAGCTGTGAGGCTGCAGTGCTAACCACTGGCCACTGTGTCACCCAGACTCCCAAATTTGTTCCCTTGCCCCCACTATTTAGTTTAAAACCCTCTCTACTTCCCTAGTTATGCGGCTCGCTAGAACACCAGTCCCAGCACGGTTCAGGTGTAGACTGTCCCAACGGTACAGTCCCCACTTTTCCCAATACTGATGCCAGTGCCCCACGAACCGGAACCCACTTCTACCACTCCAGTCTTTGAGCCACGCATTCATTTCTCTAATCTTATTTGCCCTACTTCAATTTGCATGTGGCTCAGGTAATCAGAGATTATTACCTTTTGAGGTTCTGCTTAATTTGGTGCCTAGCTCCTCATATTGACTATGCAGAACCGCTTTCCTTATCCTGCCTATGTCATTGGTACCTACATGGACCATGACAATTGGATCCTTCCCCTCCCACTGCAAGTTCTTCTCCAGCCTTAAGCAGATGTCGCGAACCTTGGCACTGGGCAGGCAACACAGCCTTCTGGACTTTCACTTTTTGCTGAAGAGATAAATCCCATTCACTATACTGTCCCCTAATACCACTACTTGCTTTTTTTTCTTCCCCCACTTGAACAGCTTCCTGTACCATGGTCAGTCTGCTCATGCAATCTACAGCCCTCGCTCTTGTCCATACAAGCTGCATGAACCTTGAACTTGTTGCTCCATTGCAAGGGCTGAAGCTCCTCCACTCCAACCTTTGAGTTCACCTTCCCTGCCTGACTCGCAGTCACACTCTCCTGTCCCTGACCACTACCCAAAACAGATAATCGTATCCCAAGGGGTGAGAATGCCTTCTGGAACAAAGTGTCCAGGTAACTTTCCCCCTCCTTGATGCATCGCAGTGTCTGCAGCTTGGCCTCCAGCTCAATGATTCTGAGCCGAAGCTCCTCAAGCCACAGATGCTTACTACAGACATGGTTGCCACGGATTGCCGTGGCATCCAGGAGCTCCCACATACTGCAGCCATGACACAGCATCTATTCTGCCATCTTTATTGTGTTAATTTAATTTAATTTATTTTCTCAATTAATTTATAGTTCCCCTCCCTTACCAAACTTCCTTCTTCACACCCTCTGCCTTCCAACAGCACTCAGTGTTGCTTCTCTGCACTGAGAATTCCCTGAATTTATACTCTCGGAAAACAATTGGAATAGTCAAGTCTAGAAGTAACAAAGGCATGGATGAGGATTTCAGCAGCAAATGAGCTGAGGCAGGGGCAGAGTTGGGCGAGGTGTAGAGGTGTAAGTAGGTGATCTTGGTTGTGGGTAGACGTGAGCAGAAACACATCTCTGGGTCAAATACAACACCAAGGTTGCAGACAGTCTGTTTCAATGTCGGGCAGCTGCCAGGTAGAGGGATGGAATTGGTGTCTAGGGAGCTGTGTTTGTGTCGGGGCTGAAGACCATGGTTTTGGTCTTAATATTTAGTTGGAAGGAGTTTCTGCTCGTGCAGTACTGGATGTTGGACAAGCAATCTGAAAGTTTAGAGACAGTGGAGCGGTCGAGAGAGGTGGTGAGGTCAAGGTGGGTTTTGTCAATGCACGTGTGGAAACTGATGCTGTGTTTTCGGTTGATGTCACTGACAGGCTGCATTTAGGTGAGAAATAGGAAGGGGCCAATGATAGATCCTTGGGGATCACCAGAAGTAATGGTGCGGGAGCAAGAAGAGACATCATTGCAGGTGATTCTTTGGCTACGACTGGATAGATCAGAATGGAGCCAGGAGAGGCATTTGGGGAGCAGAGTGTGGTCAACTGTGTCAAAGGCTGCAGAAAGGTTGAGAATGACGCGGAGGGATAACTTACTATAGTTAGAGTCACATAGGATGTCAGAAATGATCAGGGCCGTTTCAATACCGTGGCAGGCGCGGCCACCTGATTGGAGGGGCTCAGACATGGAGTTCCGGGAAAGATGGGCACGGATTTGGGAAGTGATAACACATTCAAGGACTTCGGTGGATGGAATAATAGTGTAATTAATTTCTATTTGCCAATGGATACTACATCAAATTCCAAGCATGTAGTGTCCTTCTATTATGTCTAAATGTCAATGAAAAACATTTTTTAAAAAGTTTGGATTGTAGCTTCACTCAAACTAATGAACACTTAATAACGATAGGTGATACTTGTTTGATCGTGTTTATTGTTACAAGGTGTTATTATCATCTGCAATTTTTTTCTGCTTTTTTGCCGCTTACCTTATCTAAAAGCATTAACTGGGTACAGTTAAATACTCTGGTGAACCTCGTCCAAATGCCCATTATTCATCTGTGATCCTTGATAGTTTATTTGAATGTTGGGGCGTCACAGTCAAACCAAATCCTATCCTCACCCAACCCTCAATGCAGTGGTCCACCTGGGTAGCAATCATAAATCAAACCTGGGCCCTTCTAGGACTCCGCTATCTCCTCAGTAAACATGCTTACACACCAGGAGCAATGCATGAAGTTTGCAAAACTAGTAAAGTCAAGGTACATGCAGGGTCAAATCACACTCGCGTATACACATACCACACCAGATAAGTCAGAGTCCACATGACATCAAATGGTTTTCTTTAACTTCAGAAAATATATGAGGCATATATGGATGCATTCATTTAGGGATCATTACATATAATCAGGAGTGAGAGTAGTACTTGCATGGCAACACAAAAGAGGTAGCGGACTTGGGACATTGGTTGCTGGGCATGGACATGTGAGAAGGTGTTTCAAAGTTACTTTGGTGTTTGGTATTTACCTGCATATTTTAGTAGTATTTTGGTCAAGTTCCCTTAATCAGGAAGGGCATTAGTGCAATCCCTGTTCTGCACTGTTGTAGCTGATCTGAAATTTGGATGAGATGTAAAACAAAAAGGCTGCTGACTCGCTTTCATCCATTTTACTCCAGCGCACAGTCAAAATTACTTCCACTGTCTCAGGTTAGACATGAATAATGGGAGAGGAACTTTTCCCTCTTTATTCAATGGGCGCTGAGGCTAATTGTATTGCTGGTCCGATTGAGATGAGCTAATAATACTGCACAGACTAAAATAAAAATCGAGACCTTCCTGCTCTGGATGGTTTATGTACTTGTTGTGCAAACTCATTAATCTATGAGAGACCTCCATCAGTAATTTTCTATGGAGACAAAGAGCAAACTGAACCTCCAGTGAGATGCTTCTTGCCTCTGTCCACTGATGACTTAGCCTATCTGGAAAATGCCTAAAATGGAGTTGTGTATTTAATTTGCAGGACCAACTCTGCACCAAATACGCAAAGAATTCTGATTTGTGCCTTGTCTGCTCTAGTAGTAAAGCCATTACCTTTCCAGAAATTGAGCCAAAGCTAATAGCAACGTCACATCGCCAAGCCCAGTGATTCTTACCAACGTAGAATCATAGAATTTTACAGCACAGGAGGAGGCCATCCAGCCCGAGAACTATGCCAACTCTCTGAGCAGTCTACCCTTTCCCCATACCCTTTTTAAATTTATTTTTTACAAATAACTATCCATTTCCCTTTTTAAAAGCTACCAACAACATATAGAATCATTATGTAGAATCATCATGCCTTTAACATAGTAAAATGTCCCAAGGCACTTCATAGGAGAGTTATCAAACAAAATTGGACACTAAGCCACATAATGATATCTGAGGCCAGATGAGCAAAGGCTTGGTCAAAGAGGTAGGTTTTAAGAAGCATCTTAAATGAGGTGAGAGAGAATTCCAGAGCTTACGGCCCAGGCAGCTAAAGGCACGGTCGCCAACAGTGAAGCAATCACCATTGTTTCTGGTAGTGCATCGCATGTCCTAGCATTTCTCTGTTTCTAAAAATAATTTTTTAACCTCTCCCTTTGTTCTTTTAGCGAGGATCTTAAATTTATTCGCTTTAGTTTCAAATTCACTATCTAGTGAAAATAAATTCTCCTTATTTAACTTAGCAAATTGTGCAAAATTTTGAACATCTTTATCCAATTTCCTCATAACCATCTCTGCTCAAATGAAAAGTGCACCAGATTCCCTTCATATCCGTGTACCATTTTAACAAATCACACTTGTACCCTTTCCATGGTTTTGATATCCTACCTAAAACAGGGCAGTCAATAATATACTAAAGGGAGCCTAACTAATGTATTTGTTTAACATTATCTCTCAGCTATTTGTTGTGGCAAGCAATGCAAAGAAGTGGCATCACATTACATTTTCTCACTTGGTGAGTTTCAAAGGCAGTTACTGAGTAGAGACATTAGGGGAAGCGAAAAAAAAATAGAAGGCAAATTTCCCAAATACAAGTGGCAGACTAGTACTATTGACAAATACTAGTGGCACAATATAGAACACTACTGACAAATATCAATGGCAGACTGTACAGCATGCCAATTCTGTAAGTTTGTTAACACCTTTTGTGTGCTGTGTCACTATTTTCCTCAGTATTAACTATACTCCCCAATGTGGTGTCCACTGCAGATTTTAATATTGTACTTCTGATTCCTGAATCCAAATTGTTTAGTAACGGTGAACAACAGTAGTCCCAACACTGATCCCTGTAGAACACCACCTCGCACTTTCTTCCAGTCTGAGTAACTACCTCTAACCTCTAATCGCTGTGTTCTGTTTTGTAGCCAGTTAACTATCTATTCTGCCACTTGCTCCCTGACTCCACGTGCTCTGACCTTAGTCATGAGTTTGCTATGCAGTACCTTATCAAAGGCCTCTTGAAAATCCAAGATTATTACATTCACTGCATTATCTTTGTCCACGTTTTTTTTTACTACTTCCAAGAATTCAATAAGATTGATCAAGCATGACCTCTTTTGAAATCTGTTCTGACTATCCTTTTATATTTTTGATTTATAGATGTTTTCTAATATATCTTTGAGTAAAGATTCCATTATCTTTTCTGCGATCGATACTAAGCAAAATGGTCTACAGTACCCGAACTTTTTCTATCTCCCTTTCTAGAAATAGGAATAACACTACCTGTCCACCAACCCTTTGGCACCACTCTTTTTTATTGAATTTTTAGATATCTACATATAATGAGTTTCTGCTATCTCATCCCTAGTTTTTTTTAGTATGCTTGAATACATTCCATTCAGACCAGGGGTTTTATCCTTTCTAGCTATGACTATTGTTACAGCCACGTAGTGAGGGGTGTGGATGGTTTCCACTTTTCAACTCCCACCTGACCGCAACAAGTGTTTTTTGTTATTAGGGTTTTATTTGCCAAATAAACAGACAGCAACAGGTTTTCTTGTAGGTTTAAAACAGAAGATTAATTATTTATTGAGCAATGTGCCTTATCCCGAAATTGTTGCAACCCCATCCAATGACGCATGCGCACACACGAAGAAACAGATAGGGAGGAAAAGGGGTAAGTAGTTTGAAGTGGGGTAGAGTTTCGGGGTTCATGGTAAACCTGTTGAATTTTCTCGGTCTATTTCTCTTTAATTGCAGGCCTGAGGTGTTTGTAGATTTCTCTGTTGGTTGAAAGTTCAGTTTGAAGCTAGTGAATCACTTCCAGTTCTCTGCTGCACAGGTTGAAATGTAGAATTCACAGCATGGCATCTTCCTTTTGGCCTACTGGATTTTTTTCCCCAGCTCTCAGCTGGACAAGCTTTGGGGATGCAGTTGTGTGTGTGTGTGTGTCCCCAGAGAGCTACCTTTTAAGCTAAAAGTCTCTCTCATCCTGCTTTTGTTGAGAGACACAGATCTTCCTTCCTGTGGTGACTGACAATGGCCCAGGATATGGCTACTTCACACCTTCATTGTTTCAGAAGAACTCATTCAATTCAAAATGATTCTTGATGGGTGTAATTGACACCTCTTAGTTTCGGAATGTATTCTTCTGTCCTTGCCAGATGGTAAACAGTTTGAATATACAAGGCCAAGTCTTTTGACTTTCGGCAGCCATTTTTTCCAGCATTTGGTCCACTTTTTAAAAGAAAAGTCAATTTTTATAACTTTTCAGGTTGAGTTCTTGTATTTTCAATCACTGCACTTTACGTGAGCGTAACACTATTCTATCAATTATCTCTCCCCTTCCCCTCTTAAATGTCTTGAGATCTTTTTTTAAAAATCTCTTTTAATCTCATGTCCATCATGTTAGTCTCCCTGGTGAAAATTGAGGCAAAGTAACTGTTCAATATTTCTGCCACTTCATCGTCATTACCTGTGAATTTATCTTGTGCATCCCTTGGGGGCCCGATCTCTATCCTTATTTTCCTTTTGTTATTCATGTGTTTGTAGAATCATTTGCTATTTCTTTTTATATTCTTGATAATGTAGTTTTTTCTTTGCCCTACTTATATTCACTGTAGGATTTCTCTTTAGTTCAATTTTCCCTTATTTCTTTATTCATCCAAGGTGTTGTATTATTGGTTAGTTTATTTGTGCTTTTAAGCAGAATATATTTCCCCTGAACTCTATTTATTACCTTTTTTAAAAAAAAAATCCCACTGCTGTTCTATCTCCTTTGTTTGTCAATTTAAAAAAAAAACCCTTGTTCCATCCTCATCATCTCAAAATTAGCTTTATTGCAATCTCGTTTTTTAAATATTTTTTTATAAATAGTTACTTTCAAAAGGGAAGTGGATATATACTTGAACAGGAAAAAGATTTGTAGGGCGATGGGGAAAGAGCAGGGCAGTGTGTCTAATTGCATAGCTCTTTCAAAGAGCTAGCACAGACACCATGGGCTAAATGGCTTCCTTCTGTGCTGTATGATCCTATGACCGAAGCTCACCACTGACAAAGTGTCAGACTATGGAGCAGTTGTCTGTTTGCAATTGGTTTTCTTTTTCCGTAAATCTCCTTAAGCATCTCTTTTTTTTTTGTGGGTGAGAGAATGGTCTTGAAATCTGCTTTCAGGCTGGCTCTACCTACAAGAGAGGAATGTCAGACCAGTCTTGAGTGACTGGCTGTTTAACTTATCCCTCCTGGTGGGAAAGCACTTAGCCTTTACTCAGCACCTCAGATGTGTTGGCGAGTTGTGGCATGAATACGTGTCCTACCAATTCATGGTGTTAACCAAAGACAGAAAATTCTCCTTTTCTAAACAGTTCTGAAATTCTGTCGGTAGTCAGTAGGATTTTTAGGCCTGATTGCTTTCTCCTGTTTCGAAAAATATTTTTCAAAATCTACTATATGCTCTCAATTATGCTATAACTATGCTAGTTATTTTAATGTTGTTGTGTTTTCTTTGTGTTAGGTGGTCTTTATCTCAGAACTTATATATTATGCACTTAATAATAGACTTGTGAATATATGTGCACTATTCTTCTTCTTTGGCCTCCTTGTCTCGGGAGATAATGGGTAAGCGCCTGGAGGTGGTCAGTGGTTTGTGGAGCATCGCCTGGAGTGGCTATAAAGGCAAATACTAAAGTGACAGACTCTTCCACAGGTGCTGCAGAAAAAATTGGTTGTCGGGACTGTTACACAGTTGGCTCTCCCCTTGCGCTTCTGTCTTTTTTCCTGCCAACTGCTAAGTCTCTTCGACTCGCAACACTTTAGCCCCACCTTTATGGCTGCCCGCCAGCTCTGACGATCGCTGGCAACTGACTCCCACGACTTGTGATCAATGTCACAGGACTTCATGTCGCGTTTGCAGACGTCTTTAAAGCGGAGACATGGACGGCCGGTAGGTCTGATACCAGTGGCGAGCTCGCTGTACAATGTGTCCTTGGGGATCCTGCCATCTTCCAGGCGGCTCACATGGCCAAGCCATCTCAAGCGCCGCTGACTCAGTAGTGTGTATAAGCTGGGGATGTTGGCCGCCTCGAGGACTTCTGTGTTGGAGATACGGTCCTGCCACCTGATGCCAAGGATTCTCCGGAGGCAGCGAAGATGGAATGAATTGAGACGTCGCTCTTGGCTGACATACGTTGTCCAGGCCTCGCTGCCATAGAGCAAGGTACTGAGGACACAGGCTTGATACACTCGGACTTTTGTGTTCCGTGTCAGTGTGCCATTTTCCCACACTCTCTTGGCCAGTCTGGACATAGCAGTGGAAGCCTTTCCCATGCGCTTGTTGATTTCTGCATCGAGAGACAGGTTACTGGTGATAGTTCAGCCTAGGTAGGTGAACTCTTGAACCACTTCCAGAGCGTGGTCGCCTATATTGATGGATGGAGCATTTCTGACGTCCTGCCCCATGATGTTCGTTTTCTTGAGGCTGATGGTTAGGCCAAATTCGTTGCAGGCAGCTGCAAACCTGTCAATGAGACTCTGCAGACACTCTTCAGTGTGAGATGTTAATGCAGCATCGTCAGCAAAGAGGAGTTCTCTGATGAGGACTTTCCGTACTTTGGTCTTCGCTCTTAGGAGGGCAAGGTTGAACAACCTGCCACCTGATCTTATGTGGAGGAAAATTCCTTCTTCTGAAGACTTGAACGCGTGTGAGAGCAGCAGGTAGAAGAAAATCCCAAACAGTGTAGGTGCGAGAACACAGCCCTGTTTCACGCCACTCAGGATAGGGAAGGGGTCTGATGAGGCGCCGCTATGCTGAATTGTGCCTTTCATATTGTCATGGAATGAGGTGATGATACTTTGGTGGACATCCGGTATTTTCTAGTAGTCTGAAGAGACCACGTCTGCTGCCGAGGTCAAAGGCTTTGGTGAGATCAATGAAAGCAACGTAGAGGGGCATCTGTTGTTCGCGGCATTTCTCCTGTAGCTGACGAAGGGAGAACAGCATGTCAATGGTCGATCTCTCGATAATGGTCGATAATAGACTTGTGAATATATGTGCACTATATACAATGGAAACCACAGAATTGTGTATATTGTTCTACAGCCATCCTATTTATAAATGTGGTGTCATATATTTATATAACAATGCTGTGAAATCTCAACGCTGTAAATGTTACCTTAGTTTCACAAGTTTAGTATGGGTTTTACAGAGGTGTAGCAGTATCTGACACAATCCGTGATGGACTATGACAAATGGATTGTGACAAATATTTTTATATTTTTTATTTTTATATTAGAGATACAGCACTGAAACAGGCCCTTTGGCCCACCGAGTCTGTGCCAACCATCAACCACCCATTTATACTAATCCTGCACTAATCCCATATTCCTACCACATCCCCACCTGTCCCTATATTTCCCTACCACCTACCTATACTAGGGGCAATTTTTTTATAATAGCCAATTTACCTACCAACCTGCAAGTCTTTTGGCATGTGGGAGGAAACCGGAGCACCCGGAGAAAACCCACGCAGACACAGGGAGAACTTGCAAACTCCACACAGGCAGTACTCAGAATTGAACCCAGGTCGCTGGAGCTGTGAGGCTGCAGTGCTAACCACTGCGCCACTGTGCCGCCCTTGCCACAGTCTATTTTGGTAGGATTTCTTGCAGTTCCATCAGATGCGGAATCACACAGTCACAGGGTCATTTTCACTATTAAAATAACTGCAAGCTGGTGCCATGCTGTGTTAGCTGTGCTTGTGTGTATTCTCAAAATTTCTGTTTTTATGGTTTTAGGTTTATCGCAACCCCATTTGCTAAGTTCCTTGGAGTAAACTGTAGGCCAATCCAGAAGGCTCAACAAAACATCGTTCTGGAAAAAGTGTTCAAAGATATAACTACGGTGAGACTATATTGACTGAGTCTTGGAAATAATTATTACAGGGGGATAAGTTTTAGAAGAACTTAAGCTAAATAAATACAGTTGCACCAAATGTTTACAAATATAGAAAATGAACTGTTTGTTTCTAAAATTAATTGTCTCATTTTACATAACGCTCATCACCAACAGCTTGCCTTATATAGCTCCTTTAATGTAGAACGTCCCAAGCTGCTGCAGAAAGATGTAAGCGGACAAAAAAATGGAAACCAGGCCAAAGAAGAAAATATTGGGAGGGGGTTTGGGCAAGGAAGTGGGATTCAAGGAGGATCTTCCAGGAGGAGGGCAGTGGAGGGGTTTTGGGAGGAAATTCCAGAGTGTGGCGCCTCAATGGCCGAAGGTGTGGCCAGCAATGGTGAGGCAAAAGGAGGAAGTGATACACAAGAGGTCAGTAAGAAGAATGGAGAACTCTGCAGGTGGGGGTTGTGCGGTTAGGTCTGGAGAAGGTTACAGAGATCGGGAGGGGCAGAGCTATGAAGGGATTTAAACATGAGGATGAGAATTACAACTTTGAGGCATTGGGGGACTGGAAGCCAATGTGGGTCACCCAGGACAGGAGTGATGGGTGAGCAGTACTTGATCAGGATTGGATATTGAGAACATAATTTTGGATGAGCTGCAGTTTACAGATTGTGGAGGATGATAGGCCAGGAAAGATTGTATAAAATAATCAAGCATGCAGGTGACAAAAGCATGGCTGAATCTTACAGCAGTTGTTGGGCTGAGGCCAGGTGAAAATGGCAATGTTATGTGAGCTTCTGGTGAAATCACCCAGTATATTTTATATGGTGAGGTTCAAGTTTGTATTCTGTGGTTTATTTTCCCTTACCCAAATTATTGACTTTTTTAAAGGATTCTACACTTTCAAATCTACACTTTGATACTTTCAGGTCAGTCCTAATTTTTATCCCCTTGTTTTGAGTGTATTTTTATCTTGCTGACTACCATGGTAATGAATTTCAAAATCACGAATGGGCCGAATTGATATCTGGGTAAAGATTCTCTAATGAACTGCTCAATACACCCTTTGTTAAACAGCCTACCATTGTACAAGAGATGCTGGCGGAATTTTACGCCACCCCAGCGAGCCAGATAGTGGCGGGGAGGGTGGTGTAAAATTGAGCAGAAGGCTCCGGGAGGCCTTCCCCTCCCGCTCCCGCCTCCGCCCCACTTTACTTGGGCTGGAGTGGGTGGGGGTGGGGGGCGAAAAACGGGCTGCCGGCCCCAGGCCAATCAAGTCCCTTAAGTGGCAACGTACGGCCACTTAAGGGCCTTCCACCACCTCCACAGGGATTTTACCCATGGCAAGTGGGTGTCTGGGAGACGTGAAAGGCCGCCCAGTGAAATCTGGCAGCCTCTCACCGCACCCGGGGGGGGGGGGAGCCCGGACAAACGGGCACAGGGTGCCCGATTGAGGGCTGCCCCTGCTTCCCCAATCACTCCCAGGACCTGAGATGACCCCCTTCCCCTTCCCCCCCCCCCCCCCCCCACACGACCACCCTTGCCTCGCCCGAATGCGACAGATCACACCGTCGAGGCAAACCAAACTTACCTGTAGTCCTGGCTCCATGGGCCAAATGGCCTACTCTTGCTCCTATTTTCTATGTTTCTATGTCCTCAGCTGGGCTGCAGTCCCAGCAGTTGCCACCGCTCCTCGTGGCGCTGCTGGGACTAAGAGCTGCTGGCCTGATGATTGGCCGGCAGCTCAATGAGGCAGGACTTCCTCCCTCAAGCGGTGGAAGTCCCACCTCGGAACAATTAAAACCTGGGGACCCGTAAAATGCAGGTTGGATCCCCAGGCCGGGCGGAAGCGGGTTCGCCACGGACCTTTATGTCGATGGTCAGTTCCCGTCTGCCCAACGTAGAATTTGGCCCGCTATGTTTCCATGAGGCTTCTGTGGAGTGGTCATAAATCCTGGTTTCTCTCTCAGGTAGTAGAGCTTTCATTTCCTTTGGTATAACAAAAGATAATTATATTAAAGGTCTACCAGTTGGTTATGTAGGTTGTTATGTCAATTGGGAACTTGTAATCCAGAGAAATAATTTCTGATACTTAATCAATTTTATGTGGCTATTTTAATTATTTTGCAGGAACCTGGTAAAAATCATCTGACTCGTTTGGCAAAACAGCTGGATTGGGATACAAAGAAAGTTATACAATGGTTCAAGCTACGGCGATACCAGGACAGACCAAGTCTTCTGACAAAATTCTGCGAGAGCATGTAATTGATTGTTGCCATGCCACGTTTTCCAACGTACCATTTGAGAACTCAAACATTTTGCTCTCTTCACCTGTAGCGAGTTGTTTTTTTTTCTAGTGGTCTTCCCCATTTCATACCCCACTCATGGCTGAGAGGGTGGGTGAATGACCTCCCAGGTCCCTGCCAATACCACTCTGCAAGCAATTCCCCAGGAGTGTTCATGAGGGATGGGTGTGTTTTTACTGCTGATTTCCTTTGCTCCCTGGAGCAAATCATCTGTGCTTCATTTGGTTCCTTTGGTGAATAGAATTTGCATAGATTGGGCTGGGAATTGCATTGACATAGATTGTTTTTTCATATGAATGTGGCATGATGGAGATCAGCATATCCGAGTGCTAACATAAGGTGCAGATTCAATCCCTCATTCTCTGCACTTCTTGATCTCAGCCAGGCAGAGGCCAGAGAGCTGAGGGAAGAGTTGGAGGAAGAGGCCTGAATATGCTCTGCTCACGCGCCTCCTATATTATAAATTGTCACTAGTGTAGGTAGGTGGTAGGGAAATATAGGGACAGGTGGGGATGTTTGGTAGGAATATGGGGTTAGTGTAGGATTAGTATAAATGGGTGGTTGAGGGGCGGCGCAGTGGTTAGCACCGCAGCCTCACAGCTCCAGGGACCCGGGTTCGATTCCGGGTACTGCCTGTGTGGAGTTTGCAAGTTCTCCCTGTGTCTGCGTGGGTTTTCTCCGTGTGCTCCGGTTTCCTCCCACAAGCCAAAAGACTTGCAGGTTGATAGGTAAATTGGCCATTATAAATTGTCACTAGTATAGGTAGGTGGTAGGGAAATATAGGGATAGGTGGGGATGTTTGTTGGGAATATGGGATTAGTGTAGGATTAGTATAAAATGGGTGGTTGATGTTCGGCACAGACTCGGTGGGCCGAAGGGCCTGTTTCAGTGCTGTATCTCTAATCTAATCTAATCCTAGCACGAGGATTCTGTTGAAAGCATAAGAGCCGGTCAGCTTTCCAGTGGGTGGTCCAGAGGCAAAAGTGATAGCAAAGTTGTGGAACTGGGTAGAGATGGAAGAAATTAGTGAGTTATTTAATGAGATAACTTTTAAAAGTTTTTAATAACAGTAATTTGCCTTTATGGAATGATAAAATTTGATTGCATATGTGTAGGTTTAGCAATGGGTATCAATTGGACTTCTGAGCGTAAAATGGATGCAATAAATCTCAATTTCAGGGACCAACATCGTGTGCCTCAAAGACACTTGAAAAACATTCATCCTGAAATTAGGTCGGGCCATCTTTTTAAGTGGCCCTGGCAGTCACCTAAAACAAGCATTACGTCTCTTGTGTAAATAAGTACGGAGCTTAATGCCTGTATTAGTTCCTCTCACAGGCGTTGGGTTGGGATGAGCAGAGCAAATGTCAAGCCTGGCCCACTCAGGATTCTTCAGCGGCTTAAGCAGCGGCTGCTGACTAAAAGCAAATTTACAACCTTCCTGAGGAACGGGAGCACTTATCCCAATGCATAGCATTCCTGCCGGCTGCAATTGGCCTCACTCCTGGTGTTCTCTACCCCACCTGCTACTAACCTGAGGCTATTGCTGACAAGGCAGTCAGCCTAAAATTAATCACTGCAGAAGAACGAGCTGCCTGTGGAAGAATGACCTGCTGCTCACTCGCATTATTTAGATGAGGCCTGTGGCCTAATTTCAGCCCAGCCTTGGACTTCCCAGTCTGAGCACATACTCCCTACACAGCACTGGGCCCAATGTATTTATAAAGAATTAGTTGTCAAATATTAGCTCCAACTTGTTACAGTAAAAAAACATTCAGTAGGCTTGTGAAGCTTAATTTTCTAATACTGCCAGAACCTTCAGTTATAAGTGGGAGTGCCATTGAGACCAGGATTGCCCTGGAGTTTCCAGGAATTAAAGAATAATTTGCAGGACATTGCTGTAAGTGACGCTGATGAAAGATCATAGTGGCATTCAAAATTGTGTTTTCTTAAAAATTTTCATTGAACATTTTTGTTTGTTAGTTCCAAAAATATCAGATATGGTGAAAAAAGGTCTGTTTGTCTCTGGGTAATAAAGAACCTATTCGCTTTCCAATTGGGTTGGGAAGGTTGTGCACTGCGAAAATGGGTGTGTTGATTAACCAACGGCAGGAGTGTGGGGGAGGGGGGCTGGTTACAAGCAGGATGTCATGTGATGACACCTCTAGGAATATGTCCAGCCAGCGTTGACAACCCTAACTTGAGACTGAACAATACTGAGAACATATGTACTGTAGGTTGCTCCAGAGAATAGTGAGTCAATATGCAATTAATTTCCAGAGCTCTGGGTCTTTATGGTAGTTTGTCATATTTAGTCGCATACAGTACCCCAAATAGAGAATGAACAACAGTGAGCAAGCATTTTAATTTGGAAAAAACAAACTCAAATGCAAGCTTTTAAAGAAAAATCTTTCTATACAATGTTTCTCTGTGTTAGTAAAGCTTTGATTTTCTTCTTACAGGTGGAAATTCAGTTTCTATCTATGGGCCTTTTCATTCAGTTTTTATTATCTGTCAAAGGTAAGGAAATAAATCAATGTTATTCTAATTACTTAACTTGGAACATGTACTGGCAATCGTTTGCCACATTGGTGGAAAGTAGATTTTTCGGGGTCACGTAGAATTTGAATTTAAAATAAATTTCCTTGCCAATTTTCCCCACTCACGACCTCTCCTCTTTTGAAGGCATTTGCTGCTTGCTGGGTTATAGTTCTATGGGCGCTGGTCACCATCTGGTTCCTCACTCAAGTGGCCTTTATTGAAGTCTGAGTCTTGACAGTGACTGTCAGCGGGCAGTTTGACTGCCAGGGGTATCTCAGCTGAGTCTGATTATGTTTCACTTAGGCTTCACATTCACAGCAGGAGTTATTGGATGGCAGTGAGATGCGAGAACCCGGAGTGATTTTATTTTCCCCCCCTCCCTCATCCCAATATAGTAACATTGAGGCCAGGTGTAGCCTTGCCCCATTCTGTTTCCCTGACTGAGATCAGCTAATACAGGAGTCAAACCTGGGATATCATTGGGCTGTGTGGTTCAGCAAACTCACTGGACAAATCCACTTTCGAAGGATCTTTGGTTTTGAAAGTTCAACATTTATTTGCCCTGTGCAATTGCACAAGTTTACAGACTCGTTAATCTATAATCGGTACCCAGTCAACAACGTCAGCACAAAAAACATTTTCTGGCAGCCTAGTACTCAGGAGGCAAACAGCTCAGCTGGGAGTCTGCCAGATTCTTTTGTGCCAGTGCTTAAGTTTCGACTGTTGCAAAACAGGGTGAGCATCAACTGGATTTTAAGAGATTCATGGGTGAACTTGGTTAAGGCAGTATCTGAAGTGTAACACATTTTCTTTGCTTTCTTTGCCTTGTGATTAGTTTTAAAGTTGGTACTGCATTTATTTTTCTTCTTAGACGCTAATCTTGTGTCAGAGTTCATGTATGTTTTTAGAAAAAAGTTCTCTATAAAAAGTTTTTTTTAAAAGTGTGTTTTATCCTGGAAGTATAATGAGTTTTAAATTTGTGTATGCTTTCCCCCCCACCCAACAGAGTCCCTGGCTGTGGGATAGCAGAGAGTGCTGGTACAATTATCCCTTTCACGTGAGAATTCTTTTATTATATATTGATTTAACATTAGTGATGTGGTGGCACCATTTTGCACCCTGTAATCCAGATAAAGATGCATTCCTGATCGTGGATATATCATTGTAGAGGGAAAAATGAATATCAATCTCTTGTACCTTGCAGCGGTTGATTCAGAGGGCGGGTGGTGGTCAGTGGCTTAGCTCTGCAAAAGGATTCCTTTGTAATTCTGAGAAGACTCCTTGTCCTTTTGTTGCACTCTGAGCATTGTTGATACAAAGGGCTGGATTTTAAAGCTCCTCCACCATCGGAAATGTTGGCGGGGGGGCAATGGAGATCGGTGCGATGGAGGCCCTGTGCCGATCTCGGCGGCGGTGAGGCCTCATGGCACCTGCCCCACCGCTCGGCGACGGGACCCCCATTTAAATATGTAAACTAATTTACATACCTGATTTAATGAGGGTCCCGTCGCCTCCTTAATCACCGCATCAATCTTCATCCGGGCGGCCGATAATGCCGCGTCTTCAAATCCCCGTTCAGGGAAACGTGGCGCGACACCTGTGGGGAGGGGGGAGGAGGATTTTTTTCTCTGCGTGGGGAAGCAAGGATGCAGATAGGTTGGGGGGGGTGTGTTGATGGGAAAAAGGGCAAAGTTACCAAACTTTGGAGGGGGGTTGGGGGGGGGAGGGCAAATTCTGTGTATTTGCATTCTGGGTGGGGCGGGGGGAAGGGACGAATGGCCACAAATACCATTGCGGCGGGGTGGGGGGGGTGAAAATTAATTTAATGGTATGTTAATTCTTTTTATGGTCATTGAACTGACCTGTCCCTTTAATTTTAAAATCTCCCTTAAGGGATGTAAGCCCTTTAAAAATGGCACCTGCGCACTGGCGCTGGACGCCGTTGCCTGTGGCGGCTCTCCCACCTCCTCCACATCATCTTGGGGCGTGGGTGCCGCAGCTATGCAAATGAGCCGCCTTGTTTAAAATTGCGGTGGCTCTGTGACACGGTGCCCGTGCGGGCGGGCTGAATTTTTTTGCGTCGGCGGACTCTTACAGCGCAGACCCTATGGATAGGATTCTATCGCACTTACGATCTGCTTCACACTTACTACAGCTCAATCCCTACTTCATCTTTTCAGTTCAATGTGCAAATTATGTTTTATTATTTTATCACAATGGGCTTCCCTAGATGCCTCCAAAAATCTCAACGACAACTTTTTCCATCTCAACCAAACAAGTAGGCATTGCATTATTCTCCATATACATGCAGAGAACTATTATGTTGCATAGAAGCAAAATACTGCAGATGCTGGAAATCTGAAATAAAAACAAGAAATGCCGGAACCACTCAGCAGGTCTGGCAGCATCTGTGAAAAGAGAAGCAGAGTTAACGTTTCGGGTCAGTGACCCTTCTTCGGAACTCCCAAGAAGGGTCACTGACCCGAAATGTTAACTCTGCTTCTCTTTTCACAGATGCTGCCAGACCTGCTAAGTGGTTCCAGCATTTCTTGCTTTTATTATGTTACGTAGATGACTTTTACGTATTTATTGATAATTTAGTTTTTATTCGCCCTTTCAGACATTTTAGGCCTGTTTCATGTTTTAATATACTTAAATAAAATTGTTTTTGTTGCACTGTAGCTTTTTTTTTTCTATTGTTACAACCAAGGTGGGAGGAGTGCACTGTTAATTCAGTCCCACTTCTCCACAGGTCACAATATATTTTTAAAATTTTCCCACTGACTGAAACAGTGGCCGGGATTTTACGTTGGGTGGACGGGAGCTGGCCACCGACTGAAAAGTCACCACACTCTCTCTACATGCGCAGTCGCTTCTGACACGCCTGCTCTGACATCCGATGGCATATCATGTGGGGCCTGTAGATGCACAGTGACCGTAATGGCGAGCTCCACTTGGGGGCTGCTGAGCATGACCGGAGGCCTCTATGTGGACCGCACCCACCTGTTGATTTTTGCCTCTGGCATACTTACCTGGCAAGGGAGAGACCATGATCAGTGGCCTTTGATCTGTCCCAGGTAGGTTTTGAGTAAAATGGCTGTAACCAATTCTAGAGCTTCAGGCCAGGGAGTGCGTATCACGGGTGGTGGTGAAGGACAAGGAAAGGGATGCACTGGTTGACCATACCTTCTTCATCAAGAAAATCCTCATTGATTGCTGTGGATTCCAAGCTACAGACATCTTCTGCCTGCAGGACTTACCCAGCAGTGGATATTTCGACGTGACGTTCAAGAATGTGGCGGGATGTATCAAGTTCCTGAAGGTGTTCAAGGAAAAGGGAAACCAGGCACCGCTGTCGATCCTCACAGTGGAGCCACTCTTCACGCAGCCGTCACAACGTGACCGGGTGGTGACAATTCACCTCTACAACCTCCATGTTCCTGTCGTGGATGTACTCACCTTCCTCACCAGGTACGTCGAGGTGGCCGGCGGCAGCACTGATGTCAAGGACCCTTTTGGGATTTGGACCAGCAATCGGCAGGTCAAGGTGACCTTGAAGGTCTAGGCCAACAGAGCCATCATCCATCCTCCCTCCAGCTTCGCTATCGGGGGAAGTCTAGGCTTCTTGGTCTATGCAGGGCAGCCCAGAGTTTGTTGCACCTGTGGCAAATCTGGTCACATGGCAGCTAACTGCAGCACAGTCGTCTGCAAGAAGGAAGGCCATCAGACCAAGGACTGTAAGCAGAGTAAGTGCTGCAACCTGTGCGGTGAGGCAGGTCACCTCTACAAAACCTGCCCCAAATGCTGCCTCAGTTACGCTCAGGCGGCAAGGTCCAAGGCAAGGCCGGGAGAAGGAACGATGATTGCGTCTGGTGCTGGGAAGGAGACAAGCAACCCTCTCCACAGCGAGGAAATTCTACTCGAGAAGGAGAAGAAAGGGGAGGTAGCTGAAACCAGCGACCCAGCACCTACCCTGTGCCCGGAAACCCCTCCTCCACAGACAGAATCAATAGACGAGGAGGCAGCAGATGGACAAACAGGCCAGTGGCAAGTGGTAAAAAGGAAAACCACAAAGAAAAAACCTCCAAAAAAGGAACAGGCCACCATCCAAACCAGTGGCAAGAGGAGGCTACCGTCTGAGACAGACTACAGCAGCTCCTCCTCACTGGACGAGGAAGTGCTGGAACGACGGCACCTTCATAAGAGGCGGCAGAACTCAAAGGAGCTGGAAGATAAAGCCCCCCCGGGCACTGGAAGCTGTGATGGGCTCAGCACGCCCCAAACCCAAAGCGCCGAACCTAACGACATGCCCAGCGCATCCCAGCTCTGGGACACCGAGAACAAAGCGTCAGGCGCACTCCAGCTCCGGGAAGCCGGGAGCAGTGATGTTTTCGAGGAGAACAGAGGGAAAAGATACCAACAGCAGAGGACAGCCCAATCCTTGCTGCCTACAAGAGCCCCCCCCCTCTCTGATGTCACCCCAGTGGAACAAACCCTGCTTGGGAAACCAGGAGAGGTTTCTGAGCCCAACGAATGTGAAACAGCTTGTGTACACTATGGGTATGCAGGAACCTACCAAAGGACTGGGACGAGCATGGACAAATGGTGTGAGAAGCAACAACTAACTTATAAATGGGTATAAAGATTGCTTCAATTAATGTGCCTAGCATTAAATCCACTACGCGATGTGTTTCAACCTTGGACTACCTCGCCAAGGTCAAAGCCGACCTACTGTTTCTGCAGGAGTATGGAATACCACACCTCAGCACCTACAGGCAATGGTTACGATGGTGATCCTACGGGCCATCGATCAGGTCAGGGGGTAATGATTCCCGTTCCTCCGGCCTGGGTATTCTCCTGCGGGGAGGTAACTTCACCATCTCCGCAGTTAAGGAGGTGGTGGTCAGTCGCCTCCTCGTAGCAGATGTAATGTACAAAAATGCTCTGCTCCGGTTGATCAACGTGTGCAGCCCGGTTCAATGCAGCGAGCGGCTGACCGTCTTCCAGCAGCTCCCACTGCTGCTGGCGACGTCCAGGCCGGTCATTCCCGGCGGTGACTTCAACTGCATCATCGATGCAGCTGGATGATCTGGCAGTGACAACAGCAAACTGGATGCTACGTCCAGATTCCTAATGGACACAGTAAAAGATGCCAAGCTGCACGACGTCATCAGCAAACCTGCAGACTGAGTGCAGCGTAGATACACATGGTCAAGATTGGACTGGTCTGCCCATTCCAGGATTGACTTTCTGTTTGTGTCCTGTGCTGTCATGGTCGGATCCACCGACGTCAAGCTGGTGTTCTTCTCCGACTACTGCCTCTTACTGGTCGACTGTCACATACAGAATGACCAGCGGGTTGGCAAGGGGACATGGAAGCTCAATGCTACACTGCTAACCCCAGAGAACGTTGAGGAATTCAAAAGGGATTACAAAGGTTGGAGGACCGTGAAACCCCTCTTTGAGTCTCCAGTTCACTGGTTGGAGGCAATCAAGGAGAACGTCAAGAGGTTCTTTATCTTCAAAGGTTTTCAGAGGGCGATCGAGAGAGACAGAGGGAAGTGTCCCGACTCCAGAAAAGAATGCAAACTCTGCTCCGGCTGGAGTCGATGGGGGTCGAGGTCATGGAGGACCTCCATGAGGTGAAGAGCCAGCAGGCCTCGCTCTTGACCACGGAGGCCTCCAAGATCATCTTCCGGTCCAGTGTCCGCTCCATTGAGCAGGATGAGACGTGCTCGCGTTACTTCTTCCAAAAGGTACAGACAGAGAGAGCTCTGAAGGAAGAGGATGGCTCGGTAACGTCTTCGCAGTCCGACATACTAAGGGTCAGCAAATCCTTTTATGATGGGCTGTACGATGTGATGCCTACAGACAGCAGAGCCTCCCAGTCCTTCCTGTCATCTATCACAGAGGTCTTAGATGACAGCATGAGGGAGAGACTGGACAAGCCGCTAACTCTGGACAAGCTGAGAAAGGCCGTCAAGTCCTTTTGAGACGAGTAAAACTCACGGAAGCGATGGCTTACCGGTTGAATTGTATTTGGCCCTGTGGGACCGTGTCCGCCCAGACCTGCTGAAAGTATACAAAAGTATGCTTCTGGCCGGCAGCATGTCAGAATCCATGAGGAAAGGCATCATCACCCTCATCTACAAGCGGAAGGGGGAGAGGGCAGAAATTGGCGGCCCATCTAACTGCTTAATGTTGACTACAAGATTCTGTCCAAAGTCGTTGCCAGTCGAGTCAAGTCTGCTCTGGAGTTGGTGATTCACCCTGACCAGACCTGCACTGTACCCGGCAGGAAGATCTCTGATAGTCTTGCGCTACTCAGGGATACGATCGCCTCTGCACAGGACAGGAGGGTGGACACCTGCCTCATCAGCCTGGACCAGGAGAAGGCTTTTGACAGGATATCGCACACCTACATGATGGACGTGCTTTCCAAAATGGGGTTTGGGGAGGGAATCTGCAATTGGATCAAACTGCTCTACACAAACATCAGTAGCGCAGTCTCAATAAATGGCTGGGAATCAGAAAGCTTCCCGATCCAATTTGGAGTCAGACAGGGCTGTCCTCTCTCCCCGGTCTTGTTTGTTTGCTGTATTGAACCCTTTGCTGAGTCTATTAGGAAGGATGTGGGCATAAGAGGGGTGACAATCCCAGGCAGTGGAGATGCTCAGGTTAAAATCTCCCTGTACATGGACGACGTCGCCGTCTTCTGCTCGGATCCGCTGACCGTTCGCAGACTGATGAGCATCTGCAACCAGTTCGAACTGGCCTCAGGAGCCAAAGTTAACCACGGCAAGAGCGAGGCCATGTTCTTTGGGAACTGGGCCAACTGATCCTTTGTCCCCTTCACTGAAGACTACCTGAAGGTGCTGGGGATATGATTCAGAAGGGCCGGTGCACCAAAACTTGAAGGGAGCGAGTAGCCAGGATACACCATAAGCTGAGCATGTGGGAGCAGCGATCTCTCTCCATTGTGGTTAAGAACCTGGTCATCAGGTGCGAGGCGTTCACCTCGCCATACATGGCGCAGGTCTGGCTCATACCCCACTCCTGTGGTGTGGTGGTCACCCGAACCATTTTCCGCTTCATCTGGGGATCTAAAATGGACTGGGTCCGGAGGGACACGATGTTCAAACCTCTGGATAAGGGCAGGAAAAATGTACCCAACGTCGCCCTCATCCTGATGACCACCTTCGTGTGCAGCTGCATCAAGCTGTGTGTAGAGCCCCTGTAGGCAAACACCAAGTGTCACCTTGTGCTGAGGTTCTATCTGTCCCCGGTGTTGTGCAGGATGGGTCTGGTCACATTGCCACGGAACGCTCCATCCAGTTGGACCGTGCCATACCACCTATCCTTCGTGGAAAAGTTTCTGTGGAAAAACACCTTTGACCATCAATCCATCAGGCAGTGGTCTGCATGGAATGTCCTCAAGACCCTACGGGAAAAGGAGATGGTGGATCCTGTTGGATGGTTCCCCGAGCAGACCGCCAAAGTCATTTGGCAGAATGCCTCATCACCAGAACTTTCAAACAAGCATCAAGATGTAACTTGGCTGGTGGTGAGAATAGCCCTCCCGGTCAGATCCTTTCTGCATGCCCGGAGTCTCACCCCCTCTGTACAATACCCTTGAGGTGGCTGTGGTGGGGAAGAGATGGTTGCCCACCTCCTTCTGGAATGTGTCTTTGCAAAGCAGGTGTGGAAAGAGATGCAGTGGTTTTGGTCGAGGTTCATCGCAAGCAGCTCAGTAACACAGGAGTATGTGCTCTACGGACTTTTCCCAGGGACGCACACCGAGATAAATATCAACTGCTGCTGGAGGACCATCAATTCGGTGAAAGACCCTCTTTAGTCTGCCCGAAACTTGCTGGTCTTCCAGCACAAAGAGTTGTCCACGACTGAGTGTTGCAGACTGGCGCATTCCAAGGTCCAGGACTACGTGCTGAGGGACACACTAAAGCTTGGGGCAGCCACAGCAAAGGCTCAATGGGGAAAGACCACTGTGTAAGGTCCCCCCACCAAGGTGAACTGAGGGGCTGGATCCATGGAAAATCCTTAGGGCTGTATCCAGAAAATATGGGTTTGCTGCAAAATGTACATGGCATGTAAAATGAAATGGAAGGGTTGTGAGGCAACTCACTCCTGTATTGAAGGAAACTGATCTCCCTTGCACTCTTTGTATTGTCGACTTGGTACTGTTTTGAACTGTTTTGTAATGTATTTTTTACAAATTTTTATGAATAAAGTACATTTTGGGGAAAAAAAAAGCATACGGATCCTCAGGAGAAGCGGATCACACAATGTTGGATAAGCCATACCACTTCCATGTGATAACGTTGTATCCTTCATTTATTCGAAGGTTCCTAACAGGGCAGGGATTCATGTTGACAGGTAGATCAGCTGCTTTCATGGATCAACTATGTGGCATGGGATGGCATTGCCCATCTTGGCTAACACTGAGTGACACAGCATGACTACATCAAGATCCTACCAGCTGCGTCGATAGCCCCCACCATCCATATAACCTTAATGCTCCAACCCTTTCTGACATCCTCCCCACACACAGGGTGACTAGAGTGCTATTGCTCCTTCACACACACAAACAATCGCAGAGCATACACTGTTTACAGAGGGAGGGTACACAGTACCACCCTTCATGCTTGCAGAGCTTTCCCTTCACTAATCCCAGATCCCCTCCCTCCTCTCTTTAAGAATGCAGAGTAAGACCCCTGTCATCCTCCCAGCCCCCTCCCTTCCAGAATGCAGAGTGAGACCCCTGTAATCCCCCTCCCTTCCAGAATGCAGAGTCAGATCCCTGTAAATTCCCCCCGCTTTAAGAATGCAGAACTGAGACCCCTGTAAATCTGCACTTACCTTCACTGTCTAGTACTCCTTCTTCCGCTATCCCATCTGATTTTCTGTCCGTGAACGGTACGGCACATGACAGCTGCCCGTTCCATGTAAAATGAGGAAGTGTGGAGTGAGAGGCAGTGGATGCATAATCTGCAGAGGTAAGTAGCGTTTTACATAATCTAATTGGGGTACCGCTGCTGTGCGGCAGGGCGGCCACATTGAGGTCCTGCCGCCGAGCCCTGGGGGGGGGTGGGGGGGGGGCTGCATCGAGGTTCCATCGTCGAGTAGCGGGGGAGCCACATCGAGGTCCCCCCGCCACCGGTAATGTGCGGCGGGTCCTACACCACGTCAAGGCGGGCCTCTCCCTCGCGGCATCAAGGGGCCAGCAAAATCAGCTCATACCAGTTAACCGAAAAAATAAAAAGGGATTTTTAGATCAGGGCTGTATTACAGACAAAAAAACACACCTGGGCAGATCACCCTGAGAAAAAAAACAGCAGATGAGACACGCTGCACCAAAACTGGCACACAGTCCAACCTCAAAGCGCACACAGACAGGCCACTGATCTTTAGAACAGTTCTCTTCAGGCGGCATTGAGAATTATTTTTAACAGGCTTTCTTGAAAGACGGGAAACAAGACGAATCGACACAGTGAGCTTCATAGAATCTTTTCGGGAATTGTGGGAAAGTGAGTCTTTGTGGGTTGTAGTCTTCTGTTCTTCCTTGGAATTCTCTCCTTCTGTCCTTTTTTGACACTTCAGCACTTGACTTTTATCTCCTTCCAGAAGGTAGCACACACATGCACTGACTCACAACCAGAAAACCTGTCAGTTTTTTCTGCCCATCCAGGTGCTCTCTGTTACTACTGGGCTTGTCCAATCAAAGGAACGCTTGTGACTTCTCTGCCCCTGTTACCAGGGTTTCTGTTCAAAGCCTAACTCCAGCCATGTGACACCCAGCAACACTGTTGCCAATCTGGCTCCCTCAGTGCCCTATTGATTAAAAAACATTTATTCAGTTTAACTCTAAATTCCTTTAAAAATATTTTTTTAACGAAACAATCACTTTCATAACACTATGAACATACTCTCAACCTATGCTTGCTTTTATGACCCAGCGATCTTCAAAGATAGGAACATGTCAATTTTAGATCTTTCTGCTGATGAATCTACATGTCTAAGAAGTTTGATCAGCGCCAACCTTTTTTCAGGTCAAGCCAAATTCTTTCACTGTATACATCCAGTTGGGGAATGGCTTTATCTTCCCATTTGGAAAGTTAAGCGAAGTCTCATTTTGTTCCAACCCCAACCAACTATTGAATCAAATTCATAAAATATTTTTAATAAAATATTCCAAAACTTTAAAGATGGCAGCGGTGCATTATTAAACTTTCCAAGTTATTTTTAAAGGGAAAAATCTATAAAATCTTATCCAAATGGAAAATCTGGCTTTATTGGTTATGTTAAGGACCCACATATTAGAATTAATGTGTATCCTATGGTATGTGTCTAATAATACACTTGCTCACTTAGTGCAAATTTGAAGAACATTCAATTTATCCAGCTTTGTTCACTTTGACCAGACATGCAAAAGACTGGGTGACTATGTGTTGTCCTAAAAATGGGTCTGTGTCCAGCCAGGCAGGTGTGATAAAAGACTCATCAGTTTACCAACGATTATAGTTCTAGATGTAATGAGCTTAGACCGTTTCAATCTAGATCCTAGTCAGCGCAAGGCACAAAGCCACCCATAATTGGCAGAGTCATAAAGTTGGATGACAGAAAGCAAAAGCCATATTGATGAAGTATGTTTTCTGAGGTTAGAAAGGAAAAAAAAGCTTGTATCATTATAGCATCTTATCACATAGAGAGGACATCCCAAAACACTCCACATACAATGAATTATCTTTCTGAAGTGCAGTCACTTTTCTTAAGAAGCCAGATGTTACAGCTAGTTGGCACACACCAGCATCCCACAGACACCAAAAAAGGTGAATAATCATTTTAATCTGTTGAGGGAAGAACGTTGACCAGGGGACCCTGTACTACTTCAGTAATGCCATGGGATCTTCTACATCCTTTTGACCAGATAGACATGCCCTGGTTTAATAAGTCATCTGAAGTATGGCATCTCCAACAATGTGATATTCCCTCAGAAATGCATTGAAATGCCAACTTGATTATGATAATTATTGTGTGTCCGGACAAGGGGTCAGCCATCCATGACTGAAATGAATAGAAACCCTTCACCCAGAGAGCCATGAATTCCTGGAACCCTCCACCCCAGAGAGCTGTGGATGATGTGTTGTATATATTCAAGACCGAGGTCAATAGACTATTGTGCACAAGTGAACCAGGGATATGGGACTTAAATCCAGCTCAAAGATAAGAGTGTCAACAACTGAACAAAGCTGCAGGGTAAAAGTACATTGGTGATTTACTGTATAGAGAACTTTGCATGCAACGTGTATTACCCGTGGCTTTGTGTTTGCTGACATTGGGTTCAACAAATGAAAAAGTGCTGCAGACACTATTCAACGAGATAAGCAGCATTTAAGAAAAAAATTGAAAACTGGTACAAGGATTAAATGTTTTTCAGTTCAGTTTTGAAAACTATCCAAGTTCTATATAATCAGAAGTTAAACAAAAACTGTAGATAGGTGATTATTGATCTTCTCATGGTTTAACATTTTGGGTGATTATCCTTTACAAATCAGGGTAACATAAACCCTGATATTTTTAACTAGGGTCGCTTTCTGGCAGGCATCTTTCTTGCCTGCTCAACAAAGCAGGTTAAAATAGCAGGCTACGGGATTGTTGTGGGTGAATTCTGTGGGTAGTTTCCGCCTGGTGGGAAGAGTTTAAAAATAAAGCTATGGGAAACATACTGATTGCCTTTTTGATTATCTTTTTAAGTGACTGTCTCTTTAGGAAAATATTGGTACCACTCAAAGAAGAAAGTTGCTCAAACAGAAAGTTAATTTTTTTTTTCTCATTTATCGCAGGAACTTTCAATTGAAATCTACATACATTACATGATGGAATTTGCTTTCTATGGATCACTGATATTTTCACAGTTTTTTGATGTTAAAAGAAAGGTAAGCCGGGTACTGACCTCCCTGATCACATGATGCGCCCACATTGGTAGCTCTTTAAAATAGTAGTCGAGATAATGTTACATTGGTGTCTGGTTTCCAAATGGCTGCTTGAATCTAACGCATGTGCTGAGTTTTTCCAATACTCAATGAGATGCCTAGTCTAGTTCACCTGAAGTGCCTCCTTGTTGACTGAGTTTAGAGCAAGGTTGGTATCAAAATCACAGGGAAATGTATGACTCATTTACCTGACTATATGCCCAATTGAAATCAGTGGTGTGGAACCATAGTTTGGATGGGAAAACACATGGGAGACTAATGCAGGAATCCAATGCCATATTTATCCAATTGGCAAACTGAACTGAATAACAATGGAGTAGGATATGAATTATAATGTTGTAGCCTATACACTTTTGAATGTTAAGTGTCTCTTGCCTCTAAGGTTGTGAGTTCAAGTCCCACTCCAGGATTTGAGAACATAAAACAAGGCTACCACTCTAGTGCAGTCCTGAGAGAGTGCTGCACTGTTGGAGATGTTGGCTTTTAGATGAGACTCTGTCTGCCCTCTCAGATGGATGTAAAAGATGCCATGGCAGGATTTTGAAGGAGAGCAGGGGAGTTATCCCTGGTGTCCTGGACAATATTTATCCCTCCATCCACATTATCTCATTGCTGTTTGTGAGAGTTTGCAGTGTGCAAATTGGCTGCCGTGTTTCCTACATGACAACAGCGACTACACTTTAAAAAGTACCTCATTGGTTGTAAAGAGCTTTGGGAAAAAGCAGTAATCTCAGGATTACTCTCAGTCCCATGTGCAAGAACACAGGAATAGGAGAATTGAGCGATTAAACAAGTGGCTGGAGAACTGGTGTAGGAGGGAGGGCATCAGATTTCTGAGACATTGGGACCAGTTCCAGGGCAGGTGGGACCTGTACAAGATGGATGGATTGCATCTTAGCGGGACTGGGATGAATATCCTAGCAGGGAGATTTGCTAGTGCTGTTGGGGAGGGTTTAAACTAAATTGTCAGAGGAATGGGAACCAGAGAGGGAGCTCAGATTGGAGGGAAGCAAAACTGGTAACTTGTCAGGGGTGTGGGAACCAGGAGCAAGCATCAGAGAGGAATACCAAGGTGCACATAATACTGGGGGAGATAGATAACTTACTGTTCCCTACGGCGAATGGCCTCCTTCTGTGCTGTAATGATTCTGGAATGACCTGGAGTCGTGAAAAGGCAAGTCTTTTTTTTCAATGGGTCCCGAGGATGCTTTCTATTTATAGCTTGGGTATAATCAGAAATATATTTTTAAAAAACACTAATACAGTGGAGTGGAAATTAGTGCTTTATTAATGAGTTAAAATATAACCAACACATTAATTATGTTTTGCAAAATTTATTTTAATTTTTCTTTTTAAGTCGACTCACATCCTATTCCTCAAATCTTAATTATGATGGGCATAAACATTGGATGTGAAAGAGACCCTTATAAAAAAATAAATCAGTCTCTACCATTGTTTGATCTTTAATCAGGGAATTATTTTGGGTATTTCTGAATTTCTGATAAATCAGAATCCAGGGAAACAGTTAGTTGTTAGGGTTTAAACGGTCATTGCTTTCTATCATGCTGTGATAAGCAACGAAAGTTGTTAATGATAGGTAGACAATGTAGTATTGGCATGTTCAAGCTTTTTTCATGGAGCACAGAAGTACATACCATGGAACCGCATTGAGATGGATAAAAGAATGAAAATATGAAATGAAAGTCACTAATGCATCACAATGCATACTTTCCATTCAAAGAAAGATCAAATTACAAGCTCAGTTATTGATTTTTGCAGCATTTGCCCTCTTGAGTACATACTTCACTGCACATACCATGGTCCAAGGTTCCTCTCTGCAGGCAACACCCAACAGGCTTACAAGCTCCTCCCTTGACAGAGTACAGACTAGGTGACAGATGGAAAATTCCCCCAATGCATTCACAGCCCTCTTGCAGCAATTTCATGCCTAGGGAACCTAAACTACCTATTTGGATTTGACCACAAATTATTAAATAATCATTGCAATCTGACCATGTCGCCACACAGATGGAACGGACCTGTCACTTCAGTGCCAAATTTGTTTGCTATCGTTCTCTTTGTGGAAATGAGTTAAACTATATTCTAGTGTGGTGCAGATTAGTACAGGCCAGGAATGCCCCAGTTAAACCCCTGACCTGTTCTGAATTAGCAGGTCTCAGTTGGGGCACCCCAATTTGCCACACCTCCTCTGGATTAGGGAGGAGAAAAGGCAGGCAGGATTCTTGCTGCTGGTCATCATCTAGTGTTTTTTGTAGGAAACCGCACGTGTACAAACATCAGGTGAAGACTGGATTAGATTCTGCCATGAAGTTCCACCATGGTTGAGTAACCCGCTGGCACTCAAGATTGTTTTTTTCCCCCAGCTGCATCCCACCAGTTTTTCCAGCGGATCTAGTTCTGATGGAGGGATGACAAATCACTTGGGCAAACTATGGCCTGTCCCATTCCTGTGCCTCCACCACCCTCTGCTATTTTCTGCTGGGAAAGCCCAACAGTGCAAAATGTAGCCACCCATGCATACGTAGATGCACGTAAATGACATGCCAATGAGAAAACTATGTCATTCAAAGTATTCCTGGCATTTGTATCATTTGGATGTAAAGGCCCACCTGTTAGGGCCAGTGATCCACAGTGTTTAGCGGCTGGATGGAGGGAGCAAATAGCTGACGCTGGCAGCTGGAGGATGTGCTGTGACTAAACAAATTGTGGGAGGGGAGGAAATTTAACTACTTCTGAGACTACATAAAATAGACAGCACAGAAACCGGCACTTTGACTCAACGAGTCCATGCTGGTGTTTATGCTCCACTTGAACCTCCTCCCATCCTTCCTCATCTAACTCTGAGACTGCAGCAACCTGAGACTGCTGCAGGCCTGACATGATTATTTTATGTCTGCAACATATTAATGACCCTGGGGCCAGGCTGCGTCTCCATGGCAAGTAGAAGTCCTGTCCCACTCGAAATACATCCCGATTGGCCAATCCTGGCTTCACCGTTCAGGAGTAAATTACAGGATAACTGGAGTGCATGTCAAACTACCTCCTACCATGTCACTGCTTGCAGAAGATGGAGGTTGGGGTAGTGGTGGGGAGGAGAGAAAACTGGGATGGGGGAGAAAGGCAGCAGGAAACTTTCTGTCCCCAGACTAAAACTCTTGAGCTTTGGGGCATTTTAAACTAATGCTACACTTTTAACCTTAGTGCTTGTTCTTCTTCCTTTTAACAACCCCCCCCCCCCCCCCCCCTCCATTTCCACCAATCAAAGTATGGACTTCTACCATCTAGTTCTAGGGCAGTAGAGAGGGCTTTAAACTAAATAGTTGGGGGGAGGGATCACGTGAGGGGAGAGATCATGTGAGGGGAGATGTGATAAATTTGAAGAGAAAGTACAAGGCAATAGAGCAGGGTAGTGATAACCAGAGTGTGGCAGGGAGGAACAGATTCTATATACAGGAGAGTGCACCAGCAGATGAAGCCAGAATTTGCAAGAATGGTAAAAAGACAGAAGTAAAGGCTCCGTACCTGAATACACATTCATAACAAAACAGATGAATTGATAGCACAAGTAGAAATAAATATGTCTGACCTGATAGCCATTTCAGAGATGTGATTGCAAGGTGATCAAGGCTGGCACCTAAGTACTCAAGGGTATTTGACATTTGGAAGGACAGGAAGCTAGGAAAATGTGGATTGCTCTGATAATTAAGGATGACGTCAGTACAGTAGTGAGCGATGACCTTAGTTCAGAAGATCAAGGTGTAGAATACGTTTGAGTAGAGGGAAGAAATAGCAAAATTAAGAAGATACTTGTGGGAATAGTTTATAGGCCCCTTAACAGTAGCTAAACTGTAGGACAGAGTATACAGGAAGAAATAAAGGGGGCTTGTAAGAAAGGTACTGCAATAATCATGGGTGATTTTAATCTTCATATAGATTGGATGAATCAGATTGGCAAAGGTAGCCTGAAAGATGAGCTCATAGAGTGTATTTGGGGTAGTTTCTTAAAGCAGTACGTTCTAGTGCCAACCAGGGAGCAGGCTATTTTAGACTTGGAAATGTGCATTGAGACAGGATTAATTAATGACCTTATAGTAAAGGAGCCTCTAGGCAACAGTGATCATAACACTATAGAATTTCACATTCAATTTGAGGGTGAGAAGTGTGGGTCTAAAACTAATGTCTTAAACTTAAATAAAGGCAATTACAAAGGTATGAGGACAGACTTGGCTAAAATGAACTGGGAAAATAGGTTAAAAGATAGGACAGTATAGAATCAGTGGCAGACATTTAAGGAGATATTTCATAATTCTCAGCAGAGATGTATTCCAGTGAGAGAGAAAGACAATGAGAAGGATGCACCATTATCCATGGCTAACTAAGGAAATTAAGGATAGTATCAAATTGAAAGAAATAGTGTATAATACTGTGAAGATTAGTAGTAGGTCAGAAGGTTGGACAGAATTTAGAAATCAGCAAAGAATTACTTAAAAAAAAAGGAGGGAGAAATTGGAGTATGAGAGAAAGCTTGCTTAAAAATATAAAAACAGATAGTAAGAGTTTTCTACAAGTATTTAAAAAGGGAAAGAGTAACTAAGTGAGATTGGGGAATTAATAATGGGAAAGAAAGAAATGGCAAAAGCATTGAATAGGTATTTTGTGTCTATCTTCACTGTAGAAGAGACAAAAAAAATCCCAGGAATACTTGAAAATCAAGAGGTAAAAGGGAGGGAGGAACTTAAAACAATCACTAGAGAAAAGGTACTGGGAAAACTATTGGAGCTAAAGACTGACCAGGAACAGATGGCTTGCATGCTAAGGTCTTAAAAGGTAATAGATTCATTGGTTGTGATGTTCCAAAATTCCCAGATTCTGGAAAGGTCTCAGTGGATTGGAAAATAGCAAATGTAACACCTATTCAAGAAAGGAGGGAGACAGAAAGAGTTTCACCGGCCAGTTAGCCTAACATCTGTCTTAGGGAAAATGCTAGAATCAGTTATTAAAGAGGTAATAGCAGGACCTTTAAAAAATCATAATACAATCAGGCAGAGTCAACATGGTTTTGTGAAAGGTTGACTAATTTATTAGAGTTCTTTGAGGAAGTAACAAACAAGGTGGATAAAGGAGAATCTGTAGATGTGGTGTACTTTGATTTCCAAAAGACATTTGATAAGGTGCCACATCAAAGGTTATTATACAAAATAAGAGCTCATGGTGTAGGGGGTAACAAGTTGCATGGATGGAGGATTGGTTAGCTAACTGGAAACCGATAATAGGGATAAATGGGGTATTGTCATGTTGGCAAGCTGTTACTAGTGGAGTGCCACAGGGATTAGTGCTGGGGCCTCAATTATTTACAATCTATATCAATGATTTGGATGAAGAGACCGAACTTATGAGAGCTAAATTTGCTGATGACACAAAGATGGGTAGGAAAGTAAGCTGTCAAAAGGATATAAAGGGCTGAATTTCACGCGACCCCAGCGGGTCAGATGGTGGCGTGGGGGCGGCGTAACATTGAGCGGGACACTCCGGGAAGCCTACCCACCCCGCTTCCGCCTCTGGCTAAGTTTACGGCGTTGGGCGGGGCGTGGGAAATGGCCCACCTGCCCGAGGCCAATCAAGGCTCTTAAGTGGTCACTTAACAGCCAATTAAGGGCTCTCGTCCGCTTCCACGGGATGTGAAGGGCCGCCCAGTGACACCTGCTGGCCTTTCCGCGCCATGGGGTGGGGTGCATGGGAGTCAGGCAAGGATACCAGATTGAGAGCCTCCCCCGCCTCCCAACCCACCCCCGGGACCCAAGACCCCCCTCTCCCCCCAAATGACCACTCCAGCCACACCAGGGAAGGACCAATCCCCCTGATGAGGCAACCCCTACTTACCTTCCCTTTTGGATCCATGGCGTCAGCTGGGCTGCAGTCCCAGCAGTGGCCACCGCTCCCAGTGGCGCTGCTAAGACTAAGAGCTGCTAGCCCGCTGATTGGTCGGCAGCTCAATCAGGCGGGACCTCTTCCCTCAAGCGGGTGGAAGTCCCGCCTCAGGATAATTAAAGCCCGGGGACCCGTAAAATGCGGGACTGATCCCCGGGCTAGGTGGAAGCGGGTTCGCCACCAACTATCACGTTGGTGGCAAATTCCTGTCTGCCTAAGGTAACATCCAGCCCAAAGAGTCTGCAAATGGATTTAGATAAATTAAGTGAGTGGGCAAAAATTTGGAAGATGGAGTATAATGTGGGAAAATTTGAACTTGTCCACTTTGGTAGGGAGAATAGAAAAGCAGTATATTATTTGAATGGAGAGAGACTGCAGAACTTTACGGTACAGAGGGATCTGGGTGTCCTCGTACAAGAATCACAAAAGGTTAGTATGCAGGTACAACAAGTGATTAGGAAGGCAAATGGAATGTTGGTGTTTATTGCAAGGGGAATAGAGTATAAAAGCAGGGACGTGTTTATACAGCTGTACGGGGTCTTAGTTAAATTGCAGCTGGAGTACTGTGTACTGTTTTGGTCTCCTTACATAAAGGATATAATTGCATTGGAAACAGTTCAGAGCAGGTTCACTCTTCTGATTCCTGGGATGAAGGGGTTATCTTATGAGCAAAGGTTGAGCAGGTTGGGCCTATACCCATTGGAGTTTAGAAAAATGAGAGGTGATCTTATCGAATCATATAAGATCCTGAGGGGACTTGACAGGGTGGATGCTGAGAGGATGTTTCCCCTTCTGGGGAGTCTAAAACTAGGGGACACAATATAAAAATTAGCAGTTTCCCATTTAAGACTGAGATGAAGAGAATTTTTTTTCTCTGAGGGTCATTAGTCTGTGGAATTCTCTTCCCCAGAGAGCAGTGGAGGCTGGGCCATTCAAAGCTGAGTTAGATAGATTTTTGATAGACAAGAGAGTCGAGGGTTATGGGGGGCAGGCAGGAGAGTGAAGTTGAGGCCACAATCAGACCAACCATGATCTTATCAAATGGGGGAGCAGGCTCGAGAGGTCAAATGGCCTACTCCTGCTCCTAATTCTTGTGTTCTTGTGTGTTGTGAATGATGTGCTGTAAATTGAGGAATTGGAAAAATTAGGAGTTGTAGTGCAGGCAAATAGTGATCGTTCAAATGAACATCAACAGCAATCTGAGGACGTTTTCCTTTTTAATGATTGCAATTTTCAGTATAATTGTAAGGAAATTCCAAAAGATGATACCTTGGACAATGCAGCATTCCCTCAGTACTACACTCGAGTGACAATCTAGATAATGTGCCCAAACTCTTGGTACAGGCAACAGACCCACTTGACCCGAGGGCAAGAATATTGGAAACAAGCTTGGGTCCCTTAGCTGGGACTGCAATCTATAACCTATTACATTACAAATGGGAACACCACTGAATGAGTCAACCTACTATCGCATGAGTGCACTGAAATGAGTCAAGATCCAAATAATCTGGGTTGCCTTTCACTTCTTTTGTTTTTAGGATTTTGTTGTCATGTGTGTCCATCATCACGTCACCATTCTGCTGCTTACAGTCGCTTATGTTGCCAACATGACACGGGCAGGGACCATTGTTCTCTTCTTGCATGATGCAGCGGACATTGTTTTAGAGGTAGGTGTAAGAAATGGGCATTGCAGATGGAACATTTCATAATCAGCAAATGTTTCTGCTAAGCCATAGTTTTCCATAGTTCCACTATAGAAACTGTCACAAAGATATCCATTACACATACAATTATCTGTATCACTTACAGTCTGAATAGTGTGTTGGAAACAGTTCTTCAAAACTGTTGTTAAAAATGGCAGATTCCAATGTATCTGGCTCAGTAGTTAAATTACTGTAACCAGGTCTCCGGTGTCTGTTTTCATTCTTTTTTAAAAAATTATTACAAGTGACAATGCAGAAGAAGGACATTTGACTCATCCTGTGCTGATACCTGCTGTTTATTTGGACCTATCTACTGTAATCCCTCTCCCTGTATTCTTTCCATTCCTTTTCCAATACACTTTTTAAATGAAGGGGTATTTCTGTCCTAAAGCCCCCTGTAGTAAAGCAGACTATGTCCTAACACTTTGGAAAAGGTACTTTTTATCTTGCCCTTTCACTTTTCCTTTTATGACCTTTTTCTATCTGCATTCCCACATAATTTCATTAGCCCCAAAATTCCAGGGTCCATGCTCTGTCACAGAAGAGCAGTGATGTAGGACTTACAGCTGCCCACAGTGGAGAATGAGAACCCCCATCCCAAATGATGGAAGTGTTATTTAAGTAGCTGAGGCATGTGACCTTAACAGGCACATGTGCCAGTAAGGAAATCAGTGACACCATGACACTCTGATGGCACAGTGGGAGTCACTTATAGTCCTGAATATAGACTACCATTTTTATTAATAATCCCCAAACAGAAAAATGGGCTTTAATTTTGAGATAATCTATCCTCTCAGGATAAGTTTCATGACAAAATATGCAAACGCTTTCAGAAAATCCATATACACAACACCCAGCACATTCCCTTTTAATTGCACTGATTTCCTCAAAAATCAATTAAATTAAAAAGCACCTGTCCTTTACAAATCAATCTGACTGTCCCTAGTTTGCCATACATTCATATTCACCAATTTTATCCTATATTATGGACTCTAGGGAGTAGTTCTTGACTTTATGCGATAGAGTGAAATGGGTGATTGCAAATTGGCAGCCCATTTTGCATCACTCCCGTTTTACATGTCCATTGAAGTCCTAACTGGATGTAACTGAGCTTCCGACTCACAAGCACCTTTTTAACACGATTGCATGAAGTCAAGATTAGCTCCTAGATGGTTACCTGCACATGGCTGTGGTAAAACTAACTGCATTATAATTTTCTGCCTGGTCTCGATCACTTCCTTTGAACGTGGATGTAACATTTGCCACTGTGCAGTCCTTTGACAAGATTGCATTTTCCAAAGGTTTTTGAAAAATATATAGCCAGTGCTTCTGCTCCATCCTCCCCAATCTACTTCAGTATTTTGGCATACATACCATCTGGACTTGGCAGCTTTTCTACTTTTCGACCTATTAACTTTCTTCTTAAGTACAGATTCCCTTTGAGTACTTATCCTGAATGGCTACTTCCTGCAAGTTTCATGTTTATGTCATGGTCAATTTTCTTTTCTTACAAATCTACTGATATGTTCAGGATACTAATTACTGTTTCCTTTTAATCTAGCTTGCTAAAATGGCAAACTATGCTAAATGGCAAAAACTCTGTAACATCTTCTTCTTGATGTTTGCTGTGGTCTTCATCGTGACTCGTCTGGTAATATACCCTATTATGTAAGTAACATCCTCCTAAACTTTTCACAGATATGCTAATTCTCTATGTTTGCCAAGGAGAGGTAAGATTTTCCAATGGAGGTGTTGTCTTTCTATTTCTGTTTATATAATTTTTTTCCTCCTCCTTCTCTCTTGAAGGTGTTGACTCCTGTTGGGATATGATTCCATACACTCTGATAACTATGTAGTACCTCAATCAAATGTTCATTCTTCGGGTCTGAACCTGCGCTGTCAATGATGGCAGATCATTTGACCATGCAGCATTTTGAAACCAGGCCTGCTCTAGACGTCACTCAATGTGCGCACACATCCACTTTTCAGCAAACAAGGCTGAAAAGAACTTGCTTGTTTTCGCTCACTAAATCAGCTAATCCAGCACAGACTGGGAATCAAACCTGGGACCCTCTACTCTGTACAGCTCAAGTTACATGTCACTTTTGCCATCTTAGGGGATTCAATTTTTTTGGTTAAAATGGCCTTTTAGAAAGGGAAAAAGGTTACAAAAGATGAAGTTTTCAATGAATTGAAATAGATTGAACTTGAGAAGTCCAAAACACTAAATATTCCACTTTTACATATCCAATTTTTACAGATGAATGCTCAATATCTTGTTATATTGGTGGTGGCATGATGGCATCTGCACTATATAGCAGAAACAAAGTTGTTGTTCACTCGTAAACCCCAGCCAAGTTTTAGGACCGCAGCTTGTTAAATAGTTTGGATGAACAAACGTGATATATTCAGAAATAGCAAAAAGGAAGTATTTTTACGAACATACATACGAATTAGGGGCAGAAGTAGGCCATTCTGCCCCTTGAGCCTGCTCCGCCATTCAATAAGATCATGGCTGATCTGTTTGTGTCTCAGATTCCACACTCCCATTGACCCCCAATAACCTTAGATTCTTGTTAGGCAAAGGAATCAATCTATCTCCGCCTTAAAAATATTCAATGACGCACCCCCCCACCACCACCACCTCTACCACCTTCTGAGGCAGAGAGTTCCAACGTTGCACAACCCTCAAAGAAAAAATTTCTCCCCACCTCTGTCCTGAAAGGGTGACCCCTAATTTTAAAACATTGCTCCCTAGTTCTGGACTCGCCCACAAGAGGAAAAATCCTTTCCACATCCACCTTGTCAAGACCGTTCAGGATCTTGTATACTTCAACCAAGTCTCCCCTCACTTTTCTAAATTTCATTGAAATTAAGCCCAGTCTGTCCAACCTTTCTTCATAAGACAGTCCATTCATTCTAGGTATCAATCTAGTAAACCTCCTCTGAACCGCCTCCAACGCACTTCCATCCTTCCTTAAATAAGGAGACCAAAACTGCACACAGTATTTGAGATGTGGTCTCACCAATGCCCTGTATAACTGAAGCATAACATCCTTACTTTTATTTTCAATTCCTCTCGTAATAAAGGATAGCATTCCATTAGCCTTCTTTATTACTTGCTGTACCTGCATACTAACTTTTTGTGACTCATATGCTAGAACACTTAGATCCCTCTGCACCTCGGAATTCTGCAGTCGCTCTCTGTTTAAGTAATACTCTGCTTTTTTATTCTTCCTGCCAAAGTGACCAACTTCACATATTCCCATATTATACTCCATCTGCCAGATTTTTGCCCACTCACTCAACCTATTTACATCGGTTTGCAATCTCTTTATGTCCTCTTCACAACATACTTTCCTGCCTATCTTTGTGTCATCTGCAAATTTAGCTACCATGCCAACACAGGTTGAACATCCAAAATCCGGCACCGAGACCGTGCCGTATTTTGGATTGTCCCAGATTTTGGACAAGAGCCTATCCTCTTAATGTATGTAGGTTGTTAGAACTATCTTCATCTCTACATTGGAGCAGAAGTAAATTGGTCCGCTCTTCCTCTTAATAATTAGTATTATAAATATATTTGTGAGGCTTGTATCTTTCAGTAGCAGTAAGGTCTGTAATATTGTAACCTTATGTCAGTCACATAATTCATTGCTTCAATAGATTTGCTGCATTAGTGATTGGTGAACTGCTGTGTTCAAGATGTGACAGGAAGGCTGTAAATATTAAACACAAGTTCACAAAATTAAAAGCTGATTTCTTGAGAAAAAGAATTTAATTTTTCAAGACACCTAACAAATTAATGCATTATAATTATTTTTTATAATCAATTCGGCTTCTGAAAATAGTGTCAGTTTCTCAACTCGACACTCTACAACTGACAGAGAGGAAAGGTAGGCTGAAACCTCAGTTAAAAACCAGCAGAGTCAGGCTCCAAATCTGAATAGTGCAGCTGGTGGTGACAGTAAGCGGACAGACTCAGGGAAGACAATAAAAATAACAGGCAAACCCAACAGATGGGTGTTGTGGCTGAAAGAACTAAATACTGTGATTGGGGATGATCGCAGTGTGAAATTGGTGCCACTGCACCATCTAACTGAAGGTTCAGCTAAGAACACTAAATGAGCACCATAAATCAGTGCCACTGAAATAGACGCATGACTATGTGTTAAGTCAGCGTTCTTTTTCAGATCATATAGTTTAATTAGAAGAGGTGAGAGTAGCTGTTTTTGACATCAAGGTACGTTCAACTGATTATGGTACAGGTATTTTCAAAAACATTTGGTTTTCGGACAGCCGCATTTTGGACGTCCAACCTGCAGTTTGCAAAAATTGCGTTAGGCAGTGAAGCTGAAATTCATAAACAATTGGGACATGCCCAAACTTTCAAAAAACCTTAACAATAACAAAAAATATTTGTCGGATAACATTGCAATAGGGATATTGCTTATTTAGATTAACTGTTGCAAATGCATTTTGGATTGAGAAAAAGTAACAACACATTAAAACGTTTGATGTTTCATATAGGAACAGATTTCCCTCTTTGCTGTTTTGTAGTGAGCCATAATCTTAAGTATAAAGAACAGGTTAACAATTTCATTACAAATAACAAACATAGGAAATCTTTCCCTACAGCAACTAGGCCAGCCATATGGAAAGGGGAGTCACTTTGGATTAAACATACCTGGGTATGTTACGAGTAGGAGCCCACTGTCTATGACTGGTGCGTTTTTCCAAATCATTGAAGAAGAAAGAGTTCAAATTGATTTCCTTGGCCTGTGTCCTGACAGGCTTTTAGTTTTCATGTAGAGGGAATTGAATTTAAATATTGCCACAAATTTAAAAATGGCCCAGTAATTTGAAGGTTTTGATTGCAAAACTGAAATTCAGATGTTCAAAATCTGGGACTGCCTATCATATGAATACACTGGCTTTAACTGGCTGATTTTTACTGGGACTCAGTTCTGCTGCTATTGAGGTGTTCCATTTCACAAGGCTTTTTCCATTCCTTGCTAAGTTACGTGCTTTTGAGCAGCTGTTGTGAAGAAGTCTGTCGCTATCTATCCTATGCTCTCAGCAGCTGAGGTGGCAAGAGGTCTGTAAATGGATGGAAAAGAAATGCAAAACATTTGTCCTTACACCTAAAGAACATAAGCATTCCTTAGAAGTAGCAAAAGGCTGTTAAGCTCAACAAGCCACTAACTCTCTTCCTAACCGTTTCTACCAAACTCTTCTCTGTCCAAAGTTTGCATTAGGGGACATAGTTTCTGTCTTTGTTAATTTTAGCAAGTTAATTTTAAATAATTTAATCCATAATTCTTTCCAGGTGTCACAGGTAAGCACGTCTCATTTGGGGTTAGCAGTCTCATTGGGATTGAATATGAATTTTAGCCATGTCCACTTTTTTTCCTATAATTAGTGAGGATCAAATAATTGGGGTAGATTTTCATTCTCGCTGCCTGGTTGGTAATCTGGTGAGGCAGATTGCCTGTCCTTTATTGAACGCACCAGAATTTATTGTACTGATTTGAACAAATCTATAAAGGCCATGTTCTCCACCCCGCTAGATTATTGTTCAAGTGGTGAAGATAAAAATCTACCCCATTTACACTGTATAATTCAAATTTGATTTCATTTGACTGTTACCCCATATGAATCTTTAACCTAGTGATGTTTCTGTTTGTTTTACAGGAGCGTCAGATCTGTGTTTTTTGAAAGCTGGGAGATCATAGGACCATACAAAATCTGGGGCTTCATAAATCTTCTTCTCATCACACTGCAGATTATGCATATCTACTGGTCCTATCTAATCATCCGTATGGTATTTAAAGCATTTCATAAAGGAAAGGTAAAGTACTGAGCTTATTGTTTTCAATGGATTATCATTAGGGGGCCAGACAGACAGTGTGAAAGCAACAATACAAACCGTTTCATTGAACCTCTGAGTTTGTCATTGTTCTCTTTTGAAGGGGAGTAAGTGTTTGTGCTCACAATGACATGCAATACTGTATTGGGAAATGGCAGACTGTTAATTCCATTTTTGTCCCCCATTGTCAATAGAAAACTCAGGCTGGATTAAAGAAAACTTTTTTAATTCTGCCTCAACAATATGTCTTAGCCTTGTCTTCAAAAGTCCATACTCAACTGTAGCGGTGTGAAGTCTTTCAACCTTCCACACCAGAAGCTGAATTTTCAGAACGTGTTCGGGAACCCAGTGCTGGATCATTTGTGGGTCCCAATCCCGCACCTGAGCTGTGTTGCTAACACGATGCGATCTTCGAATGTTAATGCCCTAATTGGGTGGAGAGCTCACTTCCTGCCCAATTAGTGGTTCCAAGTATCTGGAGGAGGCAGGAGCTGCCTGCAGAGCACGAGCGACAAAGGCAGGTGGCAGCCATGTTGGGGCCTGCTGCTGCTTTGTTGATGAAAGTAGGCAGCTCCATGGAAGGCCAGTGGACTAAAGAGGTGAGGCAACGTTTCCAGAATTTAAAAAAATTGTCCTGTGTTTGGCCTGACGCAAGATCCCCATGGGCCCTAAGACATTTCTTCGTGCAACAATAGTTTTCCCCCTGCCCACTGAGAGCCCGACAGCTGGTACACTATCATGCACCAGACTGTCAGGTTTGCTGAAATTACAGTTGAAAATTACAGTTTGGGGTCCCTCCCCAGCCCTTAAATGAGCTCCTCCATGAGCTTAATGGGCCCTTAATTGGAGCAGCTTCCCTGTTCCCTCTTCTTGAAAATTGTGGACTGTGCTAGAGGTGTCAGATTCTGGAGACTACATCCGGGACCGCAATATTCAAATCACTTCCGCACTGGGTCCCAACCCCACAGCCCTTTGAAAATCCAGCCCCAGAGCCCTCAGTGAGATTGCCAAGTAACATTGAACTTGGTTGAGACATCCAAATTCATTTTGTAGGCCAGAGTCACTCAGTGGTGGAATTCTCACCTCTGAGTCAGCTGTTTGAGAGTTGAAGCCCACTACAGGACATGAGCCCATAATCTAGTCGAACGCTTCAGCTCAGTACTTAAACAGTGTTGCATTGTTGGAGGTGCTACCACACCCTCACTGTTCTCCCAATATAGTCATAACTCAAGTCAGAGGCCATAAACTTGAGCATACCTGGAGCACAATTGGTCAGGTCATTCATTGCCAGATCTGGGCCTAATGTCAAATGATACTGTGCTTCATTTTCCTCCAGGATAACTGTTTACTACTTCAGGGTTATCCTGGAAGGTAAGGACAACTCAAGACTCCTCTTCTGTATTGACCAGCTGCCTGTCCTCTCCAGCTACTACCCAGCTTTAACCTTCCTTTACTTTCCAGTGCCCTTGGAATATGTCAACACTTTCCAGCTCCATATTGATCTGTCCTAAAACTCAATGTTTCGGGCTAGATTGAAGCTATACTGCATCCACTGTAAAGCCCAGGTGGTGTGAGACTACCATACACTTAGTATGGTTGGAAGTTGAATTTCTTACTGACTCTAGAGTTGCACTACCAGTGGTTTACCTCAATGCATTCCAAACTCTATTGCATTAACCCAAAAGCAATAGTATAATACCATGTTATCCTCAGGTATCTAAAAAATGGTGCAGAATATCTCTGACATGATCAAAAATGGAATTTTGATTTTGGAACAGCCATTCATGAACTGTAGAAACAAAATGTGAACACTCTTGGTTGAACATCTAAAATGTGATTTTCTGATTCATTAGGTGTCGAAAGATGATCGAAGTGATGTGGACAGTAGCTCAGAAGATGAGGATCAATCTGAACAAAATGCCCATGCAAAAACATCATAACAGCCTTGTGAAGTGATTGACCAAGAAATTCCAGCTTCTCAGGATGCAAGTCCAAACTGCGAAAGAAATGGGAAGCTTTTTATTTAAAGAAAAAAACTGTTCTCTGCTATGTGAAATGTGCATTTGTGACATAATTGGCAGAAAATAATTCATTGTGGACTGTTTACATAAATTTATCAAAAAATATAATTGATTTGCTAGTTCAGAGTATTACACTGCACTATTAAGGCTCAAATTAGGACAAAATTAATGAGGATCTTTTAGCATGAGTGGACTCTTTTGACTTCATTTCTAAAATAAACTTTATAGGCATACGTTTTTAAACAACACAACAGAGCTTTTTCATTTGCCTAATGAGTAAGGTAAATTGGTGCTTTGAAATTGAGTTTTTACATCAGAAAGAAATCATTCCAAGACAATACAAATGGTCTCAGTACCCTACTGCACTGTGGGAGTAGTGCAGGAATATAGTTGAGATTCCTACCCCTGATCGTTCTCCCCGACTCCAGCTGGGAAGTGTGTTTGTGTAGACATCGGATGTGAAGGTGCTGTCCTGCCAAGAGTTGAATAAGCAGGTGGCACTCAACCATTTAGATTCATTATTGAAAAGTTGTCACTCGGGTGAAAAACCAAAGGGTGGTCAATGTCTCTTCTCTTCTTCTTTGGCCTCCTTGTCTCGGGAGACAATGGGTAAGCGCCTGGAGGTGGTCAGTGGTTTGTGGAGCATTGCCTGGAGTGGCTATAAAGGCCAATACTAGAGTGACAGACTCTTCCACAGGTGCTGCAGAAAAAATTGGTTGTCGGGGCTGTTACACAGTTGGCTCTCCCCTTGCGCTTCTGTCTTTTTTCCTGCCAACTGCTAAGTCTCTTCGACTGGCCACACTTTAGCCCCGCCTTTATGGCTGCCCGCCAGCTCTGGCGATCACTGGCAACTGACTCCCACGACTTGTGATCAATGTTACAGGACTTCATGTCGCGTTTGCAGACATCTTTAAAGCGGAGACATGGACGGCCGGTAGGTCTGATACCAGTGGCGAGCTCACTGTACAATGTGTCCTTGGGGATCCTGCCATCTTCCATGCGGCTCACATGGCCAAGCCATCTCAAGCGCAGCTGACCCAGTAGTGTGTATAAGCTGGGGATGTTGGCCGCCTCGAGGACTACTGTGTTGGAAATGTGGTCCTGCCACCTGATGCCAAGGATTCTCCGGAGGCAGCGAAGATGGAATGAATTGAGACGTCGCTCTTGGCTGACATACGTTGTCCAGGCCTCGCTGCCGTCGAGCAAGGTACTGAGGACACAGGCTTGATACACTCGGACTTTTGTGTTCCGTCTCAGTGCGCCATTTTCCCACACTCTCTTGGCCAGTCTGGACATAGCAGTGGAAGCCTTTCCCATGAGCTTGTTGATTTCTGCATCGAGAGACAGGTTACTGGTGATAGTTGAACCTAGGTAGGTGAACTCTTGAACCACTTCCAGAGTGTGGTTGCCGATATTGATGGAGCATTTCTGATGTCCTGTCCCATGATGTTCGTTTTCTTGAGGCTGATGGTTAGGCCATGCCAATATCATCACCCTCACAGTGGCGCAGTGGTTAGCACCGCAGCCTCACAGCTCCAGGGACCCGGGTTCGATTCCGGGTACTGCCTGTGTGGAGTTTGCAAGTTCTCCCTGTGTCTGCGTGGGTTTTCTCCGGGTGCTCCGGTTTCCTCCCACAAGCCAAAAGACTTGCAGGTTGATAGGTAAATTGGCCATTATAAATTGTCACTAGTATAGGTAGGTGGTAGGGAAATATAGGGACAGGTGGGGATGTTTGGTAGGAATATGGGATTAGTGTAGGATTAGTATAAATGGGTGGTTGATGTTCGGCACAGACTCGGTGGGCCGAAGGGCCTGTTTCAGTGCTGTATCTCTAAACTAAACTTAAAAAAAACAAAGGTGACCGTGGTGACTGCAACAACTACCATGGCATCTCCCTGCTCAGCATAGTGAGGAAAGTCTTCGCTCGAGTCACTTTAAACAGGCTCCAGAAGCTAGCCGAGCGTGTCTATCCTGAGGCACAGTGTGGCTTTCGAGCAGAGAGATCGACCATTGACATGCTGTTCTCCCTTCATCAGCTACAGGAGAAATGCTGTGAACAACAGATGCCCCTCTACGTTGCTTTCATTGATCTCACCAAAGCCTTTGACCTCGTCAGCAGACGTGGTCTCTTCAGACTACTAGAAAAGATCGGATGTCCACCAAAGCTACTAAGTATCATCACCTCATTCCATGACAATATGAAAGGCACAATTCAGCATAGCGGCACCTCATCAGACCCCTTCCCTATCCTGAGTGGCGTGAAACAGGGCTGTGTTCTCGCACCTACACTCTTTTGGGATTTTCTTCTCCCTGCTGCTCTCACACGTGTTCAAGTCTTCAGAAGAAGGAATTTTCCTCCACACGAGATCAGGTGGCAGGTTGTTCAACCTTGCCCGTCTAAGAGCGAAGACCAAAGTACGGAAGGTTCTCATCAGGGAACTCCTCTTTGCTGACGATGCTGCATTAACATCTCACGCTGAAGAGTGTCTGCAGAGTCTCATGGACAGGTCAATGTCTATGGAACTGTATTCCATCATCCCTCAGATCCTTCAGGAGAAGAAAGAAGGAAATAATATTCTACAGTTATAATAAATCTTTTAACATAATTTTTTTTTGAAAAGGCTTTCTCACAGGATAAATTAAGAAGTGAGATTTTCTTGGGTCTGCGCAGGTGCACTGGATCATTTGGGTGCAGCAAGTATTCGCAAAGCGGGTGGGTTCCTTTACAAGTGGGCACCCTGACATCCTCGATTTTCTGAAATTCTCTGCACCCGCATAGTCCAGTGTAACTGGTCATGGACGCAATAGATACTCCCCAAGATCTTATGTCTGTGTTCCTTGGTAAATTTTTTGCTCTGCAAGGATTTAAAGTGCACAAAAAGGGGGAAATCGTCGACTAATGTTCACTCTTAACAACTGTAACACTTATATCAAACTTGTATACTAGCAGAAAAAAGTTCTGTGATTATAAAGAAACTTCAGATTTGTTATTAGGCTATGAAGATACATCAAAATTCTTTGCTTTCTGTGCAAAACTTCAAGTGGTTAGAATAAAAACAGAAAATGCTGAAAATACTCAGCAGGTCAGGCAGCATCTGTTCTAAATTGATGACCATCCTTTAAGCTGCTACCCCACATCTGATTATTGCACGTGACAAAGGTCGCCTCCTCTTTGTCAATGTGAAGAATGGCTGCTTACTGGAGGTGTGGTGGCACTTCTAGGGCTGTACTGGGTTGTATCTTTCAGCAGAGAAGATGAAATATCAAAAATAGATACACCAATAATTCGCCAAAGGCAATATTTCAAATGTGTTAGTAGAGCCAACACAGGTGGATATGTTTTGCATATTACATTACACATACAGTATTTTGCATACATCACAGGTGTGGTCTGACATCTTAAATTAGATTCTGTTTTGTTTCTATTTTTAAATGGGGCCCATTTGAACATGACGTATGTTAATATCTATGACTTAATCTTAGGACAGTATCCAAAGTAATAAGGCTGCCATCTTGCAAATCATAGGAACAGGCTTTTCAGCCCCTCAATTCAATCATGGCTGATCTTTCCCTCAGCTCTTATCCCTGTCTTTATTCCTTTATGCTGTGCAGTGGTGGTGGTCTGCCCAAAAGCAGGTCCTTAGAAACAGTCATTAAGGCACAGAAGAAGGCCATTCGGCCCATCGAGTCCAGGTCAGGTCTCTGTAGAGCAATCCAGTCAGTCCCATTTCTTCCACTCTATCCCAGTAGCCCTGCAAGTTTATTTCCCTCAAGTGCCCATCCAATTTCCTTTTGAAATCATTCATCGACTCCACCACCAGCGTGGACTGCAAGTTCCAGGTCATTACCACCCGCTGTGTAAAAAAAACTTCTTCCTCACATTCTACTTGCAACTCTTGCCCAAACCTTCAATCTGTGTCCCCTAGTCCTTGTACCATCAGTTAATGGGAACAAGCCTTCTTTGTCTACCTTGTCTAAACCTGTCAGAATCTTGTACCACCTCTATCAGATCTCCCCTCAATCTCCTTTGCTTCAAGTGAAACCTCATAGATATTAGGACAGGTGAAGAAAAGCTTGGTTAAAGAAGTAGGTTTTAAGGAGCATCTTGAAGGAGAAAAGAGAGGTTTAGGGAGAGAACTCCAGAGCTTAGGGCCCAGGCAGCTACCTGGTAAATTAGCCACCAATAAAATCAGTCCTGTTCTACGTTTCTCCACACAAGAGGGATGAGCATGACTAGGGAAGAGAGTATGTAAGATGGTTCCCCATTGTCTTCCTCAGATCGGAACAGGAATTGAACCTGCACTGTTAATGTTGTTCTGAACCACACATTAGCACTAGCCAACTGAGTTACCCGGTCCCCATCTTGTTATGCCCTCACTGAAAAAAAACTATCAATCTCAGTCTTGAAAATTTTAATTGACCCATCATGTTTTGGGAAAGAACGTTCGAGATTTCCACTACCCTTCGTGTGAAAATGTGCTTCTTGATTTTATTCCAAATTTGGCATAGCTCTAATTTTAAGAGTATGCCCCTTTGTTCTCCATTTCCCCCATCAAATGAAATAGTTTCTCTGTATCTACATTATCGAATCCCTTTATCATTTTAACCCAACCTCAATTAGCTCACCCGTCAACCTTCTAAAGTCAAGGAAATAGAAAAAAGGTTTCTTCAATCATTCCTTATATTTTAACCTTTTAAGCCCTAGTATCATTCTGGTGAATCTGTGCTGTACTCCCTTCAAGACCAATATCTTTCTTGGTATGCAGTGCCCAAAACTGAATGTAATACTCCAAATGGAGTTTGACTAAGGCTCTGTGGAACTGAAGCATCACTTCCACACTTTGACGTTCCAATCCCTTTGAGATAAGGGCAAACATTACATCAGCCTTAATGATTACTTTTGTATCTGTGCACCAGTTTTTGGTGATTTTTGTACATGGATATCCAAATTCCTTTGCTGCTCCACATCTCTTAGTCCCTCACCATTAAGAAAATAGTCTGATTTGTCCCATTGCATGGGGAGGGACTGTGCTGAACAGTGATGAATAATAATGGTAGCACATCTTTTGGGGAGGTGGTAAAACATTTTAAAATTCTGATGGTTTGATGAATTGTGGAACATTCAATAGCTTCTAATTAATTATAAAGGGCAACTTCTAAAATCGTGTTCCCAGCCATATAAATAATGGATCTAGTTCGAATTCCAAACTCCAAATAGTCTCTAAATAAATGCATAAAGAGTTAAAGATCCAAATACTGCATCTTGGTGAAAGTTACCATGTGTATATGTACCTTTCACTGTGCAGAGAGGCCTCCACTGAGTTGTTGGTTACAGGGCAGCAAGTGCTGGAGAGAATTTATAGGTTAAAAATGTGCATTAACATCCTAACACATAAGTCTTGTTTTTGTGGGCTATTACTGAGACTAAGGAACTATTGATGTTCAGCCTTTAAAATATACATACTTTCTAGAAATGGAGATTGGATGGTTCCCCACTCTTGAGTACAACAGGTTACTTAGAAGTAGTACTGCTCTGGTGATGGGTTACTGACAGTTGCCTGATACTGCATTGTAGCATCAGCATACTGTCCATATGATCCCTACACCACAGAAACAGCAATTTGCATTTTTATAGCACCTTTAATGCAGTAAAACAGGAGAGTTACCAGGCCAAAAAAAAATTGACACTGAGCCACTTAAGGACATGTTAGGAAAGGTGAAAAAGCTTGGTGAAAGAGTTCGGTTTAAGGAGTGTCTTGAAGGAGGAGAGAATGGCAGAAAGGTTTAGGGATGGAATTCCAGAGCTTAGGGCCTAGACAGCTGAAGGCAAGGCCACCAATGATGGGGCAAAGGAAATGGGAGATGAACAAGAGTCCAGAATTGGAGAAACACAGAGCTCTTTGAGGGCTTTAGGCTGGAGGAGGTTACTGAGATGGGGAGGGGTAAGGCCATGGAGGCATTTAACCACAAGCGATGATTTGACTGCAATGGTTACAGCTTACTTCTGATGTCATTTTGTGCCAGAATTGAATTATCCAATCATTTTGGTTTATAATGTTTCTGTGAAGTGCCATGGGATGTTTTATTACATTACAGGCGCTATATAAACTCAAGTTATTGCTGTTGTACAAAAGCATCACAGTGAAACACCAATCTTTTGAGTCCTAGCTGAGATCATTTTGACACGAAAAACAATGTCACTAATTGCATACAATTTTTTAAAAATGTCTCTATATCATATATGCATGGATTAAATTCTGAGATCACTTCTGTCCAAATAACTTGGTCAATATGGATAGCATTTCAGTTCCTCGTATGATTCAATCGTAAGGGGCTGTTTTCAGCATAAACCCCTCCCCCCATGGGTAAAAAGAGATATGCAAATAATTATGTTAAATTGTAATTAATATTAAGGCATGTACAGGCTAACTGTGTTACTGGTCATTCCGCCACTATAAGGCGTTTGGTAATTTCACTGCTGCAATGAGCCTTCCAGATAAACATCTTGTTGAATGATATGACTATACATTTCCCGAAGTCGATCTCGATGCTTCCCAACATTGCAAAGTCGATGACTACATTTCTTAAACACCCTAGAACTTTGACTTTTGTCAGGAGCCCAGGATAAACAGCAATGATGGTTGACATGATGGACAACAACCCAAGAAAGCACTGGAAAGAGCGAGCTGAAGGGCAATTGTTGGGAAGAAGCCGGCGCTGGAGGAGGGGCAGGAGAAACATCGGGAAAGCGCAGGGTCTAAAACAGAAACATTCCCGAAGGGAGGGATCAGCTAAAAATAGCAGCATCTGCTTCTGCCTCACACACTGGAACCAGACACACTCTCAGCAAACTTTCCCAACCTTTGCAGTGGCGACTGAAGATTTAGACTTCCCTTTAGAAGTTTTGGGGGGAATTTGGTGAGGTGACTATGTCTCTACCAGAAGAAACTGACTACAGGTATGTAACGGTAATGATAATAATTGAAGAAAGTATGTCCCAGACTTAGCGATTTGGAACAAAGGCTATTGTTATTTCAAACCTACACGAACCATCAAAACCACGTGAATTTTTCTCCACCAGAATAGCTAAACGCCACCAAAAAACTGAATTCTAATGACTTGGTTCCAAAGCGCCACTTCATCCAGTCAAAGTGTTGGTGAAGTTAGATTATTGTGGGGTGGGGGTGGAATCTGAATGGCTGGCACTTGAGGTTCTCCTTGTGGCCTTCAAGATGATTCCAGGAGTTCTCCACGTAGTCTTCATGAAGGTGCTGGGATGCTGAGGGATTTTTCTCTGGGTTGTGTACTCCAAATCCAAGATCTATGTGAGGTTTCATAGCTACAAGGTGATGCCAATGGGAGATAGGAACCAAGTCAATCCTGGTGGCAGATTCAGTAATCCAATACCTGGGCAAAGCTCTTCTGCTGATACTTTCTCAAGGGATCAGAAGGGGGTAAATGTGGGACAGACTAAGATGGGTTTGGAATGCCTGTGCATAAATGCACCAAGCATGGTAAATGAGGTTGTTGAGCTGCAGGCTCAGGTAGCCCACATGGGATGATGATATAGTGATAATAGCAGAGACCTGGCTTAAACAAGAGGAGGAATGGGCACTTAATATTCCTGGACACAATGTATTTTGGAAAGACAGGGAAGGAGCAAGAAAGAGGGTGGCAGTATTGATTGAAGATACTGTACAATACTAGAAAGTGATGATGTACTTGACAGTTCAAAGACAGAATCTATTTGATTGGAATTAAGGAACAGTAGAAGAGCTATTATGTTCCTGGGTGTATACTGTAGGCCACCAAATAATGGGAAAGAGATAGAAGAGTAAAATTGCAGGCAAGTTATAGAAAGATGCAAGAACTTTAGAGGAGTAATAATGGGAACTTGGCAGCTTCATTGAGGTGAGGACTTGGTGGTTGCAGGAGTTGTACCTTCACACCTATCTTCTGCATTCAGCATGCCTGCCTGAGGAACCTCTATAATTGCCATCCCCAACAATACCCACCAAAGCCTCCAACCTCCCTTCCCCCCATCAGGCCCTGATCTCCCCCCAAAACCAGCCTCCCCAGGCCTCCAATCCCCCCTACCATGAGGCCACCCACCTCAGGTCTGACTGTCTCCCCACACTTCACCACCCCCCCCCATCCTCAGGTTTGACAGTCCACCCAATTGCCCCCCATTCCTAAAACATACCCCAACCATCTAAAAAACAGACTGTCAGGTATAAAACCAGACGAATGGCCACCCTAGCTGGAAAATCTGAATTGCAGGTTCCGTACAGCTAGACCCACTCCCTGTGTGCCAGGCAAGTAAAAGTTCAGCCCATAGTGTACAAAAGCAAGGAAGTTAATGTTAAATGTTTATAAATCTCTGATTAGACCCCAACTAGAGTATTGTGGCCATTTCCGGGCACCATGTTTTAGGAAGGATGTCAAGGCTTTTTGGAGGGTGCAAAGGAGATTTACTTGAATGCTACTAGGGATGAGAAACTTCAGTTATATGGAGAGACTAGAGAAACTGGGGTTGTTCTCTTTGGAGCAGAGAAGGTTAAAGGGAGATTTAATAGAAGTATTTAAAATTATGAAGAGTTTTGATAAGAATAATTAAGTAAAAATTAGTTCAAGTGGCAGACAGGTTGGTAACCAGAGCACACAGATTTAAGGTAATTGGCAAAGGAAGCAGAGGTGACATGAGGAAAAATTTTGACACAGTGAGTTATTTTAATCTGGAATGCGCTGCCTGAAAGAGTGATGGAAAATCAGAGTCAATAGTAACTATCTAAAGAGAATTGGATAAATACTTGACGGTGAAATTTTTACAGGACAATGGGGAAAGAACAAGGGAGTGTCACTAATTGGATACTCTTTTAAAGAACAGGTACAGACATGATGGGCCAAATGGTCTCCTTCTGTGCTATATCATTCTATAATTCTACGATTTATCAGCCAGCCTAATTAACTAAAGGGAGGTAGAGGGGTAGACTTGTCAATGGGGGCTTGATTTCTTACCATTCAGCTGCAGATTAGCCAATGTTTGCATAGTCCTAACTGGAGTGTCAGTGGGAGTCGTACCAGTGCATACCAGTCTACATTTACTTTGGTATGACTGAACTTCAATTCCAGCTGACCTGTGTGTAAATTCTCTGAACTTGAGTAAGTAGTGTTTATCGCTACAGTGAGTGAACGTGTATTTCATTTAAAGCAAACAAAAGCTTCACTTAAATGGACTTCTGAGTAATTTGGTTTGCAGATTCCTATTCCTAGTAAGGGACCTATAAAGAAGCTCTCCTTTACTCCAGATTTTCATTGTCATTTTTCCTGCCTCACCTGTGCTTGTGCAGTTCCATGCACACAACACTTTCCAGAATGCTCTGGTAAATTGCAAAGTTTGCCTCCCTTTTAAGAGAAATGTTTACAGTAACTCGTATGTGGTCCCTTGTAGGTGGGATCTTATAATGTCATATTGAAGGAATAACATGACTTTTTTTGACTACATTTTATTACATTTTTTTATTTGTTCATGGGATGTGGGCATCGCTGGCTAGGCCAGCATTTATTCCCATCCCTAATTGCCCTTGACAAGGCGGTGGTGAGCTGCTTTCTTGAACTGCTGCAGTCCTTGGGGCATAGGTATACCCACAGTGCTGTAAGAAAGGGAGTTCCAGTATTTTGATCCCACAACAGTGAAAGAATGGTGATATATTTCCAAGTCAGGGTGGTGTGTGGCTTGGAGGGGAGCTTGGAGGTGGTGTTCCCATGCATCTGCTCACCTTGTCCTTCTAGGTGGTAGAGGTTGCGGGTTTGGAAGGTGCTGTCGAAGATGCCTTGATGAGTTGCTGCAGTGCATCTTGTAAATGGTACACACTGCTGCCACTGTGTGTCAGTGGTGAAGGGATTGAATGTTGAAGGTGGTGGATGGGGTGCCAATCAAGTGGGCTGCTTTGTCTTGGATGATGTTGAGCTTCTTGAGTGTTGTTGGAGCTGCACCCATCCAGACAAGTGGAGAGTATTCCTTCACACCCCTGACTTGTGCTTTGTAGATGGTGGACAAGCATTGAGGAGACAGGAGGTGAGTTACTCACGGCAGAATTCCCAGCTTCTGACCTGCTCTTGTAGCCACAGCATTTATGTGGCTGGTCCAGTTCAGTTTCCGGTCAATGGTAACTCCCAGGATTCCTTGAGATAGTCATTGCCTGGCACTTGTGTAGTACGAATGTTACTTGTCACTTATCAGCCCAAGTGTGGATGTTGTCCAGGTCTTGCTGCATCTGGACATGGGTTGCTTCAGTACCTCAGGAGTTGCGAATGGTGCTGAATATTGTGAACATATACAGATTTCAAGGTGTGTTGCAGATCTATTTATTTTATATATGTGTGTATTTCTGGAGAAGAGAAAGCCACTCATTGACCTGTAACTTGAAATTTAGAAGTAATTCATTGACCATAAATTGACCTGAGCACCTTAAAACCAAGTGCAATTATCTGGATTTCCAAAGGGAATGCTTGAGTAGTGTCTCTGAAGGACAGATTAGCAGCTAAATGCATGCTCCAGATTTCAAAGCGATGCAACAGAAGATCAACTAATGTTAAAATAAAATTCCTTATAACTGTTGGCCTTGGTACCTATATATTAACTTTTGAGTTGCCACATCAGATTTGTAAGCCAAAATAATTCACTGCCATTTGTAATGAACTTTGTTACTCTAAAAAAGTAAACCAAGCTCCATTTGTTTAAATGAGTTTGCTTTACGTATTTGCTGTTTACAAATCTATCTTGTAACATTTTCCTCGTACCTGCTCTGATTTTGGATTATGAAATTTAATTTGTGACCGTGAAGAGTTCACAGTTCTAGTGACATGCCAAACTTTTCTTCCTGCACTACTAGTAACTGAACACAATCTAACAATATATACTATGATATAGTTTTCAGTCAGGATTCTCTCATTCCTGCTTAGTACCCTCAAAGGATTGTTTGGTATGTTGATGTTATCTGTGTTGTACATCTTTTTCCAAAAATATACTTTATTCATAAAATTTTCCATGGTAGGTTATATTTACAATGTACATTTACATTTTGCATCATACATTCTCTGTGTATACAGCCCGAGGGGGTTTATATGGGATCCAGCAGGAGGGCCTTACACAGTGACCTTACCCCACTGAGCTGTTGATGCTATCAGTGTTGTTTTTCTCCACCAAAAATAGACTTTATTCACAAAAATTTGCAAAAATATGTTACAAAACAGTTCAGAACAGTTCAGATTTCACATTTCCGGAAAGTACAATATAGATCAGATTTCTTCGATACAGAAAAACATGAAGTGCCTCACAATTCTTGCCATTCCATTTTAAATGCAATGGACATAGTAAAAAAACATTTTGGTGCGTACAGCCCGTGGGGTTTACACAGGTTCCAGCCCCTCGGTTCACTATGGCGGGAGGACCTTACACAGTGGCCTTTCCCCATTGAGCCTTTGCGGCAGCTGCCCAAGCCTTAGTGCGTCCCTCAGCACGTAGTCCTGGACCTTGGAATGTGCCAGTCTGCAACACTCGGTCATGGACAATTCTTTGCTCTGGAAGACCAGCAAGTTTCGGGCAGACCAAAGGGCGTCTTTCACTGAGTTGATGGTCCTCCAGCAGCAGTTGATGTTTTCTCAATGTGCGTCCCTGGGAAGAGACATTAGTGCACAGACTCCTGTGCTACCAAGCTGCTCGGGATGAACCTCGACAAAAACCACTGCATCTATTTCCACACCTGCATTCAAGAAGGAGGTGGGCAACAGTCTCTTCCCTACCACAGCCACCTCGAGGACAGCGTGCAGAGGTGGTGAGACCCTGGGCGTGCAGGAAGGATTTGACAGGGAGGGCCCTTCTCACCACCAGCCAAGCTACGTCTTGGTACTTGTTTGAAAGTTCTGGTGATGAGGCATTCTGCCAAATGACTTTGACAGTCTGCTCGGGGAACCATCTGACCATATCCACCATCTTCTTTCCCCGCAGGGCCTTGAGGACATTTCGTCCACTGCCTGATGGATTGGCGGTCAAAGGTGTTTTTTCTGCACAAACCTTTCCACGAAGGATAGGTGGTATGGCACGGGCCAACTGGATGGAGCGTTCCACGGCAATGTGGCCAGACCCATCCTTCGCAACACCGGGTACAGATAGAATCTCAGCACGTAGTGACACTTGGTGTTTGCGTACTGGGTTCTGCGCACAACTTGATACAGTCATACACAAAGGTGGCCATCAGGATGAGGGCAACATTGGGTACGTTTTTTCCCCCTTTATCTAGAGGTTTGAACATCGTGTCCTTCTGTACATGGTCAATTTTGGATCTCCTGTGACCGCCATGGTGCAGGACTGGGGTATGGGCCAGACCTGCATCACGTACAGTAACAATGTGAGTGCCTTGCACCTGATGACCAGGCTCTTATCCGCAAAGGAGAAAGAACGCTGCTCCTCATGCTTAGTTTATGGTGTACCATGGCTACTCGCTCCTTCCAAGTTTTGGAACATGCCCCGGCCCCTCCGAACCATATCCCCAGCTCCTTCTGGTAGACTGACCTGAAGGTGAAGTGGACAAAGGATCGCTCAGCCCAGTTCCCAAAGAACACGGCCTCATTCTTGCCGCGATTTACTTTGGCTCCCGGGGCCAGTTTGAACAGCTCACAGATGCTCATCAGCCTGTGAACGGACAGCGGATCCGAGCAGAAGACAGCGACGTCATCCATGTACAGGGAAGCTTTGACCTGAGTGCCTCCACTGCCTGGGATTGTCACCCCTCTTATACCCGCATCCTTCCTAATGCACTCAGCAAAAGGTTCAATACAACAAACAAACAAGACAGCGGAGGGAGCCCTGCTGCACTCCAGATTGGATCAGGAAACTTTCTGATTCCCACCCATTGATTGAGACTGCGCTACTGATGTTTGTGTAGAGCAGTTTGATCCAATTGCAGATTCCCTCCCCAAACCCCATTTTGGAGAGTACGTCCATCATGTAGGTGTGCGATGTCCTGTCAAAAGCCTTTTCCTGGTCCAAGCTGATGAGGCAGGTGTCCACACTCCTGTCCTGCACTTAGGCAATTGTATCCCTGAGTAGCGCGAGACTATCAGAGATTTTCCTGCCAGGTACAGTACAGGTCTGGTCAGGGTGAATCACCAGTTCCAGACCAGATTTGACCCCACTGGTGATGACTTTGGACAGAATCTTGTAGTCTACATTAAGCAGTGAGATGGGCCGCCAACTTCTGATTTCCGCCCTCTCCTCCTTCCGCTTGTAGATGAGGGTGATGATGCCTTTCCTCATGGATTCTGACATGCTGCCGGCCAGAAGCATACTCCTGTACACTTCCAGCAGGTCTGGGCTGATCCAGTCCCACAGAGCCGAATACAACTCAACCGGTAAGCTGTCACTTCCGTGAGTTTTACTCGTCTCGATGGACCTGACGGCCTTTGTCAGCTAGTCCAGAATTAGTGGTTTGTCCAGACTCTCCTGCGTACTGTCATCTAAGACCTCCGTGATAGATGACAGGAAGGACTGGGAGGCTGTGCTGTTCGTGGGCTTCACATCGTGCAGCCCAGCATAAAAGGATTTGCTAATTCTTGGTATGTCAGACTGCGATGATGTTACCGAGCCATCCTTTTCCTTCAGGCTGCTGATCACAGAGTTCTCTCTGTGTACCTTTTGGAAGAACACGAGCACGTCTCATCCTGCTCAATGGAGCGGATTCTGGACCGGAAGATGGTCTTGGAGGCCTCTGTGGCAAAGAATGAGGCCTGCTTGCTCGTCACCTCTTCGAGATCCTCCTTGACCTCGACCCTGATCGACTGCAGTCAGAGCAGATTCTGCATTCTTTTCTGAAGTCGGGACATTTCCCTCTGCCTCTCTCTTACCTTCTAAACATCTTTGAGGATAAAGAACCTCTTGATGTTCGCCTTGATCACTTCCCACTAGTGCACCGGAGACTCAAAGAGGGGTTTCACCGTTCTCCAACCTTTGTAATCCCTTTTGAGTTCCTCAATGTTCTCTGGGGTCAGCAGTGTTACGTTCAGCTTCCATGTCCCCTGCCAATCCGCTGGTCATCCTGTAAGTGACAGTCGGCCAGTAAGAGGCAGTGGTCAGAGAAGAACACTAGTTTGATGTCAATGGATCTGACCGTGAAAGCACAGAACACAAACAGGAAGTCAATCCTAAACAGGCATCTTGCTGGGTTCAGCGCTTTGGGGTTGGGGTGTGCTGGACCCATTGCTGCTTCTAGTGCCACAGAGATGGGGGGCTTTCTCTTCTAGCTCCTTTGTGTTCTGCCTTTTCTTTTGCATGTGCCGTCTTTCCGGCCCTTCCTCATCCGATGAGGAGCAGCTGTCATAGTCTGTCTCAGATGGTAGCCTCCTCTTGCCACTGATTTGGGTGGTGACCTGTTCCTTTTTTGGGGCTTCTTCTTTGTGGTTTTCCTTTTGACCACTAGCCACTCATCTGGTTGTCCCACTGCTGCCTCCTCCTCCATTGATTCTGTGTTTTTTCTTTAGAGATACAGCACTGAAACAGGCCCTTCGGCCCACCGAGTCTGTGCCGACCATCAACCACCCATTTTTACTAATCCTACACTAATTCCATATTCCTACCACATCCCCACCTGTCCCTAGATTTCCCTACCACCTACCTATACTAGGGGCAATTTATAATGGCCAATTTACCTATCAACCTGCAAGTCTTTGGCATGTGGGAGGAAACCGGAGCACCCGGAGGAAACCCACGCAGACACAGGGAGAACTTGCAAACTCCACACAGGCAGTACCCAGAATTGAACCCGGGTCGCTGGAGCTGTGAGGCTGCGGTGCTAACCACTGCGCCACTGTGAGGAGGAGTTTCCGGGCATGGAGTAGGTGTTGGGTCGTTGGTTGCAGCTGCCTCCCCTTTCCTCTCTTTCTTTGATGGATTTTCCTTTCTGGGGGAGGGTTGCTGGTCTCCTTCGCTGCACGAGGCACGTTCATCATTCCTTCCTCCAGCCTTTCCTTGGACCTTGTTGCCTGTGCATAACTGAGGCAGTACTTGAGGCAGGTCATGTAGAGGTGGCCTGCCCCAAAACATTGGTTGCAGCACTTACTCTGCTTACAGTCCTTGGTCTGATGGCCTTCCTGTTTGCAGTTCTTGCAGACAACTGTGCTGCAGTTGGCCGCCATGTGACCAGATTTGCCACAGGCTCGACAAACTCTGGGGTGCCCCGGGTAAACCAAGAATCCTCGACTTCCCCTGATGGCGAAGCTGGAGGGAGGATGGATGATGGCTGCATTGGCATCGACCTTCAAGGTCACGACCTGCCGCTTACTGGTCAAATCCCAAATGGGTCCTTGACTTCGCTGCTGCTCCCGGCCACCTCGACGTACCTGGCAAGGAAGGTGAGCACATCCACAACAGGAACTTTGGGGTTGTAGAGTTGGATTGTCACCACTCGATTCCGTTGCGAAGGCAACATGAAGAGCGGCTCTGCCGTGAGGATGGACAGCGGTGACTGGTTTTCTCTCTCCTTGAAGACCTTCAGGAACTTGATGAATCCCGCCACATTCTTGAATGTTAGATCGAAATATCCACTGCTGGGAGTGTCTTGCAGGTAGAAGATGTCTGCAGCTTGGAATCCACAGCATCCAATCAGGATTTTCTTAATGAAGAAGGCGCGGTCGATGGGTGCACCTCCTTTGCTATCTTTCAGCGCCACCCTAACGGTGTTACGCACCCCCTGCCTGGAGCTCTGGTGTTGGTTGCAGCTATTTTTTGTTTGAAGCTTTCCTGGGACAGGCACTAAAACCCCAACCAACAGGAAAACAACAACCACAGTAGATTTCCAATCCCAAATGGGGGAAAAGGCGTAAAAACGGCACTGAAACCCCCCTCAAAAAATCCAAATAAAAACACAAAAAACACCACCAGCAGGATCAAAGCTCACTGATCATGATCTCTCCCCTGCCAGGTAAGTATGTTATCTGTGTTGTATATGCTGACCATTTCATATCAGATGATCGTGGTGTTATGGAGCTGTGTCTCCTTTATGATGCCTGACATTTGTTTTGTCACTGTAAGGTAATTGTATCAAAACAATGTTAAGTGCCCAGTTCATATCTTGTTAGAGGTTTGATTAAATTCTGAATAAAATGTGAAATTGGAAGACTTCATGATGTACAATAAAACCGATACAAACTTTAGTGCTTACATTGTGAAAGCATGCCTTGGCAAGAAGCATGACCTGTTAATCTTTTTCACAGTTCCAGTTTTATAGCATCTAACTTGCACTTTCTGTAACAATCTGTATTTTTTGAGCATTAGGCTGTTCAAAATTAAAGGTAATTCGACTAAGTTACGCTGCTGGCTTCACATTGCTCTTTTAGCCAGTGAAAATAGATATCCGAATGTGAGTGCTTGCAAACGAGCAGGGAGACTTGGCTGAGGACAGCAACAAAAACTTGCATTTATATAGCATCTCTAAAGTCATGAAACGTCCCAAGGTGTTTCACAGGAGCATAATCAAGCAAAATGACACTGAGCCACTGAAGGAAATATTAGACTAAATGACCAAAAACTTGGTCAAAGTGGTTGATTTTAAGGAGCGTTCTAAAGGAGGAAAGAGAGGCGGAGAGATTTAAGGAGGGAATTCCAGAGCTTAGAGCCTAGGCAGCCAATGGTGGAGTGATTAAAATCGGGAATGCTGAAGAGGCCAGAATTTTATTTTTTATTCATTCATGGGATGTGGGCGTCGCTGGCTATGCCAGCATTTATTGCCCATCCCTAATTGCCCTTGAGAAGGTGGTGGTGAGCTGCCTTCTTGAACCGCTGCAGTCCATTTGGGGTAGGTATACCAACAGTGCTGTTAGGAAGGGGGTTCCAGGATTTTGACCCAGCGACACTGAAGAAACGGTGATATGGTTCCAAGTCAGTATGGTGTGTGACTTGGAGGGTAACTTGCAGGTGGTGGTGTTCCCATGTATTTGCTGCCCTTGTCCTTCTAGTTGGTACACGTCGCGGGTTTGGAAGGTGCTGTCTAAGGAGCCTTGGTGCATTGCTGCAGTGCATCTTGTAGATGGTACACACTGCTGCCACTGTGCGTCGGTGGTGGAGGGATTGAATGTTTGTAGATGGGGTGCCAATCAAGCAGGCTGCATTGTCCTGGATGGTGTCGAGCTTCTTGAGTGTAGTTGGAGCTGCACCCATCCAAGCAAGTGGAGAGTATTCCATCATACTCCTGACTTGTGCCTTGTAGATGGTGGACAGGCTTTGGGGAGTCAGGAGGTGAGTTGCTTGCCTCAGGATTCCTAGCCTCTGACCTGCTCTTGTAGCCACGGTATTTATATGGCTACTCCAGTTCAGTTTCTTGTCAATGGTAACCCCTAGGATGTTGATAGTGGGGGATTCAGCGATGGTAATGCTGTTGAATGTCAAGGGGAGATGGTTAGATTCTCAATTGTTGGAGATGGTCATTGCCTGGCACTTGTGTGGCGCGAATGTTACTTGCCACTTATCAGCCCAAGCCTGGATATTGTCCAGGTCTTGCTGCATTGCTACACGGACTGCTTCAATATCTGAGGAGTCACGAATGGTGCTGAACATTGTACAATCATCCGCGAACATCCCCACTTCTGACCTTATGATTGAAGGAAGGTCATTGATGAAGCAGCTGAATATGGTTGGGCCTAGGACACTATCCTGAGGAACTCCTGCAGTGATGTCCTGGAGCTCAGATGATTGACCTACAACAACCACAACCATCTTCCTTTGCGCTAGGTATGACTCCAGCCAGCGGAGGGTTTTCCCCCTGATTCCCATTGACCTCAGTTTTGCTAGGTCTCCTTTATGCCATACTCGGTCAAATGCTGCCTTGATGTCAAGGGCAATCACTCTCACTTCACCTCTTGAGTTCAGCCCTTTTGTCCATGTTTGAACCAAGGCTGTAATGAGGTCAGGAGCTGAGTGGCCCTGGCAGAACCCAAACTGAGCGTCAATGAGCAGGTTATTGCTAAGCAAGTGCAGCTTGATGGTACTGTTGATGACACCTTCCATCACTTTACTGATGATAGAGAGTAGGCTGATGGGGCGGTAATTGGCCGGGTTGGGTTTGTCCTGCTTTTTGTGTACAGGACATACCTGGGCAATTGTCCACATTGCAGGGTAGATGCCAGTGTTGTGGCTGTACTGGAACAGCTTGGCTAGGGGCACGGCAAGTTCTGGAGCACAGGTCTTCAGTACTATTGCCGGAATATTGTCAGGGCCCATAGCTTTTGCAGTATCCAGTGCCTTCAGTCGTTTCTTGATATCACGTGGAGTGAATCGAATTGGCTGAAGTCTGGCATCTGTGATGCTGGGCACTTCAGGAGGAGGCTAAGATGGATCATCAACTCAGCACTTCTGGCTGAAGATTGTTGCAAATGCTTCAGCCTTATCTTTCGCATGGATGTGCTGGGCTCCCCCATCATTGAGGATGGGGATATTTGTGGAGCCACCTGCTCCAGTTAGTTGTTTAATTGTCCACCACCATTCACGGCTGGATGTGGCAGGACTGCAGATCTTAAGCTTAGATCTGATCCGTTGGTTATGGGATCGCTTAACTCTGTCTATCGCATGCTGCTTACGCAGCTTGGCACGCAGATTGTCCTGTGTTGTAGCTTCACCAGGTTGACACCTCATTTTGAGGTATGCCTGGTGCTGCTCCTGGCATGCCCTCCTGTACTCTTCATTGAACCAGGGTTAGTCTCCTGGCTTGATGGTAATGGTAGAGTGGGGGATATGCCGGGCCATGAGGTTACAGATTGTGGTTGAGTACAATTCTGCTGCTGCTGATGGCCCACAGTGCCTCATGGATGCCCAGTTTTGCATTGCTAGATCTGTTTGAAATCTATCCCATTTAGCACGGTGATAGTGCCACACAACACGATGGACAGTATCCTCAATGTGAGGGTGGGACTTCGTCTCCACAAGGACTGTGCGGTGGTCACTCCTACCAATACAGCCATGGAGAGATGCATCTGCAGCACGCAGATTGGTGAGGATGAGGTCAAGTATGTTTTTCCCTCGTGTTGGTTCCCCCCACCACCTGCCGAAGACCCAGTCTAGCAGCTATGTCCTTTAGGATTCGGCCAGCTCAGTCAGTAGTGGTGCTACCGAGCCACTCTTGGTGATGGACATTGAAGTCCCTCACCCAGAGTACATTTTGTGCTCTCGCCACCCTCAGTGCTTCCTCCAAGTGGTGTTCAACATGGTGGAGTACTGAGTCATCAGCTGAGGGAGGGCGGTAGGTGGTAATCAGTCGGAGGTTACCTTGCCCATGTTTGACCTGATGCCATGAGACTTCACGGGGTCCAGAGTCGATGTTGAGGACTCCCAGGGCAACTCCCTCCTGACTGTAGACCACTGTGCCACCACCTCTGCTGGGTCTGTCCTGCTGGTGGGACAGGACATACCCAGGGATAGTGATTGCAGTGTCTGGGACATTGTCTGTAAGGTATGATTCTGTGCGTATGACTATGTCAGGCTGTTGCTTGACTAGTTTGTGGGACAGCTCTCCCAACTTTGGCACAAGCCCCCAGATGTTAGTAAGGAGGACTTTGCAGGGACAACAGGGCTGGGTTTGCCGTTGTCGTTTCCGGTGCCTAGGTCGATGCCTGGTGGTCCGTCCGGTTTCATTCCAATTAATGGAGCGCAGAGATCTAGGGGTTGTAGCACTGAAGGAGATTACAAAGGATTACAAAGATAGGGAAGGATGAAACCATGGAGCAATTTGAAAACAAGAATGAGAATTTTGAGATCGAGGTGTTGCTTGACCCGGAGCCAAGCACAGGGGAGATGGATGAATGGGACTTGGTGCGAGTGAGGGCATGGGCAGCAGAGTTTTGAACCTCAAATTTGCAGAGGGTAGAAAGTGGGAGACTGGCCAGGTGTGCATTGAAATAAATAAGTCCAAACGTAACAAAGGCATAGATGAGGGTTTTAGCAGCAGCTACGTTCAGGCAAGGTTGAAGTTGGATGATGTTACGGAGGTGGAAATAGGTGGTCGTAGTAAAGGCCAGCTCAGGTCTGCAAATGAAACCCGACCCGAGCCCGACAGATCCACATCCAACGCTGAGCCCAACCCGCCCCGAGCCCTTCCATTTTTTCCCACGCTCGACTTGACCATCCGTTAACCTACCTTCCATTTTTCACTTTGTTACTGATCTGCACAAACTTAAAATAACTGGAACAAAACCACCTTTCTAGTCCAAAAATTACATTAACATTGGAGCCACTTACCTGAGGTTGTGATAGAGTGTGTCCGTCCCAGCCCGACCTGACCCGATCCCGAATGCCGGACCCGGAAGTGCGACCCGACCTGACCCAAACCTGACACATGTCATCGGGTCCTGTTGGGTTCGGGTCGGGTAGCTGGCCTTTACGTCATGGTGATGGTGAGAATTGTGGTAGGAAGCTCATCTTGGGGTCAAATAAACAGCAAGGTTGCGAACAGTCTGATTCAGCCTCAGACAATTGCCAGGGAGAGGGATAGAGTTGGTGGCAAAAAGAGAGAGGGGCAAAGGGGATGCACAGTCCACAGACTCTACCCTCTTGTACATCTCCCCATCTCTTCATTTCACTGTTGGCCACATTTCAGTTGCCTAGGTCTGAACCACCCAACATCGTTGCCTTTCTATCCCCATTTAAGACCTCCTTAAAACCTACACCTACCTGTTTAAGCAAACTTTTGGTCACCCTGCTAATATTTGCCTCTGTCTCAGCATCCATTTTTTTTTAAATGCCTCTGTGAAGTGCCTTGGAATATTTTTCTACATTAAAGGTTCTATATTAATGACACTTTTTTGTTTTTTGCTATCTAAGGACCTGTTAACAAAATATTGCTTGAACCAATTGCACATTCATGGTCAGGCCTGATCTATGTAATATCAGCGAGTGGACAGTATTCATGCTATACCTGCCCCACAAAATTCATTTTAAAATATTGATGTGTTGTTTCCCGAGTAGTATCTTGTAGTTGCATTCAGGATTGCTGGCCACCATGCCCAATACCAATGGGTAGGGCATATGCGATTCATGCTCTGCGCATGAGCACCAATGGCATTGTAGGGTAAAAAGTCTGATTATCAAAGTTCATGTACAAAGGGCTAATGCACATTTAAAATAAAGGGTACAGTGTCTGCTTCTTCTTAATTTAACTTCCAACTTAGCTCTTAAGTCACCGTCCAAAGCTTCAAACTTCAAAATAAGTGCCTGCCTCTTTATGATTCTACTTATAATAGCTAACAGTTTAAGAATTAGAGAATGACTAAGTACCACTTGATTCACTTCTGTTTCTTCAGACAGCCAGCGAAGACACAATGGTATGACCGCAAGAACTATGTGTTTGTTGAGTTCTGTGTGGAATATAGCAAGGATGTTGATGTTAAAATTGAAAAATTCAGACTGATCTTCAGGTAAGAAAGCATTGTGTTTACTGTGACTCATTTAATTTTTGTAGTTATTGATCACTGCTAGATGTGTATTTCAATGCAAATTTGTACTCACAATGATGAACAAATGGCACATAATACTAAGCTGCCATTGAATGTTCTACTCCCTGTTCTAGTGTGCCTGCTGTCACAGGGAGAGGGGGGGGGGGGGGGTGTGGAATGATCCACAGTTAGTAGACACAACCATTTAGAGCTATTCTCCAGGACGTTTGCTCATCTTAACCCATAGATGTTGCCTGAAACTCTACCCATAAGAAAGCTTGAATGTGACTGTTGATTAAGACTAAATATTTTAACTGCAGCCAGATGGCACAGTGTTGTGGAATTCCAATGTTCTGTGTCATGGAGTAGGAAGACTTATTCTCAGCTCAGTGGATTCTCAATTTCAATCATACCATTGTGAGGAGCAGATGTGAGGTGCTGCTTACAGAGGGAGAAATTTGAACTAGTTACTTTGTCCTGCTTTCACCTAGCTCATTGACCATCTGTACAGTTGAGATGAGAAGGAAGTCTGACATGGGGACGTTGGCTAGATGATCCTAAATTTCCAAAGATTGTGGTGCACGGCAGGTATTGGTGAGCTCAAAATAATTGAGATGAGACATTTTACTTCTGTTAGACATCTCACCCAAAACTCCAGCTATGACCTGAATGAACTCCTGGCAGTTGTGCATGACTGAAAACTAGGAGACTACTAAAGGCAGCTTTATTTGTGGAAAATAAAATATGTAGCATATAAATGCAAGTAATCATCTACATATTTATATGAGAGAATATGAATTAATTACTTTTTTCATTTTAACTTCAACAGTTGCAAATCAGCAGATAATACAGAACTCTACAATAACATTGAACTGTATAGCAAAGTGGAGCCAAATGTAAGTATATACCTAATGGACAAACATCAATGTTACCTGGATAAACTGATATGCATTAGATTGTGTTCAGTGGAAAACCTGGCACTCCAATTCTGGGTCATGTGAAATTTATCGCTTTGACTATTTAAATCTATATTGTTATAAAGTAGATAAAAGTCAGCCCCTCTGCTAGCCCAGTGATTGAAGGCACTGTCTTCTGTAGTGCTAAGCTACCCAAACCAGAAGGTTCAGCTTTAATTCCGTATCTGTGCTGAGTTGGTTGATCTCAAGCCAGAGCAGCAATTGAGCTGGTACCAATTGGCTTGAGTTCCTCAGGATTAAGAGGGTGAAAAATAGCTAGCTTCCTGTTCTTTGTTGCTTTCTAATAATCCTTGCTGGAAAGTGTGCATGTGTAGAGTTGCATATTTCAGGAGTGGGAACTTTGCGTCCATCTGAGCTTCTCATGAGACACTTTCCCTTCATTCTTTCCTCAGTCTCTGCACTGAACAACTTCTCATCCTTGGTATCTTCTCCTCAGCTCCCTTTGCTCCTCCTAATTTCACTGTCCGCCATTCTCCCTAAATTTTTCTGTCTGCTTAAACCTTCCTACCCATATTCAAGCCCACCCATCAACCATGTTATCTCCTATGGCCTCTCTACTTTAGTGGGTTCACTGTCAAACCTACCTTCTATCTGTTGCCACCCAAGTCCCCTTACCTTTTGAATCCCACTATCTTCTGCTTTTGCTCCTGAAAGAATTGCTTGCAGGTGAACAGTAGCATAGTGGTTATGTTACTGGATTAGTAACCCAGAGGCCTGCAAGCCCAATGATTGTGAGATAGGAGTTCAAATCCCATAATAGTAGCTAGGGAATTTTAAATAAATCTGCAAGAGAAAGCTCCACAATTAGTAATAGTGACCATGTAACTGCTGGATTGTTGTAAAAACCCATCTAGTTCAATAATGTCCTGTAGGAAAGGATATCTGCTGTCCTTACCTGGTTAGCTTATATCTGATTCCAGACCCACAGAATGTGATTGATTCTTAACTGCCCTCTGAAATGACCAGGCAAGCCACTATGTTAAGGAGATTTAGGGATGGACAATAAATGCTGGCCTTGCCAGTGACAGTCACATCCCATGAATGAATACAAAAAACATTCTCAAACTCCCAACTGCTTAGCCTTTGGTCTGCCATTTATCACAATACCTAGACCACTGTTGACGTGCTCAACCACTCCCTTACCAACACTTTCAAGGTTTTTGTCAGGAAAACCCTCATTGTATCTCAACTTTATCATTTCCCTTCACGTGCCCCATCTTCACTCCCTCAAGTCCAAGGGGCGCAGACTTATGTGTATCTATAATACAGGTAAGCTAACCTCACTGAACTATCCATGTATTAACTTGGGAAATTCCATGAGATCTCATTTGTCGTTAAATTAAAAACTCTATTTTGCATTGGTCTGAAAGACCAACAAAATTTTGAGGTAGAAATATACCGATTTAGCAATGAGACAGCCTGTCCCCAATCTGCACAGGTGTGGTTCCACTGTGAATCTCATGAGGCCTTTTTAGGTGTCCTAGGCAGATGTTTAAAACAGACATTGGGTTCCTTAAAATGTAAACTAGGGGCCTAATACCTGTTGAAGGACCCAATCGAGAAATTAATAACTAGTCTGGCAGGCATCAGATTTTTCAGTGATCCCGGGTTTATAAAAGTCTATAAGTTTGTAAAATAAAAAATTTTGCTTTTTAAAAAAAAAAATCTCTTTTGCCAAGAGGAGCAGGAGTCACGATCAGCCACCCTCTCCTCCCCTCCCCTGTAACCCACTAAAAATCTCCCCTCCTGGGACATTTGTGAGTGCCACTCCTGGCAAGGTAGGAGGCCTGACATTGATACCTTTGCTCGGGCAAGCTGTTTGTGGAGATGCAACCAGCACTGGTAGCTAACGCTGAGTGCTGATGAGGCCAAAGGACTAATTGCCATCAGTCCATGGACCTCTCAGTTTGGGCACGTGCCGGTCATGTCATGATGAGTATGAGCTTAAAATCAGACCGAGACTCATTTCATGTCCAGATAGTGGAATAGTGAAATACATAGCAGGACATGTAGGCTGTTTTGGTCATAAAATAGTGTATAATGTGATCATTAAACACTGTTTAACTTGCAATAAAGCAGCATCTTGTATTCTGCAATCATGTGCTATGGGAATAGGAAGTTCCTTTTCTTATTCGGGGTTTAGTCACTTGTTTTCCTTCAATTGACAGGATTCAAGACACAAGCGTTCAGATAGGTCTATTACTCTCTTCATGAGGAAAATTGATGGTAAAAAGGCTTGGCCAAGATTGACCAAGGACAAAACTAAGGTATGGTTCTAATACTTAAATAGGCTACAACTGGGAGTGCTTTAGTTACACAGTTATAACAACTGTGGAAGGTTCTGTTTGTGGACATTGCAGTGTACGGAGAGAATATGTTTTCATTTCCCCCTTTCCTCCCTTCCACTCATGGGTTAAAAATGTGGAAAGGAATTCTAGTCAATGCAGCCAGCTATTCTGCACCACGAAATGACTGGGAGAAGCACCAGCAGAGGCTTGGGAACATTTCCTGGCTTTAGATTTACAGCTATGCGATTTTTCTCGCTTTATAAGGTAAACTGTTGCATTGTAATAAAGACATTTATTGTCTTTTGTGCACTTTGATCAGTCATTTGAGCACATTAATGTGATTAGTATACTTCAGTTCAGCATTAATGTGTTGGACCCACTTCCTGCACTATCTGATCTTAACGGGGAGAGGTTCATTTTTGCAAACTCCGGTGCAAATTAGATGGACCGGGCGTCCACTACATCTGCGTGGGAGCACTAGCGGGAGACACGAGCCATTTTGATGTTTGGGCCTCACCTACATAATATCAGTAAGCTGCCAGCATTCATGCTGCTCCTGGCTGGACAAAAATCATTTACTTACCTGTGCTGTTTCTGGACTGGCTTTGAATGGTTGCTTACTGGTTAGGCCACTCCACATCCAATACCAATGTGTAAAGCATACGTGATGCAAGGTCTTCCCAATGGCACCTGAAAATTGACTGGAGATCCTGCTGTGGCATAGTTCCCCCATTTAAATATTGAAATAAAGCTTCCGCCTGTATCAGACAGGAGCCCTGATTGCCCATTTCAAGGCCCACTTGAAAATAGATTTGGTCGACTAGTGCAGTGGTTCTCAAACTGGGGGCTGCAGGGGGTCTGCAGCAACTTTCCAGGGGGTCCACGATGCATGGCTGGCCCACAGGTAGCAACCGTGGTCAAGAGTAAACAAATGAGTGGTGGCTGGAGGCATGCTCTACTCCCCCACCGTGCTCCCAATCTCCCCCTACTCCTCTGGTGCACTCTCTGTGCTCCTGGTCCACCAGGCTCCTGTTCACTGTGCTCCTGCTCTCTCTGGGCTACTGCTTTCTCCATGATCCTACTTTACCCATGCTTCTGCTTTCTCAGTGTTCTGTTCTCTTCATGCTTCTGCTGTCACTGTTGCTGCTGCTCACCCCCTGGTCCCCTAGTGCTTTCTCTGTGTTATGTACTCCCTGGGCTCATGTTCTCTCTGTGATTCTGACAAGGATACTCAGACTCTACAGTGAGAAGTGAGATATCTTACTGATATCTGCAAGTAAAATACATGTTTTTAAAAAAGCATTATTAAACCACGTTTCATATTATGAGTATTATACAGTATATAATTTAGATGGGAGTCCATGATTACTCATCCATTTGAAAAGTGGTCCTTTAACCAAAGAAGTTTGAAAACCTCTGGGCGGGAGATTTTTTTGTTTACCATTTTTGTCTCCCACCGTCCAATTTTCTAACATGAACAGGGATGGTAGGCAAATTAAAATTGTCCCAATGATCTTTAAATGAGGTTGACTGATTAACAAGTACTGGTTCTATTGAATTGTAGGTACAAAATACATTTTTGCTGTAGACGTCATTTGTTTTTGTGATCTAGCCTTAATTGGGTGTATACCCATGTCCCAAAGGCAAAATGATGTTGCCATGCACTGAGTGACGTTCCTCTACTATTTACAGAATCAGCTGGAAGCTTATATTAACTCCTGTGTGTTTTTCTTCCACAGCATGCCTGGTTAGCTGTGGACTTTGATAACTGGAGGGACTGGCACGATGATGATGAGCAGATGATTGACTTGGAACGCTACGCAAATGTACGTTCGACCTCTGTGGAATATGACCAGTTGCTATAAAGAAATCTGTAACTCGTCTCAGTTGCAAATGACAACTAAAAAACAGAAGTGTTATACTCCACATTATCTTTAATATGGAGAAGGCTTTACTTGTATAAGTCTAATATTCTAAATGTGCAAAGCCTGTTTTACTTCTTGGCACTGAAACTGTTTGCCTTTATGTTACTAATTTCATCATACTGTTGTTGCTTTGCAGTAATGTGCTTTTAAATATTCTCTGCCACTGGGTCTCCTATTATTTAAATATTTATCCAGTTATGTGGCATAATTCACAGCAAGCAATACATAGTTCTCACCGTAATTAATATGCTGTGCAACAATAAATATATGCATGTAAATAAATGCATATGTCAGAATATTATGGACTGCAACAAAAGCTCTAAACTCTGTGAGCTAAAGGCCTGCTACCCAACCCAAACCCGATGACATGCGTCGGGTTCGTGTTGGGTCGGGTCGTACTTCCGGGTCCAGCATTCGGGCTCGGCTCGGGCCGGATCGGACACGCTCCATCACAACCTCAGGTAAGTGACTCTAATGTTAATTTACTTTTTGGACTTTAAAGGTGGTTTTGTTACAGTTATTTTATGCTTGAGCAGGTAAGGAACAAAGTGAAAAATGGAAGGTAAGGTAACTGATGGTCGGGTCGGGTTGGGTCGGGCATGGGAAAAAATGGAAGGACTCGGGCCAGGTCGGGCTCGGGCTCAGGCTCGGATGGGGTTCTGTGGGGCTCGGGTCAGGTCTCATTGCAGGCCCGAGCAGGCCTTTACTTCTTGCCCAGCTGTTGTGTTCACAGTAGGTTATATCATTAAAACAATCAGTATGCCAAAGTTTGGTGATGCCATCACTGATCAACTTTTTTTGAGTCTTTCTGGTTAAAGCTTAAGTCTTTGTTTTTCTCCTTTCTAAATGATTATTTTCAATTTTTGTTTAACCCTATTCATCAGTGTGATTAAAGAAGACCTGTAATATTTCTTCCTAATTTAATTTTTCTTCTCAATTGCATTTCAACAAGAAAACAACTTCTCTGAGGTGCAGCTGCCGTACAGTTCTGTTTACCCTCAAAAATAACATTTAGAAAATAATAAACATAAATAATCTACCAGTTCTCTCCAAGTATGCTCCCTGCTGTGCTTCAAGTTTCCTGCTCACAGCTATACTCTCCATTCATACTTCACAGGCCCCTATGCCTCGTTGAGTCTTCATGTTCTGACTCAAGCAACCTCATTACAACTTAACAAACCACTTGGAGATCGAGTCTCTGTTGCAAACTGTATCATTTCTGGGTCTGTTGTGAACTAACTGATAAAGATTGATTTCTAGGAATAGTCAGCAACTCCATCATCATTGTATCATGTGTAGAAGGCAAACTAGACTGGCCTTATTTTGTTTTTCATCCAGCAATCCCTATGTTCTTATGTACCCATGCAGACTGAACAATTGCACTTAATGCATAATGCATATGCTACTAGAAGCCATTACATAACCCAGGTCCTGGATTTCCTATTCCCTCCTTCCCTCAACAGCTGCATATTGTTGCTGCCACCTGACCTCCTACAAAGTCGACTCTCGGGATATACTCACCAACTCATTCCACTTTTGCTTTGCATATGGGCCCTGCTCCTGTTGCTTTCCCATTTTGATATGAACTGCCCCTTATGCCACTCACAGCTGATGTTGTTCAACAACTGGCTTCTCACTATTCCTGCTTCCATGTGACTCCTTCTACTGAAATTCTCTCTTGCTTTTTCTTTTGCCACTAATCATGCTAATTCAATCCTTGCCTCTTTTCTGGTTGCATATCACTCTTCCTGTTCAGTTCACTTTTAAATCTGAGACATTTTTAAGTTGCCTTTCTCACCAGTGTAAATCAGTCTTTCTTCTTTCTTGGGCAGTCCCTCAGGAACGAGGATGACTTTCTTTCACTCCAGGGTTGTGGGTCCTTAGGTGACCGAATAGTGCAATCCTGATATTCCAGGTCCTGAAGTTCATTTTGAGGGGGTGGAAGATGCCTGTGTGTGGGTTCTTTTAACATGGGATGGCCATTGCACACCAACTACCACACGGTCCGAGTGAAACAAGATCTTGGTCCAATGGCAGGGATGGCCGAGACAAGTGGAGACCAGGCTCAGCTACACGGATGGGGAGTAATACATACACATGGCCAGCATATCCAGCTGGCAAGCCCGAATACAGGCCATGTGGATCTGTGTAGCAGTCACAAATTGTTAAAAATGTTGGGTCTACCTTAGCTCACCTCTTGGGTTCAGTACTAGTATCTCTCATAAACAGGCCTTACACCCCTTATAATTAGTTCATCTGTAAGAAGACCTTGAAGTGCAACACTGAAATTCACTTGTTATATAAACGAGATATACTAATTCTCGCGCATCCCTCCATGAGCTGGAGTGATTAATGCTTTAGTGAGACATGACTAGATTTCAATAGTTAATTGACTTTATTTTACAGTCAGTAAGTGGCAGCATGACAAGACGATGGCCTCCTTCTATGCTGTAAGATTATATGATTGTGGCAAATTTCACCTTTAACTTATTTTTAGCCCCTCCATGTAATAGATAAAATAATAAAAATGTACCAGGCTGACATTGTTGGTGGGCTAAGTAACACTTCCTTTTGGTCAGCCTTTTCACTGAATCAGCCCTTTGTTTGTCCTGGGCCAGGTTAGCTACATGCTGCATCTCAGCAGTTCTTCCCAACCAACCCAAAACATGTGCTTCTCTGTTCCATGGTTCTCTCCATCAACAAGAAATCAAAGTAGGGAAATATAGGGACAGGTGGGGATGTTTGGTAGGAATATGGGATTAGTGTAGGATTGGTATAAATGGGTGGTTGATGTTCGGCACAGACTCGGTGGGCCGAAGGGCCTGTTTCAGTGCTGTATCTCTAATCTAATCTAATCAAAGGCTCAGCCTTTGACCCTCTGCTAGCTCTCTGGGGACAGGATAGCTCACCTGTCCAATCAACCAGCAGTCGACCTCCTGGATGTGGGACATAGCGAGAATACCTCATACTGCATCCAAATAAATACTGTTCCTCCCAATAGTTAGTGTGAATATCTACTGGTAGTGTCTGAAATGTGTTAACGTTTCATTTGTAGTCCCAGATAGTTAAGATTAAATTTGGATAGTTACCTCATTTTATTTGATGAATGAACATTTTAAGATTCTAGCTGCTCTGAACTGCAACTCAGAAGCTTAGAGTTATGTGTGTTTTAAGGTATATGTCTGCAGTACAAACATTTAATCCCTTTGAAGTGTGATTTATAAAATATATTCTGAAATCTTCATTGCTTGCACTCTTTTTAAGTTAGAAAATTTATTGGATTTTAAAACCAATGAGTAAATAAAACTCTGGCAGTGGGAGATTTTTTTCTTATCTTAACTTATTTTTTTTCAGATGATGAAAGATCTGAAGAATACTGGACCGCCACCTGCAATGGATGATCTAGATGTAAATATTTAACCACATTGAAAGTGGTTTTAGTTGACAAAGAAACAGAATCCAATTCCTTTCAATTTATTATAGTTTTGTTAGCTGGCTCAAATGACGCATTCTGGCAATGCATTCCCCAAAAATGAAGACAACAGGACAGATTTCCTGTTCCTTGGGTTAAAGCCTGGCTACCCAACGCAAACCTGACTAGACACGACTACATGTGTCAGGTTCGGGTCAGGTTGAAATTCTGAGTCTAACATTCAGGCTTTTTTAAATTCCCAATTTATTAATTGAATTCAAATTTCACCATCCTTCGTAGTGGGATTCAAACCCATGTACCCAGAGCACTAGCCTAAGCCTCTGGCCTAGTAGTCCAGTGACATTACCATTATGCCACCATCTCCCTCTATTCTCTTAATGAACATTTTCTGGCATATTTCATTATTTGTACTATAATTACTTTTCTGCCACTCTGACAACTACTATAAATTTGCCATATTTGGATACTTTACAACAATAATACTCCAATCACCCCTTTGGCATGTCTTCCTGTATGAGTGCCAACAGATTTAATAAACAATTCTAATTTTCCATCTGCCAGATAAAATTGCTACATAAATATTGCTAAATATTTATTACTGATCCATGTGGGATTAGTTGGTTTCACAGCCAAATGTGATCCAAGTACTTGGAAAGGAATTTTCAACATGTCATCTAGTCATAAAGACAAAGCCTCCTATGACTTAGTTTGAATGTCTCTTTTGACCTTTCAATACTTCCCTGTTAAAATAAATTTATTGTAAGAATGGTAAAAACTAATACAGAATGGGAATATCCATTTTCTTCCATGAGGTTGGAAAGCATTCGCAACTCAGCTGTAACTTTGACAGTCATACTTTTGAGAAATTCAGTTGTTGACCGTAGGCTACTATAACATTTAGGCGATGTGTTAGAATGAAACTTCTATTTTGAAATACTTAAAATTTAAACAGTTATCCTAATATCAGGGGTGGGAATTTTTTACTGTCAGGTGGGAAAGCGGCCTAGAGAACAGCTGGCCTATCCAGGAGTGATAGCAGGAGGCCCAGTTAATTTTAACAGTTGGGCTTTGTTAACATGTCACTGGCTGATTTCCTGCTCATCATAGACTCACAAAAGAAAGGTTTAAACTTACCTTAAGGGCTTCTCTGGCGGTCTGATCAGGCTTATGCTGTCAGGGCAACTGCTGACAACCTGGTTAAAGTAGTCTCAGGGCCTTATTGATGAAATAGGACCCAATTTGCATAAATATATGAGGCTTCTGCCTGACTCAGACAGGCATCTCATAAGCCTGAAAAATTAGGCATTTTATAATCACAACTCAAGGAAGACAGGTGAGTAATTCACCTATTCCATTTTAACTGTCTCCCCCATCCTGCTTCCAAGCATTCCTACTGAGCAGGGGATGGGGAGTTAAAATTCCCCCCAGGGCGTTGTACTTTGGCTTTCTTTGCATGCGCGCATTTTCTATTTTTACATATTAATTTTACATAACTTCACTGTTTCTAGGATGAGCCTCTGGACAGTGTCGAAGGTAAGCTGAAGAAAAACACTCTGTAAACTATAGCACTATTGCTTGTGTGAATGCCAGTGGTATTGCTGCAGCACTCCCACCGTGAGGAGGGTAATTACAGCCCGACAAGTTTACATGGGGAGCTTCCATTATAAATGTAGGCATAAGAGTTTTTAAAGAAAAATCTTGACAGGAAGCACATACTGACATAAGCTTTTTAACATACAGTAGTTAAGACTGTTGTTTTGGATTTGGCTTGGTACCTAGTTGTGCGAGTCGTTTTAGATTTCCTCATTAAATAGCTTTATCAGTTTTAAGATTTTGAAAATTGAAGCTTGCACAGATGTGGACAAAAAAGAAACACAATGTTGTCAGTTGGACTCTGCCAAAGTAGCAAGGATAGAACACTTGGCTGAAATTTATGTACATATATCTCTGATGGATACTGACTGTAAGGCATGTTGGTTAGCTCAGTTGACTAGATAGTTAACATGTGATGGAGAAAGACACCAATGCATGAGTTCAATCCCTGCACTGGCTGTGGTAGTTCATCAAGGCCTACCTCCTTACTTTATCCTACTCTTACAGAGTGGTGATCTCAAGCTATATGTTACCAAGTGTTTCTTTAATGGGATGCCTTTGGGACTGTGGCGAGAACAACAACTGGCTGTAAAGGCTAACTCATAGAAGATGTAGTTAATACTACTCTTGACTCATCTAAACTGGGCTGGGTAAATCTCTTGCTACTAAACTGACAGGAAGGGAAAAAAGGGCTACAAATTTGAATTGTTGAGCAAGACCATGTGTGAATGAGAGGTGGCTGTTGCTATCTCTGAGACTTTTTCAGTGAACTGTCAGATGCAAGACTGATATTTCCTGAAGCAGTTACATGTCTCCTGTACCATTCACAAGAATGTAAATGTTTTCAATGTTTAGAACTGAAACTTAAGAATTCATTTTGTTTCTTCTATGAGAAAATAAACTCTAGAAACCACAAAGAGGATTTATTTTGGGGGAGGGGAGAGTAATGCACAGCTTAGCAAAATGTCTGGAACTAGTAACCAGTGAATAGTGCTTGGATTCAAATACAAACATACAAAAAAGTAAGCTGAGAAAGTCCAGTCAAGTCCATCAAAGCTCACCATAGCCACTAATAGTGATAAGTCCTGACAAAGGCAGAAACACTCTGCAAAATTTCCCTTCACCATAGTTGTCTGTGAGCCACAATCGAATGAACTTAACTAACCCACACAAATTCTCCTCCAATATGTCCACATGCATAGAAGAGGAGATAAAGGTGAATTACAGAAATACCAAAATATTGGCTTAAACTTTGTTGTATTTCCCTACTTAAACTGTAAAAATCTTAATCCTGTTTCCAAATTCAAGAGACTAACCATAATTAATGAATGTTTATTTGTATCTGCCAATAATGTTTAAAATATTGTCATCAATGGAGCAGAAAATGAATTATATTATTTATTTACTAAGCATTTAACTGGTTTGGTTTGAAGACAAAGCAATTTTGAACACTGTTTTCATTTATTTTCTAACAACTCCAGAGTTGTAGTCAGAGAAGGACAGCAACAGCACGAAGCTGGAAGAATCTACAAAGGATTCCAAGACCCTGGTAGAACAAACAATGTGAATACTATTAATTTTTATTTTGAACTATTTAATCTATTCTAAAAGTGCTTTCTGTCAAAAGCATCTGCTGAAAAAAGCATCGGCAGGTAGTCTGATTTTTCTTAGTTAAATTATTGGATGTAAGGTATAAGAGAAAACTTGTAAAATCCAGACTGATCAGTTCATGTCCTGAAACTGCTCCCGTAACTGGGACCTGGATTGTACTACATTAATCTAATAAAGTAACTTATGAAAAAACCTACTTAGTCAAGGGCATATTTTTTGAAAGGATATTCCAATGCAAAATGAATGACGAGGAACATGCAGACTGATAATTCTTGGGAGCTGATCTTTTTAGTACTCAATTGACAAGATTCAATTTGAGGACTGAGAGCTGATTATAGCCAAAACAAATTGAGTATAATGGGTTAAATACATTCCAGAAATTCAATACTTTTACTTCTTGAATGATACTGTTTCTCCTAGTCTTTGTGGAAATTGAAGTCTCGCATTATAACCATATTATTTCTGCTCGATGCTTCTCTGATCTCTGTATTTATACATTCTCCCACTAGATCACTACTGTCAGGAGGTTTTCAGACATTTCCCATCAGAGTCGTGCCTCCTTTCCTGTTCTTTACTTCTGTCCATACTGTTTCCACTGCCTGTTTTCCCTTCTTTCCACTAATTTGATTTTGTCTTTTATCAATTACTGCTATTCCTCCCCCTTTTCCCTATTTCCTGATCATTTCTGAAAATCCTGTAGCCTGGGATACTTAGCTTCCAATCTTGTCTAGCTTGTAGCCAAGTTTCCGTAATGGCTAGTACATCATATCCTTTAAGCTGAGTTTGTGCTCAAACTCATTTGTCTTATCTCTTGTAATACATGTATTTGTGTATATAACTCTTACTTGGGTAACTGACCCCACCTTATCCATATATCCTTATCGTATATTTCTCATATCTTTGACCTATTGCATATTTGGTTGCTAATGTTCTGTGCATTGCTATACAGGCTACAACTACATATATTTATATAGCATTTTTAAAGTAATAAAATGCCATACGATGCTTCACAGGAGCGTTATAAAGCAAAATTTGGCACCAAGCTACATAAGATATTAGGGCAGATGGCCAAAAGTTTGATCAAAGAATTTGTTTTAAAGTGTGTCTTAAAGGAGGAAAGAGAGGTAGAGCGGTGGAGAGGTTTAGGGAGGGAATTCCAGAGCTTAGGGCCTAGGCAGCTGAAAGCATGGCCACCAGTGTTGAAATGATTAAAATCAGGGATGCTCAAGAGGCCAGTATTAGATGAACGCAGATATTGCAGAAGGTTGCAGGGCTGGAGGAGATTATAGAGCTAGGGAGGAGGTGAAGCCATGGAGTGAATTGAAAACAAGGATGAGAATTTCAAAATCGAGTCATTGCTAGACGAGGAGCCAATGTCTTATCACTCACACTTTATTCTGAATAGGTATTTTACTATTACTTCCTATAATCTTTTCTGTCCCTGGGGTATTTCTTTTGTCCTTATCTCAGCCTCATATAATGCTGGCACAAATATATTCTGGCCATAAATATGAAAGAGTTGTGCACCAATTATAGTTTAATACTGTTGTACTAGTGTGTATTTGGTTTGAAGTTATCTATTATTTCCCATATAGAATTCGGGTGGTGGCAATCAGATTTGATGTTAGCTAAAGAGGTGATTTCTGTTGACGAACTTTGACAGCGCTCTGGTAAATGCTGCCAGACCTGCTGAGTGGTTCCAGCATTTCTTGTTTTTATTTCAGATTTCCAGCATCCGCAGTATTTTGTTTTTATTCTGGTAAATGATTGCCTGGCTGAGGTTTATGTGAGGAGTTAAATCCTTTTGTGTGGTTTCCACACTGATCCATTGTTCTGGATCTTTGACCTTCTATCCTGCTTGGGAGAAGCAGAAAATGTATCTTTTTCTTTGTGGAATGTGGGGACCATTAACATTACTGTATTTTAAGCTTTACAATTTGAAACACCTTTCACAGCAGCTTTGTGCATCACTAGGATCGCAATTGTACAGGAGTATTGCCTTTCTCCACTGAAAGTTATTGGTTGTGAGGCTTTCTTCATTTGTGGAAGAGGGAAAGTTTGTGTTCCTGAGGCATTGGCTCATGTATTTATCTGACACTTATCAATGCTGAAACATAGAGTAAAGACATTTGCTTGAAAACAGAATTTCAGTAATAGTCTTCTAAGTTAGTTGTAATGCTACATGACAGAGCAATCAATGCTCATGGGTGCGTTTGAAATTTCTACAGCTCAAGAATCAGAAATTGAAGGGCACAAATTCCATGTGATAAAAAATATTTCCTTAATCTGGAGAGTTTCTTTCTCAGCTAAGGGTGGATTTAAATACTATGATTTCAGTATCACAATTACGCATAGTTTAAATTGGGTGTTAAGGCCTGAACTGACTGCAAAAAAGTCACTCCAGTATCTGCTTGGACCCTGATTCAGTATTCAAGCTTCATTTACACCATAACTGCACTGTCGATGTTAATCAAAACCTCTTCACACTAATGCTACAGCTGTAGTGTAAATGCGGCCTGAGTTTTATTTTGTTTCTGCAAAAATGACTAAGAGACTTGAATGCACTGTAAGATAGTTTAAGATAATTTGAACCAGCTCCTTGAGTCTGTGTTTGTGTTCTTAGTGAATATGTTTAAAATCTGTCTCAGATTCAGTCTTTCACTTGATGACTAACAACTTGGCACAAGTTTGTGGGCATTGCATCAGACGTAATGGAGACAGTGGCCCTGATAACTGTCAGCCACCTTTCCTGTTCCTCAACCTGCATCAATTTTTTTTGAGGCGCCACTATTTTCATTTGCTTGCACCATTTCTCAGCAGCAAACTCAATGCTGCTCCTACATGTTAGAGAAAGCATCTACAGACAAAACTAGACCACACAAATGATAGCGCCTTATTTAACTATAGCAGGAGAAGTCTGTCTCTGGAAAACTCAGAACACAGTTAGCGCTTGACATTGCTAGTGTTTAATTTATAAGCTGTGGAAAGGATGTAGTCAAGTAAAACAGAGACGTTTTACTCAGTAATCAGTTGGTACGCTTATTTGATGGCAGCTATAGTATGTATATGTTCCACCTCATTCCTCCCTAAGTAGCATGCTATGTATTGTTCAATTAGGAGAGCATGTCTTCAGTAAGAATGGTGAGTGCATAATTGTAAACTGGAACCTTTTGGCAACTACATACGCATATTCCTCACAGAAGGTGGAAAAATCTATTCAAACGTTGGCATTGTAATCACTTTGTATTTATGGCTGTATCGTTCAAAATTGCACACAATTTGTGGGAAATTGCCATGGCTCAGGTTTGAACCTTTGTTTCCAACCATGCTGCTCGTCAGTGCTGTTGACACAGTTGTGAAAGGAATAAACACTAACGTACATGCCTGTGTCATCACCTTCCATAACACGTAGATTTCAAAATTCTCCTGGCATGGATCTGATGATTCCTATTAGTATACATCATTTAAGGTGGAATGTAATTGAGAATGCAGCTGGAATGGTTCGTGCACTATCTGTGCTTTGAGCCATTTACCTGAGGAATAATGATTCCCCTGGGTCCGAGCTAGCGAGATCGTGCCAAGAAATCCAACAGCTGAGCTGACTCATTGTTAAAGCTAAAAAGACACTGCCTGAGCAAGTAAGTTACTAAGCTTCTTATTTGCAATGCAGCCTCTGTTGGAAATATTGACCTCAATGTTAATCCCCCTCAACACAGCTTGCAGGAATAAAGTGACAATAACACTAGTGGGAAACTGTATCTGTTAATGACACTCTCTGCTAGGTGACAGTAATGCTGCTCCTACTGTATCCTATGAGATGCAATTTTGTAAGTATTAACCGTGCCCAACCCGACCCGAGCACGACCCGACCATCCCTTTACTTGCCTTCCTGACACCGAACCTCCAGGAAGCTGCAGCGCATGCGTGATGATGTCATAGTGACGTCACTCGCTCACTGCGCAGACTCAGTTTCGTCCCAGTCTCCCAGCTCAGGTAAGTTTTTTAATTTTAATACTTACCGGCAGAGCACTTACTGTGTGTGTCCGGCCCGGGCCCGAAAGCCGGACCCGGAGGAGGGGCCCGACCCGACCCTAACTCGACACATGTCGTCGGATCCCGTTGGGTTCGGGTTGGGTAGCAGGCCTTTACATGGCATGTAAAATGGAACGGAAGGGTTGTGAGGCAACTCACGTTCTGTATTGAAGAAAACTGATTTCTTTTGCACTTTCTGGAATGTCAACTTGGAACTATTTTGAACTGTTTTGTAATGTATTTTTTACAGGTTTTTATGAAGAAAGTATATTTTTGGAAAAAAAAGCATTGACAGAAAGTGGCCTTCCTTGGCCCCCTGACTCCCACTGACCTTTGCTCGTGGATGCCTATTACCATCCATTTTTACTGTTGGCTCTCTACCATAGCTCTTGAGAACTACAGCACACAGACCTGAAATGTTAACTCTGTTTCTCTCTCCAAAGAGGCTGCCTGACCTGCTGAGTTTTTCCAGCATTTTCTGTTTTTGTTTCAGATTTCCAGCATCCGCAGTATTTTGCTTTTTATTGTTGTGAAAAGAATGATTGGAGTCACGCACCTGAAATATTAAACTGTCTTTTTTCAGCTGCTGATGGCCATATTGTCTACTTCAAGCACTTTCTGTTTTTATTCGAGATTTCCAGCATGGAACCAACCCCGTGGATGAAGACAGGGGCTGCTATGCTGCCAACTGCAGAGAGCACGATCAACTACAAAGTTTTGAGTTTAATTCTAGCATTTATTCTCGACTTGTTCCATAACAGTATTTTCAGTACAAACTTCTCAGTATGTATCTTGGTGCCCTCCACCACCAATGAATGCACAGTGGTAGCAGTGTGCACCGTATACAAGATGCACTGCAGCAACTCACCACGCCTCCTTCAACAGCACCTTCCAAACTCACGACTTCTTCCACCTAGAAGGACAAGGGCAGCAGATGCGTCGGAACACCACCATCTGCAAGTTCCTCTCCAAGTCACACAACATCTTGACTTGGAACTATATTGCTGTTACTTCACTGTCACTGGATCAAAATCCTGGAACTCACTCCCTAACAGCACTTTGGGAGTACCCACACCAGATGGATTGCAGAGATACTAGCAGGCAGCTCACCACCACCTTCTCAGGGGCAACAAATGCTGGCCTTTTCAGCGACGTCCACATCCCATGAAACAAAAAAAAAATAACCTCACCAATTGGGTCACTGTGTTTCAATCTATGGAGCACAACTCTCATGCATATGGGAAACAAATACCAATATTTGGACTAAAATTTGGTCAGGTGATCATTAGAGAAGTAGGGGGCCTCCATGTTGAGTTTCAGGACACAGTTCTAATGGATATAGAACATAAATCTAATGTTAATAAAGACAACAAATTTTAAATCTGGACTGCCTTAAATCCCAACAGTTGGACAGCATGAGAGTGGGGATAAAACATAATAATTTTCATGTGGGCCAACTTTTACATGATGCCAATAGACATGGATGAAAAAGCCCATTGGCCTCATCTCCACATTAATCTGGAACAAATTTGTAGCTCATACCTCACCATCACAGCATCCAACTGTTTCTTAAATTATTCCAGAGTATCACTTCCCTGGCTCTGTTCAGCAGGTTCATTCCATGTGTTGATCATTCTTTTTGTGAAGAACTTCTGGGCATCAGTCAGAAGTGTGCCTTTCCTCAGCCTGGAGCCTATGCCTGTTTGTCCTAGTGCCTTTACTTAATTTAAAGTAATGTTTCACATTTACTTTTTCTGTACTGTTCACAATCTTACATACCTTGTCTTCATTGTCTTCTCTCAAGGTTGAAAAGCTCAAGTTTCTCAAATCCTCTGCAAAAAGGTAGTATAGATGAGGGAGGCCATTTGTAGCTCATCATTCTCTAGAAACCTATACCCCAAATCAAACGTCTAACCATCACCTAAATGTGTTTGCCACCACCACTTAACTCAGTATTAGTCACTTTTGTGGGAAGAAGAACATTCTCACATCATTTATGAGTACTTCTTTTAACATGTTGGTCCTATCTTCCCTTCTCCTGTAACTGTAGTTTAACTTTAACTTGAAAATTAAACTTTAACTTGAAATAATACTCTGAATTATTATATATTATTATACTTATTATATAAGGTCTCCACTCATTCTCCCACTTTCAAGTTTGAAAAATCTTAAGTTTTTCTATCCGCGTCTCATAACTTAATTCTCTGATATTAGGGATCAGTCTTAAAGCCCTCTCTACACCACTTCCAAAGCTTGATGTTTCCCTTCTGTCTCAGAGACTAGAATGGAATGCAGTGGTCTATATGCAGTCCAAGCAGAACACCCCACAATTTCAGCATGATGGCCTGAGACCTAATGTATTGGCTTCAGGTGCCAGGGTCCCATGTTTTCGGAGGGATGACCTGAGGCTTATTAAATACAATATGTGCATCAAGGTTCTGGCAGCATTGGACGGCATGAGAGTGGGGATAAAACATAATCATATGCACCTAGTGTGCTTGGGGCCTACATAACAGCTGTATGCAAGCCTCATTAAGACCAAAATTAGAATTTAAATTCGGAGTCCTCCCCATGCTATAACTGGTGTGGCTGGGCAGTACTGAAGCCACACATGTTAGCAATGGGCATTGATGGAGGGGTCAGATGGGCCCTTCTCACCACCCGCCAAGTTATGTCTTGGTGTTTGTTTTGCTTTGCCTCAATGCAAATTAAGGCAAACTTTGATTGCCCCATCCTATCTTATCTCTGAAAACTTCCTGAATCCCGCATCTCCGCTTGGTCTTCAGATGATTTGGTTACCCTCTTAACAGCTCCTTCTTTGGCTAAGTGATCATTTTTCTCAGATTACACTTCTGTGAAATTAAAGAAGTAAAACATTTAATCAAACAAGAAGACCCATTACCAAAAAAACTTGACTAACTCATTACAGACAGAAAGGATTTCGCAGCTAATATTTTTCAGCAAGACATTTGTGCATATGAGATAAACTTCTTTTAATAGTTATCCAGTTTAATACAGCATAAAAGCAATTGTTAAAATTCCTCTGCATGTCACCACAGAAATGCCGCAATCAGCAGCTGAAAAGCGCGTTTGCCTTTGACCCACGGGCCGCTCCGTACTCTGATCTGCGCATGCTCTAAGGTCGCTACCACCTGGGAGTGGAAGGTGTAAATGTACATTTAACGTCTTTAATATATAATTTAAAGCTTCGGCGCTATGGCCTTTCAATGTCAGCAGCAATGCTACATGAAGGAGGTAGGAATAAATCAGAGAGGGCCGGCACTGGGGGGAAATAACCTGAAAACAGCGGAGACCCATTCAGCCCTCATCCCCCTCCCCCCCCATCTTCCCTCATCCCCCTCCTTCCCTCATCCCCCTCCCCCCCTCATCCCCCTCCCCCCCATTTTCCCTCATCCCCCTCCCCCCCATCTTCCCTCATCCCCCCCCCCCCATCTTCCCTCATCCCCCCCCCCATCTTCCCTCATCCCCCCCCCCCATCTTCCCTCATCCCCCCCCCCATCTTCCCTCATCCCCCCCCCCCATCTTCCCTCATCACCCCCCCCCATCTTCCCTCATCCCCCCATCTTCCCTCATCCCCCTCCCCCCCCCAATCTTCCCTCATCCCCCTCCCCCCCCCAATCTTCCCTCATCCCCCTCCCCCCCCCAATCTTCCCTCATCCCCCTCCCCCCCCCAATCTTCCCTCATCCCCCTCCCCCCCCCAATCTTCCCTCATCCCCCTCCCCCCCCCAATCTTCCCTCATCCCCCTCCCCCCCCCAATCTTCCCTCATCCCCCTCCCCCCCCCAATCTTCCCTCATCCCCCTCCCCCCCCCAATCTTCCCTCATCCCCCTCCCCCCCAATCTTCCCTCATCCCCCTCCCCCCCCCATCTTCCCTCTCCCCCCCCCCATCTTCCCTCTCCCCCCCCCCATCTTCCCTCTCCCCCCCCCCATCTTCCCTCTCCCCCCCCCATCTTCCCTCTCCCCCCCCCCATCTTCCCTCTCCCCCCCCCCCCCATCTTCCCTCTCCCCCCCCATCTTCCCTCTCCCCCCCCCCATCTTCCCTCTCCCCCCCCCCATCTTCCCTCTCCCCCCCCCCATCTTCCCTCTCCCCCCCCCCATCTTCCCTCTCCCCCCCCCCCCATCTTCCCTCTCCCCCCCCCCCCATCTTCCCTCTCTCCCCCCCCCCATCTTCCCTCTCTCCCCCCCCCCATCTTCCCTCTCTCCCCCCCCCCATCTTCCCTCTCCCCCCCCCCCCCATCTTCCCTCTCCCCCCCCCCATCTTCCCTCTCCCCCCCCCCCCCATCTTCCCTCTCCCCCCCCCCCCATCTTCCCTCTCCCCCCCCCCCCCATCTTCCCTCTCCCCCCCCCCCCCATCTTCCCTCTCCCCCCCCCCCCCCATCTTCCCTCTCCCCCCCCCCCCATCTTCCCTCTCCCCCCCCCCCCCATCTTCCCTCTCCCCCCCCCCCCAATCTTCCCTCTCCCCCCCCCCCATCTTCCCTCTCCCCCCCCCCCCATCTTCCCTCTCCCCCCCCCCCCCATCTTCCCTCTCCCCCCCCCCCCATCTTCCCTCTCTCCCCCCCCCCCATCTTCCCTCTCTCCCCCCCCCCCATCTTCCCTCTCCCCCCCCCCCCCCAATCTTCCCTCTCCCCCCCCCCCCCCCCAATCTTCCCTCTCCCCCCCCCCATCTTCCCTCTCCCCCCCCCCCATCTTCCCTCATCCCCCTCCCCCCCCCATCTTCCAATCCCCCCACGCCCCTCCCTCACCCTTGCTTGCCTCCAAGGGCACAGTTAACATTTCAGATTGGTGAAAAAAGGACCGGAAATGTTAACTCTGTTTCTCTCTCTCCACAGCTGCTGCCTGACCTGCTTAATATTTCCAGCATTTGCCGTATTTATTTCAGACTTTCAGCATCTGCAATATTTTGTTACCAGTATAATATTTCTACACTTGCTTCTATTAGCTGACTTTGGGATGAGTGTTTTAATTACTTGTCGTTTGAAAATCTGCTTTTAAAAATAAGTAGAAAGGTATAAAGTGTAATTTTGTAGTTTTTAAAAAAAACTAAGAGGGGAATTTTGAACTGCCAGTTGCCGTTACTCATCTGATAAATGCATAACCGGCTGGGAGATATCTGGTCGGGTCCTTGGATGTCCCTTTTACCAACATGATTCAGTCAGGCCTCTAAGTGATGCCCAGCGCTCCAACCCAAAGCATGTGGAAGCTATTTAAAAACACAAATTGGGGTTCTACACTTGTCGTAGAACCTTGATTGCATAATTCATGGAGAAATGGGCAGAGCATGCTTGTCCTAGTTTTCTTGGTGTTCGGTAGCCTCACCAGCAATACTGAAGGTATCCCTAGAAGCTGCTCAGAAGGCACAAGATCTGTTTTTTTTTAAAAAAAGGTTTTTGTTGAGCTGAAGGAGCATATATGTTGCTCTGGGTTCTTCCGAAATCTTTGGCTGGGTGCCAGCCTAATTTCATGCCCCCCCAACCCGCCAAGAAACTGCACCCTGTCCTTTCCCCTTCCCATTCAAACTATGGCCATGGGTAGATCTCACAGGGGCACTGCCAATATCATGCCCATTTAAGGGCAACTTGAAAAACACTCTTAACTCCCTCATGCTGTCATTTTTGGAACTTCCTCTTTAAAGCATTGCCATTTGGTGGTAACGTGAGGTGTGTTGGTAATTTAGAGGTGTGGGGGAGGCAGCTTGACATTTGGGTTAAAGAACCTTGATCAGCCCACTGCATTGGCAGGGTCTGAGCCCATGTTGTGGACTTGCTCTTTTCCTCTTTCCATGATTGGTATTTCACTTTCCTTTTCAGTTTTCATTTCATTGCTGCATCAGAAACTTTTCCTTTCTCTTTCTTTATGTTTCTTGTTATACTTCTGCCGTACTTAGACTTCTCCTGTGTCTTTTCACCCGCTCACCGCACGCCCCCACCACCCAGTTATGCTTTTTATAATAAGACCAGAAATTGCTGGAAATACTCAGCAGGTCTGACAGCATCTATCGAGAGAGAAATAGAGTTAATGTTTCAGGTCAATGACCCTTCATCAAAACTCAACATTTCTTTGTTGTCTTTTCTATCTCACCGATGATCTCTCCATGTATTATCTCATGGATGATCTTTTATATCAATTTGTTGATTGGTTATCATATTAAAGCCCTCTCTGTGGATCTGGTGGTTCTTTTTCCCCTTCCCTCTTTTCTGTCCTTTTTTCCAACTTTACCACAATGCCTGTTTATCTTAGTTGAAAGTCCTTTGAACTGTTTGATAACTGAAATGTCATAAGCTGTCTTTTTACAGATGGTGAATGACCTGTTGTGTATTTCGAGAATGTTCTACATTTGTTTGATTTTTCATAAGTGCAACCTTTTCCTTTTTTTTTTCATTAATAATGTTAACATGTGTTTCTTTGTATTTTAACTGCTGCTACTCCTTTGTTCTTTTTGATGTTTGCATTTCCTTTACACAATGTTTTTCATTCCAGTTTGAAACCTTGGTGGTATCGTGTACTCCAGCAGAGTTGAAAATTGCTGTTAATGGGAAGAAGGAAGCTCTGAAAGGTTTTAACGTGATTCTTGAGGACACCTTACTGTTTCCAGAGGGAGGTGGACAGGTCAGAATGGTTTGTTTCTCAAAGAGCTGGACGGTTTAGGCAGTGCTTCTCAAACTTTTTTGGTTGAAGGCCCTCCCATCCCCACATCTAAATTATATTACTATATGATACTCATGGAAGTGCTGCATGTAAAGAGTGTTTAAATGATGCTTTTAAGAAAGGGCTCTTTACTTACAGATATCAGTGAGATGGGTGTGCCTGCTTCTCACTGCAGAGTCTGTCTCTCCTTAGCAGGAGCACAGTGAGGGCAGGGGTACTGAGGAAGCACAGCCCCGAGAGACCAAGAACCTGGCAAGAGCAAAATATGGACAAAGCACTGGGGGAGCTCGAAGAGAGCAGGAGCCTAGGGCAGCATTAGAGTAGCGGAGGACCAGAGCGTGCTGTGGCCGCTGCTCACTCACCCACTTACTCTTGATCACAGCGCCCTGGGCATTTGCCCACGTCATCCACATCTAAGGTCGGCCCTGCGTTGTAGATCCCCGAGAATGTATCTGTGAACCCCCAAGTTTGAGAACCACTGGTTTGCAGTGATACATATAGACACGACAGACAGAAGAAGACACTCTGATCCATACAGCCTATACGACACAACTGCGATGCCTTATGAATCATAATACACAGACTGTGGAGACCAATGCCCCACCTCCAACCAGATTAGATCCCAGGCCATTTTGAGGAAAAATAACTGGGACCTTCCTCTCCAACTCCTTTCAATGATTGAACCTATACCAGGACATCACTCTGGCCCTAATAATGTCACCTTTTGTATGATGTGAAAGTGGCAGTTTAACTGCAGTCAAATCAGTGATTAAAAGTAGCAGGAGTGAACCTTCCTGCAACTGCGGGGGTGGTTTAAACTCATTTTGAAGTCTGCGGTGCAGTAGTGTAACGATAATCTAGAGGTGTTTAGGTGATAGCAGGATGCTGGATGAATGCCCAGTGTTGTTACTGAGCAACCAATTATATTGAAAACACTTTTTCTTTGTGCCAATGACCCTGTTTGTTCAGCACAGGCCTTGCCCGAAAGATTTTATTTTCACTTTTCAGTAATCGCTTTTTGAAAGATGGGTGTATAAAGGTACATTTATCATCACATTGATGTCCACAGTACAGACTCCCCCTGGAACCTAGAGCTAACTGTGGAATTGCTGAAAAATTCAAAGTGCATGATTACTGCAGCCTTTAAGATAGACCATTTTCAGATCAGTATGCACAATATTGATCAAAATTTTAAAATAAAGTGGTTGAAAGGCTGAGTCAGAGATTGAGGTTAAGTGAGCCAGGAATTTGATGTGGGGTCACTCTCGGAAAGGTTTTCAGGTTGACTGGTTTGGATTTAATTTAAGGGAATAAAATAAACACAAAAGCAGCAATAGAAAAACTGGCTGCCATGCGTTCTTGTGACGATCTGTGGCTAGCATGAACCAATTTTGCCCTCAATGCTGGAGGTTCATGACTGTATTGCAGACTTTAATAATATAGATCAGTTGACTTGATAAAACAATTTGTATTTGGTGTTTGAAAATTGGAAGTGCTTCAATTATTGGTGGAATTGAAGCTTTGCCTGTGCTCAGAATGCAATGAAATGTTTTTTGTTGAAAACTTCTTACAATTTATTTCTTAAAGCCAGACGACCGTGGGTTCATAAATGACATCCCTGTTTTACGAGTGACACGACACGGACCTGAAGCCATTCACTTTGTGCAGTCGCCCTTGGAGCCTTTGTCTAAGGTTCAGCTGAAAATTGACTGGGAAAGACGATTTGACCACATGCAGCAGCATTCGGGTATTCAATTAACCCTTTCATAATCGCTTCTAAGATGTGCTAGGTTTTTCTAAAATAAGCCATTAATTTTATCACTTTGAAGCAGTGAGGAACATTCCGCCCTTCCCATGCTCCTTCTCCCTCGCCCACCCCACCCTCCACTAGGAAGTTTACTTTTTGTCAGAGAAATTCATTTGCACTAATTCATAAGAACGCTATTGATAAAGGACCAAATATTGAACATAAAACAAGACGAGCTGGTGTCACATTTTGATCAGTTATAAACTACTATCTCAATAGCAGTTGTAGTTGCAATGTTCAATTAATTTAAAAAGGCAATTGCCTTGGTGAGCCACTTAACAATCCTGTAATTTCAGACATAGAAGACATTCACAGTCCAAGTCTATTCTGACACTCCACTGCGAGATACACTGCACTGCCTAGAACACACAGATGTGGAAAACATTTTGCTCAAATGACATAGTGAGAAAGGTATTCAGTGTTTGACCTGCGTTATGTTGGCTGAATTTTTTTTTAAAACTGCATGACTGAAAATTTGCAGCTGTTCAAGTTGACTCCTGTAATAACTTTGACAGGGATCTGCTGGAATAGCTCTAACTATGCTGGGTCTGGGTGAGCACTGACATTTCTGGGTTGGCCTGTCAGGGATTCCATATGATACCATCAATACAAGGGAATGGTGGGGACTGTGCATACTGGAGTTCTTGAGCCCCAGGCCTCTTTTTGGATATGGCTCCTGACTGTCCCCTCCTGTTCTCCCCCCAACTTTTGTTAGACTTGGGAATCCACCAATGGTTCTGAGGCCCAATGGGTGCAGGCACGGGCTATGGCCGTGATCCCCATTTGGCCAGCCAGTCTTTTTTTTGTGTCCTAAAGTGACCTGTCGCTTTCTGAAGGAATTGTAATCATAGAACCTCCCCCCTGCCCTGTGAACTTTGATAAAGTCCGCAGTGGAGGTCTAGCACAGGCGCATCTTAGCTATGACACCAAGAAGCTTTCACCCTGCAGATTTTGAGGCCTATATGTTTTTAAATGTTAAAAGTCTGATATCTACTGATCACTAAACAAGCTTTTCAGTTTCTGAAATGCTTTTTACATTAAATTGTGTTTGACACTTTTTTTTTACAATAAATGAGCATTTTTTATTGCATTTTGTTTCAGGGCAACATTTAATTACAGCCATAGCAGATTTGATGTTTGGTTTCAAAACTACCTCATGGTAAGCATAAAATTGTAAGTAAAGTTATGATTGCGTACAGAATCATTTACTGATTATTGAACAATATAAACTGGAGGGGGAAAATAGGTATAATCATTTAACGTATGTTCCTTCATGGACAAAGTAAGGAGAGACCACTCAGCCCATCATGTCTACTCATGACTTCCTTTTCATGCCACTTATTGCTCCTCTATTTTAAACAAGTTCCTTTTCCAACGTCTATGAATAAAATCAAACCATGCCCCTGATATCTCTCGAACCTTAATTCCCTTTCTCAACAGATGTCGATTCAGCTCCCTTTTTAAATGTGTCCGGTTCATTCTGAGCTGACTTTCTCCTCTAAAAGTTTGACTTAAATGACCACTGTTCTTAGGGTTGATAGTTTTTTTCCTGTTCTCCAGTCTTGGTTATGAGTTAGTCCTCTAGTCTTCTGCTCAATGGCCAAGTCAAACAGCTTGTTTGCTTCAACCTTATTAATGCCTTTCATTATTTATAGACCTGAATCTCCCCTCAGTCTTTTCTCCTGAGGAAAATAACATTAATCGTTGGGAGCCTTCTTGAACAGCCTAGTTAGTACCCTATGGACTAGTACCGCCCTCGTCAGTCTTTTCCGAACCTGTGGCTGGAATTTTATGTTGTGGCAGTGGCCCCGCCCACTGGCTAAAAAAGTTGGGGGGGCGAGCCACTTCCACCGGGCCTGGAAGCCACGCAGCAATTTTACGTGGCCTAGACCCTTAATTGTCCTCAGTCAGGACTTCTGCCCCACTGAGGCAGGAAGTCTTGCCTCTGAGAGCTGCTGGTCAATCAGAGGGCAGGCAGCTGTTCAGTCACAGCAGTGATACCAGCTGTGGCCACTGCTGGGACTGCACCCAGCCAGGGCAAGCAACAATGGAGGAGATCATGGAACGGGTAAGTGGGGGTCAGGTCTTGCTGGGGACAATCGGCTAGACCCCAGCGAGGTTCGGTGGGGGGAGGTTCCACTGGACTGCTGCGGGGGCCCTCCGTGGGGCATAGGTGCCTGATCAGGAGGCCACCCCTGTCCCCAACCCACAAGGAGGCTGCCAAGTATTTCTGGGCATCCTCAGGAGTGACGGTGGGTGGAGGCCCTTAAGTAGCAATTAATTGGCCACTTAAGGGCCTCAATTGCTTGGGGCAGGCAGGCTGTTTGTCACCTCACCTGCTGCTGGTAAAACAGCAGCGGGGGCGGGTAGGCGTGGGAACGGCATCCCCGCCTCCCTCTCGATTTTATGGCAACCCCCCTACCCCTCCCAAACCCACCTCCCAGCCCGCTCCTGGGGGTGATAAAATTCCAGCCTGTTTTTTAAAAGTTTATTTATTTCCTTGTCTTGCTGAAACTGTGAGTAATGTTATGCCTTGTGGAATAACAAAAAAACCCCCATCAGTTTTCTAGTAGAAGTACTGTCTCAGCCACCTGTAGTGCAGTAAAAATATTTTGAGAGGCTGGTGTTACAAGGGTTTACAAAACTAACCTTTATTTCTGGGTTATAAGGAAGGTTCACAGACCTGAAACGTTAACTCTGTTTTTCTCTCCATAGACCTGCTGAGTATTTCGAACATTTTTTGTTTCTGTTTCTTTATTTCTGGTATGTAGGCTTGAACCCAACTCCGATTGATGGGATAAAACCATTGTCTCTTTGTTAGGCTGCTGGTTGAGATGAGACAAAAAGGGTTTTGAATCTCACCAGTAGAATACCCAATTTGCAAGGGCTTAATGTCGAAAGTGAAAATTGTCGCATTTCCCCACGCTGATATTCATCAGCTTGATGAGCACAAATTCACTTTAAAAAAAAAACTTTTCAAACTAGCTAGCACGTGGTTCAACACATGAGGAAAAGAAAATTGAGAAATAACACCATCACAGCCACATGTTTTCCAGAATATTTCCTGATTAAGGAAGATCTTTGTCGCCAATAAGTTTTAAAGTATTATACATACGCAAATGACGGGCAAGGGAAGACCGGTTGATCCATCAAGCCTGCCCGACACTCGTGATGGCTGGCCATCATATCTAGACGTTTCCTAAATGGCACCGCTATGTAACCTCTTAGAGAGGCAAAAACAGAGAAAATCTCAGGGCCAATAAAGAAAAAAAAACCCTGGAAAATCTTTTGCTGACCCCATCAGGCAATCAAAATCAATTCAGGCAATTACGTGGACTATGCATTTATTATCTGTTAATCTGTTTACCTTTATTTTTTTTTATCCGTTCCTGGGATATGGGCATTGCTGGCTAGTCTAATTTCCCTTGAGCAGGTGTTGATGAGCTGCCTTCTTGAACTGCTGTAGTCCATGTGGGGTAGGTGCACCCACAGTGCTGTTAGGAATGGTGTTCCAGGATTTTGACCCAGCAACAGTGAAGGAAAAGCGATATAGTTCCAAGTGAGGTGGCTTGGAGGGGAACTTGCAAGTGGTGGTGTTCCCATGCATCTGCTGCCCTTGTCCTTCTAGATGGTAGAGGTTTGGAAAGTGCTGTCTAAGGAGCCTTGGTGAGTTGTTGCACTGCATCTCGTAGATGGTACACACTGCTGCCACTGTGCGTTGTGGTGGAGGGAGCGAATGGCACCCCATCCACAAACAATCAAGCGGGCTGCTTTGTCCTGGATGGTGTCGAGCTTCTTGAGTATTGTTGGAGCTGCACCCATCCAGGCAAGTGGAGAGTATTCCATCACACTCCTGACTTGTGCCTTGTAGATGGTGGACAGGCTTTGGGGAGTCAGGAGGTAAGTTACTTGTCGCAGGTTTCCTAGCTTCTGACCTACTCTTGTAGCCACGGTATTTATGTGACTACTCCAGTTCAGTTTCTGGTCAATGGTAACCCCCCAGAATGTTGATCGTGGGGGATTCAACGATTGTAGTGCCATTGAATGTCAAGGGGAGATGGTTAGATTTTCTCTTGTTGGAGATGGTCATTGCCTGGCACTTGTGTGTCGTGATTATTACTTGGCACTTATCAGCCCAAGCCTGAATATTGTCCAGGCCATGCTGCATTTCTACTTGAATTGCTTCAGTATCTGAGGAGTCACGAATGGTGCTGAACATTGTGCAATCATCAGCGAACATTCCCACTTCTAACCTTATGATTGACAGAAAGTCATTGATGAAACAGCTGAAGATGGTTGGGCCTAGGGCACTATCCTGAGGAACTTCTGCAGTGATGTCCTGGAGCTGAGACGATTGACCTCCAACAACCACAACCATCTTCCTTTGCACTAGGTATGACTCCAACCAGCGGAGAGTTTTCCCCCTGATTCCCATTGACTCCAATCTTTCTAGGGCTCATTGATGCCATACTTGGTCAAATGCTGCCTTGATGTCAAGGGCAGTCACTCTCACCTCACCTCTTGAGTTCGGCTCCTTTGTCCATGTTTGAACCAAGCCTGTAATGAGGTCAGGAGCTGAGTGGCCCTGGCGGAACCCAAACTGAGCATCAGTGATCAGGTTATTGAAAAGCAAGTGCTGCTTGACAGCACTGTCGACGACACCTTCCATCACAGTGCTGTCAATCACAGTGCTATATGATGTAACCTCTGGTCCAGGTTCCTCATGGTAATATATATCTAGTTAACAAAGTAAAATGCTCCTGTAGCTTTGGGGAAGACAACAAAATATAATTCATTTTCCAGTGTTGGAAGCTGTGTCAGAACACGTTTGTAATTTGGGACCTTTAATGCTTGTTTTGCAGGGAGCTGGGTCGACAGCGTAGTTTCATTGAACTGGACACACCTTCTCTGACTCGTGAGCAGGTTGAAGCTCTGGAGATAGCAGTAAATGAGAAAATCAGGGAGCACATTCCTGTCAATGTACGAGTTGTATCTGTGGATGATCCAGAGGTAGAAAAGGTAAATGACAATTGAGGAAGATTTAGTTTTCAATATTGATACTTTGCTCGCCTTACCCATAACCCTCCAGCTTAGTCCCTGCTGTCCTGTGTGTGCTGACACAAAAATGGGTTTTGGGTCCATGATTCCAGTACCTAGCCTAAGTGGCATCCTTCATGTGTGATGCAGGCCTAGGCATTGAGTTTTGGCAGACTATTGTGTCGAGCATTGCAGCATAGCTCAACCCTGTCCTCACTTGGACTTTCAACCACGACCAGGATAATCAGGAGTAGAAATCCGTGTTGATTTCTCTTTTCCCCTTGCCTAGCCAAACCCATGGATGGTGCAGCCAACTACATTGCCTCAATTGCAGTCAGAATTGCAATCTCCCCTCAAGCTGGAAATTGAACTGGCGACCTTCTGGTATGTATGGCTTAGTGCTGTGCCAGAGGAACATCAGCTAAGTAACAATTAAGGAAGACTTACTTTTCTTGTGAAGATCCTTTCTGTCACAAAAGTATCCATGGTGTATTAGATACTAACTAAAACTAGATTGACTTGGAATTGTTAAATGAATGATGAGTACCGATGGCCAATGAATGATTTAGTTCATTATTGGTCAGGATGTGCCCATATTAAATGACATTTAGCATTAAAACATAATTAGATGCACTAACTCAATCCAACATGCCATTTAGAATCTGGAAGGCATTGTAAATTCACAGTACTTTTAGAATTTAAGTGGTGTTCGTAAAAGGAAAGTTCCTTTAGTCAAATGAATCTAGATTAATGGTTAGGTTAGAGTGTATGACAGGTCTGTAGTGCATGCTCAGGGAACATCTTAAACTGAAGGGACCAAATCTAAGGAGTTTTAGTTTAGTTTAGTTTAGAGATACAGCACTGAAACAGGCCCTTCGGCCCACCGAGTCTGTGCCGACCATCAACCACCCATTTATACTAATCCTACACGAATTCCATATTCCCACCACATCCCCACCTGTCCCTATACTAGGGGCAATTTCTAATGGTCAATTTACCTATCAACCTGCAAGTCTTTGGCATGTGGGAGGAAACCGGAGCACCCGGAGGAAACCCACGCAGACACAGGGAGAACTTGCAAACTCCACACAGGCAGTACCCAGAATTGAACCCGGGTCGCTGGAGCTGTGAGGCTGCGGTGCTAACCACTGCGCCACTGTGCCGACCTGTGTGCTTCCATTGTAATAAGGCAGGTCATCTAAGAGCTGACTGCTGGAATCTACAGGGAAAGACTGTATGGTTATTCAGGATACACCCACTCAGTGAAGGAGAAAGGACCCTGATGGAAAGCACAGTTGAACACGTATTGGCTTTAACTGCAGCAGCAGTAAGACCCAGAAAACATACTGCTGCGGATGCAGGAAAATTTAATAGGATCCCTGAACGTTATCAAGATTTCATGTCTAAAGGGAGAATAACCTCATACCCGTCGAGTGGGGCAAGCAAGCCCATAGTAATCCTCAAGGATACAGGGGCCACCAGATCCCTTTTGCTGGGAAAAGGCATGACCTTTCCCCCAGAGAATGCAGTAAATACCTGAATGGTGGTGAATAGTATTGGAGGCCAGTGTGTGCCCATACCTTTACACTGGGTGCACTTGGAGCGTGACCCAGTTTCAGGTGACGGTAGGGATTCTCCCTAGTTTGCCTGTGGACCGAGTTGACCAGCTCCTAGGTAATGATCTGGCAGGGGTGAAGGTGGTAGCTTCCATAGTAGTGAAAGAGACACCGAAAGAGGTCAGAGAGACAAAGTCATTCTAACATTTCAGGTGGAACATAAAAACAGGAGGACATCAAGTGCCTCGATCCTATTCTGCCCGTCAGCTGGATCATGGCTGATCTGTATCTTAACTCTAAACACCTGGCATTGTTCCATAACACTTAATAACCTTGGCCTCACAAAAATAATCACTTCAATGTGACTATTAGTTATCAGAACTTTGAAAATCAGCTGTCAATAGCTGCAATACCTGCACATTAATAAAATATTAATTTAAAAAAGCAGCTTAAAAATTACAATTCTAAAAATCACAGAGCCAGAAAAATGTTGGCTCCACACAAAGGACAAGTCAACTAGCTCAGAAAGAAAACAAAGATTTGCATATATGTAGCACTCTTCATAGCCTCAGGACATCCAAAAACACTTTACAGCCAACTATGTACTTTTGAAGTGCAGTCACTGTTACAATGTAGGAAAAATGGCAGCCAATTTTGCAGAGCAAACTCCCACAAACAACAATGTGATAATGACCAGATAATCTGTTTTTATGATATTGATTGAAGGATAAATATAGGCCAGGACACCAGGTGGAACTCCCTTGCACATCTTCAAAGTAGTGCCATGGGAACATTTATGTCCAAATGAGGGGGCAGACAGGCCTTGGTTTAATGTCTCATCTGAAAGTTGGCACCTCTGACAGAGCTGGGATGGAGGCAGTTTCAAAGATAGGAAGGGGGAAAAAATCTCAGTGATTTAGACACAAAGCTAAGAATTTTAAATCAGAGGCCTGGGGGTTGTGGGGGGGGGGCGGGGGGGAGCGCGGCGGTGGGAAGACTGGGAACTAATGTGCATTGTGGAGGATAGGGGTTTTAAGTAGTAAGTCTTGGTACAGGACAGGATGCAGGCACTTTGGATGAGCTGAAGTTTACAGAGGGTGGAGGATAAGAGGCTGGCCAGACAAGTAATGAAATAGAGGAGTCTGGAGGAAACAAAGGCATGGATGAGTGTTGCAGCAAAATATGGATAAGGTAGGTGGAGGCAGGCAATGGTGGAGAGGTGAAAAGGGGGAGGGGGCAGGAAAGAGGAAAATACTGGCAATACGCAGAGTCTGGCAGCATCAGTTGAGGGAAAGCAGGGTTAACATTTCAGGTCAACAGCCTTTCATCAGAAAGGGGTAGGGACATCAAGAGTTGAGTGGGAATGGGATCAATGAAACTGGTGGGTTCTAGTGAACAAGTCGAGGCCGGACAGGATGTGAGGTAAGACAGGAGAGAAACACCCAGGTTTAAGGTTGGAAGCAGTGACAGAGAGGATGTCATGGATGATTTTTGGGTTGGTTCGGTGATGTGGTAGTGGCAGAAGCAGAAACCTGATCAGGGCACTGCAGGAAAGGTGGGCACGGATTGAGAGACAACATATTCCTGTACTGAGAGAGCTCTGCATTGTAGCAATACCACCTTTTGCTTGGACCATTAAGCTGAGCGTCCCACAGGCCTGACCTGAACAGAAAGATCCCACAGCATTATCTCAAAGACTTTTAGCACACCACCTGATCCCCAAGATTATATTACAGCTTTTTACTTACTCCAACTTGGCTTTTCTTTTAAGATGAGTTTTTTTTTGGTACTAACGTGAGATAATGCACTGCAGAGTCTGTTATCTGTGGATGTCTTGCTGAGGATATGCTAGTTACTATATCTAATGACCGATTTAGGGGTGTGGCACCAGTTCTGATGCAGTTCCATTGAGACATTAGCTTGTGTCTGGGAGGGCCAGTAATAAAATAATGTTTTGCTGTTATGAGACTAGGAAGTTATATTGCTTACCAGTATTATGAAGAGGAAAGCCTCTTTATTGCTTTATTGTACTTTATTGCTGTTAATACTATTCATTTGCAGACTTAGTTTTGCTGCACTTGCTACTTCTGAAGCAAAATCATTCTCAGTACTGTGAAGATGGTAATATTACAAATACTGCAAACTGGAAATTTCACCTAGGTCTTAGATGTTGGGGGTTCCCACCTACTGTGGACAGATTTTATTTGTGTAAATACTGACTAAGATAACACGGGGAGGGAAGAGGAAAGTTACTTGCATCTTAAGCAGTATTTGTAAAGTGGTCGATAAATAGTGTTAAAAATACTATATCTCAGACCTGAATCTTTCAGTTTCAGTAAGTTGGATAATATGTTTAACTTCTGTCAGTTGTGTGACATATTGGCCTAGATTTTGCATTCAGCAGCGAAGTGACTGTGCTCTTCGCTGACCTCCAAGAAAGTTGCCCAGAAGATCTAGCGAGCTCTGTGCTTTGGATTTCACTCTCCTGATAATTTTGTTCTGACGCTAGCCATGGGGATCGCTGGTGTCCAACAACAGTGATGCCATCAAGCAGGCTAATCACTTCACCTTGAAAAATTCTGACAGCAAGCCAAGATGTAACAAGCAGGTTTTATCATTCACTTTTTAATAACTTTACAGAATGTACAATAAAGATTGGAACATACACGTGGGATTAAGGTAGAAGCTGAAATATAAACTTTTAAAAATCGATTACTTTAAAATCTATAGAATTTTTATCGTGGATTGGACAAATTTGACATTTTGCAAGTAGAAAATTAGTTTTTCAGGGCCAGAGAAGTTATGTAGCAGTAATTATGACTTAGTACACTGATTTTTTTTTAAAGTAGGAGTTACACTCATTCAACAAAACTTAACTTTTTCCAGGGTTTATACAGTGAGAATAGTAGAGTAAAAAGTGAAGTACATGCCAATTCAGTGATTTCAAATTGGTTTCCATCTGCGAGGACTTCAACAGTGTACCGTGTGGAGGAGTGGGGAATCACTGCCAGCAACTTCTGGATTTCCTTGTTTAACTGCACATGTGCTGCTGCCAGAAATTGCTGTCAGCTTCGCAAAGTAATGATGGCAAAAGCTGACAGTTTTGCCATTGTTGCAACTGCAAAATGCAGGCCATTGCTTCAGTAAATTTTCTATGCTTAAAAAAAAACTGAACTGCTGTCATGCTTTAGGTGATATGGGATATCAAACATCAGAAACTGCGCTCCAGGTTTCACAATACCAGTGTGCAATGCCACGGGAGATATATTGTATTAAAAATGATGCAGAACATTTCATTGGTGTTCTTTAATTGCTGGCAGTAGTAAATGTTTGCTTTGTAGGTGAGAAGTCGGGGTTTACCAGATGATCATGTCGGCCCAGTCCGAATTATCGACATTGTAGGAATTGATACAAATATGTGTTGTGGAACACATGTATCAAATCTCAGTCATCTACAGGTGAGAATAATGTTAATATTTTTCTGTAATTCTGTAAATTACAGTAGCAATTTACTTGGAGACAGGAAGGAGAAAATTAATGTGGATATGCTTGGGCTTTTAATGTTCAGGTCCTTTTGATCTAGTTTCACACCAATAAGGATAAATTTTCCTCACAGTAAGGTGCATGGTTTCAAGTGTAAGGGATTCACAACTTACTGTTGTTTTACCTTTTATTAAGAGAAAATGTTATTTTCCTGAACAGCCAGTTATTCAATCTAGTAACCCAGTGCAAATTTTAATACCGGGGTTATCATCAAAGATAATCACTCGCAAATGGACATTCCCATGACTTCTGGCCTTCAGCACGCTCACATTCTATACTGGGTGGGACTTAGCTCTGATTTAGGACTAGTACTCTCATGATCTCAGAATACTAATGATTTCCTGTCCACTGCTGCTTTTCTAAAATCGTTACTGAATTTTCTGTATATATGGACCATATCATGTTTAGGCTACACTAATTGTTCAACACACAAACCAAGAGTGGGCAGCCTGAAGAGCAACAGCCCGTGAATTTAACTTTCTGTCCAATGAGGAGAAGCTTTGCAATCAGCACCTTTTTCTCCTCAAAATAGGTTTATTTTTCTCTCATATTAAATTTATAGTCATAGAAAGAGTCGTACAGCATAGAAACAGGCACTTCGGCCCACCACGTCCATGCCGACCATAATGCCTATCTATACTAATCCCACCTGCCTGCATTAATTCCATATCCCTCTATGCCTTGCTCATTCAAGTACCTGTCCAGATGCCTCTTAAATGTCGAATTTTAGAAAATCGAAGCTAGCAGATCCACTATATCTGCAGCTATCTATTTTAGAACCCTAGGATGTAGGCAATCAGGTCCTGGAGATTTTTCAGATTTTAGAATCATAGTCTCTTGAGTTTCTCCAATACTTTGTCTCTATGAATTTCCATAATTTCTCACTCTTTTTAGCTCCTAGGTTACTGTCCATTTCTGGTATGGAATGGTGTCTTCTACTGTGAAGACAGACACAAAATTTGTTCAATGCCTCTGTCTCATTCCCCATGATAATTTCTCCTGTCGCTGCGTCCAAGGGACCAACGTTTACTTTAGTTGCTCTCTTCTTTTTGATATATCTATAACAGCTCTTACAATCTGTTTGTGTTACTGGCTAGTTTACTCATTCTGTTTTTTCCCTTATCAACTTTTTGGTGGCCTTTTGCTGGTTTCTAAAACACTCCCAATCTTCAGACTTGTTACTTTTTTTGCAACATTGTAAGCCTTTCTTTTAATCTAATACTATCTTTAACTTCACAGAATCGTTACAGCTCAGGAGGCCATTCGGCCCATCGTGTCTGCACTGGCTCTCAAAAGAGCAATTCCCTCCGTCCCATTCCGCTACCTTCTCCCCAACTTCCTGAGTGAGCCACAGATGGGTCTTTCTGCTTGAGTTTTTGTTTTTCAACGGAATGTACTTTTGTTGAACATTTTGAATTGTTTCTTTAAAAGGTTTCCCACTGTTCATTTACTGCCATACCTTCCAGTCTATTTACCCAATTAACCTTAGCCAGCTCTCCCCTCATACCTTCGCAATTGGCTTTAAGTTTAAGATTCTGGTTTGTGATTGAAATGTGTCACTTGCAAACTTAATATGGAATTCAATCAGTGCTACCCCTGCTCCCTTGCTATTCTGTCTTTCTGAAATAGTGTACCCTGGAATATTTATTTCCCAATCTTGATCACCATGTAACCATGTCTCTGTAATGGCGATCAGATCCAAATCAGGTACCTCTAGTTGTGCCACTAGTTCATCTATCTTATTGCAGTTGCCTGTCAGAGAAACATTTCATTTTTTTTTGCTTCAATTACCTTACTTGCTGATGGACAATTTCTGTTAAATTCTGTCCCTTCTTGTCCCATTCTGCTTTTCTTTACCCACGCTATACTGTTCCAATGCCTTGGCCTTTCTCTTTGGATTTCTAAATGTCACCTCTTCTGCACACTCCCCCCACTCTTAGTTCACACCTCTAATCTTATCTGCTCGCTCACTCTTGAGGTTATAAGCATTGCCACTTCCTGTCACACCCTGATTATCATTAGCCTTATTGCCTCTCTTGCCCCTCTTGCCTTCTTTCTCCTTAAATCATCACATCTTCCCTCAGTTAATCCCTCGCACCCCCCAGCACCACCCCCCCCCCCACTATTTAGTTTAAAGCCCTCTCTATTGCTCTAATTATACGACTCACCAGAACACTGGTCCCAGCACAGTTCAGGTGTACACCATCCCAACAGTATAGCTCCCACTTTCCCCTGTACTGGTGCCAATGCCCATGAATCGAAAAAGCCATTTCTCTCATTTAAAGAGGAGATTCTGAGTACTGTTGAGGTACATTCCCAAGAGTGGGGGGGGGGGGGGGGTGGAAAGGCAGGACAAACAAAACCGCAGCACCCTGGATGACAAAAGAGATAGTAAAATGAAGCAGAAAAGGGTTGTGTATGACACATCAGGTGGATAATACAAGTGAGAACCAGACTGAATATAGAAAGTTCAGTGGAAAGTAAAAAAAAAGGAAATAAGAGAAGAGAGTATGGGAGACTGGCACCCAACATTAAAGGGAATCAAAGAGTCTTCTAAAAGCATATAAATAGTAAAAAGGTAGCAAGTGGAGGGTCGGACTGATTAGGGATCAAAAAGGAGATTTCAGCATGGACGCAGAGGGCATGGCTGAAGTACTAAATGAGCAGTTTGCATCTGTCTTTACCAAGAAGTTGCCCAAGTTATAATGAAAGACGAGGTAGTAAGACAAGGGATTGACTAAAAATTGATAAAGAGGAGGTATTAGAAAGGACGGCTATACTTAAAATTGATAAGTCGCCAGGACCAGATCAGATCCACCCGAGGATATTGAGGGAAGGGTGGAAACTGTGAACACACTGGCCATAAATCTTCCGATCCTCCTTAGATACTGGGGTGGTGCCAGAAGACTGGAGAATTGCAAATGTTACACCCTTGTTCAAAAAAGGCTGTAAGGATAAGCCCAGAAACTACAGGTCATTTAGTTTAACCTTGATGGTGGGAAAGCTTTTAGAAATGATAATATTGTCCCAGGTTAACAGTCACTTGGATAAATGTGCATTAATTAAGGAAAGCCAGCACAGATTTGTTAAGGGCAAATTGTGTTTAACTTGCTTGATTCAGTTTTTTTGATGAGGAAATAGTGAGTTGATGAGGGTAATGTGCTTGGTAAATGTTATTTTATCTAGAAATCAGTTTGCACATTAAATAGACATAATTTTAAATAAAAACAGAATGTTATAAATACTCATGTCAGGCAGCATCTCTGTAGAGAGAAGCAGAGTTAACATTTCAGGTCAATGACCTTTCATCAGAACTGTTCTGATGAAAGGTCATCACCTGAAACATTAATGCTGGTTCTCTCTCTACAACTGCTGTCTGACCTGCTGAGTATTTGCAGCATTCTCTTTTCTTTCAGATTTCCAGCATCTGCAGTATTTTGCTTTTGAGTTTGTATGTAACAGTTTTATTTGTTTACTAGATATTAAGCCATTTACTTCGGCACCTTCCGTATTGCTTGTGATTGAATTTAGTGTAGCGCCATTATGTAGTTACGTAATCCTCAATCCTTTCCCTCCTGAGTCAGCGATTCCTTTCAACTGATCAGACCTAAAGCTTGGCAGAATTATTTTTGCCAATGATCTAATTGTAGCTCTGATAATCTGTATGTCTTGGTCTATTGTTCAGGCCGTTAAACTTTTAGGGACTGATAAAGGGAAGAAGAACAAAACAAACTTGATTTTCCTTGCTGGGAACCGAGTGCTAAAATATGCTGAGAAAAGTTACACAGTGGAAAAGGCTTTAACATCACTTCTGAAGTAAGTGGAATGCTCCTCCCGGGAAATCATGATGTAAAGCAGCTGAAATTATTTCTATGCTGTATTGGCTTGTTTATAGAATTGTACTCTTTTCCAAGAAATTTATTAATTGTTAAATATCAATAGAGTGAAAATACAAATTGCTTCTGAAATATAACTTTAAAATTTGATCTATTGACAATTTTTATACAGACATTGCAGCATTGGGAGTTTGAATATATGGCTGCAGCTTATGGCTTATTAGTGAGGATAGATAACAAGATTGAACAGCTTTGATTCATTTTGCTGGATGTGAGAGAGCTGAGGAGGCTGAGTTCTGAGGATATCTGGAGCTGCTTTTGTATCACTGCGCAGGTCTTAGGAGAGCAGTCTTTGGTATTTATGTTCTAGTAACGTGCATCACAGCGTGTAAAGCATGCACTGCCTGACTGTGACACTGGCCAGAGAGCCTACTTGAAGTACCAGTGTCAAGGCCACCAGAATGCATTTTCCAGTCAACAATGGGCTGACAATACAACATTGTGTCATGATTTCAGAACAGGATATATCACTGCACAACAGTGAGTTTGCTGGGGAATAGACAAAACAGCAGTTAGGAAGAGCTTTGTTTTTTAAATAGCATCTTCTGGGCTGCAGGTCGTTACAAAGCTAACAAGCTTAGCTAGCAGTTGGCACTGACTGTGTGCAAAACCCATGTGTCAGGAACAGTTGAGATGAAATAAAAAGTTAGATTCTGCAGCAGTAAATGTATCTTAAATAATTGTCTAAGGACTACGCGGGGAGGGAGAAACGCAATCCAACTATGGCCAACTCTTCTATGTCTTGACAGAATGTAGCAAGAATATCATATGCTGTTCGAAACATTGATGGGTGACATTGAATAAGTTGTTTAGAATTTCTGTGGATTGCTATCTCTTTGCAAGTGAGTTTGGTTGTGAATTTTGTTCATTCAATTTTGCAGGAATGGCCCAGAGGAACATGTTGAAGCTGTGGACAAACTGCAAAAATCAGTCAAATTGCTACAGAAGGTATTGCTGATAATTCAGTCTGACTGTACAAGTTGCCACTAATATAATCTAAATTTTGAAATGACTGCAGTGAAAATGTTCTTCAGGGAAGCTTTTGAGGAAAAGAATGAGCTGATAAGAGATGAGCAATGGTGTTGTGCCAGAAAAATTTTGAACTGTTAAAAATAGTTTGCGCCTAGAATTTTAAGCTCTTTTAAAGGTTTATAATCCAATTCCAAAATACAATAGGCGGAAGATTACCATTTCTCTATCTGTTAATTTAGCAGGTAAGTCAATGGCTACTACAAAATAGGGGGAGGACGAATGCTATGCTAACACTTTAAGCATTTGTGTGCTGATATCACCAGCAATAATTTCCAGGCTAATATTTCAAGTTTCACATATTACAAATGGTTATTGAAGATTTAAGTGAGTTCAGTAGGAAAGGCCTTCACCAAGTGGACATCCATTATCTGTTACCTGCAACATAAAGAATGGGTTTATGATTTCATTCCTCGTGAAGAACAAAGGACAATGCCCCCAAATGTACATTTTCAGTTAGTTGTGACTGGATTAGCAGCAGTTTTGTATAGATTGAGGGCATTAGGTTGGAAAGGGAATATAAATGACATCTTCTGTTGCTTGCGAAGATGCATTGTTCTGCATTTGCACTTGTTAAAGTCATATCTGATGTCATCAGCTTCAACTCAAGCTATATCTCCTCTTCATCCATTTCTGTGCAAGTGTCACGCGTAATTCTTTCAACCACTAGATCTTTGGGAGCAGAGTTAAGGTCGACAGATCAATTTGCAAAGTACTTGATGTTTGATCATTGTAGTTTATCTAATTTACACTTTCTGTTCTGTTACAAACAATGTTAGCGCACAAAATACTTAGATTTAATAAAATCATATCCCTGTGTGAGAGTCTCATGCTCGGAAAATACATTGGGTATCTGGATGCAGAACTCAATGGGGCCTTCAGGATTTTGTGCCTATTTACAGTTACTACTTCTTTGGCCTCCTTATCTCGAGAGACAATGGGTACGCGCCTGGAGGTGGTCAGTGGTTTGTGAAGCAGCGCCTGGAGTGGCTATAAAGGCCAATTCTAGAGAGACAGGCTCTTCCGCAGGTGCTGCAGAGAAATTTGTTTGTCGGGGCTGTTGCACAGTTGGCTCTCCCCTTGCGCCTCTGTCTTTTTTCCTGCCAACTACTAAGTCTCTTCGACTCGCCACATTTTAGCCCCGTCTTTATGGCTGCCCGCCAGCTCTGGCAAACGCTGGCAACTGACTCCCACGACTTGTGATCAATGTCACAGGATTTCATGTCGCGTTTGCAGACGTCTTTAAAGCGGAGACTTGGACGGCCGGTGGGTCTGATACCAGTGGCGAGCTCACTGTACAATGTGTCTTTGGGGATCCTGCCATCTTCCATGCGGCTCACATGGCCAAGCCATCTCAAGCGCCGCTGACTCAGTAGTGTGTACAAGCTGGGGATGTTGGCCAGTTAATGGGCAGGTATACCATGAGGCCTGCTGCCTTCTGCTCCTGAAATCCCAACATACACACATTGCGTATAGGACTATATCGGGAAGAAAACCTTTGTAAAGTCTACCTTCAAATCATATTTGGGGTATGTATTCTACGGCTGCCAGTACAAGCTCTACTGTATTTTATTTTGAGCACTATTAGGGACAAATTCAACTCTTGGGTGGAACTTTCACGTAATTTTTTTTTCTTGTGTTCTGAAGAACAATCTAAATCTGCTCAGGGACTTGGCTCTGTTGACAGCAAAAAGCTTTCAGAATGATCCGAACAAGGGCAAGATATTAGTTTTGCATAGGTGAGTAAATTGATACTTTGCCAGTATTCTCTGTATATACAGTAAGTATGATTTGCGTTTAGAACACCGCTCTTGTGTTCTTTCACTGAAAACAGTAGCAGCTTATGCAGGTCACAATTTTGCTTTTTTTTTAGTTCGGTTGGCATCCTTCCATCTATGAAAGATGATGGACACGCAGCAAGCAATCCGTTTAAATGGGGTGTCTTCTCTTGGTGCACCTTTGTTGATTGCCGTGAAGGCCAATCCTTGTGAGGCAGGCTCTGCCACAAGTACCACATGTGAAGCTACAAAGACTCGTGGACTGTCTCTCCCGTGTCTGTAACTTATTCTCCTTGACTATAAGCATCAAGAAAACCATGGTCATGGGACAAGGTGTTGCATCTCTGCCCTGATTACATGAAATAACACCCCACTGGAAGTGGCTAGAAAATTCTGCTATCTTGGGCCCATGGTGACAGACGATCTGTCCCTTGATGCAGAGCTTGATACGCGCATTTTATTTTTAGAATGCCATGTCATAAAATGAATGCGGGTCACGTAACATGCTCATCCTTACTTGCAATGGGAGAATGCATGTGGTGAAATGTTCATTAATCTAAAAGTAATTTAATGATTTAAACAATTCACACAAGCATCAAAAAAAATCAATAGCTGCTGCAACCTTTTAACTCTCAGTATCAAGGCAGAGGAGTGATCAGCTCCCTCATAGCTCTTGAAGTTTCTTCTTGTTTTTGGGCATCCTTTCTCTAAGCAAAGCTTCTTAAGGCTCCTCCAGCTCCGGTAAAGAATCTGCTAAAATGTCCCATTTTTATGGTTTTTGCCAGATGGAATATGAGTTAAAGTTAAGAGAAGCCCTATTTTAGCCACTCACCCACTGCTGCAATGATGGCTGTTGGCTCGGCCACTCAATACCGTGTGAACTTGGATGCAGCCTTTCCACAGTGAAGCCTCCTGTCTGTATGAAATCTGTGTGTGAAATCTTCTGTTGCCTCTTGTCCATGTGAAGCTAGATGGTATACTTTTAGCTGTCTTTCTCAAGTAAGTTGTGAGAACCAAAGGCCTGTTCGAAGCTTCTTGAAGTTTCTGTACACTGCCTTTTTGTAGTTTAAACTTCAAATGTCCATTGTTAGTGCAGTGTAGACAGAGCTTTACAATTCATAGAATAAAAGACTTGTATTTATATAGTGTCTTTCACAACCTCAGGACATCCTGAAGTACTTTCAAAATGTAGTCACTGTTGTAATGTTGTGCTCTTACAGCACTTAAACTGTGCTGTACCTGACCTGGAGTGTTTGATGCTGATACTGATGCCTGATGTAGCGTCTTGTTCCCAGCATTAACATCCCCTTAACTTTGAGTACAAAAATTTACACAAAAAGCAAGTTTAATATAGCATAATGGGAATGCTGCAGTATGTATAATGTGAACAACTATCTATATTCTCATACAGCCGTTGTTTGGCGTGGGAATTGTGTATTATGAATTGCCCTTTTAATGTTGTCATACCTATTTCTATTCATTTTCTTTCAGAAAAGATGGGGACAATGAATTTATGAACATTATAGCAAATGAAGTTAGTGCTGAGGTAAGGTGGAGCATCTTTATTAACAGTATAAAATGGAGATTATGAAATCCATTTTTGTTTGTTCTACAGATTCTTATTGATCCCATTAGTCTGTCATCTTCATTCATTGCCTCTCTTACTCCCACTAATGTTTACAATCCTCATCTATTGTCTTGTATTACTGGCGCTCCAGATTTCTTTTTGCTTTGCCCCTTGCTTTCTTATTGTGTTACTGCTTGTTCAAATCCTCTGGTGTTTTTTCTACTTCTCCACAAATCATTCCCTCCCCAACTGAATGTGTCAGTGAGCTGGCTGTTCTCACATTCCCGCTACTGTGGAGTTGGTTGTTCTGAGCCTTGTGAGCTGACAGTCTCCAGTTTCCTGTGTGACAAGTGCTGTGCTGCTTCATTGTACCTTTCTTCCGATGGCAGCAAGCATCGGATATGAGATGAGTTTGGCTGTCTCATTCCTTTGCTATTTTCGCAAGTAGCCAGCACAAAACTAGCCATAATTTGTCAATAATTGGTACTAAATATGCAATCCCATTCAGTAACATGGCTGGATTGGGAAAAATCCCAATGGATTGGCATTTATATAGCACCTTTCACAACCGTCAGATGCCACATAGTGCGTTGCAGCCAATGAAGTACTTGTAATCACTGTAGTAATATAGGAGACACAGTAGCAACTTGTGCACAGTAAGCTCCCACAAACAGAAATGTGACATTGACCAGATAATCTCTCTTCATGATGTTGATTGAGGGATAAATATTGGCCATGACACCAGGAATAACTCTTCTGCTCCTCTTCAAAGTAGTGCCATGGGATCTTTTACGTCTACCTGAGAGGTCGGATGGGACCACAATTTAGTATCTCATTCGAAAGATGGCTCCTCTGACATTGCAGTACCCTTTGTGCTCAAGTCCTGCAGCGGGACTGAAGCCCAGAACCTTCTGACTCAGGTGACAGTGCTACCAACTGAGCCATGGCTGACAGTATAAGAATGTCACACTAGTGCAACTCTTGTGTAGCTGAGGTCAAAGAGCACTGCTAGATCAAACTTGTGGAACTTTTTACCTAACCCCTTCTGTGCTAAAGTTGTCTGACCTCAGACTTTTAGCACTGGTGCCAGATTCAAAAGGAGAACACAGTTTCATTTCCCAGTACTGATGCATATCACCTTGATAAACACAAAAAATGTTAAACACCTTAAAGATCAACTGCTGTTTATTGTGTTTCATCCTCAGGTAGTACTTCTGTTCCTAACAGTTGGTGATGAAAAAGGAGCAGGATTATTCCTGTTAGCAGGTCAGGTGGATGCTGTTGAAGCACTAGGATCAAAGTAAGATTCTATTGTCTGGTTTCTGTAACTGTTGAGGCAACTTGCACAATGGCTATTTTATTGCACCTTATTTTAGAAGAATTTTTTTTTTTACATAATATTGATTGTGAAATGATACTTTGAGTCCCTCTTATCAAACAGTCTCATAAAAGAGTGAACATTCTGTAACTGTTAGTTCAGCAGTTATGGACGTTTAGATTTCAGCACTAGACAGTCTTAATACTCAAATCTAATACTCTAATAAATCTAATAATGAGGATCTATCTGATCCTAGTTTAAAGGTGGGACTTTTGTTAATAGTATATCCCTTCGTAGAACTGAAATCCAACTTAATCCTGGATTTTTCTTTTTTTTGCTGCACCAAACTTTTGGATAAGTATGTGACAATGCTAATGTCATGGGTGTGGCGGATGTTTGCTGTTTCATCCTTCCAGTTGAAGGAAGCTGGGGATTAGTGAGAGCCAGGGAACCAGTCGAGAGTTTTGTTTATAGTAGATGGTAGAAATGAGAATTTTAAGATGCTACTGTAAAAATGAAGTTGCTTTCTGGTAATGGCTTCAAGTCCACACACACATTTGGCAGTTACTGTAAGAAATTTGAATGAGGTTTGTCAGTTCTCTCCTGAGTTACTTAGAGACTTCCAATTTTCCTCTGATTGGAAGTTAGAAACTGACATTCCATTCTCATAGATACTCTCTGGGGAGGGTGGAGTCTTTGCCTCATCCAATTAGGTTACCAACTGGTAAAGGGAATGAAGCTAAGGGACGGTGGGGATAGATTAGTAATGCAAAAATAAAATTGTTATCGGACACTGTCAATCTTACAAGTAGTGAAAACAGGTGAAATACAGATACAGATTTATTGAGCAAAAGCAGTTACTAGAAAATAGCATAAAAACATAACGGGAGCAGGAGTCGGCCATTTGGCCCCTCGAACCTGCTCTGCCATTAAATTAAATCATGGCTGATCTGATTGTGGCCTTTACTGCACTTTCCTGCTTGCCCCCCCATAACCCTTGACTCACTTAACATAGAACAGTACAGCACAGTACAGGCCCTTCGGCCCACGATGTTGTGCCGAACCTTTAACCTACTGTAAGATCAAACTAACTACCTACCCTTCATTCTACTATTATCCATGTACCTATCCAAGAGTCGCTTAAATGCCCCTAATGTATCTGCTTCTACTACCACCGCTAGCAGCGCATTCCATGCACCCACCACTCTCTGTGTAAAGAACCTACCTCTGACATCTCCCCGAAACCTTCCTCCAATCACCTTAAAATTATGCCCCCTGGTGATAGCCCTTTCCACCCTGGGAAAAAGTCTCTGGCTATCCACTCTATCTATGTCTCTCATCATCTTGTACCCCTCTATCAAGTCACCTCTCATCCTTCTTCGCTCCAATGAGAAAAGCCCTAGCTCCCTCAATCTTTCTTCGTAGGACATGCCCTCCAGTCCAGGCAGCATCCTGGTAAATCTCCTCTGCACCCTCTCTAAAGCTTCCACATCCTCCCTATAATGAGGCGACCAGAACTGAACACAATATTCCAAGTGTGGTCGAACCAGGGCCTTATAGAGCTGCAGCATAACCTCGCGGCTCTTAAACTCAATCCCCCTGTTAATGAAAGCCAACACACCATACGCCTTCTTAACAACCCTATCAACTTGGGTGGCAACTTTGAGCGATCTATGGACATGGACCCCAAGATCCCTCTGTTCCTCCACACTACCAAGAATCCTGTCTTTAAGCCTGTATTCCGCATTCAAATTCGACCTTCCAAAATGAATCACTTCACACTTTTCCAGGTTGAACTCCATCTGCCACTTCTCAGCCCAGCTCTGCATCCTGTCAATGTCCCATTGCAACCTACAACAGCCTTCCACACTATCCACAACTCCAGCAACCTTCGTGTCATCGGCAAACTTGCTAACCCAGCCTTCCACTTACTCATCCAAGTCATTTATAAAAATCACAAAGAGCAGAGGTCCCAGAACAGATCCTTGTGGAACACCACTGGTCACCGAGCTCCATGCTGAATACTTTCCATCTACTGCCACCCTCTGACTTCTATGGGCCAGCCAATTTTGTATCCAGACAGCCAACTTTCCCTGTATCCCATGCCTCCTTACTTTCTGAATGAGCCTACCATGGGGAACCTTATCAAACGCCTTGCTAAAATCCATATACACCACATCCACTGCTCTTCCTTCATCAATGTGTTTTGTCACATCTTCAAAGAATTCAATAAGGCTTGTGAGGCATGACCTGCCCCTCACAAAGCCATGCTGACTGTCTCTAATCAAACCATGCTTTTCCAAATAATCATAAATCCTGTCTCTCCGAATCCTCTCCAGTAATTTGCCCACTACCGACGTAAGACTGACTGGTCTATAATTCCCAGGGTTATCCCTATTCCCTTTCTTGAACAAGGGAACAACATTTGCCACCCTCCAATCATCCGGTACTACTCCAGTGGACAGTGAAGACGCAAAGATCATCGCCAAAGGCACAGCAATCTCTTCCCTCGCTTCCCGTAATATCCTTGGGTATATCCCGTCTGGCCCCGGGGACTTATCTGTCCTCATATCTTTCAAAATCTCCAGCACATCCTCCCTCTTAACCTCAACCTGTTCGAGCATATCGGCCTGTTCCACACTGTCCTCACAAACGACCAGGTCCCTCTCACTAGTGAATACTGAAGCAAAGTATTCATTTAGGACCTCCCCTACCTCCTCCGACTCCAGGTACAAGTTCCCTCCACTATCCCTGATCGGCCCTACCCTCACTCTGGTCATCCTCTTGTTCCTCACATAAGTATAGAACGCCTTGGGATTTTCCTTAATCCTACCCGCCAAGACCCGTCAATCTTCTAAACTCCAATGAGTATAGGCCCAACCTGCTCAACCTTTCCTCATTAGACAAACCCCTCATCCCAGGAATCAGCCTGGTGAACCTTCTCTAAACTGTTCCCAATGCAAGTATGTCCCTCCTTATGGAGATCAAAACTGTACACTGTACTCTATAGGTGCAGTCTCACCAATGTCCTGTACAGTTGTAACAGGACTTCCTACTTTTATACTCCATTCCCCTTGCAATAAAGGCCAACATTCAATTTGTGTTCCTAATTACTTCCTGTACCGCATGATGACTTTTTGTGATTCATGCACAAGGACACCCAGGTCCCTCTACCGCAGCATTCTGCAGACTCTCCATTTAAATAACATTCTACTTTTCTGTTCTTGCTGCCAAAGTGGACAACCTCACGTTTTCCCACATTATACTCCATCTGCCAAATTTTTGCCTACTCGCTTGACCTATCTAAATCCCTTTGCAGACTCTTTGCATCCTCCTCACAACTTGCTTTCCTACCTATCTTCGTATCGTCAGCGAATTTGGCTACAATACAATGGGTTCCTTCATCCAAGTCATTACTATAGATCATAAATGGTTAAAGCCCCAGCACTGATCCCTGTGGAACTCCACTAGTTACAGTTTGCCATCCTGAAAATGACCCATTTATCTTGACTCTCTGTTTCCTGTTAGTTAGCCAGACCTTTATTCAGGTTAATATATCACCCCAAAACACCGTGAGCTCTTATCATGTGTAGTAACCTTTTATGTGGTACTTTATCGAATGCCTTTTAGAAATCCAAATATACTACATCTACTGGTTCTCCTTTATCCACCCTGCTTGATACATCCTGAAAGAACACTAATAAATTTGTCAAAGACTATTTCCCTTTCACAAAACCCTGTTGACTTCTGCCTGATTATGTTGTGATTTTCTAGATGTCCTGATACTCCATCGTTAATAATGGATTCTAGTATTTCCCCAATGACAGACATTAGGCTAACTGGTCTATAGTTTCCTGCTTTCTGTCTCCCTTCTTTCTTGAACAGAGGTGTTACATGTGTAGTTTGCCAATCTGCTGGGACGTTTCCAGAATGTAGGGAATTTTGGAAGATTACAACAAATGCATCCACAATGCAACTTCCTTTAAGCCCTCGGATACAGGCCATCAGGTCCAAGGGATTTGTTGGTTTCAATAAACTTGGCAGGAGAAAGTATTTCACTGGCTGATTACTTAATGGATGTCTTGCTTTGATCTTCCAACACAGGGTTGCTCAAATCCTTGATGGAAAAGGCGCTGGAAAACGGGGACGTTATCAGGGTAAAGCAAACAAGATGAGCAAACGGCCAGAGGTGGAGGCCCTCCTTCAGCAATATGTGAACACACTGGACACAAAAGAAGAATGAATACAGGCAATGAAAACTGATGTAAATTTACATGTACAGTATCTTTATCTTGCCTAAAAATTTCTTCCTCTTACCCCTAAGCAAAGTGTTCATTTAAATTTAGTCTGACTGTACATTTGCACTCCACAACTACATTTTTCAGTGTGACATTGGTACCAAGGCCTGAAACTGGCTCTGAAGGGAAGTGGAGTAAGATGATCATCTCCAGGGAGTGTCTTTCCTCTTCCTTGACATGTTGGGCGGGGCCCCGACTCCAGATTTAGCTGTATTTACAGTATAACTGGGGTCAGTACAAAGTGAAACTGCTTTGCACCAACACAATGGTCAGAGTGTGAATGCATCCATAATCTCTCCATTCATAAATTAACAAAGTCTTATGCTATTCTGTACTTGGCGTGCAGTACAATAAATGTATCATTTCTGTCTTTAAAGTGAAGTTGTTTTGAAACTCTTTCATTTGTAAATATCTCAGTCTCCTGCTGAGCCTGTGACTGGCCACTGGTTATACTGGTTTTTCAGCTTCAGTCTGTTACTGGCAGAAAATCATTTCATCTGGGCTGATAAACTTCTGCTGCTTCCGGATTTTATGCTGTCCTCCAACTTTGCCATCATCTTTCTATCCTTCCAACTGACTCCATACACCTCCTGGATCTTCCTTCCTATGAAAATGTCTCCATCAGTCCGTCCTCCACTACTCTACCCTCAAATAGCATCTGGGCTCCACTTGCTCAACCTGTCTCCGAACTCGGACAGCAGTTCGTCGATGCCTCATGCTGAGTCCACCTTACCTACTTCACTGTTATCCCAACACCTCTGACTTAATTCTGGACTCCTTCCCATTTGCTATTAGGTTTTAATCTAAGCAGACTTGTATAACTTGAGCTCTCCCTGAGTCCATTTGCATGCGCATTTGGCTGTCACTCCAGACCTGAGCCCATTACACTATTCCCACTTTTTCTCTTTATCCCTCCTGGATTCTCTTCTATCATCATGCCTCCCTTCAATTCTCCACTCTCAAGTACTCTGTCCTCCCAATTCCCTACCCTAACCTCAGTCCTCGACCTTCCTGCTTTCTTGCTGTTGTTTCAGCCTTGACTCCCTGTTAGATAAGCCTACAGCTTCCCTCTGTGCTTCGCTTGGCATCCTCTGATGGGCTCATCGAGGCACTCAGCACTGGCTCATTATTAGCACCAATCTCAATTGCCCTATCCCACTCTCCCATCAACCTTCCTGCTCAGTGTGCCCGCTGGGGCTAATCTTGCCAAGCTTCTTCCTGTCCAACTTGCCCCTCCCACTGCTGACGCTGTGGACTCTGCCAGCAGATCAGTTCTCACCACCCCTCTTTGCATTTCCCTCCAGAATGTCCATTCACTTGTGAACAAGGCCCTTGCCATTCGTGAACCTATTGTGGATGGCTGCATGAACATCATGGCCTTAACGGAAATCTGGCTGAGGGGTGATGACTCCTTGCCCCTTAATGAAGCTTCTCCATCTGGCTACAACTTCCATCACTTGCCCCGCCAAGACCATCGTGGTGGCAGTGTAGTACTTATCACCAGGTCACACCTTCCTTGGCGTGACCCCTACTCCTGTGGCATGTTTTGAGCATCTCACTTTGTTCCACCCCTCTCACCTCTCATTCAAAATCATTGTTCTCTATTGCCCTTCCAAGTATGATTTAAAAAAACAATACGCTCACAGAGATGTCTTCACTGCTTTTCTCCCTCAGCCTCTGCACCAAATGAGCTCATCCTCTGTGATTTTCAACTTCCATCTCAACTCATCATGTTCTGTCTCTTCTGAGTTCTCTGCCCTCTTATCCTCCCAAAATTTCTCCCTCCATGTAAACTCCCCAAACCATACTCACAGACGCGCCCTTGACCTTGCCACCTCCCATGGTCTTCCTAGTCCTATTGTATCAGTTACAGATAATACCATCTCTGATCACTTCCTTATATCACTCAGTACTCACATCCCCCTTCCATGCCTCAACACTACTTCCTGTATCTGCCCTTGGAAAAAACTATCCCCCAATTCACTGACTACTTCACTTTCAAGAACCCAACTGTCTTTGCCACTAAGATCAAGACCATCTGATCAGCTGCCTCCCTTTCACTAGTCCACCCGTTTAAACTTCCTCTAATGTTCCCCTGTGTCTAGCCCTGAACTCGCATCTTTCTCTAGTTTCTAACATCATGCCCTCTCTGAGCTCATCTCGTCCATGAGACCCATCTCCTGCACCCTCGATCCTATTCCCACGACACTGCTGATCGCCCACCTTCCCCTCCTGGTCCCCATGTTCGCTGTTATTGTTAACAGTTCTCTTTCTTCAGTTGTTGTCCCTCTCTCCAAATCTGCCATTATCTCCCATCTCCTTAAAAAAAAAAGCAACCCTTGACTCCACCATCCTTGAAAACTACCATCCCATCTCTAACCTCCCTTTCCTCTCCAAAGTCCTTGACCGTGTTGTCACCTCTCCAATCCATTCCCATTTTTCCTGGAGCTCCATGTTTGAATCCCTCCAATCAGGTTTCTGCTTCTGCCACAGTATCAAAAAAGCTCTTTTCAAATTCACAAATGGCATTCTGTGTGACAGTGACAAAGGTAAACTTCCACTCCTCATTCTTCTCAACCTGTCTGCAGCCTTTGACATGGTTGAGGGTACCATCCTCCAATGCCTCTCCACTGTCATCAAGCTGGGTGGGACTGCTATCAATTGGTTCTAATGTCTGCCTAATTGTAGCCAGAGAATCACTTGCAATGGCTTCTTTTCCTGCTGCTGCACTGTTACCTGTGGTGTCCCCCAAGGATCTATCCTTGGCCTCCTCCTATTAAAGCCTGGCTACCCGACCTGAACCCGACAAGACCCGACTAGGTGTTGGGTTCGAGTCGGATCTATATTCTGAGTCGAGCATTCGGGCTCTGGTCGGGTCGGGCTGGACAGTGCTGCCTCTGGGAACTCAAGGGATCAGGCTCACCTATGATTCCCTACAACTCCATCTGCAGGAATAGCCTACAACAAAAACAAGAAATGCTGGAATCACTCAGCAGGTCTGGCAGCATCTGTGGAAAGAGAAGCAGAGTTAACGTTTCGGGTCAGTGACCCTTCTTCGGGGTTCCGAAGAAGGGTCACTGACCCGAAACGTTAACTCTGCTTCTCTTTCCACAGATGCTGCCAGACCTGCTGAGTGATTCCAGCATTTCTTGTTTTTGTTTCAGATTTCCAGCATCCGCAGTATTTTGCTTTTATATATATATATATATATATATGCAGGAATAGCCTGTTGCCGGAACGGATGAATGATATTCGTGTTGGGTTGGGTTGGGCATGAAAAAAAATTAAAGGACTCTGGGTCAGGTTTGGGTTGGCTGTGGTCGGGTCAGGCCCAGGTCGGGTTTTAATTTTATACCTGAGCCTGGCTTTACCTCCTATTTTTCATCTACATGTTGCCTCTTGGGGACTTCATCCGAAAGCACAGCGTTAGTTTTCATATGTACACTGACGACACCCAGCGATACCTCAGCAGCACCTTTTTCAATGACTCCACTGTTGCTAAACCATCTGACTGTTCATCTGACATCTCGTACTGGATGAGCAGAAATTTCCTGTAATTAATTATTGGGAAAATGGAAGCCATTATTTTTGATCCCTGCTCCAAACTCCATTCTCCAGCTGTTGCCTCTATTCCTCTTCCTGGTAACAGTCTAAGATTAAGCCAATCTGTTTGCTACCTTGATGTCCCATTTAATCCAGAGATGAGCTTCCGACCTCATATTCACGCCATCACTAAAACCACCTATTTCTACCTCTGTAACCTTGCCCCACTGTGCTCCTGTCTCATTTCATCAGCTGAAATTCTCATTCATGCCTTTGTTACCTCTAGACTTAACTATTCCAATGCACTCCTGGTTGGTCATCTACATTCTACTCTCCATAAACTTGAGGTCATCCAAAACTCTGCTGCCCATTTCTTTACTCACACCAAGTCCGGTTCCCCTATTACCCTGTGCTCGCTGACCTAATTGGCTCCTGGTCAAGCAACGTCTTGATTTTAAAATTCTCATCCTTGTTTTCAAATTCCTCCATGGCCTCGCCCCTCCCTATCTCTGTAATCCCCTCCAGCCCCACAACCCTCTGAGATATCTGCTCTCCTCTAGTTCTGACCTGTTGATTTTAATCGTTCCACCATTGGTGGCCCCACCTTCTGTTGCCTAGGCTCCAAGCTCTGGAATACCCTCCCTGCACCCCTTCACCTCTCCAACTCACTTTTCTCCTTTAAGACGCTCCTTAAAACCTACCTCTTTGACTAAGCTTTTAGTCTTCTGACCTAATATTTCCTTACATGGCTTGGTGTCATAATTGTTTTTATAATGCTCCCGTGAAGTGCCTTGGAATGTTTTATTATGTTAAAGGCACTATATAAATGTTCTATAAGGAAATTGTTTTCACTATTTGTATATATTTTTAAAATATGCCCATTGAAATAGTAATTAAAATTGTAGGTGCAGGAGGTTAGCATGTTCTGCCCAATAATTCTGCATATTCATATGTCAAACTTATTTTCCAGTTCTTTTCCCAGTAATATGATAACTACTGCAGAATTATAATTCTGAGTCCGACGTTTATTCTTGTTGATAACATTAATTGCTGCTTATAACAGTATTTCTAACTATTTAGGAGTACATTTAAAGGACTGATGAGCAGAGTGTGTGCTGACGTTGATCCCAGCTGAATGCTGCACCAGCTTTGCGACTTCCCCATGGGCAAGCAGTGAAGATTAACACAGGCAGTTGACAAGGGAACAGGGAAAACAGAGCATCAATGCTTCAGTGGGTGGGGAGAGACAGAGTATAGGACTCCTGTGCAGAGGCAGCAGCAGCATCAGTACTCTGTGTAACATCTCAGTCCATCATGCTGTTTTGGAGTGTTCTTTCAATTTAATATCCAGGGTACCAATAATATAAAAATATACTTGAGCGCTTTATAGAAAAGTCCCTGGTTATGTCTGTCATACTGTTCACAAAATATACCCATTTAACAGGTATGTAGACATTGCATTAAAATTCAGATTATCATGGCAAATGCATGTCAGCTGTGGCTCAGTTGGTAGCACTATCGTCTGAGTCAGAAAGTTGTGGTTTCAAGGCCCGCTCCAAAGACTAGAGCACAAAAATCTTGGCTGACACTCAGGGAGTGCTGCACTGCTGGAGATGCTGTTTTTTGGAAGAGATGTTAAAACAAGGCCCTGTCTGCTCTTGAAGCTGGGCATAAATGATCCCATGGCACTATTTTGAAGAAGAGCTGGAGAGTTATTCCCCAGGGTTCCTGGCCAATATTTATCTCTCAATCAACATCACAAAAACATTGCCTGGTCATTATCACACTGCTGTTTGAGTGCTTGTTCTGTGCAAATTGGTTGCTGTTTTCCCCATATTACAGCAGTGAATATACTTCAAAGAAAGTACTTAATTGACTATAGAACACTTTGAAATACTGAAGTTGTGGAGGGCACTATATAAATGCAGACTTTCTTTTTAATAAACTTATTTGGAGAATTGAGGTTAAACACAGCACTTCAGACTACCACAATACATAATTGTCGATAGTGTATCCACAAGTCTTCAGGTAACTTCATAGTAAAACATGGGGTTGTATTTAGAGTCATAAAAGGCTGGGATGCCGTCTGCAGATGCAGCCTATTTCCAGTAGTTGAGGGGTTGTAGATACAAGATTGCATGTAAGAGATTTCGAACATAGAGCAGGAGAAACCTCTTTAAAGAGTTATGAGGCTGTGGAATTCACTTCAAGGCTCAGTGGTTGAAGCAGAAACTATGTCAACATTAAAGATTAGATTTGTTAGATTGATGAAGGATAAAGTGAAAAGGCAGGCAAATGTGACTAGGACTGTTTGTATGGAGAGTATGTGCAAGCATGGACTGGTTAGGAAGAATGCCCTGTTCTGTGTTCTAAACCTCTACATATTTCTAAGAGCTTTTCATGCTCTTTTTAGAGTTCAGATTAAGAATATTTTCAGTGCACTTGCTGTCGAAATCAGCTTCATGTAGATTTACAGTTCCATTGTTCCTTTGGCATTTTCAGACCTGGCATAAAGTCGAGCTGCTTTTCGTGTTCTAATCAATGCATGATGTTTTGGCTTGAGATAGAAAAAAAATCACTTTATAGTAAGTTGAGCTGGACTGCAATTCTCTGACAAATAACATCTACACAAAGCCCCAAAAATCAATGCCCCATAGAATTTGCTGCTTTCTGATCCTCAATGAGAGCATTTGGTCATTATATCCTGGGGCAAGCAACTGCTATTTGCGTTCAAGCACTGGAATAGTAAGTTTTGTTCTCTTGACAGTAGATTGTAATAAACAATATATTTGAGAAACTTCTAGGAAAGGTTATTAATTCAGTAGTAAAGCAATAGACAGACAGTGCTGGCAGCAACTTGGAGTACCAATGGAGTATTCCAAGATCAAGTGAGAGCTGGAAAAATGAATATAGTGAGAGTGAAGAATGTTGGATGTTGCTGGAACCTGGAACTGCAACTGCAATATGCTGAGCTGCCATTATAAACAGATGGAGGGATTCAGCTTGTTAGCCATACCGCTGTTGAGAAAGGGGTCCCGCCTCACAATGGGAAGGAAAGTTGGATGGGGTATTTTCACTTGATGGAGCTTGTCCTGCTTGGCAGAGAAGAGTAGCAATGTCTGTGACTTGGGAATCCACTGCAACTTTTTTTTTTGGTCAGCCATTTTTGACATACAAAGCCCTTGCCATGTAAGAGTCTCCAGACCAAGCTACTGTGAACATTACATAACTAGAGTTTCTGTTTGTTAGATACACTCTCTGAGGAACACATCCTGCTTACCTAAGTCTTAAGAACTAAGGTGCAGATTGGCAACTCAAGTGTGCAGAGGAGTACTGCTGGAATTGAATCAGCTAAAATGGCTAACCTTACCAGCTTGAAACATTGGTAAACTTCCTATTGCTTGTTGAAATAGGACCACTCTACCTGTTAGAACTTTGGTTTGCAGGGTTATCTGGACCTGAATAGGTGAAATCCCAAATAAAAACAGAAAATGCTGACAACACTCAGCAGGTCTGGCAGCATCTGTGGACAGAGAGACAAGGTTAATATTACAGGTCTTTGACTTCCAGCATTTTCTGTTTTTATTCCAGATTTCCAGCATCTGCAGTATTTTGCTTTTGTATAGGTGAAACCCCAGCCCTCTCAGACAGACCTATCCTTCAAGATCTCATTAATAAGCTTCACGAGTTAAGCTTTGGTGGTGCTGTCGAGTTCTGTGAACCCACCTGCCCAGTTGTTGGATTGGGCTGTTGCTTTATGTTTTGGAGGATTTTGCTAATCCTCCATCATGTTCTAGAGCTAGAAGTGAGTAGATCTTCAGGCTAAAATTTAAAATATGTGATGGGTATGCTGTCAGATATTCTAACCCAGGAGGCAGGTCCACAAGACTGACATCAGCGGAGTAAGTGCTGTTATGATCTGTGGGACCGTTAATGCTAAAATACAAAATATCAGCCCCCAGACCAATTTAAAAAAATTACATGTCACGATTTCACATTTTAAGACGTTTATTATAACAACTAAAATAAAAGAAATCCGCATGAACTAATAAGTACTTTGTAAGTAGCTGATACCCCAAATTACAAAGAGAGATACTTTCTTTACTTAGTAAAACACTTGAAAACCTCACACCACAATTATACATTACATAGTCCTCTTTGATGGCAAAATCTTTGCGGTTAAAAACCCCAGTTGCAATGGGTTGGATCTCTGAATGCTGAAGTAGATATTCTTGTGAAGAGTGATGATGGGCCATTTGATTATAATGAGCATCACAATCTGGTCCAGTTTTTAGCTGACAGTTTTACACGCTCTATCCAACAAGGCGCACAATAGCAATAAAAGGTGGGATTCTTGGATGATTTGTATCCCCTGCCTAGCCGGATCTAGCCCAGGGGCTTTGAAGCTGAGAGTTAATTCAGCACAGTCTGAGACTGGAATCTTCTGGTCTGTATGACTCAATGGTCCAGATTTTGCTGTAGCAGAACATCTGATGGTGTTTGCCATTGATTAAATTTGCCCTTGCACATTTAGGTTTTTAAATTTTTTTTGCAGCAAGTTTCTCAAAGTGTGAGCTGATAACGAGGGAAATGGGCATCTGGAACCTAAGTGAACAGGGCAAGCAATAGCTCATCTCCTTAACGATTCAGATTGAGGCAATTGAGAAATGAAAGAGGAACGACGGAGAAGGAAGTGTGAATCAGTGTGGGTTAATTCAATGCCAAAACAGGTACAGAAAGAGAAGTAAAGAGAGGGAAATAAATATTGGATTGAGAGAGAGAAAAAAAGAGACAGGTAATGTTTTTTTTTAAAGTTTGAATTTTAAATTTGACATTTTAAAACTTTCCAACAACTATTATTTGAAGGAATGAGAGGCCACACTCAATAGTAAAATTTCAGTGCTTGAAAGGTTGATTGAAAGCAATTAACAGTTATCATGTTAAAAGGACTGTAATGACAAAACTTAACTTTCTGTGGTGAGTTTAGTTCTTATCTATTGCACAACTTCATCCTTCAGGCTGACTGGTTAAGTTGCTTGCACGCAACAGGCTCGAGGGGATAAATGGCCTATTCCTGTATTTATGACATTCAGTGCATTTCAATGGTGAGGAGACAGCAAAACCCTGTTTTTTGTAAAGCTAATTGTGGAACAACGCAACTCGGATGGCAACTTTTGGTTATTGACATTTAACCATGCATGTACCCCTGAAATTGCTGTACCATTTACGCTTAAATAGCAGAGAGTGCCATTAACCTCACCATTATTTTGTCAGCCAACTCTGGGTCAATATCATCCTATGTGAAACAGAAATCCACTAAACCATCAGGGAGCTGGTACTGAGCTTCATATTACCATCTTAAATGAGATGTTCTGCGTCATGTGTATGAGGATTACTTCAGCATAGAGAAATGTGTGCTTTGTCTCTTTAAATTGGTCGGTAGTGTAAAGTCTGCTGTTTGTCACCAAATGGTACCCAAGTCATTTTGTAGCAGAAGCTAGTAGATGTGGTAGATGATTGGTTAATTTCATTTTAATTGTTTAATTCATTGAAATCACTTGCCGCCTTTGACTCTTCGGCAAGCATAAACTAGCATGTCTGGTATTAATAGTAACATATGTGATTTAACTAATTTTGCTTAAGACAGAAGACTTACACACAAGTGACCTATACTGAAATTACTTCTACTGATATTGCATTGCTTTACATCAAATTATAAGGCTAATTTTAAACAGTGATTACAGCTGGATCCTAACATCTTACCCATATAAAATTTACATAGCATAAGATAAATTTAACAGGCTGCAATGTGAATGGTCCTTCTGTGGCCATAACCATCTTTATACCAGCTGATAGAGTGGTTAGTCCTATACAGCAGGAGGGTTCGATGAACTCCCACAACCCATACAGTCATCCACACCCATCAGGTACAACAGGGACACCCTGCTGCATGATGAGCCAGAATTCAGAGCCCAAGCTTCTGTCTCTGCTTACCAGAAGGGGGGGTTCAAACCCCATACCTTCTGATGCAGATGAGAATGCTATCACTTAGCCAAAGGCTTTCTCCTGTGAACAGTGGGTTTTGGGTGGCATCCTTCATCAGAACTCTACAGCAGACTGTGCTACTTTGCAAGCTGTTTATTTTCTAAACAGTAAATATCGGGCAGTAATCTCTTTCAACTATAGGTGGCAGCAATCTCTTATTAGTACTCATACTGTTAAACTGGACTTTGGGTGGATTCTGTAGGCTAGGTGAGGTGCTGCCAATTGTTCTATTTGCATTATCCAGTTTAATTGTTGATTTACATTTGCAACACACCAACTTTTGGTTTATTTTTCTTGTTATAGCTTCCCCCCTGCCCCCACCTCCCCCCCGAGCACACATCATTCCCTAGCTGAGGGACAACCTGCTGTAAAAGCTGAACTGTGCATAATTTGCCTTTATATTTGAATGACCAATTGGCATAGTGTCATATTATCTCAGAACTGGACCAAAGTGAAGATGTAGAGGTTATTGAATAGATTGCTGTGCAACACTGATCTTGTTTTATGTGTGCAGTAGTCAGAATTCATGAGTACTAATAGGGTTTATAAATACAGAATTATTTCTCACACGATCTAAATTGCAGGATGCAATGTCAATGGCGCAAAATTTCCTTTGTTGCATTGGGAACATAGTAAAGGACCTGAAAAATCTCAGCAATTCTTCTGACTGATCACAAAAATTAATACCTTTCAATCTCCTCGCTCAAATATCCATACAACTTGCTCTTAAATTTTTCCACACTTTTTGCCTCCCTGGGCAACCATTCCACACATTCACCAGCTTCTGGTCATCTTCAGCAGAAATGGAAAAATGACCTGATGCTGGGAACGTGTTAAACAACTGTTGATGCTAATATGTAAGGTGCATTCAGGGATTTATAGAGCAATATTTTTATCCATGACCTAATAACCATTTTTGTGTTGACTCTGTGTCGTCATACAACTTGTCCAACATTCAGTCTGGATGAGCTGAAATTTCCTCCAGTTGGGAATTCTCTTTGGACTCCGCCACAAATTCAGTTTCCTGACCTCTGATTCCATTCCTATCCCTCATCACCACCTCTGGCTGAACCAACTCGCAACCTCTTGTGTCCTTGTTGGCCCTGAGCTGAGTTGCAGACCCCATATCCTCTCCATCACTGCCTACTTCTACATCCCTAATGTCATCTGCCTCTGCCTTAGCCCATCTGTTGCTGAAGCACTCATCCATTCTTATATTACCTCTAGACGGAAATATTCTAATGCTCTCCTGGCTGGCCTCTCATCTTTCACCTTTCATAAACTTAAGCTCATCCAAAATTCTGCCTCCCATGTCCTAACATGGACCAAGTCCTGATCTCTCATCACCCCTTATGCTCAATGACCTCCATTGGCTCCAGGTTCACCAATGCCTTGATTTTTAAAATTCTCATCCTTGTGTTCAAATTCCTCCAGGGCCTCACCTCTCTTTCTCTGCAACCTCATCCAGCCCATAAAGGACACTATATTCCTCCAACTCTGGGCTCTTGCGCAATCTTCACTTCCTTTGCTCCACCATCAATGGTTGTGCCTTCGCCACCCTGGGCTCTATGCTCTAGAATTCCCTTCCTAAAGCTTGCCACTTCTCCTCCTTCATGACACTGTGATCAAGCTAATGACCTGTCCTAATGTCGTCACCTTTGGCTCAGGTTCCATTTTTGTCTAATTAAACGCCTGTTAAGTGGCTTGCGACATTTTACTAAGTTAAAGGCGTTATATAAATGCAAGTTGTTGTGAAATATTACTGGTAGACTGTATAAAAATCTAATTTTGAGAAGTGCGGGTGAAGAACCAAGACCCCTAATACAGGGCATTGCCAATGTTCAAAGAGTAAAAGGAATGATGAGGTAAATCAGATATAGCGATGCCAGGGTTGAGTTTTAAAACCTGCAGACGGTCAGAGGAAAGAAAGACTGAGGGGTCGGTGGACTCGGAGTTCCAGTCTTGAGGACTCTTAAAAGAATGAATTAGAGTAGGAGACTTTGTAGCGATTTATAATTGCAATGCAGTGAGTGTGCAGGAAAGAGAAACATATAGGAAGGACGGCAGAGTAAGGCACAAAGTACGATAGCAAAAACATTTAAATACTGAACTAACACTGATTTAGAACGACAGAAATTGAAAAGCACACTCTAGCATGGAAACAACCTCAACAGCATCAACACTTCCTGTATAATGATTCACCACAGTTAATTAGAGAAGCTGGACTTAGTAAACAAGCCCTGTATTGTGCAAGTGATGACAGCACAACATGCTGTGATCAGACTGTAAGCATGTGGAATGTGCATGCACTGTAAGCATATGCAATTTCCATACTCCATCCAAGCTGTGGTCTTTATTACTGAGGCTTATATCTCATGACCCTGGAGAAGCTTTTATTTTATCAAAGAATTGATTCTCACAGTGATCTATTATCTTGTTTGTGCCAAAGAAAATCATTGCAGACAAAAAGAGATACTATGCATGCTGGACATGGGAAAGGGAAGGTTAAACTTTCAGTTTCTGGAGAAGGCTCGCCATCTGAAATGTTGGCCTGTATTTTATTTTTTAGACTATTTGTGCATTTTCAGAATTTTCTGTTATTTCAAATAATTCAGCAGCTATTTCTCTCAGACTCATATACTCATAGACACTAAAACGAAAGCAAAATAGCGCAGATGCTGGAACTCTGATATGAAAATGGAAACTGCGGGAAACACTCACCAGTTCAGACAGCAGCTGCGGAAGGAGAAACAGTTCACTCTTTCAGGTCAATGACCTTTCATCAGAAGTGGAAGAAATTGGAGATTTAACAGTTTATAAACCAGTATAGAGCCAGCGGAAAGGTGTGGACAAGTGACGGGGGCAGAAGGGAAGAAAGAACAAAAGAGAAGGTTTGTGATGTGATGGAAGGCAGGAGTGATTAAATGACAAAATGGATGAAGGTGCAAGGGAAAAAGGGATGGGTAGTGGGACAACAAAGAAACAAAAGTTGGGTCCAGGCACAGTGTAAATGGTGACAGCAGAACCATTGCCGGCACCTCCTGTCCAAGAGAATGGTGGTTATGATCTGAACTTATTGAAGTTAATGTTGAGGACAGTAGGCTTTAAATTATCTAATCAAAAGATATGGTGCTATTCCTTGAACTTGCGTTGAGCTTCATTGGAACGGTGTAGGAGGCTGAGGATAGAGAGGGAGTGGGATCAAGAATTATAATGGCAGGTGACTAGAAACTTAGTGTTGCCCAGTGGCCGAACTGTAATTTGCTTCCTAGAAATGGCATGCTGCAATGCTGAAGAGGGGTGGGAGGAGGCTTGTGTGGAGCATAAACACAAGTATGGACCAGCTGGACTGAATGGCCTGTTTCTGTGCTGAAGACTCTGTAATTCTGGCTAAGCCTTCTTGCAGAACAATAAACACTATCTAATTCTGTGCCCATGAAACGGGTTTATCAATATAAACTGTTAATCGGTGTGATTAGTTTTGGATTGCTCTAGCAAAGAGTCAGCATGATGGGCTGAACAGACTTTGTCTGTGCTGTTGACGTCTATTCCACATGCTTCTGAAGAGAGAAAGTGGAAATGAAAACTTTCCCCCACCCATGAGCATGAAAAGATAAGATGGAGGGCAGGAGTGATTACAGGCAAAAAGTGATGATTGCCCCCCTCTTTTGTTACTGTATTTCTCTTATTGCTTCATTTTGCCTTGCATCATCATCACTTTTGTTATTTAATCATGCCTGTCCTTCAACATATCAGGCAGTTCTGATTCAGCCAGCAGCATCTACAACCGCCCGCCATCTTTAATCGGTGAGCCCGGAGAGGGCCAATTAGGATGCCGCCTCTGGGGAAATTCCTGAGTCAGTCACATTGCCAGCAAGTATGGGCTCAGGATTGCCATTTGGTTCTGACGATGGAGCCCCAAAACCTGTGGTAAAATCCTGCCCGTTAATTCTGCTTCTCTTTGTTTTTCCATGTATGCTGCCTGGGCTGCTGAGTGTTTCCACCAGTTTCTGTTTTTATGACTTGTGTTAATAGATTCTTGCTTTGAAAGCATAATGCATGGACCAATTGGTATCTGGAATGTGAGTTCAAGGTAACAAACTGAATTGCAGTTTCTCAGAAGAAAGTTTACTTCTGTGTTTGGATTTTTTTCTAACAGGTTTTTTTTAATCATTGCAAAAGTTGGACTTGACTTGTTGCATATACTTGTCCATATTCAATGTTTCTGTTAGAGATTCTTAATATACCATATCCTTTTTGTTGGGCGAATCAGTGATTTGGAGCAACAGTGAACTGTCTCGTGGACTAATAGCATTTGGAATAATGCCTGCAATTCCTTTTTATGGTAAGGGGTTAAGGAGAACAAGCAGATGACAGACCCTTTCCCGCAGGGAGTGAGGGAACATCAGAGAGAAGAATCTTTGACTGCTTAATCATACTCACCAGTGTTAACAGGAGCTAGGAGCTGGTGACCTAGCTGCTACTTTGGCTGGGATTGAAGTGTGGGCAGACTAACTAAACTGATCTTTGAAAGTTTAACATACATAATTTAGAAAGCAGTAAGAATCAGATTTTAATGTAATGGGCAAAAATACAGAGTACTGGGAAATTCTTCTGACTTTGGACTAATGCTTTGAAAACAAAATGCTGGGTGTGTATAGAAGGTTGATCAGCAACAACAACGAATGATAGGCTACTGTTTGTGGTGTGACCCTTCATCAGGACTGATTGTGACCCTTTGCTAGTTTCTTGTTTAGGGCTGTCAGTAACGTGACAGAAAGCATTGGCTTCACTATTTACTGGGATAAAAACCCTAGCATGTTGGAATCAGATTATTACAGTGCAATGAAATGAAGAATGTGAAGCAAAGCAGCCAGAAGTCAAAACCGGATTTTGAAATGTTTTCACTGCCAGTAGTGCTGATAAAAAATCAGAGTTACAAAGAATTCCAATTATCATTAACACAGAACTTTTCACTCTTTTGTTCAGCTTGGCTCAATTGGTGGTGCTGTCATCTCAAGGTCAGAAGATTGCAGTTTGAACCAGGCGTTGAACAAAGTAACCCGCAGTGCACAACTGAGACAGTGTGCTGAATTGTGAGAAGCCCCCATTATTTTTGGATGAGATGCTAAACCAAATCCTCCTGTGACTTCTCTGGTGGTTCAGGTGAACATCAAAGATATCATAGCACTGTTTGAAGAATGACGGGGAATTCTCCCATGCCAAAGTCAACTTTCCTTCCTCAACCAATACCACCAAAATGACAGATTACTTGGTCATATCACATTAGTTGTGACCCCGAGTCATGACCCTGTGCTTCCAGTCACTTGCCATTTCAACATACCCCCCTGCTGTCATGCCCACACCTCTGTCCTGGGCCTGCTGCAGTGTTCCAGTGAACATCTACATAAGCTCAAGGAACAGCACCTTATTTTCCGATTAGGCATGCCACAGCCTACTGGACTGAACATTGAGTTCAATAATTTCAGAGCATGACTGGCCCTTTTTTATTTTATTTTGTTTTGTTTTATATTGTATACCTGCCTACAGGTTTTTTCATGTTTGTGCTTTTGGCTAGGGCTGCTCATTATTCTGTCATTAACGCTCCCTCTGCACTAATGCTTTGTCTTTCACCACACCATTAGCACACTCTCTTTGCCTTTGCCCCATGACCTACTTGTCAGTTAATCTCTCTGGCCCTCTGTCCTATCACACACCTTCCCTTTTGTTCTCTTTTCCTCCACCCCTGCTTTATTTGCTTAAAATCTATTACATTTCTAACCTTTGCCAGTTCTGATGAAAGGTCACTGACCTGAAGTGTTAACTCTGCTCCTCTGTCCACAGACGCTGCCAGACTGCTGAGTATTTCCAGCACTTATTGTTTTTATTTCAGATTTCCAGCATCTGCAGTATTTTGCTTTTATTTTACATTAGTTGTGGAACCTTGCTGCATTTGCCTAGATAACAGCACTCCAAAGTTATTCATTGCAGGTGAGCATTTTGAGACAGTTCCCAGAAATGTAATAAGACACTGGCATGAAATTTCATGGGGGGGGCATGGTTCTCCTTCGTGTTAAGTAACTTTGGCGTTTGCACCATTTTTCTGAGTTCCCATAGCTCTTCCGCCAAGGTTACAGATGAGCAAGAGAACTCCCGCTAAATTGATTGTTTCAGGAGTGAGTGCTGATGATATTTTCAGTGGAAATGGCGTGAAGGAGTAAAAACAGTGATCAAACTATCGCCTTCATGTTGAATGTGCTTCACATGGTCGATTTAAGAGACAGACAGTGACAAAATCAGTTTATAATTTTAATCTGTTTTTCCCATTTGAATCTGGAACACTGGAATGAATTTCATTGTGCTGTTTGTCTACGAGGAGTTGTGTCTGTGCATCAGATTTGACATTAATATGATTAATATACTGACCCTATTATTTTATTGAAGAAGCAGTCTCAAGTGACCATTAGCTCATTTTATTCATGGCTTTGCAGAACTGTTGAGAGAAAACAAACAACAATGAAGTACACTTGTGAGAAAAGAATCACCAGCTGTCAACAACTGAATTCAGTGAAACTGAAACAGTGCCAAAAACGAATTGTGTATCTCCATGGATGGTCAGAGACTAAAGCTTGATTCCAACACAACATACTTAGGAGTGACTCTGGATAGGACTTTGTCCTTCCAGGAGCCTCTGAAGAAAGCAGCAGCAAAGGTCAAAACTAGAAACAACCTATTACTGAAACTTGCAGGATCTAGGTGGGGTGTTGCTGCCACAATACTCTGTCCTCAGCACCTGCCCTATCATACTCAGCAGCAGAGTACTGTGCACCTGTCTGGCATAGGTCATCACACACACATCATCTTGGTTCTCAACTAAATGCAACAATGCACATCATAACTGGAATCCTTCACTCAACACCCCTCCCCTGGCTTCTTGTCCTTGCAAACATTACTCCCCCACACATCCGCCGACTGATGAAATCCACAAGCTGGTTGAAACCATCCGTGCTGCACCTCACCTACCACTCCATAATGATATGTTCAATCCACCTACTGCCCGCCTTCTATCTCGGCGCCTCACGTGGAGCAACCTTCATTTGCAAGATGTACCAGAAGATATCCTTTGGATCAAGGGATGGGAAGCATGGGAAATCACTAACAGGTTCCTTGTGACAAACCCCATCTGTCAAATGGCAGGCTTTGACAAATAGATGAATAGGAAGGGAATAGAGGGATATGGGCCCCGGAAGTGCAGAAGGTGTTAGTTTAGGCAGGCATCAAGATCGGCGCAGGCTTGGAGGGCCGAATGGCCTGTTCCTGTGCTGTACTATTCTTTGTTCTTTGTACCACGGTGAGAGTGGTCCTTGCTAAACAGGCCAGGGTCCCTGTGCAGCCAAACCCCATCGCTGGGGCCTCAGTATAAACCCCTTATGCATTTGTGGAGATTCACAACAATGCTGTACATTACCGACAAGTGTTCCGTCTACAGACTAAGTGGCAGACTTAGACTCAGCTTAAACTTAGACCTTAAACTCAGCAAATGAGGAGGTTATTGGTTGGCTCTGGGGATTTGCTTCCGCTAAATAAAGAATAAATAAAACCACTGAATTCAAAAAGAGTGAAAATCCAACTTCAAGCGAGCAGCATCAGTAGGAGTCTATTGCATTCCTTTGGTGTCTGTATCTGTAAATATTTGCAATTTTTTTGTGCTTGGATGGTGAGTGCTGATGACATCAATGGGGAACAATCTGGAAGAATTCCAATAGAGTTGAGGACATAGCACTGAAGGGAACTCCTGTGAATTGATTGATTGCCAGTTACTTGCCAGAATTGCATTTCTGAAATACTATTGATTCAATAATTTTTTTTCATCTTTTCATTAATCTTTTCCCTGGGCTAAAGTAAACTTGACTTAACAACCATAAAAGCAAAATTATTTTTTGCTTATAAACATTATGGACTTCATTTTACGTATTCGTTGCTGAAATCGGTAAACTATGGTGGTCCACTTGTGCGGATCGCATGTCGCGGAGCTGCCATGATATTAAATGCGTAAGCTTTTTTAAATGGCTGGTGTGGGCCGCCCCACCCCTCCCCCTGCTGCTGACCAGGAGGGCACAGGTGGTCCGTGTCCGGCAACAGCGTCAGGCGCCACTGCGCAGGCCCCAATGACATTTTTAAAGGGCTTTGAGCCCTTCCATTTACTTTAAATTTTTAAAGAGATAGTGTATTAAAATTGTTCCAAAAAATTTAAATAAATGTTTCTAGCCCTCTCCCACCACCCCAAAAACCACAGACTTCATTCCTTGCCCTCTACCCTGCAAAATACTTACCTTGTACATCTGACCACCCCCACCAAAGTTCATGATCTATGCACTTTACCCCTTCCCACTATCCCCTATGACAGTCAGATGCGTTTGACCCTGCTCACCACCCACCACCCCCCCCCCCACCCCACTGCACTGAAAACTTACCTGCTCCTCCCTTCCAACTGGTGTTCCGCCTCGGATCTCCGGACAGGAATCCGAAGGCGCCGGAATGCCAGCCACCGACAGCAATATCGCACTGGAGCGGATGGCGGGAGCAGGTAAGTCATGTATTCATTAATTTAAATTAATTAACATATTCAGATGTGGTTCCTGTTGCCGAGTGGCGAAGAGTCACCACGAGGCTTTGCCACTGTCGGCAATATGGGGTCGAGCCTTCCCGGCATCGAGGCCTGTGGCGGGCCTCTCTGGAGACATTTGCCGGCCTCGCCCTGCCGTGATGCCCGATGTCGGGGGGGTGGGGGGGGGTCTGTAAAATTCAGCCCTTTGTGTATGGTGGAGGGAGCTGCAATTGAAATGCTTTAAGATAAGACTGCAAGTCTTAACTAGACACACACAAAATAATCACATTAGTGCATCAACTCTCTGTACCAGAGAGCGAGAAAACATGAACTGTACCACCAAAATGATTCATGGAACATGGAAGAGTATCTTGAACAGACTGGGATAGAGTTTCCACTTTGGCTGCAATCGAGCAAAATTGTACTGGTTAGGTAACAGGTCAACTCTCCACTAAAATTCATTTGCATAATCACAGTTGTTACATAGAATCAAACAATGATCACAGCACAGAAGGAGGCCATTCATCCCATCGTGGCTGTGCCTGCACTCTGCCAGAGCCACTCCCCTAGTCCCAATCCCATGCTTTTTGCCCGTAGTCCTGCAAATTATTTTTTCTTCAGATAATTATCCAGTTCTCTTTTGAAGGCCTTGAGGGAATCTGCCTCCACCTCACTCGAGCAGTGTATTTCCAAATCCGAACCACTTGCTGTGTTTTTCCTCACGTCACCGTTGCTTCTTTGGCCAATCACCTTAAATCAGTATCCTCTGGTTCTGGATCCTTCAGCCAATGGGAACAGTTTCTCCCTTTCTAATCTGTCCAGACTCCTTGCAATAGAATATAGTTTATTTAATTTTATTTCCATTGAAAATTATTCCTAGCTGTATTTAAGATGGTCAGCTGGTGCAGCTTTTTTTATTAATACAGCTGAAAATGGGTTTATCAGCAAAAATAAGCATCATTAATGAGAGTGTTCAGTCCTCTACATGTGAGTAACCGGATTTAAAATCATTGGAAATTACTTTTAAAAACTATACTTAACCGTTTCATTGTCACACACTAGTCACTACACTAGTCAACACACTGCCCTTCACTGTCGCTGGGTCAAAATCCTGGAACTTCCACCCTAACAGCACAGTGAGTGTACCTACACTACATGGACTGCAGCGGTTCTAGAAGGTGGTACACCACCACCTTCTCAAGGTAAATAGGGATGGGCAATAAATGCTGGCTGTGCCAGCGACACTCGCATCCCAAGAATAAATAAAGAAAAAGTTTCTGAGTAAATGAAGTATTTTTTGACATAAACATATTTTATAATGTTCCTACCAGTGCTTATGCGCCTAAGAAAATGAGCACCATTTGAAGAACCTTCCTGAACTGTAGCAATCAGTGAAATTTTGACCCAGAGGCCTGGCCAGTTTAATAATTTAATACTGTAATGTTGCTTTGCCAGATGTCTTAGTGGTTATATAATAGAACCAGGGATCCTGAAGAACCAAGACAGCATGGAGTGGGCTTTGCCATCAGAAACTCCTTGCTCAGCATGATAGAGCCTCCCTCAAATGGCTCGGAACGCATACTGTCCATCCGACTGCTCACCGCCTCTGGTCCAGTACACCTACTCAGCATCTATGCTCCAACACTCTGCTCCCCACCTGAAGCTAAAGACCAGTTCTATGAACAACTCCATAACATCATTAGCAGCATCCCCAACACCGAACACCTATTCCTGCTGGGGGACTTTAATGCCAGGGTTGGGGCCGACCATGACTCATGGCCCTCCTGCCTTGGGCGCTATGGCGTTGGAAGGATGAATGAGAACGGGCAGAGACTGCTTGAGTTGTGTACCTATCATAACCTCTGCATCACCAACCCGTTCTTTCACACTAAACCCTGTCACCAGGTTTCATGGAGGCACCCAAGATCGCGTCGTTGGCACCAGCTAGACCTCATTGTCACAAGGCGAGCCGCCTTAAACAGTGTTCAAATCACACGCAGCTTCCACAGTGCGGACTGCGACACCGACCACTCCCTGGTGTGCAGCAAGGTTAGACTCAGACCAAAGAAGTTGCATCATTCCAAGCAGAAGGGCCACCCGCACATCAACACGAGCAGAATTTCTCACCCACAGCTGTTACAAAAATTTCTAAATTCACTTGTAACAGCCCTTCAAAACACTCCCACAGGGGATGCTGAGACCAAGTGGGCCCACATCAGAGACGCCATCTATGAGTCAGCTTTGACCACCTACGGCAAAAGTGCGAAGAGAAATGCAGACTGGTTTCAATCTCATAATGAAGAGCTGGAACCTGTCATAGCCGCTAAGCGCATTGCACTGTTGAACTACAAGAAAGCCCCCAGCGATTTAACATCCGCAGCACTTAAAGCAGCCAGAAGTACTGCACAAAGAACAGCTAGGCGTTGCGCAAACGACTACTGGCAACACCTATGCAGTCATATTCAGCTGGCCTCAGACACCGGAAACATCAGAGGAATGTATGATGGCATGAAGAGAGCTCTTGGGCCAACCATCAAGAAGATCGCCCCCCTCAAATCTAAATCGGGGGACATAATCACTGACCAACGCAAACAGATGGACCGCTGGGTTGAGCACTACCTAGAACTGTACTCCAGGGAGAATGCTGTCACTGAGATTGCCCTCAATGCAGCCCAGCCTCTACCAGTCATGGATGAGCTGGACATACAGCCAACCAAATCGGAACTCAGTGATGCCATTGATTCTCTAGCCAGCGGAAAAGCCCCTGGGAAGGACAGCATTACCCCTGAAATAATCAAGAGTGCCAAGCCTGCTATACTGTCAGCACTACATGAACTGCTATGCTTGTGCTGGGACGAGGGAGCAGTACCCCAGGACATGCGCGATGCCAATATCATCACCCTCTATAAAAACAAAGGTGACCGCGGTGACTGCAACAACTACCGTGGAATCTCCCTGCTCAGCATAGTGGGGAAAGTCTTTGCTCGAGTCGCTCTGAACAGGCTCCAGAAGCTGGCCGAGCGCGTCTACCCTGAGGCACAGTGTGGCTTTCGTGCAGAGAGATCGACCATTGACATGCTGTTCTCCCTTCGTCAGATACAGGAGAAATGCCGTGAACAACAGATGCCCCTCTACATTGCTTTCATTGATCTCACCAAAGCCTTTGACCTCGTCAGCAGATGTGGTCTCTTCAGACTACTAGAAAAGATCGGATGTCCACCAAAGCTACTAAGTATCATCACCTCATTCCATGACAATATGAAAGGCACAATTCAACATGGTGGCTCCTCATCAGAGCCCTTTCCTATCCTGAGTGGTGTGAAACAGGGCTGTGTTCTCGCACCCACACTTTTTGGGATTTTCTTCTCCCTGCTGCTTTCACATGCGTTCAAATCCTCTGAAGAAGGAATTTTCCTCCACACAAGATCAGGGGGCAGGTTGTTCAACCTTGCCCGTCTAACAGCGAAGTCCAAAGTACGGAAAGTCCTCATCAGAGAACTCCTCTTTGCTGACAATGCTGCTTTAACATCTCACACTGAAGAGTGCCTGCAGAGTCTCATCGACAGGTTTGCGGCTGCCTGCAATGAATTTGGCCTAACCATCAGCCTCAAGAAAACGAACATCATGGGGCAGGACGTCAGAAATGCTCCATCCATCAATATTGGCGACCACGCTCTGGAGGTGGTTCAAGAGTTCACCTACCTAGGCTCAACTATCACCAGTAACCTGTCTCTAGATGCAGAAATCAACAAGCGCATGGGTAAGGCTTCCACTGCTATGTCCAGACTGGCCAAGAGAGTGTGGGAAAATGGCGCACTGACACGGAACACAAAAGTCCGAGTGTATCAGGCCTGTGTCCTCAGTACCTTGCTCTACGGCAGCGAGGCCTGGACAACGTATGCCAGCCAAGAGCGACGTCTCAATTCATTCCATCTTCGCTGCCTTCGGAGAATACTTGGCATCAGGTGGCAGGACTATATCTCCAACACAGAAGTCCTTGAAGCGGCCAACACCCCCAGCTTATACACACTACTGAGTCAACGGCGCTTGAGATGGCTTGGCCATGTGAGCTGCATGGAAGATGGCAGGATCCCCAAAGACACATTGTACAGCGAGCTCGCCACTGGTATCAGACCCACCGGCCGTCCATGCCTCCGCTATAAAGACGTCTGCAAACGCGACATGAAATCGTGTGACATTGATCACAAGTCGTGGGAGTCAGTTGCCAGCATTCGCCAGAGCTGGCGGGCAGCCATAAAGACAGGGCTAAATTGTGGCGAGTCGAAGAGACTTAGTAGTTGGCAGGAAAAAAGACAGAGGCGCAAGGGGAGAGCCAACTGTGCAACAGCCCCAACAAACAAATTTCTCTGCAGCACCTGTGGAAGAGCCTGTCACTCCAGAATTGGCCTTTAGAGCCACTCCAGGCGCTGCTTCACAAACCACTGACCACCTCCAGGCGCGTATCCATTATCTCTCGAGATAAGGAGGCCCAAAAGAAATAGAACCAAAATACTGCAGATGCTGGAAATCTGAAATAAAAACAAGAAATGCCGGAAATACTCAGCAGGTCTGGCAGCATCTGTGGAGAGAGAAGCAGAGTAAACGTTTCAGCTCAGTGACCCATCAACAGCACACTGTCTTAGTGGTTATGTTAGCCTGATGAGCGTATGTGAAAAAATGCTATTTTTCTCCTCCCAACAAGGCAGGCAAAACCTTTTCTTACCAAATGTTCAATCTAACCTCTAAAAGAGCGTTGTCTCCACAAAAAAATGTTTTTGAAGTCTTTTTTTATTTGCAAGAGATACATGTGAACATGAAAATAAGGTTATAAATTAGCAGTATGACTAGTGTGTGTGTATTTTATATATATGTGTGTGTAGGAATAGGTTGAGGATTAGGACAGTGCTGTAAGTTTGTTTCACTAAAAACTGCTTAAGTTTTGTTTTGAAATAAGCTAGTGGAATCCTTAGGTGATGACAGGTAGCCCAGAAAGGAGCCGAGGGCAGATGAAGCCTCTGCAATAGTGGAAGAGCAACTGGATAGGTGGTTAAAACAAATAACTATATTACAAAGCAGTGTTAGGTTTTTCATTTAACCTGCTTAATTAAGACGCTTGCTGAAATGCAAAAGTTAATTAGTGCATGGAAGTAGAATAGGAGTTACCTTAGTTTGTCATTCCATGGTCCACTAACCTGATAAGGAATTAGAACTGGAGGTAGACTGGATAGCCATCATGAACAGCTTATTAACAGACCTTATGCACAGCTTTAGGGATAAATAACTGATAACGGACAAACACAAACAATGAGGCTCTTGACGGCACAGACTCAAAGGCTGGGGATGGTATATTACAAGGGAGTTATGAAATTGATCATGGGAAAGGGAACAGAATGAGATAATGAAATCAGTCCTGAGAATGCTGTAACAACATGGTTAAGAACAGCTGCACCAGTTCTGCTTACCAAAAGTGACCCAGTAGGCACTCTCATTCCACACCTGGCTCCAAGCCAGCAAGTTGGGCTTTTTACCCATTTAAAGTTTGAGAATAGGTTGAGATCATTTCGGCCCCAAGACCTCTAATCATCTGTTTGTTTTTGCTAGTGACGGCCAGGTATGGGCCTGACACTCCAGCAGCATCCATTTTCAGGGCTAGTTGTATCAAGACTGTAGAGACCCATGAAAGGTGGAAGATAACATAAGAGTTGGCTTTTACCCTGTGGTTTAAACAAAGAACTTGACATACCATTGGACACCTCGTATTAAGAGGAACCTTTATAAGACAAGAGATCTTGTCAAAAATGAACCTCAGGTCCACCTCTAAAAAAAGATATAAAGGAAAAGACTTTGGAAGACTCGATGCAGTAGGTGGTGGAGAAAAACTCGCGAAGGTCAATCCACGCTGACTTCAGTCCAACACTCTTGGGTAGCTCGGAAGGCTTTGAGAAGAAGAAAAGAGAAAGAGAAGAACTGATCATGCATGCCAGCTGTCCTGCCCAATCTGGACCGGTACTACTTGTCACGGTCATATGTTTTTGCTGTACAACAAGTGTGTAATATTCCATCTTAACTCTGATTAAACTCAACTTATTGGTTGCAGTCAGTCCTGCTTAATTGAAATAACAACAATTGGTTCATTATCTCTGTGTGTTTTAAGAGATTTGTAACTATAAGGGAGGAATCTACTTGACTCCTAGAACAAGTTGTTTATGAGGGGACCTGTAGAGAGATTGCTGGCCTTGTTTGGATAACTGCCGTATGACAGCAAGTCTGGAACCCTCCCTGACCTTGCTGTTGACATTTAAAAAAACAAGAAAACATGAAAAATGCACCAAGTGATTAGTTAATGAGTAATTTTTGTACTATGTGCACAAATTAGTCTCCAGCTTCCTCAACAGCCTTGGTCTTTGTGCTTTGTAAACACCCAACATTGTGCTAGAACTCAATATATCTTTCAGTGAATGCTGGATTTTTTTCTGATCTTCTGTAAGCCTAGCACCAAACAGATGGAAGTATTTTACCCCCACCCCGTTCACGTTAGGTCGCTCTCGTGCTTCGTAGAATTCAAACTTTATGTCCTCCTAAAAGTATTTTTACCCTTCACAATATTTGAAACTTTGTTATAAGTATTATTTACAGCAGATAGTTTGCCAGATCACTGACGGCACAGTGGCGCAGTGGTTAGCACCGCAGCCTCACAGCTCCAGGGACCCGGGTTCGATTCCAGGTACTGCCTGTGTGGAGTTTGCAAGTTCTCCCTGTGTCTGCGTGGGTTTTCTCCGGGTGCTCTGGTTTCCTCCCACAAGCCAAACGACTTGCAGGTTGATAGGTAAATTGGCCATTATAAATTGTCACTAGTGTAGGTAGGTGGTAGGGAAATATAGGGACAGGTGGGGATGTTTGGTAGGAATATGGGATTAGTGTAGGATTAGTATAAATGGGTGGTTGATGTTCGGCACAGACTCGGTGGGCCGAAGGGCCTGTTTCAGTGCTGTATCTCTAATCTAATCTAATCATAACTTTTAGGGACGCACGTTGTTTCATACTCCAGGGTTAGCGTAGATTCACACTTATGATTCATCACAAGCCGTGATACTGAACTCAGGGTTGCCATCAGAGGCTGTGCTGAGGGCAAACTTGGCTCTTTATCAGAAGGAAATAATAAATAAAATAGAAAGTCAGTCAACTGGGCTTGGTCAGCTGAAAGTGGCATTCGCAGAGTCCTGGCAATAGACCAGGCACAGCTAATGCCCAAGGTACTTCTACTAGTCAAAGAACTTCCTATAAGTTAATGTTTGAAACTACCTGTGTTCTGGCCATATAGCAGACCTGGGATCACTGCCATGGATATGTGACATTAAATTGGATCAACAGCCAAGTCTTTCTTTTATTTCCTGATGTTCTTGACCTTAGTGCAATTTCTAAGGCTGGGTCATTACATGATGGTGTTTTACAAGTGCCTATTAGATCCCAGTACTTCTCACTTATTCAGTGGAAGCAATAAGCTGAGCCCTCTGAAACAAAAACAAGAAATGCTGGATTCACTCAGCAGGTCTGGCAGCATCTGTGGAAAGAGAAGCAGAGTTAACGTTTCGGGTCAGTGACCCTTCTTCGGAACTGACAAATATTAGAAAAGTCACAGATTATAAACAAGTGAGGTGGGGGTTGGGCAAGAGATAACAAAGGAGAAGGTGCAGATTGGACCAGGCCACATAGCTGAGCAAAAGGTCACGGAGCAAAGGCAAACAATATGTTAATGGTGTGTTGAAAGACAAAGCATTAGTACAGATTAGGTGTGAATATACTGAATATTGAACAGCAGCAAGTGCAAACCTGAAGAAAAACAACCTGAAAAAAACAGTGGGTAAGCAAACTGAACAAACTAAGATGAAATGAAATAAATGCAAAAAAAGATTGTAAAAAATGTAAAAAGGAATGTAAAAAAAAAGGAAGAAAAAATACTAAAAATGACTAAAAATGAAAGTAAAGTACACGTTGCTGAGCCCTCTGTCCTGAAATAGTATGCGTCGGCATGAAGAGGCCTACCCAAAATTCAAGGCCAACCTCCCCATGTAAAGATTTTTATTTTCCTAATTTAGACAACAAAGGTACTATATTTTTCATGAAAGCTCAAAAGATCAGGCGATTAATTATCCTCCATTCGCCATTGCAGTCTAAGATGCAATTTGGAGTTGATCTTAGACTTATATCTTTGTTGATCTGTTGATAGTCTTTTTCAGGTTGGGACTTAACATGGAGATCTGTTTCACTATTCTTTTGGTTGTCCGTCTTCCCTATTTGCCGAAGTATTTCAACTTCTTTTGCATCTTGTTCACTAAATCAGTTAATGCTAGTGCATGGCTCTTTGGATATGATGTGGTGCTGTGCTACAGTAGATACAATGTGGGTGATCTGAACCTCCTTGAACTCTAAATCCTTTGATTAGTGGTGGGATGGTATTTAATAGTTTAATAACTCCTTGCTTGAGTTCATTCCAATTAGCTTTGTCACACAACCAAACGTGCTCACCATTCCTTTCAAAATGCCAATGAAAGGGCACTTGGTTACAAATCAAATAATGGGCAGTTATGCCATTTGATGAGTACTTTCAGGATCGTAGCAGCAGCAATACCAGCTGCCTGTGTGGCTGAGCACGAGAGGACATCACAGGCACTGTGAATTGTGTATTTTGCTTTCTAGGCAATCATCATGGTGAGAATTAGTATACCGAAAGGAAGATAACTCACTTCTAACAATGGTGACTGAAGGGTGAAGGAAAATCAAATCATTAACAGCAGCAACAACTTGCAATTTTTTTTGCTGAGTATTTCTAGCATTTTCTGATTTTGTTTCGGATTTCCAACAATTGCAGTGTTTTGCTTCTGCACTGAGAAGTCTCCTCCCTGAGCTAGTGTTTCATAGCATTTTGAGTTGCCACAGGCTGTAGCTGGCTGCAGCTGGTGGAAAGCCGCATTTCAGAAATGTTCAGCCAGTTCATTATTTCTCGCCCAGTCTGTCGAACATTAAAAATTAGCTGTACCCACACACAGTGCTCTGTTATCATTGGGCCTGAGTTCTGGTCAGACTCAAGTCAGTGTGCTCTATAACTTGAGGGTCTGCTGACTGCACTGGTAACTACTGGTCTCAGTTTTCTCACTGCAATATAACTGCAGTCATAACTCTGTCTAATTATTTAATCTCCAGAGAAAGACAGATGAAAAACATCTAAGATAATAATGTCAAATTCCTTGCAGAATCTCTCTGCCAGTACAAAATAAGAACTCATTAACATTTCACTGACCAGGTACAATGAGTGATTTTCCCATACTCAGCCTTTTTTTTTATCTTGTACAGATTGTTTATTTGAAAATCAAGGACTTCAGTACGCGAAGTTAATGTGTGACAAGCAAAAAAATAGCATTGGGGGGGCATAACCTACACAAACCTGTTAAACCTCATATAATCTCATACTTTATACATAATTGCCATCTGTAGAATGAACCTAACATCTGCATTAACCCTTGCAGGAACACTTCCATGAATTGTAGGTTTCATTCCTGAGCAAATGAGAAGCCAGTGACATATCAAATAACCATACATTCTGTTGTGAGGCACCCATTGTTGCCTCTTTATGAATAGCGACCACTTTTGCCCTGCCTTTGCTCATTCTTCTCTCTTTCTGACCTTCCTGCCTAGCACACCTATTGGGTAGGGGGGGGGGGGTGGGGTGCTAACCCTGTCAATCTCCTTCTCATCCCACCTACTGCTTCCCTCTAGAATGCCTGTTCAAGGCTCTTGCCATCTGCAATTATACTGACATTGACTTTGACTGAAACTTGACTCATGGATAGCAGGGTCTGCCTGTTTTCAAAGCCTCTCCACCTGACTCTACTTTTCACTAACTGTCCCGTCCAAATCACTGAGGTGATAGTGGGACTCTTAACTCTTGTTGCTGCTCTTCGGGCACCTCCTCCTCCTTTGAGCATCTCACCCCAGTCCATCCTTCCTGCCTCTCCTTTATCGACTGTTATGAACACTGAACCTTGTAACATGATTATGTCTTAAAGATTGTGATTTTTAAAAGTTCAAGATGGAATCCATAAGTCAGATGACCCCCTCCCCACCGCACCGCACCCCCCCACCGCCCACCCCCCCCATCGGACTCTGCGAAAGGCTACGGGAACAATAGGGAATCAAAGACTGTCTTCTGAAAAAACAGAGACTACAACACCTGAAGAAGAATGGGTTTCATCCTCCCAGACTTTTGGGTTGTAAAACATGGAGTCAGAAATTGGGAAGATACTATATGAACCTGCTCTCTGAAGGTACAGCGAAAGGCTGTGAAGACTTGAACCTGTTTTGAGAGTCGAACCTTGGAGAGGAGTAAACCATCCACGGGATCACCGGAAGTCACGTTATTCACGGATGTCCAGGCTGGAAGTGCTGAGAGAAGTGAATGATGAAAATATTGATTTTTGAAAATCCAACCCATTGCAACTGGGAGGAGTTTGAGACTTTTACCCGCAAAGGATCTTGCTATCAAAAAGGACTGTGTAATGTATCAGTGTGGTGTGAGGTTTTCAAGTGTTTGAACAAGTAAATTCCTTTATTTGTAATTTGGGGTATCAGCTACTTACAAATTACGATCTAGTTAATTGGGGGTTTCTTTCAGTTTAGTTGTTATAATAAAAGTCAAAACGTGAAATCTTGTTTAATTTGCTACATTGGTCTGGGGGTTCATATCTCGTTTTTTTCACGTTGATGATCTCTCTGAGATCGTCACATGACTAACCTGGCATGTAGTTTTTAATCATCCAGCTAATGAATTAAACTGTATCCCTTCTATGGTCTCTTTTGGGAAACTAACACAGATGGTGGCAGTCTTACTGTGCAGTTCAAACATGGGTTGGCAACTTCCTGTCGGCTAGACTGGAGATTCCTTTATACTCATACTTCACTCAGATTCTAGAAGATTAACGCCTGAGAGCTGGCTCTAGCACTGCTACTGCTAAATCTGCCTACCTTATCAACAGACTTGTAGATCTGATTTTTCACGTGTCTAATAAAGGTATCAATTTCAGCTCCCAACCAAAATTTCATTCCTTCCATTCCCACTGGCCAAGTTATTTGCTTAAGCTGAACCAGATCGTGTGCAATCTTGGTTTTCTGTTCAACCCACAGCTAAGCTTCAAACTCCATATCTTATACATCACCAATACTGCTTAATTCCATCTTTGCAACATTGTATGCCTTTTCTCTTATCTCATATCTATCTCTGAAATTATTACCCACACCTACCTTATTTCTAGACACTCAACTCCTCCAATGCCCTTCTAAGTGACCTTCTGAGCTTCACATTTCATAAATTCTCACCATTCCAAAACTCTGCTGTCTTGAGTCGTTTTAAACAGAGCCCAGAAGCTGGCTGAGCGTGTCTACCCTGAGGCACAGTGTGGCTTTTGAGCAGAGAGATCCACTATTGATATGCTGTTCTCCCTTTGCCAGCTACAGGAGAAATGCTGCGAACAACGGATGCCCCTCTACGTTGCCTTCATAGATCACACCAAAGCCTTTGTCCTCGTCAGCGGACGTGGTCTCTTCAGACTACTAGCAAAGTTCAGATGTCCACCAAAGCTATTAAGCATCATCACCTCGTTCCATGACAATATGAAAGGCACAATTCAGCATAACGGTGCATCATCAGACTCCTTTCCCATCCTGAGTGGTGTGAAACAGGGCTATGTTCTCGCACCACACTGTTTGGGATCTTCTTCTCCCTGCTGCTCTCTCATGTGTTTAAGTCTTCAGAAGAAGGAATTTTCCTCCACACAAGATCAGATGGCAGGTTGTTCAACCTTGCCCATCTTAGAGTGAAGACCCAAGTACGGAAAGTCCTCATCAGGGAACTCCTCTTTGCTGACAATGCTGCATTAACATCCCACACGGAAGAGTGTCTGCAGAGACTCATCAACAGGATTGCGGCTGCCTGCAACGAATTTGGCCTAACCATCAGCCTCAAGAAAACGAACATCATGGGACAGGATGTCAGAAATGCTCCATCCATCAATATCGGCAACCACACTCTGGAAGTGGTTCAAGAGTTCACCTACCTAGGCTCAACCATTACCAGCAACCTGTCTCTCGATACAGAAATCAACAAGCATATGGGAAAGGCGTCTGCTGCTATGTCCAGACTGGCCAAGAGAATGTGGGAAAATGGCGCACTGGCACGGAACACAAAAGTCTGAGTGTTTCAAGCCTGTGCCCTCAATACCTTGCTCTACGGCAGCGAGGCCTGGACAACGTATGTCAGCCAAGAGCAACGTCTCAACGCATTCCATCTTCTCTGTCTCCGGAGAATCCTTGGCATCAGGTGGCAGGACTGTATCTCCAACGCAGAAGTCCTCGAGGCAGCCAACATCCCCAGTATGTATGCCCTACTGAGCCAGCGGCGCTTGAGATGGCTTGGTCATGTGAGCCGCATGGAAGATGGCAGGATCCCCAAGGACGTATTGTACAGCGAACTCATCACTGGTATCAGACCCACCGGCCGTCAATGTCTCCGCTTTAAAAACATTTGCAAATGCGACATGAAGTCCTCTGACATTGACCACAAGTCATGACAGCCAGTTGCCAGCGATCGCCAGAGCTGGCAGACAGCTATAAAGGCGGGGCTGAAAAGAGGCGAGTTGAAGAGACACAGCAGTTGGCAGGAAAAGAGAGAGTAGTGTAAGGAGAGAGCCAACTGTGTAACAGCCCCGACAACCAACTTCACCTGTAGCGCCTGTGGAAGAGTCTGTCAATCTAGAATTGGCCTTTATAGCCACTCCAGACGTAACTCCACGAACCACTGACCACCTCTAGGCGCTTACCCATTGTCTCTTGAGACAAGGAGGTCAAAAAGGAAGGATTCCAAAACTCTGCTGTCTAGATCGTGTTCCACATCTCATTCATCCATCTCCACTGACTTCCACACATCTAGTTCAAAATATCCTCATTTACATATCTCTTCATGGCCTTGTTCCAATCAATCTCTGCAGCATACTCCAGTCTTGCATCCCATTCCATCTCTTTTGGTCTTCTGACTGGCATCCTGTGAATCACCTCCTTCTTCTTCACCATTAGCAGTACAGCCTTCTTGTAATAGGCCATCTTGACCCTACTTTCTGAGAATCCCTATCTAATCTCAAAACCCCTTTTCAACGATACTTTTGTCATCTCCGTTAACTCTTCCACTACTGTTCGGTGTCTGCTTCTTCTCTGTGAATTGTGCTTGGGATCTCTCAAAACTGTCCGATCTTTCTAATGATAGGTCTCAACCTGAAATATTGGGCTGAATTTTCAGGCCCCCCCCCCGAAGTTGGGAGTGGAGGTGGCGTGAGGGGGGGTTCCCCGAAAATACCAGCACTGGCCTGTGTGTCAGTATCGGGAAATAGCTCCCGGCACAGGCCATTTTGGGGATGCGAGTTCAGGGCCTGGGAAGGCTGCCTTCCTTCATGAGGTGAACATGCAGTTAGGCTCATTAAGAGCCTTGTTAAAGGTAGGTTTAGGAGGCTAACTGGATGTGGGGTGGGGGGGGGGGGGGGTAGATCAACTGCATGGAGGCGGGCACCCAGCTGGGTTGCCAGCACTCCTGGTAGGCCCTCCTGCCTGCCTGGGTGGGGGTATAGCCGAAGACCACCCTGTAGAAGGGCTTACTCCCTACAGTGGTGGCCTGACTACTTTTTTCTGTTACTCATTAATTTTTTTAATAAGTGGCTGAGAGGACACTTTCTTGTTGAAACGTCCTCCCAGTTACTTATCTTGTACTGCAGCTGGGTGCTTATCTGAAGCTGGAAGGCCTCTGATTGGCCCTCCAGTTTTGAAAGCTCGCCCACCACCCTTAATTGGACAGGGAACCTGTCTCCATGCCAAACAAGGGCTCACACACGTGAAAATCTTAACTTTAATTAGTTTCTCCCTGGAGGTGGGTTCAAGGGTGGCACAGTGGCGCAGTGGTTAGTACTGCAGCCTCACAGCTCCAGTGACCCGGGTTCAGTTCTGGGTACTGCCTGTGTGGAGTTTGCAAGTACTCCCTGTGACTGTGTGGGTTTCTGCCGGGTGCTCTGGTTTCCTTCCACAGCCAAACACTTGCAGGTTGATAGGTAAATTGGTCATTGTAAATTGCCCCTAGTGTAGGTAGGTGGTAGGAGAATTGAGGGAAGGTGGGGATGTGGTAGGGAATATGGGATTAATGTAGGATTAGTATAAATGGGTGGTTGATGGTCAGCACAGACTCAGTGGACCAAAGGTCCTGTTTCAGTGCTGTATCTCTCTCTGACTAAGACTGGTGAAAATTCAGCCCATTAACTCAATTTGTCTCTCCACAGATGCTGCCTGACCTGCTGTGTATTTCTAGCATTTTCTGTTTTTATTTCAGGCTTCTCATGCAGCTTGGCTTTACTGCTGTCTAACGAGAGCCTGACAAGTGAAATATAGTGCTAATTTTTGTATTGATACCAGTCTGCAGTAATACAAAAGTGACTGTATAACTGCAATCTGAGATAATATAAATTGTCCGTAGTCCGTTGGAAAGTGTGGACCTTTTCTAACAATCCTTCATATGCATTGTGAATAAAAATGCCTGGGTGGGAGAAAGAAGGAGCTTAGTTTTGTTAAAATTGTTTGAAGTTTGCTTTTGTTCATTATCTTGTCAAAATAAATAAAAATGCTAAAAGATGTGGTTGATTGCACTTAGAAGGTAAAACCCTAAACCTAACCAAAGATAGGTTGGATGTAATTGTGGAGCATTTCGTTTGGAGCTCTGTCATGCTTCATGAAGTTTGAAAGAATTAAAATGAGTATTCAATAATGTTGGGTCACTGACCCGAAACGTTAACTCTGCTTCTCTTTCCACAGATGCTGCCAGACCTGCTGAGTGATTCCAGCATTTCTTGTTTTTGTTTCAGATTTCCAGCATCCGCAGTATTTTGCTTTTATTCAATAATGTTAACTGCTCTTTGAATTGCTAATAGCTTATTTGTAGTAGAACAGCACAAACAATCATGAAGATCATCATTATGTGTGCCACCTGTGTCATTGCTCTTTAAGATATATTTTCCTTGTAAATCTTCCATCAATAAATGGAATTCTGGAGCTCAAAGAGATGCAACAATGAGGCAACTGCAGAATGATTAGCTAGTGGTCTGTAATCTATTGTGAAACTCTTCTGCATGGAATTACTATTGTTCAGTTCTAGTTATGTAATGCCTTTAGAAAGAGGATGCATTGTATCTGGTGGAGTTAGTAAGAATTTACTTGAAATATTTGAAGGACCCAATATTGATATAATGATCAAATAATTTAAGGGTTTATAATGGAAGCAGCGGCAAAAAAACAGAAACTATAAACAACTTGGCAAGGCATTAATGCCCTAATACTTGGTCAACCTGTCATCACCCACGACACAATCTGTTTTAATAAAACAAACCTTAATGTCCTGTTGTGTGACATTCACAACAAACGTGTTAATATGTTTGTAAATTTATTTGTTTCTTTTAACAAAAGGATTAATTGTTTTGTGGAGTAATGCTTATGATGCTAATGTGACAGCACAATTTGAAGCCATTCAACCCTCTGAGAAATCTGCACTCCTCCAATTCTGGCCTCTTGAACGTCCTTGATTTTCATCGCTCCACAATTGGCGGCCATGCCTTCAGCTGCCAAGACCCTAAGTTTTGGAATTCTCTCCCTAAACATCTCTGGCTCTCTTCCTCTCTTTTTTCCTTTCAGAAGCTCCTTAAAACCTACCTCTTCGACCAAGCTTTTGGTCATCTGCCCTAATATATCCTTATGTGTCAAATTTATAGATATTGCTCCTGTGAAGCACCTTGGGGTATTGACTATGTTAAAGGTGCTATATAAATAGAGGTTGTTGTTGTTTTTCTTGACATGTAAAGAAAGCCTGAAAAGGAAAAGAAAAAAAAACTGCTTATTAGCTTGTTGAACTCCAACAAGATTAGAGTGAAATCCCAGGGTCACCTGTCACCTAAATTGGCATGCCTTAGGTTAAAATTTAGCATTTCTCAGTGAAGCTGCAAGGAGCGGTTACTGGGCCAATGATCAGCAAAAGGAACCCTGGACAATTTTATTCCCTTTCTAGCCCAGGATGCTGAGATGAGTGATTCCTCAATGTTACCCCAGCTTAGGTTGTGTAAGTAATGTTTGCCATATAAATACCGTGGCTACAAGAGCAGGTCAGAGGCGAGGAATCCTGAGGCGAGTAACTCACGTCCTGACTCCCCAAAGCCTGTCCACCATCTACAAGGCACAAGTCAGGAGTGTGATGGAATACTCTCCACTTGCCTGGATGGGTGCAGCTCCAACAACACTCAAGAAGCTCGACACCATCCAGGACAAAGCAGCCCGCTTGATTGGCACCCCATCTACAAACATTCACTCCCTCCACCACCGACGCACAGTGGCAGCAGTGTGTACCATAGATCACAGGACGAGCCTGGAGCATGGAGGAGGGGGGATGAGAGATTGCGGAGTGGGCTTGGATTATGGGGGGAACAGGGATCACATTGGGAAGCAGAATGGCCCAGAAGCAGTGGTGGAAAAGTACTGAGATGCTGGATCTGACTGTTCCCGCTTTCCTTCAGCTGCTGAGTTTTCCTGAGCCTTAGGAAAACTGACCTGCAACCATTAAATACAAAATGCTGATGAAATCTGAGGCACACAGCCACATTTAAATATTATAATTACTGACCTGTCTCTGCTGAGTGGGTTGCTTGTGTGACACCAAGCTTGCCACAGTTAAACCAGAAGTTCACGGTGACTTTGGGTCAAGTTTCCCTATTTTCAAATTTAAACCTCCTCCACCACCCCCTCCTGTCCGTTAGGCAGTTAACATCAAAATCACGCCAATGGTATTCCAGAAACCCTAAATCTCCCAGTACGAGAAGCTGATTTCAGTAAAAAGCTACTCAATCTTTTGAAATACTTGTGATCATAATTAATCAGCGCTGCTGCCGAAAGCATGTTCCAAAAAAAAAAAATTGTAAAATTAGTCAAGATGGTTCATCTAAAGTGCCCGTATCTTTTTGAAAACCCCTCCCCTCATTTTGCTTGCTTAAAATCAAATACATCAAATACACTGTTGCATCATGTGTCACTTGTACATAGTGACAGAAATGATTTTGCCGATTGGATGCTTTCACTTCCAAAGCATAAAGTCAGAACTTGCTGAAGAGATGGCAAACCGGGGATTAGAGCTAACTAGTAAGTCATGAAGGAGCCTGAGATAGTTCCAGCTGACTCTCGCTATGTTTGTAGAGGTAAAACTCTTTTAAGAGTGCATTATACTGCCACGATCACATCAGTGTGAAAGCTGCACCTTCATACAAAAATGGTAATACAAGTCAGGAGCTTACTGAGCATGCTAGGCACATGAGGGGGCGATTTTATTCTGGCAATAAGGGTCCTGACGGCAGGCCAGAAGGCTGTGGGAGACACTGCCTCGGCACTCGTTGGATCACTGTTGCTATTTCACGATGGGCAGCCAATTAACTGTCTGCTTCATCCTTGAGGGGACGAGCTACTGCCTCTAGGGACGCTGGCCAATTGGAAGGTGGCAGTTCTGCAGTACCGGCAGAGCCACTGGGAACATCATTGACCTTCCCTGCCTCAGGCAAAATCGCAGGGGGGCCCGGTCAACGTTGGGAATGGCACCCCTTGCCATTCTCTTTGCTCCCCCTGCCTCCTTTCCCGTCTCCGAGGGAAATGTCAGGCCCCCTTCTCACACTGCTTTGAGTGTGAGTGTAACTCGAACCTCTTTGTGGTAATCGTTTCATTTCTGCAATGCATTAGAACAACAGGACTGACTGAACATTGCAGTAAATACAAGGAGTTTGCCAAAATTGCACCATGCAGTGTGAAAACAGGAGTTTAGCTAACAATTTGAAGTTTGTACACATCCCAGCTTATCTGTTGAGCCGATCCCACCCCCAACCGGCCATCCCCACATATCTCCACCAGTCCTCCCTCTTAAGTATGTCGGGTGTCATTACTGGAAGTACTGGTCTCCATATTTAAGAAAGGATATATTTGCACTGGAGGCAATGCAGTGAAGATTTACTAAATTGCTCCCTGGAATAAGGGGGTTGTTCTATGATGAAAGGCTGAGTAAATTCGGCCTATATTCTCAGGAGTTTAGAAGAATGAGAGGTGATCTAATTGAGACATACAGGATTCTGAAAGGGCTTGAGAGGTTAGAAACTGAGAGATTGTTCCTGCTGGTCAGGGAATCTAGAACATGGGGACACAGTCTCAGGATAAGGAGCCGATCATTCAGGACCGAGATGAAGAGAAATTACTGCACTCAAAAGGGTTGTGAATCTTTGGAATGCTCTACCCCAGACGGTTGTGGATGCTCCATCATTGGGTGAGATAGATTTTTGGTCTCACAGGGAATCAAGGGATATGTGGAGCGGGCAGGAGAGTGGAGTTGAAACCCAAGATCAGCCATGATCGTATTGAATGGCGGAGCAGCTTCAATGGGCCATATGGTCTACTTCTGCTCCTATTTCTTGTGTTCTTGTGAAGTGAGTACAAATCTAAGAGTAAATCAGCAGATAAGGCTAGAGGTTACAAAATAATAAAAGGATGAAAATAAAGGCTCTGTATTTGAATGCACATAGCATTTGAAAGAAAACAGATGAAGTGATAGCGCAAATAGAAAAAGCTAAGTATGATCTGATAGCCATTACAGAGACATGGCTGCAGGATGGCATAGATTGGGACCTGAATATTGAAGGGTACATGGTATTTACGAAGGACAGGAAGCTAGGAAAAGGTGGAGGGGTGGCTCTGTTAATTAATAGTGCTATTAGCACAACAGAGAGGGATGACCTAATTTCAGTAAACCAGGATGTAGAAACGGTTTCGGTCAAGATGAGAAATGATAAAGGCAAGAAGTCACTTGCGGGAGTGGTGTACAGGCCCCCTAACAGTAACCACACAGTAGGACAGGGTATAAAGGAAGGAATAATGGGTGCTTGTCAGAAAGGTACGGCGATAATCATAGGGGATTTTAATCTACATATAGACTGGAAGAATCAGATGGGCAAAGGTAGCCTAGATGGGGAGTTCATAGAATGTTTTCGGGATAGTTTCTTAGAACAGCACATTCTGGAGCCAACCAGAGAGCAGGCTATACTAGACTTGGTATGGTGCAATGAGTTAGGACTAATTAATGACCGCATAATGACAGTGCCCCTAGGCAGCAATGCTTATAATAGGATTGAATATCACATTCAGTTTGAGGGAGAGAACAGTGGATCTAAGACCACTATTTTAAACTTAAATAAGGGCAATTACGAGGGCATGAAAGCAGAGCTAGCTAAAGTGAACTGGCAAAGTAGTTTAAGGGATAGGTTAAGAGAGATGGAGCGGCAGACATATGAAGGGATATTTCCGAATACACAGAATAGATATATTCCAATGAGAAAGAAAAATTCCAAGGGGAGGACCCACCATCCGTGGTTAACGAAAAAAGTTAAAGATAGTATCTAACTTAAAAACAAAGCTTATATATGCGCAAAAATGGGTGGCAGGTCAGAAGATTGGACAGAATATAAAAAGCAGCAAAGAATGACTTAACGATTAATAAGGAGGGAAAAGTTAAGAGTACGAGAGAAAGCTGGCTAGAAATATAAAAACAGACAAGTAAGAGTTTCTATAGATTTTTTTTTAAAGAGTTAACAAAGTTAGTGTTGGTCCTATAGAAAGTGAGCCTGGGGAATTAATAATGGAAAATAAGGAGCTGGCAGATGAATTGAACAGATATTTTGCGTCAGTCTTCACTATAGAGGATACAAGTAACATCCCAGAAATAGCTGTAAATCAGAAAATGGAAGGGATGGTGGAACTCAAGAAATGTTCTTATATTCAGGGATACAATATTTAAATCCTCCAAGTTACACACCTTCGTGATTTGGACATATATTGATGTTCCTGCACGGTTACTGGGTCCAAATTCTGGAACTCCCTGCCTGACATCACTGTGAAAACACCTTCACCACAGGGACTGCAGCAGTTCAAGAAGGCTCACCACTACCTTCCCAAGGGCAACTAGGGGTGGGAATAAATGCTAGTGATACCCAAATCCACAGAATAAATTTTAAAAGATCTAAAATAATCTTTTATATTCAATAGATAAAAGTGCACTTTTTTATAACCGCAATATGTGTAAAAATCTGGAACATCAGTTAACCAGTTATTGAGAAGCTGGAATGAAAAAATGCCATTTAATGCACCCAGCAGCATTGTATTTTAGGTCCTTTATCATTCAATAATGTGTTTATCTTATGAAATCTCAATGTACCATTAGTACTAATCGTTTGAACATTATGGTCTTTAGGTGAATTTGTATATCTAAACATTCATTTTGCCTTGCTAATCACTGCCATACAGTATGATAATGCTTTTAGCATTTGATCAACTGCTTCGTTTAATCTTCTTTTCTCACTCATTTTATTTAGTGGCTTCATATTATCTTTCTGATTATTTTTTTCTTGTTTTTAACTAGCATTTACGTTATGCTACCATACACACACCAAGGTTCCTTCGACAGCACCTTCCAAACCCGTGACCTCTACCACCTAGAAGGACAAGGGCAGCAGATGCATGGAAAAAATCCACCTGCAAGTTCCCCTCTAAGCCACACATCATCCAGACTAGGAACTATATCAACGTTCCTTCACTGTCACTGGGTCAATATCCTGGAACTCTCTTCCTAACAGCACTGTGGGTGCACCTACAACCCAAGGACAGCAGCGATTCAAGAAGCTCACCACCACGTTCTCAAGGGCAATTAGGGATGGGCAATAAATGCTGTCCTAACCAGCAACACCCACATGCCCCGAATGAATTTAAAAAAAACACCTTTCTAGTAGTTAGGTCACTGAAAAACAACTTAAATTATATATCTCTCCCCTAACCATTGTGCTCACACATTTGTTGATGAATGGGTGACACAGTGGCGCAGTGGTTAGCACTGCAGCCTCACAGCTCCAGGGACCCGGGTTCAATTCTGGGTACTGCCTGTGCGGAGTTTGCAAGTTCTCCCTGTGACCGCGTGGGTTTTCGCCGGGTGCTCCGGTTTTCTCCCACAGCCAAAGACTTGCAGGTTGATAGGTAAATTGGCCATTGTAAATTGCTCCTAGTGTAGGTAGGGAATATGGGATTACTGCAGGGTTAGTATAAATGGGTGGTTGTTGGTTGGCACAGACTCGGTGGGCCGAAGGGCCTGTTTCAGTGCTGTATCTCTAAATAAATAAATCAACTTACTAAGTAGAACATCTCAGTACAATGCACAGACTGAGATGTTCTATCCAGTAAAATGATCAACAAATTTCTCATTATATGTGAAGCAATTCGGGACTTGGTAAATATTTATTCATAAAAGATCTGCAGATAATGTATGTGGATTTAACTGAATTCACAGAGTATTTTTTAGTACCTACGATTCAGGGATTTGCATTATTTTCCACACATACACCTTAACTCTAATAATGTGCCACTGACAGCACAAAAAATATTAAGCAGCTTAAAGTACATTTATATAATGAGGGAAGTTACTCATTAAAATGCTGTCATCTGCTCTTTCCTACTTATCAGTTCATTAATTAAACAAGCTGTGGTGTGCCTTAGAACTCCCACATGTATCGTCAATAAGGACATAAAAACATAAGTCATAGAAGCAGGAGTTGGCCATGTGGCCCTTGAGCCTGCTCCGTCATTCAATAAGATCATGGCTGATCTTTTACTGCAACTCCACTTTCCCACCCTATCCCCATGTCCCTTGATCCCCCAGTTCCAAAAATCTATTGATCACTGTCTTGAATTTACTTAATGACTGAGCATCCACAACTCTCTAGGGTAGAGAGTTCCAAAAATTCACAACCCTCTGCGTGAAGAAATTTCTCTTCATCTCAGTCTTCAGCAGTCAACCCCTTATTCTGAGACTATGACTCCTAGTTCTAGACTCTCCAGCCAGGCAAAATAGCCTCTCAGCATCTAGCCTGTCTAGTCCTCTAAGAATTATATACATTTCAGTGGGATCACCTCTCATTCTTCTAAACTCCAGAGAATATAGGCCCATTCTACTGCATCTCTCCTCACATGACAACGCTCTCATCCCAGGAATTAATCAATGTAATTGGCTCTTTAGCCAATGTTGATTTATGCATTAATATTGATTTGGGTAATATACTTTTAATGCCACAGAATGGCACTCAAAGAGAAAATACTGGAAATACTCAGCAGGTCAGGCAGCATCTATGGAGAGAAAAGCAGAGTTAACATCTCAGGTGAATGAACTTTCATTCAGAACTGGTAAAGATTAGAAATGTAATGAGTTTTGAGCAAGTGAAAGGGGATAGGGGGGCTGAAGAATGAAACGGAAGGTCTGTGATAGGGTCGGGGGTGGGGTGCAGGAGACATTAAATGACAAAAGGTTTCATGGTACAAAGCAAAGTAATGAAACAAAAGATGTGTCGGAATGAGGAGTAGAGAGCTGTATAGCTGCTGTCTGAACACAAGGTAAAGGAATGAAGAAAGAAATGGGTTGGGGGTGGGGAACTGCTTAAAAAAATGAGAAAAGAAAAAAAAATTGGGCCAGAGGTTATGATCTAAAATTACTGAACACAATGCTGAGTCCGGTAGGCTGCATGGTGCCCTGTTGAAAGATGAGGCGCTGTTCCTCGAGCTTGTGTTGAGCTTCATTGGAACACTGTAGCAGGTCGTGAACAGAAGAGACAGAGTGGGAGCAAGATGGAGAATTGAAACGACAAGTGACAGGAAGCTCAAGAGTCGCACTTGTGGACTGAATGGAGGTGTTCCACAAAGTGGTCATCCAGTCTGCATTTAGTAGAAGACATCACATAGTAAGCAGCAAATACAGTACACTAAATTGAAAGAAGTATCAGTAAATTGTTGTTTCACTTGGAAGGAGTGTTTGGGGCCCTGGTAAATGGGAAAGGAGGATGTAAAAAGACAGGTGTTGCATCTCCTGCACTTGCATGGAAAGGTGCTGTAGGGAAGGGGGGAGGTGTTGGGAGTGATTGAAGAGTGGACCAGGGTGTTGCGGAGGGAACGGTCCCTTCAGAATTCTGAAAGGGGAGGGGATATATTTGGTGGTGGCATCACACTAGAGGTGGCAGAAATGGTGGAGGCTGGTGGTGTGGAAGGTGAGGACAAGGGGAACCCAATCATGGTTCTGGGTGGAAGGGGAAGATGTGAGAGTGAAAGTGTGTGAAATAGAACAGACACGTTTGAGGATCCCGTCAACCAAGGTGGAGCAGAATCCTTGGTTGAAAAAAAGGAAGCCATATTGGAAGCGCTGGTATGAAAGGTTGCATCATCTGAACAGAGATGGAGAAACTGAGAGATGGAATTGAGTCCTTGCAGGAAGTGGGACTGTGGAAGTGTAGTCCAGGTAGCTGTGGGAGTCCATGGGTTTATAGTGAATCTTATATGAACATATGAACATACAAATTAGGAACAGGAGTAGGCCACTCGGCCCATCGAGCCTGCTCGGCCATTCAACAAGATCATGATTGTAACTTCAACTCCTCATTCCCGCCCAATAACCTTTCACTCCCTTGCTTTTCAAGAATCTATCTAACTCTGTCTTAAAAATATTCAAAGACTGTGCTTCCACCGCCTTTTGGGAAAGAGAGTTCCAAAGACTCACGACCCTCAGAGAAAAAATTTCTCCTCATCTCTGTCTTAAATGGGTGACCCTTTATTTTTAAACAGTGACCCCCTAGCTCTAAATACTCCCACAAGAGGAAGCATCCTTTTCACATCCACTCTGTCAGGACCCCTCAGGATCTTATATGTTTCAATCAAGTCACCTCGTTGTTCTAAACTCCAGCAGATGCAAGCCTAGCCTGTTCAACCTTTCCTCATAAGACAACCGCCCATTCCAGGTATTGGTCCAGTGACCCTTCTCTGAACTGCTTCCAATGCATTTACATCCTTCCTTCAATAAGGAGACCAATACTGTACGCAGTACTCCAGATGTGGTCTCACCAATGCCCTGTATAGCTGAAACATAACCTGCCTACTTTTGTATTCAATTCCCCTCGCAATAAATGATAAAGTCCTATTAACTTTCCTAATTACTTGCTGTACCTGCAGACTAAGTTTATTAGACATGACTTATCCATTACAAATCCATGCCGGCTGTCTCTAATGAGCACATACTTATCCTACTGCTCCGTCCCTCTGTCCCTAATAACAAATTCCAGTAACAGACGATCGGCTAATAGGCCTATAATTTCCTGTTTTATCTCTCTTAACCTTCTTAAATAGTGACATTGGCAATTTTCCAATCCAAGGGTACAATTCCTGACTCCTGAACCCAATGTGAATGTTGGATTAAATGTTTACATAGTTTGATACACAGCCTTTGTGATACTGTGGAGATCAATAAAAATATATTTTGTTATACTATTGACCACAAACGTTATTTGAATCTAATCATCCATAGTACAGTTATGGTTCTTTTAAACAAATCTGTGACAATCTTCCAGCAAAACCCGTCATTACAGTTTTCGGTGGTAGTGTTTTGTTCAGCATGACACAAAATTTATTCTTTACACTATGAGTGAAATATGTGTATGCTCAAAATAGCATCTAATTAAATATTGGATTCTGTAGATTACAAGTTAGAACATTGACGTTATTTAAATTATTTTAAGATATTGATTTAATGATTAATCAATTATAACTTGAGTGAGTCACATTGTTTAACCTGTAAATAATTTATGTAACAGCAATTAGATTAGATTGAGAGCAAAATATAGATTTCCACAATGAAGATGAATTAGCAAGTAGATATATAAGCAGTTTACATATTTTTTTCAATCAAGGTTTCTGAGATATAGTATTGAGTCTTTACGTGCTTCAGTTTATATTTAATAGTTCGCAATCTACATTTGAAAGCAGTTCTCCAAAAGTAAAAGGTAACTAGGTTGTTGATCTAGATTCAATATTGTTATCTGATATAAAGTACACCTGGACTCTAATAAAATATTTGTTTGTCAATTCCGGTTCTGCTTGTATCAGAATATTTCGTGGATTTTGATTTATTTGGGGCATCATTTAGCCTCTTACTTTCATAATTTATTTTGCTCTGGGGCTATTTACAACATTGTTGCAGACTTCCGAGAAATTGTAGGGGTGTTGCTTTCCACTCCTTGCCTCCTCAATTGGCCAAAACTCTGGGGGCTTTGTATTTCATATGCTGAGCCAAGGCATTGGTATCGATCCTGAAGGTCATGTTATCTGATTTGATGCCATAACCTAATTTCATATAGTAATCTGATTTCACCAACCTAACAGCAACCCCCTAGTTGCCAACTTTGAAATTTTATGTTACATCTGAATGTGTCTGAAAGGAATTTAATTTTCAGATTGTGTTGGAAATATGCAATGTACACAGATTAATTAGTAGTTACCTTTATCTTAAAGTAGGACCAAACATATAACACTTATTAGTGTTCTGAATTTTTGAAAAAAATTGAATTGATACAGATAGTAGAATAATTACAGTAAATTTAAAAGTGTTAATACATTTGTTTTCTACTGCTATGTGGTGGACGCACTGGAGGTAGTAGACGTGACAATGTTGGTAGTCTCAGGTCTGAATGTAAATTACATCATGTACCTTTATTAGAATTAAATGAATACACGTGTAATTTGAAATTACAACGAAACAGTTTAAAGTGCTTTGAGGGCTTCATTTTATACATATAGAAGAAACGGAAGACAAATATTTGATATTGAGGCTCAGCTGTTGCTTCCTTTTCTTGGTTAAGTGTTGGTCAGACCATATAACGGAACACTTGTCTGCTGGTATACAACACGGATCAACGTTGCCATTACCCTGGTGGAACTGCGTTCAGACATCCAATCATGAAATAGCATTGAAGTCGCCACAGTGAAGTTTGCAGCTTTGCATAGCCATTCTTGCACAGAGGCAGGCAATGGACATTAGCAGTCAGAGTGAAAACACAGTCGAATACAAAGAGATAATTCAAAAGCATGAATATACATTTAAAAAATGGAAACATTTTTACAGATGTTACGTAACAGAAAGCCTGACCCAACCCTAAAAGTTGACAATTATATCCAAAAGGTTAGAGTACTCGTTTTTTAATTTGAATACGGACTTTCATTCTTTACTCTCCTGCTCACCTCCAGGCTGATCCCCCCCTTCACACAGGTAGTCTACGCTGAGTGAGCCACAGACTGTCAGACCTTTCTTTCTTTGCTGCTGTGTGTACGAGCCAGTCGCTGGTGCCAGTAACACGGCAAGGCAGATGCAGTGCCAGTTTTCCGCACTGATCACACGCAGCTGTATGAAGTGTGCATCTGACTTACTATACTATTAGTAAAAGCACCATAATTACGTGCATACAAGCATACGAATTAGGAGCAGGAGTAGGCCACTGGGTCCCTTGAACCTGCTCCGCCACTTGATCAGATCATGGCTGATCTGATTGTGGTCTCAACTCTACTTTCCTGTCTCCCTTCTATAACCTTTGACTCATCTGTCAATCAAGAATATATCTAACTCAGCCTTAAAAATATTAATGATCCTGCCTCCACTGATCTCTGGGAATCCTGGGCCCTCAGCTTTTCAAGTTGCTGCTTTAAGAGGGGATAGCTGGGTCATACTGTGACTCGGAGCATCTAAAACTACTCTCCTAACATGGGCCAGCTGTTTGTTTCTCCACATTAAAGAATAAGGTAACTAACCAAACAGTTACACATTCCGAAATTCACCAATTAACTTCACTGCATATTTTTATATCTTTTTGTACACTGAAATGATGAAACTCAGTTCAAAATAATATCTGGAAACTAATTTTAAAAAATCTACAAATGCCATAAAAAATCTGAAATGAAAAACAAAGACATCATAGAAAAATAAACAAGAAAACGGATGGTTCAGCAGCATCTGGAAAGAGAATTGCTAGATTAACATTCTGATGAATTGAAGTGCTCGGTCTGCTTCTCTCTGTTTTGGGCTATCATTCTGTCTCTCGCTTTTTCTCTTTGTTTCTCTGTCTTTTCTCTTTTCAGATGCTGTAAGATCTGCTGTGTAGTTCCAGTGTTTTCTGTGTCTTTTTTTTAGACACATAACAGTGCTGGGAAGACCACAAGATGTTTCCAAGTGTTTTGTAACTTCAGAAATCTACAGAAGCTTCTTTTCCTGTCGGTTTACAATTTGTGATATACAGTACGGAACGATTGCCACGGCTGCCAGAGGCACTACAGCACTTTTACAGAAAGACAGTAAATAAAACAGGAATTCTTTCTGTGTCGGGGGTTTCACCGAGTCAAACAGTTGCAGGATGATCAACGACGCCACAATGCAACTTAGTCTGAAGCTGAACTGCTGGCCCCTCTTTCCTTTACAGCTTTCTGTGTACATGGGGGAGTTGAGAGCTAATCCCAATCCAAACAAGGCTCCCATATTCCTGACCAGACCAGCAAAGGGAGTGCTGTCGATGTGGACCCATTCTGCTCGGGCGCACCATCTCTGGGCTTTCTCCACTGACCACAGCAGATCCACTCCCAGCACTTTCAACAGCAGGTAAAAGCCCAGAGCGAAGGAAAACAGGAAGAGAGTGATCTTCAAATACTGCTTGAAGCTTGCGTTGTAGATTGTATTAATTCGACCAAACACTTCAGCCACAATCAATCCTATGTATGGAAATTTACAATTAATATTTCATTAGATATTTAATACCATTGGTAGATAGATAACATATGCACAATATAAAAGTGTGCTAATACCATAGTCATTTTTATGAGCATCTGCAGTATTTTGCTTTCATTTTTATGAGTATCTGGTATATCAGAAATGCAAATCCCCAACAATTAATACAATTTCCCACCAGCTTTAATGCTGTGTTTTTTTCAATGCCGAAGACCTTTCAAATAGTTAAAGAACCTGGGGGTAGAAATTCGTCTTGGCTGGTGGCATAAAACTGCCCAATATAAGCAGTGCCTGATATTGAGCTCCATTGACTCCATAGTCACAGAGACATATAGAACCTTAACCTTATTACAATATGTCAGATTTAGGCACTGCAGCCTAACAGCCATTGGTTCAATTATGTATCTAAAACCCTCAGAACTCAATTATGTAGAATATCACTACTGGGTGCAGACATTCAAATTACTGCAAGTTAAATTAATGCACAATTAATAGAGTTGAACTGTTACATTTTCAATTGAAAAGGAATCCTGACCTGAAATAACCCCCAAGAAGACCTGATGTGGGAAGTGAGCGGCCAGAAACACCCTGGATGTACAGACACAGACCTGAATCACCCAGAACGCTGTCCAAAGCAGAACATGGAGACACCTGAATAATTGGAAAGGTAATTATTGTACAGTTAATCAAAGAATGAGCCCATTACAATGAAACAATAGAGAGGGATTATGGCATTAGTCATCCTCCATCCAACCAACTAATATCCATCCATCCGTATTTATTTTTATTTTCCTGTGTTATAGATTAAACTAACTAGGCTGTATTGGAGGAACTGTAATTTGGCCTTAAGTACCGATGCTTACACTGACATTATTTAAATCAACTTTATGACTGCTGTGGGCAGTTTCTCAGTAAAGGGATTCATCATTAAAATGAAAAGACAACAATTAACAAGGTAAGTTTTTACCAATCATTTCTTTTTGAAAGTTTAATATAGATATTTATTTCACTAAAGTTAGGCTAATATAACATTATTTCACTGTGTATTGGGTTTAGCAATTAGCTGAGAATAAGCTCTCCCCCAAACCTCAGAATGTCAGAATGGACATAATATATACTTGGTACAAGATCCCTAATCGTAACTAGCATTTATGGGAAATAGAGTCAATTCACACAACATTGTACTGAAACTACTTGTACATAAATATTTCTAGAACATTTATCAAGATCAGATTCAATGTTATTAATGTGGCAGTGTTGAGTTTAAACATAATCAACCTTTAAGCATACACACGTAGAGTACTGACATACAGAATTGCATACGTGCTGAACTGCATCCACAACTCATGTATAGAACTGCATTTTATGTACATGAACTCATATCAATCTATACAAACCCAATGTATAGAAGCACTACTGTATATAGCTACTTGTATGTACAAATGATATTTCGAACCTTACCATTTTTGGAAGTAGGGTTGCTTTTTATGTAATCCAAAGGTCAGGAATGCCGTGACCATCACATACCAGACACTGGCTGAACCCATTGCATGACCAGATGGACTGCCTGGCGAACACATCATACAAAGATTCAATTATAAAATGGTCTTTTCTGTTGCTAAACATTCAAGTTATACTTTGCAATGCTTTTAAGCACTGTATCAAGTTAAATAATAAACTACAACAAATTTCAGTATGATCGGCTGATGTACTATATTGAGAAAACTATGAAACTGTTAATTAAATATTTGCATTCGAAGATGACCCCTTATATGGGTGGCACAGTGGCGCAGTGGTTAGCACCGCAGCCTCACAGCTCCAGCGACCTGGGTTCAATTCTGGGTACTGCCTGTGTGGAGTTTGCAAGTTCTCCCTGTGTCTGCGTGGGTTTCCTCCGGGTGCTCCAGTTTCCTCCCACATGCCAAAAGACTTGCAGGTTGATAGGTGAATTGGCCATTATAAATTGTCACTCGTATAGGTAGGTGGTAGGGGAAATATAGGGACAGGTGGGGATGTGGTAGGAATATGGAATTAGTGTAGGATTAGTATAAATGGGTGGTTGATGGTCAGCACAGACTCAGTGGGCCGAAGGGCCTGTTTCAGTGCTGTATCTCTAAAACTAAAAACTAAAATAGACTCAACACCTAATAGTAGAAAACAAGAAGTTTAGGTGTTAATTTTACTGCTTTAAAAATGTTAAATTGTTAAAACTCATTTATTAACTTTCACCTAATGTTAACATTTGGGAAGCTTTTTTGAACACTGCAGTTCAGATTTTCTTTGTCTTGTTTAATGTAAATGGTTCTGGAATTTAAAGTAGAATGTAGTTTACTTAGATTCTATGAAAGATCCTTGCTTTTCATCTCTACTGTCATCAACTCTCGCTTCCAAAAAACTAACCCTTCACCCCTCCGACCTTGCAAATGACCTCCTCATGTCCAAACTCCCTTTCCTCACCAGCGGCCTTGAACATGTTCTTGCCTCCCAAATCCATGCCTATTTTCCCAGACACTCCATGTTTGAATCCCTCCAATCACAGCACTAAAACAGCTCATATCAAAGTCATAAATGACATCCTACGGTGACTGTGAAAAAGGTAAACTTTCCCTCCTCATCCTTCTCGGCCTGTCTGCAGTCTTTGGCATGGTGACCACACCATCCTCCTCCAACGTCTCTCCACTGTCATCCAGCTGGGTGGGACTGCTGACACCTGGTTCCATACTTATCTATCTAATCGGAGCCAGAGAATCACTTGCAATGGCTTCTCTTCCGGCTCCCAGTCTGTTACCTCTGGTGTCCCCAAGGATCATATTTGATCCCAAGATGAGCTTCCAACCACATATCTGCATTATAACTAAGACCGCCTGTTTCCACATCAATAAAATTGCCCCTGCCTCAGCTCACCTGCTGCTGAAACCCTCATTCATGCCTTTGTTACCTCTAGACTTGACTATTCCAACACACTGTATTGGAATCCTACATTCTACCCTGCGTAAATGTTAGGCCATCTAAAACATGCTGTCCGAGTCCTTACTCACACCAAGTGCTGTTCATCTATCACCCCTGTGCTTGCTGACCTACATTGGCTACAGTCAAGCAATGGCTTGATTTTAAAATTCTCATCCTTGTTTTCAAATCCTTCCATGCCCTTGCTACTCTCTATCTCTGTAATCTCCTCCAGCCCCACAACCCTCTAAGATATATGCATTTACTTCAATCATTTAATTCTGGCCTCTTGTGCATCCCTGATTTTCATTGCTCCACCTTCAACTGGCTATGTCCTAAGCTCTGGAATTCCTTCCCTAAACCTCCCTGACTTTCTACCTCTGTTTCCTCCTTTAAGACACCCCTTAAAAACTACCTCATTGACCAAGTTTATGTACATCAGCCCTAATATCTCCTTTTGTGACAGTGTCACATTTTGCTTTATAACACTCATGTGAAGCACCTTGGAACCTTTTATTATTTTAAAGGCGCTATATTAATTAAAGTTGTTTTTGTTATCCAATATAAAAAATCTTTCCAGGATTATTATTCTAATTAAGGTAGCTAACAGATTAAAAACATTAAGAGTGGTATTATTTAACACTAGGTAAAAATTTTTACTTTAGTTGTTAATATGATATATGATTCACTTTGATTACAGAATATCAAGTAGTATTAGACAAGAAACCTTGGCAGTGAAAAGACATTAAAAGTAAAAATAATCAAGATTTAAAGCTACAATTCTTGTTGTTGTCTCTTTAATGCAATGAATTGCCAGTACCTGGTCCTGTTTCACAGGTGATGGAAAACTGCTGCACTAAGGGAAGAGAGGAATTAGCATAAAACTGAGTCTCATGGACCCACCAGTAAGGTCTCTGTCCAAATAAAAACCTGTAAAATAAAGAGAGAAAAGGGTTATATGTCTGCAATATCCCTTATGTAATTTGCTTAAATGTCTGCCTTCTTTATTACTTGTATTTAATGCTTCTAATAGGAAACTTCACTTATAGATACATGTGGGAAATTTGAATGACTGGCTTAGAAAGAGTTTAAAGGATCTGGCATGGAGTGGTCAATAGCTCTGGAAGGTAGGACATTGGAATCCCATTCAGCAGAATTATGTTGGAATCTAACCAGAAACTGGAATCCCTAGTTGAGATTTCCAAGCTCTTGCCAAGAGTTCTGTTGAAGTGCATCATTGCGGTGCCACATTTCATAAATGAACAGGGGGCAGTAGTTTCCTCTCTATCACATTAATCTTAACCAGGGGTACGTTCGGATTAGAATTCTTTTGAGCTTCTCTGCTTTGGATGCTGGTTTGACTTCTGCCTAAACACCATGAAATGTGAACGAGCACATAAACACCCAAGTAATAATTTGCTTCCTCAAAAAAAAAATCCAAATTTTAAAAAAAACAAAAGACATAGATAATGGACTTATAAAGATTTGTTAACCAGAGATAAGGCCAAGAAAAAACATACAGAAAAAAGGTTGAAGAATTATTTATTTTATTATCTGTAATTTATCTTGAAATCTTCATAAATTCAAAATGGAAGAATATTTACTACAATTTTTATAAATATAAATGATTCTCAGATGGTGCAGAGTGACACGGCTCCAATATGCTGTGTGTGGACTGATGGGGTATTTTTCTGCAGTTGCAATTTTCCATTAAATAAGTTCCAAATCTCTGCGTGTCAACACAGGAAGGTGCCACATAGAGATCAGAAGGGCCAAGCACTTTCCTCAGGAAAGCCAGAATTTGCTCTACATTCCCACCCCAAACTCCTGGCAGCATGTTACAGATCACCTCTTGCAGTCAGCTAGAGTTCAGTTGTCTGCCTACCCCTCAGCCCAGGATAACGTGGGCTGTAAGCAGATCAAGGCACAAGAAATGCAATAAACAAATGCCACAAAAATATTTTGTTAGAAATATTGAGCATTTTTCAAAAATTAAGTTTGAAATAAAAAGATTTATTCACCCTCAGTCACAAGTGCTCAGGTCTCAGAACTTAAAATAAGTATATTTGAGGTTACGAAGAATAGTCTCAGTCAGCTATCTGTCATAAATGAGAACTCTAAGGAGCTTCTCAGAAAGTACTTACCATTTAAAGATGAGGTTGAGCCAGTCTCCAATGACTGCCACCCAGATGAGTTTGATGCCCACCGCTTCACACAGGTGGAACCAGATAGGAAAGAAAACAAAGAAAGTGTTTCTCAGGTCTGCAGCAAAAGAGATAAAAGTGAACCAGCTCTGGGAGTCCTGGTAATTCATCTGTAGATACTGCACCAGTTCTACCCCGGAGCTGTGGAGCAAGTCCATCCCAGCATCCATTCTCTGCATGTTCAGAAGCAGTTGCAGGTTTTCTTGACTTTCAGTTGGGTTTCTGCTGTTGCTCTTGGGAATTCAGGGTTTATATAGGAGGTGAGAGAATGTTTTGTTATCTTGTTATCAATTCCATTTCCAGCCAATAATCACAAAACTCTGAGTAAACCCGTGCAAAACAATGTCAATGGCCTTTTTGGCAATAACACCTGCGTCACTGTTGTGACTCAAGCCAAAATTCTAACGCATGAAGAGATCCGCAAGGCCAACTCTTGTGAAAATACTGAGCTTGACAAACCCACAAAATTCATCACCGAAAAACTCTGCACGCTTCACTACTTACATCATTTATAAACTAAATAGAAGAGGGCTCGTGTAGCAATAGGAAATTTGCTGACAGTATCAAGTTATGCAGCCAGATGACTAGCATAAGAGAGATCTGCATCATTCAAAAGGATCTGCAGAAAGTGAATGCATGAACAAAGCAATGACAGTGGATTTTGATGTGGATAACACTTATAAAAATAGAAAATATGAGTGGTCAGAAATGGGTAAAAGGTATTGGAAGCAACTGGTAAGTATTGAGTAATAGAGGTTGTAAGACTAACTGAAATATTGCTCGGTTACCTTCAGTCCATAGAAATTTATCTAAGCTTTGTCTTCTTGATATCTTACCTGTAGTTGATTACATCCATTCAACATAGTTCATATTAGTTAGTGGCTTGATGGGCAAAATGTCTTGTCCACATTCAATGGTTTATTATGAAGGCACAAGCACTCATAGCCATGACTGAAGAATTAGAAACCAACTTCCCCCCACCCTGGAGCATCTATTTAAAATGGTGTTGGCACACCCAAATGTTAACTATTTGGTACATCAGAAACAATCTTGTCTTGGAGTGATGAGCCATTTTCTCTACACAAGTTTGAAGCTCTTTTCTCGGCACAAAATGACCAAAGTTTGAGGCTTCGCTACATTAACATTTTATCTGATGTTTCTTTGATAATAGGCATTTTTGTCAGATATCTTATGAGCAAATTCAGGCAACGTTCTCTAAAAACTAGGTGAAAACTAAAGCAATAAATTTCAGTAGTTTCAAAATGCTTTCTATTATGTGGATAATTTACTTCTGATGGTAAACAAATGTCATAGAGTCATAGAGTCGTACAACACAGAAACAGGTCCTTCGGCCCACCGCGTCCATGCTGACCATAATTCCTATCTATACTAATCCCACCTGCCTGCATTAATTCCATATCCCTCTATGCCTTGCTCATTCAAGTACCTGTCCAGATGCCTCTTAAATGTTGCTACTGTTCCTGCCTCCACCACCTCCTCTGGCAGCTCATTCCAAATACCCAGTATTCTTTGTGTGAAAGATTTACCCCTTTAATCCCCTTTAAACCTCCTCCCTCTCACCTTAAATCTGTGCCCTCCAGTTTTAGTCACCCCTACCATGGGAAACAGACTCTGGCTATCTACCCTATCTCTGCCTCTCATACTTTTATATACCTCTATCATGTCCCCTCTCAGCCTCCTTCGCCCCAGGGAAAACAGACCCAGCCTATCCAATCTCTCTTTATAACTCAAGCCCTACAAACCAGGTAACACCCTTGTTAATCTTTTCTGCACCCTCTCTAGCTTAATCACATCTTTCCCATAGTGCGGCGACCAGAACTGCACACCGTACTCCAAATGCGGCCTAACCAACATTATGTACAACTGTAACATGACGTCCCAACTCTTGTACTCAATGCCTCGTCCGATGAAAGCAAGCATGCCATACGCCTTCTTCACCACCCTGTCTACCTGTGTTGTCACTTTCAGGGAACTATGTACTTGTACCCCAAGGTCTCTCTGCTCAACAACACTCCCCAGGGCACTGCCATTCACTGTATATGTCCTGCCCTGGTTTAACTTCCCAAAATGCATTACTTCGCACTTGTCTGTGTTACATTCCATTTGCCAATCGCTTGCCCACTTTCCCAGTTGATCTATATCCTGTTGTAAGCTTAGACAGCCTTCTTCACTGTCCACTATACCATCAATTTTGGTGTCATCTGCAAACTTACTAATTATGCCCCCTAGATTCACATCCAAGTCATTAATATATATGACAAACAACAGAGGGCCCTGCGGCACACCACTGGTCACTGGCCTCCAATCTGAAAAATAACCCTCCACTACCACCCTCTGCCTCCTGTCACCAAGCCAATTTTGTATCCAATTGGCTAGCTCACCCTGGATCCCATGTGTTTGAACCTTCTGGACCAGTCTACCATGCGGGACCTTGTCAAAGGCCTTGCTAAAGTCCATGTAGACAACGTCCATCGCCCTGCCCTCGTCAATCCTCTTGGTCACCAGCTCAAAAAACTCAATCAAATTCGTGAGACATGATTTCCCACGCACAAAGCCATGCTGACTATCCCTAATCAGACCATGCCTTTCCAAATGCATATAAATCCTGTCTCTCAGATTCCCATCCAATCACTGTCCCACCACTGATGTAAGGCTCACCGGCCTGTAGTTCCCTGGTTTATCCCTGCTGCCCTTCTTAAATAAAGGCACAACATTAGCTATCCTGCAGTCTTCCGGTACCTCGCCCATGGCTAACGATGATACAAAAATCTCTGCCAGGGCCCCAGCAATCTCCTCCCTTGCTTCCTATAGCATCCTAGGATACACCTGGTCAGGCCCTGGGGATTTATCTGAAGTTGACTTTTTTCCCATTCTGGCAATAGGAGAGCACTGCGATAATAGTAACTACTAAAAGTGTCTTAAAGGTCACCAATCTGACTGTAGGAAAAGTGGCAGTTGAAGGACAGAGACATGAGATAAACCTTCTGAACTCTTGTTTCCAAGGGAATCTCAAAGCCACTTCATCATTGGCATCCGCTTTGCTCAGTGCTGAAATAGTGTTTTTCTACTTTTGTTATCATTTCCACTGTCAGTCTATGATTACTACTTAGATCAAGCCCAGCAATAAACAGAGTCAATGTCCTTTCTGTCAACAAGACCTGCGTCATTGCAATAACTGGGATTGAAGCCCTACGCACATCCTAATTCGCAAGGACAGATCTTATGAAAATCGCCTGAATTATTTACAGAAAGAAAAATCAGTTTTGTAGCGAGTTTTTTAAAAAAGTGTTACTCAAATTTTAATTCAGCAATCAACATTCAAAATTATTTTGAAATCCAATTGAATATTGAAGAACAATAACCTCCCACTATAATATTATCTGATTTACCACATATTATTTCCAATAAGGAACACCTAATACACCAATGACAGACAACAAATGTTTATCAATGACATTGATGTCTCCATGGAATCAACGCCAAACTCACTACTGATAGATCGTGGGAAGTCCTGAATGTTGGTGAACAAGAGGTTATGGGACAAAATCAGGTATTTTGCTGAACATCACATGATTTTGTTTGGCTGATAAATTGCTTTACAGAAAGGGTCCAATGTAATGTAACACAACACAGAGAGAATACAGCGGAATCTCAACTAAACACAATCCTATTATCTGCATTCATGATTATTCATAGAAGGACAAGTAAGAATTGTTGAGTTTTAAGTACATTTTTCATCGTCTCTGGAGTCCTTATCAGTCGGATCAATCATTTTACATTGATGTCCGGTACCATACATCTCTGATATTTAGGTTTGGGTCCAGGAAATTAGTGAGAATCAGGGTTTTAGGGGCAAGAGACCAGCCATAATCAATATTTTTTAAAGGATTATATACCCAAATTAATAGAAAAATCATATACTTTATCAACAAATAGTGGGAACTTGATTAGATAGCCAAAATCGACCAATCAAAAGCTGAAAGCTCATGTGTCAGACTAAGTAGAGAAAGTTCCAATTATCTGTCAATTTCCATCATCCAAGATGTAAGGAGAGGGGGGGGGGGGTCTCCATTATGGTACATAATTTAACTATGAACGTAAAAACATACGAAATAGCAGGAATAGACCATATTGACCCTTGAGTCTGCTCCGCCATTTAATACGATCATGGCTGATCTTCTGCCTCAACTCCATTTTCCTGCCCACTCACTATGTCCGTTGATTCCCTGAGACACCAAAACTCTGTCTTTTTCAACCTTAAACATACTTTAACAATAGAGCATCCACAATCCTCTGGGGTAGACAGTTCCAAAGAAGCAGAACGCTCTGACTGAAGAAATTTCTCCTCATCTCAGTCCTAACTAATCGATTCCTTATCCTGAGACTGTGCCCGCTGTTCTAGATTCCCCAGACAGGGAAAGCAACCTTTCAGTGTCTACCCTGTCAAGCCCCGTCAGAATCTTATATGTTTCAATGAGATCACCTCTCGTTTTTCTAAACTCCATAGAGTATCGGCCCAATTTACTCAGTCTCTCATCATAGACAACTTGCTCACGAACCAATCTAGTGAACCATCACTCATGCCTTTCAAAAATATTCTGCTATTCTTACTAACAAAGTGAATAACCTCACACTTCGCCACTATCTGCCACCTCGTTCCCTATTCATTTAACATGCCTATATCTCTTTGCAGTCACTTTATGTCATCCTCACAGCTAACATTCCCACCTAGTTTTGCGTCATCAGCAAACCTGGATATGTTACCTCAGTCTCTGTTTAAGTCATTAATATAGTGTGTAAGTAGCTGAGGCCCCAGCACTGATCCTTTGCTCCATGTATGAAGCTTTCATTAGACTGAAATGTCATTTTCACAGATTGGCAAGATTTCTCGAGATTCATTTTAAGCCACGTGGACTGCTTGTCCTGAGAGTTTTGATGAATCATGCAGGATCACTATTGTAACATGGTCAGTACAATAACATGCTGTTTATTTGGCCAGTAATTCAAATTTATTGCAATGAATGAAATCAAAAGATGTCAGAGTAATGGTGCATTTTTAGTAACATAGTATTTTAGATACTTCTTAAAGAGAAACTAACTTTATATAGGTTTTGTCATTTTTAACTCTGATTTTATTTTTATTCATTCACAAGATGTGAACATCACTGGCAAGGCCAGCATTTATTGCCCATAAGAAGGTGGCAGTGAACTATTTTCTTGACAACTGAGTGGCTTGGTAGGCCATTTCAGAGTGCAGTTAAGAATCAACCACATGGCTATGGTGCTAGAGACCCATGTAGACCAGGTAAGGACGACAGATTTCCTTCCCTAAAGGGCATGGTGAACCAGATAGGTTTTTATGATAACCCAATAGTTTCATGGTCACTATTACTAATATTAGCTTTTTATTTCAAATGTAGTTAATTAACTGACTTTAAATTCCCCAGCTCCTATTGGGGAATTTGAACCTATGTCTCTGAACTACTAGTCCAGTAACATAACCGCTAATCTACTGTTCCTGATAAGCTCAGAGCATCCTATGAATTGCAATTGTATTCTTACAAATGAACCACATTCAGTAACATCTAGATTATGGAATTGGTTTTGTTTTCTGTAGTCATTAACTAACTAGAAGTAAGATTAACGCGTCAGTAAAATATGATGCTGGTATATATCAAATGAGGAGTGACCAGAGTTACATACTTCACACCTTCAAACTTATGGCTTGCGAATAATATCTGGAAATTGTGAATGTGCAAGATTGGTGTGTTCGTGTGATATGGCTCCCATCCCCCACACAGCATCAGTGTTGGAATAGATCTCCAACTTAGTACGAGACTAGAATCTTTTAAAGATGGCAATCCTGTTATGGCACTTTTAACTCCACTCTTTCACAAGTAGGTAGGTCATACAGCTAGTTTGATATTTTCTCTCAATGTTTTGATTTATCATTAGTTGGTACAGAGGGAAAACCTACAATTTTCCTTTAATTTAGTACAGCAGGGGTCCAGTACTCTATTGAGGGAGAAATCGAGGAAAATGGAAGAAAAATATTGGGATAAAGTCGCAAAGATTTAAAAATATGAATTCAGAAGAGTTTTGTAAAGGAGTTTGTAGAAGGTTGATTACTTTGAGTATTGTTTGTATTCAATCGGGCCAGTCAACAGTCTGGTCTGTGCTTGGCTGAAGTATCTTTCAATAACTGTTGGAAAATAACCTTGTGGTTAAACTCCTTCTGTTGATAATTTTAGAGAGAAAATTGGCATGCATGCAAGATGAGATTGAGGGGTATGTGCATTGGAATAATGTATGATCCTTTCTGACCTTTCACACTGGTCTAATCTTTTCTAGCTCCATAAGTTCCCATATTAACTGTTCCAATGCACACAATAAATTTTTCAGTAAAGTTATCAAGAGGAGGGATTTTGTTGCCCACTCCCCCTCTGCATTAAAATCATGCTGACAATAAAACAGTTAATAAAGAGTATTCAATAAAAATAAGGGGGTAGAGTTTCTGTTTTGTGCACAATCATTAATCTGGGCACAAATTACACTTGAAATTTCAGAGCGATGTTTTGGTTCAGGTTTCTACTCAAACTCATTTGCATAATTACAAACATAAAATCTTTCACAAACCAATGTAATTAGGCAGCGTAACAGATAATTCTTTTAGCTTTGCATTAAAAATATTCATTTATGCATTTAAGAGTGGTAACCTGGTGCAGTTTTATTAGTACGTCTGAAAATGGGTTGATCACAGAAATAAGTATTCTGAAGAAGGGTCACCGACCCGAAACATTAACTCTGCTTCTCTTTTCACAGATGCTGCCAGACCTGCTGAGTGGTTCCAGCATTTCTTGTTTTTATTTCAGATTTCCAGCATCCGCAGTATTTTGCTTTTATATTAATAAGTATTTTAATATGAGTGTCTAGTCCACCACCTGTAACCTGCTTTTAAATCACTGAAAATGACTTTTAAAAAACTGTACTGAATGATTTACTAGTTTCATTGGTGTACACTAGTCAGTTTTTTAGTAAATAAATATCTTTAATATGTAAAAGCTCTTAAAACGTGCCTGAGTGCTCTATTCCAGAAAGACAGGCAGTGAATGATAGAACAGGAGCCAAATCTTTACACACGTTATAAGCTTTTATTTACAGAGATACACCGCCTAACCCAACAACCACAGTTTCAGCCTGCTCCTATATGTAGGAGTACAAGTGAATCCCTAGTTAATGCCCAACACCTGAATACAATTAAACACTCACTTACTACACAATTAACATTGTGCACTTAAAAGCAACGAGCTCAATTTGAAGAGACTCCTGAAATGATCACAAACGGGCGCAATCAACCCTTGTCATTTCAATTAGCGGTGCAGCTAGTTTTGTGGGCAGGAGCAGCTTCCAGTGTGGCGTTTAATAAATTAGTGTTAAAGCTCGTGGAAACTTGATTTATGCTCAGTGTAATTTGCTCTTAAATTCCTTAATCTTTTAAGCTGGTTTGGCCAATCTTGGGCTAATTTCGCTGGTAACTCAACATAATCAAGTGGAAACGCTCAGCCAAAATGTTTACTTTATCCATATCAAAAATGTATGAATTTTGGACTTTACTTTGCCCTCTGTAATTTTAAATATTTAAGGATAATTGTGGGAAATGTATCCTAGGAGAAGTAAAAGGTGGGCATGTAAGTCATAAGATAGTGACAAACTTAAAATTTGTATCAGTTGACAAAACACATATCCTTAATGTTTCTGCTTTAAAAGGCAGAAGAATATGTAAACCATGTTATTTGCTAAATAACAGAATCACATTTTATGTAACTCAGCATAAATGGCCAACTTCCTTGCAACCTCTTGCTTGACTTCCGTAAGCTCTGTAAATTTCTGTAAAGCAGTGGAACAATTTACACTGAGAAAATTTCTTTCATTTCACTTTATCTAAGGAATTGTGCAATGCCATCTTGTTAGTAATGATTAGTGAATTCCTGAGAACTGGGTAAAATGCTACGAAGTTGTTGTACAGCTAGAGTACAGATATTGTACAGACCAGCACTTCTTGTGAAATTTCAGGGCCTCATGGTTTAAGCAGAACAAATCACTTGACCATTTAATAGAATAATTGTGCATCCACAGCTGATTAATGAAATTTGGAAGATTTACAGTAGTTAAATGTCTTGAGAAGTGTTCAAAAAATTACTATTGTTGGTGCATCCTGATTGTCTGATACTTACACATTTCAAGCACGCATTCCCTTGTTTCATTAGCAGTTCAGGGTTAGTGGGAAAAAAAGGCCTCTTGCTTTTTTCATGAAAAAAGGAATGTTATTCTTAACTGTTTTAGTTGCCAGGATTGGAAACATAGCAACTAGGCTGCAAATTCTTGCACTCCAGCTCTGTGACACAATGGCCCAGATATTCCACACTTGAGGAACTGCACACATCTTCAATGTGTTGCGGCAAAATATGTTCGTAATCCCAGCCCACATTCTGAGTTCAGGGCTGTTAATTTAACTACGGCAGTATTGAATGGCACCTGCCACTTCCGGCGGGAATTCCAAAGAACAAAAATATGGGTGGGACACGGTGGAACATGACTAGGTCTCACTTCCTACCCTCATCTGCACCAGTTCCACCAGAAACTTGGCAGACAGAAACTGGGAAACTCTGAGAACAGCCCTACTCGAACCATTTTGCTTTAAACGTTCGTAAGTTAGTTTGTTTGGAAGCCTTGTCACTAGATTACAATTTGCAAAAATTCCCCACATGTGTCAAAGGCCAGAATTTTACCCTCAGTGGACGGGAGCTGTCGGTGGCTAAAAGTCGGTGGCGAACCCGCCTCCACCTGGCCTGGGGATCCGGACCGCATTTTGCGGTCCTCAGGCCTTTAATTGGTCTGAGGTGCGACTTCGCTCTCATTGAGGTAGGAAGTCCCATCTAATGGAGCTGCCGGCCAATCAGCGGGCTGGCAGCTCTCTGCCCAGCAGCGCCACTGGGAGCGGTGACAATGCTGAGACTGCAACCCAGCTGAAGATGGAAGATATCGGGGGGCCCCCGGAGAACGGATAAGTTTTTGGGGCCTCGCCGGGAGCAATCGGTTGGCCCCTGGCATGGCAAGGGTAGCCGATTGGGGGGACATGGGGCGTGTTGGGCGTTGGGAGTGGTTGGGGCTTGGGGGCATCTCTCTGTCGGACACAGGGTACCTGATCAGGAGGGCCCTTCTCCCAGGCTGTCAGAAAGCCATCTACTTTTCACAGGCGGCTTTTCTCGGCCTGGACCGCCCACCAGCCAAGGGTAAAATCCCCTTGGCGGTGGGCGGAGGCCCTTAAGTGGCTGATAACTGGCCATTTAAGGACCTTGATTGGCCTGGGGCAGGTGGGCAGTTTTTCGCTGCCACCGCCCTGTGTAAAGTGTTGGTGGAGGAAGGAGTGGGTCAGGAAGGGGCCCCCAAGCCTCTTGCTCCATTTTACGCTCCCCCCCCGCCCCCGCCACCATCCCATTCTTTGTGGGGTGGGGTAAAATTCCAGCCAACGATTGCAAAAAAAAGCTTGCAGCAAAAAAAATTCTGTCCTTTGTTAAAGTATAGTGTTAGCGGTTGTTAAAGAGACTCTATCAACCACTTTGAAAAAGCCATGAGACTTTTTCTTTATTTTGTTTCAAGGAATTAAACATTTGAAAAATATATAAAGTGAAGCAGGAAAGCTGTTAATTTTTAAAAATTAACAGTCCAACTATTAAAATAAATTTTTGTATTTTATTTTTGCAAGAGAAATTATGTACACAAGTTTTCACACTGATATAGCCTTTACAGGATGGTACACTGATGCCCCATTTGTGCATATTTACACAGTAATTTAACATGCTTCTGTGCTATTAGTGAAAGACCCCAGCTGTTACAGGGTTAAAGTTAGCTTTCTTCAGTTTGAAAATAAATGCACATATTAAACATTATAATTCATTTACTTTATTTAAAAATTGGTCAGTCTTAGACGTCTGTTACCACATCTAAAACTGAATCACGCGAAGTGCAATAATGTTAAAAACACTTCAGTCCTTCCTCTCTAGCTGCTTATTAGCTCAATCAATAAATTCAATGACTTGGGTGTTTTTCAAGCTAATAGCTATCCAAATATGTTTGCGTCAGCTTGACATGAGCTTGCTTTGTTCATTGACTCTGTGAACCTAGCTTTTGAGTCCAAAGATCACTGTTTGCGCACTATACTGCTGGCTCCCACTATATATAACAGATCCACATAGTGGAGCAGACAAGAGCTAATCTTGAAAAGGGACAGACTGTGAGAGAGGTTACCTGAAGTTCCCAAAGATGCAGAGAATGGATGCTGGGATGGACCTGCTCCACAGCTCTGGGGTAGAACTGGTGCAGTATTTACAGATGAATTACCAGGACTCCCAGAGCTGGTTCACTTTTATCTCTTTTGCTGCGGACCTGAGAAACACTTTCTTTGTTTTTTTCCCCATCTGGTTCCACCTGTGTGAAGCGGTGGGCATCAAACTCATCTGGGTGGCAGTCATTGGAGACTGGCTCAACCTCATCTTTAAATGGTAAGATTCCTAGAAAAAAGAATCTATGTATATATATATATTCTATTAGCTGCAAAAGCTCAAAATTAGGCTAAATGTTTCCAAGAACCATCCCTATGTAAAATAGGAATGGTTCCACTTCTAATTACAAGACAGGAACAAATTGATCTTTGTAAAGGGTTTGTTTATCATCAAATTTTCATTTTTGTGAGATTGGCTGTGCAGCTTTTTAGCCTCAATGAATGTTGGGCCCTTTCTGGCTTGCATGGCTGAGGTACTCACTGGCCTAGCCAGCTGAGCCCCTGGCGAGTCAGTCTCCACTGTCATCTGAAGGATTCACAGGACTGCTGAGCCCTATTTTTATATGTCCCTCCTAATTTCTCCTCTCTTCTTTTGAAAGTGCTGACCTCCTCTGGGCTGCTTCTGGATAGAATGGTAATTCAACCATGGGGTGCATCACTACCGAATCCTGTCCTCATCAGATGTTTACACATGAGTACTTTCCATGACGTACTCTAGTTGTTTTTTCCCTTACTTCTCAGGGCAATTATAACATTAGACTCCCTCCGCGATGACCAGCCAATACAATGTAGATCAAGATTTCAAGCCACGACCTTTCTGGCCTGTTAACTCAGTACCACACCAACTAATGTGTTTACTGATGAACCTTTGTGGAACCAAGCCAACTGTATGTTTGCACTTCGTATTCTCATACACAATTGACAAAATTCTAACCTTGCTGACCTTTGTGTTGTGTTCAATTGAAAAGGAACTCTTCCAAACATGCAGGCGACACTTCATTCAGAGGTTGTGTGAGATTGTGAACCCAAAGAAATATAAAACCCAGAGATACAGTACTGCATCATAAAGTCGTTTTTTTAAAAAAATGAAGGACTTGTACCCTTGATCAATCAATATCTCTTATTTTAACACATTTTTAAATTTGAAAATAACTGAAGGATGGATTGAATCCTATTCCTGTTCCCTTGACCCTAATCCCACTGACCCGGTGACCACACAACGTCTCGTCCTGGTTACCATGTTAGCTGATATTGTTAACACTTCCTTCTCCTCAGGCACTGCCCTCCTCTCCTTCAAATCTGGCATCGCCCCTCTTCTCAAAAGACCAATCCTTGACCCCTCTATCCTTGCAAATTACCACCTCATCTCCAACCTCCTTCTCCTCTTCAAAGTCCTTGAATGTGTTGTTGCCTCCCAAATCTGTGCCCATCATTCCCCCACTCCATGTTTGAATCACTCCATTCAGGTTTCCGCTGCTGCCATGGTAGTAAAACAGCTCTTATGAAAGTCACAAAGGACATCCTATGTGAACTATCCCTCCTTGTCCTTCTTGACCTGTCTGCAGCCATTTGCAGGCTTGTCCACACCATTCTGCTCCAATGCCTCTCCACCCTCATCCAGTCGATTGGGATTGCACTCGCCAGGTTTCATTCTTATTTATCCAGTCGTAGCCAGAGAAACACATGCAATAGATTCAATTCTCATTCCTGGAACATTACCTCTTGTGTCCCCCAACCCAAGGATCTGAACTGGGCCCCTCCTGTTTCTCATCTACACACTGTCCCTTGGTGACCTCATCCAAAAACAGTGTCAGTTTTCCACATGTATGCTGATGACCCACTCTGCCTCACAATCACCACCCTCCACCCCTCCACTCTTTATAAATTGTCAAACTTGTATTTATATAGCACCTTTGATATGCTAAAGGTGCTCACAGGAGCATTATCAAACAAAGGTTAACACAGAGCCACATAAGGATATGTTAGGGCAGATGACCAAAAGCTTGGTCAAAGAGGTAAGTTTTTGGGAGTGTCTTAAAGGAGGAAAGAGTGGTAGAGAGAGGCAGAAAGGTTTAGGGAGGGAATTCCAGAGCTTAGATCTTAGCAGCTGAAGGCACGGCCGCCAATGGTGGAGTGATCAACAGACGCTCAAAAGGCTGGAATTGGAGGAATGCAGTTATCTTGGAGAGCTGTAGGGCTGGAGGAGATTACAGAGATAGGGAGGGAAAAGCCATGGAGGGATTTGTAAACAAGGATGAGAGGTTTAAAATGAGGTAGTACTTAATCGGGAGCCAATGTAGGTCAGTGAGCAACGGGCTGATGGCTGAATGGGACAAGTTAGGACATGGAGAGCAGACTGTTGAACATCTTCAAGTTTACATAGGGTAGAACGTGGAGGCCAGCCAGGAGTGCATTGGAATAGTCAAGTCTCCAGGTAACAAAGGCATGGATGAGAGTTTCAGCAGCAATGAGCTGAGGCAGGGGCGGAATTGGGCAATGCTATGGAGGTGGAAGTAAACGGTCTTAGTGATGTAGCAGATCTGTGGTCAAAAGCTCATCTTGGGGTCAAATGTGACACCAAGGATGAGAACAGTCTGGTTCAGCCTCAGACAGTCGTCAGGAAGAGGGATGGAGTCGGTGGCTAGTGCACAGTGCTCGTCTCAGAGACAGAAGACAATGGCTTTAGTCTTCCCAATATTTAGTTGGAGCAATTTTTTGCTCATCCAGTCCTGCACGTTGACGCCATCCCTCTCCCTGGCAACTGGCTAAGGCTGAACCAGACTGTTCACAACCTTAGTGTCATATTTGATCCGAGATGAACTGTCGACCACATATCCACAACATCACTAAAACTGCCTACTTCCACCTCCTTAACATCATCTGCCTTTGACCTGCCTCAGCACATCTGTTGCTGAAACCCTCATTCACATCTTTGTTACCTCCAGACTTAACTATTGCAACACACTCCAGGCTGGTCTTCCATATTCTACCCTCTGTAAACTTGAGGCCATCAAAAACTCAGCTGTCCGTGTCCTAAATCGCATGAAGTCCCATTCACCCGGCAGCCGTCTGCTCGCTGACCTACATAGGCTCCTGATTTAGCAATACCTGAATTTTAAAATTCTCATCCTTGCTTTCAAATCCCTCCATGGCTTTGCCCCCTCCCTATCTCTGAAATCCTCTTCAGCTGCACAGCCCTCCGAGATATCGGCACTCCTCGAATTCTGGCCTCCTGCTTATCTCTGATTTCATGCCTTCAGCTGATGAGGCCCTAAGCTCTGGAATTCCCTCCCTAAACCCCTCTGTCTCTTTACCTCTATCTTCTCCTTTAGGGTGCTTCTTAAAACTTACCTCTTTGGCCAATCTTTTGCTCATTTGCACTAATATCTCCCCATGCAGCTCAGTATCGAATTTTGTGAAATGCCTTGGGATGTTTTACTATGTTATAGGCACTATATAAAGTTGTTGTTAGCAGTACATGCATCCAAAGTGATTGCATTTGTCTGGACGCTGAATAAGAGAAGAAGACTTTGGTGTCTCATGGTTCAATACTGCCACTGACCATCACTTGAAGAATATCACAAGGTTGAGAGGTCGGAGGGGGCCCCACTTAATCACTTTCCTCAGGATGGAAGGGAAGAAAATTGAAGGGTTAAAAAGAAGTGAGATTTCAGAAAATTGTTCGGAACGAGTGTTTTCCAGACTGTCCTGTACGAACTGTTTTACTTTCACCATCCCAGCGCTCTACTTTTATTTAAAAGAGCTAAACCTGCATGGCATTAATTTAGAATGTGGTTACATTACAAATCTACCAATTTTTACCGATACAGGTTTGTCCCGATTAAAGCCAAACTCAGGCAGGCCCCAATTCTCAAAGTAGGCTTAAGTGACAATATAACTGTAGCATTGATGGGAAATGAAACTGAATTACGTTAATGTCACACTCATAGAACAAATGAACCCTTAGGTTTCTGATGCCACATCTATACTCACTTAACTTTGTTTGAATAGTAACATTTAGGAACTGTATTGGTGAAAGATATGGATGCATTTTGTTAAAAGATATTTTACAGGATGAATAAACAGGAATCATTAATTAACAAGACCAAGGCAACATTCCGAGATAGTGTCACTGTAATTAGGAGTCAGCAAACAAGGGGCTCTTGGTCCCTAAGTACAATAGCTCCAACTGCTGAGTTCAGCTCATTGTTCAATGTACTTTTAAAAAGCAATTCTTATCAGCATTTTCTAGATATTCCAGTGTAAATCTTTAGCAAATGTTCCATGTTATTAGGTTCTAACATGCTTTGTATTAGTTTAGTGAAATTTTTGAGTGAAAAATCAGAAATTATTTGACATCCAAATATATATACTTAAATCTATTTTCTTCCAAAATGTCTTTTCTTCTCCTTTGCAGGATATTATTTGGTCAGAGACCTTACTGGTGGGTTCATGAAACTTCCTACTATGGCAACTCATCTGTTCCAGTGTTAGAACAATACCCAATCACCTGTGAAACCGGGCCAGGTACTGAGAAACCAACACATTTCCAACAATAGAAACTGCAGATCTTAAAAAATAATGGATTAGACTTTTTTCTACATTCCTGATGATGTAAAATTGACCTCAAATCTTGTCCGTTTCAGGAAGCCCCTCGGGCCATACCATGGGATCAGCTGGGGTTTGGTATGTGATGGTGACAGCATTTCTGACCAGCACACTTCAGAATAAGCAGCATTGCATCCAAAACTGGTGAGTCTCTGAAACACTGAATCTGTTAACACTGATGAATTTGAGGCTGCTAAGCTATGAAGCCTACCAAAACTTGAGCTACATTCATTAGAGGAAAGGTGTGGTGTAGTGGTATTGTTAGTGAGCTAGTAATCAAAAAGCTTAGGCTAATGTGTTGGCGTTGTGGGTTCAAATGTCAGCCAGTAGAGTTTTAAAAAAGAAAATCAGAATTGAAAGCCAGCCTCTGTAATGGCTTCATTGATTGTTGTTAAAAACCCATCTGGTTTATTAATGTCCTTTAGGGAAGGAAGTCTGCTGTCCTTACCTGATCTGGCCTACAGTGATGTGGTTGACTCCTAACTGCTCTCTGAATTGGCCTAGCAACAGTGATGCCCACATCCCATGAAAGAATTAACAAAAGATACTGTTAGAAATCACATGAAAGGCTGTAAGTTATATTTAAAGTTTAACTGCAACAAACACTCCAAATATTAGGAGAGTATTTCACAGGGAGCCTCCATGAAACCTGGTGACAGGGTTTAGTGTGAAAGAACGAGTTGGTGATGCAGAGGTTATGATAGGTACACAACTCAAGCAGTCTCTGCCCGTTCTCATTCATCCTTCCAACGCCATAGCGCCCAAGGCAGGAGGGCCATGAGTCATGGTCGGCCCCAACCCTGGCATTAAAGTCCCCCAGCAGGAATAGGTGTTCGGTGTTGGGGATGCTGCTAATGATGTTATGGAGTTGTTCATAGAACTGGTCTTTAGCTTCAGGTGCGGAGCAGAGTGTTGGAGCATAGATGCTGAGTAGGTGTACTGGACCAGAGGTGGTGAGCAGTCGGATGGACAGTATGCGTTCCGAGCCATTTGAGGGAGGCTCTATCATGCTGAGCAAGGAGTTTCTGATGGCGAAGCCCACTCCATGCTGTCTTGGTTCTTCAGGATCCCTGCCCTGCCAGAAGAAGGTGTAGTCTTGCTCTGCTAGAGAGCCACTCGCGGGGAGGCGAGTCTCCTGAAGTGCTGCAATGTCCACATTGAATCTACTGAGCTCGTTGTTAATGATGGCGGTCTTCCGAGAATCGTTGATTTGTGTAAGGTCTTCCGACAGGCCAGGACACATAGTTCTGACATAGCCAAGATCACGTCGTTGGCACCAGCTAGACCTCATTGTCACAAGGCGAGCCGCCTTAAACAGTGTTCAAATCACACGCAGCTTCCACAGTGCGGACTGCGACACCGACCACTCCCTGGTGTGCAGCAAGGTTAGACTCAGACCAAAGAAGTTGCATCATTCCAAGCAGAAGGGCCACCCGCGCATCAACACGAGCAGAATTTCTCACCCACAGCTGTTACAAAAATTTCTAAATTCACTTGTAACAGCCCTTCAAAACACTCCCACAGGGGATGCTGAGACCAAGTGGGCCCACATCAGAGACGCCATCTATGAGTCAGCTTTGACCACCTACGGCAAAAGTGCGAAGAGAAATGCAGACTGGTTTCAATCTCATAATGAAGAGCTGGAACCTGTCATAGCCGCTAAGCGCATTGCACTGTTGAACTACAAGAAAGCCCCCAGCGATTTAACATCCGCAGCACTTAAAGCAGCCAGAAGTACTGCACAAAGAACAGCTAGGCGTTGCGCAAACGACTACTGGCAACACCTATGCAGTCATATTCAGCTGGCCTCAGACACTGGAAACATCAGAGGAATGTATGATGGCATGAAGAGAGCTCTTGGGCCAACCATCAAGAAGATCACCCCCCTCAAATCTAAATCGGGGGACATAATCACTGACCAACGCAAACAGATGGACCGCTGGGTTGAGCACTACCTAGAACTGTACTCCAGGGAGAATGCTGTCACTGAGACTGCCCTCAATGCAGCCCAGCCTCTACCAGTCATGGATGAGCTGGACATACAGCCAACCAAATCGGAACTCAGTGATGCCATTGATTCCCTAGCCAGCGGAAAAGCCCCTGGGAAGGACAGCATTACCCCTGAAATAATCAAGAGTGCCAAGCCTGCTATACTCTCAGCACTACATGAACTGCTATGCCTGTGCTGGGACGAGGGAGCAGTACCCCAGGACATGCGCGATGCCAACATCATCACCCTCTATAAAAACAAAGGTGACCGCGGTGACTGCAACAACTACCGTGGAATCTCCCTGCTCAGCATAGTGGGGAAAGTCTTTGCTCGAGTCGTTCTGAACAGGCTCCAGAAGCTGGCCGAGCGCGTCTACCCTGAGGCTCATTCCATGACAATATGAAAGGCACAATTCAACATGGTGGCTCCTCATCAGAGCCCTTTCCTATCCTGAGTGGTGTGAAACAGGGCTGTGTTCTCGCACCCACACTTTTTGGGATTTTCTTCTCCCTGCTGCTTTCACATGCGTTCAAATCCTCTGAAGAAGGAATTTTCCTCCACACAAGATCAGGGGGCAGGTTGTTCAACCTTGCCCGTCTAAGAGCGAAGTCCAAAGTACGGAAAGTCCTCATCAGAGAACTCCTCTTTGCTGACGATGCTGCTTTAACATCTCACACTGAAGAATGCCTGCAGAGTCTCATCGACAGGTTTGCGTCTGCCTGCAATGAATTTGGCCTAACCATCAGCCTCAAGAAAACGAACATCATGGGGCAGGATGTCAGAAATGCTCCATCCATCAATATTGGCGACCACGCTCTGGAAGTGGTTCAAGAGTTCACCTACCTAGGCTCAACTATCACCAGTAACCTGTCTCTAGATGCAGAAATCAACAAGCGCATGGGTAAGGCTTCCACTGCTATGTCCAGACTGGCCAAGAGAGTGTGGGAAAATGGCGCACTGACACGGAACACAAAAGTCCGGGTGTATCAGGCCTGTGTCCTCAGTACCTTGCTCTACGGCAGCGAGGCCTGGACAACGTATGCCAGCCAAGAGCGACGTCTCAATTCATTCCATCTTCGCTGCCTTCGGAGAATACTTGGCATCAGGTGGCAGGACTATATCTCCAACACAGAAGTCCTTGAAGCGGCCAACACCCCCAGCTTATACACACTACTGAGTCAGCGGCGCTTGAGATGGCTTGGCCATGTGAGCCGCATGGAAGATGGCAGGATCCCCAAAGACACATTGTACAGCGAGCTCGCCACTGGTATCAGACCCACCGGCCGTCCATGTCTCCGTTATAAAGACGTCTGCAAACGTGACATGAAATCGTGTGACATTGATCACAAGTCGTGGGAGTCAGTTGCCAGCATTCGCCAGAGCTGGCGGGCAGCCATAAAGACAGGGCTAAATTGTGGCGAGTCGAAGAGACTTAGTAGTTGGCAGGAAAAAAGACAGAGGCGCAAGGGGAGAGCCAACTGTGCAACAGCCCCAACAAACAAATTTCTCTGCAGCACCTGTGGAAGAGCCTGTCACTCCAGAATTGGCCTTTATAGCCACTCCAGGCGCTGCTTCACAAACCACTGACCACCTCCAGGCGCGTATCCATTGTCTCTCGAGATAAGGAGGCCCAAAAGATTTCACAGGGAGTGAATAATTTTTTTCACCTTTTGTTCTTTAAGTAGTCAGTATTTGATTTAGTTGCTGTAACTGTAAAATATGAGTAATTAAATTATCTAGCTGTCTGTTAAATGAGTCCAGTGTCCTGGTCTCAAACACCCTTCATGGCCTCTCTGTTGGTAGCATTTCATAGTCAATTAATTACTATTAAAGTGTGGTCACTGTTGTTTTGTAGACCAACATGGCAGCCAATTCACGCACAGCAAGGTCCCACAAACAGTAAATGGGATGAATGACCAGTTAATCCATTTTGGTGACATGGGTTGAGGGTGAATGTTGAACAAAACACCAGGAGAATTCTCCAACCTTCTTTGAGAATTATGTCACAAGATATTTTACATCCACCCAAACAAACAGGTCAGGCAAATGGCAATTCAGTTTCACATCTTAATTGGAAGGTGGCACCTCCAGCAGTGCAACGTTGGCTTCGTAAGGCACTGGAATATCAGCTTCCTGGCTGGCACAGACTGTAAACACAAGCTACAAACTGAGGCCCATCTTACTCTGAGTTCATTAAATATTAACATTGCAAGTTCTGGAAAGTGATTAGGAGTCAAGCTCCAGGCTGCAGATAAAATAGTAGGCCTATGGGCATTCCTAAGGTAGAAAGGAAATTTCCCCCTATGTCAGTATGATCGTGTACACCTTATAAACAACTGGAGCATTTAATAACATCATGACTAGACATAAAACTGAATATTGGTTAAGAATTGTTATCTGACAAGAACAATTTATGTTGGTAGTATGTGCTGTTTAGATACTTTACAAGTATGTGCAGTTAATTCCTAATGATCATGTTATGTTGTCATCTGCTGTAATCACTGCCCTCACTATTTCAGGTGTCTCCGTGCTTTACTATGGGGAGTCTTCTGGGTGATTCAGGTCTGTGTCTGTGCATCTAGAGTGTTTGTGGCTGCTCACTTCCCCCATCAAGTATTCCTGGGGGTCATTTCAGGTCAGTGGAAGCACTTGCTAATCCTTCCTGCATCACTGAGAGACCATGATATCCAATCTGCACTGTTCTTATACAAAATTCCACTCTGCTTATTTAAAGCTGGTCAACATCTCTGTTAAACCAGCACAGAGATGAAGGTTGTACTACTGCACTCATGAGGACAGTTCAGCTTGAAATTTTCAAGCTTATATTTACAAAGTACAACCATTGTTTAATTATTGTCTTCTTGACTACCAAGATTTAGCAGATAAATATTTTGCCAAGTTGTTTCAGCTGCCATTGTAATTGTGATTGGAATTGCTTCTCCCCTCTACAATTAAGAAAGAAATTGCAGTGTATTATCACATTCTCAGGATGTTCCCAAGTGTTTCACAGCCGATGAACTACCTTTGAAATGCAGTTAGCAAACTTGGGTTATTCAGAATCTTTTTTTGACTCACAGATGATGGTGTAAAATTGAGATCACAATAGTTCAAGAAACTGGTTATATGACATTGTGAGGAGAATTAACAGTATTATCCATGCTGATAAAAGTTTATGGGTGCAAATTCCAGCTGCGCTAATCGAGCCGATCCCCCTTCAGGGAGATGTACAGCGCTGGCAGCCACTTCTGGTGCAGCCCGTACAGCATGCCATCTTGAGAAAGGCACCCGTGTAAGCATCCCCTGTGTGCGCTGGAGGCAGCTGAACTAGTGCTATCCTGACCCCACACAGCCCTACTGGCTGATGTGATTTCATTGTCCTAATTTGATGTACAAATTTGTACATCAATCACCAAAGATCAGGTAGTCAGCTGGAAAAGGGGCCCAACACTAGTGTTAATTAAAGGGACAGGCACCCAACTTACAGGTAAACTGATTTCTAAGAACATCTGCTATTGCAAAGTGTCTGGAAGTACTCTGAAGTGTTTTTTGAGGGGTTGTGATGAGTTCCTGGATTTGCCAGAGACTGTTGCTGCATCCTCACAGGGAGGGTAGAGAATTAAGTGACCAGTCCACACAAAGGCTGCAACAGGTACAGGGACTGTAGTTGCAGTGCCTCTGAGTCCGCAGCATGACAGGGAGATAGGGCAGAGGCTACAGGGAGGGGAAGCTCTGCACGATACCCTCTGCCAGTTTGGAACCGGACTCTCCATGCTCCTTGATAGTGACAGGAGGCTGTCAGGCAGGCCAGCCAATGTATCTACATCTTGGTGTGCATGCCGATCAGTGTCCTCCTGTATGCTTCCCCATCAAGGTTCTCATCTGAGTTGCCCAAAGCAGGACTGGTATGTGACCTCGCCCTCCAGTAAGCTGGTAGACAAGCCATTCTTTACCCTTGTCCTGGCTGCAGCCCACTCGTGCCCAGTGACTCAGCACATGCTGATTTAACTTCCTTTGCCAGTGCTCTGATTAATGTGCTTGCGTAAGATTCTCTTGTGCTATTTTTATGCAGTTATCAAACTATTTATTTTGAATTGTAGGATCTTTACACAACTGTCCAACTTGATATCCCACCAACAAAAAAAAATCTGTAATTATTGATTTGAGATATTACTTATAGAAAGAAGTGTTACAGTATTCTTTCTGGAAATATTTTATGAAGATTGAAATAATGGGTATGAATATGCTTCTGACTGTTCTAAGGACTTATTCTTGAGCCTTATCCAATGCATGGGGCTTGGCTTTATAAGATTGTTATCTCTCCTTTTCTTTTTACTGTCAATTTTCTCCTTTCCTGAAGGTGTGAGCTCCTTGCTGGGATGGGGTTCCATGGGCACTGGAGACCCACTAGTACCTGGCCCAAAGTGGCCATTCTTAACTTGTGAGCTTAAACAATGAGCTTTGACTGTAGGCCACATCACAACCTGAGCTCCATTCTGTCCATCCATATACTACCACTCAAGCAGAAGCAGGAACCCTGGCCAATTTCCTTTGATTTAATACAGGACACTGAAGCTAAGTAATGACATCTCACCTGAGGTCAGTTCGCCCATCACAGATTAGGGACTGAATATGGGACCTTCCCTGATTTGTTTGGCTCAGTTATCTATTGCCTTAACTCACTAAACAATGGGGTGAGCTTACTAAGCTACTGTGAATAGTCAATATGCCGTAATAAGGCAAGAACCAGAAAGGGTCTCTCTCAGCAAGACTCAGCCTTCCAACTGTTCCAATCCATTTACTATAAATAAGAACATAAGAGAACATGGAACAAGGTCACCCATTCAACCTTTAAACCCACTTCTTCCCCGGACAATCACAATCTACCATGGACTCTGTCCTACTTCTCCTGATGGCAAGCCCTTCAAAAGTTTTGCCTGACCCCTAAAAGCAATGAAACAAATAGATACTCCAGAATATGTATCTATTCTTGCGTCTCCTTTATTCTAACAGTTTGCTTGCACCATCTGATAACTTGGTCACAACAGCAGTGCAGCCAATTTGCCTGTTTAATGATCTCTAACTACCCTGATTCAATTAACTTTTGATCCTGTCCCAAACCAGATATAGCTTTTCTCTAGTATTTGTTCTATTAGATTGTTAAGTCAATAACATCAAAAACAGATAACAATGAGATGAATGTCCAATTTGTTTGTCAGATCTTTTAAATAATGAGACAGGGCTACATAAGAGCAAAGCACTTCAAAGTAACTCACTGTATGTAAAGAATTAGTTACATTTTGCTGACCAACGTGATGAGGCACAAATTCAATGCAATTTTTACTGCTAAAGATAAAGGACGTTAGCTAACTTGAGATCAACTAGGTTCAGCACAACCCATCAAATATATACATTTCTCAAATGGCCTTCATCATGAATTATGTCAGTAACTGGAAGAGTCCCACGTGTGTTTAGTATCAAAACTCTTTTTGGTCTTTACATTCACAGTGTTAACTTTTTGTCCTATTTTGTGTTCAGGATTGATTGTGGCTGAAGTGTTTGGTCGAATTAATGCAATCTACAACGCAACTCTCAAGCAGTATTTGAAGATCACTCTCTTCCTGTTTTCCTTTGCTCTGGGCTTTTACCTGCTGTTGAAAGTGCTGGGAGTGGATCTGCTGTGGTCAGTGGAGAAAGCCCAGAGATGGTGTGCCCAAGCAGAGTGGGTCCACATCGACAGCACACCCTTTGCTGGTCTGGTCAGGAATATGGGAGCCTTGTTTGGATTGGGATTAGCTCTCAACTCCCCTATTTATGCGGAAAGTTGTAGAGGAAAGAGGGGCCAGCAGTTCAGCTTCAGACTAAGTTGCATTGTGGCGTCATTGATCATCCTGCACCTGTTTGACTCGGTGAAGCCTCCAACACAGACGGAATTTCTGTTTTATTTATTGTCTTTCTGTAAAAGTGCTGCAGTGCCTCTGGCAGCCGTGGCAATCATCCCATTCTCTGCATCGCATATTATGAACCAACAAGAGAAAAAAGTGCTATAGATATCTAGAACTGAAATATTTGTACAATAGGGACATATAGTGCAGTCACTCTCAGAATCAAATCAATTTAACTTTGGTTAGTTGTTGTACTTTGGGACAGAATCTGAATTCAACCAACATGAAAAAACCACAAAGCTAGCAGGTTCCATGGAACAGGGAGGTCTTGTTAGACATGTGACTTACCCAGATGGTCCAGAAAACTTGCATGTGCCAGAGGTTTCCTGAGAATGAACTGCTTACATCATAGATCAACAATTACATTTTTAATTGCAGTCCCATTTGTATTCTTTTGTAATCCAGTATTGCGTTGCATTTATCCAAGTGAAACCTCTAGAAATCAGTCACACTGCATATTGCTATATGTTACAATGAGAGCGTAAAGTGTCATGTTTTGTACTGTGATGTTTACCTTCAATGGGCTCCTTGTCAATAAAGCTATTTGTTTAAAGGGAACACTTGGAGCACCCCTGATAACCCAGTGAGAAACTGCACACATGGTGTGTTACAGACAGTTCTCATGTACAATTCCCTATTCTATGTTGAGTTGGTTGATTTTACCCGAGCAAGAGCCAGGGTTCCAGCTCCTGACTGATGGCCGGTACGGCAAGAATGAATGGGTGGGTGAGGACAGGATTGTACTAAGCCGTGACTCACCCCATGTCAAATATCCTGCCGAGACTCAATCTACATGTTTATGAAAGAAGGGCCAATTGCATATGTTCTTGGAGGCATATTGGTTCCTGTGAAGTCTGAGTCAGGGAGGGGGAACAAAAGGATATATTGCTTGTATACCATCAAGTTCGAATTTCCTCGTTTGACACAAATAATTGGATAAGAGGAACACCTTGCTCATTACCAGATAATCCTGGTCAAGGTCCTCAAATTGACAGGATCCAACTCTTCAAAACTTGCTCTGTAAGGAAAGGATTTGAGAAAGTACATGTCTCAAATTCACTACCTGTGCAATGGGATATAGTGTTTTTTCCGACGGTGGGTGGATAGCTATTTATTTTATATTGGTGATTTTTATCATAGAGAAAACAACTGTTAAGTGCTTTAGAAGAGCAGTTAGCCAGATTATCAATTTGCCGCCATCTTGTTCTTTTTCATTGTGTACATCTTTGAGTAATTGTTTTTTTTTCAAGGTTTTATTATGATAAATACCTTGAAAGCACTGATGCTATTTTGTCTGTCGTTTATTTTAATTTTTTGTGGTATTTTTATTTTATATTAATTTCTTTTACTCCTTTAATTTCCCAGCACCATGTACATCCCCAGCTGAGAGTATAGGCTGTAGATCGGTTCCTAGGCTTCTGTTAATCTCACTCTGTAGTTAAATGCTAGAAGGCCCCCGAGAGTAGATGAGGATGTTTGGTCCACTAATTTTCCACACACTCTCTGGGCTGAATTTTGTTCCCCTCCCGATGTCGGTCTGCATGGCGGGGGGGCGGTGAGGGTGGAAGATCGGAGCGGCAGCGGCCAACCACGGAACACGATGCCGGGATAACCAGGCCCTATACTCCCGGCAGCAGGGAAGCTCCGTGGCCGGCCCCCACCCACCCCCAACGCTCTGCGATGGTAGCTGATCTAAATATATAAATGAACTCTCTGCATTCATTTAAATTGAATGACCCAAGATCTTACCTTCAGTTCCGGATCTTCAGCGTGACAGGTGGCACTCACCTGCCTTCACTTTCCCATCCAGGGAAAGCTGGTGCCATTGAGGTAGATCCGGGGTCACCCAGCATCTGTAGAGTAGTGGGGGGTGTGGGGTGTGGGAGGTGGAGGAGGAAACGGGATGAACTCTGCATTTTGTGCATTTGGGTGGGGGGGGAAGGGGTCAACTCTGCACTTAGTGCAGTTGGGGGGAGGGTTCAACTCTGTAATTTTTAGTGTAGTGGGGCGGGGGGAACGGGACAAACATTTATTTTCAGTGTAGTGGTGGGGGGTGGGGAACAGGGGCAACTCTGCATTCTCTGAGCAGGGCTAGCAGCCCTTTAAAAATGGCACCAGTGCCTGCACAGAGACAGTTGACCCCACCATGTGATTGGGGGGGTGGGGGGAGGCTGCCCTAAAGAGCCGCAGTGATGATCGCGGTGGTACGGCGGCACGTGGCCCATGTGTGCCAGCCGTCATTTGCCGCTCTCAGTGGCAGAAAAACAAAATCCAGCCCTCTGTGTATTCTCTGCTCCAAGCTTCCCTGTGTTGGGATGGTTAGGATTCTAAGTTCACCTGTTGGAGAATCACAGATGTACACCCATGCGTTTCCTCTCTGACTTGATCAAGTATGTATTTATTAATGTATCTACTTTTTATCTATTATATTTGGTATCTAAGTAAAGAGTGATTATGGCGTGGGGCAGGGCGGAACAGGGAGTGGTGGGGAGGATTTATGCCCACAATCTCACCAGATCTCAGGCAGGATTGTGGTGAAATTGGCAAAAATATGAGGTTGTGAGACCTAGGGTCACTTCACCACCCTGAATGGGATTTCCCTCCCTCACTAATTCCCACTGTGGCAAGGTAGCAGTGGACCCTGGGAGTCACAGTAACTGCCGAGAGTTCCCCCAGTTGCCCTTGAGAAGGTGGCGGTGAGCTGCCTTGTTGAACCATTACACTCCATGTGGCCGGTACTCCCACAGTGCTGTTAGGGAGTTCCAGGATTTTGACCCGGCGATAATAAAGAAGCAGCGATATATTTCCAAGTCGGGGTAGTGTGTGACTTGGAGGGGAATTTGTAGGTGGTGGTGTTCCCATGCATCTGCTGCCCTTGTCCTTCTGGGTGCTAGAGGTCAGAGCTTTGGATGCAGCTGTCAAAGGCTCTGCCCCAAAGAGAAGAATGCCCCTTCAAGTGTTTTTCTGATGCTGCAGGAGCTGTGCCATTAGGGTCAGATTGTTTCAGAGAAAGGACAAATTAGATTGGAGAATCTACCAGAATCTGGGTGGGATGTGTAGTGTTACGACCAGATGAGAAAGAGGTCTAGGGTTCCCTTTCAGACTTCACCTGGTATTACTGTAACAGGGTTTTATTTTTAAACACACTGTTTTTAGCTCCCCCTTGGTGAATCCTTGTTCACTGCTTTCCAATTACAAGGCAAAGGAACCAGCAAAGAAACAGATTTTCTTAGGTTTAAAGAAGAAAAATTTAAATTTATTAAACTTGAACTTAAACTCTAATTCAGTTGACGCCAACAGATACACGACACACCATGCTAGCATGCATAAGTGATACACACATGCAAACAGAGACAGGAAAGAGCATAAGAAAAATAAAATGGAAATGTTTGAGGCAATATCTGAAGAGTTGTTATTACGGTTCTTCAAGCTCACTGCAGAGTCCTTGATTGTAGATAGATCTGCCTTTTCGCTGGGGCCCAGTATTCTTCTTAAACCTTGTTCGCTGTAGGAGACTTTTCTCTCTTGGGGTTCATGTGGATTCAGAGGCTTGTGAGAAAGATATGGGAGCAGACAGGAGAGATCTTCTCCGTCCAGGAGAAAGCAGACACTCTCAGTTCAAACTGTTTGTACAATTCAGAAAACCCCAGGTTGCCAAGCAGGTTAGTCATGTGCCTAACTGGACTGACCATGTCTTGGATTGTATCACCTTAGCAATCTCTGGAATGCTCCTCTTACACATAATATCTGGTGATCAATGTCCATTGTGGGTTGAATGTGTCAGGGAATGGTCCTTTGTCCTTCCAATCACCGTCTGTTAATATGCAAATGTATTTTCCAGCCACAGCTGATCTGTTTAACAAGTCCTTTCTTCACTCCAGTAACAGTTTAAAATCAATGTTCATGACAAAATTAATGTGCCTCATTCTTGGCGGGTGGGGGCCTAGCATAACAGTAGCTTAGATGGGGATATAGACAACTTTTTTGTTTCCCCAGCTCCAGAGGTTATCCACAAACTACCCATTAAGATTGGAAAATGTCCCACAAGTATTTTGCCCAGGTGATAGTCAGAAGTCTGAGGGAGGCGTACCTGCATTCTGCGAGCAGAAAGAATTATGCTAGACTGAATATCGTGGGAGCTTCTGTGCTCCTGGATAAGAGGCTGAGCAGACACAGGGATGGGGCCTATTGTACTACAGGTCTTTCATGGTTCTTGTTCCAGCCTAACAGCACTGCAGCGAAGACTAGATTGTGCCCAGTACTGTGAAGCTGTAACCACAGCATCTTCAACATTGCTCTGAAATGGAAATGATGGAAGCTGAACAGTGAAGGAAACAGTGAAAAAAAGAATTGTGGACAGGTAGTAAGAGTAAGGTATTTTTCAGTTGTGTCAGGAGTTCAAGAGTGACTAAGGACTGGAGAGGACCTTTGAAGAATTCTGTAGGGCAGGTTATGGTGGAGAATCAAGACGTGGCTGAGGTATTAAAAAAATACTTTTCATCTGTTTACAATATTTACAGGTTATTTGAATAATAGATGATGCTACATTATTAATGGTGACAGATAGAGGTGTGAGTAAATTTCAATCCTTGGAACTCAATGCAGAAATCAACCTGGCTGGGATTAAGGTTCTTATGCAGTTTGTACTGTTGGATCTGATGACATTCAGCCATAGAGTACCAATAGAAATTAGGGTTGTGTTACAAGCCACTGACTAATATATTTAACAGCTCTTTGAGGCCTGGGGCCATTCCCATGGAATGGAAAGAGGCCTATGCGATGCCAATGTTTAAGGGAGGAAGTAAATCAGAATCAGATGACATGTACAACCACTTGGACAGTCCAACAGTTTTTAAGGGATTCTAACATGGCTTTTGAAAAGGGAGATCCTGTCTTACTAACTTGGTTGAATTGTTTGAAGACCTGATAAAACTAGCCCACTAGATTAAGTGTCCCTCAATTTCCAAAAAGCATTCAATGAACTGGTGCGCAGAAGGCTGTTAAGTACGGTTTCATCCAGTGGGATTAGTGAGCAGATTTTATACTGGGCACCAAACCGGCTCCAGTATCATTGGCTGAGTGTAGGCAACTAATGGAAGTAGCCTTGAATTGGCTTTAGTCGCTAATGAGATCCTGCAGAGATCCTGCAGAGATCTGTGTTCGGACCATTAATATTTTACCAAATTTAGCAATGTTTTGGATGAAGGAGTTGAGGGAATTGTCGATCAAACAAATATGTTTGTGGGAGTCAGGAATGTAGAAGCAATTAATCGACTACAGACTGCTTACACTAAAGCATTGCATGGAAGATATGCATCAATGTGAATAAATACAGTGTGGTGTATTTGGCAATTCCAGGCATGTGTATACCATATCGGATCATTCACTGAGGAAGGCAGAACAGGATAGGGATCTAAGGTTTTTTTAAATTCATTCAGGGGATGTGGGCATGGCTGGCTAGGATGGCATTTATTGCCCATCCCTAATTGCCCTTGAGAAGGTAGTGGTGAGCTGCCTTCTTGAACTGCCGCAGTCCTTGGGGTGTAGGTACACCAACAGTGCTGTTGGAAAGGGAGTTCCAGGATTTTGACCCGGCAACAGTGAAGGAATGGCGATATAGTTCCAAATCAGGATGGTGTGTGGCTTGGAGGGGAACTTGCATGTGGTGGTGTTCCCATGCATCTGCTGCCCTTGTCCTTCTAGATGGTAGAGGTTGCGGATTTGGAGGGTGCTGTCGAAGGAGTATTGATGAGTTGCTGCAGTGCATCATGTAGGTGGTACACACTGCTGCCACTGTGCGTCGGTGGTGAAGGGAGTGAATGTTGAAGGTGGTGGATGGGGTGCCAATCAAGCGGGCAGCTTTGTCCTGGATGGTGTCGAGCTTCTTGACTGTTATTGGAACTGCACCCATCCAGGCAAGTGGAGGGTAATCCATCATACTCCTAACTAGGACTAGTTACTAGGACAGTTGATTATAAAACTAGAAATACAATACTAGCCTCATACAAGGACTTGGTATGACGACATTTAGAATATAGTACTGAGATTTGGTCCCCTCATATCGAGACCCTGAAGAAAATCTGAGGAGCTCCACCTGAATAATACCTTAGGGCTCTTGACTATCAGGACAGGCTCAGGGAACTGGGGATTTTAGCAATGGCGAAGTGTAAACTTTGAGGTGATATAATTAAGGTTTTTAAGATGATGCTGGGAATAGATTCTGGTCAAACGGACGGGTTATTTGAACTATTTGAGATCGGGTTGGGAGAAGTGGGGCATCAGTATAAAATACAAAACATAGCGTTAGGTTAGAGACCAGGAAATATTTCTTTTCACACAGACTGCTAGAAGAGATTAGCAAAACATGCACTAAGTATGGATTTACTGCAGTTCTTAAAATGCGAGTTTGATGAGTTACTGAGGGTTGAGTATATCTCCAATTATAAAAGGTAGGCGAAGGGTAATTGTAATTATTGATATCAGTTACTCTCCTGGAGCTTATTTGATTTGAGGGCAGAAAAGCATTTATTTCCCGAATTTGGTCTAAGGCTTTTATTCTCTTGTTTTATTTTTGCTTCTCCCAGGAGATTATGTGACTGCTTGAATTGATGGTACACATAGACTACTGCAGGCACTTTGTATCAGGTGGTCTTTCCCTGTGTTACTTCCCCTATATTCATAATCCACAGTTGACCTATCTTGGAAAGGTTGAGGGATCAGACTGAGATGTAGACCTGGATAAGGTTGGAAAGTTAGGGAGGGCCAAAGCCATAGGGAAACAGCATCTCAGTTTAGTGCAAGACCTCAAGTATGTTGTCACCTTTGTCTGTAGTCGCTACATTTGAAAATTGCTTCAATGTGTGAGGCACTTGGAGATATTTCCAAATCATAAGGAACTCTCTGAATGCAAGTACTATTATTATGTTTAAATTGAGCTGGAAAATGTTAGGATTGAAGATTTCAATTTTTTTTTGGTCCCAACTTTAAAAACATCTTGTTCATTTTGGTAGGAAGAACATGGAGAGAAAATAAAAGGTGCAACTCTAAAGGGGACAGGGAACAGAGAGACCTGGGTGTAGATGTGCATAAATCATTCAAGGTGGCAGGACAGATTGAGAGAGCAGTTAATAAAGCATACAGTATCCTAGTCTTTATTAATAGGGGCAAAGAGTACAAGAGCAAAGAGGTTATGTGGAACTTGTATAAGACACTAGTTCAGCCTCAGCTGGAGTATTGCGTCCAGTTCTGGGTGCTGCATTTAAGGGAAGATGTAAAGGCACTGGAGAGAGTGCAGAAAAGATTCACAAGAATGGTTCCAGGGATGAGGAACTTCATTTATGAAGATAGATTGGAGAAGTTGGGACTGTTTTCCTTGGAGAAGAGAAGGCTGAGAGGAGATTTGATAGAGGTATTCAAAATCATGAATGGTCCGAACACAGTAGATAGGGAAAAACTGTTCCCAATTGTGAAAGCATCAAGAACGAGAGGGCACAGATTTAAGGTAATTGGCAAAAGAAGCAATGGTGACATCAGGAAAAACTTTTTCACGCAGTGAGTGGTTAGGATCCAGAATGCACTGCTAGAGAGTGCGGTGCAGGCAGGTTCAATCGAGGCATTCAAAGTTAGATAGTTACCTGAAAAGGAAAAGGAAGAATGTGCAGGGTTATGGGGAGAAGGTGGGGGAATGGCACTAAGCGAATTGCTTACTTGGAGAGGTGGTGTAAACATGATGGGTCAAATGGCCTCCTTCTGTGATGTAACAATTCTGTGATTCTGTGATCTGTTTCAATAGATTTTCTACTTTAATCTAATTTTAGGTGCAGTTAAAGTGTCACTGATTTAGACCATTTACTCCCAAATTTTAACCGGGTGCTCCAGATTTTTAAATTTGCAGATTACAGGTTATTGTCCATACGCAGGAACACTTTCAGCAGGAGGTCACTGAACAGCAATCAACACAGCAGCTTTGGAAGACTCTTACAATTATAGCTGAACCTGCCTCTTGTACATTTTACGCATTTTTGGGGCTATTCATATGAACAGGGAGGATCGAGCCACCTGCTGTACAATATCAGTACTGCAACACCAAATTTAAACACTTCTTCATGCCTTGTGGACAATCATATTCCTACCTTTTCGAGATGTAACTCCTGGCTGATCCTTTAAACATTCCTCTTTGAATGTCTAATACCTCCTTATATGGCCCTGTGACACACTTTGTTTGATAACACTCCTGTGAAGCACCTTGGGACATTTTATTACATTAAAAGTGGTACATAAATGCAAGTTGTTATTGTATCAATAGAAAATACATCCCTCCTGCTTCTAATGGGGAATCTATTATTTTGTGTTAATTCAAGTTATTAGAGCTGTAAAATACCATCAATAGTTATGAGATAGACATTTTATCCAATTCATTACAAAAATATCTCATATAAAAGGACATAAGATGCCTTATTTGGCAAATACACTGACCAGTTTGTGACTAAGTCATACAGACCCAAGGGCTCACAGGTTTGACCGCTGGCTGTGTTTAGTTGATCTCTTGGCAGGGCATCTCCCTGAACTAAGGAGAAGAACATTTGGCCAAAGCTCCCATTCCTGATTACTATTGAAGGATATTTGCTGGAATGTGTGTTTCAATGGATGTCAAATGAGTACAGGATCAGGCCTGGTTGGGATGTCTCCACATTCCAAAAGATTGTTGACTGTCATCATCCAGGCTCACATGCCTCTAGGGGGACAAAGAATGAAAAGGGGAGAACGTTAAGATGCCGAGGGGCCGTTATGTGCATCTTTAATCTTAGATAGAACTGTTCGAAAATATGCTTCAATCAAAACCAAAGATGACATGATCAGAATTAAAAAGAAAATATTCGAATTGAGAATCCGTGTAACAAAAAGACTTGCATTTATATAGCACCTTTCATGACCTCAGGGCATCCCAAAGCACTTTGCAGTGGATGACGTACTTTAGAAGTGTAGTCACTGAAGAACCAGATAGAACACATGCCTGCTCACTGTGACGTCCGAAGAGAATGGAGATTGATTTGAGCATTGAGATTTGTAGTGCTTGTGTAAACGCCACAGAATTAAACATCATTACTATAAACTGTGGTAACCACAAACATCCATTCTCCTTCTTATTGATTTATCAGGTCCAGGTTTTTTGAAATACTACTACTGACAACAAGGGAACTACTGACAAGATCACATGAAGCTGCTAACGAAGTTACAAGCTACTTTGCTGCATGTAGTGCCCTTTCACATTTGTAGTTAATATTAATAGGTTTTAGTCACTTCAAAGACTAATAAAGATGAAAAGAAAACTATAATAAAACAATTGCTCTGAATTGGCTGAACTCAAGAAACCTAAAATTCATTGTTTATAGTCCAATTTCAAAGCTTATCTGATGATTCAATAAACCAGATACCAAAAGCATTTTCAGTGCGAATGTCCTAAACGCGTTTGCGTCAGTTTAAAATGACATTACATTGCTCATTGACTTTGGGTCAATTTTGCAAGACCAAAGATCACTTTATGCACGAGTTGTTTTGCTTGCGGTTGTATATAACTGACCTACTGAAGAGAGTTTCAGACAACAAGTTGAGAGGCGGTAAAGGTAATAACAGAGAGGGACAGGCATCCTAGCTCGACTCTTTGATCATTTCTGAACATGCAGAGAATGGATGCTGGGATGGACTTGCTCCACAGCTCCGGGGTAGAACTGGTGCAGTATCTACAGATGAATTACCAGGACTCCCAGAGCTGGTTCACTTTTATCTCTTTTGCTGCGGACCTGAGAAACACTTTCTTTATTTTCTTCCCCATCTGGTTCCACCTGTGTGAAGCGGTGGGCATCAAACTCATCTGGGTGGCAGTCATTGGAGACTGGCTCAACCTCATCTTTAAATGGTAAGCATTTTCTGACAAACTCCACTGAATGTCTTAGAAGGCCTTAAAGAACTTCTAGGCTTTGACTGTCAGGCAACATATGGCGGGTAGGACTCAGGCGCAGGGTGCATGTGCTGTCACACCTCACAATGCTAACTGCCTCCAATATCGTCCTTCCAATTTTTCCTATTAGTAAGTCCGAGTTAAAGATTAAAATGCCTGCTTTTACCTTCCCTGTTACTGACTTACTTATTGCCAGCGTAAAGCAAGGGCTATTTTCCCAGATCAGTTTCCCCATGAAACTTTCCTCAGCTTCAGCTGCGACCATGTCCCATCCTCCTGCCATTTATACCCCCATCACACATTAATGTATGCTGACACCTCATATGAAAGGTACATTTTCTTACTTTTTGAGCATCAGTAGATTAGTTTAAGTTTCTTGAACCCTGATTGGTGTAGATTAAAATGCTACTGTCACTTTGGCATGTTAGATGTTCAGTCATTCTACTGTACGCTGTGGTACGCTCGCAGAATACAGATAGCACTGAGGATCTCTGAGCTAGAAATAGAAGCTCTCCACCCAACCCATTTCTCCTTCCAACTGTGTCTACGTTGAAGCTTATGGACAACGATGTAAAGATAGAGCAGCCACACCTCTGACTCCTGACCTCTGTCAATCCACGTGACCCATGGATGCTGACAGTTACAGCTGCTACATGCCTTATAGCTCCATTCCTGAGCAGTTACATGAGAAACCATGTATCATGTGAAGACTCAAACAACATCCTCGCTTTCACCACATCAGGAGTTCAGATTGCTAGTTACACTAGTAGCAAGCTTGATTCTCAAATAACAAGTCAGGATGTTCCAATTTGAGATGTTTCAGCCTCGTGGGGAAGGGAGGGGAGGGGGGGTGGTTGGTCCATTTAAACTTGCATCACTTGGCGTTAATAGGGCAGTAACGGCCACAGAATGGTCCATTAACCCCGATGATGCAGTGGGTGGCATTTTGAAAGGGGCCTAGTGCAAGTTAAGGTGTCTGAATGCTTGCCTGTTTTAGGCAGCAGGCCCCTTTTGAAATGCAAATTGATGTCCTAGGACCCCTGATTGCCACTTTAGGTTGGAAACGATTGGAGCTAGTGTTGTGCACCACGATAGTGGACAGGAGACCCAGCCAAGAAAAACTCACCAGTTTGATATTTTAGTGGGGCCAGGAGTTATCAGGAGTGCTCCTCTGAGTCCCATGAAAGTAAACAGTTGCCCACCCCCCCAACCCCTGCCACCCCCACTATAAATTGTCCTTTCTATGATAGGTCCCTTTCTTGAAGATGCTTTATTATTTGAATTCCAAAGCCAGTATCTACTCAAAAGTGTGCATGTGCAATGAGGAAAGGATTCAGCTCAGTTGTGACTCTTCTTGACAGAATACCCTGCTGACACTTACCTCTATGCCCATCCATGAAGAATAAATAGCCCCTTGGGCAACAATGGAACCAAACTCCAGCATGAATATCACCTTCAGATGTAATTTATTTTAGTGTAGACAATTTCGTAGAGTTAGTCTATTTATAGAATGTTACAAAGATACAGCACAGAAGGAGCCATTTGGCCCATTGCCCTTTGCTATCCCCTCAAAAGAACTATCTAAGTCTCACTCCTCTGCTCTTTCCCCATAGCCCTGCAATTTTATCTTTTCAAGTATATATACAATTTTCTTTTGAAAGTTATTATTGAATTGACTTCCACCATCTTTTTAGGCATTGCATTACAGATCATAAGAACTCACAGTGTAAAAGACATCTCTCCTCATCTCACTTCTGAAAATGTGTCTTTTTTTGTAGGATATTATTTGGTCAGAGACCTTACTGGTGGGTTCATGAAACATCCTACTATGGCAACTCATCATTTCCTGTGTTAGAACAATATCCCATTACCTGTGAAACAGGGCCAGGTACTGAGAGACCGGCACATTTGCAAATAATTGAAACTGTAGCTCTTAATGAACCAAAGATTAGATTTTCTTCAGGGTTCCTGATGACGTAAAATTGACCCCAAACTTTGTGCATTTCAGGAAGCCCCTCGGGCCATGCCATGGGATCAGCTGGGGTTTGGTATGTGATGGTGACAGCATTTCTGACCAGCACACTTCAGAATAAGCAGCATTGCATCCAAAACTGGTGAGTCTCATATTCTGGATTTGTTAGTTCTTGAGATCTGCAAACTCATGTTGCAGTAGAAATAGTTGCTTTATAAATAAGCATCATTGTCTGAATTTGAATGAGTACTGACCAACACTCACAGTACAGCTTAATCACAGTTACCCATTATAACAAATGGATGATTCCATGTATGAGTGCATCCAAAACTGGGGGCCATAAATCTGGAAGTTGGCTGGCATAAATGAGGCCCAGTTATTAAAATACCCAGGGCCTCATTTCTGGAGTAGGTTGAGTTTCTAAACTCTCCCCACTATGTATCCACTCAAAACGGGACCAGAGGTAAAATCAGAATGGGGAGATTTAGTTAAACACTGATAGCCAGTGTTGCTTTGCTCTGAGGCCTCCCCTTATGTTACAGGTGTCTTCGCACTGTGCTTTGGACAGTATTCTGGGTGATGCAGGTCTGTGTCTGTGCATCCAGAGTGTTTGTGGCCACTCACTTCCCACATCAAGTCTGCCTGGGAGTCATTTCAGGTCAGTGGACTCATTATTTACAGATTGCAGCATTCCATACAAGATACAATGGTTCTTTAATATTTCAACTAGCAGAGTATTAGTATTTAATTTTGATAAACTGTAAGCATTGACACATGAATAATGCAAATAGTACCATATCTATATATAACTGTTAATTTAAGTCTCTATTGCAGCCTGTATTGAATAAAGACATTCTCAGTTGGTGGTGTTTGTATTTTTATGATCAGAATTAATGGAAAATACAGCCCGTCCATACTTCTATCCTGGCTAATGTTCATTGCTGAAACAGCACCACCAAACACTCTGGCCCTCTGCCAGTGTGTTTGGGGCCACCCAATGATTGCCATCACCCCACCCTCTTGACCCAACGTGCTGCCAATCTCCTTTTTTTCAAATTCTTTCATGGAATGCGGGTGTTACTGACAAGGCCAGCAGTTATTGCCCATCCCTAATTGCCCTTGACAACTGAGTGGCTTGCTAGGCCATTTCAGAGGGTAATTAAGAGTCAACCCCATTGCTGTGGGTCTGGAGTCACATGTAGGCCAGACCAGGTAAGGACAGCAGATTTCCTTCCCTAAAAGACATTAGTGAACCAGATGGGTTTTTAATGATAATCAGTGATAGTTTCATGGTGCCATTACTAAGACTAGCTTTCAATTCTAGATTTTATATTAATTAATTGAATTTAAACTCCACCAGCTGCTATGATGGGATTGCAACCTGTGCCCTTCGAGTATTAGCCTGAACACCAGATTGCTCATTTAGTGATATTGCCACTACACCACTGTCTCCACATCAAATCCTTTAGTGATCCTTCCACAGGAATTTCCTGACCACCCCCTGCTCACCAACACCCCCCTCCCCCGTCCCCGTGCCCTGCTGTCCCCCATTGAGCTACTGTAAGGCATCAGTTTGTTGCCTGCATCTCATTGATAGAATTTAAAGGCAAATCTGACATGGGGTCACTCTATCAATTTTGCACCCATTTTGGACGTAAGTTAAATTTCTCAGCCACAGAATTTAACACCCATAAAAGCCATGGAAAGCTTTTTAATTCAATATAATAAAAAACAGAATTTGACTTATTCAGTCACCAGAAAACAGTGGCCGTGGTGAAAAGGTAATATGTAAATACAGATCTGTCCTTCTTTCACAAGCTTTATTGGATTAATTCATAAACATGAAGCTTTATACTGATTGGATGAACTTCACTGATTCTCCTCAGTGCTAACTGTTGTACTATTTTGTGTTCAGGATTGATTGTGGCTGAAGTGTTTGGTCGAATTAATACAATCTACAACGCAACCTTCAAGCAGTATTTGAAGATCACTCTCTTCCTGTTTTCCTTCGCTCTGGGCTTTTACCTGCTGTTGAAAGTGCTGGGAGTGGATCTGCTGTGGTCAGTGGAGAAAGCCCAGAGATGGTGCGCCCGAGCAGAATGGGTCCACATCGACAGCACTCCCTTTGCTGGTCTGGTCAGGAATATGGGAGCCTTGTTTGGATTGGGATTAGCTCTCAACTCCCCCATGTACACAGAAAGCTGCAAAGGAAAGAGGGGCCAGCAGTTCGGCTTCAGACTAAGTTGCATTGTGGCGTCGTTGATCATCCTGCACCTGTTTGACTCGGTGAAGCCTCCAACACAGACGGAATTCCTGTTTTATTTACTGTCTTTCTGTAAAAGTGCTGTAGTGCCTCTGGCAGCCGTGGCATTTGTTCCGTACTGTATATCACAAATTGTAAACCGACAGGAAAAGAAGCTTCTGTAGATTTCTGAAGTGAAACGTTATCACAGGTAATAGGGTGTGTAGTCAGAGGACCTTAAAAAAAATCAGTCTGTATTTAACAGCTTCATGGACACTACACAAAAAATGCTGCATAGCTTTCTGCTCAAAGCTCACTTTCGTTATAATTTTTATAAGACAGAGCAGAAAGCACCAGTCGAATGAAAACAGCTAAAGTGTTTACAGTGATATGTCAACTCCCATGTCAGTCGTACCTGGAGCTGACTGTTGGTAATAACAATGGACAAAAGATTAATTCTTTTGTATGATGTTCCTCGCTCCACTATTTTCACAGAGGCATTGTAGCATTTTATTTGAAACACCCTTGTTGAACTATCTATGAAAGGAATGCTATAGAAATGATTGAAAGTTATTATCATTTGCTGTAAACTGTGAAATAGAAGTGGTAGTCTAAAACAGTTCACTTGGGCAATTTGAAATTTCTTTTTCAGGCCAATCTTACCCAATTTGGACCATTTTAACTTCCTTGATGGCCTATATCTTTTAAAATGGATCACAGTGTACATAATCGCCACTACCTCCCCAGAGCTTTCCTAACCATACTGCTGGGCAGCTGATTAACATCTATGGCAGTAATAATTTTTTAAAAAATTAAATATCTCTTGGCTGGTGGTTAGTAAGGATGGGGGATATAGGATGAGAAGATAGAGGAATTGGTAGGTTTGGGGGTGATTGGCTCCCTGCTCCCACATCTTAACTTGCCAGAATTCAGGCATGGAAAAGCCATACAGGCCAGGGGAGCGGCGGCATCATTTAAATGGCAAAGCTGCATTGTGACGATGAAACTTCAGGCCCAACCAACACCTGCACAGTCTCGTACCCACCAGCGGAAGCTGGCGGCAGACAGCATCCCCGCCACAGGAGGCCCAGGTAAGTTCATTTTTAAAGAACTTTTCATGGGCCCTCCTGCTCCACTTGGCTCCACAAGGGTACCTTGGGCCTCCTCTATCCTGGACTTCATTCCCTCTCCCAATAGTCAACCTTACTGATTGCCACCTTAGACACATCTCCTGTTGTTTCTGTGGGTTGCCTGGGGACAACAACTGAAAATGAAATATTTCCCAACCCCTTCTCACTCCTGATGATGGAACCATCTTGTCAAATCAGAGAGCGGCTCTGCCTATTTAAAAAAGAACGGTTTGTCCTGTGTCCTCTGTGGGTCATATTCCATTGGTCTTAACCTTTGGATAATGGTTTCACAAATACCTGGATTTTTGACCCTTGGAGCATAGCAAGATCTGTAATTGTTATTTATCTTTAGTGATTGTGTTTTGTTTGAGGGACGGTATAAAGTACGGGACAAGAATAAAAATGTATTTGAAATAAATGATGGCAATTAAGTTTCTTTTTATTGTGTAACTTGTAATGTTTGATTTTGCTGTGTTATGAAAATTTTCCAATAAAACAAAAAACAAATGATGATGCTTCTTCTGTTGTATTGTGGAATTATGTTTGTGAATGACTATTTTATTGCTTACTATAGGCTATGGTGTAAATAGGGTGTGCACTAAGAGTCCACTTGCACTTTAACTACAGTGTCAATGCAGAGGACAGCAGTATTATGCCATGTAATAGGCACTTTATAAGGAAGCAGCTGAACTGTAGCATACATCCAGGACCATAACTGCACATCAGCAAGTTTGATCCCTAGAAGTTTCATAGAAATTTGCAGCACAGACGGAGGCCATTCAGCCTGTTGTGCTGGCTCTTTGAAAGAGAAGGCATACTTTGTCCCACATCCCCATTTTTACCTGTAACCCTGTAAGTCCTTCATCCTCAAGTAGCTGTCCAACTCCCTTTTAAAATTATTTACGGAATCACCCTCCACCACCTTTTCAGATCCCAATAAATCCCTGGGTGAAAAAAATTCACCCTCCAGATCATTTTTCAATGATTTGAATCTATGACTGAAGTGATTTATGACTCTAACCCCTTATAGAGACTAAACCAAATCAGGAGTACATCCCTATGAATCTCATTTAATTGAGTTCAAACCAAACTCTTATAAACACTTATTTGGGTCCAAAGAATTGAACTAGTTTTCCCTTAAAGAAAGAAAACTAACAGAGAATATTACCATCTTTCAGATAGCCTATTTTAAAAATAATTATGGCTAAGTCATCAATATCCCAGATATTATAAGGGTCTGGGAAACTCTCTTCAATATGTATGTCTCCACTTAAAGAGACACAGAGAGGGGGTTCTTGTAGTTGTATACAGAATGCTACATGAGATGATTTATTAACTTTTATATATTTATTAAAGAATTTAACATGCAATACACTTTTAAGTGGATAAGTATACTACAATATCAAATATTACTAAGAGATGTAAAACATAATCTTATTTCTAAAATAGAATCCAAAAGTTCATCCTTGACAATGTTACAGCAAAATATCTTAGAATATGCATCAAAATTTGAATTAAACTGTTACCTTAAATTCCCCGAGTAAGCCTCCTGCTTAACAAGACAAAACCCTCTTGGTTAAGAGCAGAATTCTCTTGTCATGCAGTCAACCATCCTTACTATAGACTGAGAAGCATTGATGAGAAATTTCAATACCCCTGATTTTTTGATTCAAAACCTTCACGTTTATACTGTTTCTAATCTATTAACTCATCTTTTGGAATTAGGTGTTACCTTTCTGTGCATGTTTTTCCCGCTTTCCTTATCCATATATGGTAATATCATTAGCTACTTATTCCAAATTAATTATCTGCTGAGAATTCCCTTCTTATGAAGTTGTGAGCTTTTATCAAAATGTTTGTAGTGTTTTATAGTAACACTAAGGCTTAACTTTATAAATGTGTTTTATACTTAAAAGATTTTTAATTAAATTTGTGCAGTAACTGTTTTTTCCTTTTTGGGTTAAATTGGGTTTACGTAGCATTTGTTTCTGTAGGTAACATTCCATTTTGTGATTGATCACCTTGTACCATCTCCTTAGTCAGTCTGTCTATATGATTAACATTATCAACTAATTAGGATTATAGTTGCCAGTACGGAACACGTATAGCCTGTCTCGGTATGTTTCCAATGTAGCAGAAATCATGAAATGGATTTTTTAACTCTGCCCTTTAAGGGAATTTCAGTAAGTCTTGAAAACTGACCATTTATTCAATCTTTAATTCTAAAAAGGTATAATGTATTAATTATATCTAAATTCTACCTAATTAAGCCTATTGTACCTATATTTCATCACATGACTCTAGTTATTGACCTACTGCTAGACAGAATATTTTTTCTCTATCTGCTCTAATCAAAACCTTTTGTCATCTTGAAAACCTCAATTGGGTCACATCTTAATTTTTTCTGTTCCAAGGAGAACAATCCTAACTTTTTCAACCTCTCCTCTTAACTGAAGTCCTTCATTCCAGGTAACATCCTGGTAAACCTCCTCTGTACCCTTTACATCTTTCCTGAAGTGTGGTGTCCAGAATTGTCCACAATGCTCCAGTTGAGGCCTAATCAGTGATTTATAAAGTTCTAGCATGATCACTTTGCTTTTTTTATTTTATTCTTCTATTAATAAACCCAAGTAACATATGCTTTTTTAACCACCTTATCAACTTGCCCTGCCACCGTTAAGGATTTGTGTATGTGGATACCAAAGTCTCTGCTCATCTACACTTTTCAAAATCCAGCCCATAGTGTCTGTCCTTCAATATTGCTCCTCCCAAAGTGCATCCCTTCAACTTCTCTGAATTCCATTTGCCTTGCTTCTACCCATTTCACCATCCTGTTTATGTCATCCTGAAGCCTTTAACTACCTCAGCATGATCTAGTACTTTGCCAAGTTTCGTACTGTCTGCAGACTTTATAATATAGTTCCCTACACTCGAGTCTAGGTCCCTTTGTAAAAATTGCATTCTTGGTAAAACTTTAATCCAGCTTTGAACTGCAACCAAGTTAACTTACAAATGTCTATATAGTTCCCAACTTGGATCTTTTTGACTTTGAATTTGCTTAGGTTAAATAAGTTTGTATTTTTTGGCTGTGACTCAGGAGGCCAGTGCACAGGAGGTCATCTGTTCAGTAACGTGGGTGTCGTAAAAAAAGCTCTGTTTGATTGGTTGATGTTAATCCAATGGAGACAATCATTTTCTGACCTTTGGGTGGACCACACAGACTGCAGTGGTTCAAGAAGGCAGTTCACCATCACCTTCTCAAGGGCAATTAGGGATGGCCAATGAATGCTGGTGTTGCCAGTGACACCCACGTCCCATGAACAAATAAAACAAATCTGTGAGCTGGCAGCTGATTCCAACAATGTTTGAATTTTACTGAAAAAAGTTAGAGGACCGATTTCAGGAAGAGAGGTTGCTGCTCACTCTGAGTTCATGGATTGTGACATTAGGGATTATATTCAGGAAGTTTGCAAAACAGGAACAAGGCTTACATTGTTGAGATTGAAACACCAAGTGAACTTGTTCTCTAATTACTACTTCGAATCCTTTGTGATTTCACGCTTAAGACTTCTTACAACTGTCTTTGGTACTCCAACAGTCTAGTAACTAGACAAGAATTTTCCAAGTGTTTAGACATAGGTAATTGTAGACATATCAGCATTACAAAAATAATGACATTTAATAATTCATTTGCTTATCCTTCAGCAGCAAGCTTTTCTACTTAAGATGCATTTGCCCATGCCAGAATTCGGGAATTAAATTAACTGGAATTGCCTGAACCTGAGGAAAACAGTGAAGCAGTTTGTAACACAGTCATTAGATTTACCCCAACTGTAGTAGAGAACATTCTGAAATTTGTTACAATACATGGGGGGATTCCACTTTGTAAGGCATGTGGATATCACTTGTATCTTTGTTATGCTCTGAGGCATTTGTTAATATCTCCTGTATTTCAGTTGTGGTGTGGACCAGCATGTGGAGCTCACCGGGTGGTAAAAACATGGATGTGAAGGACATTGGGATGAAAGGAGAAGAGTTCTGACCGAAGACATCATCGCTGGGGTTCATGTAGGACTTTTTAAAAACAAAAGACAGTGTAACTGAACAAGGACCCCAACATACACAGACAGACAGACTGACAAGTCAGGACATGCCACTGATGTGGTAGCCTGGGCTGTTAAAACATCAAATAGCCTGTCTACAACCACACTCATGGACAATGGCCTTTTGAAATATGTGTGAATGGTTTCATTCTTGCCTTATCAAGATCAGATATCACATCCATGGGTGGTATGCACCTAAGAACTCCCCCTGCTGAGAGCAGGATATGGATGGCACAGTGGCGCAGTGGTTAGCACCGCAGCCTCACAGCTCCAGCGAGCTGGGTTCAATTCTGGGTAGTGCCTGTGTGGAGTTTGCAAGTTCTCCCTGTGTCTGCGTGGGTTTCCTCCGGGTGCTCCGGTTTCCTCCCACATGCCAAAGACTTGCAGGTTGATAGGTAAATTGGCCATTAGCAATTCTCCCTAGTACAGGTAGGTGGTAGGGAAATATAGGGACAGGTGGGGATGTGGTAGGAATATGGAATTAGTGTAGGATTAGTATAAATGGGTGGTTGATGGTTGGCACAGACTCGGTGGGCCGAAGGGCCTGTTTCAGTGCTGTATCTCTAAAAAAAATCACATGCAGGTGGTCTTGCATAGCAGGTGGGATTGATAAGGCACTGAAATCCAATCGGATGATCCAATTCAAAACATTACCTTATATGTCAAAGGGCCAGGTATAAAGCCACAGCTCACAAGGACAATGTTGCTACAGCTGGGATGTGTGACTTGGTCAGTCTCAGGAAGTCGTGCGGGAGGAGTCGTTCAGTGGACCTGACCACCTGAGAATGAGCCCTGTACGAAGATCCACTAAACTGGTGTAAGTATATGCAAGTGCATGGTGAGTTAATAGAGGTCTTCCACATGAAGTGGAAATTGTATCTCAAGTCTGTTTCCTGCGACTGATACTCAGTACAGGGTCAGGACCTTAGAGAAAAATGAGCCCACCTTTTTAAGAGTCTTACAACTTACACAGATGAATGAACTTTAGAACATCAAAAGGAAACTCAAAGTCAAATGCTGAAAAATCCCAAATTCTCATCCTAAAATTATCAGATATACCATTTTGCCCTGAATACATTGCCCTCATCTGAGCCCTCAGAAGTTACCAGTAAACATTTTTCCATTTAGTTAAGACTATTCCATTTAAGGATAACACTTCTCCATATTAATTAATGTTACTCTTAGTGACAGGACAGAAATCTTATAACTCAAGTGTCACTGGGCTGGTACTGCACCTAAAAGCTCCAACCTTGAATTTGGAGTACATCAAATTGGTCAGGTACAAGTGCAATGGTCAATATAGCATTAATACAGTCTGAACGATTTTTTAAAAACTGTTACGTGGAATTACATAGAATACAGCACAGTAGCAGGCCATTTGGCCAAACTGGTCTATGCCAGTGTTTAAGATCCATGTGAGCCTTCTCCTACCTTACTTCATCTAACCTTAAAAACATAACCTTCTATTCCTTATTCCTTCATGTACCTATCTAGCTTCCCCTTAAATGCATTTACAAATATGGCACGGCATAATCTCAATACTTGTGTCCACTTCACATTCGCAGATACTTAGGTAGCCAGCTGCAAAGGTATAGGGAATGACTAAGAAAGCTAAAGAAATTATTTTGTATTCTAACCTAAAACGTCCATGTAAACAAAGGAGGTCAAAAAGCAGCATGAAGCACCGAGAAGGACAAGACCACCAATGCAGTGGCAATATCATCACGTTCCCCCCTTAGCCACACACTATCCTGATTTGGAAAGATATCACTGTTCCTTCATTGTAACTTGGTCAATAAAATTCCCTACCGACTGCTATTGTGGGAGCACTAGCGCCACACGTTCAGGAGAAGATCCACCAGCCACTTCCCAGGACGATTAAGGATCAGCAATAAGTCTGAATACCTTATTCACCATAATGCTGGACGCTTCCTCAGAAGCAGCCCACTATATATTATGCTTTCACTGGCCAGGATCAGCAGCCAGCATTGGCTGAACCTGCCAAGGCACCAGCAAGCCACATGTGCAGGTACTGTTGCATCAACCAGGCAATGACTGCAGCAAACCATCGTCAGAACATCTGGGTCTCCAGAGGGCCAGAAGCAGAGCTGTGCTATCTGTTACCAGGCCAGTTGTAGTTGCCATGTAGCAATTGTGTTGTCACAGTCGGTGAGAGTTTAAAATGGCTGTGACCTCAATCCTGTCTCCATCTCCATCGAGGCATCCTGAAAAGCTGGCCTATGAAATGGCATTGTGAAGTGGCAAATATCCCACCCACCCCTGTTCCTCATAACACCTTATGCAGCATCACCTTCACTTTAATAGCCACATTCATTTTAATAGGTAGACAATCATTTGGGAGGGAAATGCGCATCCAATTTCCCAATGTGCACAAGATTGGGACCTGAAATTCATGAACTTAGCTGTTTGGAATGACACAGGTCAGAGAGAATCTGTAGAAAGGCTAGTTAATATTTTGGGTTCATGGCATTAACCTGTCTTTTCTTATTATTACTAAAGCCGATGTGTTCCCAGTATTTCATCGCTTGTAGTTTCTCTCTTTTGATTACAGCTTTATGTTGCCTTTGTTTAGAACTTTTGTTCCACTCACTTAAAATGTGCAATGAATATCTGATTAAAATCTATCACTCCTACTGAATAGTCATTACAAAAGGAGAGTTTCCATTTTGGTGCTCCCTATGCACACTATTACATATTGGAAAAGTGCACGTGCCCAGCTCTTATTGAATGGAAATCTTTTGGCCGGGGGTGCAGAATGTCCTGGATATGCTTCTGTTAGGACTTTTGCATGAATTGTATTTGTATTGATTTAGCCTATGTTGAAATATTCTTGGAGAGAGTATGATTCCACTTTGTAAACCAAAATGTGTTACGTGGAACATGTAACCTAATATTTATCAGGCACTTGCTTCCTATGCCTTTAGAAATACATCATGGTCATTTGCCACACTGAGGCAAGACATTGAAAAATTATCTGGATAAAAACTAAATGATCTCCTTAATGCCTTCACTAGATAGGTGTGATTGCATGGATTAAGCTATTTGCAGTTCAATGATAAACAACATCTCTGGAAACAAACAAACTCATTTGCCTCGTCAATCATATCTTTTACTGAAAACAGAAGAGATGTAATATTAGAACAAACAAAGAACAAAGAAAATTACAGCACAGGAACAGGCCCTTCGGCCCTCCAAGCCTGCGCCGATCCAGATCCTCTATCTAAACATGTCGCCTATTTTCTAAGGGTCTGTATCTCTTTTCTTCCTGCCCATTCATGTATCTGTCTAGATACATCTTAAAAGACGCCATCGTGCCCGCATCTACCACCTCCGCTGGCAACGCGTTCCAGGCACCCACCAGCCTCTGCGTAAAGAACTTTCCACGCATATCCCCCCTAAACTTTTCCCCTCTCACTTTGAACTCGTGACCCCTAGTAATTGAATCCCCCACTCTGGGAAAAAGCCTCTTGCTATCCACCCTGTCTATACCTCTCATGATTTTGTACACCTCAATCAGGTCCCCCCTCAACCTCCGTCTTTCTAATGAAAGTAATCCTAATCTACTCAACCTCTCTTCATAGCTAGCGCCCTCCATACCAGGCAACATCCTGGTGAACCTCCTCTGCACCCTCTCCAAAGCATCCACATCCTTTTGGTAATGTGGCGACCAGAACTGCACGCAGTATTCCAAATGTGGCCGAACCAAAGTCCTATACAACTGTAACATGACCTGCCAACTCTTGTACTCAATACCCCGTCCGATGAAGGAAAGCATGCCGTATGCCTTCTTGACCACTCTATTTACCTGCGTTGCCACCTTCAGGGAACAGTGGACCTGAACACCCAAATCTCTCTGGACATCAATTTTCCCCAGGACTTTTCCATTTACTGTATAGTTCACTCTTGAATTGGATCTTCCAAAATACATCACCTCGCATTTGCCCTGATTGAACTCCATCTGCCATTTCTCTGCCCAACTCTCCAATCTATCTATATTCTGCTGTATTCTCTGACAGTCCCCTTCACTATCTGCTACTCCACCAATCTTAGTGTCGTCTGCAAACTTGCTAATCAGTCCACCTATACTTTCCTCCAAATCATTAATGTATATCACAAACAACAGTGGTCCCAGCACGGATCCCTGTGGAACACCACTGGTCACACGTCTCCATTTTGAGAAACTCCCTTCCACTGCTACTCTCTGTCTCCTGTTGCCCAGCCAGTTCTTTATCCATCTAGCTAGTACACCTTGGACCCCATGCGCCTTCACTTTCTCCAACAGCCTACCATGGGGAACCTTATCAAACGCCTTACTGAAGTCCATGTATATGAAATCGACAGCCCTTCCCTCATCAATCAACTTTGTCACTTCCTCAAAGAATTCTATTAAGTTGGTAAGACATGACCTTCCCTGCACAAAACCATGTTGCCTATCACTGATAAGCCCATTTTCTTCCAAATGGGAATAGATCCTATCCCTCAGTATCTTCTACAGCAGCTTCCCTACCACTGACGTCAGGCTCACCGGTCTATAATTACCTGGATTATCCCTGCTACCCTTCTTAAACAAGGGGACAACATTAGCAATTCTCCAGTCCTCCGGGACCTCACCCGTGTTTAAGGATGCTGCAAAGATATCTGTTAAGGCCCCAGCTATTTCCTCTCTCGCTTCCCTCAGTAACCTGGGATAGATCCCATCCGGACCTGGGGACTTGTCCACGTTAATGCCCTTTAGAATACCCAACACTTCCTCCCTCCTTATGCCGACTTGACCTAGAGTAATCAAACATCTGTTCCTAACCTCAACATCCGTCATGTCCCTCTCCTCGGTGAATACCGATGCAAAGTACTCGTTTAGAATCTCACCCATTTTCTCTGACTCCAAGCATAACATTCCTCCTTTGTCCTTTAGTGGGCCAATCCTTTCTCTAGTTACCCTCTTTCTCCTTATATATGAATAAAAGGCTTTGGGATTTTCTTTAACCCTGTTTGCTAAAGATATTTCATGACCCCTTTTAGCCCTCTTAATTCCTCGTTTCAGATTGGTCCTACATTCCCGATATTCTTTCAAAGCTTCGTCTTTCATCAGCCGCCTAGACCTTATGTATGCTTCCTTTTTCCTCTTAGCTAGTCTCACAATTTCACCTGTCATCATATTATTACAAACTCACTATACAGGAGGTTACATTGATATTTATTAACTAGTAGTAGGCCTGGACAACGTATGTCAGCCAAGAGCGACGTCTCAATTCATTCCATCTTCGCTGCCTCCAGAGAATACTTGGCATCAGGTGGCAGGACCATATCTCCAACACAGAAGTCCTCAAGGCGGCCAACATCCCCAGCTTGTACACACTACTGAGTCAGCGGCGCTTGAGATGGCTTGGCCATGTGAGCTGCATGGAAGATGGCAGGATCCCCAAAGACACATTGTACAGCGAGCTCACCACTGGTATCAGACCCACTGGCTGTCCACGTCTCGGGTTTAAAGACGTCTGCAAACGCGACATGAAGTCCTGTGACATTGATCACAAGTCGTGGGAGTCAGTTGCCAGCATGCGCCAGAGCTGGCGGGCAGCCATAAAGGCGGGGCTAAAGTGTGGCGAGTCGAAGAGACTTAGCAGTTGGCAGGAAAGAAGACAAAAGCGCAAGGGGAGAGTCAACTGTGTAACAGCCCCGACAAACAAATTTTTCTGCAGCACCTGTGGAAGAGCCTGTCACTCTAGAATTGACCTTTATAGCCACTCCAGGCGCTGCTCCACACACCACTGACCACCTCCAGGCGCTTACCCATTGTCTCTCGAGATAAGGAGGCCAAAGAAGAAGTAGTTACATGTATAATTTTTAATTGAGAATAAACTCTGGAAATTACTGTGAATTACCTTATGATACAAATGCTTAGCTTAATTGAATCAGATTGCACTCTTCTCCTTTAAGTTCATTTAAAACAAGAGGGTTAACACTGCCATTAAAATATCAGAGAGGAACTTGCTGCTAGCATGTTAAGTTTTCACTCGATTACATTGGTCACCTTAATTTCCAGGTTCAAATCTTGCCTGTATAATTCAGGGTCAGTGAACCACCTGGAATATGTCCAACATTCAACTAGCTTTTTTAAAACAAACAATTGAACTACAGTTGAGTTAGAGAACAGTGCCACCTCCTGAAGAGAATAATTGCTGCAAAGAATGAGAATGTCATTAAAACATGGCCCAAAGATGTCAAATTGAACTTGCTTTGAAAATTATTTCCCCCCCCGTTTGCTCCTCAACTCTGCTGATTTAAACTGCGGCACAGCACCCTAGGGTTCACTCAAGGAGACGTTCTTCCTGTACCCAACAGCTTCTCACACATAGTTCCCATAAGGATCACTGGAAAGTGATCATGGGCTGGATTTTCAAATCGGGGTCAGGAACCTGACGCCTGGATGAATTCCAGGTCCTGACCCTGCGCCTTAGCTGCAGTAGACATTCTCGCTATGCTATTTTTAAATGTAAATACCCAAATAGAGGCGCCGAGCGCCTCCAGGAGGTGGGAGCAGCCTGCCTGTCGCCAGCGACAAAAGGCGGCAGCCCTGTTGGGGGCTGCTGCTGCCTTGTTGAAGAGAGCAGGCAGCTCCTTAGAGGGACAGCAGTGTCCCCAGGGATGGAAATGGCCTTGCAAGCGAGGTGACGATAGAGCACTCAAAATACGTAAGTAGGCCCAGGAAAGGTCAGTAAATTAAATGGAAAGTTTCTGCCTGTCCACTAACATGCACCAGACTGGGTTCGCCGAATTAAAGATTGAAAATTCTATTTGCCACTGCACAGACCCTTTAACAAACTCCTTAAGGAACTTAAGGAGCCATTAATTGGCAGTGGGTGTGTTCCCGTTCCCTCCCCCTTTCTGGCTCTATGAAAATTCAAAACTGTCTGGGAGGTGTTAGGATCCCGAGGGGACCTCCAGGACTACGAGTTTGAAATCCTGCCCAGACGGGGTTCCGATCCTGCAGCCCTTTGGAAATCCGGCTCCCTAAGCCAGAATCCTGACGGGTTTTTCCATATGATTCGAGACTTTGTGAAGCAGAATCTGACTGTTGTGCTCAACCAATCTGGCATATCTGGTATTTTGAACCTCTTGTTGTGATGTGTATCCTATTCATCTGCAGCTGCAAACTAAGAATATGTTGTTCATTAAATTTTATTTGTATTGTTTGTAGTATAAGGGTCTGAAAGGGTTAATCTTGAGAATGTGTAAAGAATACCTTCTACCATGATGATGTAAGAGATCACATGTGAGAGAGACTTGAGGTTAGATGCAGTGTGACTTTGGTGGAGTCACACAGACGAGTGTGAAGTTCTAATTTAATAAATATCAATGTTCTAACTAACCCAGGCTGAAGTATCTCTGTCAGCTGGACTAAGTAGGGTGGCAGCGTACCAAACAAACATACAACATGCTGATCAGTGGTTAGATTAACCAGGGTTCCTTCCGGGCTATGCCCAGAAGAAGAATTTGAAAGAAATTAAAGAAGCAGATCTGAAAAAGAGCCAAAACTGCAGATTTGAGCGGAGGCTGCAGAACATGATTGTCCAACATATGAGCCAGGGCCGAGAATCTGGCCCGCCAAAGGTGTGAATCTGGCCCGCCAAAGGTGTGAATCTGGCCCGCCAATCCTGTGTGACTGATCGCCGGCTGCCTGAGGCTCGGCCGCACCAGCGGAGCGGTGGATGCAACAGTTAGTCGGATTGGAGTGCTGGATACCACATGCTTGTCCAACCTGCCTCACAAACTGCTGAGGAAGGTGAGCAATTTAACTGGAGTGTGTTGGGGACAGCTGCTGTGTAGTCAGTTGCTGTTATAGCGGGAATATGCATATGTCTCAGTGGGAATTTAACCTCTTGGCTGGGATTTTACGGGTCCCCTGAGGCGGGTTTGGAGGCGGGGGGCATGGAGAATCGTGACGGGTGGCAGGGGAATGGCAGGGCAGAGGGCCCGTCACCTCCCCATTGCCCAGTGATCTTCCCAGGGGCAGGATAGGTCGATGCCAGCCTTCCATCCCAGAGACAAATTGAGGGCCTTAAGTGGCCTATTAATTGCTTCTTCCCGCCGCTGCTGCAATCTTACCAGCGGTGGGGGAGACCTCTGCCACACAGGGAGGACGCCTTGTTTTACAAGGCGTCCTCCCTGCAGGTTTGGGGAGGGGGTTCCCTCCTTCATGGGCAATTTGTGGCCCACGAAGCACCCCCACCGGGAACAACTTTACTCCCTGGGACCCCCCCCCCCCACCCCTCACCCCTCGACTGAAAGACCAAGCCCCCACACCTCCTCGCTGGGGCCTTCTGGACTGGCCCCGGTGACCCCGCCTCACCTACCTCTGTTCCGGAGTTCTACCGCTGGGCCTGGGTTCAGGGCCTCTGCAGTACCAGCAGTGGCCACTGCTCCCCTTGGCGCTGCTGATACTGCCGAGCTGCTGGTCCTCTGATTGGCGACGGGGATCCAGCCTCCTAAAACTTTGACTCAAAAAGACCGGAGGATCGCTCCGGGGTTGGGGTTGGGGGTGGGGGGGAGGGCATGAAAAGGCAGAGGCCAGGCTCCCCCAGACTTTTCGGCCCCACGTCAGGAGCCCTGCCTCTAGCACAAAGTCCAGCCCCTTATTTTTGTTCCCCTGTGATTGTTTTCTGTCTCGTGAAGGGCTATGATTCGCCAGTGTTACTGGGCTTGTACTGAGAACTGATGCTGTAGGAATAAGAAGCCCACTGGCAAGGCCCCCGATCGAGCGGCTGGTTGGACAGGAAACTCAACAGAAACCCAAGCAGTGATGATGTTCATCAATTTTCTCCTCTGACGGGAAATGTCACAGCACTTGCCTGGAGTCTCACCATTGCTCCTATCTGGCCTGTTATTGCCATTAAGTATCCACTACCTTGCAAACACTGCCCTTGTGAAATATTTTCAGCACTGATGGATGTTCCACTGCATTTCTGTACAGGTGTCACTGTATAACAATGGGGTACATTACTGATCGGTACAGGTCTGTCACTGTATAAGACTGAAGTACAATACCGGTGGGAAAGGTCTGTCGCTGTATAACACTGGGATACAGTACTGGTGGGGATGGGGGAAACACAGAGAGAAAGTGAGACAGAGAGAGAGAGAGGGGGGAGGCACAGAGGGGGGAGATACAGAGTGGGGGGGAGGAGATGGAAAGAGATCAAGACCAGTCCTGACAGACGGACATCTATTCGGAATACTCCGCATCGCGACATCAAATGTGTGGGTGGACATTGCACAAGCAAAAACAATGCCAGGTATCTCACCAAATCAGTGTTCAACATAGTGAAGAGAAAGTAAGTTAATAAATTAATAATCTTATTTAAAGCTTGTTCACAAAAATGCACATTTGGTGCTATTTGACTAATAGTAAGATAAATTTTCAATGCCTTTACCTTTCTGAAAATTTCTCACTGGCCCCCTATTTAAGACAAAAATAGTAATGTGGCTCCTCATACAAAAAGGTTGGATACCCCTGATGTAGAAAAGCTGCAGAGCTCCATACACAGTGAGCCGGACAATTGGCGGTAGAAATTCGTCCAGCGAGTGCAGGCTTGAGTCGGAGAACCAAGGAAGGTTCGAGGATCTGGTGAGCAAAATTGAAAGAGGGTAAAAAAATCCATCCATAATGGTATGAGGCAGGCAGAACCGGGAAAGGTTGTAGTGAGGGCTGATCCGTGGTCAGTGTCATTACACGTGGCATCCTGAAAAAGAAAAAAGTCAGCAACGAGGCTTCAAATATTTGATTCTCTACGGGAAGAGAGTTCAAAGAGACGGCAGTAACATGATAAAATAGAATTTAATATAAGGAAGGGAATAATCCTTAGTCTAGCAACGAGATTTTGGTGGAAACAGCCTTAGCGGGAATCAGCACGGAGCTGAAAATGCGTGGGAAACTTCCCATACTAGAGGGAAGAACACAAAAGTGAAAGCTAATCTAAATGAAGCAATGGAGATTAGATTCTCAATTCTAAAGACATCTGGAGATATAGAAGGATCAAATCAAACCCAAAATTGGTCATTCTGGCAAAAAAGTTTCTTCAGATACAGAATAGCTTCTAAATTGGATAGCCAGTCTGAGGAAGAACAAGATAACACTTCATTATATTTAATTTGTGCTATAGCAGATGAAGTTATTGCAAGACAAGGTATTAATGAAACATCTGCCAAATTCGATGAAGTTTTAAAAGCTTTTGATTCTTTTTTAAATTTGTGGAGCAATAAGGTTTAGAAAGAGCAAGGTTCAACAGAAGGGTCCAGAAACCAGGCAAAAGAGTTGACTCTTTCATCAATGACCTACACAGGCTTGCAGGGGAATGTGAATACAGAGACCTTAAAGCAGAATTGATAAGAGACTGCATTGTTGCAGATATTGCTGATGAGACACTATCAGATCTATTGCAGTCTTACCAAGACTTCACCTGGACAAAGCTATCCAGCTGGTGAAACAAGCAGAGCTCTGGAAGAACCACAGATCAATCCTGAGAGATGAAGAGAGACTTTGGTTCAGGAAACCTCCAGCAACCGTACAGACGCACCAGGAAAAATGATACACTGGGGGGGAGGGGGTGTGTTTGGGGGGGTGGGGGAATGCAAAAGACGCCATTAAACCCTGCCAGTGATGTGGTGCCAAAAATACCACAGATGCAAGCAGTGTCCTGCAAACAAAGCAGAATGCTACTACAGTAACAAAATAGGGCATTTTGGTAAAATGTGTCAACCATAAATATCTACACCCACAAGTCCTAAAGAAAAATCATTCAAGAATAGATTGGTTAACAACTTAAACAACCTTCTTCAAAAGAGCAACCAATACACTTCCTTGGTGATCCTAATCAGGCAGTTTGGTCTGCAGATATATATGTTAATGGGCATATCACTAATTTTTTACTCAACACCGGAGTGAGTATAACGGTTTTATCAGACAAAAAGCTGTGGTTATCAACACATTTTTTGCAACCAACAGAAACTCAGTTCCATGGCCCAGCAGGGGTTAAACGCGAAGAAAAAGGGGATGCTACAGACAACACTCCAGTATAAGGGAAAGCAAATATTAGAAACATTGTATGTTCTAAAGAATCAGGAGTTCTCTCTTTTAAGTAGAAGAGCTTTTATTGACCTTCACCTCATAAAGAAAGTAGAAGAAATCCAGGAGTCACTTCCAGGAGGAATTTCCAAAATTGTTTACTGGTCTAGGCAGACTGAAGACTGAATAAAGTATTACATTGCGGAAAAATGCTAAACCAGTATGTCTTTTCACTTCTAGGATGATTCCACACCCACTAATGAAGCAAGTCCAACGTCAATTAGAAGACATGACCAGGATGGGAGTCATTTCATCCACTAAGATTCATTATAAGCCCACCGACTCCCACAGCTACCTCACTTACATTTCCTCACACGTTGTCCCCTGTAAGAACTCCATTCCATCCTCCCAGTTTCTCCATCTCCGACGCATCTGTTCTGATGATGCTACCTTTCACATCAGCGCTTCTGACATGTCTTCCTTTTTCCTCAACTGAGGATTCCCCCCCCACACTGTGGTTGACAGGGCCCTCAATCATGTCTGACACATTTCCAGCACTTCTGTCCTCACCCTTTCCCCTCCCTCCCAGAACTGTGACAGTGTTCTCTTTTTCTCCACTTTCCACCCCTTCAGCCTTCATATCCAAAGGATCATCCTCCGCCATTTCCACCACCTCCAGGGTGATGCCACCACCAAACATATCTTCCTCTCTCCTCCCCTGTCAGCATTCCAAAGGGTTCGTTCCCTCCGCGACACGCAGTCCACTCCTCCATCACCCCCGGCACCTCGTACCCTTCCCACGACACCGTCCTATGCAATCGCAGGAGGTGTAATACCTGTCCTTTTACCACCTCTTTTATCACCATCAAGGGTCCCAAACATTCCTTCCAGGTGAAGCAGCAAGTTACTTGTATTTCTTTCAATTTAGTATACTGCATTTGTTACTCACAATGTGATCGTCTCTACACTGGGGAGACCAAACGCAGATTGGGTGACTGCTTTGCGGAACACCTCCACTCAGTCTACAAGCATGACCCCAAGCTTCTGGTTGCTTGCCATTTTAATTCACCACCCTGCTCCATGCCAACATTTCTGTCCTGGGCCTGCTGCAGTGTTCCAGTGAACATCAATGCAAGCTTGAGGAACAGCACCTCATCTTCCAAATAGACATTCCACAGCCTTCTGGACTCAACACTGAGTTCAACAATTTCAGAGCATGACTGACTTTTTAAAACTTTTATTTTATTATTTAACCATGGACCTTTTAAAACACGTTTTGCAGGTTTTCGCTTTTGGACAGCTGTTCATTATTCTGCCATAAAGACTCTCTCTGGATTAATACTTTGTCTTTTAACACAACTATTAAGACTCCCTTTGCCTTTGTTCCATAACATGTTTGTCATTTAATCTCTGCTGCCCTCTGCCCTATCACACACCTTCCCTTTTGTCCTTCCCCCTCCCCTTTTCACTCGCTCAAAGCCTATTACATTTCTAACCTTTGCCAGTTCTGATGAAAGGTCACAGACTTGAAACATTAACTCTGTTGCCCTCTCCAAAGATGCTGTCAGACCTGCTGAGTATTTCCAGTACTTTCTGTTTTTATTATGGGAGCCATTTCTCCTGTTACTGAACCTACAGAATGGTTCCAGTTCCTAAACCTAATGGGGATCTTTGCATTTGTGCAGACTTAACTCAACGTAATAAGACTGGCATGAGAAGTCCTTCTGGTATCCTCAATGGATGAAAGCTTGGCAAAGTTATCCAAACATTCACTGTTCCCGAAACGTGATACAAATAGTGGCTTTTGGCAAGTTCCATTAGATAAGAAGTCAAGGTTATTGATGACCTACATTTCTCCCTTCGGCAGATTGTGTTTTAACCTTCTACAATTTGGTATCATGTCAGCACCGGAAATATTCCAGAGAACTATGTTGAATATTCTACAGGGCCTTGAAGGTGTAATATGCCATATGGATGATATTTTAGTTCATATAGAGTCCATTGAAGAACATAAGCTAAGGGCTGGAGCAGTTTGAAACTGCCTGCAGGATGAAGGCCTAACATTCAATGAAAAGTGCGAGTTTTCAAAAACATCCATGAGTTTTTTATGACACATTGTCAGCAGTAGCGGCATAACGGCAGACCCACAAAAGACAAGAGCCATTAGCGAATTTCTACTTACTATTTCAGTCCAACAAATTTGTCAGGTGCAGATGCAAGATGAATAATGCATCGATGTCCACCAATATTGGAAGCAAGATTGGCCACAACAGAGTCCTTGTGGTAAGAGGATGAAAATCTTCTTCGAACACAGAAGACACTTTGTCACAGTGGATGAGTTGCTGGTATATGATGAGAGATTGGTGATTCACTCCGGGTAGAGATCTTGGGAGAAGATTCACCAGGGTCATATGGGCATTAGTAAACATAGAGCACAGGCTCAGGCATCCATGTGGTGAGCAATAATATCAAAGGATAATAAAGAAATGGTCTCAAATTGTCACGTGTGCAATTCACAAACAGGATCAGAGAGAATCTCTTAGCTCGACCCAATTCCCAACCAGACCGTAGGAACGTTTGGCAAAGAATCTATTTATCTTTGATGGAAAATCTCATCCAATTGTAGTAGATTACTTTTCAAGATGGATTGCGGTTAAACATATGGACACAACAACAACTGAAGCAGTCATTCAAGTGTTACAGGAAACCTTCGCAACACATTGTATACCTTATCAGATATTGTCTGATAATGGACCATAATTTGCAAATGAGTACTTCGAAAACTTTGCGGAAATCAGTGGATTTGTGCGTACAACAAGTTCCCCTAGGTATCCACAATTCAATGGAGAAGCTGAGCGAGCAGTCAGAACTATTAAAACCCTGTTAAAGAAGTATCAAGAATTCCAATCAGTGCTTCTGAACTACAGAACTATTCCATTGTTATGTGGATTAGCACCATCTGAGATGTTAATGGGAAGAAAACTTAGAACGCAACTTTCAATTTTACTTAAGAAATTATTATCAGGAATACAAATCCAGGATTTTCAGAGAGTTCAAGACAAAGAAAAGTCTTACCAGAAGAAACAAGCCTGTAATTATAACAGGAAATACTGTACCAGGAACCTACTGAAGTTGTCAAAAGGGCAAAAGGTATGATGGGTATGAGACCAAAACAGAGGAGTTATTCTCCAGAGAGAGGAAATCAACAGTGATCTTATTTACTAAGAACTTCAGAAGGTACTCTATGAAGAAATAGAAGGAATCTTATTCCTTTACATCAAAGAAGTCAATCAGTCATACATTTGGATGAATCAGATATTGAACTGGAAATTCAGAAAGCTCAGGATACGACAAACCTCAATGAAGGCCGTCCAAGTCAAGAGACAAGTGTTCAGAGAAATATTACCAATCTTCCACATCTGACAACAATGAGATCAGGGAGAGTTGTGAAGCCTCCTGACAGAATGAATCTATGAAGTTAGAGACTTGGAGGAAGATGGGGTAGTATGTAAATAAAAAGTGAATGTATGTAAATATATATTTGGATAAAGACTTGGGGGGAGATGTAGTATAAGGGTCTGAAAGGGTTAATCTTGAGAGCATGTAAAGACTACCTCCTAGCATGATGATGTAAGAGATCATGGCTGAATTTTTCCAGCTCGCCGCCACTCTCGGGGACGAGCTTCAAAAATGGTGGGGCGCACGCGCGAGATTTGGTCTGCGGAGCTGTCACGATATTTAGCGTGGCAGCTCATTTAAATGGTCAGGACGGACCGCCTCTCTTGATGATGTGGAGGGGGCGGACGCTCCGTCCTCGGCAATGGCGTTCGGCCCCTTTTGCGGGCGCCAGCGCCATTTTTAAAGGGCCTCAACCCTTCAGTATAATTTACATTTTTAAAGTTGCAGGGGTTATCAAATTAAATTGAAAAACCTATTAAAAGTTTCAATCCCCTCTCCCGCCACCCCCATGACTGAACACATTATTAATTTCCCTCTCCCCCCAAAAAACTTACTTTGTGATCCCGACCTTCCCCACCCCCCCACCCAAAGTTTACAATCTTTTACCTTCAACCCCTTCCCACCATCCCCTCCACCAATCGCATTAGTTTTCCTCTCAAACCCTCCCGGTCTGAAAACTTACCTGCTCCTCCCTCCCAACCAGTGTTCCGCCTCGGATGTCCGAACGAGATCCGAAGGCACGGGAGTTCCAGCAACCGACCAGAATATCGCAGCGGGATGGCCGTTGGCGGCAGGTAAGTGATTAATTCATTATTTTGAATGTATTAACATATTTCAATTATGATGCCGCCATTGAGCGGCGGGGGGCATCACAAGGCCTCACCACTGCCGGTAATATGTGGCGGGGCCTTCCTGGCATCAAGGCCCGTGGCGGGCCTCTCTGACAGGTACTTTCCGGGCCCCCCTGCCACGACCCCCGAGATTCAGCCCCACATATGAGAGAGACTTGAAGCTGGATGCAGTGTGGTTTTGGTAAAGTCACACAGACGAGTGTGAAGATGTATATAGTTCTAATCGAATAAATATTATGGAAGTGCTTCTATATTTTTTGTTGAGTATATGTTTTTGAGGACTTATATTTAAACTGTGAAAATGGATTCATTGGAAGGCTGAATATTTCATAGAAGCTGGACTTTGCTTTGTTGTTGACAGTTCATTTAAAGGAGACTGAGATGTTATTTAAAAACAGCCATGCTGGAAGTCAAAACCTGGTGACCTGGGGAAGATGTTTACAGAGAACTGACAGTTCAAGATTTATAGGGGTCAGGAGACGTGACTCTCGAGATATTGCTTTTGGTTTCGTTTTGGACAGTGTGTTGGGGTATGAACTTCCTGAGAATCAAGTGTAAGGGATAGAGAAACTGATGCTGCATTTCTCCTGTAAAGCCTGCCAAAATGATCCTCAACGTCACCTGAAAAGAACTGCTCTGGAAAGATCCCAGTGACAGCCATCTACGTGTATTTGGGATGCCAGAACAAAAAGGGACAACTGACATCTTTCCATATCTTCTCTTTTTTCTTCAAGAATTGGCAAGTATTTGGCCAAAGTATTCTTTTTTGTCTTTTTTTTTGTAACAGACCTCTGCAGAGAGAATTTCTGTATTTTTTCAGTGTGTGTATGAGTTTGTGTGTGGGGAATTTAAAAAGGGAACTTTCATATTTCAATCTGTGTGTTAATGATTTGCTTTGTTACTGGTTAAGTCTTGTTTTATAATAAACTGATAATTTTGTTGTTTATTAAAGAAACCTGGTTGGTGTATTTTATTCTATAATAAAGAGTAGAGTATATGATTGACTGCATTGGCAACTGGATAAACATTTTTTTTTTAAATGTTGTGACCTGTGGAGAAGTGAAACTAGAAAACGCAGTGCACTCCTCCTGCCTTGGTCGTAACAATATCAATGTTCCAACTAAACCAGACTGAAGTATCTCTATCAGCTAGCCTAAGTAAGGTGGCAGCGTACCAAACAAACACACAACACTATTGTTGACATGTTGTAGCTACACTCCCAAAGGTCAGTACCAAACCTGAGTCTGCAGAAGATGTGTTTACCTCCTAACAATCACATTACCAGATGAAGAATGGAGATCTGACTTAAAAATGTGAATTTTGAATTGTTTTAACGAATTCCCCTTTGGTTCTCATACAATGATGGTACAATATACTCATCTATGCCAGCAACTGGTTTTAATTGCATGAACTTTGCTCCCCTACATCAACTTCTTTGTCATGGGGAGGGGATATGGGGGAATGGTGAACATGTAACGATGCTGCACTAAGTTGTTACCATAGCGATATCACTGGACAATGTTGTGCGGTTGCTGAATATCAGAGATGGCAGCTGAAATTCAGATCCCACATCATTTTTATAAGATGGTCACAATAGTTTCAAAAAGGTTTCATCTGTACATCATACGTCTGATTAGAAACAATCTGAATGGTAAATAGATTAGATTCATATTACAAGATTGCATCATTTATAACCCACAGTGGTTATGATGACAACAGGTATGCCACAATTCTTTAACAGCACATAATCAGGCATTCCATAATTCCTAGCCAGAAAGTCTTGATCTATCAATATTGATAACCAATAACCCACTTGTTATGTCTTATGTCCCAGACTGTTCATTTTATCGTGTACCCCATAGGAAACAGTTCCTAAACACAGAAAAGTGAAAACATTTTTTGCATAAAACAAAAGAAAGATTGAGCCAATTTGGCTTAATTTCTGCTTTACTTTCATTGGGACGACTGCATTCTTTAAGATAATCACAAGCAGCCTGCCAGAACATCAGTAACCAAGTTTGAAGGAAGATAATCATTACTTTTCTTTGTTGTGTTTTATTTTTCATCTGTTTCTTAAGATTAACAAAAAAAATCTGTGCACAGAGATATTATACAAGGTCCATGGAATGAATCCTGATTTATCACAGATGCAACTGTGGAGTGAAATAATTTTTAAGTTAACTCTGACACATTATCTCCTCAATGGAAATCCATCCAATCAAAAAGATCACTGTCTTACAGAGATAATTTTTCCTGCAGAAAATGGCTTGATATAGTTTCCATAGTGTTACCTGATGTAGGGCAAGAAACCACGTGTCCAGTCTGCCGAATGTAGACCTGCTAATCAATAACAGATGGCTTTATTGTTGAAGATCATTTCCCTGCTCCGGTATTGCCAGTATTTACACATTGTAACTGTGGTTACTACCACACCTGGGGCTTCCCTAGCGATGAGGCTCTGTGATTCAAAAATAATATTGATAATGTCACATGACCTCAGATGATGAGGGTTATAACTCCGGTTATACATTTATTTATTCCTTTATATATATCTTATTAAAGTGGCTCACTAATGTGGCATCGTCAGCATATGCCGAAATATGTGACATTGTGAAATATGTAGCACACGGTACTATTGTTACCAGATGGCATGCTTGCAATATAAAAATATAAAAATGTATTTAAAAATGAAGTTATAAAAATGTTTACAAATAGATAGGCAAACAAACAGTGAGATGTGATAAATATCTTGCTTTGTGAAGCTTGCTGTGACTCAGTTTATGATTCTATCCTTATTTGGAAGAATAAACAGATGGGATCTTGGAGTTCAATCCCCAAAATACTGGTAAAAATCCTGGAAAGATTCAAAAATTCCATGTAATAAAAACAGAATTTTACTTCTTCAGTCACTAGAAATCTTCAACTCGAATTATAAACAGCTCCAATTTTGGAATGCAGTTCCCAAAACTTTGTAAAAGTCCTTGAAGACTTTAATATAAAAATGAAATTGAACTTAGTTACAATAAATGAATTAATCATAATTTAGATGGCTCATCTCATTTTTGGAGACATTTACCACGTCTAACTGCTGGTGAGGACGTATCTTCAATTAAATTGTAATGATATATCAGCTCGAGCCCGAGCGTTTAAAGAAGTTCTCTTGTGTGTCAAGTTTTCAATTAAACAATCCATTACATCAAGGCATGATGAATTTGGTCAATTTGTGAGCTACTGAGCATAAAGTTGTTTACACACATAATAGATTCAAGGGTAGATTTTACAAATTTATTTTCCTGGCGCTAAGCTTTGTGCATCAGCTGTGCACGTCTGGAGTATAAGCAAGAAGGTACCCAGCCTTGACAAGATGACCTGTCGATTAAATCAGTGATTCTGTGATTCTGTTAAAATTTAATGGATAAAGAATCTTGTGGGGCCCACCAGCCTCTGCACTTCAAGCACACAAGGCTTTGTGTTGAGAGCAGGAATTGTGAAATCTACCCTCTATTTTCCTTTATCATTTGATGTTAGATTAATAGGACCAGTAACAGCAATATAACAAAACAATTCAGATATAAAGTCAATCTAATCCCCAATGACTAGAATTGGAGAAATTTCAAGTAGACCACAGGGGCCTATAAAAACGATTTCTCACAAAGAAATACACTTTAGGGTTAAATTGAAAGTGGTGGTCAGTCACAGTTAGCTTGCTTACTCACTATAATTAAGTCATGTTAAGTATAAATAGCTAATATTTCTTGTCTTCTCCATAGGTAAATTTTGGGAGATTGGGTATACAGGAAGCGAGTTCTGGTGTACATGCCATGGGGTTGTTCTCACATCTATCTGCTTCCTGGAAAGAATCGATGTAGATGGAGTCTCGAGAGTAACCAGATGGATCACTGTTAAAGAAGTTGACTGGCTTTAAGAAGAAGCCAACACCATTTCCAGTTGTGGCAGTATTGGGAACATCTTCTGCATGGGGAATGTGGAGAAAGCCAGCTGTAATCCAGGCTACCAGGTCCTGTTCATAAACATGAAGAAAATAGGAGTATTGTTACCAATTGGCATATACATCATTAAAAAACAAATTCCCACCAATTTTCTCCTTTCCTTTCCTAAAATACTGGGGGTGACATTGGTCTATGCTAGCAGCATAAAAAGGGCTCATAGCGAATCAGCAGTGGGTTCCTTCTTCATGAGCGGGAAGCTTAGCTAGTGAACAGTAAAGGCAACAAGGCCTATCCCAATTCTAGGATCACACATGAGCATGTTTCGGCAGAGTTCATCAATATGAAAGCTTAACAAAATTTGCCTTCTTTAGTCCAGGGTTGATGATACTAATAATATACCCCAACTGCTGCCTGGCTAGGGTCAGCTAATTCAACACAGACTTTCTGGCTTACCATGGTTTATCACACTGCACAGTGCAATTATCTAGCAAACATCATTGGGTGTGCAAGAATGACTCACACACCCCTCTTCACTTTCTGTGCGGAATCCTGATTGTAATCCATAGTCTGCAGATCCAGGACAAATGTATCTCGACAGTCAAACAAATTGTTTATACACATCTATAAACAAACCTCATTTTTAATGCTTTCATCATTGATAAAGTCGTCAAAATAAACAGCAGGCTTCCAAGGGTTATTCTGATTGTAAATGCTGCTACTTCTTTGCTCTGTATCTTTGTACTTTGTCACTGCCAACTGGTACCTATGTTGGATGAAACAACATTGTTAACTCATCTTGTTCATGGAACACGCAGATTCAAATACCACAACAACTTGTATCCATTACTAGCCTTTAACATAATAAAACATCCCAAGGCACTTCACAAGAGTGTCATAAAGCAAAATTTGATATCACATAAGGGGGTATTAAGGCAGATGACCAAAAGCTTGGTCAAAGAAGTCAGTTTTAAGGAATGCCTTAAAGGAGGAAAGTGAGGTAGAGAGGTATAGGGAGGGAACTCGAGAGCCTAGGGCCTTGGTAGCTGAAGGCACGACCAGCAATGGCAGAGTGATTAAAATCAGGGAGGCTCAAGAGGCCGGAATTGGAGGAACACAAATGGTGTACAATGCATTCCTTTGTATCCCTTTTCTATGTTATCCCCTTATTTGGGAAATTGTCACTGTCCAGCCAAAAGAAATCTCCAAGGATGCAACTAGTTCCATTCCTTGGATGAAGGACTTGCAAGGTAAGGCGTTACAATCCTGAGAAATGTACCATTTTTCCATACATTTCTACACCCAGCTTGACAGACCGGATGCAATACACAACTCCCTCAATCTTATCTACATAGCCTAGACTCAGAAGGGTAAGCTCGATATTACTACGATTCTTCCTTTATCCTGATCTACCTGTATTATTAAAAGCTTTCCATCTTTAAGGCTGCAGGTATATAGGCCTTGAAATCTGGCACAGATGAATATGGAATGAACTGGTGCCCTGCCCTGCCCCCTGTCTGCTTCTACCCTTTGTACAAAAGAAAAAAGATGGCAAAATCCCCCGTTTACCCATTCCTAGAAAGAAGTCTGATAATATCTGAAGTTAGCAGAAATTTGGAATCCTGAGCTTGCTCTTGACTCCCCATCACAAATGAGAAGTAAAGGAAAGAATGAAGACCATACAACAAAAACAACTTGTATTTATATAGCATCTTTAATGTAATAAAATGTCCCAAGGCACTTCACAGGGGCGTTATAAAACAAAATTTGACAAGCAGCCACATAAGGACATATTAGGGCAGTTGACCAAAAGCTTGGTCTTAAAGGAGGAAAGAGAGGCAGAGATGTTTAGCGAGGTATTTCCAGAGCTTAGGGCCATGGCAGCAGAAGGCTCAAAACAGAAAAGAAGACAGTACTGCTGAGAAAAAAGCAAAGTGAATGAAAGGGACATATCGATTGCCAGTAATATGGAAAGACAGGCATACAGAGAGGAAGGCAGAACATGTGTGAGAAGCAGACAGAAAAGGTACAAAGGAGAGAGGAGAAAAGGTTAGGCAAGACCTACACAAAGGAAAGGAGAGTGAGAAGTGGGTCATAGACAAATAGAGAGATACAGAGATGAAAGCATGTGAGAGGCAAACAGAGAGAGAAAGGAGACAGAAAGTGGAAAGCAAACAGAAAACAATATAGAAAAAGATAGTGACAGACAAGCAGAGGAAGACAGAATGACACAATCTTGTCATGGGCAGGTCATGGAGCATCAACTAGTTTACATGATATTTCCACTTTTTTAATATATCCTTCCCTATAGGATAACAAGTCACAGTCCAATGGTGATATCAAGGGAAATATAAAGCTTGCCTAAATGGAATCTTGTGTAAGTATGGATGTATGAATTAATCACATTTACTAATGCATTTACATCTCCCCTATGCAAAATTTTAGCATTGTAGATGCAACTAAAACAGGGTATTTATTATAAATGACGCAAAAAACTAAATAACAGGGCCCCAAAGTAGATTACTATTGCAAGAAGTCTAAGATCAGTTGCATTATTTTTGTAACCTGGCAGAGCGAGAGTGCCACAAAGTCAGGTAATATACAGTAACCAAGAGGTAAATCTTCCATACCTTTGCCAGGAGATGGCTTTCTCTTCTGGAATCTCTTCTGGAACCCTGTCAGGGTTCAAGCTTACTACTTGAATCCTGTAGCCACGATAATGGCCCCAGTTATTTGTATGATCTAGATTTACAAAATTCAGATATCTAGGCACTTTTGTTCCGGCTCTGAAAGCTGCTTCCTTTTCTGTGCCTAATATCTGATTTTTCACAGTGGGTACATATACCTCCTGATCACTTTTCCATGGGACTGATTTGAGCTTGTATTCCACGTCTTTTGTTTCAATAGAGTTTCTTGTTCCTAAAAGAAGCAAAAGTAGGTATGAAATGATGATCATCCAAAATGTAAAATGATAATACAGTATTAGATTTTCATCTTTCAGCTATTCCCAGCAACACCTGGTTTTGGAATATGCACTCATAGTATGCAGAATATAAACCAAAACACCACTGACAAAGGAACTTAGAACAACTCATTCTGCTCTGAATCCTTAATTCCTTTATGTTGCAACTAGTACAGGTGTCGGCAACCATCCGGTTCCCAATCTTTGCCAGTTGGATTGCATTATCATGAAAAAGGCTAAAAATAATTAAGTCACGATAAGTAAGAGCTGTGTTTTTATTGTGGGGATAAAAGGCTAATCATTATGCTGCACTTTGCAGTTTCAAATGATTATTTTAACGAAAAACATCACTTTTCTCCTGTTGGAGTGGTAGAGCTACACCGTGGTTATAGATAATGCCTTTGGTTTGAGGAACAGATTGTATGGTTGCGACCATTAATATTTTAAGTATATCTGAGTTGATAATGTATTCTAAATGTGCTAGTAGAAGCTCTTTTTTAATAATGAAAATGAATAGCCAAAGAATTGCCTTAATTTTACGCATCTTGTTAAAGTTTGTTTCAAGGATGACATTACTGACAAAATTATGGTAAAGAAATCCATTTATCACTAGAGCTGTTATGAAAGCACAAAGACTAAAAGCATTCTTTCAGTTTTATATGTAAATTTCTTATTGCTTTTTTACTTCAAAGTGGAAACGTACTGCTTCTCCATTAAATTAATATGGTTCACCATTTTAACATTTTCTTTCCGAACATGCTTATGCATAATTCATGCAAATTGACGCATAAAACCTGAACATGCATATACCGGAGATATACAGAAAAAAAATCAAAAAAGATGCAAAAAATATCAAAAAATATAATTCCGGGTTTATTATATTTTAATTTCAATTTTTTCTATTGATACATAAATTCAATGCATGTATTTTATTTATTATATATGCAAATTATGCATTCTACCAGAGGCAATTCATCTTGCAGCTCTCAATAGTTTTTATTTTAGGCAATTTTTAAAAAACAGTCTCTTCAGTTAAAAAAGATTGCTAACCCCCGAACTAGTGCAAAGCTGAAACGCACACTGGTTGCTGTTATCCTGCACATTTTACATTGTTGCAAAGACAAAACTACTTCACAGCATGCAAAAGTTGTGTCATAATAGCCTTAAAAGTTGCTAGTTCATAGAATCATACGAAGTTCCAGTCACTGTCTTTAAAATGCAGACATATTCTATAATAAACCCTGAAATAGTCATGTCTTCATGTTCTCATCCAAAAAATGGTTAGTGATGGTTAGTTCCACGTTATTTTCTAAACCTAATGCAGTTTCCAGTCTCCTTATTAGGATTGCTACTTTTCTGCCCACATTGCAGGCCTAGGGTGAAAGAGCGGGAGAGTGGAACTAACTGGGTAGCTCTTTAAAAGAGATGGCACGGGAATAGACACAATGGACTGCTTAAGTCACTGAAAATGTGTGTTCATAAATTTGACAGGCCAGTGAGCCTCTGTCCTACTGTACTAAATTCTTAGACAAGTTTACACTTGTGTGTGAAGTCAGGTTTTTGTGCACCTTCAATGTTGAATATATCAATTTGTATGTTAAACTTGAATGGTGTTGGGACTATGTATTAATTTGTTATTTTTTTTAAAATGTTACAATATTTATGGGAAATGGTATTCACACAATTAAAGGCACCTGGTAGAGTTCAAGTGTTTATTGGCTGAAGCTTTAAAAAGCTGCTTGTAATGTATTAAAGGCATGCATTTTTGGTCTTTGTCAGAAACAGATGCATTGTCATATGGCATCCACAGACAGCAATATTTCCCAAGGCTGTCAGTAAACTGTGGTCTTTTTGTAGGCTTAACTTAGAAACTATCTTTAGCACCTATGAGAAAACCTTACCTCAGTTTCATGGGAATCTCTTGAATTGTTTACCAAGCACAATTGCCTTGTGCAAGTCCTTAAGATCAATATAGATTCACAGCTTTTTCAGTTTCAGAACTGTACCCATACTTGATACATAGGTTGTAAACCCACTTACAGGAGAGAACAGTTCTACTGTTACCAGGAGATCAGGATATCCCTCCATACAATAGAAAACTTTTGGAATGTTCATCACTGCTTGGATCTACTTCAACATGGTACCTCAGGCCTTCAAACACATCACCATATGCTTTATATGTTTCATATATTATTCATTTTCCTTCGTTGATGTCATCTTCTTTTCAGAAGGTCGACTGTCATGGATCTCCACCTCTGTTTGTCCTGTGTTGCCCTTACACATTCTGCATAGGTCAACTGCATCCACTCCATTATATCTGTCATCCATTTTCTTCTCTGCTTCCCTCTCCTACATTTTCCATCGAAATTCACTTCCAATAATTGTCTGACTACCTTCTGCTCTAATGATGTGGCCGAAGTATTGTATCTTTCTCTCTTTACTAATTACATTATTCATTGCCTAATATTTCATTGATTCTATAGATGACCAGTTGTTATGATCTTTACAGGATGGATACATAGGGGCTTTTAGCATTTGCAGAGCTTGTGACATGTTTTCACACTCAACATGGGTGTGATAACTTAATCCACATTATGTGTAAATCTTTCTCAAGTGAAATTCAGTCTAATATGCCTACTGGATAAAAGACAGAACTATTATATATTTTCAACTCAGCTTTTCTGCTTCAGAGAAAGGGATTGTCTGTATTTCCCATTGCATCTGAGTTCTCTTTGAGAGGAAGTACTTGCAGATAGCTCCATAATCCAGCTAAAACCTAATGTCATCCTCACCAGTGACCCTTAATGTCACACACAATTGTTTTGAAGCAGTTTTTCCTAAACCCTACACTTCCTCACTTGTGTAAGTGTACTTGAAATCTTGTTCATTTGCTTCCATGGGTTTGGTTGCTCTTTTATCTGTAAACTACACTTCCTACATCTCTGTCCACAACAATCTCTATTAACTCTTCATTAACCAGTTTGACTTTTTAGTAACTGACTTTCCTACCAAGCAGTTTATTCTTGGAATTCCATTTTTACCTACCTGTCTGCTTCATTTGAAACTCTGTTGTTTCAACCAGAGATTTCATTCTCGGCCACATGACTACATCTCAATCCAAACCCAATTTAAAACCAAACCAAAATCACAAGAATCTGGAAGTTGTTTATGGTATAACTCTCTCAATTTTCCACTGATCTGATTTCTTGAGTTGAACACATCTCATACATGAGATCTCACCTTGGCTGACAAAGTTTTGAACTTGTTCAGAACATTCTGCATTTTCTTTTGATAATCCATGTGATTATGCTAAACAGCTCGAAAACGTAACATCAATCATAAAAAAGTGCTGTTACTTTAAGCCATCACTTTTTACACAATGACTGCAGTTAATTCATAACTGGCATGTCTTTGCTTGAGCTTCTTCCAGTTTTGTGTTAGATGTTCAATCAGATTATGTGAATATTCAATTGGCAGCAGTCCATGATTAACCATCTCACCAAATTCTTGTGTCTTGTGTTGTGTCAACTTTCAGTGCTCCTGAAACCATGTAATGACATCCTTTCTTTCAAAGCAGACACACCACAGTTTCTTCGCTAAATGGTGGATTATGTATTACCGCTATTGGCACGGAGTTACCTGAAGCTTTAACGAGTTTGCTCTTGTTACATAGTCAGGCTGTGAACTTGTCACCTCTACCAGCAAAATGTGCTTTGAATGCAAAAGTATGGTTGTGCTTTTGATCACTAAAAAGCAGCTATCATATTTCTCAGTTCAAAATCTCTATTTTATGGGCTTCAGCTCTGGATTTCAATACAAAATCCCCATAATACTCAAAAACTACATATAACCTTGAATCCATGACAACAGTGGCTCAGTTGGTAGCATTTTCTATATTACATCAGTGACTAAACTTCAGAAGGACTTCACTGGCTGTAAAACACTTTATGATGTCCTGTGGTCATGATAGGTTCTATATAAATGCAAGTCTTCCTTTCGTTTTTCCTTTCCTTTCCGAGATGGTCATTATTTGTGAACATTATTGAGATTATTTGCAGTTACAATCATTTCCTATATGAACTACAAAAGTTCTCATAGTCAGCATAAAATGTCAAACTAATACAGCTATGTGAATTGAATAGTATAACAGCATTATTGTAAATTTTGTATCCATTCATTACTTTCCTGCCTAGTAGAAAAGGTTTGAATGTGATTCCCATCAGGAAGACTTCAACTCCATAGAACCATAGAAAAATTGCAGCACAGAAAGAGGCCATTCAGCCCATTGTGTCTGCGCCGGCCGAAAAAACTAGCTGCCCAATCTAATCACACCTTCCCATACGTGGTCCATAGCCTTGCAGATTTCAGCACTTCAGGCGCATGTCCAGGTACCTTTTAAAAGAATTGAGGGTTTCTGCCTCCACTACCATTCCTGGCAGTGAATTCCAGACACCCACCACCCTCTGGGTTAAAAGGATTTTCCATATGTCTCCTCTAATCCTTCTACCAATCACCTTAAATCTGTGCCCACTGGTAATTGACCTCTGTGCCAGGGGAAACAGGTCCTTCCTGTCTATTCGATCTATGCCCCTCATAATTTTGTACACCTCAATCAAGTCATAGAATCATAGAATGTTTAACGCACAGGAAGAGGCCACTTGGCCCATTATGTCTGTGCCGGCCAAATAAGTTACCTCTCAGCCTCCTCTGTTCTAAGGCAAACAACCCTAGCCGATCCAATCTTTCCTCATAGCTGCAACTTTCAAGCCCTGGCAACATTCTTGTAAATCTCCTCTGCACTCTCGCCACAGCAATTATGTCTTTCCTGTAATGTGGTGACCAGAACTGCATGCAATACTCCAGCTGTGGCCTAACCAGCATTACATCTCTGCTTTTGTATTCCAGACCTCAGGCAATAAAGGAAAGCAATCCATATGCCTTCTACACCACTCTATTTACCTATCCTGCCACCTTCAGGACCTGTGGACATGCACCCAAGGTCTCTCACTTCTTCTATCCCTCTCAATATCTTCCCAATTATTGTGTATTTCCTCACTTTATTTGCCCTGGTCAACTGCATTACCTCACACTGATCTGGATCGAATTCCATTTGCCACTTTTCCGCCCACTCAACCAAACCATTGATATCATTCTGGAGTCTACAGCCATCCTCTTCACTATCAATTACACGGCCAATTTTTGCGTCATCAGCAAATTTCCTAATCATGCCTCCCACATTTAAGTCAAAATCATTAATATATATCACAAACAGCACGGGATCCAACAATGAGCCCTGTGGAACACCACTGGAAACCGCCTTCCATTCACAAAAACATCCATCGACCACTACCCTTTGTTTCCAGTCACTGAGCCAATTTTGGATCCAGCCTGCCACATCCCCCTGTATCCCATGGGCTTTCATTTTACTGACTCACGCTAATTTGGCACAAGGTGCTGAACCACGAAGACAGCTACCAGATATAAAGCCTAGAAATTTCTGTCAGTGTAAAGACTTGGTCAGAAAAGCATCATTTTTTATGAGTAAGATCTGTGAAGTCTGGGTCCCCAAATATTAGGACTGAGGAAGGAATCACACCACCCTCTGGGCAGGAGGTGCTTGCTCCTCATCTGTCACCACCACTTACTCCTCTTCTCTCATGTGTAGTGACTCCCCTGATGCTACCTCCTCAAACTCATTCCCTACTTTTTACAGAGTGTGTGTGACTACTGAAGCTTGTGAAAGCTGGTGAGAGTGGTACAGAGTACTGTGAGATGCAGGCTTTCTTAGGTACACTGGAATTGCTTTACAAATGTTTTTTCCAGGCCAAAAGGCACCTTCACACAGTCATGCATTGCAATATACTGTACCTGATGTTTTCGTGGAAAAATGTATACTTGTATGTCAACGCATGAATGGGAAACAAGATATGACAAAAAGAGAATAGTACTAGACATTAAGGTGGGCCTTTGGTTTCACTCTCCTCTGGTCTCTTTATCAATTAAGTTCAGGGCGGCCTCCTCAAAGAAAGTCTAGGCTTGTAGTTTCTGGGTACTCCACCAATTTGGGTCTACTGCTTTTTATCATATGCCATCTCGCTTTGCAAACAGAGAAGTACTCGAGATGTTGTAAGTTTAACGAGCATTCAGTGATGGGCATCGACCCATTCTGCAGTTATCCTAGGTGGCATTAAGTGAACATGCATCATGTTTCTGCCTCAAGTCCATTTAAGATTTCAGTGGAACATAAGTTTCAGTTCTGAGTTGCTGTTTCAATTCATGTCATGTTGCAGAACAGTTATGTGTGGAAAGCAATCAATAGGCTCTTTGTCTCCTTGTAGGACTCCAAAGGATATATTTGTATGAATGCTTTGGATGAGGCAGCAGTAAACTAGTTATAACTCATTAGTGTCATGCATACTTAATGCTGTTCCTTAACATAGAAGTGGTTCTGTAGCTTTACTGTGGCAACGTTCTTGAGATATGCCACCTTTTTGACCTGTATCTTGGCCAATATTTATTTCCCAATCGACATCATTAAAAATTAGATTGTCTTGGATTTTAAGGTTGTAATGATGGCAAAACTGTCAGCATTCGCTGCCATTATATCTCTGAAACTGACAGCAACTTCAGATTCTGCACATGTGCAGTTGAATGTGGAAATCTAAAAGTTACTGTGAGTGATTCTACGCTTCCCCATGGGGTGTGCTGTTGAAGTTGCCAGAGGATGTAATAAGTAAAAATCACTTAAGTGACAAAAATTTGCCCTTTTACACTATTTGTCTCACTGTAAAAACCTTTGAAAAAGTTACACATTGAATGAGGTGTAACAGGGTTTTCAATGGCGGCTATGTTCGTAATTACTGCTGAACAGCTTCACTGTCTCTGAAAAGCTAATTGTACATTTGTGGAATGTCATAGTTCTCTATTATGATAAAAAGATTAACATATTTTTTAAATAAATGCTTTTTAAAAAAATGTATTTATGACATTTGAGCTTCTACCTTAATCCCACGTGTATGTCCCAATCATTTATTTCACTCTCTGTTAAATCTGAATTCAAAGTGAAACATTCAATGTATTTTCTTCCTCGTTTGCTGTCTGTGAGAATACTTCAATGTGAATGGCTGCTTACCCTGCTTGCTGATATCACTGTTGTTTCACACCTGGAGATCCCCTTTACTTGGTACCAGGTTCAAACTGACATCAGGAAAGGGGAAATTTGTGCTAGAGATTGCTAGATCTTTGTGGACAGCTTTCTTTCAGGTCAGTGACAAGTGCCTTTGCTTTGCCACTGACCATGAAATCCAGGCCATCATCTAGTTATGATTGTATTGCTATTTGTGGGAGTTTGCCATGCACAAAAGAACATAAGAACATAAGAAATAGGAGCAGGAGTAGGCCATTCAGCCCCTCAAGCCTGCCCCGCCATTCAATAAGATCGGCAGATCTGCCCCAGACCTCAACTCCTCTTTCATGCCAGCTCCTCATAGCCCTCATTCCCCGATATTTCAAAAATCCATCTACCTCCTCTTTAAATATTTTCAGTAATCTAGTCTCCACAACTCTCTGGGGTAGAGAATTCCAGACATTGGCAGCTGTGTTTCTTGGATTACAACGATGACCACACTTCAAAAGTATTTAATTGGCTGGAAAATGCTTTAGGATGTCCTGGGGATGTGAAAGACAATATAAATGCATATAAATGCAAGTATTTATTTCTTGTATCTGGGACTTCTGGATGTTGCAGAAAGTAGTGACCCTGTCATTACCTTTTTGAGAGACTATTTTTTGAGGAATATGCTCTTCAAACCCTTCTGACCCACACTTCCTATAAGAGTGCTGCAATGGCAACTGGTTAGTTTGCAAGGAACAAGCACCCATTTTCCTCCAATTTCTTATGGCAAACCCTTGTTTTCCAAACCAAAACTGTAGCAGTTTAAATCAATGCTGTAGCCATTTAGATGTGGGTCAACACATTTGACTGCTGCACTGGCCTAAGTTCTATGGAGCCAGGAACTCACAGGAATGACAATAAAAATAAAGAAACAAATGTCCATTTACATAGAGCCTTACAGGACCTCAGAACATCCCAAAGCGCTTTATAGCCAATTGTAGTGTAATCTTAATTGCAAGGTAGGAAAAACTGCAGCCAATTTGTGCAGCATCATAGCCAGGAATATCAGGGGTTAACAGCCAAGTAAGCCTATTCTCTAATATAAAAGCAAAATACTGCGGATGCTGGAAATCTAAAATAAAAACAAGAAATGCTGAAAATACTCAGCAGGTCTGGCAGCATCTGTGTAGAGCAAAGCAGAGTTAACATTTCAGGTCAGTGACCCTTCTTCAGAACTGGCAAATATTGGAAATGTGAAAGGTTTTAAGCAAGCAAAGCAGGGGTGGGGCAAGAGATAAAAAAGGAGAAGGTGTAGATAGGACAAGGTCACAGAATAGCTGATCAGAAGGTCACGGAGCAAAGGCAAACAATAATGGTGTGTTGAAAGACAAAGCATTAGTACAGATAGGGTGTTAACGGACCGAAAATTGAACAGCGGCAAGTACAAACATGAAAAAAAACAATGGATAAGCAAACTGAACAAACTAAGATGAAATAAAATAAAACAAAAATATATATAAAAAAGAAAAAAAAAACTAAAAATAAAAGTAAAATGGGGGGCCCGTCATGCTCTGAAATTATTAAACTCAATGTTCAGTCCGGCAGGTTGTAGTGTGCCTAATCGGTAAATGAGATGCTGTACCTTGAGCTTGTGTTGATGTTCACTGGAACACTGCAGCAATCCCAGGACAGAGATGTAAGCATGAGAGCAGGGAGGAGTGTTGAAATGGCAAGCAACCGGAAGCTCAGGGTCATGCTTTCGGACTGAGCGGATGTGTTCTGCAAAGCGGTCACCCAGTCTGCGTTTGGTCTCCCCAGTGTAGAGGAGACCACATTGTGAACAGCGAATACAGTATACTACATTGAAAGAAGTACAAGTAAATCGCTGCTTCACCTGAAAGGAGTGTTTGGGGCCTGGGATAGTGAGGAGAGAGGAGGTAAATCGGCAGGTATTACACCTCCTGCGATTGCAGGGGAAGGTGCCGTGGGAAGGGGACGAGGTGGTGGGGGTAATGGAGGAGTGGACCAGGGTGTTGCGGAGGGAACGATCCCTTCGGAATACTGACAGGGGAATGGATGAAAAGATGCATTTGGTAGTGGCATCACGCTGGAGGTTGTGGAAATGGCAGAGGATGATCCTTGGGATGTGGAGGCTGATGGGGTGGAAAGTGAGGACAAGGGGAACCCTGTCGTGGTTCTGGGAGGGAGGGGAAGGGGTGAGGGTAGAGGTGCGGGAAATGGGCCGGAAACAGTTGAGGGCCCTGTCAACCACAGTGGGGGGGGGGAAATCCTCAGTTCAGGAAAAAGGAAGACATGTCAGAAGCGCTGTCATGGAAAGTAGCATCATCAGAACAGATGCGTTGGATACAGAGAAACTGGGAGAATGGAATGGAATCCTTACAGGAGGCAGGGTGTGAAGAAGTGTAGTCGAGGTAGCTGTGGGAGTTGGTGGGCTTATAATGGATATTAGTAGACAGCCTATCCCCAGAGATGGAGACAGAGAAGTCGAGGAAGGGAGGGGAAGTGTTGGAGATGAACCATGTAAAGGTGAGAGAAGGGTGGAAATTAGAAGCAAAGTTGATAAAGTTTTCCAGTTCGGGGCGGGAGCAGGAAACGGCACCAATACAGTCATCAATGTACCGGAAAAAGAGTTGGTGGAGGGGGCCTGAGTAGGACTGGAACAAGGAATGTTTGACATATCCCACAAAAAGACAGGCATAACTAGGACCCATTGGGTACCCATAGCAACGCCTTTTACTTGAAGGAAGTGAGTGGAGTTGAAGGAGAAGTTGTTCAATGTGAGAACAAGTTCAGCCAGGTGGAGGAGGGTGGTGGTGGATGGGGACTGGTTGGGCCTCTGTTCAAGGAAGAAGCAGAGAGCCCTCAAACCGTCCTGGTGGGGGATGGAAGTGTAGAGAAATTGGACAGCCATAGTGAAGAGGAGGTGGTTGGGGCCGGGAAACTATTCTCTATTCTTTAGAGAAGCCTATTCTCTAAACCGTCTGAAACACACCATTAACTTTTGCTTAGCTACAACAATTTCTAGGCTACACACGGGTAAATATGTCACATTGATAATTGCAGAAAACATTTTCAAACACTCAAGATGACAGATCAATGTCTTACTATCAAGATAAATACAATACCAATAAATATCATGGCCTTGAAATTATACTGTACAGCATATCAATGCTTCACATGTTCACATGAAATTCCTCTCCACTATTTTACCAGATGTACTCCGTTAAATTAACAGAGAAAGGAGTTTCATACCATAGGATACCATCATGCAGGATAATGTCAAGGTCATATTTACTTTTGATTAAGAAAGTGCATGACCAATTCTATACTTTGGTTCTGATATTAATTGGAGAACCTCTCACCCATTTTTTGGACCTGTCTATTGGCTGTAGTTTACTGAGCATCAGTTGTCAAATAGGACAAATGCATCACTGGCAATTCCTTTTACCTAGATCCTTTATGGTGCCTCTTAAGTCTCTCAAAGATATTCAAAGACCACTTATTCAACCTCCCATCTTACACTACCCCATTCATGTGATGTCAAGCAAAGATACCAATGTGGTGCACCTGAATTTACATGGTCCTGCCTAAGTAGATTTATCCGCAACTATACCAGAACAATTTCGAGAGAAAGTGTCTCACCTTCTGGAGTGTTGTCCGGGGCAAGTTGATCTAGACTCTTCTTGACCAGATTGGGATAGTTGCTGCTGGATTGAGATGTCATTGGCTTGGTGGGTAGGAGTGGACTCTAGGGAATCTGTACCTCTGTCTTCTTCATGTTAAATGAAGTAATTCTGCAATCTACACCTATCCAACTATGTTTACTGGTGCAGTAGTTTTGCACTCAGTATTTGAACTGTGGTCTTTTCCATGACCCCAGCTGTGACCGTTTGTGATCCTTGCTATATATCTGCATTCATATATGGGATAGGTTTACATTGCTAGTATTGTTTAACCTTATGGTTGGATTTACACTTAAATTCCCCTTTTCATCCCTCATTACTCCAGCTCTACCCATAATCTTTGATGATTGTCCTCTGCCACTTGCCACATCAACTCTGACTTGTGGTCTTCAGTATTCATTCAATGAGCAAGTGGTTTGGGTGTGTCATGGTGCATTTACACTTTAAGTTAGCATTGACGCAAAGCAATTTCTGCTTCTCACCAGTGCTAAAATTATAGTGCAAATGTGGAAAGAGGGACCGACCTGACTTCAGAATGAAATGGATGAGACTCCCTGGAGTTTGTGGTCTCACATTGCTTTTGGTTTGATATTGCATGGGTTGTAAATCCACTGCAGTGTCAAACCTGTGTTACAAAGCACTCAAGTACTCTGTTTAATCTCTAAATCTATCTTGCCTCAAGATTAATGTTGAATGAGTAGGCTCTCTAAACTTTTACATTTCAAACTGTTGAGAAGGAACACTGCACATGCTATATCCAGGGGCATACAAAGCCTTCTGCTAAACAAGGTAAGGTTTCAGTCAGGCAAATGCAAGTTAATTAATGAAAGCCAAGCTTCCTGACCCCCTGGGAACCCTTTGCAGCAGCAGTTCAACCTAAATTGATGCCTTGAATTTGCCATGGTGAAAATGGTGGCAGGCATGTTGCAGTGAGTTGAGGTTGTGTTCCATTCATTTAATTTTTTAACCTCCCTGACCCTCTTTCACCCATTGTGGAGTCTTAATAGTGAAGCCAATCAATTTTGAAGAGCTGGTAAGGGCGGGAGGGGGTGGCAAGCACAAAGAGATTACATGTTCTCCTTACGGTGTACTATTCTAGCTCAGAGGAATCGCTACTCAAAACAGTCATATTTGGTCTCTTGCGACAATATTTTACAAGGAGTCATACAAAATAAGCTGCAATTTATTATGATTCTTACTCTTTTCATTCAATTATGACTGAGAAAATAGACCCACTCATTACTTTATACCTGGCCTTGTCTTATGTTAATCAGTCTGCCTTTTGGAGAATTGGAGAGATACTGGGGCTGAAGGATTGGGGTTTGGGCAAGGGAGGGAGGAAGACTGGGGAATAGGATAGAAGGATGGGGGTTCAGAGGGGGAGAGACTGGGGAATGAGAATCAGGAGATTGGGGCTTAGGGGATGTGAGAAAGAAGGAGACGAGGAATAGAGGTCGGGGATGGGATGGGGACCAGCATTCCCTCAAGAGTCAGGAGCAACAGCAGTAGCAATGTGGTGAAAGGAAGCAGCAGGGAGGGAGGAATTCTCCACAAAGGAGTGGAAGAAACCTAGGAACTCTATTGTGGGTAAACAGTAAAAGATTGTTTTTACTGGTGGGTGAATGTGGAATAAGGGAGGGAGACCATGGCAGAGATGAAAAAGGAAAGTTTTTGAGTTGAGTGCTCTTAAATCACGGGGTGCTTCTGAGGCAGATACAAGAATATCATTTAAAAGGTATTGCGAAATGTATTTGAAAAGGAGGAATACAAAAGAATCTTGGTGGAATGGGGTTACAGGAGACAGTCCCAGAACCAACACAAGCACACCTCCTGTGCTGTGATTTATATCATTTTAAGCAAACTGCTTTTTATTGCCTCCAAGCCCAGAGGATGGTTTGGAAATGTTGGTGCTGAGCTGAATTTAGGACAATATGTGAAGTACTGCATCACCCAGCCTGCTGCAGTCTCTCGATTTGGTTCAGGTTAGTCTGTGCTGTTCAGTTTTGCTGTGCGAAGTCCAAGTACAGATCAACTTTAAACAAGGCTCCAAATTCAGAAATGGAGTAAAAAAAAAGTGCTGATTGTAAGCAGAGTGTGGAGTTACGAGTTTGGTGAGTGGGGATTTTTAAGTGTCGATATCTTTCTAAATCTCTGGTCTGCAGTTAGCATTTAACTGATATTTACTTTCTAATTAAAGTAAAGTAAGCTAAGAAAGTAAAATAGGTTAAGAAAGTCAAGTAAGTTTCTTCCAGCCTTAGGCAGGGATTAACAAGCTCTACTGCAGAGTAGCTGATTAGTTAAGTAGCTAACCAGTCCAATCCAGTTGCTACAGTTTCAGCTTCAGAGATAGTATAAATACAGAAGTCTGGATGCAGCCTGAAAATGGAGTGCAGATTGTAAGCAGAGTGCAAAGATACGAGTTTGATGAGTGGGGAGTTTGGTGAAGGGGGAGGAGGTGCTCCTTTTTACTACTTTTTTTACCCTCCAGTATTTGGTTCTTACTTTGGTGCAATGGAAGGAGCTGATTGGTGAGTAACTGGTAAGCTATTCTACTTATAATAAATAGTCTGTAAAGTTGAGGTATGGCAGGGAAGCTCGGCCAAGTAGAATGCACAGCCTGTGGCATGTGGAAAGTCATGGACACACCATGTATCCCAGACAAACACATCTGCAGGAAGTGTCACCAGCTGCACAAGCTTGAGCTTCGGGTTTCGGAACTCAAGTGCGACTGGAGTCACTGTGGTGCATCCATGAGGCAGAGAACTACGTGGATAGCATGTTTAGGGAATTGGTCACACCGCAGGCTAGGAGCATGCAGGCAGATAAGGAATGGATAAGCACCAGGCAGTCTAAGAGAACCAGGCAGGTAGTGCAGGAGTCCCCTGAGATGATCTCGCTCGCTAATCAGTTTTCTATTTTGGATGCCAGTGAGGTTCCTCAGAGAAGTGCAGCCAGAACCAAGTCCGTGGCACCATAGGTGGCTCAGCTGTACAGAAGGGGAAGAAGAAGAGTGGAAGAGCAATAGTGACAGGGGATTCATTAGTTAGGGGAACCGACAGGCGTTTCTGCAGCCGTTGATGTGACTCCAGGATGGTATGTTGCCTCCTGGTGCCGGGGCAAGGATGTCATGGAGCAGCTGCAGGGCATTCTTCTGGGGGAGGGTGAACAGCCAGAGGTCGTGGTCCACGTTGGTGCCAATGACATAAGCAGGAAGGGGGATGAAATCGTGTAAGCAGATTTTAGGGAGCTAGGAAGGCGATTAAAAAGCAGGAGCTCAAAAGCAATAATCTCAGGATTACTCTCAGTCCCACGTGTGAGTGAGCATAGGAATATTGAACGATTGAACATGTGGCTGGAGAACTGGTGTAGGAGGGAGGACATCAAATTTTTGAGGCATTGGGACCAATTCTGGGGCAGGTGGGACCTGTACAAGATGGATGGGTTGCACCTTAGCAGGACTGGGATTAATATCCTCACAGGGAGATTTGCTAGTGCTGTTGGTGAGGGTTTAAACTAGATTGGCAAGGGAATGGAAACCTGAGAGGGAGCTCAGATTGGAGGGAAGCAAAACTGGTAACTTGTCAGAGGTGTGGGAACCAGGAGGAAATATCAGAGAGACATACCCAAAGTGCACAGAATACTGGGGGAGATAGATAGCAAAAGAGTCGGGAATAATAGGTCATTAGGTGGGGTCAGAGTAAGGGAGAAAGTAATAAAGTCTGAATCAGGGTTCATGTGCATGTTTGTAAATGCACAGTGTTAAGAAGATTGGTGAGGTACAGATGCAGATTGCCATGTGAAAATATGATGCTGTCGTTAGAACACAGACCAGGCTCAAAGAAGGGCAAGACTGGGTGTTAAATATTCCTGGATACAAGGTGTTCAGAAAAGACAGGAAAAGGAAAAAAGGGGGAGGGGGGGGGGGGGAGGGGGGTGGTGCAGTATTGATTAAGGAGAGCATGGCAGTGCTGGAAAAAAAGGATGTCCCAGAGCGGTCGAGGACAAAATCAGTTTGGCTGGAGCTAAGGAACAAAGTAAGTGCAGTTACATTGCTCGGTGTTGTCTATAGGCCACCAACTAGTGGGAAGGATGTAGAGGAACAAATTTGCAAGGGAATTACAGAGAGGTGCAAAAATTATTGGGTAGTTATAATGGGAGACTTTAATTATCCAAACATAGACTAGAATGTCTAATGTACTGTAAAGGGCAGGGAGGGTCAAGAGTTCCTAGAGAGTGTTCAGGAAAATTTTCTACAACATTATGTTCCTAGTCCAACAGGAAAGGAGGCACTGCTAGACCTGGTTCTTGGGAATGAGGTGGGCCAAGTGGATCAAGCGTCAGTAGGAGATCATTTAGGTGACAATGATCATTGTATCATAAGGTTTAGTTTGGCTATGGAAAAGGATGAAGAACAATCTAGAGCAAGAAAAATTAACTGGGGGAAAGCCAAATTCAATGGGATAAGAATGAAGCTGGGACGAATAAATTGGAGTCCAGGGTTGGCAGGAAAAACAATAGCTGAACAAAGAAGAGATAGTTCGGGCACAGTCAAGGTATGTTTCCTCAAAGGGCAAACAAATCCAGAGCTCCCTGGATGACAAAAAAGGTAGAGATTAAGATAAAGAAGAAAAAGTGTGCTTATGACAGATGCCAGGTAGAAAATACTATTGAGAACCAGGCTGAATACAGAAGATCCAGAGGGGAAGTGAAAAAGCAAATAAGAGAAGCAAAGGAGAGCATGAAAAGAGACTGGCAGCTAACATTAAAGGGAACCCCAAAGTTTTGTATAGACATGTACATAGTAAAAGAGTGGTAAAATGAGGAGCGGGGCAGATTAGGGACCATAAAGGGGATTTATGCATGCAGGTAGAGGGCATAGCTGAGGTATTAAATGAATACTTTACATCTATCTTTACCAAGAAGAAGATGCAACCCAGGCAATGGTGAAAGAAGAGGTAATTCAGACACTAGAAGGGTTTAAAATTGATACAGAAGACATATTAGATAGTGAATAAAGTGGATAAAGCACACGGAGTGGATGAGATGCATTCAGGTTTACTGAGGGAAGTGAAGGTGGAAATCGCAGAGGCACTGGCCATAAATTTTCAGTCATCCTTAGATTCGGGGGTGGTGCCAGAGGACTGGAGAATTGCAAATGTTAGACCCTTGTTCAGAAAAGGGTGTAAAGATAAGCCCAGCAACTACAGGCTAGTCAGTTTAATTTTGGTGGTGGGGAAACTTCTAGAAAGAATAATTCGGGACAAAATCAATAGTCACATGGACAATGCAAGTTAATTAATGAAAGCCAGCATGGATTTTTTAAGGGAAAATCATGCTTAACAAACTTGCTGGAGTTTTTTGAGGAGGTAACAGAGGGTTGATGAGGGCAATGCTGTTGATGTGGTGTACATGGACTTTCAAAAGGCGTTTGATACAGTGCCACACAACAGACGTGTGAGCAAACCTGTAGCTCATGGTAGCAACATGGATACGGAATTAGCTGAGTGACAGGAAACAAAGAGTAGTGGTTAATGGATATTTTTTTGGCCTGGAAGAAGGTTTGTAGTGAAGTTCCCTATGGGGTCAATGTTGAGACCTTTGCTTTTCATGATATATATTAATGACCTAGACCTTGGTGTACAGGGCACAATTTCAATGTTTGCAGATGATATGAAACTTGGAAGCATTGTGAACTGTGAGGAGGATAGTGTAGAACTGCAAAAAGACATGGACAAGTTGGTGGAATGGGCAGACAGGTGGCAGATGGCGTTTAATGCAGAGAAATGTGAAGTGATTCATTTTGGTAGGAAGAACATGGAGAGACAATATAAAATAAAGCGTACAATTCTAAAGGGGTGTAGGAGCAGAGAGACCTGGGTGCATATCTGCATAAGTCATTGAAGGTGGCAGGACAGGTCGAGAGAGCAGTTAATAAAGCATACAGTATCCTGGGCTTTATTAATAGGAGCATAGAGTACAAGAGCAAGGAGGTTATGTTGAACTTGGATAAGAAACTAATTCGGCCTCAGCTGGAGTAATGTGTCCACTTCTGGGCACTGCACTTCAGGAAAGACGTGAAGACATTGGAGAGAGTACAGAAAAGATTCACAAGAGTGGTTCCAGGGATGAAGAACTTCAATTATGAAGATAGATTGGAGAAGAGAAGGCTGAGAGGTGATTTGTTAGAGGTATTCAAAATCATGAGGGGTCTGGACAGAGTAGATAGGGAGAAACTGTTCCCACTCGTGAAAGGATCAAGAATGAGAGGGCACAGATTTAAAGTATTTGGTAAGAAAAAGTGACGAGGACATTTTTTTTCATGCAGCAAGTGGTTAAGGTCTCCCAAGGTATGGGAAGTGATCCACAGTATTCAATGGTTTGCTGTGGATCTTGATAGTCAACGGGGTAGTGTTGTGCTGCGGGAGCAGGCTGGTAGAGGACCTTTGTCTTCTGGATGTTTAGCTTAAGGCCCATTCTTCCAAACGCCTTTGTGAATGCATCGACGAGAGTTTGAAGCTCGGCCTCTGAGTCTGCGAATACACAAGCATTGCCAGCGTACTGCAGCTCAATGACAAAGGTTGGAGTGGCCTTGGTTCTGGACTGGAGATGATGTAGGTTAAATAGTTTTCCGCTTGTCCTGTAGAGTAGATCTACTCCAGCAGGGAGCTTCAAGGAGATGAGGTTGAGTGTTGTGGCGAGGAAGATGGAAAAGAGCATTGGTGTGATGACACAGCCTTGCTTGACCCCAGTTTGCACTTGGATTGGGTCAGTGGCAGATCCGTGGGCAAGGATTACAGCTTGCATGTCATCGCTCAGCAGGCGGAGGATGGTGACCACTTTCTTTGGACAGTCAAATTTGAGGAGGATGTTCCATAATCCCTCCCGGTTGATAGAGTCGAAGGCCTTTGTGAGGTCAAAGAAGGCCATGTATAAAGGTTGCTGCTGCTCCCTACCTTTTTCTTGCAGTAGTCTTACTGTGAAGATCATGTCCACTGTGCCTCATGATGGACGGAATCCACATTGTGATTCCGGTAGGAGCTCTTCAGCCATGGGGAGGAAGCTGTTGAGAAGGGCTCTTGCGATGACCTTCCCTGTGGCGAACAGCAGGGATACCCCTCTGTAATTATCACAGTCCGTCTTATCACCTTTTTTGAAGATGGTCACCCTCTCAGCAAGGGCAGACATTGATGATGAAACTCAGCATCACCTCCAGTATGACAGCGCAGCCTTCAATCGACTAAAGAAAAGAGTGTTTGATGACAAAGACCTCAAACCTGACATCAAGCTCATGGTCTACAGGATCGCAGTGTGACCCGCCCTCCTGTATGCGTCGGAAACATGGACACTGTACAGCAGACATCTCAAAGCCCTGGAGAGGTATCACCAGCGGTGCCTCTGCAAGATCCTGCAAATTCAGTGGCAGGACAGGCACTCCAATATCAGTGTCCTCCCTCAGGCCAACACCAGGTCATGGCAAGTCAGTTATCTTGGGCAGGCCACATCCTCCGCATGCCAAAACAAGCTTTCTACTCTGAGCTCCATCACGGCAAGAGGCTACCAGGAGGGCAGAGGAAACGCTACAAAGATATCCTGAAAGCCTCCCTGAAAAAATGTGACATCTCCACAGGGGATTCTATTCTAATAAGCCAAAGGAAATAAGATTTGCAGATTACATGATCAAACACTAGGAACATCCCCAACCAAAGTTGGCAACACCGTTAATAGCTTCGGTGTGGGAGTACTGGCAGTTAGGCACTATGTGCCTGAATAGGCTGGCTTGCCTCTATTGTTCCTCTTCTTTCCCAATGGAAAGCCTAATTTGCTCACTTTATAATGGGAGAGAGGCATAAATGGCAGCCTGATACAAAAGACAACGGTATAATCATCCGTTTCAGAAAGAATTTTTTTTCTAAAACATTGCACAAATCAGATGAGAGATATAGTTAGAAACTTGCCATTTGGCTCCTATATCCTTTCAGTCAAATTCCACCTTTGCTGCAGTGCCTGTACTGCTCCGGGACACCCAATTCCTACAGGCAACACCAGCAGTGGCTGCAATTGGGATAGGAAGGATGGATAATAGGATGTCTGATAGTACGATCTTTTCACTGTCACGTTTGAATGCACCTGCCCAAACACTACTGATGGCTGTCAGAAATGTTCAAGGAAATTGGGTGGTTAAAGTGGGTGAGGATCTGGTGTAATGCATCCCTGTTTCATTTCCACTCTCCGCTCATCCAAAAAACAAGCAGTCAGTGGAGAAAAATCAGCCTCCGCTTTGGCACTCAAGAGCAAGAGAACAGCACATTATAGCCATAAAGACGGGGCTAAAATGTGGCGAGTCGAAGAGACTTAGTAGTTGGCAGGAAAAAAGACAGAGGCGCAAGGGGAGAGCCAACTGTGCAACAGCCCCGACAAACAAATTTCTCTGCAGCACCTGTGGAAGAGCCTGTCACTCTAGAATTGGCCTTTATAGCCACTCCAGGCGCTGCTTCGCAAACCACTGACCACCTCCAGGCGCGTATCCATTGTCTCTCGAGATAAGGAGGCCCAAAAGAAAAAAAGAAAAAAAAAGATCATGTATATTAATCTAAAAGGTTAAAATGGTCAAAAACCTTCCAACCTACCTGCCACTTCCAAATCAGCCTTAAAGTGCAAGAAATGAGTGTGAATGTTTCCACTAATAAACTCTTCAAGCTTCATGCCATATTGCAGTGATTCATCTGAAAAAAGTGAAGTTAGTAGATACCCTGTCGGGTGAACCTTGGTCTCAATCACCCCATTGTTGTGGAATATGTAATCAAAAACATAATCATAGTTGCCCAAGGGTGATATTGATCTTATGACCAGCACGCTGTCGGATAATCCTCCATAAGAGGGGGGAGTGTACCAGCTGGCATCGTGACGTCTTAGGGGCATTTCTCGATTTTGTTCAAAAATGCAAATGGAATTTCTTATCCGGTGTGGCTCATTACTGTCCATTAAGTGAAAGGTGTCCAGGAATGTGGCAGCATAGGGACAGTCCACACCTCTCACAAGCTCGTTAGCAGATTTTCCAATTCCATAATGAACATCTAAAAACTTTGACCTCATTAAGGATGATGTATCACCTCCATAAACTGAATTTATCTCCTCTATACTTAATTCATAGACAATCCTTTCCCTCTGGAATCTGATATCAAACCATTTGTAGCACTGTTTTGAAATGCAAAATGCCAACCAAAATACTTAACATGGTTGTGTTGAACATAATACCTCTGGCCCTGTGGCGCATATTGCAAAGGGGCGATGGTATGATACTTCCCATCAGTTTTCAGTGATGCACAGTTGGGATCAGATTCCTTTCGGTGCAGTTTGATCTTCTTCACAAGCCCCCTATCATACTGATCTACCAGCTCATCAATACTGTCAAAGTACTGACCATTGTAGAACACTTTTTTCACCTTCCACTCTGAGATATTTGTGCAGCTGTGATCAATCAGTACTTCAAACGCCACAGGATGCAGAAACGAGCCGCTGAGATTTCTTAGGAAGGAAAAGCAGGTTTCTCTGTCGCCCGGTTTGAAGCCCCGAGGTGCAGAGTCTAAATCAATCAGAGCATCCGAATCGGAGCTAAAACTTTCCTGAAGAAGTCTGGAAACTTTCTCCAATCCCATTCTTGAAACAATCTTTCGATATTCGATGAATGTTAATGGTCTAGAGTTAAAGCTGAGGTTCTGGTATTTGTGAGAAGTGATGTCCTTATGGTAGGTTGGTCTGGGAAGAGGGGTCACTGACCCGAAACGCTAACTCTGCTTCTCTTTCCACAGATGCTGCCAGACCTGCTGAGTGATTCCAGCATTTCTTGTTTTTGTATATATTTTCCGGATACAGTTTGAGGGGTTTTCCACAGATCCAGCCCCTCAGTTCAGCTTGGTGGGGGGACCTTACACAGTGGTCTTTCCCCATTGAGCCTTTGCTGCGGCTGCCCCAAGCTTTAGTGCGCCCCTCAGCACGTAGTCCTGGACCTTGGAATATGCCAGTCTGCAACATTTGGTGGTGGACTACTCTTTGCACTGGAAGACCAGCAGGTTTCGGGCAGACCAAAGGGCGTCTTTCACCGAATTGATAGTCCTCCAGCAGCAGTTGATGTTTATCTCCTTGTGCATCCCTGGGAACAGCCCATAGAGCACAGACTCCTGTGTTACAGAGCTGCTTGGGATGAACCTCGACAAAAACCACTGCATCTCTTTCCACACCTGCTTTGCAAAGTCACATTCCAGAAGGAGGTGGGCAATCGTCTCTTCCCCACCACAGCCACCTTGAGGGCATTGTGCAGAGGGGGTGAGACTTCAGGCATGCAGGAAGGATCTGACGGGGAGGGCTCTTCTCACCACCAGCCAAGCTACATCTTGGTGCATGTTTGAAAGTTCTGGTGATGAGGCATTCTGCCAAATGACTTTGGCGGTCGGCTTGGGGAACGATCCCACAGGATCCACCATCTCCTTTTCCCGTAGGGCCTTGAGAACATTCCGTGCAGACCACTGCCTGATGGATTGTTGGTCAAAGGTGTTTTTCCACAGAAACTATTCCACGAAGGATAGGTGGTACGGCACAGTCCAACTGCATGGAGCGTTCCGCGGCAATGTGACCAGGCCCATCCTTCGCAGCACCGGGGACAGATACAACCTCAGCATGTAGTGACACTTGGAGTTGGCGTACTGGAGGTTTACACACAGCTTGATGCAGCTGCACACGAAGGTGGTCATCAGGATGTGGGCGACTTTGGGTACACTTTTCCCGCCCTTATCCAGAGGTTTGAACATAGTGTCCCTGCAGACCCGGTCCATTTTGGGTCCCCAGATGAAGCGGAAAATGGCTCGGGTAACCGCCACAGCGCAGGAGTGGGGTATGGGCCAGACCTGCGCCACGTACAGCAACAACCTGAGTGCCTCGCATCTGATGACCAAGTTCTTACCCAAAATGGAGAGAGATCGCTGCTCCCACATGCTCAGCTTGTGTTGTACCTTGGTTACTCGCTCCTCCCAGGTTTTGGTGCATGCCCCGGCCCTTTCGAACAGCTTGTCGATCTCGACAACCCCACCAGCAATATCCAATTCAGGGCTATAATCGCGGTCAAAGCTACCACCAAGACAAGGAATAACACCTTCAAATTAATGATGAACTGGAGAACTGGAAAAGCCATCTTGTTTTTAACACTTCTGATCCTTTCACTAAAGCAAGTGTTGCCTCTGCTCTCAGTCTGTGCTCTGGGGTCTGTCGGATAAATCTCTCTCCCAGACTTTGGGTCTGGAATGAACATCCCATAATTCTCAGCTATCTAGGGTATTTGTCTGAGAATCTAACTGTTTCTAGACATAGTGGATGCCGATTCTCACACCGTCTCTCCTCGGATGCAGAACTCCCATTCCCATGTAAATGAAACAGGAATTTGCAATATTAAATGTAATAAACAATGACTTCTGGAATCTGGAATTGGATAAGATACCCCATGGTGAGAGGAAAGAAAGAAAGAGAGCAACTATCTGGAATTTACAGCCCCCAGTATTTACAAAAGAAGGGTGGATAAAGAACTGGCTGGGCAACAGGAGACAGAGAGTAGCAGTAGAAGGGAGTTTCTCAAAATGGAGACGTGTGACCAGTGGTGTTCCACAGGGATCCGTGCTGGGACCACTGTTGTTTGTGATATACATTAATGATTTGGAGGAAAGTATAGGTGGACTGATTAGCAAATTTGCAGACGACACTAAGATTGGTGGAGTAGCAGATAGTGAAGGGGACTGTCAGAGAATACAGCAGAATATAGATAGATTGGAGAGTTGGGCAGAGAAATGGCAGATGGAGTTCAATCAGGGCAAATGCGAGGTGATGCATTTTGGAAGATCCAATTCAAGAGTGAACTATACAGTAAATGGAAAAGTTCTGGGGAAAATTGATGTCCAGAGAGATTTGGGTGTTCAGGTCCACTGTTCCCTGAAGGTGGCAACGCAGGTAAATAGAGTGGTCAAGAAGGCATACGGCATGCTTTCCTTCATCGGACGGGGCATTGAGTACAAGAGTTGGCAGGTCATGTTACAGTTGTATAGGACTTTGGTTCGGCCACATTTGGAATACTGCGTACAGTTCTGGTCGCCACATTATCAAAAGGATGTGGATGCTTTGGAGAGGGTGCAGAGGAGGTTCACCAGGATGTTGCCTGGTATGGAGGGCGCTAGCTATGAAGAGAGGTTGAGCAGATTAGGATTATTTTCATTAGAAAGACGGAGGTTGAGGGGGGACCTGATTGAGGTGTACAAAATCATGAGAGGTATAGACAGGGTGGATAGCAAGAGGCTTTTTCCCAGAGTGGGGGTTTCAATTACTAGAGGACACGAGTTCAAAGTGAAAGGGGAAAAGTTTAGGGGGGATATGCGTGGAAAGTTCTTTACGCAGAGGGTGGTGGGCACCTGGAACGCATTGCCAGCGGAGGTGGTAGATGCGGGCACGATGGAGTCTTTTAAGATGTATCTAGACAGATACATGAATGGGCAGGAAGAAAAGAGATACAGAACCTTAGAAAATAGGCGACATGTTTAGAGAGAGGATCTGGATCGGCGCAGGCTTGGAGGGCCGAAGGGCCTGTTCCTGTGCTGTAATTATCTTTGTTCTTTGTTCTTTGTTCTAAGTCATATCCTCTCCAAGCCATGATAACTTAAGCAAAATTAATGACTTTGGTGATAAAGAAGATGGAATTCCTAAGGATTGAAAATAAACAAATCCCCAGGGGCATGTGGTCTGGATCCCAAAATACCAAGATCAAGAGATTTTTGAGGCATTGACAATCATTATGAGGAAGTCACTGAAAACAGAAGAGGAACAAGCTTATTGAAACAGACTAATATGATGCCACTATTCAAAAAGGATGATAAAACAGATACAGCCAAGGATGGTCAAAGCTTGGTCAAAGAGGTATGTTTTATGGAAAGTATTAAAACAGGACAGAGACCTGAAGAAGCGGAATGCTTAAGAAGGAACTTCCAGAACATTGGGTCTAAGTTTCTGAAGCCGTGACTAGCAATTGAATTGTAATGCAGAAGAAATGAAGGTGTACAAGATGCGAGAGTCAGGGAGATGGAGAGTTTGGTAAGTTAGGGTAGGGGGTTGTAGCAGTGGGGGAGGGTACAGAGTTAGGACAGTGTAAAGTCTTGGCATGATTTAAACACAAGGATATGAACTTTAAATTTGAGCCAGAGAATGTAGGTCAGCAAGGAAACGTGTGATGGGTAAGCAAGACTTGGACAACAGAGTTTTAGAAGAGCTGAAGTTTAATGAAGGTGGATGGGGAGGGCAGCCAGACGAATACAAGAATAGTTGAGTCTGCAGGCAACAAGGGCATGGATGAGGATCTCAGTTCACAGATGCAGTGAGCCAAGGCAGAGGCAGGAGATGTTAGGAAGCTGGATGGAGGCAGTCTTTGTGATGGGGAGAATGAGATCAGAAGCTAAGCTCGGGATTGAAAGTACACCGAGATGGAGACACGTGGTTGGGGAAGGGAAGAGAGAGAGAGAATGGCAAAGATATGAGTTTATGCCAATGGCTGAAGAAGATGACTTTGGACAATCCCAGTGTTAGTGGGAGGAAATTGTGGCTCGTCTGAAACTGGATGTTGGACAAGCAGTAAAGGGGTCAAAAGATACGGTGGAAGTAGAGCTGTGTATCTTCAGTGTATATCTGGCGGCACAGTGGCGCAGTGGTTAGCACCGCAGCCTCACAGCTCCAGCGACCCAGGTTCAATTCTGGGTACTGCCTGTGTGGAGTTTGCAAGTTCTCCCTGTGTCTCCGTGGGTTTCCTCCGGGTGCTCCGGTTTCTTCCCACAGCCAAAAGACTTACAGGTTGATAGGTAAATTGGCCATTATATATTGCCCCTAGTATGGTAGGGGAATATAGGGACAGGTGAGGATGTGGTAGGAATATGGGATTAGTGTAGGATTAGTATAAATGGGTGGTTAATGGTTGGCACAGACTCGGTGGGCCAAAGGGCCTGTTTCAGTGCTGTATCTCTAAATCTAAATCTGACCCCATGTCTGCAGGCAATGTTGACAAAGATTAGGAATTCCTTTAGATTAGGAAGAAAGGAAAATAAATGCCACTGACCCCTCCCTCAACATGGCACATGGGTCACTTTTTTGAAGTTTCCTGCCATTCGCACAGAGGAGTCTTTCTCTGTTTTGTTGTATTTCACCCTGGGGCCTCTGAAGGTCAGGCTCATTAAAATTTTCTTTTCTGCCCCCTTCTTTGCATGCTTCTGCCAACTCCTCCAATATGTTACAGTGCTACAAAATCTCACATCAGCCAAATATTCCAACTGGCAGTCAATTCAGTCTTGCATGAAGTACATGACTTACATGCTGCTCCCAGCCTTCTGAAATTTGAGTCATTTTGTCTTACTTAAGGCTGCAGCAGTACATGTACCCCCTCCCCCACTTTTAGTACAGTACTTGCATGTTATATGCAAGTACATGTTTAGCAACATCTGTGGAGAGAAACATCTGTGGAGAGAAAATAGAAATTCTGTTTCAGGTCAATGACCTTTTGTCGGAAATGGAGAAAGTTAGAGATGTAAGTACAGAGGCAGGGAAATGGGGGATGGGGAAGAACACAAGGGAAGGTCTGTGATGGGGTGAGAGGCAGGAGAGATTAAATGACAAAAGGAATGATGGTGCAAGGCAAAAGGGGTTGCTAATGGGACATGTAAGAAAACAAAAAATGGGTGTAGAGGAGGTATAAATGTGTAAAACAGAATCATCACCAACTGCTGCCATCCAAAAACAACAAAAAATCCCAAAAAATACAAAGATAAAATGGGGGCCGAGGTTATGATTGGAAATTGTTGAAGTCAATGTTGAGTGCAGAAGGCTGTAAAGTGCCTACTTGAAAGATGAGATGCTGCTCTTTGAGCTTACATTGAACTTCATGAGAACAGTCTCGGATGCTGAGTTCATAGAAGTCAGAGTATTAGTGGGGTGGAGAATTAACATGGCAGGCAATCAGAAGATGGCGGGGGGGGCGGGTCATGTTTGCGGACTAAATGGAGGTGTTCCACAAAGTGGTCACCCCATCTGCCTATGGTCTCCTCCAATGTAGAAAAGACGGTATTGTGAGCAGCAAATACAGGATACTAAATTGAAAGGAGTACATGTCAATCTCTGTTTCATCTGGAAGTAGTATTTGGGGCCTTGGATGGTGAGAAAAGAGGAGATAAAAGGGAGGGTGTTGCATTTTCTGTGCTTCATGGGCAGGTGCCATGGGAAGGGGAGGGAGTGTTGGTCATGATTGAGGAGTGGACTAGGGTGTCATGGAGAGAACAGTCTGAAAGGGGAGGGGAAGATAAGTTTGCTTCGAGGTCAGGTCTGAAAGGGGAGGGGAAGATAAGTTTGGTTCGAAGTCAGGTCAGCACAGCAAGCAAAGGGCAAGAGAGAGACCTGCCTCTGGGAACAACATTGGCGTAAATGGGTTCGATTTAAGTGGTCATTGGATAGACATATGGATGAAAATGGAATAGTGTAGGTCAGATGGTTTCACAGGTCGGCGCAACATCGAGGGCCGAAGGGCCTGTACTGCGCTGTAATGTTCTAATTCTAATTCTAATCATTTTGCAGCCAAATGTCTACATTATTCGCATGATCTAAACTGGAGATGCGCCAATGAAGTTGATGATGCTGTTCTTTGGTTACTGAGAAGTGAACTTAAACTGTGAAGAGAGATTTAAATTTTCTGTATTTGCACTCCCATGTTGAGTCTTGCCTATAAGTGACACATATTGGACAATCAACGTGTGCATCTGTGCATTTTCCATTATGCACTTTGATGCCAGAACGTAACTCCTGGAGTGTACCAGTGGAAGGCGCTCTTCTCTGGGAGGTTTCCCTTTGACATTCAGTAACTAGATTGACAAAGTCTCCCTCACAGATAGACTAAGTGAAAATGGTAGTTTAGAGTAGCTCAATGTATTAGAAATGTATTCAATAATACAAGAATAAAGTGTTAAGTGGGAATTCATAAAACCGTAAAAGGGAAGGAAAAAAGGTGGCCGAGAATGTAAGTGGACCTTAGAGAGCTAATTGGAAGAGATAGGCTGTTGAATAATAATGAAAATGAAGAGATGTTATGGAAAGAAACTCATTGAATCACCCAACTGTTCCAGGTAGGTTGATGACACCTTCTCTACTACCTCTCCACAACTGCTTGTCTAACATCCAGTTTTGGATAAGCTGCCATTGCCTTTGGTTCCTGCCACATACTCATATTCTTGCCATCGATTTCATCTATACGTCTCGATAACCCTTTTTGCTCCCAATACCCAATGATTGACAGCTATGCCTTCAGCTGCATAGGCTCCCAGCCTCTGTGAAAGGCCATGGGACATTAAAGGTGCTATGATGCAAGCTGCTGTTGTTGTTCCATGCGCACTCTATATAGTGCATCAGCTAAAACTCCCTGGACAAGAACCAGAACTCACTGAGATTAATAAATAAATAAATAAATTACTCATTGAGACTGGAAGAATGTTGGTAATCAGAACTATCCTAGTTCACAAACCCAAGGTCCCTGGGGAAATGACAGGCCTCAATTGTGGGGATTATTGGGGGTATTTCTCACATGACATGAATAATTTTATATCTACATTTTGTGATTTTTTTTTGGAAATGTTTGCTATTTGATATTTAATAAAAAGGCAGTTCTTAAGGTGTAGAGTGGAATGGGTGGGCTAGCAACTTGACTGCTCATGGGTATTTGCAAGAAGAAAAAATAAATGAGTAGATTGGTTGTTATTGTGATAGTTGCAAGGATAGCATGTAGTCATTGACTTTTCCTGAATGAATGGAAAGGATGAAATGTGACATGTAGTGATTTAATGTCAGCCATTGGCTGTCAAGGGGCATGTCAGAACCGTCCCCATGCAAGTGTATATTTCCTTGCAACAAATGCAAAGCCTTCCGCCATTTAGAAAGCTTGTTATTGATCTTTTCAGGATGCCATGTATATATTCAATAGCAATGACATAAATGCTCTAAGACTAGAGTAGGTTAGGCAGACTTTAAAATATTCACCAATGAACTATGTGCAGGACACATTACTAAAAAGACATAATCATATTCAATTTATAACATCTTGATATGGAGGCAAATTTAACAAAAACAGTTATGGTCATTTGAAATTCGCCTGGGACCTACCCGCTACATCCAAATCAGCCTTGAAGTGCAAGAAATGTGTGTGAATATTCCCTAAAACGTTCTCTTCAATCTTTCCTCCAAAGGTCACATCTTGGTTAGAGAGAAATGAAGTCAATAGATACCCTGTCGGGTGAACCTTGGTCTCAATCACCCCATTGTTGTGGAATATGTAATCAAAAACATAATCATAGTTGCCCAAGGTTGATATTGATCTTATGACCAGCACGCTGTCGGATAATCCTCCATAAGAGGGGGGAGTGTACCAGCTGGCATCGTGACGTCTTAGGGGCATTTCTCGATTTTGTTCAAAAATGCAAATGGAATTTCTTATCCGGTGTGGCTCATTACTGTCCATTAAGTGAAAGGTGTCCAGGAATGTGGCAGCATAGGGACAGTCCACACCTCTCACAAGCTCATTAGCAGATTTTCCAATTCCATAATGAACATCTAAAAACTTTGACCTCATTAAGGATGGTGTATCACCTCCATAAACTGAATTTATCTCCTCTATACTTAATTCATAGACAATCCTTTCCCCCTGGAATCTGATATCAAACAACTGTAAACCATTTGTAGCACTGTGTCGAAATGCAAAATGCCAACCAAAATGTTTAACATGGTTGTGTCGAACATAATACCTCTGGCCCTGTGGCGCATATTGCAAAGGGGCGATGGTATGATACTTCCCATCAGTTTTCAGTGATGCATAGTTGGGATCAGATTCCTTTCGGTGCAGTTTGATCTTCTTCACAAGCCCCCTATCATACTGATCTACCAGCTCATCAATACTGTCAAAGTACTGACCATTGTAGAACACTTTTTTCACCTCCCACTCTGAGATATTTGTGCTGCTGTGATCAATCAGTACTTCAAACGCCACAGGATGCAGAAATAGGCCAGCGATTTTTCTAACAAAGGGAAACCAGGTTTCTCTGTCGCCCGGTTTGAAGCCCCGAGGTGCAGAGTCCAGGTAAGTCAAGTTTTCCGAATCGGAGCCAAAACTTTCCTGAAGAAGTCTGGAAACTTTCTCCAATCCCATTCTTGAAACGATCTTTCGATATTCGACGAATGTTAATGGTCTGGAGTTAAAGCTGAGGTTCTGGTATTTGTGAGAAGTGATGTCCTTATGGTAGGTTGGTCTGGGAAGAGGTCCCACGGTGTATTCTGTTATATTAGGGTCGGTTTGAGCCCCGAATATCACCACAGCTCTGGCTTCCCTTTTAGGTTGATTTTCACCCTCGTCTAAAAACTTTAAGACATCGCTTTTACGGGGCATTTGCAATTCGATTATGTAAATGAAATTATCAGATGGAAATGCTTCACTGCAATTCACCAGGTTCGCCCCAAGTTTCTCCTTTAGATAGTTCCTAACGCTTATCAGTTCCTCAGGGCTGAGATCTGCAAACACTTCGCTCTTACTGCTCTCCTGAAACATTTCGTCCAGCTCGCTCTGTAACTCGGGGCTGTCACAGCTTGTCGATCTCGACAACCCCACCAGCAATATCCAATTCAGGGCTATAATCGCGATCAAAGCTACCGCCAAGACAAGGAATAACACCTTCAAATTCATGATGAACTGGAGAACTGGAAAAGCCTGAGGCAGCCGCCTTGTTTTGAGCTTTTTGCCTTAACTTTGAGTTACTAAATTCCAGATGTTTTATAGCTGAACCAAATCATTTCCGCTGATTGGTTCCAAAGATATTGACGCCAGCGCGCTCAGTTCCCAAATTGTTCTTGGAATACTCTTTGGATCTTAACTGTTAACTCGCCTCCTCCATTTGGCTTTGTCTGTAAGCAAATCCACAGAATAACCCTTTCCCATCCTTTCGCGCTAAACGTAAATGAACTTTGCATTATTGCAGTCAAGGAACTGGATCTTTTTGGGAATTCTTTTAGATAGGAAATTAGGGAGCAGTAAAATCATTTTTTAATGGATTTCCACTGTGACATTTGTTTGGGTAATGAGTGGTAACTATTTATCTCTAAAATGTGAGAGCTTCCTTGCCCCAATTGTACCAAATTTTAAAACCGACGATCATCTGCAATGATTGGAAATGGAAGGCAGAAAATCAGTCAGCGTATTTTTAAGGCAGGGGAAACACAAGCTAGAAAATAAACCACAAGGGAGTTTGGCAGTGCTAAATGGTATATCTCCAACACAGAAGTCCTCGAGGCGGCCAACATCCCCAGCTTGTACACACTACTGAGTCAGCGGCGCTTGAGATGGCTTGGCCATGTGAGCCGCATGGAAGATGGCAGGATCCCCAAAGACACATTGTACAGCGCGAGCTCGCCACTGGTATCAGACCCACCGGCCGTCCATGTCTCCGCTATAAAGACGTCTGCAAATGCGACATGAAATCCTGTGACATTGATCACAAGTCGTGGGAATCAGTTGCCAGCGTTCGCCAGAGCTGGCGGGCAGCCATAAAGGCGGGGCTAAAATGTGGCGAGTCGAAGAGACTTAGTAGTTGGCAGGAAAAAAGACAGAGGCGCAAGGGGAGAGCCAACTGTGCAACAGCCCCGACAAACAAATTTCTCTGCAGCACCTGTGGAAAAGCACTCTAGAATTGGCCTTTATAGCCACTCCAGGCGCTGCTTCACAAACCACTGACCACCTCCAGGCGCATATCCATTGTCTCTCGAGATAAGGAGGCCCAAAAGAAAAAGAAAAGAAAATGGTATATACTTCAATGTAAGAAGGCTAGGGAATAAGGCAGATGAGCTGAGAGTATGATATTATAGCTATTACTGAGACATGGCTGAAAGAAGGGTAGGAATGGCAGCTCAACATTCCTGTTTACAAGGTTTTCAGACAAGATAGTAAGCTGGATAAAAAGGAAGGTGGTCACAATATTGATTAAAGAAACAATTATTGCTGTGAGGATGGATGATATGGTAGAAGGATCATCAAATGAGGCTATATGGGTTGAACTGAATAAGGGAGCAATCACAGGACTGGGGATATATAGACACCCAAGCAGTCAGAGGGAGATAGAAGAGCAAATATGTAGGTAAATCTCTGAGAAGTGCAAAAACAACAGGGCAGTAATAGTGAGGGATTTCAACTGCACTAAAATCAACAGGATAGAATTAGTGCAAAAGGCACAGAGAGAGGAGATTTCTTAAAATACATTCAGGAGAACTTTAGTTTTAGCCAGTACATACCCAACAGGAGAGGGAACAGTTCTGGACTTAGTTTTACGGAATTTTGGGACTAACAAATCCAGAGCCCTCTGGATGTCAAGGGCTTTAAAGGAGAGAATAAAGAAAAAAAGGGAAGCTTATGACAGATGCTGAGTGCTCAATACTGCAGAAAATCTAGACAAGTAGAAAAAGCATAGGGGCATAATTAGAAAGGAAATTAGGAAAGTAAAGAGAGGGCATGACCAAAAATTGGCAAGTAAAATCAGGGAAATCCCAAAGTTTTTTTATAAATACATAAAGAGCAAGAGGATAACTGAAGGAAGAGTAGGGCCTATTAGGGTATATAAGGGTAACTTGTGTGTGGAGGTGGAGGATGTGGGTATGGTCCTTAATGAATACTTAGTGTCTGTTTTCACAAAAGAGAGGAATGATACAGAATTTGCAATCAGGGCCGAGAAGTGTATCATATTAGATGAAATTAACATAGTGAGTGAGGAATTGTTAAGGGGTTTAAAATCTTTGAAACTGGATAAATCCCCAGGCCCAGATGAAATACATCCTAGGCTGTTAAGGGAAGCAAGAGAAGAAATAACGGAGGCTCTGACCATCATTTTCCATCCTCCCTGGTTACAGGTGTGGTGCCAGAGAGCTGACTGGAGGACAGCTAACATTGTTTAAAAAGGGAGAAAAGGATAGACAGAGTAATTACAGGCCAGTCAGCTGAACCATGGTGATAGGAAAATTATTGAAAAAATTTCTGGGGGACAGGATAAATCTTCATTTAGAAAGACATGGATTAATCAAAGACAGTCAACACATATTTGCTAAGGAATGGTCTTGTCTGACTAACATGTTTGAATTTTTTGGGGAGATAACAAGGAGGGTCAATGAGGGTAGTGTATTTGATGTAGTCTATATGCAATTCAGCAAGGTTTTGATAATGTTCCACACGGCAGACTGGTCACAAAATTAAAGGCTCAGGGGATCCAAGGCAAAATGGCAAGTTGGATCCAAAATTGCATCAGAAGGAGGAAGCAATGGGTAATGCCCATGGGTGCTTTTGTGCCTGGAAGGCTGTTTTCAGTGGAGTTCCACAGGGCTCAGTACAAGGTCCCTTGCTTTTTGTGGTATATCAATGATTTGGACTTGAATGTAGCGGGTATGATTAAGAAATTTGCAGATGATATAGAAATTGGCATGTGGTTGATAATGAAGAAGAAAGCTGTAGACTGCAGGAAGATATCAATGGACTAGTGAGGTGGGCAGAACAGTGGCAAGTGGAGTTCAATCTGGTGAAGTTTGAGGTTATGCATTTGGGGAAGGCTAAAAAGGCAAGGGAATACACAATAAATGGCAGTAGTAGTAGGCATCCATCCATCTTGGAAGATGATGGACTGCGCCCGGGGTATATGTCACTTCTGAGTTGAACATTGCCTGTTGTGGCTGTAGAGGCCGACTCGTGAGTGGAAATCCCTTCCACAGCTGGAACAGTTGAATATCATTGGCTGGATTTCGACTGATGTTTTTTCCTTCCAACGGGCTCTCTTTTCTACCATCTGCTCATCTCTTTTGTCCTCTGCTTTTTTCCACGCCCTTCCTGAGGCCATTCTCCAGGAACTCGTGTCAATAGCAAGTTATCCATACAGCATGTCTTGGGAATGTGGCCTTCATCCATTCGGCGCACATGACCCAGCCAACAGAGTCGCCACTGACTCAAGAGGGCAAACATGCTGCGGTTCCCTGCACACTAGTGCACTTCTGTATATATAGTAGGACACTGAGAAATATAGAGGAGCAGAGGGACCTTGGAGTTCATGTCCACAGATCCCTGAAGATGGGTGGATAGGTAGATAAGGTGGTCAAGAAGGCATACGGGATAATTGCCTTTATTAGTCAAGGCTTCGAATATAAGAGCTGGGAGGTTATGCTGGAAATGTTTAAAATACTGATTAGGCCACAGCTGGAGTACTGTGTGCAGTTCTGGTCATCGCACTACAAGAAAGATGTGGTTGCACTTTAGAGGGTACAGACGAGATTTATGAGAATGTTGCCTGGACTGGAGAATTTTAGATGTGAGAAAAGATTGGATTGGCTAGAGTTTTCTTTGGAACAGGGAAGGCTGAAGGGAAACCCTAATTGAAGTGCATAAAATTACGAGGGATCTAGATAGAGTGGATAGGAAGGTTTTATTCTCCTTGGTTGATGGCTCCATACCATAACCAGGGGGCATAGATTTAGGGTAAAGGGTAGAAGGTTTAGAGGGGATTTGAACAGAAATTTTTGCACCCAGAGGGTGGTGGGGATCTGGAAATCACTGCCTGAAAGGGTGGTAGAGGCAGAAGTCCTCACAACATTAAAAAGTACTTGGTTCAGCACTTAGATAACCTACAAGGCTACAGACCAAGAGCCAGAAACTGGGATTAGGCTGGATGGCTTCTTGTTGGCCAGTACTTTTTCTTTTTTTTCATTCATGGGATTTAGTCATTGCTGGCTAGGCCAGCATTTATTGCCCATCCCTAATTTCCCTTGAGAAGGTGGTGGTGAGCTGCCGTCATGAACCGTTGCAGTCCATGTGGGTTAGGTACACCCACAGTGCTGTTGGAAGGGAGATCCAGGATTTTGACCCAGTGACAGTGAAGGAATGGCAATATAGTTACAAGTCAGGATGGCGTGTGGCTTGGAGGGGAACTTGCAGGTGGTGGTGTTCCCATGCATCTGGTGCCCTTGTTCTTCTAGGGGGTAGAGGTTATGGCTTTGGAAGGTGCCGTCGAAGGAGCCTTGGTGCATTGCTGCAGTGTATCTTGTAGATGGTACACACTGCTGCCACTGTGCATTGGTGGTGGAGGGAGTGAATGTTTGTGGATGGGATGGCAGGTTGCTTTGTCATGGATGGTGTCAAGCTCCTTGAGTGATTTTGGAGCTGCACCTATCCAGGCAAGTGGAGAGTATTCCATCACACTCCTGACTTGTGCCTTGTAGATGGTGGACAGGCTTTAGGGAGTCAGGAGGTGAGTTACTTGCCACAGGATTCCTAGCCTCCGAGCTGCTCTTTTAGCCACAGTATTTTTATGGCTACTCCAGTTCAGTTTCTGGTCAATAGTAGCCCCCAGGATGTTGATAGTGGGGGATTCAGCAATCGTAATGCTATTGAATGTCAAGGGGAGATGGTTACATTCTCTCTTGTTGGAGATGGTCATTGCCTGGCACTTGTCTGGCACGAACGTTACTTACCACTTATCAGCCCAAGCCTGGATATTGTCCAGGTCTTGCTGCATTTCTACACGGACTGCTTCAGTATCTCAGGTGTCGCGAATGATGCTGAACATTGTGCAATTATCAGCGAACATCCCCACTTCTGACCTTATGATTGAAGGAAGGTCATTGATGAAGCAGCTGAAGATGGTTGGGCCGAGGACACTACCCTGAGGAACTCCTGGACATGGACATGATGGACAAAATGGCCTCCTTTCCTGCTGTAAATTTCTATGATTCCATGATCACTGCAGCAGACAGGTTGTGCACTGTTGCTGAGATGCTGATTTAATGAATCCATGCATTTGCATTTGAACAGCATAAGAGAACCATTCACTCCATGAGGTGATAACAAGTGAATATGAAAAGGCTGAAGTTATTTTACAGTAGAAGAAAAAATATATATTTATAGAGCATCTTTCATGACCTCAGGACATCCCAACTTGCTTCACAGCCAATTAAATATATTTGATCCGTAGTTACTGTCGTAATTTAGAAAACATGCAGCCAATCTGTGCACAGGAAGATCCCTCAAACAGTAATGGGGTAACCACCAGACAATCTGTTTCAGTGATGTTGAGTGAAGGATAAATATTGGCCAGGACGATGGGGAAACCCCTTTGCTCTTTTTCAAAATAGTGCGATGGGATATTTTCATATTCATATGAGAGGGCAGATGGGGCCTTGGCTTCAGATCTCATCTGAAGACCAGCACCTCTGACAGTACAGCACTCCTTCAGTGCTACACTGGAAAATCAACCTAGAATATGTGCTTATCGCTGGTGTGGGATCGCCACCACTGAGCCATGACTGTACTTTTAATCAATCTAATAAACTAGGAAAGCTCAAGTGCTTTATAGTCAGAGTCGCAGATGTAATGGATGACCCAGTGTGTCAAGAAAGATACAAAATAAAAACTCATTTTGATTTAGTATTCATTGTGACCCAGAAAATGCATGAGAAATAGAAGTTATAATACCACCGGGGGACTGTGATGATAGAATGAAAACGTTTAACTCTTTTCAGAAATGCTTAAGATCAGAAGCTAAAGCAAAGAACATTAAAAGGGAAAAATTGAATGAAATAAGGAATCAATGAAACTGATAAATTGGGAGAGTTTGTTCAACAACACATAAGCAGAAGACAAGTGGAACACCTTTAAAGGTATAATATTGAAAATGCAGGTTAAATACATTCTCAAAACCAACAAGTTCTGACTATGTAAACATGATCCTAAATGGATTAACAAATTAGAAGTGAGATAAAGATGATTATTGGTCTGTACAAATCATATACAGAGAAAGGGAAAGGGGCTCATGGTACAATTATAATGAAATGGAGAAACAAGTTAAAAGAATGTGCAGAGGGGCAAAAAGAAATCTCAAAAAGGTTATAGCTGCTGAGGCTAAGCATAGCAATTTAAAAAATCATACCACAACAGTAAGAGGGCAGCCAAATAAGAGGTGGAAACCATAAAAGACGCAAATGACTTGAAACTGAGAATGAGCACAAATGTTAAATATTTTTAATGATTACAAGCATTGACAAGGGAATATATGAGCAACATGCCCTCTCCTAACAAATATTTCCCAATTATAATCAAGGCCTTCACCATACATGAGATGGAAATTCTAGACAAGCTAGATTGGACTGAGAACAGGTAAATCCCTGGGGGATAGATGGTACTTATTCCAGAGGGGTGAGAGAGACCAGGGATGAGATCTGTGAGGCATTATCCATCATTAGATGAGGTGAGAGTGACTGCCCTTGACATCAAGGCAGCATTTGACCGAGTATCGCATCAAGGAGCCCGAGCAAAACTGGAGTCAATGGGAATCAGGGGGAAAACTCTCTGCTGGTTGGAGTCATACCTAGCACAAAGGAAGATGGTTGTGGTTGTTGGAGGTCAATCATCTCAGCTCCAGGATATCACTGCAGGAGTTCTTCAGAGTAGTGTCCTAGGCCCAACCATCTTCAGCGGCTTCATCGATGACCTTCCTTCAATCATAAGGTCAGAAGTGGGGATGTTCACTGATAATTGCACAAAGTTCAGCACCATTCGTGACTCCTGAGATACTGAACCAGTCCGTGTAGAAATGCAGCAAGACCTGGACAATATCCAGGCTTGGGCTGATAAGTGGCAAGTAACATTTGCACCACACAAGTGCCAGGCAATGAACATATCCAACAAGAGAGAATCTAACCATCTCCCCTCGACATTCAATGGCATTACCATCGCTGGATCCCCCACTATCAACATCCTAGGGGCTACCATTGACCAGAAACTGAACTGGAGTAGCCATATAAATACTGTGGCTACAAGAGCAGCGCAGAGGCTAGGAATCTTGCAATGAGTAACTCACCTCCTGACTCCCCAAAGCCTGTCCACCATCTACAAGGCACAAGTCAGGAGTGTGATGGAATACTCTCCACTTGCCTGGATGGGTGCAACTCCAAAAATACTCAAGAAGCTCGACACCATCCATGACAAAGCAGCTCACCTGATTGGCGCCCCATCCACAAACATTCACTCCCTCCACCACCGATGCACTGTGGCAGCAGTGTGTGCCATCTACAAGATGCACTGCAGCAACACACCAAGGCTCCTTCGACAGCACCTTCCAAACCCACGACCTCTACCACCTAGAAGGACAAGAGCAGCAGATGCATGGGAACATCACCACCTGCAAGTTCCCATCCAAGTCACACACCATCCTGACTTGGAACTATATTGCCGTTCCTTCACTGTCGCTGGATCAAAATCCTGGAACTCCCTTCCTAACAACACTGTGGGTGTACCTACCTCACATGGACTACAGAGGTTCAAGAAGGCAGCTCACCACCACCTTGTCAAGGGCAATTAGGGATGGGCAATAAATGCTGGCCTAGCCAGCGATGCCCACATCCCATGAATGAATTTTAAAAAAATTAGGAGGGAGATAATGGGTACTGGGAAGATAGCAGGTCGATGAGGTGTCATATTCAAAAAAGGTAACAAAACAGGCATATGGAACTACAAATCCATTCCATGTAAAATAATGGAATCGATTATCAGGAGTAAGCCTTTGAATCATCTCTATAATATTAACCTAGTTAACAGCAATCATCATGGATTCAGAAGGGGAAAATCTTGCCTGACTATACTTCTTGACTTCTTTGAGGAAGTGACAACCCAAATGGATTGTGATAATCCCTATGATATGGAATACCTTGGCTTCGCTATCTGGATTAATACGAAACTAGCCTTGCTCTAACCAGAACCATAATGTCATTTGGCTATCCCAGAGAAATATAATTCCATTGTCTTATTTTGCATACAAAGACTTGTGTACACATTGCCTTTCTGTACAACTGAAATGGGCGTGCATATGGACATCAGGTTATTATCAGAAACACACAGACGCTACAACTTTAACAAAGTGAGCACACCCACCTGATAATATCAATGGTCTCACTGACATAATGGCTCGGCAATTTTTCGTAGTTTCAAAATCTACAGTGGCATGACAACATATGGGTCACTTTAACAAAATCTCACTTTGCTGTCCTCCTAACTATGAATTGGCAGAATGTATGACATTTTGCTGCTGAGCAAAAACCACATTAGTAACAACTTGAACCATTTGTTCTTACTGTATATTCATGCCAAACATAAATACTAATAACTCAAATTCTCTCCTCCGTTTTCCAGCTGGGTGGGACTGCAGACGCCTGGTCCCATTCTTATCTGTCCAGATGTAGCTAGTGAGTCACCTGCATTGGTTTTTCTTCCAGCTCCAGCACTGTTATCTCTGGTGTCCCCCAAGGATCTATCCTTGGCCCCCACCTATTTCTCATCATCTACGTGCTGCGCCTCAGCGACAACACCAAAAACACAGCATCATTTTCCACATATGCACTGATAACACCCAGCTGTACGTTCCCATCATGGGGTGGATTTTCAAACCCTGTGGGGTCGAGGGCATGCTTTGAAAACAGTGCTCCCAGATGGCGTGTCAGTTTTCCGACACCTCCGGAAGGTGCTGCAATTTTCAAAGCGAAGGCAGGCAGGGGCGCGGGAAAGAACTGGCAACCTACTTGCCTCCAATTAATTGCCCATTTAAGCTCATTGAAGAGCTAGCTAAAGGGCTAGAGAGGGCCAGAAGGAAATTTTCAAAGGGGCAAATGGGCCAAGCAAACAATCTGGGGCATGTTATTGCACACCTGTTGGGAGCACTGCGTGGAGCCATACTGTGAGGTTGCTGCTAAATTAAAGTGTTAAAAAAAGAGTAATTCAATTGAGGTGCTCAAGCAGTGTGGGTCGAGTACCCCTTATGATTAACCGTTTGGCCACTTGTATGCACTGTAAGGCTGCTGGTCCTCTGCTCTCCTGCCTGTTCCAAACATGGTAGGCAATGGCAAGCCCAGTCATGGCTGCCATTTGCCTGTTGCATGTTAGTGCATAGCTGTTGGGTTCGGCACAGGGAACTGCCAAGTTTTTTTTCAAACTGGAAAATGTTTTGTCACTGGGGGATTCACCGCGAGATCTGGCACAGTATCATTTGCCTCGCCATTTGGCTGATTCACTGATTGATGAGGCTTCTGGTGCTTCAATTCCTGCCTCCTCTCTTGCACAAGGCAGTGGCAGGCCCGTCATGGCTGCCGTATGCCTTTGAGGCTCAGACTCCAACAGGCATCTCCCACCTCCTTGCAGAGCTTGGTGCCACTAACTGGGGGCCAAACTCACCTCCAGACCAATTAGGTCATTAACATTTGAAAATTGCATGTCTGAGTGATGCAGACCTAGTGCACCAGGTCAAACATGGGCAAGGAAACCTCCTGCTGATTATCACCTGCCGACCCCCCTCAGCTGATGAACACCATGTTGAATACCAATTGGAAGAAGCACTGAGGGTAGCAAGGGCACAAAATGTACTCTGGGTGGGGGACTTCAATGTCCATCACCAAGAGTGGCTTAGTAGCACCACTACTGACTGAGCTGACCAAGTCCTAAAGGACATAGCTGCTAGACTGGGTCTGCAGCAGGTAGTGAGGGAACCAACAGCGAAAAACCTACTTGACCTCGTCCTCACCAATCTACCTGTCGCAGATGCATCTGTCCATGACAGTATTGGTAGGAATGACCACCGCACAGTCCTTGTGGAGCCAAAGTCCCGTCTTCACATTGATGGAACCCCATCGTGTTGTGTGACACTACCACCATGCTAAATGGGATAGATTTCGAACAAATCTAGAAACTCAAAACTGAGCCTCCATGAGGCACTGTGGGCCATCAGCAGCAGCAGAATTGTATTCAACCACAATCTGTAACCTCATGGCCCAGCATATCCCCCATTCTGCCATCAAGCAGGGGGACCAACTCTGGTTCAATGAAAATTGTAGGAAGGCATGCCAGGAGCAGCACCAGGCATACCTAAAAATGAGATGTCAGCCTGGTGAAGCTACAGCACTGGACTACATGCATGCCAAACAGCGGAAGCAGCCTGCAATAGACAGGGCTAATTGATCACACAGCTAGCGGATCAGATCTAAGCTCTGCAGTCCTGCTACATCCAGTTGTGAATGGTGGTGGACAATTAAACAACTCACAGGAGGAGGCTCTATAAATATCCCCATCCTCAACGATGGGAGAGCCCAGCACATCAATGCAAAATACAAGGCTGAAGCATTCGCACCCACCTTCAGCCAGAAGTGCTGAGTGGATGATCCATCTCGGCCTCCTCCTGAGGCCCCCAGCATCATAGATGTCAGTCTTCAGCCAATTCGATTCACTCCATGTGATATCAAGAAAAGGCTGAAGGCACTGGATACTGCAAAGGCTACGGGCCCTGACAATATTCCAGCAATAATACTGAAGACTTGTGCTCCAGAACTAGCCACACCCCTAGCCAAGCTGTTCCAGTACAGCTACAACACTGGCATCTACCCGGCAATGTGGAAAATTGCCCAGCAATGTCCTGTACACAAAAAGCAGAACAAATCCAACCTGGACAATTACCACCGAATCAGTCTACTCCTGATCATCAGCAAAGTGATGGAAGAGGTCATCAACAGTGCTATCAAGTGGCACTTGCTCAGCAATACCCTGCTCAGTGATGCTCAGTTTGTGTTTCGCCAGGGTCACTCAGCTCCTGACCTCATTACAGCCTTGGTCCAAACATGGACAAAAGAGCTGAACTCCAGAGGTGAGGTGAGAGTGACTGCCCTTGACATCAAGACAGCATTTGACTGAGTATGGCATCAAGGAGCCCGAGCTAAACTGGAGTCAATGGGAATCAGGGGGAAAACTCTGCAATGGCGAGAGTCATACCTAGCACAAAGATAATAGTTGTAGTTGTTGGAGGTCAATCATCTCAGTCCCAGGAGATCACTGCAGAAGTTCCTCAGTGCAGTGCTCCAGGCCCAACCATCTTCAGCTACTTCATTAATGACCTTCCCTTCATCATAAGGTCAGAAATGAAGATGTTTACTGATGATTGCACAATGTTCAGCGCCATTTGCGACTCCTCAGATACTGAAACAGCCTATGTCCATATGCAGCAAGACCTGGACAACATCCAGGCTTGGGCTGCTAAGTGACAAGTAACATTTGCACCACACAAGTGCCAGGCAATGACCATTCCAAACAAGAGATAATCTAACCATCTCCCCTTGACATTCAATGGTATTACCATCACTGAATCCCCCACTATCAACATCCTGGGGGAGGGGGGGGGGGGCGGGGGGGATGGGGGGAGGATCATCATTGACCAGAAACTGAACTGGACCAGCCACATAAATGCTGTGGCTACAAGAGCAGGTCAGAGGCTGGGGAATTCTGTGGCGAGTAACTCACCTCCTGTCTCCCCAATGTCTGTCCATCATCTACAAGGTACAAATCAGGAGTGTGATGGAATTCTCTCCACTGCCTGGATGGGTGCAGCTCCAACAACACTCAAGAAGCTTGACAGCATCCAGGACAAAGCAGCCTGCTTGATTGGCACCCCATCATTAAACATTCACTTCCTCCACCACCAACGCACATTGGCAGCAGTGTGTACCATACACAAGATGCACTGCAGCAACTCACCAAGGTTCCTTTGACAGCATCTTCCAAACCCGTGACCTCTACCACCTAGAAGGACAAGGGCAGCAGATGCATGGGAACATTCCCCTTCAAGCCACACGCCATTCTGACTTGGAACTATATTGCCGTTCCTTCACTGTCGCTGGGTCAAAATCCTGGAACTCCCTTCCTAACAACACTGTTGGTGTACCTACATCCCAAGCACTGCAGTGGTTCAAGAAGGAGGCTCACCACTACCCCACCACTCCCCCCACCCCACCTGCTCAAGAGCAATTAGGGATGGGCAATAAATGCTGGCCTTGACACTCACATCCTATGAAAGAATAAAAACAAACTTGTCTTTTTCAATTGTTCTTTTTTCCTCTTTCCTCTTTTGATGACACTGGTATCCTTACTGTGTTACAATCCCATTAGGGACCATTAACATTTAAAAAAGGAGGCAGTCGAATTCCCAGTTATTATTGGAAGAATAATGCCACAAGATTTCACATTTTAAACTAAAACTTTACTGTACAAGAGTTACACAATGCAAAACAATAAAAACTTAACTTGAGACATTAATATTTTCACTTTAAAAACTTAACAGAGCATTCCCATTTGACTGTTACTTCCACTCCCAAGAATTTCTCTATACGTTACAGGATCTTGGTGGTTCATTCACTTCTCTTGGTGCCAATCCAAAGTGTACCACAACTCTTAAGGATTTACTTCGATTTCCTTAATTCTTCCAGTTCACCTTCAACACCTTGTGAACCTGGATTTTCTAGCTTCAGCCTGGGCGTTTCCAACAGCCAACCTGCTTTTCCAAAAGTCAACTGACTGCCTATCTGAATGCCAACAGCTTTCCAAAAGCCCACTGCTTGTCTTAAAGCCAACTGACTGTGTCGGCAAACACACAGATCAAAAAGCACCTCTGACCCATCTCCCTAGTAACATCTATCCCCATAACAAAGTGGTACACGTGGGATGTCCCTGATAGCAATTTAAGTTCACTGCCAATTTTAAATCTCTTTGTTCTGGAAAATTGTTAAATCCTTGATGATGGCAGCTACAGATACACCGGGCTGAATTTTACTAGCTCCTCAGCATCGGGGGTCGTGGCGGGGGCAGGGGGGGCCCATAAAATACTTGCGGGAATGGCCCACCATGACCCCTGAAGCCGAGAAGGCCCCGCCACATATTACTGGCAACGGCGTGGCCTTGGTGCACACCCCCCCACCCCCGCTGCTTGGCGACAGGGCCTTCATTTGAATATTAAAATTAATTTTTAAAGAATGCAGATGAACCTACTTGGTCCTGGTGGCCATCCCACTCTGATATTACGGGCGCTGGCCGCAACTCGCGCACGTTCGGAACTCCATACGGAGTTCTGAGGCAAGACATTGGTGGGGAGGGGGGAGGACTGAAATTATCAGGGTGGGAGAGGGGAGGAGCGTGGAAAACGTTTCTAATTGGCTGTGGGGATGGTGGGAAGAGGTTGAAGTGACTAAGTTCAGGGGGAAAAGTTTGGGTTGGGAATAAAGTTTTTTCTGGTGGGAAAGGCCCAAAAATAAAGTGTGTGCTCATTGGTGGGGGTGGGAGCATGGGTGGGATGGCGGTGTAGAGGGGATTCCAGCTTTTTTTTTTCTTTTATTAAAATCAATATGAAATCAATGTAAATTCAATTGAAGGGCTTGAAGCTCTTTAAAAATGGCCGGACACCATTGCCGGAGATGGAGCGGTGGCCTCCTTTACGTCATCGGGTGCAGCTGCACCCCCCTCCATTTAAATGAGCCCCCGTGTGAAATATTGCGAGGGCTCAGCGGCAGTGCTTCCGTGCGGGAAGGCTGTCGAGTTCAAAGCGTGTCGCGGCCATGTGTGGTGCTCTAATATAATTCAGCCCACCATCTCCACACTTCTCATTATGACCTTACTAAACAAACATGGGCTACCCTTTGATTTGTTACCACCCCTGGTTTGTTTGTCAGCTTCTCAAACCAGGTGTTTCCATTTGTCTTGCATGAAAAGAAATACAATTCTCAAATTAAAAGTTACCTCTAGAAAATTAATACAAACCATGAACCAGGTGCTTGTAACAACTGGGGTAAAATTCCATGGGAACTGGTCAGCCTCCATTACCTCACTATTCGTGTGTGAACATTGAAAATAATTGCCTGTAAACTGTTCAACTCTCGAGCAGCCAAGTATGACGACATCCTCCTCCAATGTCTACAGATATACCCTTCTGATGGCTGTAGAATTTCTCTTCCTTCTTCAGCTCCCTGAGGGCCAGAGGAATCCCCACATGAATGTTCATTCTCAGTGAAGTGGCTGCTGCCACTCATTTAAATTCTTTTGAATGGCAGCTGGGAAAAAGAATCACCAGGAGATGAATTTCGACAAACTGAAATGGCAGAAAGTGCACTTCAATCATTGCAAGATGAACACAACAAAATAAAGCCATGCCAATGGGACATACTGTTTCAAGAGGGCCAGGAAATTCCTTCTCCTTCTGTGCACCTACTGTCTCTTTAAACAGCTGCATAGTGATAATGAAGAATTGTGACTGGGCACTGGAAAATGATGGACTGGTGTCGAGTGCCTATGCCTTTCTTTTTGAAGCTCTAATGAGACTTGCACCCAGGTGCAGTGTGATGAAGGGTCACTGACCTGAAACGTTAGCTCTGCTTCTCTCTATACAGATGCTGCCAGACCTGCTGAGTATTTCCAGCATTTCTTGTTTTTATTTCAGATTTCCAGCATCTGCGGTATTTTGCTTTAATTATAGCAGTGTGATCCTCCTGCTCTCCCTGTGTCCTTCCTCCCCCACCCCACCAACAATGTTGCCTGATGAGAAAATATTACTACTAGAAGTTTTGCGGTGCATTGCTTCCAATTTTCTGCAGAAAGTATGTCCTAACACTACATCCAAGCCAGTGTGAAAATGTGGCGTAAAGTTGTTGACTGTATATAAATAATATATAGTCAAAGCAACTTTAGATAATTATTTGGCAATTTTATGAATATTTGTTCAATACTTTTACATGTATAATGTGGATAGTATATACAACTGCAAATTACTATATCTACCATTTCCCATATTATTCTAACATCTGCAATTTTCATTACATATGAAAATATTTTTCTCAAAATGGTTTGTGGAGGTTATTTCTCAAAACACAAAACATATGACTAAATCAGAGCTCCAAAATGAGGCACAGTTTTCTATCGTTAGTTTGCTATCCTCCAATACATAGTGGCATGGCTCTTGACACCTGTGTAAACATGGAAGATGAGTGTGCAGATGAAAGCGAATTGATCCAATTTCTTCATGGAGCAGTTGGTTCATATAAGTTTGGAGAGCAGATTGTTAACTGTGGAATGAGAAAAATTATAAACAAACATAACTGGCATAGAAATAATGTTGGAACATTTGGAAGTAAATAGTTTATACAAAGAAAAAGAAAGCAGCAAAGAAAGGGCCACACATGGGCCTCAATATGTTCTGGCATTACCTGATAGTTTGCTTGCCAAGTTTAGTAAAGTTCTCTCTGTTGTCTATTATTTATAGATGTGGGAATGCCAGATGTTTACTGTCAAAACCATTTTACGCTTATAATGGCCTACTACTAGGGCTACTAAGGCCCCATTATGGTGGATAGAAGGTTGAGCACATTTCCTACTTGAAAAATGCCATCTGCCAGATTGACTAAGGATAAACAAGAGGCATTAGGTTCTTTGCATATGCAAATAATGGGCCTAAAGCCTGAGGCAGCCGGAACCAGTGCAGGCTGCACTCAGGGAAACCAGTCCTAAGGATTGATGATCGCCTGTAACACGAAACAACAGTGCTTCTCCCAATCCCACACAAAGGGACCCAATCCTTGCTCCCAACCTGACCGCTGATCCATCACCCTAATTGCTCTAGATATCTGCGATCTCGAACATCCATCCCTGTGATCCTCAGCCTAGTTATCTCTGCAACTAACCCAACCCCAGTGATCCCCATCCCGATCTCCATTCTGCTCCTGACACAATCCCCTAATCCAATCTCACCTCTGCCTTCGACATACCCCTGCAATCCCCAACTAAGAATCCAGGCCCGCCATCCCAATCCTATCCCACCATCCCAGTCCGCAATGCAGACCCCAATCCCTGACAACACCTACCTGTCGGTCGCTATGACACTTGCAGTGGCCTAGACTTGGACTCCTCTCCGCCCGTGGGCTCTTCACGTTTCGCCAATGACATTGAAATGAAGCTCAATGTCCAATATCTGGAGAGTTTTGGACCTCTTCATTGAGGCCTGAAGCAGCGTGTACCAGGTCGCCCATTGCAGCCCAATTTTTAGACTATAATTTTTACAAAGACACATGCAATATTAGCAGTATGCCATTCATTGTAGTGGATACCTATTTCCCATATTATTCGGTGTAACAGCTCGGCAACATTAATTATATTTGAAAATTAATTTGTTTAAACGTGTCACTGATTTTGTTCCCTGTATACTGTGACGGAAATCACACATGCCAAATGGAAAAATATTACTTTCATCGTATGAAACACTGCCCTACAAAGCAGAACTGAACAGCCAAAAACTGGCCACGCACATTTGCATCTTGAGAAGACAAAGGTTGGCTGAGAGAAAGAAGTAAATTACTGCAGTCTAGCTGGAACAATGGGGGTGCTCCCTGATTCAATTAGCAAGATTGGTTTTGTCAATAGTGGTAATCAAGACGTCAACACCCTTTGACTTTGTAAGAGCCAAACAGCAACCCCCTCCTCCACCCCTGAGTATATCTGAAAGACTCTGAAATTCAAACAACCCTCCAGGAACTGCTGTTTCGAAAAAGAGACGGCCACATGACACACCTGCTGGTGCAACACTGAGGTTTTTGAATTGTGCCTCCGAAAGTAAAGAGACTGCAACTGAACTCCAAGAGAAAAGGGTTTCTCTCTCCAACAAAGTCCCAGGGAAACCACGCTGGCAACTACTACACCTCAAGACTACACAACTTTACAGACAACCACCAAGATGACAAATAAAACCTCTCTTTGGCCTTTGGGAACCAAAGAAGCAAGCCTGAAATTGTGCACGTGGCTCCAGCGAGGCATCCAAGACTTTAACTTCAATTAAAGACATTACAACCCAGTATTTGCATTCCATTTATTACCAACTTTATTTCAACCTCCAGTCTCTTCCTTCCCCCTTTTTAAATAGTGGGGTCTGTGTGCGCCTCTCGCATGCATGTGAGCATGGATGCATCACGTATTTTAGTAATTTTAGCAGGCTTAGAGCGATAAGGTTAATAAACTTATATTTTTCTTGCTTAAACCCAGGAAAACCGGTCTGATTGGTTCAGTTGTAATTATATTCGAGGAACAACGAGCAAGGGCTCACTGAGGTGGTAAGCTAAAAATCACTGTTTAAAAAGATAAACTCTAAATGACAAAATATTTATTGTTGATATGCTTGAATCTATTTTACTTAATAGTGTATTTGCATAGTAAATTATTTAATATGCTTTCAATTCCAAATGCTTTTTTTAAAATGTCATTTGCAATTTTCAGTATGCTTGTAATTTAATTATTCTCGCATTAAACAGATGATCTGGATGTGGTTACTTTTCTGACAATGGTTACGTGGAATGTTGTTCCTGCATTTATTTGGCCTATTTTGTGTTAATGTTATATACCCACAGAATATCTGTCATCTTCAGCATAATATACTTTTGATTCACTTTTCTTTTCACCCCACTGTTCTCTCGTTTGATCTACCGAATTACATTCTTTTGTCATGACTTGATTTGGATTTAAGCACCTTTTGATATTACATGGTTTTTTTTGGTTGTGTGCTCCAAAATGTGTCGAGAATATTTTTCTCTCATTGCTTTCTCTGAAATGATAGCACATATTTGAAATTATAGATGCCAGCAGCCCTCTGATATCTCACACTATCTTTACCTGAAAGTCTGAGCAAATGAGTGAGGGCAGATTATTGGTGTATAAATAATTACCAGGTACCGAAGTAGAATGTGCTCAACCGATGTGAAATTACTTGGCAGCTCACAGAAACTCAATAGCGCAAAATCACATTTTATTTGAAGGGGTATCATGCTGTTGTTCATTTACAACTAGAGCTTTCTCATAAAAATGTTATTGGAATGGTGCAGACTTGAAGTGGTTACGTATTCATTGCAGATATTAGAAAATGGCATCCAAAATACTATTTTCCCTTGTAAATATCAGACACATTGTAATGCATTTCCAGCACGGTATATATTTATTGCACTCATTTTAAGAGTGAGAGTATGTTGAACACATCTGTCTTAGAGGTTGTTGTATTTGGAGTTCTGATAACAGGCACTTTATTTATATTTAGAGATACAGCACTGAAACAGGCCCTTCGGCCCACCGAGTCTGTGCCGACCAACAACCACCCATTTATACTAATCCTACATTAACCTTTATTGGCCTTTATAGCCACTCCAGGCACTGCTTCACAAACCACTGACCACCTCCAGGCGCGTATCCATTGTCTCTCGAGATAAAGAGGCCCAAAAGAAAGAAACATTAACCCCATATTCCTACCACATCCCCACAATTCCCCTACCACCTACCTACAATTCCCCTACCACCTACCTATACAAGGGGAAATTTATAATAGCCAATTTACCTATCAGCCTGCAAGTCTTTGGCTGGGGGAGGAAACGGGAGCACCCGGCAAAAACCCACGCAGTCACAGGGAGAACTTGCAAACTCCGCACAGGCAGTACCCAGAATTGAACCCGGGTCGCTGGAGCCGAGAGGCTGCGGTGCTAACCACTGTGCCGCCCACTTGGAGTGTATCTACTGTAGAATTTGTAATTGTTAGTTCGGTTCAGCTGGCAGCACTCAACTGTGGCAGTGGTTTGCTGGTTTAAGTGACACTTCTGTGGGCATATAATCTGACACTCCTGTGGGCATATAATCTGACACTCAAATGCATAGGCAATATACTTTCAGCTAAGTTGTCAGTTTGCTGCCATGGAATTAAAAAAAATTCAATACTCGAAAAAGGAGGAAGTTAGAAATACCAACATTCTTCTCTCACTGACGAAATACAGTCATTCATGTCAGACCGCTTGTGATACCTTGCACTGTCAAACTGGCTACCATGTTTATCGGCAGAACAGTAACTACAACACTTCAAAACTAACCCAGTGGTTGTGAAATGCTTTGGGACCGCCTGAGGATGCTAGTCAGTGCAAATTCTGTCTTAATTTACTTGTAATGTCAGGTGACCACAAGCAACAAAGCATCCACAGTGGTCAACTTGGCTTTGGAAATTGATAATAGACAGGGAATGACATTGTAGGTAGTACATATGAGCTGGGAGCCTTTCTTGGCAAATTAGGCACAAGTTGCTCAAAATTTATTAAACTCTTGGGCAGTTTGCACCCAATTATGCAATAAGGACTTGGGCCATGCCATGTTCTTACTGTGCAGTACTGAAGAGGCAAGTTTATCCTCATGTTTACTGCTCTGAAAATTCCCAATTGATTTTCTGCTGCATGGTTATTTGCTGGGTTGTTGGGTTTCAATTATATTTTCCATTTGTTGCCAAGTGCATAGTTATGATAATTAGTGGACACTGATAATGACTTTTGATGGCTGTTACTGTTCTGTTGGGAAGCAACTTGCAGTGATATAGCACCTTTAATGTTGTAAAGTTCCAAAGGCTCTTCACAAAGGAACACAAAAAGACTAAAAGAGTTATGATAATTAAGCAAAGGGTGGGGAGAAAGATAGCAAGGCTAGGGGAAGGATGGGGATAGGGCTTAAAAAGGAAGTACTAGAAAGTAGGGTGAAACAGCTGGAGACTGTGCTATTGGGGTTGTTAATAGAAGTGCAAATAGAAAAGAGAGCAGAGTGAAAGTACTATGAGATACTAGCTAGGATATAAAAGCAGGTTGAAGTTGCAAAGATAGAGTGAAGCTGTGAATCAGACTATTTTGACTATTGCAATGGACCTCTGATGGGCCTGGTAACAAAATATTCAAACCCCAACGAAACAAGTTCAGTATTACATGGAATGACCAATTCATATTCACATTCCAGCTTAATATCTCAAAATGCATTACTTCTGCACTCCTGCTTAAAATTACATTCTCATTTGCAGACATCATTTCAAGAAGGAAAAAAATTTAACTTTTAAGAATTCGCAGAGGATATTCCCCTATGTCCAAAGTATTATTGGCAGGAGAATGTCAGGGCACAGCCCAGTTCTCCTCTAAACCCTCAATTTAACACACCATGCACCTCAAGCAAAGGCTATCCTCCATAATCTGCAGTTACAATAAATGTTTTTACTTGTGAACTGACCAGGAGCACATGGGAATTAAAAGAAAACCCTATTGCTGCCAGGTTTCTATACTTAAACCCTCACCACTCAGTTGACTTAGTCAAGAAAGTTAGGGCTGGGATTCAAACACAACTACTCAATATTTTGGCTTTTAGCCTGTTACTTTACAGTTTGGTGCTGAACAGTAAATATTTTCTTTTTAGCTTTTGATGAATGGCTCCTGGCCTATTGCATTCTGGCCAGGGTTTGAATATTACAACACACAAAACAGCAACTGCAAACTGATCCTTCCATTAAGTTTCTGTCCTCCTGAAAAATTAATTTTTCATTGTATTTTGTAAAAAAAAGCAATTATTAAAACATTTTATTAGGGTACACTGGTAATACAGGATTAAGATCAAGCACAGTAACAGGACTATATTGCCACAATAAAATCCTCAATGCTAATTACAATGGAATATGCTGCTTGCCAACTTCCTTATAGTATTTTTAATAAATACTATAAAAAGTATAATCTGGACAAAGTCTTCTCAAAGTATAATGGAGAAATAAAGGATTTTTCGTTCACTAATTGTCTCAAACCCATTTTTAAAAAGGGGAAAAAAGTTACATCTGTTTCTCGAAGTGGAATCTCGTATACAAAATAAGCCAGATGGCAGGACTAGAAAACACATTTCTCCAGCTCCGTAAGGACATGCAATTTCATTTCCTGAAGTTATTACTTGGCAAACTATTCTTTTGAAAAGGTAATTAAAATATTAAGAAGCTGGCAATGCTGATGGACTGAATGTGTTCTCCATGTGCTTTGCCATAATCCTTCTCATTGCTACATGATAACCGAGTGGAAGTTTTGCACTTCTGCATAAGGAGGGCAAATAGCTTGCTCCTGCACCCTTCTTGTTCCCCTAACCACCTGCTGGAGGAAAACAAGACTACCTCATTACACCAAATAGAAACCAAACCAATCAGCAGCCGAGGGTCTTTGACAATTTCAGACTGCAGAATTCAGTTAAATACCCTTTACTTGGAGGAAGACATCTTGAATATTGTATTTTACATTCACTTGAATGAGTAATCAAAAGACACATATTCATTAGTAGAAAAAGAATTAAAAAAAAACTCAGCTGGGTGTCTACAGTTCAGTTATTTTTTTTAATTTCTTTTGGCTCTATACTAAACACCTTTTATTTTGCAGACATCCTTTTTGAAATCTTATGCATTGTAAGTTAGTCAAGTGGAATTGTAGAACAGAAGAATTCAGGAGTGACACAGAACACCAGAGGTCCCTGTTACCCAGATAGGAGTGGCAGAAATGTTCAATAGAAAGGCTCCAGGCCCATAATGAAGCCACAGATTACTGGGTTGACACTTGCAGCTGTAGAATATATAGGGGGAAAAAAACATGAAGATTATGATCATACTTGTAGTAAAACAAAAATAGGTTCTACTGGAGAGATCTATTCAACACTGCAGGGAGGGCCATCGGAAAAGCATGCAGATCCCTAGGGTGCTATGTGACCTCAATATACAAATCATTTCAAGATAAGTCAGGACAATGTGCTCATTGTGGAAAACAAAACCAGCTGCTGGAAACAGCTTCTGCAAAATGCATTGCTCAATTCTGAAGGAATCAACTATTTTGTCACAGATACAGTGTTGCAGCAAGAGACCCACAGTTTCCTGGGGCAAAATAGGTTCCGCCAATCATATGCCAGTCACATTATCACCATTTAAAACATTTTTCTTTGCTGGAGACTTTTGTCATGATTTCAGTAGAATTTATAGTTACGAACAAAAGGTTTGGGTTTCATAGCTACTATTATACTTGAGTACTTCAATTGGTTTTGGTTAGCCAGATGTTCAGTAAACATTGGTGCACAGGAGATGAGAAACAGCAAGGAAAGAAAGCAAGACAAGTGAACAGCAAATTAAATTAAGAAATGTTAGCAAGACAAATCTAATGAGTAGGGCAGTATTCTTAAATTACAGTTAAAAATGAATTACTCTGTTTCAATTAAATGCTGATTGATTGTATAAACCCTGCAGACTTACTTGTATAACACCAATACCTCAGTTTGCATTAAAGCATCACGTTTTATTCTGTAGCTCTCAACGCAATGCTCCTGGAACCGTGCATTATGCAAGGTAATCAGATTACAAAATGGAACAAAGTTACTGCATACATCATCAGACACAGATCCCAACACGCATCATCTAGGAGGAATGTTTTTAGGTCTTATATAAATTTATAGTAGTCATGGCCTGAAAGTTGGGCTCACCAGTAAACTTAATGACTTGCAAATCCCCCCAAGCTGTTGACTAATGAGCCCAACATTCTCAACCCTTGAAAGAAAAGAAGTGAATGGACAGTTCTTAGCGAAGTGCAGAGACAGTTAAAAATTGCAATCGACTTCACAAGAAAAGGAAGCTGTAAAGGTTAAACTGAAGAAACTAACGCTCAATATCCTAATTTAGGTCATTAGAAAAATCATAGCAATACGTAATTTACGTATAATTTATAACTTCATTTATCCCCACTATGGAGGCTCACACTAGGCATACAGCACAACTTTTTTTTATTTTAAAAGAACATTTTCAAATACTTAAAAAAAAATGTTCGCAGGTGTTTAGGGAAGGGAACAGTAAGTATGTGCAACATAAAACATGGTGCAATAGGTGCTCCTTTGTACAATTTGCAGCCTGCAAACATGTGGCTGATGTTTTGTGGGTGTTTTCCTGTATGTAAAAGTTGTACATGTCTAATCGTTCAAATTTACAGGATATTTTGTACATCTTTCATGAACCGCAAGTTGTTTTTAATGAAGGCTGTGAAAGAAATGGAAAAATACCATATTTTGAAATAAAACTTGCTTCTGAACAGAATTCTTTGCTAAGATCACTAATACTGTACATTACAAAGGGATTTGTCAAGCAAAATGGGAAAGAATTCCTGAGGATTAAAAACCTCTATACATCACAAAAATAAAAGATGAATGGGAATCCTTTTTCAGCTATTTCACTAAAATGCAACGAACTCTGTGCTTCATTTTTCAATCCAATTCGTTCCATCTCGACAAGACCAATCTCACGAAACAAAGCCAAGGCAATCACGGTCTTATATTTGGGGTTACAAAGGTCAGATACCAATTCACAAAGCAAACATGTTAGTACAGTGCATCTGTGTTGCTGTTCCTGGGTCTTTTGATTTTCTCAATATTTTTGATGATCATGTCATGTAATGTAACCTGTTGGGGGGAAAAATGCAATGTTTTAAATTTATAATGTTATTCTTCTCTGGCGACAGTGTAAGCAGTAAGTTAGTATCTTTGCATCTATGGAACCTGGATTCAAATCAAACCTAGGTTGCTGGGTGAGCGCTTGTCACACAGCCACCAACATGAATTTGCACAGTTACAACATAACAGGCTTTGAACAGAATGCAATCACAAGCTGGCAGTCTTGATAATGCCTAAAGGCCAGTCAGTGAGAGAAGTTGAATAATTCACACCAATGAAGCAGGAGTCTTCTTCCGAGTTTTAAGTTAAGGCATACTGCGGCAGAATGGACCAAAGTTAACATCTGACCGTAATCTACCTGACCAATGACCTTGGTTGTTGGAAAAAGGAAAGCCATCTGTACTAAGTAGCTCACCATCATGTACAAAAAAAAAAGCCAGAATGCTTTAAAGAGTTTTTGTGCCCTACAGGGTATTCTCAGGCCTCTGCCCATGTGTTTTTATTTTATTTTATTTAGAGATACAGCACTGAAACAGGCCCTTCGGCCCACCGAGTCTGTGCTGACCAACAACCACCTATTTATACTAACCCTACAGTAATCCCATATTCACTACCACCTACCTACACTAGGGACAATTTACAATGGCCAATTTATCTATCACCTGCAAGTCTTTGGCTGTGGGAGGAAACTGGAGCACCCGGCGAAAACCCACGTGGTCACAGGGAGAACTTGCAAACTCCGCACAGGCAGTAGCCAGAATTGAACCCGGGTCCCTGGAGCTGTGAGGCTGCGGTGCCAACCACTGCGCCACTGTGCCTCACATGAGCAAAAACAGCCTGGACCAACAATCATGCTGCTTTGCCCAGAAAACATTTGGCATCTGCTGGGCACGGTGCATCAGGAATTCACTCGTACAGAGAAATTACAAATGTATCCCACCAACTGGATGGTATAGCAATTCTGAGATCTTTAATGTCCAGGAAATTCTATAACTCCCCCCATCGAGAAATCTGTATAACCCAAAAATGTGACTTACCATTAGAGTGCTCTTTTGCTCATTCAACTGAACAAAGCTGCAGATTATCAGAAACTGCAAGCGGCTCACATTTTTGGATACAAGGACTTCTCGCTGCCTTTCCTCTTCTGAGCTATGCACAGAAAGTTGCTTTACATGACCTTGTTTTGGAGAATAAATCAGCCAAAACTGCACTTGAATCTTTTAATATCTAGTTTTCTAAAAAAAAAACCTGAACAATATATGACTGAGCAAATTCTAAAGCCCAATCTGCATTATTCACAGAATGTGATGTAAGGGAACTTCGCAAGTACAACTCTGCAACAAAACAAAATGCTGTCCCCATACTCAAACTCAAGCTCTGTGCAATTTGACACCAGCAGATTTGATCAGACCAAAAAACCTCTATGGTACATGACCTTTCAGTTTATTCACAGCCAGCAGAGTGAGGCTACTCTCAACGGAATAGCATCAAAACGTACATTGTGCGACAGGACAATAAAAGAACCAACTTACTAATTTTAGGAGCAAAAAGGTGAAATAATCTTTCCACAGCTCTTTCCTCATTTTATGCACTCAACAAAATTTCTAAACCAAATTACTTTGACATGAATGCAAAAGCAAATTACCACGGATGCTGGAAATCCTCAGCAGGTCTGGCAGCGTCTGCAGAGTGAGGAACAGAGTCAACGTTTTAGGTCGCTGAAACATCAGAATGTTTCGTCAGAAGAGCGAGAGGTCATCGACCTGAAATTTAACTATTTCTCTCTCCACAGACGCTGCTAGACCTGCTGAGTGTTTCCAGCATTTTGCATTTTCATTTATGAAAATGGACAATTTCGTAACAATATTTTGGAAAGAATGGGATGGAGATTAAGGATGGAATTAAGAGAGCTGGCGAAAAACAAACACTCGGGTAGAGGTTGTCCGACAGTAGCACACAATGGGCAGCCGATCTGACACCACCTGTTTTGTGTCACCGCCCGAGATGAATTTCTATGCTTCTGACTTCACAGTTGGACTTGCTAGGTTGTAAGGAAGAGAGATCCCACCCCCGCCTTCCCAGTTAGTTGGATATCTAAAATGCAGTAAAATCACTATATTTAGGAGCCTCCAAACCAAGCTACTGAGAAATCTATACAGATAGTTGCCGTTTGCCCAATTTGGAGTGCGCATTCTTCACTTCATTTACCCAAGGCCAGATTGCTTAAGCACAAGTGATACACCATGCCTTAGTGTAGTGAGGTAATTGCTGGAGTTTAACCAGTTAACATCATGTAGCACATCAACATAGAATCGGTAAACTTCCGATTGCTTACCCAGCCAGCACCATCCTACCGGCTAGGACAATAGTTTGCATGGTTATCTGAAAATCATTGGAAGGAATCCCAACAGGTTTAACATATCAGGAATGACTGTTGAGCCACAGTGATTAGTCTATTGGCAGCTTGGGTATTACGTTACAGAATCTAAGTGGCTAAACTAGGTTCTTGGTTCCAAATTCCCACGGGCAGGCATGTGGTCTGAAGCCATCTTAACCCCAAGAGACCAGCTTATTTCTCTCACTCTCAGGAGAGCCACAGTTGGTCATTAGCAATAGGCAGTGATTAAAAAAAATAGTTTTCACTTTGCGCTTAAATGTCATCAACGCTGCCATGCATGGATCAGATGAGAAGCCAGGCTTATTCTATATTGCCCTCAACAATGACTTTTCCCCAACATTTGTTGGGAGCCACCTTGCACCATGGCAATATGAATTCACGATGTCCCATACCACTCGTCCTCGGAACTGCTCACATTCAGATTGCAGTGGATTGATCACTGCTAGGAATTGGACTGAAACTGCCCCTTTCACTTCAGTTGTTAACCAGAGAAGGAATATGCATCCAGTCAATCAGTCTGGATTAAATATGGACCCACGCCATAAAACAAAAGATCATTGCACATTAATATCCATATGATTTTATAACTTGATCAAGAGGAGGAACATTAGTGTTAGCAATGCATTCAAAAAGTTCATAAAGTCAGACTCTCAATGTAGGCATTTAGTGCTCTTTAACCAATATCATGATGTAAGTCGATATACATGGGTTTCTATATTAGGAGAAATGGAAACGCATACTGGACCTCCCAACATCCTGCACCATGGAGAACTGGAACACTGATCTGCACCTGCAATTATCCACAGGACAAATTCCCACTCTCCACTCCGAAAGCAGTGCACACAGTCCACATCAGGGCATGTCCAGAGGAAGTCCAGGAAAAAAGCTATTATGCAGCAACACACATTGTCCTTTTTGGAGAAATGTCATTTTTTTAAAAAAAGTGGGCGAGGAGGTGAAAAAACAAGAGATCACTGTCACGCTAAAACTATAGTACTTCTGAAAACACAGCTTGTGTCTTCAAAATCTAAAAGTGCCATTAAAGATTGAGACAGGACTTATACTTACATATTGATTTCTTAGTTCAGAAACAATTAATCGAAGGCTGATGTATTCCTTTTCGTCAATTTCAGACACTGTGCGGCGATAATCTTCCTAAAAACCGAAATGGGTAAATTATTGCTCCAGTTTTTTTTCTCCAAACAACACTGCACACTGATTAATCCTCAAGTATCCAGCACCGAAAGCTATCCACCCTTCTTAATATCTTGAATTAGCTGATTTCAGCTGGCTTGGCAAAAGTGACACTGCAATTGGCTTTAGTATTCGTAGGCCAGAGAGAGAATATCAACTTTAATCTCCTGATTGGAAAGTGTCTAATGTGAGGACTGAAAGTTTGCTCAGTGGTGATGTTCACCTGCACTCCGCCCTCACCATTATAGCTGAATAGCTCATCAACACTCACTATTTACACTCACTGATAGAGTGAAGACATGGGCGACGTGTTGGAAGATATCTGGCAAAGAAGCTAGACCCCACAGGAGTATAGTTTGAGAGGAGAGGCCAAAAGGGTCATCAAATTTCCACCATAAAACCTATTGTGCCAGTCTTAGTGTTGCTTGAGAAATTCAAAAATGCCATCACAAGAAAAAAATATACCAGCCTTTAACACAAGGCAGATAACATTAAGTATTACATGCAGTTCAGGAATATATATGGCAGCATGTAGATCTGTTCAGTTAGGGATGAAAGTAAATAGAACAAAATAACCGTGGCACTGTTTTTTGGTGAATTTTGTAGTCCCGCAGAGTTATATTTAAAAAAAAAAATTACATTTGCATTTCATGTATCAAAATTCTCAAGTCAAGTATTGCATGGATTAGATTTGAAGTAGTATATTTTTGGCTGTTTGGACAATGTGATTCAACTTCTGAACAACATTGTGATTGCCCACAGTCGGACTGCAGTGGACACTCAACCAGTGGGAACAAAGTGGAGACTGTCTTAATTCATTCCACCTTAGTTCTGAATATCCCCTCTCAATTAACCCGGGCTAGATTTGTACCCAGTCTGGAGGCAAACAAAAGTGCACAAATTACTTCCGATCTAATAGGGATTTTATAATGAGTTAGTTAAGAGAAGGAATATCAGTGCTGAGTAATTCAGTCATCTTACAAAATGCATTACTTAATTCTGAACTGTACTTATCATTTGTGACTAATAGAATTACCATTTTTTATTTAAAGATTCTGTTCAATTGCCTCTGATCACAAGCAATTAAAGCTTCAATCTACCTTTGATCACCTTTATTTAGAAATTACTTTCTTTCCTTTTTAGACCACATACCTCATTCTCCCAGACTATTAATTTAGTCTTTAGATTTCCACTTGGCACTGAAACTTATATTTAAGTGGCACTTAGCGGAACCCCAGACCGACTGGCCAAGGTTAGAAACTTGCAAAAAGTCAAACAGATGAACTTCTGTCTTTTTGCTCTCTGGCACTGAATTATTACACTGAATTCTAATTATCACTACCCTAGAAGATTTGTTTTAAAATACATTAATAAAATAGACCTTTCTTCTCTCTCCATTTTAAAACAACAACTTGAATTTATATAGCAACTTTAATGTAATAAAACGTCCCAAGGCACTTAAAATATGACACTGAGCCAAATAGGAGATATTAGGGATGTTGACCAAAAGCTTAATGAAAGAGGTAGGTTTTAAGGTGTGTCTTAAAGAAGGAAAAAGAGGTAGAGGGCAGCGAGGTTTAGGGAGAGAATTCTAGAGCTTAGGGCCAAGGCAGCAGAAGGCACAGCCACCAATGGTGGAGTGATTAAAATTGGGGATGCTCAAGAGGCTGGAATTAGAGGAGCACAGATACCCCAGAGGGTTGTAGGGCTGGAGGAGATCAGAGCTGGGAGGGTCCAGGCCATGAAGGGATTTGAAAACAAGGATGAGAATTTTTAAATCAAGATGTTGCTTGCCAGGGAGCCAATGTAGGGCAGCGAGTATAGGGGCGATCGGTGAATGGCATTTGGTGAGAGTTAGGACATGAACAGCAGACTTTTGAACGACCTCAAGTTTACGGAGGGTAGGATGAGGGAGAACAGCCAGGAATGTGTTGGAATTGTCAAGTCTGGAGGTAACAAAAGGCACAGATAAGGGTTTCAGCAGCAGAAGAGCTGAGGCAGGGGCTGAAATGGGCGACGTTACCGAGGTGGAAATAGGTGGTCTTGGTGACGGCGCAGATATGTTGTTGAAAGGAAATCTTGGAGTCAAATATGACACCAAGGTTGCGAACAGTCTAGTTCAGCCTCAAACAGTTGCCAGGGAAAGGGATGGAATCGGTGGCGAGGGAACAGAAGTTGTGGCAGGGACTGAAGACTTTAGCCGTGCCAATATTTTATTGGAAAAAATTTTGGATATCGGATAAGCAGTCTGACAATTTCAAGACAATGGAGGGGTGGAGGAAGGCGGTGGTGAGGTAGGGCTGGGTGCCATCAGCGTACACATGGATCACCATTGATTTCAGTTGTAACGTTTGAATAAAATATAGCATATCACTCATTAGCCATAGCGTTGAGTTCAAAACATTTTTGTATGTCTAGAAAAAAAGCGTGATTACCCATTTGCAATGTTGTAGGGTTTTGTTATAGAGACCAGCTGACCAACTAACTGTCTCTGCGTGCACTTCATTGCAGACATAACATTGTTAATTTTGATGACAAATATGCTTACATGTTAAAATATAGTTTCATTACCACTTACCACATGGGGATACTTAGCTACTTTGGACACCAATTTTGCTCTCGTAATGTAGTATCTGGAAAGCCACAAATATACAGTTTGTTTTAATTCAGGTTTTGCTGGCTTGTCGAAACAGAAAGCTGAGCATTATTTACATCCACAAAATTCAAGTATTATACGAGTTATATCCTGTTAATCAACATAATATCCTCTTGCTTTGTAGCTTTAGAAAGAATTAAAAAGTGAAAATTTTAAACAGAATACATTTTATTTAAGTTTGTGCTCTAAAAGGTTCCAGCTAAAATATAAACCCAAATAATGATTTACACATCAATATTGGTGCTTACCTGGAGATCTGATCCAAGTATGAAGCGGCTTCACTTTCAACAGTTCGAAGTTCTGCAACAGTTTCTTCCTTTTAATTGTATTGCATGTTTTGGGAGGGGGAAGGGAGGAAGGGAAAACAAAAATCATTGAGCAAATGTTACGACATTATGGCTGCAAAGTTTGTGCAAAACATTTAAACTTGGCTTGCCAAGTTTGAATCTTTGTTCAGATTATCTAATGTTGTACTAAAGGCAGAGTCATCATTGATTTATTCTGAGAAAATCTCCATTTCATACTGGACTTGGCCATTTATTCTGCCCACTGTTCCTTTGAATTCCATTACAATGATATGGCGTGCAAGTTGATGGGTAACTCTATAGTGGGGTAGGGCGGCGTTGGTGAAAGAGCAAAGTGCTTTTAATCTCAAGTAACCCTCCTCTGAGAACACATGATTAAAAAAAAGCCTACATGAATAGTGATATTCTTAAGTCCATCGCAACCTTAGTGAGACTTCCCACATAGGACTTGAGCCGTGGCTAACTCTACACTTAACTTTAATGCTCAATACCAAGACTGGCATCGAAGAGCAAGAAAAGTTGCCAGTTCAGACTTAAAATGAATGGCAGTCAGTCAGAAACAGATCTGCTCGAGTCAGGATGTAATATGGAGGGTTTGTGTGTCTCTTCATACAATTAAATAACTAAGAAATGTTACAGTTTTTCTAATGTTTCTGGGGGAAGCACTTTGTATTGCTCGATGTTTAAAGGAATAAATGTAATGCAATAAGTGAAGTCACGAAAAACCAAGGGGGCACGCCCAGCTATGAATAGCAGAAATGGAACTGCACTATTAAAAATGTAATATACATGCACATATTCAGCTATACCTTAAAACAGAACACATACACGTGGATAAAGTACTATTTGCAAAATAAGCCTGTGCAATACAATTAGCTGTCCTATCACCCCTTTGTTTTCTTAGTATGACAAGACAGGGAAAGCTGAGGAAATGACCATATGATGGAGTTCAGTACCAGCCTGCCTTTTCAAATTTGGGACCAGTTTGAGTTTGAGTCCAGGCTGAGATGAAGGCTGTCGCACCCTTGCTACCAAAAAAGCTCGTGTGAAATGAGCCTGGACAATCTCAACTCCATTCTTGGCAGAGCTGCAATTCCACAGAACAAAACTGTGCACAATTCAACAACTGGCATGGTAATCTGAGTACAGTAGGCAGTACTCTTATTCAGCTGCAGCTATGGTTGAGTACAGGGAGGTTTATCCTGCATCCGGTCACATAGCATGAGTTGAGAGTGCGCGATGCTGATGTGCGGCTCAAGTAGAAAGGCACTCCGACTCCAGCTGACAACTCTCAGCTTAATCCGCAGAAAAAAAATTATCCCAAAATGCAAAATAAATTTAAGGGTGCAGAAAATAAGTGGGTGTAAGTCTATAAAAATACTACACATGATGAAAAGTATTACCTGAATAGAAACACCAAAGTTGTTGCCATCTTCTATCCTTGGTATCAATAGCTGAACCCACATTTTAACCTAGAGCATATTCAAAAGAAAGAATTATACAGCTGCACAACCCACATTTACAAGAAATGTAGATTGCTCTAAATAACAATATAAACAAAGTTAAGCTCTCGCATCTGGAGTAGATATTTTTCCTCCCAGCACACAGCAATCCCATATGGGAGAACGAAGGAAGGCCTAAAAATGTTCTCTTGGCTTTGCTTACTGACTATTTGCCAATAAGCAGTCTTTGATTTCTTTAGCTAGAAATATGGAAAGGACTAAGGCATGAGATTTTTTCACAGCCAATTTAATGAATTTTGCTCCTTAGTATTCTAAATGTTAATACTAATGTTCATCAAGAACACCTTCAGCTACTTAAATACACGCTTCAAATTGTTTATGCAGAGTTCAGACTTATGTGACTTATGTGCAAGATATCTGGACTAAATTCAAACATATGCATTAATATTCTTTACCAGAGGCATCGGATAGTTAAAAAGCAGTTTATAATCATTTCTCCTAAATGACAAATCACTTTTTGTTTAAAGGGGTAGGACTGGATTGAGACAAATCCATTGCTCCACAGGTTGAGATGGGTTCCTCAGGGTATGCATAAAGGTATGGAGCACTGGATATGACCACCTTTTAGCAGAATGGGTCTCAAGCTGAGCATTCTTTTCAGACTTCTCTATTTATTTTTTAATACACCTGGACGTCATGCCGTATAGTCAATGGAGAGCAACTATGCATCAGGATTTGCAATGTATTATTGATGAGGTAAAGAGAGGGAAAACAATGGCATACCCTACCCATTTTAGCTTTAGACTGCTCAACCTGAATCCATATTGAATGGACCTTTTCCCCTGCACTTCGACCTCTCCTATTATCCACTTTTCTTCTGCATCCCTAGAGGGAGCACAATTCTATGAATGCGGCAGGACACGTGGCAATATTTTTATTTACCTTGGGGATTATTTACTTGGTCCCCTTTTATTTCTCCCCTCTCCGTTCCTGCAGCTGTCGACTCCTTACTGGGGTAGAATACCTTGCTGTCAATTACCCTGTAAGTATCTCATCCGGGTGAGCAATGTTTTAGGAGATGTAAAAGACCGAGTTAGGTCATGATATTCTGAATGAAGAGCAAGAATCTGCTGGTGAAACAACTCTGAATATTCACTTCCGATTGCCTGAGGCAGGACAATACCAGCTACTCCATCATATTTAGTGCGTACCTGTTTATATCAGCTCTGCGTTTGACCTCTAGCAATACAGTTTCCAGATATATGCTGGAGGGTTGTCGCGAGAATGGCAGTTTCGACCACGTTATGGTCTCATTTGTAAAGAATGGTCCTGAAACACTTGCAGGACACTTCTGCAAAATGCATGAAAAATTAGGTGAAGCATGTGTTGGCCAAGCTCCAATTACTTTTCTATAGTGGTTCTTAAATATGCCAATGAGGAAATGGTACAGAAGGTCTTTTTTGCTTTCACTTCTCTGGACGTCGACAATATCTTTTCTCCACAGACAGACCAGCTGAGGATGGTGGAATTTCTCACTGTAACGGCAAGTTGGTCCTAGTGGGGCTGTGCTTGTGTTCATCTGAAGGCAGAAGTGCAGCACCATGCCACAATCAAATTTTGGAATAAACAGTCCGGCACCTGCACAGTGCCCAAGCTGTACTCAAGATTACAGTTGCAAAATAGGTCACTTACTGTATTGCACTTTTCCATAAGTGTCCTGATTTCTGGTTTTATTTTCTCAATCATCTCAACCAGCTGCTGGTTGCTCTTCAGCATTCCATTTGGAATTACAAACACCTTTGTACCTGTAATTGCAAAATTTAACAAGACCATCTGAACAAGCAGGGAAAAATCAGGGTGTATTGTGCACTTAAATAGAAATTCTAAACTATTTTACTTAATGCATTTAAAAAAAATTATTGCAGTGTTGTAACTCTGGCAGCAAAGTTGCCAACTCCCAAAAGTAAAAACATGCTGGAAATAGACACCAAATCCAACAGCATCTGAGAACATGTTGAGACAGGTTAACATTGAGCATTAGACTTTTACCAGAATAGTCCTAATGCCAAAGACAGCTTGACACCTGACAGATTTATTGAACGTTTCCAGCATTTTGCACTTTTAGCTCTCAAGAGTTACAGCAATTAGCTTCATCTGTACAGTCTGTATCCCAGACAACTAATGACTAAATCAGAAATGTGAGCAACCTTTGCTGAATTTACTGTAGGGATTTAGTTAAGACTGCACAGTGACAGACAAAATGACCAAATTCAATAAAAGAAATTACATTAGAAAAGGACAGTCAAATAGTGCTTTTTAACAAAGTACTTCAAAATTTCATTGAAACACTCCTGATGTCTTGTCACACTCTTCAGTTCTTTCCCAATTTTTTCTGTAGCCTTGTGTCCATTATTTTTAAAAAGTACATTTTTGACAACTCTTCTGGATTTCTCAAGGCAAGGGATATCATTGCTTGGAAATTATATGTTTTTCTGGTTTCTAGCAGAAAATACTCCTGTGAGACAAACACTAGACCCAAAGCAAGGCTTCCTTAGCTCTGCTCAAATGCTTTATGTTAACAGGAGCAGTGCCTACTCCATTTGAGAATCTTTGATTGCCCAAACTCAATTCTCTTGCAGTTTCATTGAGATTGTGAATCTGTAGGAAATCTGTGGTTTGTACTGGCACCCACGAGGAACTGGATTAATCCGAGTTGCCTTCAAAAGCTGGGTTGCAGATATGAAAATGTGCAACTCTTTCCCACAACTCTGATTGTATCTCTCCACCAAGTTTCTACCCCTATCACAGCACTGAAACCAAAAAAGTCACAAATGATCACCTCCAAAACTGTGATGGTAAAGCCCACCTCTCCAACAGAAGGTTTGGTCACTCCTCCTAATGAATGGATGATGAAAGGTCATCAACCGGAAACATTAATGCTGTTTCCCTCCCCATGGTTGCTGCTAATCCGCTGAGCATTTCCAACGTTATAGACGGCACAGTGGCGAGCACCGCAGCCTCACAGCTCCAGCGACCCGGGTTCGGTTTTGGGTACTGCCTGTGCGAAGTTTGCAAGTTCTCCCTGTGACTGCGTGGGTCTTCTCCGGGTGCTCTGGTTTCCTCCCACATGCCACAGACTTGCAGGTTGATAGGTAAATTGGCCATTATAAAAATTGCCCCTAGCATAGTTAGATGGTAGGAGCATTGAGGGAAGGTGGGGATGTGAGAGGGAAAATGGGATTAATGTAGGATTAGTATAAAAATGGGTGGCTGATGGTTGGCGCGGACTCGTTGGGCCGAAGGGCTTATTTCGGTTTTGTATCTCTCTATGACTCTATTTTTGTCTTCTTTATTCCAAATATCATCCTGTTTGGCTCAGTGCGTATTTTTTGTCTTACATCTCTGAGGTGCCTCGAGATGCATTTTTCTACATAAACACAAGCTCCTGTTGTTTAAACCGACCCAGTCGACCCTTGGAACTTTCTAAGTCTGAATCACTATTTTTCTGGTCATATGGAATATCTAATCTCTAATGTTGTATGTATCTAGCCAACATTACTCATATGATCCTTAGCTAGAAAACTGCCTAATTAATCATGGTCATAAAGTCAAATGTTATTACAAGAAATGGGACTCACAGTTCCCATAATAGATCATTTAGGCCTTGTGTCGACAAATCATATTCTCATCCCAAAGAACCAAATCCAAATATGGATGATAATGCAGGAGCAAATTTATAATGACGACTCATTTTTTACATTAATCCTTCAATTTAATTTTTAGAACATATTTGACATTTATCTTGTCAAAATTAATTATGTAATTTGATAGTACTACTAGACTTCAAAATCTCCTCACCCACCTTAAGTCTAGCTACCAACTCACTCACTCACTCTCCCCAATGAAGATGTCAACATTACACAACTGCAAAGTGCAGTAGATCATACAGGCTACGGTCTGGCTCAAGCAGGCATAATGTATAGAGCTAAACAATTTCATTATACGAAAATGATTGTATAAACAATCCATACATCTTCAGACAGGGAACTTCAGCAGCTCAGAGAGCCATTATACAATAGTCTTTGCAAAATAATATTTGGAGTTGGAAAGCAAAATTCCTTTCTAAAATGTAATCCGCATACAATTGCTGCATAAACATGTCAAGATGTTTGCACATAGCCACTTCACTGCTTGGAGGTCTGAATTACGTAACTGGCATTAAAACTTGGCCTGACACGAAGACTCCTTTCCCCCCACAAAAAGATTTTCTTTCAATGAGGGGAAAGATCTAATATTCAGCCACCTTTAAACGGTGAAAACATGTTCCCATTGTTTTCCCAGACTGGGGGCTGAATTTTATGAGCATGTCGGAAATCGTGGTGGCGCGGTTTGAAGTTGACGGTCTGCCCGTGCAAAGCAGCTGCCGCTGAGCCCCCGTGATACTTCGCACGGGGGTTCATTTAAATGGAGGGGGCGGAACAGCCGCCCCCGATGAAGTAGCGGGGGCAGCCACTCCATTCCTGGCAATGGCATCCGGAGCCACAGCATAGGCGCCATTTTTAAAGGGTTTCGAGCCCTTCAGGTGAATTTACAGTTTTAAAGGCAAAGAATGTGAAAAGTGCAGTTACAGATGGAATTACATTTTCACTCCCCTTACCCCCAAGGAAGAATCGATTTATTAATTGCCCACCCCTCCCCACAAAACACTGTTATGCAGATCCCAAACTTCCCCCACCCCCGACCTTCAATAGCTTTAAACCTTAACCCATTCCCACCATACTCCCCACCAAAAGAGTTTTCCCTGCTCCCCATGCCCTGAGAATTACACTCTCCCACCCCCCACTCCCCCCCTCCTCCACCAGTGTCTCACCTCGGATCCCCAAACAGGGATCGGAAGACGCTGGACTTCCAGGCACCAGCTGGAATATCGGTGTGGGGTGGCTGCCCAGGTAAGTTCATTTACATCTATTTGAATTAATTTCACAACTCGAATGAAGTCTCTGCCGTTGTGCGGCAGTGGTGGGGGGACGCGGGCAGCATGGAGGCCCCGCTGCCACCGGTAAAATGCGGGAGTCAAGGCGGGCCTCTCCTGTAAGTATTTTCCGGGCCGTTCCCCCCACCCCCGACATTGGAGGGCTGGTAAAATCCAGCCCTGGGTCTTAGAAACTAAACTGTTTTCCTAAACCTCATTAGGATACACTTAAGAGGCAATTTATTTATTGTTTGTAGCAGTCAAATTGTTGGGATGATGTCATTGGCACAAAGCATCCTAGGACTAGAATGAGGGCTATCCAGTCATTTAATTTCATTCAAGACTGTAATTCAGTGACTCGAGGTGTGAAACTTGGTTGTGCGGGTACCAGATGAAAACCACAATTACAACACCCACCACATCTGACTAGGTTGCGGTCATCACTATATATGTTCACACACAGAGAATGGCCAATTACTGGAGGGCTGCGATCGCTCGTGGAACCCTATTCAAGTAACTGTCACCACCATGGGGGGGGGGGAGGGGGAGAAAAGGAAAATCTCACTACGCACTGTAGTCTCAGAACAAGGCCATAAATGTTTAAACAAATGGACAAGATTACAAACAAAAATATTACACGGACCAGAATGCTGCTGTAAGTGGAATAAACAGTCAATATCATTAGTAAAAATTACACAAACAAATTAAGCTCAGGAAACTTAGAGGCCCTTAAGTTACACAAACACAGAATCAACTGTGCAACAGGAAGCTTCAAGGGTGGTTATTTGTCCAGTCACGTGCTCGCATCGGGAACTCAAAGATTTGGGGCTGGATTTTCTCACGGGCTTTGGGACCCCCGCGTTGGGACAAAGTGGGAGTCCCAAGCCCGCTCTTGCCGGGAATGAGGTGAGGCAATATTCCCAGAGACTGCGTCCTAATTTGGCACCTCTGGGCTTGCCATCCTGGGCCATCAATGCTGCCAGCCCAATCAGAGGACCAGCAGCTCTAGAGCCTCAGCATCCTCTCTCTGGGGGAAAGTGGGCACTGCTGAGGTGGGGAAGGTGGGCACTGCTGAGGCAGTGAGGGTGCCTCAAGATGCAGGTGCCTCGGAAATGAAAATTTCAAAAGGGCCAATTTGATGGGCCCTCAGATTGCAGGGAAAACCCCCTCCGGTGGAAGCATTTGGGCTGCAGATGAGGCCCTTCCTGCCAGCAGCCACCTCTTTGGAGCACTGAGCTAGTGGCTCCGATGGTCCCTGGCCTACCACAAGGAGGCTACTTGCATGGAGCTGGCGGCCTTTGCACACAGGAGAGTGGGGGGGGGGGGGGGGGTGGTGGGCTGCACTCTGCCACTGGCAAAATGTTAGTGGCACTAAATCCTCCTCAATTGGGGGCCTCAAGTATGTAAACTGCCTGCCCACCTGTGTTGAGCAGGCACCTCATCTGTTTCCTAGGTTGGCCCTGGGAAACTGCCCAGGTGGCAGGCAGCTGTCCCAATATGACTCCCCCCTTTTTTCCTGATGCCCTCGCCTCCAAGCCTGTCACCAGGGGGCTGGGAAAATTCAGCCCTTGGTGTCAGGAAGAGGATTTCTGTTTTAACGCCAGTCCAGAGGACGAAGGAAGCTATTCCAGATGGAGGAGCTACATCTGAACAGAAGAACTGGCATAATGGACGAATAGGAAAATGAAGAGTCATTTAAACTGAGAAGGAGGTGGGGGGGGGGGGGGGGGGGGGGAGAAAGCAGGAGAAATAAACATTTCCAGAAGGAGCAAGCAAAGGTGGCAGAAATAGATGAGGATGATATCACAAATTGAAAAGAATTTCCTGAAAGGGATAGCATGTAGAAGGCGTGAAAGGAAATAAAGGAGAAAAGTCAGATCAACCAGTTATAAGTAGCAGAAAGACGAAGAAAAAGGAATGGGTGTTAGCGTCGACAAAGAGAGTAGTGTTAAATATGCATTATAAAAGATAAAATACATGCGTTATAATGTCAAAAGTGTGGCAAATAAACGGGGAGTTAGATAATAATTATACTACAGCAAGATTATGGACTTAACGATAACAGAAACTTGGCTGCAAGCTCAGTGGGAGTGAAGAATAAACAAAAGTTATTATATTTTTAGGGAAGAAAGTAGTAAGAAAGAAAGAAGGAGTGCCAATATCAATGAAGGATGGAAGACATGCTAGAGAGGGGACTGGTGTACTCAATTAAGTCAGTCAGAGTCAATAATGCTAAAGATCAAAGATAAAAAGGGATTGTTAAAATAGCAGGATTGTACTACATACCCCTAATTGTAGGAGAGAAACCGAAGAAACCTAAAGACAGATCAGGGAGATGAGTAGGAACAAAGTTATTCTAGGAGATTTTAATTGCCCACTTAATTGATTGGGACAGGGAGGGAGTCATAGAAAAAAAAAAGGAACAGGATTCCTAAGATGTGTGCAAGGCTCCCTTCCTCAAGCAGTATGTTGGTATGCCTACAGGGAAGAAAGAAGCTAAATATGGGTGAGCATCTTTGGAGCAGTGATCATAACACAATAACGTTTAAGATACAAAAATAAATTAGAATCCCACAGCACTAATGCACAAATACAATTTCTACCAATCCAACTTGGATGACCCTTACACTTAGCAAAAAAAAAAACTATTTTTATTACACATTGATCTTATGGGCAATTTGAGGCTGGATGTTGTTATATTTACCCCTTTCAACATTCTTTACATGGATAAGCTACCATTTTACAACCTCTAAAGAAGAAAGCAATAAATATACGTTAAGCTGCTAACGCGCTCTCATATATACAATTATCCCTTAACTTTAGAATAAACACAACCATGTCGAAAAATCATTGAATTAGAATCATGATCTTAAAATGAAAGAAATTGGCTATAGAATTCTGTAGGAACTGATGACATTCTCCAGGGTGGGGAAAACAAAGAAGTTTGAGGAACTCCCTTAAAGTGTCAGAATGACTGAGAAATTGCTCTTTAATTTGTGTACTGTTGCAACATTTGGTTTTTCAGTTTAACAATTCACAAGAAGGATGACAAATCATTAACCAAAAATTCCAATTACATAGGAGTTTCCTTTACCTGGGCAATTACTTTCACCATCTTCCAGTTTTCTCTTCTTAATGTTGCGCTGAAATTAAAGTAATATTTAAAATCAAATTCCAAGATCTGGGAAGGATAAAATGGAAAGTATAACTAGAGAACAAAAAGTAGAGTTAGCAAAGGCATGGGGCCCTGAAGCAAATGTCAAAATAATCTAAAAATACAAGGACACAAAAAGTCAGGAGTGGAAGCGTAGCAGTTGAAGATAATTGAAATGAGCAAGAGGCAGATTGTAATTTGAAAGCAAGAGGATTATCTTATTTATTGCCCTTTATTTGTTTTACTATGTTCCACTAATGCTCCTCGCTTTCCTTCTCATCAGTTTCTTGGCATTCCTCTGCTCATTCCTGCAGTTTTTCCATCCTATTCCTCTGGGGAGGGGGGGGGGGGGGGGTGGAAAAAGAGAGAGGAGGGTGCGGTGTTGGTGGCGGTGGTTAAGACTGAGCTAGTGGGACAACCCCTTCCTAAACTGAGAAGGCATATCCATTTTGGCTGTTAGAATAAATACTACTGCTACTGGGGGTGGGTTGGTACCTGTGTATCTATGGATAAAGAGAAAATCAAAGGACTAAATTTTAGGAATGACTCAGGAAGATCTAGAATTGTGCCAAACATTTTGGTTCAAACCCAATCAACTGACGGGACAAAATGCCCTCTCATTCTGATAGCCAAGTAAAATGATTCTGGACAATGTAAAATCTAGCTCCCGTTAGTCATGAATCCAATTCACAAAACTGCCAGTAGCTCATGCATAAATGGGCAATACCACTCAGAGTCGCCAAAGGGGTGGCTAGTGTAAGAAACAAAAAATGTAGCAGTAGGAGCTGGTCTGAAGCTGACACTCCGGCACTTATTGAAGCAGCGAATAGGAAGCTTTAGCCTACACTACACCTGACTGAGGAATGTTCTTGTGCCAAAGGTGGAAAAGCATTCTCAGCTCACCTGATGACCAAAAAGTTCAAAAAAGGTGAGGATAGAGCAATTGAGAAGTAACAGAGAGTACGTTTTATTTATTCACGTTCCCCTTAGGATATTGCTTCAATTGTTGCTCCTCTGCCACTCCCACCAGTAGCAGTAAATCATATTTCGAACAATGATAGCTAAAAATACTAAAAAGGTAGCTCTAAAGGGATCCTCAAAAGGCAACACAAAATATCTAATACGGTATTTGTTACTGAATTGTTGCCAATGCCAAGGATATGAATATAAAATGGGTAAAGTGCAGTATAAGTGACATTGGATTCAGTTTGTGAGATGAGGTTAAAATGACATTAAAATTCCCGTGCATCACACTGAGTTACATTGCTGACAATCTTACAAAATAAAACTCCTATCCCAAAAAGTAGCACTGCATTAGTGCTCAAGCTTTAAATTGTGCACTTCACAAGGAATTCTACGATGATTTCTGAAAACACCAATGGAGTGAAAATCATGAGAAAGCTACCCTTCCATTTAAACTGCTGTACACATCGATACAAAGAGCCGCTCTCATTACAAACACATGCGCTGTACTTAAATGTTGACTTGCTCGTTGTGCAAGGCAGCCAACATTTATAGCTTTGTGTAGTCAGAACTTGACAGATAAATGCAATGATGCAAACATTTAAGCTGGACAATTTGTTACCTCCCCATGCGGGCTCTAAGCTACTATACATTTTTAAGCTGTAAATTCAAAAATCTATTTTAAAAACAAAATGCCCACTGGAAAAGATCCAGAGTTCAGGTTTGCCTTCACAAAATATCTGAAACATTACAAGTTGCTTAATTTTGCTAGCTTTCAGGGTTAATTGTTACTCCCTTCAATTCACATCGACAGTAATTGCCCAACGAGAGGTCCCACACATTCTCTCCTTCTGAAATACTCACTGCACTATCCAAACCATCGTGGCTGTTGGTCAGCATTATAGGTTCTGGCACAGGTAAGTTGAGGTCTGAATGAATGGTAGCCAAATCTGAAATATTCAAGAGGGGTTCCTAGAAAGGATATATCTTAGTTAATTTACAAAAAAAAGACACATTGAGCATAAAATGCATCATTCATGAAGCCAGTTAGTGTGGACATGGCAATAGTGCAAGTTCTGTGATAAGCTAATTCATTTGTATTGGCTACAAATGATAATGAGATACTTTCAAGGAAAAAAGTCAAAAGGCTCAACTTTCACACACTAATTACAAATTCGTGCTCATTAGAACATAGAACAGTACAGGCCCACGATGTTGTGCCGAACCTTTAACCTATTCTAAGATCAAACTAACTACCTACCCTTCATTCTACTATCATCCATGTACCTATCCAAGAGTCGCTTAAATGTCCCTAATACAATACTGTACATACATAGAAAGGAGTTCCAAAATTTCTATTTCAACACATTCATGTGTTAGTTATCCTGCTTAACTCAAGTTATTGCACAATTATTTGCAGCACAAAGCAATGAAAAGATCATTCCAAAACTTAACAGAAAATGCACAAATATTTAAAGTACTGGAGGAATTTAAAACACAAACTCGTCATTTAAGGCTGGCCATTATTGTAGGTCAACAAAAATCAATAAATTCACAGATCCCTCATTCCCAGCTGTGAGTGCGTGTTAGAGATTCAGCTCCACAACATTGTAGCCCTATGCCCAACTCATGTCTTTTGAGTGTTACCCACTGGGATTAGTGAATTTATCCTTAAGTCAATAACTTATTCATATCCACTAAATATTTGTGCATCTTACCTTCAGAAACCCATCTAGTTCCAATAACTTCTTTGGAAAGAAACTTGCAACTAAGTCTTCTGCCTAAAGTGCAAAAGAAAAATGTAAATCAGAAAAACACAAGTAATTGACTGTTTCCTTAAATTCAGAAATATGAGCTGAATAACTAATGCACCACAGTTGAGCCAGTGTTGCCAGACAGAACATAAAATATTAAGGCAAGTGCCCTAGGGCACCACATGTATGTTGAATAAAGAAAACTGAATACAGCAATATTGCAAATTATAATTCATAATGTTATTGCAAATTTCAATTATTCTCTCCATACCCAGTCGCAGAAAGAGTTATGGTTGGGAAGAAAATTAATTTTGCCTCGAGCGCCTAGATGTAAAGTCTGGCTCGGGTATAAAATTAAAACTAAACCCAGGCCCGACCAGACCACAGCCAACCCGAACCGAGTCCTGTAATTTTTTTCACGCCCAACCTGACCCGACACGAATATCCTTCATCTGTTCCGGCAGCAGACTATTCTTGCAGCTCGAGTTGTGAGGAATCACAGGTAAGCCTGATCCTGTGACTTCCCAGAAGCAGCATCGTCCATCCCGACCAGAGTCAGAATGCTGGATTCGGAATTTCGACCCCGACCAAACCTAACACTTGTAGTCGGGTCAGGTAGCCAGGCTTTACCTAGATGTTAGCAGAGATGCAAGGAATGAGCCTCCTCCTTACGAGGCCTCCAAGAATGAAATATATGTGGTCAGTTTTGTTTTTAGGGGCAAAGCCACGAAGTGTCTTTTTTGACCCCCAGAATTCTTTGATCATGTGCCATCATGCGGACAGGCGAGCAACCAAACCCAGTACGCCACCACTGCTGTTCTGAAATGGTCACAAGGCGCACTTTGGACTGTCTGGACAAACCACCCATTAACTTTCCATAATCCACTGGGAGGCGTCCAGCATCCAGTTAACATTTCTCCACAAATGCATTGCCGATATCAGTAATGAAGTAAGAGGCTAGTGGGAGTAGAAATCAAATCTTTCTGCTGCATTGCCGAGATCCCACAAGACTATAGAATCAGGTATCTTTCAAACACTCCCAAAGGCCAGAACAGTGACCCATGTTCCTTTTTCACTCAATCACAAAACAGCACAAGGAACAGGGGTCTGACCAGCTGTACAATTCCTTACCCCTCCAAAAACTGGCCATTCATCTCAACAGTAATATCCCTAACAGAATAAAACTCAATTGGGCTTATACATAAAATCAGCGAGAAAGTCAATCAATAGCTATGCTCATCTTCCCAATTGGAAGCTTAAGGCAAGAGACCTGGGAGCTGATCGTCTTCTCACTTGGGAGCGAGTAATGAATGGTACTGATTGGATGCAAAGACAAAGGGAAAACAATTGAGGGACATAAATAGCCATTTCACTTGCAATTTTTGTTTTCAACATTAATCCTGGTAAATGTAAACCAAATTGCTACTTACTTCAGCAGTCATTCGCTCTCTAAAAGCATCAACCTAAACAGAGAAAAAAAAGTGTTATCTTATGACTAGTGTAATTTGAAAAACATGTCACAGTATTGCAAAGATTTTCAAACAGGGGTTCCTAGTTCCTATCTGAAAAGATCTGATCTCTCTCAATCTTTCATCAGATTTCGGACAAGGAACATAGGAACATTAGTAGACCATTTAGTCCCTCAAGCCTGTACTGTCATTCAACGAGATCAGAGCTGATCTGCGACATAACCCCATATACTCGCCTTTGTCCCATATCCCTTAATAACTTTGGTTGACAGAAATCTATCAATCTCAGATCTTACATCAATTGCTGTTAGAAGAGAGTGTTCCAAACATCTATCAGCCTGTGCATGTAGAAATGTTTCCTCATTTCACTCCCGAAAGGCCTGGCTCTAATTTTTTGACTATGCTCCCTAGTTCTAGACTCTGCAAAGAGTGGAAATTTTTCTCTCTATCTACACCATTGGTTCCCCTTAATATCTTGAAAACTTTGACCAAATCACCACTTAATTCTTCTCAATTCCACAGAATACATCCCCACTTTGTGTAATCTCTTGTAATTTAATCCTTGAGGTCCAGGCATCATTCTGATAAATCTACACTGCCTTCCTCCCAAGGCAAATGTATCCTTCCTAAAGAGGTGTTGTCCAGAACTGCTCACAGTACTCCAGGTGTGGTCTAACCAGGGCTTTGTACAGCTGTAGTATAACTTCTCCCTCCTTGCATTCTAGTCCTCTAGGTATAAAAGGCCTTTTTGATTACTTTTTATACTGGTCCATGGGATTTTAATGATCTATGTACATGGACACCAAAGTCTCTTTGGATCTCCACTATCTCTAGCTTTTTGCCATTTAGAAACTACTCTTTTCTACCCTTTTTAGGTCCAAAGTGGAGGACCTCACGTTTGTTTACACTGAAATCCATTTGACAGCTTTATACATTTGCCTAACCTATTATCTCTTTGTAATTTTATGCTAGTCTGCATACCCCAATCTATACAAAAGTTAAAATTCCCCATTAAAACCACGCTGCCTTTGCTCCATGATTATCTAATCTCTGCATTTATATATTCTACCACTTCAGGAGGCCTATACACAACTCCCCCTAGTTTTCAATCTATCCATACAATCTGCATTATCTGCTTTACTCTCATTTATGCTCTCTGTCATTGATGTGATTACATCCTTAATCAATAAGGTGACTTCTCCCCCTCTACCGTTTTCCCTATCTTTCCTGTAGACTTTATAACTTGTTATATTTAATTCTCAGTCCTGACCTGGCATCAATTTGCTATTTTGGATCTACTGGAATAGTAACAATAAATGCATTGCTCTCCTTTGGATTGCTGATAACATCTTCCAGAAGGGAGTGCAATGGATCCCAAGGAATACAACAATATTTCTTGGGGTCACCCATAGATTTGAAAATCACTGTAGTATATGTAGTACCTTAGAAGCTGCCACCAATATAAAAAACACATGATAATGGCATAAGTATGACACATCTAATCTAATCTAATCTAATCATCTCAGGGTTTTAGAACAGTTTAGAGTTCATTCTTTATATGGGAGATGGTGCTCATCCTAGAGTGAACATATGTGACATCCCTAAAATAAAAACAAATGTCTGGGGCAATTAATAAATTATAGTGATTTGTACAGGCAGTGTTAAATGGCCAAACAGTTGTTTAAATACTTGCGAATATCAAATACTTCTGCAAATTTATATATTGAGTTTTGGAGCAACAGAATGCTGAAAGTGAGGAAAAACTGCAATCAGTTTACGAGAATCAAATGCAAATATTTGAGACACAAAAACACTAATGCAGAAGATTTGGTATTATAACTAGAGCTATAGGATTAAGTTGAAGTTTTTTTGTCTTACAATTTTGCGACAGGCACAGTTCTTTGAATACTGATTTAGGATTTAACATAGGAACTTTACCACAAAATCCAGAAATGGAACCATCATCTTGAAGCATGGTATGCAAGTTACATCTGTGTACTACCCATAACCCATACCAACATTTTAACAAGACATATATAAGTCTAATTATTTTTGACTAGAGTAGGAATGCAAGCAATTCAAGCAATTTTGTTTGTGTTTATGATGCCTGAAGTCTTGAAAGAGTAGTCTTTAAAACTCAGGGGAATCAGAAATGGCGAATAAGGAAAAGCCATCACCACAAATTACTTGCCCTGACACGCTGCCTTGTTCTAACAAAACACCATGACAAATAATCATACTGTATCAGTGAATCTACACATTGAAAGTAAATGAGAATGATTCAGTATATTATCTGGGATCAAATATACATTCATTTGCAATTAATTGCCTTAAAGTTAGAGAATTACATAGAATTTACTGTACATAAACAGGCCACTCAGCATAAAGGACTTGTTAGTGTTTATGCTTCATACAAGCCTCATCTGCCCCTATTTCGTCTAATCCCATCAAATCCTTCTGTTTCTTTCAGTAATTACCATCTTACTTCTTAAATGCATCTATGCTATTCGTAACTACTCCATACAGTAACAAGTTCCACATTCTAACATTCTCTGGATAAACAAAGTTTCTCCTGAATTCCTTACTGGATTTATTCGTGACTATCTTGTCTCCTAACTTTGGATCCCCCAATTGCTTTACAATTCCCTCACCCTTAATAATTATAACATATCCTTTGGTCTGGTCCCATTTTACATCTGGCACCCCCTCCATACCTACATTCCAACTTGCAATCTTACCTCCCACATCATTCACCACCACATCCCTGCACTTAATTAATTTCCTAAATTCATGCACCATGTTTCATATCTCTATACAAACGTAAAAATTAGGTGCAGGAGTAGGCCACTCGACCGTACTCCACCATTCAATAAGTTCATGGCTAAACTGATTACTCCACATTTCTATCTACCCCCCGATAACCTTCCAACCCTTTGCTTATCAAGAATCTCTGCCTTAAAAATATTCAAAGACTCTGCTTCCACCGCCTTTTGAAGAAGACAATTACGAAAACTCACGACCCTCAAAGAAAAAATTTCTCATCTCTGTCTTAAATGGGTAGGTTGTTCCTGAAACACACTGTCTAGACTCAGAGGGAATATTTATATTGGGCAAAATGCCAGCAGGAGTTAACTCCATCTCAGCAAGAAGTCAAAACCTAGATTCCTTGAGTGTCTGGGCAATGAGTGTTGGCAACAACTTAGATTTATATTGTTGATTTAATGTACTTTTGTGAGATTGAGTTTTGACACTGAGCAAGAATGGGGGTTTGTGGGGGGGGGGGGGCGGGGTGTGGGGGTTATTAGTTATATTTTGAGGACACTTCTGAAAGTAGAGAGATGGAGTAAAGGTGAGAAATATGCTAATACCAATTATGCAACCACAATGATGAAGAAAAAAGTGAAGCCTGGTCCCATTTCAATGGAACTCCAAACCGCCATGCAATTCAAAAGCTTGTGGCTCATGGAAGTGTCAAGATTTAGTTGGTTGACAGTAAGTAGGTTGGAGTATAGACTAAATGAACAAACTATAAAACGTGATGCTATTCTAGATCAATTATAAAAGCAGTGTAATAGCGTTCTGGGCTGCAGCAATCACCCCACAGACAGCAGGCCGCCTGAACTACATGGAAGAGGCTGAGAAAGGGGGGAGGGAGGGGGCGGTTGAGGAGGGCAAATTAAAACCCAGGCCCATGTGGATGGAGTTTGAGGTCAAGCAGCCGCGTGTTTAAAGCCGGTTGGGAGGGGGACGGGAAACAAGGGCATCGGCTGGGGTTTGGGAGGGGGGGGGAGGATGTACCGGGAGAGAGTGGGGGGTCTGAGCCTGAAGCGGCCTCTCCCTGACTCTGTGGGGGTGTTGAGCCCGGGGCGGGAGCAGCGCCGGTTCCGGGCCGGCCTTACCTTGGTCCTGAGCGCATTGTCCAGCTTCAGCAGCCCCGACATGTTGCAAATCCTCCAGGCCGAAGCCTCGCGAGCCCAGCGTTGACGTCACGCGCCGCCTCCCCATTGGCTGCCGGAAAGTAGCCAAAAAAAAGTCTCAAGCCAGCCGGAAGTGCCGTCATTTTCCGGCTTCCTTCCCCCTCTCCCAGGGTGGAGGGAAAATAAACATCCCCAAGTGAAAGGAGGGCGAGACGACAGAAAGTTTCCAGCCTTCTGCTGATTTTATAGCTGTTGGAGAGTTAAAGCCTGGGCTGAGGATTGAGCAGCTTGTTCAGCATCAGCTGGGCAGCAGGAGGTACTGGGTCTCTCTCTCTGCTCCTGGGCTGCCTAGGAACTAAATAAGGTGTGTTACAACTGGGTCTTTGCACGCTTGCTTTGTTTCCCAACGCAGTTCATGCTCAGTGTCTCCATGAGACTAGTTAAATGGGGTTAAGTCTTCCCCTTTAACAGAACTGGAAATAGCTCCTTTTACTGAAGGGGAAAACCAGTAAGGGGGATGAAGAAACACAATGCATCTGAGTGCACTGTAGGTTAGTATTTTAGGTGGATCAGTTATTAGGCAAGGGGATGGGAGAACATTTAAAGGTCAGTTATTTGGGTGTGCTAAGTTGGTTTAGCAACGAATTCTGATGTTAACTGAGCAGTGCGTTGTCAGCATTTTTTAAATTTATATTTTAAAATTCCAGCAATTATGATCTTGATTTCTTTTTACCTCTTAAATAATGACCTTAAATAAGGTAACAGTCCCTTATTTTTGAGGCACTTTGTAGCCAACTGGTTTTAATGTTGACTTTAATAGCTTCTGAGCTTTAATTATAGTACCCACTTACTCTCCATCATCAGAAATTGCTGGTGGTGTGGGATGGTTGTGACGTGTTTTGAGGGAGGGAGGGAGGGGATGGCGATCTTCTGTCGGAACATCATGCTGGGAGGCTGGATCTGCATCATGGGTGCTCTGCTTTGTCAGTTTATCCCACTTCTCTTTCTATCTGCTTTACCCCCTGCCCAACTGCCTTAGCTGTTCACATGTTCTCTGTCTCAAAAATGTCTTGTATTTTTCTAATTGTGCCTCCTATTGTTTCATGTTAATATCACTTCAGGCATTTAACCATTTGCTGTTTTCCATTTAAACCCATGATAGGTTATTCTACTTTGTGTGCATGCATGCATATGATTTATTCACTTCTTTCCCTTTGCTTTGTCCATTTTTTTAGGTGCTCTGCAGCTGCAATCTCATAGATTTGATGAAGTGTCTAGAAACGAAATTGTTAATTTATCACAACAAAAACAAGATATGCTGGAATCACTCAGCAGGTCTGGCAGCATCTGTGGAAAGAGAAGCAGAGTTAACGTTTCGGGTCAGTGACCCTTCTTCGGAAGAAGGGTCACTGACCCGAAACGTTAACTCTGCTTCTCTTTCCACAGATGCTGCCAGACCTGCTGAGTGATTCCAGCATTTCTTGTTTTTGTTTCAGATTTCCAGCATCTGCAGTATTTTGCTTTTGTTAATTTATCTGTTCTGCCACAGATAATGACTTGACCTGTTACGTGCCTCCAGCATTTTCTGTTTGTTTCAAATGTACAGTATCTGTGCACTTTTTTCCTTTGTGTTATGGTTGAATATTCTGTAGCGTTGATTGTAATTAGGGAGAATTCATGTAGAACTTTGCTGCAGATTAAATTGGTCAAGGTTAGTCCATGATAGGGCAAATTGTATTTGGTCTGTGGTAGGGATGGTCTTCTATTATTCCATGCTTTCTCATCATTATTCTTTCATAGATATGGAGGGGTCAAAGTCTTCGAGCTCCACCATGCAGGTGAGCTTTGTGTGCCAGCGCTGTAGTCAACCCCTAAAGCTGGATACATCCTTCAATGTCTTGGATAAAGTCACAATTCAGGAACTTACAGGTATGCAGTTGCAATAACTTTACTGTTTCATTATTGTTAGCTGTGGCTCAGTTAGTTGCATGCTTGCCTCTGACTCAGCAAGTAGGTTCAAGTCCTACTGCAGAGACTAGGGCACAAACATCTAGCTGACATTCCAATGCAGTAGCAAGGGAATGTTGCACTGTCGTTCCTATGAGGCATTAAAACAATGTCCCATCTGCTCTCGGGTGGATGTAAAAGAACCCATGACACTATTCCAAAGAAGAATAGGGGAGTTTGCCCTGCTGTTCTTTCCAATATTTATCTCTCAATCGAGATCATAAAGACAGATTATCTGGTCATTATCACATTGCTGTTTGTGAGCTTACTGTGAAAATTGGCTGCCATGTTTCCTACATTTCAACAGTGACTGCACTTCAAAAGTACCTCATTGGCTGTGAAGTGCTTTGGGATGTTTTGAGGTCATGAAAGGTGCTATATAAATGCAAGTCTTTATTATTGATATTAGTTAAAAGTTTAATTTTTGCACCAATAAGTTGGAACCTGGAATTAGTAGTACAATAGTGTGCACAAATGTCAAATGATTCACTATATACTTTTTCAGCAAGTCTCTTCCTCTTGCAGCCAGTGTCAGTGTTCTTTCAAAATTGCTTATCTAAAAAAAATTGCCTGACTAAACTTGATCGAACTTAACAATACTCAGCAGTATATAAATGTGCTTTTTATTTAAAATATACTAATAGATTTGCCATCTCATTGCTCACAGGAAGTTTTAGGATATGATCAGTGTCTAATCTGTTAGTAACTTAGGAGCAGTAGGCCATTCAGCCCATCGAGCCTGCCCCACCATTCAATACGATCATGGCCGATCTTCCACTTCAATGCCTTTTTCCCACATCATCCTCATATCCCCCTATGTCATTTGTATTTAGAAATATGTCAATCTCTGCTTTAAACATACTCAATGACTGAGCTTCCGCAGCCCTCTGGGGTAGAGAATTCCAAAGATTCACAACTCTCTCCTCATCTCTGTCCTAAGTGGCTTCCCTCATTTTGAAATTGTGTCCCCTGGTTCTAGACTCCATAACCAGGGGAAACATCTTAGCTGCATCTACCCTATCTATCCCTTTAAGTATTTTGTAAGTTTCAATGAGATCACCTCTCATTCTTCGAAACTCGAGAGAATACAGGCCCAGTTTTCCCAATCTCTCTCCATACGACAGTTCTGCCAACCTGGGAACAAGTCTGGTGAACCTTCATTGCACTCCCTCTTATGACAATAATATCCTTCCTAAGGTAAAGGGACCAAAACTCTACACAGTACTCCAGGTGCGGTCTAACCAAGGTTCTATACAATTGAAGCAAGACTTCACTACTCCTGTAGTCAAATCCTCTTGCGATAAAGGCTAACATACCATTAGCCTTCCTAATTGCTTGCTGCACCTGCATGTTAGCTTTCAGTGACTTATTGACAAGTACATCTGCACTTTCTAATCTCATACCATTTAAGAAATAGTCTGCACATCTGTTCCTCCTACCAAAGTGGATAACCTCACATTTTTCCACATTATATTCCATCTGCCACATTCTTGCCCACTCACTAAGTCTGTCCAAATCCCCTTGAAGCCGCTTTGCATCTTCCTCACAGCACACATTCCCACCTAGTTTTGTGTCATCAGCGACCTTGGAAATACTACATTTGGTCCCCACATCCAAATCATTGATATATATTGTGAACAGCTGGGGCCCAAGCTCTTGATCCCTGTGGTATCCCACTAGTCACAGCCTGCCAATGACCTGTTTATTCCTACTCTCTGCTTTCTGCCTGTTAACCAATCCTTAATCCATGCCAGTATATTACTTCCTATCCCATGTGCTTTAATGATGTTAACCAACCTCCTGTGGGGGCCTTTATCAAAAGCCTTCTGAAAATCCAAGTTTACCACGTCCACCGACTCCCCTTTATCAATTCTGTTCGTAATATCCTCAAAAAACTCCCAACAGGTTCGTCAAACATGATTTTCCCATTCATAAATCCATGTTGACTATGCCCAATCTTATCATTATTATCCAAGTGTCCATTTATCACATCCTTTAGAATAGATTCTAGCATTTTCCCAACGACTGATGTAAGGCTAACAGATCTGTAATTCCCTATTTTCTCTCTCCCTCCCTTCTTAAATAGTGGGGTGACATTTGTGACCTTCCAATCTGCAGGAACCACTCCAGAATCTATAGAATTTTGGAAGATGATCACCAGTGCATCCACTATCTCCATAGCTACCTCTTTCAGCACTCTGGGATGTAGAATATCAGGTCTTGGGGACTTATCAACCTTCAGTCCGTTAATTTCTCCAATACAACCTTCTTACTAATTCTGATTTCCTTCAATTCCTCATTCTCCCTCATCCCTTCGATCTCTAATTCTGGGAGATTTCTTGTATCTTCCTCAGTGAAGACGGACACAAAGTAATCATTTAGCTTCTCTGCCATTTCTCCATTCCCCATTATAAATTCTCCTGACTCTGCCTGTAATGGACCCTCATTTGTCTTAGCCAAACGTTTCCTTTTTACGGACCTATAGAAGCTTTTACAGTCCGTTTTTATATTTTTGCTAGCTTACATTCATATTCTATTCTCCCTTTCTTTGAGTTTCTTCGTCCTCCTTTGCTGTATTCTAATATCCTCCCAATCTTCAGGTTTACTACCATTTCTGGCAACTTTATAGGCCTTTTCTTTTAATCTTATACAATCCTTAACTTCCTTTGTTATCCATGGTTGACTGCCTTTACTTTTGGGGTTTTTGTACCTTGAAAGAATGTATAGTTGCTGTAAACTATGTAATATTTATTTAAAGACTATCCATTGCCTATGTACTGTCATACCTTTTAATGTATTTTCCCAATCCACCTCAGCCAATTTGCCCCTCATACCTTCATCATTTTCTTTGTTCAAATTTAACACCCTGGCTTCAGATTGAACTACCTCACTTTCAAACATAATGTATAATTCTATCATATTATGATCACTCATCCGTAAAGGTCTTTTACACCAAGATTATTAATTAGCCCTTTCTCATTACATAATACTAGATCTAAAATAGCATGTTGTCAAGTCAGTTCCTCAACATACTGCTCTAGATAACCATCCCTAACACACTCCAGAAACTCATCCTCCACAGCAGTAGTACCCATTAGGTTTACCCAGTCTATATGCAGATTGAAGTTATCCATGATTACTGTATTACCCATGCTACGTGCTTCTCTAATCTCCTGATTAATACCATGACCCACACTACCACTACTGTTTGGCCTATAAACAACTCCCACCAATGTTTGCTGCCCCTTGCTGTTTCTTAGCTCCACCCAAACAGATTCCACATTTTGTTCTTCCGATCTGAGATCCTCTCTTACTAAGTACTGATCCCATCCCTTATTATCAGCGCAACAACACCTCCTTTTCCTTTTTGCCTGTCCTTCCTAAATGTCGAATATCCTTGAATATTCAGTTCCCAGTCTTGGTCACCCTGTAGCCACGTTTCTGTTGTAGCAATTAGATCATACCATTTACCCCTATTTGTGCCTTTTAATCAGCTACCTTGTTGCGAATGCAGCATGCATTGAGTTAGAGTGCCCTTAACCTTGTCTTCTTGATATTCTGCTCGCCTTTCTTTCGCCTGTCTTCTAATGTCACTTGCAACTTTTCTACCTCCTGTTACCAGCTTTACTTCCTTCCAATTTGAGCTACCCCTCAGGTTCCCATCCCCTTGACAAGCTAGTTTAAGCCCTCCCCAACAGCACTAGCAAATCTCCCTGCGAGGATGTTGGTTCCAGTCCTGTTAAAGTGTAGTGTTGGTGGTGTTTTTGTGAATTGACAGCATGCCTGTGTTCTTTTTCTTTGTGAATTATGCGGGATGAAGTTTTAGTAGAGTTGGACTGAAATCGAAGGCTTGTAATAGTTAGGATGTGCAGAAAGGCTCTGGAAGTGGGGCCGAGGAGTAGTTGGGATGTTGTGGGCTGGAGCCTGAGACCAAAGACCTTCAGTAGCAGGAATGTCAGGAATGAGCAAAAGGGTTGCGATTGTGACAGTATAGTTGGGAGGGAGAGCAAGGCCTTGTAGCAAAGGTGGATGAGTGGCTAGATGGGAGTAGGAAAGCATAGGGTGCAGCAGTGAGTGATGAGTTAATCTTTGGGTGTGGGAGTATTGGAGGAAAATATTTGCTAGCTGTGAGACTTCTAGGAGATGGGAACAATGGAAGGAAGGAGATGGCAGTGGGATCTAGTAATCCTTCCTGAATTCACCCCACACCCCTCCTCTCTCCACCATCAGCTTTGAATGGTGTTTATCCAGCCCTGAGCTGAGAAGACGTTATTTAAAATACTACCTTAAATAATACTATGCACTTGGTAACAACGATAAATTTATTTAGTGCTTTTAACGCAGAAAAATATCCCAAGGCACTGCACAGAAATATAAGGAGTGATGATCCAAAGGGGAGATTAGTGACAAAAGGTTTGATCAAGAGGTGGGTTTTAACGAAGGTTTTGGAGACAAACTGGAAGATGCAGGGATTCAGGGAGGAAATTCTAGGCACTAGGGGACTGACGGGACATGCACGAGTGCCTGGTGTTGGAACAGAAAATTTTGGCGGTGATGGAGGTTGTTGGAGTGTGCTTATAGGGCTGGAAGAGGCTATGGAAGTGAGGACAATTGAGGGATTTAAACACAAGGATGAGAATTTTAAATTTGAGATGCTGGGTGACCAGATGCCCATGCAGATCACTGAGGATGGGTGTACAAGACCTTGTATGGGATAGGAAACAGGCAGCAGTATTTAGGGTGGAGCTTGTCAAGGAGAGCATTGAAATAATCAAATACGGAGGCAACAAAAGCATGGTTGAGGGTTTCAGTGACAGGCTGACATATGGGCAGATGGTGCTGTGCTGAGCAATGCCAGGCTTTGAGACAGAACTGGAAGTCTTGAATCAGAGGTAAGGGTAATAAATAGATGTGTTTAATATATGTGACAGAGCAGCATGATAGAAATAGTGTTACAGGAAATGTTATGTACAAGTTTCATATTAAACCATCTGAATGAACTGCTCTACTGAAGCATGGGTCATGACCATAGCAACACTGCCTTGAGGATAGGTGGTGCTCAGGTAGTTGATCAGCTTGATGCAAGATTTTTAGTATATGATGTATTCCTCTTCTCAAAAATGTATTCCAATCAGTCAGGTAATGCAATATGGCACATCCGAACTTATCCTTTGCACAGTGAAATCAAAAACGTTTGAAAGTATTAAAGGTCACTAAGGTATAAGTTATGTTTTTTTCAGCTCCCTTAGTTACGGTTACTCCTGTGAAACCAGAAGAAGGCAGGGTCGAAAATGGCAGCTTATCAGAGGTAAGAACTGAACTACGTATCTATAAATAAATTTCGTAACACAAGTATTTAATTTTATTCACTGGGCACCTGGCTATTTATGTGATAAATATGTTGTGGTATGTTGTGTGTTGCTGAAGCATGTCAAGTGCATCATGTTCTGGGAATAATCTTGTAGGCAGTTAAATTTACGGATCATGCCATTTATAATAAACATTGGAAACCTCATTGTGTTGGTAGTGTTTTGCAGCTGCTTTAAGGTGCAACCAGAAATAGTAAGTTGCACTTTCCAAAATTAGACAGTGCTTGCTTTCATTTTGTATTAATGGTACACTAGGGGAGGATTAGTTTCAAATTCAAGTTATGGAGTAGCTGGAAAAATGCAAAAGAAAAGTTCAAAATAGCTGCGGCTTAAGAGGCATTCTCAGTTTTGCCAAACAGAATAGCAGAATGAAGAAATGCTGCATTGTTGGAGATGTCATTAAAAATGGCAATTGAATGTCAAAGACCCCATGGCACACTAGAGAGAAGAACAGGGATTCTCTTGGTGTTCTGGATAATATTTCTCCCTCTACTGACAATACCAGAACAGATGAATGAGTCATTCATCCAGTTGTGTTTTGTAGGATCTCAGTTTATGTAAATTGGTTCACTTCCATGACAATGATTACATGTCAAAATAATTCATGTGATGAAGTGCTTTGGGGTGTTTAGAGTTGTGATAAGGATCTATATAAATAGTTCTTTTTTTCTCCAACGATTTAGGGTATTTGTTTTAGTACCATTTCTCCTACAAGTACCTAATTTTACATCAGTTCCACAAAATTTTACTACATTTTCAAAACAAATTATTTCAAAACAATGGTTATTGATGTTCATTTTGATCTCATTTCATTTAAGATCCTTTTATTTTTCAGGAAACTTGTACAGAAAACAAGCCAGATGGTGTGTCCAGAAAATACATTCCTCCAGCTCGGTAAGGACACAAAATGTAATTTTCTTAAAAGCTATTACTTGTTAAACTATTCTTTTGGCTTTTAAAAGGGCAATTAAAATATTAATAAACTGGCAATGATGAACTGAATTTGTGTTCCTTGTGCTCTGCTATAAAATTATAGAATCCCCCTCATTGCTATGTGATAGAGTGAAAGCTTCTTCTTCACAAGAAGGGAGGGAAAATCAGAGGCCAGGTCATATAGCTTGTTCTTGCACACTTCTTACTCCTGGCTTAAGAATGGTATTCGTAAGGGCTAGAGTCAGTGCAGTTGGCTTTATCTTCTTGGCCAAAGAATGGTGACTTCAGGAATTGGTGTTGTGCAATACTCTGCAATGTGGTAAAATAGTGACCTTTCAAACTTTTAGCATTTTCATTGCCATTTGCTGTGGATAATCCTCACTTACAGAATAGCCCTGATTGTCTTATTGACTAATTGTATTGCATGTTGTGGTGATGAGCTGTATAAGCCAGAAAGATCCCAGGTTTGATACCTATGCTGATCTTGGACGAGGTGCCAATAGGAATTCTATTAAGTCTCTGCACCATTAGGATGAGGAAAGGTCCTTACTTAGGATTGTAAACGAGCGGCGGAAGTGAGAATATGTCTAAACATGTGCTGAAGACATAGTGATGTTCAGTTGTTGATTAGCCATACTTGCCTTTAAAGGGAGTGCAAAGGTTCACTAGATGAGGAGATTGTCCTATGAGGAGAGGTTAAGTAGACTAGGACTATTTTCCCTTGAATTTAGAAGAATGAGAGGAGGGCCGGAATCTTCTCTCTCTCTTTCCCCCCCCCCACAGGAGTGGGTTGGTGGCGATGGGGACAGGCGTAAAATTGAGTAGGAGGCGGGGTGCCCAACCGCTGCCACAGCACAACACTTCACCCCCACCCCCTTCTCCACTCCCAACCAAACCCCCTTGCTTCGCCAAGGCCTGGCCGATTGTCCCCAGCGAGGCCCCAAAACTTACCTCTTTCAGGGCTGATGTCCACAATCCTACTATTGGCTGGCTGCAGTCCCAGCAGTGGCCACCACTCCTGGTGGTGCTGCTGGGACTGAGAGCTGTCTGCTAATTGGCTGACAGCTCCATTAGGTGGGACTTCCTGCCTCAGAGGGGTGGAAGTCCTGCCCAAGTTAAATTAAGGCCTGGGGGGCGTAAAATCCCAGAGTAGCTCCCCAAGCCCAGCGGAGGTGGGCTGCCGTGACCTTTTGGCTGATTCCCGCCCACTGTAGAATTCCGGCTATGATCTCATTGAAACATATGAAGTTCTTAAGGGGCTTGACAGGGTAGATGTTGGGTGGCTGTTTCCCCTGGCGAGTGTGCAGCTTCTTAATTGTTCCTCAGAATGGTAGAATTTTACACCGAAGCCATTTTACTTAAGGCTGCGTTTGCTGACAATACCACCACTAGGTGACGCTGCATCGACACATGCGCAAATGCAGCCTGTGCCACTAAAACGTCACAGTCTGCGACGTCAGGCAGCTGCCAGGATTAAAGATGGCGCTGCTCAAATAATCACACGATGGCAACCTAAACACATGGCAGCACACAATGGCCGGAGTGGAGGGAGCGAGCGGGCTGGGGAGGGAGCGAGCAGGCGGGCGGGTGGGTGAGCCAGCGGTCGGGGTGGGGTGGGGGGGTTGGCTGTGAGCATGCGGGCGGGCTGCAGGGGTCGGGAGCGGGCGACGGGGGGAAGGAGGAGAGTGCACCCGCCACCAGCAAGGTCTTCGGCCGCGCTCTCCCCGCACCTGCTCTCTACCCGCTCCCAGACCCCCTCTTTCCCCCCCCCCCCCCACCCCTGCTCTCTCCGGCCCGGATCCCCCCACCATCTGCCCGTGTTACGCGATGATGTCATCTGCACATGCGCCAACCCCATCTACCTGCGTTATGCAATGACGTCATCTGCGCATGCGCCAACCAGTCCTGGCACTGCGCAACGCAGCACATGCGCAGAGGGTGGGAACCAATCTTCCTGGACTCAGTTATCTGGTACAAGCAAAGGTTACCTGCTCAAAGGAGCTCTGACACATCTCTAGGAAACCATGCTCATCCTTTCACCTCTGTACGCCCAACCAAGTATTTTCCTGAGCTACTAAACCAACTCCAGAGGAGACCTGAGCTTGACTGTGACAGGGTATTAAGTCCAAAACTAGGGATCAAAAATATAGGATAGTCACCAATAAATCCAAAAGGAATTAAGGAGAAACTTCTTTACCTAGAGTGTGGTTAGATTATGGAATTCACTACCACAAGGAGTAGTTGAGAATACAAGATGTAAGTAAGTGGAAGCTAGATAAGCACATGAGGGAGGGAGGAAGGAATAGAAGGATGGGAAGTGGTATAAACACAATCAGAGACTTGTTGGGCTGAATGGCCTGTTTCTGTGCTATAAATTTGATGTAATGTGTGATTTGGCTGTAGAGTCTAGAACTAGGGGTCATAGTCTCAATAAGGGGTAAGCCCTTTAGGATTGAGCTGAGAAGAAACTTCTTCACTCAATGGATTGTGCATCTTTGGAATTCTCCATCACAGTGGACTGTGGATGCTCAGACATTGAGTATATTCGCTGGAACTTAGAAGAGTAAGAGGCGACTTGATTAAAACGTATAAGATCCTGAGGGGTCTTGACAGGGTGGATGTGGAAGGGATGTTTCCCCTTGTGGGAGAATCTAGAATCAGGGGTCACTGTTTAAAAATAAGGGGGCACCCATTTAAGACAGAGATGAGGAGAAATCTTTTCTCTGAGGGTCGTGAGTCTTTGGAACACTCTTCCTCAAAAGGTGGTGCAAGCAGAGTCTTTGAATATGTTTAAGGCAGAGGTAGGTAGATTCTTGATAAGCAAAGGGGTGAAAGATTATCGGGGGTAGGTGGTAATGTGGAGAAATCAGTTCAGCCATGGACTTATTGAATGGTGGAGCTGGCTCGAGGGATTAAGTGGCCGACTCCTGCTCCTAATTTGTATGTTCGTATTCAAGATAGAAATGGACAGATTTTTGGATCCTAAGGGAATCGAGGGATATGGGGATAGTGCGGGAAGGTGGCGTTGTGGTAGAAAATCAACCATGATTTTATTGAATGGCGGAGCAGGCTTGAAGGGCCCAATGCCTACTCCTATTTTTTATGTTCTAATTCACCAATGAACTTGTATTCACATCTTATCTTCTCTCGTATCTCAAAAGTATTTCATATATAAGTTACTTTGAAGTACAGTATCTGTTATGTCGTCGAAGTATATATATTTTGGAACTTCATCTCAACAATACAGGGCAGGGAAAAAGACAAAATTTGTGGGGGGTGGGGAGAAATTACCTTTCCCTTGCTCTTATTCCCTCTAACTGTACACTAGAGAAAGCCTGCTTTCTATGTGGTTATAGATTTTCTTGCAATAGTTTACAATGAATTTATGAAATTATTCAATATTGCTGAATAGGTGGAAAATTTATAATTTCAAACATAAAACAATTATTTTTTTGAATTTTAACACTTTTCTCCAAAGACTTTTATCATCTGGTTAATTTAGTAACATTTATTGGATTGTCTGCATTGTAGATGTAAACAATGGAAAACTACCTGTTTATTTTCCTCATTTAGAGGAACTGCATTCTATTTCTGTAATCTAAAATAGCAGATATAGTTTCCTGAGCTTTGTGATCCTTTGGACAATTGTTACAGTATATTAATCTTTTGTAGGATGTTGTCCACAGAAAGTGCCAATAGCTTTACTCTAATTGGAGAAGCTTCCGATGGCGGTACAATGGAAAACCTGAGCCGAAGACTCAAGGTACGTTTGTACTTTCTTTGGTCTGATAGATATTTATTTATGGCTGTTTACCCACTTTTAGACAGTAAATGTTTTTAAATTGTACTTTTTATAATGTGTTTTACAAGGAAACACTGATGTAAGTGAAACCATGTGCATCTCTCTACATAATATCTAAAATGATCTCCCATGGACATTGCTAATGATGGCGGTGTTGAGATGAAATAGTGCAACAGGAAATGAGTGGCGCTTACAGGAAGTGCACATTATACGCAGACGTTCGATATAATGTGTATATTTTTCAGTACAGCTTATTTTTATTCAATCCCATTTATAGACAAGGTCCTCAGTATTGTTTTATTAATTTCAAAAGGTAGAAATCTTTGTGCATTTCAAATTATAATTGTTTAAAATTGATCAGTGGCCAAATTTCAAAAGGGAATATATTTACTCTTCAGGCTGTTTTCCCATGCCTTGCTCACAGGTTATCTGAGGTCTGAACATAATTGTGATGTTTATCCACCATGATGGAGCTGTGTAACCTCACCATCCCTTTTAAGACCACTGCTCGGGTACTCCAGGGAAGTGACCTAAAGGGGCACATCCTCAGTCAGTCTAGTGGATAATGGCTATGAGAAGTATTTCTGGAAATTGGCGTTCTCCAAACGCTAGAGAGAGCAATATTGGAGCAATATTATGTGTTTTTTTGGTATGACAGCCCCTCACTCGCCCTGAAAAACATTATTAAAACATTGTAAATCACACTTCCTGGGTCTTGGGGCGAGGCCAACCTGTCGAGAGCTGGAAATTATGGATGTTCTGTCTCTCTCAATTTTTTTTTTTTTAAAGAGAGTTGTTCAGTTGAAGTGTGATCAATGTATGTAGGACTTTTTATATACCATATACCCTATGGCCTTGCTGCTGGTGAGGCCAAGGATACACCACAATGGAAGTGTTGTCATGTCATGCACAATGGCTTCACTATTACTCTCTGTACCGCTAGAGGAATAATCATTTCTCCGGTGCTAAAGGAAAAGAAAACTGGACGGGGCCAGTATTGCCCCAGGATTTCTAGGGCTTTCGTTAAGGGAGTGGAGTAGAGGCTTTACTTGCAATAGGTATCAGCCCAATATTGGCAGATCAATGAGACTGGGGAGGTTTCTTAGCCCCTCTGCCTCAATTTTTTGCCTTTGTGTCCTGTGGTGTCCATTTTCATTGCCGCCCTTCAACAGCAGCCAGAAATCTCCTAGTTCCTTGTGATGAGGCCCATGGCTGTTTCTGCCCTCGATTACCAGCGCAAGGCTTTGCTGGGGATGCAGTGGAGATTGTGCAACACGAACACTATAATGACGTAACCTGGACCTGCTAAATTTTAGAACATCTTGGCCTGGACAGGTGGAATGTCTTGTTGGTTTCTGCTTGTCCAGCACTTGGACAAGGTGGGAGCAATATTGGGGAACAATAAGCTATTAAGGACAGACTCATGGAGACTAAATAAGTCAAATTCTGTTTTGTCAAATCAACAGTATTACAGGAAGTCACTGTGACAGGGGAAATGTGTGCTTAAACACAAGGTTGATATTACATACATGTTATTCAGTTCTGGGAGTTCTTGTTTTTAAATAGGTGACAAGTGACCTGTTTGACATCATGTCTGGACAGACAGATGTGGACCACCCTCTGTGTGAGGAATGTACAGATACATTGCTTGATCAGTTAGACCAACAACTGAATGTCACAGAAAATGAATGTCAGAATTACAAGTAGGTTATTAATGTTACTTATATTATAGCCCAAAATTATGCATGATTTATTATCCAGGTCAATTCCAGTTGGAGAATAAAAGACCTTCATCGGCAGAACCAAGACTATAAAGTTTTAGACAATGTTGTAATGTAGTTATACATATCCAAGAAAATAGTGCTATAGTGTTTTTTTCATATCCTAGAATAACTTTATCAAAACTACCTTTCTAAAGGTGGCTGCATGGTTGTGTCAGCTTTTTTTAGTGAAATGTAATGCCTCCTGAGTAGGTGTGATTAACTGTTCATATGTTTTAATGCAGGAACTGTTTAGAGATACTTGAACAAATGAATGAAGAAGATGAAGAGCAACTGTTGGAAGAGCTAAAAGCACTGAATTCCAAAGAGGATGATTTAATCCAGGAACTTGAAAATGTGGAAGTGAAACGGAAGAAGGTAGCAGATGATTTGACTGAGGTTAGGGCGGAGACTGATAGACTCAATCAAGAAGAAGCTCAGTGAGTAGACAAGTTTTAATGTGAAAGCACGACATAATATCTTCTATAACTGGTGCACGATATTGATTGCGTCCTCACTAATAGAGAGTACATATGAAAACAATCTTTTTGCCACAAGGATTTTATTTTCTAGTACCTAAACCTAGTGCTACAGGGGAGAAAGATGTGGTATATATTGCACTTAAACAATAACCCCCAGCTCAGTTTCCAGCCAAAAGAAAATGAGATACTGATGCATATTTAAGAGTAACATATATTTGCTCTTGTATAAAAGAATAGAAATTTAATGGCCAAAAAGGGATTCGGTCAGAGAGAGACTTACAGAAATTGACTTTTTATCCCATTGCATCACATATACCAGCACTGAAGAAATATTAACATTTTCTCACTTGTTTTTTTGTTCTAACCTGAAGTCTGTGTTCAGCATCACAGAACAAACAAATGAAAACATTTAAGAGTTTTTGGCACCCTACTATAAACGATAATAAGATGCAAGAAATCTGTTACACTAAAAATTTCTTGGTTTCGTATGATAATATTCCAATAACTTGTAAGAAAGGCCATTACTGGATGTAACTCATTCCAAGTTTGTACAGTTAACACAATGCTTTGTTTATGTAAAAGGTACCAGAGGGAGTACTCTGAATTCAAAAGACAGCAGCTGGAGCTTGATGATGAGTTAAACAGCGTTGACAACCAAATGCGATATGCGCAGATCCAGCTTGACAAACTGAAGAAAACCAATGTTTTCAATGCTACATTCCATATATGGTAAGAACTGGTCAGCTTTCCCTGTATTTATTAGACTGATAATGAGTTTTGATTGCAACAGTTGCCAGCAGCGCATTTCCTGTGCTAGGACCAATGTGTTCCGGGACTGCATTCTAATCAATTAAATGACTTGAACTTAGGAATCCGATCTGTCTATGTTGATGCACTAGTGGCATTCAAGGATATGTAGCCTCGATTACTGTGGCAGGACTGCAGGTTCAGCCTCATTGTTAACTTGGTTCTGTCTTTATACATGTTTGTTTGCTTTCACTCAATGATCATCCAGGAACTGTGGAACATTGGGCAGGAGGGGAATCTGGTTTCCAAGGGGGTACAGTTGTTAAGCTCCAGGGTTACGCTATGATTCACTACTAGGAAGTACGGCACACTCTTGAATATAAGATGTCAAAATTAATTGTGGGAATGACCAACACATCTAAACTTGAGAAATCTAAAGTAGATCCAAAATTTGTAACGGTTGGAATATAATCACTTCACTTCTGGGATGTGGACTTGAATCCAAGATGATGGCATGAAATCCTTTTTTTTTCTTGTCAGGATCTCAGCCATTTTCCTACAGGATAGTTTGTACGGGAATGTCTAGCTGATGCAGTAGTGTAGGGATGTCGGACTTGTGGCTCCCGAGCCTTGCAATCTAACTGTTGAAGCCCAGCAACATATGTCTATTTGCATTTATATTTATTTTCTGTTCTCATTTTGTTCTGGGCCTGAAGGTGTGGCATGGGCTGTTTTTAAGCATTGCCTCATGATGCACAAATCCTAAATAAGAATATAAAGACCTATTCATATCAGCAATTTGAGATATATGCAAATTAATGGGAACATGGATTTTCCACCATTCCTTTGCCAATATTTCAGCAGGAATAGAGTGGGAAAGGATGGGAAATGGGTCAAGAACCTGTTCTGCTTGATCCCCGCTAATTTTTATGGCCCTCGCATTTCCTGTCGGAAGTGACTCCTTGCATATAATACATCATCCATCAATGGCCAGATGTATAGAAGTGCTGGAAATGCATTATCCAGTAATAACCTAGCAGTCTTATCGATTCAAGAACACAGTGGAGCATCTTAAATATGATGCTGTACACACCTCATTCGGGTGTCACATATCCAGGAACTGCCAGTTGTTGTAAATCACCAACCCTTTCATAAAACATGGTTTTTCCTCATAATAACATCAAAAAAAGCCTGGTCTGCTTTCTCACATACAACCTGACAGTTACTGAGGCATCAACGGTGGGAGAGAATTTCTGTGCGATAATCTGTGATGACTGCAGCCAACATTGTGTACTTTACTGGCAGGCTTTCAAGTCATATGGACAAAGCAAAACGGCACCATGACCTTCCATGTTAAATATCCTAGTGTTCTGGGCTCACTACAATTAAAACGAAAGATATAAACTATTAATATTATAATTGGAAATGGGACTGATACTCATTTTTTGTATAATTCCAATGATGTTTCACTCGAGACATAGCAAAGGGATTCTTGTAAATTTCTTCCATCCAGTATTAATGCAAGCTATCCAATCATTCATCACCCTCAAAACCTGCTTGATTTTGACTCGCTGTATGCAACACCACATGAGAGTGGCTATTTTAAAGTCTTTGTGGCTAATTCTATTGTGTGCAAGTTCAATAGGATGTTGGATGAGACACAATATAAGGATTCACATTTTATGTGCATGCACAAATGTCACATCTTTCTTTTCATTTGTTATTTTTTTTAAAAATTAGAATGTTATCAAATGTCTTCCCTTCCTTCACTAACTTAAGTTTTATAACCTTTTGATTGGAAGCTGGGTTAATTGTATCTGGATTTAGTATGTATTTCCGTGATATCTTACTGTGGTTTTATTTTTCATTACTGGGCAATATGAATTTCAGGCACAGTGGACAGTTTGGCACCATCAATAACTTCAGACTAGGGCGACTACCTAGTGTTCCTGTGGAGTGGAATGAAATTAATGCAGCTTGGGGGCAGACTGTGCTACTACTGCACTCACTGGCCAACAAGATGGAACTACGATTTCAAAGGTGCATTTTGAAACCGTGTTTGGTTTGTGCATATTGTGAAATGTGATTTATTTTGATTAGAGTCATAAATGCCAGTAAAACAAGTAATTCTGGAAGAAATTGTGAACAAAATTGGTCCAATTCCTAATAAAGAAGAATTTAATGTATAAGAAAATTGGGGAGCAGGAAAAACTGAGTCTCACCCTCAGCACACTTTTTTAAAAAAAAGAAATTATGTGCCCCCATATGTACGTTTTTTTTTTTGTTTACGCACTGTTTTATGTAATTAAGGAACTGAGGATTTACTAATGCTAAGCCTGGTTATTAATAATTCATTTAGCATTTACCTGGCATATGTTGGCAATTCTGCCATTTTACTGTTTAGATTGGCTTCCTCAATTGGGACACCCCTCCAGTAGAGCTTCCTCCTGTTCTTGAGGTGACCCAGGGCATAACATGGGAAGTGGACTTCTGACCTCTGAGCGTCGTGCCAGTATGGTAGGGGATCAGAGACTTGTTACAGGTCTGGGGCCTGTGGCAGTGGAAGAGAGGTGATTGGCACATAGCCTAATAACACATTTTTTTGCTGCAAAAGTTCTTTTACTTGATGGAGCCTGTTCAGGACGTTGCTTGGGGGAGGGAGGGCTGCTGCTGGGTGGTGGGGTGCTTACACCGGCCCACTTCCAGTTTTACCCCTTGTGTTCCCTCAAGTAAACTCTGGGGCCTACATGGCAGCGCTGCATTGAATGTAAATGACAGGAAACTCGGCAGAGACCATGTTTCCCTAATCTGCGCATCATTACTGAATGCCCACCTACACTGAGCAAAGTTTCCCCTGAGCAGATCTGCTACTAAAATGAGCAGCAGGTGGTTAACATAAATGATATCCCCAAATTGCTTTCTGCCTTCAACCAACCTAGATCTGTTGAAAACAGGTCAGGGAAAGGAAAGCTTTGGCTAGTAATTCCCAACAAGTCACTCCTGGTGCTACTCAATGTCATACTGAAATGGCTAGTGAGAGTGAGCAAGGCAGCGCCTACAAACTCCTGAAGTTGCAGTGCTACTGGGTGGTAGCAGCATTGTGCGTTATTCTTCCTATTTATTTACTCTAATATTGTGGAGAACTGCTACAGATAGTCCCACCTGGTGTACTGAAGAATCTAAGCACTTGATGGAATAACTATTTATGTCTGAAAGAATGGCAGTAGAGAAATTTCTGCTGACCATCTGCTGTTATGAATACACTTAAGAATTTTTTTTGCAGTGCTTTGAGCTTATTCCTGAAAACATGACTGAGTTTTGACAAACCAAAGAAATAAAATATCAAAAGAGACAAAAAGCTGGAGTACAACAACAACTTGCATTTACATAGCACCTTTAACATAGTAAAACATTCACAGGAGTGTAATCAGACAAAATTTGGCACCAAGCCAAAAAACAAGGCATTTGTACAGGTGAACAAAAAGTTGAGATTAAGGTGCATCTTAAAGGAACAAAGGTGTAGACGTTTAGGGACAGAATTCCAGAGCTTAAGGCCTAGACAGTGGAAAGCACAGCATGGCGGGAAAGCAAGTGGGGCATGTACAAGTAACCAGCCTTGGAGTTCTTGGGAGGGTTTCAGGGCTGCGGGAGGTTAGAGATGTGAGGCCATGGAGGAATTTGAATGTAAGAATTTTAAAGTTGAGGCGTTGTTGGTCTGGGAGCCAATGTAGGTCAGCGAGCACAGGTGACGGCCTGAATGGGATTTGGTTAGGATGCATGCAGCAGAGTTTTGGATGAGCTTATGGAGGGTAGAAGATGCAAGAGCCAGAAGAGCATTGGAATAGGTGAATCTGAGGGTAACATCATGGATGAGGGATTCAGCAGCAGCAGGGAGGAGCAGAGGCAGGTGATATTATGGAAGTGGAAGTAGGGGGCCTTTGTGATGGAAATGATATGGGTTGGAAGCTCTGCGTTAGCTATGACATCTAGGTTCTGACCAGTCTGGTGCAGCCTGAGACAGTGGCCAGGAAGGGAGATGGAATCGGTGGCTATGAAACAGTGTTTGTGGTGGAGCAGAAGACAGTGGCTTTGCTCTTCCCAATGAGGAATTTTCAGCTCATACAGGACTAGATGTCAGACAAGCAATCTGACAACAGAGACAGTGGAGGGTTCAGTGAGGTGGTGAGGTCGAATTGGCTATCGTCAGTGTATGGAATTTCACGTGTTTTTGGATGATGAAGGGCAGCATGTAGATGAGAAATAGGAAAATTCCATGGATAGATCCTTGGACTCAAAAATAACAATGTAGGGGTTGCGAAGAGAAGCCAACACAGGAGGTTCTCTAGCTACAACTAGATAGGTAAGAGTGGAAACAGGTGGGCAGTCCCACTCAGCTGGACAATGGAGCAGTGGTGTTACAGGATGGTGTAACACACGGTAGTAATTATCAATCAGTGGAGAAAAATGATCTGACATTTCAAGCTGTGTCCACCCTTGTTTGCCACATGGAATGGAAGCATCATGTGGGTGAACATTCCTTGATATCAAATGAGAAATCATTCTGACATGACTTTCCCCATCAATCAATCAGTTACTCCAATGATTTGTGAAGAATGCCTGAAAGTACAGAATACTTAATTTTGTTGAGCGAATACTCACAACTTTATGCAAAACGTTTCTCCATTTTATAGGTATCGTCTTGTCCCTTATGGAAATCACTCATACTTGGAATCACTTACAGACAGAGCCAAGGTCTGTATTGCGGTAGTAATATAACTTTTTCTTTTGTTTAAGAGAAATTGCTTTGTGAGAATGTTCAGTACTATTTTCTACCAATAAATTTGAATTTAAAAGCTGAAAATCTTTAATGGAAAAATGTGCAGTTTTCAAAATAGCTTTCAGAAAAAGTTAGCAGAAAGAACTCTTGAAAAGGGGAAAACAGGATTAGAGATGGGGTTAGATTACTGTCCCTTCTCCTGATATTTGGCTTAAGATCCAGTCTATACTGCTCAGATGAAAGCCTATGGCTATAAATTAAGTGAACTGGGGGAAATCTCAACCCATTTCTATTAGACTGAATGCCACAGCACCCACCATTTGAATTGAAGCCACAAGAGTGATTTGTGTGTGTCTTTTAAGATTACAATTAAGGTATATAATTGGGAAAATTTGTTTTACCCTGCTAATCAATGCTGCACATGATGTAGGAGTGCTTTATGTTGACATTAGATATTAAAATGGAAAATGTGTAATTCCCACCACTGACATACATTTTATGGACTTGTAGAATAAACAAAAAAGGGTGCATCTTTAGAATAATATCCCACTAGGTCAATATACAAATTAGAACAGCATAACTTCATTACTTTGTCTTTTTAAATACACATATTCCATTTACCCTTTGTTTTCTTAAATGTTAGTTTTACAAGTAGTTCATGTTATACCCTTTATTAGTTTTCTGATGGTTAATGATTTAAAAACATGATAGTAGTGGTGTCAAGGTAATGTAGCACAATGGACCCATGCATGGCAGAATGCAAGTTTGACTGTTTTCCTTTCCCCACTGACTTCTCAGTTTTAACAGTGTCATTTGTGGGAAGGAACTGAATGAAGGCAGATGCTACCTCACAGGGAGCAAGAGTAATTCTTGGGCTCCCTTGCACCACCCATCAGTCTTTTCAAAACAACATTGTTGGTTGCTGTTTCTTCTGGGAATGGGAGAATAGAGGGAGTTTACCATCAAATAAGCAAGAAATTGATCAAAATGGACTTTCATTTTAAAATTTTGTGTCCGTTGTTTATCTTGTTATTGTAGGAGCTGCCCTTGTACTGTTCTGGCGGATTGCGATTCTTCTGGGATAACAAATTCGATCATGCTATGGTGGCTTTTCTGGATTGTGTTCAGCAATTTAAAGAAGAGGTAGAAAGAGGTGACACTGGCTTCTGCTTGCCATACAGGTACTATGATTGGTTAACTAGTTTAAACCTAATCTTATTTAATATAAGAACAGCAGAGGTGGTTACTTGATGGCAAATGCATATTTATAAATAATGAGTTTACTTATTTAAAAATATATACTTTTTCAAAATTGCTATTTAATACATTATGCATCTCTGTTTTGGGCAACAGCATCTGGAACAGAGCAGGAATACAAGTCCCTTTGCTGCACATTCAGTCATTGTCTCTCTTTGGAAGGGACTGATCCTAGACGTTCCTCCCAATGTGTATTTTTTTTTAAACCCTCAAAAAACCAAAAACATTGACGACAATGTTTCGAAGCAAATAATCCTGCAAGGGATCTACTGATATAGACAAGGAATCAGCATGCTGATATTTCTACTGTGTTTAAAGGGCCAAAACAATCAATTTACTCATTTCCAGTATGGCATGTCTATCAATTTGGTACAAATATTCTACAAATTACATGCTATCTTAGGGTGTTAATATTTGAGTGTAGGATATGCAGTATGAAGGAAGTACTTTTTATTTATCTGGCATATGATAGGTACTGAAGATGTAAAAGCATGATTTCCTTGTATAAATGGTATATATAATTGTTGTCCAGATAGTGTAAAGCTACTACATAATATAGGTTGATATTGATTTTTTTTTTAATGTACCTTTTTTGGAGGGGCTATTCCTTCAGCAATTAAACCCCGTTGGAATTTTTCAAAGTGACTGCCTTGCTACCCTTCTCCTTGCCTTCAAATGTCACCTTAAAACCTAATTCTTTGGCCACACCTAATGGTATCTCCACTTAAATCCCATTGCTTTCTGCAAGGTGTCTCCTCGCCTCTTGTAATTTTTTTTCAAGTGAGTACAGTATAAACTTAAGTATCACATATAACAAGTGTTATCTATGTGTTGTGTTATATATTTATTTTATAGTCCTGGTTTTAGTTAACACTGTTAACCACCATTTTGGGTGACCAGTATGAGTTGCTCCATCCTCATCCACACAGGAAGAGTAACCCCGATTCAGAACCTGTACTCTTATACTATGATTAATTCAGTAAATCAGATAAAGAAGTCATAATTGAAAGGAACCAAGTTGGCAAAAATACCAAATGGTTTGTGAGTCCAGTGAAGAAAAGCCAGAACTTTAAACAATGTAAGTTAATCAATTAATTTCTGCTTTAAGTAACAACTTTGTGATGCTTTTTGCGACATAGAATGGATGTGGAAAAGGGAAAGATTGAAGACACAGGAGGAAGTGGAGGTTCTTATTCTATAAAAACTCAGTTCAACTCTGAAGAACAGTGGACAAAGGCACTCAAGTTTATGCTTACCAATTTGAAATGGGGGCTGGCTTGGGTGTCTTCTCAATTCTACAATAGGTGATTATAACCTTATCGAATCTGTACTCCTTTTGCTGAGCATTGTTCCAAGGTTTATCCCAACGTTATTGCCTGTATGAGGTGATTCACTGTGCTTTTATGTATGCTTTCTTTGAGAAAAAACATTAAATCTTCAGATGCAACAAACTGGAGAGCCTTTCACCTCTGGACCTAGCTCCAAATCTGATGGGATGTAAGTGTTCTATGTCTGTTGGCTATGAAGGTCTTGTGTGAAAGGGGTTTGGATAGTTTAACTGCAGTTCTTAATGAACATGAGTCTGTCGCTCAAAGCTGTCCCCAGTTCTACGTTAGTTGGCAACCTCGCACGAAGGCCACGGGATGACTGGTGTGAGAAAAGGCGGAGGAATGCCACACTGGTACAGTAATGGGGTGCTGGGGCATATAGTTCCAGCAGAGTGCTTTCCTTGCACCTGATCTGAGACTACCTGATGCTGACAAGAGTCCTGAAATGGAAAAAGATCTATTCCGCAGCACTAATGCTTGATTCACCTTGATGAGCACAAATGGGGAGAAAAAAGCCTAAAAAAAAACTTGTCTACTTTTTTTATTTGTGATTGACATGTACACCTAGATCTTGAGATTGTGATATACTGAATCACCGTGTACTGCACCAATGCAGTAAATTACTAGATCTTTGAACTGATTGGGGAAATTTTATGTTTGCTTTTTCAATAGATGTAAAATGACTATTTAATAATTGAGTTGTGGAGGACTTCATTTCTAACTTTGTTCCCTGTGATGCTACATTTCAACAGTGTGCAGGTGGCCAGATACAGATAGGTTTTTGTTGTGTTAGTCCACAATTTATTGGTGCCTTGGCCTCGATCACATTGGATTGAGTTGAGGTGAGATTTCACAAACCAGGTATGTTTTGGTGTTGAGATACTGGAATGAAAGTAAATGTTATCTTTTAAGTATTAGATTTTATTTCAATGCACTGCATTGCGAGCTTTCATCACTTAACCTGCAGCTGGGCTGGAGTATGTTACATAGAGGGTTGGCGTGGTTACAAGAAAATAATAAGGAATTCAGAAAATGTGAACCATAAAGCAAAGTGCAAGCAATTTGTTATCCAAACCATGGGTTAAGATTACTTCTATTATAATTACACTCAAACACACTTTTTAATTGTCTGTGTGTATAATATATATATAGCAGTTTTATTTATAACAAATTAAACCTGGCATGTTGTGCTACAGTTGTAGAAGATGGAATGGGAAGAATGTTTCTTATACACTGGTGTAATTGCTGACTGTGGGCAGGATGCTCTATTCAGTAAAGACATGATGATGTCCACACTGAAGTATTAAATTTACAATGTAATCATTGCATCATTTCCAGCATCTAATCGATAGTGGATTACTGTACAATAACTGCAGTTTATAGCCTAAGTATGTAATCTGCTTCTGTGAAAGTGAGTATATTATTTCTCAGTAAAAGCCTGTCTACTGATCTGTTATACACCTGGTCTAGCTTTGAAATGTTGTAAAACAGTTCCTTTTTACATTGTATCATTGAAAAACAAGTGAAAACTCAAATGGATTTACAAAATAAATATGTATAAAATAAACTTGAGTTTGTCTAACGCTGTAACACACTCTGCTGGATTTTATTAGTGCGCCACTCATTTAAATGACGTTGAGGGGGTGACCACTCCATTCCCGGCAATGTGTTCGGCGCCACAGCCGTTTTTAAAGGGCTTCAAGCCCTGAGCAAAAATTTTAATTTTTAAAGTAACATTACTGTGGGTTTTGTTGAAAAAAATAATTAAAAGCTGGAGGTCCTTTCCCAAGCCCCCCAATGTTTTTTTTTTATTGGCCTATATCACGAACATTAACTTTTTATTCTCACCCCCAACATCACGTTTGCCCTTCAACTCCTTCCCACCATCCCCACATCCAATAAAAATTGTTTTCCCTGCTCCCCGCATCCCCTGCCCTGATAATTTCACTCCTCCCCCCCCCCCTCCCCACCAGTGTCTCACCTTGAATCCCCAAACGGGGTTTAGAAGGCGCAGGACTTCTGGCCACCAGCTGCAATATCAGTGTGGGACGGCCACCTTGTCCAGGTAAGTTCATTAACACTTTTTTGGATAAGTTTGAGTAGGCAAATGAAGGGGGGGATGGGGGCTGCACCAAGGCCTTGATGCCGCCTGTGAAATGCGGCAGGGCCTTCTCAGCGTTGGAGGTTGTGGCGGGCCTCTCTGGCAAGTATTTTATGGCCCCCCCCCCTCCCCGACCCTTGATATCAAGGGGCTGGTAAAATTCAGCCCACTGTCTCTGAACACTGGATAAGTTTGAGTTAAAGCAAACACCTTGAATATATTCAAGACATTGCTTAGTTGAAAGTTCAATTTTGCCAAAACTCAAGCATTTTATGTGGCCAGAATCCCAAATTTGTTAAGAGCCCAGCTGTTTTTATGGTATATCATTTGTTCACATGAATGGAGTAGAATTTTGTTGACGTACTTTGAGGATTAAGGACCCTGCTATGATCGTTTGAAGACAGAAGAGTTATGATGTTGTATGACCAGATTTGAGATTTACCCATTTATGATTAAAGTCTTGGCTACATCACATCTTGTAAGAAAGGACAGTGTCTGGGAAAACATTTTAATCATTTAATATGTACACAAATATATCAGTTTTCTTTAGCACCAAGCATTTTTTGTTATATGTATCCTCGAAACGGTGTCCCATTAAAAATTCAGCAGTTGAGATCCAGTGCCTTTACAGCACAAATAATATTGGACCAGAGCTTTCACAAGGGTGATGGTGTGTTCTTTAAATGTTAGCAGTTGTAGTCATATACTGCATCGCTAATGAGTATTAGTAAGTTGATCTCAGTAGTTGCACTACTGAAAAAACTGCTGGAGAAGGTGTTTCGCATCAGAAGTTGAGATGACTTTTCATTACGATAGGCTGAAGGGCCTGTTTCTGAGCTGTATGACTATTACATCTGTAATTGGTGCCATTGTGTTGATGACTCAGGAACTTTGGAAATTGTAATGATGTATTAATGTGCAAATATTCTTTATCACTACTTGCTGCAGTGTATTGCTGTATATTGGTGTGCTGATGCAATCTTTTACAGTTTACTACATGATAATTGTATTCAGTACTTTGAATTGCTATGTACAATAAAGAGTGACCATAAATTAAAATATTTCTGGATTTGAGTTGTAGAATTATTATAGTTATGTTTATCTGCCTTCTCTTTCCTCCAGTGATTGGCCAGTACTTCAGAAGAACTGTCATGACAAATAGCAGACAGTATAAACATGCTATCACAGGAAATGGTGAAATTTGATTTCATTCAGTACAACTTTGGATTTACTAGTTTTAAACTCTACTTCGAGATGTGCTGCCTTGGCCAACAGCCCCTTTTTATTCTATTTATTGGGCCGAGTAGATTAACTTGGCTGTTTAAACTGTCATTCTATTGAACATTGTAAACAAGCCCTCTGGCTTAAAGCCAGAAACCTGCTCCATGTGATGAACATTGATCTAATTTCTGGTTGCAGCTAGTTTTCTCAACCATAACCTAGCAACTTAAAAAAAATCAAAACATCTTGTGCTATGTTGCTATAATTATGAAGTGAAAAAACAAAACCAGGTTTGCTTGAGTAAATCTTCAATCTATAGGTGCTAATGCTATATTGAGCAAAATGTTCAGTTCCAGCATGAGGTCCAGCTATGTAAGAGTACTGAGCTGCAGTCTGTTCTCTGCAAGTTATGTATAATTTAAAATTTTCTATTTTGGATTATGAAAGAAACAAATACACTAAGAAAAGTACTGGTGAGTTCTTAGTTTGTGATCAAAATCTTACCAATGTTCGTGCAGCATCGAGCATCTTTCTCTGCACAATTCAAAGCTGCATCACCCTGAAGTATGAAGACATTATACCTATGTTGCTGTTTTATTAACTTTAGCTATAATTCAGTTTATACAAGAAATGCATTAAAACATAGCATCAGTCAAAAACGGAGGAAAAAAATAATGAATTTAAGGTTAAATTTGCACCTGTCGGCTTTTGCAAATCTACTTGAACAGATCACGACCACGTTTGAGTAATTACAGAAAAGTACTACAAATATGTTGGAGCTTGTGGAAATAATTGCAACTAAGAAACTTTGTGGAATGTTGCTTGTTATCCTTTCACCAATTGAGTTTCAAAGCAAATTGGTGACTTCAGACACTCCTTCACTGGTATACCACAAAATTAGGACCATAACCAATGATGTTTCCAGTCTTCAACAGGGCATGCCATTCTACTATTGAGAAAATAACCTTTTGTAGCAAGCCCTATGAGTCACTGGATTGGCAACAATTTCTTAATTAGAAATAAATCATGACAACTTATTACATTAAAGACAGTATAGAAATTCTTCAGGTCAGGTGACCAAAAGCTTGGTCAAAGAAGTAGGTTTTAAGGAGCATCTTAAAGGAGAGGGGTGGGGATGTTTAGGGAGGGAGTTACAGAGCTTGTGGACAAGGCAGTTGAAGGCATGGCTGCCAATGGTGGAGCGATGATAATTGGGGATGGACGAGATTGAAGGAGCACAGAGATCGCAGAGGGTTGTAGCGCTGGACAAGGCTGCGGAGATGAGGAGGAGCAAAAGCCATGGAGAAATTTGAAAAGTGTATAGTGTATTCAAGTAATTTGGTTATGGAGGTGAGATGAAATGGATAATAACCATTTCCCTTTTATTTACAGTACTTTATTTTTAACCATTACATTTTATTTTCTTACCTGAAAAACTCTTTATATTTCTAAGAAGATTGTATAAAGCATTAAAACAAACCTCTGTTATGAATGTGAATTTAAACATTTAATAAGTATTTGTGATGTAATTTATCTGTACAAGTTTACAATTTTTTCCACAAATTATTTTAAAACTAACTGTATACCTCAGATTAGTGCTGTAGAATTTACAAAACCACTACCATTACTGCACTCAAAAGTACAGTATCAATTAATATTGGAACTTAGCATGATTTGCTCCTGGAAAAATGTGTTTTAATATTACTTGAGAAAACTCAGAGATGCTTTCTTCTGTTACACCACTAATTGAGGCCAGCTGCTGCACAACCTTTTTAAAAACAAAAACAAAATTAAGATAATTTTTGAGACAATCTATTGCTAATCTTTTCTGTTAGGAATACAGTTAAGATGCTTGAGAAGGACAAAAATAAATTAATTTAATTAACTGACTTCTAGTACGGTATTACATTTATAATATAATTTGTATTATTTACTACCTTGAGCCATGGTGTATAGTTCAGTATAAATGCACTTGTTCCAATGACTCCCACAGCTAGAAGCATGCAGTCTTCCTTTACGGACAAAAATTTTGCTCTATGAAAAAGTAAAATGTTATTTGACTTTGTATTTGTTTTAAAACAAATGTAAGGGAAAATCTGGACTTCTCACAAATTATAAGTGCCTCCCATTTTTAACTTGCTGACTGCGAGTGTTAGCTCTCAACCAGAGCGTTGGATGAAGTGCTGTGCATGAACAAGGTGTTTCATTATGGGGGTGAAGGCAACTGCTAATTTTTTTTTCTCTGTACTTATAGTAGATTGAGCAGAACTTGAGATTTTTTCTTATTTATCTGAAAATTAACTCCTATTTAAGGAAATTATATATAAATAATGCTTTGATGCAGGTATGAACATTGTAAGTTCCATGCAGAAATCGTACACTATAAAAAAAAATCACAAAATAGCCTTGACTTTACCCTACTTTTATCTTGTGTGTTTCATATTCCCTTCCCCGGTTTTTAATAGTAAACATTTCCTCCACAGATACATCTTCAATTGCCAACAATGTTTATTACTATGGTATTATTAAAATAATCATACTGCCATATACCTTCTGGTGCTGCACCACTGCCTAACAGAAAGGAGGCATCAAAACTGAAAGGCTTTTTTGAAAAAGGATTTCAGTAGCAGAATGACTTAAGCTGAAGTCAAGAAGACTTGACTTATGAGCTATTGGAACTATTGGACTAAATTAACTGCCTATCTTAGTGTTCAAGCAAGTGATTATTAAAAAAAAAATTTGTTGCCAAGCTTAATTTGTTGGAGCTAAGTTTACAATTTTTGAAATATAAGCTGTAACCATCTTCAATTCCCTATTTACTATTTTGAATTTTAAAAAAACTAAGAATCAAAAATCATTTTTTTTGAAAAAAAGACTTGATTCTAAATGCGACAAACAAAAATACTCACCTTTGGAGTTCATTAGGTGTAGAATTTTCAATAGCAATTTTTAATAAGTTTTCATAGATGGTATTTCTCATGAGGTAAACAAATTTCAGCACCTTAAGGGAAATACTGTGTAGGTGCTTAATAGGAACTGATGGATCATTGTACCCTTAAAAAAAAAAGTATCATAAAATTATTTGTTTTGAACATTGTTTAAATTATCAGATTTTAATAAAGTGCACAGGAATTAAATTTGTTTTTTTTTTAAAAGTACATTTGGGTGAAACTATTCCTGTTTTAAAAAGAATTACTATGAATTTTGTCAGTTAAGTTGTCGCTGTTGAAACTGACAAATTTAGTAGTAATAGTACTAACTAATTGAATTTGCCTTTGTTCAATCAAAATATGCACATTTGGTTTTTCAGCGGCTCACTTGGTAAAGGTGGCAGATAACTAAGCCACACATCGTCATTTTGACTCAGTTAACAGCACTGAAGTATTATTTTCATTAATTCATAAACTGTTAACAGACAAAACTGAATTTGCATGCTTATCAGATTCCAGTCTCCTAGGTTTGATATCTGGCTACAATACAATCTCAATTGCTATTAACTAGGGATTACATTTTTTCTCACTCACCCATGACTTCTAATAGTATTTCAGTGTGAGTGAATGGGGAAGGGACATTGACTTGAAAACTCAGAGTTTCAAGGACAAGGAGTTCTGAATCCAGAAAATCTTCTCTTTTATATGAGTGACCAAGAGATTGGAGAAATTTCAGGGCCATACTATTGTTAACAATCTGGAGAAAGAGATAAAGAAAAAATGGGTTGCATTCCTTGTTCCATTGAATAATTAAGATGGAATTTGTATTTTACGTAATACCTATAACATTGCACAAGAAAGGTTCTGATGATGATGCTATCTTTACCTGGTAATGAAATGAGATCTTGCTTGCTATTTGAACACAAGACATGATCCGTAGTACAAAATGATCTTGGATTCTAACCTGTAATTGTCCCCAAGCATACTTTTCTGTGTTTTTCTCAGAACCTGTGCATGTAGATGAATAGAGTTTTTCAATGTATCGAATCATAAACCTGTGAAATAGAACAAATAACATGTAAGGTACATTGTAGCTGGTCTCACGATGAAAGTTTTTTTTAGGAAGAACACTGGCAGTTTCTTTAAAAATTATTTTATAAAGGAGCCTGAAATCTGGCTTAATTATATAAATAGTTACCTGCTCAGTATTTTCCTCCAAATAGTTATGCAGTTTCCACTAAAAATCTTTTCTGGTACCTTTGGAAAAAAAACTCCAAACAGTCTGTGGTGCCGAACACAAATGGCACCTTAAATGGAAGAATTTTCTGTTGTGGGTACAAACTGAACTTAATGTAACTCATGTTTTAGCAGTAAGGAAATTAAAAAGTAATTTTAAAACTAAAGCCGCAAAATGACCATGCTCACCGCTGACCTCATAGAAAGCTGCCCACAAAGGTCTAGTGATATCTGTGGCATGGATTTCACTTTTCCCACCATTAATTTGATTCTGGTGCCAACTGTGGGAGCTTTCTGATGTCTGGCAACAATTATGTCATCAAGTGCATTAAGCAGCCAATCACACTGAAGTATTCTCTCAACCAGCAAACCAGGAAGTAAAATGCAATCCTTCACTTTTTAATAGTTTTAGAACGAAATAAAGACTGGGCCATATACATGGGAGTAAGGCAGAAGATGAAATATCAAACTTGTATAAAATTAACCGATGGAAATTTCCAATTGTAATGAAATAATTTGACATTCTACAAATATAAAATTAGTTTTTCTAGGGTCAGAAAAGTTGTTCAGTAATTATGAGTTTAGTATGCTGTTTAAAAACTCCATTTCACCTCATTCAACAATGTGTAACTTTTTCAAGGGTTTTTACAGCAAGACTAATAGTGTAAAAGTGGAAGATCACGTCAATTCAAGTGATTTCAAGACTTCCTTCTGTGGAGACTTCAAAAGCACAACCTGTGAGGGAGTAGGGAATCAATAACAGCAACTTCTACATCTCCACATTTAAATGCATCCGTGTGGATATCAGAAGTTGCTGTCAGTTTCACAGTTGTTATTATGGTGAATGCTAAAAGTTTTGCCATCATTGCAACCACAAAATCCAGGCCAATAAACTTTACATTTGCAAAGTGAAATATTCTTTTAAGTAATGATCAATATATTTTGATCAATATATTAAAAACTATGCATCTTCTATAAATAACAAATGAAAATGATTCATTAAATGGGAGTAATTTAAAGATAGTGATGGCATCAATGATTTCAAGTTATATCATAAAACATGAGTAAAATGCAAGTAATTTATCATAGTGATGAGAACATAACAAAAGGGAAGGATGAGAATAGGCTATTTGAGCCACTGAAAGTTGTTTCTCTCCAGCTCCTGCAGTTTGGGATCTATAGTAAAATTTCTACTGCACTGAACACATCAATACGATTCCTGGCTTGAGATCACTATTGTATATGGATTTTGTGATTTTTTTTTTGTCTTCCATTTCCTGGTATTGGACGTTATGGTAGACATTGCGAGGAAGCTTCATGTAGCTGGTGTATAATATTCACATTGGAAGATTAACAATATGTACATTGTAATACAATAATAATGACAATCCACATTTAATTTCAGAAAGAAATAATTTTAATTCTACTGATAGAGTGGAATCTTAATGAGCATTTGTTTGCTTGTGAATCATCTCCTTTGGCCTCCTTGTCTCGAGAGACAATGGGTAAGCACCTGGAGGTGGTCAGTGGTTTGTGAAGCAGCGCCTGGACTGGCTATAAAGGCCAATTCTAGAAGGACAGACTCTTCCACAGGTGCTGCAGATCAAATTGGTTGTCGGGGCTGTAACTTTTTTTTATTCATTCAGGGACGTGGGCGCCACTGGCTAGGCCAGCATTTATTGCCCATCCCAAATTGCCCTTGAGAAGGTGGTGGTGAGCTGCCTTCTTGAACCGCTGCAGTCCATTTGGGGTAGATATACCAACAGTGCTGTTAGGGAGTTCCAGGATTTTGACCCAGCGACAGTAAAGGAACGGCGATATAGTTCCAAGTCAGGATGGTGTGTGACTTGGAGGGGAACTTGCAGGTGGTGGTGTTCCCATGCATTTGTTGCCCTTGTCCTTCTAGTTGGTAGAGGTCGTGGGTTTGGAAGGTGCTGTCTAAGGAGCCTTGGTGCATTGCTGCAGTGCATCTTGTAGATGGTACACACTGCTGCCACTGTGCGTCGGTGGTGAAGGGAGTGAATGTTTGTAGATGGGGTGCCAATCAAGCGGGCTGCTTTGTCCTGGATGGTGTCGAGCTTCTTGAGTGTTGTTGGAGCTGCACCCATCCAGGCAGGTGGAGAGTATTCCATCACACTCCTGACTTTTTTTTTAGATTAGAGATACAGCACTGAAACAGGCCCTTCGGCCCACCGAGTCTGTGCCGAACATCAACCACCCATTTATACTAATCCTACACTAATCCCATATTCCTACCAAACATCCCCACCAGTCCCTATATTTCCCTACCACCTACCTATACTAGTGACAATTTATAATGGCCAATTTACCTATCAACCTGCAAGTCTTTTGGCTTGTGGGAGGAAACCGGAGCACCCGGAGAAAACCCACGCAGACACAGGGAGAACTTGCAAACTCCACACAGGCAGTACCCGGAATCGAACCCGGGTCCCTGGAGCTGTGAGGCTGCGGTGCTAACCACTGCGCCACTGTGCCACCCTTACTTGTGCCTTGTAGATGGTGGATAGGCTTTGGGGAGTCAGGAGGTGAGTTACTTGCCTTAGGATTCCTAGCCTCTGCGCTGCTCTTGTAGCCACGGTATTTATATGGCTACTCCAGTTAAGTTTCTGGTCAATGGTAGCCCCTAGGATGTTGATAGTGGGGGATTCAGCGATGGTAATGCCGTTGAATGTCAAGGGGAGATGGTTAGATTCTCTCTTGTTGGAGATGGTGATTGCCTGGCACTTGTGTGGCGCGAATGTTACTTGCCACTTATCAGCCCAAGCCTGGATATTGTCCAGGTCTTGCTGCATTTCTACACGGACTGCTTCAGTATCTCAGGAGTCACGAATGGTGCTGAACATTGTGCAATCATCAGCGAACATCCCCACTTCTGATCTTATGATTGATGGTAGGTCATTGATGAAGCAGCTGAAGATGGTTGGGCCAGATGATTGACCTCCAACAACCACAACCATCTTCCTTTGCGCTAGGTATGACTCCAGCCAGCGGAGGGTTTTACCCCCTGATTCCCATTGACTCCAGTTTTGCTAGGGCTCCTTGATGCCATATTCAGTCAAATGCTGCCTTGATGTCAAGGGCAGTCACTCCCACCTCACCTCTTCAGTCCATGTTTGAACCAAGGCTGTAATGAGGTCAGGAGCTGAGTGGCCCTGGCGGAACCCAAACTGAGCCTCACTGAGCAGGTTATTGCTAAGCAAGTGCCGCTTGATGGCACTGTTGATGATGTCCTTTAGGACTCAGCCAGCTCAGTCAGTAGTGGTGCTACCGAGCCACTCTTGGTGATGGACATTGAAGTCCCCCACCCAGAGTACATTTTGTGCCCTTGCCACCCTCAGTGCTTCCTCCAAGTGGTGTTCAACATGGAGGGGTACTGAGTCATCAGCTGCGGGAGGGCGGTAGGTGGTAATCAGTAGGAGGTTACCTTGCCCATGTTTGACCTGATGCCATGAGACTTCATGGGGTCCGGAGTCAATGTTGATTCTCAGGGCAACTCCCTCCCTACTATATACCACTGTGCCACCACCTCTGGTGGGTCTGTCCTGCCGGTGGGACAGAACACATCTGGGGATGGTGATGGCAGTGTCTGGAACATTGTCTGTAAGGTATAATTCTGTGAGTATGACTATGTCAGGCTGTTGCTTGACTAGTCTGTAGGACAGCTCTTCCAACTTTGGCACAAGCCCCCAGATGTTAGTAAGGAGGACTTTGCAGGGTTGACAGGGCTGGGTTTGCCGTTGTAGTTTCCGGTGCCTGGGTCAAGGCCGGGTGGTCTGTCCGGTTTCATTCCTTTTTATTGACTTCATAGCGGTTAGGAACAACTGAGTGGCTTGCTAGGCCATTTCAGAGAGCATGTAAGAGTTAACTACATTGCTGTGGGTCTGGAGTCACATGTAGGCCAGACCAGGTAAGGACAGCAGATTTCCTTCCCTAAAGGACATTAGTGAACCAGATGGGTTTTTACAACAATCGACAATGGTTTCATGGCCATCATTAGACTAGCTTTTAATTCCAGATTTATTAATTAAATTCAAATTCTACCTTCTGCTGTGGTGGGATTCGAACTCATGTCCCCAGAGAAATACCCTGGGTCTCTGGGTTACTAGTCCAGTGATAATACCACTACACCACTGCCTACCCCGTTGGTTTACACAGTCGGCTCTCCCCTTGCGCTTGTCTTTTTTCCTGCCAACTGCGAAGTCTCTTCGACTCGCCACTCTTTAGCCCCGCCTTTATGGCTGTCCACCAGCTCTGGCGATCACTGGCAACTGACTCCCACGACTTGTGATCAATGTCACAGGACTTCATGTCACGTGTGAATCACACTGCAGTAATCAATGTGAATTATAAAACCAATCTTAAAGGAGCAAAACTAAGTACAATTTCTAAATCAAAACACAGACTACACAAATACACAAAAATGCAATGAATCCAGAGAATTTTAATCAATGGCAGGAAAATCTATGCTAAAAGATGGAAGCAGGAATATTTCTAAGTAGGACATGTTAGATTTTTGATCTCCGATGGGTTGTGGACGTTTTATATTGAAAGCATTGTAAATCGTCCTACATTTTTTTTCTTGAAATACGATCCTATCTGTTTGTAACATTAAAATTTATACAAAGGAATAATCGATTTACTGAATATTGTGTGTCCTTCATCCCTGCACCTGACTAGCTCAAATTTATTCATAAAATGCCAAATTTAAAATGAAAACAGATTGGTAGTATCACAATCAATGACTAACATTTCTTTTAAAAAGGAGAGAGAATTAGCCTTTGATTGACTTTTAAGAATAGCAGTAGTAAATGGAACACTGTAAATACCTACAGGTCAAAAACCATGCAGTGGTAATTAAAGAACAACTTATCTACAGATGATTCAAAAGCAAGATTTGATTACCATACTCAATTTCAAGTTGCACTCTCTGCCTAGTGCAATGCAATTCACTTTGCAGGTCATATTACCTCTATACACTTTTCAAGATAGTTACGCATAATTTTATCTAATAACAAACCTGGATGAATCCATCTGCCATATCCAGCACGTCTTGAATACTTTGGCTATCTGCAACACCTGATGGTGGTGGTTGTTGGACTTTGTCTCCTTTCTGCTTGCCTTTTTCAGCTACTTTCAGGAATTTCTATCTCAGCTGCTCTCCCTCTCTGGCTGTTCTGAACTCCTCATTCTTTTCAGCTGCTCTCACTTTCCAGGTTGTCTCAGAGCTTTCTCATTTCTCTAGGTTGTTCTCCCATAGCATTGGGTTTCTCAGCACCACTTTGTGGTCCAGGCACTCACTCCAGCTTGAGACCTTGGACACTGATAGGAAGATGTAGCAATCTCCAGTTTGGCCTCCTGCCCCTCCCATTTCCACATACTTACCATACCACTCTTAACTTTCTGAATGGGTCTTTCACACCAGCTCTTGTCACTTGCTCTTGCTTTCTGGTCCTCAGCTTTCATCTCCTTGACTCCCGCCTGCTTTGTCTTTTTCTGTATCTCTCTATCAATCTACCCTTAAGTCACTTCTTACATTCTAACAATAATCACACAACCAATTTATGTCATTTTTCCCCACACGCTTGGTGCTTTTGTTGAGCCATTGTACTTCCCATCAGCTTTGGCTTTTATTTGCAGTTCAGAAACTCAAATCGGGTAGGGTGAATTGTTCTGGCTCCATGAACAGATGTTTGGCTTCTTGGGCACAGATTTTATGCACTGCTGCTTCCTTCTACATTTAATTTTCTACGGGAATAAATCAGGACCTAAGAATGAAGTGGGCCTGCAGTGTTAACAGACTTTAGACTTTGTGGTCTTAAAAGAACAAGACTTTTAAACACATCTCTATTTTAGCAGCAGAATAAGCCAGCGCATCGTCTATTGCATGGTATACTGCTGAAGAAAAATAAAATCAACTGGGTCAAATAAACATCAAGCAAGTAGTGAACTGTGTATTTTGTTTTATAATTCTGGGACTGGCCAGTTGGGCTTAAATGGTATTTTCCCAGTCCCTTTGCATTCCTATACTCCTATTTAATAAAACTGCCTCTCATTTTCCCAAAATATCCACCAGTATAATTTGATTTACCTTTCCAGTATTTCCACGGCTTGATATCTTGTAACCTGATGAAGCCCCAGTTGCTCACAAAGGAGGAAAACAAATTCTGTGATGCAGAATAATAAAAAGAAAATGAACAGGGACATTAATTGCAAGTGAGGTTTACACGAAGTTGGCTTCAAACACGGCAAATACGCCGTACGCACACCTATTAATCTTAATTTTTTGAAACTGCCTGCGTGCTGGGAGAGGTTGATCAGGTTATTTTCATTCTCCTTGGCCACATCGACCAGAAACTCTTCCAGCATGTCCGGCGAAACGGCGCTGAACGCCAGCTCGGGCGTCTTTTTGCCGCAGCTCCGGCTTTCGCCCGTTTTTACCACCACCACTTTATTCATCATCGCACAATCCGTTGGGCCTCCCGAGCTGAGGGTCAGGCTGCGGCTGAGCGCCAAAGGTGCGAGGGCCTGGCCAAATTTTACAGGGGCGGCTTTGGGTTGTCACAAATCCTTAACCTATTCCGTTGAGTGCAAAAGTGTGCCACTAAATATGACGCGCAAATGCACATTAAATATTTCGCAAACGAGTCGCGAAACCCGCACAGCCAAGCGTCTTTCCTTTTGGGAGGGTCTGAATAAAATGGCGGCGCCCCAGCCCGCTCCGCGTGCTCTGGAACCCGCCACAACCCACCCGAACCCGCCTGCGCACTGCGCCGGCCCTCGCCGACGGCATTCCGCCTGCGCCCGGCATACCCTACTTCACCTGCGCACCGTGCCGGCCGCCGGCCCTCACCTACCCCCACTCCGCCTGCGCCTTGTGCCGGTCGCCGGCCCTCGCCGCCACCACTCCGCCTGCGCTCGGTGCCGGCACCCGGCATACCCCACTTCACCTGCGCCTTGTGCCGGCCCCCGGCTGCAGTGTTCAGTCCGTTGAAGCGCTTTACATCCAATGAATTTATTTTTGTGCTGAAGTGCCGTCGCTGTTTGCAATGCGGGAAACGCGACCGCCAATTCTGCGCTCAGCAAGATCCCACGAGCTGCAATGTGTTGGTGGCCGGCTAATCCGCCCTAGCGCGATGTTGGTTTTGGGGGTAAAACATTGGTCAGGACACCAGGGGAGATCGTGTATAGAGCGCCCCGGGGTCTTTCAGGCCCATCTGGAGAGGGAAGATGGGGCCCTGGTTTAACATCTCATCCAGAAGGCGTTACTCACTCAGGCCTGCACTGGGGAGTCAGCCTAGATATTGTATTCAAGTGGGACTCGAACCCAAAACCTACTGATTCAGCCAGTGAGCCAGTAAAAACCATATAAGCAGTCTTCTCTCTCCCTCTCTGAGCATTCATTGTTGCTTCCATAACAAAGCTTACAGGGGAGAGCAATAACAAGGGACACAAGTATTAAAATTTGTCTCCCAACTTTGAGAAACCACATGAGCATCACACCGTCCCCTATCTTGTCATTAACATTTTTAAACGGGCACCAGTTTTAACTTTATTGCTGTTAATTTCCATTTGTTTTTATTGCTTCATTGTTTGGATTTATAAATGCTGCAAATTATGCAGTTGAAGAGTCATAACCTACGAGGCTACAAGGACCAGGAGCCGGAAAGTGGGATTAGGCTGGATGGTTATTTGTCGGCTAATGCAGATACGATGGGCTGAATGGCCACCTTCCATGCTGTAAATTTCTATGATTCTATGAATATTTCCTGGCGCTATTGAAAAATGCCACACTCTTGGCTCACATGTAACCCCTGGCCGTGGACCCAGGAGCTTGGTTTCATATTAGTTGCATTGCAGGTGTCAGCCGGGAAGGTGGTGGTGTAGTGGTAATGTCACTGGACTAGTAATTCAGAGGGCCACGCTAATGCTGTGGGGATATGGGTTTGAATCCCACACGGCAGATGGTGAAATTTGAAATCAGTTAAAATCTGGAATTAGACGGGGGGAAAAAGCTAATGCTGACCATGAAACCACTGTCGATTGTTGTAAAAATGCACCTGGTTCACTAATGTCTGCTGTCCTTACCTGGTCTGGCCTATATATAATCCTAGACCCACAGCAATGTGGTTGAGTCTTAAATGCCTTCTGAAATGACCTAGCAAGCACTCAGTTCAGGGCAAGTACGGATGGACAATAAATGCTGGTCTACATCCGCGACGCCCACATCCCGTGAACGAATGACAAAAAAGCCGCACTATTGAAGTAGCATATAGCAAGTTTTATCAAGTGCTTGAACTAACTCATATGGCTAATACAAAAGCAGTCTGGACGAAAGGTCATTGTTCTGAAATGTTAGCTCTGTTGTTTTTCCCTCTACAGATGCTGCCTGACTTGCTGAATATTTCTAGCATTTTCTATTTTTAATCTGCATGGCTAATGTTTATTGATAATATTTCATAAAGGGTTAGTTTTTATTCAAAGATGGCTACACTCCTTGTTCCATACCTGCCTTTTCTTTAGGCTTTGAAATCAGCACTCAACTTTTTGATGGTTTTACATGTTCCATCTGAACAAGAATAGCTGTGTTCCATGTTTTATGGTCCTTTAGTGCCACCAAGTGGTTAAAGATCACAGGAAACATTAATGGCCTCATGATTTAAATTACTCAACAATAATTTATATGGTACACTAAATATCAAAAAATGTCCCAAAGTGCTTCACAGAAGCATAATTCAAAAAAAGAAGCTAAGTGATGTAAATACAAGTAGAAGTGACAAAAAGCTTTGTCAAAGAGGTGTGTTTTAAGCAAAGTCTTAAAGGAGAAGAGGGAGATGGAGAAGCAGAGTCTTTGCATCAGATCCATGATCTTTGAAGTCTCTTGCCAATATTATCGATTTTAATCATTGTCACTCTTATTAATTTTGCATCATAGGTATATGATACAAACACCTTGACGAAAGAGTTTCTTTTCATTTGGCTGGTTGCAGCCCACATATCGTGGAACAATTTAGAATGCTTCTGCACTGTCTCACCATATTCTGTCAGGAAGTCGAATTTTCCATTCTGTAGAACTGTAATCTTTCATTCTCATGGTTTAGGGAAATGCCACTCTCTTGCTAGCAGGCTTGTTGAGATTAATGCTAATCACTTTTCTGTTATTAAGCTTGATGAACAGCGCCTTATCTTTCTACTAGGCACTTTACAGCTTTCCATTACGGCCTTAACATTGAGTTTAACAACTTTAGTCCTTAACCACTGCTCCCATATTCTCTCGGACAGTAGGTTGCACCAGAGCCACTGGGAACATGAGAAGTATGAGCAGGAGTAGGCCATTCAGCCCCTCGAGCCTGCCCCACCATTCAATAAGATCATGGCTGATCTGTCCCAAGCCTCAATTCTTTCGGGCCTGCTCCGCATAATCCTCAACTCCCGGAGATTTCAAAAATCTATCTACCTCCTCCTTCAATACAATTAATGACCTGGCCTCCACAACTCTCTGAAGTAGAGAATTCCAGAGATTCACCACCCTCTGAGAGAAGAAATTCCTTCACATCTCAGTTTTAAATGTGTGACCCCTTATTCTGTAAATATGTCCCCTAGTTCAAGATTCTCCCACCAGTGGAAACATATTCTCAACATCTACCCTGTCAAGCCCCCTTAGAATCTTATATGTTTCAATAAGATCACCTCTCATTCTTCTAAACTCCAATGAATAGAGGTCTAACCTGTTTAGCCGTTCTTGATAAGACAACCCCTTCATCCCAGGAATCAGCCTCGTAAACCTTTTCTGAACTGCCTCCAATGCTAGTATATCCTTCCTTAAATACGGGGACCAAAATTCTACCCAATACTCCAGGTGTGGCCTCACCAACACCTTGTACAGTTGTAATAAGACTTCCCTATTTTTAAACTCTAACCTCCTAGCAATAAAGGCAAAAATTCCATTTGCCTTCTTGCATGCTAACTTTTTGTGTTTCCTGTACAAGAACACCCAGATCGCTCTGTACTGCAGTATTTTGTAGTCTTTCTCCATCTAAATAATAATCTGCCTTTATTCTTCCTACCAAAGTGGATTACCTCACACTTGCCCACATTGAACACCATCTGCCAAGTTTTTGCCCACTCACTTAACCTATCTATATCCCTTTGCAGATTCTTTGTGTCCTCCACAACATGCCTTCCCACCTATTTTTGTATTGTCAGCAAATTTGGATACTCTACACTCTGTCCCTTCCTCCAAGTCATTAATATACATAGTAAATAGTTGAGGCCCTAGGACCGATCCTTCTGGCACCCCACTAGTTACGACTTTCCAACCTGAAAAAGACCCATTGATCCCGACTCACTGCCTTCTGTGTGTTTGCCAATCGTCAATCCATGCCAACACATTACTCCCAATACCCTGAGCTCTTATTTTGTGTAATAACCTTTTATGTGGCACCTTATCGAACGCCTTCTGAAAATCCAAATATACTACATCTACCGGTTGCCCTTTATCCACTCTGTTTGTTATATCCTCAAAGAACTCTAACAAATTTGTCAAACATGATTTGCCTTTCATAAAACCATGTTGACTCTGTTTGATAGCATTATGTTTTTCTAAATGTCCTGCTATTTCTTCCTCAATAATGGACTCTAGCATTTTCCCAATGACAGATGTTAAGCTAACTGGTCTATAGTTTCCTGCTTTCTGTCTCCCTCCTTTCTTGAATAGGGGTATCACATTAGGAGTGGAAATTTGTAGAGGGTGTGACATAGATGTTGAGAGGCTGTTTCCCCTGGCTGCAGAAATAGGGTTTATAGTTTCAGGATAAAGGGTTGTCCATTTAGGACAGATGAGAAATTTCTGTATTCGGAGGGGTGTAAATCTTTGGAATTCTCTACCCCAGAGGGTTGTGGATACTCAGTCAATGAATATATTCAGGACTGTGATTGACAGATTCTTGGGCACTGAGGGAATCAAAGGCTTTGGGGATAGGGCAGGAAAGTGGAGTTGATGTCGAAGTTCAGCCATGATCTTATCAATTGGTGGATCAGGCCTGATGGGCTGTATAGCCTACTCCTGCTTCTAATTCTTCTTATGCTTGGGGTGGATCCTTCATCAGCACACAGCCAGTGGGGTGCTTGCACCCCTGCATTTTTTCTGATTCTCCTGTAACCATTTACACCTCTGAACCCATCTTTCGTACCTTGCACCCTCCATAAACATGAGCTTATCCAAAACTCTGCTGCCCGCATCCTAATTTCCATCAAGTCTTGTTCTCTCACCACCCCTGTGCTCCACAACTGACCTTGGCTCCTGGTCTGACAATTCCTCAATTTTTAATATTCTCATCCTTGTTTTCAAATCCCTCCATGGCCCTCACTATTGCTACAATCTTCTGAGATTTCTACGCTCCTCCAATTCTGGCCTCCTTTCCCTAATTTACATCACATCACCTTTAGCGACTGTGGAGGCAGGTTCAATTGAAGCATTCAAAACAGGATTAGACTGTTATATGAGAAGGATTGTGCAGAGTTATGGGGAGACGGCATTAATTGAATTGCTCGTTCGGGGAGCTGGTGCAGACATGATGGGCCGAATGGCTTCCTTCTGTGCTGTAACAATTCTGTGATTCTGTGAACTGCCCCTTGGACTGCCTTGGCCCCAAGTTTGGAATTCCCTCCCGAAACCTCTTCAGCAGTCCTCCCTTAAGACACTCCTTAAGCCATACTTGTTGGCTGTACTCTGCAAATATCTTTTTAAAAAATATGTAAAATGATTTCTGGTGATATTTCATTCTGTAATTACTGAAATAGGAAAGTGTAATTTCCCCGTATCTGGGGTTATTTCATGCCTGGATACATCTTTTCCTCTTTTTCCAATTATGATGAAACTAAGGAATTGGAACAAAGCGCGTTGCTGGTTTCATACGCCCTCTTCAGCCCCCGTACTTACTCTTCCGCAGGCCATTAGAAAGATGGCGGAGATGAATTCGCCTGGAGATTCGGAGTTTGCTAAACGCATAAACCCGAAGAAGGACAATCTGACAACAGAACAGATTGAGTTCATGCGGAAAGTGGAGTTGGCTCAGTGGCAAAAAAAACTGCAGAAACGGCGCGGGAGGAATGTGTTTACAGGCTTAACTATCGGGGCCATTGTCTTGGGCATCTGTATCCTTCTAACGTGTTTAATGCTTTGGTGGAGATTTAAGTATGGCTTTATATCATTTAGCTTGGGCGTCTTTATAGATATAGTTGCTTGGCTGTTGATTAACAGACTGTGTGATCAAATGAAATTGTGTGGTGGACCATTTCTATGCAGTAGCAGAATTTGTCTCAAGTTTTCTTAATTACATAGAAACAGGAGGAGGCCATTCAGTCCCTGGAACCTGTTCTGCTATTAAATGAGAATCATGGCTGATCTGCATCCTAACTCCATCCACCCTTAATACTCTTAACTAACACAAAAATCTATCGATGACCGAGCTAAAATTATTAATTGAGCTAGTCTTCTTCTTTGGCCTCCTTATCTCGAGAGACAATGGGTAAGCGCCTGGAGGTGGTCAGTGGTTTGTGAAGCAGCGCCTGGAGTGGCTATAAAGGCCAATTCTAGAGTGACAGGCTCTTCCACAGGTGCTGCAGAGAAATTTGTTTGTCGGGGCTGTTACACAGTTGGCTCTCCCCTTGCGCCTGTGTTTTTTCCTGCCAACTACTAAGTCTCTTCGACTCGCCACACTTTAGCCCCGCCTTTATGGCTGCCCGCCAGCTCTGGCGGACGCTGGCAACTGACTTCCACGACTTGTGATCAATGTCACAGGATTTCATGTCGCGTTTGCAGACGTCTTTAAAGTGGAGACATGGACGGCCGTCCATCAGCAAGTATTTACTGCTTTTTGTGCGAGTTTCACACTTCTACCACACTTTGCATGTAGGAGTCTTTCCTAACTTCTCACAGTTCAGAATTTAAGCATTACACCTGATGCTACACACTAGTCAGTATAGAAATGGTAAGGGGGTATAAATAAGTGGCTATAGTGGTAACTGCTGGGAAATTTGGGACGAATGCTGGGAGTTCTACAGGATGGTAGGGCTTCACCTGAACAGGGCTGGAACTGATGTCTTTGCTAGCAGGATAATAAGTGCTGTGGGTGTAAGTTTAAATTAATATGGTAGGGAGGAAAGACAAATAAAAGATGGCCAAGCAGGAAGGAAAGAAAAAAATGACAAAGGGGATAGAAAAGGGTCAGAAGGAGGAGGGATTACAAACAGCAAGTTAGTTTGGGACAGAGGGAAATTTGAATTTTATGTACATCAATGCACAAAGTATTGGTGAGCTGGAGGCACAAATTGCTTTGGGCTGGTATGAATACAGCAAGACCGGGGCTTTGCATTCTTATTTACAAAACATTAAGTAGGTGTTTGCAGTATTAATGGAAGATCCTTTTATACCACTAGATGTAAGATGAAATGGGGATCAATGAAAAATATATTTTTGGTGTGAGTTAAGGCATTTAGAGAAAAAGACGTAAATAACAGTTATGATAATGAATGACTTTAATTATCTGTTCTATTGTAAATGATGTGGAGCTGTTCCCACAATGTGTCCAGGACTGCTTTCTAGATTAGTATGTTCTTCATACAAGGAAGGTGATGGTGCTGGATCTAGACCCAGAAAATTAAATGGGACAAGAAGGTAATATAAGGGTAAGGGGACATTTAGGAAATAGCAATCATATCATAATTGGGTTTGATATAAAAAATGGAGAGGTAACAGTGACTGGAAAAAAATAGAACTGGTCCAGATAAATTGGAAAGAAAAAGTTGCAGATAGGACTGTTGGCAAATAAGGGGAAATGTCAAATGAAATGATTGGGGTACAAGCTAGATATATTCCCAGAAGTAGTAAAAGGAGTGCAGCAGAAATTGGAGATCCTTGGATGTTTCTAGAAAGTAAAATTAGCCTGAGACTGAAGTAAAGAGAATATGACAAATCTAGTACAAAATCAAATGGAGTATAGAAAATATATCAGGAAAGTAAAATATTAACTAGGTCAAGGGTAGGAAGAAAGAAAGACAAGGAGCTTGAAATAAACTAGATCAGGATTGTATGAACACATAAAATGCAAAAAAAAAGCCAGAAAAAAGGGAGTGCTGTATCGAGGTGAAAGAAATTTCCTCAGAGAATGAAAGAACGGTAGAGATACGAAAGGGTATTTTATTTAAATTTTACAACTGATTGGTATGGTGGGATTGAAGAAGTATGAAGCTATTAGAATAACTATAAAGAAGTAACACTGGAAGACTGGTGAAAACCAGATGTACTGGGCCCCAATGGCATGGATCCTAGAATGTTGAGGGAGGTCAGTGATGATGTAGCTATGACCACAATCCTTCAATTGTCCATGGAGATGGTATATGTGCCAGAGAACTGCCATTGGAATCCTTTTGTTCAAGAAAGGAACATAGCATAGAGAAGTCAGCTTAACATTGGTAGTGGGTAAGCTTCGAGTAGCTATATTAGGGCATGAATTTAATATTTGCATTGAAAGTTGTTAATTAAGGATGGATTTGTAAAAGGCATGTCATGTTTGATATTTAAGTGGAGTCTTTTGAGGAAGTAATGGAGTGTATTAATGAAATATGGTAGATGTATATTTGAATTATTTAAAATGTATTTAAGTTGTTACATAGGAGGCTTATTACTAAAATTAAATTACACAGAAGAAATGTGGCAGCACGGGTATGAAGTTAGCTGAAGAACAGGAGAGCGGTACTTAATGAAAGCTTTATGGCTTGGAATTTAGAAGAGTAAGAGGCGACTTGATTGAAACATATAAGATCCTGAGGGGTCTTGACAGGGTGGATGTGGAAAGGATGTTTCCCCTTGTGGGAGAATCTAGAACTGGGGGTCACTATTTAAAAATAAGGGGTCATCCATTTAAGACAGATGAGGAGAAATTTTTTTCTCTGTGGGTCGTGAGTCTTTGGAATTGTCTTCCTCAAAAGGCTGTGAAAGCAGAGTCTTTGAATATTTTTAAGGCAGAGGTAGATAGATTCTTGATGAGGGTGGAAGGTTATCGGGGTTGGTGGAAATGTGGAGTAATCAATTCAGCCATGAACTTACAGAATGGCGGAGCAGGCTCGAGGGGCCGAGTGGCCTACTCCTGCTAATAATTCATATTCATATGTTCATATGGAAGGATATAAACAGTGGTGTCTGCTAGCGGTCGTATTAGGACCATTCCTCCCCATTGTGTGTGTATATTTTTATATATATATATATATATATATTATACACATACTCACATAAATATGTGAGGAATGGTCCTAACACGACTGCTAGCAGACACCACAGTTTATATCCTTCCATATGAATATGAATTAGTAGCAGGAGTAGGCCACTCGGCCCCTCGTGCCTGCTCCGCCATTCTGTAAGTTCATGGCTGAACTGATTACTCCACATTTCCACCTACCCCCGATAACGTCTCACCCTCTTGCTTATCTGCAAATTCTGATATCATGCAAATTTATGATCTGATCTAGGGTATAGGTGCATGATATCAGAATTTGCAGATAAGAATCTGCAGTCTCGGGAGCATGCTTAACTGAGAGGACTGTGCAATTTCAGGGATCATATATATGTTAGTAGCTGGGGTAGATAGATGTTAGATGACATGTAATGCAGAAAAATGTAAGGTAAATTTCATGGGAAGAATAAGCGGAATTGTGCAATAAATGGTAAAACCTTAAAAGGATTGGGTTCAGATACACAAACCTTTAACAGCGCGAGGAACACATCGATAAAGCTGTGCTTTAAAAACAGCATGGAAGAAAGTACAGAGAGATTCAGTAAGTTGATCCCTGAGATGTGAGGCTTTAGTTACCTGTCTTTTCTCCGAGAACAGATCTATAATTTTCAGCATTTTTAAAAAGTTTTTCTTTCTCTCTCTCTCCACTTTGCTTATTTATGAAATTGCAGAGGTTAAGACTTTGTGCAACAAGTTATTTTCATATGACTTATAACTAAATGCACCATATATTTGACTTTTATTTAGCCACAGAACAGTAGTGGGGAATTTTTTTCATTATTTCAAAATTTGATTTACAACAAAGCTTTAGCTTTTGAACAGATTTGTTCAGATGTATATATATTTCCTTAATAATCTCTCTAGATGGATACACATTTTATTCAGTGTCACAGGAACGTTTTTTGGATGACTTGGAAGACGAAGCCAAAGGTATTAGAGCAAGAAATGATTCCAAGACTTCAGTAAACTGAAACTTAGTTTATACAGCTTGTGTGCTGCTGCTTTAGGATTGGTCAAACTGAACATTATGTAGTAAAGAATTCAACATGCTGGATCAAGATGCACATTTTTCCCAGAGAGCACAGAGGCTTTTATTTTCTGTCACTGTCTGCCTTGATCTAGGAATAATTTTGTGGCAGTGCAGCTGAAATGTATAATTTACTAAATTCATTACTTGTGATACCCGCTGTAATGTATGGCAACATTGAATGCATAGACTTGATGCACTATTAATAAAATTTGGAACTTTGATTATAATTATTCTTGCCAACTATAAGGTTTGAAAAGAATCGTACAAAATTATGATTTTGTATTTCAGGTCCTATTAATTCCATAGCCTTGAAATCTGTATTGTAAAATAAATCTTCATAAATTGTGAAATCTAACATGATTCCTTGTGTAAAAATGATATATAGATATTTAGAGAAAGCATAAACTTTAATGGTTCATGTTTTCAATGTCATGACTACAGGAAAAAAGAAATCTGTATAGTGCTCTATTCGTATCATATCCTGGGTATTGTATCCACTTCTGGTTTCTGAGACACGAAGGAGATGTTTGTGTCTTGGAGGTGGAGACAAAAGTGATGAGATTGATCGCCAGTATCAGAGTCACGAAAAGATTTTCAACCTTAATAGGGGACCTCAGTTATGCAAAATGGTAAGAAGCATGGAAAAAGATACATCCAGACATAATTTCAAATTGGATCATGACAGTAGGAGAGGGGCACAAGTTCAAATTAGCAAAGGCACAATTAGGAGTGATATGAGGAAGTTCTTCACAGTAATCACTGTATGCAATAGTCTTCCAGGTAAGATAGTAGAGACAATAATCCTGCACTCAGCAGTTGGATGTTATGATGGCAAAGTATAGGTTGTTTCTGGATGGATAGACTGGCTCTCCTTCATATGTATATTGTTAATATGTAACATTAAAACAATGCATAAAGTGTTTATATCTATATATAACATTTTATGTTGCTCAAGGTGACCTGTGTCTTAAAACACAAACATATCAATGGGCTAATTCATGGAACATTTGTGATGGCAAGATTTGCAAGTGATCATTACTACTTTTATACAATGTTATATATTTCATCACACTTTAGCTTCCAAAAGGTCAAATTAAGAATACTTTTTCTCCACACCCTCTGTTTAATGAGATCTCAAAGGGTTTTAGGGCTAGAGGAGGTTAGAGATTGGGAGGGGTGAGGCCATGGAGAGATTTGAAAATCAGGATGAAGATTTTAAAAATCAATAAGTTGTGGGACTGGAAGCCAATGTAGGTCAGTGAGTATAGGGGTGATAGGTGAACAGAACTTGGTGCAAGCTAAGATACAGGCAGTAGGGACTTGTGTACAGCATTATATAACAGGATCTTTCAAATAAACTCCAGCCAGTTATATAGAGAAAAGCATATATTTAATACTAAATGGGAACTGTAGTACAGTGCAACAATACAACAGCAATAAGCCTTTTGTCTCTTCCTTAAAACTACCACCGGTCTTTTGCTCAAATGGCCAGTTTCCCTCTCTGCTTCCGCCCCGCCAAGATGGAAAGACCCACAGCCTAACCTTTCGACAGCCCAATCCCTCAGGATTATTACAGCACTGAATGAAGTGGGACGCTATTCCTGCTAAAATTGAGATACTAGGTGAACAATTCTCAAGTTTTACAATCATAATGAACTAAAGAAACTTGAAATATTTTGGTGTTGAACATGTCCTTCATTGGTGAATACATCAATTATAGAGTATATTTAAACAATTCTAGCATTGTATTCTGTGGATTATGAGTTAAAGTTAAAAACCCAAATGCTTTTTAAGCATTACATTCAAGAAAATAATTGCATTATTTTTACACAAGTAAATCAGGCAATTTATTGCACAGTCTTCCTCACATATGAATATATTCAGAAACATTTTGTAGATTTAAGGCAAAATGCTATTTGTACAATTTTCATAGTGGTTTATGATTTTTTCCCCCCAAAATGTGCAGAATCGCAGCTACAAAGTCATATATAGCTTTAAAATGATATTGCTCAACTAATGCACATTAATTTAGATGGAGAGTTTTATTTTAGCTACAAACTGAAATAATTAATAGTTTTATGTTTAAGAACCTTTGTGGAGATTATTTTAAATAAATTGTGAGGTAAGGCACCTACCAAAAATGGCAGAAAAATAACTGATTCACTCATTTAATGTTTAGAATATACCATAATTGCAGTAGATTGTTAGGATATAGTAAAATTTCTTGGATATGGAAATGGGGAATAGTTCCTTTCCACTGGGTCTAAATACTGTACATGCATTTATAAACATGTTCATGATTTTGCTATACCCTGCATGCCAGGAAAATTTCCCCCTTTAATGTCATCCTGATACATATAAAGGAGCTCTAGCACATGGTCAGTTATATGATTCAACTCAATAACCGACCCCACAATTTTAACATGGTTGCCTTTGTGTCACAGTAGGTAGGTACAGTCTGCAATCTTTTTCATACAGTTATTACCTGGGAGAATTAGAGATAATAAGGACTGATGAAGCTGGTGTTATTGAAATAGACGGCAACACTGAAGTTTTAATTATTTTGTGGAAAGCAGTAAAATTAAATGCACACTAAGAAAATATACCTATTTTACATCAGTAATCTGCAGAAGTTCTACAAGAGCTTTTTTGGTATCACTCTTGCTTGATAGACACCTTAATTGTCCTGGTCCTGTGATTTTAGTCCTAGTAGGTTTGAAAACTTACATTAACATTTATTTTAAGTGACTTGCCTACATTTGTGATGTTACAAAAGGGTTGACCCAAAACAAAGATGTTGTTTGGTTCAAAGTTGTTGCAGGTAAATGCCAAGCGTAATGTTTTGTAGTTTGTTAAAGTAGACATTATAGTCCAAAAGGCATTATTGAATAATTTATACAAAATTCAATTTCCATTATGAAGTGTGAAATTTATATAACTTCCCATAAGATGAGAACATTTACAGTCAATAAACTGAACCATAAGGATTTAGAAGGTCACCATCCTTTTAGTAACTAACATCTTGTCCAAATATAGATAATATTTTTGCATTACTCGTATATTTATCAGTCGGTTTTGGGATTCGTACTACAAAATATTTTACAAAATTAAATATATTTTGATAAAATAATTCTTTGGCATGTAATGTGTATGTAGAAGAATTAATGCATTGAAATCATTTACAACAGATTACACTAAACCTTCCATTGAGAGTTGCTTATATATCTTGTTTTAAAATTAGAGATCTCCGTATCAATACAATCCTTCTACAATTTACTGTTTGAACACTGCTATATATATATACGCACATATTTACACAGTTAATAGTTTTTTTTTAAAACAGTGAGACAATGGAAGGATATATTTCAATACAAAAATACATATGATTTATATTGGTTGCTTAGCACATAGCACTCTCATTGATTCGGAGTTGCCTTTACATTGCAGGGTTAACAAACTTACTCAAAAAAGATATTGTTATCTAATCCATTTACTTGCATTTGATTTTAAATCTGATTTGATCAGATTTCCTTAAAAATAAATTACCATGAATAGTATATTTTAATAAACTATCAGCAGTAACAAAAATAGATCTTTGTACCTGATTGAAACAGTTTAAGTATTGTCAAGCCAGAGAATGTGATCTGATTTAAACTGTGCTGATGCATTTCCTTGTTATGTATTTTACTGTTTCCAGAAATAATAGTATTTGGAAGGAAAAACAAATTGTAGTTATGTATCCTAATGTGATGTGACAATGGTAAAGGATGTTTCATCCCTTACTATAATAGAATTCCTGATAGGGATCATGCAGAATATTTCTGAACATCTGTCTGAAGGTCATAGATTTACATAAAATCAAGACTTTTATATGAAAATGGCTATAGTGCTGACTGTTTACATCATATAAATCAAGTCCAAATGGTTAACTGCAGCATTGGATCCATAAATCTACCAACAATGGACGATTTCTGCAGGTCATGCACTCGAGATACAACAGTGACAGATCTTTGTTGCAGCTGGAACAGTATGCATTTCTCTGTTCCATTTATTATGCAGTGCCTTAGTTTCTGATGACCAACTTTGAGCACAATTTAGAAGCCTTAGGAAAAGTAACCCCCAACAGTAGACGGTGTTTGCCGTTGATCCTGTGAGCTGCAGCTGCCAGTTAAGGAATTTCTTCTACTGAATCCTGCAGACATTCAGCATAAGCAGGTTTATCATTAGAATATTGCATGTAAAATACAATCTTTTCAAAAATTGTAGCTGTGATCAAACCTCGTAATAGCTCAAATGAGTGAAAAAAGTAATCATCTGATTTGATTCTGACTGTACACACCATATAAAAATACTCAGCACAATAATTTTGCCAATCCAAAATAAAGTCCATTTAATTAGTAATGAGAATGTAATCCCAAAATGTTTTCCAAATGTTATAAAGATCTCAAGTCAATCAATGGATCTTTTGTACTAAAAAGGAGATTCAATACACATAATAGGTACAATGGCCCATTCAGTCTCCCTTGCTGAGTGTAAAAAGTATTCCAGTCCTTTATAGTGAAGAGTTCATATGATTGCTTAACTCAACTATGTGTTCCATTTTGCTATTATTTACACTATTCGGCATTTATGTCTGTGGTAAAGGAGTGATAGAATCGTATCTGGATGGGCCAGGATTGATCATATTTTCCCATATATTTTAATTATTTATGTGTGTCAAAATGTATTGATGCATTTTATCTCAAGGAAGGAAAGCAGGCTATCTGGCATATTTATTTAAATTGAGTCTCGTGTTGGCTGATTGTGGAGCACCACAGATGATAAATCTGTTATCTACAGCTGTCAGAATGACAAGGGAGGAGTTCTGTAATATTAATATTTAAATATTTCAAATTACTTAATATTTAACTTAATAGTAGGGAACACTTAATGGTAAACAAAGTTTCCATTAATTTCCATGTTCCTATGAAGTAAACACTGAAACGGTGTGTAATAATCTGGAACATTATTTCAAATTAAATAATGGGCGGCACACTGGCGCAGTGGTTAGCACCGTAGCCTCACAGCTCCAGCGACCCGGGTTCAATTCTGGGTACTGCCTGTGTGGAGTTTGCAAGTTCTCCCTGTGTCTGCGTGGGTTTCCTCCCACATGCCAAAGACTTGCAGGTTGATAGGTAAATTGGCCATTATAAATTGCCCCTAGTATAGGTAGGTGGTAGGGAAATATAGGGACAGGTGGGGATGTGGTAGGAATATGGAATTAGTAGGATTAGTATAAATGGGTGGTTGATGGTCGGCACAGACTCGGTGGGCCGAAGGGCCTGTTTCAGTGCTGTATCTCAAACTATAAAAACTAATGAAAGTTAGCAAAGAAACATGTTCAAACTAATAAACAGCAACTTAAGACTGATGTCAAGATGCTGTTCTTCACTTGGATCAACATGTGGAATTGACTGATGGGTGCAGTAGTGGAGACAAAATTCCAAAATCATTTAAGAAACAGTTGGATACTGCGATGGAGTTGGAGGACTAGGGTTTTTATATGAGCTTTTATAAGTTAAATGTTCCAACACTTTCCTGGCCAATCTGCCATCCTTCACCTTTCGTAAGTTTCAGTTCATCCAGAACTCTGCTTCCTGCTTCCTAAGCTGCGCCAAGTCCCACTCACCCATCACACCTGTTCATGCTGACCTATTTTGGCTCCCATATCTTCAACACCCCATATTTAAAATTCACATCTTGCTGTTTAAATCCCTTCATGGCCATATGACTCCATATCTCTGTAACCTCCTCCAAGCTCGACATTTCCCTACCCTACATCTCACTGTTATTTTCTGTTCATCTGACTGCGTTCCCCCTCGCCATTTTGCTATAGGATTGCCTACCTAAACTCTCTGCCTCCCTACCCCTTTTAAAACTCCCCATAAATCCACCACTTTCACTAAGTTTTCGGTTACCATTCCTGGTATCTTAGCCCAGCCTCTAGTTTTTGATTATATTTCTGTGAAGCATATTGGAATGTTTTGCTTCGATAAAAGTACTACATAAATACAAAAGTTTTGTTGAATGCCATTCCTAACCTCTATCTGTGCTGTGTTCTTACAAATGTATTTTGTATCATTCATGCATAATGATTAAACATTTTTGGTCTCTTCATTTTTTAGGTTACTGAATAAAATTAGATGTAATTGTGTTTACAATGTAAAGCTCTAAAATATCAAGGAAAAGTAAATTTTCTTGTCATAAAATGTAGTTGTTCACTAGGTTATTATAGATACCTGCTTGCTGTAAAGGCTCAAGTCGTTGCAGGCTGTTACGACGGGACTGGTTAAAATTCCCCTTAGATAAACGCCTTTGCCTTCCAGTCAAGATTGTAGCTGGTGATACTATTCCAGCAGGAGGTACTTTGCCCATCTTTTCGTAGAGCTCCTCAATCTCTTTCTTCTGTATTGCCTGCAACCTCTGAACCTCTGCCATATGTCTGTTGAATTAACACAAATACTTCAGCCACTAAAACAAAAAGGAAAATATCATAGATACTGGAAATCTTAAATAAAAACAGGAAAATGCTGGAAATACTCAGCAGATCAGGCTCCATCTGTGGGGAGGAAAGCAGAGTTAACGCTTCAGTTGTTGGCCTTTTGTCTGTCCCAAAATTTAGCTTAGCTTCCAGGCAATGTATTATCCCCCTCTGTATATGTCCAGTAGGGAAATTTGGATTTTGCACATGGACTCAAGTACCAATGTTAGGTCAATGACCTGAAACAGTGACTCCATTCCTCTCTCCACAGATGCTGCCTAACCTACTACGCATCTCTGGCATTTTCTGGTTTTACTTCAGCGACTATTTTGGTTTCAGCAAAACCAATTTCCAAGTTTATATTTGTACTTTTATCAGTCTGTTTACCTACTGATATGGCACAGCCAGTTTTTACTGAAATATAAGGATGCTGTTGCCTCTACACAGAGAATTGTGACAACAGCATAACTTTTTATTGTTCATGCCATTCAACCAGAAATCATGTTAGGAATCGTAAAGCCATGTCATATAAAATGAGAAGGATTTTTCCTCCTCTTGCATCTCACAGGACTATGCCAACTCCTAGGAAATGCATTATCTCTCTATGTAAGCAAGCAATGGCCCTACACATCCAACAGGAAAATTTGGATTTTGCACATTACATTTCAGATGTCAGACTTCAAAGAGTCAAAAGTATAAAAAGAAGTGAAGGCAGTCAAATAATGGGTGTTTTTTTTTGACTGGCAACTGGAAATTTGATCACCTCCCAAACTTATCTTACCAAACAGCAATGCAACTAAAACAGAGCTCCATACTACATTTTACATCAGTATAATACCCCGCCATTATAAAACAGCCCATCATGCAACGTACCATGACAACTCCATGGGAGATCTGCTAATATATATTATTAGCATATATATTTAGTACTGATCTCAACTAATGGTAGACTGATAGAAAAAATAGCAGTTTAGTATGACTGATTTTTACTGAAAAATCAGTAACCAAAAACAAAAAATGAATTAAAATTTCATTACGTAAATTAAAATGCAAGGCAGGTTTGAACTTAACTTTATAAAACATCTTTCAAAATATAAATTCTGGTCCAATAAAATTGGGTACTGCACCACGAACTGCAAATAGTTCATAGCCATAACTTACTTTTCCCTCAGAGTTTGCAACTCTTCAAATATCTCATCGCCATCACTTTCTGAATCGTCACTGCTTATGTAGACTGTTGACCGTGAATATTGAATCCATCCGTGCACAGGGACTGAATCAGTGTGCTCATCTGATAGTTTGGAATCAGTATTTTGTTTTTCATCTCCTGAACTGACCATTACTTTGTTACTATCTAGAGTGTGATTGCCAGCAGCAACCTCAGAAATTCCTAAAGAATACGGCACAACCGGGTTGAACGAATTTGGCACCGAGTTGCTGTCTTGCTGATTTCCTACTGCAATACTTATTCCATTGTCCAACACTGAGTTGCTGTCTTGCTGATTTCCTAATGCAATACTTATTCCATCGTCCAACACTGATTCCCTGAGAGTCATAGTTGGTCTCAAAGAAGTGCAGTTGCCTGGAATCAACTGATCTCCTGTTTTAGTGTCATCCTGATTTGTCAGCTGAGAAACTTCTTTGATTCGATCTTGAGTTTTCAAAACCTCAAAGCGTCCTACTGTATGGGGTTGGGCTGAACCAGATTGCTGAAAATTCTTGGACTCTGCAAAACGTTTTTAAAAATGTTAATATGTTTGAATGTTTATCATATTTCATACAACAGTATTCTCAGAACATAAGCAATTTACTTCCACCCATTCTGCCAGTTTTTCTTGAATAGCACAAAAAATCCATTGAATCAGCCAGTCAATCATGTTCATATTATCCACATGTAATTTGAATGTAAAATCTAATTATTCTCTGAAGTAATAAATAGAAACAGTTTTGTAATATGTTTTTAGTTTTTACTATTCCATGAACTGGATTTTTTCCCCCTAAAATGAGGCAATTTAAATACAAGGCTAGTTCCAGATTTTCTGACATCTGCTCTCTTTAGAAAAAAAATTTGTCATGCAGACTCCCAACTGCCAAGAATGAAGCATATTAATTTTGTCATATGAACATTGATTTTAAACTGTTGCTGGAGTGAAAAAATGACTTGTTTGAAGATCACCAGACACTGGGCTGGAAGGATATTTGCATACTAAGAGACGCTGCTTGTGGTGACAATGGACGATTCCCTGCTCCAATTAACCCAAATGGATTTTGATCACCAGACATTGAAGGTGTAACGAAGCACATTCCAGGGCCTAAGACAATTCAATCCACAAACGCAGAAGCGGTTAAGCCAGTCAGTCAGTCACATGACTGACCTGCTGGCCAACTTGGGTTTTTATTTGCGCCACGCAGAAAAGAATATAGAAGGCAGTTTAGCAACTGAAGCTGGAACAAGCAAGCCTCTCTCCTGGATTTCTCTCTCGCTTTCTCCCCAAGCACCGGACCCATGGAAGACACGTACACCTTGAGAGAGAAAAGACTCCGATCTCGAAACAAGTTGTAGCGTAAACTGAGCGCCAACGAAAGGCAGGACTTACTGGCAACGAAAGACTCTACATTGAACTCAAAGGACAGTAAACAACTAACAAATATTTCCTCAAACTTTTCCCCTTTATTCTTTCCACTTTTTCTGTCTCTATCTGCATGTTTATTTATCGTGTATGCATGCTAGTGTGGTCACGTCGCATATTCGTTAACCGGATAAAGTTTAAGATTAATAAACTTCTACGTTTCTTGTTTAAATCGAAGGAAATCTGTCTGATTTCTTTGCCTTACCATTGGAGCAGTGAACAAGGATTCACTGAAGGGGGAGCTAAAACATAGTTTCTAAAATTAAACCCTGTTACAGTTAAACCAGGCAAAGGCTGAGAGGGAACCCCTAGACCCCTTCTCACCTGGTCATAACAAACTGTAAAACTAATCTTGTTGGAGCACTGAATCCACAAAACAGCATTATTGAAGCATTCCAGCCCGTTATTTTGCTGGTCAGGCTCTTCCAGCTCACTCCTCCAATTTCCTGAACTGAGCCAACATCTTGCCTAGTTGCTCTTCCAGCCCCAGCATACAGCTACTGACAGCCCTGACTCTGAAGCCTTATTCTTCCAGCCGAGTGATCCTCCATCTTGCGCCTCACTGAACAGATCCTGCTAACTCACTTGCCAGATTTTTCACCTAATCAGCTTGCTAGTTGATCAGTAAGTTGATGGGGTGAGAAGACTGGCAAGTTAGTTGGCGGGATTCATATAGCACCTCCTGTCTCACTGCTGTAACCACTAAACTATGATAATTTCCTATTCCAACCTGATAATCAAACTGATTACCTTGCTATATCACCTTTTTCCAGATCTAGATTCAAATCATGCATGGGGTTATTTTTGACTGCAAAATATGTTATATATATCTGCCTGTTTAAAAATAACACATTTAAAAAAAATAAATGTCATTTCGGTTCCATCAACTATCCACTTACATTATTTGAAGGGTACTATTATGACAGTAATAGTCGATCGATTCCAATAAGATCAATCTGATTTTAACATCAAGATATGTGAATGTACAAAACATCCCATTCTGTGCAAATTAACTCAGGAGCTTGTCAGATTCATTGTTTTCAAGTATCATTTAAGGTTAATTTATTTCTAATATTAGTCTTGGTTTCTTTCGTGGACTACAGATGTTTGCTAATGGCTACAACTAATGAGATCAGTATTTCTACTCACACAAACACCAGCAAATAAGAGAACCTGTTACTCAGTACGTTAACAGTGAAGGGAGAAATTGATGATTTTACTTTTGCATACTGAAATAATGTATCTTAGCTTTTAAAATACATCATTGTTTGTTTCCAGTTACATGGTTTAAATGCTTTTCCTTTAGATTTTTGGGAACACAACCTCCTGCAAGTTCCCCTCCAAGCCACACACCATCCTGACTTGGAACTATATCGCCATTCCTTCACTGTCGCTGGGTCAAAATCCTGGAACTCCCTTCCTAACAGCACTGTGGGCGTACCTACACCACATGGACTGCAGCGGTTCAAGAAGGCAGCTCACCACCACCTTCTCAAGGGCAATTAGGGATGGGCAATAAATGCTGGCCTAGCCAGCGATGCCCACATCCCAGGAGTGAATTTCAAAAAATTGTACTGTTGTAATATTAAAATGTAGAAAAGAACATTTCTTAACTCATAAGTTTCTTAAAGTAACTAGTATGATTAATTTTACAATTTGCCCAAAATGGTTGGCCAATCCTCTAGAGACTAATGTGCCATCAAAACAATTACACATAATTTGCAAAGCTTGTGTATTACCTTTTATTATTCTAGTCATGTTTATTGCTTATTTTAAAAGTTTTTTTCTTCTCTATTACATCCCCCTGTTCCATATACCATGCCTAATCGATTTACCATGAGGAGCTGCATAGAAATGGTTGGAGCACAGTTGCTGTCCAACTTTTCCTCCTTCCTAGAGGGTAACTGCTTGCTTCTATTTTGTACCCTCTCTTGACGTGATGGCCAAAATTAGTAAGTGATCATGTTGGAATTTGCAGACATAAAATGCATCTGAAACTGTATCCCCACAACTTTGCATCACAGCACAATGGACAACGACACTGCTTACATATCAGGAGTGTTTACAAAGCACACTATTAGTAACAGAAGAAAACAGTCTTGTATTGCTATTTTCCCTTATACTTGTTTTTGTAATGTTACCTGTACTTTGGCAAATTGAAATGAATTTTCTGTAGCTACACCACTATTTATTTTATACAGGTTAACACTATTAAAATAGACAGAAATGTATTAATGGATAGCTAGTATTAAAAGTTAAACTCAGTGCCTGGTGTTGCCCGATATAGGATGCCAGGAATAGCGGACATATTGGCAGGAAGATCATAAACACAAACATATGGCAGAAATTCCAATATACTTTAAACATATACCACATGCAAAGGTTTGCAGCCTCTATCTTGCCTATAAGATAAATGTGGCACATTGAGGAATTTCCAGCTAATAATGACCAAAAAGAAAAAAAAACATTCAGAATAATGTTAACATGTTTGCTCCTCCTTCATAAAGTATATATCGAAATATTTATGAGAAATTAGCCTTGTATGGATGTTTTGCTGTTGCACCTTCTGAGCCATTGACTCTGAATAGCAAGTTCTTCTGCCGCAGCCACCGGTGCAGGATTCATGCACTTGAAAAAGGGTGACGCCTCTTGTACAGCATCTTACGAAGCTGCTGTTACCCTTCACTTAGTCTAGCACACCAGCCGAGGAGAGGTCCAAGGGTGTGCCCGCTGGCGTGCACAATCAGCTCCTTGGAAGCTGAAGTAAGAGTTGCAAGGCAGTGGGAGACCAGTGATCCTTGTCCACACCCATGCTGTGATGGATGTGTGGCTGACAAGGGTGAAAAGGGATCACTACTCACATACTGCCCCATACACCTTGAGATACGCAGATGACACTGCACTGATTGCAGAGTCAGAACAGGCACTACAGGAAATAGTGAACAAGGAGTGTGGAATATGGATTATGAATGTGAAGACGACCATGACAATGGTGATAAACAGAGATCTAACCCCGGAAGTGAAAATTGACGTAAATGGACACTCCCTGGAACAAGTGCAAAGGTTCACATACCTCGGACAGATAATCACAGACGATGGGAGATGTGACTGTGAGACCCGAAGGAGAATTAAGGAGAGCCAAGACCAGAATGAAGGATGTGCTAATGAAACTGAACCTGAATCTTAGGAAATGAATGCTGAGGTGCTATGTTTTGTCATCTATGTTATATGCTTTGGAGTCACAGACAACAATCAAAGAGACGAATAAGCTGAATGCATTCGAGATGTGGACATATAGGAGGATGTTCTGCATATCCTGCAGAGACAAAGACTAATAAGGAAGCACTGGAAATGGCTGGAGAAAAAAAAAAGGAGTAAATTAGTGCATAACATCTAGGACAGAACAATATTTTGATTACATCATTAGAGCAGAAGGTAGACAGAGACAATTATTGAAAGGAAAGGTTGACAGAAAACGTAGGAGAGGGAAGCAGAAAAGAAAATGGATGACGGATATAATGGACTGGATGCAGTTGATCTATGCAGAATGTGTAAGGGCAGCACAGGACCGAGAGAGGTGGAGATCCGTGACAGTCAACCTTCTGGGAAGAAGATGGCACAAACGAACAAACAAGCAACGGGTGCTGTACTTATTTAGTTTCATAATTATTTTGAAATTAGTTTGTTTCAGTAAAAAGATTGCTAATAAACCATACCACATTGGTTGGTTGGCTAATTTTATGTTTCTTAAATTTGGGGAAAATATTGCTGTCGCTTTATTGATCCATCGCAGAAATTACAAATGGCACCAACTATGAATGAAAGGAAGAATCAAACGGTAGGAGCAATTGGTTGGAAGTTGAAAACGCCGAGTAATTAATTCACAAAAAATAAAGCACTGCAACTTTCCAAAGCATATTGCAATTGTAGTGGTTACTTACCCTCAGTAATAGCAGGCAATGGTGATTTTCCCGAGTGTGATGTTAAGGCTTCAGTTATAATCAATGATGATATATTTTTGTTACTTATATCCAGCAACTGTTAAAGAGTTTCACATAAATGTAAATCAAAATTGTGCAACATAATTATTTTTCATTTTTACAGCACATTCATTAAAATATAATTCTGAATGTAATTGATTCATAAGGCACTGGTGTAACCAAACTGACTATTAAAATGTTGCATTGTTGTCATTTCAATAAACATGATTTTTTTTTTTATTTATTTGCAAGATGTGGGCATTGCTGGCAAGGCCAGTATTTATTATTTATTTATACAGCACTGAAACAGGCCCTTCGGCCCACCGAGTCTGTGCCGACCATCAACCACCCATTTATACTATTCCTACACTAATCCCATATTCCTACCACATCCCCACCTGTCCCTATATTCTCCTACCACCTACCTATACTAGGGGCAATTTATAATAGCCAATTTACCTATCAACCTGCAAGTCTTTGGTGGTGGGAGGAAACCCACACAGACATAGGGAGAACTTGCAAACTCCACACAGGCAGTACCCAGAATTGAACCCGGGTCGCTGGAGCTGTGAGGCTGCAGTGCTAACCACTGCGCCGCCCTATCCTTACTTGCCCTCAACTGAATGGCTTCCTTGGCCATTTCAGAAGGCAGTTAAGAATCACCCACATAATCGTAGATCTGGCGTCACATATAGATCAGACTGGGTACGGCCAGCAGATTTCCTTCCCTAATGAGCTTTTATGAACTAGATGGGATTTTACAACTGATACTAGCTTTTTATTCCAGATTTATTTATTAACTGAATTGAAATTCCCCAGCTGCTAAACTGGAATTTCAACTTGTGTCTCGATCATTAGTCCAAGGTCTCTGGATTACTAGTCTAGTGTCATAACTGCTATGCTACTGTTCTCTTTAATTATGAGCCATTGTCAGTGAATAAATGGTAATATAGCATTACAGATTATAATGGGGAATTACTTATCTTAATTATGCATGAGAAATTACAGAGATTAGTTTATAGAATTCTAAATCAATTGTACTTACTAACAATTCTACTTACTGAGAACTGTGCATTCTCTAGCTCTTTCGTGGAGGCGTTTATATGATCTGTGACAATAATTTGAGGCACGGAAGGTGAAACTGATGTGCTGCCATAGAAACCAGTATTCACATAATTTCCTAGATTAACATTCTGTGGTGGTGGAAGGGAACCTGCAAGATCAAATATCGGACTGGGATGAGAATAAAATGGAGGGTTTGCTGATGACGGAGAGCACATGTTAATGGCCGGTACTGCTGTGGAAATCGGTGCGAAAGTTTTTGTAGGAGGTGCTACATTCTGGTTTGGGATATCCTGGATATCTAAAGCTCTTGGACTGAAGACAGTTTCTGGGCTTGATGAGACCATGCGACCAAGCTCAGAACTTGATGTTCCCGGCGCATGGCTGAAGTTTTGGAGTATCTCATGAGATCTGCTGCATTCAGGAAAAAATGATCCAAGCTGTCCTTCTAGACTTCTCATGCTACCATTTTCAGCATTATTTGGCTGCTGTCCAATATTTATTTCTGGAGATGACAGATGAGGTGACCTGGAAATGTTGATTGGTGGAAAGACTGGAGAAGAGACATTGCGACTGGGGGACATCACTGGAGATTGTGAAGGAGTGCTCGGTAGGATTGTATGGGCCAGATGACTCATGCACATCAACGATAGCACATCAGCCAGGAGGGACAAAGGCTGTGAAGTTGGTGGCCAGCTATTACTTTGTGGTTGTAACACCTGTGGTATGTTTTTGCCAACATTCTCCGCTTCCTTTGTTGGAAATTCTCTTTGGGCAGCATATTTTGGACTCCCCTGTTGGTTCAGTGCTATGTTTAGAAGAGTGTTTGAACCACACGTAGCAGTAGGTAGAGACGTTAACCCTGGCTTAAAATTCTGCAATGATGTAGACATAAACAGGTCAGTTCCATTGTGTGCATCATCAGAGGCTGGAATTGGATCAAGATTGGAAAGTGCTGTAGCACTCAATGTTCCTACTGATGTACGGTCTGTTAAAATTGGTTGCAATGCTGCTCTGGGCTGGGAGAATACATTTGATGAAGCTGTAGGAAAATAAAAATAACAGGTTCATCCAGTTCACAAAGTCCTAGCAAAACCACATACAAAACACTCGAGTTTAATATGGTGCTTGTACCAAGAGCCGTTTTTGTTATCTCTCAGAACGTACTATCAGGAAAATATACATTTTAATTACAGTTACTATAGGAGGAAACAAGCAATTGGATGTTTAAGCGAGTCTGGTGAAGACAATTAGGCCATTATTAATAAAAATAGAAAATGCAGTTTCAGGTCCAGAACCAAAAAGGGTCCACAGTGGAAATGTTAAGTAATCTGCTCTTGCCACAGATGCCGACTGAATGTACAGAATTTTCACTCCGAAGTGGAGGCGGGCGTGCCGGCAATTTCTTGCCACCAGCTAGCGTGCCAGTCTGTCAGGATGTTCCCACTTCCAGCCTATAGGGTGATAGCTACCTGCACCAATTAGGCTAATTAAGGAGCCAACTGAGGGCACTCTTCACAAGCCATCTAGAACGCCCCCACCCCCCTGCCCCTGATGCGGCTGAAGCCTGTCGATGGAATAGTGGTGGCCTCCTGGTGGCAGGCCAGGGAGGGCCGGAGTAAGTCCTGCAAAGCAGCCCAACTGGGTTCTACTGGGCTGCGAGGGCCACAGACCATCCTGTGGAGGGAACCCCTCCGCAGTGACGGCTTGGCTGCTGTGGCCACAGTATAATTTGTTCAATTTGTGTCTTCAGAAGGCACCTCCATCTTGCACACTCGTGGTCCCCCACGTCCACTGGCAGCGCCCACATCTCCCAGTGAGGCTGCCAGATATCCAGAGCCTTGGGCACTCCCATTGGCCCTCTTGGCTGCAGAGCCTGCCCGCCATCCTTAATTCGTCTGACCTCGATTGGCCGCATCATCGAAAATCTCCAAGAGTCTGGGCATGGCCATCACTGGGTTCCTGACCTGGAATTTTGCCTGCATTGGGACCCTGGAACTAAAATTCAGCCCAATGTTTCTGGAATTTTTTGTCTTCAGATTCTATAGCCTTTACTAAACATCACAGGTGTAGTGCAGTGAGTTACATGTTGATTTTTCACCTCTTGGACCTGGAACTGAATCCAGCCCAAACAGAGAGGATACAAAGCTCGCAGTAGGAATTGGTTCGTACCATCCTACTGGTGCAAAGTGGGTGCAGGGAATGATCCCGGAGCCGTATTTTGTAGGCCCAAGGGCCAACAGACTTTAGCTCTTGGGCTTCATTTTAACAATACCGATGACCTGCCGATGCCCATTATGTATCCCCGGCAGCTCACTGGCGACGCTAGGATGAATGACGAGCCATTGCACCACCGTCAGTAGCCCTCAGGTAGGTCTTTGTGGGGGGGTAGGGGTGGGGTTGATCAGATAGGGGGCCCAGAATGGGAGCACTGTGAAGCCAGGAGGAGACATCCTGTTCCTGTCAGCTCCTTGGAGCAGGCCTGACATCAGCTCCAGTCAAGACAAACAGATTTCCTAAATGGGTGCTAAAACAGGTATTCAGCCCCTTATTAGATATTCAAGGAACCCAACGGCTGTTTTAGGCTGACACTACATGCCTTTGCAGCACCCAAACCAATACAGCATTCAGCGTGCTTTCGACGGTGTTCAGGCATGGGCAGTAGTTGGATCCTTAAATAGGACCTCTGCCCCCATTTTCCTCCTGAAAAATGGGCATAAGGTCCAAAACCCCCTCCATGGTGGCTGTAAGGTTACAAAAGTCAAATGAGTTTGGGCAATCTCAAGGCTGTAAAAAGTAGTTTCCAATTTGGCACTAATTGCCAGGAAATTTGAAATTCCACTCAGACTGCTGGATGGATCTTGCAGGGAATGACAATAGGTCACATTAGTGTAACAGAGTTCTGAGTTTGGAGTGGACACTTAATGAATGAGTAAGCATCTCGTTATAATATATCTGGGAATAAATGACGCTGGCACCAGCTGCCCAAAATGGAAAGCTTAGTGTTGACATGATTTGCCTTGATGAGAACAAAAAGGAATAAAAATATCAGCGTGGACTCTGCTACTTATGCGGTCATTCCTACTGCGCTCACTACCACATGATGAACTGCATCCCAATTTAGGTCCATTCAGTGCTCTAACCTCAGTGGGATTTAAATAGCATATACTGACTAGCTGAAATATCAGGGACAACTGAACTAGCCACAAAATGACTAAATCGAGTCCACATAATGCTATTTGGCGCAGGATTATACATTTTTTTCTTGGCAGCATGGGTTTTTAAGAATAAATCAATAATAATTACCATAATTTAGTCCCTACAACATGATCAATACTGTGTTAGGCAATTCTCACCAAAGTGCTTGCAGTTCTGATGCACAGTTGCCCAACATTTATAGGAAGTTATATAATTTCAGATTCCCCATAAAGCTATAATAGAACAATACATTCATGTGAAAAAAACAGATCATTCTGAAATCTTCACTCTGGCATTATATTTAATATATAGAGGTTTGGTTTTATAAGGCTTTCATACCTGTAGATGTGGTGATGATACAAGGCTCAGCTGATGAGCTAACTGTCAAAGGATCTGGCAGCTTATTTTCAGGAACAGGGCTGACCAGAAACTTCCTTGCTGTGGACTCTACCACATGACTGAGAGAAGTACTCACTCCATCTAACATAGAACAAACAGAACAAGGTATGTACTGCAACTCGATATCATACATCATAGCAACGAGGACTGGCTGGCATAGTTATCTGACAATCTTTGCAATTCTGTCTGTTTTATGCCGATGTTCTGCCACAGAACTGATCTCAATTTCTTCATTATTTTCAGTCCAAGAAAAGAACTGCTACCATATTATACTGAAAACAAAATGTACCACCAATGCAGTCAATAATTGTAATTTTCAATAGTGTCAGAGACTAAATAGTCAATGTGCTTCTAAATTTTATTAATATAGATTAGATAAATTTAAAAATACACCAATTTTCATCTGTTTGTTATAAATGTGTTGCATAGAATTCTATTACTGGCCTCTAAACTCAGTGGGGATCTGTGAACCTATCATCTGAAGACTCATTCATGCCCATTCTTTATTTTTGCTTGTTCTGAGGAAACATCATTGACCTGATATGTTAACTCCCACAGATGCTGCCTGTCCTGCACTTTCTGTTTCTATTTCTTTACTTTGCTTGACAGAGCAGTATGATTTAATTGGAACCCTTTCCATTCCATAGTGTGATGATTAATTTTATGAACTATTTATAGACAAACCTCAGGGCATTTGTTTTTGTTCAGACCTCACTGAATATTTGCTGAAACATAGATTGTTCTGTAAATGTCAATGCTGTATTGCTTCAACAGTATAATGTGTCTAGGAACACCTTAGCATTACTTATGTATCTGACAATAGGTTAGACTTAAACATAGTTCTCAGGGTATGTAGGCATTAATGTAATATCGAATATTTGGGATTATTAGAAAAACATATTTAGAAAAATATTAGTTTACTTTGGTAAGAATAAATGGGTTGTGACATGATAGTTTGACATCATCATTATGTGATTCATACTAACTGATATTTATTTTGATAATTTGACCTCTTTAAAAGTTCACATTTATTTAAAATAAGCCACCATTCCATTCAGTGTGAATTCTGGCACAATCAGTGTGCAGCATAAAATGTGCAAATCAACATAATATTCTTTTTGTTTTAGTCCCGATTCCTTTCATCAGCAGATAATATGTATCATGGGGTAACAAAGCTGAGCAAAATATTTTGCAAAGTCAGTAACTAAAGGACACAGATTTAAGATAATTGCCAAAAAAAATCCATGAGGGAAATTAGGACTTGTTTTTTTTTTTTACACACAGCTAGTTATGATGATCTGGAATGCACTGCCTGAAAGGGTGGTAGAGACAGATTCAATAGTAACTTTCGAAAAGGAATTAGACTTATTGCTGAAAATAAAGACATGTTGTTCAAGCTTTTAATCTTGCACTCATCAGGACAATCCACAAGAATACCAATGTAAGGGAAAACAACTTTATACTGTATGAGAAGAGAGTGCTGATTGGTTGTCAAGTGAACTCTGATTAGTAGAGGCATTGTAATGGAGAATGCACCAGTTTATGGTGACTGACAGTTAACTGCCAAGCTTTGTTTGAAATTTAAACCAGGCAGTTTGACTCTGATTGGTCAAGGCAATGCCCTGAGGAATGAACCAGCGAATGGCTGTCACTTATTTTGTTTAGCTGAAACAGGCGCAATGCTTGTACATACTTTTTCTGTCTGCAAAGAACAGGGCCCTGTGTATTAATAACGAGTAATGTGATATATGAACTTCAATGCCAGTGTCATGCTAGGTATATAGGCCGTATGTCCCAAAGACTGGCGGATCGTATCAAACATGTCCCTTCTGCTGCTCGCAACGGGCAAGGTACAGGCCGTACCCAACCAGACCGTGTTTGCAAAATGGCAAAACTGGCCCGTGTTTTCATCTCAGAGTTCTGAGTTTGAATTCAGCCTAAACTGGGAGAATGAAATCTAAGTCAGCTGACAAGGTCTTTTGTGAAATGAGTTTGAGTATTGTCAACCCAGTTCCTCGTGGATACAAGTCCACAAAACAGAATTACTTCAGCATAAATACCACTTTAAAGGTATAATAGATATAAAGGCCAATTCTGCAATGCAGACCAAAAAAAGGCATTAATTGTGTAGCTTACCTATCCCTGCTGAAGACAATAATGTGGAATGTGGTGCCTGGTTTAACCTTTCTTCTTCCTGTGAAACACAAGACTATATCACATATTTATATTACATTTATAAACGGCCAATGTTAGTCACTTGTTTAGGTTACAGAAAAATATTAATCTGTAAAATGATCAAACTGCAGAACCTAGGCAGGACAATTTTAACAGGATAGCCACTTTTCAACTGCCTAGAAGCATATTAGCATTATAGTATTTACCTATCAGTTAGCAGGTTTCATGTATGCATAGTTTGCAGGCCATACAAGCTGAAACACATTAAGCTACAAAATACTTTTGCTGGTATTAGTGGACATGCACTTAATGCATTCATACAAGATTCCTCTGTCCATCATTTAATATGTAGATGTATATTTGTTTATCATAACATACTTTAAGCATTACTGCACCACTATTGGCATTAGTAATTTCTAGCCTAATTATTTTATTACTCAATTTTACACAGTCTAAAAATAAACTTAGCCAAAATAAATTTATGGAAGTTAAAAGAAGGACTATTCATCAGCCAAATAAAGGGAAGCTTGGTAACTGGACTCTCTCCCCAATATGTTAATAAACATATCAAGTTTGTTATGCAAGATGTGATAAAGAATGATCAGGTAGTAAGGGAGATAAGGAGGTGGGCTGTTACACTGGTTCATAAGAAAAGTAATAAAAAAAAACTTAGAGTGCTCCTTACCTGAGAACCATGGGAACTGGTAGTACTCAGCTGCTTACTAGCTTTATCGGTACCATGATCCCCATGAATATCCTTCTTTAACATAGCCTCTGCTTTGTGTATGATTTCTTGCAGCTTGCTGACAAAACCATCTTGCTCGGATAGTAGAATGAACTCCCTATTGACCTGAAAATGCCACAGTACTTTCAGTCCACACCTCTACAAAGCAGATTTACCGTTCATGGCGAAGAGAAGTTAACACATGTTTTTGGAGTGCCCCACATTTGCAGAATTACTATATTATCCTAAATGCTCCATTCAACTGCTGCAACTAAACACTTTGATAATCTGACTGACATTCAATTTTTTTTGGTCATAATTTCAATAATAGTCATAGCATTTTCTCTTTACTTCATAAAAGAATGATAGTTTGAATGTACTGCAAAACTACAATCAGTTTACAATCTGGCATGCTTTTTTTTGTTGTGCCAATGTGGACCCTCCAGAAATAACTCCCAAAATAAAAGTTGTTCAATTCTTCCGTGCTCTCGAATTTCAGATCACGACTACAGTGGCATAAGGAGACAGCAAATGGAGGCCTGGCACTTTCCTGTGAGGTAAGGAATTGTAAGTGTTGTCTCCAGACTGCTGTTGGATGTTTTTTTTAGTGTCTGACTGAGATCAGAGGCTTAGGAGTGGGCTGGCCAGCTGCTCTCTTGGCTGCAGGATGCTCATGGTAAAACGCAATCAGCATTATATTGGCAGTTTTAACTTTTAATGGTTGAGCAAATCCATACGTGAATCTTCCTAAGCGATTTTTATACATCTCTGAGTAACAGTGAGCAGAAACTTGGTGGGGGGGTGGGGGGGGGTGGAAAAGGTTGATTACTTTACCACTCAGCTGAATTGTGGCGTATAATATGAGCAAACAAATGACAAACAAAATAAAAATGGAGAAGAAATAGATGAGAATAAAAAAGGTGGCAAGATTAAAAAATAAGTTGTAAATTTATAATCAAGGGTTATATGTAGATAATATTAAGGCCTTATAGAGTTACTAACAGCACTGCTTGATTTCATAGGAAGCAGGGGAAAAGACTTTTATGATTTTATGTCGGGCGGACGGGAGCTGGCCACCGTCATAAAAGTCGGTGGCAAACCCACTTCCGCCCTGCCCAGGGATCCGACCCGCATTTTACGGGTCCCCGGGCTTTAATTATTCTGAGGCGGGACTTCCAACTGCTTGAGGGAGGCAGTCCCGCCTCACTGAGCTGCCAATCATCGGGCCGGCAGCGCTTAGTCCCAGCAGCGCTGCCGGGAGCAGTGGCCACAGCTGGGACTGCAGCCCAGCTGAGGACATGGAGCTAGGTCTACAATAACAAAAACAAGAAATGCTGGAACCACTCAGCAGGTCTGGCAGCATCTGTGGAAAGAGAAGCAGAGTTAACGTTTTGGGTCAGTGACCCTTCTGATGAAGGGTCACATCTTGCATTTTGGACCAGTCCATGGACCACCTGGAGGACCCTCGCGGACAACCAGTAGTCTGCAGACCACACTTTCAGAACCACTGTTCTATCGCCACTGCTGAAGACCGATTTCATGCCTAGTGGTTCCTAAAGAAGATCTTTCTCATGTTTTACCTACCATAACTGCAGCAATATCTTCAGGAGAGTCTCCTTCTAAATCGAACTTGAATGTCACCATTTTGTTGTTGTGTGTCTGGAGTTGGCACTCCACAACTCGATCTCCTTTGTCTGAAATCTGCAGCGGGAATGGAAGCTATTAACAATGAGCATGCGCAACATGTGACAGCAACAGCTAGTATGATCTGTACTAACTGTATCAATTGCAGGTATTTCCTTGAAAGAAACTGCATTATGAACTGAATTCTTTGATGAAATAACAGGATGAAGATAGTGCAGTTGATGCTGATATGGACTTTCAAACAGCATTTGACAGAATACCATATAACAAAATCCCAGACGAGCCCTTCTTCTGGGCGGCACAGTGGCGCAGTGGTTAGCACCGCAGCCTCACAGCTCCAGGGACCCGGGTTCAATTCTGGGTACTGCCTGTGCGGAGTTTGCAAGTTCTCCCTGTGACCGCGTGGGTTTTCGCCGGGTACTCCGGTGTCCTCCCACAGCCAAAGACTTGCATGTTGATATGTAAATTGGCCATTGTAAATTGCCCCTAGTGTAGGTAGGTGGTAGGGAATATGGGATTACTGTAGGGTTAGTATAAATGGGTGGTTGTTGGTCAGCATAGACTCGGTGGGCCGAAGGGCTGTATCTCTAAATAAATAAAAAAAATAAAATTGTTAGAAAAATTAAAGGCCAGGGAATTAAAGGGCCAGTGACAATATTGATGTAAAATTGGCTAAGGGACAGAAAGCAGAGCGTAGAGTTCAACAGTTGTTTTTCAGACTGGAGGGTTGGTATTAGGACCACAGCTCTTTCTGATATATAATAACCTGGACTTAGATATACAGGGCATAATGTCAAAGGTGAATGACATGAAACTCAAATGTAGTAAACAATGAGGAGGATAGGAACAGTCTTTAGGAGAACATAGGCAGACTGGTGAGATAGATGTGTAGAGAAGTGTGAAGTGATACATTTTGGTAGGAAGAATAAGGAGAGATACTAAGAACTAAATGGTACAATATTAAAATGGGCACAGGAACAGAGAGGCCTGTGTGTGTATGTACACAAACCTTTGAAAGTGTCGACAAATCGAGAGGGCTGTTAAAAACAGCATATGGGATCGTTGGCTTTATTATTGGTAGAAGAGAGTACAAAAGCAAGGAAGATATGCAAAACCTTTATAAAAACACTGGTTAGGCTTCAGCTGGATTACTGGGTTAAATTCTGCGCACCACACTTTCACAAGGATGTCAAGGTTATTGAGAGGGAGTGCAGAAGTGATTTACTAGAACGGTACCAGGAATGAGTGACTTTAGATACCTGGAGAAGCTGGAGTTGTTGTCCTTAGAGCAGATGAGGTTAAAAGGAGATTTGATAGAGATGTTCAAAATTATAAATGGTTTTGGTAGAGTAAATTAGGAGAAACTGGTTCCAGTGGCAGAGGGTCAGGAACTAGAGGACACAGCTTTAATATGAATGGCAAAAGAACCAGAGGCAACATGAGGAAGTATTTCTTTATAAACAAAGTGAAGATCCTGGAGAAGGTGCAGAGGAGATTTACCAGAATGGTTCCAAGGATGAGGGATTTGAGCTGCGAGGTTAGGCTGGAGAAACTACTGTCGTTTTCCTTGGAACAAGGAAGTTGAGGGGAGATCTGATAAAGATGTACAAGATTGTCTACCTTATCTAAAACGTGTCAAAGAAAAGCTGTTCTCAATAGCTGGTGGTACCAGGACTGGGGACACAGATTTAAGATTTTGGGCAAGAGATATGGAGGGGTGGATGTGAGCAAGAACTTTTTTTACACAGTGAGTGGTAATGACCTGGAACATGCTGCTTACGAGGGTGCTGGAAGCAGAGACAATTAACGATTTCAAAAGGAAATTGTATGGGCACTTGAGCAAAATAAACTTGTAGGGCTATAGGGATAGAACGGGGGAATGGTATTGACTGGATTATTCTACAGAGAGCCAGCTTGGAGTCGATGGGATGAATGGCCTCCTTCGGTCCTGCAATGACTGAGTTGATATGATCTGCAATGTACTGCCTGAAAGGGTGGTGGAAGCACATTCAATAGTAACATTCAAAAGAGAGTTGGATAAATACTTGAAGGAAAAAAAACATTACAGGGTGATAGGGAAAGAGCAGGGGAGTGTGATGAATTGGAGAGCTCTACCAAAGACATGACAAGGGCATGATGGGCCAAATAGCCTCCTTCTGTGCTGTACCATTCTATGATTCCAACACCTACCAACTTCTACCTCTACTACTACTCCTGTTACTTGCATTTAAGTCTGCAGTGCAACAGTCCCACAAAGTGCAGCAACTGAGCATGATACTCACTATAAATGTGCAGTTATATCCCAGGCCCATTTTACATCAACATGTGTATTTGTTATTAATAAAGGCCCAGTGTAACATCCCTGAAACTACCTCTAGAGATTATGTAACTCTTACTGTGGGTAACTCTTATTGTGGGCAACACTCTTTCCTTTACAATGTTTGAGTAAACACGAACTTTGTACCACATTGTGAAGGGAAGAATTTTGTATGAATGTGTGAGAAAGTAAAAGTTGGGGAAAATAAATTCCCCTTAGCATTTGTGCTGCAATTTTTTGCTGGCACAGTACCTGGCCGAATTGAGGAATACTTACATTAAGAATTCGTAGCCTGGATCTGCCACGCCTACGAATGAGTTTGCTCGATATATGTTTCACTGGCAGTTTTGTTGATCCTTCTCCTGCAGATAGACCTTCATTTCCATCACTCATTCCAGAAGCAACATCTGAAGCATAACTATATAAAACAAACCAGAACAAAAACAGAGCTAACAATATCAAGTACAGTATCGGATTTCCATCAACTTGTTCAGTCGTATCTAGTGGAGAGAAAAATTTCTGAACATGCTACCAATGAAAATTCAATGTTACTTTTACAGGTTAAGCAAATAATGGAAGATTAGTGCTTATGCTTTCACTATGAGAAGGTAGTAATTCCATTTTAAGAGAAGTGTGATTCCATTCAATTTCTGCATGCACTACTAAATTGAGACTTTAAAAAAAATGTGTACTATTATTTAAGCAAGTCCAAATTATTGGACTCTTGTTTAAAAAGTGTTTCATTTAACCCAATAGTTACAGGCTATTCAGACAATGGCTGTAGGTTCTCATCCCAGAGCTCCTTACTCCTGGAGATTACTGCCAAAGATTTGGGCGGCACAGTGGTTAGCACCGCAGCCTCACAGCTCCAACGACCCGGGTTCAATTCTGCGTGGGTTTCCTCCGGGTGCTCTGGTTTCCTCCCACAGCCAAAAGACTTGCAGGTTGATAGGTAAATTGTCCATTATAAATTGCCCCTAGTATAGGTAGGTGGTAGGGGAATATAGGGACAGGTGAGGATGTGGTAGGAATATGGGATTAGTGTAGGATTAGTATAAATGGGTGGTTAATGGTCGGCACAGACTCGGTGGGCCGAAGGGCCTGTTTCAGTGCTGTATCTCTAAATCTAAATCAAAAATCAAATCTCCTCAAATGCTAGCCAATGTACTAGGTGCAATGCAACAAAACAATGGAGCCAAACTAGGGGAGGGAAAGGTTAAAAGAGCTAAATTTCAGTGCATCACATGTCATGCATGCAAAGATAAGGGAACTATAAAATAACACATTTTATGGTCAGATTGTAAAATGCTTATAGTTTTCAATGACTCATGATATTTATCCTTTAAATAAAGTTACTGAATCTCAACTATTGATGTGTCGCCCAAGTGGCTGCAGAACTCCAATTCTTTCACTCCAATTATTTAATCCTTCATAGAACAGAAGGTTTTGCTATTGGAAAAATTGGTCTCATTTTGACTTTTAAGTTATTTATTGACAAAGTAAAATTTATTTTAAATGTTGCAAGTACAAATTGTTGCATAATTTGTTATTCCACAAAAGTTGATAAATTCTTTATGATGGTACAATCATTTTCTTGTGACACCATAAAAAAAATCTGATCAAATATTCCACCCTTTCTGATATAGGTGTCTCTAACTCCTTTGTAGAGCTGCATGTTGTGGTCCAGAAAAGAATTAGTGTAAGTTACACACTACAGACTGGCAAATTTAAATGCCAGTCAGAGAATGAACACATTTATCCTTCATTAGATATATAAAAGTTGGAATACAAGTTGACTAAAAATTTAAAAGAAATATTGAATCTTGAGTTTATGGTTTATAGTCATTTTGATTTACCTATCAACTGGTGAATTTAGTCCACTGTGAAGAGACAAATGACGTTTTGAGGGAATGGTTACAGCAATGTTCTGCAATAGAAAGACACAAAAGGGAATAAGAATTATGCAACATTTATTGAGATACCATACCAAACAAACTAAAAAAAAAAATAGCTTCAGTGACCGGAAACTAAAGAACTGAACAGTAAGCTGGTGGAGGGGCGAGGATCACCCACCCGATGTACAACTGGCCTGACTTTCATTCCATTGAATGAAATAAAAATCAGACAAGTACTACAACAGACAGATGATCAGCTCTGCTTTGCTCCATCAGATTACTGCTCAGGGGGTCAAGATGAAAATTTAACCCAAATATGTGGAGTTTGGGATGTTTACAACATTTTTTCTCCTATATTAGTTATCTTGTAAAATATTAAAATAGGCATTACTTGTCACTTCAGAGTTCACCCTGTTAAAATCAGTACTTTCTAAAGTTATGGAACATGCTCTTTACTTCAGGAGCCCTAGCCTAAACAATGATTGGCAGTACATTTTTTGGCAAGACTATTCGACTATTGATATATGTTATGTACTTGGGAATTCTGTCCTTGAACACTGTTCTGAACAATTATTGCCTTGAAAATTTTCAAAGCCTTTGACAAGATCTGGCACTGCACACTTCTAACCAAACTACCCTCACATTTCCTCCCACCAACACAATTTTCACGGCTCTTCTGTTTTCTTGCAAATTCTTTTTCCATTAACAAAAGTTCACTTGGGTTCTGTCCTCTCTCTCACCCTGTTTCTTCTTTATATAATTGCCTCCTTAAATCATCCAACTCTAACCACTCTACATTCATCAACTTCCTTCAAATCACACAGCCTTAGTGCTCAGAACTTTCAAAGTCTGTTCCTTTCAAATATGCTTTTCATTCTTTCTGCATTCCCATGTGTTGCAATCAAGACTGTCTCTTACTCTAAATTATTAGTCGAGGGCATGAGTACTGTAAAACTCCATAGCTCCATTAGTCTTTCTTTCTTTCTACAATCTTCTGACTTTTGAAACCCTTGAAAATTTGGTGTCATCACTATTTACTTCATCTTGGTTTTCCAATAAAAAATTGTAATCGTTCATTGTAGTTTTAATTAAATAGCACATGGTTACCTTTTTTGAAATTATGTGGTACACTACATGAAGGCATTCTTCAAACCAATTAGTAAATCTACTTTTGTTACCTTGCAAAATATGCTAATAGGAAATCAAATGGTAAGATTTGATAGATATAACTATTCATAAATAAAAATTGAGAGGACGTGCAAAATGAAGCATATAGCTCAAATCTCTATGAATTTGTAGGAATCTACTGATTTGGGCTGACTCCCCAGCATCCTATAACACTGACTTACTGCCCTGGAACTTTAGACGAGCCTTTCAATAAACCCAAGTCTACCAAAATGCAACTGCACAGACTGAAAAGGATGCCACCAAACAAAATTCCTTAAATATTATTCTTGTAATTAGCTCAGAGGACTGCATTACTTTCATAAAACTTCACACTGTCTAAAAGAAAAAGTGCATGAGTTTACAGCTGCATGGCAGTCACTTACTGCTGGAAACTGGAGTCCAATTCCAGATTTAGGTGTTAACTGACCAGCCATGTGCAAACTGTCATTGGAATCCAAGAAGCCAGACGAACTTAGATAACCATCAGTCTCGCAATCAGCTAATTAGAAACACAGAGAAAACAATGAACACGATAGATTTCAAAATGGCCTTGATTACATCAATTTTATTCTTCTTGTGTTACATTTTAACCAAGAATACAATAAACATTCTGATAATGTTTAGGTGAATTTCAATGACACACCTAATAAAATATCTAACCCTAAACTCCAAATCAGTGGAGCAGAAAATGTTACCTTTTATGTTGTAATGGGCCCATAATGTAGTGCATCAAACTGGTGAAAATCCAAAAGATATATATAGACTTTAATTCTTTGGAAAATAGGTTTGTAATGGACTGAAAATATTGTGGCAAAGGAATGCACGGTAATATTTCTAATTATACGCCCTGCCAATGTCATCGGATCTGATCTAGGTTAGCCTCAAATCACCAAGAATTTGAATCCTGTGATCTATTACTTAGATGACTTGGCGTGTATTCCTTACATGATACAGGAACTCCCATGCCAGAAATGAACTGACAATGGTATCCCTTTGTGGTACAGTATGTTAGAACATCAATATCCTGCTCTACTTGACTTTATAAAAATTTACGAAAAAACACACTTGTTTTTTGTACATCTATTCCTACATTATCACAGATAGGAAAAGCAAAATATCCACAAGCAATTACCATCTTTAATCTTTTTGTGGCCCAATACTAATAGTTTTGTTTGAAGTTTTCCTAGTAAGTATATTACGCTATTAAGCAGCAAACCTGTGAATACATCTGTGGTTTAAAACCAGCTTTGGAAATGATTTCAAACTGCACTAGAGATTTTCTGCATTGTGAGTCCCCAATTCTTTCGGGGATCACACAGAAGCAGTCAAGACATTTCCCCTCGAAAAGAAGGAAAAATTGAAAACCGAAGTAGGCTTGCATAACTCCCACATGAGGAAACCTAACAAAGACTGGAAAATACATGGAAACCAGAGCTAACAATCAGTAGTGAAATAAAACGTTATGCCGTTTGTGCTTAGAAATAAACTCAGAATTGACAGAACCTTAAATAAATCAATAGTGCTAAGCACTATTTAGAAATGAAACAACATGATACAAAATTATGTCAATGAAACTAAATATCGGCTGGGCCATGTAGCAGTCAGCATGTGTTATACCACCTGTTTGGCCTTTCTGTCCATGGTGAATTTATCCCCCAAATGCCCTAGCTTGGTCCCATACAGTTTTAAAAAAAAAATGTGGGTCCATTTAGAGTATGACTAGTCTAGGATTGAGCCACAAGATGAGATGATTCCAGCTACCTATTTATTCAAGAGAATAAAATGATTTGAAATGTATTTATTTATTTCAATCCAATCTTACATGTAGCTGAAGAATAGTTAGTATTTCTATAGCGAAAAGTCTGATGTTGATCAGCCTCTGGCTCCTCGGGCTCAGGTGGAAATGGAGGATTCAGCAGGATCTCAGTAGGACCTGTGGTAGCTGGAGACTGGGAGAGTTGAGTAGCTCCAGGTGCACTTTCTGTTGTGTCTTGAGGCAGCTTTAACTCTTCCAAGAGTTCATAAATCTTTTTCTTTTTCTCTTGCTCTTTTTTCTTCAGTTCCTCTTGCATACGTTGATTTCTTTCACGTTTTCTCTTGACCTCAGTGACACGATCTCTGATGGCCTTTGCAACTAATTTGTAGTCAGCCTCACACACAAAACCCAAGGTTACCTAACAAAAAGAGATACACCACACACTCAAAAGCAGGCAGGACAAAATTTTGCAGAAGATAAACTAATTTCACATCTACACACTTTTGATCTTCTGGTAACATACCAAGTCTCCCCTTGTGGGCTATACATAAAAGTCAATTTAGTTGAGAGATCTCACGTTTTACATTCTAAGCAACAGTACTTCTCTGAATACGAAGTGAAATATCTCTACACCGTATCTTTTGACATTATTGGATTCAACGTGTAATAGCACTAAAAGAATGATACTGCTCATCTATCGTCTTCAATGAATAGATAGTATATGTACATAAAACTGATAGAAACTGAGATTATCTGCACTGTAATCTTTGTTCCTCGAGACTCCACAATTGATTATGCTCAGCAGGCTTGTGCTGTTTTAGTGTGCTGTGTTGCATGGGTCTAAACTGGCTACAAGATCCAGGTTCGATTCTTGATTTGTGTTGAGTCAACATATCTCAGCTGGAACATTACAGTAGGCCTTAGTGCTTCTCGGCTAGGGAAGGGGCAAAAAATTGGCCAAGGTTCCTGATGCTGATTTTTGGGCAGCACTGGCATGGTTTAGATGGGCCAAATAGCCTCCTTCTGTGCCATATGACTCCTGTTGGAAAGCACGTGTGTTGATATTGGGTGACGACCAAGCTGGGATCAGCAGTGATACATGGCATGTTGCACAGCCTACTGATGCATGCTGTCTAAGCTCACAGACACAGTCACTTGGGCAAGCAATCAGAGGGCTGTCAATGCCTATGGAACTGTACCCTTGCAAAAGTCTGTGCCTTCATGACAGGAGCAAATTGGCATACTGTATAAAAGCATATGGTGTCGTAGCATCAAGCTGCAGAGACCAGGATGATTTCAGATTCAATCCTTGGTCTGTGGTCAGTTAGCTAATCAGTGGGTGTGTGATAATAAAAACAAGAAATGCTGGAAATACTCAGCAAGTCTGGCAGCATCTGTGGCGAGAGGAGCAGAGTTAATGTTTCAGGTCAGTGACCAGTGGGTGTGTGACATTGATTGTAGTCCCTGAGCTGGCAAAATGGAAACTGACTGGGATTCTTAATCCTGATTGGTATCTGGTGACCCCCTACTGGATGAATGCAGGATGGGCTCAGTGATTATGACTCCTAAGGTTGTATAGATAGCAATCACTCATCGTGTAGGCTTCAAAGCAAGCACTTCAAGTTTATAATTCCAAGTAATCATTTACAAGTGCAGAGCTCAAAAATGCAAAGAGATTAACATTCTTGTAAATCTTGACATTGTAAAAAGGTAAGAGTCCCATCTCTCCGGAACATTTAATCTTCATGATTTGTTTGCATATCCAAATAAGCGTTAACATAATTCACTTTATAGGGGAATGGCCTCAACAAATCACACAGTTGTACTCTTCCATAAGAGCTAGGTTCTATCTATATGAAGTGCAACTTCTTTTTAATCAAGTTAGAGCTATCCAACTACCAGCAGAGTGCCCCACCCCCACATAACCAAGCAACTTCCTCAAAACAAAGGTGGATCCAATAGACTCACTGAACGCATGATTGAAAAAAAAAATTTATTACTTACCTCACATCATTTCGAACTTGAATTTATTGTTATATAAAATTAAATCCTGTATCTGATTCTGGGTTCATGATGTGAGGTTGGCTTTCCTTTAAAAAAGTTCATCTTGGAGCATTTACAGCTCATCTCCAATACCATCATTTTCATTCTGACCACCTGATTTTATTCAACCTAGAGCATTTGATTGTTTGGGACTAGTCTCATTGCACAAGCTTTATTTTGGGTGCGACCAAATGGTTTGGAATTTCCTCAATCATATTTACTTAAGAATTGTACTGAGCTTCATGCCGGTTTCTTGCTAATGGGAATTTACAGCCAATTTACCAATTGCAATATAACTACAAACACCCTGGCTGTAATCAGCTAAAGTGAGATAGTTTGTGAATTGAACCAGAGACCTCTCTGAGCCAGGTGCTACCTGGAGAAACCTGCTCAACCATTTGCAGAGCTGACTCAAGACTTAACATATGAACAAAGAGTAGAGGCAAACATGTGTTGAATTATGTTGAGGAATATTAACCATTGAGGAATGTTGATGGAGTGAAGATTATTTTTCTGAAATTCTAAAATGCTAAAAAAGGTTGTATAACCTAGTTTTCACACCTGCTATCTGAAAAACGACTAAGACTAGCCTTTGTCAGCAGTGTTGTCACATGGAATAAGTACTAAAAAAAAAACCCAACATAATCCTGTGCAAATGTCTTGCTAGATGAAGGCCAATTATCCAATTTAGTGGTGGCTGTCATAATTTTGTCAAAAACTAAATCTTTCTACTTCCATGGAAATTTTCAGACAAAGCAAAAATGAAATAGTGGCTGGATCATTTACTAATTATTCACGATTTTTTTTTTAGCTGGAACTATTTCAAAAACATTTTGCCCAAGAGTCATGTTTAAATCCAATATCTAAAGTGTTGGATTAAATGCACATAAATCAACTAAAAAGGATCAAATAAAGTCAGATATTTTGGACATTTTCATGCAAACCCAACAAAGAAAATCTACATTTCTTTCAGTTCTGCATGTTAACTATGTATATGTGTAAGTAGTGGTAACTTTACCATTTCCTGTGCCACCTCCTCTGAAACATCTTTATACAGTTCAAAGAGGAACTCTATAGCTTTGTTGTCTTTGTATTTGCCATGGAGCTTTTTTGAGTCATCCATGCGGAGCCAGAGTTTTAGGGCAGATTTTACTCCATCATCTTCCTCTGCAAACTCTACACGGACCCCAGTGTCCTCTTGAAAGAATGAGTGGTCAAGAAGATCCTGAATGGTGTACCTGCTCAAAAAGAGAATAGCACGCTGGGATTAAGCCAGTTGATGGATTTGACAATTAAATATCTTCCCAAATATTTGAGTTTCAGCATTATTTAGAGATTTGAAAATTTGGGTAAACATGGTTACTACTTCTTGGTTAAATGGATAAAAAATGACTTCAAGCACGTTCAGATTCGCTTTTGCAACCAATATCTCTTCTATTTAACTAATTAATAAAAAGGTAAAGCAATTACATCTCAGCATTCTAAAAGTGAACTGCTACCAGGTATCTCTCTGAAACAAGATTTCAAAAATGGATCAAAGTTATGCAAACTTTTTATGGGTGACTTTAACATTTCACGCAATTTTAGCTTGCATTGTGATCACTAGTCCTTCTTAAAAAGGCTCATAATGAATTCACTTTCTCGGAAAATGTTCATAATAGAAATAACAAACAGAGAAAATCTTAAAGCATTTACAATGTCACCATACATACTCCAGCTCCTATCCCTTTCTAGATTTGTGATTTGATAGCATCCAAGGTCTTGCTGTTACAATTATATGATTGTAGTTATGCAATTTGTAGCCCTCCCTCCCACTTTAGGTGACCTTTAGGCAAGTAGAAGAGCAATTTCATCTTCAAGTGCTCCGAATAAAAGGCTCTGCAAGAAGACTGAAGATTACAGATCTACTATCTGGCAATGATAACAGGAAGGTGCAGATGAAAGGTATTGGAATGGGAGGCAAAAATGGTACAGTTCAATTAATCTCCTTGTACCTTGATCTGCAGTTAAAATGAATTAGTATGCACCAGCGTGCAGGCTTCAATACATTCCTACAGTCTATGTTTCAAAATGGGGATGCAGAGGGGACTCAGGTGCGAACAAATCAAAGTGGTGGACATGCTTTTAATCTCGTGCAGCATACATTTTTCAGGAGTTGATTGGCCTCCTAGGCCTCCAATATGGCGGGCAGGACAGGCATGCTTACTATCAGTCGGAAATGTGCCACCCGCCACGATAGTGTAAGCAAATAAATTGGCATCCGGGATCTCTGCCTCAGATTGGTGATAATCCCTTCTCATTTTCACATAAGGGGCCCAACACCTGTTTGAAGCCCCATCTGTAATACTGGTTTGCTGTGGACACAGCTGACTCCAGGTGGCCCTTAAAAGGTCCTCTGCAGGCTGCAATCAATAAATTAAGAGTTTTAAAACACACTTACTTGAACACAAAGCAGGCACGACGCACCCCGACCACCACATTTAAACCATACAGGCCGCAATGCCTCCCTGATCCCTGCCACTATTGCCCTTCCCCCAATGGCTGCTGCTTCCCCTCCTTTGATCACCTCCACAACCCCCTACCTTCCTCCGATCCCAGCATCTGTTTTCCCCAACTGATCACCACTACCCACCCTATCCCAGCCATCATTACCCTTCCCTTATTGCACCCCTTTCCTGGCCTGATTACCCTACCTTCTGATTCGCTAACTCCTTCCTGACCCGACTGCCCTACCCTTCCCCTGACCCTATTACCCTACCCCACCAACTCACCACCCACTCTGATCTCTGGTTCCTTATAGCTGGCAAGCTACCTGGCGACACCTATTAGGTATCCACAGCTCGATAATAATGAGGCCCAAGACCCAATATCACATGCGCCATGGGCTTATCCAGTCAGATGCGTGGACCTAGGTACAAAATCACTGTGTTATAGCACAAAAATCATCAATTTTTTTTTAAACCTTGCATTAAAACAGAACAAGAATATAACAACCCATTGAGAAGGAATCAAATTAAATATTGACATTTAACTTGGCTTTTAAAAGAGGTTTATAAATGGAATGCATACAATTGGCAAGTACATACATCTCTAGTACCAACTGGAAACTGCCTAAATCTCTCTCCATACAATGCTGTTACATTTGTCTTTTTAATTAAAGAATTAGAAATTGCCTGTATCCTAGCTGGCTATATGGGACTGGGAGGGACAGTTCACAGATCATTGATGAACTTGCTATCTATTTGCAAGATTAACCTACGTCACCAGACAAATGATGAGCTGATTCTTACCTCTCATCTTTGTTTTGGCGTATGCATCCTTCAATAATCTCTTTGAGCTCTGGGACTTTTACTTTGTTAAAGCTGGCTGGCTTAACGCCCTACAGAAAAACAAAACACATGCAGTAGCCTTTAGTCTAAAACAAAGTGCAACCAAATGGGTAAAGTGTGGTGCGTAGCAATGATTAACTAGGTAACTTTTTTATGGTATGCATTTAATTATATCCCACAAAAACCAAGTAAACAAGTTCAGTAACTTTACAAATCAAGTCACATTCGATCATCACAACTTGTGTTTGTAATAGCTCATTGCTGTAGCTGTGAAGTATTAATTCATTTTGTGCGATTGTTCCAAACTACATGGAGAAGGTGGTGAGCACTTACTGCTGTATTTATACACTACAGACTAATTAGCTTAAAATAAATTCCAAATTGGACAAAGCTTTTGTTTGATTAGAAAATTAAGTATTTACTTACACGTCTTTTTCTACCCAGTGTGGTTATATATAGTTTAGCAAGTTATTAGCTAAATAAGCACGATGTTGAGTTGCCAGGAAAGAAAATTAAAACAGAAGCTGACTAAAGACCTTACAAACACCAAAGTGTTGCAGCCACATTATTTGCAAATGCTGAAGCAAGTGCTGCACTCATAATGAAAATGTGCATCATTCTTCAAAATGTCAGGTGTAAACTGGGGACAAGTCCATTGCACAGTCTCAGTTTAACCAGTCAGATGGAAATGAGCTGATCATGTAACCTCCAAAACTTTCCAACAAAGTAATCTAATCAAGGAGAATTGAGTAACTGGCCTACAGTCTTGCTGTTTATTGCATATCAATGTCAGCTTATTCCAGCATGAGCTAGTGCTAGCGGCTTTTAAGAAAATTAAATCAGTCTTAACTGCATTTTCTTCTCAGTAACTCAGACCATATATTGCAAGTACAAATTTCAGTAAGGTCAAAGACATATAATCAGATTGGCATCTAAACAGTTCAGCATCATTAACTAGTGGTACTTTGATGTTGGCCATTTTCCAGAACTCTTGAAACATCCTGAAACAAATATGTAGAACAGCGTACAAAGATATTAGGCCAAAACATCACTGCATTACTGAACTAATTGATCCAAAAACTTGCTCAGATTCACATGACCCCCTTCCCTAAAAGTGCATGTTGTACAGTCGGACATAAACAGGCAACAAACTTCAAATACACTTCCTTTATTCCCAAATTGACAACAGATGACACAATATTATTCAAGCTGTGCTCCCAGATGTGTATGTGTCCCAATTGAGATCAGCCATTCCTACAGATTGACCGATAATTGCCCTTCAGAAAAACTGGTGATAAGCAACAAATGTTGGCCTCACCAGCGACGCCCACTTCCCATGAACAAATATTTTAAAAAGTGGATGCTGACAATTGTCATGCAGACCCCCATCTGTCAAGAATGAGGCATATTGGTGTTGTCATATGGGCATTAATTTTGAACTATTGCTGGAGTGAGGAAATGACTTGAACAGATCAGCTGTGGCTGGAAAAAACATCTGCACATTAACAGATGGTGCTTGTGTAGACAAAGGTCCATTTCCTGACATATTCAACCCACAACGGATGTTGATCACCGGATAGTGAGGGGGTGGGGAAGAGCATTCCAGAGCCTGCTGAGGAGATGCACAGGGGCCAGGACTGGTTGGACCAGCTGGTCACATGACTAACAGGCAGTTCCAGGGTTTTTTGAACTGGCCACAGAGAGTTTGAACTCAAAGACTGTTTGCTCCTGGACTGAGAAGAGCTCTCCTGTCTGCTCCCATCTCTTTCTCACAAGCCTCTGAATCTACTGAAGACAAATGAACCCCAAGAGAGAAAAGTCTCCTACAGTGCACAAGATTTAAGAATACTGAGCCCCAATGAAATGCAATATCTACCTACAATCAAGGACTCTACAGCAGCTCGAAGAACCGTAACAAAAAGACTTCAGATATTGCCTCGAACTTTTCCACTTTATTTTTCTTCTGCTCTTTTCAGTCTCTATTTGCGCGTGCGTTGCATATGCATGCTAGCGTGGGTGCGTCGTGTATCCTTAGGTGTCAACTGAATTAGAGTTTAAGTTTAAGTTTAAGAAACTTTTTCTTCTTTCAACTTTTCTTCTTTAAACCTAAGAAAACCTGTTTGTGCTGGTTTCTTTGCCTTATAATTGGAAAGCGGTGAACAAGGATTCACCAAGGGGGAGCTAAAAACACGATGTGTTTAAAATTGAACCCTGTTACGGTAAGACCAGGTGAAGGTTGAGAGGGACCCCTTGACACCTTTCTCATCTGGTCGTAACAGAATGTTCTGGCATCCAGATGGCTATTGTGAGCACCTGGAGTGCTTGAGAGACTTACCTAATGGGCAGGCTATTCTCTTTCTCCCTCTGCCCAAACCAACATGTTACTATGTCCATTTTTCCTACTCTATGGGACTGATTTTAATGTGGGGCGGAAATTAACCGTTCGCCGTGCCCAAATATTAACAGTGATTGTAACATCGATCCCTGCAGGACACTACTGGTGACTGGTCTCCAATCAGATCCAAATCTATCTACAACCACTTTCTGTCAATGGGCTTTCAGCCTGTTCTCAATCCAGCACAGCAGATTGTCACTAACACCTGAGGTTTCAACCTTGCAGAGAAGCTTCTTATGCAGAAACTTCTCAAAAGGTAGACAATAGCATGCTGGATTTCCCTCATTCACTACTGTGGTAACTTCTTCAAAAATACAAATCAAATTAGTAAGACAAGGCCTCCTTTTTCTGAAGGCAGATTGACTGTCTCTGCTATGGCCTTCTCTGTCTTAGTAGACATGTAGTGCATCCCTAATGACCTTCCCCATCACAAATGTCAAGCTAATGGGTCTATAAATCCATCTTATTTGCCTTTTTAAAGATCAGAACTACATTAGCCTTCTTCCAGTATAAGGGAACTGTCCCCAACTCCAGCGAGCTGTTAAAGATATCAGCAAGAAGCTTGCACAGCACATATCCTATTTTCCCCGAGAACCCTAGGATCAACATCATCTAGGAGCGACTGGCCTGTCTGAGATTCCTAATTCTTTCTAAAACATACCATCTTACTTGACTTTCCTCAATTTCATTCAGTCCCTCCTTTCAAACATGATCTGGATGATTATTCCATCTCTGTTATACAAACGCCTTTCCGTTTTCCATTCACTTCAAAGTTAGTAATTTGCTTTGGTTTAAGGAATGTTTGAATGGACAACTAACAGGGGAATATTTGGCTTGAAATCATTAACAATGTAGCCATGGGTATGTTTCCATTATGTTCCAGAAAACACATGTTAACATTTTACCTCTTGCACAATATAGCCAAACAGGTTGAAAATGTTTTGACTTTCAGCAGGAGGTGAAACATAACTGATTAACACTATTTCTAACTAGGATAATTAAACAAAGAACAATTTTTTTTTTTTTAAAAAGGTGCCCTCGTACCTCCGGAAATCTAAACCCATAGCATGTCCTAACTATTTATCACAGATCTACTCATGCCTATTACAGTATTGGTGACAATGTCCAGGAACTTAGTCTTCTGTTGAAAAGTAATGCAAAGCGGGTGGCAAATCTAGAACAACTTCCCGAAGGCCAAGACCGAGGCTTGCTTAAAATTGGGTCGGGCATCATTTACAGCCTTTTTTTTTCCTTTACTTGTCCTAATACCATCTCTTTTTGCTTGCACCATCATCCCTTTTGTTATTTAATCTCTCCTGCCTCTCACCCTGTCACAGACCTTCCTTTTTGTTCTTTATCCCCCCCCCCCCCATTCTCTACCTTTTTACTTGCTTAAAACCCTTTACATCTCTAACTTCTTCCAGTTCTAACAAAAGGTCAACCTGAAAAGTCAACTTTGTTTCTCCCTCCACAGATGCTGCCTAATCTGTTGAGTATTTCCAGCATTTTTGGTTTTTATTTTACTCTTAAATCATCTATTGTGTTTTATTAACAGTAGGGAGCATTCGATTCCTGCACTCCCCCAATGTGGCACCTATGCTGTGACTCACTGTCGCCATCTCCCTTGGAACCACCACTAGGAAAACCACACCCAATGGTTGATAATTGAATAGGTCATCATACTAGATGCCTGGGTGCAAACTCGCGCTCTAGAACTTGAGTACTTAATCCAGTCTAACACTTCAGAGGAGTACTAAGGGAGTGGCCCACGTTTACAGATGCTTCTTTTGAATGCAATATTAACAGATGCTGAGCCTGTCTATTTGGGTGGATGTAATAGACCCAGTGTCAAAAAAGAACAAGGAGTTTCCCAGTAGCTGGGCCAACATTCTACCCCTCAAACAGCAACATCAAAATAAAACACAGGTTAACTGGTCATTTGACTCATTTCCATGCATAAAATAGCTTCTGCATTTGCCTCATAATGACAGTAACTGCACATTAAAAATATATAATTGGATGGGATATACTTTAGGTTGTCCTGAGTGGCGTTATAATGTGTCATATAAAGGCATGGGTTTTTCATACTTACTTGAGGAGTAGAAATACTTGTTAGGGAAATATAGAACAGCAGTAAATACCATTGCTTGCAAATTGTAAAGTGGTTTCACTCAGGAATGTCATTGTTAAGTTAATAAAATTAAAAATAGGTTTCTACTTACGCTTGTTACTTTGCGATAGATCTGGGCTGCATTATGGCACTCTGAATATGGATATTCTGAGGTCGCCATTTCCAATAAGCACATGCCAAATGCATAAACATCAACAGCTTCATCATACTTTTCTTCATACATCTCAGGAGCCATAAATTCTGGAGTACCTAAAACAAGGAAGGGTAGGATCCCTGTTAGAGTTTATAATGCTAACATTTTGCAGATGTCAATGATTTCTTTCAAATATATTCAATCAACATGAATTGCAGATCTCTAAACCAATATCTGCACCTACAGTCCTCCTGACTCCTCCAAAACTGACTTAGTTTTTACCAGAGAGATGCTTACCGAGTAGTTAAAAATGTCAATATTACAAACACTGAATTAAATTTAAATAAGGGGCTATATTATAACGGAGGCCTTTGTTGCCAGCTTGTCTCTTGCTGCTAATTTTTCTCTCTTGTCTCACTTTCCCAGTTTGTATTGCTAACTTATGCTTTCTTTCCAAGATTGTGAATATTGTTGATGGCTTATGTTGATCTTTTCAGCTTTTTCTTTCTTGGCTTTTGGCTATCACTGTTGGCTTCTCACATTCATTTCTGGTTTATGGTTTATGCGATCTGCTGTTCTCAGTAAATCAACCCTCTGCTCTCATCCATTGAAAGAAAAAGAAAAAAAGACTTGTATTTATATAACGTCTTTCACAACCACCAGATATCCCAAAGTGCTTTACAGTCCATGAAGTACTTTTGAAGTGCAGTCGCTGTTGTAAGGTAGGAAACACAGCAGCTAGCTCTCACAAACAACAATGTGATAATGACCAGATAATTTGTTTTTTTTGTGATGTTTATTGAGGGATAAATATTGGCCAGAACACCAGGGATAATTCCCCTGCTCTTCTTCAAAATAGTGCTGTGGGTTCTTTTATGTCTAGCTGACTGGGTAGAAGGGGCCTCGGTTCAACGTCTCATGTGAAAGTGGGCACCTCCGGCAGTGCAGCACTCCCTCAGTACTACACTGGAATGTCCTAGAATGGGACTTGAACCCACAACATTCTGAATCATGGGCAAAAGTGTTATCAACTGAGCCAAGGCGGATATCTATATTCGCCTAACGATGGCGTCCATCCAGTTTGTCCATTAGTCTTTATTGGTGCTGTTTCTATGCAATATTTAGTCAAAATGATAACAGTTCTTATTCTCATTCCTTAGCAATAGATTAAACAGTTATGGAACCACATACTTTTGTTGACTTTTGCTAAGGAGCGTGTGCAACAACTTTAAACATTTAGCTTGAGCACAGCCAATCTGCACCTGAATGCTTCCTTGTCTGCACACCAAATCCCTCCTGGCTTTTGGTTAATAGAATGAATACATAATCGTGTATTTTAAGTAACTGAATTCACTTCTAGGTCTGGTATAGCACAGACAAAATGCCAAGTCGGGCTCCCTCTGCTCCAACCTTGAGTTTTAATTCCAGCTTTAATAAAGCACTCTCTATTGCAGCTGTTTGATGTTGGCACTTGGGGGAGGGGCATATTTTCCAATTGCTAATACATGCTCTTGGATATATTGCATAAATTGGATGTTACTGATTGAAAAAAAATGGAGCATAAATCCATCACACTCGATTTCTGACAATGTTGTGCATCATGGATTATTTCCAGCTCAATGTTACTTGAGTTTAGGAAACAGGCAGGAACCTAATCATCATGCTGAAGTCAGCTCCCCATTATGCTATTTAGACCGAAATTGGATTTTAGGGTGCTCACACCCATTAATCTACATTCCTGCCCATTAACAGTGGACAATATTGCTAGGCACAGAAATACGAGGAATTGGATTTGAACAGCACTATCTGATTATTGCTTTCAGTATTTTCATGCCATTTTAACCCTGCTTTTTTGTGTTTTGTTCTCTTTTTCTATTCTGATTTAGATGGTGACAAGACACTGTGGTGATTGTTAAGGAATAGCTTTATTTTTGACAATAATAGTGTAATGGGTTTCCAATTGGGAATCCTTTTTGGAGGGAAAAAAAAAATAAGGGAAGCATCAACGGATACAAGGTAAGTTAGGCTACACCAGAAGTGCTCTGTGCCCACCTACCAGTAGCTTTATACTTGGATCTACAGATAGGCGAGGACAGAGAATTAGTGAAAACCCCAGTTCCAAAGACATTGTAGGCCTAATGACATGTGCTCTATACAGGCTTAACTAACTTTAATGACAGATACGTGATTGAGTGTGGAAAGATGATCAACCACTCCTGCAGGCCCTGGCCATGAGAAAGCAGTTTCAGGGGTTCCAGGTCAGCACAAAGCCAGAGGTACATCTGTTCTATCTGCTGCAGTGGCACCTGCAACTAACACGCACTATCAAGGCTGGCACGGGCAACAACAGAAACTGCCAGCTGCTTCCTTTCAAACATGCTGCAATGCTGACCAATAAGGATGGCACTCTGAAGTAATAAACAGGGGCACTGTGTTCCCAACCACCTCATGCAACACCAGTGCCACTTCAGCAACCACAAAGAAAGGAGCAGATGCTGGACTGCTTATCACTTGCCTACAGCCTCCATTTTGTTTGGTTTTCCTATCACTTCATTTTTGCTGGTCACCCCTTCAGAGCAGACTATGGCTACCGATAGGTTGAAATGCTCTTTGAACAGGTAGGATAGTGATTTTAATTGTTTGAGGGGGACAAAGATCAAAGATCAAAGAAAATTACAGCACAGGAACAGGCCCTTCGGCCCTCCAAGCCTGCGCCGATCCAGATCCTCTATCTAAACTTGTCGCCTATTTTCTAAGGGTCTGTATCTCTGCTTCCTGCCCATTCATGTATCTGTCTAGATACATCTTAAAAGACTCTATCGTGCCTGCGTCTACCACCTCCGCTGGCAACGCGTTCCAGGCACCCACCATCCTCTGCGTAAAGAACTTTCCACACATATCCCCCCTAAACTTTTCCCCTCTCACTTTGAACTCGTGACCCCTAGTAATTGAATCCCCCACTCTGGGAAAAAGCTTCTTGCTATCCACCCTGTCTATACCTCTCATGATTTTGTACACCTCAATCAGGTCCCCCCTCAACCTCCGTCTTTCTAATGAAAATAATCCTAATCTACTCAACCTCTCTTCATAGCTAGCGCCCTCCATACCAGGCAACATCCTGGTGAACCTCCTCTGCACCCTCTCCAAAGCATCTACATCCTTTTGGTAATGTGGCGACTAGAATTGCACGCAGTATTCCAAATGTGGCCGAACCAAAATCTTATACAACTGTAACATGACCTGCCAACCCTTGTACTCAATACCCCGTCCGATGAAGGAAAGCATGCCGTATGCCTTCTTGACCACTCTATTGACCTGCGTTGCCACCTTCAGGGAACAATGGACCTGAACACCCAAATCTCTCTGTACATCAATTTTCTCCAGGACTTTTCCATTTACTGTATAGTTCACTCTTGAATTGGATCTTCCAAAATGCATCACCTCGCATTTGCCCTGATTGAACTCCATCTGCCATTTCTCTGCCCAACTCTCCAATCTATCTATATTCTGCTGTATTCTCTGACAGTCCCCTTCACTATCTGCTACTCCACCAATCTTAGTGTCGTCTGCAAACTTGCTAATCAGACCACCTATACTTTCCTCCAAATAATTTATGTATATCACAAACAACAGTGGTCCCAGCACGGATCCCTGTGGAACACTACTGGTCACACGTCTCCATTTTGAGAAACTCCCTTCCACTGCTACTCTCTGTCTCCTGTTGCCCAGCCAGTTCTTTATCCATCTAGCTAGTACACCCTGGACCCCATGCGACTTCACTTTCTCCATCAGCCTACCATGGGGAACCTTATCAAACGCCTTACTGAAGTCCATGTATATGACATCTACAGCCCTTCCCTCATCAATCAACTTTGTCACTTCCTCAAAGAATTCTATTAAGTTGGTAAGACATGACCTTCCCTGCACAAAACCATGTTGCCTATCACTGATAAGCCCATTTTCTTCCAAATGGGAATAGATCCTATCCCTCAGTATCTTCTCCAGCAGCTTCCCTACCACGGACGTCAGGCTCACCGGTCTATAATTACCTGGATTATCCCCGCTACCCTTCTTAAACAAGGGGATAACATTAGCAATTCTCCAGTCCTCCGGGACCTCACCCGTGTTTAAGGATGCTGCAAAGATATCTGTTAAGGCCCCAGCTATTTCCTCTCTCACTTCCCTCAGTAACCTGGGATAGATCCCATCCGGACCTGGGGACTTGTCCACCTTAATGCCTTTTAGAATACCCAACACTTCCTCCCTCCTTATGCCGACTTGACCTAGAGTAATCAAACATCTGTCCCTAACCTCAACATCCGTCATGTCCCTCTCCTCGGTGAATACCGATGCAAAGTACTCGTTTAGAATCTCACCCATTTTCTCTGACTCCACGCATAACTTTCCTCCTTTGTCCTTGAGTGGGCCAATCCTTTCTCTAGTTACCCTCTTGCTCCTTATATATGAATAAAAGGCTTTGGGATTTTCCTTAACCCTGTTTGCTAAAGATATTTCATGACCCCTTTTAGCGCTCTTAATTCCTCGTTTCAGATTGCGCCTACAATCCCGATATTCTTTCAAAGCTTCGTCTTTCTTCAGCCCCCTAGACCTTATGTCTGCTTCCTTTTTCCTCTTAGCTAGTTTCACAATTTCACCTGTCATCCATGGTTCCCTAATCTTGCCATTTCTATCCCTCATTTTCACAGGAACATGTCTCTCCTGCACGCTAATCAACCTCTCTCTTTAAAAGCCTCCCACATATCACATGTGGATTTACCTTCAAACAGCTGCTCCCAATCTACATTCCCCAGCTCCTGCCGAATTTTGGTATAGTTGGCCTTCCCCAAATTTAGCACTCTTCCTTTAGGACCACGCTCGGCTTTGTCCATGAGTATTCTAAAACTTACGGTATTGTGATCACTATTCCCAAAGTAGTCCCCTACTGAAACTTCAACCACCTGGCCGGGCTCATTCCCCAACACCAGGTCCAGTATGGCCCCTTCCCGAGTTGGACTATTTACATACTGCTCTGGAAAACCCTCCTGGATGTTGCTTACAAATTCTGCTCCATCTAGACCTCTAACACTAAGTGAATCCCAGTCAATGTTGGGAAAATTAAAATCTATCACCACCACCTTGTTGCTCCTACATATTTGTACCTCTATCTCACGCTCGCTGTTGGGAGGCCTGTAGTACAGCCCCAACATTGTTACCACACCCTTCCTATTTCTGAGTTCTGCCCATATTGCCTCACTGCTCGAGTCCTCCATAGTGCCCTCCTTCAGCACAGCTGTGATATCCTCTTTGACCAGTAATGCAGCTCCTCCACCCCTTTTACCTCCCTCTCTATCCCGCCTGAAGCATCGATATCCTGGGATATTTAGTTGCCAATCATGCCCTTCCCTCAACCAAGTCTCAGTAATAGCAATAACATACTCCCAGGTACTAATCCAAGCCCTAAGTTCATCTGCCTTACCTACTACACTTCTTGCATTAAAACAAATGCACCTCAGACCACCAGTCCCTTTGCGTTCATCATCTGCTCCCTGTCTACTCTTTCCCTCAGTCACGCTGACTTCATTATCTAGTTCCTTACAGGCTTTAGTTACTACCTCCTTACTGTCCACTGACCTCCTCATTTGGTTCCCATCCCCCTGCCACATTAGTTTAAACCCTCCCCAACAGCGTTAGCAAAAGCACCCCCAAGGACATTGGTTCCAGTCCGGCCCAGGTGTAGACCGTCCAATTTGTAATCGTCCCACCTCCCCAGAACCGGTCCCAATGTCCCAAAAATCTGAACCCCTCCCTCATGCACCATCTCTCAAGCCACGCATTCATCCTGACTATTCTTTCATTTCTACTCTGACTATCATGTGGCACTGGTAGCAATCCTGAGATTACTACCTCCGAGGTCCTACTTTTTAACTTGGCTCCTAACTCCCCAAATTCTGCTTGTAGGACCTCATCCCGTTTTTTACCTATATCATTGGTGCCTATGTGCACAACGACAACTGGCTGTTCACCCTCGCCTTTCAGAATGTTCTGCAGCCGACCTGAGACATCCCTGACCCGTGCACCTGGGAGGCAACATACCATTCGGGAGTCTCGTTTTCGACCACAGAACCGCCTATCTACTCCCCTTACAAATGAATCCCCGATGACTATAGCCCTTCCACTCTTTTTCCCGCCCTTCCGAACAGCAGAGCCAGCCACGGTGCCATGAACCTGGCTACTGCTGCCTTCCCCTGGTGAGCCATCTCCCTCAACAGTATCCAAAACGGTATACCTGTTTTGGAGGGAGATGACCGCAGGGGACACCTGCGCTGCCTTCCTGCTCTTTCTCTGCCTTTTGGTCACCCATTCCCTTTCTCACTCAGCAATCCTAATCTGCGGTGTGACCAATTCGCTAAACGTGCTATCCACGACCTCCTCAGCATCGCGGATGCTCCAAAGTGAGTCCAGCCGCAGCTCCAGAGCCGTCATGCGGTCTAACAAGAGCTGCAGCTGGACACACCTCTGAAATTTCCATTCAAATCTTTCAATGCTAGCTTCAGAGGAAAAGTTGCAGCAGATGCCATTTATTTAACCTTCAATTGACAGCATCAACAGTTCCTTTCCCAGTTATGTCATGTTAGGTGAAATGCTGACAATCCCAAACTTTAAATGGGCTTCTTTTACTGCAAGACTGATTGTGAGAAATATATGAAACTTTCATTCGTCATGTAGCTCTCTCTGAATGAGATTACCAAATCAGTGCCAATTACTCTCACATCGGAGAGAAATTTAGTACTTTGGACTCTACTCAACAAGTGGGATTAGACTGACAAACTACTTTCTACCATGACGCCATGTTAATCCAATTAATCAAGGTATAGATCTTAATCTGTGTTTACCTATTACACTTTTTGCAAATGATGCACTTTTTAGTGTTGCAAGACCAAGATCACCAATCTTTACAGAGCCTGTTGGCCCGGTGATGAAGATGTTATCGCATTTCAGGTCACGGTGGATGATAGGAGGGGACCGTGTATGCAGGAACTGTAGACCCTTCAGAATCTGTCTGCTCCACCTCTGTAGAACCTTATTCTTCATTGCTTTGAATCGCTTCAGGTACCTGAAAATTCAGCAGTAAAATAACATTGCAGCTTTGGAAGCAAATTTTTTCACTGTAATTTCCAAGGTTATCACAGGGTCAGTGCATTCAATATTGTGGTACATTGCACACTGTAAATCCTACCAAATGCCATCATTCATCACATATAACGTCACAAGGGATTATAGGGAGGGATAGGAAAGTTATAAAGCAAGTTAAAAAATGCTTTTTAAAATATCTAAAACACGAGCAGTTATTACAAAAGGGAAGAAAATAAGATGGATATTGTAACAGTAATTTACATCATGGTTTTTATCCTGTGTTTTTTTAGTTGTATTTAGTGTGCGCACGTAGAGGGTTAGATTTTGACTTTGTGCGATAGTGTAAAATAGCTGATAGAGTCGGCAGCCCATTTTATCTCTTTCCCGAGTTTTATTCCCATTGATTTTAATTTAAAGAAGATAGATGTTTTTGAATGAAAACATGCAATGCATAGTGTGGCACGGTCAGAGAAGAGGAAGGTACAATCCTTGGTGGATGGCGAGTTGGGAAGTCTCAGCTGGGGTGAAAGGGGTGTGATTGGCCATGAGCAGTCCTAGTTGTGGGGCACAACTTGTTCATAATTCCATCTGCTGATTCACATTCTTACCTGTAATGCCCACTGCAGTTGAATAGCCCAGTGATGTTCACTGTCCAGACTCACATATAAAGAATGACTACTTGGGCAAAGTGCCAGAGGCTTGTGATACCTCAAGGACCCTTCAGAAGAGATGAGGTTAAAAGGCTGGGGGGCGGAGGTGATGTGGGGGATGATCTTAATTTTGGAATTTCTTTAGAAATGCATCTATAACTTTTACAAAATTATCAGCTATCATGCATCTTCTCTCCAGCACACACATTGCAACTTGCTTGTCACTCGAGCTGCCACACTGTGTCCATATAAAAACAGACTGCAAGCTCTTACTTACGTTTTGAGTGTCCCTGATGTCATCAGTTCTGTCACCAGCACAATACATTTGTGACCTTTCACTGAAGATTTAAAGGAGTCATAGAAACGTACTATGTTGGGATGTTGCAACCCTTTCAGCATCTCCACCTCCTCACTGAACCTCTGCCTCTCCGCCTTTGATAATTTGCGAGTCTGGGAGAGGAAGAATGAGAATGTACATTTTTTTAAAAAAAAAAGCAAAAACCCACATTCAACTTTGAGATGAAATGAAAATCTAGGATAAAAATTACTATCATCGTCACTATGTAGCATGATGCACTGATACCAAATTACAGTAATTTAATGGGAGTTAATGCCTCCAGTAAAATAATGCAAGTGGAATTTGGGAGAACACATTTAGGATCTACATGATAACAACAGAAATTATTACCCTTGATATGCTAGCATGATAGTAGTAAACACCTTTAACACTTTAAAACAGTGAAGCACTACTTGCCAATTACAAAACACAGCACGAATAATTTATTTAGAATTCTTACATTAACATAGGAAATAGAAGCGGGAGTAGGCCATTCAACCCCTCAAGCCTGCTCTGTCATTCAGCTAGATAATGGCTGGTTTTCTACCTCATCATTTTCACACACAATCCCTGTATCTCTTGATATCTTTAATATCTAGAAATCTATTGATCTCTGTCTTGAATATACTCAATGACTGAGCCTCTCCAACGCTCTGGCATAGAGAATTCCAAAGATTCACCACCCTCGGAGTGAAGAAATTCCTCCTCATCTCAGTCTTAAAAAGGCCTACCTCTTATTCTAGGATAGTGTCCTCTGGTTCTGGACCCTCCCCCAGCCAGGTGAAACATCCTTTCTGCATCTACCCTGTCGAGTCCTATAACAGTTTCAATGAGATCACCTCTCATTCTTCTAAACCCTAGAGAATGTAGGCCCAGACTCCTCAATCTCTTCTCACAGAACAATCCCGCCATCCCAGGGATCAGTCTGGTGAGCCTTCATTGCACGTCCTCTGTAGCAAGTATATCCTTCCTTAGACAAGACGACCAAAACTGTACACAATACTCCAGGTGCCGTCTCACCAAGGCTCTATACAAGACTTCCTTACTTTTGTACGCAAATCCTCTTCTTAAGGGCGAGACTCTCGCATTTGAAGGTATTTTTCTTCCCACCCCTTCTTGATCTCCATGTGCCATGCACTATTTTTTTGTTGGGAATGATGCCCTCCTCTTAGACTTCCACCAATGCTACTCTGGAATCTGCTGCTAAAACATGGAGGACTCACCTGGGGATATTTTCCCCTTCAACGCCATTTCTTCCATGTGGGGGGATGGGTGATTTGTGATCAGTGAGTAACAATGACATGGCTAAGAAAATACAAACATACAAAATTTACAAGCTGGAAAAGACCAGCTGCTTCATCAAGCCTGCCACACACTATGATGGCTGGACTATCACAGCTAACCACTTCTCCCCGCAAACATACATGACACGACATTTATCCAAATTAGCTGGAATTTGCCAATGTTTGGCCCACTTCTCTAGCACATATATCTCCTTTGAATTTGATTGCACTCCTCTACCGTCTTAACCCTTGCACAGATTTGGGTGTCTCTGCAAACTTACTGACCATACTCCCATCATCACTGTTCAGGTCATTAATAAAGACCTTGAAGAGTAGCAGGCCTAGGACCAATCCCTGGTGAACACTATTAATAACATGTCTCTAAGCTGAACCACATCTGTTATCTATAATCTTTTGGCTGTGGGATTGGAGCCAATTCCTATTCCAACATTTAAAATTGCTATTGATAACACAAGATTCCTACTTCTGAAGCAATCTAGTATGAGGTACCTTACTAAAAGCTTTCTGAAACTCCAGGGAGATAATGTCTATTGGATTTCCCTGATCCACTACCCGAGTGATTTCTCCAAAACCTTCATCAAATTTGTTAGACATGACTTTTTTTGGAAGCCACTTTTGAATTTCTAATGGACGCCCTTCATTTCCCCAGTGATCATAAAAGCATCTTTTATGATCCTTTCTAGCATTACCCAAAAATGGATGTCAGGTTGATAGGCCTGTAGTTCCCTGGCTCTTATTTGTCCCCACTTTTTTGAAAATAGGAACTACATGGGCTAGCTTCCAGTCTAAGGGAATTATTGAAGATATGGGCATGGGCCTCATACAGCCTATGGATGGATATTATCCAGACCTGGACCCCTAAAAATATTGAGATTTCCTAATCTATCCAAACTGACATTACTATCCATGTTAATGCTAATAATACTATTCGATAATGAACACCCCTCATCTGGATCCTCTATAGACTGATGCAAAATAGTCATTTAGAAGCGTTGCCATAACCTGAGAATCATTTTTAATCTGTCCTTTAGTGGCCCTATACAGTCCTTAATGGTCTTCTGACATAGCTGAAAAAGATTTTGCTATTAACACAATTACACACCATCATATTTTCCACAGATCTCTTGGCTAATCTTATGGCTGTTTTTATCTCCCTTAATTGCATGCAATACGGTTCCCTGTTCTCCTATGAGTTAAATACCTCAAGTGGGTTAGGATGCCTTTAGTTTCAATTGAATTTGCCAGTAAGTGAACATGTGGAAAATCACATGCGTGAACCCACAGCCAGATATTCAGTGGCACGGCAGAGCTGTCACATTACTCATAATAAATATTACTTATAAAAAGCAAACTGATTTGACTTTTTAGCTTTTCCTGGCACAGATGTTGGATGTGCAGTGAACTTTATTTTTGGGGTTGTATGCGCATTTGTGGCTTCTGAAAATGCTCGTCTGAAGCCAGCTGCACATATGGAGATCACATTTACTACTCCCCAGTAGCGTTAGGGTGCTTTATGCTAGGTTTGGGGAGTTAAGTCAGCAGTTTTCCTGACTCATTGTCCTGTACACTCACTCAGCCAAAACAAGGAATTGTTAAAAGTTCTGTGCATAGGAAATTCTTCACCTATGGGATTAAAGCTATGTACAGGTCTGGTGCTAATGCTTTACAGGGCCAGGAGTATGGTTCATTTCCTTTTTTTTTTTGAGAGGCTCCTAACATGTACATTGCATAATTGGAAAACAAGTTCTTTCCAGAAATCTGCTACAGATTAAAACCAATATAGGGAGAAATACTGGCAGAGTGGTAATCAGAAACCCAGAGGCCCTGAAGACACAGGTTTGAATCCCATCATGGCAGCTGGTGGAAATTAAATTCAATTAATTAACAAAAATCTGGAACTGAAAAATAGTAATGGTGCTATGAAATAATCAGCAATTTTTGTACAGGCAAGGAAATCTGCCATCTTTACCTGGTCTGGCCTACACGTGAACTCCAGACCCACAGCAATGTGCCCTCTGAAATGGCCTAGCAAGCCATTCAATTATCAAGGGCAATTAGGGATGGGTAATAAATGCCCACATCCCATAAAAGATGTTTTAAAAATACCCTGCAATGTGACTCCTAAAATAGAAGCTGATGAGTATGATTCCCTGATGCCATCCAAGTCTAGAAAAACATGGAAAACGTAAATGCAGGCTTTGAGTCTTTGTTCCAACACAACAAAGGGATGAGATACTGAGCAAATTCTCAAGTTTTTTGGTACTAGCACTCATTCAAACCAGTCTACTCAAAACCCAAACTTGCTGCCAGTGCAAAAATGTAAAAATTCAGCTTTTACAACAGCCTGGTACACACTGGAGAGAGTCCTTGAACTGGTGGTTATAAAGGCACCTGTGGAATCTCCATCTTTACTGCGATCTGTTTTTGAAGAGGTGGAAATTTCTTAACCAGTTCAGGTTTTTCATCCCAGATATGCTGGCAGCTACTTTTGGGACCACTTAGTCTTTAGACCCGGGTGCACCTACCTCTGCCACTTCCCAATCCCACAACCAAAGGGTTAGATCTGATTAAGTAAAACAGATTTGTCATTTTACTACTGTCCACATGTTTTCTAAGCTGTCTGTATAACGCTACAATCTGTTTTTGATCACTTTCAGTCACGTCATCTTTAGCAGAACTTGATGTTCTTGCCAAAGTGATTGCTTGTACAGAAATAATGGGTATTCAAAAGGAGGATGGAAAGACATATTTATTTAGGACATCGATATATTTGCCCAAGATATTAAGTTACAGGTGTAAACGGGCACTGTTTAAATGATTAACAATGCATATAGTATTTCTTATCAAAGGAATGATCTGAATGAGGTAAATCCATTGTCCTTCAAAACTCCTCTTTATATAACTGCAATCAATGCAACAGCAGTTAATAATGCACTGGAAATTTTTTTTTGAGATAAAATCATTAATATAATCAAAATCAATACACTCAACCTCACGGTCATATTCAATGTTTAAAAGGATGTCAGAGTGAGAGAAATTTTGATGCAAATTTGTTACCTGCTGGATCAGAAAAACATGATTTTATAGGATGGTTGGTCAGGAGAAAACGGTTCCCTTAAATGAGTCATTTCAGTGCCCACTACATCGCTATTTCTGATAAGATAGCGATCGAAAATAATAATCCATATGTGTAATACGAATGAAGATAAACATGGCTAAGTTAACAATCTCTGGGCACAGTATTCTGCAACTGAACTCAATTCACTAGGATTCTACAAGAAGTCCAAAAAAAACTGCAGACAAAATGTGCTAAATGATAACAGCTGATATTTATACGACACCTTTAATGTAATAAAACATCCCAAGGCACTTCACAGGAGAATTATAAAACAAAATCTGACACTGAGCCACAGAAGAAAAGCCAATGTAGCTTAGTGAGCACAGGGGCGATGAATGAACAGAATTTGGTGCAAGTTAGGATACAGGCAGCAGAGTTTTTAATGACCACAAGTTTACGGAGGGTAGGACGTGGGAGACTGACCACAAATAGGCAAGTCTAGAGGTAACAAGGGCATAGATGAGGGTTTCAGCAAAAGATGAGCTGAGGCAGGGGCAGAGTCAGGCGATCTGGCAGAAGACAAAATAGGCAGTCTTAATGTGGATATGTGGTCAGAAGCTCAAATACACTTCAGGCAATAACAAAACATTTTCTATAATTTGCATATTACTATCTTTCTCCACTTAGCAACATGTGGAAAATCTCTGCACAGGAATGAAATGTGAATCCACAGGATTGTTTAAATCCAAATAGTACACACTGCATCTTGCCTACAGTCTCATGAAAGCGTTCAAATGTGCAATGACCATTTCAATCATATGTCACACATTTTGGGCTGGGAGGGGTGGAGGAGCGGGGAAATCAATTTTAATTGGATGTGGGAATGGTGGGAAGCAATTGAAGGATACAAGATTGAAGGTTGGGGGGGAAAGTTCGGGTATTTGAAAAATCAATTGATGGTCATTTCAGGCAATGAAATGACCATGGAGGGGTTGGGGAAGGGCCTGCATCACTTATTTTTATATTTAATAAAAATCGATTATTCCTTCCCTTTAAAAATTATAATTTGTAAGGGCTCCTCAGTGCCCTTTAAACTCAGTGGGGTGCCTGCATTCAGCGGCCACTGAGGAGCCCATGCGATATTTCGTGCAGGGGCTCATTTAAATAGTGGGGGCGGAGTGCCCGCCCCCGATGACGTGTGGGGGCAGCTGCCGTGTCCCTGGTAACAGCATCCGGCGCAACTACGCAGGCGCAGTGCCATTTTTAAAGGGCTTTAAGCCCTTACAAATTATAATTTTTAAAGGGAAGGTATAAACGATTTTTATTAAATACAAAAATAAGTGATGGAGGCCCTTCCCCAACACCCACCCACCCCCACCCCCCCCCCATGATCATTTCATCGCCTGAAATGACCATCAACTGATTTTTCAAATACCTGAACTTTCCCCCCCAACCTTCAATCTTATGCCCTTCAACCGCTTCCCACCGTCCCCACATCCAATAAGAATTGATTTCCCCGCTCCGCCACCCCTCCCGCCCTGAGAATTTTATTCCTCTCCCCTCCCCACCCGGTTCTCGCCTCGGAATTCCATGCGGAGTTCCGAAGGTGCGCAAAGGCTGAACGGAGGCCGTAAAATCGGCTTGGGATGGCAGCTTAAGTTATTTTGCATACATTTATTGGCAATCTGAATATGGAGATGAAAGGCCCGCCGCGTCCCCGGCAACGGGGTCCAGCGCCACCCAGCGGAATTTTACCGGCCTCTGCGCCACGACCCACGGTGCCAGTTAAATTCAGCCCTTTAACTCCCTATACTGATCTTTGCAATAAATGAGACCTAATCCTGTCTCAATAAATTATTTATTTGTTTATTTAGAGATACAGCACTGAAACAGGCCCTTCGACCCACCGAGTCTGTGCCAACCGGATTATTTTCTATTTCCATACAAACAACCATGTGGATTTAATTCTTCATCCTCACAAAGGCATTTTGTTTTTAAAAAGATGGCAGCCAACAATTTCTGTGGCTCCCCTAAACCTATTATAGAGAATTAAGTGATCACCATACACATAATTTTTTTTTAAAAAACAGATAAAGTTAATAAAAATAATTTAATTTTTAAAAAGTATATGTTTATGGTATAACGTATTATATGGGTTCTAAGAGATTTGAAGTCATAAAGGGTTTAGATAGAGTAAATAAAGAGAAACAGTTTCAAATGACAGAAGGGTCAATACCAAAGGGCATGTTCAATAAGGGGGAACCATGAAGGCATGACTGATTTAGTGGTGGACACAGCAATTATTCAGCAGCAGCCGTGACCCTTGTGAGCTTGCACATCGATCTCTGGCAGCTAGCAAAAGGATCTCCTGCTTCCTCATAAAAGGACCTCAGCTGCCAACTGACCCTGACGATCTTGGTCACTTTCTTCTCTGTCCTTCAAGGCATTAATCAATAGTCCTGTTTGTGGAAAAATTATGCAGGAATACAGCAAGCAACCAGCCATGCAAGAGACCCTGGTGGATCTGTACTGAAGCGTTCCCCAGATTTAAAAAGGTGCCTGAAGCATGTCTTCAGAATTCCTGTGGGCTGCTCATGGCAATCTTGGCAGCACCATGGATCCTACTGTATCCGTGCTCCATAAGGATCCTCAGGTCTGCTGCAGATTCGGAAAGTATTATAAAAATAATTCATCCAGTATATTTCACATAACTAGTACAATCAAGCTAACTTTTTTTTCAAATTCATTCACAGAATGTGGGCACTTCTGGAAAGGTCAACATTTATTGCCCATTCCTATTTCCCTTCAGAAGGTAGTTTCATGCTAGGCCATTTCACAGGGCAGTTAAGAGTCAACCACATTGATGTGCGTCCAGAGTCATTTAGGCCAGATAAGGACTGCAGGTTTCTTTTCCTAAAGGACATTAGTGAACAGTTTGGTTTTTACAGCAATCAGATAGCTTCATGGACATGACTATAGATATTAGTTTTGTTTATTCCAGATTTATTTAATTAATGAATTCAATTCATAACCTTCCTTGTTGAGATTTGAACTCACGTTTGAAGTTTATTAGTCTAGGCCTCTGGATTAATAGTACAGTATCGCCACCATGCTACTGTACTCACAGCCTCCTTATCTTGGCTGGGGTGGTGGGGGGGGGGGGGGGGGGACAGGGGTGGGGAAAGAGTTAAAAACTGATTTATAAAGTTTCAAACTTTCATGACTTTGCATGCAGTTTTGAACAAAGGATTTTTGGCATTTGCTCTGAAATTGTGACAACTTCATATTTCACTTAACTAATGCAATGCTCATTTGGACAGGGTGAAGACTGCATTAGGAGTAAGATTTCACAAAAGGCTCCAAAATGTCTTGAGACGTCATTTGATATTGATAGAATATTCTCCTTTGCAGCTTTGTGATCTTCCTGAACCAAACAACACAAAATACTCAATCAAACTAATCCCAAGCTCTGACCCAATCAGACAAGAGCAGAAATCTTCCTTGCCCTTAAACCAAGATTAGCCTCGGAGTAAAAATATGAAAACAGTAAAACTTTAATACAATCCACTTCTAGTAAAGAAATGTGACTATAAGATCTAGGGTAACTGATGGCTTACTATATTGCAAAATTAATGCACTGTTTAAAATTTTACATGGCTTGCAAAACTAATTTTCATATAATTAAACTAAGTTTAAAAAGTCCATGTAACATTGATGTTTTTGCCATCAATCAGCCGGACCTAGAAACCCTCTCACGGCAACTCACTCGGCTGGATTTTCCTCTGCTCCCCCTCCTGAAATTGGGTGGGGTAATAGTGGAAAAGGCCACAAAATCAGGGAATGAGCTCACTTGAACTACTTTAATTGTAGAGGCATCATTACTACTCAGTATTTTTTTTTATGTGAAGCAGGATTCCTGTTTTTCTTGATTTGTCTGGGGTTTTGAAAATCCCAGTCGTGGATTAAGTTAGAAGTTACGGTGGAGGCTGGAGTGGGAGTTAGTCTTAATAACCATACATTTTAATAAACTAGCACGGTTAGTTTACATTTCTTTCTCTAAATATTACATGAAAATAAATCATACAAAGTACGCAGCCTTGTCACTAACAGGTAACAGGATCACCTCCCTTAATTCAGTTTATTCCCTACTTGTCAATTCTAAAAATATATTAACTTAGTCATAAAGATTTAAGCTTGGCATTCAGACAAACTGCTAATGTATATCGTCCTTTGAGCATTTCCTACATTACAACAGTGACTACACTTCAAAAATACTTAATTGGCTGTAAAGTGCTTTGGGACGTCCTGAGGTTGTGAAAGGTGCGATATAAAAAAAGGACGGTAGCAACATGGATACGGAACTGGCTGAGTGACAGGAAACAAAGAGTAGTGGTTAATGGATGTTTTTCAGGTTGGAGGAAGGTTTGTAGTGGAATTCCCCAAGGGTCAATGTTGGGACCCTTGCTTTTCCTGATATATATTAATGACTTAGACCTTGGTGTACAGGGCACAATTTCAAAGTTTGCAGATGATATGAAACTTGGAAGCATTGTGAACTGTGAGGAGGATAGTGTAGAACTCCAGAAGAGTTGGAGACAAGTTAGAGGAATGGGCAGACAGATGGCAGATGAAGTTCAATGCAGAGAAGTGTGATGTGATTTATTTTGGTAGGAAGAACATGGAGAGACAATATAAAATAAAGGGTCCAATTCTAAAAGGGGTGCAAGAGCAGAGGAACCTGGGCATATATGTGCATAAGTCATTGAAGGTGGCAGGACAGGTTGAGAGAGCGGTTAATAAAGCATCCATTTTCCTGGGTTTTGTTAATAGGGGCATAGAGTATAAGAGCAAGGAAGTTATGTTAAACACTAGTTCAGCCTCAGCTGGAGTATTGCGTCCACTTCTGGGCGCCGCACTTTAGGAAAGGGGAGAGGGCATTGAAGGGAGTAAAGAAAAGATACACGAGAATGGTTCCAGGGATGACGCACTTCAGTTATGAAGATAGATTGGAAAAGTTGGGACTGCTTTCCTTAAAAAGGCGGAGAGATTGAGAGATTTGGTAGAGGTATTCAAAATCATGAGTGGTCTGGACAGAGTAGACAGAGGGAAAAACTGTTCCCACTCGTGAAAGGATCGAGAACGACAGGGCACAAATATAAAGTAATTGGCAAGAGAAGCAAAAGTGACATAAGGAAATTTTTTTTCAAGCAGTTGGGATCTGGAATGCACTGCCTGTGTGTATGGTGGAGGCAGGTTCAATCGAAGCATTCAAAAGGCTATTAGACAGTTATACGAGAAGGAAGAATGTGCAAGGTTACAGGGAATAGGCAGGGGAATGACACTAAGTGAATTGCTCTTTCGGAAAGCCGGTGCGGATAAGATGGGTCGAATGGCCTCCATCTGCACTGTAACAATTCTGTGATTCTGTGTTAACAGTTCTGGGGACTGAGTGGAGTGGAAAATGAATCACACCTTCTGTATCTGAAAGAACTAATCAAATGATCATCTTGTGTAAAACATGTATCTCCATAAATCAGATCATAGTATGAAGCTCATGAGTAACTATCTACCCTCCAACACATAGTAGAGCCAATTCAACTCAATAGGGAGCAACTATTCTAAGAGAAATTACTAACTTTGACGTGGACTAAGTGTGGATTGAATAGCTTTGGTTGGATCATTTAAGGTTGTGTTGGATCATTTCCAGGCTGATATCCACTCCTCTGTGCTCCACTGATGGAAATGGTTGTATTTGTACTTTGTTTGGGGCCAAGAGACTCCAGAATAACCAATCCATCATTAAAGAGTCAAAGGCTATTGAGAAAATGTCTACAGGAACCTTTACACATCTGACATTTGCAAATTTTAGTGATTTCCTGTCTACAAAAGGCAACTTCGTGTACACTGACCAACAGCTCAAATACAACCACTAAATGTCTTCATGAAAATAATCTTAAGTAATAAACAGCCTTGGAAATCATCTTTGCCAATTTTTTTGTAATATCTGAATGCAATATAGTTGATTAATTAAAATCACAGAATGAAATAAAACAGTCTCACTATTTGCTCAATCACAATAACTAAATGCATTCTTGATGGGTTTCATTCGATATCTTGAGATCTGTCCCCCAAATCCCAACAACAATGTTCTAATTAAAAGCACAGCTCAGACATTCAACAAGTTCTAATTCATTATTCCTTTTACCTTGGTAATTCAACATATTAAGAGATTTTCCACAGTATTTAAAAGCAACTTGGAAACAAAATATTTATTATACTTCAACATGTTCTTAATTCTCCTATCTGCTGGGTTACTCCCCTCCCCCAAAGTATACCCCAAGGCTAGCTGGGAGAATGAGAAGCCAGTCCATTCTCATGTTTCTGGAAATATTGCTCTTTCACCAGTTGCTCGCAGGCCAACAAAACCAGCTGGATTTTTTTTTTCACCCTCATGAAGAATGAGGGATTCCAATCTCATCTGAGATTAGGAACTTGTCTGATGGGCACAAAATGGCTTCCTATGTCTCCAAGCTATAGTGCATTCAGCTCTCCAATGCACTACACCATCAGATTTCCTGCACTTTTAAATAAACATTCAGAGTTACAAAATAGAACACGTGTTCTTGCTTGATGGAAAAATATGGAACGCTTCAAGAGAGTGGATTTGGAGCACAATTCTTCCACGCATGGAACTTGACTGTCAATCAAATACATCTGAATAGTATGAAAGCCATTTGTTTAATAATTTGCCTACAATTTAGCAATAAAAAAGCAATTTCACACATCGCTACAAGTAAAAATAAAAATGATACACTTTTTGGGGTTAGGATGCATTTTTCAGACAGAGTGCTAGAAGCTTTATCTCAAATCTAATCTGTTCTGTGCTATGCTTAAACTAAGTGCTTCTGGCACTGGTACTAGCTACACAAAGCCAAAAAAAATAAATCCTCAGTATTGAAATCCCTCACCGTCATTTAAACAAAGGAGTGGACAAAGAAAAAAAAAATGGCGATTCTGTTGGTTCTAAACTGCACCTTCATTTTGTGTTTTTGTCAGCTTTTTACAAAGTATTATTTTAAATATGAATGTTATATCAACTACTCAAGAATGGCAAACATTAAACAAGAAAGATATATCAAATATTTTAATAGCCAAATGCTAAATTCAAACCAGAATTATGTTTTATCTTATTATTAGTACCTTTTCCATGCAGCCAGATTTTACAAGCTCCTATAAACATCGTTATTCTTAGTTAATAACTCAGCTGTCTGACTGTTGAGAGATAGTTGGCTCGGCTCATGATGTAAACAAATTTTAGTTTTACGTCATCCAGGTGGCATTTATTAAACTTTAAATTACAGCAACTGTGTGCTGGAGAAGCTCCAAAATGTTATTATATCTGGGAAGGCTATAGAAAAAGAACTGGGAAATTAAATAACTGGTCCTTAGGTCCTCACAGGACCTCAAAACACAAAATAAAGATTATGTTGGCAAGCTGGATCCTCATCAGAAGATTTCCTAGCAAATATTGTAATCTCTGCTTATGAGAGAGATTGGGGGGTAATTTTAACTTAAATTGACGGGCGGGAAGCTCACGGGATTGGAAGGAGCACTTGTTTCAATGGAGTATAAAATCAGACAGGGTATAAAACCAGTGTTGCACCCTATCCTGTGGGTTTCCTACTCAGGTGAGTTACATTAGAATTACATATGTGGTTTTTCTTTCTGCAGTTTGTATTTTTTATGATCCACTTTTCCAGCGTTTCCTTGCGGCTGGAAATGCAAATTCTAGGAATGGAATATTTTCTCCCCATGTTTCCATCAAGCCCGGGTTATGTACAGCACGATTAAATACAGAGTAAAGTACTCACACAGTACTCCAGTGTGACTTTCCATTTCATATACTAGACATCTATATGACACCTTTGACTTTGGTTGCAAATTAGTACCAATTATGATCATTTTCACTTTATGTAAATGAATGCCCGTGAGGGACTAAGTTGAGTTTTAATTAAGAATTATACAATTGGTAGAGAAAGGTATTTTTTACCCTGCAACCTTGGGGTAGACCCAAAGTGAAGATACAGAGCCACAAAGATATTTCACTAACCTATTACACTTCACATTCCCATGTAGTTTGTATTTAATAGCTAACTAAATTTTTGTATGCAAGTTATTACGTACAGAGGTCATCCTACAAGCACGTAGTGCTGAAGTGTTTGATGATTGCCGAACAGGCGAAAGCAGATTTTGTCTTCTGGTCAAGCTGTGGAAATTCAATCGGTTTGGTACAGCTGTGTGTGTCAGAACAATCTGAGCTCATGGTTACTGCAAGCATCACTGAATTACTAATACAAGTCTGCTCTATAAAGAAGATCTTTCACAGAAGCAAAAATGAGTGTCACATTACATTGTGTGATCTTCTATCATGAAATTTAGATAGCTTTAGAAACATCCCAATACAGGAAACATTTGCACTGTTAAGAGATATACGTATGTATCATTTCTACTTTCACCTCAATAAGTAAGCACATTAGGAGAATGGGAAATAAATTCAATAAAACAAATATTAATTTTCCAAAAAAATGTCTATTGCATTGCAAAATATCTATATGCTGTCCACTTTCATATACTTTATTTTGTTTAAATTTAATGCTTAAAGACACATATTCTGAAATATCTCTTACTAAACTGACTTCAATGGTACCATCTTTAACGTTACCATTTCAATAGTAAGTAGCTTAGGCAAGATTGACCGAATGACACAAGTCATTAATCCCTTGAAGGTATGATCAGGTGAAAAGAACAAAGATTAAAATTTATCCAATAATCATTTTTTCATTTATTCGACAACAATTTTACAGAACTCTATTTTCCGGCTCTTTTTCAAGCTTAGTTTCCTCCATTTGTTTTGAGGTCAGTACTTATCATACAAAGGAGGGTGGCCAACAGCCTGCTCCCAGGCCTTTCCCAATACTATCCTTAAACTAGCAGGTGTGCAACAAAATCCTGGTGACAAATTCCAATTTACTTTCCCTCCTGTAACTTTCACTTGGTTTCTCTCTGTGCCGAGCAGTTGAAATTTGGAATGCAGTGGATTGAGGAACTGAACATACATTACTCCTTGGCTTAACCCATTACATCACCCAATCACCTCTGCTCTTAATTTTCTATCAGTGAGTTTGCACACTGGAGTATTCAGAACATGCAGTGAGAAAAGTTCATTCATCCCACTGAGCTCATTCTTCCACTGATCATAACTTGCTTTTGACTCATGTCCAGCTTGTTTAATTCCTGATGAAGATGGTGAGCTGTGAGCAAAGTGTTCACTGTAAAAAATCTATGATATCTCTCCTTGACCACAAGATAACTGCTAAATTTCCAGGATATCAATCTAAAATTACAATTAAAATGATTTAACTCTGGACTAGTTGCATTAAACAGACAGAATCACAGAATTGTTACAGCACAGAAGGAGACTATTTGGCTCATCGTGTCTGCACCGGCTCTCCGAATGAGCAAATTACTTTAGTTCCCTGCCCCCGCCTTCTCCCCATTTTTCCTCTTCAGGTAACTATCTAATTTCCTTTTGAATGCCTCGATTGAACCTGCCTGCACCATAATCTAACAGTGAATTCCAGGTCCTAACCACTCGTTGCATGTAAAAGTTTTTCCCTCATGTCTCCATTGCTTCTTTTGCCGATGACCTGAAATCCGCACCCTCTCATTCTTGATCCTTTCACCAGTGGGAACAGTTTCTCTCTATCTACTCTGTCCAAGCCCATGATTTGGAATGCCTTTAGCAAATCACCTCTTAGCCGTCTCTTCTCCAAGGAAAACAGTCCCAACTTCTATCTTTGTAAATGTAGCTCCTTATCCCTGGAACCATTCTCATGAATCTTTTCTGCACTCTCTCCAATGCCTTCACAACTTTCCTTAAATGTGGTGCCCAGAACTGGACGCAATACTACAGCTGAGGTCGACCTAGTGTCTTATACATGTTCAAAATAACCTCCTTGCGCTTGTACTCTAAGCCCCCATTAATAAAGCCCAGGATACGATATGCTTTATTGACCGCGCTCTCAACCTGTCCTGCCACCCACACCCAGGTCCCCCTGTTCCTGCACCCCCTTTAGAGTTGGACCCTTTATTTTATATTGTCTCCCCATGTTCTTCCAACCAAAATGAATCACTTCACGTTTCTCCGCATTAAACTTCATCCGCCACTTGTCCGCCCATTCCACCAACTTGTCTATGTCCTTTTGAAGTTCTAGATTATCCTCCTCACAGTTCACAACGCTTCCAAGTTTCATATCATTGCAAATATTGAAATTCTGCCCTGTACAACAAGGTCGAAGTCATTAATATATCAGGAAGAGCAATGTTCCCAACACTGACCCCTGGGGAACTCCACTACAAACCTTCTTCCAGCCCAAAAAACATCTATTAACCAGTACTCTCTGTTTCCTGTCACTCAACCAATTTTGTATCCATGTTGCCATTGTCCTTTTTATTCCATGAGCTATAACTTAACTCACAGCATAGGAGCCAGCTGAGGAGAGGTCTTTAACTCTGTTTCTCTCTTCACAGATGCTGCCGGACCTCCTGGGTTTTTCTAGCATTATCTGTTCTTATTATAGGAACCATCATGTTCTGCAAAGTATTTAATCATCTATCTCTATCCTGGTCATTTTACATTGATCACATTCTTAGCCAAATACTTGTCAATTTTTTTTTATAAAACAGGAGTCAATTGGGACAGCATTGGCTGTTTTTGTTGGATGTCTAATCTGCATTACCACCTCCCTGTGGGACAAAAATATAATCTTGCTTGAGGTTGGATAGATTTTTGTTTTTGTCCTGTAGTTCTGCAATTATGTGAAGCAACGTCTACAATGGTCAGGTCCCTGAGCTTTTTAAAAACCAAAACTATGTTCTATTTCAATTGTCTTTACTACAAAGAAAACAGAACTAAGTTCCACAAGCCCTTCTTTATAGTTTAAGGCCAAAGGGTTAAAATCATGTTTGTCCCCGTCACTCCCATTGACCTATCTGAAATAGGCCTAGTCATTGTGTAACCAGCTTGAGTGGCCACATTTCCCTGGAATTTTAAGCCTTTAACAAAAGGCACCTGTGGAATTCCAACAGAAATGGGCTTTGCCCAGTACCAGAGTCTCATCAGACTACTTAAAATAGCATCTAGTCATTGTGTCCAGTTTCCTGCTCCAATGTGCATGAAATTGCACTTATTTACATCAAATGGCATCTGCAATTCCTTTGCCCAATCAGGCTGAATGCAGTCAGTCTGCTACATACACATCATCTAGCTGCATACCTTGGTGTCATCAGGGAATATCATTATGCAAAAAGCATCTTCTCTATATAGTTTATGATAGTATAAACAATAGTGGAGCCATGCACTGTTCTCCAGACAAAGCTTTTTGCACTGACAATTACCTGTTTCCTCTTGGCAAACTGGATAACTAATTTGTCTACAGTCTTCATTTATAAAGATGGATGTGTAGAATTTAGCTATCTGTAATCTCTTGACTCAACTCATCCCTTAAAGGACGCATTTACTTATTAACATGCCACTGGGAAAAGGTCATATTCCCACGTTTCTGAATGCAGGAGATATGTAGTCTTGGGAGCTGATGGAAGAGTACAAATTGAGTGAAAAAAGACTGCATTGGGTTTCTTGACAACTCAGTAGGTTTAACTTACTGAGAGTAGCAGCAAAGTGCAATAGCAGAAACGTTCCAGGTTTGGGTTACCTGATTTCAAATGGAGCACTAGAAAAGAGTTTCTCCAATTGGGATCGGTTGCCTTAGGTTAAGCTGGGGGGAGGGGGGGGGGGGTGGAGGAAATCAGCCAGGATTTCTGTTCTTGAATGCTATAGAAGCAAACCTGCAAAAGTGTGTGTATGTGAACATCAAGTGGGGACAACGGTATTGAGCTCGGCTGTGATGCACTCCACTGGAAGTAGCGCACTGACAGTCACTGTTGCAGCTGACAAATGATTAAAGGTCACTTAAGCTAGCTATTGTAGGGTGCCTGGCATTCATGGAACCATATCCCAGCAACAGTGAAGGCTTCAGGAGTGGTGGGAGGGGACAGAATGACCAGGATTATTCTTAACCAGCTTGTAAGAACATAAATGAGCACCTTCCAGAAACAGCCAGTTACTTATTTCCTTTTTGAAATTGCTTCACCTGTTCTTTTCAATTGTCTCTTCTATTTATCTCTATTGTACTTACACGTCATAAAAACTCCATTGCTCTTTAACTAGTGAGATCTTATTACAGCTGATCAATATGCAAAATACTTTTTGTTGTTCTTGTAGCATATGTAAATACCTCCATGCACTACTGATGCTGTGCACTCAGTGGGGACATGTATGCTTTTCCAATTTTCTGTAGCCTGCTACTGTCACATAACTCCATAATTGCTTAAACAGAGCTATTGTCAACACTTTTATTTTTGTACAGAATTCAAGGTTAAAGAAAAATCAGCTTTGGATGAGGATGCCGGGTTCTGAACCCAGTATTGACTGAACGCTCGCATCCAATGTCTTATCAGGAATGAAGTGATATCATCTGACAAAAGAAAGGAAAAATTATCCAGGTAGGGGAACTCTTATGTTGTTTCAGTGCCCTTCTCGGCAGATTGAACAGATATTTATAGATTATACTTTCCCACTCTCCAACAAAGCAGATACAAGAGGGTGAAATAATAGAAGAAAAAATCTTAAGTTTCAAAAAGTGATGGTGATATGGCCATTGCAAAAATGTCACCTTCCTACACTCCCATTCTTAAGGTAAAGTTACACTTCTACCTTCGCATTGATATGAAGTGATTTCAGGAAAATATTGATGTAAAAGGTGGCAGTATAACAAAAACGACCAGGTCCCAATCTGACACACTAGAATATTACAGCCAAGGAAACAGCAAGCATCCCCACCCCCACACCAAGGGGACGTCTTTTGACACGTTTGAGTTCATACCAGCAGCAGTATAATTCCAGTCCATTACAAGATTGCATGGCTAAAAAGTGCCCAGGTGGTCAACTGTGCCTTCTGACAGTTTTAAAACTTTGAATCGGATATTTTCTGTTAGGGAGATCAGAGCTCTGCTCAGCCATGGAAATATCACATGCATAGAAGTTGGTTGTTGCTGGTGAGACTCAGGTAATTGTGCATTTTAATAAAGATCTTGCCAACAGTAGGCGACAAATACTGGTCTTGGCTGGTTAGCTACAACATAACTGCAGCCTTAAATTGCTTTTAATTTTATGTCATTTTCAGTTCTGTTGCTCGCCTGTATTTACTTGCACAAGTCCTTGGAAAATTAAAACTTTGTAGTCCACGATCGATGTAAATTTGGGCAGGAATCTAAGCATTTTGAATACATTGTAAAAGCAAGGTAGACGATGCATCACTTTTCACAAATAAAAATCTGAATTTTTCCATAAGATTGAAAAAAAGCATCAAAGCATGGGAATTCATATTCCCATGGAAAACAATGAGCCCTGCCATACTGCCTATAATAATTTGGCTCCAGTCACTGATCTGACAGAACTGTTACCCACTACCAAGTTTTGCTTTTAGGACAGGGAGGGGAAATTTATTATAAAGTGATAATTTTATTGTCTACAATGTCTAATTGGCCTCTGCTTCATTGTACAGATATTCCAGGGACATTGCCTTTATTGTCTACATATTAATTTGTTCACTGTACTTGACAGCCTTCATATCTTCAAACTGCCTTGAATTTAATATCAGACATTTGGCTTGTAAATTTAGTAAATGTTAATGGGTTGTCTGCATGGGCTTCATGCATCTTAAGCAGGGCAGACGTAGAGGAAGCAACTGGCTTCAAGCAAGCACAAAAGTGTGGCAGAATGTTGGAATCTGTACCAACAGTGCGGCACAGTGGTTAGCACCGCAGCCTCACAGCTCCAGTGACCCGGGTTCAATTCTGGGTATTGCCTGTGTGGAGTTTGCAAGTTCTCCCTGTGTCTGCGTGGGTTTCCTCCCACCACCAAAGACTTGCAGGTTGATAGGTAAATTGGCCATTATAAATTGCTCCTAGTATAGGTAGGTGGTAGGGGAATATAGGGACAGGTGGGGATGTGGTAGGAATATGGGATTAGTGAAGGATTAGTATAAACGGGTGGTTGATGGTCGGCACAGACTCAGTGGGCCGAAGGGCCTGTTTCAGTGCTGTATCTCTAAATAAAAAATAAATAAATAAAATAAACACAGGAAAATTAGGGTTCAATGAATAACAGAAAGGCCCAATCAATCTCTTAGATGTAGCTGCTCAGAAAAGGGCAGTAGAAAGAGGGCAGATGAGAAGGAAGGCCGTGGTGCTTGATTCACACATCGCCCCATACCTCAGCTTAGTTAGGGAACTGCTCCAGCATTTTATACTCCAAACTGTGGAGTGCTCCACTGTAAATAGACATTGCAGGGAAGGCAATTTTATAGGTCAGATGTACTTAATAAAGTACTCTCATGCATTTTAAGTGAATTATTTACATGTGATTTCACAACCTAATTAGCTACCACGGTGATTAAGCTTTTACAAGGAGACCTTAGTACCAATGTATAAATATAATACTATCCTCCTTCGGGCTTTGAACCCTGGATTGAAAGTGAACAAAAGTAACATCGGGGGCATTTGTTCAGTTTACCTCAATCTGGCAAGTGACCAACATGTTTTAAAGGCTAGTTGCATTAAACAGGCAGAAAGGCATGCGTGAGAGAACAGGAAACATGACACCGGCTTTACAAAATAAATCAGGAATATAATCACATCTAAACAATTGATCGTAATACTCCTTCATGGTAAAAACTGTACATTAGGCAAGGACAGTGTGAAACAAAAAGCTACACACTTTGTTAGTCGGCTGACAGGCTACTTGGCTCACAACTACTTCAAGTGATCTAACATTACGATTTGGCAGCAATGAAAAGGACTACAATTAAATATGTTAATCTGGTTATTTTTAAAGCTATAAAAATTGCACCAATGCTGCTCTTTATCCCTTCCAGAAGAGATAAAAAGCTGAGCTAACTGAAATGGTTTCAGTTAAATAACACAATGGTTTTCTACACAGAAATAGAACTTAAATGACTGAACTTGAATAGTAAATAAAATGTGGACATTTTTCTATAGAATATACTGAATGAATGCCTATATTATTTCCAAAGTGAGGTTGTTGATATAACAGTTACATGCTGTGTTTTCAATGTGAAAATAGTCCATACAGGACTTCCAGTCAGCAGCCTTCTTAAAACACTCATGATGTGTGTTTCGGTCTTTAAGTAAATGTTCTTCATGTTTTTCTTTCATAGAGAAACTGGAGTAAACTATCGGATAACACTTTTTTCTGTTTTCCCTAGTGTTGAAATATATTTCTAATTTTACCAGAGTTCTAAGATTGAATTAGAGATTTAAACTGAAATATTAGAGTACGGTTACATTTTATTATATTAAATACAACTTAAACAAATAAGTGAGTACTGTTTTAGGTTAAATACTTTCTTTGGTACAGTGAACAAAAAGAAAATGTGCTTTTAAATCTGGACTATTCTGCGCATCACAGTAAGTCATTAAGAACATTAAGTCTGCTTCACCATTTTGTTAGCCACGCAGCCTTTCAATTCCAATTCTCTGTATTCAATCATTTAAGTTACATTTCTGTGCAGAAAACTATGACACTATTTAATTGAAACCATTTCAATTAACCCAGCTTTTTGTCTCTTTTCCAAAAGCAGAAGCAATTCAATTTTAACTAAAAATAACCAGAATACCCTCCTCAACATTCTTACTTCCTGAGTGAGTATCTATCTACCCTTTTGAACACATTAATTGACTTTGCATTGAAGGCCTTTTAGGGCAGCTAGTTCTATATTCTTATAACCTTTGAAGAAGTGTGAAGAGGGTGAAATGGGAAGTTTAGCTCACTGGGTGAGTGGAATAAATTTAATATTGCATAGTTACTTTGTGTATACTTTGTGCACATCACATGCATAAAACAATTGTTATAAATAAAGCGATCTATAGGTTTATTAAGTATTAATGATTATTGTATATGCCAATGATGCTTCAATGTTTCACATTAGGTGATTTAAATCATTTCTCACCCTCACCCTGTCAAGATACACTTCCTTGGCGTGAATCAGGTTTTAAAGTCATAGGGTCACTTCATTAACAAATAAAACTAATACAACAGCAAAATACTTCAGATGCTGGAAATCTGAAATAAAAACAGAAAATGCTGGGAATACTCAGGAGGTCAGGCAGCGTCTGTGGAGAGAGAAACAAGAGTTAACGGATGACCTGAAACCGGTCACATCTCTAACTTTTTTCAGTTCTGACCAAAGGAACGTTAACAGTTTCTCTCACCCCAGATACTGCATGACCTGCTGAGTATTTCCAGCATTTTCTGTTTTTATAACAAAAAATACTACTTTGATAACTTAGCTACATAGGTGTTTTTCTATGTCTCAGTGTGTTGTCAAATTTGAAGTTAGGGATGGAATGAAAAGATCCAGTGAGTAAATAAGCACAAGAGGGAAGGTATGAATATGCCACAATCAAGTCCAGGCACCATAAGAATAATATCCTAACCCAATGGTGACACTTGACAAGTTCGAGTGAACAGGGGAAGCCCTTTCTGTTAACAACAGAACACCCTGATCCTGAAGTGTGTAATGTTATACTAGTACATACAGCTATACCAGCAGACCCACCGTACAATATATGCTCCTCCAAATGCCACACAAGCTTAATTTACAATAATTGTCAGTATGCCCTCTGACCCAAAAAATATGGTCTTCATTCTCACTGCTTTAGTTAATGATTACCATTCTGTAAGGATGTATTTATATTTGAATTTGAGAGATACTGTATGAAACACTTGGAGCCAACATTGTATAACCCAAATGTCATATCAAGCTAGATTTAGAAATGCTGGGGGTGGGAGAGAGAAAGAGATGTGGATCTTCTAGCATCTTTCAATCCCATCAGTAGTTAATTTCAATGTAGAGCAGGTGTGAAAGCTGCTGCTTGCTCTGTCTAAATATTGATATTTTTATTGCTGGGGGTAGAACAGACCTATAGCTACAGTATTAATGTAGCATCAGTGTCATGTTTTCAAAGTGTGAACAGCATGTCATTTTTTGGCAGGAAATGTTACAGCAACAACTGCATTCCTGATTTCATGATACTGCTAGAACAGTTTAAAGGTGTATGACCATTTTTTCAGGAGATAGCACAGTGGAAAATAAGCATGCCATACTGCTGTAACCATCCACGGAGGAAATGGTACATTAAGCATTCCTCTATAAGACAAGCAGACGAATCAATCATTAGGCTTTTGCTGTAGCTCAATAGTAGCACTCCCGCCTCGGATGCACAAGGTTTGTGGGGTCAAGTCCAAAATCAAGAGCATAAGATGCAGGCTAACACTCCAGTGCAGTACTGAGGGAACTAGCTTTGAATGAGATGTTAAACCGAGGTCCCCTCCGCGCTGGAAGAAAAGATCCCATGGCACTATTCCGAAGAGAATGGGAGTTCTTCCCTGGCCAATATTTATCTTGCAATGAACATCACTAAAAACATGATCTGGTCATTAACCATTGCTGTTTGTGGGAGTTTGCTCTGTGCAAACTGGCTGCTGTGTTCCCTACATTACAACAGAGACTACACTGTAAAACTACTACTGCCTCTAAAGACATGTTGAGGTTGTGAAAGTTCCTTTCTTTGAATTATTGCCTCGGCCAGGCATTTCTGAATTTCAGGTTCGCTGTGCCCCAGGTAATAAAACAGGATTGGGATGCCGCTGTAGATTCCACTCCCCTCCTCTCCCATTACCTGCAGCTCACATACACCCTTCCATTACCCGCCCCCCACCCATCTCCCCCCCCCATTACCCACCCCCCCGCCCATCTTCCCCCCACCATTACCTGCCCCCCCGCCCATCTTCCGCCCCATTACCCGCCTCCCCGCCCACCTCCCCCCCCACCACCCACCTCCCCCCCCACTACCCACCTCCCCCCCCCACCCCCCATCTCCCCCCCCACCCCCCATCTCCCCCCCCCACCCCCCATCCATCACCCACCCCCCCATCCATCTCCCCCTCCCCATCCATCTCCCCCTCCCCATCCATCTCCCCCTCCCCATCCATCTCCCCCTCCCCATCCATCTCCCCCCATATTATACACCCCCCATCCATCACTCACCCCCAACCCCTTCCCCCCTATAACCTGCCCCCATTACCTGTAGCTCACACCAGGCCACCTCCACCGTGGTCTCCGTGTCCAGTCCCTTGTAGACGGTTTTGAAGGAGCCTCTGCCCAGCTCGATGTTGAATTTCAGGAACCTGCCGTCGGCCGAGGTGTCCACCGCCTTCATCTCCACCTCGTTCTCCTCCGGTTCCATCTTACTGTCGTCGGGCTGCTCGGACACCGAGTCCTTGAGCGGGAGGCGGGGGCTGCTGCCATCCTCGGTGTCCGAGCTGTTGACCGCCGCTTTGGCCAGCGGCTCGGGGCGCTGGGGCGGAGCGCTGGCGGCGCCCTGACCCGCACCCGCCGGCGGGGGCTCGCTATCCGGCGGGAGGAGCAGCGGCGGCGGGGGGGGCTCCGGCCGGAGCGGGCGGCGGAGCAGGAGGAGACCGTCAGCTCCCAGCTCGATGTCCAGGGAGGCTTTCCGGTGGTACCGGCACGGGTTCCTCCTTCGCCGCCGGTTCTGCATCTTGTTGAGCAGGGAGGAGCGCTCCAGGTCCAGCGGGGAGGCGATCAGCCCAAATCCCGCCAGGTCGACCTCTGCCTGAGACATGGTGCTGGACATGGAGCCTCTTTATTAAAGCAGCAAAACTCCCAAATCAAAACTCCTGCCTGAAGCGCAATTAAAGAGACTCGGATTCCTCCTCTCAGCCTGACAAAAACTCACACCACTGCTGCTGGCTCATGTTTTGAGAGTTTCCCCTCCTACTTTAATGCAAACTTTGCGTCTGCTCCATCGAAAACAATCCGTCTGCTCAAAGTCTTTTCTTTTTTTCTCCCTTTCTATTAATTTCAGGCAGCTCCGGGGTGTAAACTGTTTTGCAATTTATGCAGCAACAGAACGGGTCTCTGAACCAGTTGCGTTGAAAAGCCTCTGAGATACAACCAGGGACTTGGAAAACACTGCGGCGAGTAGCGCCTGATATTGGTGTGAAGCCGGCGCTGCGTTAATAACGCCTCCTCACATTGCCCATTGGCTCAGGGGAGACGGGCACTGTACAGTGATACCTGGAGGAGGGGGAGGTTCAGCCTCTTCCACACACCGTCTGTTTAAAATGCATTTTAGTCGATGCTCCATCGCAGGGAGAGGAAAAGTAATTTACAGTCTTTTTGTTTTGACCAGCATTTTAAATTCCCCTTGTTTTGCAAGTGCTGAATGATCAGGACACAAAGTGCTGAGGGAGTGAAACGCTCCCTTTAAAACAAGGCAGTCCGCCAGAAGAGGCATTATCACAAACAGCAGGATCCCAGTGCATGGACAAAGTTCTCCTTTATCAGGCAGAACATTCACTCCACTCATGTCATGTTCTCACACAGTGCCAGGGCTCTTCATTGGAAACTGAGCTACTATCACCTCAAGGCACCAAAAGACAAGGATCCACCCGAGGACTGAGGGCTGTTGATGTGTCCTTATCTTCACAGTCTTCTCGTGAAGAATAGTGCGAGTTCGTGGAAGGATTTGTTGGCTGATTATCAGGCTAGCAGGTGACGTGACTCCTTCCATGGCCATAACCATCTTTATATCAGCCCACAGGGTGATTAGCGCTTTATGGCAGGGGGTTTTAATGGTCCCTGTAACCCAAACGATGAGGGGTGGCAGCACCCACACCCATTGGACACATGGTTTTAAGGTGGTAACGCACACTTATAATAAAGATGGGTTTGTGTCCGTAGTTTTTAATTGTGAGAATGTACCTGGCCATTCATTTCTGATAGTCTATAAGTAATTCAGATGGTATTCAACACCTGATTGTTCTGGTGAAAGATCACAGATCTGAAACATAGGCTGGAATTTTACACCATCCCGGATGGTGGCGGGGGGATGCTGTAAAATGGAGCGGGACGCTCTGGAAGGCCTTCCCAATCCGCTCCCACCTTTACGTCGGACGGGGTGGGGCAGAAAATGGGCTGCCCGTCCCAGGCCAATCAAGGCTCTTAAGTTGCCAATTAACGGCCACTTAAGGGTCTTCGCCCGCCTCCACACGGATTTTACACGTGGCAAGTGGGCGTCCTGGAGCCTGGAAAGGCTTTTCCCTGGTGGCCTCTCAGCATCCCAGGGGTGGGGTCCTGACAATCGGGTACAGGGTGCCCGATTGAGGGCCGCCCCCACTTCCCCAACTACCCCAAGAACCCAAGATGCACCCCCTTCCCCCCCAAAACAACCACCCTTGCTTCGCCAGGGCCCGACCAATTACCCCTGGCGAGGCAACCAAAACATAACCTGGACTCCTGGCTCCATGTCCTTTGCTGGGCTGTAGTCCCAGCAGTGGCCACCGCTCCCGGTGACGCTGCTGGGACTAAGAGCTGCTGCCCCGCTGATTGGTCGGCAGTTCAATGAGGCGGGACTTCTTCCCTCAAGCGGGTGGAAGTCCTGCCTTGGAACAATTAAAGCCTGGGAACGCGTAAAATGCGGGACAGATCCCCAGGCTGGTGGAATCGGGTTCGCCACCGACCTTTATGTCGGTGGCCAGCTCCCGACTGCCTAACGTAAAATCCAGCCTGGGCGGCACAGTGGCGCAGTGGTTAGCACCGCAGCCTCACAGCTCCAGGGACCCGGGTTCGATTCTGGGTACTGCCTGTGCGGAGTTTGCAAGTTCTCCCTGTGTCTGCGTGGGTTTTTGCCGGGTGCTCTGGTTTCCTCCCACATCCAAAAGACTTGCAGGTGACAGGTAACTTGGCCGTTGTAAATTGCCCCTAGTGTAGGGAGGTGATAGGGAATATGGGATTACTGTAGGGTTAGTATAAATGGGTGGTTGTTGGTCGGCACAGACTCGGTGGGCCGAAGGTCCTGTTTCAGAGCTGTATCTCTAAATAAAATAAAAAAATAAAAAAAAATAAAAAATTAACTCTGCTTCTGTCTCCACAGATGCTGCCAGACCTGCTGATTATTTCCAGCACTTTCTGTTTTTATTTCGGAATTCCAGCATTCACAGTATTTTGCTCTTATATTATGGTATTCAAAACCATTGGTTTCCTGATTGTATGAAACAATGGATAGAATTGTGCAGTGCAATCCACAAAACAACAAAAAATTAAGCATCTAACAATAAAACTAAAATCTGACTTTTTCAATCACTGTAAACCAGTGGCCCTGAACATATTTTAATAAAGTAACAAGCAGAAAGAAAGAATTTACATGGATATATCACCTGGAGGACTAAGAGCTTCAAAACCAATGGATTATTAATTTTGAAGTGCAGTCACTGTTGTTATGAGTGGCAAACACAGCAACTAATCTTAGCAAATGAGATGACTTGCTCGTTAATTTGTTTTTGGTGGTGGTATTTGAGAGAGGAATATTGTTCAAGACAACAATAGAACTTGCTTCTTCTCTTCAAACAGCATACCTGAGAATAGAATGGCAGTTAATATAAAAGGGAACCCAAAAATCTTCTACCAGCATGTAAATAGTAAGTGGGTAGTGTTATAAACGCTGGATTTTGTCGTACGGTTATGTTTTTTTAAAAAAAACTGAGTTCTAATGCAGTGTAAAGTGGACAGTTAAAGGCAACATGATCTCATTCCAATTTTACCCAGAGATTTGCCAAGGGTCTTGGTTACCATGAAAACAAGGAACCTAGATCAAAGACCCTTTTGAAAGCAGGGTGCAACACCTAAAGGACAATGGGTTTTGCTCTCCCAGACTCACTGATTGTAAACAGGGAGCCAGGGGCTCTAAAATGCAAATTCGAGTTGCAATTTTTAACACATGAAAACAAAGGAAGGCTCAGGTGGTTTTGCTTACGCCAGACTTATGGACTCTGAGAATTGTAAAAGGCAAACGAGTATTGACTGTTGATCTGGATAAATTCGACAGGCTTTCCTAGGTCTGGAGGCTGAAATGAAGAACAGAGCTGTGCAGCCTTGAGAGAGAGAGAAACCAGTGAGCTGTTTCCTGGGAAAGCAGCTGCTCTCAAAACACTGTTACAGGAAAGTCTGCTAAGATTTAAACCCAGTTCGAAGGCTCAAGGCTTGGGCAGGAGAAAAGACCAACAGAGTCACCTGAGATTGCTTTATTAATAGAAAAATCAGAACTATCAAAGTTTTCAAAAGGAAGTAATTCCAACGGCAGTATCCTAATAGCATCTGCTGAATATTTATACAAAAGAAAAATACTGCAGATGCTGAAATGAAAACTGGAAATGCTGGAAATACTCATCAGGTCTGGCAGCATCTTGGAGAAACAAAGTTAACAGCCGGAATTTTACACCCCCCACCCCCCCCCCCCAACAAAGAGCGGGAAGGTGGTGGGGGCATAAAATGGAGCAGAAGGCTCGGGGGGGCCCTTCCCAGCCCGCTCCCGTCTCCGGCGCCACTTTACGCAGGGTGGCGGCGGTGAAAAACGAATCGCCCACCCCAGGCCAATCAAGGTCTTTAAGTGGCCACTTAACAGCCACTTAAGTGCCTCTGCCCACCTCCACAGGGATTTTACCTTTGGCTGGTCGGGTGGCCAGGCCCGAGAAAAGCACCTGTTAAAAGCAGGCGGCTCTCTGAGGTCCTGGTTGGGGGGTGTGGGGGGGGTGCTGTGGCCCTTATGACTGACGGAGGGCCGCCCCAGATGCCCCAACCACCCCCAACACCCAACAAGCCCCCCGTTCCGGGTGGCGCTGCTGGGACTAAGAACTGCCGGCCCGCTGATTGGCTGGCAGCTCTATTAGGCGGGACTTCCTACCTCAAGCGGGTGGAAGTCCTGCCTTAGACCAATTAAAGCCCGGGAATCTGAAAAATACAGGTCTTATCCCCAGGCCAGGTGGAAGCAGGTTCGCCACCAACTTTTCTGTCGGTGGACGGCTCCCATCCGCCGAGGGTAAAATCCCGGCCAACGTTTCAGGTTGTTGACCCTTTTATCAGAACCGACAAAACTCAGAATTGAACAAGTCTTAAGCAGGTACAGAGGCAGGGAAAGGGGGGAGGTGAGGAATGAACAAAAGGGAAGGACAGTGATAAGGTGGAAGGTAGCAGAGATTAAATGACCAAAGGGATGATGATGCAAGGCAAAAGGGGGTGGTAACGGAACAAGTAAAGAAACACAAGATGGGATTATAGGAGATGTAGACGGCAAAAGCAAAATCATTACCAGCACCTGCTGTTCAAAAAAATGGGAGCAGTGATTATGGTTTGAAACTGTTGCACTCAATGTTGAGTCCAGATGGCTGTAAAGAAGCTAAACCCCAAATCATATGTGGATACACACAATATTGCATTGTCATAGATAAAGCTTAATGGCACACTGTAAAAATATGCATAATAAAACAATACTTTTGTTAGTTAATCATAAAGGACAATTAATAAAAAATATTATTTCAAATAATGCAGTGCCATAAGATTACTTTCTGTAAAAAGTAAACCTAGTTCTGTGATTTGTTACCCACTCAAAGCCCAATTTGTCTACCGTATATGTTGTTATAGCTATAATTTTGTTGGTTGTTTTTGTACAGTTGCGAATTACAAGATCTTCACCGTTCTCACTCCAAATAGGCTTGTTAATATGTTGATAACACTGTCATTATTGTGCTAACTAGCCCTCGTGCTAAATCATTATTCATTCATTTGACTCACGCAATACAAAGATATTCCTTTCATTAACAGATTTTTTTTTTAGAATTAGAACATTACAGCGCAGTACAGGCCCTTCGGCCCTCGATGTTGCGCCGACCTGTGAAACCATCTGACCTACACTATTCCATTTTCATCCATATGTCTATCCAATGACCACTTAAATGCCCTTAAAGTTGGCGAGTCTACTACTGTTGCAGGCAGGGCGTTCCACGCCCCTACTACTCTCTGAGTAAAGAAACTACCTCTGACATCTGTCCTATATCTATCACCCCTCAACTTAAAGCTATGTCCCCTCGTGTTTGCCATCACCATCCGAGGAAAAAGACTCTCACTATCCACCCTATCTAACCCTCTGATGAACTTATATGTCTCTATTAAGTCACCTCTCCTCCTCCTTCTCTCCAACGAAAACAACCTCAAGTCCCTCAGCCTTTCCTCATAAGACCTTCCCTCCATACCAGGCAACATCCTAGTAAATCTCCTCTGCACCCTTTCCAAAGCTTCCACATCCTTCCTATAATGCGGTGACCAGAACTGCACGCAATACTCCAGGTGCGGTCTCACCAGAGTTTTGTACAGCTGCAGCATGACCTCGTGGCTCCGAAACTCGATCCCCCTACTAAGAAAAACTAACACACCATATGCCTTCTTAACAGCCCTATTAACCTGGGTAGCAACCTTCAGGGATTTATGCACCTGGACACCAAGATCTCTCTGTTCATCTACACTACCAAGAATCTTCCCATTAGCCCAGTACTCTGCATTCCTGTTACTCCTTCCGAAGTGAATCACCTTGCACTTTTCCGCATTAAACTCCATTTGCCATCTCTCAGCCCAGCTCTGCAGCCTATCTATGTCCCTCTGTACCCTACAACATCCTTCGGCACTATCCACAACTCCACCGACCTTAGTGTCATCCGCAAATTTACTAACCCACCCTTCTACACCCTCTTCCAGGTCATTTATAAAAATGACAAACAGCAGTGGCCCCAAAACAGATCCTTGCAGTACACCACTAGTAACTAAACTCCAGGATGAACATTTGCCATCAACCACCACCCTCTGTCTTCTTTCAGCTAGCCAATTTCTGATCCAAAGCACTAAATCACCTTCAACCCCATACTTCCGTATTTTCTGCAATAGCCTACCATGGGGAACCTTATCAAACGCCTTACTGGAATCCATATACACCACATCCACTGCTTTACCCTCATCCACCTGTTTGGTCACCTTCTCGAAAAACTCAATAAGGTTTGTGAGGCACGACCTACCCGTCACAAAACCGTGCTGACTATCACTAATGAACTTATTCTTTTCAAGATGATTATAAATCCTGTCTCTTATAACCTTTTCCAACATTTTACCCACAACCGAAGTAAGGCTCACAGGTCTATAATTACCAGGGCTGTCTCTACTCCCCTTCTTGAACAAGGGGACAACATTTGCTATCCTCCAGTCTTCCGGCACTATTCCTGTCGACAATGACGACATAAAGATCAAGGACAAAGGCTCTGCAATCTCCTCCCTAGCTTCCCAGAGAATCCTAGGATAAATCCCATCTGGCCCAGGGGACTTATCTATTTTCACACTTTCCAAAATTGCTAACACCTCCTCCTTGTGAACCTCAATCCCATCTAGCCTAGTAGCCTGAGTCTCAGTATTCTCCTCGACAACATTTTCTTTCTCTACTGTAAATACTGACGCAAAATATTCATTTAACACTTCCCCTACCTCCTCTGATTCCACACACAACTTCCCACTACTATCCTTGATTGGCCCTAATCTAACTCTAGTCATTCTTTTATTCCTGATATACCTATAGAAAGCCTTAGATCTAAAATGAATGCAGCACAAGCGTCACATTAAACACTGGCATAAAACTGCCTCACTATAATTAAGGGTTATATTTACAGCATCATCATTCTATAATTGCACCTCATTCAATAATAGTAGCAAAACTGCCTATTTGGGTTAGGAAGCATTGAATAAACAAAAGCATAATTTTAAATTCATTGATTTAAAGTCCCCCTTGCAAACTATGGCCGCCTACTTGCACCAGTGTTTGGAAGGTCATTTAAATTTTTTTTTAAATGGTTGCGTCTAAGCAGTAATGAATTGTTATTATTTTTACTAAATCACAAAGTTACCAACAATTTAGGACAGTAATTGGTCAACTTCAGAAGAGCTCTGCATTGCAGCCTGCAGAGGAAAATTTATCCATGAATTATCATGGCAAAATATGGATGTTGTTGATAGGGTGAGATAAAGCAAGGTGGGAGGAGGTCGTGGGGAGCATAAATACCAACATAGACCTGTTGGGCTGAATGGTCTGTTTCTGCGCTGTAAAACACTAGGTAATTTTCTGAAAAATCAACAAATCCAATAATCATAAGATTTTATAGTAAGTATAAAATAATAAATAATTGGCAGTAAATTATGTAATCTCATGTGAAGATGAACATATAAACATTTAACTCAACTGTATGAAGTTCTCTGATCTACGATTTTAATGATAGCGTTAGTCCATTTATAATCTTTGCACAGCATAATTTCACAGATGTGAGGAATAATGGCTGGCTGGGTGTGATTACAAGAAAATGATCTCATTGAGGGAGTTTAGATAATATTTTAACGTCACGTATGAAAGTACTTTCATTCTGATCATTTCTGCCTTCTGTTTATTATATACTCATGAGTTCTAATGGTGTTGATTATGCTAATTGGATGATATGCTGTTTTGTAAGGACAGTATGTTACACCATGTAAAACACAATGTGCTGTTCTGCTGTGCTTTGTCCTTTTATGGCCACAAAGTCTAATTTCTGTTAAGGAAACAAAGTCTCATATCATTTAGTTTTAACTGTTGTTTGGTGTAAGAAATATGAAAAATGGAACGTGCCTATCAGTTTCATGCCAAGCTCACAAGCACACAATATTTTAAAGTTGTACATAAGTTTGGGATCTGCAGAGTAATATCTGCATGCACTCATCTACTATTTTTAATAAATTGATAGTGACCCTCCAGTGGTATTGCTTATGGTAAGGCAGTGGATGCAATGTTTTATAAGTACAGGAACATTATACAATGCCAAATAAAATGTATACTTCAGTACTGAGGGACTGCTGCACTGTCGGAAATGCCATCTTACGCACAAGACAACCCAAGGCCCGGTCTGCACTCTCACATGGACGTAAAAGATCCCATGCCATCATTCGAACAAGAGCAAGGGAGTTCTCCTCGGTGTCCTGCTCATTATTTATCCTTGAACCAACATCACTAAAATAAATTATTTGGTCATTATCACATTGCTGTTTGTGGGAGCTTGTTTGTGCAAATTGGCTGCTGCATTTCCTACAACAGTGACTACACTTCAAAGGTACTTCACTGGCTGTAAGGTGCTTTGGGATGTCCTGAGGTCGTAAAAGATGTTATTACAAATGCAAGTCTTTCTTTCTAGATCTGTGTTTCATTAAGGTCAATAGGTTCACTTACTGTGATTCAGGGCTGGCAGGACCAGGGTCAGAGTCAATCACATGGGAAGAATGATCCAATCACGGTGTGGTAGAATAAATTTACTTAGTAAACATTTTTAGGCTCGAATGAATTTGGTGATGAGTAAGTGTGACTCAGAGGTGTTACACAGAAATATTACAGAAAATTGTTACAGGAAGCATCTGGTGCCACAATTATACAAACATTTTGAGCAAAAATGAAATTGCGTGGCTCCTCTAGCGACACGAGGTCTCACTGTGGGCGAGCGCGGGTCTAGGTTTCATTGGTTGATTTGGAAGATCTATTGAGGATTTATGCTTTATCTGTTGTAAAGTTAAGCATCTAGTATCCAGCAAAGATAAAATTCTAAACATGGGTGACCTTTCAATAATTGCTTTGCCCTTCATCTCATGAATATGTGGCTGGCAGTACATGTTGCAAACAGCTGTTCAATTTTTAATAGACACAACTTGACTGTTGCATTACTCTGTTGATTTTGACACAATGGGTGTTGATTTGTTCTATTGTCATTACATAACTCTAGCTTTATACATTCAACCCTTTGCTAGTTTATTTTGTTTGTGCAAAGCACCTTGTTGCCGCACTGGGACATGGAAGGCATGAACTTGTAGTTGAAAACATTTGACTAATTAATTCTTAATACCTTAATTAGTTCTATAATTAGAAAAAAAATAGACTGTCACACAGAGGGGAGAACACAAACTGCACAAGCATGGATCTGTCCTGGTTTTAAAAAAAGTCCTCACTCATAGTTGATACTTTTTTGATGTTGAAATTTTGTGGTCATCAAGATAAAGAATGTCAGTATTCGACAGCAGAACATTTTTCCACTTTGGTCACCCAACATCTGCATTAAGGTATAAGTAAACCAGATAGGGAATAAAAGCTCCCTTTTCTTTACTAACAATAGGTAAGATTTCATCGAGTGCATACAGCAACATCTTAGATACATTGAAGATTTGTTCCATTCAGTATTTCTAGTTATTAAAATTATTCATGTGTTTTGTCATTTTAATTTTGCTTGAAATAGCAAACAGACAAAATCCTCAGAAGCAAACTTATGAAAGAAAGACTTGCATTTATATAGCGTCTTTCACGACCGCATGATGCCCCAAAGCGCTTTACAACCGATGAACTACTTTTGAAGCGTAGTCATTGTTGTCATGTAGGAAATGCGGCAGCTAGATTGCGCATGGCAAGCTCCCACAAAAGGAAATATGATAATAACCAAATAATCTGTTTTTGTGATGTTGATTGAGGGATAGAAATTGGCCAGGACACCAGGGAGAGCTCCCTTGTACTTCTTCAAAATAATACTGTGGGATCTTTTCCATCCACCTGAGAGGGTAGATGGGGTCTTGGTTTATTGTTTCATTTGAAAGATGGCACCGCTGTCAGTGTGACACTCCCTCAGTACTGCACTGGAGATGCAGCATTGATTGTTGTGCTCAAGTTCTGGAGCAGGACTTGAACCCACAACCTTTTAATGTGAAGGTGAGAGTGCCACCAACTGAGCCATGGCTAATAATCTCATTATACATATCGACAGGAGGAATTCTTTCCCTCATGTATCTTAAACTGTATAACATTACCACTTTCTACCCCATGACGCATCATGCAATAGCATACTTCATTGTGCAATGTATTCCAGAGCACGCAATCTAGAACAGGAACCAACTTTCAACCATATTGCAACTGGATGCTTGGGAAATGGGACAGAAAACAACAGCTGCACTGTTTTCCTTTGTTCTGACGTGCTGCAGCTCTATTAATAGAGTCATAGAGTTATACAGCACTGAAACAGGTCCTTCGGCCCATCGTGTCTGTGCCGGCCATTAAGCACCAAACTATTCTAATCCCATATTCCAGCACTTGGCCCGTAGCCTTGTATGCTATGGTGTTTCAAGTGCTCATCTAAATATTTCTTAAATGTTGTGAGGGTTTCTGCCTCTACCACCCCTTTAGGCAGTGTGTTTCAGATTCCTACCACCCTCTGGGTGAAATTTTTTTTCCTCAAATCTCCTCTAAACCTCCTGCCCCTTACTTATGCCCCCTGGTTATTGACACCTCCGCTAAGGGAAAAAGTTTCTTCCTATCTAAACTATCAATGCCCCTCATAATTTTGTATACCTCAATCAGGTCCCCCCTCAGCCTTCTCTGCTCTAAGGAAAACAACACTAGCCTATCCAGTCTCTCTTCATAGCTGAAATGCTCCAGCCCAGGCAACATCCTGGTGAACCTCCTCTGCACTCTCTCCAGTGCAATCACATCCTTCCTATAGTGTGGTGCCCAGAACTGTACACAGTATTCCAGCTGTGGCCTAACTAGCATTTTATACAGCTCCATCATAACCTCCCTGCTCTTATATTCTATGCCTTGGCTAATAAAGGCAAGTATCCCATATGCCTTCCTAACCACCTTATCTACCTGTGCTGCTGCCTTCAGTGATCTATGGACAAGTACACCAAGGTCCCTCTGATCCTCTGTACTTCCTTTGTCCTACCATCCATTGTATATTCCCTTGCCTTGTTAGTCCTCCCAAAATGCATCACCTCACACTTCTCAGGATTAAATTCCATTTGCCACAGCTCTGCCCAAGTTACCAGCCCATCTATATCGTCCTGTAATCTAAGGCTTTCATCCTCACTATTTATGACACCAGCAATTTTCGTGTCATCTGCAAACTTACTGATCATACCTCCTATATTCATGCCTAAATCATTAATGTATACTACAAAGAGCAAGGATCCCAGAACCGATCCCTGTGGTACACCGCTGGTCACAGGCTTCTACTCGCAAAAACAACACTCGACCATCACCCTCTGCCTCCTGCCACTAAGCCAATTTTGGATCCAATTTGCCAAATTGCCCTGGATCCATGGGCTCTTACCTTCTTAACCAATCTCCCAAGCTGGACCTTATCAAAAGCCTTACTGAAGTCCATGTAGACTACATCAACTGCTTCACCCTCATCTACACATCTAGTCGCCTCCTTGAAAAATTCAATCAAGTTAGTTAGACACGATCTCTCCCTTCTTGAATAATGGTATCACATTTGCTGTCCTCCAGTCCTCTGGTACCTCTCCTGTGGCCAAAGAGGATTTGAAAATTTGTGTCAGAGCCCCTGCTATCTCCTCCTTTGCCTCACATAACGGCCTGGGGATTTATCTACTTTTAAGCCCGCTTGTAGTTGTTATATTGCATATTGAGAATGGTAATTTCACACAACTAAAGAGAAGTCTGAACTAGATTTGAATGGAGATGTCAGACATAGGGCTGAATTTTATCAGTGCGCTGCAAAAAGCAGCGGCCTTCCGACACCGAAGTGCCGCTGCCGAGCCCCCGCAATATTATGCGCGGGGGCTCATTTAAAATAGAGGAGGCGGAGCAGCCACCCCTGATGACGTAGAGGGGACGGCCAGTGCGTCGCCGGCAACGGCATCTGGTGCCACTGCACAGGCGCCATTTTTAAAGGCCTTCAAGCCCTTCATTTACATTTAAATTTGTAAAGTGGCAGGTTTTTAAATAAATTGCAATAAAATTTTATGCGCACTTCCAATCCCCTCTCCCACCCCCTCAATGAATAATCCATGTATTATTTGTCCTACCCTCACATAAAACATCAAATTTTCCATCACAACCTTTCCCCCCGATCTTTCTTTCCTTTAACCTTCAACCCCTTCCCACCATCCCCTCACCCAATCCTGTTCCTTTTTGCGCTCCCCCGCCGTCCTGATAATTTTAGTTCTCCCCGCTCCCCACCAGTTTCTTGCCTCGGAGCTCCGTACGGGGTTCCGAAGTCGCGCGAGTTGCGTTTGGCGGCCATAAAATCGGCATGGGACGGCCACCGCCAGCAGGAAAGCTCATTTGCATCTTATTATTGTTCATTTGAATATTTAGATGAAGGCCGGGGGGGGGGCCGCAACGAGGACCCCCCGCCGCCGGTAATACGCGGCGAGCCCTTCTTGACGTCGGGCCTCTCCCCGCAGAAGTTTACGGGCTGCCCGCCGCGACCCATGGTGTCGAGGGGCTGGTAAAATTCAGCCCATAATTATGTCAAACCCCAAAATGTATGTCGATACACTGAGTTGTCATACAATAAATATACTTCTAAAGTGGAGTGGCATACAGTAAAAAGATATTTATCCTAAAACAGTATTTTTGTGAAAGTTAATCATAAAGGATCCACTAATATAGAAAATATATTATTCAGCATAGCATTGTGTTGTACAGTTATCTCCTGTCAAAATGATTTATTGCCTACCCACATCCCAATTCAGAAAGAGGTATGGACTCTTATTTGCACTTCACTATAGCTGTCATTTGCTTTTCATTTTTGCTCAGTAGCTAATTATGGGATGTTCACTGCCCTTAGTCCAAAAACTCTTGCCAATTTGTTGATAGCATTAATATTACTGTGCTAAATAACCCTCCTGCAAATTAATTATTTATATGTTTATTAATTATTAATTTCACTGATATAATAAAAAAAAGCTCCTCACAGCACATGAACAGATCTAAAATGGGTGCAACACAACCCTCACATGAAGGCCCATGAAATATTAAGGGGAAACTGCCAAACAGTTTTTTGGTCAATAGTTACAATCCCAGACCTTGGGAATTTTATTCTGTACAAGCATCAAATAGACAAACCAGTGTGCAGTCTAAAGTCAAAGAAAGCAAAGATTTAATTGCATTCTGTACCTTTTTTTGTAGACACATTTTCACCTGTCTAGATATTTGTCTTCATATTTTAACACCTTTCTCAATGACTTTGGGAGGATTTTAACCCTACCTGCCAAGGGCGGCTAAGTGGTTTGTCTACCCAAAGCCAGCAGGGTCCTTTAAATATTGTCATGGCCAGGTGTAAGGGCTGTGGGTGGTTCCCACTGTTCACCTCCCAACTGACCGCAATTGTGTTTTGTTTAAAGTGATGAGTTAGCTCTGAGTGTTTTACTTGCCAAATAAACAGACAGTGACAGGTTTTCTTGTAGGTTTAAAACCAGAAGATTAACTATTTATTGAATATTCATTCCACAAAATGTTCACAACACTACTCACGCATGCATTCCCTCTCATATGCACTCTCAGGAGAAGATAGAAGGAAAAGGGTAAGGGTTCAAGGTGTGGTAGCTATGCATGTTTTATGATAAACTTGTTGAATCTTCTGAGTAGTACAGTCTCTTTTAAAGATGCAAGTCTGGATTGTTTGTTGTCTTGATTTGTTGAGCTTTTGTGCATTTCTGCTGGTTAGGATTTCAGACTGGAGGTGGTGGTCACTTTCAGTTCTCTGCTGTAGCAAGTTGAAGTGTCAAATTAGCAGCAAGCCTCCTTCCTTGTCTTGCTGGACTGCTTTTCTGTGATTTTCTTGTCATCTCTCTCTCTGTCTCCAGAGGGTTACCTTTCAAGGTCACAATTCATCATTAGCATTTCTGGTACCTGACACATGGTTTGTCTCCCCTGGTGTGACCACACAATGGAACAGAATGTGGAATCCATGGCCATCCATTAATGTCTGGTTGAGTGTAAGCCTGTTATGAAGTGGCTACTTCACACCTTCTTTGTTTCAGAAGAACCCATTTAATTCAGGAATGTCTCTTGATGGTTTCAGGATGGGTGTAATTGACACCTGTTAGCCTGGAATGTATCCTATGGTCCTTAACAGACAGTGAGGCTGTGTTCGAATACACAGGCCAGGTTGCCTGACCTTTGGTGGCCATCTTTTGTAAAAGGTAAAGTCAATTTTTAAAAGTCTACTTTGAATGAAGCTGTATCTTAAAAGTAGGAATATGATAGGTCTTTACTGGGCATGACAATATGCAGATTGGGATCCAATGATGTTCTCAGGCTTCTTACTGCAAATTTAACTATGCCCTGAGCAGAAAACCCACTGTCTTCCCTGTCATGCTCAACCAGGTCAGATGAGAATTGGGACGTGACAAGGCCCTGAAAGTTGTTTTGTCATTTTTTTGTTTGCTCATGAGGCCTCTTTCTGTGCTGTAAACTTTCTATGATTCTAAGACTCCTGGGCAACCCATAAGGAAAGTTAAAGCATTCCCTACCCTGGGTTTTCTATCCGCAGCCCCCACTCTTCTCTCCTGAGATGTTTAGAAACCCCCTCCCCCACATTTTGGTGGGCAACCGTGGGCCTCACAATTTCTGTGGGTGGGGAGTTGCAGGTTAATGCAACTCAGGAGTTGACCCAACCCAAACTTGATCTCTGCAGCAGCAGGTGAGCTTTCATCTCTATTTCAGGAGTGGTTGCAAAATTAAAACCAATTTGTAATGGGTTTGTAAAAGATCGAGAGTGTCTAAGATAAACCAAAATTGTAATCTTTCGGAGCAATAGGAATGCTACCGTGACAAAGTCAGAATTTCTGCCTTTATTTTGGTTTCAAGTAGCTGACATCCAAGATGAAGGCTATTCTCTTAGCGAGATACAAAATGGAAGGCGAAAGAGGCTACAAGAAATAGTGCAAGGGCCATTTGTTCATAGATCAGTAAAGGTAATGGTTTGATGGCCTGTGCCTTGTGTTAAAAAAACTACTGTCACCAGCTTGACAGATGGGAGATATAAGATTAGATTTTCCAATCAACTTCACAGTTTAACTAGTTTTTCAATTACTTTCAGTTTTCAAGTGGCTTTACCCCACTTAAAATGAATAGGTTAATTCCCGTTTAAAATAACATCAATCTGGTTTCTGGTGCAGTCCACATGTAAAGACTCATCTAGGACTGGGGTTTGCAACCTGTGGCTCTTTAATATCTTATTTGCAGCTGCCAATCTTTTCAAATTGGATCACATTAACATGAAAAAAGCCTAAAAAAATTAAGTCAAGGAAAGTAAGAGTCATGTTTTTATTGTGGGGATAAATTCATTATACTACGGTTTCAAATGATTATTCTAATGAAAAAATCATTTTCTAAATAAACCTGTTCAAGTGGGTACAGCTACATCATGGTTACAGTTAATGCCTTTGATTCGAGGGATAGGTTTTATGGTTGCGATCATTGTTAATTATTCTGAATGTGCGATGAAAAGCTTTTTTCTTTAATTACAAGAATGAATAGCCAAAGTTAAAGATTGTTTTAAAGATAACTATACTGACAAAATTATAGTAAAAAAGTAAAAAAAAACAATAATTCAAAGTTAAGACTATTTTAATTTTTTTTTCTATTGATACATAAATTCAACACATGTATTTTATTTATTTTGTGTGCAAATTATGCATTCTACCAGAATTGGCAATTTGCCAAGTATTTCGTTTAGGAATGCTGATTTTCTGTCTTGTAACTTCCATTAGTTTTTTATTTTAGGAATTCTTTTTTTTTAAAAAGGCCGTTCAGGTAAAAAGGTTGCAGACCCCTGGTCTAGGAGAAATATGTGGTGGACACAAGCAGTTACAATTGATTACGTCTTTCTCTGTCTGTGGAAATAGTTGACTGGTTAGTTTTACAGCAACGGCTTATGGAATATTGTATCGTAGGCTGACTGATAATCTTCTGCTATAGCAAAAACATATCAGACTCCTGGAGCTTGTTACTCACATACTCTACATGTAACATTTCAGACAGAATACTTTGGATTATGTAGCATTAAAATAGAAAACTCAGCTGATTTGTCCCAAGGAACTGCTACATTCCAAGACTATAAGGAAGAATGTTTCTGAGTAATTTGTATTAATCCTTTGTGGGGGTTTTTGAACACAAAGCATTTTTTCACAAAGGGTAAGCACAATCTAGAATGCTTTCCCTCAAAAGGCTGTGGATGTTGAGTCAAAAGGCTGAGATTTATAGGTAAGTGTATTTGTTGGTTAAGTGTATTGGCTTATGGAGAAAAGGCAGGTAAATGGAGTTGAGGGATGATCTAAAAGAATGGTGGAACTGGCTTGAGGGGCTGAATGGCCTATTTCTGTTCCTAGAGTCTGGTGAAATTCTCTCATATACATATTTTATGCTGTTTAGAGGCTGTTTGTGTCTTTTTACTTTTATGCACCATTTTATAAACAAACTAGAATGTCTAAAATGGCCTGGTTGAGGTGATATCTTTTACTGTTTGAGCTGATAGGAGACAGGGTATGGTAAGAACAGTCCTACAATCCTCTGAGATGTCTGTGCTCATCCAATTCTGGCCTCTTCAGCATCCTCGATGTTAATTCTCCATCACCACCATTTGTAACTTGATGTTAATCCTCCACCATTGGTGACCATGCCTTCAGCTGCCAAGGCCCTAAGCTCTGGAATTCCACTCCTAACCTCATTACCTTTCTTTCCTTCTTTAAGCTGCTCCTTAAAACCTACCTCTTTGACCAAACTTTTGGTCATCTGCCCTAATATCTCTTTATGTGGCTTGTTGTTAAATTTTGTTTGAGAATGTTCCTGTGAAATGACTTAGGATTTTGAATTTGTACAAGACATTGTATATCCAGAATTAGAGTATTGTGGCTCCAGATATCCCATTATTAGAAGGATATTAGAGTCATGGAAAGGATAAAGCAAAGATTCACTAAAATGAGGGGAAATAACTGCAGCTTTATTGCCTGAAACAGCAAAAGTTAATAAGATCTAATAGAATTTTTCAAAATTTTGAAAAGGTAACTATAGTTTCTATTGATGGGTGAATCAGTAATAAAGGGGTATGGACTTATAACTACTTCTAGAAGAATTAAAGTTGAATTTGTTAGATAGAACATGAAGAAAGAACTAACACTTATACAGTACTTTTCACATCCTCAGACCATCCCAAAGTGCTTCACAGCTAATGACATGTAGTTACTGCTATAATGCCAGCAAACACAGCAGCCAGTTTACACACTAGATCTCACAAACTAATGAAATGAATGATCAACTTTTAAAATGTTGGTTAAGAAGTAAATGTTGGTCAGGACACCAGGTGAACTCCTCTACGCTTCTTCAAATAGTGCCATGGGATCTTTTATGATCAACCTGTTAGTACATACGGGGCTTTGGTTTAACATCTCATCTGAAAGACAGCAACTCCGACAGGGCAGCACTCCTTCAGTTTTAGCTTGGATGATGTGCTCAAGTCTCTGGCTTGGGGCTTGAATCCCCAACCTTCTGTTTCAGAGTCACTAGAGCCAAGGCTGACAACTATAGCAGAGATTGTAAGACAATTTAAAATGGAATTAGATGGGGAAATGGTATTAGAGGAGGAAGCTCCAGTTGAAGAGTTAGAACCAGCACAGATGCAATGGGATAAGTGGCTTCCTCCTCTTCTGTATGTTCTATGATCATGTTTATATGTATGACCTGTTTCTCAGGTTGATGCCCCTCTAATGATATGTAACTTTTTAGGATTCTGCAGCATCTCATCAATGTCACATTCACATTGATGTCAGTAGTGAATGCAAAAGTTTGGACATGTGGACTACTTTGTGCATTAGCCATTTTGGCATCACTTACTAATGTCACCTGATGGATTAGCAGCTTCTTCTAAATGATCTTGTTCTACAAAGTCAACACATCCTACATTTGCAAAATCAGCAAAACAAAGCAAAAAACCTATATGGAATATACTAAAGATGTGTAGATCCTAAGTTTCTAGAGACATTGAGCAAAGCTCAAACCTTCCCACCAGCTAATTATTTGCCCTTTTAAAAAAATCAGATGTTTCTCTCCAATGTGCATCTGTTTTTTGATTTACCTTTCTACAGGTCTGTCCCTTTCATTTTCTCAACATTCTTGGTGTTCCTCCCCAGTTTCCCAAACCATTTTCATTTGACCCATAATCATAGATTAAGTTCCAAAAGCATTAGCAAGCCAAATTATAGTACTAACAGTATTGACATACCAACCATTCCCACTCCATAGCACAAAGTCTTAAATAAAAGGAGCTAATATTTCATTTATTTTTAAAATAATGAAACCAGAACATGTGATGTAAACAAATTACATACCAGGTAGGCACAGCTTACAGGAAATAACCCACCTGCAAAAAAAAAAATGACCCCCATCTATGTGGCTTTGAGTTACTCAGGACTACACCTTTGTTTTCTGTAAATCACAACAAAGTGACATGTATCAAGAACAAAGAACAGTACAGCACAGGAACAGGCCATTCGGCCCTCCAAGCCTGCGCCGATCTTGATGCCTGCCTAAACTAACACCTTCTGCACTTCCGGGGCCCATATTCCTCTATTTCCTTCCTATTCAAGTATTTGTCAAGATGTCTCTTAAACATTGCTATCGTATCTGCTTCCACCACCTCCCCTGGCAGCAAGTTCCAGGCACTCACCACCCTCTGTGTAAAAAACTTGCCTCGCACATCCCCTCTAAACTTTGCCCCTCGCACCTTAAACCTATGTCCCCTAGTAACTGACTCTTACACCCTGGGAAAAAGCTTCTGACTATCCACTCTGTCTATGCCGCTCACAACTTTGTAAACCTCTATCATGTCGCCCCTCCATCTCCGTCGTTCCAGTGAAAACAATCCGAGTTTTTCCAACCTCTCCTCATAGCTAATGCCCTCCAGACCAGGCAACATCCTGGTAAACCTCCTCCGTACCCTCTCCAAAGCCTCCACGTCCATCTGGTAGTGTGGCGACCAGAATTGCACGCAATATTCTAAGTGTGGCCTAACTAAGGTTCTGTACAGCTGCAACATGACTTGCCAATTTTTATACTCTATGCCCCGACCGATGAAGGCAAGCATGCCGAATGCCTTCTTGACTACCTTATCCACCTGCGTTGCCACTTTCAGTGACCTGTGGACCTGTACGCCCAGATCTCTTTGCCTGTCAATACTCCGAAGGGTTCTGCCATTTACTGTATACCTCCCACCTGCATTAGACCTTCCAAAATGCATTACCTCACATTTGTCCGGATTAAACTCCATCTGCCATTTCTCCGCCCAAGTCTCCAACCGATCTATATCCTGCTGTATCCTCTGACAATCCTCATCATTATCCGCAACTCCACCAACCTTTGTGTCGTCCGCAAACTTACTAATCAGACCAGCTACATTTTCCTCCAAATCATTTATATATACTACAAACAGCAAAGGTCCCAGCACTGATCCCTGCGGAACACCACTAGTCACATCCGTCCATTCAGAAAAACACCCATCCACTGTTACCCTCTGTCTTCTGTGACTGAGCCAGTTCTGTATCCATCTTGCCAGCTCACCTCTGATCCTGTGTGACTTCACCTTTTGCACCAGTCTGCCATGCGGGACCTTGTCAAAGGCTTTACTAAAGTCCATATAGACAACATCCCTCATCCCTTCCCTCATCAATCATCTTCGTCACTTCCTCAAAAAACTCAATCAAATTAGTAAGACACGACCTCCCCTTCACAAAACCGTGCTGTCTCTTGTTAATAAGTTTGTTTGTTTCCAAATGGGAGTAAATCCTGTCCCGAAGAATCCTCTCTAATAGTTTCCCTACCACTGACGTAAGGCTCACCGGTCTATAATTTCCTGGATTATCCTTACCACCCTTCTTAAACAAAGGAACAACATTGGCTATTCTCCAGTCCTCTGGGACCTCACCTGTAGCCAATGAGGATGCAAAGATTTCTGTCAAGGCCCCAGCAATTTCTCCCCTTGCTTCCCTCAGTATTCTAGGGTAGATCCCATCAGGCCCTGGGGACTTATCTACCTTAATGCTTTGCAAGACACCCAACACCTCCTCCTTTTTGATAATGAGATGACTGAGACTATCTGCACTCCCTTCCCTAGGCTCATCATCCACCAAGTCCTTCTCCTTGGTGAATACTGATGCAAAGTACTCATTTAGCACCTCATCCATCCTCTATCTACCTTTAAAATTACATATTTCTAATTCTTTGCCATCCTAGAGGGGTCAAGGGCAGAATCTATTTGGTGGAGCTAAGAAACAATAAAGGTGCCATTATACTACTGGGTGTATTCTACAGACCATCAACCAGTGGGAAAGATATACAGGAACAAATCTGCAAGGAAATTTCAGAGAGGTGCAAAAACTAGAGTAGTTATAATGGGAGACTTTAATTATCCTAATATCGACTGGGATAGTAATCGTGTAAAGGGCAGAAAGGAGAAGAATTTCTGAAGTGTGCTCAGGAGAATTTTCTAGATCAGTATGTTTCTGCCCAACGAGGAAGGAAGTATTGCTCAATCTAGTTCTGGGCAGTAAGGTGAGCCAAATGGATCAAGTGACAGCAGGGGGACAGTGATCATAGTATCATAAGATTTAGATTAGTTATGGAAAGGACAAGGAGCAATCCAGAGTAAAAATAATGAACTGGGGGATGGCCAATTTCAATGGGGTGGGAATGGATATGACCCAGGTAAACTGGAATCAAAGACTGGCAGGCAAAACTGTAATGGAATAATGGGCTGCCTTTAAAGAGGCGATGGTTCGGGTTCAGTTGAGGAACATTTCCACGAGTTAACAGGTAGGACAAACAAACCCAGAGCTCCCTGGATGTCAAGAGATGGAGAGCAAGATGAAGCAGAAAAAGGGTGCATATGACAGATGTCAGGTTGATAATACAAGTGAGAACTAGGCCGAATATAGAAAGTTCAGAGAAGTGAAAAAAGAAATGACAGAAACAGAGTACAGAAGAGACTGGCAGCTAACATAAAAGGGAATCCAGAAGTCTTCTATGGGCACATGAATAGTAAAAAGGTGGTAAAAGGAGGAGTGTGACCAATTAAGGACCAAAAAGGAGATTTACGCATGGAGGAAGCAGGCATGGCTGAGATACTAAATGAATATTTTGCATTCGTCTTTGCCAAGGAAGTTGCTGCCAAAGTCATAGTGAAAGAGGAGGTAGTTGAGATACTGGATGGGCTAAAAATTAATTAAGAGAAGGTATTAGAAAGGCTGGCTGTAATTAAAGTTGATAAGCCACCAGGACCGGATCAGATTGCAGAGGCACTGGCCATAATGCTCCAATCCTCCTTAGGTACAGGGGTGGTGCCAGAGGACTGGAGAAGTGCAAATGTTACACCCTTGTTCAAAAAAGGGTGTAAGGATAAGTCCAGCAACTACAGGCCAGTCAGTTTAATTTCGGTGGTGGGAAAGCTTTTAGAAATGAAATTCTGGGACAAAATTAACAGTCACATGGATAAATGTGGATTAATTAAAGAAAGCCAGCATGGATTTGTTAAAGGCAAATCGTGTTTAGTTAACGATTGAGTTTTTTGATGAGGTAACAGAGAGTGTTGATGAGTGTAATGTGGTGCACATAGACGTCCAGAAATTGCTCGATAAAGTGCCACATTAACAGGCTTGTCAGCAAAATTAAAGCCCATGGAATAAAAGGAATAGTGGCAACATATACAAAGATAGCTGAGTGACAGGAAAGTGAGTAGTGCTGAATGGTTGATTTTTAGACTTTGTGGGGGTGCGGGTTGGGGACGTGTATAGTGGGGTTCTCCAGGGTCGGTACTAGGACCCATGATCTATATTAATGACCTTGACTTGAGTGTGCAAGGCACAATTAAAAAAATTTCCAGATGACAAAACTTACGTATTGTGAAGATATTCAACTGGAATACTGTGTCTAATTCTGGGTACCACACTTTATGAAGGATGTGAAGACATTAGAGCCTGTGCAGAAAAGATTTATGAGAATGGTTCCAAGAATGAGAGACTTTAATTATGTGGATTGATAAAACAGTCCCAGCTTCTCCATAGACAACCAAGAGGAGATTTGATAGAGGTGTTCAAAATCATGAGGAGTCTGAACAGAGTAGATAGAGAGAAACAGTTCCCATTGGGCCGATAGCCATTGGACACCAATTTAAAATGATTAGCAAAGGAACCAAAGGTAACATGAGAGAAAGCATTTTTTTACGTGAGCGGTTAGGATCTGGAATGCACTGCCTGTAAGTGTGGTGCAGGCAGATTTAATCGTGGCTTTCAAAAGGGAATCGGTTAACAAACAGAATTGAAAAACTTTGCAGGGCTATGGGGAAAAGGTGTGTGAGTGGGACTAGCTGAGTTGCTCTTGCAGATAGCCAGCACTAGCATGACGGGCCAAATGGCATCCTTCTGTGCTGTAACCATTCTATGATTATGACAAAGAAAAGCATTCAATGAAATAATAGTTAATGAAAGCCTCCCAGTTAGGATTAAATTATTTCAAGAATTTTTAGGGTCCAAACAAATGAAATACATATCCATCGCAAATGTAGTTAATGAGTAGGATAATGAACATAGGAACTGCAATAGGCCATTCAACTCCTTAAACCTGTTCCACCATTCAATTAGATCATGGGTGATCCATATTTCAATTCCATTTACCCACCTTTACTCCATATCCCTTCACAACCTTACCTAACAAAAATCTATCGATTTCAGGTCTTGAAAATTTCAATTGTCCTAGCATCTACCGCCTTTTGGAGAGGAGGGTGGGGTGGGGGGTGGGGGTAAGAGTTTTAGATTCCCAATACCCTTTGTGTGAAAATGTGCTTCATGATTTCACTCCTAACTTGCCTAGCTTTAAATTTAAGACTATGCCCCTTGCTCTGGACTCTGCTACAGAGGAAATAGTTTCTCTGTCTCTATGCTATTGAATGCAGACAAACATGGTGGATTAGAGGTGGCCAAATTATTGCCCACAATCCACATGCAACCAGTGAGCCCTGCTATCAGTCTATAAAGTTTTGGTCACTTGACTCCTGCAGGCAGCCCCTGAAATGGAGCAGAAAATTGAAATGGCTAATTTGTAAATTTGTGGGGGTGGAAGGGCAGATTTCTTTTGACTTCAGTGTTTTGCTATCATAATTTTTCATATATCACCCATGGAACGCCATAGTATGCAATCAAATGACTGATGAAGATGAAATGTTTGAACATCCTGCAGTTAATGATCATCAAGTTCATGCCCATGCTAATCTGAATACAAATCTTTGGAAATAAAAAAAGACAATACTCACTTTGAGAGAGCTTTTTAAATAGATTTTTTTAGTTATCTCAGTACTGACTTTAATAAGAAACAAAGTTTAAAGTATAGTCATTCAAAAAGATACTGCAGCAACGCTACTGCACAAATCAGCTATGATTTTATGCAATAGGTCACATAATAACTACAGAATTCAAACTGATTTAAGGAAACTACTTAAAAAATCGTTTGATGAATTATTCTTAACCAATCAGCGTCAATATTTGAATATATCTGAATTGCCATCACAGCGTGTCAACAAAAAGGGACATAAGTGACTGCATGGACCAACTTGCACAGATCTCAATTAAAAGCTAACCACAGCCAAATTAGAATGGTTCTCTCACTTTGAACTTGTTACCACATGTATAAAGCTAGTCCTTTAATAAAAGGAAAAGAATTGCATTTACATAGCGCCTTTCATGACCTCAGAACTTCCAAAAGCCTGTCACAGCCAATGAAGTACTATAGAAGTTTAGTCACTGTGGCAATGTAGGAAACATGGCAGCCAATTTGCACACAGCAAGGTACTTCAAACAGCAATTAGATCACATTTTTTCTATGTTGGTTGAGAGATAAATATTGGCAGACCACCATGGAGAACTCCGCTACTGTTCTTTGAATAGTGCCGTTGGAACTGTGACATTCACCTGAGATGGAAGACCGGGCCTTGGTTTAACGTCTCATCTGAAAGACGACACTTCTGACAGCGCAGCTAGGTTAAATCATTAAGCAACAATAAAGAGAAATCTTTGAAAGTCAAAAATAATTCCAAAGTCAACAGTTAAACATTATTCTGTTTCGATGTTTGAAGTATTCCACCAACTGCGGAAAATTCTAGGTCTGTCCAATTTGAATAGGGACTGGATCCATTTCTTCTACCCCAGATATTTTCCTAGGGTGAGACCTCCCTGCATGATCAAACTTGCAATATATAGTTATGAATGCTTAGCACTTTCATGAGGTTTGTGTTCCATTGCCAGCAATGTTGCATTTTGCATTCATAATTTTACCTTTTATAATGGCTAATTGCAAGTATTATCTGATCAAAAAACTTCTACTGTTCAAAGCCATGACAGCACAGATAACTCTCAGTATCGGCAGAGGATTGTCTGCTATCTGATGCTTTATAAGACACCTAGAAAAAATAAAAACACTGCATTACATAGAAAAGATATACAGATTGAAGAATACTGGGAATGAATGAGAAATGGACAAACTAATCTCTGTCATTGTCCCTGAGCAAGGTTGACAGGCTTTTTGAAATTACGCTAAGAAGGATGCAGGTCCATTTTGCAAATTATTTTAATCATTTAACTTTAGCTGTGAGCTGGCATAATTGCAATTAAAGTAGGGAAAAATATTATTGTGGGTTTGCAATATCTTGAATCCCCTCTTGTAAAGCTTTAATTCTGTACCTGTACTGCTCACCTATGTGTAAATATTCTGCTTTTGAATGTTTTTCTCAGTTGGCACACACAGGGATCAGTACAGTGCAATCAGTAATGTTGCATTTTCCACTCAGTACATGGAACCATAATTGCATTAAGATTAGATGAAGAATAAAAAGGAGATTGCAATTGCAAACAGCCAGACTGTGCATTACAATCAAGTTAATATCATGACACAGTGCTGTCTAGTGTCTGGAGATCTGCAGTTTAATATGCTCTTCCTTGGGGGCTAGTCTTCAACTGTAAAGTCTTCATTATGTACCCAATCCGTGTAAGTCTCCAGCAGCTGCTCAGACCAGCAAGGATGCCATCAGAAGAACTTGACCCCTTTGCTGTCACTCAGGGTGATGATCTCTGCCTTTCGCTCAGATTGCAAACACTGCAATGCCCGTAGCAGAAGCCACTCCTCCAAACCATGGAACTCTAGCAAGGACAGAACACAGACATCCTTTCACCACAGGTATTATTTTTGTTGATAACATAATTCTATGGAAATTCATTAGGTAAGTTAAGCACAAGTCATGAAAGCTCTTTATGACAGAAGTTGCTTGAAAGGTACAGCAGCCCATAAGCATTTGAAAAAAACCCTCATCTGATCTTTCATCAGTAAGGCACTTTTGGCAAAGGGTCAAGCATAAAACAGCTACCTATCTTTTCTCATTCACTAACTGCTGGGTATTTTTATTTCAGATTCCAGCATTAGCTTATTTTCATCCCCATGAGATCACTCTAACTGTCCAGACCTTTTTTGCTTGATAAACAGATTCCTCATTTTATTTTGCAATATGACATTCTTAAATATAAATAAGAAATGTTATGGAACAGAAAGCTGAGGATGGCCCATCCTAACATATGCCTGATAGATTGCCAACATTGATAGTGTAAACAGAGAAAGATTGTTTCCACTGGTGGATGAAATGGTAACAAGAGAACAAACTGGATTATCACTGGAAGAATGAGAGAGAAGTTAGAAAACACTTCTTCATTGAGAGGGTTTTGAAATGTTCAATCCTTCACCACATTGATGCACAGACTGCAGCATCATTTAAAAAGGGAACTGGATACGTGCAGGAAGAGAAAGAATATAAAAAGATACAAGAAAAGGGCAGGGAAATGGGAAAGCAGGCAACTCTAGTCAAAGAGCTAGCACTAGCATAGATGTAACAGGCCGAATAGTCTCTTCCCTTACTGTAAATTCTATGGTTCTAAATTAGGTAATAAACTGATGAACCACACCCAATTTTTCTTTTTATTTTATTGTACGATGGTAGCACAGCTTAAGAGCTAAATGTATGGGACAAGAATTTGTAACCAGAATTCCGTATTCAGCGAACTCCTGACTTTGGTCTATTGCTTCTGGGTTGTCTGAACAGTACATTGGGATAGGTTATTTTTATACAATTAGGTGGTTGCAACTTTGTTTTATCAGAAGTAGGCAAACCAGTTTGCCAACGATACATAGAACCTGCTTAGTTATCAATGAAAAGGGTTCACAGAAAAGTGATGGCATTCCAACTGTGGTAGGATGCTTGGTTGAATTCTATATTCTAGATGTCAGAATATACGCAGTGAGAAAAACAAGAACGATTAAAAGGGAAAACAAACTAGCCTATTGCTCCCTGTGCTCAATTAATGACAGGTAATTATCAATGCACCTTACCTTCACCCTCAGTGTCATCTCCATTGGAGAGTTCATAAAATGTAAATACAGAGTTTGTCATGCCATTCTTTGAAACCTGCAAAAGACATCAATACCAGACACTGATACACAAGATAAACAGCTTTAAAGAAAATAAATGGCTCTTAGTGCAGGAAGTTCAGTCAGGCACAACTACATCAAGGTAATTACATCTAAATTTAAGGTAATCTAACTTTGTTGGGATTGGCATTAAATTGCAAAGTAATGAAAGACTGATGAAATCACCACTTAAAGCCAATTTATATACATAAACCATTTTGATGTTCAAATTATTGGTCAAAGGCTATTTTTGTTTTGGACAAAACAGCTGTAACATTCTGTCATGTTTTGCAGGCATTTAGTAGCTTCATGTGACAAAATTCTGGTGGATGTTGAACATCCTAATTCTTAAAAAAAAGGGAGTTCTCTGGCTAACATTCATCCTTCAAGCTATACAGATTTACTGGTCATTTATCTCATTGCTGTTTGTGGGATCCTGCTGTGCACATGCTACATTTGCTTAGAACAATTTCCACACTTCAAAGGAATTAACTGTATGTGATAATAAAGTGCTATATATAGGCAAGTCTTTTTTTACTGGACATTTCCATTTCACACTGAGAGGGGCTACAAAGAAGGGTGAGATTCACAATTTAATGCCAAATTGTCCAGATCAGCATGATCAGTTTTGCTGTGGGCTACATTCACCAGGTGAGAGAGATTATTCAAACTAATTTCACTTTGGTTCTTATATCCAAAAATGAGAGGAGCCTTTCATCATCAATCAACGATGTTTGTTCCCAAAGGTGAAAGTTGTGGTTGGCATCCTTGCATCTACGAAAGATGATGGAGATGTAGCAAACAATCCATTTAGGTGAGGCGTCTTCTCTTTGTGCACCTTTGCTGATGGCTGTGAAGACCAATCCTTGACAGGCAGGTTCTGCCACAAGTGCTTCTCATGAAGCTGCTAAGTGACCCAGAGTTGTTGTTTTTGACGTTGGCGCCTGTTGCCAAGTTGCTGTAGTCGTTGTGGTAGTGCACACCAGTCTACAGGATGTGTTATTTCCCTCTTTCGCCAGCTAGTGACTTCCTGGTGTGATAGTCGACATTTACAGCCTTCATGTCGCGCTTGCAAGCATCCTTGAAGCAGAGCTTTGGGCGCCCCACTGGTCATCTAGCCCCAGCTACCTCACCAGACAAGGTCCTTGGGTATGCAACCGTCTCCCATCCTGCAGACCTGTCTGATCCACTGAAGCCGCCTCTATTTAATTAATGCCAACACAATTGGGAGCTCTTCTTTGAGAGGTCTGCTGCATTTGTGATTTTGTCCTGCCACGATATACCCATAATGCGGCACAGACAGCTAAGATGGAAATTATTGAGCTTCTTTTCCTGATAGCTGTAGGTCGTCCGTATTTCAGAGCCATACAGCAAGGTGCTGAGAACACAGGTCTTATAAACCATCAACTTGGTCCTAAGGGTCAGCTTAGTGTTATCCCACGTGCGTTTCGCGAGCTGGCCAAAGGTGGTAGCTGCTTTTCCTATGTGTGCATCGAGCTCTGCGTCAAGGGACAGATTGTCTGTCATCGTGGACCCAAGTTTGCAGAATTTGCTAATCACATCCAGTGGGGTGCTATTTAGTGGGATATGGGGCACAGATAGAGGTGAACGACCCGTGTGCTAACCACTGCTAAGTCATTTGAAAAAATATACAAACTGCTCAATTTTTTAACATGTACAAAATTGCTTTCCCTTTTCACAAATTTTACATTCTTATTCTTTTTGTTTCTCTTTTGCTTCCTAATTTAGCTTGAAATGGAAATACCATGCTTGGTGCAGTTTGGGCAGAGTACAGTGAGATTTGTTCTATGCATGGTCTATGTGCATTCTTTTGATGCTGCAAAAAACATAAAAATGTTCCATTTACCTAGTGCTGACGTACCTCAATCTGTTGACTTAAAATAGGAACAATTTTTCCGAACTTATCCTAAAGTAAGAAAACTGCAGCAAATTATGTTGTCGTAAAACTATATTAGGATTGTCATGCTTCAAGAAAATAAATTCTGTTCCAAAGTTATTTTATTCTTGTTGAAAACCTCTGAATTTCACAATGCTATGAGTTTCTGTTTGTTCTTATATGTTGCTGTTCATATAGCTTATTGTTAAGGAAAAAAAAGTCGGAAATGCCAGAAAGCCCCTAATCAGTCCGAAATTGGGAAACTGCTGCTCCCGCTCCCAACATCTGTCAGCTGTGAAACAGACTTGTGATTTTTAAAAAAACTGACCACCCCTGCTGCTCTGCTGAGCATTCCCGCTCTCTGCAACTGTCAGAGAGAGAGAGAAAGGATCACGGGGACAGAGCGAGAGAGGGAGAAAGAAACAAGGGGACAGAAAGAGAGACAGACAGGGGGACAGAGAGAGAGAGAGGGAGAGCGCGAGCTGGGGAGACAGAGGAGTGAGTGGGGGGCGTCAGAGAGAGAGCGAGCGGGGGCGACAGAAAGAGAGAGAGCGAGCGGGGGCGACAGAGAGAGAGAGAGCGAGCGGGGGCGACAGAGAGAGAGAGAGCGAGCGGGGGCGAGAGAGCGAGCGGGGGCGACAGAGAGAGAGAGAGCGAGCGGGGGCGACAGAGAGAGAGAGAGCGAGCGGGGGCGAGAGAGAGAGAGAGAGAGCGAGTGGGGGCAACAGAGAGAGAGAGAGCGAGCGGGGGCGAGAGAGAGAGAGAGCGAGCGGGGGCGAGAGAGAGAGAGAGAGAGAGAGCGAGCGGGGGCGACAGAGAGAGAGAGAGAGCGAGCGGGGGCGACAGAGAGAGAGAGAGAGCGAGCGGGGGCGACAGAGAGAGAGAGAGAGCGAGCCGGGGTGACAGAGAGAGAGAGAGAGAGCGTGAGCGGGGACGACAGACAGAGAGAGCGCGAGCGGGGACGACAGAGAGAGCGAGCGAGCGGGGGTGACAGAGAGAGAGAGAGCGAGCGGGGGCGACAGAGAGAGAGAGCGAGCGGGGCGACAGAGAGAGAAGAGTGCGAGCGGCGGCGAGAGAGAGAGAGCGAGCGGCGGTGAGAGAGAGAGAGAGAGCGCGAGCGGGGGCGACAGAGAAAGAGAACGAGCGAGGGCGACAGAGAGAGAGCGTTTGAGCGGGGGCGACAGAGATAGAGCGAGCGAGCGGGGGCGACAGAGAGAGAGAGAGCGAGCGAGGGCAACGGAGAGAGAGAGAGCGAGCGGGGGCGGCAGAGAGAGAGAGAGCGAGCGGGGGCGGCAGAGAGAGAGAGTGAGCGGGGGCGACAGAGAGAGCGAGAGCACGGGCGAGACAGAGAGAGAGAAAGCGAGTGGGGGTGACAGTGAGAGAGAGAGAGAGAGCGAGTGGGAGCGACAGAGAGAGAGAACGAGCGGGGGCGACAGAGAGAGAGTGTGAGTGGGGGAGACAGAGAGAGAGCGTTTGAGCGGGGGCAACAGAGAGAGAGACAGTGAGCGAGCGGGGGCGACAGAGAGAGAGAGCGAGCGGGGGCGACAGAGAGAGAGAGCGAGCGGGGGCGACAGAGAGAGAGAACGAGCGGGGGCGACAGAGAGAGAGAACGAGCGGGGGCGACAGAGAGAGAGAACGAGCGGGGGCGACAGAGAGAGAGAACGAGCGGGGGCGACAGAGAGAGAGAACGAGCGGGGGCGACAGAGAGAGAGAACGAGCGGGGGCGACAGAGAGAGAGAACGAGCGGGGGCGACAGAGAGCGAGCGAGCGAGGCCAACGGAGAGAGAGAGAGCGAGCGGGGGCGACAGAGAGAGAGAGAGCGAGCAGGGGCGACAGAGAGAGAGAGAGAGCGAGCGGGAGCGACAGAGAGAGAGAGAGAGCGAGCGGGGGCGACAGAGAGAGAGAAAGCGAGCGGGGGCGACAGAGAGAGAGAGTGAGCGGGGGTGACAGAGAGAGAGAGTGAGCGGGGGCGAGAGAGAGAGAGAGTGAGCGGGGGCGACAGAGAGAACGAGAGCATGGGTGAGACAGAGAGAGAGAAAGCGAGTGGGGGGGGACAGTGAGAGAGAGAGAGAGCGAGCGGGGGTGACAGAGAGAGAGCGAGCGAGTGGGGGTGACAGAGAGAGAGCGAGCGAGCGGGGGCGACAGAGAGAGAGAGAGCGAGCGGGGGCGACAGGGAGAGAGAGAGCGAGCGAGAGGGGGCGACAGAGAGAGAGCGAGCGGGGGCGAGAGAGAGTGCAAGCGGGGGCGACAGAGAGAGAGAGCGAGCGTGGGCGACAGAGAGAGAGCGCGAGCGTGGGCGACAGAGAGAGAGAGACCGAGCGGGGGCGACAGAGAGAGAGAGAGAGCGAGCGGGGGCGATAGAGAGAGAGAGAGAGCGAGGGCGACAGAGAGAGAGAACGAGCGGGAGCGACAGAGAGAGAGAACGAGCGGGGGCGACAGAGAGAGAGAGAGTGAGCGGGGGCGACAGAGAGAGAGCATTTGAGCGGGGGCGACAGAGAGAGAGCGTGCGAGCGGGGGCGACAGAGAGAGAGCGTGCGAGCGGGGGCGACAGAGAGAGAGCGTGCGAGCGGGGGCGACAGAGAGAGAGCGTGCGAGCGGGGGCGACAGAGAGAGAGCGAGCGAGCGGGGGCGACAGAGAGAGAGCGAGCGAGCGAGTGTAACGGAGAGAGAGCGAGCGGGAGCGACAGAGAGAGAGAAAGCGAGCAGGGTTGACAGTGAGAGAGAGAGAGAGAGCGAGCGGGGGCGACAGAGAGAGTGAGAGCACGGGCGAGACAGAGAGAGAGAGAGCGGGGGAACAGAGATAGAGAGAGAGCGGGGGCGGACAGAGGGCGAGAGAAAACGAACGAGTGGGGGGGGGGAGACAGAGAGAGCGAGCGGGGTGGGGGGACAGAGGGAGCGAGCGGGCGTGGGGGACAGAATGAGCGGGCGGGGGACAGAAAGAGCGGGCAGGCAGGGTGGCAGAGAGAGCGAGCAAGCGGGGGGGGGGGGAGACAGAGAGAGAGGAGAACGAGCGGTGGGAGGCAGAGAGAGCGAGTAAACGGGGGGGGGGGGGGGGAGGATTACAGGGGGCGCAACAGAGTGAGAGGGGGAACATCAGAGCGGGGGGGAGCAACAACAGAGCAAATGGGGGGGGGGGGAGGAGAGATCAACAGAGTGGGGGGGTGGGGAGAACAAGAGAACGGGGGGGGGGGAGAACAAGAGAACGGGGTGGGGAAACAAGAGAACGAGGGGGGGGGGAGAACAACAGAGCAAGAGGGGAGAACAACAGAGTGGGGTGGTGAACAACAGAGCGAGGGAGGGGGGACAACAGAGCGAGGGAGGGGGGACAACAGAGCGAGGGAGGGGGGACAACAGAGCGAGGGAGGGGGGACGACAGAGCGAGGGAGGGGGGACGACAGAGCGAGGGTGGGACGACAGAGCGGGGGGGGGGGGGGGATGACAAAGTGGGGGGTGTGATGACAAAGCGGGGGGGGTGATGACAAAGCGGGGGGGGGGAGACAACGACAGAGCGGGTGGGGGGGACAGAGCGGGGGGGGGGTACTACGACAGAGCGGGGGGGACGACGACAGAGCGGGGGGGACGACGACAGAGCGGAGGGGGACGACAGAGCGGGGGGGGGACGACAGAGCGGGGGGGGGGGACGACAGAGCGGGGGACGACGACAGAGCGGGGGGGGACGACAGAGCGGGGGGGGACGACAGAGCGGGGGGGGGACGACAGAGCGGGGGGGGGGACGACAGAGCGAGGGGGGGACGACAGAGCGAGGGGGGGACAACAGAGCGAGGGGGGGACAACAGAGCGAGGGGGGGACAACAGAGCGAGGGGGGGACAACAGAGCGAGGGGGGGGACAACAGAGCGAGGGGGGGGACAACAGAGCGAGGGGGGGGACAACAGAGCGAGGGGGGGGACAACAGAGCGAGGGGGGGGACAACAGAGCGAGGGGGGGGACAACAGAGCGAGGGGGGGGACAACAGAGCGAGGGGGGGGACAACAGAGTGAGGGGGACTCAGGGACAGAAAGAGAGAAACAGAGACAGAGAGTGAGAGAGAGAGAGAAAATGATCAGGATCACTCCTGACAGATGGACATCTATCCGGGATACTCCATATCGCCATATCAACTGAGCAGGCAAAGATTGACTACTTGTGCAAGCAAATAAATGGCAGGTATCTCGCTAAATCAATGTCCAACATAGTGATGAGAAAGTAAATCAATAAATTAATCTTCTCATTTAAAGCTTCTTCACAAAAATGCACATTTGTTGTTGTTTTGATTAATAGTAAGATAAATTTTGAATGCCTTTATCCTTACGAAATTGTCTCACCGGCTCCCTATGTAAGACAAAAATTCTAACGTGTACCCCCCCCCCCCACCACACAAGTTTGGGTAAAGGCCTGCTACCCAACCCAAATCCAACGGGACCCGACGACATGTGTCGGGTTCAGGTCAGGTCGCACTTCCAGGTCCAGCGCTCGGGTCGGTCCAGATCGGACACACTCTATCACCCCTCAGGTAAGTGACTTTAATCTTAATTTACTTTCTGGACTTTAAAGGTGGTTTTGCTACAGTTATTTTAAGCTTGTGCAGGTAAGGAACAAAGAGAAAAACGGAAGGTAGGTTAACTGATGGTCAGGTTGGGTCGGGTCGGGCCGAGAAAAAATGGAAGAACTCGGGCCGGGTCGGGCTCGGGGTCAGATGGGGTTCTGTTGGGCTCAGGTAGGGTCTCATTTGCAGACCCGAGCGGGCCTTTAAGTTGGGAAACCCTGTTCTACAAGACTGACAAAACAAATGCAGCAAAAGAAATGGGATTAGTGGTGATTTCATTTAAAAGCTCTTTAAACTACTTGTCAGGGTGTTGGCTGTACTGTGTGGAATTTGTTACAAGAACACATGAAAAAAGAATGCAGCAAAGCAAGTTCTTACCCACTGGTACACAAGTTTCCCCCACTCTTCTGGTCTCCTCCACATTATTAGACAACGAGTTTTATTTTTATCAATCCACTCTAAGTTTCCTAAGTACAAAACAAATTACAGATAAATATTCTTCAAAACACATTTGTCAGCTACGTATTTCTTGATATTAAATTCAATACATAAAAATTGAAATACAAGCATAGTACTGCCAGTGCTCTAAGTCCCTTACCAAAGCAGTTATTTACCACACACGAGCTTAAACATCCAGTGTCAGACTATTTGATCATGCAAGGCACCATAATCAAGGCAGATCCTTAATCAATCCTGTCCTCATTTATTTCCACACATGAGCAATGGCTGATTTTTGCCTTCCTGCTCGGCACACAGAGATCGATTGTAAATACCCTGTTTCTGCCTTTGCTGAGATCAACTAACTCAGCATAAGTCATGGAGTATCTCAGTCTGCATGACCCAGTACCATGCCATGAGGTATGTGTACTCACTGAATCAGCAGGAAACCCAGTGAGCAGCTTAGATAATAAACAAATGTATTCATAAAGATGATAATATATCTGCCGAGATGAAGCACTTGATATAGCTCTGTTAACATTATAGGGAAAAATCTAGTTTGAATTTAGAAGAAATCGGAAGACATTTTACAAGCACATGCCTAAAACTTGGTTTTACTCTGTGCACCAACCTTTTTTCCGGAGTTCTTCTAATACAACTTGGATAGCTTCTATGGGGAACTTCCCTTTATACCAAAGTTAAGGGAAAATATCTCACTTTCTTGACTATGCTCTGGTCAACATTGTCCCACTTATTGTCAGCAAAACTGTTTTTTTCCACCAAGTAATTCCATTTTACAACACACTATAAGGATACAGTACTTTCTACTGCACAGCCTTTAACCTGTCCTATTGAAGACGTGGTGCCATTGAATTGGGGAGTTGTGAGGTCAATTAAGTTCCTGCTCTGGAAGCTCCACTCACCGGGACAAGCTATACAGCATAGATATGGTATCTGCGACAGCACAAACTGCTGATTTTTGTCTTGTTACAGCAGACATTAACTTTAATGAGATAATGTCACTGCATCACTGATTACAAGATCAGTATTGCTCACTACTCAGGACAGCATCCAACAGAGGGAGTGAGTTCAAGAAAGGCAACTACATTGATAAATGGCATTGAGCACCTGTGCTACAAGAAGAGTACAAAGGAATGTTTATAATGGAAAAACATTCGGAATGAATAAACTGGATCAATGAATTGCTCAACATTAACATAGCTGTAGGATAACAGCTCAAGGATTCAAACTTGGATGAGTCAACACGAATGTGGTTAAAATATATCTTCATACATAACTGGGTTTCAAACATGTGGCTGGCTAGAGTACTGCGCTGTACCGAGATTGATATTGACGTTGAATGCCCCAAATTTGAAAGTGCCCCACTCCTTACAAGTAACACCCTTCACTGTGATGAACACAAAATGACTCCCCAAAAACTTTAAACAAATTTACCATTTACAGAAAGCACCTCCTCACAGCAAGGTCTTTATAAGCAGTCAATTCATAATGAAGTCCTGCATTTTTTAAAAAGGATGTTACTAGTGCTAAGTAATATAATCAGCTGTCAAATTAGGAGTGTAGGGAGCAGACAATGTCAGGTGTCAGCCGTGGTTCAGTTGTTAGCACACTCACTGAGTCAGGAAGTTGTGGGTTCAAGAACCACTCCAGGACTTGAGGTACCGAGTGCTACACTGCCAAATGTTTTGCCTTTTGGATGAGATGTTAAACCGAGACCCCCGTCTACCCTCTCGGGTAGACATAAAAGATCCCACTGCACTATGTTAAAGAAGAGCAGGGGAGTTACCCCTGGTGTCCGGGCCAATATTTATCCCTCAATCAATGTCACAAAAAAACCCAGATTATCTGGTCATCATCACATTGATATTGTGGGAGTTAGCTGTGTGCAAATTGGCTGCCACATTTCCCTACATTTTAGGTGACACTTCAAAAGTACTTCACTGGCTGTAAAGTGCTTTGGGACTTCCAGTGGTCATGAAAGGTGCTATATAAATGCAAGTCGTTCTTTTCATTCTCTTTACTATCTTGTTAAAAGACAAGGTAACTAGACAGAGGAATACAGTACTTCCTCTTCATTCTTGTGCAGGCTTATTTTTAAAATGGCAGCTGTTAGTTGCAGGTGATCATGTTATAAATTTGGGATTGCCACTTCATGAAGTGAATGTGCTCCACTGATGTCACCAACTTGGGAGAGGCGGAGAAAAAGGAAATAGCAAATGTAACTTATAACAAGAAAATTATTTCTTCCTACAGTCACTATGGTCTTTCAGTGAAAAACCCCACACTACTCAAACTCGGAACTAGTGTTTAACTATTAACGAACGTCACTCTACAGTGGAAAGAATTCTAGGGAATAAACAACCAACACATAGAGGGGGAATAAAAGAACAGCTCACTCACACACACCCCCCAGGAACATTTGTGAGGAAGGAGTGGGACTTGAGAGACAGGAAAATAAGGGCATTTTAGTTGACTTCTAAAGGCCAAGAATTGCACTCTGGAGAAAACTATTTCCACTGATTGGTGAGTCGGTAACTAGAGGGGGTAAATTTAAGATCATCTCCAAAAGAATGAGGATACACAGATTTTTTTTTTTAAGTGTATTACGACACAGAATGCCATACTAAAAGCAGCAGTAAAAAAATCCTATATAGTTTTTAGAAGAGAAATGGATGAATATTTTAAAAGGGCAAAAGAACAGGACTAATCTCTTTCAGAGTCAGCACAGTTGTGATGGGCCAAATGGCCTCCTGCTGTGCTGCAAAATTCCAAGTTTCTATGAAACTAATGGGTATCAACAGGTGAAAAAAAAAAACCTAAGTCTACTATCCTATTTAATGAAGTTTAACATTCCTCCATCTCAGAGGCTGACAACAGTAAAGGATACGCTGGATCTTCTTATTGTGGAAGAGTGGGCTTTCTTGGGCTTCCAATACATCGACGGTATAAAGCTTGTGATAGCGCAGATAGGAGAGCACCAGTGAGCACCATGCTGCCAGCTGCCTATGCTGGGTGTTAACATTCGGCTGTAGTCTAGAAATGGCCAAAATAAAATAAAGAACCGTTCAGGTAACAAAACGTTTTCTGGTGTCCAAGTAATTTAACATCACTCGCTTTAAAAACATGCACATAATTTTGTCTCATAACAATCAATACACTCAAAAGTAATTCACTATATGAAGCACTTTGAGACATTGCAACATGATAAAGCACTTTTTTCAGAACTGCAAATATTCCTTTATTTTAGTGTATCTTTTGGGCCTCCTTATCTCGAGAGACAATGGATACGCGCCTGGAGGTGGTCAGTGGTTTGTGAAGCAGCGCCTGGAGTGGCTATAAAGGCCAATTCTGGAGTGACAGGCTCTTCCACAGGTGCTGCAGAGAAATTTGTTTGTTGGGGCTGTTGCACAGTTGGCTCTCCCCTTGCGCCTCTGTCTTTTTTCCTGCCAACTACTAAGTCTCTTCGACTCGCCACAATTTAGCCCTGTCTTTATGGCTGCCCGCCAGCTCTGGCGAATGCTGGCAACTGACTCCCACGACTTGTGATCAATGTCACACGATTTCATGTCGCGTTTGCAGACGTCTTTATAACGGAGACATGGACGGCCGGTGGGTCTGATACCAGTGGCGAGCTCGCTGTACAATGTGTCTTTGGGGATCCTGCCATCTTCCATGCGGCTCACATGGCCAAGCCATCTCAAGCGCCGCTGACTCAGTAGTGTGTATAAGCTGGGGATGTTGGCCGCTTCAAGGACTTCTGTGTTGGAGATATAGTCCTGCCACCTGATGCCAAGTATTCTCCGAAGGCAGCGAAGATGGAATGAATTGAGACGTCGCTCTTGGCTGGCATACGTTGTCCAGGCCTCGCTGCCGTAGAGCAAGGTATCAGTTTATTTAGTGTATCAGTTGAATAATATTAATCAATATTAGTAAAAATGTAATATTGAAATGTTCGGCACAGGAGGGTAGGGCTCAGGCTAATCCTTATCCTTCACTTTTTATACTGGCTCATGGATTCAAGAGATAGTGAGACACCTGATTAATAATTTCTAATTATCAATGCACTTATGCAAACCCAGCACATATAGTGCTTATGAGATAAACTTCAATTACATTCACAAACCAAGAACTCATCAGGTTTTGTGAATCGCATCCTCTGACCACTCACAGTAGTGACTGCAACAACTTAAGAGTTAATAAAGTGTGCTGTACTTGTATATGGTCAATTATGAAAGGTAAGCATAATGTTAGCATGAAAACACGTTCCTAGTACGTGCAGCTAGTGCATCAATGTGCAGGGTTAATATGCGAGTGCATTAGTTGTCATGCAAACCACTCTCCCCACCCCATACATATCAAATTAGGTGTTCATTGTTCTCCAGTCATTCCACACACATGATCAACTGAGGTTGGCCTTCAGTATCTTTGCTTTTTCATCTCACTGGATATTAATTACACTGAGACCTATTGTTCATTCACACTTCCTGCACACCTTTCCAGGTGCGTGGGTGCCTATCTAGCAATTAGCATTCCATTCTCAACTCATCCTACACTTAGCTTCTTGGTCTTCTACACTAGTGTGTCCAGAGTGTAATTTAATCCAATTTAACCCCTAACACTATCCCAGCCTAACTATTATATCTCCATGCTTGTAACTATTTTACCTATCATACTGATCCTTACAATGAACACCAAATCAAGAGAAAAGGATTAATACTTGTCTAGAACATTAACTTTTACTGGTATTTGGATTGACTTGGCTGGTAAAATGTAATGGCAACATTATTGGGGAATGAATGCTGTTTCTCTTGTAAGTTGTTGTATCTGACTAGGATTCTTGGTTCTGGAGCAGGAGAGAAAAACCTGTATAGCTGCCCTCTTGCTGCCCCGCTAATCATAGACCAAGATTTACAGTAATCTTACCACCTCACCCTGGCACGAACAGTACAAGCAACGGTTCACACAAGGCAAGATCAAACTGGAGATTAAAAAACAAAATAATTGGCATTGGATAGTTTTGCAGTAGCAAATACATTCTTGTCCTTAACACCAAAATTTTGCTAGGTTTTTGCATCTATGTTTACACAGAGGCTGTGTTTGCTTTAACAAATTAGCATATTTCTGCTGAAAAGAAAGATTGCCTACTATCTTTGCCAGTACTGGGTAAAACATTCAATATCCACAATTTTTTTCTTTCTTTTTTGCAATCGAGCTATATTTAGTATCCCTACCCTAAGCAGCAATGACTACTGGTGACTTAATGATGGGTAAAATTAACATCCATTGACGTATGTGGTTAACTTTTGGACTTTGTTTCTTTTAGTCTTCTTTTTGCTTAAACCTTAAAATTACATTTCCCAATAAAGTGAGAGGAATAGCAAGAGATTTAATTATTCACATTCCCTCTCTCACCACCCCTCCCCAAGCAACATGTAGACTTCGGCAAGAGAATGACCCAGGGGACCATGCCATCCCCCTTAAAGTGTCCTTCCTGAGGTCGTAGGGCAGGTAGCCCAGTTTCGAGCTCCCCAAGTGCAAAGCGCCAATGATAGGTGTGTGTGGAGTTCCCTGTTAGTCTGCCTCTCAACTTGGCTCATTGAGAAGATGGAGGAATATAAAAAGGGAAGGGCAAAGATCAGTGAAATTTTTGTTTTAAATAAAAAAATTCCCTTCTCTCCTAAAGGTTTTGACACTTTGCTGGAGTACAGTTCCGTGGGCATTAACCAAAACTTCGGTATCTTGGCCACTCTTCATGTGTGAGGCTAGATAATACTGGCAGGTTATTCAACTGCAGACAAGCCTGATTCTGTACTTACTGGACATCCACATACAAGAGCTGCTGGATGGCAATCAGAAATGGGAACCCTGGAGGGTTTTTCCCTCCCTAACCCACTGATCCTGAGGTCAACTGTAGCACCCCTACTGCTGCCTTGACTTGAGTTTAGCCAACTCAGACTGGAAACAAGACACCCTTTTAATCTGTAGGACTCAATTGCTCACTACCATAATTAAGTGAGCAATTGGAAAACCTAGCCTTAAAGTTTCCAATGTAGGGTAATAGCTAACTGTCCCATCCAGTTTAGCAGAAATTTCACAGGCAGCAGTAGTGCAATGCACTACACTGACTGGACAGTAGTGTAGTATAACTTGATGGTGTCACATCCTTGTGTTCAAATCCCTTCATAGCTTTGCCCCTCCCTTTACCTGTAACCTTTAACAGACCTACTACCCTCCAAAAACTCTGCATTCCTCCAACTCAGGATTCCTGTGCATCCCCTATGCCATTTGCTCCACCACTGGCAGCAGTACCTTCAGCAGTCTGGACCCTGAATTCTGGAATTCCCTTGCTAAACCTCCACGTCTCGCCACCTCTTTCTCCTCCATTAAGACCCTCCTTAAAACTTACTTCTTTGATCAACCTTGAGGCTTAGCATCTCCTTCTTTGGCTTGGTAGCGTCATAGAGTTATACAGCACAGAAACAGGCCCTTCCCATCGTGTCCGTGCCTGCCATCAAGCACCTAACTATTCTAATCCCATTTTCCAGCAGTTGGTGTCAATTATTGTCTGATTACACTTCTGTGAATTACCTTGGGACAGTTTCCTATGTTAAAGGCTCTATATAAATGTAAGTTCTTCCTGTTTGTTGTCTCTTCAGAGTTTAGAAAACTGACAGCAATAAGATTGACAGGTAAATACATTCACACATCAATCTGTTTCAGTACAGTTACATCTATAGAGGCAATGCAGAAAATATTGAGGCCAAATGACAGTGTGAGTGGGAAGTGTAATGATGAACACTATGCTAAACAATTCCTGAAGAAATGTCTCAGAGGACCCCTTATAAAGGTATATGATACTTATTGGGCAGCCAAAGTAGACCCAAAACAATACCATCAGATATGCTGGGGAGAACAAGAAGGTTCATACAGCTCAAGGTTATGAAGGACAAGTTTAGGACAGAAGTACTGCTTTGCACAGAGGGTGATATTCAGCTGCAATGGTTTGCCAGGAGGAGTGCTTAACCAGAACTGAGTTAATTATTTTTATAACTAACGTGATTAAACTGTTAAAGGGTTTATTTGTACTTCTTTTAAAACAAAAATATGACATACTTTCATGCTTGTGAAACTCTTAAAAATATGAGTTGATTAATCAGCTACTCCAACCTTAAGAGTTATACAGCACAGAAACAGGCCCTTTGGCCCATCGTGTCTGTGCCGGCGCCGGCCATCAAGCACCTAACTATTCTAATCCCATATTCCAGCACTTGGCCTGTAGCCTTGTATGCTATGGCGTTTCAAGTGCTCATCTAAATACTTCTTAAATGTTGTGAGGGTTCCTGCCTCTACCACCCCTTCAGGCAGTGTGTTTCAGATTCCAACCACCCTTTGGGTGAAACTTTTTTTTCCTCAAATCCCCTGTAAACCTCCTGCCTTAAATCTATGCCCCCTGGATATTGACACATCCACTAAGGGAAAAGGTTTCTGCCTATCTACGCCCCTCATAATTCTGTATACCTCAATCAGGTCCCCCCTCAGCCTTCTTTGCTCTAAGGAAAACAACCCTAGCCAATCCAGTCTCTCTTCATAGCTGAAATGCTCCAGCCCAGGCAACATCCTGGTGAATCTCCTCTGCACCCTGTCCAGTGCAATCACATCCTTCCTATAGTGTGGCGATTGAACGGTACACAGTACTCCAGCTGTGGCCCAACAAGCATTTTATACAGCTCCATCATAACCTCCCTGCTCTTATATTCTATGCCTCGGCTAATAAAGGCAAGTATCCCATATGCTTTCCTTACCAACTTAACTACCTGTGCTGCTGCCTTCAGTGACCTATGAACAAGTATACCAAGGTCCCTCTGTACTTCCAATGGTCTTACCATCCATTGTATATTCCCTTGCCTTGTTAGTCCTCCCAAAATGCATCAGCTCACACTTCTCAGGATTAAATTCCATTTGCCACTGCTCTGCCCATTTTACCAGCCCATCTATATCGTCCTGTAATCTAAGGCTTTCCTCCTCACTATTTACAACACCACCAATTTTTGTGTCATCTGCGAACTTACTGATCACATCTTCTATATTCATGTCTAAATCATTAACGTACACTACAAACAGCAAGGATCCCAGCACCGATCCCTGCGATACACCACTGGTCACAGGCTTCCAATCGCTAAAACACTTGACCATCACCCTCTGCCTAATGCCACTAAGCCAATATTGGATCCAAATTGCCCTGGATCCGATGGGCTCTTACCTTCTTGACCAATCTCCCACGCGGGAGCTTATCAAAAGCCTTACTGAAGTCCATGTAGACTACATCAACTGTTTCACCCTCATCTACACACCTCGTCACCTCCTCGAAAAATTCAATCAAATTTGTTAGACACGATCTCTCCCTGACAAAACCATGCTGACTATCCTTGATTAATCCCTGCCTCTCCAAGTGAAGATTAATCCTGTCCCAGGGGTTTTTCCAATAGTTTCCCTACCACTGATGTTAGACTCACCAGCCTGTAATTACCTGGTTTATCCCCACTACCCTTCTTGAATAATAGTACCACATTCGCTGTCATCCAGTCCTCTGGCACTTCTCCTGTGGCCAGAGAGGAATTGAAAATTTGTGCTAGAGCCCCTGCAATCTCCTCCCTTGCCTCACATAGCAGCCTGGGATACATCTCATTTGGGCCTGGGATTTATCCACTTTTAAGCCCGCTAATATCTCCTCTCTTTCAATGCTAATTTGTTCAAGTGTATCACAATCCCCCTCCCTCTGAATCTGCCATAAGCCTCCTTTTTTTCTTATCCAATCCTCTATATCCCTTGACATCCAGGGTTCCCTGGACTTATTAGTCCTACCCTTCAACTTTACGGGAACATGTTGGCCCTGAACTCTCACTATTTCCTTTTTTATGACTCCCACTGGTCCGATGTAGACTTTCTGACAAGTAGCTGCTCCCAGTCCACTTTGGCCAGATCCTGTTTTATCATATTGAAATCGGCCGTCCCCCAATTCAGTACCTTTATTTCTGGTCCATCTTTGTCCTTTTCCATAACGACCTTGAATCTTATAGAGTTATGGTCACTATCCCCAAAATGCTCCCCACTGACACTTCTACCAATTGTCTGGCTTCATTCTCCATGGTTAGGTCCAGTACCGCCCCATCACTTGTAGGACTTTCTACGTGCTGGCTCAAAAAGCTCTCCTGGATGCACTTTAAGAATTCCGTCCCCTTTAAGCCTTTTGCATTAAGACTATCCCAGATAATACTGGGGAAGTTGAAATCCCCTACTATTATTTTTACACCTCTCTGAGATTAGCCTGCATATCTGCTCTTCTATCTATCCCTGACTGTTTGGAGGCCTGTAGTACACTCCCAGCAAAGTGATTACCCCCTTTTTGTTTTTAAGTTCTACCCATATGACCTCATTTGAGGAACCTTCTAAGATATCATCCCTCCTTACTGCAGTAATTGACTCCTTGATCAATAGTGCAATGCCACCTCCCCGTTAACACCCGCACCCCCCCTCCCCCCAAAAGATTCTACACCCTGGAATATTAAGCGACCAGTCCTGCCCTTCCCTCAGCCATGTCTCTGTGATAGCAATAATCTCATATTCCCATGTGTTAATCAACGCCCTCAAATCATCTGCTTTACTTGTAAGACTCCTTGCGTTAAAATTGATGCAATCCAGCCTTCCGTTATTCGCTTGTGCCTTAACAAGTCTATATTTGCTCTGCCTTCCAGACTGACTTAGTTTCTCTTCTATATTTGACTGTACATCACCCCCTACTGTACCTCCACTCTGTATCCCATCCCTCTGCCAAATAAGTTTAAACCCCCACTTCTGTTAACAGCTGGAGCGATCAATGCAATAGTGAGTGACTGGTTGAGACTAGTAACCTACAGCATCCTGTGACAGATCTGATGGTTTCTGCAGCCTACAGTGTGGATCATGAGTGTAAAAAGAATCGTGTTCTATTATATTGGCAGAACTAGAAGATTTGGTAATGGGTGCAGTGCTCATTTAGCATAGGAATCAGGTGCTAATCCTACTATAGCTTTATAGCTATATGCTTATTTGCTTTATTTTATAGTCTTTAACTTTGTCAAGGAAACTGGCAGATACTTGAGGGGCTCCAGGAAGAAATCAGCTCAGAATACACGACGGTGCATGTGTGAGAGAGAGAAAAACTATTAGTCACATCTACAAGATGTGTGAGTCTCCTAATTGCTCTCCCTCCAACTTGCTCCTCTCTATCCCTCCAATCATGCACTGGGTCGCCTCTACTAACTAGCCCATACTCTATCGTTGTTCAACCTGTTATTGGGATATTTTATCACTTTGGAGATGCTGTAAGAATGCAAGTTGTTAATTTATACCACTCCTTTAAAGCACTCCCTTAAATCCTTGGTTGCACGTACATGAAGCCTGCTCAACCCACCAATGTTGAAAACAATGAATTGTGTTAGAGATTTTTCCAACACCACTAATGTACTGCAAGAACTGGAACAAAAAAAGATAATTCAAAACATTACTTCTATAGTTTATACATGGCTGCCTCGAGCCTGAGACACGGGAGAGCAAGGAGCACGACTGAAGAAGTCCCAGATTTAAAACGAAATGCGCAGAGCAGCAGCAGAGAGAGGTGGTAGAAAGAAAATCAGAGTGATGTTAAAGTACAGTGGGGGTGGGGTGGGGTAAGTTTACAGACAAACTTGCAAGTTAACCAACCTATAACTGAAATTAGATTAAGTAATTAGTTTAAAAACTTAAAAAAAGTTGATTAAATATATAAACTTCAATTAATAAATAAAGCAAGGTTATATAGGAATGGCAGTGCAGGTGGTGTGCCACAACAGCAGCATGTGGAAGTTCGTGGAGAGCATCATTATCCTAGAAAACCACATCTGCAGTAAGTGTTTGCATCTCAAGAAATTTCAGCTCACGTGAGCTGGAGTCCCAGGTGCAGACATTACAGAGCGTCAGGGAGGGGGAGTTATCTGGGCACTTTTATTTAGGAAGCAGCCACACAGCTTAGATTAGGAAGTGGTGCAGGTCTGGTTAGTGGTCAGGAACAGGAGGGTGTGACTGCAAGTCAGCCAGGTGCAGTGTTGAAGGAGCCTCGGCTTTTGCCCTTATCCAATGAGGTTCTTGCTGCCAATGTGGCTGAGGGCAAAGTCTGCAGGGTGGATGAGCAAACTGTCCAAGGCATCGTGGTACAGGAAACCATTCAAGTGGAGGGAGTGAAAAGGAATGTGGTAGAGGATAGTACATAGTCAAGGGAATACATAATGCTCTCCGTAGCTGTAACTGGAAGTTCTGAAGGTTGTGTGGCTTGTCTGGTGCCAAGGTTGGAGAAGAACTTGGAGTGGGAGGATCCAGTTGTTATGGTTCACATTGGAACCAAAGACATATGTCAAACTAGGAATGAGGTTCTGCTGAGAGACTTGAAGAGTAGGGTCAAAATTAAAAAGCAGAACAATCTGGACTGTTACCAACGCCACTTGCAAATTGGCATAGGGACAAACAGATTAGAAGGTTAAATGCATGGCTGAAAGAATGACATGGGGATAGGGGTTGTGATTCATAGGGCACTGGTACCAGCACTGGGGAAAGTGGGAGCTGTACCATCCAGCAGGAGGCCGGGGGGGGGGGGGGGGGGGGGTGGAGGAGGCGGGGTCGGGGGGGGGGGGTGGGGAGAGGCAGGAAGCAGAGGGGGGGGGGGGGGGAGGAGGAGGCAGGAAGCGGGGCCAAGAGGCGGGGCAAGAGGCAGGGGGTGGGAGCAGGGGGGCACAAGATGGGGGCGGGAGGGGGAGAAGCTTCTAGATCTATTCTCTTTTTCCTTTCGCCCAATTTCCTCATTCGGGAAACTCCGCCCCGCGGAAGTGATTTTTCTCTCGGCCGCAAACCCCGGGAACAGCCTCTGACTCTCCGCCTCTTTATAGTTTTATTTCTAAATCCGCGCCTCCTGGGAGAGAAACGATCAAAGTGCGACTTACGTGTAGAAAGGAGGGAAGTTATACTGCCAGGGCCACTCAAAGCTCATGGCGGAGGCCGGAACAGGAAGGTGCCGCCGCCTTCCAGCTTCCCTCCTACATCAGCGCACCAACTCAAAGAGTCCCACTGCAAACAGTCCCTCCCCTCCTGCAGGCCCTTCAACTCCATTTCTCACTCACAGTTCTGGCTTTCATTCTCAAGCTGCTATCAGGAAATGTTGGGAGTGAGATTTGTGCCCAAAACGTTTCAAACTCATTTAAACAAAGACACCTTCTTTACATATATGCTGATCTATGCATTTCCAGCATTTAGTTTTTACGTTTTATTTAAGAAAAAGTATTTTAATTTTCTTTAGAATTGAACTACATTGTCCAGTTTGACAGGAAGAATAGAAAAACAGAATAATTTTTAAATGGTGTGTGACCGCAGAATGCTGCAGTACAGAGGGAGTCCTTGTACATGAATGACAAAAATTCAGCATGTAGGTGCAGCATGTAATGTGGAAGACAAGTGGATGTTGACCTTTGTTGCAAGGGAGGGGATGGAGTATAAAAGTAGGGAAGTCTTGCTGCAACTGTACAGGGCATTGGTGAGACTGCACCTGTCGAGTACTGTATAGTTTTGGTCACCTTAAGGAGGGGCATATTTGCATTGGAAGCAGTTCAGAGAAGTTTCACTCGGCTGATTTCTGAGATGAGGGGTTTGTCTTATGAGGAAAGAGCCACAGAATTGTTACAGTGTAGAAGGAGGCCATTTGGCCTATCGTGTCTGCACTGGCTCTCCGAAAGAGCAATTCACTCAGTTCCATTCCCCAGCCTTTTCCCCATAACCCTGCACATTCTTCCTTTGCACATAAGAGCATTCCCTTTTGAATGCTTCAATTGAACCTCCCTTCACCACACTCTCAGGCAGTGCATTCCAGATCTTCACCACTCGCTGGGTGAAAAAGTTTTTCCTCATGTCACTTTTGCTTCTCTTACCAAATACTTTAAATCTGTACCCTCTTGTTCTCAATCCTTTCATGAGTGGGAACAGTTTCTCTCTATCTACTCTGTCCAGACCCCTCATGATTTTGAATACCTCTATCAAATTACCTCTCAGCCTTCTTTTCTTCAAGGAAACAGTCCTAACTTCTCCAATCTATCTTCATAACTGAAAGGTTGAGCAGGTTGGGCCAATACTCATTGAAGTTTAGAAGATTGAGCAGTGATCTTATTGAAACGTGTAAGATTCTGAGGGGGCTTGACAGGGTAGATGCTGAGAGGATGTTTCCCCTCGTGGGGGAATAAAGAACTAGGGGTCACAGTTTCAAATTAAGGGGCCTCCCGTTTAAGATGGAGATGAGGAATCTCAAAGGGTCGTTAGTGTTTGGAATTTTCTTCCTCAAGCGTTGGAGGCTGAGTCATTGAATATATTCAAGACTGAATTCGACAAATTTTTGATTGACAAGGGAGTCAAGGGTTATGGGGGGCAAGTAGGAAAATGGAGTTAAGGTCACAATCAGATCATCCAAGATTTATTGAATGGCAGAGCAGATTCAAGAGGCCAAATGGCCTACTCCTGCTCCTATTTCTTATGTTCTTAATGTGGCAACCCACATGCATAAATTGTCTTGGAGCAGTATGCCCAACAAGAAACCTGCAAGCTCAGAACCAGGGGCCACAAATATAAGATAGTCACTAATAAGTCCAATAGGAAATTCAGGAGAAACCTCTTTACCGAGAGAATGATTAAAATGTGGAAAAATTGGTACCGCAAGAAATGGTTGAGGCAAATAGCATAGATGCATTTAAGGGGAAGTTAGATAAGCACATGAGAGAGAAAGGAATAGAAGGATATGTTAATGGGGTTAGATGAAGAAGTGTGAGAGGAGGCTCGTGTGGAGCATAAACACTGGCGTGGACCTGCTAGGCTGAATGGCCTGTTTCTGTGCTGTAAATACTTTGTAATTTAAACAAGGGAATGAGATGCCACAGTTGAAGACACAGGTTTTTTGAGACATTTGAAGGAAGGAAGCACCAGGATAAACCAGAATTCCAAAGAACCAAATGGAGTGCTCTAGGCGCTTACCCATTGTCTCTCGAGACAAGGAGGCCAAAGAAGAAGAAGAAGAAGAGAGCAAGCAACTGTTTACAGATTGAAGCTTGATTGGAAACAAGAATAAATGAGACAAAATTGGTCTTCTTATTTTACTCGCGTTACTCTCAAAATGTAAACACAGCTCCATGTATTTAAAGGGAGTTCCAATTTATCTCATTATTAGTGATCATAAGTTTTATTCCTATCATCTCCTTGATGGTAGTTATCTTTACACTAAAACTTTTAGGATTGGATTTTTAAAATTTTTTTGCAGCATAAAGAATGTTTTGTCATCTCTCAATGTATAAATTATATTTGCAAGTGACTTGATATTCTAGGGTACTTGCACAAGACCATTTTCCAAACAATTGGAAGCATGTGCAGAAAAAGTTTGCATTTAACAGATTGTATTTTTTGCATATTCCAACATACTATTGGTAAAATAACCATTGTTTTGGCTTATGGGAAACAGTGAGGAGCAGACTTCAGATGAACATGCAGTCTGAACTGATGCTACCAATGGGTGGACCCGGTTTAGCGGCAAGTGCAGACATCCCATTAAAATTCAGCAAATTCAAAATTCCTGCACTTGCAGGGTTGGGAGCCTGTGGTGAGTAATAGGATGGCTTCCTGATGCGTGAGAAATTTAATCTGGTAGTTTAAGTGCAAACGCAGACAAGTAGGCTGTAACTCCACTGTCGAGACCTCCCCAAGCAGTTGCTCCTCTGCTCCCTCTAAACCAGTACTTGTGAAAGTAGCAAAGAAATAGTTGGAGCCACGTTGTGGATGAATCTTTTGATATTCTGCCACTAATCGAAGCCATGCTTAAAGGAGGTGACTTTCTTGTCCTCATCAAAGCCTACACGTCCACCTACACATTCCATCATCTGCCCTTCCCAAACTATGGCATTGGTGATGCAGCTTATATTGCTGAGTGTTGTCTTGGCTTCTCCCCCTACACGTTTGGCCACATCAGCTCCTTCAAGCATCTCACTGTCTTTCACTCCTTTCATTTTAAATCCTCATTGTTTACTGCCTTTCCAAACCCACTTCCTCACCAACAGTTCCTCCCTTCTTTCCTCCTTTAACCTCTGCAACAACTGACATTGGATTTCTCATCAATCAGAGGCTCATATAAAGCCACCAACTGAAATGCACTGACTTCTATAATATGCTTTTTTATACATCCCAGAGGCAATGCTACAAAAATGCTCATATTATCTGCATCCTGGGACATGAAATTTAGTAACCACTGGAATATTTAATCTCCAATATATCTTTATGGCTACAAAATATCATCTTCTTTCTCCCACCCCCACCAAAAAAATGAAACCACCTTTGAATATTTGAAAAGTTCAAAAATATAACAGAACTCTGAATTTATGAAATTTGAAAGATGATTTGTGCTGGCCACTAGATGGCGCATAGAGCGAGAGAGAGAGAGAGAAGGACAATGATGATCTTGGGATAGCAAATTAATTTGGAAATTCCTGTCGGAAATGAAAGAATTTGGATAAAGTTTAATATTTTCAAATTATAGTTTTCACTAATTCGTCCAAAAGCCTAGGGTTGAAATGGTGTGATATTAGTATCAAAACATTCATGCTTATGTACAAAATTCCTCTTCCATTTTCCGCCACCCTCTTTGTTTGGCATCTATCAGAGTCTAGCTGTTAATGCACCAGACTGGGCCCTTCTCTGCCCTTTGTGCCACTTGGCACAAATTGCAGGGACTGTGGCTTTTGTATGCTGTGGTGGCAACTCCTGTTGTTGCGAGGGTTGCCCATCGACAGAATACAAAAGCTGCAATCTCTGCTATTAGTGCTGACAAGGGCAGTGAGAGGACAGAGGTAAACAGCTGCATGTTATAGCAGCTGGGCTTAACTTGGAGAGAGACTGCGGGGAGACCAGTGATTTTGTTCAGTAAACAGTTACACGCTAACCAGGCCCCCAAAACAATGTCAGGGCGAAACGGTTGGCATATATCAGCGCTTTTTGATGAAGGGTTACCCAAAATGGTAACCCATCCTCTTTGAGGGGCTGATTAACCTTCTGTGCATTTTCAGCCTTTTCTGTTTTTAATCACCCATTTGTCGTTGTACACTCCATTTCTGAACCATTTCTTCACATGACACAGGGCAATTAGGGATGGGCAACAAATACAGGCCTTGCCAGCGACACCCACATCCCATGAAAGAATAAAACAACCCTCTCCTTTAAATGTACCAGGGATTATACTGAGAACATCCAAAATAAATAGTAGTTTCTCACTATGCACTACTTACAATGAGGTGAACGTTCAAGCTATTATTTAATAATGCAAATTATTCAATATCATTGCAAACATACTAATGCTGACTGATTAACAGCTGAGGCATACCCTTGGAGAGTTCACCCATGAAAAAGCTGCACAGGGAAAAAAAAGCAATGGTTACAACTGTAGCATGTGACACTATGAAAACAAGCTTGTTAAACATTATCTAAAGTGGGATTGATTGTTTTAATCTTATTACGTAGAACAGCAGTGTTATTGCAATGTTAGTTCACACAAGATTAATTATTGAAAGACTTGCAGTTACGTTTGCAGAACCAAGTCCAAACTTAGAATTGTGCATTTAATACTTACCAGCTTGCTCTGTATAATGGTTTAGTTTTCATACCTCAACAACTACATATTACCCTCACTGGCAGCTACAACACCTTCAGATCTTTAGTACCAACCCACAGAAACCACCATCTTTGCTGGTGTTGCTCCTTAAAATGACACTGCTTTCATAAAAATGTGTTTAGTCATTTTTTTTTGTTTGGGAGGGAAAAGAAGGAGAATAGTCAGGTGCTATTTTCCACCCAATTTTCTCTTTACTTTCCTCCTCTTCTGACACATTGGCCTTGAAATTCCTCTCCGTAGCCTCTGAAGTACATTCAGTTCCCAAGTGCTACAGAGAAGAAAAGGAACACAAACCCACATTGGTCCCGGCCCTTACCATGCTCTGTGATTTCCAAAGCTTCCCCAAAGGGATGGACTTCCAACTAGGACCTAAAGCAGGCAAGGAACAAGTGCATGCATGGAGATGAGGTGGGAGAGGATGTTCCACACAAATGAGCTTTGTAGCAAGGGTCATTGGACAGCAGTCAGGGGCACAGTTGCCAAATATAGCACTACATAAACTGCTCAGGTTGCGATGAACTAACAGTACGTACTGGGGATTGACTCTGGGTCCAACCAAGTCTGTAAGGTGTCATAACACAGTGGGTGGGTCAATACACAGCATATATCGAGGAAGCCAAGTGTATCATCATCATCTCGATGACATCTTACACAAAAGGCACGTCAATATGTTTAAACTCAATTTAGTTTGTTATGTTCTTATTGTAGGAGAACAAATGAAAAGCCTGCCAAGCATATTTTCATAAGAAGGTGGCTTTTTACTAGGATTCATTATCACTGTCATTTGTACGACAGACAGACACATCAGGGGCTGAACAACAGCAACTGGTGTCTTTAGTAGGCCAATCTTTGAGCAGCTATTTCGTGAACCTAAGTGAATGGCTAAAGTCCCATAGTGTAGGACTCTGTCAAGATTCAAAAGAGTCATAGAGAATTTGAGGTAATTGAAAAATACTGATGAAGCATGGCTAACTTTGGATTTTAAAAGCCCGGAGGTTGTAAGAGCAATAAAAGTCTGGGAGAGGTAAGGAGTTCCAGAGATTTGAGGTGCTGGGCACACAATATAAAGCAGGAGGTGGTGGGTAGAGTCTTGATTGCAGAGAGCAATAAAGAGTTTGTAGGATGTCTACTTGGAACTTAGAAACAAGAGAGAAAAGGACAGAAGAGCATTGACCATAATAATATATTGAAAAATAAGGAGCCAAAAAAGATTTTATCCGAGAGAGACACATCAAGGGCTGAGAGAGAAACTGAAACTAACAGCATTTCTGTTTTTAGTGTAATAATTTGTGAAGGGTATTATTTAACAAATTGATTTTATTAGTGGTCTAGAATTGGACAACTGTTGTTTTACAAGTGTGATGGAAACCACACTTGCCAAATGGAAACATATTAATTTCGTCATATGGAACACGACTTGAACTTTTACTGGACATTGAACATAACTTGTTTAAAAAGACCACAGAACTGAATGGCTGAAAGCATGGCTGCACATTTGCATTCTGAGAGACAGTTGCATAGAGAGACAATGGGAATGCTTCCTGATTCAATTAGCGAGATGGGTTTTGCCAATAATGATGATCAAAAGACATTGAGAGCCATTGTCTGAATCAACAACCCTCGCAGGCGATGCTGTTTCAAACAAAGAGCTGGTCACATGACTAACCTGATGGCCAACCTGGGAACTGTTTAATTGTGAAAGGTTTGGGGCAGACTGCAATTGAACTTCAAGAAGAAAGCACCGCAATCTCCCTGTCTCTCTCTCCAGCAAAGTTCCAGGGACCCACGGAAGCAGTAAGCCTTAAGGCAGAAGACTCCTGCAGCCTTCTAGTACCAGAGAAACAAGTTTTAAAATGTGCACTGGGCCCCAATGAGAACTGCAAGACTTAATTCCAATCAAGGTCCTTACATCCAAGCCAAAGACAGTAACTGAATTCCATTTAATACTCCAAACCCACACCCCTCTTTACTCTTTCTCCCCCTCTGTATCTATTTGTGTGTGTGTGTTTATCGTGTATGCATGCTACTGTTGTTGTGTCGCATATTTTTAGTAATTTTAACTGAGTTAGCGTGTTAAGGCTAATAAACCTACATCTTTCTTGTTTAAACCTAAGAAAGCCTGTCTGATTGGCTCATTTACAATTACAATTAGAGAGCAGTGAATAAGGACTCACTGAGGTGAAGCTAAAACACTATGCTTTTAAAAGTTAAATCCTGTTACAGCCAAACTAGGAAAGGGGTTCGAGGGGAACATGAGACCCCTTCCTTACCTGGTTGTAACACAAGTTGGATAAGGGTTGTGTAATATACTTTGCCAGTGAGTGCATGTTGGCTCAGCTTGTTTAATAGCACCTTTGTTGCTGAGTCTAAAAAGTTGTGGGTCGGAATCTATGCTCTGGGCTGACATTCTAGCACAGTACCAAGGGAGAGCTGTGTTACTGGAGCTACTAACCTATGTGGGGAGTATTAAACTGAGGTCCCATCCATCTGATCCAGTCAGTTGGACATGAAAATGCCATTAGACTCACAATTCAAAGAGAAACAGAGAGCTTTCTGTTCTTTCCTCACACAGTATCACCAAAAAACAGATTAGCTGGTTATTCACTTCACCAAAACAAAAGCAAAATACTGCAGATGCTGGAAATCTGAAATAAAAAAGGAAAATGCTGTCCTCAGCAGAATAACCAGCATCTGTGGAGAGAGAACCAGTCTCAAGTCGATGACCTATCATTAGACCTGCTCATCGATCTGAAGCATTAACTCTGCTACTCTCTCTACGGATAGAGCCTGACCTTTTTTTCAATTTGTTCATGGGATGTGGGCATCACCGGCAAGGCCAGCATTTATTTCCCATCCCCAATTGCTCTTAAGAAGGTGGTGGTGAGCTGCCTTCTTGAACTGCAGCTATCCCTGTGTTGTAGGTACATCCACAGTGCTATTAGGAAGGGAGTTCCAGGATTTTGACCCAGCAACAATGGAGGAACATTAATATATTTACAGGTCACAATGATGCATGTCTTGGTGGGGAACTTGCAGGTGGTAGTGTTCCTCTGTGACCTGGTCCTTTTAGGCTGGGGGTTTGGAAGGTGTTGTTGCTGGCGCCTGGGCAAGTGCTATAGTGCATCTCGTAGATGGTACACACTGCTGCCACTGTGCACCAGTGGTGGAGGGCGCGAATGTTTAAGGTGCCGATCAAGCAGGCTGCTTTGTCTCTGATGATGTCGAGCTTCTGGAGTGTTGTTGGAGCTGCATTCATCCAGGCAAGTGGAGAGTATTCCATCAGACTCCTGATTCATACATTGTAGATGGTGAAAAGGCTTTGGGGAGTTAGGTGAGTTACTCTCCGCAGAATTCCCAGCCTCTGATCTGCTCTTGTAGCCACAGTATTCATATGGCTGGTCCAGTTACATTGAGTGGTTCCAGCATTTTCTGTTTTTATTCATTTTATTGCTTGTTTTGGGGTGTTACTGGCCCAGAATGGCTGTCAGGTTTGCTTACAATGAACAGTTACTGCATTTCGAAAGTATTTCGTTAAGTCAAGCATTTTGAGGTATTTTGACGCAATAAGTTATTGTGTAAATGGAAGTATACAAGTTTCTGAACATTTTAATGTCCATCTGTACCTGTAGGTTAATCAATTATTATTGAAACCTGAAAACTACAGTCAATGTTTGTACTATACTTACCTATAATTGTCTGCTTGGTGGAGATTCTTGATAAGTTGATGGAATTTTGTGGGGAAAAAACTGCTGCCTTTGTTATATTCATGCAGTTATTCACTTGTACTAAAGAGGGAGCTCCTGCTCTATTAAATAATGAATTTTATTGCAAAATTCAATTTTAATGTTATAGTACAGTTAAAATGAAGCACCATACAATTTCCTCTCTGTTTAGGATAAATTGCACTGTATGTGTTTTGTTCATTCATCTGGAATAGATTAAAGTAAAGCTTCATATACGAAAGAGCTCTTAATGGGTCAGATTTTTTTTTTCCAATCATTTTTGGATTTTCATTTTCCAAGTATTTTTTCAGTTATTTTTGCTCATTTGATTTTGTCCATTTTTCTGAATACTATTGTAATTTTATTTTCACTTTTGAAAAAAAAAGATCAGCATCTTTTTGAACAGTACAGTTGAGAATGTTCTTCTTGACCCAAAAATATTATTTGCAATTTCACCGGAAAGCTGACTGTAACTGAACTCCTTACAAGGCTTAAGAGTGTAAAGAGTTAAAACAAAAAGAGGGGATTTGGAAAAGGAGATCCTGAAAAACAAATGATCATGGAGTAACAAGGAATTTCAGAGCAAGACACAGGGTCTCTAGGCAAATCAAGTTCAAGTTAATGATGGCAGTTAATTTCAATGCACCCCAAATACAGTCAAATAGACTATGAGTTACTGCTCCTGGTGCAGAGTTTGCACAATGGCTTTAAAATGAATGGATAGGAATTCTTCAGGAGAGTGCTGACCTTTACCCGAATCCCTGTGCATTCTTGTTGTTCATAGTCTGTGCCGGGAGCACTAATTTGTGAAATCTACTCTAATATTTCATAATTGAATTGGTACCAGAGAAAAGAGGGAAAAGAAAGAAAAAAGACCTACATTTATATTGCACTTTTCATGACCTCACGACGTCCCAAACTGTTTTACAGTCAATGAAGTTTTTTTGTGAAGTGTAGTCACTGTTGTTATGTAGGAAATACAGCAGTCACTTTGCACACAGCAAACTCCCTTAAACGGCAATGAACAGGTAATTTGTTTTTGTGATGGTTGACTGAGGGACAAATATTGGCCAGGACACTGGGATATCTCCCCTGGTCCTCTTCGAAATAGTGCCATGGGATCTTTGACGTCCACCTGAGAGGGCAGATAGGGCCTCGGAATGCCAGGGGGCACCAGAGTTGGAGTGGCTGCATCTGCTATGGAGACACGAACCATATCTCCAGGCTGTAGCATGGTCTACCTCGCTTGTCATTTCTGAGCTCTCCTCCTGTTCAGATCTCTTCCCTTGTGTTAAGTATCATCTTGTCATGGGAGCGGAAAGGGTTCTTGGCATGGTATAAAGTTGAAGGCATACATACATAATGTCAGACATGTGTCCAAACTGCAGCTCATCCTGGTGTCAGTATGAGACCTTGCAGCTAAGTATCTGTGAAGACCTTTGAAGGTGTGAGTGTGAAGGTTTTCAGTTGTAAATTGCAGCCTGAATGTGCAACTGTTGGATTGTGCGTATGCATGATCAACAGTGAAAGAGCTGTAAGGTTGTGTGAGTGCTTAACATGCGCTGGCAGTAAATGTGCAACAGGTTGACGAGTGATTTCCTTGTAGAATCATACAGTACAAAAGGATGCCAATCAGCCCACTGTGTCAGCTCTCTTGAAACGGCTACCGATTAGTCCCACTCCCCTGCTCTTTCCCAATCAGCCTGCACATTTTTCCTTTTAAATAGAGGTCCAATTATAGGCAATGCATTCCAGATCATAGCAACTTGCTGTGTAAAAACAAAATCCTCTTCAGCTAATCTTTTGCCCATTGTTTTAATTTTTTGTCCTCTGGCTGTCAACACTACAGTTAGTGTTGCTAGTGGAAACAGTTTCTCCCTATCTGTTCTATTAAACCCATGAATGCATACGTGGGCCAGCTAACTAGTAAAAGGTACTGTTGAATGTGCCATTTTCTTCAGTATCTATTCCCAGGCTACACAGGTAGTGAACTCTGTAATGTATTCCTTGTTATGAGCATGCCCAGTGTGTGATGACATCATTAAACATGTGATCTGGCCACCTTGGTGTGTGTCTCTCTTTATAAGTTCCTCCCAAAATATAACATCAAATCCTATATATTTGGAGGAACTTGGAAAGAAACACAGACACCAAGATGGCCAATCACATGTTTAATGATGCCATCACACACTGGGCATGCTCATAACAAGGAATACATTACATCTCTGACTCCTTCCAGGCACATTACTGGGGAGTGTGCCCTTGAGTGACAGAGTAAACTCGCTTTGCCCTCAATACATGCAATGGCACCCCCATTTCACAAGCCATCAAACAAGTTCAGGTGCTGTGTTGCTTCATCACTTGCCTGCAGACTTTATTTTCTACCTGCAAATTTGTTTTGCCTTCCTTTTCTTTTGTCAGCTGTTTCTTTCTTCTATACAGTGGAGTGGCTGATAAATAAATCTGAAGTATTTGCTCTCTTTGGAAAGGCTGGAACTATTTTTGGCCTCAATTTCTTTTAAATAGATGTCCATCTTTACCATTTACAATGTGGAATTGTGTGGTGTGTGGCCCTGGCACCATCTTGACATTATGTCATCGCCTGGCAGCATCTCCCCATTTCCTGACATTCTACAGTAGAGCAGCTGCAGATTTGAAATTTATGGGTTTTGCTGCATTTAGTGCCAGTGACTTCTTTGAAGTTTGCCATTGAAAGAGAAGCTGCTGAAAGCTGGTAGCCCTGCTTAGTGCCATTCACATGGGGGCATTTTGCAGGCCAGCGGGGACCTACAGGAGGCAGTAAGACCATCATATTGCCTCAGCAAGTAGCTGCCAGTGTTACACAGCACATTGATTGATCACCAGTAAATAACTAACTGTTTTGGAATGATAACCCAAGAAGGGATTCTTGATGGACAGTGTGAACTCTCCATTTTCCTGGCATTGATCTGTGTTTACACGCTGGAAGGATGAGATTCCCAGGATGGAATGTGTCAGTCTGCCATAGAATTTGTTTCTCTGACTCTGGCCTTGAGTTTCCCACAATGGGAAGAACCACAGCAGCCCACTGCCCCAAACTCTTCCCCCCCCAATATTAATGACCCGAGTCTCAGCGGCCATTTCAGGTTCCCACGGGAGGAATAGACATCTCCATTCTTTGTTGCAGTGAGGAATCTAATCCCAAAATCATTTACTGGACTCCTTCCCTGAATCATTGATGGACAATGATTAGACCCCTTCACACTGGTCAGCAAGCTCATTTGAGTATTCCAGGCAAAAGGAAACACCCTACTAGATGCTCACTGCATCTCCCTCTTATTTATGTCAGCCCTCTTCCTCCCGCCAATCCAGGTGCAATATTCCTAATATCTAAACTGAAGGTGAAATGATGGTGGTAGAGGGGTGGGGGAAGTGGGGTGGGAAGAGTGGTCTGGGGGTGGTGGGAGGAGTAACAGGAATATTGGGCTGATGACAGAATGTCAAAATACAAGGGTGGAATTTACAAATTCCTGCTCCTGCTAACTTCCGAGTCTGAATTTCCACAAAGTGCTGCTGGCACTTTGTGAAATCTACCCCATATTTTGCAACTGAAACAATGCAGATAGATCATCGCCGCATCACCAGGTATCCTTATTACCAGGGAAGTTGCGACAGTAATAAATATTCCATGTAATAAGAATACATGTTGTTACACATACATTCCTGCTGTTACTACACAATTAAATTAGCGCCAAGTTAACACCAGTATTATGGAATCAGATCATGTTTGTCAATTTTGCAACGGTGCGTCTTAAAACTGTGGTTTATTTAGAAATAGAGTGAATAACTAGCTGATGTTACTGTGCTTGGCATTACTGGCTCATTGTTTGTAAGTTAAGGCACTTGGGGATACTTTCCTCTGGGTGTTAACTTTAAAATAAAAGTAGATCTGAGTAAGCACGTGAACAAAACCTGGCAGAAAGCCATAGGAGAATTTTTGTATATTTCCACTGCTACTCTGCGTCTGGTTCCAGTTTTAAATTAGGGTAAGGAAAAAATCTTTATAAATGTTTTGTTTAAGGCCACTAAGCAAAACATGTGCAAATTGCTTTGGGGTGAGGAATGATCTAAAAAAGGAAGGCACTTTTGAAGTCTACCTCAGATGTAGTGTTAGTTCTACAAAGGAATGGCAAAATTTCAAAGCATCAGCACAACAAGGACATTATATTCTTTGTAAGTAATCGTAACTCGCAGCAAGTCCCATTCACACATCACCCCTGTGCTCGCTGACTTAAATTGGTTCCCGGTCCGGCAATGCCTCAATTTTAAAATTCTCATCCTTGTTTTCAAATCCCTCTATGGCCTCACCCCAACCTGTATGGGGAGCGGGCAGGAAAGTGAAGTTGATGTAAAACATCAGCAATGATTGTATTGAATGATGGAGTAGGCTCAAGGGGCTGAATGGTCTCCTCTGCTCCTATTTCTTATCTCTGTAATCAACTTCAGCCCTCAAACCCTCCCAGGTGTCTGCACTCCTCCAATTCTGGCGTCTTGCGCATTCCTAATTTTAATCGCTCCACATTAGCAGCCATGCCTTCAGCTGCTTCCGCCCTGAACTCAAGAATTTCTTCTTTATACCTCTCTACCTCTCTTTCCTTCTTTAAGTCGCTCCTTAAAACCAAGTTTTTGGTCAAGCATCCTAATATCTCCTTCGGTGGCTCAGTGTCAAACTTAGTTTGATAACGCTCTTATGAAATGCCTTGAGATGTTTTACTACATTAAAGGTGCTATGGAATCACAAGTTGTTGTTGTAATCTACAAACACAATTACGCTACCCACTTTTCTGTGAAAAAAGAAGGAATTGAGGTCTAAGGGCTTACATACCAACGCTCTCACCTTATTAAGGAAGCAGGAAGGAACTTGCCTTTCATGACCTCGGGATGTCCCAAAGCACTTTAACAACCAAAGTACCTTTGAAGTGTAGGCATGTACAAGTCAGAATCCCAGTTTGACTTCGAACATGCAATGTGAGACCCCCTCAAGAAGGCTATCTCACAACACTTGGGCTTGATATTCGAACGCAGTCCAACTTCAGTGTGGTGTCAAGCTGAGTTCAAAAATGCTCCAGGTCACTTTATAAGCTTCAACAGAATTATTTTAATGTTTGAGAAAGCAATCTCTTAAAAAATTACAAATCTACTGGTCTGGAACAGAGCTCTGTACATAAGCTTATGCACTGGCAGTGACAATACAATTCTCACCTAGAAAGTGATAATTTATTGGGCAGTGTGACGTCAGCCATGATGACATGAAATGCTTGGCTAATATGTATTCTGATGTCTTATAAGGAAAATATTAACGTAAGTAGGGATCTAAGAATTACCTTGAAAAATACATATATGAATCTTCTGTGAGGTGACAATGCCACACTCAGTGCATTTTATAGACTATTTGCACCTAAAGGAATACAACGATGATTAAAATTCTCAGTTTTTCCACACTAACTGGATCTTGACTCTAACTATGGAAGAAACACCAAACCTTAACTCTTTGTTTATACTTGTATTTTTATGTTTATCCATCTCTTTGTTTTAGACATACAACTGTTTGTTCTTAGGTCTCTTCCAGTATAGGAAAATGTATTTGATAAAATACATTAAATACTTGTAATTGTGTACACTGGGGTATGAAACCTTGCTAGAAGAGCCCAGAATCAGCCTAACTATTTATTTATTTATTTAGAGATACTGCACTGAAATAGGCCCTTCGGCCCACCGAGTCTGTGCCGACCAAGAACCACCCATTTATACTAACCCTACAGTAATCCCATATTCCCTACCACCTACCTACACTAGGGGCAATTTACAATGGCCAATTTGCCTATCACCTGCAAATCTTTGGCGGTGGGAGGAAACCGGAGCACCCGGCGAAAACCCAAGCGGTCACAGGGAGAACTTGCAAACTCCGCACAGGCAGTGCCCAGAATTGAACCTGGGTCCCTGGAGCTGTGAGGCTGTGGTGCTAAAATATCACCCTTTAGCGTCAATGTGCATCTAGTTCTTTGCCAGTCCAGTGCTGTATATGGCCATGTCTTTGGGGACCGTACAGGAGGGGCAGAGGGAATGCCTCTGTGCTGCAGTGTCCATTATGTGTCTGAATCTCTGACAGTTTACATATGATTTTTATGTTGTTTTAAAATATTTTGGATGGCATCTTATATCAGTCAAACATTTCCATTTCACACTTCAATCGAACTTGTGGGGCAAGATATTCATCTCCTTAGTGCCACCTCCAGCAACAAGTTTACTGCTGCCACCCTCCAATGAACCATGCAGGCAGGTTGTGAAGTGTGACCACTGCACCCAAAAAATTGGGGCAAGTGAAAATTTTTAGCCCGCCGCCCGTAAGAGTGAGATTAGAAGTTTAGGGACACTGTTACGCTCTGCACCCACAGCCACGATGAAGTGGGTAAGATTACCCAACCTCATCCAACATGGATTCTTAGTGTTAACAGAGAAAGGAGACTTTCAACCCACCAGTCTGGATTATGTTCAAATGCAGGTACCAGAGCTGAATATATAACATGCTAACCCAGTGGGTCACTCTGTCACTGTGAAATTATACCATCAGATACCAGCCTATGAATGCTTAACATAGTTGTCCGAAATTTGTTCCACTGTTGTTTTTAAAGGGCTGTTAACCCTTTTGCAATACATCAGTTACTTAATCCTTTAAAATAATTCAGGAAGGAACTCAGTGCAAATAAATTAAATGTTGCCAAACTTGTACCAACAGAGTAATTTTCAGCCCTGTGATTTTTCTTTAAGCCTTGATATACGTTGCCATATCCGCTGCTGGGTGGGTTTTCGACTCCTAACAAGGTTTGATATTTCATGCTGCTAATGTCCCAAAATATTACATATATGTTTTAATTTTCAACTGCTACACATTACTGAAAAGTCAACAGCTACACTTCAGCACAGTTCATTCCTATGGTGCATTAAAATGGATAGAATTCTCTGGATTCTTTTCTTTCCTTGAGCCAGTTAAAAAAAGGATTTTAGTAACCTATTTAACAAACGGTAACTCAAGTTGCAGATTTCTTTTCCTGTGGTCCATTAATCACAATACTTGTAAAAGCAAATAATTATATCTTGAAACAACTTAACTATTCAGTAGAGAACCTCCTTTAATTCATTTGCTCAGCTGGATTCCATTGGATAGTAAACTTTTTGGTTAGTAAGTTTAAACTATCCAATTACACTCCAGGCTCATTTTACTATAGTCCTTAGAGCCAGAATATTTTAGATGTTATGACAAGGCATACAATATAATAAATACCCCACAATATACCTAAGCATAGAATGAATGATCAAAGGATCAGTATGCATGGTGATGGCAATGAATAATGGTGGGATGAGGGAAATAATTGATGCTGGGAACAGGCAACTCCATAGGCTACTCCATAGGCTGGAAGACAAATGGAATGTGGATATATCTTCGAATGTCACAAGTGGAATTATTTTCCAATTTCTGTCCTCCTCCCAGATAGCCTTGTCTATAAGACAAGTGATTTAGGAATATAGAATTATCCCAGCCTGTGGAAACGGGGTCAGAGGCAGGGAGAGGCAGGAAATTAGGGGGCAGCCATGTCGGGATGGGTTCCTGTCACCGGGAAAGTTTTCCAGAGGTGGGCCAGGATGCGGATCAGCTGCCTGCTGCATAGAGGCAGGCAGTCAATATAAATACGTAAGGACCCAATTAGGGCGATTGTTCGGCATTTTGTCAGTGGTGGAGTGGCCATCCCGTCATTTGGGGAGCCCGCCAGTTCAACAGAGGAGGCCTGCCTGCGGCAGTTCTGGGGAGACATCCGAACCAGAGGCTCCATGCCCTATTTTCGGGGCTGCAGGAAGAAATCGCCACCCCTCGCAACCCCAGTGATGCCCCCGGAGGGCTTTCCCTTCCATTCCACAGGGCCTTCCACCTTCCCTGCTCCGCATTATGAATTTAATTTTACGCCTCCAAGGGCGCCTCCATGTTGAGGCGTCCTTGCGGTCCCCAACCTGCCTCAGTGGCACGCACCTGTCCTGGTGGGGCTGCCGAGGCTCCAGAGTTGCCGTCCCTCGGGCAGCCAATTAGGAGGCCGTCTCCAGGAATATTGCAACACTGTTCTTACTGCCAGCAAGTGCAGGCTTGGGACCCCTATTTGGTCCCGACATTGGGGTCCCGAAGCCTGCGGGTAAATCCTGCCCATAGGAACAGCAGTAGGTCATTTTGTCCCTCGAGCCTGTTCCGCCATCCAGTGAGATTATGGCCGATCTGCAACCTAACTCCGTATACCCACCTTTGCTCCATTTTCCTTAATACTTCTGGCTAAGAAAAATTTATCAGTATCAGTTCTAAAATTAACAATTGATTTAGTATCAATTGTCATTTGCGGAAGAGAGTTCCAAACTTCTACCATGTAAAAATGTTTCCTAACTTCACTCCTGAAAGGCCTGACTGTAACTTTTAGTCCATTCCTCTGAGTACTAGACTTCCCTACCAATGGAAATTATTTCTATCTACCCTATCTGTGCCCTGAATATCTTGAAAACTTCAATTGAGTTACCGCTGAACCTTCTAAATTCCAGGGAATACAACCCCAGTTTTTGGGCTGAAAGTTATGTTGCCGACGCCATGATTCGCAGAGCCACTGTGATATTAAACGCAGTGGCTTATTTAAATGGCTGGGGAAGATTGCGCGCCCCCCCCCGCCCCCAGGCTGATGTGGAAGGGGCGGGTGGTCTGTCCCTGACGATGGCATCAGGCTCCACTGCGCAGGCGCCAACGCCATTTTTAAAGGGCTTTGAGCCCCACATTGCCATTTAAATTTTTAAAGGAGTAATGATTTGAAGTGATCCTGACCCTCTCCCACCACCCCCCAATAAGCATAGAAGTAATTAACTGCCCTTTCCCCCCTACAAAACACTTGCCATGTGCTCCCGACCTTCCCCCATCAAAGTTCATCAACTTTAAACATTACCCCTTCCCACCTCCCCCTAGACCAACGAAATTAGTTTGACCCCGGTCCCCGCAGCAACCCCCCTGCACTGAAGAACTTACCTGCTCCCCCCCCACCAGTGTTCCTCCTTGGATACCTGGATGGGTATCTGAAGGCGTGGGAGTGCCGGCCACCAGCAGCAATATCGCCCTGGAATGGACGGCGGGAATGGGTAAGTAATTAATTCGTTAATTTTAATACATTAACATATTTAAATTTTGGTCCCGTCGCTGAGCAGCGGGGTGGGGCTGCCATGAGGCCTCACTGCCGCCGACAATATTGGGCTGGGCCTTCCCGGCATCGAGGCCCGTGGCGGGCCTCTGCCAGAGGCATTTTCCAGCCTCGCCCACCATGAGCCCCAACGTCAGCACTTTGTAATCTTAGCTTGTAAATCAACCCTTGGAATCCAGGTATCATTCTCGTAAATCTATATTGCACTGGTCTAAGGCCAATATATCCTTCCTAAGGTGCGGTGCCCAGAACTGCTCATAGGTGAGGTAACCAGGGCTGTGTGTAGCTGAAGCATATTTGTTCTCACTTGGATTTGCTCAGTAACTGGGATTTTAATGCCAACTTGCGTTACATAGGCAGTAAGTTACACTGACTCCAAAATGTCGAAACTATTGGGAATTATTGTGGAATTGCAAACTATAGTATATCGATAAAATGAACATAATTCGTTAAAATTCAAGATCCTTAAGGTAGCATTTGCTAACCAAGAGCCAGACTTAAAGAACAGGAATACCAAAAAAGTCAAAAAGAGCAAAAGAGATAAAGATAATTAATAAATATTGGTTAGATGTCACCAAGTGTGCTGTATGAGCTCAGTTCAAATGACATCAGCAGCACATTTTCCAGGTTACAAAATAGCTCACTGAATCTCAGACCACACTTGTTGTATCAAGTATGCATATTATTATGACCAGGTGAGAAGAGGTCTAGGGGTTCCCTCTCAGCCTTTGCCTGGTTTAACCGTAACAGGGTTTAATTTGAAAACACTGTGTTTTTAGCGCACCCCCCCCCCCCCCCCCCCCTTAGTGAATCCTTGTTCACTGCTCCAATTATAAGGCAAAGAAATCAAACAGGTTTCCTTAGATTTAAACAAGAAAAGTAGAAGTTTATTAATCTTAAACTCTAATCCGGTTAACAACTACGAATATGCAACGTGACCACGCTAGCATACATATGCGATAAACACACATGCAGATAGAGACAGAAAAAGTAGAAGGAATGAAGGGGAAACATTTGAGGTAATATCTGGTAGTTACAGTCCTTTAAGTTCCATGTGGAGTCTTTGGTTGCAAATAGGTCTTGCAATTTGTTGGGGTCCAGTTCACGCTTCAACATGTTCCAATGTAGGAGTCCTTTCTCTCTTGAGGTTTACGTGTCTTCCGTGGGTCTGGGGGCTTGGGGAGAAAGCGAGAGGGAGAGAGACAGCCAGGCAGGAGACTTGCTTGTTTCAGCTTCAGCTTCAGTTGCACACTGCCTTCTGAATTCAAACTGTCCTGTGACTAGTTCAAAAACCTGAACCAGCCAGTTAGTCATGTTTAGTTTAGTTCAGTCATGCAGCTAGTTTAACCAGTCCTGGCTCTGTGTATTGTATCATCTTAGCAGGGCCTGGAATGCACTTCCTTACACCTTCAATGTCTGGTGATCAAAATCCATTTGGGGTTAATCGGAGCAGGGAATATTCCTTTGTCACTCCAAGCACTGTCTGTTAGTATGCAAATGTTTTTCCAGCCAAGTGTCTGGTGATCTTCAAACAAGTAATTTCTTCACTCCAGCATCAGTTTAAAATCAATGTTCATATTCTTGGCAGGTGGGGGTCTGCAATGACACCTCCACACCCAGTAGAATGAAATGCGATTTTTAAAAAAGAGCATTTAATTAAAAGGGACTAGAGAGAAGATAAGGACAATAACACACATATGCATCACTCTCATTCATTCAGAACCCTAACAGTTGTTACAGCCTGTCCTTTCTTGCTGCAGTGCTGCTTTAAATACCCCTTTCTGGCATCCCAATAAACATGTGGTTTTTGGGTAAGTTTTTTCCCCCAGTTTGCACATTTCCATGACTGCCTAAGTTGTCTTTGTTCTTGTTGAGGTCTGAAGGGGGGGGGAGGGTTAGTGTTAATTAGCCCTAGGTTGGAGTTCTGCTCAGGGGCGGCGGCAGTGGGCGGTTCCACTCTGAACTCTATTTCAGTGCTTTGATGAGTCATACAAGGGCTTTTCACCTCAGGGGATGGCTGGTTCCCTTTTTCCTGACTGTGTCGGAAGGATTCTTTGCTGATTCCTCCCTTTGTCCTCTGGGACACTCCTGCATGCATGTATTTGTCCAGATTCTGCTGCACTCCCTTGCGGCACTTCGACTAGGTGAGGCATCACCCTCATGGTTTCTTTGCCCTCTTGAGGACTTTCTTTGTCCCTGCAGGTTCCTATAAATGCTGCTAGCAACTCTGGTGGGGTGCTTCTAATGTGTGCATTTACATAGGAGGATGTGGAGTCTAATTTTTCAAATATTTCAGGGTTGTCTGACCAGACAGTACAGGTTTTCATCTGGGATTCTTCCCAGACTTCCTTTAACCTGCCCTCTTGGTCCCTTTTTCCCCTTTCTTTTCTAAACTTTTGCCAGCCTTGTGCCTATCTGTCTCCTTTTGTTCTTGGTGGGGGTCCCTTACAGTTCACTACCCTTCTGCTGGAGGGTCCTCCAAACATCGATACAAGACTTAGGAGTGCAGATTTCACTGTAGGTTGGGGTTTCCCCTCAACCTGGCCCAAGTGACAACTCCTACAGTACTTCACCACATCTTTGTGGAGTTTTGGCCAGTCAAACTGCTGTCTTATGCAGGCTTTGGTTTTTCGTATACTGACATGTACAGCCACGGTAACCTCATGGGCCATTCTTACTATTTCTGTCTGGTACATCTGTGACACCACTAACTGGTGAACCAGTGTCCACTCCTTGCTTTCAGGTCTGTGAGGAGAACTCCACTTCCTCATCAGTACCTCATTCTTTAAATAGTAGCAATCAGGGACTCCCTCGGCTCCACATTCAGACTGGGCAGCCTGTACTAACTCTCTCAATACTGGGTCAGCATGCTGAGCCTCAGCTAGGGAAAATTCATTTAATTCATTCCCTGGGTCTTCTAACTTTCCAAAGAAAGTGTCAGACAGATGGACCTCATGGTCATCTGCCTGCAGTGCCAATTCAGTCTCCTCTGGGTGAGCTGGTTTGATCATGGCCTGATTCACTACACATGCAGGGAAACTGCAGGGGACAGTCTCCTGCCACTCCCCTGTCTCTCTGACCTCCTGTGGTCTCTCTTTCACTACTGAGGAAACTATCACCTTCGCCTCCACCAGATCATTACCTAGGAGCAGGTCAACCCCGTCCACGGGCAAACTAGGGACAATCCCTATGGTCACCGGTCCCGAAACTAGGTTGCCCTCCAAGTGCACCGGTGTAAAGGTACAGGCATTGGTTGCCCTCCATTACCATTCACTACCATTCTGGAGTTTAATGCACTCTCTGGGGAAAAGGTCATGCCTTTTCCCGGTAAAAGGGATTTTCGTGGCACCTGTGTCCCTGAGAATTACTATGGGCTTGCCGACCCCACTCCAGGGGTATGGGGTTACTCTCCCTTCAGACACAAAACGCTGATAACCTTCAGGAATCCTATTAAATTTTCCTGCACTTGCAGCAGTAGTCTTCCTGGGTCTCACTTTTACTGCAGTTAAAGCCACAGCTTGTTCTGCTGTGCTTTCCATCAGGGTCCTGTCATCACTGAGCGGGTATGCCCTGATTAACCTTACAGGATTTCCCTTTAGTTTCCAGCAGTCAGCTCTTAAATGCCCTGCTTTATTACAATGGAAGTACACAGGTCTCTGGCTCTCACTCCTACATATAGCACCTTCCTTGTTGGCTGAAGGAGGGCCCCCTGTGTCTCCTGCTTTACTTCCCCTACCAGGACTGCATGGGCTTCTATCACCTTCCCACCCTCTGTACCTCTCGGATTTGTCGGGGTGATTAGGAAAGGTTGTCCCCTTGGAAACTGACCTATAAATGGGAGCAAACTCATTGGCCAGGACTGCTGCCTGCCGGGCTTTATGAGCCTTCAGTTCTTCCAGATGTTTCTTTATGGAGAGCAGGAGAGAGTTGTTAAATTCCTCTAATAAAATTACTTCTCTGAGATTTTCCTAGCTGAGCTGTACTTTAAGAGCCCTCAGCCACTGGTCAAAGGCCAGCTGCTTATTTCTCTCAAATTCCAGGTAAGTTTGATCAGCTTGCTTCTTGAGGGTTCTAAACTTCTGGCGATAGGCTTTGGGTACTAAATCATATGCCCCGAGGATAGCATTTTTTGTCAGTTCATAATCTGATGAACTCTCATTTGGCAACATGGAATAAACCTCATGGGCTTTTCCTACTAATTTGCTCCACCCCCACTTACTTAAAACCTTTCACATTTCTAATACCTGCTTGTTCTAAAGAATGGTCACTGACCTGAAATGTTAACTCAGCTTCTCTCTCCACAGATGTTGGCAGACCTGCTGAGTATTTCCAGCATTTCTTGTTTTTATTTCAGATTTACAGCATCTGCAGTATTTTGATACTATTCAGTTGTTCAACTAGAGATTGTGTTGTAAGTCCTACCCTTAGGCTTAGAAATTACATTCCGTGACAGTAATTTATGGAACTTTTACATATGAAATTTAGTTTTAGTTTTAGTTTTAGAGATACAGCACTGAAACAGGCCCTTCGGCCCACCGAGTCTGTGCCGACCATCAATCACCCATTTATACTAATCCTACATTAATCCCATATTCCTACCACATCCCCACCTGTCCCTATATTTCCCTACCACCTACCTATACTAGGGGCAATTGCTAATGGCCAATTTACCTATCAACCTGCAAGTCTTTGGCATGTGGGAGGAAACCGGAGCACCTGGAGGAAACCCATGCAGACACAGGGAGAACTTGCAAACTCCACACAGGCCGTACCCAGAATTGAACCCGGGTCGCTGGAGCTGTGAGGCTGCGGCGCTAACCACTGCATCACTGTGCCGCCCAAATTCCTTTGTATTAATGGAAATGATTTTAATGTTTAAAATAAATGACATAATGCACCCATTAAATAGCAGATAAAGGACAAAGGAAATAATTTTGAGGACCAAAGGAAGCTGCAAGGCAATATTGATAAGATGGAACTCAGTGTAAATAATTGTAAAATGACACACTTTAGCAGAAAATGTGTAAGCAATACTTGTACTTTGAATGGGGGGGAAGGTGGGATAATTATAGAACAACAGAAGGATTTTGGAGTTCAGGTTCACAAGGCATTAAAAGCAGAGGATAAGGCCATGAAAAAAGATAATGGAACAATGGCATATGGTATAGAGTATAAAATCAGAATGTATTGCTACAGTTTTGTGCTCCATGCTATAGAAAGGATGTTGATGAAATAAAAATGACACAGAGCAGATTCACTATGATGCCTCCTGGTATGAGGAAGTACAAATACAAAGGTAGACTTAAATTGGGGCTATTTTCATCAGAACGCAAACAAGACTCCAAAGTTGCATCAATATCAATCTCACCAAGAGCACTTTCACTTGCGCCTGTGTAACATTCTCATATCTCATATAAATTATTATTAAGTCCTTTCTCCGAGGGATACAATTTAGCTCCTATTAGCGCTGAATTAATGGGAAGTTTTGTGCCAAAGACTTGTGCCTACTATTGAAGGGATTGAGACCATTCAAACTTAGTTCTCTTGGAAAGTTTATAGCCAGAGGAGGCAGGAGACTTCCATCTCCATCAGTCTGAGTTGGAGTCAGACTCAAATTTCATCAGTTTTCTAACCTACTGAGCTGCAAGTTGTTCACAAAAATTGTACAGTGTGTTGTGGATACATAATATGGAATAGTGAAATATTCAGCTAGTTACGTAAATAAGGAACAGCTCATAATTTATGAGTGGTGAAGGCTGAGGACGAAAGCCTGGTAGGCGTCCAGATGTAGAAAGATACAAAAGGCTTTTAAAGGAAATTAATACATTTTTCACAGGGATGCTGTCTTTATTTCTCAGTGTCAGAGCTAAACATTCTTCCTTCAACCAACACTGCCAGTAACAGGTTATCCGACCTTTGATTCATTTGCTGTTTTTAGTGTTTTGCATTTCACATGCTCTCAAATCAGTGTCAATGTCCAAATCCTGGAGCTTGTTGGTAAAGGTTCAGATTTGCATTTAGGTTTCACGTTCTCCCGTGCAGTCTGGATGACAGAAATCTAGATCTTTGACCCGATTTGTAATTTTGGATCCCTAAATCTGAAAATCTGATTATAAAATTTTGCTGGGCATTAATTCTTTGTAAACCATAGGCTGTATTATCCATCTCATGTGCTATCGAGTTTTAGAATGATATTCACAACTGATTTCTTACATCACTTGGCTTTCAAGTTGAGAATATCGCCAGAGGCCAGTTAAGGGCCTGGGCCTAAGTTTGTCCCAAATCCCAATAAATATAGCAGAAATGGATAACAGAAGAGAGTTGCAGGGCTTGATTTTCAATTCAGGGTTGGGAACCTGAGGCCCAGATAATTTCCGAGTCCTGACCCTTGCTGCATTGCGTTGTTCACGCAACGCTATCTTTAAATGCCCTAATCGGGCTGGAGGTGAGCTCGGTGTCCACTTAGTAGCACCAAGCTTTACCAGGAGGCAGGAGCTGCCTGAAAAGCGTGAGTGGCAAAGGCAGAGTGCTGCTGCCTTGCAGAAAAGATCAGGCAGTTCCTCTTAGGGCCAGTAGTCTAACCGCACAGGAACATGGCCATACGGCCAAATAAGAGATAATGAGCTCGATCCCCCGCTCCAGAGATTTTTCACCTTATTAAAAATAACTTTAACTTCTCTTGAACCCGACAGCTGTGCACCAGACTGTTCGGGGTTCACCGATTTACCAATTGAAAATTACATTCTCGCCTTCCCCAGCCCATTGACAAGCTCCTCAAGGAGATTAACAAGCCGGTAATTGGAGGCGAGCAGGTTCCCGACTGCTTCCCCCAGCCCTCGCTTTGAAAATTGGAGGCGTTGGGATCCAGAGACGCCTTCTATGAACACGATCTTCAATCCACCCCCGTACCTGTGCTCGCCCCCAAAGCGCTTTGAAAATCTGACCCACCATGATGGAATTTAACTGAACAGTTTTTAGTGTATCACAAAATCCAACTGTAAAGATAGTGTGGTTTCTTGAACGTCTGCAAAGCCCTGAGGTTGAGTTACAGTCTTAAAGCAATATACTGTAGGATAATGTTCCATAGTGGCCTTCTCCTATACTCGCCTTGACAGTTTTACGGTCCCATATCAAGTTCTACATTTCCTTCAACAGTTGGAACGCGAGGGCCAAAATTCCTGTCTTCATTAATTTTAGCAAAAAAAAAACTGGACATGGTTAGAATGTACTGTTTGACTGCCTTTTACTCATAACTGTTTTCACTAAAATTAGGCTATGAATCAATAGAAAATTCCGCTCCATGGAGAACAGGTTTTAAAAAATGATTTTTTGATGTTGAAGTGAATCACCTGGTGATAAAGATGTTAATCGAGTGTTCACACATTAGGCCTCATGTTATGAGTCTGTGCTGCTTGTGGCAAGCCTTGAACACTGACAGCACATATGGGAAATTCAGATGAATGCTGACGATGATTTTCCAACCTTTCAGCTGTAATAGGTAGAGAGTGGTGGGCACTTCATGTCTGAACTTTCAGCATGTGCTTTTGGTGAGGGAGGTTCGCATCAGCAGTGCAAACTTATTGGCTCGGATTTTGCAGTCAGTGGTGAAGGGACGGTGCTCACCTTGAACTTGAAGAAAGCCGCCTGCAACGATCTAGCAAGCTCTATGGCATTGATTTCCCCTATTACAATGTCAATTTCATTCTGGTGCCACTCAAAGGGGATCTTTGGTGTCTAGGAACAGTGAAGTCATCAAGCAGGCTGAGCGGCCAATCAGAGTGAAGAATTCTCACAGACAACCAAAAAGGAAGTAAAAAGCACTGATTATCATTCACTTTTTAATCATTTTATAGAGATCAAAGCAAAGACTGGGGCATACACATGTGATTTAGGTTGAAGCTGAAATATCATAAACAAACTTAAAAACTCCATAGATTTTTAATTTCTTTTTTATCATGTAATGGAGGGAATGATACTCCAGACTTCTAAAATAGTTTTTCAGGGCCAGAGAGGTTGTTTAGCAATACATGACACAGTACATCATTAAAAATTCAACAGGAGCGACATATTCAATGGTTTTTATAGTGAGAATAGTGCATAAAAAGTTGAAGTTCACATCAAATCACTGATTCCGGTGCTGATTGCATCTGTGAAGATCGCAACAGCGCACCATGTGGTGGAAAAATGACTTCCAGGTTTCCGCTTTAAACTGTGCATGTGGACACCAGAAGTTGCTGTTAGTTTCAGAGCAATGATGGCAAAAGCTGACTGTTTCAGTGTGGTTACAATGTCAAAATCTGGGCCATCAAATTTTCCCATTGTCTTTTCACTTCTGGCACCTGATTTAAATGCATCTTCAACTGATGAGATCAAAGTTTCTTTCTTCTGCTATCTGTAACAGTCCAAAGAGAAATCAGTTTGGGCAGTCTCAATCTAGTTCCTATTCAGATAAACACGATTGCTGCATGGCACACAATAATCAGATACTGTTGAGGGAAATGGTAAGATTTACACTGATGTAATACTGGTGAAAGCTGTGGATTCTCACTGAGATTGTGATTAAGACATATTATTGAGGTAGAATTAAATGAGCTTCATCCTTAATGTGGATCATCCAATATCTGGCTTGCGTTTGTTTGATGCTAAAATGGGATGCAAAATATAAAATTGTCCCAGTATAAAAAAATCCTCACTTTGATGCACATCCAAAAAAAATACTGGAATTAAAAATTTAAAGGAAATTTTACAAGATATTAGATTTTGCATAGATTTACTGGTGGGTTGTTTGAAACATGAAGAAATTGAGTTGTGGGTAATGTGGAGTACCAAAGTATCTCACAGCTGTTTTTTGAAAACCAATTTGAACATGAAAATTGTCTTGGTTAAAAGCAGAATTCAACAACAACAATTTGCACTTATATAGCACCTTTAACATCCACCACCTTAAACATTCACTCTCTCCGCCACCGATGCACAGTGGCAGCAGTGTGTAACACATACAACATACAAAACAGCAACTCACCACACCTCTTGCGACAGCACCTTCCAAACCCATGACCTCAGAATCATGGAAATGTTACAGTGAAGAAGGAGGCCATTTGGTCCATCGTGTCTGCACCAGCTCTCTGAATGAGTGATTCACTTAGTGCCATTCCCCGGCCTTCAACATAACTTTGCACATTCTCCGGGCTGGATTTAATGTTCCCGCTGCCAGGAGTGGTGGCAGGCAAACAAAATGGCGGCCTGCACGTGCGAGCCATGCGCCGCTGCAATCTAGCGTGTGACGGCTCACGATAATACGGCGGTCAGGCCTCCCCTGCCAATCACGGGGTGGGGGCAGGCTCTGTGATGCTGGCAATGGCGTCAGCTGCCTCTGCGCAGGCGCTGGTGCCATTTTTAAAAGGCAGCCAGACCTGCTGCTGAATTTAAATATTTACCCCGTACCCCTCCCAGTACACTGCAAAAAAAATCCCCCCTTCCCCCCCCCCGATAAGACTTACATTTAATAGTTTCCCTTCCCCCCACTCCCCAAAACACCTACATGGAAAATTAGACCTTCCCCCGCCCCCAAACTGTTCAAAGTGCAGAGGTCACCTCTTGCCCCCCTCCCCAATATTATGCATGTGGATTGGACCCCGTTCCCCCACCCCCCCCCGCCCTTCCACCACTACAGTAAAAATCCTAAGTACCCCTCGCCTCACCTCAGTGGCGCCTGGACTGGAAAGTGAAGGTGCGTGAGTGCCGGCCGCTGCACACAAGATCGCGGACAGCTGGTAAGATAGCAGGGAATTTTATTTAAATGTATTCATGCTGTTCATTTAAATATTTACAGCCGTGTCCCGTTGCCAAGCAGCAGGAGGCTGGCATGGAGCCTCGCCTCCACTGGGAAGATTGGGCCCGGCACTCCCAGCATCGGATTCCATGGCGGGCCGCTGCCGGTACAATCTTCCGGCACCACCCCCATTCCCCCACCCCACCACGGATCCCGACATCGGGACCTCAACAAAATATAGCCCTTCCTTTTCAGATAACAGTCAAATTCTAATGCTTCAATTGAACCTGCCTCCTCCACACCTACAGGCATGTGCCTTCCAGAACTTAACCACTCGCTGCATGAAAAAGTTTTTCCTCATGTGGCTTTTGCTTCTTTTACAAATCATTTTAAATCTGTGCCCTCTCGCTCTCGATCCTTTCACAAGTGGGAACAGTTTCTCTCTATCTACTCTGTCCAGACCTCTCATGATTTTGAATACCTCTATCAAATCACCTCTCAGCCTTCTTTTCTCCAGGGAAAACTTCTCCAATTTGTCTTCATAACTAAAGTTCCTCATCCCTGGAACCATTCCCATAAATCTTTTCTGTACTCTCTCCAATGTCTTCACATTTTTGCTAAAGTGCGGCTCCCAGAACTGGACACAATACTCCAGCTGATGCCATGCTAGTGTCTTATACCAGTTCAACATAACTTCCTTGCTCTTGTACTCTATGCCCCTATTAATAAAGCCAAGGATACTGTATGCTTTATTAATCGCTCTGTCAACCTGTCCTGCAACCTTCAATGACTTATGCACATATACACCCAGATCCCTCTGCTCCTGCACCCATTTAGAATTTTGCCCTTTATTTCATATTGTCTTCCATGTTCTTCCTATCAAAATGAATCACTTCACATTTCTCTGCTTTGAACTTCATTTGCCATCTGTCCACCCATTCCACCAACTTGTCTATGTCCTTTTGAAATTCTATACTATCCTCCTCACAGTTCACAATGCTTCCAAGTTTCATATCATCTGCAAACTTTGAAATTGTGCCCTGTACACTAACGTCTAGGTCATTAATATACAGCAGGAAACGCAAGGTCCCAACACTAACTCCATGGGGAACTCCACTACAAACCTTCCTCCAGCTCGATAAACACCCATTAACGACTACTGTTTGTTTCCTGTCACTCAACCAATTCCGTATCCATATTGCTACTGTCCCGCTTATTCCGTGAGCTATAATTTTGCTCACAAGTCAGTTGTGTGGCACTGTATCAAATGCCTTTTGAAAGTTCATGTACACCACATCAACAGCATTGCCCTCTTTGACCCTCTCTGTTACCTCATCAAATAGCTTCAGCAAGTTGGTTAAACATGATTTTTCCTTAAGAAATCCATGCTGACTTTCTTTAATTAACCTGCATTTGTCCATTTGACTATTAATTTTGTCCCAAATTATTCTTTCTAGAAACTTCTCCACCACCAAAGTTAAACAGACTGTCCGATAGTCGCTGGGCTTATCTTTACACCTTTTTTGTACAAGGGTGTAACATTTGCAATTCTCCAGTCCTCTGGCACCACCCCCGAGTCTAAGGAAGACTGAAAAGTTATGGTCTGTGCCTCCGCAATCTCCTCTCTCTCTCTTCCCTCTGTATCCTTGGATGCATCTTATCCGGTCCTAGTGCCTATCCAATACCTCCTCCTTATCAATTTTAAACCTTTCTAGTGTCTGAATTACTTCCTCTTTCACCATGGCCTGGGTTGCATCTTCTTCCATGGCAAAGACAGATGCAAAGTATTCATTTAATACTTCAGCTATGTCCTCTGCCTCCATGCGAAAATCCCCTTTTTGGTTGCTAATCAGCCCCACTGCTCCTCCTTTTACCACCCTTTTACTACTTATATGTCTGTACAAAAGTTTGGGATTCCCTTTTATGTTAGCTGCCAGTCTCTTTTCATGCTCTCTCTTTACTTCTCTAATTTGCTATTTCACTTCCCCTCTGAACCTTCTATATTCAGCCTTGTTCTCAATAGTATTTTCTACTTTACATCTGTCATAAGCACTCTTTTTCTTCTTTATCTTAATTTCTATCTCTTTCGTCATCCAGGAAGATCTAACTTTGTTTACCCTATCTTTCCCTTTTAAGGGAATATATCTTGACTGTGCCCAAAATACCTCTTCTGTTACCATTTTTCCTGCCAACCTTTGCCTCCAATTTATTCATCCCAGATCCATTCTTACCCCATTGAAGTTGGCTTTGCCCAGTTAATTATTCTTACTATGAATTGTTCTTTGTCTCTTTCCATAGTCAGCCTAAACCTTATGTTACAATAATCGCTGTCCCATTAGTGTTCTGCGAATGACACTTGATCCACTTGGCCCACTTCATTCCCAAGAACCAGGTCGAGTAGTGCCTCCTTTCTTATTGGACTAGAAACATACTGCCGTAGAAAATTTTAGTGAACACACTGTAGGAACTCTTGTCCCTCACTACGACTACCCCAGTCTATATTTGCATAATTAAAGTCCCCCATTATAACTACCCTATAAGTTTTGCACCTGTCTGTAATTTCCTTGAACATTTGTTCCTCTGTGTCCTTTCCATTAGTTGGTGGCCTATAGACAACACTGAGCAACGTAAGTGCACCATTTTTGTTCCTTTGCTCTAGCTAAAATAGATTCTGTCCTCACCCCCTCGGGGACATCCTTTTCCTCAAGCACTGCCATTCTCTCCTTAACAAATACCACTACCCCTCCCCCTTGTTTTACATTCCTATCTTTCCTGAACACCTTGTATTTAGGAATATTTAACACCCAGTCCTGCCCTTCTTTGAACTAGGTCTCTGTTATAGCTACAATATAATTTCCACATGGCAATCTGCGCCTGTACATCACCAATCTTATTAACTACACTCCATGCATTCACATACATGCACATTAACCCTGATTTTGACTTTGTTTCTTTCTCCCTACTCTGACCCCACCCAATAAACCACCTAATAACTTACTATTTCCTACTCTAGTGCTATCTATCTCCCCCAATATTCTGTGCACCTTGTTATTCCTGTCTGATATTTGCTCCTGGTTCCCACACCCCTGACAATTTAGTTTAAACCCTCCCCTAGTAGCACTAGCAAATTGTCCTGCAAGGAACTCAGTCCCAGCTCTATTTAGGTGCAACCCGTCAGGCTTGTTTGGTCCCATCTACCCTAGAGCCAGTTCCAATGTCCCAAGATTCTAAAACCCTCCTTCCTGCACCATCTTTCCAGCCACGTATTCATTTGCTTTATCCTCCTATTTCTATAATCACTTGTACGTGGTACTGGGAGTAGTCTGGCGATTACTACATTTGAAGCCCTGCTTGCTAATTTCTTACCTAGCTCACTAAACACTTTCTGCAGGACCACATCCCTCTTCCTACCTATATCGTTGGTACCAGTTAGGACCACGACTGCTTGCTTTTCACCTTTCCTCCTCAGGGTGCTCTGCAGCCATTCAGTGCCATCCTTGACCCTGGCACCAGGGAGGCAACAGACCATCCTGGATTCACATCTGCGGCCACAGAAATGCCTGTCTGTTCCCCTGAATATCAAATCTCCCATCACTATCACTCTTCCGGTCTTCCTTGTGCCCCCCTGTACAGCTGAGCCACCCATGGTGCCATGGCCTTGGCACTTGCTGCACTCCCCAAATGAACCATCACTTTCCTCAGTCTTCAGAACTGAATGCCTGTTGGAGAGTGAGATGCACTCAGGGATCTCCTGCATTACCTGCCTGGTTCTTCTTGACTGTCTGGAGGTTATCCATTCCCTCTCTGTCTGCATACTCTTAAGCTGTGGGGTGACCACATCTATAAATGTGCTATCCACAAATCTCTCATCCTCATGGATGCTCTGCAGCTTCGCCAGCTGCAGCTCAAGTTCCGAAACCCAGAGCTGAAGCTGCTACAACTGACGACACTTCATGCACATATGGTTATCCAGGATACGAGAAGTGTACTGGAGTTCCCACATAGCACATAATATGTACTCGCGAGGCTGAAGCAGCCCTGTCATTCCTCAATCTATTAAATTATAAACCTTGTTACTACAACTAACCCTGCTACTAATTAATCCTGCTACTACTAATGAATACCACGAGTTGCGAATAAAAGTAAAATAAAGGAAAAAAGTCCTCACCAACAAATCACTTACCTGCTTTCCACTGATGTCACACTTGATTTTCTTTAGATCGCTGAAGGTCAGTTTAGAAACCATAGATTAGCTCCCTCAAAGGCTCACAGATTTTAAACTGTCACCGCTTCTCCCTCACAGGCTCCCTGCTTTTATACTCTCTCTTCGTCCACCTAGAAGGACAGGGCACCAGAAATTCCCTTCCAAGCCACACACCATCCTGACTTGGAACTAGATCACTGCTTCAGAGGAGTGTAATCAGACAAAAATTGACATTGGCCTGGATTTTACGAAGCTCCCGGCGTCGGCCTTTGTGGCGGGTGCGGTGGTAACTGGAAAATTGTTCTGGTAGCGGCCCGCCATGGAGTCCTGGGCCCCATCATCCTGGTGGTGGCAAGGCTCTGTGATAGCACCCCTCCCCCCCCCACCCCCGCTAGAGGCCCGCTACCCGACCAGAACCCGACGAGACCTGACAACATGTGTCGGGTCAGGTCAGGCCCATTTTCAGGCTCCGGCTTTCGGGCTTGGGTTGGGTCGGGTCGAATCCAAGTCGAGTCGGGTCGGGTCGGGCCGAACACACAGGGTCAGTGCTGTGCCGGTAAGTATTAAAAATAAAAAAATTACCTGAGCTGGGAGTCCGGGACGAAACGGAGTCTGCACAGTGAGCGAGTGACGTCACTATGATGTCATCACGCATGCGCAGCAGCTTCGTGGAGATTCCGAGTCGGGAGGTAAGTAAATGGATGGCCGGTTCGGGTTGAGGCGAGTCGGGCTCGGGTCAGGTCGGGCTTGGGGCAAAAGCGGGGGGACTCGGGCCGGGTCGGGCTCGGGTCCACGGTGGTTCGGTTGGGTTCGGGTCGGGATCGTTTTTGCAGTGGTATGGCAGCGCCTGACCCGCATATGCGGGCCGCCATTTTATTTTTGCCTGCCTCCAGGAATGGCGGCGGGAGAAGAAAATCCAGCCCACTGAGTCAGACGAGGAGACATTAGGACAGGTGACCAAATGCTAGGTTTTAAGCAATTTTAAAGGAGAGAGAGGTGGAGAAGTGGTGAGGTTTAGGGAGGGAATTATAGAGCTTAGGGCCTAGATGGCTGAAGGCTGCCAATGGTGGATTGAAGGAAGTGGGGGTAATCATACTGAATGGATGAGTGTTTAACTCATTCAAAGCCCACCCACTTGCAAAGAGTTATAATTAGGCCCAGTGGGTGCTTCAAGCACTCTGAAGGCATATGCTCGATGGTCTGATGGAATAATGCCAGCCCTGGCATAACTTTGAACTTTCTGCAACAACATGTACTATATTCGGACAACTAGATGCATTGTGGTCATTTGAGAAGCTTTTAAATATAACAAAACAGGAAATGCTTTCATTGTTCCAACTGATATAATCAGGTATTGCTGGATTTTAAATGCTGCTATGGAAAAAAAAGTTAAGCAGAACAAATTGTTCGGAAGCCTCTAAGTTCAATCCTTCCAGGACATTTGAATGTATTTTTATCAGCAACAGCTCCAAAAATATTTAAAATTGTTTTCAACCAATAAACATTTTGCCTTGCGGGGTTTGTTTGGAAAATTAAATCAAAATGTTGAAGAAATGCACAAAATCATTATCCATTCAGCAGAGAATTGAATTTAAAAAAAGTTTTAGCCATAATGGCAGTTGCTCTTATAGCCTCTGACATTATTAATCAGCTAAACATAATATGGCAATAACTGGAATAACAAAAAAAAGTAAATCTGAACTTAACAGTTAGTGCTTTGTACAGACAATCCTTGGGGAGGATTACTGTATAACTACATCCAGACACATATTTGTTCTGAATTATTTTTGTGGTAAGAGGGAAAAGCTTCAGGCAGCACATGTTCAATGGCAAGGTTGCCAACTTAGTCCACTGGTCAATGATGTATCCTTACAGCTACA